>NC_139353.1:97353400-100130900 GCF_055883805.1 Amblyomma maculatum
TGGGCCGACCGCATTCGAGCTCGCACAATGTCGACGATCACCGACCCATTCGCCGTAGTCCCTGTATGTTGACTCTCTGCATGCGTTTTATTTTTGTTTCTCTAGGTATATAATCACACATATTACTGTCTGTAATATATAGATAGTGATGCCTAATTGTTTAATTGGCTGGTATTTCTCCTCCTTTTCGAGTTTCGGGGTTAGAACTGTTGTTATATTACTTATAAGGATTCTGTTGCGCATGCTAATTTTTACCTTATGTATGTCTTGAAAGCGAATTGATGCATGTTATTACCCTCGCCGAGTTTTTTTTTTCTCGCTAGCCAACGCACCGCCATACGTGAACCTTGCACGGGCTCACCGACCTTAACAATGTGAATATTGTCTAAAACAGGTCAGTTGGAAGGATAAAACGGCCCCTATGCCTACATGATTTTCTCCTTGCAGCTGTTCGACGAGCAATTTGTGACAGAGATTCACAGTTTATTACGCCGGAGACTAACCTACGGGCTCTAAGAGACCCGCAGTTCATTAAGCCGGAGACTAAGCTACGCGCCCCAAGTTGGGAAGTGTGCATCTTAGTCCACTTATTTAGAGCAATGGATACAGAAAGGCTGCATGTTGTAATGTCACTGGCCCTTTCTTTACTCGTGACATGGCACCAAAGCAGTAATTGTTAACCAGCCTATTTATTGTCGGCCAAAGCTTAACGACTTTGGAGCTCAGAGCTGAGCTCTCTGTGCGAGGAATTGTGGGTTAGACAGGGGCAAACCACCTTTACTTAGGTGCTGTGGGTCCACGCAGGGCAATAGACGGACCGCCAGAAGTGGGATGTGTCCATGCTTCGCCACTGTGGAGCCCAGAGCTGAGCCCCAATAAATCTTGCACAGTGCATTGTGGGCTAGATGCATGTATGCTAGCTGTTTGCCAGTGCAAATTTGCTGGCGGTCCGCTCAGAGCCGTATGCGGACAGCTGCCAGAAGGGTGCCCACACATCGCTGACTGCAATGATCACGGCTAAGCCTTGGTATCTCCTGCGCGAGACCTCTGTGGGCTTGATATGGGCATGCCAGCAGTTTGCCCACACTGATCTACTGCGGGTCCGTTCTGGTCTCAATACGGCCAGTTTGCTGTGGGGGTGCCCACGCTTCGCTATTGCAATGTTTAGCGCTCAGCCGCCCATTCTTACCAGGCGGGACCTTTGTAGGCAAGATGCAGGCATGCTAGCTGCTTGCCCGCACGTTCTCACAATCGGTCTCCACAGGGCTCTTTGAGTGGAGATGACTACCCTTCGCCACCGTGCAGCCCTCCGCATCGCCCGCAGGTATCAATTGTTGGACCCATATAGGTTGCCCCCTCCTATGAAGCTCATGAACAGCATACAAGGGGCCCGTAGGTGTGGTGGGGACAGCCGAAGTACATTTTGGCCGCTCTCTACCCAAGAGGGAACAATGCAGGTTTGATATAGGCAGCCTCTTGCCCACATTGCCTCTGTGGGACCCACATCGACCCATCACTTTGTGCTACTGAGGTTACTCGTATATTTTGGGCACAGTAGAAAGGACACGTAGATGCTACCTGTGAAAATAGAAAAGGAGTACCGACAACTCTGAGGATAAAATATGGCTTTGGAATATGCGGCCACCAAACTTCAAGGGATTTCCTTTATTTAGAAACTGCCAATAGTAGCTTAGCCGTAAGATTGTGAATATCTGCGTTCATTTGACGTTGTACTAATATTGTTACGACGGAGGTTTGACGTCGGAGCGCTGCACAGGTATAGGAGGCAGAGCACACAGCTGGTGAACGGCTTTGAGTCCGGCACGGGCACGAGAGCCTCCTCGTCTTTCTCAACTTCCTTTTTCCTTTCTTCATCTATGTGTTTTCCTCTTCTTCAGGATTGCTACATTTCCCCCCGGGACAGCCGAAGCCCCCCTGGGCGAGGGAGTTAGTCGTTCCCACAGGATTGGCACGGCTTCATCCGGGCGACATGAGCGAGTTCCGTTGTAGATGAGCGACGACCACTTGCGGTCATGCGTGCGATTTCATAATTCAGGTCACTCACGCGGTCGAGGACAACGTAAGGGCCAGCGTAATGCGCCAACATTTTCTGGGCTAAACCACGTTTCCGGAGAGGTCGCCAAAGCCGCACTGTCTCTAGGTGTGTAAGACACATGGCGATGCTGTCTGCCGTACCGAGCGTTGGAACGCTCTTGCGAAGCTAGGATCCGCAATCGGGCGAAACGACGAGCTTCTTCGGCCCGACAAAGAGTTTCGGCGATGCAAGGTTCGTCATGGACGGAGTAGGGAAGAATCGCGTCGAGAGCATACCCAGGATCATGGGCATAGAGAAGAAAAAACGGGCTGTAGCTAGTTGTCTCATGCGTTGCAGTATTGAAGGCAAACGTTATAAACGGCAGTATTGTATCCCAGTTCTTATGGTCTGATGCAATGTACAGGGTCGTCCCCTTCTAGCTATAACACGGTCACTGCTTTCAAAGCAACATTGCGCCCGACGTAGGCATATATCGATGCAAACCGATGCGAGCACAGAAGGACCCGGGAGTGTTGCTTCACATGGCCTGCCACTAAGCTATATTGCTTGGCCGAGTCAGACGCAATGACGCTTTGAAAGCAGTGACCGTGTTATAGCTAGAAGTGGACGAGGCTTTACATAGAGAGCATGTTGACAAGTGTGCGGTTGGTGCGCTCCGACAAACCGTTGGTTTGAGGGTGGTATGGTGTGGAGTGTCGAAAATGTGACGAGCACAAACGGAGAAGCTCTTCCACGACATCTGCCGTAAAATGCCGACCTCGATCACTGATGATCACTCGCGGAGGTCCACGGCGCAGAATGACGGAACGGAGCAAGAACGTGGACACGTAGTGAGCCGTGGCTGAAGGAATAGCGGCCGTTTCGCAGTAGCGGGTGAGATAGTCGGCACAAACCACAATCCAGCGATTTCCATCGGAAGATTTCAGGGAGAGACCCATAAGGTCGATTCCAACTTTCTCAAATGCACCATGTGGTAGAGTCACAGGGTGCAGGAGGCCCTGGGGCGTGGATGTAGGACGTTTGTGCCGTTGGCACTCAGTGCAGCTCGCCACATATCGCTCAGTCGTCTGGCGCATCTTCGGCTAATAAAACCGGTCGCGGGCACGGTGGAGGGTTCGTGGAGGGGAGAGCCCAGGTGACCGGAAGCGGGGTCGTTGTGCATTGCACGCAGGATGCACGAGCGGTAACTCTCGGGAACCACAAGTAGAAAATTCGTGCCGGTGCTGGAGTAAGTCTTTTTGTAGAGAAGGCCATCACGGAGACAGAATGGGCTGGGAGCTGTGGAATCCAGCGCAGCCGCAAGCAGTGGCTCGAGGCTTATGCCGGTCTCATGCGCAGTCCGCAGAACTGAGGCGTCAGGAAACTACGGGAACAACGGAGATGTAGTGATCGAAGTCAGCAGAGTCACATTCGGTCGTGGGAAGAGGGAGACGTGATAGGCAGTCTGCGTCGGCGTGTTTGCGGCCGCTCTTGCACGAGACAGTGAAGTCGTATTCCTGCAGACGAAGGGCAAGCGTGCCAGACGACCAGATGGATCACGAAGGTTGACGAGCCAACACAGGGTTGGTGCTTCCCTTACACCAGCTGTCATTAGGACGTGGTCATACTTCCAACACTTATATCCCCGCCCAGGGTGCCCGATCTGTAAAAACGAAGATGTTGAGTCCGACATCCACCACTTGCTGTGAGACTGCCCAGCCCTCAAACCAACAGGAATCAGGTACCTGAGCATAGCTGGCCTTTCAGCAACCAATCCTGTCTACGTCACTTGGACGCAGGGACCTCATCATCGCTCACTTCTGGACTTCATAAAATCAGCCAACCTTTTTTCATTCATTTAATCATTTATTCATCCTTCATCTCTTACCCTACTGATGCCCTGAGGCAATAAATATTGACTAAAAAAAAGAAAAAAAAACGTGAAATGGCGATCATATAGGTAGCACCGAAACCGTTGAACAGCCAAAACTACAGCGAGGCACTCTTGCTCCGTAACAGTATAGTTACGCTCAGGTTTACTGAGGGAACGGCTTGCATACGCAATTACATGCTCGCCTGTTGTCGAACGTTGCACAAGCACAGCGGCAACACCAATCCCACTTGCATCAGTGTGCACTTCCGTCGGAGCGGAGGGGTTGAAGTGTCGTAGTATGGGATGTGACGTAGGCAGAAACTTTAGCTGGTGAAAAGAAGCGTCACAATATGCTTGAGCGTTCGAAGCAACGACGCAAGAATATGAGTATATGAAGTCTCGTTACCGCAATAGCACACCCCCAACTTGCGGTGTCTCGAGAAGGCGTGAAACACAGTCTACAGGTATCCTTGCACAAACTTTACCCGCTACTGATGAGGATTTTAATCCTCAGACTCCTTTTCGCTCGGCATCCCAGCTGTTTACCATAATTTTTCTTAGAGTGCTATATTATAAATTATACCATTATCTTCTACTCTCGTGCACTGAAGTTATATTGTTAGATAAAGGGGAGGGAAAGATCGATTAATAATATTGTGCGCAAACCGAACCAAGGTCATAAACGAGGAATATTAAGAGTAAGCATCGATGTCCTAGTAGGACTGCCTTCTTTCTTAATGAATCCCACATGTTCTTGAATCTGGAGGGTTATCACAAAAGACTGCTTGCGGATTTAAATAACAGATTACAGTTCTCTTGCTGTATAGGGCTAGCGGGGCCGGTTATGTATGTATGTAAAAAATACTCGTATTGGGTATTCTACGAAGAGAATAGGTATACACAGTGCGGCAGTCTACTGAGGCAAAATCAAGCTTGTCAAATGTCACCCTACACGCATTTCATACTTTCAGTGTAAATGGCAAGACCTGCTTTGAAAAATAAATGGTTGGTATTGAAAACATTAGCTTATGGTATGTTTATTAAGAGTCCTGACAACACATGCTCTCTCGACTGAAATGAAATAATTACCTAGAGGAGGAGTAATACCTAGCAGGAGCTGAAACTGCGCTCAAAATGCATTATATGATTGACAGGAGTACGCATCACTCGAGAAATGGATCATTGAATTTAGCGCATAGCTTGAACCGAGGTTACGAGCGAGAGCTATGGTAAGAATTGTTTTCCATAATTTAGGAAGGTTGTGAACTGTTTGACTTTATATTTTGATCGTTTAAGATTAGTTAAGACAATGTAAGGACAGTGCTGCCACCATTGACACTTGTTTCCTTCTCGCCATATCCATTTTTAGCCTTTTCCTAAACACCTTCCTGCTTCCTTACCCTAGACATGGAGAATAATTTACTTGTTCTCTGGAAATCGACTTGGATTTTTGGCTTGCACGCGCTCGGCTGAAGCATGTCAGGTTGTTGGTTCTAGATTTGTCCCGGAATTCAGTCACTTATTTTTAGTATTCTCGTGTAAGTCCCACTTTCACCTTGGTTATCAAATCGAGGCCATTAGGCCCCAGTCAGCTAGATTCCGAGTTTGCATCTAGAGCATCGGAGCTAGCTCTTTAAAACAAATTATTGAAACATGTTCTGTATACTGGCAACATGTCTGACTAAGAGGGGACACCCGAGTCTATTTTCTAAAATGGAGGCTGGAAATTGCAGTGGCTTTGTAGACATCTTCTACGACTACTGTTAACTAAAGAAAGGGCTTGAAGGCATTTCAGTGTAAACTGATTGTATGAATTGATAACCTCCTACATCATGCCATGCCTTTAGCTATAGTTCCGCAAACAATTTAAATCTTTGTTGTTTTTCTAGAGTCGCCGGAATGTGGCCTTATCACTCTTATTCGGGCACACGGATCAATCCTGAATTGAGGCTCGTTGTCGCCATACGCAGCTTTATCAGTTTCTTTGTTGCGCAAGATGGGCCGAGATGTATTCGGAAGATTCCGGCCACTCGCGTATGTTTCTGAAATGTTCTAGGTTTGTACTAGTCACCGTTTCGGCTGTAATTAGATGTTTCCTCGCCACCTACAAATTTAGTTAGTAATTCGACGTCCAGCGAGCACGTTTCCTGCTATCGTCGCCGTCGTATTGTTGAGCTTTTTATAGAGCGCAAGTCAACCTAATAAAGAGGTAATTTCAATGCTTCTACGCCTGGGTGTTCTTTTTAGATCGTGGCACGATCAACACCACGTGACAATACAAAGCATGTTTTGTTACCAGCTGGTGTCATATTTTTGCAGTTGGAAAGAGAAAACACATATATGTTATGAAATACATCAGTCGAAGTAAGAAAATAATAAATTATTGGAATTACCAATGTGGATCTGCACCCGATTTGCGTGGTGTTAGGGACACAAATATTTTTTTTTTGTTGTTGCAGAGGGGACTATCGCTTCTCTTTGAAGCAGTCCACTGACTCATTAGCTGCTATATCTCAAACTATATAATCTGCCTTTCTGTTGCAGCCCAAGCAAGAGCAGTCCTCCGTCTTAGGCTGCTTTCCAGTGCCAACACCAAGTTCCAAGCAGGCAAAGACAGTTGCCAGGGGGCAGTACCAAGCCGAGGCTTGCCGTGTGTAAGGACAAACAGCTTTGTTTCTGTCCAGTTTCTGGCCTGGATATCATGTTCTTGGGTATCTATATGTTCCCTTTTGATTCATGCTATGAGAAATGCCGCAGTGGATGATTGCAGAAATTTTGACCACCTTGCTTTCTTCACCATGCACTGACTTGGCGAGATACACGAACGCCTTGCTTTTCGACTCATTTGAAAAGTACCCCCGCCGGGGTGGCGCAGTGGTTACGGCGCCCGACTACAGTTCCCAAGGACGCCGGATCGAATCCCGGCCTCGGCGGCAACTTTTCGATGGAGGCGAAAAGCAAGGCGTCCGTGTGCTGTGCGATGTCAGTGCACGGTAAAGAACCCCAGGTGGTCGAAATTTCCGGAGTCCTCCACTACGGCGTCTCTCATAGCCTGAGTTGCTTTGGGACGTTAAACCCCACAAACCAACCAATCATTTGAAAAGTTGCCGCCACGGTGAGGATTCGATCCCGCGATCTTATGTTCTGAAGTTATTCGTTCTAACCACCAAATCACCACGTCAGGGCACAATCTTACTGAACTGCTCTTGATGATTACCAGATTTACAGGTACTTGATGCGAGCGTAGTATTTCTGTTCCTTCTAAAGCTACAAATAACCGGAAATTTACCTTTCGGCATTAGACAATACCATGCTAGCAAACTTCTCAACATTGGAAGCGTAACTAGCTTGAGCATGATGACTATATGCATTCTCGCAGACAAGCAGCATTCGTTTCTAGAGATAAACTAAATTGTTTGGGGTTCTAGGTCCACATAAAATCACTGCCAATTTAGGGCAGGAAACAATGCAGTAATTCCTGTGAATAATATAGAGCGCTCACAAAACCAAGTGGAAAACGGCCTTCCGGATTCCGACCCTCATATAAAAAACACACTCCCATGGACGTGTAGGTTTGGAAGTAAACAAATAAATATATAACCCACTTATTGAAGCAAACGCATCTGCAAAGAAATGACAGCTATTCCTTCCTACTGCCCATGCATGCACAACAATTTCAGAGAGTAATCAATTTCAATTTCTGTTGTCGTGTTCAGTAGAATAAATAGGAGAGCACAGCTATCACATTTCCATAAAATTTTCGTGTCATGGTTATGAGACCGTTTTGCGATCAACGGCACATATGATGCGTATGACGCCATTTTACCGTCATATTTGTCCCAAAAGCTGCGGCGAATAAAAATAAAGGTTTTGTCGTGCTGACGAAGGAAAGCCACTAAATTTACCACTGCAGGTAGCCGACATCGACTTTTAGCAGAATGTTTGAGTACCCAACCATGTTTTTGCTTTTGACCAGGATTACTTTAAAGCAGCTCTATTAAAGGGTCTAAATCAAGTTTGAGTACGGTTTCTCAGTCCTATCTATACCTAAGCTCCCATCTAGAAAATAGCTTTCCCGGGCCGCTGCAGTATTGCTTCCCGGTTACAAAATATATTTCATAATGAATGAGGTTAAGTGAAAAGATGTTTAGGCTGTAACCCTTGTATGCATTCGGAAATCATGGGGTGCTTTTGGTTCACATTATGACTGGCCAGCAAAAAAACGCATATTTTCGCTCACGGCAACAAAGCAAGCTGTGTAATGCTTGACAGATATAAAGCTGATCTTATCAGTCGTGTTTCATTATGTTCTTTTCTCTTGCTTCCAGACCAAATAATTTTCAACTAAATTTCGGCACAACTGTGGAATCTACACTACAGAAATGCTAAACCCTGAGCGTTGCTGGTGCACGCGGCGCATCGCGTTTGCTCTCATTATCAAATATACACCGTCATTATAATTTCTAATGCCATCATTGCCGTTATTACCGATTGCAGCTTCATTGTCATCGCTACTACCATCCTCACTGTAAAAGAGGAGAATTATGATATTTATTTTACCATAGACGGAAGACGCACCTTGTTGGAGCGCTCTGTCGGGAATCCGAGTAATGGATGTTCGATTCCCGGTGGAGAGGTGATTTTTATTGTTCTCATAACGTTAGTTTTGGTTTCGGGTGATGACGTCATTTTATTGGCGGCTATAGTGTAACCGGGCGAACGAACGCCGACAGTATAAGCCGTTAAAAGCTTTCTCTTCAAAAGCTATTGCTTCCAGCACAAGCTGGAGTGGCGGTACTGCCAGTGCAGCAAATTTGGTCTCCAATATGTGGGACATCCCGGTTGCCAGCTATGCGCCTGCAGCTACTTTCTATAGTTTGTTGCTTCTAAGGCTTCATGAAAAACAAAGATCATTGGCAGTAAGTTTATTTGATTCCTCTCCTGCCCAGTTAAATTATGTTAAGTAACAGGATGATTTCCTATGTTAGGTCAGACAGTAAAACGGTTGAGAGACTACGACCCATCCGACAGCTACAAACAAAAGAAGTAGCTGAACACAGTGGCCCCTTATTAGAGACCAAAGGTGGTAGCATCGTTTAACAATAAATAGCGGGTGATGACGAAGCCCTCTGCCATACGATTCGCCAGCGGTCCAAAATGAGATTACTCCCTTAGACAGTGTCATGCAACAAACCCGGAAAATACGCAACCCGGTAGCCGTTAAAGAATGCTAGCTAGGCCCACCTGCTGCATACCCTTTTAGTCTCAACTCTAGCTGAAAAGTCGGGTAGCTAATTTTGCTGTTTTTTTCTTGTTTGTGCTGACTCCCAGCTTCGCATACTCTTTTCAGTTCCGTATTGCGGTGAAGCACTCTAATTCAGCGTGAATTAGTAGACAGCACAAACTGTGTTATGTTTTGCTGCAAAAACTGTGCTCACTGGACACCCGAACATAAAAACCTGTTAAGTTTGGTTACTCCCTCAGTGGCATCAATTAAAATAAGAGCGTTAAATGCCATTCAGCTTCTATCTTCTCAGTTTTCTTCGTGCTATAATTAGAGCATTACCTATATTGCATATATTTGCTGTTTCCTCCCTTCACGTGTACTATCATTGTTCAAAAGCATTTTTTCAATATGACATGTTGCACAATTGCGAGATATTATACTGCGCCGTGAGTACTCTTCTGGACTACATATCTATCGTTCTTTGCTCTCTCAACTCACTTCGAATATTGAGGTAGCATACAGTGAGCCCACGCCTCATGGAATGTGTCCAGAATTAATCCTGGCCCCGCTTAAGAAAGAGGTATACCTCAGTTTATGTCGCAAGCCAAGCAAGCATACATGCGAATTTTTATTTGTAAATGTCGTTCAATGTGAAAGGGAGTCACCAATTGTGACCCTAAAACAATTCATTTTCAACGTAAGTGATAAATAAGTTAAAATATTAAACGGCCAAGAAAGCTTCACGATAGCCAGCAAATTATGTCTCAGGCAAAATATGGAGTACTCCTCCACTGAATGATCGAACTTTTTCTCCTTTACCATTCAGTGACCATATACTCCCTTTCTTTTTTTTTATAAAAAAGAAGTTGATAAATCTCCCTCAATTGAACAGAGGGCGAAGAGAAAGTTGCTGTACCTTTTTTCCTATAATATATACGAAGATGGCTTCGCAAATTTTTGTATTTGAAATTTTTCGTGACGTTGGTTATTACGGAGATAACTATTGTATTAATGGCCGGTAAATGCTGTTATAATGACCCTATGTTTTGGATTTGAATGTTATTTTCAGGATAAAACTTGAGTGACACTTCTGGTAAGCACACAAAGTCGCAGTGAAAGAGAGATTAAATTTCTCAATTCCTCCTTTCATGAACTTTTGAGCCTTAACTTCTTCGCTTTTAGGAAACATCAGTGAACTCACACTTGAATGTGTTTTCAGGAGCGTTGTCGAGAGACATGTATGGTAAGAATAAACAATCGTGCTGCTAAGTATTTGCGAACGCTTAATTTTTCTTGTCATGAACTTTAATGGTTAACGTCTCCCCTTTTCGAAAATATCCGTGAACTGAACCTCATTCTTATTTTCAGGTTCACAGTCGAGAGACGTTTACGGTAAGAATACACACTTATGGTGCTGAAATGTTGTTAATGCTCATTTTTATACTTCATCAACTGTGATCATTTCTTCGCATTTACGATGCATCCGCCTAATGAGCACGTATGGTGGCATTTCCAAATATTTATATTTACAATAAAGCGAGCACGGGAAACGAAATATCTGCTTTTCTATAGAGCTATTGCCTAAAGAGCTAAATCATTGGGAAGCACAGTTCCTCTTTTACGTAACTTTGTTATATGTTCATTTTATAGCAAGTAATAAGGGCGCACGACTTTGCGTAGTATAAAGAGGAAGGGCATTTTTGTGGCTGAATTGACCGAAGTCATCATATGGAGCGAAAACTCAGAAGCCCTTGCGTCCATAGCCAAGATTCCTCGACAAATTCCAAGCACACTCGTAGGCAGATTACTAACCTCTTACTAAAGTTTTGTTATGCTGCAGCATGCCTGTTACTATGTATGCAAATCGAGGTCTCTGTATTTTTCAGAGTTTCAGTTTCGTGTCACTAACATCAAGGCCCACCCATTTGTTTCCGAAAGCACAATTACTACTTCTTACGAACGGAGGGCAAACATTAGCAGTAAGATTTTCGCGCGGAGTTGTAGGTTAGAACCTTAAAATTAAAAACCTATCTTGGGAGACAGTAAAAATTACTGAGGACTGGCAATTCTTAAGTGTGCTTGGCGAAGGCCTTGTGGTAAACCCACTGCATATATCATGTTGTACATGGCGCCCCAGTCGAATGGGCACAATGCTCACCTATATCCCTTTCAATTACCCAAAGGTGCTTGTAGTAAACGAGGGACTCTCTATACATGTTCTTCAGGCGTTCGTTGTTGAGGGATTCCGTCGTCCGCAGCCGCTTCCCCGAACCGCTTGGGGCAGAATCACTGGGCCGCTTCGGAACCACGTGTCTCACTCACTCGACTTCAACGAAGACGTAGGAGCGCGCGCGCGCGCTCTTTCTACCGCTACTGTGTGATGGTATAGTTGCCATGCACAGTTGCACCCCCCACCAGCGCACCAATTGCTAAGGAGGGGAGGAGGTTATGCCGCTGCACGGAGGAGATGCCACAGCTGGCACATTTCAGCGCAACAACGGACACGACCGCAAGCATGAGCCATTAACGGCTTTAGCCTTAAAACGTAGCTCCTCCATGAAGTGAATAACACGACAGTGTAATGACTCCTGATTGGCGGCGTCCAGTCGCCAACTAATGTCTACTATCCAGGGGCATTTCCGTCATTTTTCGTTCATCCCGAAGCCATGATTTGTGCAGAAGGAATAATATAATGTTATCACTAAGGTATGTTCGCAGCAGTATCTCATTGAATCGGTAGAGCTAGGCGTAATGGCCGAGCTCACCATTCAACGTGCGCTGATAAGAGGGTCCAGCACGCTATTCTGCTGGTTGACTGGCCAGTGTTACGGAAATGATCCGCGGTCAACACTGGTGGCTCGTTTCAAACAGGACCTTTTCTCGGAAGTGCTGCGCTAAGAACTGAGGGCTGAGTCGAGGCGACCGCTTAGGCTACAGCCGTGTTCATGATACGTGCTTGCTCCTAGAGGAAAAATGAACGTCCGCTCTGTCGTTGTGCATGCAGTGAGCAGCATAAATGTCCCTAGTGCAGCCTTGGGCTCGCAGTCGTACAGTCGTCAGAGAGTGGCATGGCTCGAACACTTTATGAGGCGGATTGTTAGAAGAACGGAAGCAATAAAGTGCCCTCGTCAGTGCTTCAGGTTTTTTTTTTTAATTACGCCGCGTGCCATACGTAGGAACCGAACGCGTGTACACGTGGCTCCAATGATGGCACATATAACTTTGCAATGGAATGTTGGCACACTGCAACAGCTGCCCCGTGAGAACCTCTTAAATGTTGTACCATGCTATTTTGCGCTGCAATATTCGACAGTTGCACTGCAAATTGCTTGTGCCCACGAAAGCTGGCATTGGGTCATTGCCGCATTGACGACACCATAACGACCCGGATTAAACAGCCGGACAAGCAGAGAGTTTCCATGTGATCGGGAGACGACCACGTACATATGAGTAACCGGACGTTTTTACTCACAAGCCCCGATAAAGGTTATGCCGACAATGCCGACGTGAGATAATGAGGAGAACAGGGCATTTAACATCATCATGTTCTCACGTTCACAACAGTATCTGCCAGTTTTGTAATAAAGCTGCCTCACAAATGAAAGTTATGTCCACGAGAGATGACTGTGCGGCCGCTACAAACCCCAGACCCTCGTTGGAATCTCGGCACATGGCTGCCAATGATTCTCTGGGAATGACGAATCCTGACAACGCTTTCTGGCCGTCCAAAGCGACACAGATTTGATTTTCTTGCATAGGAGGCGACGTTATACGCATGGCCGACAACCTTGCTACACCTTTACGACACGCTTGCGCAATAGCCCTTGCTGCAGAGAGCCGCGTTGGAGATGGAGGAGCAAATTTGTATACATCATATCCTGGCAATAGGTCTTGCTGCGCAAAGCCGCGTTGGAGATAGAAGAGCGAGTTTATATACATCATATCCCGGTTATAGGTCGTGCTGCGGAGACCCGCGTTATTATTATTATTATTTATTTATACTGTAAGCCTTTTGACAGGCTCATACAGGAGTGGGCAAAAAAAAGTCACAATTTCACATGGAAGATGGATGGAAGAGCAAGTTTGTGTACATCAAATTGCGGCAATAGCTCGTTCTGCGCAGAGCCGCGTTGGCGAAAGAAGAACAAGTTGTTTACATCATATCCCGGCAATAGCTCTCTCTGCGCAGAGCCACGTTGGAGATGGAAGAGCAAGTTTGTGTACATCATATCCCAGCAGTACAAATACATTTCAAATAATATTAGAGGCTGAACCTGGATTTTAAAATAGTGATTTTGAGCCTTATTCACAGTGAAAAAAAAAATTTCAAATGCAAGAATGAACTTTAAACCACCTGCTGAGAGTACTTCTCATCTCTAAGCTACAAAACTTATTATCGACATTACGCTACTGCTACTGGGAACTTTGGGGTATTGTTGAGGGGGGGGATACTGGACGTGGGTTATGCCGGCCTAAGACATGGCGGCACTCTTGGCGTCTAGGGGAAGGGGAGATGGGATGTGGGGAGGGATATGACGTCTTTAACGGTATGACGCTATAGCATAGGCTACCCCCTCCACCCGAAATATAATGCCACGCTTTAGCCAAGACGTTTGAACGAACCTCTGTGGCATAGGGGTAATGTCAACGGAAGGGTCCTGGCAGGCTGATTCTAATATGTAAAATAATAGCCCCGTATTACAGTGCCTGGCAAACGTGGGGTCAGGCAACCGTGCGCCCAGTGAGTGCGTGGCCATATCATCTGCAAGCTGGAGCCTGCCAGCTCCATACTCGTTCTTTTTCGCTCACAAAGCTGATTACGTCGCAGGATTTTCCGTTGGGCCTATAACATTGTCACGCTAATAAAGCAGGTCAATCTCAAATACATGAAACCCAAATCACACGGATGATAAAAGCAATTACTCGCGAGGCGGGGAACTCACATCAATTCAATTAGGCATGTGAAGGATGTTGTTAGTAGTATACCTGGTATTAAGATACTCAAGCTTACCACTGTTCATAGAGAGAATAGATAACGCAGTTTTATAAAAATTGGCTAAGACAGCTTGGTTAAGCCCGGAAATTTGCGAAAGCAATACACCGGGCTGCGCCTCTGTTTCGCTGGTGGTGTGTCTTAGCGGTTCTCTTAGTAAAGCTTACGGTTTTAGCCCATTTTTATATATGGCGTTATCATTATGCTATACAATTGATTCCATCTGAAGACAACATGGCTTTACTCCGGTTTCCTTATTCACACCAGAGGTGAAGCTAAAGGTCAATGGTGGTCACCACCATTGAGGGTTCTTCTTCTCTTTTTCTTCTTCCTCAGCCCGCATAGAAAGCCCCGCTTTAACCAACCGATATGAACGTTCCTTAGTGGCCTATAGGGATAACGTGAATGCCAGGGTCCTAGCAGGCGATTCTGAAATAACCGTCCCATGTGAAACGAGAGACCCAAGTTGGCAGCTCCTGCCGGTTTGAGGTTGTCTACGGGGATCGTCTAAATGTCAAAGGTCAATGTTGGTCACCGCCGTTACACGCTGAAGGCTCAAACTGCGAGCAGTGTTGCTTTCGCAATAAAACGTACGTCACCAATATCGAGTTGAAGCTGTGGAATTACCGCTTCACTGATGATACGTATACGCCTAAACTTACAGAATGTGGAAATAATACTACCTGAAGAGGTCGATACGAATGCCGTTGACATTTGATTAAGTGCTCATAATTTACCAGCACTGATTCAGACGAAACTTTATGATTGCAAACCTGTGAGCTCTTCCTTTGATGTTTCCGCAAATGTCGAGCTGAATTCGAAAAACGGACTGGAAATAGCAAATGCCACCAATTCGCGCTCTGAATCCTTCCCAAACTTTTTCTCGGCCTTTGGTGTCGTCTAGTAGGCTTCTTACGCATACTTTTTACATGTTGCTGTGACAATCATTTCCTCAGCAGCTCGTAAATGTTCGTCTGGAAGCGATGTGAAAAAATTTTTCAGAGTGCTTTTCTTTTTATTCGTGGATTATTTATAATTTTTTACCTGCCAGTTTTCTTTGCAAAAAAGCTAGAGGTGCAAAAACGCAAATGGCACTTGCTAGAACGGGACATAACAAATCCTGGTAAGAGAAAGGGTATGGTTTTTAAACACAGAACTTGTACTCGTTTACCCCTCTTGTTATATGTATTTAGTTTATTAAAGCCAATCAAAAGCTTCAAACGTATTGATACATTGGTATTCATTGATTTGCCGATTGTCACGTGTAAAATATGTGTGGTTAGCCCATCAAGAACGTTATGCAGTCTTTGTACTTTATATCTCAGGATTCTCATGTAAAGTGTTTGGGTACGCAAAAAAGAAAAACATTATAAAAAAAGGAAAGACAACCAATATTATTTTCTTTAGGGGAGGAAAAGAGGCATCATTGTTTGCAAGCTTTGGATTTCTTTAAACTGTTGCGAGCTTTAAGGTTTAATTTTACCTTTTTGGTTTCAATTAAGCTTTCGCTAGAAGCTTCCTTTAATACTGAGAATTATGTGCAAATTTTTTTCTTATAAGTGTCTTGCACTAACTTAGTTTAATTGTTTATTTCAGATGCCGAAGACAAGTAAGATCTGATCTCACTTATAGATGTTAAATATTTATTGCTGTGGTTAAAATCCGTATGAAAGTTATTAGTGATGAATGAGCTAAGATCTGATAGCTCCTTTGTACCAAATATACAAGTCCGTATTATTGATAGCTCTTTTTGAGGCTTCTGACCTTACATGTAGTTGAAATATGCGTATCACTATATACACTTTTAAAATATTTGCGTTACTTTAACCATGCTTTTAGTACATTAGAAGAAAATTGAATATGTAATCATCTATTTGCGAGCGTCGAGAGTGACAGAGGTTTGTCAGTAAAACTTTCGCTGTTGGCTTCGCCGCTATATTTAGGCTTAAGCTTAGCAGCTACTGTCAGTTTGTAGCATTTCATAGTGCGACTGTCAGAACCGGATATCTGATATCTAAATGTATTTGGACAGTACCAGGAAGCGCGCACCGGTGATCGCAAATTGCTACACAGGATGCATAGTCACCACTATAAGTTGAATATTTTATTCTAAGCACCACTCAAAGCGCTTACTGCTAATGTAGCGCCATGTGCTTTCATCGCTTTTTGAAAAATAGCACTCTGCATATACACACTGATGTTAGATTAATTACTCTTCAGTACTCGCTATTCACCTAACGTGCAGCTCTTGATAGAAGGTATCAATTTGTCGCCTCACCAGGGACAAAAATAATCAATTTCAGTGAACTAAGAAAATTGATTACCTTCTTTAAGCGAGTATGTTGCCAATTATGTTTTACGTCAATGGTTTCTCAGGCTCCAGCACAAATCTACATTTGTTCTTTTATTTCTTATGAAGCTCCTTAAAGAGGTCCTTTGATTTCTAACGTTCAGGTCATCGAACCTGCCAAGGATTTTGGTCGCGTTGTTTGCTGCCCTGCTCTTCTTCGCATTTCTGGCTGTGCTCGCTATTCTACTGATTGGATCGAAGGGTGAGTAATTAGCATGCCGACCGCAAAACCTAAATTCAGAATTTACCAGTAGTCCAATGTCGATCACTGCCGTTCATATGCATCGGATCATAGAATCTTGTGATTCGAAGTTTTTTGTCGAGGAAAGATAAATTAGCTGAGCTGCGAGGCTCATTCCCTGTTACAGAAAAAGGTGAGTTCAAACTAGGGTCAGTTGGTACAATGTGTTTAAGAATAATAAACCAGCCAATGGACGAAGACGAAGAAACACGAGGCACACACAGCAGCTGGACTAACAAATGTGCTTTATTGGAAAGAGCCCATTTCAAAAGAAAACTAGCAAGGCATGCGCAGCTCGACGACCAACACATAGGTCAGAAGCACACAGGCACCAACGCTTCTGAGATAGCCAAGCCACTAGAGCCGGTGAGATACGAAACATTTCTTTCCGCATCCACAAGATAGATGTGTTGCTAATATAATTATCACCTTGCATATTGATATGATAAGCTGCAAGAACTTCGCGCTCTACCTTATCCTTACTCTTACTAAAAAAAGTGGCATTACACAACAGGGGATAGAAACCACATTCCCAACAATGGCGAGACAATTTTGCTGCGTTAGTTGGCGACAGAGTTATAATGCTCTCGTAGCCGTTCATTGATACACATTAAGTGTTGACCCAGGTGCCATTTCCACTTAGCTATTTTAACCTTTCACTAATTTTCGCTATTTCATTTCATGCACCAGATTGCTGGTGGCGTCATAAACTGTTTAAAACTCCGGCGTATTTTTTTTCTGCATCCCCAGATACCACCGACAAAGAGAAAGCCGAAGATCATTTTGATATGAGCGAATTTGGAACCAAGAAAAGCAGCGAGGAGCACTCATTCAACATGGAAATCCCGGTGGAACGTCCTAAACAGCCTTCGGTAGAGACAGTTACATCAGGTCAGTGTTATTGTTTTGTGGCCAAAGGATTTACAAAAGTCCAAACAAATTAAACTTTATTAACGTGGCTTAAGTTTACTGTTGTTTTCGTAAAAGAAATTTATTCGTGCTCTATACCTTACAGCAAATAATAACCAAATATTGAGCTGAATGAATTGTCTAATTTCCTTTTGGCAAATTAACTGAGACAATAATATAGTCGTAATAATATTTGTATGCAAGAAATAAATCGACACATTCTGTGAAAGTTAGGGACAAAATAAAAATTTTGTAAGAGTCAATGGTGTACAGACGAACCAATGGTTTACACACGAACCGCCAAGGGCGAAACAAAAATCCTTTCGGGTCAGAAGATGTGGGAGTGCGCTAGAAAAAAAAACAATATCGTATCCCGTAATTTGAAACCAAAAAATGGCTCCTTGCCACAATGCTAGTAATTTCTTGGGCAGCTTAAAAATGTATAGTGTTCTGTGTTCTTGGATAGGTCACCAGTTGTTTAAGGCAGCCCTTTTAGCCAATGAAAGATAAGAGTCAAGTTCCAATACTTACCTTTTGCTCAAGGCTTCGGTTTCTTCAAAACAGGTAATATTTTACAATGCAATAAGGATAACATTAATACATTGATACAGCTCTCAACCTATTTTAAAATACTAAAAAGTCACATAACTATGCTCACACACCAGTCTTTTGTATTTTTCTTGGCATACCAACTGCTTATTCTAAGCTTAATCTAGAAACGTTGTATTGCATGCCGATGCACTCGCTCGCTAGCAGTCTATATATATATATATATATATATATATATATATAGAGAGAGAGAGAGAGAGAGATGATCACACTGCGCGGACACAAACGATGATGAGGCCTTCTGACATCTTCGCCGATCAACTGTCGCGCGCACTTGAAGCTCGAGCTGCCTTGTTTGAACCCGATACTGTGCTGCGCACCACGCTCACCTTGCACCACCGGTCGCCGTTTGCATGCCTCTGGACAACCCAGTAAACCACTCTTGATTTGGTGAAGGTGCTGGGTTAGGCTGCACAGCCGTGCCACAAGCATGGCGGCAAACAAGGTATTCCATCGGCAGCCCCGTCGCTGTCCATCTCATGCTCCGCTTCCTTTCGGCATCGAGACTAAGCCGTCTTCAGCGGGCAGAGCGACCAGGGCGTTGGAGATTTTTCTGGCCTCGTACGAGCCGGTAAATTATCATAACAACTGGGATGGCCGCTTCAGAATGAAAAGCGTTATCTTCTAACCGAGCGACGTCGCTAACATGTGGTATCGGAATCATGAAGCCGACCTACAAACTTGAGCCACGTTCACGACAATGTTTGCGGACGTTTTGGTTGCCCCAAAGTGCGAAAACTACGCTCTGAACAACTCTTGCATGAGGGTGCAACCTTCGCTTGATGCATTGAAGACGACTTCAATTTGCCAAGCCTTAATGAGGCTGAAAAGATAAAGGACATCATGAACGGCATTGACGATGATGCATCCCACACGCCGTTCGAGAGGAGCCTAGCACAGTGGCCTCAGCCTACAACTGTCCTAATTTCGGCGAGTTGCGCAAGCAATGTCTCTCCATTCGCCGTCCTCCTGCACCTGCTGCAACCATCTCTGACTTGGCTCTGAACATTCACCTTTGGGCTCACGTCGAAGACTTTTTCAGGGACGTGGTCACCCAGCAACTTCGGCTCTTGTCTGGCGCACGACCGCCGCCTACAGGCCATTTGCTTGCCCCTACGATCCGACATACCATCACGCAGGAGGTTGCGATACACTACTTAGTTTTGGGCAGCCGGTGCCTGTGGCACTTCATGTCGACCTAGTTTCAATACAGCCCAAATATGTTGCTGCCTCTTCAGGCTGCGGACCCCCTGTTGTCGTTCCTCGCCTTCCTGTGCCGGTGCTGATGCCTCTCACGTATGCCAAAGTTATTACCTCCCGAACATCGCTGCATCAGCTATTTGCATACATGCTGACTACGGTGCCATCGTTTGTCGCTCCACAACTCCGGTATGCGACCGCTTCCTAGAATCTTTGGTAAACAAATGACAACCGGCCTATCTCCTATACATGATGCATTCCTGGTTACGTCACCACATCACCCACCTGTGTCGCCGTGCTCTGCGCCCTGCCCTACACGCACTATGCCTGAGTACTGTTAGCCTTACGACACTTTGCGCCCAGCCTCGGTAACATCTCCAAGCCTGCCTACAACTCGCCAGGTCACTAGCGCATTCGGTTGCAGCGCTCACCATCTCCTCGCAGACCTTCCTTGTCAGAAATGCAGGTGGCTGCTTCAACCGAGACTCCGAAAACTAACAGCGGATGTTCCCGCGGCACTAACTGCGCACATTCCATGTTCAACAAATCCTCGTATCTTTCCGTTAAACGCTGTCGAAGTTTTTGTGGGCGGTGTTCATGCATTTGCGCCAGCGGATACCGGTGCTACTATTTCCATAATTAGCGACGTTTTCTGCCGCTTGCTCCATAAAGTCACTACCTCGCCTTTTGAAACCTCTTCGCGACGTAAGCGCCGATGCCATTCGTCCGTCAGCTTGCAAGGGTAGAAGAACAGGCTACTGAGGGTACATCTTGGCAAAAGAACAGCGCTGAGTTGCCATTTCTTTGACCATGTCTCAAGAGTGCGCTGTTTTTTTTTCCTAGATGAACTGTCGACTAGTCCGTTCTTCCACATTTGCATGTCTTATACATTGTCGAGCTGTTAGAGTTTGGTTCATGCTCACATTACCACATTCTTAACTGAGATTTTCTTTCCCGATTCCATGCTGTTAGTCACCGCGCCTGTGCCCACGTCACCTTCTCTTCGCTATGTGATGTGGTTCTAACGACGCGCCGTCTTTCTCTGGCGCCACACGTGTCGCCGCCGACAGTGACACTCCCCACAACTGGGCTGTGATTGTTGCCTATGTGCGACCTCTTTGTTCGATGCGACTGTTCTCTTTGAGCCTTAACTCGTGTTCACTCTTCGCCACCACCTTTGTTTTCACTTTTCAGTCATTGAGGTTAACCGCAGCGCTGCCGAGACCGCCGTTTCGAATGCCCCATCCGCTGAGGTCCCATTACTTAGTGGAGAATGCCTTCGCCATGTTGAATTTCTTGGCCGTATCTCGCCATTTGATGATACGTATTCCCCAAAAAGTTCCCACGTAGCACCCCGCATGCCTTTTACCGCTGCTTCTGATCTACCCTTTTTCGACCATTTTTAATATTCCGTAGACAGTGACATCAACCCGACTCACCCCGGCCAGCAATTTCTCGCACTCCTCAACAATTTCCGTGGTTCGTTTGACCTTCACGTGACTTCTTTCTGCCGTGCGATTGCTGTATCTAGTTCACCACATCGACACCGGTAACCGCGCGAATCGGCGCCGGAGCCCTTACCGCGTGCCGCCTTCAAAGCGCTGTAATTACCGAACAAGTCGACGACATGCTGCAACGCGGTGTAATTGAGGTTTTTACTATGTGGGCGTCTCCAGTGGTGCTTGCGAATAAGAACAATGGCTCCATAAGATTTTGCTTTGACTGCCGCTGTCTTAGCACAATACCTGTAAGGACATATACCCACTACCCCGCATTGGCCTAGCAATTAATTATTTGCACGAAGCCGAGTTTTCTTCATTCCCAGAACTGTATTTCGACTATTCACACGTCCCCATGGCTATTGGCAAGTCCTCGACCCAAGATAGCATTACTCGCCCTTGATGGATCGTATGACCTCACTGTGATGCCGCTCGGTATTTATAATGCTCATTGTACATTTGAGCGAAATATGGAAAACATCCTACGCGGTCTCAAGTAGAATATTTACCTGTGTTATTGGGATGATGTCTTCGCTTTCTCACGCATTCCCTAGCAACCAGTTTCGCCGCTGTTGCAGAGGAACAAGGACAAGAAGAAGAAGAAGACGACAAAGAAACCACTGGTGGTAACAACTCCGTACTTGTCATCCTGGTAGAGAAGAACGACAACAGCGAGTACCAAGGACAGAGGGCTCATTCGAACGTTGTGGTGACGGTGTGCCCAGAGTTTGACGTAGACACTGGAAGACTCCAACAGTCGATTGAGAATCGTCAACGAGTGGCAAGGGGTGCCTATACGGGAAGGGCTTCACCGTAAGGCGGACTGCGAAGCGAGGCTGAAGGTTATGTACCAGTGTGTTAAACAGCACTAGAACATGGACAGATAGACAGACAAACCACGTTGCGCTGAACTGACAAATCAAGTTTTATTTATGAAGCATATCAATTTATACACAGAGGCTGATAAAAAGACGACAACCAGTTACGTCGCATGCCCTATTAGTCACCCTCTCCCTTCAAAAAAAACTTTTCCTTCGCATGAAGTATTAGGGAAGTGCTGTTTACGCTAATTTCTTTACCATCTGCTATGCTTACTGCCTAAATAATTTATCTTGCTATTTGGTCTCGATTTCAGCCAATTCCGTCCTTTGGAAGCAAGGTTCACACCTAGAGTCCTGACAATGTTTATTAAGATTCTCATCCCTTTTCCACTCTAAATTGTTCTTCTGTTGACGGATCCTATCAACTAAACAGCGTCCCGCTTGACCAACATGTCTTTCCGCCGGTCAGCGGATATACATTGGTCAAACGGGACGTTTGCGCTGCCCTCTCCTGCACACTCGCAGCCGATATCCGAATCCCCAGTTACAGCCCTTAGCTCCCAGGACATGTCTTTGAGCAATGCCTGGATTCTTTGATATCTTCGCTCCTCGACGTCATCACCGTCTCCTCTGCGTCACCATTCGCACTTGACCTTCGTCACCAAGCTCTCTATTTTACAATCCGAGACGGTATTCTGTATCTCGGAAGCTATCGCCCGAATGGCCGCAAATGTCTCTTGGTCACTCCTCACCATCTTCGCTTAAATATTCGTGCCCATCACCATGCCCACCAGCGGCTTTGACCAATGGGGTCTCGGACTAGGATCTTGTATCTGAGTCCCCCTAGAGGGTCCACACCTTAACTTCAAATAAGTTTTTACCACCCCCAACATGCCGAACAGCAAAACGCGCATGTTGGCTTGCTACATACATACGAGCGTCTCCGCCAGCTGTAATACTGGTGGGGAATGTAGACTTTTGTACCCGGCTATATTCGCTCCTGCACTGCTTGTCAGCAGCGCAAGTCATCTCCGCGCTCCTCCCTCCGGGAAGTTACAGCCATTGCCTTGTTCAGCTAGACCACTCAATGTTGTCGGCATCGACTTGTATGGGATCCTTCCATCATATCTAAGTCAAGTAACCACTGGATAATCGTTACCGCACGCCACAAAACTTGTAAAGCTGAGACGTCAGCTAATACTACGGCTAGTGCTCACTATGTCGCCTCCTTCAGCCAACAACTCACTCAGCATCTCTGGCGACATCTTATTACCACAAGTGGTTAGTCCTGGAGCCCCTTGCGACTGCTGCCCACCCAGTTTGTTTTCTTTTAGTCCTACCCGACCTGTGAGAACCAGACCTTTGCAGGTCATTAGTTGTTCGAAACTTTAAGCCCTCTAAGGAGCACAGCAGGGTTAGCAGAGCCTCTTCCAAACGCACACCCCTGAGAGAGCCGGGCGCCGGGCCGGGGGACGCTTGTACCCATTTTACCGGTGGGTGTCCGGCGGTGGGTTTCGAACTGGCCACCTCCCGCAGTCGAGACGGGCGCCCAAACCACTCGGCCATACAATACATCGAACTATCACTGCTTACACCCTCATATCAGAGGCCGCGAAGAAAGATTTCCAGGCTCCTGGCAGCTTTCTTGCGAAGTACGTTCTTCTGTTGCCTCTAATGGGGATTAGGGGCTTCTGTACGCCATTTCTGCACAAACAACTGTCTCGGGTAACAACCGGATTTCAACAATTCTCTGTTAGACGTTCACAAACTACACCCCATACTTCCGTACCATGCAAACAAGTTACGCACCTTGAGGAGTAAGGAAAACAAGTACGAAATTTAACCTCAGCCATTAAGATTGTGCCAACTTTGATGGCTCCCCTTTACCGGCTCCTATTCCGTATTATATTCTTCAAGGATGCCGCCAGCCGCTAGAAGAATCAAAATTTGCAGGGGTTCAATCTTGCTGCAAGAAATGTGCGGCAATACCTTTGGCTGCGTGCGACCGGGCGTTCCACCGAAAACAACCAGCGTTTCGTTGAGAGTATCAGTGTTCACTGGCGCTCTAGGCAGAACCCGCTTTTATGCCATGAGCAAGCGATTCCGGCAGACACTTTCATTCTCCACTCGGTCAGCCCTCCGCGGGGAAGAAAAATCAGGTAGCCCGCTGACTGTTCCTGCAGTGACGGGATTTATTCACTGTGGCAGATCACGTCTCAAAAGCCGCCTGCACACGTTGTGCTGGACCACAGCGCGTCACAACTTACACCGCGCGTGTGCGGGACTCAGCCTTTTGTTGCTCCACATGCCGTCGAGCCGGACAGATTTCGAATCATCCGGACGGCCACGGAACACGCTCAGTTTTACAGAAAAAAGTAGTCCGTGTTCGAGCCCGAACTAATTATGGAAGTACACTATAATCACAAACTGCAGTGAAAATGTGCGCCACCTGCTTCTACCATATATTTGCGTGGTAATAGAATTCCAGAGGCTTTCGTCAATGGCAGCTCTGCTGTTATTGCCCTCCAAGAAACAAACTACACGCCAACACTTAGAGGATACTCCAAATTCACCTAACAAGCATTGGATCCCTACTAAACACCACGCGTAGCAACTTTGGTTACCAAAGCTATGACCGCGATGTGTTGTTCAATGACACAACACTCACAATATTCACACATTTCGCTCGAGCTCCTGCCTCGGGAAAGAGGCCATGGAATGTATTTGGATTGAATGTTTACAGTCCTCCTAAGAAGGGTAAGATGCACGTATTTGAAGAGCTCTTCCACGACGGCCTCAGCTTGCTAAGCTACGTCAGAACTTATTACTAATTATGGGAGACTTCAACGCGTCCCGTCCTTCGTAGACTACATAACCGAAATTCCGAAGGGCCGTAAGTTGGCCCTGGCTATTGACCGCACCTAACTGACTCTTTTGACTTAAACCGACCATACCACTCGTATGTCAGTTCCTTTTTCGCCAAAGACGCGCCGAGATGTGCCCTAACGACTCCGGCCACACGCTTGTTTCTTCATTGTGCGCTAGTCACTTCGGCTTTATGGAGATGTTTCTGCGTCGCCTTTAAATTGAGCGTTGACGCATGCGAGGGGGTTCGTAATTAGACAACCAGCGAGCACGTTTGCTGCTATCGACCCTGCCGAGTTCAGTTATTTTGAGATCGCAAGTCAGCCCATTAAAGAGTTATTTCAGTGCTTCTATATGTAATTGGTTAACAGGAAGGGAAAGGCGCAGTATCTGTCACACATGCTCTGCGGACACCTGAACCGCGCCAAAAGGGAAGGGATGAAGATGGGAGTGAAAGTGGAAAGAGAGAAAGGGCAGCCGTAGTGGAGGGCTACGGAGTAATTTCGACCACCTGGGGATCTTTAACGTGCGCTGACATCGCACAGCACACGGACGCCACTTCGTTTCGCCTCCATCGATACGCAGCCGCCGTGGTCGGGTTCGAACCCGGGAACTCCGGACAGTAGTCGGGCGTCTTACCACTGTACCACCCCGGTGGTGCAGTGCTTCTACGCCTGTGTGACGCCTGTGTGTTTTTTTGTGACCACGGCATTGTCACAGCCACGAGACAACCTATTGCCGGGAACCATTCAAATCTTTGTTCTTAGACGACAGCAGCGGGCATGCAGCCTTATTACTGCAAATATAGCGCACGGATCGATTCTGTATTCTTTGTTTATTCATGCTTGGGTGTGTCGAGTTATTTGTCGCCCAAGGTGCGTCGAGATGTATCCTGAAGATTCCAGCCACTCTCATGTGTTTCCTCAATGTCCAAGATTATGCTGGTCATCGTTTGCTTCTTTATCTAGATATTTCTTAGCCGCATTTAGATCTAGCGTTTACATGCTCAACAAAGATTTGTAGACCTATGACCGCCGAGGAGGATTGTTGGTGTAGCCGCCGACAATCAATTTGTTCCCGTGCGGGCACAAATGAGCACAGTAAAAAGTTTATTCCAATGAAGTTCAGGCATCCTCATTTGTTGCTCACAGCTTTGTCCTCATTACGTGATATATTGTAGTGCTCGCAGGTGTTTTCTTATCTCAGTCATTGTCACCGCTATGCACAATAGAAGCTTCTCTGACTAGTACCCAAAACTTTTTCAGTTGCGGCAATCAAGAGCAACCGTAAAGGGTATAGTAGCTGTCGCTGCTCTACTTCAGCTATACTTCGACTAACCATTGTGCTTTGCAACTTTAGTGTTGGCGTCCTTAAACGAGGAAGTAAACCTTTGGCGCCTGAGGTGCCAGGAGTGCAAAGATTGACTTCCTTAACCAAACACTTTCGCTGTATTTCCAATAAACTGAAATACTGAATTGTACTAAGCCCTCACCTTGTTTGATTTTTTTTAATCTTTGTTTATACTAATGCTGTGCTCATAATTTTAATGCGCCTCTTCTCACAGAACCCAGACAGCCACAGCGGCGAACTCTCTCTCCGACGCACCCTCCTGGAACACAAAGCTGTAAGTTTGCACTATTACATTCACCTTCAAAACTGCGTGGATCATGCGCCTTCTTTCTGCGGGCTAAGTTTTCATCGTAGTGCGCACGAGGAATACCATTACTAGATTGTAGGCCTTTGAGTTTCCATTCTACATGTCAGATTGTTTGTATATTTGTACCTCATTCGCGCATATTTATTTTCGCCTCCTAGCGCCTATTATAATATTTCGCCTACAATATATTACGTGATATCTATTAGGGATAAAAGGAATCAATGTGGCCGCGCTATGTAATTCCAGGAAATTGCAAATCAAGACAACAGTCACAAGAGACTTCATGCATGCAAACGTACAATTTATGCTTAACTACTTACCCGAATATTCTCCTGAATGATTTTACTATTTTGAATACATATTTCATCACATTTACGCCGCTTTCTATGGAACAGCGTTAAAGGACCCGTTCTCCAGAAACTATAATAAGGGAGTAATTACTCATTGACATCCATCCGAGCACAGTCATGCAGCTACAAAGGAAAGCTGTACACCTTTTTCAGAAACTTTGCAGATAAAGAAAAATTCGTCCTAGTCCGGGGATCGAACCCGGGACCACCGCCTTTCCGAGGTAGTCGCTCCACCAACTGAGATAACCAGGACGGTAGGCAGAACAGATGGTAGGGCGTGAGCGAAAGGGTCAATAACTGGAAGTGGAAATGTTGTTGGTCAAATATTTAGGGTAATCCACTTAGCCTTTCTTCTTTAAGCTGGCGCAGATGTTTAATAAGGGAGTAATTACTTATTGGCATCCGCCCAAGCGCAGCCATACGCTACAACGGCGTTCGGATGTATGTCAGTGAGTGATTACGTCCTTATTGCAAAGCTTCTCCACCATGCGGATTCCCCTACATACTTAACATTCTCCAGAAACTCCAGCGTGCGCGTAGTCGGGGTTCACGCCGCTACGAATGCAAAATTAAGGACATGGATCCGATGAGCGATACCTGCTTACATGACCATGCATTGATTAGTCGCCGGGTTGTGTGATGTTACGTGGCCTTAAAGCATGGCCATGTCAGCGGTCGCTGCCAACTCGGGTTTCGCCTTTGAGAAAGTAGGGCGGGATTAGAAATTTGGCATACTCGGCCCTTAGATGCCGAGTTAGACTAGTGGTTCTCGTTCCGGGCCCACGCAGGCACGTACGGGATCGGCAACTCTGAGGAGTCGGAGGCTTTGAAGCCTCGTAGCCTCTAACACGCCGAAATGTTGAAAGAAAAAAGTAGCGCACGTACAGACGGACCTAGGAGAGGTTCTCTACGTCGGCCATCACTGTCCTTCGCGTTCACTAGTGTAGCACACACTAATACATCGAAGAGAGCGTTCCCGTGCTCACACGTGCAACCTGAGTTGACGGATCTGTACCTACGGCATCACTAGAGAAGGAAGTTCATTTCTGGGTCCGGTGCTTCTTAATGACTGCATGAAAGTACGACTGCATGCTCGTAGGTGTGTGAGGGATAATGGTGGCACAAACTAAAAAAGTGAGTTGCAAATCGCACGTATGTAGAGGAGGATCTGCAAATGAAAGCCACAAACGGGAGCAATAAACCCTATATTTCCGCTCCTTTGAAGTCGAAGCTTAAGTGTCCGCATACTGTTTTTTTTCGTAACGCTTGCTGCGCTTGACACGAAAACGGTTTTTTTGATAGACTTGCCTTTAGTACCGTCCCTACTCGATGTTACCCGCTCTCATGGGGTAATGAACATAGATTAGTTAATTTTACTGCCGTGCGTGTGAATATTAAGGCGAATAAATTTAATGGCTCATGGCTCGCCAGTGGTTGGTTGTACAACTTTTAATTCCATCGGAAACGGGGAGTCGTGCGCCCGCGGATTAGAGGCTGGCAGGTAGCCCTTGGCTTCTTGCGGCCTCTTCCGCCAGATGGACGGTGCGGTGCTGGATCGCAGGGTCCGCGCTTCGCAGCAGGGTATCCCAGGCTTCTCTACTTGTAATATTTTGCCCTATCCCTGGAGATTGTGGGCACTCCCAAATTATGTGGTCGAGGGTCCCTCTCGCCCCACAGTGTTTGCAGAGATCATTGTCCCTAAAGTCTGGTAGCGCGTGAAACGCCCAGACCGGGTGCATGAACGTATTAGTTTGTAGCCGCCTCCACGCGACAGCTTCTCTATTATTAAGTCTAACATCTGGCGGGGGTACCAGTCTACGTCCCAGTTTAAAATGGTCGATGATTTCCCCGTAATTTTGCAGACGCTCGTCGTATGCCCAGTGTTCGGGGGGCTCGACGGCTACCCGGAAGTAGAGAGCTCGGGCTAGCTCGTGAGCCGCCTCGTTACCAGGGACGGCAGCGTGAGCGGGTGTCCAAATCAACTGCATTTTCCTATTTATTGTTCTTTGGGTGAGGATTTTGGCCGCCTCCGGCGATATCCTCCTCTTCCCAAAATTTTGAATGGCAGTTTTGCTGTCGCTAATTATGAACTTGGCTTCTGTTCCTACGCAAGCTAGCGCTATCTCAACTTCCTCCGCAGTCTCTATGTTGCGGCCTCTGATGGCTGCCGCGGATACCGGTGCCCCTCGGCCATCGACTACCGAAGCTACCGCCGCACCTGTTCTGCCACTTGCCGCATCAACATAGACTACTTCCTTTGCTCCCATGTTCTTGAACCGTCGCTCTAGGGCTTCAGCTCGTTTGGCCCTTCTTTCGACATTAAATTCTGGATGCATATTCCTAGGGAAGGGGGGGACTACCAAGGCATTCCTGATTTCACTATTAATTGTGACTTTTTTTTGAACTCCCCTGTCTGGGTTGAGGCCTACTTTTGCAAGAATTACCCTGCCCGTCTCGGTCGTGCTTAGTCTCTCTAATTGGGAGACTCGCACTGCCTCCGCCAATTCTGCCCACGTGTTATGCACCCCGAGTTCGAGCAGTCGTTCGCTCGAGGTACCCATGGGCAGTCCTAGCGCCTTCTTAACGCATCTTCGAATCAGGCAGTCTAACTTCTCTTTTTCGCCGGCCTTGATGTCCAGGTAGGGCGTGGCGTAACTGATTCTGCTTATTACGTATGCCTGGATTAGTTTTAGTAAATTTCTCTCCTTGAGGCCTCTTCCTTTAGTGGCGACCCTCCTCAAGAGCCCGAGGGTTTGCATCGCGTAACTTTCTAATTTTTTCAGGACCTCTCCGTTGTGACCGTGGGATTGAATGACCATCCCCAAAATCCTGATCTGATCTACTTTTGGCACCGGTTTGCCCTCCACCTGAATATGAAACTCCCCGCTATTCTTGCAGCGGAGGTACTTCGGGTTATAAACGAACAACTCAGATTTATGCGGGGAGCACGAAAGTCCCCTTTTAGCCGCGTAATCGACAATGATGTCGGTCGCTGCTTGCAGGCGTTCCTCCGTACTCGCATCGCTCCCATGGTGTATCCAGAGGTTAATATCGTCCGCATACATGCTAAAATTTAGCCCCTTGATTTGGTTAAGTTTACCCGGGAGGCCTCTCATTGCCACGTTGAATAGAAAAGGCGATAGCACTGAGCCCTGCGGTGTGCCTTTGCTTCCTAACTCTATCGTAGGAGATTCTAAATTTTGAAATATCATGCAGGCTTTTCTGCCCGATAAGAAGTCTTTTATGTAGTTGTACGTTCTCTCCCCTACTCCGAGCACTTCGAGCCCTTCGAGAATAGCCTCGTGCCTGACATTGTCGAAGGCCTTGGTGAGGTCTAGGCCCAGGATCACTTTGGCGTCTCTCGATCGCGAGTCTATGATATCATGCTTTAGTCGGAGCATTACGTCCTGCGTGCACAAGTGTGGTCGGAAACCGACCATTTCGTGCTGCCACAGGTTGTTTTGCTCCATAAAGCACGTTAATCTTGTCTGTATTACGTGCTCCAGCAACTTCCCTACGCATGAGGTTAGGGAAATCGGTCTCAAATTTTCCAATTGCGGGGGTTTTCCCGGTTTGGGTATTAGTATTATGTTTGCCGTTTTCCACTGATCTGGCAACTGGCTCGTTTTCCAAACTTTTCCAATGAATTCCGTTAGTAGACTAATAGAGTCATCGTCTAGATTCCTTAGCATTTTATTGGTGATCCCATCGGGGCCCGGGGCTGATTTAGTTTTTAGTCTTATAATTTCCGCCCTTACCTCTGCCTCCGTGATGGGGGCGTCAAGCGCCTCATTGGGTGTGCCACCGTAGCTCGGGAGTGGGGAACGCTGGTTGTTTGCAACATAGGTTTTTACTAACTTATTCATAAACGCCGCATCTCCAGCTTCAAAGGTGTGCCTGACTTTTGCCAATCTTATTCCCGATTGAGTTTTTGAATTTGTTGAGTCCAGCAGATGCCGGAGCATGCCCCACGCTTTGGAGAGATTCATGCCTCCCTCCATTTCGTCGCATCTGCTGAGCCAGTTTTGTTCGCACAATTTGATCGCGTAGCTTTCAATTTCCTTGTTATGCCTCGCGATTCGTCTTCTAAAATTCTTGTTCCACTTTTGTTTCTTCAGCCTGCGTTCCATGCTTTGTTTAGCGTCCCACATGGGGAGCAGTCGGCTATCTGCTATACCAGGAGCGTCGTCTCCTACCAGCGTCTTTGTCGCCTCACCAAAGTGGCGTGTCCATGCATACGTCTGCGAGAAGTGCCCCACTTCTTTGCGATATTCCGCAGGATACCGCGAGAAGGTGATGTCACCAGTTTGCGACGTCATGACAAGATGTGGCGTCATGATGACGTCATTTCTGGGTATTATACGTAACCGAATGAAACATCATGATGGCGTTTCATCCGGTAACGTATAATACCCAGAACTGACATCATCATGACGCCACATTCGGTCATAGCACCGCACCTCGTCATGAACGGTGTGCTGCGCCTTTCGTTTGGCGCTTCCTCGAACTCTGCACCATATAGCATACACAGGCGGATCCGGTACAGCAGGCATCAGCGGCGTTTCAAATTGGTTTACGGGATAGAAAAGGCGCTGTATTTGTCACAGTTCGCCGCGGACATCTGAACCGAGCCGTAAGGAAAATATTTGCCGATGATTACGTTACTACCTAAGGCGAAATTCGAGTGCAACTCAGCTGTTTCACCTTTTCGACAGATTTAGGAAAAAATTTTGAGCAAGAAATGTATGTAGACTTAGAGACAACTCATTTTTAAATTTTATACACGTATTCCTTCAAGAGCAACTCCTCGAGTAGTTCTTGACTGTCTTGAGGGAAGCTTTGTGGTCCTCCGAAGCTTTCCAGTATGGCACCTCTTTCTCTTTTTTTCACTGCCACATTTCTCCTTTTCTTTACAGCTCGGTTAAGTTGTCCGCGCAGAATTGTGACTCATACTGCGCCTTTTCTTTGCTGTCAACCAATTTTAAACAACGACCCTGACGCATCCTCCACCCCCGGACTGGACAGAATCACGAACAGGGCACTACGAAATCTGTACTCACCCTCCATTTAAGCTCTAGCAGCCTATTTTAATGACTGCTGGAAAAATGACTTTCTACCTCCTCAGCAGAAAACAGCGAAAGTTATTTTCATTCCAAAGTCAGAAAAGCCGCTCCACGAGACAAATTTCCGACCCATCTCATTCTCTTAATGCGTAGCCAAACTCTTCGAGCATGTTGTTCAGATACGACTGAGCAACTACTTGGATGATAATGAGCTCCTGCCTACCAGTGTGTTCGGTTTCAGACCATGTTTGGCTGCACATGACATCTTCCTCCAATTACAACATCATATACTAGAATCCAAAACGAAGGAGACCAAAGCAATATTGGCTGCAGACATCAATAAGGCCTTTGATCAAGTTACCCATGCAGCTATCTCAACGAACCTTCAATCCCTTGGTGTTGAAAAACGTATGTACTTCACTCTTGATTTCTTCAGTACCCATACCGCTTATCTTTCATTCGGCCCGTACTCCCTCAGTGACATTTCTCTCGGTGCACGAGGAGGGAGCGGTACCACAGGGAGCGGTCCTCTCTCCGACCCTCTTTAATATACCATTTCGGGATTACCCAAATTACTTGATTCAGTACCGAACCTGCGTGACAGCTTTTATGCCGATGGCATTACGATCTGGACATGGCGAGGTAGTGACACGGAGATAGAGCACCGTTTACAAGCAGCGCTAAATATCTTTTCCACCTATGTAAATGAGAGAGAGCTGTCATGCTCCGCCAGGAAATCGGCACTTTTCATATACAAACCTCACCGAACGTCTGGCGCAGCACCTAATATTCGGCGCAATTTGAGCTCAGGATCAATTACCACAGTCCCAAACATTCGTATACTACGCATTTTCACACGACCCACCGATTTCACACTGATACAAGTCAATCAGTTTAAAAGCACCCCAAACACACAATCAGGCTGATCAAACATGTGGTACCATTTCCAGAAGAATTACATCATCATCATCATCAGCTTGACTATACCCACTGCAGGCCGAAGGCCTCTCCCATATTTCTCCACTTAACCCAGTTCTGTACTAGCTGCATCCAATTGACCCCTGCGAACTTCTTAACCTCATCCGCCCACCTAACTTTCTGCCGCCCATTACTACGCTTTCCTTCCCTTGGAATCCAGTTTGTTACCCTAAGCGACCATCGGTTATCCTCTCTTCGCACTATATGTCTTGCCCATGCCCATTTCTTCTTCTTACTTTCCACTAGAATGTCGGTAACCTGAGTTATTTCTCTGAACCACTCTGCACGCTTCCTATCTCTTAATGTTACCCCTGCATTTTTTGTTCCATAGCCCTCTGGGTTGTCCTCAACTTAAGTAGAACTCTCTTGGTTAGCCTCCAAGTTTCAGCCCCATAGGTGAGTACAGGTAAGATGCAACTGTTATATACTTTCCTTTTTAGCAATACCGGTAAGCTACTAGTCATAATCTCTGAGTGCTTGCCAAATGCGCTCCATCCCAATCTTATTCTTATTTCCTTTTCATGGTCCGGATCTGCGGTTACTACGTGTCCTAAGTAGACATATTCGCCTACTACTTCCAGTACTTCGCTACCTAATGTAAACTGTTGTTCCTTTCCGAGGCTGTTGAACATTACCTTAGTCTTCTGCATACTGATTTTCAAGCCTACCTTTCTACTTTTCCTGTCTAGGTCACCAATCATTATTTGCAGTTCATCCCCCGAGTTGCTTAGCAAGGCAATGTCATCAGCAAATAGCACATTACTGAGGTATTCTCCATCTATCCTTATCCCTAACTGCTCCCATTCCAAGTCTCCGAATACTTCTTCTAAGCAAGCTGTAAATAGTACTGGGGAGATTGTGTCTCCTTGCCTAACACCTTTCTTTATGAGAATTTTGTTACTTTCTTTATGCAGAACTATGGTTGCTGTGCAGCCACTGTATATATCTTCCAGCAATTTCACGTACGGCTCGTCTACCCCTTGATTTCGCAATGCCTGCATCACCGCAGAGGTTTCAACTGAGTCAAATGCTTTTTCGTAATCAATGAATGCTATGTAAATTGGGCTGGTTATATTCCGAGCATTTTTCTATCACCTGATTGATGGTATGGATATGATCGATAGTAGAGTACCGTTTCCGAAAACCTGCTTGATCCTTCGCTTGATTGCTGTCTAAGGTTGTCCTGATTCTATGAGCGATTACCTTAGTAAATACCTTATACGTAACAGACAGTAAGCTGATTGGTCTGTAATTTTTAAGGTCCTTAGAGCCACCTTTCTTATGAATGAGGATAATGTTTGCATTCTTCCATGGTTCCAGTACCGTCGATGACATCAGGCACTGCGTATACAGGGTGGCCAGCTTCATATGCACTACCATACCTCCCGCTCCTAACGAAAGATAGGGAATGCTTAGATGGCCTGATTAGGGGCAGCACGCGTACCGCTTTACGTCTTCCCTCGAGTGCTTTCACAGAGCGCCTCCTACGACTAGGAATGCACAAGACTTTCGAGGAACTCTGTGAAGCAATAAAAACGGCACAACTAGCCAGACACACGCGAACCCCTGCGGGACGAGCTCTTTTGCAGTCCCTTCATCTATCGCTCGTTGGTGGAATATCCGGCACTGACCCAATTCTCCGCTCCCACACGAGCTGCACTATAGATACCCTCTTCCAAAACACATGTACCCAGAACGCGATGAAAAACGCAGGAAGGTCCGAGCGGCACTTCACAGACTGTATGGAGAGGATCTCAATGTTTTATACGCTGATGCCTCGCTATATGCATCAGGCGCACAGGCAGCTATAGTGGCTGTTCACTGCGACGGCTGCCAATCTATAACCACGGCTGAAGATATCGCTGTAGCCATCTCTTCTTCGGGCGACACCAAAATTATATCTGACTTTCAAACAGCCATCCTAAATATTATCTCTGGACGCAACTCTCGGCAGGGCAGCGCCATACGCAGGCGCTGGACCCGCCAGCCAATGCGGGACTACCCGAAAACGAAGAGGCACAAGCCCTCGCCGACATCTTACCTTCCGGACGGGTGAGCACCCAGTCGCCTCCGTCGATGCGGAGGGTCTGCTAAACTTCACAGACATTCTTGAATACTATCGCTTCAATCTACAGATATACGCATCTCCTCATCCATCACTATCCAACATGCAATCAACTTTGTGGCGGCGGCTACAAACTCGTACACTCCCATACACCGACGTTTCCTCGACCTTTTCTCCGCCTCCTGCCGACCATGCGGCAGGCCAACTAATTTCTTTTATGTACTACTCACCTGTTCCACATACACACATCCTCCCTCCCCACAGGTGGCACTCGCTACTGGAAACAACTGATGTCGAGTTCATCGCTACAAGTTCAGCGACTCACAATCCCCAGTGCACCTAACTAAAAGGCTGACCCTCCAGGGGCTGGCACATCATTTGTAAGGGAGAACCCGTTGCGCGGGCCCCTCCCATAGGCCATAAAGCTGCATTTTTATGACCAATAAAGTTTACACCACCACCGCCCTGCTGTACCATTGTTGTTGTTGTTGTGGCCTTAGGAAGAAGGAAAAGAAAATGCACGGGCCTGGTATTAGCTCTGTAGCTGAGCCACCTCCGCTGCCTCGTGTGGACAAGAAATAATCGAGAAGAAAGAAAACGAAGACTGAGAGAAATACTCGCGCCACAACAACAATAGCCGTCACCCACCGCCGAAGCGGTGGCGGGTGCAATGACGGCTTACAGCTGCACTGCGTCTATTTCTATATGCTCTGTGGTGCGGCGTTCGAGGAAGCTGCAAATGAAAGGTGCCGCACGGACACCTGGATCGAACGCCCGACTTGGCAAGCTTCATAGGTGCGTGAATCTCCTCGGGACGTCATCACTAGTCATGACGAGATGTGGCGTCATTATCAATTCCGGTTATTAGACATGGCCGAATGTGGCATCATGATGACATCACATTCGATAATGACGTCATGATCGATGACGTATCTGGTTACGAGGGCGACGGCAAAGCCAATGGTGACGACTTGAAACGCAGGAGCGGGCACCAAAGAGCGGCGCTCTAAAAAAGGAAGGTGGGCGTGAAAGAAGCAAGATAGAGAAGAGGGCCGTAGGGTAGACCTACTGCTCGCCGCCCTATAAAGGCTTTCGCCTCATTGAATTTTAGGGGTCTAAAACGGCACCTAGAATATTCTCTCTTAAACCTAGCATAGCGTTTTCAAGCCCGCCATTATGAGCGCGACAAACGAACATAAGAACTTCAACATTAATGTTCATACTGGAGTGGAAGCGTCAGTTTAAGACAGAGCGCTAAGCTCCCCAATCTCCAATCTTGAAATGCAGCGTGCAGGTTGTGGCCAAAAAATCACGAGCATACCTCGGCTTGAAGGCAGGTCGAGAGAGAGAGAGAGAGAGAAACAACTTCATTTTCCCCAGATGGGGGCAACATCCTGGGCCCACGAAATAAGTGCAAGTTGTGTGTGTGTGTTCTTGACTGACTTGGTGAGGTGTTGGTGCCAGCTTTCCGCGAGGAACCTGGCAAGAGGACCCTTGGGGGCGGGTTATTTTCGCATCCCCAGAGGATGTGCGCCTGAGTGGCGGGTTCTCCCTTTTTTGTAATTTAGACATGCGGGGTTGTATTCCCCGTTAGTTATTAGTGATAGCCTTGAGCGACTAAGAATTGAGTGTGTATATAACCTGCGGAGCAGGGTGGCTTGTTATCGGTCTAGGTCGAGGTGGAGAGGCGAGAAAAGGCTGGAAGCGCAGGACTTGGCAGGAGGTGGTAATTGAACCAGCTACCTTTGAGTCCCGACTCAGAAGCCCTATACCTCTAAGCCCCGCAGGCGAAATCCCACGACTGGGTGAAAACGAGGATATCTGTTTCAGGTTGCCTTTCACATAATGTTGGAGCTTTCAGTTGAAAGAGAGAGAGTATGTGTGTTTCAATGAGAAAAAAAGGAGTGAGGTCAGCCGGCGGTAAAGAGAGCCTGGCCTGCTACTACGCACTGGGGAAGGGAGGAGATGGAAGGGAAAGCGATGCAGGGTGTGAATGAAGGGTGATGATGTCATAGTACAGTGAGGTTTCACTTGTGAAATTAGTTGAGACCATGCACACACATAACGACACTCGTAAAACGCAACATGCAGCACATGTCTGAGGCACACACCACTTGTCACTGAACAAACCCCGCTACAATTAGAAAGAACTCTACACTATCACATGCCAGCACAAACGCAGAAACACGCACACGTTACACGTCTCCAGAAAATATCAAAGTATCACATGCACGCGTGGTACTCGTGCACTTGAGGAGGCCATGCACACGCGTAGAACGCAACTTGTCGCATATGTCTTGGAGATGCACCACTTGTCACTCTACACACATGCCGTCACAAACGCAGAGGCACGCACACGAGGCACTTCAGCAGAAAACGCTCAAAATGCACTGACACATGTTTCAGAACAAGCACGTATGGACGTGTGATACTCGCGCACTTCACAGCACACCACGCGAAGGTTACAGGCGGGAATCTCGGCCCGTTTCACTTATAAAATCTAAGACGATCTTCATCGTGGAGCAGTTATCTGTTTGGTTCGCCCTGGCACCTAGAGTTATTTTTTTTTTTTACAAAGAGAAGGCGGCTGTCAAACTGATTGAGAGCATTTTCCAAGGCCCTCCTGGCTTTACTATAGGTAGGGCACTGACAATTAATATGAAAAATTGACTCGAATGTTGCAGTCACGCAATTCAGGCTTGCTTCAGCTCCGAGCTTGTGGAGGTAGGCTTTGGTGCACGCGACTCTAAGCCGTAACCGATGGAACAGAGTTTCTTGATGCCGCATATCTTTAGATGGTACGTGAAGTCGCCAGCCTGCATATGGCCGAGAGATGCAGTTCTGATGATGGTTTGTAATTTGCTAGTGTAGATGCAGCAGAATTCATTGAATGGGCCAGTAAGACCACGGCATCATTTCTTGAGAAAAAGAGGTGTATGGAAGACTGGTCTTCATGAGCCAGCTTGGCTTCTACATCAGCACTTTCATTACCTGCGATACTGCAATAGCTGGGGATCCAATGAAACTTGACGACGTGGACACGCTGGAAGGCCTCAGCAAGCAGAACAACAATTTGCCCGACTAGGTGCTCATGGTACTAGATTTCACGCAAATTTGTATAGTCTGTAGTGCAGGTTGTATTTACCTTCTGCGGATCATTGTAGCGGATGGCCTCTCCTATATCTTCCAGTTCAATCGCCGTGGATGATGTTTTATGCACACGTTTAAACAGTTGGTTATACGCGCTTCCAGGCACCATATTAACACCGTTAGTGAAGAGGTGGTCGTCACTGAGCAGTCGACAAAAACATGCATTGAGTCACTATGCATATATGAGATACATGACATTGCCAACTGTCATGTATCTCATATATGAATAGTGATCTCAATGCATGTTTGAGTGCAACTGTTGCGACGTGCGACGTTTTTGGTATTTAGGAATATATTCACGGACGTTAGGTTTTTGAATTTTCCATAATGACACTGCCGAAATTTAGTGGGGCATGTAGTTTGTAGGTATTCCAATCCATTGCATCCTGAGATCTTTCGAATAAGATACATCTAGACGCACGCTACAAATTTTGGCAAAAGAATGGTGATTATACCGAGTTATGAGTCGCAGATGCACCCGTAGTGGCTCCTAATGGACATAGAAGCGGGCGGAACAGGCGCGGGCTTCTTAGATTGGGACTAACGCCGAAGTCGTGCAGAGTACATCCAAGCACACTCCTAATGGACGCTCCTGAACGCTTTTCAGTGTCGCAGTGCATTCAGTCATATCTCCGAAAGAAGCGGTGCATAATATATTAAATATGCAACCACAAGTGCCTGGTACAGGCGAAGTAAAGATCGCTCAGACAGACCCTAGAATTTGCCAGCTATAAAGCTTACAGCGAGTGTAAAACTGTCCAGGTTTCTGTGGAGCAAAGAGATGTGCTTTGATCATGACAGGTCGTGGTCTATAGCGATACCCAGGAATTTATGATATGTCACGTAAGAGTGGCTTGGTCATCAATTTTCACGGGGTGCCACATCATTAACTTGCGTGTAAAATCCAAATTGGCGCTTTTTTTTGGCGATAGATCAAGTCCCTGACTACGCAGGCACGCAGACACAATTTGCACTCAACACTGCAATTTTGCTTGTACTTGCGGACGCGTGACACTTGATGCTTATATGCAGATGTCGTCGCCATAGGCAAATACGGAAACTGTGCAGGGTAGTTCATGAAATACGCCAAAGAGCACGAGATTAAATAATATAGGACTTAGCACTCCTCCCTGAGGGACACCCCGAGTAACATGATGATCTGCCGTGTCACCTTCATCAGTCGTCATGTAAACTGTCTGGTTCTTCAAGTAGCTTGCTATCCACTGAAGAGACGTCCGCTAATCCCACATTTCTCAAGAACGTGTAATATTGCATCATGGTAGACATAGTCGAACACTGGCAGTGAACCAAGCATGGTTAAACCAGGTTAAGAGCTTTTCTTCTGCTTTCAGCCACATGTGAAGAAGCGCACTGCAGGTAATTCCATCCGGCTCTGTGGAAGAATGCTTGCAGAAGAGAGCGCAGCTTTGAGTTCATGCAGCGTGAGTTTAACGTCTAGGCAATCATCAAAAGTGGGAGGGGCACACCAATGCTTCGGTACTACAGATGTGCTTCCAGCAATGTGCGAGGAGAAATCCTCGGCAACTTCAAGACCTTTAGGCGTTGGGAAAGTGCCAACGCGCGGAAAGGATGCTGCTGCTTGGGAAAAGACGGCAGTGCGCGGGTAATATTCCAGATTCTTGAAAACGGTTTTCGGGGATTGAGCCTGTGTGGAAGTATGGAGCTAACATGCGGCAATTTAAACGCTTTTTTATGCGCTGCCGATAGATTTCATGCAAGAATGACGGTTCGGAAAAGCAGAAACAGACTGAACCATCACGCTTCCGCGTCATTCTTTTGATCGAGGAAAATAGTTAAATATGTTTCAGAAAAGAAACACAGGCCGGTAAGCCGAAAGGCCGAAAGACCAATATCTGGCCTTTTAGTCTGTACTGGGAAAAATAAAGATTACAAGGAAGTGAACGCGATGAGTGACAGTGTGGTGAGAAGAGGTGTGAAAGAAATGCATAGAAACACTGACATGTCTCCCAAGACAAGCGCAATTCCTGAAAAAAAAAAATCCGAATTGCATGTAAATCGTTGCATTTGTTCTGCCCCGCGCTTACCTTTATTTCTTCAACCCGTGGTGAGGCGTCCAAACACTTCATTACTCTTTCTGCGCACAAACTGAGTACACCCCTAAAACATATTGTACAGCATTCATAACGCCATACGTGAAACAATATGGGCTGTCCAACAAATTATTTAATGGAAAATATTTGCGGGTGAAAGCCAAGTTCCAACGTTGTTTATGGAGCAAGTATTAATGATTGCACGCAATTCTAGGTAGAACTGAAAAAAAATGATGGTGTCCGATCTAGTTCTTAAAAACGCATGCTTTGGGCATCTAGCTGTCCCACTAAGGCGCTGTCGCATTTCCAATACAGTTCGAAGGAAGACGCAGGGTATCCGCTCTTAAAAAAACCACATCTGTTTTAAAGCACTGCTTTGGTAACCTTTAAATCAGCAGCTTCCTGAGAGTAGCCGGAGTGACCCCCAAATTTAGGCCATGTAATTTATGTGATCTCAAATTAAGCATAAGGGTAAAAAAAAAACTACCGATAGCGCAGCAGAATATGCATCGCAGTAAAGCGAAAGCCTGGGTGTTGCTGCGGCACACGGTCGATCGCAAGGCGCCTTGTATAGATCCTGCTGGCAATGCCAGAGTCGGTGCCGGACAGTGGAAATTTCCTTTCATTGGCATGCGTTCGTTGCAACGCTCTTTCAAGTGTAGGATTGGACGGTACATCATCGCTCCGGGTACGTGGCGTTCCTAGGCACGCGTTCGTTGCAGTTTTTCTCTTTCCTGCTAGTGTGGAGTTGATGCTACGATGCCGCGCATAGTTCGCGCCCCCCACGTTGCCATGAAGGTGACAGGAATGCTAGACAAGAACAGATCTCACAAACAGTTATCGCGCACACGAGAGTTTTATCATGAGCCAAGAAAGGTTGTCGCCTTAATGTTGCCGAGATACTTCAGCTCTCAACAGGGGGAAGTTTTGGGCCAGTTGTTTCGACGTAGTTCTGGAAAAAAGGAACCGCGATAAAAGAGGACGAACACGAAAAGTGGACAGGACGAGCGGTAACTAAAAAATTGATGTTTATTGAAAAACACCCGTAGCAGCAAAGGGGAGGTCTGCGTGTCATGGACAAAAAAAAAAGCAAAAGGAAAAAGCGAAGATGATCTGTAGTCGAAGGTATGCGAGATAACCACATGCACACAGCCGAAAAGCGCAAAAATGCAGTCGTACCCGGTTTATCAAAGACCGTGTCTCTATCTAAAAGAGCCACGGATGGACCACTTACACACGTGTCGAACCCAAGTCTGCGCATAGGCGCCATTTCCAAAATCTCCCTTTCCTGTCTCGTTTTACCTCTCCCGATAATGGCTTTGTTCAGTAAGAGATAGCAACCATGGCACTCTCGGCAGTGTTTTGGAAGATGGGCCCCATTGTCGGGTTTCAGAGACCTTCGACGACAGATCATCTTTCCTTGCTACATTTTTCATTTCGGTTATTTCATCCGTGTCACGCACAGACCCCCGTTTTGCTGCTACGGGTGTTTTCCAATAAACATTAGTTGTTAGTTACCGCTCGTCCTGTTAACTTCTCGTCTTCGTCCTGCTTGTGTCGCGGTTCCTTTTCTGCCACAACTTCAGCTCTTCTTCGTCTGTTGTGGCTCCAGTCGGCGCTTTTTCGAGGTTTCTTATTTCCGTTACCGTTCTTCACTACAAACCTAAACAGTAAACTATAATTTGCGCCTCTTGTGTCTCGAAGATTCCCATTGACCTGCAGTCGTAAACTGCTATTATAACGTCAAGCCATCTGGCATAAATTTAGATTGGCTTTGGGAAATATGTACGGGCGAGTGTGGCTGAGTAGACAGGAGACAGCGCACCACACTCGTGTTTTGTGCTGCCTGTAGGTTCGACTGTCATTTCTACCCCCCCCCCCCTTCCTCTCACAGGAGAACCCCTAGTCTGCAGGTCATGCCACTTAATTGGTCCTGTGACATCGCACCACGCGCCGACCAAACAAATCTCGGCCAACTGCCACCAGCCACAGTCGTGCCCGAAATGCTTGCCTCGCAAAGACGACAGCACAGAGCGACTCTTGAATCTATAGCGTTGAAAGCAGACCACAATCAAACGTATTACCTTACCTCTAAAGGAAGGATGCGAGAATATTGCTGTATACAAATAAAAACAGGAGGTTCAAAAAGGTATTGGGCCAGAATATGGAGATAATGATAACCAATAGTTATTACAAAAAGAAGCAAGTAAGTATCGGCTTCATTTTCAGTTCGCTTAGCATCTAAGACATGCGTGGCAGCTGTAGTGATTTTTTCGTTCGAAAACCACTGCCCTTTCATATAGTACAACACGGAATAATTTTACTAATTCCTGGACTTGGATTCGTTCTGCGGTATTTCAAAATTTAGGGTGCCTTGATTTGGATCGTAAAATTTGCTCATGATTAAATTGCACTATACCACATGTCTCAATTTACCTGCTACACATAATGAAGAGCGGTAGTATGCAGCTGACCTGCTTGATGTAACTGCATACCAACCTGCGGCATTAACAGATGTGTATTTTGTAGTCACATTTCGGAGATAGCTTCGTGTGGCTAATGAAGATTCATGTACTTGAACAAAGCAACTGTGGCTTGAAATTGACGCTACAGAATCGGGATTAGCACACGTGACACTCAGGCATTTCGCCTGAAACTCCGCGACCACAATCCGCACGTCGAGCTGCTCAGGTGGATAAATATCCAGTTGCATCATCTACTAGGCATATGCCGAAAGAAAGCTCCGGGTGAATGTCGTGCTGCTGTGTGCTAAGACAGCCTTGACTCTGTATACGCGTTTGCTATTGCAGGCCCCCCTGGCGGATACCACGGCAAATGGATTGGGAGGATTTACGGTTACAGCCATGACCTGAGTGGGTTCATTTACGCCGCCAGCGACAGCATAATTACCATCGCTGAACTCCACTACGATGGAAGGGACTCTGGTGCGAAACATTCTCCCCTTTCGAGAAGCTTGAGCGGTTCCTTTGGTGGAAGAGACATTACTGTAATCCAGAAATAAGGAAAATGATGTCGACAAAATCCACACATGAATTTGTACTAAAATTGTAACGTAACCGTTATTTATGCATTGTTCAGGATGGTCTGCTGCCCTTTAGCGTCCCATTTAGCATCAGAATGCTGGTAACGTTGGAAGCTACTTTGAGACAGTTATTTAAGCTTCGATGTATACCACGGCTATTGACTGAAAAATATTGGAGGCTTCGTTAAATAAAAGCACTGAAAAAAACAAGACGTTGTGAGAAAAGTAATAAAGAATCTCAAAACTTTGGTTCCAACTACGAATAGCCAACACAAACCTGCAAATTGCAAACGAAACAGGAATACTGAACACGTTCAAACGAATATACTGTCGTGTGGATATGAAATCCCGAAAAAGACCAGTAGGGAATATAAAAAGACCCGCAAGTAGATGCAGCGAAGTTCACAAAAGCGAAAGATTGAAAATACTCAAAGGATTGACAAACAAAATAACAAAGGGGGCGAAGGGAACGTAAACGTTTTTTGTTAATACGAAACATGGAGGCAGCAAAGGGAAAACGTAATAACACGAGCGAACGACATTCATTACTCTTGCGCGTTTGAATACTACAACGTCACACTGGACATAGACAATATGGAGAAGCTGCATAATGAGCAATAAATCTGAGCATAATTAAAAAGTGAGGAAAGTCGTAAGTAAATTTTTCAAGTTACATCAATTCAGCATGAGGGCAAATCTGGCATAAGCATATAAGCCTCTGGAAATTTGTAATTGAGGACTAACAGGACATCTTTAAATTAGGATTCTTTTTGCTTGCACCCTCATTACACTGCCATGATAATTACCAACTCGTTCGGACTCATTCTCGGTGCTATGTCGCCTCAAATCTCCTGAAATAAAAGCTTCTCAGCTAACGGATGTTTTGTATCGCAGTTGATAAACACGGGCAGCTGTATCTCTCTTGCTCACCGTTTTTCCTTTCGTTTACTTTTTTTTTAATTTCTGCCTAATTGGAATCAGATTTACTCCCACGAGAAATTAGGTCTCGTCACCTGGCTCCACATATAGAAAGACCGAGATCACTGCTTCTAACGACGCGGATGTTCACTTTTGCGTACTAGTCATGCCAATTCCGAGAATACACAACCTTCCACTATATAACTCTGATGTCTGTCAGACCAGTGGCTATAATGAATGCAGCATATCTATGAGATAATGAACAGTGCATCGTCAAGGCTTCGGAATCATAGAAATGTAAAATTCTAGATGAGGGAAGAGGTTAAACATCCGGTGGTGACTGAATATAGCTTGTTTCTTGTGTAAGCTTCTAATCTATTCTCCATGCGCAGGGGCGCACTTTTTTGCCCAATACGCCGACGTGGATGTGAACACAATGACAGGTGACGAGCTGCCCGACGAGAATGGCAGGTATGTACCAGCGCCTCTCCAAAATTTTATAAAGCTTTTCATATGTTGGATGAAACTTCTTCGCGTATTCAGGTAGAGAAAAGTTTTGAACTGCATTTAGTGTGCTGTTCATAACAAGCAAGTTACCGAATAGAAAACATCTTTGTATTGAGAAATTTCAGTTTATATTATATTCTTTTTAGAAGAGCAAAAATCGTTATTTTCAACAAGAAGCTAGTGACGAAGTTAGCCTCTGCGCCTGTGCACTTACCTAGTAGCACCGCTTATCTTAGGAAGATGGGAAGGAAAGCATGCTTTCCCCTGCAGATGCAGTGCATCCACTATAAAAGGTGTTGATTCCTTGAACACTGTTCGTGCCGCAGAATGGCGTTTTCAGCTTCCAGTCTACTGACGCTCCTAATCGTTTTGTTCCTAGTAGCACGCCCACTATACAGCTTTTGCAGTTAACTTTCTTATTATAGCAACCTATGCTATTTCAACTCGCACATATCGAAACGAAAGAACATGGACGATATGTAACAGTACTACTGGCCAGTGCTATCAACAATAAATAAATTCAAGTTTTTTAGCTTTCCTCAAATATCTCCTGATACTAATAATTATTCTTCCTGCGGTGCCTTTTTTTGTCTACCACATGAGCTCTGACATAAATCAAGCTTTATGAGCGGGTACCGGTAATAAGTTGGGGGAGTTTTATTTTTGTGTAGACAAAAGAGGCCATGCAAATATTTGCCCATTATTGTCTCCTTTCTTGCCTCGCAGCAACGAGGCTCTCAAAGCTTACAGGAACGCCACGGTGCGGCTGATGCTGCCGAAAATTATCACAGCTTATCAGGCTGTGGGGGTCTACAACCCACGGTACAACGTAAGTAGCTAATCAAAATTACACAAGCCTTTTTGGCAAATTTCATTCCTTAATGCATTATGCTGAAAAGCTATATGTAGAAATTATTGCTATATTTGAGTTTCCTTGAATATCATTACTACGAACGCAATAAAATTTCTTTTGTTGGACATATCTTTAACAATAAACGATAGAATTAACGGGGTTTTCTATTTTAGCGGGAATAACAAGTTGCAGAATGCTATCAAATAAAATGGCACTAACGACAAACAAATACAAATATTTCGTGCTCGTGCTCTCTCTCTTAATTTACACGTAAGATCCCAGATAGCTAATTTACTTGGAATTCGGTACCTTGAGATGGTAGTGACAGAGCTGTCGGCAATAAATTAGAGGGCTGGCTTTGCACTGGACAAGCTGTTTCGTGACTGCAAGCATCCAGAAAGAACTGAGTAAGTCGGCGAGACATTCATGCGCCGTTTAGGCAAAAAATTTTATAAACAAATCACACATACGTTATCTAAATATAAGTTATCCGCTTGAGGTGAATTCAGCTTCTCATTCTTATAAGGCATACACCAGTAATATATATATATATATTATACATACATACATACATACATACATACATACATACATACATACATACATACATACATACATACATACATACATACATACATACATACATACATACATACATGCGTCTATCATAGCCTGAGTCGCAAACATCCACATATATATATATATATATATATATATATATATATATATATATATATATATATATATATATATATATATATATATATATATATAAGTGACTACAGGCAAGATGCAACTGTTGTATACTTTCCTCTTCAGCGATACCGGTAAGTTGCTAGTCATAATCTGCGAGTGCTTGCCAAATGCGCTCCATCCCAATCTTATTCTTCTTGTTATTTCCTTTTCATGGTCCGGATCTGCGGTTACTACCTGTACTAAGTAGACATATTCGCCTACTACTTCCAGTATTTCGCTACCTAATGTAAACAGCTGTTCCTTCCCGAGGCTGTTGAACATTACCTTAGTCTTCTGCATATTGATTTTCAAGCCTACCTTTCTACTTTTCCTGTCTAGGACATCAATCATTATTTGCAGTTCATCCCCCGAGTTGCTTAGCAAGGCAATTTCATCAGCAAATCTCAGATTACTGAGGTATTCTCCATCTACCCTTATCCCTAACTGCTCCCATTCCAAGTCTCTGAATACTTCCTCTAAACAAGCTGTGAATAGTACTGGGGAGATTGTGTCTCCTTGCCTAATACCTTTTTTTATGGGATTTTTCTTACTTTCTTTATGCAAAACTATGGTTGCTGTGCAGCCACTATATATATCTTCCAGCACTTTCACTTCCAGCACTCACCTATGGGGCTGAAACGTGGAGGCTAACCAAGAGAGTTCTACTTAAGTTGAGGACAACCCAGAGGGCTATGGAACGAAAAATGGTAGGGGTAACATAAAGAGATAGAAAGCGTGCAGAGTAGGTCAGAGAAATAACTCAAGTTAGCGACATTCTAGAAGAAATTAAGAAGAAATGGACATGGGCAGGACATGTAGTGCGAAGAGAGGATAACCGGTGGTCGCTGAGGGTAACAAACTGGATTCCAAGGGAAGGAAAGCGTAGCAGGGGGCGGCAGAAAGTTAGGTGGGCGGATGAGATTAAGAAGTTCGCAGGGGTCAAGTGGATGCAGCTAGCACAGAACCTGGTTAAGTGGAGAAATATGGGAGAGGCCTTCGGCCTGCAGTGGGTATAATCAGGCTGATGATGATGATGATGATATGTGTGTGTGTTTGTGTGTGTGCGTGTGTGTGTGCGTGTGCGTGTGCGTGTGTGTGTGTGTGTGTGTGTGTGTGTGTGTGTATGTGTGTGTGTGTGTGTGTGTGTGTGTGTGTGTGTGTGTGTGTGTGTGTGTGTGTGTGTGTGTGTGTGTGTGTGTGTGTGTGTGTGTGTGTGTGTGTGTGTGTGTGTGTGTGTGTGTGTGTGTGTGTGTGTGTGTGTGTGTGTGTGTGTGTGTGTGTGTGTGTGTGTGTGTGTGTGTGTGTGTGTGTGTGTGTGTGTGTGTGTGTGTGTGTGTGTGTGTGTGTGTGTGTGTGCGCGCGCGCGCGCGCGCGCGCGGGCGTAAAAGTCTTTTTATATATTTTATACAGACAGACTTTTGATATATATGGTTCAGTTTCATCCGATTTTGACTGCACCTTTGCGGGAACCAAGTTAGCTGCAGTGTTTCCTTCTTAGCCCGAAGCGAGACTGTTGGACACCACTCAATCAAGAAAACATTTGACAGTCAGAGTGAATGAGCGTCAGACAATAAGTCACATAGTGCTCGATAGCAGCTTCAAGAATAGCCTGACTACAAGAATGAGAAGTATGCTATGCTCGTCGCTTTAGGCTGCGCAGAAGCCTATTTTATGGCAGTTGTACAGCTTCCTCTGCCGAAACAACGCTGACAATTAAAAATGACGCCTATTTTATGGCAGTTGTACAGCTTCCTCTGCCGAAACAACGCTGACCACGCTTTTGTGTGTGGTTGACAGGGCCATCACGCCGCAAGCACATCATCTTGCACGAGATTTTCAAACACCCCACATTTAAAAAAAGATAACTGAATGAGGTGATAATGAAATGAAGCCAAAAGTATACGCTGTGGTTCCTTATTAGTGGCTGTTTGAGAAACTGTAATTCAAAAATAAATTTGCCGTCACTGAAATTAGTGCTCATACCCTTGGTATGCCAGGAGGTACACAACACAAAGGTGACGACTTTTTCTTTAATATGATTAGTACAAAGGGCGAGAGGGGAGCACCCAGTGAACGTGTTGTCGTGCGTATGGCTTGCAAACTTGTTTGGGAAGTACACTGATGTCACGGTAATAGTGACGTTAAAAATATAAACAGTTGAAACAAAAAGAACTAGGCCGAATTCAAATGTTCTGTTTGAGGTGTTATCGCTTTCACTCAAAACGTGACGCCTATGCGTCCTCTTAACGCTTTCCTAATAAATTTCCTTTAGGTTAAATAGCTTCGAATAGTTCCAAGTACTGAATTTACAATATTAGAAGCGGCAGAAATTCACATGAGAAAGGTCCTGAGTTACCTTCATATCATGGGATATATGGTAACAGAGCTGAGGTGCAAAATAATGAAGGAAGAGGAAATAAATTGACAACAGAAGGTTGCATAATGCTTCAACGCAGAGGGCAAGGTTATACCGTGCCTTAAGAAACATGACGATGGTAAAGAAAATGATAGAAAATTGTTTACAGGAAGGTGTAGCGTAAATAATGTCACGTGCAAAGTTGTTTCGAATAACCTTCCGAATAACAGGAAACCGTCCTCATAATGACGATAGAACGAGTTAGCTGGCTTAGGGCAGATTTCGATCGCGAGTATGCAGAAAATGTTACCTTTATGCATCTATAACCTGCGCTTAGTGCTAGCATGAGTGCTAGTGCTAGGATACTGAGGGTGGCTAGCATTCTGCGACCAAAGGCATAGTCCAGCTCTCAGCCATTCATGATAATATTTGAAGGCTAAAAACTTTCATGTGGCGTCCATAGTTTCTATTTTTTCAACACTGAAGCAGGTCTGAATTCTTCTGAGAAGGCGAAAATAAGAGATAACATCTCTCATATTAGATAATCGGATGAAGCGAGCAAAAAAGTTTATTTGACACAGTCTAGACTTTTATTCTGACACGCTTTACTTCTTCGGTTCTTTCCCAGTAAGTAAAGCAGGTATACATGCCTTAAATAAGCAGAGGAAAAAAGAAGATGTAACATGATTAGAAAATTCAAGAACCAATTCGAGGTTTTATAACATATTTGCTAGGGAGAAAATCTCGCCGGGGAGTTTCCAAAACCACAATGGGCGTGCGAGGTTCCTTATTTCTATATACGAATTTATGAAGCAGATACATGTCTCTTGAATAGACACAGTAGGCAACGTTATCCAAGCAACACACTATAGAAGCCAAGCCAGAATCTTTTTACACCCAAATAGCCTGTATAGGCTGTGGAGAAAGATACACGTAGGCGCACATATTCAAACTTCGAATTTAAAGATTGGTTTGGTTTGCTTTGTGGGGTTTAACGTCCCAAAGCGACTCAGGCTATGAGAGACGCCTTAGTGCAGGACTCCGGAAATTCCGACCACCTGGGGTTCTTTAACGTGCACTGACATCGCACAGCACACGAGCACCTTGCTTTTCGCTTCCATCGAAAAGCGGCCGCCGAGGCCGCGATTCGATCTCGCGTTCTTGGGAACAGCAGTCGAGCACCGTAACAACTGCGCCACCCCAGCGGGGCGCAAATTTAAAGCACTTGAATGCTAACAATAAGTTCTATTTACGTTCAGAATATTCTTAACTAGTATCGAGAGGGATAGCGAGTGCATGAGCATGCCCTTTATCGGAAGTAAGAAAAAGTAATATTTGCTGGCTTATCAATTATTACGGTTGCAAAGAAATTCCAACGAAAGTTAGGGCACAGCAGCTTAGCAGTATCGCTCAAGAGGAAAGTATATAACAGTTGCATTTTATCTGCATAAACACATTGATCTGAGACGGAGAGGCTAACGAAAAGGGTTATACTTAAGTTGAGGACAACTCCGAGGGCTATGGAACGAAACATTGCAGCTGTAATAGCTCGTGTTAAATACATTCTAGTGGGAAAAAAAGAAATGAGCTTAGGCAGGGCACCTAGTGCGAAGAGAAGATAATCAAATGTCGCTAACTGTAACAAATTCAATTCCAAGGAAGGAAGGCATAGCATGGGGCGGAAGAAGGTTAGGTGGGCGCAGTTGGCCCAGTACCGTGTTAATTGGATAAATATGAGAGATGCCTTCGCCTTGCAGTGGGTATAGTTTGGCTGTTCCTCATATTGACCATAAACACACGCACAGAGATTCTCGTTTAGGCTGTTCACGTGCACCACCAAATCCACGCCAAATGCATGAGGCAATTTTGCGTTTGTAACAATTTAACATGGTGTTTGCAGAAATACTTCGGCTTCACGCCGATTCCCACAGACTTCGGGCTGCCGAAGGAGCGAGCCTTGGGAAAACTGTTCTCCAGAGTCAGCTACGTCAGCGCGAGCGACGTGGTTCTCACTGACAGCTCAACAATGCTGCTCAAAGGGTTCCATAACCGCGGGTATTGCCCAGGTGAGCGCAACAAAGAGACATGACAGGGAAATCATGTTCCTTTCCTTCCCTAACTTCTCTTTTGGCGGGCGACGTGTAGTTGATATGAATAAACGAAGGACGACGATATTCATGCAATGCCGTTTTCCGGCACTCACGTGGAAACAGTGATCGATCTAGTTCACTCGGATAGGTATCGCAATTTAAGGCCCTGTAGTATTTTTAACCGCCTAATTTCAAAACATGAGTGCTGGTTTTGGACATACGCAGCGGATACGTTCAGTAGAAGTGCGGTTTAATTTGTGATAATTCCGTCATTACTGGACCCGCGCTTCGGCTTAGTGACCCAATAAGATAGCATATGCAGGCACAGGCACTAAAAGAATTAGTGAAGTCCTCTCAGGTACTGTCGCCAACATCGAATTTGTCAGTAGTCGGGCCGCATCAGGTTACAAGATCATATGGGTTGCTCCTTTCCCTTATTTCTCAGCTTTCCTGTTTTCAGAGGAACACAAAGCCTTACTTTGCCACAATCCCTGGGCTGTCGGCGCTAGCAGCTGTCGCTCCAAAAGAAGGTGGCGCATCGTAAACGATTTAGGAGATGCTTAAGCTCCGCCTTAACACTAGACGCGAAAAGCCTTTTGATGAAAATGAGCAAGCTTTTCACTTTTTCTTGTCTAAATTCTTTCAATTTTAAAATTATTACTTTAATGTTAGTATACGTTCCTAAAGGCACGTTATTAAGTCATAAGTATCAGAATGATTTATTTAGGTGCCCCTCTAAGGCGCTTGGTACCAACGACCCTTCGTGGCCTTTTCGTTACGTGCATATCTGGCATGCAGAGGATCTAGTTTGGAACCCCTATGGCGACAAATTTGTTCTTGAATATATTCCAGACTGTCATTTTGAATTGTACTGTTTAAAAGTTTCTAAGGTCGCCAGTACAATTTAGGAACTGCCTTTGATGCGGAGAATATGATGATGGTGAAGTAGAGCAAAGAACTCAAATACACAGCTGGCCGAGGAAGAGTAGACATGAAGGCAGATGTCGACCTCTGCATTCTAGTCTAAAGGTAGGCCACGAAGTTAGCAATCAGGCTTTGTTTTCTGAGACTCAATAGTCAAAACGCTCGCACTTACTAAGAGTGTTCCTATCCGAGGTCCACACAGCGCTCTACGAAACGGTAGTGCCGCGAATGAAGTTAGTGATGTCACTTTTTTATGGACTTTTTTATGAAATCAGTGTTAAAACATAATCTGGTGTCTGCGAATGTCAGCACATGCGCATTGCATGAGAGCGGGTGCAGGGGCTGTATAGGGCACATCTTTATTTCAAAAACACTACCGAAGCCTTGGGTACCCCCACCAAGAAACCCGCTGCAAAGGTTATCATATTAATGTTACAATCACCTCCATTATTCACCTAGTCACCAACGAGGTCCGTGTGGCAGTATTTTCCTTATTGTATAGCAATGTGCTAACGTAATCAACAATGAACCATCGTCAGTCACGAAATTACATTAACTGTACCGAAATTGCGCTATCGACCCCGCCGGGGTGGCGCAGTGGTTAAGGCGCTCGACTGCTGTTCCTAAGGAAGCGGGATCGAATCCCGGCCTCGGCGGCCGGTTTTCGCTGGAGGCAACAAATCAAGGCGCCCGTGTGCTGTGCGATGTCAGTGCACGTTAAAGAACCCCAGGTGGTCGAAATTTCCGGAGTCCTCCACTACGGCGTCTCTCATAGCCTGAGTCGTTTTGGGACGTTAAACCCCACAAAGCAACCAAATTGCGCTATCGTTTGAGACAGTTCCCATTATATCGGGGCTTTACTTTTCCCACTAATAATTTGCGCTAGATTAGAAGACGCTTTGAGGTTTCAAACGCTTTGACCAACAAGGGCGTCGCACTGGCGCTTCCATGTGGTGTGCAGCGTCGTAATTGGCTAATTGGCAGCTGTGACACCGTTATAGCCGGAATGCACTAATGATCAGCAGTGAAGACGAAAAAACGCTATCGCATTGCGGCCACAAGCTGGACTGCCTTATGGATAAGACTCAGCGCCACCGCTGCGCCAGCCGAGGCATGCGTCACCGACGGCGGCTACAAAACAGGGTGCCTGGTTGGAAAGCTTGTCTTTTTACATGCCGCTTCGGAGACGAGTGTAGCCTTAGTTTGCTCGTCCGCTGCCCCTGTTAACGAAATAAACACTCGTTGCGTTTTTTTTTTTATGTTGGGATTCGTCCCTCATCAGAAACGACATCCCAGAGCATAATTGCTAAAAGTACATATTATATTTGATCAATTGCAAATATGAGAATATTATATAATGGTACAATAATTCACATTCTTCAGCGCATCAATGAAACCGGGGGTTTAGACAACAACCTCTTAACCTAAGCCGCCATATTTGTTTGCACAGAAACGTACTTCATGGCGGCGCCGACAAGCACGGCGAGTCTGCAGGAGTTCACTTTCCTCACCTACGATGGGAACAAGTAAGAACGCGGACTCGTCTAATTCTTTTAACAGAGTATAATCTGCGGACATTTGCAGTTCGTTCACTTCATGTAATTTGTAGAAGGACAGTCATTGTATAATTAAAATGTTATAATCGCTGTCCTGCTTTAGACAACTGATATTTTTATACATTTACCCTTAGGACCTAGGCCGCCATGAACGCCATGGTTTTGGTGTCAACGTTTCGTCTTATGGCGTCATGTTTATGACGCATGCGGCAGGATATTTACCGTAAGAGGAATAAAAAATGGTGCTGTAGTGAGTATTCCACCTCGAATGAAGCATTTGCAAATATCATCAGCCACATCAGGTCAAGCATAATAGAAACGATTATCGTGTTCATTAAAAAAATTTCAGAGCTGTAGCACTTTTACGAGCCTTATCTTAGTAAATATATAACACACATATCTCTTCTTCATTACGTACTGCACTCCAGCGCGCTTGTTTAGCACCGTTAATAACATGGTTTAATCTGTCGTTTTCTTGTGAGAATATGTTATCTTAGTTCAAACCAAGGTCTCCTCTTATGCACCCACCTTATTTGGCGCCTGGGTTTTCCCCCTCTATATTATTCTATGGAGACTGAAAAACTTCGTTAAAATGCCTTCACCTCAATTCAAGCTACATGCAATGTATCTTTCTTTAACGTTATAGATGTTAAGCATATGCTGAGCAAGCAGTGGCATTTAGCTACTAATCCTGACGTAACCTAATAACCTGAATTCACTGCAATCAATAAGCAAAACTGGGCAAGTTTGTTAACGTTTGTAATATTTCATACCATAAATAACCGCTACAGACTGCCACGAACACATGAGAGGGCACTTTGTAGCCACAAAGTTTTCAATGAGAGCCCACAATTAAAAACGCTGTTTTTTAAAGAAGCGAAAAATAAGGAAAGTTTAAGACGCCTAAACCTGAGTATACGAAGGGAAAGAGCGCGAACCTTCCATGGATATCTGCGAACTTCGAGAATACCACAGCTGAGTTTAGACGAGACGGATGTGTCAAGGGCATTTTGAAGGGAAGATGTCAAAAGGCGAGCCGAATGAGTAGCGTTGGCAGTAGAGGGAAAGTGCAGTAATAGTATTGAAAGGGTGGTGGCATTTTGCGAGGTCATTTTGCTGGCGTCTTCTTTAAGAGCTCTGTCTTTTTAGAGTGCGCGCATTTCAGTGCATGTTAAAGAACCACAGGTGGTCGAAATTTCCGGACTCCTTCACTACGGTGTCTCTCAACATGAGTCGCTTTGGGATGTTACACGCACAAATCAAACAAAACCTCTCTATATTCTATAAAATCTTCAACAGAGAATCCCACATGCCTACGTATACACATTCGCGATTCGAGTGCCAATATAGTAGGTGGGCCACGATTGTGTCCTGGGCACACTTTTGGCCTTCGTACCGAAACTAGTTTTGCTCGTTTGGCTTAGAGCACGCTTGTGAGCAAACCAGCTAGAATTTGAGTATCCGAGAACAGTGCATAATGATGTCTCGCCTGTGCAAACATTTTTCCGCACAAATTTAATTTTTGCTAGAAATCGCTCATTTGTTACTTTCGCTCATTCATTAGTTGCTTCAAATCGTACACGTTGCATCAACATTAGATCTGCATTTATCTATATGTTGTGTACTTCTAAATGATATAATAATTTCCGCGTCGTGCTATTTTGTTTGTTCATATATTAATTCCTTTGTATTTTTTGCCTGTTTCCTTACATTTCATGTATATATTGCACTGTATAGATTTTATGTCCCCCTTACACAATGCCTAATGGGCCTGTAAAGTATTTTCAAATAAATAAATAAAATCCGTAATTTAAAAATTTTGATATAAATAGCAACTATTCCTCCTTTGTTTTCTGAAAATCAAGCACAGCTGTTTTATTCATTCAAACTTTTTGATTCTGCATTCACTATCACCGTAGTCTTCAGGTCGAATCATCCATGCAGATTACAGGCTTTTAAGGCAAAAGCTTTTAATAGCTCATACTGTCTACGCCCGTCTGGTCACACCACAGCTGTCAATCAAATGACGTCATGATTGCGACAGAAGAAAAATAAAAATCTTCTCCCCCGGAAATCGAGCCTCCATCCTTGGGATCCCCAGCCAAGCGTTTTAACCAACTACATCATGCCCGGGATTTTGAATGTATATTACACTTCTGATGGGTCACCATGAGGACAATAGTAGTGTTGACAATGACGCTGCAATTAGTGATAAAGATAATGAGGACAATGACTATTATAATGATGGTGCATTTATTTGAGAATGTGAAGAAGCGTGATGCACCCTGTGAAACAGCTACGCTCAGGCTTGCGTATTTCTGCAGTGCAAATTAGAGTGCTTACAGCCTTTTTTAATAATGAATAGTTTTCAACGGTGGTTTCTTCGCAGCCAAATCCTACATACTTGTTACTCGCTGTTTTAATGGGGTAATGTTCGGACAATAGGTATATATTAAGCACTGGACGCATCAAACGTTCATTCCTGCAAGAAAAAAGATATACATCAAAACAGGAAGAGTAATATGTTTCACTAGGAGCTTATAAGCACTTGCAAAGTGTTTCCGTATTTCATTTAGGGTGTCTCATCGACGATGTTTGAAATAATCGCCGTAAAGTTTTGGTAGTAAAAGGGTATGAATACAAAATTTAGTGCCTGTTCTCGGAAGATATAGCTCATACATAAGTTAAAATAGTATTCGAAATTTCAACTGTTTTCTTAACCCATTTATACACATTTCACTAACTGTCTTTTGGACGTGCAGCCCAAAATGTAGTACATGAATTTAAACTGATATATGAAACAGCCTTTAGAAGAATATGCTCTCTATGTTGTTTCAGAAAGCCCTTGAAAATTCTGACAGTTCCTTGGGAACAAGGCTCATCGGTGGATTGAGCATATAGCATTAGGTGGTAATATGGTTACAGACAGCAGACAAATACCACAAATTTCAAGTGTCATTTTCAAAGTGTATTTTCAGAGTCAGGCAAGTGTTGCGAAGCTGTTCCCGTACCTAGTGAATCACGCATTTTGTTGATATCCCTGGAGGGTGTAATTGAACTGCTACTACTACTAGACGAAAACATCAACAGGTCCGGATAAAAATCCCAACATATTTCTTGAGATACGCAGAGCTTATGGGCAGATTTCTTGTCATAATTTTCAATAAATCCTTAGACTCTGGTAAATTACCGACCGATTGGCTTCTGGCTCATGTCATTCCAGTTTTTAATAAAGGCAGATTTCTAAAATCAGTAATTATCGACCTATTTCACTTACGTGTATTTCTTGCAAGGTGCTAGAACAAATTCTGGTGAGACATCTAAATACTTTCTTGAATAAGCACAGAACAACACGGCTTCCGAAAGGGCTTTTCTACTAACACGCTGTTATTTGTAACCATTAATTAATTTGCTAAAGTTATACATAAGAACGGCCAGGTGGATATAATATTTATGGATTTCTCCAAGGCTTTTGACAGGGTGCCACATAATAAATTATTCACAAAGATGAAAGCACTGTGTATACCTACTGAAATAATCAACTGGGTAATATCCTACTTGACCAACCGAAAGCAGTATGTAGAGGTCGACGGAGCGTGCTCTGAAATTATAGACGTTTACTCGGGTCTGCCTTAGGGATCTGTGCTAGGACCGGTCTTATTTATTGATTACATCAATGACCTCGTCGATTCACTGAATCCAACGGCATCAAATAAGCTGTTCTCTGATGAATGTGTTCTTTGTAAAACCATAAATACTCTTTCCGATCAAGTTGAGCTAAACGAAAATCTAAAATTGCTAGCAGAATTGCGCGACAAATGGGACATAATAAATAATTTTGGCAAAACAATTCACATGTACCTTACCAATAAAAGAAGGCTGGGAGCTTTTACAGCATGGATGGCAAGATAATCAAATAAGTAGAGAAATATAACTATTTATGGGCTACAATTACATCCAGGTTTAAGTGGACAGCGCCCATTGATAACTTGTGCTCTTCAGCTCGTAAAAAACTAGGTTTATTAAAAACATAAACAGCTGCACTGAGAAACAAGGCGTAAAAAGCTATGGTGAGACCCTCTTTGGAGTATGCGAGCATTGTGTGAGACCCTCACACATGGGTGGAAATAGAAAAACTAGAAAAATTTCAAAGGTTGGCCGTTCGTTTTATTTATAACCGCTATAAACGCCGAGACTCTCCATCTGCTATGTTAAATGACGCAAACCTGGAGTGCATGAATGAACGCAGAAAAAATTCGGGAAATAAATTCCTTAGTCGCTTAAATTTTTCGAAACTAGGTATTCATCCACAAGAATACATTACTAAACACGCCTCACGGAAGCCTCGTCATAATTACGAGCACTATATCGAACCTATTTCTGCTCGCACAGATGTCTATAAATTCTTTTTTCCTCACCTGATCTCGGATTAGGATGCACAGCCGCATGGTTTTTCACTTCTCGTTCCCGACGAGTGGCTGCATCATTAATCGACACTGTCTGTAATGCGGTATGTTGTTGACTGTGTAATGTTTCTGTTCAACTAGAGTAACCTTTTGATGCGTGATTTCACCCCATTTAGTTTTGTATAAGTTCACATTGTTCATTTTTGTTTTTGTGTGTGTGTGTGTATGTGTGTGTTCTGTCAATACCAATGCTGTCCAGGATCAATTTTTTGTACTTTGTTTTATATCATGCCTCTCCTGCTTGGACCATGTTTGGTCCGCAGTACGTGATAAATAAAAAATATATATGAACTGAAATGTGTATTTAATAGTTGATTTGAACGTCTAGCGCTGGCAGTAATGCGGGCACAGCAGGATCGGAATAGCAGCCGCAGGGCACAGCTTCAGCTCGAGAGAGATGGGCGCCGGAGACCAGCGATGGTGATGGCGATGCCGCAGCGTTGTTTCTTCTTCGTCTTCTTTACATTTCCCCCGCGTGAAGAAGTCGCCATCCTGGCCACTCACGGAGAAGAGACAGCCAGAGGGTTGTAATACGGCTTGAGGCGGCTAACATGGACAACCTCACGGCCGCGGCGGCGGTGGTCGGAAGAAGGGGTGACTGGCTCGATGATGTAGTTAACAGGGGATGTGCGTTCCAAGACGCGATAAGGTCCGTGGTATTTCGTTTCTAGTTTGCTGGTGGCAGGAACGCATGGCCAAACGAAGCTGTCGGTCAGGAACGTCGGAGCAGGAGTATCGCTATCATGCTGATCTTTGCGATAGCCTTCAGTGTTGGAGGTAAACGTGCGAGCTAGCTGACGGCATCCCTAAACCTTCTCTACAATATCGGACAAAGCACTGTACTCAGAGGCATCTGGATGGTATGGCAAAATTGTGTCCAGAGTACAAGATGGTTCACTGCCGTATAAGAGAAAGAAGGGTGAAAAACCAGTTGTTGCTTGGGTGGCAGTGTTGTACGCGAATGTTACGAATGGCAGTACCTGGTCCCAGTTTGAGCTCCCAGATTCAGATGTAACATACATTGCGAGCATGTCCCCAAGCGTACGGTTGAAACGCTCCGTGAGGCCGTTGGTTTGCGGGTGGTACGCGGTTGTAGCCCGATGTATCGATTTGCAAGACGACAAGAGCTCTTGGACTACTTCGGAAAGAAAGACACGACCTCTATCACTGAGTAACTCGCGCGGGACGCCGTGTCGAAAAATGAAGTGGTGCAGAAGAAAATGGGCTACCTCTCGGGCTGTCGCCGAGGGAAGTGCAGCAGTCTCCGCATAACGAGTCAGGTGGTCGACGGCGGTGATGACCCATCGATTACCGGCGGCACTGCATGGTAGCGGACCATAGAGGTCGATTCCCACGTGATCAAACGGGCGAGCTGGACACGGTAAAGGCTGGAAAGGACCAGCGGGGTGGCGAGAAATCTTGCGTTGTTGACAGGCGGTACAAGAGCGAATGTAACGACGTACGAAATTGTACATTCCCCGCCAGTAATACCTCTGACGAATTCGATCATAGGTTTTCAGGACGCCGGCATGAGCGCTTTGCGGGTCAGTGTGATGGTGGGCACAAACCTCGGAGTGGAGGTGGCGCGGAATGGCAAGCCATTTTCTGCCATCTGAGTTGTAGTTCTTTCGGTAGAGGAGGCCGTCCCGAATGGTAAAATTGGAGGCCTGTCGGCGGAGTGCCCGAGGATGCATAGCCGCGGAAGTAGTGCCAAGGACATCTAGCAGGTTAGAAACCCAAGGATCTTGTCGTTGCTCGAAAGGCATATCCTCAATGGTGAGTGCTGACAAGGAGGCTTGAGGAGGGGATGATGAGTTAGGCGAACGCACCGGTGACCGAGAAAGAGCATCGGCTTTAGAGTGCTTCCGGCCAGAGCGGTACACTACACGGATGTCGTATTCCTGAAGCCTGAGAGCCCAGCGCCCGAGACGGCCAGACGGATCCTTGAGAGGCGCGAGCTAGCAGAGAGCGTGATGATCTGTAGCTACCTCGAAGGAGTGGCCATATAAGTAAGGGCGGAACTTCGTTATAGCCCACACGATTGCTAAGCACTCCTTTTCGGTAATGGAATAGTTGGACTCGGCTTTGGTAAGAGCACGGCTTGCGTAGGCGACAACGTATTCGGAGAAGCCAGGCTTGCGCTAGGCGAGGACGGCGCCGAGGCCGACACCACTGGCATCGGTATGAAGTTCTGTAGGTGCAGTAAGGTTGTAATGGCGCAGGATTGGCGGTGACGTCGGAACATTGCGCAGTGTCGCGAATGCATCATCGCAGGCTGGCGACCAAGAGGAGAGGTTAGGGGTGCCTTTCAAGAACTGTGTAAGGGGGGCTATGATGGTTGCGAAATTGCGAACAAAACGACGAAAGTACGAGTAGACGCCCACGAAGCTTCGCAGTTGTTTCAAAGTGGTCGGTTTCGGAAAGTCAGCAACGGCACGGAGCCTCTGAGGATCAGGCCGAACTCCATCTTTGCACACAACATGTCCGAGTATTGTGAGCTGGCGGGCACCGAAGCGGCACTTTTTGAGGTTCAGTTGAAGACCGGCGCGGGTTAGGCAGGTGAAGACCTGGCGAAGTCGAGTCAGGTGGGTCGGGAAGTCGGTTGAAAAGACGACGATATCATCGAGGTAGCATAAACAGATGTTCCATTTCAGGCCACGCAGTACAGTGTCCATCATTCTTTCAAATGTGGCTGGGACGTTACAGATTCCGAACGGCATAACATTAAATTCGTATATATATAGCCCGTCTGGAGTAATAAAGGCGGTCTTAGCGCGATGCACCTCTACCATGGGCACCTGCCAATATCCAGAGCGCAAATAGAGTGAGGAAAAGAATTCTGCGCCTTGCACGCAGTCTAGGGCATCGTCGATTCGTGGGAGGGGATACACATCACGACGAGTAATTTTGTTGAGGCGGCGATAATCAACACAAAATCGTATGGAGCCATCCTTCTTCTTAACTAGGACCACAGGAGACAACCATGGACTACAGGATTCTCTAATTACTCCGCGTTGCAGCATGTCATCGACTCGTTGGGCAATAACACGGCGCTCAGTCGGGGACACCCGATACGGCCGCTGATAGAGAGGTGGGTGAGCGCCAGTGTCAATGAGGTGAGAAACAGTCGTCGTGCGGCCCAAGGAAGATTGCGGGATGTCGAAGGAGAAGCGGAATTGATGTAGCAGGTCAAGAAGTTGCTCGCGGTGGCGTGGCTCTAGAGCGCTGTCCACAGAGTGGTCAAAAAGGTCCCGCTGTAGCGGATCTGAGGCCACACAAGTTGGAGTCAAGGCGTCAACTTGGCAAACAAGGAATGACAAATCATCAAAGGCGCACAGAAGGTCAACGGGCTCGATGCGGCCGAGGCAGTCCCCTTCGATCAACGTAGCGGGAGACGCAAGAGGATTGGCTGCCAGAAGTGTGCAAGCGCCGTTGTTCATGTCGACTGCAAACGGCAGCGGTAAGTGGCGGCGGCGGCCGACAACGTTAGAGGGCACTAAGAGGACTGTCGCGGCGGTGGTAAAAGGGGCAGTGAGGGGAACCAGAACAGCGCTAACGGGTGGGATGGTTGTGTCATGAGCTACGAGGAGTTTGGCCGCAAAACGAGGACACGACTCGTGGAGCAGGGCATCACACGGTGCATCACTTGGTTCAATGAGCTCTACTTGAGGATTGGCGCAGTCAATGATAGCATGATGCTGGGACAGGAAATCCCAGCCGAGAATGACGTCATGAGAACATGTTGGGAGAACGACAAATTCGATGATGTACAAGGCTGCAGCAATGACGACGCGAGCAGTGCAGACAGCTGTCGGCTGTATACTGTGAGCGGACGCGGTGCGGAGCGATAGTCCCTCGAGGGGCGTAGTCACTTTTCGGAGGGAGCGGTAGAGTTTTTGGCTGATAACTGATACAGCGGCACCGGTGTCGACGAGCGCAAGATTATAAACACCTTCAACGATGACAGCAGTAATATTCGCGGGATTAAGACGAGGACTTTGAAATTCTGTCGAATACGCAGTCCGTACCTCGCGAACTGCTGCGGTTAGTTTTCCGGCTGAGTAGCGGGTCGTCGGCGCATTGGCGAAATGGAGCGGCGACGTGGTAATGGCGAACGACGAGGCAGGAAGTACAAAGGATCGGGGGGTGCTGTTGGAGGACCCGAAGGGACGGGGAACTGGGGGGCCAAATAAGGTGGCGCAGGCCGTGCAGCAAAGGCCATATTTATTCGGCGCCGGCAGTAGCGTTTAGTGTGTCCAGGGATGCCGAAGTGGTAGCAAATAGGCCTGTTGTCTGAAGTGCGCCATGGAGATGGTGTCTGACGCAAGGAGGGAGCAAAAGCTGTTGGTGCCGAACGGATAAGGGGGCGAAGCATAAGCATATGCTGGCTCAGGAGGTGGACTTACTGAAGTAACTTCGGCATACGTGCGACGCAATACCTGAGGAGGAGCCGGCGCAAATTCTGGTGCGTAGCTCAGTGGCGCAACGCCGGGCGATGAAATTGTGGGCGTGAGGAACGGCATTGAGGGTGCGACTGGAGCTGATTGAGCAGGAGGATTAGGGACGACTTCAGATACATGTTGCTGGATTGCGCGGCGAAGCTCCGGAACAAGGCCAGTTGGTGTCGACTCCTTAATATATGGCTGCAGAGACAGTTGTCGCGCGACCTCCTGACGTACAAAAGCCTTGATGTCTTCAACGAGGCTAGATGACTCCCTCTCCGCGGCTAGTCCAGCGAGTGATGCATGAGGCTGGCGAATCAAAACACGCTCCTTGCGGAGCTCGTCGTAGCTTTGACAGAGGTCGTAGATTCCTTGACCGTAGTGGGGCCTTTGGCGATGAGCATGTTGAAAGCGCCGTCATCAATTCCTGTGGGGACATGATGTATCTTAACGGACTCGGTCATGGTCGGGTCAACGCTGCGACACAAATCAACAATGTCCTCAATGTAGCTGGTGAACGTTTCACCGGGCAGCTGGGGCGGCCAAAGACATCAGAACATTTGGTCTTGAAATTCGCCCAGGTGGTAAAGTCCGACTCGTGGTTTCGAAACCACAGATTAGCGACGTCTCTCAAGTAAAAGATGAAATTATTGAGCTTACGATTGTCGTCCCAGTTATTGTGACGGCTGACCCGTTCGTAAGTGGACAGCCAATCGTCGACGTCGTCATCGCTGCTTCCACTGAAGGTAGCGGGGTTCCGTTGACGAAGGGCACCTGTGCAGGTGACTGGCGGAGGTAGGTGCGATGAAGCAGGCTCCGTCATTAGGGTAGTCAACGTTCTGCTGCGAAGTTCCAGGGCGAGATGGGTACAGGGAACCTCAGGTTGACCTCCACCAAGTGAAATGTGGATTTAATAGTTGATTGAAACGTCTAGCATTGGCAGTAATTTGGGCACAGCAGGATCGGAATAGCAGCCGCAGGGCACAGCTTCAGCGCGAGAGAGATGGGCGCCGGAGACCAGCGATAGTGATGGCGATGCCGCAGCGTTGTTTCTTCTTCTTCTTTACAGAACTAGAATAATTTCTTATAATAGGCGAATATAGTACATATTATAGTTCATACTCATATTACTCTCATAAGCATATGCCGTTTGAAATAATATACTTTTAGCATGTTTTCAATACAATAAAGCTGCCAACAGTGAATGCATTGTTTGTACCAGAAAAAAATTATTTAGAGTCATTAGGAGTAATTACTAAAAAGCAGTGAATATAATGAGTTAAAAATTTGTTTTCTTACCCCTAAACGTTCCGAGCGAAAAGTACTCAAACCTTGGAGAGGCAAGTTAAAGAAGAATGATGAGAAAACAATGAATAATTCTTTAAACTTGACATGCCCAAGGGAGAGCATGAAAAAGTCTGTTTTGAAGGCACATATTCCTAACTCTATAATGTTTGAAGAAAGTAAATGGTATGCCGTTTAAACTTTTCTGCAAAGCATAAATACTCCTATTTTTGCAAAACAAATTGCGCGCTGCCAAACAGTGAACGAAAAGACATCTGATCTTTTTTCAGGTCGCTAGGAAATGCGTTAAGCCAAGTATTGATTCTGAAGTGATCCATACTCAGTGTTACTATAATTACTTAAAGTTTAAATAAAAAATCATGTGACAGAAATATTAGTGTTGCCAATGATAATTAACAAGTTGCATCGCTTCCAAAGGAACAACCTTGTTTTTTGTTTTTCACAGCAACTCACACAGGCGACCTAGCTGTAAGATGCGGGCATATAAGCAGCTTAGGATAAAGTGTAACTTAGGCAAGATAAAATAGTTTGGGTTGAAGTAGAGATAAATAACTGTAGAGTTTATGAAGTGCTAGGAGGGAAATGAAATCAACGATTTTGTCTCTCCGTGTACTTGTGAATACCTTGTTTTATTGCAGATATTAGGGACACATAAACATTAATAAAATCAACTCAAGAACAGAAGAATAAAATGTTCAAGTTATTTAGGTTCGTGCAGTAGATGAATTGGTACACAATAAAAGCCCTGCGTACTATTTTCTCCGTATTGTCCCGCCGTAGAACTAATTGGAAAAGAAAATATTTTACATCCAAAATATTCGAACAAAACACAACGTGAAAATACTCCTCAACATCATAATATAGCACTGAAATACAAAACGCGCATCTTTGTACCACGACCTTGTATGTGTTTTCCGCATGCTGTACTGTCCACGTAATATACGCCAACATGTTGCAACGTTGTGTTGAAACGTTAGAACGAGTGACATACTTGTGTTACTACCCCGCCGGGGTGGCGCAGTGGTTACGGCGCTCGACTACTGTTCCCAAGGACGCGGGATCGAATCCCGGCCTCGGCGGCAGCTTTTCGGTGGAGGCGAAAAGCAAGGCGCCCGTGTGCTGTGCGATGTCAGTGCACGTTAAAGAACCCCAGGTGGTCAAAATTTCCGGAGTCCTCCACTACGGCGTCTCTCATAGCCTGAGTTTCTTTGGGACTTAAACCCCACAAACCAACCAACCAACTTGTGTTACTGAAGCTGATAACAATGAAACGTGGTTTATTTGAAACTGATGGCAATAGAGGGTTGGGTTGCAATCTAATCTTATAGACGCAATGGTCATACTAACTTTTCTAGTGACTGTTGTTGAAATCAACTCCTATCTTTGCTACTTTATAAAATATCTTGTACGCATGGTTGCAAATTAGTTGAATGTGAACTGGCGCTTCATCTCTGCAGGGTAGGGGAACTGGACATCTACAACGGCACAGACTTCACCATCCAGCTTCCCAAGGGCTGCCACTGGAGCAGCTTCGGGTGGTTTTCTGTGTTTTGCATGAAGATACTGTCACCTCTTGCGGACATCAATATTGCCTCAACTGCGTCCAATAAGCTGCCCCTTCACAACCCCGAGCCGGGACTTCGCCGGTAGCCAAGAAGAGCGCCTGTCGCAAATCATGAAAGCTAGGAATTTCGGCCGAGCACCTTTGGAGGTTGTAGAAGATGATTTTACCACTGACGATGTCATTAAATGGCAAATAAATTCTCCCGACGTTCACTGTTTATTTCAAATATTATTCAGAAATAGTGTAATATTAAAATAGTGTAAGTTTCTCTTTCTTGCTTAGTGTTTTAGGCTTTCGTTAACAGTGCGTGACCATAAAACACTTATAAATATATGCAATGACACTCCTCAATTGCTTTAAGGGCTTCCAGTAATGCGCCGATCGATTGAACATATGTCTTATACTTATAAAAAGATGAAATAGTTTGCAAAATATTCATACTTTTCAAGCCAAAACTGTTTTGGGCTGTAGTATAAGCACATCGTTTGGGCCGATTCTGGCACGTAAAATGACGAACATGTTAACGTACTTAAGACTGATACAAATGAGATTGGCTAACACTCCATATTCACTTTACTTTTGTGTCACACACGCTCCTCAGCACACAGTCGATCAACTACCTTGTGAAAGACCACCTGACACCCGGTTTAACCAAGCCAGGCGAGCACGCATGCATGTACTGCGAGTAGCTTGCCTGGATTTTATTCTAAACGTGCCACGTACACTCCCATTGCAAAATGAGTTTCAAGATTGCGAGCACCCGCGTACTCTACTAGTACATATGTGGTCTCATCCGCTTTCGCATCGACAAGTGGGCCGCACCAGCTCACCTAAGTTAATTTTACATCTTGTATACATTAAACTGGTAAGGCTGTCATTCAGGTTGCCATACCTTTCTTCGTTTCTCGGCTTGTTTAACAATTGTTGTCTCTTTGAAATTTGCCAGACATAGCCAAGTGAAGCTAGCGCTGCTCACCAGATTTAACCGAATTTCCTCCGTTTCACAAGCGGCTGGCCGCGTGACGTCTCGGCTACAGTGCCTCCATGGCAAGTCGCGCTCAGCGGCCATGCCATGTTACCTTTGATCCTGGCTTTTGACCTTTTTCTGGTCCCCCTATTGCGGAACTTAAGATTTTACATTAGTTAAACATTGAATGTCTTTGTGACACACATGACGATATCCCGGCTTACCCATTGTAGGGAAGCTTTCGCTTCACAAATGCCGCGGTGCAGCGCATTCAAAGCAAAGTTATCGGGCGTTAGCTTAGTTTTGCAAGGTTATTCTACTACTATGGAAAGGTGTAAATATAATGTACTCGTTTTTAATTATACAAAATAAATATCAGGTTATGTTGTTCTCGCCATCAATGAATCTTAAAATGCACAATGGTTTGCACTAAATAATACTACTTACTATCAGATTATATTACATTCTGCAGTAGCTACCTGAAGATGTATCACTTGGTCCACTAAAGATATTTTACAAGCATAATTTTACTTGAGTATTATTTCTTTGTTAGTAACAACTATTATATATATATATATATATATATATATATATATATATATATATATATATATATATATATAAGCATTAACACAAGCTATTCTTTGATAGAAATATATAACATACATTGCATTGCAGACTGTTACAAAGACTGTCAGACTTAACTTCTACCTCTGCTTAAAGGTAAAAGAATGATATGCAGTCAAATTTTGAATTTTTTACACTTGGAGTTCACAAACTTAGGCAGTCAAAGGAACCTGGAAGAGAAACAAAGTCGCTGCTGGGCGAGTGTAAATCGTCGAGGAAAATGGTGCCGACGTGTCTAAACAAGCTATACGTGAAAAGGAAACAGAGAATAGCCTTTTGGCTTTTTTAATAAAGGAACTTTGAAACATCTGACGTAGGAATTCAGGCGAAAGTCGCCATCACTTACGAAAACACCGAAATGTTTTACCTACTTCAAGTGGCAGTTTATTTCATCGGACCAGTCTTCCAGTTTAGCTTAACTTTTCTAAACCTATTAAGAAAAGTAGGCACAACTTGATCTTGGTGAAAATAATGACGTGTTTGCAACTTTTAATACGTTGGAGAACTAACTTGAATTCAACATGTGCCTATTCTTAGCATAACGAAGAGAAATAGACACCACGAGGCCCGTAAGGTACTGCCGAAAATTCTTTAGGAATAAAATACGGACAGGTACGCCATCATGCAATCACATTCACATTCACATTAATGTCATGCTTTCGTAGGACAGTTATGTGTGCGTTGAGCAAGCGATGTCATAGTAATGTTTTTATTTGGTAACGAAGACTTGTTTAATAATAAAAAGTTGAATATTGTTGCGACAGAATTCTTGAAAGGTAATTATTTTGGAAAATTGCTGCTACCACGGCTGGAGTTAGGTGAGGGTTGAATTCGCCTTACAGTAAAGCCCTGACCATTCCCTTTGTATTTTTATTCACAGCCTTTCAATGCAAAATTGTACGTTAATCAATCATGCATCTTTTATTCTCATTATGCAATGTTACTAAATAATACCTGCCAGAACAATATATTCGATGCTACTGTGGCCTATTATTTCGAATTCACTGCCACAATCATTGATCTGAGGTGTTTCGTGGCCATTATTATGTCAATAATGTCAATCTCAAATCGCATTTCGCCCCTTCCTTCAAAACCCGTTAGGCACCAGCCGAAAGGGACACCGTAAAAATGCTGCATGCACTTCCAAAGAACTGGATACTGTCATAGTCTTCATTCCCGTATATTGCTTCCGGCTGGGGTCCTCAGTTCCTTAAGAATAATTGTGAACCTCAGTTAGCCTATTCTAGGTCTATTTACGATTTTCGCCCGAGACGCTTGCTTGTGCAAAGTCGTCGCCGCTTGCACGCGAGCATAAGGTGGAAATGTAGTACTCGTCCTGAAACCACTGTGCCTGCCCTCCATGCCGCGGGGCATCTTCTTGCACTTGACCCAGAGTATATCTGTTCGGGTCGTCCTCCTGCAAAACGCCCATAATGGCCTCGTGTGCATTGATGACTATAACCTCCTCTCTGGACAGTCTTTCTTGAACCATGTGAAAGTGCGTAATCTTCAATACAGCTGTAAGGATTTAAAAAGAGAGACTGCTCTCATTTCGCAATCCGCGCGACACTGCCGGCAACAGCGTGCCAAACCTTTCCTATTCTGGCACTTACACAAGCAAATTGGAGAAGGCAAGTATTTATATAAACATCCTATAAAAAATAATTCGCGGCATGAGATGTTTTATGGAGCCCACCCTAGTCGTCCTGTGGCTGAATTGATCGTCCAATGTCAAAGATCAAAGCGCCTAGAATTTTAACCACTGAAACTCACAGCTGATGGATTGCGCGATATTAGATGTGGAATAGAATAAATTCGATTGTAGTAGTGTACGTCACGATAGGCTAGAAGGAGCGTGGACTCTGCTATGATCGATGTGATGAACAATTTGTTTGCATGGAATGGGTTCATATATCGAATTCAGCAGTGCAAAGTAGTGTTTCGTGTGCAATGTTTCTTGCCTTTCTTTAGGCTGTGTAGGAGAGCCATAAGTGAATGCTTTGATTGTGGTGGATTTTCAGTGAAATCATTCGTTCGCTCATTATAAAATATTGCTTTGGTTTCAGTTTACAGCGTTCAACGTACCAAAACGATTCAGGCGAGGCAGACCACGTATTGGAGAACTCCGGAAAATTCGACTGTGTCTCGTGATCATAAACGGAAATTGCAGAGCACATGGCGCTTTACTTTCCACCGCATTTGAGCAGCGGCCGATCACCTACATTCTGCTGAAGTAGAAATTCTGAATGGGTGAGGAAAAAGATCCTAATACACTTCTACAGCTCCCAAATTAGTAGGTATAATAAGCTTCATTATATACGCATCATGTGCCTCGCTGCGGTGGATCAGCAGTAAAAGCTCTCGACTGCTGATCCAGAGGACACTGGCTAACGGCCGTAGTTGCCGCGTTTCGGTGCAGGCGATAAGCAAGCCATTTGGGTATTGAGATGTCAATGCGTGTTGGAGAACTGCAAGTGGTCGAAATTTCAGGAACCTTCACTGTGCCTACGTTAATACAGCATTGCACTTAAGCAGGTCCTACAGTTCGAATTTTCGCCTTAGTGGTTAGAATATAGAAGCCCTTCTGTAAATGTATGACGCCTTATGGAACTGCGTTCAACATAAGCTAAGTATATTCTATTCCCTAATATGTGAGCAGCGCTCTCCAAGAAAATTGTTTGTTACCAAAACGTTGTCGGACTTGAGAATGCCGTCCACTGACCCTTCAAGTTTACATTAAAGGTTTCCAATCAATTAAGCATTCAACAGAGATCTGTAAGGTAAACAAACTCCACCTCCAGATTCATGTAGCACTGTATAAGCCCTGGCACAGACCACGTATTTTATAGCCTACCATCGGCAAAAAAAAAAAAAAAATAATCGTGGTTCGCTGCAAGTCCGCTGAAAGTCGTGGTTTATAGCTGCTTTTAGGACGTTAAGCATTTTTGCCCAGCCTGAAAACCGAAGACTCGAGAGGAAACACTCACAGACAAGCCGAACGCTGGCTATCGACTGATCTTTTAATATTAAGAACTGTTGTTTAAAAGGGTTTCAAACGTTGCCTCGAGCAGGTGCACCAGATAATAAAAAATATAAGCTGCTGGTCATAATAACACTATTCCAGATTTCACGAAACAATGGCGTATCTGCCTGTCAATTTTACACAACGGACAAGATACCGATTAGTGCAATTACTTCGAGAGAACTCGAACTGTCGTTCCAATTACTCATCCAGCAGTAAAACCAGTTACACATTCCAAGCCATTTTGAGTTAGACACTGATAACTCCGAAATGCAAGGCCGTTTCCTTTAGAGTCAAGAGCGCAGCTGACAGCTGCCGCAAGTTAAGCACGCGTCTAAGGGTGTTAAGGTAAAGACCACTAAAAATAGTTTAAATGATCCATTAAGGAAAAGTGTTATCTAGCAATATGAGCATTTCAAACACCGCGCCCAGGTGCGCACATGTTTCAAAAGTGTTCAGCAGCCAAGCAAAGCTCAAAACACAGTAAATTGTTGGAATGTCTTGCGCGGGAGATTACTGCCACGGGGGAAAAGTGTGAAAAAGTGGCCATGCAGGATAACAGCCCCCAGAGAATGAGGGCAATGCAACAATGCTATCAATGAAGTTATAGTAGCTGATTCTGACCTATCATAATCACAATAAACGTACAATGCTGTAAGATAAGTTAGAGGTGCCGAGGAAACAAAACATACAAAACATAGCGCAATAATTTTGCGCATGTGAAAAAGCTAACACGGCTGCCGACAGTTCGCTACTGACAGGACTTAATACGGTAAATGTCAATGTTGCACACATTCACCACACAGCGCACTGACCCCCAGTCGCCATGAGCGACTGACCAGGACACTTGAAAACGTCTTCCAACTGCCTGTCTGGCGAGCTGGTTCGTCACAGCGGTGCGGATCTTGGACCGTACACATCAGTAGGCAGCTGTTGAAAAGCAACCGGCTGCCTTCGGCGCCTCGTTCCTCCTCGCGCCTTTTTCCCAGCGCCCGAAGCGCCGCGCCCACTGCCATCACGTCCGCCAGACGCGAGGAATATGAACTCGTCGAGCTGTTCAGGAGCAGGCAGCGACTCACGTCACTGATGTGGGAGACCGTCTCAATATCATCCGGATATAGCGCATAGCCTCGGCCTGATGGCCGAGGCTATGCGCGATGGCCCGTATCACTGCCACCCCTGTAAATCCGTAAATCTTGGGCTCTGAATCATCGTAGTCGAAGAGTGGTGGGACCAGTGCAACAGCCGGAATGTACACCATGTTGTTAGTGCTGAGCACGTTAGGGACCGTGGAGAGCAGCGGGAATAGATCTGTTGCACGCATCAGCGACCACTTCCAAAATGCGCGCACTGCAGCGCTGTAATCGTGTGAGAAATTCCCCGTGCGAGGAGGAAGATAGTCGTAGAAGTTGTTGAGCTGCGACATGCCGTTTTGGCGCGCGGGTGCTCCGAGGACGAATTTTATCTCGTAGATGCGAGCGGTCATGCGCTTCTGCTGTCTCGATGGTAGCCACATGGCCTCGGTCAACACGGTAACCATGAAGTACCGGATGTCCTGCAGGAAGAAGTTGATCGTGCCCGGTGCACGGTGTCGTGGCTGGCCATCAGGAATGGAGCGTGCGCAGCGAGACCAGCCACTCGCTGTACGCAGTCAAAGCAGCTGTTAGCTAGCGTCTTTTCCTCGAGGCCGATCGGAGCAGTGCACGATCGTCGGTGCAGGACAAATTCCCACGCCACTTCAGATTTTACATTCTCGATCCGGAGTACCTCGGCCAGGAACGGAAGCAGCGCAGCGTTGGCTACTGGGATATGGTCAGTCTCGACAAACAACTATCTACTAGCCTGGTAAAGAACATCAATCAGTATTGTCGAGCTTAGCCCGTACCTGTCGAGATCCAGGAGTGCTACACTCTGCGGAGAGTAGGCCCGTAGGTTTCCTACCTTCTTCCACACCGTGTACACGCGCTCCCTGGTACTCAAGATGTTTCGACCAAGATTGGGAGTGCGCGACTGTTCAGAGGCTTCCACTGCCGGTGGAGACCGGCGTCGACGGCTGGGGCTCGTCGAATCCTGGGACTCGGCGTACTGCAAGTACTTCGCGTTCGCTCTTAGCTGAAGACGCTGCTTCGGTGCTGGGTGCGTAGCAGCCACTTCCAGCCAGAAAAAAAGCGCCGTCCTGGTAGCGAGCCGCCAGACGAGTCGCCAGCTCACCAACGCTCTCGTTTGTGGCGAGGAATGGAGCGAGTTCGTCGGCGTCCACGTCGTATCTGTTACTCGGAGCATCAAAGTCTGTCTCAGCGATCTCGCTGCACGCCTTATACAAAGCGGCGGTGCGGTCGACGGCGGTCCAGCTTTGTTTACCCTTCGGTCGCCATGCGGCCAGGGCTTCGGAAGCCAGAGATCGTAAGAAACCTATAACGAGGCTCTGGACGGGCCGGCCATAGCACAGTTCCTCACCGCACACGAAATCAGAGAGCCCATCACACGGCGACCTACCGGCCCGGGCCATGCAGGACATGATGAGACCAGCAAAGCGCTTGCATAGCGTTGAGGTGCAAGACACACCGCCCAGCAAGTCGCCGCTAGGGTGAGGGAGTGGTTGCGTGTCGTTGCGGTCTGGGCTCCAGTTCCACAAGCTCTCTACCAGAAACGCCAGGCCCGTGGTCAAGACGAGAATGACTACTGCGATCATCGTTGCCTGTATCCAGCGGTGGAACTCAATGTCGCCACCGACGCCCTCTAAATTTGCTGTCGACTGTTGACGCGCTGAAGCCACTGATACTCGAAGCTGTAAAAAATCAAGAGTTCTAATAAGGGAGTAAAGAATGTGTCAGGCGACGCAGGCAGTGTATTTTCCTCATCAAATTTATTCAGCGGCAGAGACTTCGTGTCGCCTCCTTTTGTGGACCACTTTGATGTAAACGATAAATGCTCTGTATCCTCTCACGGTCACGACGCAGGGAGAGAACTTAGAAAAATAGCGCAAGCGTGTAACAAAAGAGAGACAGAACAGTGCGTTGTGAGACTTCTCCGCCATGCAATAGTGTCTGCAGTGCTGTTATGAAAATTAAAAACCTACAAGAACTTTGGTTTTAAGCATCACAGACAAATGAATATATGTGTAACTTCTTCCACGGCAGAAATACTAAGAACCACTGTAGACGATAAAGTCGTTGTTTAAGAACTTTAAAGTGAATGGTTGATGCCATGTAGCGCTGATCTGAGGAAGATGCGATTTGGCGAAATGTACGCAAGACATTTAGAAAAAACTGCACCATACGACCTTTCGAAACAGAGCGTTCACATTTAGAACGCAAATGCCATCACCGATGGCTGGAAGTCAGCGAAATAGTGAAACTCTTTCCACTCAGATAAATGCTGAACGGCAACGGCACCTCTTACTTCCGATATCTGTTCCAGAATCCCTGTGCGAACCAGTGAAACATTCCAGGTAGTACAAACCATACGCCTAGTATTGGAGCATGGTGGCAATGTACTGGTATCATATAAGGCCGGACATTCCCATCCAGTGTCAATGTTGGGCGAACGGTTTTTGCTACCAGTGATGGCTCCTAGAGGCAAAGGAAAACAGGACGGTAGCACGCAGACACTGACCTGTGACTCCATCGAGGAGGTCCAGGTGCCTAAGACCTGTGATACAGGACAGGGCTAAGGTTTTCGGGAGCTCAGTAAGATGGCGCCTACTCAGACGCTCGAACTGCTTCTTCTGGAACGGGATCAGAACGTGCGCACTCGATCCGCTGGTCTTCTTTAACTGCCGTCCGCAGCGCTCGACGCCCGGGTGAGGAGCAGGCCTGGTTATAATAATGATATTTTTTTATTTCCATAAAATGTGATTGATTGATTGATTGATTGATTGATTGATTGATTGATTGATTGAAAACTTTATTGAGTGCATGGGAGTTCTCGGAGTTGTGGGTGGTCTGCCTATTCCGGCAGCCCAGTGGCCTGCGCCGCAGCGTGGGCCCTGCGAACCAGTCCTCGTTTCAAGGACATAGTTTTCAGCGCAAAGGCACGCGGCCAAAGAAAAGAAGAAGAATGAAGACTATAGGGACGAACACAGCGCTGTCTTCGTTCTGCTTCTTTCCTTTGGCCGCGTGCCTTTGCGCTGAAAACTAACTATGTCCTTAAATCTAGAATACCAACTAGCCCAACAACTAACTCTACTGCAGTCCTCGTTGTTGGTCGGGGTCCTCGCTGTGCAGAACGGCCTCCCACTGCTCCAAATTTGGATTAGGAAGTTTATCGATAAAAGGATTTAATTGGCATGCCCACACCATGTGAAAAACCGTGGCTATTTCTCCGCAGTGTGGGCACTCTGGTGTGTAAAGTGAGGGGCACCATTGGTGGAGCTTAAATGGTGTAACGAGAGTGTCTGTCTGTAGCCGGCGGAGGGTGTGTTCTTCTGCCTTGTCTAGAGTTTTGTGAGGTGTGGGGTATGTCTGCCTGGCCTGTCTGTAGGCCTGTAGGAGTTCAGCAAAGGTGATTATAGGCTGTGTGATATGTTCTTTTTCCTAATCGGCTAAGGGGAGATCCCGGTGTAAGAGAGCTCGGGCGTGCCGGTGGGCGGCGTCATTCCCTCCTGTGTGTTCCGTGTGTCCCGGAAACTGATGATTGCGGCCCGATTAGGAGGGTGTTTTGCTAATAGTGTAAGACATGATTGATGGATGAGTCCGCTGGTAATATTCCTGCACGAATTTTGGGAATCGGTGAGTACAAAAGCATTTGGGTTGGTAGCCAGCGCTAGTGCAATGGCTGCCTCCTCAGCGTGAGTGAGGCTGGATGTGCGGACTGATGCGCAGTTGACTAATTTGCCTCGGGATTCATTATGGCGATGGTCATCCACCCTTGGAATGGACCGGCTGCATCCACGTAGAGCGTGTCCGGGTGGCCATCCCATTTCTTGCGAAGGCTTTCAACTCTGGCGTTTCTTCGCTCTGCGTTAAATGTCGGATGCATGTTTTTGGGTATTTGATGGACACAGATGTTTTTGCGGATTGATAGAGGAAGTTCCGTCCTTTGGTCCACTGTGTAGGGTACTTTGAGGTGTGTCTTGTTAAGAAGGATTTGGCCTGTTCGAGTGATGGCTAGGCGATTGAGCTGTGACAGTCGTTGCGCCTCCCAGATTTCTTGGAGTGTGTTGTGGATGCCGAGAGACATGAGGCGCGATGTTGATGTGGTCTTCGGCAGACCCAGTGCCGTTTTATAGGCCGCCCGTATTAGTGACTCTAGCTTTGCGATTTCTTGCGAAATGAGGTGAGGTAGGCAGTTCCGTACATTATTCGTGAGACAACAAAAGCTTGTAGAAGGCGAATTGCGCCCCTTTCTTTTAAGCCGTGGTGCTTGTTGCAAATGCGGCTGAGCATCCTTGTTATCTGCTGCGTTGTTGTTGCGAGTTTTTTGACGGTCATGGGGTTTTCGCGGCCTTGTGCTATGTACTGGCCAAGGATTTTAATTTCGGATGGCTTGGGGATTTCGTGTCGATCGATGCTGACTGAGATGTTTTGAGCTAGAGGTCTTGGGTTCTTGAGTATGAGCAGTTCCGACTTTTCTGGGGCGCAGTGTAGACCTAGAGATTTTGCGTACTGGTGGACCACGTCGGCTGCAGCCTGAAGACATTGTTCCACCTCTGCGTCGTCCCCAGTGCGGCACCAGATCGTAATGTCATCTGCGTAGATGGCGTGTTGTATGCCTTCAATTTTCTGAAGCTGGGATGGTAGGTCCTTCATCGCCAGGTTGAATAGCAGGGGTGAAAGGACCGCCCCCCCCCCCCCTGTAGGGTTCCTCGCGGGCCAAGTGTGATGGGCTGTGATCGGAAGGATCCCAGATTGAGGATAGCCTGTCTCGATGTAAGGAAATCTTTGATGTAGTTGTAGCCCTTGGGACCGCAGTTGACGTCATCAAGGCCGCGCAGAATGCTGGAGTGGAAAATGTTGTAAAATGCGCCTTTTAAATCAAGAACTAAAATGGCCCTGGTTTGGGTCTTTGGAGGTTTCTCGAGAAGGTCTTTGTATATGTATAGTAGAACGTCTTGCGTTGACAGATGCGGCCGGAATGCGAACTGCGTTGGCGGCAGTAGGTTATTGCTCTCCAGGTACCGGGTAAGCCGGGTAGTGATGACCCTTTCAAAGAGTTTTCCCAAGCATGACGTTGAGGGAAAGTGAAACAGTTTTCTGATCTTTCTAATGGTCATGGAACTGCCACCAAAGTTTGGCCCAGCAAGAAAAAGTGGCCGCTAGGAGCACTGTCGCCGATCGAGGAGCCGACCTTCGCAGCGGCGTATCGTAGGGCCGCACCTAAATCTTAGGCAGACGAGCATTTTTCTTCCCGGATAAGAAATTAACCCGCAGGCAGTCAGTCACGTTACGCTTGCTCCAAACGAACTCGAACTCCACCCCTGGCGCATGAAGCACATCGGCACAGACTACGACGGACAACATGTGTGTGAACAGTGCAGTGATCGTGTAGACTTGAATTATATGATGTGTGGTTGTGCATCGGGCAACGCCTACGCCAAGACCAAGGAACGTTGGGACAAAGTGCTACAAAGTGCTTCACTACATGATCAGCTTCGGGATGTCCAGAAGGCCCGCGCGGCGGTGGAGAGCTTCGGATTCTCTGTGCCGACGTGGGAGCCCCTCTATACCTGGCGCCTAGCTGAGTGTTCTTCAGGACCTTTAGTGTGGGAAATAGTTTTACCAAACCAAACCAACCTAAAACTTGAGCTTTCATATCGGTTCTAATATTGAGCATTTCAAAGGCGACATCATATCTTACCTCATTGATTACGTGCAGTGTGCACGAGATGCCATCACGGCGTGTCCTCGTGAAGAAGAAAATGAGAAACATTTGAATAATGTCTACGCCAGGACACGAACCACTATCCATACATACCCCAACCGGGCTGGCAAACCACTACTCTACGCTGACATTTTATGCGAAGCATATTACTAGAGCTAAGCCTCAGCTCCTCGAGCGCGGCGGTGTCGCCACCATTGACCTTTCATGACCTACCACGTGATGTGTGACGTCCCGACAGAGGAGAGACAGGAAGAAAAATACTAGAATGGATAGACATCCAACCGGGATACACTGCTCATAAGACAGTGGATATCCCGGAAGAGATAAGAGCCAGGATACGCGTCCCGCCTATGCCAAAAAATATGCACCCCGAATATAACAGAGAGGCGCGGGCATAGAGCCAGAGCCTACGAGAAAAGAATGGGAGAACAACCAGCAGAACAAGTGGCCTACGTAGATGCTGCATGTGGACGGAGAGGAGCAGCCGTATCCACAGTAGTCGACGGAACAGGAGCACCTGTAGTATTGGCTTCAAGCCGCACGAGAGACGCCAACGCGGCGGAGGAATTGGCAGTAACGCTCGCTTGTGTCGGTACCAAGGCTAAATTAGTACTATGCGATAGCAAAAAGGCGGTCAGAAATTTTGGGAAGGGAAGAATATCAGAAGAAGCTAAACGAGTCCTCGAATCGAGGCCGCTTGAGCGCAACGTGGAAATTATATGGATACCAGCACATGAATCCATCGCAGGGAATGAGGCTGCTCACGAGTTTGCCCGAGCTCTCTATCACCGGGCGGCTGCCGAGCAGCCCTCTTGCATGGATATAAAAGATAGCCTAATCTCGTATAAAGAGGTTGCAGAGCACTATAAACTAAGCAGAAGGGTCTATCCGCCGCCAGACCGTTCCCTCGGAAACGGGGAGGCAATTGCATGAAGGAGACTACAAGGGGGCAATCATATTAGTCCCTTTTGGGTATATGCAACAATATCAAAATATGAAAAGGATCTACATTGCATAACATGTGGGAGATGGGGCACTCTAGATCATATTATTTAGGAACGTAACAACAGCCCAGGAGCTAAAGAAAATATAAATAGAGACGCCTGGGAGACCCTGCTGCGAAGCGAGGACCCCGCTCAGCAGCAGCAAGCCATCTGCCTGGCGGCTGAGGCCGTGAATCAACAATGCATATTCACCAGATACTCAGAGAGGCTCCTGAGTAAGGCTCCATCAGGCCTGCGTGCCGGGGTGTCCGAAACGGAGCTTCTCGGTGGAAATAAAGGTTTTCAACAACAACAACCGGGCTGCATCTCGCGCCGTCGAGCGCGGCGTCGCCACCAAGGAGTTGTTGTTGTTGAAAACTTTTATTGTCCAAGAGAGAAGGACCACACCGCCTGGACCGCTCTGTCTCACCCCCCTTTAAGGGGGAGGGGACTTAGCGGCCCAGCCGCACGGAATGGTCGCATTACATGCTGGCCGGTTTGGTTTCGCCGGCGGCTTCTGCTGCCAGTTGAACGGCGGTGAGTTGGAGCTCAAGGTCCGAGCTTCGCAATAAGGTTTCCCAGGCTTCCCTACTGCTAACGTTTTGTGCCCTGCCTGGGGAGTAAGCGCACTCCCAAATTATATGGTCGAGGGTTCCTCTCGCCCCACACTTTTTACATTTATCGTCCTCGCAGTCCGATCGGATATGTTTATTTAGTACTGGGTTTGGGTATACTCCAGGAGAACCACGTGATGCGTGACGTCACGACCGAGGAGAGACCGGGCTGCATCTCGCGCCGTCGAGCGCGGCATCGCTACCAAGGAGTACCACGTGATGCGTGACGTCAGAGCAGAGGAGAGATGGGCCGCCGGCTCGCGTGGTCGAGCGCGGCGTCGCTACCAAGGAGTACCACGTGATGCGTGACGTCAGAGCAGAGGAGAGATGGGCAGCCGGCTCGCGCGGTCGAGCGCGGCGTCGCTACCAATGCGCTTCCCACTTCTACCGTTAGGTGCGCTATAGTGAACACGTGATGCCGGAGCGGCGGTATATAAGGGGGTTGCGTCTGCTTCTTGACCCTTCAGGGGTGCTCAGCCCTGATGGGGCTGGTGCAGGTGGGTCACCGCTGCTTGCGGTGGGGGCTGGCCTGGCACCGAATTTTTATCTGTTGTAGGCCGTCATTGCACACGCCACCGCTGGTGGTGGACGACGGCTGTTGTTGCGGCGCGCATCTTTCTTTCCCTCTTGCTTTTCTTTCTTCTCTATATTCTCTTCTATCTGCACGAGGCAGCGGAGATGGCTCAGCTACAGAGCCAGTAGCAGGCCCGTGCATTTTCTTTTCCTTCTTCCTACAGCAACAACAACAACTTCTGCTAGGCACACACCAAGCAAGTTTTATATATCCTCCTTGGCACACACGGGGTTGAGATGCCTCCTGAAGACAGGGCTGCCCGTTGGAATGAGAAGCGAAAGCTGCGGCGTGCTACAGAGACCGATGAAGAGCGTGAAGAACGTCTAGCCAAGCGGCGTGCTCAATATGCGGCACGGCGACAACGTTCTACAACAACTAAAGAACAAAGCGAGGAATTTGTCAGCAATGCTTCCACTAGTGCGGCCAGTGAGTGGCCGTTGCTGCATGTCAAGCCAGCTGGACATGGGTAGTTTACGGGGTGGTTTTCCCATATGACCGTGTTGTTGCCGAAAAATTCATAATCGTTGATCCCTTCAGCAGGTCGGTGTTCTAAGAGCTTTTGGTACGCGTACATATTCGCGTAGTGGTAATCGACTAACGTTGGCCCGGGGTTCGTCATGTTCGTTGTGTGTCGGTAACACAGTTATACTACCGTATTTTCGAGATGAACGAGTCATGCTATTGCCGAGTTCAACCAAGGAAAACCGTGTATTTCCGAGTTTAACTAAGGAAAAACCGTGCATTTCCAAGCCTAGCCACCAATATGCTTCGCATCTGACTAGGCTTAACCTTAGCTAAGCCTCAAAATTTTTTAAGACGAAGGCCTTTCTAGACTCACGGAACGAAATCCTGAGCGCGAGATCTGTCATATTTTGCGAGATTCCGCGAGTTGTGTTCTGGTTTAGCGTTCCTGCAATCTGCAATCCCACGCTTGAATGCGCGGCAAGGAACGCCACGCGACAGGCGCGATGGTGTACCGTCCGAACAGGTTTGCTGGAGGAAGTAGGGCCATTTGTTTACCCTACACTAGCTATACCGGTGTTGCAAATCTCCAAAATCTCCAATGGTGTTTTGCTACAATAGTGTAGCTGGCGTAGGTGAAAAAACTGGCCCTAGTGATACAGATGCTGCGCCTTTCCCTTCCTGCAAATCAATTACATAAAGCACTGCAACGAACACCGATAAGATTGATTGATTTATAGGAAGGGAAAGGCGAGATAACTGTCTCAGAGTTTTGCTAGAATAGTGTAGCTGGCGTATGTGAAAAACCTGGCCTAGTGATACAGATGCTGCACCTTTCCCTTCCAGCAAATCAATTACATAAAGCACTGCAATGAACACCGATAAGATTGATTGATTTATAGGAAGGGAAAGGCGAGGTAACTGTCTCACTTGTTTTCCTGTGGACACCTCAACCGCGCCGCAAGGGAAGGGAGGGCGGTGGGAGTGAAAGTGGAAAGAAAGAAAGAGGAGCCGTAGTGGAGGGCTACGAGATAATTTCGACCACCTGGGGATCTTTAACGTGCGCTGACATCGCACAGCACACGGACGCCTCTTCGTTTCGCCTCCATCTAAACGCAGCCGCCGAGGTCGGGTTCGAACCCGGGTACTCCGGCGCAGTAGTCGGGCGTCTTACCACTGTACCACCCCGGCGGGGCGAACACTGATAAGAGGTAAACGATGAGAGGCAAATGATAGGAGAGGATAAGTAGGCTTTCGTCCTTCTTAAAGAGACTTCTAAGAGACCGTGTAATTTTTTTTATTGCATGGAAAAAAAGTGAAAGGAAATCTCGAACAGCTCAAGCTTCAAATCACTGGGCTGCAAATGCAATACCGCCATGCCCAAACAATTCTTGATTATCACAAATGTCAAATTCTGGTAGGCACACAAAAGCACCGTAATCCGGGAGCCACATAGGCGACTCTAAAGCGCACTGCTCTCGGAATGCTGACCTTGGTGATCGTGGAGGTCCGGTTTGTAGGTCCATTATACAGCTCTTCCCTTGGCTCTTCCACAAACTAACTGGTCACGTGAATGTAAATGAATCACAAGGTGCATCATAGCTTGTTCTGAACAGGCAAAAATCAAGTACTATATACAGAGTATTTCTGGGAAGACTAAACAATTTTAAAAAATAGTTGATGCAAAACAAAGAAAGATTATTTGGAAAAATACACTCTCCGCCCCAGTGAGCATAACATGCTGCAAAACTCGTCGAATTATTTCGATGAAATCTTTCGATGAAATTATGTCGATAGGAGGAGGAGGGGGGAAAACTTTATTTAAATAAAAAAAAATGTACACACTCCCAGGAGGACCCCTTAGTCCAGGAGCCCTCAGGCTGTTCCTTCTAGCGTAGCCCGCTCTACCAGCTGTAACTGATCTGCGGGTTGCGTTGCTAGAAGGGCAGCCTCCCAAGAAGAGGGGGTGGGGTGTTTGACAGGAGGAACGCGGATGGGATGTGGGCATTCCCATAAGTAACTCGGGTGGGTGGAGTGGCATATTGCATGTGGTGCAGTATGGTGGTAAGTCCGTGGGGTGAAACATGTGGGCAAATTAAGGAGATGGGAACGAATGTGTCTGGAGTTGTCGCAGTACGTGTTCTCGATGTGAGAGCGTGTGATATAGTGGCGGGTACGTGACACGGCAACGACGATAGTGGTGAACAATTGTAGTGTAATCAAGAGGTACGATGAGGGTGTATAACGAAGGTTTGAGGAGGCCATCCACAGGTGCCCGGAAGCTCAGTTCTCGGGCAAACGCATGAGCGCGCTCATTTCCGAGGATGTCCTCGTGCCCAGGTACCCATGTGATGGTGATTGGATCGGGAGGGGTAGGTAGAGTAGATAACATTTTAGAGGATGACTGTGGGAGGGTTCCTCGCAGGACATATCTGTATGTTGTTTGGAAGTCCGTGCATACCGTGGTGAGCTGAGTCTGCAACTGACTGATGCATGCAATAGCGAGTGTAATGACCAAGCATTCGGGCTCCGCGATGCTAGTGCATTGGGTGGAGGCGGCATTGAATGTTGAGCGGCGAATGTCCGTGAACACGGCAGTGCAGATGTGAGGAATGTCCGGATTACGTGAAGCATCCCTGTAGATGATGTCCTGGCGTGTACAATACTGTTTGGAAAAATGTGAGGCACGGACTGCGCGACGGCATTCGTGGTGTTCGGGATCCATATTTCGAGGAGGTTGCGCAGATGCTATATGAGTGTGAAGCGAGGGATCAGGAGTAGCATTGAGCATAGGTGTTGTGCGGAGTCGACGTTGTTGGCTAGAGAGGTGCGCATCTATGATCTCCTCAACATTGTTATGTATGCCTAATTGAAGAAGCCGAATCGTACTGGTATGACAGTAAAGGAGAGCAGCTTTACCGGCTGAGCAGTGTACGACGTTAAGTTTATTGAGTTGGGTTTTGGTGACGTGGTGGTAGGATAGTCGACTAACGATGAGGGCACCTACGAGTGTTAGTGTCCTTTTCTTGAGGCCGTGATTGCGGCTTGAAATGTGACGAATGAGATGTGTGATCTGGTTGATTTGGCGCTGCAGGTCCTGTTGAATGTGGAGACCTAGCAGTCGGAGTCGTGGTACTTTGGGAATCGGGGCGTTCTCAAGGAGTATGGTGATGGTTGGGGCAGGTGGGGAAGGTTTAATTACTAGGAGCTCAGATTTCTGCGGTACAACGCAAGACCTAAAACCTGTGTATATATGTGGATGGCATCAGCAGCGAGTTGCAAAGTATGTTTAACTTGGCCAGGGCAACCCTTAGTAGTCCATAGTGCGATGTCGCCTGCGTATATTGTGTGCTAAAGATCGGGTATAGTTTCGAGTATCCGGGCTAAGGGAGTTAAGGCGATGTTAAATAGGGTGGGTGAGAGGACTGAACACTGCGGTGTGCCTCGGTTGGGTGAATGATTGATCGGGGAGGTGTAGGAGCAGAGTGCGTTTGGTTAGGAATGCCTCAACATAGCGCCAGATGCGTAGTCCTCAGTTAGTTATGGCAAAGGTAGACAGAATGTGGTCATGGCTTACATTGTGAAATGCCTTTTGTATATGAATTGTGCAAGTATGGCCCGTGTGGCCTGTTTATGGAGAGTATTGTTTAGGACTGTCTCTTTCAGGTGCAGTAGAATGTCTTAGGTGCAGAGATGTGAGCGGAAGCCGAATTGAGTATGAGCAAAAAAGGCGGTAGATTCTAGCTCAAGTTGAAGCCGTGTAAGGAAAAGACAGAAGGAAAGCACCTGTAGCACCTGCACACATGAAGCGGCAGGCATGCCTCGTGGAGCAGACGCGAAGCGTAGTGAAAATAAACTCTTTGGTCGATATTTCTTCACTCACAGTGTACACGGATGGAATTTTTTCCTCCGTTCCTGCTATCCCACAATTACTCATCTATGTATTACCCAAGCAACCACCGATGTCCGTTGGACATCCGAGCTAGAGCCGAATGTCCTTCGCCGAAATCGGACGTCCGTCGGACATACGTATGACCTCTGCTTTCGGACATACGTATTTGTACATCTGTCGGAGGTACGAACTACGCCCATTTATATATATCCACATAAGATACGAGGTGTGCGTCCGATGTACATATACATACGAGTGTTTTCAGGGCATATATTTCCTTGCTGACAAAATTTCGATTTATCATATACAGACAATTTATGTAATATATGTGCGGGTTCATATCATACGCGTTTTTACGGTGACATTTATTTGTAACAATAAAACAAAGCATAACATACAACATAAGCATTACATAAGTCATTTTCAAGCCACTATTACTGTTTCTTTTGAATGTTCTACTAATGTTTCATATCACAAAACAATAAGTAACATCTAATATTCGGTACTACCTGGGTTAGGATGCTACATAGTGCCAGAATTCTAATAGCTCATTTATTTCAGGGAAGTCGTAACACTAGTGCAGCTAAAGCAAAATTTTCTAATGGTCATATTTTTCTTTCGGCACTTTGAACTATCCGATATTGATTGGAATAGCCTGTCATATTCTAGTAACTCTAACGAATTTCTCTATAGATTTCCCTACCTCTAAGATTTCCCTCTCGACCAGATAATAAACCTACCCTACAACTGCTTTCCAGTATGCCAGCTCAGTGTCTCTTAATAAAAGATTGTGATCATCTGCTTAGTGGGTTCAGCTTAAACACATCATAGATTATAAATGGCAAGACTATGACACTGTCAACAATGGTTTGAAAACTTTTGCTGCACATATCTCCAACTGTTTTCTAAATGTTAGGTTAACAAGCTTACAATTTGTTCATAGAAAAATTAAAAGCTAGTCCATTTTCCCTTACCACAATTCCTCTTTCACGTGAATATATTAAAACCGTGGTTGCACTGGCAGGGTGTTGCCGCACTAAAGAACAAAAAGTTTATTTAGAAGAGCCGAACAATTAGGAACACCACAATCACGGCTTCCCTGTAAAGAAGCTGGCCAAAAATACTGACATGTTTTGACACAAAGCCAAACAAAAATTTTTTTAATGTGATCTCCAAACTCTGATCAATAACCCTACAAAATTCTGGAAAACTATCTTGCCCAAAAACTCAGATGCTCAAATTTCTCTGCAAGACATCTGGATACCGACAAAGTCAAGATGCTCGCTTGTTTTTGAAGTTTTTCACGTCTTTCTTATCCAATATTATCCGGTATCCCACAAATAACCGAGGTTGACCATCAGTGCATCGGACCTGTATCTGTAACTTTTGCCGCAACTGCACAGTGATCAATAATCTCAAGTTGTCAACTTTCTGTGGCGTAAGATGGCACGAGTACTAAAGTTCTTAAAACATCGTCAATAATTCCAATGTTATCTTTGCTCACATATTCAAACAATCATTGTCTACTGGGAAAATATCATAGGATTAGAAAAAGGCTAGAAAACCTGCAATATTTATAGCTGGGGATAGAAATAATGTCAGCAACTGCCACCCAATATCTCGAACCTGAATCACATGCAAACGTCTTGAACATGTCATTGCATCATCAATTGCGCCACTTGGAACACTAAGCCAACGTGGATTTAGGAAGGAATTTCCAGGTGATGCACAGATATTCAAACTTACCAACCTAGATATGCACGGTTTTCCGACTGCATGTTCCTCGAATGCTCTATAGCATTTGATAGCTTTTTCACTCCTTCCAAATTACATTGCTGCTGCTCATGAACTTGTAGTCTCCAAAGAGCAAATACTGCTGTCTTTTTCTTTGTTTTTATATGCTGCCATGTACTTTTTTATTCAGCTTTTAGTCGCCATTGATGGTAACCTTTGTTGTCACTTGTATCATGCTGCATGATCGCTTTCTGTATTCTTTGCTCCCTGTACTCGGCCCCACACACAATACTGTTTGGAGCCTGCGAGTGCCTTGAATACATAAATTGTGATGAAATCGTTCTTTGTGCAGCATTCAGGAGGTGTAATATTCTTCCACTTTAGAAATAATGTCTAGTCAAAGTGGCGGCTGGCTTACAATATTTATTTTAAATGAACACCTAATATACAAGGTCATCCATCCATAGGATGAGCATGCGAGGAGGTGGATGCTCTCTTCAAAAGCCTTTGCATCCAATAAGCAGCATATTAAAGCAGAGTTGAGCTGGCATTGAGCAACTTGTAGGTGACCTTCGCGTGGCTTGCCACTTACCTTCACTGCGTGGACAGATCAGGTGCAATGGCACATTGAAGAGAGGGGCCATGTGCTCTTGTGTTCATCCTAAGCGTGGACAACCCTGTACCTCCAAATGCATGCCATTAATGGTAAGTGTACGCTTCCATACAGATGTGAGAGAAATACTGCATCAGTCCTTTTCTCAAAAAGCAAACCATCTACAGATGTTTAACACTTCGCTAAACTCTGTGCCAGCCTCTCAATGCTAAACCAGCAAGCAAATCAACCGTACCAAACACTGCTTTTCACACGTCCTAATCGATTCAAGTGGAGTTAAAGCACTACTAATTTTGCTAATGTTGTTGGGCGATTTGTCCTGCTTCCGTGAGGATACAGGACACATTTAAGGGCAGCAGCAAGGCTTTGTTGACCGAGCCGTCTTTCTCTGAAGCACTCCTTTCATGATGCTGGCAGAAGATGCAGCAGCTGTTGAAGGGAAGAGAAAATATTCTAGACGGCATATGCCAACATGTGTTAGCACATCATTCTTTTCTTCTCCAACCAAAATCAAAAAAATTTTGATTGGACACACCTCAGTTTACTATAGCCATTCTTTAATGTCAGTTGAGCAAAGAGTTCAAACAAGCGAGAAAGTGAACCTCACTCCCCATTCATGTGTACACTTTGACCAGTGCTTCATACACATGTAGTATGTACTACTAAAAAACCGGTGAGTACGCAACAGGCCTCCAAAGGTGCAAGAAACCAGGATTAATGAGAAATATGAGGACACGCTCGTAACAATCACAAACATTTATTCATACTGCATGAAGTGTAAAGCCTGTTTCTTGTGCAAGTAATAACAGCCGTGCTTTCTGCCATGGCAACATAAAAAACTTTTGAACTTACGCAGTAGCTCAAGCAGCCACAGCAACGCAGTTCCAACATGTTGAAAATTTTTCGCTTTGTCGCTGCCGAGATCGCTTAATCAATTGCATGTACCAGCCTTGAGACATATAACGCCTAGTAGGTCCCATACGAGAGGGTACCCAAAAGAAACTGAACTAATTTTTGGTGGGCAGCACTTTTGTAGTACCGTGTTTTGCTGCTGAGAGTGCATAGAGTGGAACATCCCAGAGTAAGTCAGCCGAGTGGTGTCGCTGAAGGCCAGACGTACTAGCTTCGGCAGAGTTTATAGTAACAACTGTTTTCTGTGAGCATCGTTTTTGCAATGGCTGATTTTCGTAAACAGTGCGTGGCAGTGAAATGTCCTTTCTGCTCGCAAAAAATGGAACAGAAACTCTTGAAATGTTAACGACGACGTACTAGCTTCGGCAGAGTTTATAGTAACAACTGTTTTCTGTGAGCATCGTTTTTGCAATGGCTGATTTTCGTAAACAGCGCGTGGCAGTGAAATGTCCTTTCTGCTCGCAAAAAATGGAACAGAAACTCTTGAAATGTTAACGACGGCGTACAAGGATGATGCTATGGGGAAAACTCAAGTGTTTGATTGGTTCTCCCATTTCAAAATGGGTTTGGTTTGGTTTGTGGGATTTAACGTCCCAAAGCAACTCAGGCTATGAAATGCTAATTGATGACCAACTTCGTTCTGGTCGTCTTTCCACAGCATGAACACATGAAAATGCTGAAAAAATTCATGCAATCATCAATATTTGACCAAAAATGGTATGACCCCTGTTCTTCACCCTCTATTCTCAGCAGACCTTGCCTGGTGTGACTTTTTTTGTTTCCCAAAATGAAAAAATGTATGAAAGCAAAGCGTTTTGCTGATGTTGGAGAGACAAAGAAAAAAAAACGACGCAGGCGCTGTCAAGCATCACAAAAGCTGATTTTAAACAATTTTTTGCAAAGTGGAATGAAAGTTTAAACAATTGTAGTAGTGAAAGTGGAGAGTAGTTTAAAGGAGATTGAAGGTGTGTGTTTCAAATGTGAATAAATAGTTTCAAAAGGAAATAAGTTCGGTTTCCTTTGGGTACCCCCTCGTACTCTAGGCACTTTATATCAGCTGAAAACATGCTTGAACCACTGCAATGCTCTTATTCGATCGGAATTAATGATCCACAAGCATACACTAACATGATGCGCAGTCTCCCAGACTGCACGAAATATGGAATGAAACATGCATCCACACACTCCTCCCATGAGGTCACTTGCATACACTAACATGATGCGCAGTCTCCCAGACTGCACGAAATATGGAATGAAACATGCATCCACACACTCCTCCCATGAGGTCACTTCCACCCTTGCAACACCCCAGCCACCTCCCTTAAGCCACCCTAATGTTGTTATGAATGCAGTAGGATGGAACAATGGCAACCTCAATACATCATCACTTTCCTGCTTGTTCTTTTTAATGGATCCCTTGGAAAGGGGTCACTGCAGGGGATGCAGAGCCTCTATCCAGTTCCCCGTAGCAAAAGTGCCTTGACCCAATGCGTTGTTGCAGCAAGACTATGGCCAGCTCGGGAACCCTTTACAAGGCAGTCGTGGACATCAGGTGAAGAGGATGTCCTCATCGTGGGTATCATCCAGAATGCTAGCCGGCTGCTGCTGCTGTTCTGTTCCAGCTTTCCCCTTTGTCAGAGCCAATTCAGCCTCCCGGCGTGCCCTGAGCTGCTTTTTCTTCTCTTGGATCTTCTTCAGCCTGCTCGCAACCATACAATGCAACAATTCAGTTAGCAAGAACGAAACGTTACAGTCGGCTACTCCACACTTATGTGCGCTCGAGCTATGCATCACCATAGTCATCAGCCTCAGAACACCTACTGCACAATGATGGCCTTTGTAACATAGTTTGGGAACCAATGCTGTCCTGTGCCAGTTGCAGCCATCTCTTCTCTGCAAATTTTGCAATAACAGCCCAAATAACTTTGTACTACCCCTTTGGTATGGCTGCCTCCGATCAAAATCCATTCTATTACTTTTAGCAATATCGGTTAGTTGTTCTCTGCCATACATGTGTTGTCCATGACTATTGAAATGAAGGTATGTGAACTTGCATTTCTTCCATGACCCACACAGCTTCCCCCCACAGCCTCTGTTAACATTATTTATCATGTTCCCTTCCATGGCATGCTGCATTGTCTGCAATCTAATTTCATGCATTTTCATTTGCACCAATACATAATACTTGCTTAGGAGAAAATACAATTGTGGGACAACTGCCATAAAGACTGAGTGTGTTGAACACTCCACCCAGAAAGAGCTGACCAAATTTATTAGCTTGGTTTTTCTCAATTAAAAAGCAGTCATAGTTTTGCGACTGTGAATTAGAGGCACAACTAGAATAAGTGGCACATTTTTTATTTATTTAGTAACACATGATGCAATAGTCCATAGTATGCCCCATTTCTCAAGTGGTACCTTCATTATTCATTCTGTGGCTTACTCTACTCCCGTTCACGGACATGGATTTTCTCTTGGTGCTGAGCTTGATGTGCTCTGCATTTCCCTAGCAGCAACTGCGGAGTGAATTATTCTAATACTCGGCATAACCCCCCCCCCCCATACACACACACACTTCCAACCAAGCACCTAAAATACGTGGAGATTCTCGAGTTTATTGTTGTCTGAAAATTTTTATGCACTTGTTCTGGGTAAGGTTAGCTCTATTGTCGACGAAGCTATTTCTGCATTTAGTGAATTCGAATGAGAAACTATATAATGGTAGTACACAGACATAACAGGATGTGAAGAGAAATCAATCAACCACCCATGTAGACTGGTGGGAAGAAACCACAAAACTTCCTTGGATTAGATGACTGCTAGCATACGAGTTCATTTACGTCATACAGTTGTGTCCGACCCTTCATGAACCTATAAACCATATCATGCCAAACTGTTTGGCCACCCACTATTTTCATGTATCATAACGTTGCAGCTGTAATGCCTCGAGGATGCCATCTAACTGTTGCATTTGCTGTCAGCTCGTTCTACAGTGTCCATCAATCTTTCCCAGCATCAAGGTTATCTCTAGTGACTCCTCTCTTTGCATAAGATGATCAAAGTAGTGGACCTTTAACTTTAAAATTTTACCTTCCAATGAGAAGTCAGAGTTTATGGTCACCAGTAGTGGCTGAGTTGATCTTCTGTTAATCCAAGAAACTCAAGAATCCCTGCCAGCACCACAATTCAAAAGCATCATCTTCGGCGATCAGCCGTCTTCACAGTCCAACTCTTGCATCTATACATCACAATTGGAAAAACAATAGCACGAACTATCCGGACCTTGGTTGGCAGATGTTACTGGAGGCATGCTTGGGTAAGTCATTAATATATATTACATATAGAAGAGGACCAAGGACTGATCCTTGCAGGACGCCCGATTTACTGATAGAAAGCTAAAGGCTTCATTGTTAACAAACAAACTGGGTGTGGTTAGTTAAAATTATTTTATGCATTCCAGTACGTTAGGGTGCAAGTTTAACCAAGAAAGCTTTAGCAGTAAGAGATTGTGAGGCATTTTGTCAAAAGCTTTGGCAAAGTCAGAAAAGATAGCATCAGTTTGAAGGTTAGAATCAAGATTCACATTCAAGTCATAGACGAAAATAGCCAATTGTGTTTTGCAGGATAGGCCCTACAGAAACCATACTAAGGATAGAAAAAATTATTAGTGCCAAGGAAATTGATTAGAAGAATAGATGAAATGTTTCATGATTTTTCATGCATGCTGGTTAACAAAATGGGGCGGTAGTTAAGGAGCGATTTTTTGTTACCTGATTCAAGACTGGAACGACCTTACCCACCTTCCAATCTCTGGGTATGCTTCTTGAGGACAGTGATTGTAGAAACAGTAACGATAGACATTAAGCGGAAATGTGGTGAGCATATTTTATAGTTTGGTTGTAATTTTGTCAGTACCTGCAGAAGTTGACTTAATAGTTTCTACGACAGAAAACATTGCATGTACAGAAAATATGATTGACGGCATAAATGGACAAGGATAAGCAGTTTTAACAGATGGTGGCATATTGTTTTTTTTTTTGTGAAGACTGATGAGAATGCAGTGTTGACATATCAGTACATTCAATGATGCTTGCCTCTTCCACAAGTATGTTGGTAAACGCGGTGATGAGCGTCTGCTGAGGGTTAAGTATTTGCCAGAACTTTCACTGGTTATTTGTTAGAATCTTGGGCAGGTCAGTGGAAAAATTATGCGTTTGGAGTTATGAACTGCAAATAAAAATCCTCGGTCACATAGTACTTGCTCAATGTGCATACGCTCGGGTTTCAATTTGCTGCTCAGGAAAGTCTTTGTTTTCGAGTGTTTTTAGTGACTTTGAAAATCAGTTTATTTCGATTCACACGAAATGTGAAAGTGGGAATAAACTTGTTAATTCTGTGACTTTGGTTCTGAAGGCTAGCCAGTTGTCTTCAACTCATTGAGTATAGAAGCCTGTTTAGAAATTTGGGAAAAAACATGAAATTGATGGATAATTTTACTGTTAATTGCCTTCGTTGTAAAGGCAAATTATTTTGCTGTATATCTGGTGAGATTCTGACATGAAAGTGAATGTTGCATGAAGAACTTTAAGGTCGCTGATTGATAAACTTCCAGGTTGATTTGTTAGTACGAGATCCAAGACGGAACATTCACGGGTGACATGTGTCGGTACTCTTACTAACTAGGCGAGTTTAAAATGTAGACAAACAACAATCAAGTTCATTATATTTGCATTTCCTGTTAGGGTTCGGTTCTGCCAGCCAATAGTCGGGAAACTGAAATCAAAAAGAATGCGTGCATTAAAATGTTTAATGGCGAGTTGATTTAGGCTGTCATTACGGCTACAAAAAAATGTTTTATTTGTGCGGCGTGGTCTACGGCAGACATATATTATGGTGGATTGAGGTGTGGAACGGCAAATTGCACATATTTCTAGCTCTGATTGAATGCTAATAATGGCAAAAGGCAACTGTTGGTTAGTGGCAATAAGAACACCTCCGCGGGTGTCCTAACAACCCTTACAGAAAACATTAAACTTTGATAGATCCACTAGAACTTCAAAATCTGATGTCTTCTGCGAGCCAAGTTTCAGTTAGGATGAATATGTTGTTCGCGGATGAAAAGACAAGATTAGAAACGTTTTTTTTGAGAAGGCCACTGCGTATGCTTTAGGTGTGAGGGGTTGAACCGTATTCTATGCGATTTCTTGCACTGACTGCGATGAATCATCAAATTTGTACCGTTTGGTGCCAATGTGCAGTGTTTCATAGCACAGGGAAAATTGTGGTTTCCTGCATTTCACAAGCAACAAGAAGCTTGCACGTATTGCGGACAAGACGTGAGAAGTCCTCCCCAATGCTGTAGTTCAACTTTTTTCTTTCAACTTGCGGCCATTGAAAAGCATTACCGTAAAATTTCGAGCAAGCGCCCCACTCTTACATGCCGAAATTAGCAGAAAAGTAGAGGGGGGCACTTTCCCGGAACGGGACCGAAATTTAAGATCATGACAAAATTTCCAGCCAAAAAATTGAACTCAGTCGACATGGGTTTAAGTGTTTGTTTATCTCTGATCAGGGCAATTGGACTGAGGAGTGTGTTGTATGTCAAGGCGTCAGCGAGGTGCTGCGCAGTGTGCTCTCACTGAGCCACCTCTGCTGATGCAAACTGATCGGCCCCCGCCACCGACGTTTTCTCTCAGCATGCTGTTTAAATATGTTAACGAGTGTGTTTTTTCATGTCGTCACCAGCTCCCACCTAGACAGCGGGGTGAGATGCATGCCAAGGGTAGGGAGCGGGGAGTTGCGACGCAGGAGAGGGAGGCGCTTTCTTGGAACGGCGTGGAAATGTGAAATTAGCAGTGACATTATGGAAGGCTCTTGCATAGTGGGGGCATTTGCTCGGAATTTTATGGTAATTCTTTAGTTTTAGAAAGTGTAAATTTAACTATTATTGGGGCGAATGTGCTTAGCAGAATGGCAGCCAAGACGGTGAGCCCATTCCATTTCTTTAGATTCGATTGTTAGACCCAAGCGATCACGGCAGAGGCGGAGGACTACTGCTTCAGACTCTGCATACGTTTCCAATGCATTGTTATCTTCGATATTGTAGAAAATGAGGTTTTGCATTGTGAGCAATTCTCAGCATGATAGGTGGGCTTCAATTTTTTAAAATTTGGTTGGATGTTTCTTCTGCGTTTCTGCTAGATTTGATAATGTGATATAAGTTCAGATAATCTGCTGGTAAGTTTAGACATGTCTTAAGTAGTTAATTCGGTTCTAAACCCTTAACCTCGGTCAGCAATTGCGACTAGCTAGCAGATAGCTTTTTTTAGCTTCTCGTGCACGGCAACAGGACCTGGGTTTGTTCCTACATTGCCATGGCTGTCTTTCCCAGAAGCAGGCATCTCCTAATTTCACGACTACAGTCACTTTCCGAGGTAATCTAGGAGCCCAAGAGAAAATCCGTCACGGCTTTTACTTTTTGGCCCTGTATGTTCCAGGACTTGATAGGGCCAAGCTTCTAACTCTTCTTTCAAATGTTCAGTTGAAGACCAAGCTTCTCACTCTAATCTCTTAAATGCTCAGTTGAAGACAACTTCTCACACTCATCTTTCAAATGTTCAGTTGACGACCAAACTTCACTCTGCTTTCAAATCTTCAGTTGAAGACTAAACCTCTCCCATACTTATTGTTCAGTTGAAGACCAAGCTTCTCACTAATCTTTCAAACGTTCAGTTGAAGGCAAAGCTTCTCACTCTCATCTTTCAAATGTTCAGTTTAAGACTAAACATCTGTAATCTTTGAATGTTCAGTAGAAGACCAAGCTCCTCACTCTCATCTTTTAAATGCTGTTCAGTCAAAGACCAAGCTTCTCACTCATTTTATAAATGTTCAGTTGAAGACCAAACTTCACTCTCATTTCAAATGTTCAGTTGAAGACCAAACTTCACTCTCATTTCAAATGTTCAGTTGAAGACTAAACCTCTCTATTTAAATGTTCAGTTGTAGACCAAGCTTCTCACTCATCTTTCAAATGTTCAGTTGAAAACAAAGCTTCTCACACTCATCTTTCAAATGTTCAGTTGAAGACCAAACTTCACTCTCCTTTCAAATGTTCAGTTGAAGACTAAATTTCTCTCACCTTTAAATGTTCAGTTGAAGACCAAGGTTCTCTTTCTCATCTTTCAAATGTTCATGAAAACCAAACTTCTCACTCTCATCTTTCACGCACGTCAGGAGTCTCTCGAGTTTCTCTGCACCTTCAGCGATTAAAGTGGTATGAGCTGCATATCTAAGGTGGTTTTGGTTTTGATTCAAGGAAGGGAAAGGTGCAGTTTCCGCGACACTTGTTCTGTGGACACCTGACTATGCCATAAGGAAGAGGAGAAAGATGGCAAAGAGGAGAGAAAGAGTTGCCGTAGTGGAGGGCTATGGGAGAAATTTTATCCACCTAGTAGCATCGCGAGGGGGTGTGTGGGGTGCGGAACGCACTGGGTGCAATGCTCAGTGGGGTGCAGCAGTTAGAGGGGGGAAGGGGCGAGGGGCGAAATAAATTTTGTGTAAAGACGCGAACTGGTGGAAACACTGAATGACAAGTGCGATCTCTTCGTAGAATGAATTATTCTGTAGTGAGGAGGGCTTGAAAACACTTACCTTAGTTTATGCTAGAGACTCAACGACAATTTAACATTGGACCGGGCCTGTGTACGTGCATGTACCCCGGAAAGACCAGCATTAACCTGATACCCACCGGAAACCCCCTTTGCGGGTGGGTGTTAGACGACACCTGTCGGCTGCTGTGCCGCTGCATCCTCTTCTTTGCTTATGTGCACCTCAATCTCCTTTCCCAAGCTAGGACCGCAGGCAGCATCTCTCCAGCAGTCTTTTGTATTCTGTCTTGTTCATATCTCCTGTACTTTTCTCGCTCCTCGGCCCAGTTATACATATGCCTCACACTTTCAAAACGCCGAAAGGCACGGTGCTCAGGTGATGGCAAGTCTGATCACTACATGCTGACTAAAAAAAAAAAAATTAGGAGGGCCCTTGTGTTATTTGCACCTGTGGTGTTCAGTACTGCTGTTGAGCAGGAGCTCATAAAATGTAATGAACTTGGAATTGCAGTTGAGAGGCGTGTCAAGAGAGGATGCCAAGCGAACAAGCCAGATTCGGGACTTTCGTTGCAGGAAGAAAATAAGAGGGTGATGCTGAAGTGCATCGATAGATTTTATGCCAAGCTTTACATAAGATACAAAAGCGATTCGAGACATGGCAACTCTGTTTGAACCTGTTGAAGCCAGTAGCCTTCTTTATTCAACTAAGGGAGAGCTCAAATTTCTATTCAGAAACATACCAAATTCTATGACGGACTGTCTGACACCGCTCTCCTTATCGAAATTCCTAGGATGAGGAGATTTTGATTTGAGTTTCAATTTTTCTTTGCACTCTGTGAATATCTACTTTTATTATAACCGTGATTTTTTTGTTGTTGTAACTTACATGAATAAAAGTGTTTTTTAAGTGCTCAAACATTTTGTAACAGTAGAACCTCATTTGTATGAATCTCACGGTGTCTTGAAAGAATTCGTATCGCCCGAAAATTGGCATCATCAAAACGAAAGAGAATAAGTTTGCAGAATCATGGGAAAGGCAGTTGCACAGAGCTGTTTATGTCCGAGAAGGTTTATTACGGTCGCGCGGTCCCAGCCCGCCACTCGCAGCGTGCACAGCGCGACAGGCAATTGCGACGCCGCAGTCGTGTGCGCCACGTGCCTCCGCGGACTTCTCGCAGTGCGTACGGCACGACTATTTACTGTACAAGCTTAGCATATCAAAAAGATGACGCGCCGGCCGAGCGGCGCCACAGACTGCTCACGAAGCGTGCAGCGCAATTATAGCGATCGCAAAGTCTACAATGTGCAGACCACGCATCACCGCACACTGCTCGTGATGTGTACATACAGCAAGGCTGGCGATTGCGTAGTGCTCAAGGTTGCGGTTGCAGTTCTCGCGTGTGAGTTCGCAGTGGCACAGGAGAGTGACCAGAACATTCGAAATTTTGCACATTGTACAGAATGCACTCCAGGCGGGAATTCGTATCATCCCAAAATTCGTATCAATCGGATCGTATCACCGAAATTTTATAAATCGGTCAGTTCTTGATTGTACTTTCGCTTTGTACTCTTTGCGTGAATGTCCAGTTTTAAAATAGCCGTGATATTTTTGTAATAATGTACATGAAGAAAACTGGCCTCAAGTGTTCAAATTTTTGTATATCGGTCGGTTCTTGGTTGTTTAACGGATTGCGAGGAATACGTGTAAGCCTTTCAAATTTTGTTACGCGGCAGACATAATTCTTTGCTCCTTGTGACTTTTGCAAGTGTCGTGTTTTCTGGCATGTCCATTAAAGGTCCTGATTAACGGTTTGTCTGTTTCATGACTAGTTATTTGCTGTGTGTCCCAGTTGTCTTTGAGTTATAGATTCACCTCTCTAGTTATCACTTGTCATTCATATGCATATTCCTGCGCACATGATAACGTGCATAGTCTGACACTGTTTGTGTTCGCCAATCTCTAAGCCATTATTACCGGCATAAGTGCAGTTGTTTATCACAAGTTGGAAATTTATTCTTATGCTTAATTCATGTAACCGTGCGTAATAAGCACTAATTCAAGGAGGACACAGGAAGGCGATTCTTTATGGGCTCTACAGTTTTCTTCACCGATTCTTTTTGATAGTCTCTAAATATGTATGCGAAGTTGCATTGTTACTCCTTTATCGTCATAGTAGCATTTACCACTTCCCGTCCATGTTATATCTGTGCACATACGGCTACAGTGATTGCACGCACTCAATGTTTTCACACTGCGCAGTTCAGAGGCCACTTTGTTCTTATGGTCTGATACTGGGAAATCACCTGTCTTAGGCCTCTTGCTCAGTGAATTTTCTCACAACTTACACGTGCTAATACTTCTGCCTTTTTCAGATATATGTGCTTTTTATGTGATGCTTTACGGAATTATCAGTCGTGGGGCACGATCACTGCATATAAGTGTTAAAAAGAAAAAAATGCCACTCGAACTGAGTGAGTGGGTGCAATGTGAGCTTTACTTCAATGCAAATCATGAGCCCTCCACACCAGTTGCAGGCGACCCTAGCGACGCCACTGTATCCACCTGGGGTTTTTTAACGTGCACTGACATCGCACAGCACAAGGATGTCTCTTTGTTTCACCTGCATTGAAACACCAGACTGGCACATTATTCGCATATCTAGGGTTGAAATCAGTTTTACAGCAATCTTCACTCCAGCTGAAGACCCAACCAGCCCAGCCTTTCTCATGATGCACTAGGCATATAGGTCTCTTTGTTTCAAGCACATAGCAAGGTTATAAGTGGGAAAAGCTTATCCTGTGATTAATACAAATTGGCCAGTACTCATAATTTTCGTAGATATTTTCAGACGTTACTCAAACATAGCTCAGGGCCATCCACTGTTGCTGATAATGCTGCTAAGGCTGCACTTGCATCTGGTTAATGCTTTTCAGCTGAACTGCTCCAATAGCTTTGCGGATGCCCACAAGTGTGAAAATATAAGCGCGGTGCTCTTAAGCCTACTGAAAAGAAAATAACTAGAAAAGTCAAATCTGGATTGAGAGTGTCTGGTAAGTTGTTTAAAATTATGAATGGAAGGTTACCAGTATCCTTCAAGAGGAAACCATATAACAGATTTATTTTAGCGGTACTCACCTATGAGACAAAAAGAGGTTAACCAAAGGTGGTCTACTTAAAGAACAGGGCACGGTTAACTGAATAGTTGGAAGAGGCCTTTGCATCGCAGTGGGTGTAATCATGGTGATGAAGTTATCCCGCCTAAGGCCCATTATTCAGAAAATCTGGAGTCAGCATTGTGAATGATGCCACCTGCTGGCGGCAGCTGGCCAGAGATATGGTCGGAAACTGAATGATCGGCCACTTCTGTTACGTCAAAAGACCATGGCATGACAGAGTTGGCAGCAGCTGCGTATTTGGGTACCTCCGTAAGATCACGAGGTTGAGAATGGAATCAAACCGTCTGAGATCCTTAGATGCTAAGTCTGAGAAGGTGCTCCTAGGCCACACAAGCACATCCATACAGCTTGGCTAAAGCATGGCTTTATATCTAAAGTTTGGTCCTTCATACTTACCATCTTACAACTGCATGTTAGCAAGTATGTGCAAGAAACAGAGGCACAAAAATGAACACAAACAAGAAACCACAAGGGGTGCCAGTAGACTGGGCCCATTTGTGTCATACCCTTGCAGGAGAAGCTGAAGCGTCCCCTTTCTGTCTTTCCTTTTTCTGGTCAATCTGTTTAGCTCTACCTCAGGCAGTACAGATCCTATTCAGGTGCACTTCATCTACATTTGTTCCCCAACACGTGCTGCTCACTTTGCCCCTCTCAGTTGTGCTGACAATGTGATATTGCATTCCAGAGTTCGCAGAGGTGTACTTGCTTGTTTTAACGATTTTGTTTTGGTACGTTTCAGCACCAGGGCTGATCATCGGTTGCGTATGTTTGTCATGCACTTTTTGAATATTACAGTAAAACTACTGTCCATAACATGAAATCCAATAATGTACTCCAAACAATCCTTTCGAAGATCAAGATCTACAGTCCCTACACATTGCCGAAATGAATGCGATATATGCATACCTTCACATGTTTGGAAAGTGGTAGCTAGCAAACAGCAATATGACCGCTTGGAGAAAAAAAATTATCTGGACTACAGCACTTCACCATGACTTCAGAACGGATCTGAATGCAGGAATTTCTTGTGGGAAGTGAGTATGGAAGTTTGTTTGCAACTGCAGCAGCTTATTGCACTGTATGTTTAACTACCATTTTTGCACTGTGCACTGTATGCTACTGTCTTTATCAACTTCCATCTGTGCGCAATGAATTCAAATTCACCATTATGTTCTCTCAAGGCGTTACAGTGAGACAGAGTTGATTCACATTATGAACAGGCTTGGCCTACCTCTGAAATTTCGGTGGCCCAAACTCAAAATTAGTTCTTAAAGTCCTTAAATATTGTTAAGGGAAGAACACAGTGGTAAATGCTAGTTCACTGTTAGACGCACACAACACACCGCAGAACGAAGTCAGCTAGGCAAGAGCGTCATCTTCTTCCCTACTTCACATCAGCACGTCGTCGTCGTCTCGATATACTATGCTCTGTAACAGTATTCCCCGCGCCGAAGAAGCACCGTCCCGGTGGGTCCTACACAGGAGAACTCGAATGATATGGTTTTAGACGGACGACATGCACGGGTTCTGGATGAGGGGTTGAGGAAGGATTCTTGGGCTGTAAAGGGGCGATCTCATAGGTCACATCGATGACTTGCCGCAAGACGGAGTAAGGGCCCACGTAACAAGGCAAAAGTTTCTCCCACATACCTACACGGCAAGCCGGGTGCCAAAGAAGTATGAGGGAACCAGGAGGGTAGTGGACGTCTCGGTGATGAAGGTCGTAACGACGTTTTTGAGAGCACTGAGACGCTCCAAGACGCTCTCGAGCAATGTGGCGGGCGGCATCAGCGCGGGCGATGGCATCCGAAGCGTAGCTACAGGAAGAGTCGTCAAGAGGCAGCAAGGTGTCGAATGGGAGTAAAGGGTCACGGCCGAAGAGTAGATAAAAGGGAGAGTATCGGCAGTATCATGGCGTGAGGAGTTGTAGGTGAATGTGACGAAAGGTAAGGAGACATCCCACTCCCGATGGTGATCGGACACATGCATAAACAGCATGTTGATCAGAGTGCGACTGAGGCGCTCAGTAAGACCGTTCGTTTACGGATGGTAGGCCGTGGTGAACTGGTGACGAGTAGCGCATGAGCAGAGAAGGTCATGAACCACTTGAGAGAGGAAACAGCGGCCACGATCTGTGAGCAGTTGACGTGGAGCGCCATGAATCAAGATGACATCATGCAGAAGAAAGTCGGCAACATCGGAGGCGCAGCTGGTAGGGATAGCCCTGGTTACAGCATATCGGGTGGTATAATCAGTCGCCACAGCAATTCACTTGTTTCCAAAAGTCGATGTCAGAAAAGGCCCAAGAAGATCGAGGCCCACACGAGAAAACGGCTCTGGCGGCACTGGAATTGGCTACAGGGGCCCACTAGGTTGAAGCGAGGGTGTCTTACGGCGCTGACACAGCTCACAAGCGGCGACTAGCGACGGACAGAGCGGTAGAAACCAGGCCAGAAAAATCTGTGTCGCGCACTGTCATACGTGCGTGATACTCCCAAGTGTCCTGCTGTAGGAACGTTGTGAAGTTGGGTGAGGACACTAGAGCGCAGATGAGCCGGAACGACCAGTAAAAGGTCCGCGCCATCTGGACTCATATTGCGTCTGTATAATGTCTCGTTATGGAGTACAAACATGCTGGTGGAAGGATCGGGGATGTTGCCCAGCTGGTCAATAATTGGTTGCAGGGCAGGATCACGATGCTGCTCGGAGCCGATATTGATAAAGTCCGAGATGGACAAAACATAGTCATCAGCAGTATGGTCGGACAAATCAGGAGGATCAACGGGTTGGCGGGACAAGCAGTCAGCGTCTTGATGTAAGTGGCCAGACTTGTACACCACAGTAAATTCATACTCTTGTATTCGTAAGGCCCAGCGACCTAAGCGGCCAGTGGGGTCTTAAAGTGAGGACAGCCAACACAAAGCATGATGATCAGTCACTACACAGAAGGACCGCCCAAACAAATAAGGGCGGAATCTGGTCAGCGCCCAAACAAGTGCAAGGCATTCCCGCTCTGTAATTGAATAATTGCACTCAGAGGACGAAAGCAGGCGGCTAGCATAAGCAATGACACGGGAGGAACCATGCTGGGACTGGGCAAGGATAGCACCAATACCATGTCCGCTAGCGTCGGTGCGCATTTCGGTAGGTGCAGAAGGATCGAAGTGCGCCAGAACAGGTGGGGTGGTGAGGGCAGAAATAAGCGTCATGAAGGCATAGGCTTGGTCACAACCCCATGTGAAACGTAGGTTTTTTTTGCAGAAGAGAGGTAAGCGGATGAGCGATGTCTGCGAAGTTCCAAATGAAGCTGCGGAAGTAGGAACAAAGGCCAAGGAAGCTTCGCACGTCACTTGAGCTACGTGGGGTAGGGAAGTCTCGCACGGCTCGGACTTTGTCAGGGTCGGGCTGCACACCATTTGCGTCAACCAAATGACCCAGGACTTTGATTTGGCGCCGGCCAAAGCTGCATTTTTTGGCGTTCAGTTGAAGACCAGCGCGGCAGAAAACGTCCAAGACAGTAGAAAGTCGATGAAGGTGGGTTGCGAACGTGGAAGAGAAAACGACGATGTCATCCAAGTAGCATAAACATGTCCATTTAAAGCCACGGAGGAGTGAGTCCATCATACGCTCGAATGTCGCAGGAGCGTTACAGAGTCCAAATGGCATCACCTTGAATTGATAAAGTCCGTCGGGGGTGACAAATGCGGTTTTCTCGCGATCCCGTTCGTCGACAGCAATTTGCCAGTAGCCTGAACGCATGTCGATGGAAGAAAAATAGCTGGCACCATGCAAGCCGTCAAGCGCATCATCAATTCACGGAAGAGGGTAAACATCCTTCTTTGTTATTTGATTAAGGTGGCGATAGTCGACACAAAATCCAACTTTGGTCTTTCTTTTTGACCAATACGACAGGATACGCCCAGGGACTGCAGGAAGGCTCAATAATATTTTGCGCCAGTATCTTGTCCACTCCTTTCTCTATAACATGCCGCTCAGTAAAGGAAACACAATAAGGCCGTCTGTGGATGGGACTGGCGTCACCCGTATTGTTTCAATGACATTTGGTGGAGGATTGCTGGAAGTACGTAAGTCGCCAAACCTGGATCTCCGTAATGGCCGCCAGATTGGTACTATCACTATGCCATCAGACGCGACACCTTCAGCGGCACCATCAGCTCCCACCGTCGTCATGACGCAGCCTCGCGATCCAGGCACCTTTTGCGGCACCGACCACGTCGACGTAGAAGACTAGCTCACCATGTACGAGCGGGTCAGCAAGCACAACCGTTGGGACATGACCCTCATGCTTGCCTACGTAATCTTCTATCTGGCAGGTACGGCGCGTGTCTGGTTCGAAACGCATGAAGACGATATCACATCGTGGGAGATGTGCAAGGAGAAGCTTCAAGACCTATTTGACAAGCCGATTGGACGCAAGCTTGGCGCACAAAAAGACCTCGCATCCCGTGCCCAGTCTTCGACGGAATTGTACTTGTCTTATATTCAAGACATTCTAGCTCTATGCCGAAAGGTGGACAGCGCCATGTCCGAATTAGACAAGGTGGGCCATATATTAAAGGGAATTGCAGACGATGTTTACAATCTGCTACTTTGCAAATATTGTCCGACGGTCAACTCAGTTATCCAAGTTTGCCGCCAGTTTAAGCAAGCAAAACACTGCCTTATTACTCACCGCTTCGAACGCTTGCCAAACACAGCTGCTACGTCCTCGTGCGAAGATAGTCCAACCTTAGAGCAGCCATCTCATCCCTCCAAATTGACCAGGATTGTTGGTCGAGAGATAGAAGCTATGACACCCATTGCGTTCGCTCCTCAGCCAGCGGATGCTACTATAGCCTTAATCCAATCTGTCGTTCGCCAGGAGTTCGCAAATGTGGGCCTCAACGCGAACGTGGGCTTCAACTCCGGCCAACCTTCCGCACAGCCCTCGCTCCTACCTAATGTTCCAGTCGTAGCTGCTGCAGCTCCTACCACGCCCTTTCAGACCGCAACCCAGACGAATGGCGAACCTCGGATGACCGACCAATCTGCTTCAACTGCTCACATGTCGGCCACATTTCTTGCCATTGCCGCAGCCGTTGGGTTCCGCCACCTCGACCTCGCTACTATTCTGATCGCAGCACCGACTATGTTCCATACCCAGCACCTCCACCAAATGTTAAGGGAAGAACACAGTGGTAAACGGTAGTTCACTGTTAGATGCACACCACACACCGCACACCACAGAACGAAGTCAGCTAGGCCAGAGCGTCTTCTTCCCTACTTCACATCAGCACGTCGTCGTCGTCTCGATATACTGTGCTCTGTAACAGTATGCTCAGGCAGTCCAGACTTGGATGCTCCGTTACGATACTGCATAGCCCGGTGCAGTCAAATAGCCCCAAATTTTTGTCTATAGTCTGAATTAAATGTTCTGATTCCATTCAGAGCTGTTATAACAGTTAACAGTGCCAGTTACCATGCTTTTCTCAGAGTGAAATTTACCCTTCCTGTTCAAGTTTCCAATCAATCACAAAAGCAGTGTTTCCATTTAAAGGCAAAAGAGTTGAAGTGCCCATTATTCAGAGAATCAAGCATCAGAGTTATGTGCAAAAAATCACAGGCAGGGTGTGGTTGGCCTGTCACATGGCTGCCATTGATCCTTTCCAGGTTTTGCGATGCCCTGAAACCACATGACATGACTAACTGTCAACTGGGGCAGCTCCATTCAGATACGATGGCGAGAAGGGAATCACACCCTCCAGGACCCTTGGATGCCAAATAAGACAGTGCCTCAAGAGCTAGCAGGCAGATTTTTAAATAGCTTTATTAAGGCTGCAATTTGTATCTATATTGGGTGATGTTTTAAATAATGAGGAGATTACAGCTGCATGCTAGTATGCATGAATAGCGGCACAAATTTAAGGATTAATGATTGAGTAGGCAGCTACACGTACGTGAACAAGGATCATCAAGGTGAGGTGCAGACAAGAACCATTACTGCTGTCACGTCAGGGATGTCCCAACCTTAAAAAAGCTTAAGAGCTTCCCCCCTCCCTAAACAAAAAATAAATCTGTTTTTCCGAGTGAATGACTGCATGGGGCTCCTCCAAGCAGTATTCAGCATACTTACAAGTCTTCCTCCATGGCGTAGTTATAAAATATAATTACTGCTGTTTCAATCTAACGCTGCATGTTATAAAGGCTATGCAAAATAAACTATACACTCCACATTTCACAGCGACGCCATTGATGACGAGGATGAGACCTATTATCTTGTTTAATGTTGCTGCGATTCTACAAGGCATAAACTGTAAGCTACAGCAGTCCTGCAATAAAATGTACTGCCAGGATAGTTGGTGATCCATACTTGTAAAGAAGACAGTGCAATAAGGATGCACACAAAACAGAAGACGACGAGCATTACTTGTGCTGTGTCTTCTCTTCCGTGTTCGTCCTTTTTGCAATGTCTTCTTTGCAAGTACGGCTGCCCCTATTTTGTACCGAAAGCTACACTAGGCTAGTCAGTGGCTCATTTCAGGTAAGCGTCGCTTGTCAATACTGCACATGTGCTGTAATCATGGCAACTAGTTGCTCCAAGCTACAGAAGAAGGGAAGAGAAGAGGGAGAGAAGCTGCTGAAATGGAGCAAGATCCAGATGCGTCGAATCACCGATGACACCATACGATTTCCAGCCAGTACATTGGCGATGACAAGTCGGACTTTACGAACAATTCATTTGATACCTTTTGCTACGCATATCCAGGCTCAACAAGCCACCATCAATGGGTTTCTAAACTGGACGTCCGTTCAGAAGTACGGGCATTAAATTCTGGTTGCATTTCCCTCTCTTGTGTTGATGTGCAAGACGTTAGTAAAGCACCACACATGAAATTCCCGTATGCCCTCAACACGCTTGATTTTTCTCTCCAATACTAAATTTCAAGCCCCAAAACAGTAGCTATGACACCAAAGTCCTATTCAGGTGGCTTGAGGCAACCATAGTCTGAAATTGTAAGTGCTACATCAAACATCATTCCAGCCTTTCGAACTTGCTTGCACAAGTTGAAGTAAATCAAAAAATGAAGTGGCTACTGTATTTCTAAAAACACTGAGCTTTGAAGCCAACTCTACTGTTTGGTTTCTGAAACAAAATAAGTATGCGAGAATACATTTGATTATATGTTTTTTATATACCGGGCTAAGCGAGGTCCACATGGAACTGCAGTTGAAATTTAGACCACCTGAATATTTCTTCATGCCCCATTAAATTTCATTGAACTCTTTTTCTAGCCTAAATACTACACCCAGGCCTAAAAACAGGCAGTTTGTTACCACTACCTTTCGGATGCAAAAGGCTAATGCTCCTTTTATACGCGCACAATTTCTGACAAGCTGTCATAACAGTTGAGAACTGTATTAAAACCGAAGGCTCTGAATTGGCACCTAGAGGGTCGAGATATCGTGTTCTGCTTGATGAACAAGGAATTCAGAAAAAAATTACATACCTAGTGCAGACGAAAATCTGTCAGGGAGAAAATTGGGAAAGTCTGCCACCGGGACCATTGTTTTCTCAAATAGCGTCTACTGTATTTGTTAGGTGCACAAAAAGCACTGTATTGGCACCCCCCCCCCCCCGTCTCCAAGAAGAATAACCGCATTTACAACGTGCATAACTGTGTACGAATGGCCTTAAATGGTTAAAATGCACTGATATTGCACAATATGCGGCACTTTTTTGCAGCCCAATAGTGGAGGTGCATTCCTGGCAATTTTGACAAGCGAGGCAATCGTGTCGCGTTAGTTTCCTTTCTTACAAGATGCATGCACCGGCCAAAACAATATACCCCGTCTCAAGGTGCCATCCGTTGCTACGGCCAGTAACAAGCTCTAACCACACTGCAATTGGAAGGTTCTACTAGAAATTTTGTAAGATACTGAGCATAGTGTTGAATGTGTTACGCGAGTAATAAACCCTATTCATGCTTGCAGTACAGGCACACAGCAGGCATGGCCGCCACAGCAGTAGGATTCAGTCCTCCCAACGCCAAAGCAACTGACCCATCACTGCATACATTTATCATGTGGCATAATCAAAGTTAAATTTCTATGATGAAAAACTTGAAACACATGAATTTAGAGCAAACAACTTGAAATAGTCGGCACTAAACCTACCACGCCTTAATGTATGCACCACTGTGCCACCACTTCTTGCCTCACCACTGAGCATTTTCTGCTGGGTGTCATGTGCCCGTGCAAGCTATTTTCTGTTCCCTTCTCCTACTGACTTGTGCTGACCCTTCGTTTCTCAGCAACTCACACTGCTTTTTCCTACACTTGAGCAATCCTCTCTCGACACTGTGCCCTGGGTTTCACTTTGATGGTCTGGCTTTCAGAAGTTGGCTCTCTCTTCAAGAGCTCAAAAGATTGGTAGATGGGCTCACCGAGTATCAACAATGTAAAAACAGTCGCGCTTTCTAATACAGTAGTTTCAGTTGTGAGGGATGTTTTGAAGCAAGCAGGTGATTTATGGAAGTTACATTATACTAGGTATGTTGTAATATTTTTTGTCAATAGGTGGCATTACCACGAGTGCCCTCATACAGTGTGAGAATGTATCGCTTCCAAAGCCACAGAGCTTGACTCCACATCTTTCTTAAGCGGATGTGAGTACAAAAATGTAAAGGCACTATGACTTTGTACATTACCAGACGCAACCCCCACAAGCAATATCAACTTTTCTGGAAACGTGACCCGAGCTAAGGAGTTGAAATACACCTAGTTCTTAAGCAGCAGAATAAAATCTCCGCTTTTAGCTAACAGTTTCTTTATGAAACAATCGTATATATTTAAGCCCTACATTTCATACAGAAATGACAGCTTTAAGCTAAGACCACCAGTTCCCGATTTTGCCTCTTTCCCAGAAGCCTTACCTAAAGAACCTAGCCTCGACCTTATATTTATATTATTCTTGTATTGAATTTTACAAATTTAATTTTTCCTAACATGCTCCACTTTCGATCATTCTTTTGCACTGGTGTCTGGAGCACGAGCAATTCATTTAGCCAGAATAACTGATACTGAATAAATCACCACAGTGCCTTTTAAGAAAATTTACCTGCTACACAGCAAAGCTCATCACTCAGTTCAACAATGTGATGCACCCCAATGCATATTGTCTCCGATCACCATTACCAGAAATAAAAAGATCAGCCCATACCTGAAAAAAAAAAAAAAGCTATTCAACGTACACAACATTCACACCATTACGAATTTCCCCCCCCACTTTTCAGGTGACTAATATAAATTGAGGCATTTTATCTCTAGTGGATTGTTCATTGTGCAATAGGGTGTTATAAAAAAACGGAAGGTGAATTTTAACATGTCGGCACTGAGATAAATTCCTTGACCAAGTGTTTGCATCTTCAAGACTACTCATCAACTGCACAGGTGCAGTTCCTTAATTTATGCGATACCAACTAGTCTCTTTTGTGACTTCACTGAAGCATAATCATCGGACATGTCTTTCAGAAGCACAAATATTTGAATGGAGATTTATCCCTGCAATGGTTAACTACAGTTAAACCTCTATGTAACAAAACTCCACATAGCGAATTGCTCGATATCAAATTTTTTTCAATTCCTCAACTTCGCCCCCCATTGAAGTGCATGTATTTGAACTCCATGTAACAAACTTTTTGCTGTGGTTGACATTGACATAGTAAAGAGCTCGTAGCAACGATTATATCTTAGCTACTGCTGAATTACTGTAAATTTGGCAAAACCCTGCAAGTTTATTGACGATAAAACACTAAGTGATGTGAGAGAAACACCTGCGATCACAACCAGCGAACACAATTGATACATCGTGCACTGCCGACGCTGCACCTATGTGGCAAATGCACCAATCTTATCTGCTTTTGCTTTTTAAATGTGGCAGTACAGTAGTTCGTACTCAAAATCAGCAAAAAAAAAATCTCGCAGGCTCTTGAGCAGATAACAGAGTGCCGGAAAGCGCAGAGCGTTGGCGTGCGAGGCAAGAGCCAGTTTCCTGAGGCAATGGCGGGTGAGGTGGAACATGAGTGAAAACACAGGCGCCTCTTTGCCGGCAGTGGCACAACCATGCGCGCTCTCCCTCAGACTGACTCCTTCGAAATCGATGGCAAGTGTAAGCTGCGGCCATGCCGCATCCTCAGTGCAATCATGAAATGTTTTACCGCATTTGTACCCAAAGTAATTCCGATTTACTATAAACACTTTCAAGGTGGATTCCCTTGCATTCAATTCTTAATCTGGTTTCTAGTCTGCTTTTTTTTTTCGAGACTTCATGTGAAAACTGCATATTACGAAAACCTGGATGTAAAGAAAAATCGCAGATAACAATTTTCCTCCAATCAGGTTTAACTGCAACGAGTACTTTTATGCTCGGGCTAGGAACAGTAAGGATGCTTTTAACACTTTATACAACAGTGGTATGCACGTCTCACCACAGTAGAACCCCTTTATAGTAGTCACTAGGACTGGCAAAAATCTATCAGTCTTTACTATATCTATTGTTGGTGATGACATGGTGCTGAAGATGCTGTCTCATAACTAAATAGCTACTTACTAAACACATCTTCTTGCTTTATGAAAAAAAAAGTGAAATACCCTCCATCTCTTTCTAATCGTTGCTTTGAGCCATTTTTTTTTTTTTCAAAAGATCTTGTCTGCTTACATCTTGCAGAAGTACCTCTTTAGCATAAACACAATGTGGATACAAATGCAAATTAGTAATTTTATGTGAAAATCAAAGCATTGCATGAACACACTGTCATCTTCCAGTGTTTCTGTTTGTAAAGGGAAATAGACGAGAAATGCAGATGACGGTCAAGCACTGCAAAAACCGCGCTGGCCGTGCTCACCAATTCTAGCCATCGCTGTCTCGTGCTGCACAGTGCTGTGAATGTTTTGCCATTTATTCCCTTCCCTAGTTCTCGTTCAATTTTTATTCTCTTACTTTCAAACGAACCGTGCCGCCTTCGTTCCATGTTTGCAGATAGAGTTACTTTTTTTCCACAAGCGCTGCACACTTTTCCTCACAACTCCAAGGCATACGTAAAGTTGGCTTTTCCACAGTGTTGCCAAGTCTAGTGGCAAAGCTAAGAAAAAAAAAAAAGTCCTTTTTTTTTTAAAAAGTAAAATTTGCCACGTGATCCGGGTTTTTCACACGTGGGTGATGTCATTTCATGTAAAGTCGTCACCACGGCCAGACCAAACACCATTACTATAACAGATTTTTAACAAATTTAGAGTACAATTTAACCATTGTGTGCATGTGAGATATGCATGCTAGATACGGCTACGTGAGACTTTTCAGTTTCTACTTTTTGAATATTCAGAGAATTTCTTTCGATGCTAATTTCAGAAAGCAAGCATAAGACAGTCCTGGAAAATATTTCTGATGAATGATATGCTTGCTTGTTTTAGAGGGTTTAGCATCCCAAATCCCAAAGCAGCCCTCTGAAACAAAATTGTTGTAGAGAGTTTTGAAAATTTTGACCAACTGGGGTTCTCAGCACATCCATATGGCACAGTATATGAGAAATTTGCGTTTTGCCTCCACTGAAGTGCAGAGAGGCAGTGATCGGAATCACAACTATACTCATGAAATCAACAGGTAATTTCCCTGACCAGCACTAAGCCATCCCAATGGGTCTTTCAAAGGTACAACCACTCAAATAAGATTTGTAGCAATTTTTGAAGCAGCGAAATGTTGGTTTGGAGCCGCAAAATTCATATTTGGAGCAGCTCAAAAGGAAAAAAGATTGCATACTGCAGCATGCATTCGAATTTTTCAGCCATTAAACAGGAACGAATTCTTACTTTCAGCATAAAAGATGATCAGATATGAATATCGGACTGAATGAACGTAATCCAAAGGCAATCTTGCAAGGGCCCCCTATCACCGGCACTGCGTGTACCTATTTTTGTAAATAAGCGCTTTGTATTGCAAGGCATGCTATCACGATAAACAAATGTAATGTGAGCCATAAAATTGAGGAAGCTAATTTTACAAACTTGGAGGCAAATAAAGATGAAAAAAGCTAGAGAATATGCTTCTTTCTTTGCATCTAGTGCTGTTTGACAATCTTAATCGCGGGATCTTATGTTGCTTGCAAGGCTCATAAAACAATGTTTTACTGCCCGTGAAATCCACAGCTTATGTCGTGCGAAGACAGCTCCAAGGGGCACAGTGACGTACATAAGGCCGTTAATTCCAGCCAACCTCTAGGTTCTTTGCCCCAAGTCGATGTCAGTTAAAAAAGAATCCCAAAAATCGGCGCACAGAAACCAGAGTTATTCGGTTTATAAAATTCTAAATACAAGAGCTGGTGCGAGAGGGAGCCCCTCTTCCATTTCGCTCGCCCAGCGCTCGACTTGGGCGGAACCTATGAACGCAGCTTTCTGTTGACGTATCGGAAGCTATCCACCATGGTTGCCTATCCAACCCAACTTGCAGCCGCACTTTTCGGCAGTGTCGTTACCATGGTAACAACGCTGCGAAGCACAGCTATGAGCACAGGCTTCTTCGTCTGCTCAAAGCTAGCCTAGCCCACCAAACGCTGCTCCAAACCATCTTTGCCATCGAAGTGTAGTGCCCACATATCGTTCAATGCTGACAAATGTTTTCCGATCCAATTGCGGGGGTGTCCACAAGGTGGACACGACAGTCAGCAAATCCATGTCACCGTTTTGGTGTTCCGCCAGCGTCCATCGCTGTTGCTGTCACGAATCACTCAAGGGCTACTTGTGCGAAAGTTCGAGAACGAGTGCAAAAGGCGAAGATTGGGGAATGACGTAAACGAGTTAAGGCGAAGCTTACCCTGTACCTGTACAGGGTAGAGAAGCGAGCGTGCTTCACTAGCGAGTTCGACACAACTAGTGCCATCTGTGGAGCGTCGGCAGAAATGATCAACCACGTGATTTTTGCCTGTTCAGCGATTTTGCCGACCTCTGGGATCCGATCGTTGTCAGCTGCCCTGGGATTTGAGGAGCCTGTGGGAGTGACCTTTGTGCTTGTGACCGTAGGGCCTGAACAGCGAATTGGCGGACTTTTTCTATTTTTGGCTCCGCCGCGCCAGAAGGCAGTGGTGACCCGCTACGAAGCACTATGAAGGGCAAAGCCACCATCACCATCATGACAGCAAGCAGGCGTTCCATCACGCTTGTTCACAAACCGCATTTACCCGAGTTCACAGTCCCCATCTTTACAAGCACTCCACGTACACATGCGAAATTAAAACAACTTTTGTTTTTTGCATAGTACCTTGAACAACACTCGAATGTAGAATTAAGAGTGCATGCCCAACCAATCAGCAAAGCAGTGCCTAAGCGAGAAGGAAACGTCATATCCGTTAACGAACTTTGCCGTTAGGTGTCGCTCACATCGGTGCCAAAACGCTGATTATTGAAGCAGATTAAAATATTAGGCGCTATAATTTCCCCGTTATGATCGGGCTTTGGGGAATCGGGAAATTGCAAATAACTATAGAGGTTGGCTGGAATTAGTGGTCTGTTGAACGTCACAGCGCCCCTTTAATTTGAAGTCATGAATGCGATCAGCCTGTGTCCAGATGCGAACGCAGCACAAAAACAAAAAACTCATTAAAAGCAAACACAGAAGAAAGGACAAAAAGAAAAGAAAAACAGCGACCAAAAGTCGAAAAAGTAAATGCTGAAAGGAAATAGGAAAGCAAGTTATAAGCAAACAAAAATGACAAGTGAAAGCGTTTTCGGCCTGTGTATACTGCCTCCTATGGGCTGCTGATGACTAGTTTTCACATGATACAGTAGAATCCCTTTTTAGTAAAGTCACTGGGGCCAGCAAAAATCTTTACTATATCAGGGTCTTTACTATATCAGTTGTTGGTGATTACGCGGTCAAGACGCTGTCTGGTAATTAAACGGCACTTAGCGAACTCGTCTAGTTGCTTAAGAAAAAAACACCCTGAAATACCTTCCATCTCTCTCTTATCATCTCTTCGTGCAATTTCCTTCAGTAAAAATGTTTTTACGTCTTGTGGAAGTACCTCTCAACTTTTTCCTTACCGCACCCATTGAGCATCGCTAGCCCGCTAACTATGACTTCGCACGCAAATTTTGAACCCTGCCGCGAATCTCACGGACACGCTCTAATATCTAGTGTGTAGTCTGACACCAGAGTTTGATTTTGATGCAGTTTACATTTTTCCTGCAAAGCGGCTATTTTTTAGCGCTCTCCGAAGACGCAGCAGCATCTCAGTCGCATGAGAGAATGGCAGCATCCGCTTCGACGACGAGCGCTTCGAAACGTCCCAAATTTGAAGACTACGCATAATCTACGATCAATTTTTTCGATAACCCAAACAGAAGCGACTCTGAAGATGCTGCCAATTATCGTCAGCTTTCTGTTGACGTATCGGAAGCTATCCACCATGGTTGCCTATCCAACCCAACTTGCAGCCGCAAGTTTATCGTCAGGCTCGGCTGACGACGGAAACCAGCCCGGAACACCGGCGGCCCCACTCCGCCCCACTAAAGATGACTTCGCGAGCAAATTTTAAACCTTTCCTCGTCGCTCACGGACCCACTGCACCATCTAGTGAGTAGTCGAGTAATTGAAGCTTAAATTTTATTGTTTACAATATCTCTCGCGCTACGATGTAGGCTCTCTAGCGCTCCGAGCACGTGGCATCCGCATCGACCAAGAGCGCTTCGAAACGTTGCAAATCTCACAATTCCGCACTGTGTACGACCGATTTTATCGATGACTGAAGCAGCAGTAATGACGAAGATGCTGCCTTATTGTCAGAATTAAGTTCCGACCCCGATGACGATGGAAACCAGCCCGGAACCTCGGCAGAGGTTCCGGGCTGGTTTAGAGTTTAGACATGATAGCTTTTAGAGAAAAAGTAATCTACTAAAACCTACAGAAAACAGCCATTTTGCCGCGGTAGGGAAGAATTAAGCATGAGGACACTGTGGCTACGAATACAACTAAGTTCGATTTCATGTGAAAATCAAAGCCTTACATGAACACTGTTAATTTTCGCCATTTGTCTTTTAAAAACAAATAAATGATAAATGCGCATGGCAGTCAAGTGCTTCAAGACCGCACACGCTGCACCTCCACTTCTTACCTCCGCTGCCTCATGCTTTGTGCTGCACAATGCTGTGAATGTTCTCCCGTTTCTTCCCCTTTCCTATTTCTTGCTGCACTTTTACTCTCCCTTACTTTCTGAATGGACCGCGCTGTCTCCTTTCCATGTTTGTAGACAGCTTTACATTTTTTTTTCCTACGCGCTCCGTGCTTTCTCTCACGGCTTCAAGGCCTCCGTAAAGTAGGCTTCTCCTGAATGCTGTAAGCCTGGTGGAAAAGCCACTCAAAATGACACACTATGTTATTTTTTTGTTTTCAAATACAAAAATCTTTTCCTCGCGATTCTAGGTAGTGCGCTGGTGGTGATGTCATATCGTGGAAGACGTCGCCACGGCCCGGTGCACTTTAGTTATAACCAATTTTTACCAAAAATGTCTTTACTATAAAGGGGGAAAAATGTACAGTTGTCTGTGGAAGATGAACTGGGACTTCAGTTTCACTCTGCTATATCAGAGTTTTTAATATATCAGAGTTTACTATAGCAGAGTTCTACTGTATTTTGATTAAGAGGACGTGGGCGATTATTCAGGATATTAAGTTATGTATCTTGTGCACAGAGCAGACTTCATAGTATTTTGATGTTCCAGCATCCGCAAATGTTAATTCTGGCAGTCTTGAACACCACTGAAATTCCAGTATGGAATTCAATAGCTAAGGCTGCTCCTGAGCTTTTCTAGACCTGCTGATGCCAGAAATAAATGTCACATGTACCACCTCCAGTTATATTAGAACAAACAGAGAAGCCATAACACTTCCTACATTATCTGACTATTGGATAGTGAGTCTACCAACGAGACACCATAAAAACATTCATGCTGTACATGATTGGCCCAACAGGATATCGGAAACTTCCATGAGCCACATAAAAGACTAGAGATACATCCAACAAATGCATGGGGCGCTTAAAACACAGTGTTGAAATGTCGCTCCAAAATCACAAGTGCCAACATGGCCCTTTTCGCAATGCGAGGCAGTAGCAGTGGTGCCTCCTCACAAACAGCTCCTTTGCATTATGGGGAAGCTTCACTGCACAAATGGTTACTTGTGCGGTGAAGCATCCTCAATCTGCAACGCTTCAGCGAGCTCTAAAGCGGAGAAAGCACATGGATGCAGAGAAAAAAAACTAAAAGGCCAGTGATGAGTGCTGCAGCGTCTGAAACATCGTGACTGCCCTTATCACAGCTGCAGTAAGTGGTCTCAGAGTATGGCAAACTTTCGTGGATAGTCAGGGCATTTTGGCACAGCATGGCACAAATTCAACAAATTTCACACTTGTGGCACAGAAATACACAGCTCTATCAAAATGGTGCAACTGGTGCAGCTGTTGAATAAGTTATTTTTTGGCCTTTTGATATGGCGATCCTACGCGGTCAAATATCACTAGTATGTCCAGGGCCGCATTTTTGTTAGCATTAGCGTTTTGGCAGTAATTAATCTATAAATGTGCTTTGGGCTGAGCTAGTTTGAAAAGTTATTAGTATCATAAAAAACTGTAATGCAAACTACACGAGACAACCGGCAGCTGACGTGTTATTGTTTCGCTATCGTGCTGGGTTATGAGAGGGAGGAGATCACAGGTCTGTGTTGATGGCAGTGACCGAACTGCCACCATGATGCCAGAACTCTTTTTGTGACACCCATGCAATGTTTTAAGTCAGTGCCTTACATGGCACTGATAAGCTTGCCTAACTGGCAACTGCTCTAAGATGGTGATGATAGTTAACTGTGCTTAGCTAGCAGGCAAGGCAGTGGTGCTTCTTGATCTGCAACGATGTTTAAACCTTAGCAAGTCCTGAATCTGCAGAAATGTACTGCTTATTCAACAATACAACCACTGGGGCTCGCCCGTGGCTAGCCCTAAGCTGTCCTATCTCAATTTTGACCAAGTGTTACTCATTTAATAGCTTGCTAAGTATGTGGTTTATGCCAAGAATACTAGTTTACTCGGTTAAAACTAAATCTTTACTACCAAATTTGGCAGACTTTAATCAGTTTTATTGTTTCTTGAAAGCTCCGTACTGTACTGTGTATATCATATAAAGTGCTAAAGGCATACAAAAACCATATCTTGATTTCATGTTTCTTCTTATTTATGATGAAATCCTCGCACAAGAAGGTTACCACATAGTTTTCGCCTATGAGCACTAGATAATTTCTAATTGATTCTTTTTCCCTGGTTAGGCTTCAATAGCCGAGCAATGGCTGTGACGTGAAGCCGAATTTAGGCCACATAAGGGATAAAAAACAATCACTGCTGCTTCATTTGCTGTGATTCCTGTTTGTGAGGCAGAGTGGCTTTAGTGTTGCAGAAAATGACAGAAGAACACTTCATTAAAACTTCCTGTTGGGCGAGTTGGTAGTTCATTTTCATGTACTTGTGTGCATCGCTTGTGTGTTTTGTCTTGTTGTCTTGTCCTTGTCCTACATCAAGAACGACACTATCAATGTTTTTTCATCTTTCACATCACCTAGAGTTGACTTTGACGTCACGGCCATCACTCAGGTGTTGAAACTGAAAATGAAACTAGCGAGAAGACAAATTAGATCAAATTATTTACGATCATAAGCAAATATCATGCAGTAATTCATATACAGCAATGCTTCAAGTAGCATTATAAAGCCGTGATTTCGAGTCCTTCCTGGAAGGATGATGCCTGAGACTAAAGTTTTGCGATGCACACTTTCTGCAGTCAGAATAGTAGCAGGGTGCACAGCGACAGGAGGATAATGACACGGCTAACAGGTGATTCACAGCTCAATTGTCTTAACTGGAACAGAAATGCTATGCAGGATCAAAAGCAACAAACACAAGATGGATTGGTAGGATTTTGGTATGAACACAAATGTAAGGAACAGAGGTGACAAGCAAAGCCATACTACAGAACAAATTAAATAAAGGAAAACAGGGATGAAGGGCATAATGCACCAGCAAACAACCAAGCAACCATGCAGGCAACCAAGAAACCAAGGAAGAAAGGAAGCAAAAGGGCACAAAACGAGATTTACTTCAACAACCAGCATAAACAAAAGAGGACTAACCAGATGGAGTGAGTAGTGAAGAAGCAGGAATTAAAAGGAAACAACAGAAGCTTAGAACCATCACCTCAACAGCAAGGAATGCAGAGTATTAAAAAATGAACTATGGTCCTCAGAATTTGAGGATATACATGCAAAAGCTTTGATGGCCCTCGGATGTCTCCTCCGAGACCCCAGCACCAGCTTGTCAGACGCAAAGCAACAATCTCTCACCTGTCAACTCCAAGGCGCCAAGGAGAGTATTCACAGAGGAAACTCCAGCCTAGATCATTTATTTTCCAGCAGATCCTTGGCAGAACATTCTTGGAATGTCGACAACAAACAACAACATGAAGTATATTCTCGACTACTCGAATTGCAACAAGAGGAGGATGGGGAAGGGACCATAGGGAACAGGAAGAAGGTGCCTAACTGAAGGAAGGGACACAAGTACTTCCTAAGTGAACAAGATGTCTTCATCGTGCGAGTCCTCTAGGATGTTTGGGGCCTGTTCAAGGTCCTCGACGGTCATTCCCATCTCAGCATTGTGTTTGGCCAACTCGATTGCCTTGCGCGCCTTGATCTGCTTCTTCTTTTCCTGGATTTTCTTCAGCCTGCCCACCCAAGGGTTCAGTCACAAGACACAAGATAAAAAAATAAATAAAAAATGCCAGTATGTCATGCCACGCATAAACAAAAAACAAAAGCCTCGACAGGTGCTTAGACAACCAGCAGTTGCATTTCGATAAAAATTTTCCCGAGTGCAACACAAGGTAAATCACAGTTTTTGTGAAACAACGCCAGCAGATGCTTCCATTGCAACGCAAAATGACTTCAAGTTGCCACAACAGTCACACTACAGGCAGATCTCTTCAATGACCAGCTCACCAACAAATTAAATCTTCTATAGTTATGAGAACTCTGCCAACACTTCCACATATTTCCTTACTTCAGTACCATTCCCATGTTGCTGTTCAGTAAAATAAGTGCCCTACCATCTGTGCACTACAGCACGAGAAAAACATTACATATTTCCTCCACTCCTCCAAAGCCACAATTTACTGACTGAGAAAGAGAGTGACTGACCATCTAAGTTATAAGTATTTGACTAGTTTGGTTAATGTTCCAAGGCCACTCAAGTTACGAGAGATGCCATAGTTTGCTCTGGAAATTCTGACTACAGTCTATAGTATAATACAGTCTCCACTTCACTAGTAACAGCCCCTTTTATATAAAATATTCAGTTAATAAGAACAACGGCAATGCAACCACAGCAGTGGCTACAGCGACCCTTCTTGGAATTATTTTCTGTTTTCAAGCCAAAAATATGCAATAACAGCTTACTTTTTTTGCAGAAAATTGAAGACCTTATTAAGCTTTGAACAGAAAAAAGTTTTATTTTCATACACTTTTATAATTTACAAACAGACAATGAGACAGGTGAGGCTTACTTAACTTGACGTGAATTCAAAGAGTACCATACACCCCAAGTCCTCCAGCCAACAGATCAACTTTGCCCTTGTAGATGTGTGTCATGTGTACATGTGTGAACAAGATCGACTCTGTCTACACAATTTCTGATGACTTACCACCGTATTCACAAACCTACCTTCCCTCGAACACAATTGTAATCAAAGCAGCCTGGCGAGGCCCGGTTTTCATTTAAGAAACAAACTTCAACTGGAATTGCTCCTCGACTAAAAAGGAAAGCGATAATTTTCTCGAGAATCTCGAGGTGGCAGCGGTGCTGTCTTGCGAGCTCCCCAATGGCCACTCCACTTGCAAACATGATAGATGTTGCATCGTTTGCTGCTCATTGCGCGAACTTCGTTCTATACTGGTACAGACGAAACCCGCGGTAACGAAATCTCTAGAGTACGAAATTTTCGCCGCAATGAAATAGAGTCGAACCCGGTTATATCGAACCCGGATATATCGAATTTTGGTTATATCGAACTCGCGGAATATCCCCTTGAAAATCCCATGTAAAAGTATAGGAAAGCCGCGTCATATATCAAACTCAATTTCTCCGGTCGTTCGATATATCGAACTCCGCACCACGCACTGGAAAGTGTGCCTTCCCCGAAGACGATCGCATCACCCTTGGCAGTTTGCCGCGTGACATTTTCAAGCCACGCGCGGAAGGAATGAAAGAGGGCGACGGCTGGTCTGGGCAGCTTGCGCCCATTCCCCAAAGGCGCGCACATCTGCAGTTATCGTTTCCCGTGCGCCAACACATGACATTTGCAAGCCATGTGCATGGGTGTGCCCATTCTTTTGCCTAGCTATCTCTTCCCTTCAGCACACGCTACGCATGCGCCAAGCCAGCTCAGCCCGTTTTCAGACAGACGTCGGACGCTTTCTCCAGCGTGTGTTGCGAACCCTCTGCGCGCGCCGCACGGCTGACGTGACTATGGCGCCTGCGGATGTTAAGAAGCTCTCTTTTTTTTTTGTGAGTCATCCTTTCTTATTGTTGTGCTGTACGCGCGGCGTAGCGTAAGACATGGCGGCTGCGGACTTTCAAAAACGGCAGGTTTTTTTTTTTTTTTTTTTTCCGGGAGTCCTTTTTTTTTTATCGTTTATCCTTGCCTGCATGAATCAACGAAAGCACGCGGTAAGCTGCTGCGATCACGACGCCCGCCCCAAGCGCGGCGTGATAAATCGAACCAGGCTTGTGCAATCAAGCCATCACGGGCACTCTGCCAAATTCGCTCCCCGCCACCGCAGGAGCTATCAAGAGATAAACGCGCCCCGACGTTACTGCTGTGCAGCATCTTGGCACGCTGCCAATGAGCTGTGGATGAGACGACCAAAACAGACTGACGCGCGCCATCGACATGCAAGCGAAAATGCTCGCGATTTCTGCCGCCGCGGCGACACAGAAACCTTGTTTTGAGCTGCCGCGGTAGCTCGAGCGGCGAGAGGGACGCAGTTCCAACAAGTTTGAAAATTTTCGCGCTGTTGCTGCCGCTCGTCGCTGAGATCGCTCAGTCGCTTGCATGTGAGCAAGCTGGCCTTAACGCTTTTTTTTTTTTTTTTAAATTCTCGGGTGCAATGGGTTCATTATGCGAGTGGGTCGATTACGCTACAAATACGGTATCGTTTTTTCGCATCGTAAGTGCTGTAACAAGGCAATTACTGTATATCGAATATCGATATATTGAACTATTTCGCGATCCCCTTAGAGTTCGATATATCCGGGTTCGACTGTATTTCTGGATCCCCGGCAGAGGCCGTTAGAGGCCTCAATGTATTTCTTATCTCTCGGTAACGAAACATTTTCGTACTGCGATCCCACGATAATGAAATTTTCTGCAACGCCCGTCCGCATATTATCTCCCACATTATGAATAACAGTGTCAAAAAAGTGCTCAAATTGAGTAAACTGCCACGGCACGCTTGCGTGGCTGCAGCGACAGTGTTGGCGCCTGGCAACCTTGCAGCCGGAGCGACATTAGCCATCTTTAGCCGCGCGCTAGCCACCATACTAGCGCAGCGCGTGCCCTCTGTGATCGGTTCCGCAGGGCGGTGCTTGCAAAGGCCGCGCCTCAACCTCACCTAACCCACCCCCTTTCCCTCTAGGCCTCAGGTCATCCTCATGAATAAATTTATGAATGAATGAATGCGCCTGAACACACTCAGATTATGATCTCATGCAAGATCAGGGTCTCTGAGGCTATGTTGAGGGGAAGCAGTCTCGCAGCGACACTATCAGGGGGCGACACTAGACTTTTCATCGGCACTACACTTTTAGGCCTGCCAAAGCGGTGCACGTGCGTTCGTTGTGTACGGTGGTGGTGGTGGTGTGTGTGGGTGTATATGAGCAGCAGTCGGCGTGTTTGCGTTTTGAAAGATATCTGCGCCAGCCAAAAAATGATTTTTGTCGCTATAAGAGAAGGCTGTCATCATTGCTCAAGTAGAAAAAGGCAAGAAAGAAATGGATATACGGGATTGCGGATTGGATACGTGATTGCGTGCAGCTCTCTGTCCACAAGTTTGGAAAGTAAGGCAGCCATTCTTGGTGCGCTTGAGAATAGTGCTCGAGCACAGCACCAAAACGTGACAGCTGCGGCGTTCCCGGACGTCGACAAAGCACTGTTTGCCTGGTTTTGTGAACAGCACTCGAACAAAGTGCCTCTGTCTGGCAAAGCGCTGCAACAGAAGGCTCTGGGCTTTGCCTGCATGCTTGGGCATGAACAATTCAGAGCAAGTGCTGGCTTGCTGAGCCGCTTTAAATTCCGCCACGATGTTGTGGCTTGCAATGTGAAAGCAGAAGTATGAAGTTGTTGCAAAGCAAGGCTCCGCAAACACAGTTAACTGACTTTTGACAATAAATTTTCTTTTTGCGAGCTGTTTTCTACCCTGTCTCATTTTCACAGCAACTGAATTTTGGGGAAAGCGAATTTTTTCGCTGTCCCCAGCGATTTCGTTATTGCGGGTTTCGACTGTATACCAAGCTTCTCGCTGAAGTGGATGCAACAAGGATGCACCAAACCTTTCTTAAAGCGTAGGTAAGATGAGTGACAGCGAAGCTGGAATTTCTGCCGCATTATCATTTTACTAGTGCGGACGTGACTAGCCTCCTGACACCCCTGCTGCAGACGCAGTGCTTGGATAACTGTGATCAGTCACTGAAACAATAGCTGTAGTTGATTCTGCGGTGCACTTTTGAAGTCGTCGCCAGATATATGAACGTTTCAGAGCGTATTCACTGCCGAGCTGAGGTGCACGTTTGAGGGCTAATAGCAAGCTCACTCTGCGCGGTGACTTGCGCAGACAGCAGCATAGTTCTAGGAAATGGTTTGTTGCATACAAGAAGCTAGGGCCACCAGAGGCATGGTTGAGCGATGCGAACATCTGTGCTACACGCATCAGTGGTTGCCAGTTGTCTATGTCATTGAACGCGCGGTGCCATCGAGGAAGCACATTGGTTCGCTTGTTCTAAAGTAGATATTCATGGTCGGTGACAGGCACCGCTTTTCAAGTATGCTTAGAATTACGGCTCCCAGCTTGCTTGGAAACCGCTAGCCGCATTTGATTCTGGAAAGTCTGGTTTGGGTGTGCAATGCAACACACTGCAACAAGGTGCTTTTCTTTCCATTGCTCGCCTTCGAGGGCAAAGGGCAAGCGTAACATATTTCACACCAGACTTGAATAAACGCAAGTTTTCACACCACTTCTCAAAGCCTATGTCACGGCCTACATGACGCACTATGTGAAGTCTGCGTAACTAGCAGTGACTGCGACTGGATGTACAAGTGTTTCTAGCAGTTTAGCACAGCTTCCTCGTTCATACAGCCCACAAGACATGCTTTACTAAGCTGCGAACGTCGCAGTTGATTGTGAAGGTTCCTTAACCCTTTTGAGTGTTTTCGCTACATGAGTACTGTGGCCGAATTCCATCCAGCGTGATTTTTGCCCCACGCATACTGTGCTGACCGTGCGTTGGAAATTTCACACGTTTACTGGGAGGTGCTCCCATCTTCTAGAAATTAGAACTAATAAAAATTGCCTATGCTACCATCTTGCCAAAGAAAACTGACCTTGACCATTGTGTTGCGCACAGTGGCGTGCCCTTGCAGTTTAGGCTCCTCTGCGCGATCGCAATAGACATGCAAAGTTTGATATTTATCTTAGCTGGGACACTAGTGGAGGCCGTTAAAAACCTAGGTATTACAAAAAGGGCTGCAAAATTGTTTATGCTACCATCTTGCAGAAAAAAAAAAAAAAACGACCTTCAGTGCTACAAGATGTTTGCAGCGACTCACCCTCGATGGTTTTGCTTCCTCCGTGCGATTGCAACAGAAACACAAAAGCTGATCTCTGTCTTTGTTGGGACACTAGCGGAAGCTCATGAAGGCTGATTTTTATCTTCGTTGGTGCTCTCTCAGCTTTTGGACACTCATGGGGTGTTACTGTTCTCCCATTCAACTAATTTTATTGATTCCATGACTAATACTCTCCCCATATATTTTTTGCCTATTTATCAGGACTAATTCTTTTTAAAATAAGCAATAAAAAAATCTCACACTAAGGGTAAATTATTTCTGAAAATGTTCGACACTCACACTCATAAGGCAAACTGACTTGACGCGAGAAAAACTATGGTGTTACACGCAGCACCGTGCAGTTCTTGGGGTCAAAATGTGGCCCTAATCTTGCCCCTATATGCCATATTCCCAACTGGCCCTAAAGTGAAGGAGTGGTTGCTTTCTCCACTGCACACAGTGGAGATAGAGTGTTGAGTAGAGGTGCATTTGTAAATATGGGCGATAGGATTACAACAGAGGCAAATAAAATGCCATCCTATAAATACTCTCATCTTTCCATCTATTACTGCGCACAATATGAGTCAACACAGCAGCCAGTAAATGAAGTCAGCGAAACTGCACACTTGAAGTAGCTTTGATGATATAAACTCAAAACATCCATAGCAGAACAAAATCTTCATTCTAATCAGTAAAGATGAACAAATAATTTTTTTTGAGCCCTCTTGTGTTTACAAAATGTTGCAAATGAAATAATTCTTCTAGTTGTTGAATCCTTTCCCTGCCAAGTTTTTTTCCTAACAGGTATTTTGCATATTCACTGGCCTATATTTTTTGCATATTAGTTTGTTGGAAATTTTGTTTTTTATGCATGCATGTTACAAATACTGTTGTTATGAGGGCTACTTCCAGGAAAATATATCTCAGCTGCTTCAGCATTGTCACTTTCATTTGAGTACGGATCCACCAACACTTCCTAAACTTATTTGCCCTTCAAAGCATGGATATACCTGGCACGTGTGCTTGCCCTGGCTGTGCTGCTAAGATGACAATGATGCAAATCTGCAAACATCTCCTCTGTTGCCTGTTTAAAATTTACCGTACATGTTATATGCATTTATGAAGTCTCTCCATAGATGGTGTGACATGCACCCCCCATATTTATTTTTGCACAAGCAGTACTGAGGCCAGCAGGGAGTGAGTTAAAGAGGCAACAAGAGTATAATCGGGAGTGGTAGAGAAAGGATTAACAGAAGTAACTCTAATGGCTAGGCACTAGAGATTCTTCAAATCTGTCCTTTACGTGGCGACTACTTTTGCCACCTCGCAACTGTGTACAAAAATGAAGCAAGCCGCTATTTAAATGTACCACAAAGAACAGAGAGAGTTCGACCCACCTGAAGAACTCCTCCCTCTCCCTCTCGTCCAGCTCGGATGTGATGTACTGAAGAGTGCGGTCAATGCGAGGAATGATCACTGGAAAGCACCCAGGAAGAGTACAGTGAGTCTTCGCGTCTGACATGTTAACACAGTTTTAAATCAAATAATGATGCGACACAACACTGCCAAGAGTAGTCACCAAAGATGTTTTGTTTCCATCTAACGATCAACTCTAGCCTGTGCTTATGAAGTTTTGTTTTTATAAACAGTCCTCACAGCAACAGCATGATGCATCTTTCTCGTGACTCAGTGAAGTGCAAAACTATACGATTTAAAAACTAAGACAAACTGAGACAAACTGTGAGAAGTTATGGTCACAACTGAACTGCACTGATAGGTATACAGGGCCTACACATTTCTACACAAAGTATGCCCTCTGTAGATCAAAAGTATGCAGCCCATGCAGCCCACTTCATGGACTGCACATAAAGGTGGGTTTGGTTTGTGGGGTTTAACGTCCCAACGCGACTCAGGCTACGAGAAACTCCATAGTGCAAGACTCCGGAAATTCAGACCAACTGGGGTTCTTTGAACCTGCACTGGCATCGCACAGCACACAGGCGCCTTGCTTTTCGCCTTCATCAAAAAGTAGCAGCCACGGCCGGAATCCGATCACGCATCCTTGGGCACAACCGCCCTAACCACTGTACCACTGCGACGGGGTGCGCATAAAGATAGTTTCTGGGCGTCTCCCTAAAATGAAACTTCAGAAGGAAAACGGCACCAGAGGGGTGCCAAAAAGAAGCCTGAAACTGATTACAGTTGAATCCCGCCACAACGAATACCGCCACAACGAAATTTCCGCGACAACGAACAATTTTTTATTCCCCGCGAGTATCCTATAAGAATTAATGGCCTAAATTTCTCTGCACAACGAACCATTTTTGCAGAGCGTTTCCGCTTCAACGAAATTTTCGCGTTCAAAATCGAAACCGAAACTAGTTTTATTGGCGAGAAGTCCAAGTCAAATCCAAAGCCACATTAAGCATGAAATCACGTGATTGCAGTTCCGCCATTTTGGCTTTGTGTCGTGGTCGCGTTGTTCACTCGCTGCCTTTCTCTTCGACAACGACGAGTTTTCATCCGCAGGACACGATGGCAACGCAAGTGAAAAAACGCAAAACTCTTTCCCTTGAGCAAAAAGCTCAAATAATCGCCCAAGCAGAAAGCGGAAGGAAGAAAGCGGCAATTGCTGAAGACTTCGGAATTCCTGCAAGTTCGCTGTCAACGATTCTAGGCAATAAGGACAGCGTGAGAATGGCACTTGCTTCAGGCACATCCTCGAAGCACAAAAAGGTGACGCGGCCCCTCCATGAAGAGTTGGACAAAGCAGTGCATGCGTGGTTTGTGGAAGCACGAGCCAGCAACGTCCCCCTGTCCGGAAGCATCGTCCAGCAGAAAGCCTTGAACTATGCATGCCTACTTGACATTGATGATTTTAAAGCCAGCATTGGCTGGCTAAACCGTTTCAAGGCCCGCCATAACATCGTTGGAAAAGTGTTGTGCGGCGAGTCAATGTCAGCAGACGTGGACGGAGCAGCTGCTTGGAAGGCGAGTAACATGGCCGGAATTTTAAGCAACTTCGCGCCTGCAGACATTTACAACGCCGACGAGACCGGGCTATTCTACGAGATGTTGCCGGCTAGGACGCTCGACTTCAAGGGGCAGCGCTGTCACGGCGGCAAACACAGCAAAAAACGCATCACAGTGCTGCTTTGCACAAACATGGATGGCTCGGACAAGCGTCCGCCGTTAGTCATAGGCAAAAGTGCCAAGCCGCGCTGTTTTAAGGGAACTCGTAGCCTACCTGTGCAGTACAAGGCGAACAACAAGTCATGGATGACCCGCGCTATTTTCACCGAGTGGATGATGGCATTCGACCGCGACATGAAGCGGCAGGGCCGTAAAGTTTGCTTGCTTTTGGACAATTGTTCAGCGCATCACTCCGATGAAGTCAAGCTCACTAACACGGAGCTGAGGTTTTTCCCTCCCAATTGCACGTCTGTCTTACAGCCTCTCGATCAGGGCGTGATTCTTAGCCTGAAGCGCGCTTACCGCGGGAGGTTAATTCAGCGGCTGCTTTTTAACACTGAAACCGGCCAAGACACGAAGGTGGACTTGTACGTGGCACTGCAGATTATGTCTGCTGCCTGGAGCACACTGGGGCGCTCAGTAATTGTGAACTGTTTCAGGCACGCCGGATTTGCCGAAGGTCGACCCGTACACTCTGCTGGCCTAACACCAGGCGTTACAGACGACGACGAAGAGGCGTCACCGGCTCCGGGGATCGCGGCCGCCTGGAAAACGCTGGGAGAAATAGGAACCGTGCCGCCTAATCTCCAGCTCGACGAATACATCGGCGCTGACGCTTGTGTTGTTGTTCACGAAGATGTGAGTGATGAGCAGATCCTAAAAGCTGCCCGGAATGATAAGGACTCTTCCGATGAAGAAGACGACGACGTACAGGAAGCGCCGGCTGCGGCAACCGCCGTACAGGTGATGGACGCTTTTGATGTCATCAGGAATTTCGTTGCTGTCCGAGACGACGATGTTGCAATGGGTTTGCTGACCGAGTGCGAAAATCGCGTGACGGCGTTGCTCGCCGTGAAGCGTAAGCAAACCAAGCTTACAGATTTTTGGCATTAAACGCCTTTGCTGCTGCTTGGGCAATTCTTTCTGCGTTTCACGTCAAATTTTTGCGATAACGAAGTTCCGCGAGAACGAATTTTTTTTCGTGCACCGTGAATTTCGTTATAGCGGGATTCAACTGTACAGCAATCAGAAAACTAGACTGCTATCTTCAACAAACACTGTACAAGCAATGTGCTATCTGAGATCGCGCCTTGGACTGCGTTCAAAGATCTGTGGGCACAGACAACTTTTGGGATGTCCCCAAAGGTTGTTGTACTGGTGCTTGCTTTGGAGTTCAAGCAGGAAATCCCTGCTGGCCAGTTAACTAGCTTTGCACCCAGGACCTAATATGGTTATGAGAGACTTGGACACTATTAAAGGAGGTGTCCGTGGTCCGTTCATCTAGTCCGTGGTCGTCTCCCGTGGTACTTGTGAAAAAGAAGGATGGCTCCATAAGATTTTGCGTTGACTACCGCCGTCTTAGCAAAATTACATGTAAAGACGTATATCCACTACCCCGCACTTACACCAAATGAAGAAGGGTTTATTGGAGGTTATTTGAAGGACTGGAGACGGCGACCTGTGACACAAGACGATCGTAGAGCAAAGCACAATCTCGTCCGAACAAGACAGTCCGAGCTCTCAGTGCGCGCGCCAGCTGATCGGCGTCTTCATCGTCTTTAGTGTCGGCGCTGTATCATCTTTCTTACAGAGGTATTAGGCGGGCTTGTTTGCCAGGGCTTTCATTGTAGATCAAGTGATATTTCGAGGGCTTGTTTGCCAGGGCTTTCACTGTGGATCACATATTATTTCGGGAAGATTTGCCGTTTTGGCGAAAAGAACTCAGTCCAGCTTTTCTTGGAAATGCGATCAGTTGGTTTGGAAGAAGCCATAAAAAGCGTATGATGTTAGGCTGCGGTGTCAGCTAACCACTATGGAGTGTTCATTATAGAATGGCAAGCAAGTCCTGCCCATGGCAACCGTACACCGCAACTATATGACGTGGCTTTCCTATACTTTTACATGGGATTTTCAAGGGGATATTCCGCGAGTTCGATATAACCGAAATTCGATATATCCGGGTTCGACTGTATAACCAAATATGGCATAACTCAGGGTAGCTATACCACACAAGGTTCATCCTAGCTGCCAGGAAGAAGGAAAAACCAAGAAGACAGGACAGGAGAGTTGTCAGAAAGGAGATCAGGTGTGTCAGCCCGGGGGTGCCGTCTGTGGGAAACGTAGGCCAAAGTGGTGTGTTGCCTCTGCCAAGGGGTCTTAAAAGTCCTAACACTCGGCATCGGCCCAACCGCCAGGATCCCCTTTTCCCCAGACACGGCGATGCCACGCACGGCTAAGCGTGGGTGCTCGGGGTCCGCGGTGACGCACAAAACACACAAAGACCTGCTTTAACAGATGCTCCCTGTGGAGTTCTAGCCCCTTTAAATTTGTCTACGGCAAATTGGCAACTAAATAAAGCGTGCCCACCAGTTGAGGTAACCCCCCATGCACATGTTTCGTACCTGGTCAGAATGTTTAGCACATGGTCCACTGCTTGGCAAAAGCCACGTGTGGAGTTGCACTGAAAGGTATTGAAATGCTTTTGCTGCTGAACATAAACACCCACATGTTAACACAAAAGTGAGGGTCCTGATTACGATAGGCTGATGCAGTTTCAAAATGCAACACCACACTTTCATGTTCTAGACTGTGTTTGTGAACAGCAGTCTTGTCCTCCATCATTCTAAGCTGGCAAATTTACAGTAAAATTATTACTGGAACAAAAAAAAAAAAAACGTGCCACTCTCTCAAAGTGACTGACTTGCTTTTTGTGAGACAGCCAAGCTTTCGTGCCCATGTGAAGAATACAGGTGTGCAAACTTCAAACAGTGTACTAATAGTGTTCAGTACCAATGGGTTTTATTTGAGCCATAATTTCACCATTCAAACTTTCTCTGGAGCTACAGCCTGATCTTGTTTGCTTCCCTTCACTGTGTTGTGTCTTTCAACTGATTTAAAATGATCAAACTTCCTAAATGTTAAGAAATTAAGAATTTTTCATTCACCTAAACTAGCTGTGAAATACCGGTAGCTCTCCAGGGTAAAGCTGCAACCTGCGCGCACTGCTGACATTGTTTTTTCCCAGCAACCACTCTGATCCACCTCGATTTTCGCCTGTCGGAATCTAGTAACCGCATACCTTCGGCCATAAAAGACAAAGACATGCACGGCAAAACACTGAAAGTCAGTGCCAAGGCCCTATATACTGTGTGGACCATGTGCTGAACTAAATAACAGCGTGGTTTAATTCCTGCACCATTAGTTCATGACAATGTTTAGGCCCATTTTGGAGCTTGCAGTTTATCAAAGCTGGTGCACAAGGGTAGACACGAGACCATTGAGCTTGCATCAGCATTTCACAAACAACCCTTTTGTTTTCAGGCACTGAAAAGGAGTTCGGAAAGTCGGACATTGTTTGCATAACTTTAGAAGGGCAGCTGGCAGTACACACCTGTGCTAGGACTAGCTCCCAGCACAGCACAAGTGATTCCATGCATCATAAAAAGGAGCTCGCTCATATGCACTTCAGTTCTGCTAAAGAAAATTCGAATTGTGTGCCTTTCATTCACACACCTCATTTGCGCTGCCGGTCACTCCCTGGGATAATCTAACGGTATGTAATGCGAGAGCACACATTTAATAATCTCCAGGCCCTAAGTCATGCCAGTATCCGAAACTGCAGGACCATTCCTGGTTCGTTTCACCACTCGTCAGACGGCTGCACACGCATGCAAGCGCTGAAGGCCTGGCGCAAAGAGTTTTTTCGTTTTTAAGGCAAAATCATTGCTTGCCTCAGGAATGGTGCGAGCAGGAAGTGATACCAAAAGTCACCAACACATTGGTGCATGCAATTGTCACTAAAGCAACCAAGCCACCAGGCTGTTTGGTTTGGTTTGGTTTATGGGGAATAACTTCTCAAATAGACTGAGGCTACGAGGGACACCACCAGTGGAGGTCTCCGGAAATTTCGACCATATGGGCTTCTTTATAAAACGCGTACTGTCATCACACAGCACACGGGAATCTTGCTTTTCACCTCCATTAAAAAGTGGCCATCACGGCTGGGGTTCGACCCTGCATTCTTGGCTACATCACTTTTCTGCCCGTGTACCCCACACCGGTAACGCAAAAACAGAGCTTTACAGTTTTTGCGTAAAACAGGATGAAGTTCCCAGTACTTCTCTAACGCGTGCTTGCACCAAGGCACATCACTTTTCTTAGCACTGTACAGCGCTTGGAAATGATGGCACCCCACTCACCGTACTCAATGGCATTGACACGTCGGTTGGTGGTCTTGATGACGCTGTCCAGGGTGATGAAGGACGTCTGCAGGGAAGCCAGCTCCACAAGCAGCTTGACCGCCTCAAAGTAGTTCTTCTTGAGCTTGCCCAGCTTCTGGCCCCCCCGAGCCAGGCCGGCCAGCTCATTGGCTGACAGCGAAAGAGTAAAAAGTCATCAACCAACATTCCTTGAGGTTTTCAGAGCACGGTTACAAATATGGAACAGGGCCACACTGGATGTTACAGTATCCCAACTTACTGACTCAAGGCATCACACATGCTGGCCTAACATGTATCACAGTCACCGGTCTCACAATGGTCCAAGTGAACTGCTCAGGGTTAGACGTGGAAATTTAAAACAAAGCACGCTGCTTCATACCATCTCTATAAAAGTGTTTCCAATAACAATGGCAAGTAATTGAGTGGATTAGGTCACTCTGAACGACATACCGTAACTGCAGATGGTAGGTTGCCAAAAAGCAATCAAATTCCTTTCTAGGGCTACCAATGTGGCAGTGAACCCTTGTTCTCAACTTTTTGTTTCGGTGATTCCATGCTTCATTAGGCCCACTTTCTTCCCTAAAGAAACTTCTTTTGTAACTGAAAGTGTCCCCGAAAGTAATTTCTTTTTACAGAAACATTTAGAAGGTAGCAAAGCAGGAATATGTAATCTTCACTGCTCCCTTTGTCTCTTCACTGTCCTTTTACCAGATTAAAATCAAACACATGTTCTCCAAAATTTTTGATAACTCACTGGACATGACAAACTGCAGCAAAATCACACATATGCAATCTCAGTTTATACGTAGCAAGCCTAAGAAAGCCCTCCACATTTACATAAGCTAAAGATATTTCCAGTGATTTTCCACACAGATATTATATTTGCTCTCGGTGATATTTCCAGTCATCCTAACAGGTTTGTACAACAGAGATTACGCTATACTGTTCGCATGCCAGACTGGAGAACCACGGCAGTCAAGAACAAAAAGGTCATTGGCAGTTTCCTCAGCCATCCTATTTAGGGTATGTCCACATGGCATAAGGCAGGTGGATTAGTTCTTTATGGCATCAAGAGTGCACGGCGCATGCGATTTTCCAAATAGGTTGACAGTGTCCTAGTTACCGCCCATTATAGACTAGCAAATTTTGAGAGCTTCAACAAAATACAAACAAGTCACGGTAAAATCAAGGATAAAATTTCAGAGGATACAGTGACATGAAAAACAAGCTTCCTGCACTGCTTCAGTACCAAGTGAACTGGCAATCACTGTAACAATTAAAGCATGCATTTTTTTATGCAGTTCTCAGGAGCCTAAGTGTTTGCTAAGCTCGAATTTGTACATGTGCTTCTAAATGTGAAAATATGCTATTAGACAGTAGCCGCTTACCGTATTTGAACGAGCCATGTAGAAACAAATTAGGATATAATCTTGTCTAACAGCGCAGTGTCCATTTTTAAGAGTCCAGTGCGAAATACCTTGACTGTACCATGAATACCACAGCAGAACCCTTGACCACATGACCATCAGGGGACTACATTAAAGCATTGGACAAATAGGGTACCGCCAATCTTGTCCAGTTTTCTTTTTTTCCACTCGAACGTTCCTGTTAATTGCCTACCAGCTCTTTCATAAGAAAGAAGCCAACAACCACTGACGCAAAGGAAAGCATAGGGGAATAGTTTTTTTTTTTTGTGTTGACAAATGTGAAGCTATAATTAAATGAGGAACATTAGTTCCACATTTAATTATAGCTTCAACGAAAGTACAAAAAATATGATATGGTATTAAAGTACGAAAGATATGAAAGTACAAAAAATATGATTGTTCTTTTTTCTTCTCATTTCTAGCCACTTACTTCGACGATTAATTATGGTAAAAAACTTTGATAATTCAAACTCACCTAATTCGAAATCTGAAATAATTCGAAGAGTTTCTGCACTCCCAAAAATTCTAATGTAAAGCTACCCGTACTGTTAGAAGCAGTAGACAGCACCAGCCCTGTTAGTTCGAAGGTTTTCAGTGTTTTACTATAATTCTTGATCTAAATTTTGCTGCAAACCAATTGAGCGATGACACAAACGATGCTTATGCCTGAAGTGCGCCCCTGCGGAATTGGAGACATGCTTCCCCGCAACACAACCACTGTTATTCTCGATGCTTCATCAAAGCAAGGATGGACTGGAAGCAGCGGTGTGAGCACTCTTTGTCCCTTTTCAGCTCAGTCATGCCCTTGACAGGGATGTGACAGTGCACCACACCGACCTATGCCCTCTATTTTAAAGGTGCACCATGGCTTAGAGAATGGCTAACGGGCACCTCAAATTACCATAGTTACTCGCATAATGAACATGACCCCCCCCCCTCCCCCTTTTTAGGCCATTGAGAATTTTGAAAAAAAAAAAAAAAAAAGAAAGCTCTTTAGCGCGCGTCCCTCCACTTTGCTCTGCGGTCGTCACGGACCACAGCACACTTCTTGGTGTTGGCGCTGAAAACTGCTAAATATATAATTGAGCCTGGATGCATAGTAAAACCTCAATAATTCTAACACAGTCAATTCGAAATCTCAGATAATTTAAAAGAATTTCTGCAGTCCTGAAATTTGCGACGTAAATTCAGAGTGGATGATTTGAAGCTGTAGCAAGCCCTAGTCCAGTTAATTAGAAAATTCGAGGTGCCGTGCCGAAATGCCGGATCCCAATTTTGCCACAAAACAATGAAGCGGCTGACTCAACCATGATGAGCATTGGCATCAAAGTGCTTCCCACCGATATCAGCAGCACTGTAAGCCACGTGACGTGACCATTCTTCATCCATTTCCTCGGCCTGAGCAGTTTCTTCTAATTTCATGCCATGGCTTATGAGGCATGTCAATTATTTAAAGTGCAAGTCGACCTTTCTTCAAAAAAAAAACAAACCACCATCTAAAATTAGGCCAAGCTATATGCAGAGTGTATGTCTAGTGCATGGGAAAGAGAGTATGCACAGCACATTGTAGCAATAAAATTTTTTGCATTTGGTTTTTTTTCCTGCGGTTCGGTAATTCTAACATTTCCAAATGTCCCAATTTATTACTTATTTGCAAATACTGCAGGTAGCAGCACTGCCTATGCAGGAGAGAGATAAAATATTACATACTTTGCAATAACAGCACAGCAAACATTTTCATCATTGCATTCAGCAATAAACAGAGGCAAACAGCTCCACTGATGTTTTGCGAGGAGAAAGTACGACTTTTGAAACAGTTTGGTCCAAGCAAAATCTGAGCGTACTAGTTTGGAGTGGTTTAGTCTGTTGGACCTTTGAAAGGTTTCAGATTTTTTCAGTTTCACTGAACTAAACCAGAGTGACATAAATTTGTAGCTACTATATTGAGCAGACAGATTACCCACATGAAAATCACATCCTAGAAGTCCTAGACAGCCAGGCTACATGCCAAACTGCAATTTCAGCGGTCATTTGGTATATTAGACGGCATGCTCCACTTAGCAAGCGGCACTTCTCCTAATGACATTTCTATCAATTCCCATGCATAGAGAATGGTCAGTTTTTTGGCTTCCAGCACGAGTTGACAGCTCAGTGAAACTGTAGGATGAAGTACACATGGAGAATGCTTAAGGGTGGCCCCTGAAACCCCGCAAATTCACTTTTCACACCCCACCACTGCCATGCAGTGAAGACACCAACCTAACTAAAGCCTAGCAGAAGCTGCTGCCTGGCTGTACGCTTGCTGCTAAAAGCTGTTGCGGAAACAAAGTCCACGCAGCTCTTTGGTGCCCGTTCCTGCATTTCACGTCATCGTCACTGCCGTCTCCGTCGGCGTTATCCATAGTAACTAGCTCCGCAGACGGGGCATTAGGAAGTAACATAATCGTCGACAAGTTTTTTTCTATTTAAAGTGTGCTGATAACAGGATCAGAAAAGTTATCATAGGCAGTGGCCCGTCCCAAAGAGTCGATTGCAGTGATTTCAATATGACGAAAATTAGGCATAGCAACACCTCGCTTGAAAATGGTTGCTAGCCTGGTGCAAGAATTGCATCATCAGCATGGATGCCAGGTAGCCGTGGTTCTAGATAACCTATGCCCTCATCTGTTGCCATTTATTATATAAGAAATCATCAACATTTATTGTACTTTGCAAGTATTTCCCGTTCATGAACCCTTGCCAGCTATTCTCTCAGGTCTAGGTGAAGCCCACAAGCGAGAGGAGCTAAAGAAGACTGGAAGTAAGAACCAAACACCACAGTGGTAGCTTGTGGCAATGTCTGAAACAATAGAGCCAAGAATGAGGCGATGTTGCATCTCACTTTCCATACTGAATCTTCGCTTGTGATGGCTTCTTCTCATTACCTAACATGCAGTACGCTGAAAGGCAGTGATACATTTGTGACCCTCCTTGTTTCTCCTACTGGCGCTGTGCAAAACCAGACACCGAGTACATGTGTACAGAAAAAAAATTAAGAAAAACAATAACTCACTGTCAGTGCCTTCCTGGTAGCATTCGAAAATGGGCAGGGTCACACCTGATAGGGATATAAAAATGATGCAGACAATATATAAGTGAACTTGAATAAAGGTGAATTAGCGTGCACAATAATGATGTTACTAGCAAAGCATTTAATACTTAGGTTATGAAAGAGAAAAAAATGAATCCCTTCTCATTGTTTCCTTGCCACATGGTGCTAGTGAAACCGCCACCTCAAGGATGCCAAAGGGGTTAGGTGCGTGGGGTTTACGCCCGTATTCACAAACAGGTCTCTACTCGACGCTCCACCTCCACTCCTTGAACCGGAGAATATAGCCAATCCGCCACTCCAAGGCCGATTCAGATTCATGAAAGCCCCTCGGCGTTTCCTTCGACAAGTTCTCCTCGAGAATACCTCCTCCACTTGAAGTTGCGCAAGCGGTGTATGGGAACGAGATTAAGGTGAACTGTTGGCCCGAAAACTGCGTGCTGAAGTGTGTAACATGCATAGTTTTTCATGCCAAGACTTCTAAACAACTTTCGCAAGCGACCTCGACGTTAACAGCGCAGTGGACTTGTTTTATGAGCTGGATGAAAATGGCGGCTGTGAAAAATGGCCGAAAATGCTTTTGCATCTGGCAACAGTCGCTGTTGGTGACGCAGAGGTTACACAGAACATGACGTAAGCTTCGAAAAATGGTGTGAATACTTCGGTTTATTTTTTCTTGGGAGATCTACTCTCGGCCTTTGCCGCTTTGCCTTTTTTGTTATTGCCAGGCTTTGACAGACTTTTTTTTATTGCCGAGCTTTGACAGACATCAAAATATTTTGCAGGAAAAAAAAAAGTAAACGCCAACTCCAACGAGCATGGCTCCTTCATGGGGCTCGGGCGGCTCGGGGGCGAGCAGTGAAAACACGTATGCCGATTTGCAGCGCGTTGCAGCTCATGTACACTGAATTCGACTGTCCAGAAGTAAATGCCGCGTTCGGGTTCCAAACAAGTTGAGAGCCCCAATTGGAAACATTCTTTAAAAGCCATGCCCTTCGTCAGCCACGAATATCCCTCCGTAGGACGGGCACACCAACGCGCTCCCTCGACAGCGCCGCGCGTCCAAAAACGTACTATACGTACCCTCGGGCGACGGGCAAACCACTGATGCGCGGGGTAAAGCACAGATGTTCGCACAGTACCACCGCGCCTATGGTGCCCCCCAGCTTACTGCATGCAACACGCTTTTCCCCTCACAAATTTGCCGCCGTCTGCGGAAGTGCGCAGGGCGAGCCATGGAGAGTTGCGCCGCCGCTGCTCGATTCTCGAGTCCGGCCGCGGGCGAGTTCCCCATTTACGATCAAATCGCGCCTCAACTTTGCACTCGGTGGGCTCCAGAAAGTTGTCCATTTATTTGGCGACGACTTGAAATGTGTCCGCGCCACACACGCGCAATGCGATGATGCGACGATCAACACCGCACAGATGTCGGTAGCTGATCAAGGTTCTCCATGTTCGGCGTGAGCGGCAGGGACGGATGGAGGCTAGCCATGGCCGCATTCGTAAAATGATAGCGTGCCAGGAGTCCTGGGTCAGTGTCACTCTCAGCTGATGCTTTAGAGAAAGGTTCGGTGCATCCTTGTCGTATCTTCTTTCGTGAAAAGTTTGATATACCGGTAGAACGAATTCCACACTGCAGGCGAGCGATGCGATGTCGGCCATGTTTACAAGCGGAGTGGCAGTCGAGGAGTGGCCAAGGTAGCATCGTCGCAGACTCGAGATTCTCGAGAATACTCAAGTTTTCTCTGCCGCTGGAGGAGCGATTCGAGTGGAGACTGCTTTCTGAAACGAAAAACAGGCCTCGAGGGCCGCATGGAGTAGAAGTTCGAGTGAAGGCGTGTTTGTGAATACGGCGGTTAGCGTTCCAAAGCACTCTGGCTATGAGAGAGTTGCTAAGACTCCCGTCAGGTGTCATCAGACTAATTCAAAACCGCACATTGAGCAACTTCAAACCTTTTCTGCACAATCCAAGAACCTCGAGAACTGTGTCTACAGCTGCAGATGGAAGAGCGTAAGTGAATTGTGTTAGTTGAAAAACCCAAACACACATAATTGTGGCTTGATAATTTTTGTGAAAAATCTGACGCAAAAGCAGCAAGCCCTAATAAATTCACAAGAAGCTACGCTTAGTGGAAACATGGTCAGGTTCATATGAAAATGATAATTGTTACAAGCCTGCTGCATTGGATTTTGCCCCGCCCTTTGCAACTGTCAACTGTGATAAGACATCCCTACAGTCACTGGGCTTGCATCACTGAAAAAGAGCAAATGTGAGATGCAGTGAAAAAGAAAAATTACATTCCATGCCAGAATCAAATTTCCATGCACTATCACTAACGTTGGCTTTCAGTGACAACGCTGCATTCTAGAAATGCTTCCAATTTGGTGCAACAGCGGAGGAGATATGTAAAAAGACATTTTAGCCTTTAGCACTGCGTGCTCGCACGATGTGCTCGCAATGCTAAAGCTCCTCCAGAGCGGCAGACTGAATTCCCCACAGAAAAGTGCTTTTTGCTATTCCAAGTTGTGCTCGAACTTTCTGTCTAAACAGGTAGTCATATTCCATCCAGTCACAAGGAAGTTAGCGGTTATAGATGTTTCTCTCAAAACGGAGGGGGTACTAACCTCCTACCTCCAATTTCAGTGGCTGCTAGTCAATGTACATAATTCACAACAACCAAACTGAGGAATTTAAAGCTGGGGTGCCACGCTTGCATGGCCACTAACTATTTTTCACAATGTTTGAATGATTGCTGTGACCTTCTCATTTAAGACATAGAAAGAAACTTTAGCTCTTAACAAAGGGAAATTATTCATGGTTTTCAATAATACGCATTGTTATTAGCCCTTGTAGGTACAAAAGCAGAGAAAAAGAAAATGTATAAAATACAAATAAATTGGACTTGCCGGTCTACCTCAAACTTCTATATAAAACAGTATTTAAATGCTGTGAACTCGAGAAACGCCTAACCGTTTCTGGATTTCATTTTTTCATTTCTTCACCTTAAAGGCCCCTTTTGGGGTATTACATAAGGGGTGGGGTAAATCATCAAATATAACACTTCTTTCACATATTTTCATGTGATATACACATTTCAATGCTAGCGTTGAAAGATGATGGGCAGGTGATGGCAGCAACTATCTACTGAATAGTTACTTAAAAATATGCTCAAAAAAGAAAGAACAAGAAATGACAAAAAATATGCATATACTGATAGGTTGTGCCCTGTGAGCTTAATAGTTGGTGTAAGGTGCAGGTGTCATATTGCTGCTCAATACAATAAATTCTTGTTGCTTAATTCAGAGGGAACAGAAAAACTATCCAGAATTAACAGAATTGTAGTAATCCCGATCGCCATCAGCTCGCGCGCCAACCCGAAGAGGTAGACGAAGTGGAGCCGGAGCCTTGTTGGCACTGCACTGTTGATTCGAACGCTACCCCCGTCGCTTTGGTTTGCGGACGTTGCTTACGGTCTTGGTACCCCAATAAACACCTTACAGAATGCTCAAGAATTATTGAATGGATCTGAAAAACCTGCCGAAGATTATATGCATCAGAATAATTTTATCTGATCAATGCCTGCACAATGGTTACCTGCACTCAGATGACGGCAAAGTTAGAACATTTTTTTTTTTTTCCCGGTTTCATCAGGTGCTTCGCATTACGTGCACAGCCGGAAAGGCCCTTTTCACCAAAGGGAAGATTCCCCTTCATAAAACGGGCCCATCATGTTTTCAGCATGCTTAACTGCATAGGGTGTCAAGAATTGCAGTGAAGCAAGCAGCATGGTGAAACTGCAGTTTTAAAATTTTCAGCGTAAAAACTGTTTTTCAATGTTTGTCTCGAATGCTTTCAGCATGCTGTCCAAGGCAGTCCGAGATGCTCTCAACGCCCAATCCTGACAGTTCTTTATCAGCTTTAAACCAACTGGGGCTGAGAGTGGTAGTGAATCTGTCCTTTCAACAACCACCAAGCACATTTGTTGCAGTCTCTGCTCCTGAGTTGTTCAGTTCTTTGTGGGCACAAGTCAGCCAAATGAAGAATCTTTCAAAAGCTTTTCCCTGCCACCTTGACTACTGGTCTCCCTTAACCATTACATGACAATGTAATTAGAAAAATTAACTGATAGCTTTGACAAGAGTAGAAAGCGAATGGCAGCCATTACATATGAGCCTGTTAACAGTGTGGTCTAGAACTTCCATTATTTTCGCAAAAAAAGAAAACAGGAAGAAATCAAAACTATATTACCATTCCTTTTTTAATTTACAGCTGATGGCCTATACAAGATAAAGGTTGGTCAACGTGGCCAAAGGCAAAAAAAAAAAAAAAAAGAATTGGAGAGCCCTGGTCTAAACTGCATAAACTGCCACAGCATGGTGTCACCAAAACAACAGGTGTACATTTGCATATATTATTCCCAGGGGTAGAATATTCCCCCCTTACTGAACATTATTCAGTAAGACACAGAAGTCACAATGCGTTTTGATCTCAAAGGCTTCTGATATTGTTCTTTGATCTTCATTCAGCCCCGATTAAAATATAAAACTTGCTGAAGTCTGCTAGCATTTAGGTGTCCCAAAAAATGAACATTTGTATGATCTGAATTCCTTTGTACTGATGCTCATACAAGCTATCATTGAAACACATACTTGTATGCCCATTGTGTGCCACAAGATATGACAGTAGGAGAAAGCTTTTACACAACTGGTAACCTTCTTCCTTTGTACAAGCCTGTTCTCTGTGGTTCGACATTCACCATTGCACACATCATTCCAAGACACTTCAAAGCAGAAGATACAGTAAAATCTCGTTGATACAAATCCGGTTGATACGAATTTTGGAATGATATGAATTCACGACTTACCCTGGCCATAGTGCATTACATACAATGCGGAAAATTTTGGATGGTTCGAGTACTCTCCCGCGCCACAATGAATGATACGAACACACGAACTGCGACCGCAACCTTGAGCCCTTCGCACCGCCCGCACATCGACTCCATGATCGCCAGCCGCGCTGTATGTATGCATCACGAGCAGTTTGCGATGACGCGTGGTCCGCACCTCGCCGACGTTGAGATTTTCTGTCGGACTCACGCCGCGAAAAACTTTCACCAGCGCGTGGCCGACCAACCGCACACGTCGCAACCGCCGCAGCTGGTGGCAGTGTACGTGACGGGTGCGCACGAATCACAATCCGCGAGCAGTTTCCGACACCGTGCGGCCTGCATGTCGCCATCTCCAGTCATGCTGTACGCGCCGCGAGAAGTATGCGAAGGCGGGCAGATCGCGCATCACCGGCATCGCGATCGTTTTCCACGCCACGAAAGGTTTGCAGCGGCGCGCGGCCGTGAGTAGTGGTCGGCAGCGCACGTGGCACTGCGCAGCTGGCATGTCTCCATCTCTGGCTAGAAGTCCGCAGAGGCACATGTCCCGCGCGTCGCCGACATTGCGATCGCCTGTCACACTGTGTGCGCCACGAGTGGAGAGCTGTGACCGCGCAACCGTAATAAACCTACATGGACGTAAACAGATCTGCGCGACTGCCTTTCCCATGCTTCTGCATACTTATCTTCATTTGATTTTACGATACGAATCTTCAGATACGAATTTTTTTGAGACCCAGTGAGATTTGTGTCACCGATGCTCTACTGTATAACTCCATACACCAGGCTCTTTTGCAGATTATGGGATATGGCTTGAATACAGTTGACGTCGGATATATCCCACCGACAATATGGCACTGTAGTTCAAGCTTATCAGATATTTGGTCAAAAAAGCCTCCAAATACGAACAGTGCATTTCTCATGGCAACATCATAATCACATTTCCCGTGCAAAGACAACCTTGCACAGCAGCTGGCTGTGCTACCTTTGCAAGAATGTGTGGTAGACGCATGAGAGTAGCCTTCGCTATCATGCTGAATGCCCAAGCAGTATCGCTGTGCGTGAACAAGGCGGCTATCGAAGCACAGCCTGCCATGTGGTGAAGCCAGTCTGACCAACAGAAGGAAATCGGAGCTCAATTTCCTCTAATGCAGAACAGTTTTAGTTCTATGGTAGCTGCGAGGCTTTCTGCTCTAAATGACATGCATAAGTGAAAAACAGAGCCTGCAAGAGCAGCTGTTGGATGCGACTGTGATCACGACAAACCTGTGCAATATGGTTTTTCTTGCCTGCTACACCCACTGTGTACAAATGAGTAGAGCAATGTGATTCCCTCAGCCTGCACCACACTGAGACAATGCTATGTCTATATACCATCTTCAGTAGCTGGTGCCTATTTTTAGAATTGTTTACCATTAAAACTATTACTTACTGCATTAAAGCCTATATATTTGCATTCTACACATTTTAAAGATGATGCATGCCAAACCTAATCTAAAAAAGATTAAAATAAGCAGATAAAGTGTGTATAAAAGGCATGTTCGGTCCAAAATAAGTTAAGACAAGCTCGATTCAAGGTTACAAAACTTTCTGTGAAAGAACTTGGTTTCACTGGTGAAAATGTTTTTTTTTCACTTCCGTTGATAAGAAGAAAAAACTTGGGCCCAAAGGCATGCATTAGCCTGAATGTGGGCAATGCAGATGCTTGGACACTTCACGCACTTGAAAATGGCCCAGTTGAGCAACTCTCATAGCTGCCACATGTACTTTAACCGATTTTTAAAATTAGTTTCCTATTCATTTCCGGCTCAACTCTTTCTTATAGATGAAAGAGCAATGACCAAGGTTGTTCAAATACTAGTTAAATACCAATACTAAACAAACAAAAAACTGCCATTTTATGTCCCACCATAATGTGCACTGGCACTGCACAACAGGTGGGCATCTTTTACATTGCACATCCATCACAATGCAGCTGCTCTAGTGAGGAAGTGACCATGCATCCTTAAACTTAGCCACCAAATTCCATACACATTCACCCTGCACTGGCACTGCACAACAGGTGGGCATCTTTTACATTGCACATCCATCACAATGCAGCTGCTCTAGTGAGGAAGTGACCATGCATCCTTAAACTTAGCCACCAAATTCCATACACATTCACCCTCAAAGCACCAAAAAACCAACAACCTAAATTTTTGCTGTTAAAAGTCGTACAAAATCAAGACTAACAGACTATTCAACACTCGTGCAAGCAGCAACAAGTGATCTGTGTGCTTTAATACCGTACTTTACCGCTAAAACCCGGCTACACAAGGAACTAGACGAGACAGAATGTTACATAAAAGCGCACACTGTCAAACACACATCGCAAATAGTCTCCTTAGGACGCTGAATACCAACTATATTGCCACATGTTCAATCAAGGCATAAGAAAAAAAGAGGCCGAATGCCAATGCCAAGAGCCAGGGAACCACAACGTACCGGCCACATTGTCCTTGCGCGAGCGAACCTTGACCTGCGCCCGGGTCACATTCTGCAGCACCACCTGGTTGAAATCGCCACTGGTGAACTTTGCCTCGGCCAGCGAGAAGGCCGCCTCCTTCATCAGGTCACCCATCAGAGACTTGGTCTGCATGCCAAGAAAGAACCCATCAGAAAAAAAAGATGAGAGCACAGAAGTGAAACGATACACACCACCGGAATAAACCGATTTCCATGACACAAGAAATACAAAACTTCACTGCAAATATCTCACAGTGCAAGAAAGTAAATACAATCTTTGGCCTCCATTTTGCCTCTTCCAGCACTATGTTTCAATAAATGCAAGCACACCAGCACACTGCTGAAAGTGCCGTTACAACTTTCACAAAATATTATGAACAGACGAGCTGTGCAAAATCGATATGTGAACATCAAGAGGGATTAGTGTCGACAATGTTACGCTTAATCATCCAATTAATATGTCAACTCCTGACAGCCCAGATGAGACAAAATATGCTAAATCACTGCCTGCCATTTCTTTTATTTGTTTATTTCCCGTCAAGATCTATAAAGCACGACAGTGGAGTAATCTGAAAACTTGCTTTCCAAGGCTCAGGATCATAGCCACCAGGAAGAACTAACATCTGAGCTTTTCGGGAGGACGTTTGTATTTTTCTCAAAAGCTACTCAAAGAGTTCTACTAAGTTTGGTTATATAAGCGCTGGCTAAAGTAAGAAAAAATCTGCACAGCAGTTCAGGCGTTGCAGCCACATTATGGTGGAATCAGGTGCAATAGAGGAAATCATACAAGACTAGAAATGAGAATACTGCGTAAAATATATTTGTATTCATTGTTCTACACAAACCGATCATTGATTACACAGGGTAAGTACTATCCCGCATCCCAAGTTACATAACGGGGATTGTACAGTGGAACCCATTTATAGTAAAGTCACTGGGACGGGCAAAAATCATTACTATATCAGGGTCTTTACAATATATCAGCTGTTGGTGAAGACAACATCCTGAAGAACCTGTCTAGTAATTAAATAGCTACTTACTGAACATGTTTTGTTGCCTAATGAAAACACTCTAAAACACCATCCATCTCTCTCATCATTTCTCGGTGCTATTTCTTTTTTTTACAGTTATAAGATTTGTTGTTCACATCTTGTGGAAGTACACCTTAAGCATGAGGTCAACGTGGCTACAAATACAACTGAGTGTGACTGACTTCATGTGAAAACCAGAGCCTTGCACGAACAAGGCATCGTCTCCTGCTTCTGTCATTTAAGAGACAATAGATGAAAAATATGCGGGAAAATCAAGTGCAGCAAATCCGCACACGCTGCGCCTCCAGTTCTTGCCATTTCTACCTCATGGTTTGTGCTGCACAGTGCTTCGAATGTTCAGCAGTTTCTTCCCATCCCTATTTCTAACTGCTCTTTTACTCTTCTTTACTTTCTGAACGGATTGTACCGCCTTCTTTCCATATTTATACACAGCTTCACTTTCTTTTTTCTACACACTGCACGCTTTCCCTCTAGGCACCAAGGCCTACGTAAAGACCCTAATGGTAAAGCCATTTTTTTAAAATTCGCTGTTCATTTAAGCATACAAAATTTATCTCGCGTTTCAGGGTAGTGTGCGTGCGGTGATGTCATTTCATGGGAAGTCGTCGTCACGGCCAGATGCACTTGACATACCAAAAATGTCTCTACTATAAAGGAGGAAAATGTGCAGTTGTCTATGGAAGATGAACTGGGTCTTTAATTTCACTTTATCATATCAGTTTTGATTACATTAGAATTTACTATAGTGAGCTTCTACATAGGCTCCAAAAGACTGTTTATAAAAAAAATACACTGAGGCATGCTATGCCACAAATGGCAATATATGTTACTGCCTGGAAGATCATCAACTTGTTTAAGAAGCTACTGCAGGGGCTGAAACAAACTGGCCGACCGAGTTTTGTTAATCCTGTCACCCAGTTCCATGTGACAACTCCGCCATTCCCTGCTCACCACCACTTGTCAGCAAAAAAAAGTCTGTGCCACCATCAATGTGCTCCACATATAATCATCTTCGTCCTGCTGCTGCCATTTCCCAATCACAGGAACATTCACCCTACACTGGCAAGCACAATGTCCTCAAACACACAACATCCATACACAAGCTGCACAAATCTACCAAATTATTGTTCTAAAAAGATTACTCCCCGGCCATTCCTGGATACGACAATGTTTGTCGAGCATCCAAAGGTACATCTGTGGGCAAGAGAAAAATTAGTATGCCACTCGTTTCAAAGTCATGACGCTGGTGGTGATGCTCACCCTTTTGTGATCCATTCCATAACCCCGTGTTGAGGCACCTATTTCATTTGCAAAATAAGCTGGTGGTGGCCACACTTGTATTTTGGTTTTTCCTACCTTATAAAAAGTGTTTTTGACATAAGTAGTGTCGCTGCTTTTGTAAGAACGCCATGCCTATCTAAACAGGCCAACTTCGATGTGTAATCAGCGACTTGGCAAATGTACACAAGCTACAGAGCAGTAGTTTGCACCAAAGCTTTCTAATATTACCAACTGCAAAACTTCCCATGAGACCCATGAACAAAAACCTGCCGTATAAGTTGTTCACAGTTCGGTGTTTACGGATAATGTCGCTGCCTGCAGCCATTAAAGAAAACCACATCCAAACTGCTAACTTTGAGAATGTTCATAAATACTCAACCACCTGGTATCAAATCAGCCGAAAAGATGCAGTAGCTAAAGTTTGAGGCAACGGTTGTGGAAATAATTAAGAGAGAAAATAAAATAAAAATGTATAACCACTTTTCAGAAGGCAGTAATGACATTAAAAGGTAGATCCTGTTGGCCGTTTTTAGATGGCACTACAATACATAAGCACCAAAAAAGCACGACAATGACAAGAAATTTAAACTGCCGGTTTGTTACTGCATTACATCCATTGCTCTATTTCCCTAGGTGATCATCAATGGCTTGCTCTTTCAGTTCATTCTTGCGGTCCAGCCTTCAATTATTTGCTAGTTGGGCAGCTTCTAATATGACCTTCCAGCCTACAACCTCCGAGTGCTGAGGTGCATGAAAAAAATTAAAAAAAGAAAAAAAAATATATGTATATATATATATATATATATATATATATATATATATATATATATATATATAAAGGAAAAACATCGCTACACTGCCAAAACATCTATTGCTATATTGCTGTTAAAGCAGGAGATATTTGCAGAAAAACATGCGTTGTAAACCCTAAATAAGCCTTCTCTACTTGGGGAATGCGACACTGGCAAAAAAATTCAATTTCCTGACAAATGGGTGTATTGCCCAATATTTAATGGAGAACTGCGTACATTGCACATTCAAGATTTAATCACAAATATCTGGTTCTAGATTGTATGTAAACATGGCCATTACACTGAGCTTTTTCGTGCCGACACAGAAAAATCTATAGTCAATTCAACCTGTTAGTTCAGATATTCGAATAATTTAAACTAGGCCCTTTTTCTCAAGCAATGCTCAGGTAAATTTATGGCGTCGGACGCTTGTTAATTTGAACAGTGGCCGGGCTTGCTTCAGTTAATTTGGAGAGGGAATTACATAGAGATATGAGCTGTGCAGACAGCAATTACTGAAATAAAATTCCCATGAAACAGTGAAGCCACTAAGAAGGTTAAGACGACGACCAAAACTGTATCAGAAATAAACCTCAGTCGCATAGTCTCAGTAGCTTTAACTTCACGCTATCCCGCAGCCTGACAGGGTGCATGCATTGACCCGTCACACCGTTTTTGGACACTGCTTGGCATGTCACTATTTTTTAGAATTACAGAATGCTGTTTTAATGCCTATGCATACATCTCCCGCATGCATCCACATGATGCTTCCAGTACATGAGTAATCCCAACTATGTAGAATAAATGCACACAATTCTTAGCTTAACAGCTGTGCATTTTTCTCTGCCTTTGCATATTTTGTCTGTTGTGACTCGAGTTCTTCACAATGGATTGTCAGCCTCCTGACAATACCTTCAATGAGCTGCTGGCCTTATAAGACTGCCAATGGTTGAGTGATTACAATTTGAAACTACAATACTGAACTCCGTAGCCTTATGCCTTATCTTACATTGCTTCAAAAAAAAAAAAAAAACAAAAAAACAAAAACGATTTCAGAGTCGCACACATGGCTTCAAGCAGCGGTAGTAAGACATATATAGAATACAGTGAGAATGAAAATGTATGATTGTAAGACAACAAAACTTAGCAGGAAAGAATGTGAAATTTCCTTATGTACAGAATCTGTGCCAACCAGCAGCACAACAAATACCACATTTGCAGAGGAAGACAAGCTGCTCAAAACTGGTACACCTTCTCCTACAATTAAACTAATTTATCACTTTTCACATCAGCACATTTGGAATAGATATATTCAATGTGCATTAAAATATTCAAAACACGTGAGAATAGAATACTAACTCCACAGTATGTCCCCACTGCACAAAATGGCCAAAGTACAGCGTTGAGAAAAAGTGGTATACAACACTGAGCCGGTGGCAGAGCTCGAGAAAACTGCATCCAAACTTTATTTAGCAACAGCTATCTAAGATCGAGACAATACTGGTGGTGCCTCATTTTATCCACACGCATGTGCCGATGTCGCTGTCTCTTACGCTGTCGGTAGATGGCATTTCAATGAAGTTTTTCCGAGCTCTGTCACTGGCTGAGTGTTGTATACCACTTTTGCTCAGGACTGTCCATCATGTGCTTGTTGCCCCAAACCCAGGTGAAAAATGTGCCTTACGAGAGGAAATAAACCACTGTAAAAGATTCTGCCTAAAACTGCAAAACAACCACAATGCACAAGTAACATTCGCCGAGGGTTTCCATCCCTCTGAGATCATTGCCCCGATGTGAACGGGTGAAATACGCAGATTCTTGCGCAGGCGACTCGGGAAAAAATAATCTGCTGACAAAGTTTACACGGAGCTATCATTTTCATAACAGGCGCCCGATAAGCTGATGGGGCGCACATCAGGGTATCAGGAGCACAGTAGAAAACACGACTAATCCTCTGCTGAATCGCAAAGTAGAACTTTCAAACTGCTCAGTGCTACAAGCAATGGAGCCCAACGCAAAAGCGTTTGGAAGCCGAGCTCCCGAGACTGAAGGCCGGAGCTCTAACCGAGCTGTAACATCTCAGAATTTTGCCCCATAAAACTGCCACCGTTGCTGGAACTAACAAACATTACTCGTAGAAACGACTATAGAACTGCACCGCTTGCCTATCACGGCCAATAAGCGGTGAAACTGAGCCAACAGACAAGAAAAAGAGCTACACACCTCCACGATTTTCTTCAGTATGGCTCTGAACCTCATTTGCAAAGCGTCGGCTTTCTTCTTCAGGAGGCTGTGACCCTTCTGGGCGCCTTTGAGCCGTAACCGCATGAGAGTCATGGCCCTGAAACGACATTACACAAACATCAAGCAAAGCTTCGGAAGCAAAAGTCCACCCCGTTTCCGAAACAGAAAGCATTAGCACCAAACCGAGGTACCATCGATCAAGGATCGTTGAAGCATACGCCCAACATTACGCTCAAGAAAGTTACTCACATGCGAGACGGAAAGATGGGTATTCTGTCTCTTCCACTCATTGTTTCACGTCAAAGGTCGGCCTGTGGAACGGAGATTTAAGAAAAGTAATTACTTCGAAGGTCTACGTGCACCTACGATGAGACAGATCATGCGCCCCCGACAGCCAGCAGCAACATCACGTGACAACTACAGCGCCACAAACCCCTCTAACTCTACGCAATTTTTGTTCAGGTTTCGGTTCTGGTTTTGTTACGATTTGTGTCTGTATGTGAAGATTTTCGCTGCTAATGCTATATTTTTGTGCCACCGTCATCACTTTAACGATGGAAAACATGTGGTGAAGAATACCACAGAGTCAAATAGCTCTACGCAACTCTTTTTTGTTAATATGATTTTCTCCACCTTTCAAGAACTATATGAAGAACAACATTTCCTCCTGCAATATGTCGACAGCATATCAATGTTACAAATTCAGTAGTGAAAAGCAAGGAATAGATGCGGTTTTCCTGCAGTTAAGTTTGCCTCAGATAGATTTCTCGACGTGAAAAAAGGAAACAAATTGAAGGTAATGTGGATATACCTATTTAGAAGAGATGGAAGAGTGTACTAAAGGCATTCAACACCAAGATTTAGTCGAGGTGTTGGGTGTTGGCACTGTCCATTCTTCGTCATGTCTTGTTGGATAGACTGATTCTTTTTTCTTAATTTTGGTAAATTCTTAAGATTTGCTACATTGTTCCTGACTTCTGTTTTAAAAGTGATAATAAGGCAATATTTAAAGGAGCATGGACGCCTTATTTTGTGCGTGAGAATTTTGAATGATGCGTAAGACTTTGCTACATGCGAATCACCATGAGCTGTTTGCCTGGGACCGTTAAATTATTTAAAATCAAATTCGTTAGTTTTTAATTGCTTTTGGTTTCGGTTTCGGTTTCGAAAGCATAATGTCGGTTCCGCTGTGTCCATATTGTGATGTCGTTTTTTTTTTTTTTTTTTTGCCAGTTTCGGAATTAAGTCCAGTTGCCTCGTGGACAGCAATCCCACTCAATATAAAAGCAGCGATTCTATTGCAGGTTTTTGCTCCCCGACGTGTCCAAAACTTCACATTAGTACAAACGGAGCGACGCTTCTAGGACGCGGACAAAGGAAAGACAAAGCACCACAGGACTCCTCCGCGCTGTGATGTCCTGTCTTTTCTTCGTCCGTGTCCTAAAGCTGCGCTGTTCTTACCAGTCATGATTTAACAATTAGCACGTTCAACCTCGCTCCCTTTTCACTTCATGGCCACGTCTCAGCTGCGCACAAACCGAAACTGGTACTATCAATAAAATAAAATTCAATTATAAATTATTTAGAGCACGTAGGTGGAAACCATATCATCCCTTAATACTATAAGGTGAAAAATGCAACCGAAATTTGTTGTCTATGCTCTTTGCCTATCAGAATTCTCCACAATCAGGCAGGGTTGTTCGTTTCGTTTTTTTTTTTCTGCATTTTCTCTTCTAATGTTACATAACTACCCTCTATATTCGCCTATCTTAAGCGAAACATATTACATAAGACAAATGCAAAAAATAAACAAATATAAACCAAAGTGATGTTTCCAATTGCTGCGATTGTTTTTACACGCGTATACGTTCAAGCAAAATAACCAACATTTAAACAAAAAATATAGAGGTTTCGGAGAGTGCGCTGCATTCATGGGCCCCGCCCACCCGTACCAATCCCGGCATTGATGCCTGCGCCAGTGCAGTTCTAACAACAAGGCGCCGATTTCAAGCGGGCCGGAGGGTGCGGTGCACGGGATTGAACCATCCGAGGAAACGGAAAAGAGAAAAAGGTTAGTACTCACCTTTTATTGCTTTTTTAATTTATTTATCGAGTTGCCTGTGTGTGCTTACAGGAATGTAAGACATCTGTGAAGGCTAAGTAAGAAGGGGCAATGGGTATCTAGCCTGCTCGTTCTTGACACAGAGATGTTCCTAGAGAAGGCTGATTCTATGTAAAGGTAATTTAAAGCTAACCTCTAAAGGCCGTCGTTTAGTAAGACCTCAATGACAGCTAGTATACCAGGGCGTGAGGAATAAAGCCAAAGCACCTTTCACGGTCGTACAACTTAGATATATAAACGACTCGTTGTTGAACTCCTGACGCAACTTCGGCTGCCCAGAAGTCATGTCAGTAAAAAAAAAATCTGCCCTCACCTAGTTAAAATAAGTGCTGGTGGCGGTATTTCGGTTCGCATGCCAGACTAAATATATAGGGGCTTATTGATAATCGCGTCACATGACAACTATAACAATTTATCAAGTTACATGGAATAGAATATCTTGTACAGCTGCCGCTTTTTTTATACTACTCCCCCATGCTGTGCGGTCTGCTGCGATAAACTATGCAGGCGCCAGACATTCAAGCTTTGTAACAAATCAGAAACTCGGATTTATTGTGCACCAGTCTGTTCCTTTGGAAGACCGGAAGTTGCAGCACAGCTTCTGGAAGGTGAAATTCCAACTTTATGTGGAGTCATGTTTTACACGCCACACTCCTCCAGGCGGGATCCGCCATTAAGCTTTTGTTATCATCTCGATCAGTATGACGCTTGGAATGAACAATTTAGCACATAGTTTCTGTTAATTTGCTGGAAACTAGGCTAATTCTGCAAGAGCAGCAAAGAGCTGGCATTGCCAAAGCTACGGCTGCATTCTGCGCATGTTAGCGCTACTATACGATTGCTACACTTTTGCCACACTTGACACGGCGATGCGCGGGATAAAAGGTATTGTGCACCAGTGGCACAGCCAGAAATATGAATCAGGGGGTGTTTTACGCCGCCGGTAGAAAACAAAAAGCGGACAAAAAGATAAAAGGCTAGAAAGAGAGAAGGGGGGTGGCGTTTCTGACACCGAAACTGCCCTCCCTGGCTACACCCCTGTTGTGCATTTCATGGAGGAAGAAAGAATTATGAACTAATATAGGTTTAGCTGATAGTGCAAAACTGACGCGGAACAGAGTTAATGCTGGTTAGTATTTGCAAACAAACTATTCGAGCTACAGGGCGGAACATTAGCCATAGGCAAGACGAAAGCACCTTTTTTTTTTTTTGCCCCAGATGACACTTTATTGGTAACCATCCAGGTCCGAACGCACGTGTTCATAGCTGACAGTTTTCAGTTTTGCTTCCACAAATTAAAGCAGGCGCAGGGCATATCTATCGATCTCGCCGCTTTTGGACGATTAGATAACTGCCTGTGGGGCCGTCGATAAGTGGGGATCGACGCATCGACGGCCCCACGTGGAAGATGATGCAGATAACAAAAGCAGGCGTAGCGTTTATTTCTACAGCGCGTTTATAGCACGTAGCAAATTTCAGAGGTCTGGCTAGGGCCATAATATTTTTCTTCCCTCACAATGATTGAAGCGAAACGGACTCAATAAGTGTTCTTTTTTATTTTATTCATATTTGAAACACTATGACCAACCATGGCACGTACAGCTTACAACAGTGACGAAGCATTTTTTTAGTTTTTTGCTTATTGAGCCGGTGCTTGGCTGATTCGTTCAACGGTACTGCTTGTATCTGAGCTAGAGGGGCGTCATCCCAAGAATAGACACTGTTACGACCGTGCATTATCCGCACTTGCGCTCTCTATTGTTCGCCTGTGGGCATGGATAAGTGTTGTGGATATGCGGTGATGGTCCTATGGCTCTAAGTGAGCCTGTTTCCAGGAATCCTGTTTTGTAAGCCTGTTTTGCTTTGTGGACACCCTGCAAATGCCAAATTGACCCTGTCAAGAGAACGTCTGGAAAAACACAAAGAAACGTCCCCCTGCGGGAAATGCAGGAAGTGCTTTCTTTATTTTGTTCACCCTTCCAGTCGAGAAGCCCTATCGTCCAGTGAGGAATGCCTCCTATCCAAAGGAGACCACAGAGTGACATGTCCGCTGACGTGCAGGACAAGAAAGGAGCATGACGCATACAGCCATTAAGTGATTTCCCAATAATGCAGGAAAGATTTGCAATTGTCGAAAACGGACAATGCTGGGAGCGTATGCGGCGCCCACGTGCACTTGGGTTTCTGAGAAGTAAATCCACTTGCCGGAACCAGCTGCCTATCGATTCTTGGCTGAAGAATAGAAATGTACCTCCTCGCCGTTCCCAATCTTTTCCCGCCAACAAGTGACCAGGCTCAACGAAACAATGCCGGGCCAGTCAGTGCTTCAGACCATCAGTGCAGTGATGTGTTCGATTGGATGCCGATATCTGAGGGGCGTGCCCTGGATTTGGTTGGTCAGCATCTTCAGAGAGGGGCTGGACATAGGGGGTTTTAAGGACAGTGCAGAGCCCGAAAAAAGCGCTCTGAGCCCTGGGTAAACGGCTCATCCAGTCGCTTCTCGCTATGAACTCTTAACGCTTGCCATTTTGCTGATGTACCTTGTAAATAATCTTGTAAATAAGTTTTCTCAAAGTGCCATTAAACCTACTTGTATATATTTTACCAACTTCGAAGATTCAGTCCTTCTTCAACCCCGAGTCTCTGCACGCTACCAAGTGAAGGCCGGGTCGACTTAGTCCCAGCGTCACGACAACTGGTGACCAGCGGTGGGATCTGAATCTACAAGACACAACATCTGATGACTGGAGGTGGGATCTGGATCTACAAGCTACAACAGCTGGTGATTCGAGGTGGATCAGAATCTACAAGCCACAACATCTGGTGATCGGAGGTGGCATCTCAAGCAACAAGCAGGAGCAACAATCGGCCAACAAGAGAGCAGCTCGGAACATCGATCGCATGTGTGGGTGAGTGCTTGGCTTTTCTTCTGATGTGGACCAGGTTCTAGAACAGGGTTAGATTTTAGAACTGGTAAAAAGTGTTGAAACGCCTTTAGGTTTGGTAGTTTGCACTGTTGTTTTGGAAGTAGCCGACACTCGGAGCGATCATGGACCTACAAAAGCTGCAGAAACCGGAACTGTTGCAATTGTGTGAGGAATTGGGAATTGATACAAGTGGTTTGGCACGAAAACCTTTGATTATAAAGGCAATCACAGATTTGGGAGCCGATGATGAGGAGCTCAGTGAAGCATGGAACCTCATCGCCCAAAAAAAGGAGGAGCAGCTCAGACAGCAGAAAGAGCGGGAAAAAGAGGAAAAGAGGCGTGAGCGTGAACTTGAGAGGGAAAAAGAGGAAAGGGAGCGCGAACGTCAGAGGGAAAAAGAGGAAAGGGAGCGTGAACTTGAGAGGGAAAAAGAGGAAAGGGAGCACGAACGTGAGAAGCTTGAAAGAGAAGCAAAAAAGCTGGACCAAGAAATTGAGCTCCGGAAATTAGAACTAGAGTTGAGCAAGAGGTCGGGCGATTGTCCCCAGCTAGCGGTACCTCGTCTCAACAAGGAGGCAGATTTCAAGATGTCAAAGTACATGCAGCCATATGTGATATCAGGGGATATCGGTCTGTATCTGGCTAACTTTGAGCGAACCTGCGAAAAACTGTCCTTCCAGCGAGACACTTGGTCTCAGAGATTATTGACGGTTCTGCCCTGCGAGGCAGCGGAGGTTGTCGCGCGGCTAAGCAAGGAGGACGCGGACAACTACGAGAAGGTCAAAGCTTGCCTTCTGAGAAAGTATAGGCTTAGCGCCGAGGCGTTCAGACAACGTTTTCGGAACGCTACTAAGTCCAGGGACGAGAGTTACCCTGAATTCCTATACAATTTAAGAGTTAATTTGGGCGAGTGGCTAAAGAGCACTGATTCCTACAGTGATAGGGACGCTGTAGTCGAGCGAATTCTTTTGGAACAGTTTTATAACTGCCTCCCAGAAAAAGAAAGAAATTGGTTACAGGACCGAGGCGCCATTAAGTCGGCAACTGAAGCTGCCGAACTCATTGAGGAGTATGCTTCGCGCCGACAATTCAGCAACCCAGCAGTGGATAGGCCCCGCAATCCCAAGTTGAGGGTGAATAACCGTCAGAAAAGGCACTTTGCTAGATTTGCAAACGAAGAAAGGAAGGCTTCTTCAGGCAAACGCCCTAGAAAGGACGGCAGTGAGAAAAGTGGGGAAGTGACAAATGCGCAGAACACAAAGAACAAGCTTGGGGCTAGGAAGCCGCTCACATGCTTTAGGTGTAATGAGCAGGGTCACATTGCCGTCAACTGCCGGAAAGAAAAGATTGCTTTCTCGTATGTCAGTGACTGCGAGGAAAATATGCAGCTTTTGGAACCTTACATGCATGACCTAGTAGTCAACGGGAAGCCTTGCAAGGTACTGCGCGATTCGGCCGCAACGATGGATGTTGTCCATCCGGCGTATGTGTCGCCTTCCGACTATACAGGACAGTGTGCGTGGATCCGCCAGGTAGTGGAGGAACAGAGTGTGTGCTTGCCAATCGCGAACGTGGTCATCGAGGGCCCTTTCGGCAAGTTGACAACCGAGGCTGCCGTTTCAGGAAAGCTTCCTAAGTGCTATCCGTATTTGTTCTCCAACAAATCGGACATGCTACTGCGAAAGAGGGGCATCCTTTTCGGAGACAGAGTTGTGCAAGCCTTAACACGTTCAAAGGCGCGAGAACTAGCTACACTGCTCATTCCAGAAGAATCCACAGCGGAGGAAACGGCAGTTAAAACAGTGGTAGATGCGGAAGATAGCAGGTCAGAAAACTTTGAGAGCGAGGCATCTCAGATAAGTCAACTTGAAAGTGAGCTTGATAAGACACGGAATGAGGACGTTCTTGAGAGTAACCTCTTGCCGCCAGTGTCTAGTAATCTCACGAGACTTCTAAGTGGAACCCGAGAGGACTTAGCTATGGAGCAAGTAAATTATCCTAAGATACAGGAGCTTCTCAAAAGGACGGAGCAGATAGGAGAACTAAAGAAATCTCAGCTGTCCGATCTGGGGGAGCTAATAACAGAGTTTGAGGCCTGCTTCGTGGACAGGCCAGGCAGGACTGATTTGACTGAGCACGATATTGAGCTGACTTCAGACGTGCCAGTGCGATCAAGGTGCTACCGATTTTCTCCAAGGCAAAGAGAAATTCTGGATAGGGAAGTAACTCGCATGCTGGAATTAGGAGTAATAAAACCCTCGGAAAGCGATTATGCTTCGCCTATGATCTTAGTAGAAGCTCCAGGTAAAGACCCTAGGCCTGTGGTAGACTACCGAAAGCTAAATTCTCTCACCAGGGATCAAGTGTATCCTATTCCGAATATTGAGGAGAGAGTAGAACAGGTCAGTAGAGCGGCATATGTGACTACGCTGGACCTTACTCGAGGATACTGGCAAGTACCGCTCACTGAACGCGCCAGCAGATACGCGGCTTTCGTCACTCCGACGGGCAGCTACCAGCCAACAATGATGAGTTTCGGGCTCAAAAATGCTCCATTTTGTTTTTCCCGACTCATGGATAGGGTTTTAAAGGGGTGTGAAACATTCGCGGTGCCTTATTTAGATGACATTGCGGTTTTTTCCGACTCATGGGCGGACCATATGGTACATCTAAGAGCTGTACTGAGCCTTTTGCGTCAAGCTGGACTAACCGTAAAGGCAGAGAAATGTTGCCTGGCAAGGGCGACCGTGGACTACTTGGGTCACAATGTAGGTCAAGGTTTCAGGAAACCCAGCGAGATTAAGATTTCTGCGGTAGCAGACTACCCGCGGCCGAGCACGAAGATGGAAATTCGAGCATTCCTAGGTCTGACTGGATACTACAATCACTACATCCCTAACTATTCAGCTTTGGCCAGCCCTCTGACCGACGCTCTCCGCAGGACAGAACCGACAAATGTAGTCTGGGACGAACAAAAGGAAGCCTCCTTCGTAAACCTGAAGGCTGTGCTGATTAGCCGTCCGGTATTGCGAGCTCCAGACTATGACCGAGAATTCACGGTCCAGTGTGATGCCAGTGATCGAGGGCTAGGTGCTGTTCTCTGCCAGAGAGATGACGACGGTAATGAGCACCCCGTGCTCTACTTGAGCAGAAAACTGAGTTCTAGAGAGAGGGCTTATTGCGCGTCAGAGAAAGAGTGCGCTTGCATTGTATGGGCCATTCAAAAATTGAAGTGCTATCTTGGAGGGGCCAAATTCACCGTAGAGACGGACCATTGTCCCCTGGCTTGGCTGCAAACTGCGACATCGAAGAACAGTCGCCTTCTTAGGTGGAGCTTGATTTTACAGCAGTACAATTTTGAAATAAGATACAAAAATGGGAAGTTAAATGGGAATGCGGACGCGCTTAGCCGCTGTTTCTAAGCAGTCCGAGATGTTCCTCACCATGTATCCAAATTGATAATCAGGTTTTATTTTTTTTTTCTCGTGCGCTTGTATATGTGTGACTATGTAAAGCAGCACGTTTGGTTTTCTAGGAATACGTGGGTCCTGAACGTCTTGAGAGTGGGCTTTTCTCGAACAACAATGGCAGTTTTCTTTTAACCTGGTCTCTTCAGACGGGGGCCGAGTGCTTGTTTAGACATGTGGTTGAGTTTCAGAGACAGCTCAAGCAATTTGGCCTACAACAATCAAGACAACGCGACAAGCAACAGCGAGCTTCAAGCGTTCACGTGCAGGCCATTAAGTCGTCTCTTCATGCAGCAGCTGCGACTGCTGCCCTCCGAGACTCTTCTGGCGGGGGAGGAGGCTGTTACGACCGTGCATTATCCGCACTTGCGCGCTCTATTGTTCGCCTGTGGGCATGGATAAGTGTTGTGGATATGCGGTGATGGTCCTATGGCTCTAAGTGAGCCTGTTTCCAGGAATCCTGTTTTGTAAGCCTGTTTTGCTTTGTGGACACCCTGCAAATGCCAAATTGACCCTGTCAAGAGAACGTCTGGAAAAACACAAAGAAACGTCCCCCTGCGGGAAATGCAGGAAGTGCTTTCTTTCTTTTGTTCACCCTTCCAGTCGAGAAGCCCTATCGTCCAGTGAGGAATGCCTCCTATCCAAAGGAGACGACAGAGTGACATGTTCGCTGACGTGCAGGACAAGAAAGGAGCATGACGCATACAGCCATTAAGTGATTTCCCAGGAATGCAGGAAAGATTTGCAATTGTCGAAAACGGACAATGCTGGGAGCGTGTGCGGCGCCCACGTGCACTTGGGTTTCTGAGAAGTAAATCCACTTGCCGGAACCAGCTGCCTATCGATTCTTGGCTGAAGAATAGAAATGTACCTCCTCGCCGTTCCCAATCTTTTCCCGCCAAGTGACCAGGCTCAACGAAACAATGCCGGGCCAGTCAGTGCTTCAGACCATCAGTGCAGTGATGTGTTCGATTGGATGCCGATATCTGAGGGGCGTGCCCTGGATTTGGTTGGTCAGCATCTTCAGAGAGGGGCTGGACATAGGGGGTTTTAAGGACAGTGCAGAGCCCGAAAAAAGCGCTCTGAGCCCTGGGTAAACGGCTCATCCAGTCGCTTCTCGCTATGAACTCTTAACGCTTGCCATTTTGCTGATGTACCCTGTAAATAATCTTGTAAATAAGTTTTCTCAAAGTGCCATTAAACCTACTTGTATATATTTTACCAACTTCGAAGATTCAGTCCTTCTTCAACCCCGAGTCTCTGCACGCTACCAAGTGAAGGCCGGGTCGACTTAGTCCCAGCGTCACGACAACACCCAACGTCTCTTATCTAAACTTGATACACCATCAAATGAAAGAGGAAGCAATGCAGTGAAGTTATCAACACTTATAAGAGAAGTCATGTCTGTGCATGTCCCTCTTCCGTCAATGCAGGTGTTGATAATGTACAGCTTAGTGCTTCATTTCTTTCATTTTTATTTTGCCCCGCCGCGGTGGTGCAGTGGTCAGGGCCTCGACTGTTGGACCCAAAGATGCGGGCTCAAATCTTGGCCGTGACAGCCGCGTTTCCATGGAGGCAAAAAACAACGCGCCCGTGTATTGTTCGATGTCAGTGCATGTTAAAGAACCCCTGGTGGTAGAAATTTCCGGAGTATTCCACTACGGCATCTCTCACAGCCTGAGTCGCTTTGGAAAGTTAAACCCCGCGAAGTTAAAAACAGGATTTCTTCATGTCGAAGCCCTAGGAAACTAATTTACTATAAAAACGCTTTCAATAAGCTAGCTCATTAAAAGAAATTCACTCCTTAACGCATTTTTGTGGTTAGTGCAAAAAAGGGGAGTTCGAAGTTCTGGATAATGACATGCCATACGAGCTTTAAGGCGAAAGCATTGATAGCTCCATAACACGAAAATCGGTCTGGCGTTGTTTTCAATACCATATGGCATCCATAAGGACGGCATCACAACTTTTGTCTAGCAACCGAAGGGTGAGCACAGGACAGCATGCACGACGCCCCTTGGCAATTTAGCGCCTCTGGCGCATCATTTGTTCCTACGGCGCATTACTAACGATCATCATTGTCCTGCCAGATTATCTCTCTTTTACATTTAAATTGTGTCGCAACCGCTCTTCGTGCCGCATTCCGTGTGGGGCCATACCATTTCGCATAATCTCTTTTAGCTTCCATCTGCTCCTCAAGCTAGAAGCTAGTTTAGATATGAATTCGAGCTCACTGGATATGTGCCTCCAGGATGAGTGGATAGGGCGAAGCACAAAGACTAGAGGGCATTGCGCTTGCGGTCACGTGGAGGCAAGCGCCACAGTGTAGGAAGCCTCATACGTATAGGCGGCCATAAGTGTGCTGAAGTTTTCTTACGAAGTAATCATTTTCTTAAGCTTTAAATGCGAGGTAAACCTGCGTAGGTTTCCCGCACAAAAATTGGCAATTACCGCATGCGAAAGCACGGGCGTTTTGACAATGGCACGGAACAAATTTCGGAAATAGCCATGGCCAAGTTTAGAGGTCGCCCTCGCGTCGGGCACAATGGCACGATGAATCATGGTTGGACATCAGTATTGTCCAAATTTACCAAAATAAAATTTCGGGGTGAATGTGCCAAATTTGAGGGTGGCCCGGGAGAAATTCAGAGGCCTCCGTTGTGTCCCGAGTAATTGAATTAAGGCCAAATTTAGTGATCACCTAGTCGCGAAGAGTTGCGCGTTGTAGCTTGTTGTAGCCGCTATACCGGACCAGGTTTGAATTACCCGCGCAAGCGTGCGGCCCCGGTATTGTGGTTTTACGAAACAGCTTAACCAGTCAAAACGACGGCACAAACAGGAAACGTCGGGCAAGCTTCGTGGTTTGTGGTTTCGAGCGTATGAGCGGTTTCACACTAGAAATGAAACTAACCACTGTAGAAGTTCTGAGTAAACGCGACGTCAGCGACGCCCGATGACTCGTTGCAGTGTCTACGGCGCTGAATTCAAACTGTATGCGATTTTGTGCCAAGTCATGCACATTATTTTAATTTGCAGTTTGGTTCAGAGGAAAGGACAGTCATTGCCCACTGTGTGGTCGTTATGTTTGACAAGAACGGAGCAAAAACCGTATGACATGCCATAGAAGAGCGGGAAGTTCGAATATGATGACAGTCCAATGCCGTCAGTTTCGATTTCGTGGAGAAAAAAAAATACACCGGATTTCAGCGCACTGGATTGCTTTGCGAAAAAAGAGTATCTTCAATTAAGAATTATATTGCATCGACTTGTCCGTGGTTTCGACCTGCCCCCCCTTGTGGGTCCTATTCACTCAGCTGTGTAAATAAAAAAGTAACTTAACGAGCATTGTTAATTAGCTGTGAGATTGAATGATTCTGCTATGAATTATCTCCCTCGCTGCTAAAAATTTTATCATGAAAATATATTCCTATTTCGCATACCTATACTTCTAGGAATGTTTTGGTTTGCTAGCTGAAACACTTAGTGTAAGTATACCCTTTTCAAGCGCGAGCAGCTGAAAAACAGGAGACGGTTGGCTTGGCCGAACAAATCCCAATTTTGCTCTTTCTGCACTTCTAAAGACCTCATTTCTCATGGCAGACCTATCTCAAATCGTCGGATGTGTACACAGCCAAGTAAGCCGAATGTGATTGATCTGTCAGGCCGAAAAATAGGCGCCAAAGGTGCTAAAGAGCGGCTCCTCAACTGGTAAGTATAGCATGCAGAGGAGGGGGGTGGAGGGGGAGAAGCGAGTCGATATAATTATTTTATCGTCTGAAAATTATATTACGTTGCACTAATATCCCTCCCTATATACATAGTCTAGTTCGCGCTCTGTCCCCGCCGCGCCAATAAACCAAAACCGGTGGTGCATAATAACTCTCGACGATTGCACTATGACGTGGTCCTGAAACCGACACACGTGCTTCTTTTAAAGATAAATTTTAGATCAATTATTCGCCTCAGCTTTGCTTTTTTCTTTTCGGTCGCATCTTCCTGTAGTAATGCAATGCCCAAAGTTATAAACCTAGCTACGAAGGCGAATTTCTCAGCGTCTATTGGTCGGTGATGGACATTGGCTTATGTTCCTAAACACGGGCTGATAACAGGGAAAAACACCTAAAAAACGTCAGCCTATCCTTTAACAACGATGCTCAGAAAAAGACAAGTTTACCGCTTCGAGAACTGTGAAAATGCACGTGCTACAAACGCTACAAGTAAGGGCAGTGTCGGCAATGCAAATCCAACAGATGAGCAAGACCAGGTATAACCGAGTAATTGCTCATTGAGATCCACCCAAGCGCAGCCATACGGCTACAGAGGAAAGCTGCATAGCTTTCTTTTGTAGACGTTTGGCTGCGCTTGGGTGGATGTCATCGAGTAATTTCTCCCTCATTACAAATCTACTCCACCTTGAGGGATTTCCCGAAATATTTGACCATTATCGTAGTATCCTGACTGGTGCACATGTGTATTTTTCTTTTTGCGTATACGTTCCCATACCTTTCACCTCTGAGAGCGCGTGCCGCTTGCGCAATAATGACGTCATAATTGCGTGGAGTGGGGCTGGTCACTCAGTTGCCCTCTGCCATGGCAGGGGAGATGGGCCGGCAGAGTAGGGAGAAGTGGTTAGAAGAGCGTCAGGAACGTGAGCGACTAAGCGAAGAGTTTCGGCTGCACATCGACGGTGACACATTGTCAACATGCGAGCCCATGACGCCGCAAGATGAGTAATTCAGGCATTTGAGTGTTACCGCAATCCCAGCCTGTAGCGGTGAATTCCCCTTGTTAGCAGTGCGCTTAATATCATATAGAGGTGATTTTAATCAATAAAGCCTGTTTTGCAATGTTTGGAATAACATTAATGCAATAAAGCAGAGTGAGCAGACACAATAATGAGAAATGCACCATAGTCGAACATAAGAACGCTACAATAAGAAAGCGTACAAGAGCATTGTATAACCAATATTTAAGGACTGAGATACATAAAAATAGGCTACTGCTGTATTTTGACAGACAGGAAGTGAAAAATGCGCCCGTGTATAATGCTATATTAGTGTACGTTAAACAACCACAGGTGGTTAAAATAAATTTGAAGCTTTTCATCCATGTTATTTCCAAATACTGCTGTCTCTCTTTTTAGAGACGTTAAACGCCATATGTACTGTATATCACATCATAAAAGCAGACAACGAAGTAAGGACGTAAGAATTAACTACTAGTAGAAGGAATGCGAAATCTCTGAAATTGTTTTCCGGAAACCATTGCAACCACTTTCGCCCCAGGAAAGTCAAACCCAAGGATATTGAAGACACTATACACGAATAACTAGATGGTTATAATTCCTTTTTCCAAAATTTCGAAGGATGCTGGTGTCGTTTAACAATTTCAACGCCATGTGTGCGTCTTTGAAGCGCGCACGTCGGCCTGTCAAAAGTTTTAATAATTACCTTTCTTTGATCAAGAAAGCTCAGGTTCCTCTTCAATTGTGTGCTGTAAATCTTATTTTGGTGCATTATTCTGGCTCAACCCCCACTTGTCCGCTAATTTTAGTAAAATTTGATATAAAAATAAAGAAATCAGTGAAATGCATATTTCGAGAACGAGAGATGGTGTTACTGGCGCGTGCTTTGCAGAGCCGATGCTCGGAGTTTCTGCGAACACGGCAATTTCCGAGTATCCATTCGGTATCAGGGTATCTCTTCTAGACTTGATTTTTCTTTCCATTTTTGCTTCGTTCCTTCGTTATTTTTGAGGTCCGAAGATACAAGCCTGATTGCTACGTCCTTGACCTTCTGGTCTTGCCGTCGTTAATTTCATGCGCGAAGCGAAAGCCCTGTAGTTTCGTTGGCGAAGGCTCACTACAGTGCTGAAAAGCGTAGTGTACGTCTGTGCGCAGTGAGGGAAGGTATTTCGACGTAACAGTCCGGCAAACAACCACCATGCGGGTCTTCCTCAGGCGCAACTGCAATCGCCTGCGCTGTGACGTCACAGGTACGTATATGTTGAGTGCATGTTGCGTTGACGCGAGTACATAGCAGCAAAATAAATGGCCATAATAAATCTTGCATGATGCCATTTTCCAGCTCAGATTTCTTCAGGCTCGAAGCACTGCTGACGATTATGTGCTAACGTGACTTGTTTCCGGGCCATGCTGCGACTTCCTTAAATGGGCCAGCTTGATGATGGGGCACAGATGACATAGCGAATACCCGTATAAATATCATGTATGCTTCTCTACTTAATAGATCGTGGGGGCACTGTAAGGATCGGTTGTCAGTACCGTCCTCCTCTGCCTGATCGTTCACGCAGCTTTATGCCTTACAATTCTCATGTCTTATCGCGTTCAGGCATGCCTACCTGAACGTTATTGGAAAAGAAAATATTTTTAGGACAAGGATCGCACGCGCTAACATTGCAATCTCATTGGCGGCAACACGCTTTCACGTCCTTAGAGTTCTTGCTATTTTTATGGAGCTTAACGTCCCAAAGGAACTGAGGCTATGACGAATGTCGCAGTTGGACGACTGCGAATAATTTCTACCACCTGGAGTTCTTTACATGAACTGACATCGCACAGTGCACGGGCGCCTTGCATTCTGCCTGGGCCGAAATGCGGAAGCTGCTGCTGTGCTCAGTGCTTAGCAGTGCTGGTTGGTTTACAAGGTGTGTGACGTCATGGGGCCACGTCATATAGCCGAGAAGGCAGGTGCGTTGGTCACGTGACATGGTTGCATGGACACGATGGCTGAATAAGCGTTAGCGCGCTTGGTTGTGGGGAAACGTGTGTACACAACTGTGCGCATCAGGTTTGCTTGGAGCTCCAAGAGCTAATTTAGAGAAGGAGCTTTGGAGAGAGCACATTTGTAAGGGCTTATCTGCGGCTTTCCGTTACGCCGCGTTTTGGAGTATATGTTATCATAATTACTAACAGCTTATCTGTGGAATTATTTAGTGCTTCAAACATAGTCAATAAAATGGGGTGGCAGTTCATATTCCACGGCGATTGCTTTGTTGCTATGCCACTATACTGGTGCGTGCAATATTGATACCAATCGCGGCGGCCCCGTATATAGTTAGTTGCCAAATGCGCAGACTGTCCTGTGATTTCAGAGCATATCATGCGATGCAAACACCTATGAATGAATGAGGTTCTAATTATGTATATGAGGGTGGCTGATGTTCCCAAAACACCTAGAAGCCTCAAATGCAGCTTTGCTCACCGGTTCGGTCTAGTTCTAAGGGGTAGAAGAATTTTTTATCTTATGGCCACTGGAGCTAGACGTAGTGTTGTCACTTTTTTCGAGGGTCACATATATAAATTGAACTTGTGCGATATCGATCACCTCGTGATTGAAAGAGGCCATTTTAACTAATGACAAAGCTTGCTTAAGCTAAAAAAGGAGAGTGCAACACATTCTGCCTTCAACGACTCATTTTGGTAGTAAACTATGAGCGCCTACAGTTTATAGCATGTATGTCATAGGTCATGCTATACAGTGATTCCTTTCAAACTCTAATCATTGAATCTATTTTGGTAAAGACGCCATGAACTTGAATTAACTGTCTAGTTGTATTCTCAGCTCTTTCGGGAGCAGAGAAAAAATCTGCAATTTGTGAATTGTTTAAGAAAAAATCATTTTTACCATCTTTATATACATACCACACTGAATCTATTTAATGGCATTTTACATATGCATACTGCGAACCATTGAACTCTTTTTGTTGCTTTGTAACAAGAACCGCTATGCGGCCTTATCACAACGACTGTACTGCACGCAATGACCTTGCGCTATTTATTCACTCACACTCAGTGACGCAAGACCTGGCTTTATTACTTTCTTTTTTACGCAAGATGCATCGAATGCACCAGGAATAATTACAGCCACACGAATCTGTTTCCACACTGTTCCAGGTTGTTCCTCTGGCGGTTTTATCAGTTTCTTCCGAGACTTTAAAGGGACCGCTGACGAGCACACCGGGCAATCGTAGTTTAAAGGGAAGGTGCATCGGTTTTAGATTTCGATGAGTTTCGAGCGGTTGAATGATTATAGCTTGCACTTAAAGCTTGCGAAATATCTTGGCGCTAGCATTTGAAACAATGGCGCTATTAGCGATTAACACCACGACGGCTATAAGGCTTCACTGCACTGCATAGTGACACGTGATGACGTCATTGACGGTACCGCTACGTTTTATGCATAGACAGACTTGGTTTGAAGAAATAAAAACAAGGCTGCTGAAAGCAAAGCCCTAGAAATGTCGATTAGCACCGTCAGAAAATGCGCAGCAGGACGTGGACGAAGGCAACGCACATCAGAAATGGTACCGTCCGTTACGTCATCACCGAACTTCTCCGCAAAACTTTTGTGCTTTGAGGAGAAGCTCGAGTTTTAGTCGTCGATTACGCCATCAGTTTGACTGCTAGAGCAAACACACTTTACATGCATTATCTACGGACTATGTAGATTTGAATCCTTGAATATCCCTAAGTTCTCGAAAAGTGATGCAGCTGCTCTTTAACGACCGACGAGCACGCTTGCTGCTATCGTCGCCGCCAAATTGCTTTTATCGAAGATTAAGAACTAATCTAAGTTCAATGAAACTCATGACGTTTGCTGAATTCGGTATTGTCGCGACTACGTGACTATTTCACTTCGACATTCCACATAAATAAAAAATATGGTCTCAGACTTTGCTGAAAATTGAGCACAAAAATAATTCATTACAAAGTAAAATCATGAGAGTATATGCTACATTACCTGTATTCTTAGTTGGGAAAAAACTTTTCGGACGTCTCTCTAGATGCCTTGCTTTGTTGCTGTTCGGCGTCATCCAAGTCCATCTTGCAGGGATTCAAGCGAATATACATGGGGTTCAAGCTAACTTTAGCCAAGGGTTAAAAATAAAACATTTGAGATAGGCCGGAGAAACCATTTGCATACAGCTGCCAGTCATCTAAGGCACCACAGGCATTCTTAATTGTGCAAATTACTAATTAGTAATTAAGACAATTTTTAAAATTTAAGAAGTATTGCCTTTAATCAATAAATGTGATTTGCACAGTTGGAGAGCACCTTCTGAAACTCCAATTCCATTTATTTCCGATAAAGAAAGCCTCACTTGTATCGTTTTTCCAAGTTCTAAAAAAAGCCTGCGAAATGCAAAAATATCCCATGACAAACGCATTCGTGGGCCACGATTTTGGGGCTTCCAATCGTGGTTTGAGTGAACGAAATTAGCCGCGGTCTTGACTCGACAGCTGCTGGCGATGGTTGCAGCCAGCGCGGTGAGCTCTCTGCGACTTGAACAGTCACATGCGCCGACTGCCTGAAGCTAACGAAGAAACTACCGCAGGCATATCGGCAGACATATATGCAGCGATTTGTGAGTTTCAGGCCACGCTTCTCTTCAGTTTTTTTTTTTCGTATATACCACTGAGGGTAGCCAACTGGAACATCCTGTTGGTAAACCGCCGCGCCTTACGCCTCTGTCTCACTCTTTTACACGTACGCTGTTAGCCCTGGGACAATCGAGCCCCTTTTTTACACCTGAAAAGGTGTAACAGCGTTTTAGAGCATATACGTCATACGCAATTACGCAGCTCAACACGTTCACTAGGCCTCTCTGAACCGCCTAGTGCCCAAGACCTTTCGTGACCTATGCGTTGCGTGCTCGCATGTATGCAGAGGTCCTGGATCTGAACCCTAGTGGCGACAAATTTATCTTATTGATGTACTTCTGTTTTCTGAAGTACTCTCGTTAGAGAAATGGCCGTTAGTGGAGTTTTGTACCTTTCTACACAAAGGGCTCCAAAACACATAACCACGCAGGTCGGTCATGCCATCATCATCAATCGAAAAGGAAGTGTATACACGGCCGAGCTAGCTGTACGGTATAATAAGTCTTGCCGAGACCTATCAAATGATTCAGCAAGTTTATGGGACACCTGCTTTGTCCTTTGCAACGATGAGCCAGTCGAAATCAAAACAATCCAATTGGTCGTTTCTGTCGCCAAGGGTGTAGTTGACAACGAATTTGTACCCCATGGACAGGCAGTCAACGCTATCTATCAGGTTGCTGTGCTTGAGAAAGAAGATCGCCGATGCCTGGAAGTTGCTCCACGACAACGTTCCCATCCACTCTCTCTTCACGTGCAGGAGTTTCTGGCCAAGCACAACTTGTGGACGCTGCCCCAGATTCTCTCTAGTCCTCACCTGGCTCTGCCAGACATATTCCTGTTCCCGAGAATCAAAAGCGCCCTGAAAGGAGTCCCTTTTGGGACATCGAAGGGATCCCAGCTACCGTGACAAAGGCTCTAAACGAGGTTCCTGTCGATGCCTTCCAGGATGCGTTCAGTGTATGGCAGTCGCTAGTAAAAATGTCTAGATGCCAAATATCACCTAAAAGATTTTTAAACGCTTGTAACAATATCTTGAATTTCTTTTCTACCGATAAAATTGCATTACTTTCCGGACAAACCATGTATATAACACATACCTGCTTGCCTTGAGAAGCACAGCCATTGAAATGAGAGCATTGTAGTGGTCCACTTTCAGTCGTATATGTTCTCCTTACGTGTCCATTTATTAATTACATCGTCGCACTCATTTTAGAAAACTTTAAGAATATCATACACAATTTAATTCTTCACTTTTAATAGGGGCTGACTCCTTTATACCATTTGGCAACGTCATGCACTATTTACATAGCATATGATATTTATTGAGCATAATAATAATTTAATTTCACGATGACTAGTAGCAAAGGATAACCTGAAGCTCAGCGGGACCCCGTCGTAACCTAACATGGTAGGAAGAAACTCCGCTTCCTCTTGCTCGTGGCAAAAATCAGCTATTGGCTTCCATTTAAATTTTGTTTTATGCTTCAATTCCAGCCGTTTACGCTGGATTTTAGTGTCGGTTTTGACACACAGCGAATCAATCTTCCACCTCATCTCACACATCGCATAAATTTGCTCTGGCGTTCTTTGGCCTCAGGCACTCTTGCGCCATTAAACCCCCGATTGCCAACCAACTGTTACTAGCATCCATTGGACGGTCCCCGATTTGTCGGCTTTGTTTGAATGTGCGGTGTTTCAAACTCGCGCGAGAAATCATGTAGTTTTCACATCATGACCGTCTAGACCAACCAAGATTTTTTCCTACACTGTAAAAAAGGAGTGTGAAATTGCAAGTATTCCTAAAGAAATTTTCTGTACCAGTGCAGATAAAATCTGTTAGACTTCATTGACCGAAATACGTTCACCCCCCCCCCCCCCCCCCACACACACTAATTTTCTGTTCTCCAGCCGAAACCTTGATTAGAAGGCAAGCCATTCGATATATATTTTGCCGTCTGTTCTATTTTCTACAGCAAATTAATTTTTACTTGAATAGTAGGTAAATTCTGAATAGAAAGCGAAATGGTAGGACAACCCCGAAGACTCTGTCCGATGATCAGCTGCGTAACAATTTCAATTTGAAAGAACATAACTAGTGGCGCTACATTGAGGTCCATTGTTGGTTGGCTCCCGGCTACAGTGGTTTCTGTTAGGCATTTTTCCACTTGCCTCTTTTCGGCGGCTAGACAACGGCTGTTGCGATGCCAATCTTATTTATGTCATAGAGTATTGCCAACGCCGAGAGATATCCGCGAGATGTAGTTGGCAAGGCTTTCACCTTAAAATAGTGTTCATAGAAGAAATTGGCGCTAAACGCAATTTTATTGTAGTTACAGGCAGAAAACTTGAAATGAAAGAGGAGAAAAAAACGTGTTATATTTGCATCATTTATTTCATTGCGAGAAAAGAAAAACAGAGAAATAAAAAGCAAAAAAACGCCGTATAACAGAAAATGTTTGTCAATTTAAAAAAAAATTTCTATCAGTTGTAAACAAAAAAAAACTTTAAAATTACAGAAAAATTAAGAAGCAGAAAACATAGCAGAACTGAAAATTTTTGGCAGGACAGCTGCCGGAAAATTTTTGTATTTTTCAACAAATATTTTTTACAGTGTACCGCCGTCTACCCCGGCGGTGCGGGCTTCTCTGTGGAACGGGCAGCTCAGTGACCCGAGGTAAAAACAAAAAAACAAAACAAAACTGATCAAAGGAGTGATGAGTGAACATATTTTTAAGATTGTTATATACGGTGGCTGTGCGAGCTTTTAGGCAGAACGGGCTGCTCAGTGGCCTGAGTAATAAAAGAAACAGATCAAAGGAGTGACGAGGAAAGATCTTACTGCTACATTTGCCGGTTTCTCATCCGTCTTCGTCATTCTCAAATTCAAGGTGGCTTCCAAATCACGTAATCACAGCTACAGTATTGCGAATAATTTCTTGAATGCCACTCATACAGGGGAGTTCACCACATGGTATACTACGCGTGACGTCATGATTCCCCAAAGCCACGTGACCGAAGCCCCCAACAGCGCGGCATGACCTAGTATACTATGAACTGGCCTTATACACTCCACCTGGGATGGGAGTGTGTATGTGTGTATAGCCAGTGATAATCAGTTTGTGGCAAAATTTTGGTCAACTTGTTTGAGGTACAGGGCTCTGAGTGATACCAAACGAATTGTTTTTCCAGCTGAATCCTAACATGTGCGAGGAATTCGAACAGACGACCTCTGTTCCTAAAAATCGTGATGGGGTGGGACCTTCGAGGGACCCGGGCGGCGTATTGACAAACCATACCCCGTAGGAGCACTCGAGCAGACGACGCTCTGACGCGCAAGCACGGGACACGACGTCCCTTCCTTTAAGTTGTTTTTTGCTTGTTTCTATTTTTTTACGCCAAAGAAAGATGGCGGCGCACATGCGCGCGCCGTTAAACGCTTCGCCGACGCTGGCGTTGGGCGTTAGTCAGACAAGAGCGTCGTCTGCTCGAGTGTACCTACGGGATATGGTTTGTCAATACGCACCCGGGCGGGCGAATTAGTGGTAATGGAGGTGCGGGTTGGACCAAAACAAATGTTTCGTAATGTAGATGTTGGTATCAGAAATAAACTTAAGATGAAGTTTTGTAAAATCCGAGCTTAAATGCTCTAAGTAGTACGCCTGTGGTGGTCGAGCTATTTTTTTTTGCTCTCTTCTCGGTGTCATGCCCAAATAGTCATCCAGGTGAAACACTATTCCCGTCGCAATGAAAACTGTCTTCTTTTGCATTAACGGTAGTTGATCACTGCCATAGTTTGCTGGCCCTGAACAACAGAGATGAAGAGGCGAGAAGACACAGGGAACCCGCACTGCTCTCAATATAGAGCTTAATCTGGTTACCTTTGGCCACTAGTAGAAGTTCTACCTTAATTGTCGCCTGAATCCTCAAAGTCCGAACTTGAGAGGTCTTCCCGAGACCGGTCGCTACCGTTGTCAAAAAAAAACAAAAAACAGAAGGAGCGGAATTATGCGAATGACGCCGCATGCCTATAGCATGTTGTGACACGAGCTTGGCGCCATTGTTGATATTTCACTCTCGATCAAATAATTCTGTTGCTACATTGTCTGCTGCAGAAAAGAAAGTGAAGTGCACGGAAACCAAAGTGTTGCAGTTTTGAAGGAACAGTAGCGCCTAAATTGGGCTACGTGTTCCATCGCGCACAAGTTTTAATCCGCCTTTTTCCCAAAATGTGGCGCCATCTGGGAGTGGTGAAAAATTCGTCTGTTACTGGTTGAAAACGCTGTTGGCGCCAGCGAAATGACGGTGTGTGTTCTGGACAACTACCGCCCTCTGTCGCATACGCCTGTCAAGAATATTTACACATGGCCTCCGAGATCAGTTACGGCTGTACCGATCACGGAGGCCAGGAACTGCGCATGTGCAGCTTGGGCTGGTGGTTTGTTTTCAACCAGGGGAGAGGCGCGCATGCGCAAAGCGGCCTTGTGAAAAAGGCGGATTACAAAATGCGTGCAAAACAATCGTTCTTGTGTGATCGACGGCCTATGGGGCGGGGCTGAGGGAGTAATGCAATTTGTTCAGAAAATGAAAGCGCATTGGGTATTACCATGGAGAAAGGAAAGAACTTAGGAGAGGCCCTGACGTCATTTTTTGAAGCCGGCGCGGCCGCGCCGCGACCGGACGCTGCAACGTCTCTCCTCCTCCTTTACCCTCCGCATTCTCTTTCTCCGCGACGCTCACGTACCTAGGGCCCTTAGCAACGTTGTTGCTAGTGGCCCGAGTTTTCATAGCAACCGCGTCGCTGTTGCTAATGGCCCGACTTGGCTAACCCTAAATTTTGACGTCACTTAATCCGCCACACTTTTTCCAATGCATTGGGAATGGCAAGGGCCTCTCCTATGTTGTTTCCTTCCTTCATGGGTTTTAGAGTGGCAAAATATGCGTACTCCACCGGGTGGCGCAGTGGTTAGGGCGCTCGACTACTGTTCCCGGATGCGGGATCGAATTCCGGCCTCAGCGGCAGCTTTTCGGTGGAGACAAGAAGCCAGGCGCCCTTGCACTGTGCGATGCCCGTGCATGGTAAAGAACCCCAAGTGGTCAAAATTTTCGGGGTCTTCCACTACGGCGTCTCTCATAGCCTGAGTCGCTTTAGGACATTAAACCCTACAAACCAAACCAAAATATACCTAGGAAGGTGCGCATTCATTTTTACGAGGAATAAGTATATCGCTGAATTAGTCTATTTAATCTCGGCAGTTTAAGTGCCCTCACACCTCACTTTTTTCTCTTATAGCTAACCGGATGGCTGGCCAGGAGAAGCGTCCTCGACAAAGGAAGGAATTGGTACGTGTTGACAAAAAAGCATTGAACAATAAAGATAACATTGCATGCAGTACATATGACCACTGCTAGACAGTGCTGTTAGGAAAATCAATAGTGAAGTATACTACATGATTTCAGGTGATGTCTGCCTAGATGAGCAAACTTTGACATTATTTTAATACATTTGCTTCTTAATCCTCTACGTGTACAGAAGGACTCTTCTGGCTAACTAAACTATCAAGAGGGTAACACAGGTTATTGGTTTAACATATTTTTGGCTACCCCTCACAGGAAAAATTCTGTGGATCATTCAGCAAGAGGCGGTCTCTATAGCTAAACAATACGGACACTACGTTAAAGATGCACTTGACGCTGCTCGACAATATTGTTTATGAGGCTGCAAAGTTTTCTTAGGAAAGTTACGTTCACTTTCTTGTCCCCATAATCAGCCAAAGCACCGTGCTATTTGACACATGAAAGGAGCATCAAGCATAATCAGTCAGTGAAAATGTGGGAGAACTTGACCTCGGCCTTTAACTCTCTATAAGGCGCAAACTTTATGGGCATGACACGTGAGTTTTTACTCACGCATTACACCTACAATGACTCTAGAAGGTTTATAATATATTTTCAAGCTAATTCAGAATTCGTAGCAAAGAGGGGTACATATGTGTTCCAATAACGTAGTAGAGAGAGGAACAGAAGATTGAAAAGGCAAGGTTAACTAGGCAGTGACCAGTAGGCTGTCCTATGCACCTGCTGAGGGGAACAAAGGGAGAAACAGGAAAGAGCGGAAACTAAGAGTTTCATGTGTCCATAACCTACTTTTATAAAGAGAGAGGGCGCATACTCAACATACTCAAATTAGTCATGCACGTGTTTCAAAGTACAAGTGCACTGTACCACAGGAATCCTAAACTCAGTTAGCTTTCTGTACAGCTCCGGCATTGACTGAACTGACAAATCCTATGATTTTCCACCAAGAAATCGGAGTAAGCGAACGATAGATGTCAGTTTTTACAACATTGTAAAATGACATGACTTGGCAGATGCATCCATACCAAAGTCTTTCAAATGTATATAAAAACTCGCACCTGAACTGAAAGTTGCTTCAAGACATCGTGGAGCAGCTGATAGGCGGAGAAGACAAAAGCTGAAAATTACAAAAATATCTCGCCAAAATAAGTCTTGTCGAACGAAACCCCTGCATGTGTGTAAACGAGTAGAGCATTAGGAAGCCTAGTAGTGAAATGCGAAAACACGCGAATGGCCGATTTCATGGTTTCGTAGTACAGAGCATGCACAAACATGCTACTTAGGATCGCTGTTGTCAATTGAAGTAAGAGGAAAATTTTTGGGAGATGTTTCAGGGTAGCACGCGATAGCGTAATGGATTTCTTCATCTCCTCCTTCCTATGCCGACACGGCCACAGTTCAGCATGAATACTTCCTGTCACGAAAGAAAGCAGCTGACGGGAGTTGGCATAATGTCGACTGTGTGGCCTGCTAAGTAAACTATTTAAAAAAAGTCACACTCACCCATTCTAAGTGCAAGGCTGAGAACATTACTGATCTGTCAATACCTATACGTGACTGAAGCTATGCGGTTCCAAATGAAAACTACAGGCTTCTTCGAAGTCTTAAACATTATTAGGAATTTGATATGGTTTGTCTGCAAACCTGGCCCCACGGTCATAATTGCATCCTTCGTCTCAAATTTATATTAGCGATTTCCTATTTTTCAACATCAAGTAGGCAAGCCGCAGTGCTACAACAAATATTAGTTGGTTCTACATAGCAGGTTTCAGAGCGGTACTACACATTATACTGGCGACCAAAATGACGGACACACAAGCGAACACGAAGCATGAACTGTGAACCCGGAATTGATTATTACACATGTAAAACCTGATTTTGGCAAGCGTGACCTTGCCATTATACATTCCTGATAAGTTCAGCTGTAAGATTTCCCAGTGCCCTAACAGATCCTGCGAGTGAACTGATCGAAAATGGATAGTGGCGCGGCCTAGTTTGCTTAATTATAAAAAATTAACAATTGTGCTCTTGCACAATCTAGGGGAAATTTTCCCACAAATTTTAGGACTTCCTTTGTCTCCACTATTCTCTAACACCGGGCTACTCTATCCTTTGACTTGGTCGACCGAACAGGCAATGCGTCTGTCCTCTACATACCACCTCAATGTTATCGCATGTAGAGAAATTTTTTTGATATCTTCAAGTATTGTTGCTACGATCAAGTATGTTTTGCGAGCGTAGTGGACATGCGTTTCCCATCTCTACGCAGAAGCGGCATGTGTCGCTTATGCGCCAAGTGGCGCAGCAGGTGGTCGACAATCGCAGTCCGAACGACGCGAGGCCGGTGCCCAGTCCTCCATGGTGGTCAACGGTGTTTTCCAGCCGCTACAAGACAGAGATGTGCCACCACCTGGACGAGCTGGGCTTCTGCAACTTCGGCGCTGGGTGTGTGTACGCACACAGCGCCGCCGAATTGCGGCCATTGCCCCGTCACCCCAAGCACCGATCGCAGCTCTGCAAGGACTTCCACGACCAGGTTTGACACCCCCCCCCCCCCCCCCCCACCGCTGTGCTAGAATTAGATTGTGCTATTCTTTTGAACTACTGCCCTGTTTTCAAGACAGGGTGCTTGGTTCTAGGTACTGCAAGGGAGTAGCTTATGCTGTTAAAGCTTCATTGTTTGACCCAGATTTCGGAAAATGACACGACCGAAAACGTGGCTCCCTCGAGACCTGCGCCCTTATGCCGCTAATCGGTCGTGCCTGACGCAGGAATATAAATTAGTTCGACAATGTGACAACTTCTTTGTTGTGCCCCAATATGCCACTTGTGCGGCTTCTGCATGGTCGCGCAATTCCGTTCTCTCAACGGTAAGGTCCCGCAACGTCTTTGTGCTCACTGCATGTCTATCAGCGAGTTAAACGGCGATTGTTGCTGAGAGTGGCCTCTGAACGCAGCCTAAAGGAAACATACTCATTGAAGGCAGGAAATGATTACGGTAAAGGTAATTGCATAGTGTAACCGTTGGCATACACTCACCTCCTGACTCTGTTCACGGCTAGTTTTCCGAATACAAGAATAAAACAAAATTTCAAAATGCAACCTAAACGGGAACACAGCCACAGCTCCTGAAAATTTATTAAATGATTTAAATTCAGTTAATTGTAAAAAAATCGGAGAACATTTTACTCAGAGAATTCGAACAGAAGTTTAAAGTGCTGAGATGTAATATTTATCCATTGCGCCATATAAGCAGCGGGAATGGTGGGTTTAAATACGCTTTTATTCGTTTTGACAAAGAATCTATTGTTGAGAGAACGGAATCACGCTGTACGGTCTACCGCCAGATACGATCGAACGGTCCGCCAAGGTGTCTTGCTCGATTTCGGAGCCGGGTTTATTCCCGGTGCCAGGTGCGTTTAGATGGATACAAAACTTTAGGTTTCTTGAACAGCTCGATGTCAGTGCATGCTAAGAAACTCCAGTTGACAGAAATTTTCTGGACAACCCCCTTAAGACATGCCAAATATACTGGGGTCGCTTTGAGATGTTGAAATCCATGAATTAATCTAAAGCGAGTTTTATAACCGTACTTAAAAATGCATGCTGTCCAATTCTTTACCGACGTAAAAGCTATAGCAGTGCCCCGCGCTAGACTGAGTTTCTCTTTCCGTCTCGTCGTGTTCAGGGTTTCTGCAGCTTCGGCTCCCGCTGCAGCTTCATTCACACTCGACGCGAGACGGCCGACATCGTTGAGGATGTGCTGAATAACATGCGGGTAGCACCGCCCATGCCCGAGAATCCTGCGACAGTGGCGGCCGCAGGGCCTCGAACAACGTCCGGGATGCAGACTCCGGCCAAGTGGGCTGGGTCCGACAAGAGCGACCCCACGCACAGCTCCACGGTGGACGGCGGAGTTGTTGCACCGCCGCCCAGCAGCGACGGCACGCCGCCGCCTAAGAGGCGCAAGAGACGAGGTCCGGGAAAGAAGAATCAGGTCTGTACCTGAAGTGTTACGTCCGCTTTTGAAGACCAAGGAACCGCCGCTGCTCGCGCAAAACGCTTGTTTTCCGCAGTGAGTTCTGAAGGAATCTCTGGAATTATTTACAGAAAAGGAAAATGCGCGACGTTTTTTTTTCGCGGGTTTTTCCGTTTTTTTGCGCGTGCATGGTTGGTAAAATATTCTAAGAAAATAGGAAGAGCTTTTGAACTACATAGTGAACCCTTTGAAGCGTCTGCAAAAGTACGAAGTTTCTCTCGAGGGAGGAAGACAGTCTTATTATCCGCTCTGCTCATATATTCTGGTTCTGAGCTACAGTAATGTGGTTTTTAAAGCCTCAGAAGGTGAGTTTGTGGCCTAAGGAATTTTTTTGCAACTGTAGGTGTATAAATATTTGTTTTTGTTTATTTATTTTGTTAGTTCAAAGTAGGAGCAGGAAGTTCTTGGCAGATTCATAATATACGGCCGATATACAATAAATGTCAAATATAGGTCAAGCTCTATAGACAATAAAACTGTAGACTATAAGCTTAAAATCAAAAACTTTAAAATGAGGGTTTACCTTGGCGTTGTGCAGAATGTGATTATTCTCGGCATGTAGCGATGTAGTGAAAACAGAATGGTTACGAATTGAGTTACCCTCTACCTTAAAAGGGTCCGGAGGAAACTAGTTAGTTAAAACACATTAACTAGTTAGTGATAAAGACAATAAAGGAACTTAGGGTCTCGCAGCGCAACAGGCATTTGGCTCGAACAAAGGAGGATTATGTTCAAGCAATGAACAATAATTTCTTGGATATAATTGCGTAGTGTTAAACACAACTATGAAGTGCGCATTAAAAGTAGGGAATATGGCACGTAGGCAAGCTACTGGCAAACTGTGAAGAGAGACAAAAGAGCTGGTTAAGAAAGAAGCTTGGAATCAAGCGTCCTGCCTGAAGAGAACTGGTAGAGCTATCCAGGGGAAAAAATAAGGCAAGGCAGCTGGCATAAGCGTAATAATCGAGACGATCGAGCATGCTCGCAAGAACGAAGGTAGCCTAAAAGCGATCAAGGTGCAATTAGGCAATGACAGAAATATGCGACAATAGTGAACAGCAATGTCGTTAACAGTATGGTAAGGGTAGAAAAGTAGTAAGAGTTCGACAGAGATCTACACAGTAGTAGTCCAAGGAATAAGGACGATACAAAGAAATTCGACATTGTCCGTCAGCAAAAAAAAAAAAAAGAGGAACAAATAAAAACGCAGAAACAACTCAGAGGGTGAGGCTCAGATAGTAGCATTATGTTGAAGCACTTGGAAATATTGCGCTGTAATAACTTGGTGATCGTGTATGCACAGAGCATTATATGACCCGGCGCGAACCGTAATTTCGGAAGGACGGTGGCATTTTATTCATCCATGAGCAAAGGGGGCGAGGAGGAACTGAAAAATAAGAGCGCTTCGCTTATTGTCCGTTGTCCTGTGAGTATTAAGTTAACCGCTAGCTGAGTGAATGAAACTTTAAACTTTAGTCGGCTAAGAAATGCACATAGTAAAGGCTGCTCGACAGTACAAGTTATGGGGCTTCGCAGCCCCTTTAAGTGTTTTAAACCGTGCGCGCGTTTTCCTATTTGTATAGGGCTTGCACGAGCAGCGCGAGTGCCCATGAGCGAGCAGCCAATCTTGAGGGGCGGGATATCAGCGGCGAAAAGACGAGGGTTGATAAGCGCGTCAAAAGCAAGGCGCGGGGCTTTTTTGCCCGGCGGGGAGGCCAGCGCGGGGCGGCGAGCGAGCGTCACGGGCCAGCGGGGTGTGCACGGACGATGGAAAGAAGACCGGCGACACGAAGATGGAAGGAGTGCCTGCAGAAACGGCCTAGGCGTATTCGCGTGATTTGCTGCCACGCGAGAAGCAATGTTTCTGGTGCCGCAGCTAGTGCTTTGGCCCTATCACTCGCCCTGTTCGCGCCGCAGAGTGTTTTGTTGGTCGCGGTCAAGCCCTGACCCTCGTTCTGCTTTATCCTTGGCAGTGTATTGTCACGCGCGTCGACAGCATGTCTCCAGCGCAGTGGCGTTTTTTTTTGTTTCTTGTTCCTTTTATCAAATGCTTTTGCGTTTATCCGGAAATAAACCGGCGTTTTTAAAAGAGACGAATTAATTGTCACTCGTCGGGCGAAACCATGGCACGCGGACCCCTTTTCTGAAAGCGGTCTTCAAGGTCTTATTCGCACTATGAATGTGGGTGATATGGAATTGAGGGAAACATAACCACACTTTATATATAGTATCCATAAATTATATTGCACCACATTTTGCCAGCGCGACGATAGCATGGCTGAAATGAAAATTTCCTGACCATTCGTGATCTTGTATCCTGCAGAACTCGGACCCTCACTGGAACAATAGCACCTGGAAACGCGAAGAGACCGACCTTCCTCCGGTAACCTTGGAACCGACTTTGCTTGATACTCCGCTGGAGGCGGACTTCCGTCGGCGCTGGAACTGGCGCTGGAAGGAAATGCCCTATCGACGTCTGGACGTCTTCGAGCAGTTATGTCCGCGCACCCCCTGCACTCTACAGTGACCTCGAAGTGAATCTCGTGACAAGACAAGGGCCCTTTACAGCCCGGCTATTCTGTGATGTGGTACGACGCTATTTTAACGACAACGTGCCCATTCTCAGCGAGGGTAGTGCCCGATAAGACTGACTTAATTATACAAAACTAGACGAGGTTATCATAGAAGGGGAAAATACTATATGAAATGACAAACTTGACGCGGGCTTGTTTGGTCTCTTTAGAAAGCGTGGCACACCGAAACGTGCCTACACAATACAAAGAGGACAAAGCAGCTAGAACTACCCTTTACTTATTTGATGGCTTCTGAACAGCGAACATGCCTATCCGTGACAAGCACTGTCTGCTATCCAGTATAGCTGCGTCACGACATGTTCTCTTTGGAAATGTTTAGCAACAGCTAGAAGTTACATTACTGCAAGGAGAAAAGGAACAGGAATCATATAAGTGGGGCACAGGCGTGCGTTTTTTAAGTTATATATTTTTACCTCTACGGGAAGCCGGCCATGTGCTTCCATCGAGGAACGGATATAAGTATAGATTATCTGAAACTCGCTTTATTAAGCTTTTTTTAAGGAACGAAAGTAGAAAAACGAGTTGAATTTAACGCAGAGAAAGACTTGCAGTAAGTCGTTATGCTATTAGATTGCTTTCGCGACTAGCACTAACGCGAGACCTCCTGGTCGCTTGCTCTTTTCTTGCGAAATGTGTGGTGAGAACTCTAGGGCGTGCTTTATGCAGGAGAAAAAGCCTCGCTCCTTTACAAAACTGATAAGAGGTCGCACGCTCCTAATCAGGCAACCGTGAGCATTTTAGGTGATGCAGCTGCCACTTTAATTTTGTAGGTTGAGTATGCAATTGTGAATCTGCTTATCTTCTACTTGACGAGCGCCTAGTTTTGGCGCCACACTCGTGGTCCAGTCTGTACGAATTGTAAAAATGGGCTGTCTTTATCGTATCTGACCGTTCTGTCTTTTGACATGAGGAATACAATAAAAGTGTACGAAATTTTGTGAAGCTTTTCCTTACAGAATTACCGTATTGAACATGTTCAATCGGTATTTTCTAGCTTCCAATGAATAAAAATATTTCCATGTTGTGATTTTACAGTGCCTCAAATGAAACGTTGACATGGGAGCATTCACCAGCAATAGCTTTCGAAAACAAATTGTGGAGATACCTTCATCAGGTTGTAGTGAATGCATTTACAGGTTCTTGGGTGAGGAAAATTTCTTTGTACTGTTGCGGTGGCCCAGGGATTGACACTCGACGACTAATGCGGAAGTCCCAAGTTCAATTTTGGCACCGGCAACCGCTTTTCGATGGAAGTGAGATGCGAGGTGCCCTGCCTACTTCGCCATTAAATAATTCGAGGTTGTCGAACGTACCTGGAGCTTTTTATTACTGCCTCTCTCGTGACATTAGTCGGTTTAGGACGCTGAGTACAAAAAGAAAATAAAACGGTTCATGCTTCCACTGCTGCATGCTGTGTGATTTTCGCGTTCATAAGCAAATTCACACAGCAGTATAATTTCAAACGCTGAGCGAAAACGCTTGCGTGCGCGACGCGAAAGCCGTACAGATTGCCGCGTTCGCATTTCAAGAGCTCATGAAGGGGAAAACGAGCATCGCGCCAAATGCTCCCTTCTCGACCTACTTTTCCGAATTTCCAACAAAAGGTGACATAGAGCCGCCTTCCACTGCCTCCGCATTCAGGAAATGATCGGGTAGCAAAAAAAAAAAAAAAGTGTGCGAAGGCCAGGCCATGAAGTCGGCAAGTGACGTAGTACTCCAGACTACGCATTTCCCACTAAAATCTGAATAAGGCGAAATTGCTGAAGCTAGTGGACCAGGTAGGAGAGAGAAAGTCTTCGAGGTGGAAGGTAAAGACAGTAGCACGGCGGTGTAGATTGATCTTAATGCCTCTAAATCCGCTGTTATCTTTCTAAAATCAAATCAAATCAGTTTCTTCAAACATCCTGTGATGCTTAGGGGCACGGACAAAAAGCCCTCGGTGGGCTTGACGAGGTCCGTGCCCCCTACAAGGCATACAGTGGACAGCGTTTGATGCGTCAATAGCAGAAATACACTAGCAGGACGCAGCTGCTCATAAACAGAAAATCATAAAGAAGGATACAAATATGATACGAATAACAATGACAAATTTTTAGGTTATGGAAAATGACAGATATGATGAACGAAAATTGCATAGCACTGGAAAACACAGCTGAATGAGTACATATGACATGGTCAAATAAAGGAACTAACAATATTACTATATGTATTTGTGCAAAAAAATAACACGCAAATCCTTGAATGATTTGTCATTGACGTCTGTGCCATCTTCTCCGGAAAGCTCGTTAAGGAGGGATGGCAAGCAAAACTTCAACATTTGTTTCCGGTAATTTTTACGGCAAACGTCAACTTTCCATTTTTCTGGTTTTCGCGTACAATACAGAGGATCGTTCGCCGAGAGCCTGGCTAGTTCAGCTAATGAATTATTGTGTTTGATTTTTTCCGATTTGTAATAGCGGATCAGTCTGTAGGGGTGTAGACACTGCATACGGATAATGTTAAACGTTTTGAACAATTCGGCTGTGTGTGAATAAGAAGGCACTTTACCAATTATGCGAATTGCAGTTTTCTGTACAAGCGAAAGTTTATTAATATTTCCGAGTGTAGTAGTTGCCCAGACAAGCGCACCATAATTCATGACTGAGGAAAACAGGGAATTGTATAGCAATATATTAGTAGAAATGGGAAACAGTGAACAGTGGCGGCGTAAATAGCCAGTTGTGCGCGATAGTTTCCTCACAAGGTAGGTAACGCGGTCGTCCCATGACATATTCTCAGAGAAAATTATTCCTAAAATTTTAAATTGCGAAACTACTTCAATGGGAGTGTTATTGATCACAAGGGATGGAAGATGGAAAACCTTATGACGTGGATGGAAGGTTCGTTTTCATTTGCCCAAGTGTTTATCAGCGCCAGTGTCCTGTTTGCTCTTTCGGCTAAAGTGAGGCTTGATTGTCCGGAGAAAAACACGCTTGTATCATCGGCGTATATAATATAGTCAACAGACTTATCAATGTTAACAATATCATTGACGTATATTAAAAACAGGAATGGCCCTAAAACACTCCCCTGAGGAACGCCTGAAGCTACTGATTTCACGGCTGAGCAATATCTGTTAGTATCAACGAACTGTGTACGGTGTTGTAAATAAGACGATAACAAAGACAGGACTTTACCGCGAAAGCCATAGTGTTCCAACTTTTGAAGGAGGATTCGGTGGTTGATAAGGTCGAAGGCTTTCGTGAAGTCTAAAAAAATGCCAAACACAATATTTTTATTTTCAAAATTTTGTAATATCAGCTCCTTTTGAGCAAGTAGAGCTAACTCGGTTGATTTGTTTTTTTGGAAACCATACTGTGCCGGAGTTGTTATATTATGCTTGTCGGAAAAGGCCTTTAAGCGTTGAAGAATAATTTTTTCGAATCCTTTGGACAAGACAGGAAGAATAGAAATTGGACGATAATTTGATAGATTATCTCTGTTGCCTTTTTTATAGATTACGGTAACTCTGGCAGATTGCATATTGCGCGGGAACACACCTGATGATAGGCAAATATTAAATACATGCGTCAGATAGGGTGCGATTACGTCAATGGCGTAAATGGTGTAATTTGGAGGCCAAGTGCATCTTCCGATTTGCTGTTGCTGAGTGACACAAACGCTGCAATAACTTCATCCTTAGTGACTGGTTTTAAGAACATAGTGTGACCATTGCTTGGCTCCATGTAACATAAATTATTATTCATATTTCTATTTTGCGCCGAAGCCACGGAAAGGAAATAATCGTTAAATGCATTGGCTAACTCAGCCCCACATAATTCTGTCTTATCTATCGTTACCTTTGAAACTGTTTCGGGAGACTGCCCGGTTAGAAAATTCAGGACCTTCCACACATCCCCCGATCGCCCAGTAGATGCATTGAAAAGATTCGTGTGGTAACGCCTTTTGGCTGCACGTAACTCTTTGTTAACGAAGTTTCGGCATTCTTTAAATTTGTTCAATGTTTCAAGGTCTCTAGTACGCAGAAACGTAGCGGACAGTTTGTCACGTTTTTTAATAATCTTAACTATATCGGTTGTGACCCATGGCTTACGAGCTTTTTTAGGCCGCTTTAACATAACTAGTGGAAATGACTCGTAGTAGACATCGATAATTTTTTTTCATTAATTTATTGTATGCGTCTTCGGGGTCAGTCGACGCAAGCACGTCAGCCCAAATTAAGCCAGCTAAACGGTCGCGAAATGACGATAGCTTTTCTGGGTTTATAGCACGGTAATAGATAGGTTGTCTGAAGTGTTTGTTAGTGTTGACAGTATGCTCAATGGACATAAAGATCGGAAGATGATCACTTAGCGCGTAATTAATAACACCACATTTCAGACGGGTTATTTCGAAATTTGTGATGATCAGGTCTAATAGAGTCTGAGAAGTAAGTGTTATTCTTGTGGGTGACTCTATAACATTCCAGCATAGGTGGCAGTTCAACAGTGTTTCCAAACTTTGCTTGACACTGTTATCAGCAAGCCAATTTATGTTGAAGTCTCCACCTATTATTACGTGGTATTTGTTCTTGTTAACAAACTCCAAAATAGAATCCAAAAAAGAAAAAAAACTGGCATGTGTCTCCAGAGGGTGGACGATAACAGACGCAGAAAATGTTTGAGTTTGATCTTAGCACTAGCGTTTCGTAATCTGGTGTGACAGTGCAGAAGTCTGGAAGCAGTTCACAGTTAATGTTACTTGAAGTTAGAGCACAAACACCGCCCCCTCGTTGGTCAGTACGATTCATGAAATATGATCGGTATTCGGGCATTCGGAACACATCAGGCTCAGTGTTGAACCAAGTTTCAGAAAACATTATTACATCAAATTGTACTCCAACTTCGCGAAAGAAACATTCTAGATCAGCATATTTGTTTCTGCCAGATTGCAAATTGAAGTGAATGCAGTTAAAACGTGCCTGAGAACTGTTGCTGGCATACATGCTCAGTTCTGATATATCTAGGTAATTTACATCGTTGAAAGCCATGACGAAGAAAACACAAGAAAGAAGAAATACAGTGAAGAAATTGATCGGGCATGAGGCAATTTTTTGCAGTAAAACGTACTTTAATCGACGCATTCACCGATAGCTACTACCCAAAATTTAAGCAACTGGGCGGCCGGTAAGCACGCGCATGTTATAACAATTATCAGTTTATGCCAAGACACAGCAAATGGGCATGCACTTTCGCTATCAGTTGCAGTGACAGTCTGCCAAAATACATTTTCAAAGCCAGTGATCTTTCCCAGCTTGAAACTAAATGTTTGGTCTTCAGCAGCACTTTTCATAATTTTAGGGCTGTTTTTTTTTGTTTTGAACACTGGCGACGATCCATTATTCCCAAGCAGTTAGCATAAGAAATGGCAAACTGTGTGCCTTTACTGGATCTTGTTAAGGTCACTCTCATTCTTAATGATTATTGTTTGCGAGCCATCCAACTGCTTTGCATATATCTTGCCCCCTCTGTTCCAGACGCGCTTCCACCCAGTAGCCTTTTTTTTGGCAACAGTCAAGCTCAGAAGGCGGCGAAGGACGGGACAGAGGTGATTATTTACGAATGTTTGCGACCATGCATTCTGAGACGATGCCTTTCAAGAACCGGGTTAGAACTTGTTCTTGGTTTTAGAGTGGTCAGTGGCCATTAAGATGCAACACAGCGATAAACTTTGCTCGAAATGTCAAAATCACTGCTTTTTGTTATACTGGCATGAAGTTACAATCTGCTCCGTTCTTGGGCTACTGAATAAAAGAAATTGTACCAACAAGATTCATTGATTTAAACAGCGCGAACAAGTAGACAAAGGACAAGATAAAAGGAAGCCACAGTACAAGCGCTGACTCACAACTATGCCTAAGCCTTTACTCCAAGGCCCAGATAAAAACAAACACGACGAAAACGAAACAATCACGTGAAACAACCCCTGGGTCACCTGCTGCACAAAAAGCCACTCAAAAAAGACATATCTATGCTTGAAAGAGCAAGAGAAGTCCTTTGTCTTCTTGTTTGCGCTGTTTAAATTAATAATGAATCTGTACCAACTCGCCCAACAAAGTATCTTGGTGTCAACAAGAGTAGTCTTCAATAACGGTGTACGTTGCTGATAGCCGCATATTACCGGCTTCCAGAAGCAATCGTTATTCGAAGCAGTTCAAAATGTAGGTGGTCACATGTGGTAAAGTTCACCATTACAATGAGACAGTGAATCTCTCGCGAAGTGCGATGACCCAGATGCCATCGGTTCAATGCGAAAACGCGTTTGGTTGTCGAATTCACAGGAAACTTTGCCTGCGTTATATAGTTGAAAAAAAAAAACAGGAACGTATTGGTCATACTCAGTAATATTTCTTTATTGAATAGAACCAAAACCAAAAGGGTGAACGCGAGCAGCGAAGGAAAACTCGCTTGTCGTTAAAAACAATATCTTGCAGCAAACCAACCTTAATACGCAAACCAGCCGTCTTCTGTCCGCGATGAGAACATGGCACAACTCGCATGTGATGACAAAGCATAATACGATGCTCTACCTGGAAATGGCCACATCACAATAGCGAGTCAGAAACTCAGCGACACAAAATCTCTACGAAGCAAGATAATTTGTCACATATTTGTGCTCGACTTAAACTCGAAACTGTTATTGCAGTCTTAGCAGTACGTTAGTCTGTAACCCCAGAATGAACATCATGGCAAGATCGTATCTCGCATCGGAAGAGTAGCTGCAATGATGTTTGAAATTCTTCGTGGTGGAAAATTGAGAAACGATTTTCAAGAAATAGCCCTAAAGAATCTGTCGTGTCAGGGTTGCGCGATTTACACCAGCCCGCACTTCTTTACCGGATTCATCGGCGTTCCGGGTGAGCACTCGAATGTGCGAGCAAAATCAGGCATGTGCATCAATGGCAGGTTGCACGCCCAGGGCGGAGTCTTTCCTGCGCCCCTGCCTCTGCACTTCATGAAGCAGAGCGCCATGAACAACAGCTGCCGGCCAGTGAGCTCTTGGAGCTCCGGAAGTCGCTTGTTTTCATCGCCCTTATCAGAGATGTGATCATCATACGCATCTACTAGAGCGCCAACGGAGACTGCCTCAGCCATGGTCATAAAGAGGTTCCTCTCCTCCAGTAACGTAGTCTTCAGGAGACAGCCTTCAAGCCTGGAGATCCAAGATCGCGAATGCTCAGGAACTCGGTGCGCTTCGATAAACAGCTGTCCCAGCATCCTGGCGACTTGGGCTCCCAATCCCCCGTAGTTTACGGCGGGTATCAGATGGTAGTCGTAGAGGGGGAACGAGAGAGAGTATGGGATCAGAATAAAGTCACCTTTCCCGTACAGTGCCGCAGACAGGTGGAACGTGGAAATGGCAACCGAAATCGCAGTATCTTCGATGCCGTTGGTGTAGTTACTGCGACTTCCTGCTATCGCGAACAAAGTCGTCGTTCTGCGCAGGTTGGTGACAAGGGACTCTTCTGTCATGTCCGGTAACACAGCCCTCTCGATGCCCGTTACGTCACCAATCCTGTCACTGCCAGAAGCAATTGGCGCTGTTGTAATGGCGGGTGCAGGGTTTTCATTGCCACCGAATGCTTGGAAGACAGTATCCAGGGACGTCCAGTTGGAAATAACAGTATTGTGTTCGTCGTGGTCCTCCCAGTGGGCCACTCGCTTTCTGAAGGACTCCCGCACAGCAAGTGTAAGACTACCTGCGTCGTGCCTCGCAATGGACCTCAGCGTGTGGCGGCTGTAGCTAGAGAAGACGACGGGGCCAGAAACGGCGTACGCATGTCCCAAGCAGAAGGCAGTGTGCAAGGCAAGTGCACGTCTGGAGTCACCATCATAGTAGTTGAATATGAGCGCCTGATTAGCAAAAAGCGCGGCGACCTGCAATATAGTTTCGGTAGCAACTGTAGCCACACATCTTGCACTGTCGAAAGTGTTAGCATAATAATACCAAATCAAATCTACCTTTATTTTACTAAAGTGAGCGTTTATCATTTTAGATATTTTCCAAGACTCTGGAGAGCACTTGCCAATATGCTTCAGATAATAAGCGTACACACCTGAGTGCCCTGCCCAACCCAGGAAAATACCTATATCTCCGCTCGGCTCTAGGACTCGAGACCCAAAGGGTCCTCGTAACACAAGTGCAGACCCCAGCAGCCGCCGCTAGATTCCCGGACTAGAGACCCCACCCACACATACCCCTCCCTTATCTTCAATACTTTTTCAGTCAGAAATCGGTGAAAAAAAAATGAGGACCAGTATTGCACATCTCCTGTTCTCATTTTTGTTGCTCACCATATGGATCAGGCGCAAAACTACCCATCGCTTAACTGTCCAAGCAGAAATTTCTTAAAAGCAGACGACTGACGAAACTTTCGGCTTAAACCCCCGTGAAGGTAGCAAACAACACAGCAGCCAAAAAAAAAATCTTAACCAAAAGACTAGCTGTTAATAGCGTTGCACAAAGAACGCCAATCGTTATTACATCGGTAAAACGGAGCAATCAAGAATTCGCCATCTCACCTGGACTGTATACCAGGAGACGAAAAGATGTGTCCTTGCGTTTCCCAGATGCTTCCATAGCTGCAGAAATGACAGCACGTACTGCGGGTTCGCACTGTAGATCTCGAAGGGCGCAACTCCTGCACTGTTGTCAAGGCCGAATACTGCCAGAGTCTTCACCCAAACGTCACGAGACAGCTCAAGTTCTGGCACGTCTACAAAGTCTGGTAGAGCTACTGGATGCACGCCCGGTCTATAGTAAGAACGCCTGAGCTCCGCCGCCGCCAGCTCCTCAACAGCATTGACTTCATCAAAAGTCACTTCGTTGGCACTGCTTTCAGAGCTGCGAAATTCTCGCTCCAAAAAGTTCTCACGAAGAACTGTGAAATAGGCCCGCTTTTTCGATAAAGACGCAGGGTGGGTCGTCTTGTTTAAGACCTCGATTATGGTTCTTCCCGAATTCAACAGCAAGCGTGGATGCGGGGACCAATGTGGAACGACGCTGAATATTACGTCCCAGCCCAGACGTAGAGATGTGGCTAGGATTGTGTGCAGGATGTTTATCTTGGCTGGACGTCGGGGCCAAGTGATGCCGGCTTCCTTCAGGGCTTCCCTAACAGCTGGCAGGTCGTCGCGTCTGCCTATAAGTAGGCCGTTGCAGCTGCGGTACATAGCCGCGGCACGTGCTTCGGTGCTCTGACGTGTCTGCAACCGAGCAGATTGACACACAAGAATGAGACCTCAAATAGTTTTGGCGTACATCAACCAATGGTTGGTTAATTTCTATAATAGAACAGATACGCAGCGAAATGGAACGCGCAGCTCCAGGCAGTATCGTGCCTAGTAGGATGTGAGGAAATTTACAGCGCCCGGTGTCGGAAAGGTGTGGGTGTGGGGGGATGGGGGGACAAAAAGATGTGAAAGGATGTACAGTGTTTGCATGCGGGAAAACGGTGGTTTAGCGGTGTCGCGAGCTTGCCATTTGTTTGCGTCTGCGCATAACGTGAACATGTGTTATTGCCGGGTGTTTTCGAACGTCGTGTTGGTTGTGGTGAAGGCTGTATCGCTGCGTAAGGCTTCTCGACGGTGCTGCATTCGTCAGCGCTTCTTCCGCAGACATCGCACAGTGGCAGGGGGTGGCGTTCAAAGCTTGAATGGCGTCTGAATGCGTCGATTTGGAGCTTAGCCCTGAATATGAGCAGGTGAGCTTTGATTTCTTTCACGATGTACGTGGAACTATAGAAAACTTTTTGCCTGGTTCCCTTGCTGAGCGTGTCGGCCACTGCACAACATTAACGGACCAGCCGGTGTTACGCGTAATTCCGTTCTCTCAATGGTAGGGTCTCGAAACTTTTCTCCTCTCTGCTCGTCTCTCAGAGAATTAAACGGCGGTGCTGAGAGGTGTCTCTGAACGCAACCTAAAGGTAACATGCACTCACTGAAGAGACGAAATGATTATCGTGACCGTTGCCATACCGTCACCTCCTGCCTGTCTTCCTGGCTGGTTTTGCGGCTATTAGTCTAAAGGGGACACACCCGAGGATAATGTTAGTATTTTTTATGTTGTGAATAAAAATAAAAGAAATTGCACTAAGATGATTCGAACATATGGTATTTTCAGTGCTGAGATAAGCAGTGTTAAGTTGTTCCATTGCGCCACAGAAGCGACGGGAATGACGGGTTTAAATGTGCTCTTATTGGTTCTGAGAGTAGTTCCGCTATTTGTCGCCATGTAACGCTGCTCAGAGGAACCTACTAGAGTTACTATATAGCCTATAAAGTAACGCTAGAGCCTACCATTGAGAGGATGGATTCACGCAGTTGTTACTGGCGGCCTGCTGTGTGAATGGTATTTTTGGATGTTTGAAACGGCTATACTAAACGCTGAAATTGCACTAAATTTGTATCTCTTATTGCGGCTGTTTTAAACCAGCCTTTTGCAGAGGAGGTATATGTTCAGCTGTCTGTCGCCCGCCACCCGTCTGTGCTACTGTTTAACCGAGATCTTATCAATGGCGCAATTTAACACCGTTTTGCACAAAGACGTGATGAACTTCCAGTGTAATTTGTTGGCATTTCGGTTTTCAAACTTCAGCAAGCATAAACTCCCAGTAACCTTAAATAGTTCGTGATTTCGCTTACACTGACTTCTGTCAGCAGCAAATAAACGCAAGCAAAATAAGTGAAGCAAGCTGTGCATGACACCCGATGAAAAGGTTGTAAATGATGGAAATTTAGCTTAGCTTAGGTTTTCACTTCAAGTGCTGAGTGGTAATGAAGCCTGTTTGAATTTCTTGTTCAGGAGGTAATTTTTTTTCTTTTGTTTTTTTTTTCTTTCCTGGCATTAATGGTATGCGTTACTTATCCCTTTTTATAGACACACCAGTCTTAGGTTCTTTTTTTTTTTTTTGCAGGCACAGTACCCGGGCGATTGTGCTATAACCAGGTTCTACGTTTTAACACCGCGTTGGGGCAGCATAGAGATTGGTCAAATTTCTGCAGTTACATTTCACTTTATGTAGCGGGCGCAACTGTATGTATAAACGTGAATCAATAAGGTATGTCTTTTGATGTAGCACAAATTTGGGTGGTATGACTCTATTCACTTTTATAGAGCCGTAGCGTTCACCCTAGGCCCATATGTATTTCAGAAGGTTCCCCCAAAAGCAAGCCCAAGCATACCTTAACATTTCGCGCAAAGAGGCAAGGTTATCAACGACAGAGGCAGAATGGAGCTTGGACCATCCGGTTAAGATATGCTCCTGTTCAACATCATGGGTCGACTTAACTGTAGTCGAAATTCATTCCAAGTTAAAATCACTTTAACAGTTACGGAGCCATTTTTTTGCCTACTTGGCAGAGCACCATTTTGTATTCGTCGCCTTTAGCCTTGTGGTTTGTCTAAAAAAGAAAAAAAAAAAGAATCTAAATTCGTGCCAAGCTACGCAAATGTCTTAATACATTTGTTCCTATTATTTTCACTGGTATTTAGAACTGCCTGCAGAGCGGATTGGAGGCGCCACAGAACTCGTGCTTCTCTCAGTGGTCAGTCTGTGGCTTTGTACGAGTATCGTTCCCAGTTGATCTACATCGACGCGTTCTCGGACACAGCAGCAACGTTTCGTGGCACTCGCGTCAGGCGAAAAACCCCTAGCTACGCTTTCATACTTGAGGGGACGGTACATACATTTGCTGGTTACGAGAAAGATGGGAAAACCAAGTAATGGCTCGAACAGCGCGAAAAATACGATGCTTCTTTATAAAGACGAATAAATGGGAGTTGAACCCTGCTATCCGCCCGCCTTTTTTGCATAATTACTAAAATTTACACTTTAATTTATGATTACAACTTTGAGGTGCTTCTTTGAAGCTGCAAGAACCACCTTCCGAATGAGGTGTGGCATCAGAGAGGCAATGATTACCGCTATTTTTCCGTTACGTAGAAAGAACGTTTGGAAGACAGGAGTTAAACCGAGTGTGCTATTTGATGCAGCTGTCATAGCTGCACACTTTCTCATTGCTCTGTGATCAACGCGTTTGTTGCGGCTCGTTTGTGAGTCAGGTTTTATTTCGAATAACAGCAAGGCATCAAGGACATCTATATGAAGCGATCTCTGACTTCGCTGGCTGCGTACAGATTTGGAGCTTTCTGCAAACGGTTCGATATATTTGGCTGCAGCGCTTTCTCCGCAATGCGTGGGGTAGACCAGCTTCGGTAAAGTGATGATGAACGAGAGTTGCACGTGATCCACGTGACACGCCGCATCGTGTCTGTGTTAGCTCTAGTGCACAGACTCGGCGGCGAGGCGCACCTTGGGCACGTAGACCATCGTCAGCAGGCGTCCCATGGTCTGCATCGCTTGTGCGACCATGAGTTCGCGGACGCTCAGCGAGCGTTCCGAGGTCCAGCCGTCGCACACGAAGCGCGTGAAGTTGTCACACGGGCGGACAGACCGGTTGAGGGAGCCCCTCAGGCGCTGTGCGTACTCGCGGCATTCCAGAGACAGACACAGGCTCACACCCGGACGATTCTGGCCCTTGAATAGATTCGCCATCAGCGCCACGCCTACCAGCGTAGCCCCGAGCAAGACGAAAACGATCAGCAGCGCGAACATCCTCGGACATCGGATGAGCCCGTTTGCACGGTCTGCCTGCAGTTACGGCATCGGCAGTGTCGAACGGGGCGTTAAAGCAAGCGCCGCATTAACTGCCTTACCTTAACTTCCATGTTGGGCCAACTGAAGTCCAAGGGGCACATGTCTTCTTCCTGTTGTTGGTGAAGGTCGCACCAGATCAATAATTAAGACAAGTGACGCTTCGTTTAACGAGGTAGCATTTAATAAACTCGCATATCGGCGACGACACACGTATGCAGTAGTTGTGACTGCGAATGCGTCAGACACGACCAAGTAGAGTAGCAATGATTTTTACATAGGCAGAACGACGAAGTATAAGCACACGACAGTGAAGTCTCAAAAGAAGTTTGCGTGCTAAATGGGTTTGTAAAGCGTTCAACATAACAATTGGAAACTAAATGGTGCGTAACGGCTGAAAAGGAAAAACATAAGTAGGTATCAATATTTTTCAGATGCCCAGAATTAGGTTAAGCGAGGTAATAAATTAAACTCCATAACTTAGTCGAAGAGTCGTCTAAAACACTTGAAGGGGGACGCTCATTAATCGCCTATATAGTATCGTTTTTCATTTATTGAACATTTATTATGGTAAAGGCCTACACGCAAGACCGATATATATTGCACTGTTCAATAACGTGCCTTGAAAAGGGCCGATAATTGTGCTGTCATAAAACTTATTTCTCAATCCAATGACAGAAAATAAGAAGAGTGGAAGAAAACTGGGCATAATTTTAAAGAAAAACAAGCTCTAACAGCCCTTACAAGAACATTAAAAAGAGTCTTCTAATCAGAGAATTGAAAAAGCCTAAAATAAAAGGAACGCCGTTCTTTTTGGTGCATAAAATTTACGCATAAAGTAAATTTGTTCGGAAGTTAATTCAGTTGTCAGCTCTGCCCCCCCCTCCCCCCCCCCCCCCCCCCAATGGTCTCAAACAAAATCATTCGTATTTTTTCGGCTCAACAGAATACATTCACAAGCTATAGGCAACCAAATGAACTGGTAGCGCTTTCGAATGGCTTCCGAGTCAAACTAAGAATTCCCTTACAATAATCTTCCTTAGCTGTTCATAGCTCGGGCTATGAGCCGGAGCCTTGATTCCTCGATTGAGACTTCTCTGAAGATCGTCCAACAAATTGGTCGCTGTGAGACACAAGCTAGCTTCAACAGTGGTTGCTTCAATGTGGTGGGGCGCGTCTGAGCCTGCCAAAGACCCTTGGCGGCCAGAAGACTGCGTCTGTTTTTGGTGGACTCCGTAGGTGACGCAGCGTCGGCAGGAAAGAATGCTTCGTCCGCTTCATCGCGCTGTTTAGCCTGCGAGAGAAATTAAAACATTTAATAATGGAAACTGGGACAAGACTGCGCTTACCGAAGGCGGTTCTTGGTTAACCATACCATATTTCTTAGTTTGCTTGAGCTTGACGAAATATGCACATAACCTAACGTTGCCCAGCTTGACCTTTAATATGGGATTAAATTTGTACGTATTGAATGAATACTTGATAGAATGAATGATTGAATGATGAATAAATGAGTGATGAATCAGTCAATCAATCAACCGACATAGCTATTACCTTTACGGTGCCAACTGAAGAAGGGACATTGCCTTGGCGTTGAAGCCCTATCACACTAAAAACATTCATATATGTGCACGTCGGAGCGGGTAGCGAAAATATAAGAGAGCTGGGGGATCGGCGGGGGGGGGGGGGGGGGGGGGGGGGGGGTCCAGCTGTGAATAATCATTTTGCATAGCCGGAACCTATCAGTGGCAGCGGCATTAATTGCCTGGGAATATTTTTCTGTTTCAGTCTTTTGTAGCCATTGTTGTGCCTGTGCTACTTGAATACAGACTATAGCAAAGGCACCACTACATCGAGCGTTGCCGCTTTCCGTTGCCTCTTGTGCTGAACCTGGCTTACACTTAAAGATTAGTGTATGAAACTGGCATTGTTAGCGTATGCCAACACATTATTTGGCCTATTTAGAGCACCTGAATCAAGGCATTTTTTTTAGAGCACTCGTCTTGTTTCCCAATGGCGTTGTTTCGATGTCAAAGTGCTCGCGCATCTCTGAATTGAGGCACCGAGACGACTGTATTTTGGCCAAGTATTAGGCTTCATCAGAGTACAGCGCAACTTGGCCAGATTACAAGACTTACAATTCTAGTTGTACGTTTTAAGCCCAAATTCTCATGTACGCGGGAGAAAATATTTATTATTTATTTATTTTAAATACCGCCGCTCTCAGTCGAGAACCTAGCAGATGGACAAAAGCAGATATTTTACGTATATGCTTACATAAGAAATTTTGAAAGAAGCAAAAGAGTACAACAAATGGAAACAACAAATGATATATCATTTTTTGCAAAAAGAAAAATTTGATAAAGCAAAACTCACACTCACATTTCGGAAAAAAGAAAATATAACTCAATAAGATGAAAAAACAAACAAACAATATTATTCATACCCAAATTCAAGTGTCAACGAGAACCAGTAATAAATATAAGATACGTTATTGATTTATTAACTAATTCTAACTAGGATAGGAACTGTGACATTAATTGGTGTTTTTTGGTGATGAGCTTTGCTCATTCTATTTTCCTATTACCCGAGGAGAAAAAGAATTCCTGAATGCGTCGTAAGAAAAAAAAAATACTCCGTTACTGTCTGTTAGTGTTGATGCCATGTTATTCCAGGCTGCGAATACGACGTGCTCTTGGTTATACCAAGTTTGCATTGATGGAGCAGAATATAAAGATTAGTCGAGATTGCTTCGCTCTTGTCGACAGTGTGTTTAGATCCGAGCGAGCTAAAGAAAGGGATGGTGAGTCAGTATGCCGTTATCTGCTGCGTGAATAAACCTTGCTGCCTCCTTCTGCACGCCTTCAATTTTGGCTATGTTAGTTGCTGTGTAAGAAAACCAAATTTTGTTATCGTATTTTAAAATTGGTTGGACGAAATGTTTTATAGGCCAAACGAACCCGACTAACGTCGGCTACGTTTCGATGGAGGCGAAATGGAGTGGCGTCCGTGGGCTGTGCGGCGTCAGTGAACGTTAAAGAACTTCAGCTGGTCGAAATTTCAGGGAACCTCTACTACGGCGTCTCTCATAAGCCGAGTCGCTTTGGGACGTTCAATCGTACGAAAAAAACCTAAACCAAACCAAACCTTAATATTCATTGGAGCGACTCTTAAGTTTCTTATTAGATAACGTTTGTAGTGCTCTATAGTCGCAACATTATTTATGTATGGCTCCCAATTAAAGCTTAATGTGAGTGTTAGTCCTCACTATTTATGTTACATTTAGAAGTTCTTGCCATTTACGATATAGGCGAAGTGAGATAATTGCTTTTTTCTTTCAATTGTCATTGCTGCAGATTTATTGACATTGACTGACATTTGCCACACCGAACACCACTATAGCGTGTTAAGCAATTCAGAAAGTATGAGATGGCCGTTTTGGCTTTTGATTTCCTTGTACTTGACGCAATAATCCGTGAAGAGTTTAATTTTGCATCCTGTAGTATTGGTTATGTCACTGATGCAGATCAAGAATACTAGTGGGCCTAGAACTGAGCCTCATGGAACTCCACATATGACAGAGACGGTATCGAATGGCATATAGCCGAAATAACGAGGTGAGAACGACCTGTCAAAAAAGAAAATTAGCTTATGCTCTAACTCTGCAGTTAATTTGATGTGACTCGTACACTCGACTGCTTTACAAAAGTAAACTAGAATCATGTTGATCTGAGAAAGGTTATATATGCAAAGGGCAACGTCATGAACTACTTCTGTCGACTGAGTGATGGCTGATAATCCAGCGCGAAAACCAAGTTGGTGAGATAGTATGTCTTTATGTTCTGGAAACGTAGCCACATGTGCTTAAAAATATGATGTCCCAGTATTCTGCATGAAGGGCTAGTCATTGATATGAGCCTGTAATTAGCAACATTCATTTCATTTCCTGTCTTATGAATAGGCATTATTTTAGCCTTTTTGTGCGGTAGATTAGCAGTTTTTAGATTAGCAACGAATTGATGCAAAGGAGGACGTTTTCTTCTACATTTTTTCCTCATATGCTTACAGCTGTTATCGAATAGCTATTATTATACAGGTGACCAGCTCCAAAAAAAGAAAAACAATAAAACTTGGTCATTTAATCGCGGATCATTTTCAGTCACCTTGTAGATAAAATGATCTTTCAGTTCCAGCGCTGTAATCAGAGGAATGGCGACATTGGATTGTTGTTCTTCAAAAACGCATTATTGTGCAAATAAAATAGGTGGTACTTATAATGAGGAGTTGCGCAAGAAGAAATATAGACACAGGAAGGAAATGAAGAAGACGAAAAAGAGCGAAGTTCTCGTGTCTGTCTTTTTGCGTCTGTCTTTTTGTGTTTAAGAACAGCCATGAACAAATTAGTCAAACACTATGTTCCTTTAAACTAAAACAAGTGAATCGGCCGAGTTATTTAACTCTTGTGCATTTGTAATGGATCTCCACGTTGTACATATTCAGCAGAACACCTCCTTGGTGTAGGGGTTTTGAGTCCGAACTGAGTTTTAGATATTTTTAAGCCTTATAGCCCTGTAGTTTCTATGCACTTGAATTAACCCGCACACACGAAGTGTACAGAAATAAAATGATCGCTTGAAAAAAGCGACTCTACATCTTTAATGGGGATTAGGGTTCCGAAGTTATCTACGGGTTTTCAATCAACTGCTTCTTGCTGTCATATTTCCAATTTGATCCACCATGTCCGAAAAGCGATAATTTGATGAGTTTAGAAGCTACGATATATTGCTATACACATCGCTATCACCGTGCCCGCTCATAGAATGTACACATGATCGATGCGACTGATGTGGAGCAGTACGCGTTATGGTCAGTGTCTACCGCGGATGGGGAAGCCGCTGACAGATTCATAGCGTATGAATCGATGGAGCCACTGAGTCGATCAATTAGTGTGCGACATGTAGTCCCTCACTCCATGTTCCTATTGAATCCAGCAATCAGCGTGTGACAGCCTTCAGCTGATCGTCACTTTGCCCCCTTACTTGCCCCGTCCCTCTCCCTCTTTTATTGCCCTCTATAGCTGCTTTGAATATGCCGATGGATATTGTTTCTCTGCACGCTACGCCACTTGTTACCAATGCTTCAGAGGGGCGTATTGAGATATATTCTTGATATTGGGCCTCATAAAATCGTAGCGCATTAAAATATATTTAGCTTGTTGACATGGCCACGCGTGTCAGTTTCAGAAATATGCAACCTGACGCAGGGTAGAGGGAGAAATGTGGACGTGACAGCAGAGAAAGCCACATCCTCCGGAAAATATGGCGTCGACAGTTTTGGCATTGTGAAGGAATTTAATAGGCCTGCATGTGGCAGGTGGTACTTGGCAGTTGGCATGGTCGGCAGCAGATTGGCCGCCAGGTTGTATGACGCCACGACACCACGTGACTACCCTTAGGCCACGCAGGCTCACATCTTGCTATAGCTTGCGACTGCATGCGAATTCTTCATAGAAAAAGAACGATACACCTTGGTTCTTGTTTTCTATCTTTTCCTTTTCTATTACTGTTGAAAATAGTACAACGTAATAAGAAAATTACTCTGAGACACCGAACTGCCCTCTCCTCCCACTTCTCAACGTGGTATACTGTCCGCTCTTTCATATATGCAAATCTCCATGTGTGGAGTATTAGAGGTAAAAATTAAAGGATTATGAACAAGCTAGCATTGAATTGAATGTAAGCGAACGACGATCCGCTAGGGCAGCCATTCGCAGTCGCTTCGTAGTACGCTCAAAGGCTGAGCATAAGTGTCCGTGAAATGTGTTTAACTGAACACGGATCGGGATAAAAATGAGGAGAAAAACAAAAGTTCATGGCTCCTATCACCCATACGTAAAGCTTCAAGGCTTGAAGCAGGTAGTTCCTTACCACTCTCAGTGAGTTTCAAGAAACTGCTTGCATTCAAAACCACCTCCCAGTATGCGGAAGTGTTACTCTTTAGAGAAAAGCTTTTTTTGTTACGCCGCGCTGCGGTGACACAGTGGTGTTCTATTGCTGTGCCCAAAGATGCGGGATCGAATCCATGTCGCTTTTCGACAGAGGCAAAAACCAAGATGCACGTGTTTTGGGCAATGACCGCCCACGTTAAAGAACCAAAGGTGGTCGAAATTTCCGGTGCCCTCCACTACGGTGTCTCTCGTCACCTGAGTTGCTTTTAAACGTTAAACACCTTAAACAAATCCAAAAAACCAATCTTTTATTAGCGTCTTGGGCAGTCAGAACACGACATCTGCAATAGCTCTCTTGTTATTTACTACAGAAGAGCAATCAAAGCTGTTAATATCACCATGCAAGGGTCGAACAAAGTGTCTATGCAATTTTTTTTCGTAGCATATCTGCTGTCGTCTGTAACGGCATCAATGTCGTAGAAGCGCACTGAATTAAGGAGAGCAGCGGAAGAGGAGGGGAGAATTCGGTGCTACTTTCTCTTTCTGTCTTTTAAGTGCCCAATAAAAGTGGCTCGAACACTCATTAGGGCGCAAAGCGCCAAACTAACGCGGTGTCAAGCACTGCGCACAGGCTGAACGAAGCTGTTTGCTCATTAAAGAAAGTAGAATAGCGGTAGTAGTGGAATATATTAACAGCACAAATCGTGTTCCGGCATTGAAAGCAAGTTGTTGCGATTGCTCTAAGGAATGTACAACACATTATATGGTACACTTCAGCTCTGTATATGACAGCTTGATGCGATAGCGTAGGCGACAACCCGACATACAAACCAAGCAGTATGAGCCCGCCTGCTTAGGCTAGGTGAAAAGTGGCTGACTCGGCCTCCAAGAGCACTGGAAGGTGGATTGGAGAGCACTGGAAGGTGGATTGTTATTTCACCTTCCCACCTGAAATAAGCCACCAGAGTTGGTACATTGTTTGTCCCAACGCCCAGTCGGAAAAAACTACAGAAACGTTTCTGATGTTACGAAAGAATTTCTGTGCGGTTTTTGACGGGAAACCTGTTGTGACAACAGAAGATTCTGTAGTAACATCAGAAATTTCTGTAAAGTGCTACCGTACTACCGTCAACAGAAATATACTACATAAAAACTACAGAACTACAGAAAAGTACTACAGAACTACAGAAAAATCTGATGGTTACGACAGAACAACAGGATATTTTGTCGATCGAATTTTTGACACAGTTCTGTAGTTTTTTTCGACTGGGCGTTCTGATGTTATATGTCGTTAAGTTGCACAAACCATCGAAGAATTAGTGGGCAGCTATGCCAGCTGCCGGTTATCACCTGCCAGCGCCATGCTCGTGATTTTCGCTCAAAACGCCGGCGCCGACAACGCTGACACAACATGGCCTGGCAAACGAGGACTTAAAGGTATCTTTCAGGGTATGCAAAGAAACTTTATGCGCCACGAGAAAACAGCTAAAGTTAGAAAGCGTGTTTGTAAAAAATAATGAGATCAACACAGCCGCGACAAGCCAGCTACTGCGTTGATCACTGGCTCGCTATCAAGGCCACGCTCCGAAGGACGCGCTATTGGGATACCGATGACGATAAGTCCAAGGTGGTGATGATAGAGGCCATGCTGTGATGACTCACATGACCAGGTATCACATGAGGATCTCACCTTGCAGGGCGGTGAAGTTTGGGCGACATATTGTAGCGCCTTGAGAGGCTTGTCTTGTTCTTGGTTGACCGTCGGGTGTGGCTCATCCGGTCCTCGGACTTTTCCACAAGAAACTTGATCAGTGGATCTGTGAGAAAAAAAGAAAAAAAAAAAGAACGAAAGCTAAATTTAGATGTGATGTAGGGTTCGTGAAACTGCGCAGCACTGAATCTTGAAATAAATCAATCAATAGATGAATTTTTTTATCAGTTTTCTTTACACAGCAACTGATGGTGGCAAGGAAAAAGCAGTCATTAAGTACGCTTGACAAGCCTCGCCACCTTTACAAAGCGGCAGTTCTGTAGCGACTGAAAGGATGCGGTTAAAGTACACTTGTTGTAACACATGGGAGAGCTACAAGGTAATACATACACACGCACACACTCATAGTTATCTGGATGCATCTGGTATTTAGGAACGAAAAAAAAAACAATTAGAAACATCTTGTGCCTATGGGGACATGACGTCACAGACTGTAACAGCCCAGCCACATCAAAGCAATTTGCAAATATATTCTCGGAATTTGTGCACGGTTACTGCAGAGTTGTATGCAATCGATTACTTTCAACTAATTACAATGTTATGTAATTTTGTAATATAACTGCGAACTAGCCCAAACCAAACACCTGTTGTATCATAACTCATTAAAAATTTCAAACAGTATCGTTTCTGGTTGCCCCGCCGGGGTGGTGTAGTGGTAAGACGCCCGAATTCGTGAAGTACTCGCGGACTTCATCCATCAAGGGTGGCAGTTCCTGGCCCTGCGGGGCTGGGACGGTAGGTCAATGCTATTTGCGGCGGGGCTAGCCAGCCACTGATTTTTATCTGTTGTAGGCGGTCATTGCACCCGCCACCGCTTTGGTGGGGGTGGACGACGGCTGTTGTTGCGGCCAGCGTCTTTCTCTCGTTTTTTGTTTTCTTGTCTATTTTATCTACTGTCCGTATTAGGGTGCGGAGGTGGCTCAGCTGCAGAGCCGGAGAGGTCCCTCTATAGGGTCCTGGTACTCCCCTGATCGGGCTGGGACAGGTAGGTCACCGCCGCTTGCGGCGGGGCCTAGCCTGCCACAGAATTTTTATCTTTTGTAGGCCGTCATTGCACCCGCCACCGTTTCGGTGGTGGACGACGGCTGTTGTGGCGGCGCGCGTCTTTCTCTCCCTCTTCCATTTCTTTCTTCTCTATTTTCTCTTCTGTCCGCACGAGGCAGCGGTGGCGGCTCAGCTACAGAGCCAGTAGCAGGCCCGTGGATTTTCTTTTCCTTCTTCCTACAGCCACAACAACAACAACCGTTTCGACCGCCTTGAGTTCTTGGATGTGTATTGCTATAGCATAGTACACGGGCTCCCTGCTTTTCGCTTTCTTAGTTAAAAGCGGCCGCCGTGGCCGGGATTCAATCCCGCGTCCTTTGGTCCAGTAGTCGAATGCCCCAGCCACTGTGTCACTTGGGCGTGTCATAGAGGATGCAGAAACTGCAATGAAAACACTGCGCAACTACGAGTGAGTGTGCAAGGACAGTGCGATGCATGCTTTTATCTTTTTTTCCACGAGAAAGCAGCTCGTGAGAGAACTAGCACGCCTACTATAAAGCAATGAGCGCCGCATTCTTGCCGTACGCTTAAAATAAACTAAATTATGCCTTCATCTCCATGCTAACCTTGCCCTTCTGTAACTGGAATATTGCACGGAGGCTGATTGATCCTCCAATCTAGCTCAACGCTATAGCTGTATACAGAGCTGACTATCGACAAGCAGTGAATAGGACACAAACATTACTTAGTTGTATAACTGTCGGTAACTAATATCGAAGGCTCCAGACTGCGTATAAAATAGATTTTGCCAAAAAGAATAAAATTGACCCAGTAGAGAAACGTGACCACTTCCGGTTACGGTATATTGCAGCGAAAGAATTGTTCACATCGCTCAGACAAGAGGACGTCCCTCATGCTGCTGCGGCTGCAAAACATAAGGGAATGCTAAAAAGTTCTTGCATGATGGGCGAGATATTTCTCTTCGTTTCACTTGTAACACCTGTTCTTAGCTGTATACTAAATTCAAGGAAGATGCCACTTACCGTTTCCGGTCCTGTGGGTTGACGACTTTGCTATCGAGAGCGCAAGTGGTCGTTACGGGTGCCGGCTCGGGCCCTGCGACCTGCGGCGAGTCGCGGTCATCCTCAGCGGGCCTCTCTGGGGCTGGTTGGAGGCTTTTCTTGCCTTTCCCAGCTTTGTCCCGCCGGCGCCGGGATGACCGCGACGACCGCGAAGGTGTACGAGCCCTGCTTGACCTTTGGCTAGACTGAGAAGCGTCCTTCTCGGTAGCAACGTTCGCAGCCACTGGGACAGACGCCGCGGTGGTGAAGGAGGCGCCGCTGCTTCTGGAAAGGCTGCCGGTTGAAGAGGCCGCGGTGACCTCTGAGCCTTTGCTTTTCATTACGACTTGGCCAGTCAATAGTGGAGCCCCTTGTCCAGATTAAGACGTAGTATACGTGGGTGCAGCCGGACAACTACTACAACGACGAAAATCGGAACGGTCGTCGCGGGGGAACGCTAGCGAAGCCCGACTCGTGTGCAGGGCGTGAATAGCGCACGCGGACAAAAAAAAAAAAAAAGAACTTCTTCTTCTTCTGCCTTGATAAATGGCACATACTCACGAAGGGGCTATGTGGCGGGAACATCATATTAAAGAACTTCGGCATCTTTTTCCCCATTCACGTAATCTACTCCTTAATTTCACGACCAACTTTGTTGTTTGCCAGTGTAATTCTGAGAGGCTAATCTTGAAGTTACAAGACGTATCCATCCTTCTTATGGCCAGCACAGCACAACACGTCTGAGGAAGTTTCTATCGGGTTTCTGTAAAATAAAAAAAAAAAAATGTCATGGTCGGAGAATTTTCAAGTTTAATTTAGGTATCAACCCAACTAGAGAGGAAAATATGTCGAAATGTTTAGTTCAGGATAAAAACAGCAACCAACAACGTGGGATGCTGAGCAATAAAGATCCGAGAGCACTGCAGAATCTGCAGCGGGGAAATGCGGAAGCCTGGACATTGCTGCTGCACACGCTACATCGCACGTCCCTTGTCGAACTCAACCAACATTCCTTTGAACGCATCAAAGTTCACCAGTATTCTATAAATGGCTTACAAGAAGGGAAAGGCGCAGCGTCATTCACTCGCGGAATCTCGCGGACAAATATCGCCGACGAGAAGTTTTCACCATGAGCATAGAAATGCCTTCGCTTCATTACACTTTCTGCATTGAATCACCCTTTAAGAATCCGATGCCATGAACCGTAGTCACCGCCGTGTCAGTCACAGTAAAATAACAGGTTGAAGATCATATATGGGCGAAGTAATGAAAAGAAGCGTAATCTACGTGCCCATAAGCACCCAAACCTGCAGGCCGTCGACTAATTAATCATTTTCAGCTCGAAAATCAGAACTATATCATCCACATCAGTAAACCGTCTGCGGCTGTATGCGCGTCTATGTGGTTGCAGGCCTACACCGAAGGGCAGAAATTTCATGACGGGAACTGGAAAGGACAAAGGTTTAGCCTGTGAGCCACAAAAAAGTGGAACGGGGTGTTGTACCGGGTATAAATCTCACTCATTGAGTTATTGTTCGGAATTTATGACTGCTCTTAGCTAGCGCCGCTATGCTTTGATGCGCATAGGGATCCTAAGCTTAGCTAGTTGTTTCTTCGCCATGTTAGTAATCAGAACCTCTTTGGCTAGAAAATGATTAAACGGGAGGGGGGTTGAGGGGTCTTTTCCTCTAAAGGCGATGTCCGACGAAAATAAATGTTCCTTTGCGATTTCGTATTTTTCCCTCAATGTACCGGTCTTTTTTTTTTGCCGCACGGCTAAAAAGTTGAGCATTGCTGAACTGGTTTTTCTGTAGTAACGTAAGAGCACGCTTATTGACGTCATTAAAAGGGAGAAAAATCGCAGTGCACAAAATACACTCGCTGTTGAAGGAAAGACGCCGTGCTGGTCGCCATGGTCTACCAACGTCCACTTCAAATGTCAATAATGAGAGCGCTTCGTAGCGGATAACTGGCAATCATAATACAAGAACAATGGCTTAAGTCAAGTATAAACGCGAGAAGCTTATAACCGGCACTCTATTAAAGAGGTGCTTCCTACACCGGGTCCGCATAACCGTCAGAAACTTTGGCTTTGCTTTTGCATTACCGTCACTGATCTTTAATTAGATTACTCAGCAACAGACATTACTGGCTCCGACGCTTCCTCCCTATACATTCGCGTCTTTAAGAAACAAACGGCAGCTTATACCAGGTGTGAATTGAAACAGTCGCACGCGACAAGGTACGTCGCTGCAGCTGCTCAGACCTTCTTAGCCGAGAAATCACGCAGGAAATCCGCGTCGTCACCGATGTTCCAGCTTCGCAAGATACTTCTTCCAGTGATCGTCATACGCCCTCAACAAGTCAAATGCTTTCCTATCGCCTACAGCAGTTCAAATTTTCCACACGGTTTCGGAAGCAGCTCAACAACCTTATCCAGCTTTCTAAAAAGACCAATAACGAAGCACATCATTTTCACATAAGCTATATTGATCACTTTTCTATTGTCTAAAGCCACTCTACAACAGTTCTGTGGATACCAGGCCACTGTGGTATCCTGGGTAACGAAAAAGGCGGATGCAGTGGCTCTATAAGCCTTCAGCATTGTTTCTGAAAGCGGATTTTCTAAAGGTAAGCGGCGCATTTGAACTACGTATAGGATGTGCTCACGAAAAAAAAGGAAGAACCCTGTCAGGAGCTTGCTGACGCACCAATTGACCTGTTTTCATTAAATATAGCCTCTTTCCAGACAGCGACTACCAGATGTACTACCTCGCCATTCGGGAACTGTTTATCATCAAACTCTTCGGTGCGTTGCGCACAGAAATAGTTTACGGTTCCGGTTAGGACGAGCGTATAATCTCTTTAAGGTATTCAATGGACGTTACGCGGAAGCCATTTTGCGGTGAATAGCGCATCTTCGCAAGTGCCAGCCGAAACAGATAATATTCTGATTAGGTATGCCTGTATACAGTCTTTGGACGTGTTATTTGCTCAGCAGTATGGCCACCACTGTGACATAGAGGCAAACGTTCTATCGAAACAGCTGCAGCGCCGTCTAACAGCACGGTATTTCCTGTTTGAATGCCCCGCGTATGCCGAAGAACGGGCTCGTATGAATATTTATTGGAATCGGTCACCCAAGTGGTCCAGAGAGCGTGTTAGGTCCCTTGGCTGTCGTAGACAGCAAAGGCGTACAATGAACATTTTAGTTTTCTGTCTATTTGATGCTACATATCGAGACAGCCTTAAATAGCTCCACGTTCCTGAACATTTCGCGATCAGTAAGCAAAGGGCATTGCCAGTCCGTTTATAGGGCATTACAAGTCACCTGTAAATGTTTTCCGGCATTCTTCTTTTATAAGTTTGGTTCCACAGTTCAACACCTCATATTATTTATTAAAATCTCACAATTCTTTAATTCCTTATCTCTCTTGTTCGATTCACTTCCCAGCGAAGAGTAGGAAATTAGCGGGTTTGAAATGCCGGCTAAATTTCATTCCTTTTTTATTGAAAAGATTCTATCTCTCTAGTTTCCGTTTTCTTGACTTTAAAACTGGGTTCAGCGGGCGTACGTTCTTAATAAATGTTTTAAGTAACGTTAAAAAATACAGGATTTGAGCAGGGTTGGATAAGAAACATACTATCGCGTGTTAGTGACGAGGCCGAAACCAGCAAACGAAGAAACTGGGGATGGACATTATGCAAATTTTATTTGGGTTGATTTGCGCGCTCAAAAAAGCTAACCGATTCGAGGGCGGCGATAACAGCAAGCTTGCTCGTCTATCGTCGATCTACGAATTGCTTAGTTCTTTTGCGAGCGCAAGTCAGCCCAAATAGAGTTCATTCAGTCCAACGCCAGTTTCTCTTCGTTTGCTGGTTACGGCATCGTGACCAACATGGGACATCTGGTGAAGATGCTGCACTTTGTGTTTAGGTCTACCCCTTCAAGCCACGACCACAACCCCCTGTTTCTGTCGCACTGGGGGACCAGCCTACAGGGCATCGAGCCAGCCGATGACTTCAAGTCCCCGAACCTCGTCTCCAGAACTCCGTCTGCTGCCGGACCCTGTTCGACCTCGAAAGAAGTCCTCCTCAGCATTAGTAATGGCCCAGTCTACAGTTCCGGTTGGCTTGCAGCAGCCCCGACAGGCCCTATTTTCTACAGCAACCCGGAAGAAGATACAGGGGACTAGCTAGACCAGTACAAATAAGCTGCCGCATTTAACAATTGGGATAAAGCTTTGAAACTTCGAAACATGTTCTTCGCTCCTGATGGAACAGCGAGGAAGTCGTATGAAAACCCCGACTCTTCGATAACGACGTGGGGGACTTCACGAAAGAACTGTTCAAATAGTTCGCGAGCGTGGTAAGGAAAGAAAAAGCGGAACAGCTTCTTTAATCCAAAGCCCAGCTTCCTAACGAGCCCATCCTCGCCTACGTTGAAGAAATGAAGCGCCCCTTACGTCGGACCAACCCAAATATGACTGAAGGGGAAAAAGTAAAATTTTATTCGAGGCGTCAAAGCATCTCTTTTTGTATGCCGCGTGAGAAACCAGTGCACCTCCACCAGATGCGACAGTCGTCGATCTACCCGCTCCTGTCGCGGCCGTCAACGGTCAATATAAATGCGGCGAAGAAACATCGAGTAAAGCCGCCGCAAACTGTGACTAACACAACCTGAACATTGTAGAAACACATGGGAGGGCATAGCTGGAATCTTTCAGATACATCTCGACGCACCTTGCGTGACGAAGAAAATTATAAAGCGCCGTCTCGCGGCAACGAGCATGAACAAGCAAACATAAGCACTAGTGCACAAGAAGCACAAGTGCAACAGAAGCACCAGTGCAACGGCGCATTTGGTTGCCATGGTAACAGTGCATGCGCAGTACTGGCCTACTGATCACGCGAAACACGTTTTTGACGAGCGTAGTGTACAGCGCTCGCTACAGAAGCCATCTAATGAAGTGGGCGGATAAAATAACTCATGATTTAGGAACTTGGCGAGTTGCCTATCAAAAGCGTAGGACAGTGTGAACCGGAGATAAGTGGGAGAGCTATTTATACTTCAGTAGACGTAGTGACATTGGCAATGTTTGCATAAGTACAAAAATGACACTTGTGGATGGTATCGGGCGGTCTTCTGTTTAACTCCATTTTATTCCTTTTCTGCGTGACGCTTGTTTCTTGACCTTCGTCGCTGAGCGTCAAGCTGCAGCCACTGTGGTCCTTGGGCACGTGTCGTGAGAGACGACGCTCCCCAGAAGCAAACTGTGCAGCATGGTATTGCGAAAGCACATGGTTTCGCCGCCTCTTGGCAGCTGAGATTGCTGCACAGAACGAAGAGGAGACATTTAGGGCACATTTATGAAACGGGAATCGGCGTCGTCTCGTCACATGCCTAAATTAAATTCATTCAGTCAGTGCACTTCTGAAACATTAAGCTACTATTAACTTCTGTTGCGAAAATAAAGAATTTCAATTAGAATTTTAATTTTTTAAATCCTGTAAATACTGTTAGCCATTCAGTGCACCATGCTCTGTATATATATATACACACGTGTATATTCAAAGCTTATCCGTCCAATCTTATAATACGCAAACGTCGTCTGGTCTCCGTATATGCAAAAAGATGTACCGTCTTTGCCAAAAGTAACCAGGCTGCAGGATCTGCTTCTTGGCCGTATGGCAATAAATTGATACCCTACCTGAAGTTTTAAATCTCTCTAAAGTAAAGGGGGGCACCTCTCCTTACACCTTAATGAGTTAAAATCCTATGGGATTTCTTATTGGCCTTACAATAATAGTGGAGCAAAACATGCAGCCTGTGGTTACTTTTGGCAAAGACGGTACACATGCTTGAATCAGTTCAATGAAAAGCGGCTCGCTTTAACCACCACAGATACAGGTGCACTGACCCTCCCACGAAGCTGCTTTCCCGCGCAGGCCTAGACACATTATCAAGTCGCGTAACACTCAATAGACTCAAGATTTTATATCAAATAATTCATAATGCATTCAACATGGATCCTGCTACTTACGTTAGTTTTAACCGTTCTAGAGAAACCCATCACAAGCACGATTTTACGATAAATTATTACTTTTGTGCTAACAACACATATCATTTTTCTTTCTTTCTTCGAGCAGTAAGAGAATGGAACGCCCCAGATAAATCTATAACTGCGCAGCATTCCTTAGAAAACTTCATGGAGCTTGCAGCCTTATCAGATCATCCACAGTCTGTATTGGTCTTAAGTTTTTGCTCACATCGAGCGTGTACACAGTGTATGATTGTATTAAGGAATATTTTGAGATGTGTCAGAACGCATGCTTTGAAGACCAGTGTTGGCTATCATTCGTCTTCTGTAAGAGTCCCAAGAGAGGACCAATAGTATCAATAATATGTTAATATATATATAGACACGAATTGCTTGTTACTAATTGGCCAGAGTTAAATTCAAACAGGATGTCACACAACTTTTTCGATTATCAATTTTATTCCAACAGTTTCGGATGGTGGGCCGTCTTTCTCCAAAGACAGGGAGCGAGAATTCCTTCTCCCTCTCTTAACAGTGGAGTAATGTGCGGACTTATTCTCCATTCTCAATTCTACCCTGAAGAAGGACGGTGGCGTCCGAAACATGTGGAATAAAATAGATAATCGTGAAAGTTGTGTGATATCCTGCTTTTAAATAAATAAATAAAAAACTATATTTATATATATATATATATATATATATATATATATATATATATATATATATATATATATATATATATATATACATACATACATACATACGAAAGATACGATTGTTACTTTTCACAGTTTCCTTTGTCGACAGTTTCGTGAACGGTCGTCACGAAACTGTCGACAAAATAAACTGTGAGAACGAACATTCGCCTCTGTCGTAATGCTCTACTTTATATATATATATATATATATATATATATATATATATATATATATATATATATATATATATATATATATATAGCAGTTCTGTATTGAACCTTTCGCTGGTCGCAGCTCTCTCCAAAGCGCTGCTCTGAGGTTATATAAAATTATAGAAGTGCTAATCATGGTGCAAACCAACACCCGACTGGAGCAAAATAAGTAATGGCCTGCTTTCATGCTTCAAGTGGCTTGATAAATTAAATCAATCTGAACGATTGTAGAACCATGCAGTACAAAGTTCAGTGTAAGAGGGAACAATGTACCCTTTGGAAACTGGCACTATTGTAAAAATTTATCTCACCATGCGATTCAGAGAGCCGACGCACACATATCCCTGGTCGTCCCCCTCTCCGTTCTCCGAAATAGCTTCCCGTTCCGCCGACGGCGCCTGTCTGGGCAGAGAAATGGCCCACTTGCTATGGTCCTCCGAGTTGTCGAAGGCTAGCGAGGCGTTGCCCGATGCCTGGTCGAAGCGCATCTGCAGTACGTCCAGCACTCGTGGTCCGGCCTCACCGTTGCAGGCCGGTGGGAGCCTGCCGCCCCGGCCATTGCGCCATGTCGAGGCAAGCACGTCAGTCCGTAGCGTCACCCCCAGTGCGGTCTCGTATACATCTACGCAAATGCGACATATGCACATGCTGCCATACTTCTTAATTCATACATATGACGAGTGATACGCAAAAGTGCGGCGGCCTGAATGAGCCAAAGTGAAGCAGTTGCTGACTCTTTTGAAGAACGTGGAAAGTAAAGTGAAATACGTACGAGGTAAAGACTCAGAAATGTTTAGAACTGCTGTGGTTCCTGACAAGAAAATCTGTGAACTAGATGCACTAATAAGTTATCATAGCACGGCAGGTAAATTGAAACCTAAATTTGCGAATAATTTCATCGGCAGCGAAATAATGAGAGCATAACGCAACTTCCAAAGCAAGGACGAACGAACAGTCAAACATCAGTGTACTGACTTCAGTATAGTATTTCGTCCTGAAATTCCATTCAGTGAATATTCGATGCAATTTGAGCGTAACTTAACGAAACGCCAAACCAACAAAAAGTGTCTCAGCCATTTGCTGTCTCAGTGGTATGACCGTGTTCTGTCCTAGCGGCTTTCAAAAGTTTTTGAAGGTTTTCAGTTTTGCCTGTTTCCGCCTTTTAACCTTCCTTTTGGGACCGATGTTACTTTGGTATCCTTTTACTCGTTTCAACTTGTCTTTTAAGCCGGCCAGGTAAGATTTTTTGAGTTACTTTTTCTGTGTGTGTGAACTTGATGGCTCCCAAGGCTTGGTCCTAGGCCAGCCTCTCTATTTGTATGTTGCCTTGTTGGAAATAAATCATTCGGGTGAAGTTGGGGCCGTGGCGTCCGTTTTTTCTGTGGTCATTGCCGTTAACGATACTGTGCTTTCCGTATTAGCAGCCACAAATCCTCAACTAGCCCGGTCAGCCACCCTCTCAGTCGCACTTTATATCTTCTGCAATTTATCAATAGAGAGAGAGAGAGAGAGAGAGAGAGAGAGAGAGATTTTAATCAGAGCTCTCAACTGGCGGGTCCTTGTGCTAATTTCCGCGAAATTGTTGCCGGGGATGGCATGGTTTAGAAGCAGTGTTTTACACCTTACAGAAAACAAGTAACCTGTAGAAATTATTGCATTTTAATATAGCCAATTACAGCGGTTAACTGCAGCCCCCGAAAATTGGCTGATAATTACTGAACAGTAATCGATTACGATTGCGTTACGTTTGATGAAGTTTATTTTCATAACACAAACTTTTCAAGCTGCAATTATCTAGAGCGACCTGCTTGAAGTTTTTAAAATATTCAAGAACAGTTGTATTTCAAATTTATCGTCCCTTTTTTTACAACGTTTCCTCTTGAAGACGTCAGCCGCTACACTAAACAATCTCTACCTGTACCGCTAGATGATAGGGCGGCGTTATACCTTATGAACTCCGTGCGCATCTGCTCGCAGTTAGGAAATGCTTCGATGCCAGCTTGTATTTCCTCTACTACCCACCGCGGTGGCTCAGTGGTTAATGCGCTCGACTGCTGAACCTAAGGACGAATACGTAATCCCAGCCTCGGCGGCAGCTTTTCGTTGTAGGCGTAAAACAAAGCGCCACGTGCTGTGCGATGTCAGCGTTGTTGTTGTGGCTGTAGGAAGAAGGAAAAGAAAATGCACGGGCCTGCTACTGGCTCTGTAGCTGAGCCACCTCCGCTGCCTCGTGCGGACAGAAGAGAAAATAGAGAAGAAGGAAAAGGAAGAGGGAAAGAAAGACGCTCGCCGCAACAACAGCCGTCGTCCACCACCGAAGCGGTGGCGGGTAAAATGATGGCCTACAACAGATAAAAATTCGGTGGCAGGCTAACCCCCGCCGCAAGCGGCGGTGACCTACCTGCCCCAACCCCATCAGGGGAGAACATATTAAGAAGCACAGTTGGTCAAATTTTGCGGAGTACTCCACTGCGGCGTCTCTCGTGGCCTGCGTTTCTTTTGTAAGCGAAACTTTGTAGACCAAGCCGAACCAAATAAAACCGAATGTCCTCTATGAAGCGCTGCGCTTCATTGTTGGCACTTTAGAAAGGCACTGCAGGAAAAGTAGTCGAAAAGCTTAAAAAGTCGAGTGGTTTTTTTTTTTTATTTCCATAGGCGGATTCTTGTGTGGAAACATGGAAAGACTTCTGAATTCTTCCGCCAAAACTGGTGGAGCTCTCGACGTCTCCTTCACTACACACACATTTGACCCTAAACCGAGGAATTGCAACAGGTGCCAGCAGAAGTTACATCAAGAACGAAGATCGCGGAGAGCGCGAAGTGGCAGTCGCCCATGAGCACCGTTATGCGGCCGAACAATCTGGCGCAATTATGTTGCCACAGACGCTTCGCCGCTGTAAGCTTTTCGGCACCGAAGTAATCTCTGAATGGTAATCAGTAGGGGGGAAATAAGCTTTGAAGTGCACAAAATGTTACATTTTGAAAAAGTAATCAAATGATTCCAAAATTACTGAAATATGTAATTAACTTCGAGTAATATAATCTATTCATATTCTATTGTCCAGAAAACAAGTGTTTTCAAATTATTATTTGATATCTTCATTCTGTACACTGATGTAATTTGTATGCCCCTCCTGCTTGGCCGTAAAGGCCTGCAGTATTGAATAAATAAAGATAATCGATTACGAGTTATCAGTTACGTGCAAATCTTATTTGAAGTAAAGTCACACTGGTGGCGAAGGAGCCTTGCGAGGATATGCTCGTGTCGCCTTTCTTAGAATCTAGTGGACCAGCCAGAAGTTTTCCCTCCGTTTTCTGTATTCATTCCATTGGACAGTCGGGATTACGACGGCGAAGAAGAGGTGCATAGATAACTCTTGGTATACTTTCCTCTAAAGCAGTGGCAGTTGGCGCCACCTATCTGTATTCTTCCATCGTTAAATGAGATTCCCCCCTTTTTAAAACAAAGAATGAATGAATATTATCCCGAATTTGAGTGCTAAGATGGCGTTAATCTATTTTTGTCCTGACTTTAAGTCACCAATGTAGCAACGATTTTAAGTATTGACTATTACCGTTGATACATTGACATACCTTAGTTATACTTAAGTATAATGATGTCGAGACACTGACTTTACCAAAATTGTAGTGTCATGGCTCAGGCTTGAGATTCCCGGATCACCTTTTATAATGTAAGACGCCTGTCGTTGTCTTCCAGCTTCCTCGTCTTAAATAATATTTTTCAGCGTTCTCCAAAAACTCATTAGAGAATTTTTTTTTGCATACAGTTGGAATCACTATTTTACTGCAGGAGTCTGTTTAGAAAAAAAAATACTTATTTTGGTGCTGTGAAAAAGGACATTCGTCTAAAATGTCAACACATTTGAGGACACAGACATGGTCAATAACAAGCTCTTAGTAACGGGGGACTATGTCGTGAGTGAGACCAGCAAACGTGTTTCATAATCCCTGCATATCGAAAATTTCGCTGACGAGTCTGCAGCCTGCTTGGGTCAAAAACTGTTGCCTGTGGCCTGTACTGATATCTTGCACATATACGTCTACTGAGTTCAGTACGAACATAGGCCCATATTTCGCTTAATAAAAAAAGCACCTTTACATATTTCAAATTTAAACTATGGACGCCAATAGTGATGCTAACCGTATCGTTAGGGGTTAAGCTAATTTGCAGCTCTCTGGCGAGGTTGTGTGAGCCAAAATTCGACTATTGGTTTGGGTTTCACCACAGGCGGCTTAGCGTTTGGCATAAGCAGCATAATGAACGGACAGACGCGGGATAATGCACCAAATAAAAATGAGCGAGCAACGTAGCAGCTATTATAGTCTTTGTCACAATTTTCTCTCCTTGGTCTTCATAAAGCAATGAAAGCTCTGCAGCTTAGAGTTTTGGCCGATGTATTGTATGCGCTCCATCCCACAGAGTAAGTACATGATGTAAATGCAGCTAAAGAAGAATGTGACAGCTTGAACAAGAAAAAAAAAAGCTTCAAAATGGAAGGTTGAAATGAAAGCCTGAAAGCGCGTAAGAAATGGGTGAGATATTCTCGAACATGGTCTATGTGCTGACGTAAGTTAGACTTGAATCGAGAAATCGCCTGAGCTCTTTTCATGTGCGTCCGCGTGCGATCACAACTAACGAGGTCCTGAACTAGGGACTTAAGCGACAGCGCGAAGCTTAAAGGCTTTAAGCGAGAGCTAGTTCAGCTTTTTCAGACGAAAAGCCGCCGGCGTAGTAACAATAGTATAGAAGTAGTAGTGGTTAGCCCCGCGTGTCGGAAGTAATCGGAAGCTGCTTTAAAAATATCATTTCATGGTAATTTGTAGTTCTATTGATTTAAGATTGATTGGTGCGTGATAGGAGATGACGAGTTAATGAAATCATTGTAATTGATTGGTTAATTAAAAATAAAATATTGAAAATGGGCTCAAGATGTCAAAACGCTCACAAGTCAATGCTTGATAATGTTGCATGAGACAATTAAGAGTAATTTGCTAAATATTTCATTGAAATAATTGAAAAATAAAAGAATTAGTGTATGGTTTTAAAGCTGTGGAAATGCTAAAAATAAAAGTCATGGCTTGATGATGGTAAATAACAAAATTTAATGTGTAAGTGATCTAGTAACTGAAATAATTGAAAAATACAAAATGTTTCAACCATCTAAAACTGCTCAAAACTGAAAGCTAATGTTTGTTGAAGCTAAGTATTGGTGCGTAAAAAATGGAAAAATAAAGTGAGAAACTGGTCCGTGTGTGTGAAACGCTATCGCGTCACACACTTAACGGCAGAGCTTTAGTGTCCCCTAATTATTTTTACTTCAATAAATGTTCTCAGGCCACCGTTTATCTTGTCGCATTAGAAGTCCTGCGCATTCCTTTTTAATTTCTACTAAGGATTAACACGCGTAGGCTCCCTTACCTACTCCTCTCCCTTCCTGTCTCATAACCTTGTCACTTTGAAAACCAGGCTTAGCGCGAAAAAAAAAAAAAACAGGGACAACATGGAACATATGTATTTCATGCCCCTTTTTATTTCGGGAAAATCTAGATTTGGAAATCAGGAGCAACGAACTTGCCCCAGTTCATACTGTTTTAATTACTTATTTAGGAAATATACTAAAGGCATACTATGCCCAAGCAGGAGAGGGCAAGTGCAATCAATGTTATGCAGCTCGCAAAAAAAAAAAAGAACGTCACCTAGAGCCTAATTTATAACTAGAGGGAAAATGCGTCGCACTTAGAACACATCACACTTCAATATGGAGGTGATAAAAACGGCGAATTAGGTTTGGTTTGGTTTGTGGGGTTTAACGTCCCAAAGCGACTCCGGCTATGAGAGACGCCGTGGTGGAGGACTCCGGAACATCGCACAGCACACGGGCACCTTGCTTTTCGCCTCCATCGAAAAGCGGCCGCCGAGGCCGGGATTCGATCCCGCGTCCTTGGGAACAGTAGTCGAGCGCCATAACCACTGCGCCACCCCAGCGGAGGAAAAAAAAAAAAAGAACGGCGAATTGATCGCTAGGGCGTTCGAGGCTCGGATGGTCCGTGGAAGAAAAAAACGAAAGTTTGTGCATATCAATTCATCCAGATACAGGTGATAAGGCAAGACAGTGCTTATGGTGAGATGTTCTGGAGGAAACCTTTTTTTTTTTGTTTTAATAGTTGTCAGAAATAATGTCAAGTCTGAAAAATTTAAGGATTGGAGGAGGGCTAGTCGGGATTTGTTCTTCTGTCAGCTAGCGGATCAAGGCCAGCAAGAAGAACCATAGATGAAGGTGAGTAGATGCGTCTGTGTAGATTTTAAATGAAACGAGCTGCTATTCTGAAGTTTATGTCCCTTAACATATACGGGTCGCACTCTACACATGCATGCTCAAGCGTGGGTATCTTATATGCTTTGTATGCCTCAAGTTTTAACGAGCTTGGGCACCCCACTGTACCGTGTGGTGCCTTAACAACCTCAGCTTTTCACGTGCTGCAGAACATATACTCTTAATGTGCTTTGTCCATTTATGCTAGATGCAATTGCTACTTCTAAGTATTTACAGTCACTTACCTGCTTGACTACGTTTATGTTTATCTTTAATTGAAATTATTATTTGTTAATTTTATTTATAAAGTTCACTATAACAGTCTTCTCAAAGTTGATGGTCATCCCCCATTGATTTCACCATCGTTCCAACAATTGTAAATTTTCGGGAGGGTTACTTGGTTGTAAACCTATTTAATATCTTTTGTAGTTATACAGCCTTCAGTAAGTAATTTAATTGAAACTGTGCGCTGCAGTACATCAAAAAGATCATTTGTGTAAATATTAAACCGTGTAGGCCCCAAAACCGAATCCCGAGGGAAGCCAGAATGAACATCTAATAAAACATAGTTAACATCATCGACAGTAATGAACTGTTTGTGCTTTGTTAGATAAGAAGATACCAATGTGATTTTTATTAGGGACCCCAATCATTTACATTTTTGTTATCAACTTATGTATAACCACTCTTTCGAATGCCTTTGAGTAATTGAAAAAATTGAGTCAACTTGTCCTCCATTAGCTATGAGTTTCGAATTTTATCGACTCTTGTAACTGACACTAGGTTTGGGGAAACCTCGTCAGTAAACATGTTGCGCGTTGGTTAATATTTCGTTCTGTTTAGTTCAGCAACCAATATGTGTTCTAAGAGCTTGAAAACAAAAGTTATGAGATATATGAGATAGGACAGAAATTACTGTCTTCTGCAGCCTTTCCTATAAACACAGCAACAACTCTTGAAGGTTTACGGTCATCGACTACAGTGCCATTCTCTACAAATCAGTCATATAGTATTACTAAAAATGGTGCACAAATTCAGCGAACTTTTAAAGTAACATTAGGAGATAGGAAGCATACCAGAGTGAGACAGATAAATAGCTCGAATTACTGACAATCTAGTGGAAACCAAGAAGAAGAAATGGACATAGGCAGGATATGTAGTGCGAAGAGAGGACATCCGATGGTCGCTTAGGGTAGCAAACTGGATTCCAAGGGAAGAAAAACTAGCAGGGGACGGCAGAACGTTTGGTGGGCGGATGAGGTTAAGAAGTTCGCAGGGGTTAAGTGGATGCAGCTAGCACAGGACCGGGTTAATTGGGGGAATATGGGCAAGGCCTTCACCCTGCAGTGCGTATAATGCGGCACAACGATTTAAGAAAGAAATTTGAAAAAAAAAAGACCCCTCATTCGGCCGTGGTGTTTTCTTAGAATCAAGACGCATAAGTGGGCGTATATAAAAACTTTAAAGCTATCATATTTTTCCATATCGCAATGCGTTATCCTTAACTTATATCAAATCCTTTTTACTAGTCGATGTACTCTTCAGGCATGGTTAGTGTGGTCTCCGTGGCTGGCTGGCTATTAGCACTCTCTCGGTACAACTGAATTGAATGGCGAATCTTAGTGCGTACCAACCCTGTTCGTAGTGCCCGTTCTTGGCAAAGCTGACGAAGGTGGTATTTTCTGCAGTCCTCAACTTGGCCGTCAGCAGCCACGGCTCGGTGTGGATGAAGTGCTTCTGCAGCAGCAACGCCAGCGGAGGGTGCTGAGCGAGCAATTCTTGCGGGGCGTAGCTGTCGTAGATGTGCGGGTGCTGGAGCCGGAGGTGCGTTGCTGCGAAGAGAAATAAGCCCGTGCGTGTTTCCGAGAAGCCTTTAGGGCGTGGGTCCAAGCAGAATGCCTTGCATGTATTTAAAGCTAAATGTGCATGTATGGTTTTGCGTTATCGGCAATCTTTACCCTTTCTGAGAGTGGAAATCATTACAAAGCAGAGTATGGAAAGCGTTCATTTATCTCTTTTGGTTACGGTATTCTAAGTGTGACTGCGTGAAACTCACAAACCGGAACCAAAACATTGAACGAATAGAACTGATGCGCAAGGAATGGGACAGCCTTGGTTTTTTTCAGCAAATATTTATTTTGTTCTAATTCTTATTGAATTCACCTTCACTCATCAATCTGTTCGAATTCGTATTGCATTCAAATTGCGAATATATTTATATTTAATTTCTACTTATTACTCGTTATTGTGCATTGACTCATTTTTGCTTAGCCACTCATGAATTTGCTTTGTTTGCTCAGCAGTCATTATATTCCAGCCTCTCCCTCCTCTCCCGTAAAATCGATAATGATCCAGTAATTTCCTCTCTGCACGTACAGGCTGCCAGCCGGGATGATGACATGTAAAGAGAAGGGAATTTCGCTAAACCGCAGCTGGAAACTGCCACCTGCTATCATCGACAAGTGCAAGCTTTACACAAACGCCGGCGCACGTTTTGCCTTCATGGCTATGCTACTCTTATCACAATGATAAGAACAAGTGATCGATGTGATTGGTGCTGCAGAGTGTTTGTTACTACTACTGCCATTCTCCGAACGGAGCTGCTAGTGAGAGGCTCAGGCCGTTCAAACGTATGGTGTTGACCAGTCCGTCAGAGTGTGACACACTGTCCCCTAGCTCCGGCCGTCTCGGTTCACTCCCGCACTCACGGACTTCCACAGGCTGAGGGGACAAGCAATCAGAGCTGCAGCTTCGCCCCCCCGCCTTCCCCCTTGAAAATTTGAATATTGCTTTTGTTGCGCTAACAAATATCTACTAAGCTTGGTGAGCCCACAGACTCCCAACATTTCCTCACTAAACGGCCTTCAAGATTGCGAGCAAATTTATTATACTTAACCATGCTGGTAGTTTTATCGCAGTAAAAGAAATAGTTCCTGTGCGCGGGTTTGAAGATAGTCTTGCCGTTTTCGCTTCCAGAATTCAAACAAATTTGAGTCCTATCGCGAGAAGGCGAATTGTCGGTATAAACTTTCGGTTCAATATATTGAGAAATCTTGAACTAAACTTTTGTTAGGGAGAGCGCAACACGCTCTCTTCTAGCAAACCAAATTTTCCCCTTACCTGACGAAACTGAGATCACTTCTTTCCCCGAGTCTCCAAACTTGAGTCCTAAACTGACCTTCCATAAAGGATGTAGGCCTAAGTTTGTGCTGCACTGAGAGCTAAGGAATGTCCTCTACTGCCTTTGAAACGCGAGCCGTTTCAGTACTATACTACGACAGCACCCCATGAATACTTTGGTAACAGCTAAACAGAACGGTAACAGCAACTTTTAGTGAACTGTATAATTTAAACCTCAGATAGCGATTTTCCGGTCGTTGTCAATAGACGCCCTCGCCGCCTTGTCAATGGCCATTCATAAACCATCAGTACAGCAGTCTCTGGCTAATGTAGCATCCATTACCAAAAGGAACTGCGTGCTCAATTGCGTGTCTTTTAGAAATTCTTTCTTTAACATTCCGAATAAATTGAAATTGTTCCTGGTGAAATTACGTTGTTAATGCCGCTGAGTCTTCGATGACATGATGATCTTTTTCTTTTGTATCTTAATAAATGGACAGTACGTGTTTCCTAGTTTCTGTAGCCTCTCATACGCGACAGTATATATCAGGTGTGTTAGCAGCTACCTGGCGCTGTCACTCTCGGATTCGATGGTTTATGTAGGCCAGAAGTTTTATCGAACATTAATAATATTTTTAAAGAAGAATCACCGGTCTTCATTATCATCCACCTAGCGAAGCTTAAGAATCGATGCCTAGTCCATTGTTCATTCGACGTGCAAGCAACGACCACGGCGCTATTCAAACTCCCTCTTAGGCAGTGGCCCACTTGCTACAAGTGCGTTTATGCGAAACCAAGAAAAAGGTAAATGCATGAAAAAACACTTTTATAAGGTATGTGCTACCAGGCTACGTAGTCCTTGTCATAAACAGGAGTAAGGCTACCGCGCCTTGTGACACCTTGATTTTTCCGTATGATGAGAGATCGAAGTTGGCGCACTAGAAATAGAGATAAAGACGTCCCGTGCCCCCAGCTGATGTCATAGTGATTAACAACCGCAGCAGTAAAGGCGATGGTTAGCAGGTTGATAAGCTGCCCAGGTTGGTGCGTTTCGCTGAGGCAGTGAACAGCGTACAGAAAAGAACAAGACAGGCACTGAGCTCACGCACAAACCTATGCTTCAGTGTTTCTTCTTTTGTACTGCTATGCATGCTTTTCACTTCACACTTTTGCTAATTACGAATGTTTTCTTTTCGCTACATTTTTTTTATTTGTTATGGAGTGCTGATGCAAAATTGCACGATTTCCATTTGAGGCATGTCGTTACTGCCATTTCCGTAGCCCCAATAACCCGAGGGAATTAAACCTATTCCTCTTTTTTTTTGGCCATGGCTTGTGGTCGGAATTTGCGAGGCTATACTTATGTCAGATTTACTCATAGGGGTGCTTCGAAGATGCCTTGTTATCTTTCTAAAGGTTCTGCTTTTTTTCAGCTAACAGAGCAGTTAACAGACTTTCGCGTAACAACCCAATTGGAACTGGCGAAGAATCGCCACCCACCTGCGCGTGTCCTAGGGATGTGCAAATGGCCTACCGATGGTGTCCAGCTCGCCGGTGGGGAAGGAGACGCACAGGGCCACTTGTCCGTACTCGCGGCCCGTGTTCGGGTAGACATATCGGCCGCTGTGCAGGGAGCCTGGGAACTCAGGTACGCTGTGCAGTAGCCACACGCCGGACGCCTCGTCGAACAGGATTACGCCTGCAAGGAGTGGATGCGTAGCCAACCGCTTCAAGAATGGATCATTATCTGGTGGGAAGTGATTTTAATAGCTACACAGCAAGCGATGTTTCCAATGTGCTGTCGCCTGATAGCGAAGTTACGTTTGTTTTGATGTGAAAATAAGAAATGAGGTGATGATTTATTGGCGGTCAACATGAGGTGTAATAAGTGTGCTTCCTCTAGGACTACCGGGGCAGTACATCTGATAGGTCCGCTGATTGAAGCTGAGTACATAGTCTGGCAGGCGCATGCCGTAAACATGCTTCTTCTGGAAGGAACACGTCGAACTAGCAAATCACACTCACAGGTAGGGAGGAGGGATTATTGCAATTCGTGAATTGGAGAGTGGAGCGAGCGGATAAAAAGACATGCTTGTATATTTTTTTGTTTGAGCAGTTATCCCACAGCCTTTTTGGTCACAGCAACAATGCACGTCCCCATGCTTATCACCAATGCAGAGCCTCTTTACCTTTACTATTAGCGATTTTAAAACGCCAGCACCAGCATCGGATGCTACTGACTATACTCTGGGTTGACTGCCGAGCAGAGAACTTCTGACCCCTAAACTGGCAGCAACAAACGACTGTTACCCTGTCACGTTCCATGGGATTCCTGCTGACGGCATCGGGTAAGTGAAACACGTATACTAAGGAACAACTTCGCCTTTGCGGCAGAAGCTACAGACGCCTAACGCACAATTCACTCCATTGCTGAGCTCAGTCGATCAAGGTATTCCGCAGATACACCTTTGCAATAATACAACAATGTAGTATAATTACCAGCAATATTAATACTGATGAGTACAGCATTTGTTTAACACGCTGTGTTCGCACTGCGCCGCCTGTCTGCAATGCCACGAATCGTAGGTACACGGCGTCTGCCGCGTCGCCCCATCAGTTCCGGCAGGCCCTAGAAGTGAGCTTGTATCGACAACGAATGTCGTTTAGAACATTAATTAGCCATGAATTTAGGTTCGCATAGGAATTCATCGACGCAAAGGGACACATCTCAGCGTAGCTGGTGGCTCAAAAACTAGTAATTTGACCTAGAAGGCAGAACGCCAAGGTGCCCAATAACTCCAGATAGATGTACCAGAACTGCTTGGTGCAACATCATTGCGAAAAAAGCTATGCTTGGTTAGCTTTGGCTGCAGAGCCACAGAAAGCTACTCCGGAGCATTCGCAAATCCAGATCATTGCTTGCCACATAGCCACCTGCGCTAGAAATCACGTGTTGAAGTCGAGTGTAACAATGGGCTGAAGTTATCCGATGTTTGTGCACAAAATGGCCTATATGTTTTGAGCTGGGGCTGCTGCCATCATAAGAATGGCATTACGAAGAAAAAATAAAAAACTAAAGTCGAAATCGCCTTTCTGCATGCTTTTTTTGTGCCTACTCGGGGGAATGCCCGCACTGTTTGTTTTGTCGTTTCCTCAGGCAAGCAGAAGACCTTCCATAGTTACAGCGCGAAAGACAGGAGAAGAGAGGAGGCAGAACACAGCGGTGACTTGCAACTGAAGCCTTTATTGGCAAATAAACCAGCATAATATCCCCATTTGTGACCAGAACTGGAAACGTGAAGATGCAAGTTCCTGCATACGAATCAGCAATGTTCAAAAAAGAAAAAAAAAACTTGCACGTGTCAACATTCACATTTAAGATTGGCTCTCTCTTTCTCTGACAAAGCTAAGAAGGCACGCTTATACGTTCCTAGTAAAGCCGTGGTATCAAGGCGTCAGATTTCTCCTTCAAGCCCCACGGGTTCCTCCTGCCAAAGTTAACTCCTGGTGCAGAGGCTCTTAATAATTGTTTTCATCGTCACTTTCATCTTGCAGTCTCTGCAGTGCTTTGCGATGTGCGCTGCGGTGGCAACACGTGAGATGCTGCATTCGTGTTCTTTTAAGCTTTCTTTCAGACAACAACCCGTTTTACCGAAGTGCTTCTTTCCACAAGGCACTGACAAGTAATAAATCACTACTTCCTGGCAAGGGATGAAACATTTAGTGTGCCTCTTCGAGTTGCTTTGAGCTTCACTGTTCCACGCATTCACTTTCTTGAGTAGATTAGACAGTCTCTTAGGTCTCGGAAAAACAATTTCCCTCCCTGGGCGCTTCCCAATTCTTCTTAGGTCGTGTGAGCACAGGTGCAGATATGGCACGAAAGACAAACTCTCTTTTCTTTTTGTCAGTATTAGGTTTTCTATTTATTGCTGTCCTTAGCTTATTCAGCAGTTTTTCTGCGACGAAAACAGAAATATTCGAAAGTTGACTGGCCTGAGCGTATCGACATACTTGGCTTTGGAAGCTTTTCTCCAGCCTGTGTTCATATATCATTTGCACCGCGTTGTTAAAAACCAAGTGAACGATTGCTCTGTCCTGTTTTCTTGTCCTGTCCTTCGCGTTTAAGGTATGGAAGCTCTTCACCAACCCTCCCAAAAACTTACTTGGTCGAAGTAAAAACTCGTCCCCAAGTACGTTATGGGTAAAATAGCAGCACCTGAAAAATAGCGTCCGTGTCCGCGGTCGTTCTGACCATTTCGCTTGGTAGAACTTGTTCCTTCTAAGTAATCATCTGTTTACCTAGTAATCACTAAGTTAATGTCGCATGATTATGTTGTACTCACGTAGTTTTGTTTTGTAGCCGCACTGCGACAGAGGACTGAATTTGCGCTAAAGCTTACAGTAACATTTCCAGGTAATTGCTAATAGAATCAGGACAACCTTAGACTGCAATCAAGCAAAGGATCAAGCAGGGTTTCGGAAACGATACTCTACTATCGATCATATCCATACCATCAATCAGGGGATAGAAAAATGCTCGGAATATAATCAGCCCTTATATATAGCATTCATTCATTACGAAAAAGCATTTGACTCAGCTGAAACCTCGGCGGTTAGGCAGGCATTGCGAAATCAGGGGGTAGACGAGCCGTACGTGAAAGTGCTGGAAGATATATATAGTGGCTGCACAGCAACCATAGTTCTGCAAAAGAAAGTATCAAAATTCACATAAAGAAAGGTGTTAGGCAAGGAGACACAATCTCCCCAGTACTATTCATAGCTTGTTTAGAGGAAGTATTCAGAGACTTGGAATGGGAGCAGTTAGGGATAAGGGTAGATGGAAAATACCTCAGTAATCTGCGATTTGCTGATGACATTGCCTTGCTAAGCAACTCGGGGGATGAACTGCAAATAATGATTGATGACCTAGACAGGAAAAGTAGAAAGGTAGGCTTGAAAATCAATATGCAGAAGACTAAGGTAATGTTCAACAGCCTCGGGAAGGAACAGCAGTTTACATTAGGTAGCGAAATACTGGAAGTAGTAGGCGACTATGTCTACTTAAGACAGGTAGTAACCGCAGATTCGGACCACGAAAAGGAAATAACAAGAAGAATAAGATTGGGATGGAGCGCATTTGGCAAGCACTCGCCTATTATGACTAGCAGCTTACCGGTATCGCTCAAGAGGAAAGTATACAACAGTTGCATCTTGCCTGTACTCACCTATGGGGCTGAAACGTGGAGGCTAACCAAGAGAGTTCTACTTAAGTTGAGGACAACCCAGAGGGCTATGGAACGAAAAATGGTAGGGGTAACGTTAAGAGATAGAAAGCGTGCAGAGTGTGGCAGAGAAATAACTCAAGTTACCGACATTCTAGTAGAAATGAAGAAGAAGAAATGGACATGGGCAGGACATGTAGTGCGAAGAGAGGATAACCAATGGTCGCTGAGGGTAACAAACTGGATTCCAAGGGAAGGAAAGCGTAGCAGGGGGCGGCAGAAAGTTAGGTGGGCGGATGAGATTAAGAAGTTCGCAGGGGTCGAGTGGATGCAGCTAGCACAGAACAGGGTTAAGTGGAGAAATATGGGAGAGGCCTTCGCCCTGCAGTGGGTATAATCAGGCTGATGAAGAAGAAGAAGAAGAACATTTCCAGCTGTTTTTACATTGCTGTAAATAATATATAATGCGGATAGCATTTCTGTGTGCTCCAGCGGCTTCCAGTTTCGCACCCAGCATGGCCGCATGCGCATGATGGTGCGCACAGCACTAGGAAGATGTAATGGTGGGCACATTTTGAAAAGAATAGCTTGAGGGTAAGACGCACATGAGTAGGTCATATTGCAAGGATGTATCTTGGCATTGTCTTCTCGTCCTCCATTCATCTCCTTTTCCTCTGCTGCTTACTTTCTTTGAATAATCTCTGGATTCAAATCTACAAAATGAAGTTGTGAAACTATAAACTGGATGTTTGTCTCCTGTCTGCTTTTTTCAAGCTTACCGCTATCACATAGTATTATGTAGCCAGCCGGTCAGCAAAGGCTGACTGCGAATTGATCTAGAATGATCGATTGGTTCAGGTAGATCAGCACAAGCGCAAAATGACGTTGTTGCAAGGTTCCCTCATTAAACATTCGCTTTCGTTATTTTGCGGCACCACACACTGGCCTTCCTAATGAAATACGAAGGCTGCCTGCTGCATAGAATGGTGCGTTGTTCAATGACGATTTGGCCTGACCACCATAAAGGTGTCGAAACGTGGCTTTGGAATTCTGAGCACTAAAAATTGTTTGCGAAAATACAGGTTTATGTTTGTTATTTGTCACAGCAACATTTCATGCCACTCTTGTCCGGAAACCAAAGCCGGCAGTACAGAAAGGCAGCGTTTCACTCCTGAAGAGATTGAGAAAGCACAATAGTGAAGTTCTGGCTAACGGACAATGCTAAGAGCCGGAGCCAGCTTCGGTTTGTTAAATATAATAGCCTCCATGACTTACTGAAACATAGCAAAAACCTCACCTCCACTACGGCGTCTCTCATAGCCTGAGTAGCTTTGGGACGTTAAACCTCACAAACCAAACCAAACCATCACCTTATGCCATAAGACAAGTCTTTTAATAAAAGAAAAAAAAAGCGCGGAGTCAGCTTAGCAAAATTTGATGAGACTGCTCTCTAGTAATAAAGAAATAGTGCACACAAAGGTTTGAAAGAGCCGGCAGTGGCCTCCCAACATGCTGCCGGGCTGACTGGGGCATTTTAGTCTGAGTGCGATTTCGTGCAGCTCAGGCCGCGCATCTAAGAACACAGTTGCACATGTCAATGAATTTTGAATTGAGGTTATCCAGGTAGATCAGCCAGAAGTGGCTAGTCGCTATAGTCCACTCGCATTCGACAAAGCATTGAAAATCCCTCATCACCACCTAGAAATTGAAACACGACATGAATAGACTAAAGTGCCGCGAGATATTCCGATCGGAAGGCCATCTTTGTTTATGATGAGCTGTGCAGCCAGACACATAGCGGTTCTCGCTGTAGTGAACGGACGTGAGGAATTGCTAGACCGTTGTTACTCCTGCCTCTATCGCCTGAAACGCAGAAACGTAACATGTCTAGCTCTACACAGGCCCCGACTTCTTTGTATCCTTCTGCTTAATGCATCTATTCCAGTATCTTCGTAGCTAGAATTGTCGGGTTCTCTCATATTGTTTATCTCTACGGAATATGTACCTTTTGTGTGGCCATAGGTGATGTCAGTGATAGCTTCGTTGTCATCCGGAGGCTGGTCGTTGTACGCCACGTAGGCCACGTTCTGCGAGGAAAAAATGAGAGCGAGGATCGCCTTGTTAAAAAGAAAAGCTTTTGAGAGAAAGCTGTGTTCAGACGTTCCCATTTCCTGCAAGACATCCATCCGCACAATAAAAGAAATAAGAGACGCCGAAGTAGTTTGAAGAGTTGAGCCGACACCGCTGCCACGTGGAAATGATACACCCAGTCCCCATAAAAAGTACACAGCTCAAGTGGATTGCTTCTGAGCCCCGCAGCGCACCTCGTTTTGAAACCTCGGCAGCCACATGCACGCGATAACCGGAGGACATAGGGTCCGCATAATCCTACATGTCGGAGTGCTAGATGTGCTAGGCAGCTCCGCTAGCAGCCTAGAAGCAAAGGTTTCAGGTTGTATGTTTTTGACAAGGACTGCACATTGCTACTAAGGAATTGTTTTATTGTGACTAATCAGCAAGTTCATTTGATGGGCTAAATAATGGTACTAAGTTTTAGTGCTACTTAAGGTGTAGTACGTCTTTAGGATAGCTGGTAAGTAGTGCTAATTAGTAAATTTGTTTTAGTTAAGTGTTACTTTACTGTAACGCCCGGCTCATTTAAACTGAACAAATAGTCCAGTGTGGTGCCTATAGGCAGCGCGCTCAGTTCGCAATACAAGCAAAATGTGTAGCGGTTTGATTCCGCTTGGCTCAGCTCTTCTTCTCCGCGAAAGTTCATCTATTACATCAGAGAGAATTCGTAATTGAGGTTTCACGGAGGTTGTGATTTTAAGCATATCAGAACCCCATGGAATACCCCGCAAACCAACAAGCCGATTGGCTATGAAATTATCTGACTGGTCGAATGGTTGATGATATCTCAAGGTCATGTTTGATGGCACTGTGTATTACGCCACGATACCCCGTGACCATTCTCAACGAATACGAGATTTTGTTGTGGCAGGTACAGGATTCCAGTGGACCAAACAGAGATTCCGCAATCAAGAATGTGTGCCTTGGATAGTCTGCGCTGTGTCTCGTGTGGTGTAACGTCATAAACAGCGACTACAGAAGTCGTCTACAGCTTATATTACGTGTATTATCAATATTTGGTATTACGAATGTCGTAATTTGGTCAGCCTGATGCTCATTGCCATGTAGAGTACGGTATTTGGGCTGAATGTTGCTGACGTGCGCAAGTGGACAGAACCTGTGAATCCCATTTTCTCCTGTTTTTTTTTTCTACCTCGGGAGAAACAACACTGATTTTCAAAAACAAACAAATATTTGAATTCGTAGACAAATTGCAAGGCGCTTCCAGAAACCACTGACTCGTGTAGTAAAGATAAAAAAAAGTATCCGGCTAACTCTGCGCTGCTTTATGAGATTCGCTGCGAAATATATGTTAAAATGCAGCACTTTATATTGCCTCGGTACTATAGTATATGAGAGTCAAATGTGAGTAAATGCTAAACTAGATCCGGTATTTAGTATACTTAATTATCTGACAGTGCTCAGTGACCTCTATCAACGAAAGCCAAACCTTGAATATACTGTGCGCCGCAAAATTCTTTCCGAGTCTTAAACTTCTCGCGGTTAGTACCTATTTTCGGTATTGTTTGATAGTTTGTCTGCATTTTGAAAGCCAAGCAGAGCAGCGCCCTGTGATTTGCCGGCCGGTCGAATAACTGTTTTTGTAAAATACAGGTGCCCAGTGAAGGTAGCGGGACTATCATTGTAATATACCGGAAGTTTTAAGAACGCCGCTGCGTATAAAGAAAAGTTGCCTGACATAAAAAAGCGGCATTTCTAGAACAATAATACTATAGTCTGTATGAACTTCAGAAAGTATGCGAGTAATGTTAACAGGTTGATTTATTAAAGTTCTATGGCAGTTGTATCACAACAAGATGCCAGCTGGCTGCAATCTAGACCTTTAGCTTTCCTCTAGCAACAGCCGGATGTTTCTCGGAAGTTTGAAAAAAAAAAAGAATAGGCGTTGGCGTTGCAGTTGAACAAATTTTGTGCCTTCCTTCTCACGCAATTCAAAAATTATGAAGGAGTGCTTGGCGTGCAAAGGCGCGCCCTCCAGTCAATATCACTCTGTGGTGCATGTGCTTGTTTACCACTGTAAAAAACGCGATGTTGCCCTCATCGCGTGCTCGCTGCTCCAGACAGCTTTTCTTCCTGCTTGGACAAACAAAGATATATATTGTAAGACGGTGACGTAATACGTGTATTTGCATATCTGGCGGGCTCTAGCCGTCGCACAGAATACTACAGATATATCCTAGTGTAGATTGCACGAAGAAAGCGCTGGTGGATCGTATGATTGATTTTAGCCGCGTCAAAGGGTACCAAGTTAGAGCAACTAAAAGAGTAGTCTTGATGGCCATCACACTCTTCAACGCTGCTGACATCGCGAATGTCTATACAAAGAGCTATTGAAATGCTTTGTTGTCCTGGATAGAGGGTGCACCTACTCATGAGATGCGTGAAGGCTCACTGAGATCCAAGCGCGAATTTGTTTTTACAAAAGCTGTAAGCGAATTCCGCCCTCTAGCGACAAAGGTCATTAACCACTCTTCAAGCAGAGCAATTATTTGCTAATTATGACACGCATCTTGACCTTTCCTTGAACGCGAGGCTACAAAGGTTCCGGATGGTGTCTCACCGTGCCTGACTTGTTCGTAACGTAGAGTGGGGCCAGCGTGTTGGCGAGTGCGCCGCCGGGCTCAGTCACAGAGTGAGGGGAAAGGGGCCACTTAGAAGTCGTCGCTTGTGTCCGCGCGTCGATGTAGAAGTACTCGTCACCTCCTCGTACTGTAGTGGAAGCTTTGTTGAACGCCACTGAGGCCGCCTGGGAGGCCTCTTTGGGCATCTTGTACATGAAGAACCTAGGACATATGCAAGAGTAATTGGATCAATGAGAAACAACAAAATTCTATCAGAGTCGGCCCTTTCACGGCACGAAAACGGGACACGAATAGCGGTCCTCTTAATTTCTTGATCTACCCCATGTAAGCTATCTTCAAGGATCACCAAGAAGTCTCCCTCTCTCTCTCTCTATCTCTCCCTCCTCACACACACACAAGCACAAACACAAACACACCCACACGCACACGCACACACACACATACACACACAACACACACATGCACGCACGCGCGCACGCATATCTGTTGCACGTGCTGATTGCGAGCGTCAGCTGGCAAGGCCGCGGTCTGGACCTCTATGAAATGTGATCTGCTGTAGGAGGTATTCAAGCGACGTCATTGGCGCTATTTTGTGTTTTAAAACACATCTTCAGCAGTGCAAGCCGAAACAAATAGCAATAAGCCGATTTGATGTGACTGCAGTCTTTTACCGTGCTTGATTCCCCAAAAATGGGCACCGCTGTGAGATAGGTGCATACTCCCTATACACAAAGAGAATAACTTTCGGGCTATCTTTCGCGAACTCCGAAAGGGGCGAATTCAAGGGAAGAAGGGCATTTTTATATTCTTCGGCAGATTCCAGCTTCGAAGACAATGTCGGCAGAAAGCTTTTGAAGCGCAGTGCCACTTGGCTACGGTATATGACGGTTGCTAAGCACTGCGGTCCTGAATAGCTTTGTGATAAAAATTATTCAAAGAAAAGCTTAACAATGCGTTACTTCTCGGAGAGAGTAGGCTCAGGACTTTGCCTCGTAGTGAAAATGAAAGCACGAGACAATGAAAGATAATCAGCATAGACGGGCGCATATACGCTCGGCTGCTATTTGTCGTTATCGGCAGCCTGGCAACTGTCGTCCGAGCTCCACTTTGCAAATCGAAGCGTTACTACCGCTATTTGCTCCCAGCTTTTCTTTCAATCTCCTTGCCGATATGACTGGTCCGTTCTAAAGTTAAACGCGCGTGAATGCCCTCGCTTGCTGGGAAGTTGTGGGACAAGCGGAAGTCGCCGGAAAAAAAAAATGAAGCTGTTTCCACGGCAACTAAATGTGCAGTAACTGCCACACCCTCGCTGTATACCAGAACAGAGCGTAGAATACTCCGCCGTGGTGGTGCAATGGTTGGGGCTCTCGACTTATATGCCCGAGGATGAGGGATCGAATCCCGGCCGCGACGGCCGCTTTTTGGAGGCGCAAAGCAAAGCGCCTGTGTGCTGTGCGATGTCAGTGCACGTTGAAAACCCCAGTGTGGTCAAAATTTCTAGAGCCCTCCACTACGGCGTCTCTAATAGCCCTACTCGCTTTGGGACGTTAAATCCCGCAAACCAAACCAACCAAACCTGAGCCGAGAATAAAAATGTGAGGGAACCAATGCAAGACAACGACGCGCCGCGGTAGGGAGTTCCTGAAAAATATTGATTTATCTTGGCCCGTTAAAGTGATATCACATCGCAAAGCTCAGATAAGATTTGCATTTAGACTACATCAAAATGTGACCGCCACAGCTGCATTTACTGTTGCAGCTGCAGCGTTTTTTTGAGGTGGGATTCTCAATGTTATGTCCTCTCGACCAGAGGTTTGAGTTCGTTCTATAGGCTCCCAAAGCATCGCTGGGCGGCGCTGCGGCTCCTGATGGGCAACGCCATCTGTGGCAGAAAAACACACACTGGGACGCCGCCGGCTCGGCTCGCTGCCTTCGCGACGTGCGCCGCGCGCTTTCCCTCGAACGAGCACGCGCCCTGACGCGCACCCGCAGGCGCATCGCGACATGTCGCCTGCATTCCGTCTTGATGATTGGACAACCTGCCGCGTATTTCCATGGAGGAAACGTAATTATAGGCGAGAAAATTTTTATTCACGTCTGCACTGTAAAGCAGACGACAGACGGCGATGAGTAAATATTGATTGTGAATGCGTTTCCCACGTTAGCGAAAACGTAGGAAGTTTATCTCGAGGTAAGTCAGCTATGTAGCTATATTGTCGTATATTGTCACGTAGCCGTTTAGGCCCGTAACCAGAAGGTTGCTTTTAATAGGGGGTTGATCTAGCAGGCACAGGAGAGCAGGTCCAGAACACCGAGTGACAGCAGCCAACGCCAACTTCTCTTTGAACGCCACGGAGCCACTTCGAGTCCGCGCACGAGACTCTCGATGAGCAGCCGCCTAGCGGCTGCTGTTGCACACGCTGCATTATAATATGTTTAAAAACTGCGGAAGTATTATCAGTACTCTGAAATAAAGCTGCTCGCTTGTTGATAATCGTTTTGTCCTGTAGCATGAGATCTGTATACGGTTTTGTTTTTATTATTACGACGTTACTAAAGCAAATCTTGCAGTAGAAGAATAAGCTATAGTCCGAAGAAGATGTTTCTTCAAAGGCACGAACGCTAGCAGTCTCAAAAGCACATGCGTGCTCCGCGCGCTGCACGCGACATAACCGGTTCGCTGGCTCGGAAGGAAGGTGAAACCCAAGCTTGTACTACAATCGTGCTTTATTTCGGTTCTTACAAAATGGCTGTGCTTCATTTATATTTGGTTTGCATTTACGAAACCTGTGACGCGAATAGGGTGCTCCGTGCGAGTAGTGTCAATCGAGCCATAACTAGGATCACTTTTGTATTGCACTTCCAACATATTTTTGTTATGAATAATAATAATGTTGGTTCATTTATTGGCCAATTTGCGGAAATCTGTAAAAGCGGCTCAGCCAAGCATTCCCCCCCCCCCCCCCCCTGTTGTGTGTGTGTGTGTGTGTGTGTGTGTGTACACACACTTTGTGTGTGTGTACGCAAAGTGTGTGTACACACACACACACAACAAAAAGGGCCTCGTTCCTAGATATTTTCTTGGTCGTAGGGCACACTCACACATCATTGTCGATCGCGGACGTCGCACGCTGGATATCTGTTCATTTGGTTGCTTTCAGAGTACTCGCAAAGTAGGGAGAGAGCACAGAAAATCGGCAAAGCAAGACACGCGCGGAGCGAAGAGCAGGATAATCCTCCACCCCCTTCACTTCGTATGCATGGTGTTTAACCATTGTATTCTTTTGATGCCTCTCTAAGACGTCTTTGTCAACTGTCGAACATTTCTGAGTTTATGGAGAAGGGGAAAATTGGCCCTTTTCGTTTCCACAAAGAACGCGAGACTTCTCAGAATGCTGTCATGCGGTTGGAAAGCAGGTCTTGTGGAAACGCTTCCAACGAAATCTGCAAAGTTCCACACGTGAGCCCCGTCTTTTGATGCTTCGCCTACTAGTGTGGCTACCCATGACACAATGCTACTTAGTACCTCCGTTTCGCATCAGCGGAAGCGTTTTTGTATCTCCAAATAACCGCCAGGCGCAACTCGATCGCCGCACATGCATAGGAAACTAGCGGAGCGTCTGCTCCGGCGACGTCCCATCGTTTCACATTTCGCCACCATGCCAGGAAAGCGGCGCTGCCATCGCGCGGCGAAACTTGAGCTTGGGTTCCCTATATCATGCTCGCAATGTGGCGCGTCACAGGCTCGAAGACGGCCACTTCATGTCTGAGACCACCCAAGAAAGGCTCAAAAAGGCGAGAGTGAAACCGGTATTCTTGACACGAAGCGTGTATGACAGACCCCGACGAGACAGTGAAAATAACACAAGCGCTCAATCAGAACTGTTCTTAATGGGTCCTCTGTGTTAAGCATATAGCTAGCATACCAGGCCAATTAAGACTAGTACTTTGTACCTTTTCTCATAACGAATCTCTGTAAACGAAAAATGCTGTCTTCGTATAACACTCGAACTGTATCCCATAAACCCATAAAGGAGGAGGAGAAGGAGGAGGGAGTAGCCATATAGAGACACGTCAAGAATGTCCAGAGCCAGGGCCATCAAAGTCAGCTGGTCAGCCAGCTGGTCGGAGGCTGGCCGAGCCCGCCACGTAAGGGGAGAACGGTGCTCTAAATTAGTATAGGGCTTAGCGCAATCTGGGCATGTGGGGAAGTGTCTCATACGGTAGAGAAAGGTGGAGCAGGAGTAAGAAGTGTATTTAAAAAGTATGAGTCGAACAAGGCGTATTTGCGAGGTTATGAGGGATTTATCCGGAACAGGAAGGGCACAGAGAGTTTCTCCGTTGTTATAATAGTGTAGAAAGATTTTTGTGATGAAGAGGAGTGTTAACATGAGTGGGTAAGGCCAGAGGATCATCGATCATCAAACCAGCAGGATTATCATGAACATGATAGGAAAAGCGAGCAGAACGTCTCCTTTGGTTAGAATTGGTATGAACGTTTTCTGGAAAAGCGGCGATTTCGCCTGGCTACGGCAAAAGGTTACGAAAGAAAGCAAATGGGTCTGGGCAGCTGGACTGATCCGAAGTCCCACTGACATTATTGGCAGGATCACATCAAGCATACACACACTTAAGTGGGTCGTGAATATAGCGATGGAAACAGCAAGTGCTGGCCTGTTTCATAAATGCATTCTCGCGTATATAATTTAATAATAATGACCGGCGTAAATGCCTGACCAGGAAATTGGAAGGCGCAGGCAGTATAGAGTTACGACGCGCGAATGCTGCGCGCAATTCAGGGGAAAAAGTGCGCACCGAGCTCCGGCTGGCGTAAAATGGGATGAACTCCTCTCGCCTGCTGCAAAATGACAAATTCGGCTAATGGTGATGACAGTGATGCAAAGTATCGCGGGAATAGGACTTTGACAACAATGTTTCAAATATGGCACTGTTCTTTCAACTGCTCATAAGCATCGGAAGGTGACTAACGGTGGCATTTGAAGGCGTAGTACGGACTGCTTGTTTACTTTGTGCTCACGTGGCCATTCCGATAAGCAGGCCTCGTTTTTTTTTTTCTGCGGAACAGCGTTTCTATTATCGTCACCAACGTGTTTGGAAACAGTCGCCGGGTGTGTACAGGAAGTTTACATTGGGCGCGCAGAGAACCAGGCCTTCGGATTTGGGTAGCGTTGTACCGGAATCGCAGTGGCGGAGTGTGTAGCTTGTTGGTGGTCAGTGATATTTCAGCTTTCACAGAAGTGAGGGCATAAAACACTTCTGAATTTCGGAAAGTGCAGTATAGTTTCAGTGCGTAGTAGTTCTTAAAGATACAGATTTGCACGCAGCGTTTCAGCCATTGCTTTTCCTGCGGCTCCTATAGCCCGATTTGAAATTGGTACTTTCAGTTCTGATTAAGAGTAGAAATTCGCAGCCACCCTTCCCACCTATCCGAATAGACTCGTAAAACGAATATAGCAATAGTTGAAGTGGAACTTTAAAGACGTTGCCAGAAACTGCCACATTATGAAAAGTACCCTCTCTCTAGAACAGGAAGATTATCTTTAAAACATTTGCGCTTAGCATGCTATTTTTGTTTGCGGGAATTGTAACATAGGCTTTTCTCGTGGTATTTATTTCACCTTAAATTTCAATAACGATTTACTGTAACTACCACGTTTTCTTTGCGCTGTTTCCTGTCCGAGCATGCTAAGGTCAATGGACTATGCTAATTCCTTTTATTTTCCTTTTTTTTGAAGTTGTTATGCGGTTGGCGGTGCAAGGTTTAGCTGAAACGCTAAGACAGCGTTCCAGCACTGTAATGTGGTTCGGTTCTAGTTTCTGGAGTATAACGTCCCAAAACAGCTTAGGCCATGGTTTACGCCACAGTGGAGGGCATCGGAAATTTCGACCAGCTGGTATTCTTTAACGTACACTGACATCGCACAACAAGGTAATGTATTCGCGGCTCGAGAGCTGGTGACGTAGTGAAATATCTTTCAGTAAACAAGTAGCGTGTTTTTCCAAGTACTTTCGTGCGTAAGCGTAAGACTTGGGGTCTCTTTGCTAATTCTGAGGTACCCCTATAATTACACGCGATGTTACTCAATGCACGCAGTTTACTGGCCTTCTATTAGAATATTAATTGCACCCAATAAATCACATTAGTTTCATCACAGTGTAGGCATGCGAACATCAAAATGGCGTATAGAGATGTTAGAGCGATAAGGGCGTAAGTTCAGTTATAATGCATCCGACTGAGATTAAAAATACAATTTGACTGCGAAAATCCCGTTGTCGATTGGGCAACCCCTACATTAATAGGTTCATAATAAGAACATCTTTTCGCGGGCATATAGAACAGTCTCTTTCCTTTGTCCTATTCTGCATTCTGACGTGGTCTGCTTCTGTAGCACTCTTTCTTTGTCATTTACACTTGGCAGCCAAGGAAACTTTCAGTAACAAATAATTGAGTTTTTGTTAGCCAGCTACAAAACTGCGCTAGCACTTGTGTTCAGCGAAACCGAAGTGGCAGCTCATACGAGACAATGTTAACAGTCATTAAGGATACGATTATCGGATAACCACATGCAGAGGCAAACTAAAGGGACTTGCTTCCTCTAAATAATGCTCGCGTCGACCTTGTATACCGCATTTCTCGTTTTGTGCTTGAAGTTTGGCTAAAGTAAACAGAAGCGTATAAATTTTTTTGCATGTCTCTTCAACGAACTGTTTAGGTAGGCCATTGTAACATGCTCGCATACGTGAAAAGACTGTTGGAACTTCGGGAACTGTTCCCACACTCACCATTCGACATCCTGATTTTGCTCATCCTTACAGGACAAACCTTGCGCGGCTGGCACGAACAACAACGCCAGCAGTAGCGAGAACGCCGGCCATGAAGGAAGCGAACTCCGGACACACTTCGCCCGAACGCTGGCGTCCATCGTGCAGCTTGGAGCTGAGAAAGACGCGCGCTCGCTCGTTTGGGTGCTCTCTGAGAAGACGGCTTTATCGTGCGGCGACTTCGCGGTCGGTTTGCGATATAACTTCGAGTGTCCCCGCGCACAAGTCGTGCAAGACGGGGGCCAGCCTGAGAGGGCAAGAGATAGCTCGCGACCAAATGGGGCTTTCCCCGTTAGCACTCGAGGTACTGCCACTCGCAGATAGAGTGCCTTCGCATCAGAGCCTGGTGGTTATCTGCAAAGATATAGATAATTGATAAGGAGGGGTGGGGGAGGTGGCAAGTTGCTTCATACATAATAGGTGGCGTTACTGGGACTACCACAATTTATGGTCTTCTTAGCTCCGGATTGCTTCTTGATCGCTTGTGTCACATCTCACGTGATTCCAGGCATTTTACACAGATACAGTCTTTGTCAAAAGTGTAGAGCCCAGGGGATCTGCTTCTGTGTCACTTCGTTCGACTTGTAATGCATTCCCAGTATTACAAATCTCTTGATGGTAAGAATGTTTGCGCTGCCTTCTCCAGTGGGAAGGACTTCCACTAATGCTAAATCAGCGTCACTACACGGCTCAGAAGCAGACGCCCTGGTCTCTGCACAAAGGCTGCACATCTGAATGCACGTCCTTTATTTGATGTCCTTTCGAGCTGTGAGCCCTTGACGACCTATGAAAGGTTGTAGAATGAAACATCAATGAGGAATAATGGCGGGAGTACTGCCTGGCAGAGTCATGGAAATAAAAGATAAATAATGAGATAAATAAAAAATAAATAAAAAAAACAAAAAAACGTGAGATATGCTTAAGCGCTGTCTTGAAGGGTACGACGCAACAGCGTCGGCTACGTATAAAGCACGGCTTTAACGAAGCCGTATGAACGTGTCTGCGCAGGCTATGGGTAAAGTGCCGACTCGGAATGCAAGAACCCTGGCAGGCTCATTCTGATATCGCCCTCCCATTTGAAAGGAGAAATCCGAGTTGGCAGCACCTTCCAAAAGTAACGTTAGGCAATCCCACGTCCGATCAATGCGAGGCCATGTCGCCTGCCAGTGCCACGCTCATGATTTCTCGCTCACAACTCTGACGACGGATTTTCTTGTTATCGCGGCCTTTAATGCTGGCGGTTTAAAAGAGCATCATTATGGGTTGGGTCCAAAAGAAAGAGGAAGTTTATTTTTTTCAATTGACAGGTGGACTCGTGCTCTTGTTTTATGTTCTTAAAACGAGTCAGATTTGTGTCAGATTTGACTAAATTTTATTTGGGCTTGTAGATTGTCAAAGAGTTTAAATGTTAATTGACAGCGCCTCTTGAGTGCGATCAGAAACTTAGGTGCTGTATTCGGAAAAGCTCCGAACTGCGTACCCGCGACAGTCAATAAAACATAAGGAAAAGAAGACATCTGCCAGAAAATCTCAGACTATAAGCAAACAGCGATAATGTCCTCGCTTCTAAGTAGAAAAGGAGACCCTATTAGGCGAGACAAAAGTCATTTGTTTTTTTCCCTGATCATTACTGACGGAGTTGTTCGGGAAGCCCATTGAAGTAAAAAAAATATGTCCGTCCCTTTGTCGGCAGGGCATTGAAACAGAACTTGTAAGTTAAATGAGAAATAAAATGTTTTCTGCCATGAGGAAGAATAATTATTATTCAAAAGCTTTTGATCCAATATAACTACCACCAGAGGTATCGGTGATGAAAAGGGCTTCCACTTTCTTACTTACAGCTGATGCCCTGGGCCGTGCGAGTAAACTATACAGACCAGTGCCCAGCTACGCCCAAAAATTCGTCACCAAACTAGTCATGCTCGGTTTCTTATTGTTTACTTTCTACTTGCCTCACCGTCCTGGTTAGACAGAAGTCTATTTATTGTAAAAAGAAGTAGATGCGACGCATCTACTTCCAAGCACAGCCTCTTCCTGGCAACATTATGCAGGCTTTATAAAACTCAGAGGTGGAATTTGAAAACAAAAACAAAAACGAAACAAAAACGGCGCTTGTGGTAGCAAAGATGCGCAGGAATAAGACATTAAAAATCAATAGCAAGTTCTCCCGCTCATTTCTGAGAAACTGTAAGCCGCATCCGCGAATAGCGAGCTTTGCTGTACACAGTGCATGCATTTCGTAGTCACTATTTAAACCCTATTTTGGGGACTTTTCCCAAAACATGATTAACCAAATAGCTGCCGATGAATCATGCAGCTTGAGCTGATCGTAGCTTGCAAATATTTCGCAGATGCTTGTAAACGCACACCAAGCATCTTTTTAAAATAAGACGCATTGCAATGCAGCTTGCTTCCAGCCATTATGGTCAGATTGGTCAAAATTGGATGAGACTGCTTGCGTATGAGAATCTAAATTGCTCTGATACACGGTGCAAAGTGATCAGGACGGAACAAATAAATAAACACGGACAAGGCGCTAGTTCGCCCTGTTCCGTCTTCATTCGTCCTGCTATTTTTGCGCAGTGTATCTACTCTTATCATGTGCCAGCTGGGCCAACAGTCGATTCTTCGGAACTTAATTGCTCTGTTAGCCCTTATTAAGTGTTTTTGTATACATTTCGGGAATATAATTCCAGCAAAGTAGCCTTGCGCAAAGAAGCTAGTTGGGAAGTGTGAGCCTCAGACACTGAGCTAATTTATCACTTTTGGTACACCGAAAATTGTGACTGGCCATAGGGTTTTCTTGGCAGGAAATATTGGAGTGGGTTGCCATTACCTTCTCCAGTGAATCACATTTTGTCAGAAATTTCTGCCGTGACCTGTCTATCTTGGGTGGCCCTACACAGCAGAGCTCACGACTTCAACGAGTTTCGCAAGCCCCTCCGCCACGACAAGGCAGTGATCCATGAAGGAGACGGAAAAAATAAATAAACACGGACAAGGCGACCGTCCACTACTGCTGAAGAAGCTGACGTTGAGAGATTTTATGCGGACCTACAATGCCTTTTAGACCGCACCCCATCATCAGACGTCGTTTTTTTCATAGGAGACTGGAATGCTAAGGTCGGGAGTGAAGAAATATCCGGAATTATCGGCAAGTTCGGTCTTGGCGAGCCAAATGAAGCTGCGCAGAGGCTGGTAGAGTTTTGTCAAGAAAACAACCTGACCATAGCGAATACTCATTTTCAACAGCACAAGAGGCGCCTGTACACATGGACTTAACCGGATGGTCTGTACAGGAATCAGATCAATTATATTCTTTGCCGGCAGAGATGGAGAAGCGCTATACAAGCTGTAAAAACAAGGCCTGGGGTCGATTGTGGCACCGATCATCAGCTTCTTGTTGCCAAAATTAAGCTTCGATTGAGGAAAACGCAGAAAACTAGAAGGCCTTTCAGGTATGATCTGGATCAAATTCCATTAGAATATGCTGTGAAAGTGAGGAATCGATTTCAAGAATTATATCTAGAAGACAGAGAGCCCGAAGAGATGTGGACTGATGTTCGTGATATAATACAAGAAGTTGCTACTAAGGTAGTTCCAAAGCAAAGGAAATGCAAGAAAGCAAATTGGTTATCTGAAGAGGCTTTGCAAATAGCTGAGGACAGGAGGATGACAAAAGTTATGGGGGAAAGAGAAAGATACAAGGTTCTGAATGCGGATTTTCAGAAAATAGCAAGGAGAGATAAGAATGCCTTCCTGAACATACAGTGCCAAGCAGTTGAGGACAACAGTCAATTAAGGAACACAAGAGCTCTGTATAAGACAATCAAAGATATCAAAGGAAGCTTCTGTGCTAAGCTGGGCGTGATAAAGGACAAACGAGGCAAGGACCTCACTGAAGCCTCAGAGATAACGAAGAGGTGGCAGGAATACACAGAAGAACTGTACAAGAAGGACCTGAATGTACAAACCCAACATAAGACGGTTGTGATTACTGATCTCGAGCCGGGCATCCTGAAGAGTGAAGTTGAATGGGCCTTAGCCAGCCTTGCTAAGAACAAAGCTAGTGGAATTGATGGCATTCCAGCTGAGATGCTTCAAAACCTCAACCATGACGCTGTTAACATTCTGCGCACATTATGCCAGAAGCTTTGGACAACCCTGCAGTGGCCACAGGATTGGAGGAGGTCAGTTTACATCCCCATTCCAAAGAAAGGCAGTGCCAAAGACTGTTCCAACTACCGCACGATCGCGCTTATTTCGCATGCTAGCAAGGTGATGTTGAAAATCCTCCAAGGCAGGCTGCAGCAGTATGTGGATCGGGAGCTTCTGGACGTGCAAGCTGGGTTTCACAAGGGCAGAGGAACTAGAGACCAAATTGCCAACCTTCGCTGGATTATGAAAAAAGCAAGTGAGTTCCAGGAACCCATCGACTTCTGCTTTATTGATTATGCGAAAGCGTTCGACTGCGTAGATCACAGCAGATTGTGGCAAGTTCTCCAAGAGATGGGAGTTCCAATTCACCTCATCTGTCTCCTCAGGAACCTGTATGAAGGACAAGAGGCCACAGTCAGAACTGGGCATGGTCTTACTGATTGGTTTCCGATTGAGAAAGGAGTGAGGCAAGGCTGCATACTGTCGCCCTGCCTATTTAACCTATATGCAGAGTGCATCATGAGGAAGGCCGGTCTGGACGAGTCTTCAGCTGGAGTGAAGATTACTGGAAAACGTATCAACAACCTTAGATATGCGGATGATACCACTTTAATGGCAGAAAGGGAAGTGGAACTCAAGAGACTTCTGATGCGCGTACAAGAAGAGAGTAAGAAGTTTGGGCTTCAACTGAACATTAAAAAGACAAAGATCATGGCGTCTTGCCCTATCAAGTCCTGGAGCATCAATGGACAAGAAGTGGAAGCTGTGACAGATTTTCTCTTCTTGGGCTCCAAGATTACTTCTGAAGGAGACTGCAGCCATGAAATTAGAAGACGCCTGCTCTGGGAAAGAGAGCCTTGACCGCCTAGTAAAGAGCAGTGACATTAGTCTGCCAACCAAGATCATTATAACTCGTGCCATGGTCTTTCCAATTGTGATGTATGGATGCGAGAGTTGGACTGTGAAAAAAACTGACCGCCGAAGAATTGACGCGTTTGAATTGTGGTGCAGGCGAAGACTCTTGAGAGTTCCTTGGACTGCAAGAAGATCAAATCAGTCGATATTGTCGACGATAAATCCTGACTGCTCATTGGAGGGTCAAATTCTAAAGTTAAAGCTCAGCTATTTTGGTCATCTGATGAGAAGAGATGAGTCGCTGGAGAAAGATTTGATGTTGGGAAAGGTTGAGGGTCGCTGGAGAAGGGGTAGGCAGCGAACGCGATGGTTAGATGGCATCCTCGAGGCACTGCAGATGAAGTTATGTGATGTTAGGAAGATAGTGAGAGACCGGAAAGCGTGGCGTGACATGGTCCATAGGGTCACGAGGAGTCGGACACGACTGAACGACTGAACTGAACTGAACACCGAAAATAAGCTAACATAGTCAGCAGCACGAGTGCATTGACTGCACAATTACCGAACTGATAAACGTGTTGGTTTGAAAAACGATCCTAAATCCTTTAAATTATCCTCACAAAATTTTCATCTTGTTACCTTCGTTGTCGAAAAACATTTGACGGCGCATGTAGTGGAACACCCGGCGTTTTAACAAGACTCCGTATCCACAGGGCTCTGATGAAATTTCGCCTGACAGGGTTTTCTTTGCATGAACTGGTTGCACTCGTAAAAGTGCCTTAGCGATCTGTTTTTATTTTTGCAACAGTCCATCCGAATACCCTGGGGCACCTAGAACATCTCAGGACACCCGGAGCAGCCTCTTATGCGATGTTGGAATACAGTGCTTCAAGAGAATAGTGTGTAATGTAAGGAGAGTATGCTAGTAGAGCAATTACACTCGTGCACTGTGCGTGCTCTCTGAATTGCTAGTCTTCACAGTGCTAAGCGGGGATAGTACTCCACTTTGCTTTTTCTTAACTTCCAAACTAATAAAAACGAGAAAGAAGGATCTGCGACAATAATACGATTTTATTTAAAGCAATGTGAAATTTAGCTTTTCTTGACACAGTGTAGGGCCAGATGCTAAAATAAATCTAAGTCAAAGTTCCGCTCCATATCTTTATGATAGCGACGCCTAATAGGGTGGATCCGAGCACTCTGAAGGAGACGAGTAAATCACGTACTAAATTTGAACATTCTGTAGCGCCAATACACACCGCGACATCGCACAAAGCAGAGCTCTTTGTAGCAGTCATGGCCGAGTGGTTTGGGCGCCCGTCACGGCAGCGGGAGGTGGTCACTTCGAAACTCGCCGCCGGACTCCCACCGGAAAAATGAGTACAAGCGTCCCCGGGCCCGGCGCCCGGCTCTCTCAGGGGTGTGCGTTTGAAATAGGCTCTGCTAATCCTGCTTTGCTCCTTCGAGGGCTTAAAGGTTCGAACAAAATAATGACCTGCAAAGGTCGGGTTGACAGAAAAAAGGGCCACATAATGGGCTTTTGCCGCACAAGGCGGTGTTATTGTTGTCCGATGGCGGAACGGATCACTGCCCCATCGGAGCAACTATTTGAGACCTTTCCCAAACATTTCACCCCAAAGAGCCGAGCACTAGGCCGGGGGAAAGCTTGTACCCATTGAAAAGCCGGTGGGTACCCGGCGGCACCAAGGTACCTCCCGAACACGAGGCGGATACTCTACTACAAAACCAAGCTTCGGTTCACTGCGGAGAGCGACAATGACATTGAGATCACGTGATCATGTATTGTTCCTTTCTTGCATTTTCTCGGTGAAACGTGCTTAGGAGCGAGCAGGAGAGAAAGGGCAATTTATGTTTCTATTAAGACAGTCACTGTAGTGTCGCATCTGGTTACGCGGTCGAAGAGGTATGAGTTGGTTAGCGTCATCGGAGACGGAAAACGTTTCTACCGCTTAGAGAGCTTTATGGTCCGCACAGTTCGTATATAGTATACGTGAACGGCATTGTAACGGTAGTAAAAGTGAAAGAGGTAGATTGATTTATATAATTATACAGCCGCATGACCGATCTAACTGTTTATTGAGTTCAATGGTCTTCTTAAGTAAGACGTTCTGGAAGGCTAGTTGGTAGATTTGAAGCGGTAGAATAAAAGTGCAAAAAGAAGATGAGAAAAAGATACACGGAAGCACAGACAAAGCACATACTTCCAACTGAATTTATGTAACAGGTGGCTTATAAGGCCTCTGAATACAAGAAAAACACTATCGCTGAATATGCTCGACGAAATAACGACAGCGCATACAGCAGAATCAGGTTGGCTGTCAAAGCCGAACATGCTCATCTATAAACTCGATCTCTTGCCTCGGTAGCGATATCGTAGGCGAACTAGCGCATTCGTCACCTCTTCTGGCAATAAGGAAGGCTTCAGTAACCTCCCTTTAAGTTTTGATGCTTGCCTTCGAGAAGAATGTGGTTTTCTCCTGAAAGAACGTGCCGAAGGTTTTCAAAGGCAGTGGTAGATTGCTGTCTGTACTCATGCGCATCGAACTATTGAGTTCAAGGGCCTGCTCATTAAAGCACCGGCCGGTATGGCCGGTGCTTATTAGATCCCACTTAGATCCCAGTCGAAAAAACTCCCCTGATTGTTAGACCCCAGTCGAAAAAAACTACAGAAAATTTTCTGATGTTACGACAGAATTTCTGTGCAGGTTTTGACGGGAAAGTTGTTGTGACAACAGAACATTCAGTAGTAACATCAGAAATTTCTGTAGTTACAACATAAAAGTGCTCAGAACTACAGAATACACTGATGGTTACGACGGAACTACAGGATATTTTGTCGTATTTTTGACATAGTTCTGTAGTTTTTTTCGACTGGAATGCATCTGATAGACAATCCCGGAGTGGAGGCACACCTGATGAGATGGGTTTGACGATTTATTCTGCACGGGCTGCGCTTCGTTTTGATTTCTCTCTTAAGAGCAGGACACGAACTGCTCCCAGATTAACTGGCGCCGAAAAAAAATATACGCATACCATAACTACCTGCCACCTTCTTCACGTTATGAGAAATAGTGATAATACGGCATGACAAAGGCTGGTAGGTTTTCTATATATGCAATTTACTAGATTCTTTTACAACTGCTTTCACTATTCCATTTCATTATTCTTCGACCTCTGAAGGACGCCTTCCCAAGAGCTAAGAATTAGGTGCTGAGGGTCGGTCGCGGACTCGAGTCGCGTGATTTGATTCTGGAAACTTCATGACTGTGAGTGGTGGCATGATTTCTTAATGGCTCATGCTGATACTGCGTTTTTCCACCTTATAATGAGCAGTTTAATGAAATTAAGTACTTGTTAGCTCTGCGACTGTGCGACCAGAAGACATGGGCGTCGGAAAAACTATGTAGGATATAGAAATTAGATTGTGTTGTCTCTTGTCACTTCATGAGTAAAGCTCGAACCTTTCCCTTCAGTCACGCCCGCCAACCTCATACACCCATTACTCATCTAACCTTGACCTGCGCTGTGCTGTTGCTAACATTCTCAACACCTCCTCCTCAGAAGGTAATGTTTTGCGTTTTACTCATGAATTAAAAAGGAAGACCGCAATTAAAATTGTGAAATTTAAATTGCTTTTTCCCAATGTACATGCCCGCTTGTCGTAGAGTACCAGAGCTAACAAAAGTATTTTATTTTAGAAAAGGGCTCATTCTAACATCGTAATATGCAGCATGATATGAAAAGTTGTTCGAAAAAAACAAGCCACATGATCATTCACTGTCATCAAGTTCTCAGAATCACATCAAGCGGCTTGTAGTGCGGGCTACGCCAAATACTGAATTCTTAGCTAATGTGGAGGCCTTTTCAGAGGTTGAAGAATACTAAAAGAAAAGTACCGTGCATAGATGGAGCACCTGCCCCTTGGTCATGCCGTGTTATCAGTCATTCCATTAACATGAAGAAAGTTGCATGTAAATATGGATTACGTGTTGTTCTTTCGGCACCTGTTAAGCTGAAAAACGTTTACTCCTCTTAAGAGGCGATAAAAAAAATGGAGCACAGTACGTGATGAATGAACCATCATAGCAAGTTCACCAGGTGCGCTTCCGCGTTTATCAGGTACCTCTATATTTCTGGCGGGTACAGGTCGGCCACACTAGCCTGTGCTTCAACGAGCGGCTCCTTGAACACATGAGATCGATGCGCATTGCTACAGGTAGCAATCGTCCATTGCATAGCAGGAGCTGCGCTGCAAATCTAAACAAAACCACACTCCTCTCGAAGACAAGCCCCCAAAATGAGACAGAGGTTATCGAAGCCTTCCATATTTCCAAAAAGGTTGAATACGGCGCCAGTGTAAAGCCTCTCTGATTCTGCTGTATGTGCTTTTATTTCGTCGAGTCTTTTCTGCGATAGAGTTTTTGTTATGTTATTATGTAGTATGTTGTTAGCATGCCCTATACATCAGAAGTCTCCCAAATGTAGTTGAAAGTCTTCACCTTGTCTGTGCTTACGTGTGTTTCGCCCCATCTTCTTTGTGCAGTTCACTCTTGCTTCAGTTGTGTCACCACAAATGCGCTGCAGATGTAAATGGTAAATGAAGTAATGCAAATTTAAGTTAAATAGGATTTCATATAAGAAGAGACGCCCCATAACCGCCGAATTCTGGAGGAGCTGGTGGCCGATGACATTTCCGAGGGACTAAGCAAAGTGCTGAAATCAGGCTACGAGGAAGCCATGCTTCGCTAAGGCGAATTCCCCCGTAAGTGCTGAGGGGTTAGCTTTGAAGGTGTACTTTTAGATGTGTGGCACCTCGCCAATAAGCGCAGGTTCACGCCAGGTTAAGGCGAGGGTGCAACCAGTATTCACTACGCTCTTGTGATCTTGTTCTGACGGAAGACAGACGCGGGCTATGAGCAAGATTGTTTATTATACAGAGGTCCCATCCACAGTCCTTGACTTTGGAACCTCCTTCTGTATTCATGTTTTGTTAACCTTTTACGTACAATAAACAAACTTCTACAACTTCAGAAGAAGCTGCATTATTCAACAATGCACAGATTCCTAGGTCTCGTTACAGTTCATAGCCAATTCGTAGTGGATGAAATGGGGCAGCAGCACGGTCACAAATAAGGGTGAGCGGATGCGCAGATCACATCTTGGTGACAAAGGCCGCGCTCATTGCGCGTCACTAAGGGCAATGGCCGGTGGTGAGAAGAACCGTGCCAATTCAAGCCCTTCCTACTGAGAAGCCCAATGAAGACGCAAGACCGGCGCGGGAACAACAGAAGGGAAGAGGAGTGGCAGCTGTTGTTGGAGGAGGGCCCTTCGGAAAAGGTCAGCAGCCTTACTGCCGCCAACTCCTTCTCGCAGTGGTACCACAGGAGGTATCTAACGAACAGAACGAACTGCATCGGCCGCGTGATCCGCGTCGCTCCAGGAGCACTATCCGCACACTCCCCTCTTTTTAAATGCCCCCGTCAATCTGACAGCAGAGCGATGATCGTTAAACGCAGTACAAAAATGCACTAATGCATACACTAATGAGCTGCCAGCTTTTCGCCGCAAGTGCCAGCTTTAAAACACACCAATTATTTTAGTGACAGTACTAAAACTACAAAACAACATATGCGACCGATACCCAAACACTGCAAAGGCATATAATCACACATGACGCAAAAATACAGAAGCAGTGGCGCGAAAAATAAATTATACAAATATACAACATTCTTTTTGTTACATATTACAAAGCAATGACGTGGTATGTCTGTGCGCTGCAGCAATGGTGAATGCGCTCATTTGGGCCCCATTAAGTTCCACAGAAATATCCGCTGAAGCCGCGAAGTCTATGAAGCAATAGGCAGCTGAAGCAGCCCAACCGTTGACGCTACGACGACACGCCAGAAGATGGCGGGATGTCACAAGTTCACAACAGGGCAGCGATGGAGGTAACTCCGTTCAGGTGGTTTGGGGTGCACCGCTGATGAAGCAATCTCCTTGTATCAAAGATCACAATCACAGAATAGATTGAACTGTCCTTCTTAAAGCCACCCACAGATGCCGTTACGCTGAGCGACGTCGGCTGCATCGGACTGAAGCGATCACAGCGCCACAAAGTTCACAACCCAACCAGTTTTGTTCTTTGCTGCGGGGACTGCCCAAGCCTTTGCACGAATTCACAAAGGTCAGTGGTCAGAACAACACACATGACTGGAGTGCGTATAAACCGCATTGCGACAACTTTAAATACCCGGTGAAAACACAAACGGCGTGCGTACTTCACTTATCGCACTTTCTTGCGCTCTTAATGAATAATACATCCCGCCCAACGACATCGTTTGACAGAATGCTCGTACATATTTTTATACGCTGGCTCTTGATACTAACACGCGAGTAGGAACTCGGCTTTGGCAGGGTTTAAAACACGTTCCGAAAACGTCAAGGAATTATCTAGGCTTCATAAAGCTACTGGTCATCGCATGTAGGTGCAGGCAAGTGTTTCGCAGATGTAGTTTTCTGTATCGCTGTCAGAGAAATGTTGTGCCGTAATTAAATCACATAACTACACCCGAAGCTAGTTAACAGGCACAGCTTGGAAGGTTGTACCGGTGGAGCATTCCTGGAAGGTGCAATTGTAGTTTGAAAGCGCCATCTTCTGCCGAAATCATTGCACTTCAGGAGGAATCAGGGGTGATAACACTAATCACCTTTTAAGCCTATGCACAGTTGTAAGATTCATAGGATAAAGTGTGATGATGCCTAATTTTGAAACGATAAATGAACGCGAAAAAGCGCGTTGATGAGTGCTCTCGATTGTTGTGAAGCGTGAAAATAAAAATATTCGCGTTAGTTCCTCAATCAGACAAGTTTCAGCGCCATATCTGGCATGCATTCGCCGCAGTAAAAGGGTGTCGACGAGCGCTGGTCTAACTCCCGAGCACAAGCACAGCGCAACCATATCCACAAACAAACACACATATACATGCACACGTACACACATATGATAAAACAGAGCATTGACACAGGGTCACGACAGGGTATTGTGAAAGGTACCGGAGTTATTGAAGCCCAAGCCGGTGGCTTCTGCCGCCTCCAGACATACTGGAGACAACTCATGAGGCGTATCGACACGAGTAACCTATAGGCCCCCTGGAGAGTTCGCGTGCTTCTCGGCAGTGCGGTACTCGGCACTGTTCACCGGGGGGCTCAGCGAGCGAGACAAGGTCTGAACGCTCTTCCCTAGGCAGGGCTCCTTTATCGGCGACGGCTGCCCCTGAGCCAAAACCTCCCTCTGTACTTCGGGCAGTTCGGCGTCCTTGGTCTCCGGCAGCCAGTGGATCGGCAGATGGCACAGAAGGAGTCCCGCGGCCATCACGATCAAAGCGCAGCCGGTGTCAGCTAGCCTGACGACGTGGACGAGCAGTTCGCCGATGCCCTGACCAAGCCGCCCGGCGGCCACCAAGACTGTTACGGCCGTTGCTCGCAGTTGACTGGGGAAGCACTCGTAGGCCTGTAGCTTGGCGATTAACAGGCAGAGCTGGACGATGGCGAACAGCACTTCCATGAGCACCTGCGCGAATACAGCCAGATGGCTTGATGAAGGATCTCCTCTCCAAGGACATCTTTGTTGTGAGACCTTTAAAATGTGGACAAAGCAAACAAAATACAGCTGCGCGAGTCTACACAGTTGGCTAGTTGGTATGGGGTCATCTTAAGAAACACGCCAAGGATGGGACAGGAAAGACTGTAGGACAAGCGCTGACTATCAACAGACGTGTTTATTTCAGAAGGTGGAAATATGTAGGCTGCAGATTTAAAGAACACAAACAAAAAGCACTTAATTTACTACACTCATCAACAAAGTCGAGAGGGACGGCACGTGCTCAGCTGCCCACTAACAGTAGGGGTAGTAGAGAGCCAAGCGTGGGGAAATATTTCTTGCAGTTTTTTCTAATCCCGCCTTGCTGTTCGCGGCGAGCAGAGCGCGTGCAGTCCCTTTAGACTTGTTGGATGAGCGCAGCAGTTTCAAGTGCTTCTTTATTTTCTGTTACAAACATTCAAGCCTATATATTTCCGCCTTCTGAAATAAACACCTGAGTAGTAATTCATCGTTTGCCCGGTTGTCTTTCCTGTCTCTCAATTTGCGCTGTTTAAGATGAAATAGAGTGGTAAGTAACAAGCGCCTTCATAGGAATAAAGAATATCGGAAGCAGGAAATACATTCAAAGCTGTTTATCAACTTTTCCAGATGCCTTATCAAACGGTGTATAGGCAACCAAGGCATACACATGTATGCGCTTGTTTGCTTAAACTATCAAAGGCTTTCTCAAGAGCTGGTATGCAACGCCGAATGACTACATACGTATCCAGTGTACATCTGAGGGCATGCCCTTAGGCCGCTTATTCGCAGCTGCGGTTTATTTTTTGTGATCTCACGACGGGCCCCAGCTTTAGGTTTTGACGCAATTACTTTCAGGGCATGCTCTCTATATAAAATAGGGAAAATCACGTGCAAGCTCTGGGAAGGTGTCAGATGACATGCCTTGTGGTTGGAGGGTTGTGTCATGAAACCACATAGCATGGGTGAGTCGACAAGCAGTGACCGCAAATGAGTCTCTTAATTACAACAGATGGGACCAGAAAGGAGCCCTCCGAGACTCTCGGATACTGTTTCAAAACGTTACGTCAAGGTAGACAGGCACGTTCATCTAGTTCTTAGTTAGAGCCAGGCTTATATATACTCTTTTAGGGTGGTCTTTGGCATAACGCGAAAGCTTCTGATAGTAGTCAGTAAGCGCGAGATAATCGAAGTTGGAGAGAAGAAATTTCTGATTATGAGAATACCAAAGTGCACGTATGCGAATGAGGAAATGCAGGTGGAGTCCCACCCTAGTTGTAATATCCACGAGTGAGCGCTGATGGCAGAGAATGTAACAAAATATTTTAGATCTGAAATGAACCTGCATTTATACTCTCCCGTAGATCCTAATGAAATAATCATATTGGTGATTTACCTCAAACGATAGCGCGCACAGCACAGCCAAACTCAATGGGATATGCACTTTGTGGAATCGGGGTGTCATCTCGTCTATTTACGGATACATACGATTTGGTGAGTGAAATGCTGCAATCATTGACTAATACAAATTCGACTGATGCTTTCAAGAAGGGAAGCTCATTGTTATAGTCAGATGGTTGAATTCAGGAGCATTAGGCCGCGAGATAAATGCATCAATACCATTCCAGACTCTCAGCATGATACAAGTTATTTAAATACAGTCGAAAAAAAAAACACCATCAGATAGTTGAAATTGCTGCGACCTCTGTTATCTTGCTCTGTATATAACTATATCAAAGGTTCCATTAGATGGGTATTAATAAAAGGGGGTGCAACATCATGAATATCTGGAGGAATGACGCAAATAATGAGTCGGTTCGGTACCATCTGATCTTTGTTAGGTCATTTTAGTTTGTTGCTTTTAGGACCAACAATAAGGACACATATGCACGTCCCGTCAAGGCGAAGGTCGACGGTCTACCCTTGGTTGTGCGATGGGAGATACATTAGTTGGGACTGGCACTAGATTAAAGTAATAGTATCAGTTAGAATGTCGCCGAATGCTGGAGCTTAAGTCGTTAATAAAGGGAGGTAATTGTATTTCGCAAAATAAACTTTACACAAAATGATGTCCATTAAGGTCAAAAAGATGGCACATTATTATTTTGTAAACTGCGGAGATTACATGGTTTAATAATTTCCAAAAGACGCAGAAGATGGGAGCGCTTTTTTCGGGACCGGAATGACCTTCCCTGTTTTCGACTCTAGTGGTATAACACCTTATGAGGGCGATTGTTGAAAAATATTAGACAGAATGGCTCAAGATGTATGTTTTGGGTTCTGAAAAATTATAAGCAGTTCGAACAATACCTTCCAATAAAGCTTAGTCTGAGAGTCGAGTAACTTGATGATGTCATTAAACTGAAAGATCACATCCGTCATAGCTGGGTAGCTAATGAAAAGAACTTCATTATAACTTCCTGCTGGACGAGTTGGTAGTTCATCTTGATGTAGGGTTTTTTAGCGCAAACAAAGTCTTTGTTCGCGCTAAAAAAACCCTACATAATGAAAAGAAATTCAGGAAGTGCATCATTTGTGTCAGGAGTGACAAATAGCCATATGCTAACGTAAAATCTTCCACAACGTCCCAATTCGTCACACGATTGTTACAGTAGTGGCGCGGCGTTATATTTGTGGTCTCCTCAGCATTCATACATTCCCAGAAATGACGCGACTTCGTACGCGGCACATAGAAACCCCAAGCGGAGTTGCCGCTGTATATGGGTCTCCACCTGGGCGGCAAGTGGGTACTCGTAGTATGCGACGAATCCTGCTCCCGCAGCGGTAGAGGAGGCCACCGCAAGTGCCATGTGAAGGCTCATGGATCGGTTCCATTTGGTGACCAGAAAGTAGCCCGTGGCGTACATGGGCAGCATCAGAAGCTCGAACAGCAACTGAGTCCAGCCCGAGATGGCGCTGGGACGCATTAGGCTCAGCGAGGAACTGGCGAAGAAGCACCAGAACCAAACTGCTGACAACGCCACCGTTCGTGAGCGCAGCTCAGGAAGTAGCATCACGTCGGACAGCCTGAACGCTTTGCCCACCTGCAGGTAGTACGGAAACAGAAAGATCAGTGAAACTGTGTGCTGGAAGGACAGTCTGTGAGCTGATTTTTCCTTTGTCCTTCTAAACGAGAATACATCGGTGGCAGTTTACGAAACCAATAAAAAGCGTTTCAAAATTAGCAAACGATTCGGCATATCAGTCACTAATGGGCAATCAAAGGCCATCTGCAGCGACTTCGCGACGTAGTTAAACACACAAAGAATAGTGAATTGTAGTGTGTGCGAAACCAAAGAAAGCGGTTCGCCCACTAAAAGAGGTTTTTTTGTTCTTTAGAACTTGACATCGATATGCTCAAATAAATATTCTGGACAAAATTATGGTTGGAATTATTTCGAGATAGACACTAAAGAACGGAGTCGCGGCAAGATAAAGCTACAATGGCGTGTAGGTTTCTGGTGCGTCACCCTCGAAATAGAAATCAGTGCTGCAATGCTATGGTACAAGTAACATTAGGATCTATGAACACAAAAGCATTGCTTAGGGAACAACTAACGATATAATAATAGTTCCGTACATGAGTGAAGGGTGAACATCGCACGGGTAGCCCCCGGAGAGGGGTGGGGTGATGAGAATAGGGCATTTTCTTTGACACAGTGGATGCGGTTTACGCAGTTTATTTGGTTGCCTGTACGGGATCTTTGTCGCTAAATAGACATACGCGAGCCAATCTACAAGGCTTCTGCTGAGGCAGCACTCAGGCAACTTACCTGCAGCGGCTTGACGACCTCGGCGTAGTGGACAAGTCGCCATACGTCGCCCAGAGCCACGCTGTTCTCTGCGGCCATGCGGGCGATGACACAGGTTAGTGTGTCGTACCTTTCCATGGCCAGGAGCCAGCGTGGAGACTCAGAGACCGCGTGCAAGGCCAGTGAGAGCAGCACCATGCTCATCAGCAGCGTGATGCGCATGAGCCGCAGGTCTATGCGCTGAAGCCACGGGCACAGCGAGCCAGCATGCACCAGGGGCACGGCTGTCTGCGCCACTGCCAGGTACAACGTGCGGCTCACCGACGATGAGCTCTGCCAATTGGGGTAAGAGCGAGCGAAAAAAAAAGTGTTATGAAAATTGTTGCTGGTCATGTCCACCGTGTTGCCTATGAGTGATTCTCTGAAACGAAAGCAACTGGTATCAAGGTTTTGAAACATTAGAGGTCTGTACAAATTCCATACCATATGTATGCTTCCTACGAAGCGTACATTAACGCATAAAAACCGTTTTTAATAAAGGTAAGCGTAGAGTATCGAACAGCCGTGAACTTAAGCAAATACACTCAAGAACATAACCTTACATTTTATTATAAAAACTGCCTCCGTATTGCGAATACCCATAGATCGTAAAACATACGTCGAACGACTCAATCACTACGAAAAACAAAAACTTCAAATAAGTGTTGAAAGCGGGATATACGCGTGCGGATCAAGATCGGTCCTTTCTTTAGACTGTCACTTGGTCTTGTTGAAACCGCAATTCGAGCAACAAATCGTGCTGCTCGTGTAGCAGTTCGAATCAAACTCCTTTTTAATAGCGAGCCATGCATAGGACACGTTCCTCAATGTAAACAGGGCATGAATTTTTGGATGAAGGCGATGAGCAGAAAAGTAGGATGTGGAACAAACGCTGCAGCTGTCTGGTCTCTGTTTCTGTGGATGCGCTGTGCGAGTGTTTTCAACAACCAGGTGCATTGAACAAGCACGAATTGCGAATTTCAAAGACCATATTCATCGTAAAGGGCATCGCTGTCGATGTTGTATAGTATGCCTCGCTGAAATACTGCAATTTCATCTGTAAGGCCGCATTGAAAAGCGACTCGCGCGTGGAGCTGAGCTGGCAGTCGAACCCCCGAGCGCCGAGGCCAAGGAGTTAGCGCTGTTTTTTTCTCCTTTTCTCTTCTTTAGTCGTGCGTTAGCCGCGTCCCGCGAGGCGTGCAGAAGGCTAGGTTTATTTTGTCCGTTCGCCGTCAGGCGTCGCGAGGAAGCGACGGCAGACGCACCCTTATCGGCCTGGAACAGCGGCGCGCTTCAACGAAACACTTTACGGCCAGCTCGCCCAGCGGTCTCCCACTGTAGCGCCAAGCATCAGTGCAGGGTAACTCCGCTAACGCAGCCGTTTGCCTTGCCCCAAGCGCCCACTAAGTGTACGGCAGAAGGCGACAACAGGCGCGGTCATTGGCACTCCCACATAGAATCATCGGGTGCGAGCAACTATAACGGTACGCTTCTCTTTATTTTCTTTTAAGATACTGTTGTCTGTATGACTCTTGTTGCCATTAGTTAGTTTGCCAATGTATACTATTTTTCTTGTGTAAATATAATTCTCGTCTTGACCATCATCTGATCATGGTCTACTGCTTCTTCACTACCGAATGACCACATTTGGAGAGGCTCCAGCCCCTCCGAAGATTGGCAACGAACGAGCATAAAATACTGGCGCAGTACGACAGGATTCGGGACGCTACCACAAAGCAGCAAGAAACAAGGCCTCACGCAGTAGCAGCGGCAGCCAAGAAGGACTGTGCAAGCTACCTGCCGATGACGATCAGCTAAGGCGTGACGCCCAGGCTCGGTTCTACTACCCGCAGCGACGCTTGTGACGTGTGAGTGGGATTTCTCGCGTCTGGTCAAGGTTGGCTTGGCTTGTGCTAGGGACAGTTAGGTAGTAGGCATTAAGGATGCCAAATATACTTGCAAGCAAGGCTTTCGCATATTCCCTGACGGAGGAAGAGCGTCTGGTAATTCGGCAACTTGAATTCGAATTTGAGCGGAAAAAAACTGGAAATTCTAAGAGAGGAAGGGGAATTGAGAGCGCTGATGCGTGAGCATGCTGGCGCCGCACAGGCTAAAACTGCGTCCTAAGCAACGAAGCAGCGACAGTTAGACCTTGGCCCCATGGCAGAAATTACTAGTTCAGATGAGGGCTGCTCCTTCCGGTATTCGACGAATGCGGATAGCCAGAACGAGCAAAGAGTTGCTAGCTCAGGGCAGGGAGCGGCAGAAATTGACAGTGCAGCCCCGCTGGCGCAGCTAGAGGCGGTAGAGTTAGGGAGCAAAACGAACTGCCGGAGCAGTGTCGTGGCGCGGATGGAAATGCGCGAAGAAGCGGACGAGCCATGGGTAGGATCCACTATGGGTAAGTCTAGTGAGTCCGCTTGAAAAGACGTCGACACGGAACTAACCCAAATGAATGGGGACCAGCAGAAGTTACTATCTGAAGAAGGCTTAGCATATCGCTCGGTGCGGTATAGCGAAGATCAGTCGTCCGGCGCAGATCCTGCGATCAGACATTTTGCTCTTGAAGTGCGATCTGATCAGCCGATGGAAGCGGTAAGCGCCTCGTGTCTCGAACTGCCTGCAACAGGCGTCGAAGCTGAGCTTACGTAGAGGGCACCCACTCCATTTGAGACGGAAGGCGCGGTAATAGATTGCGGCCAAGAAAGCGAATGCGCTAAGCCACAGCACAGTGGAGCAGAGGAGTGCGCAGGCAGGCCTTTCAAAGCTTGTGCAGGCATGACAGCAATGGGCGGCCTTAGAAAGTCGACGCCGCCAAAGGTAAGGCGCGACGACGTGCCAGTTTTGGCAAACAGTCTCCACCGAGAAGCAGTACGAAGATATCTACCACTAGGGGCACCAGTGGCGGCAACGGTGTGCCGCAGGCGCTAAAGGTCACTATTGCGCTACCACGCGAGGGCGGAGGCACGCACGAGATCAATAGTGCACCGGCTTCGGTTGATAGCAGCAGGTGCCTGCCTAACTTACATCGTCAGTGCAGGAAACTGCACGGGCTATCCTCGTCAGTAGAGCCACCGTACAAATTTGGCGCAACGTACTGGGACAAAGCAAGCCTAACGGTTTGATATTGGAGCTGGTCGTTCTGCACAGCCAGGCTGGCATCACCAAGCGTGAAGGTTCCTGCTCACCCAACGGGTGGCGTCCACGGAACAGTTTGGCGGCACCAAGCAGTGGTGTAAAGACAACTGCATGCCGGGGCGGGAAGTATGCAGTGGCGTGAATGTTCCCGCCCCCCGCCGCGTGATGTGGTGTGAACGGTGACGCGTGCTACAACCGTGCACCGTGGATGAGTGCTTCTGTACTGACACTTAGGCTGTGGTGAACTCTGCGTAGCCTATACACGTGCTCTTGTAGTGCAATTTTGTCAATCTTCTTTTTTGCATGACTTTACATGTTCCTCAGGTGTGGCAAATTTTAGGGCGCACTGCTGTGCGCAACAAAAGATTTTGCATGCTGTCATAAAGAAATTTTGTTTTCAGTGCCGTTGTTTTGTATTGGTTGTAATTCCCGACTTCGAGTGCACGGTTTCCCTCAGTAGGGACAGATTTAGGTGCGCTGTAGCCTGGCGAAATGGTCGCATGAAAGAGGAATGTGGCGGCCTGTTCTTTTGTGTAAATCACCAGCTTCCAAGCTCAATTACCCTTTTAGGAGGGACGTGTAAGGCCGCATTGAAAAGGGACTCGCGCGTGGAGTCGGGCTGGTGGTCAAACCCCCGCCCATCGAGGTCAAGGACTTTGCGCTGTTCTTTTTCTCCTTTTCTCTCCTCAATTAGGGCGCTAGCCGCGGCCCGCGGGGCGCACAGTAGGCTTGGTTTGTTTCGTCCCTTCGCCGCCAGGCGTAGCGAGGAAGCGAAGGCAGACGCATTCTTATCGGCCGGGAACAACAGCGCCGCGCTTCTGCGAAACACTTTACGGCTGGCTCGCCCAGCGATCATCCGTTGTGGAGCCAGACATCAGTGTAGGGAGACCCCGCTAATGAAGCCGTTTGCACTGACACAAGCGTTCACTAAACGTCCTGCAGAAGGCGACAACAGGCGCGACCCTTGGCCCCCAGCAGCGGCTCAGGCCAGCGGCCTTCCGCTGTATTGCCAGATGTCAGTTCAGGGAGACCCCGCTAACGAAGCCGTTTGCCCTTCACTAAGTGTCCGGCGGAAGACGACAATAGGCGCGGCCACTGGCATCCCCGCAGCGACTCATCGGGTGCGAGCAACGGCGACGGTACGCTTCTCTGGGACAGTTACGCCCCCCCCCCCCCCCTTCTCGAAAGGGACGCCTTGGTGACCTCGCTAGCCCCCAGACGCCTAGCGGCGTTCCTCCCGAAGGGTGTCAGCTGCAAGGTCGCGTCGCAAACACGCCGGGGAGGAGACGAGAAGACAGGCGCCGTGTGGAAAGATTTGGGGACCGGAGAGTGTGTGTGCTTTGAATGCTGCATTTTTATTTGATGTAATTAAGGACCTAGGTTCAAGATTATTCCCAACCCACTGGGGTTGTGGCATGTTTTTCAATAAGTTGATTGGCTGCTTCATTTTCGGGGCGGATCACCTCACGTGACCGCCCTCAGGTCTTTGTTGATATGTTTGTGATAAAAAAAGCGGTCCTCGGACCAGGTTGAGCAGTCAAGATTGAGGCTCCGTGCTTAGCACGTATCTACAGGCCATAGGCCTTTAACCGAAACGCTCGGTAAGAAAGCAGGGGCTTGTAGAGTGACTTCTCTGTGTGAGAGTCTTTATTTTCTTTTAAGTTACAGTTGTCTGTGGGACTCGTATTGCTGTAACACACAGTTTGCCAATGTATACCATTTTTCTTGTGTAAATATATTTATCCCCTTGACCATCATCTGATCATCGCCTACTGCTTCCTCACTGCCGAATGACCACGTTTGAAGAGGCTTCAGCCCCTCCTAAGATTGGCAACGAACGAGTATAAAATTACTCCATCTATATACTAAAACTGTGGCACCATGGTGCTGGCAGGTACATGGCAGGTAGCTGGAAGCTGACATGACCGATCACTGACTAGACGCAGGGTTGCCTAACGTTAAGTTTAGTAGTGGCCGTCAACTTGGGTCTCGCCTTGCATATGGGATGGCGATATCAAAATTAGCCTGCCAGGACACTTGCATTTACGTTACCCGTAGGCCACCCCTGCACGTCTATAAGGTTTGGGAAAAGCGAGATTTTTTGTGTGTGGTACCAGTTTAGGCTATCCTGTTTTTCGACCATTCAAGGTGGAGCATAAGTGTCCTGATCATTTTTTCGTTCCCATTCTGCATTCAGCACGAGTGCAGTTATATAGATTATGTTTACGCTCGTGGTATGCAGAGCTAGGGGGTGCGTCAACGTTTTAAAACAACGTCTAAAGAGAGAAACAAACACCACCAATAAAAAGAAACTGCGTAAGACAAAGCAAGGAAAATGCTCAATGTTCGATCTTTCTGAGCTACTTATAGGCATAAAAAACACTTGGTCTAAACTAAAAGGGCGATGCAAGGCAAGATATAACGAGATGCCAAATAACAGGCAAATGCTGGCACCAGTTCTATGCCAGTCTAGGCTCTTTAAAGCCTTGTCTGTACAATATTAGCGTTTTGAGATCAGCCCGTGGTGAAGTGATGTGGCCTGTCCTGTAAGAAAAAGTTGCACAGGAAAGGAAGGGAGCAGCGAAAAATAAATAAAGGTTAGTGCTCTCCATATCACCTGCAAAGTATAGTATTTGTGTTGTTTGAAATATCCTCATTTCTCATCTATTCTTGCTCTTTGTGGAGAGTGGTCTGCGCGGGGCATTATTACTTTTTCTGCCAGGCAAGAGGCGACCTATCGCGATGTTACAGGGATTTGTTCACACATTTCCACTAAGCGCGGGCAAGATGAGTAACCATCCCCGTGATGAGGACCATCCTTGTGTTATTGCAACAGCACTCACACAGTCATGAGAGCCAAGTAAAGATCCTGCTTGCATTTCGCAGGTTTCCATAGCAACTCTGACGCCAGCAGTTGTTGGGCCACCGAAGCGATGACAGGGACGACGGCATGCTGACCACATATCCCTACGCCATTGCTCCCACTCGCTACTGTTTCTGCAGTGCCATTGGCTCGTAACGCATCAATAAAGGACCACCATGCGGCGGAATATTTCTCTTCTTTCGTGTAAAAATTGATGTCGTAATCTTTTTTTTTTGTGCAGCGTTTGTTGTGGTGTCATGCCGCTTCGTTTCGCGTTCAGGAATTGCCGTCATATGCACCTCCAATTCTGTGCAGCGCAGTAAAGTCGTATAACACATTACCAAGCTCTGTAGCATGCAGTGCTCAACAGCCGAACTAAACCATTACGAGCCCTGAAGAGAAATTAAACCAGGGCTAATGTTTTTGTCTGTGGGCAGACCCAAAATGTTTGAGTTCGTACTGCGATTGGAACCACGGCAGAATATACTCATGGTGGTACAGACTTGAACGCTGAGCGCGGTATTTCTTAACACCATACTAAAGGGAGAGGTGTAGCAGCAGCAGTCCAGTTACGCGACGCACCTCGAAGAGCAGGATGGAGGTCATGGTGTGCACGGCTGCTGCAGAGACGGCGATCAGGAGGTGCGCGACCACGAACGCGGTGAAGGAGTCGACTGCCGTGGCTGTGAACACGGCACACATGGCGGTGAGCAAAGCCGCAAACACCACGAGCCTGCGGCCTATACGATCTGCCACCTGGCCCAGTAGAGGAGCCAACAGCACGCTGCCCACCGTGGAATACGCGAACGTCGTCACGAGGTAGTGCTCGTGGTTGCACACCAGATTCCATCTGGGAGTGGGTTGTCAGCAAGGAAAGAGATGTTTGGTTAAAGCAATGACGTGCTTTTTTGCAAGTGTAATGAGAAAATTTAGCCATGTTTCTCTTTCACTTGTATTAAATAATAAACGCTACAGGGATAGCAAGCGCCCCTGTGCAATCTATAACCGATGTAATACATGTGACCACTAGCAACGCGATTCATGTTTCTCTGCTGATGCTGAAAACTTACGTAACTGCTTAGCCCCATGTGCACGTGGGACGCATTCTTAAAGCCTCAGAAGTTATGGCAGGTATAGTCATGTTGTGCCGTGTGTAAGACTCAACGAAGCAGATTATATTTTTAAACTGTGCTTTGTTCTCCGTGAGGAGATTAATTATCTTGAGAATGTTAATCGCTAGCGACACTGACAGATTCACTCGCTAGGCGCGTCCTGTGCTATATGGGTTGCGCTGTGTTTGAGACGGGCCCGTCTTAGAGACAGTGGGCGTTTTGAATATCGTCATTTCCCTAAAATAAGATGAAGTGCCTTTTATTATTTTGCATGCTTATTGGACTGTGTGCGAGGCTAATGAACTTTGAGAAGGAAAATATTCAATAAGCTTGTGTTGATGTTACAAGAGAAAGGCTTATGACTGCCACACATGCCCTATGTTTGAGCACATCTTTATGGTATCCATGCTCTGGTATAAGTGTATCGTTCCTTCTGATTTAAGCGATCCTACGTTCCCACGGTACGCGACCAGCTTATGTCTTTCCGCACTATACTCAAAAAGAAAAACCGTTATTGTGTCTGCTTTCGCCCCTGACCCGACTAACTCGCTACAATGCGGACTGAACTATAAAGTCAAACTGGCAGGAAGCAAGCAGTGGTCCCTTTGGAGGCACAAAATAGGCGGTGATGTTTAAGACGATATTGATGCTATTATTATCTTTGAGCACAATAAATGAAATATGTTTTTCTATCACAGTGTTATAGACATGACGCAAGTGAATCTTTTTTAGTCGTAAAAACTAACTGACCAATGCTATTAATTCGCTAACTGAAATGTATGAAAAAGGCGGTTGGGTCACGCCACATCGCTTATGAAAGATATGGAAATCTCTGAAATGTTGTTTTGATAACTATGAAGATATGAACCTTGTATATAACCATACCGCTCAACGTGCAAGTATAAAGTACAAAACATTAAGGAAGTAGCGACGAGCCTAGCGTAGTGTATTTTCGGAGAACTAAAACCTTACTCGATGAATTGGTAGACGAATCTCAACTTTTTACCGCAATAATTAGATCTTTCCGCTCGAAGTTAATATAGGACAGAGTAAATGAAAAATGCAAACTTATAGACGAGTTGGTATCGATTAATAAGGGTATATGAGAGAACAGAACTACACCTGGGGGTAGCCTCAGTACGCAAGACATAGAGTAGAAACGGGGATAGTGTAAGTGTGGGTAGCGTGATCGCCATAGTAATAAGGAAAGCAGAACAGGGGAGGGGTGGGAAGAGGTGAACAGAAATAAATTACAGGAATATCAAATCAAAGGCTGTTTCCTTGGAGATGGGTTTGTCTGAACATGGAATCGGTGCTCCCGTTATCGCGCAGCCCAGACAAAGACTGAGCTCATCATAAAAACGCTGGCTCGGGAATTGAGACCCTCTCTCAACACATGTTAGATTCACTCTTATACTTTGTAGTCAAGTTCTTTCCCTTCTTCTACCATGGATAATAAGGGTACAGTAGCACGCTAGAAATAAAATGAAGAAGAAAAGCGCTATGTCTTGTCCCTTCTTCCTTGTCTTTTGTGCTGGTGCACTGTTCTAAAGGTGAACAAAATGCAGGGCGCGAAACATAAAAACAGCGGGTGCTTGTTTACAAGGTTGTACCGTGTGGTAATTATCTATAGTTATGCAGAGTCTGCGGTGCCAGGCATGTTGTTTAGCTCAGGATCTTTTGCAGTCTGTACAGTAAGCTCTAAAAAATATTAGAAATAACAAAACTCTCAAAGCCATTTGGTAATAAAGGAAACCGGCCAAGAATCTTGTTCCAAAAACGCTGTGGCATAATCGAAAGCAGCGCTGCCAAATCTCTTAAACATGATCAACACTGGAAATGATTCGGCCTTTTATGACTATTCGGTTAAGTTTAGATTCTTGACTCGAGCTCTGAAAATGTGTTAAGCCGAAGTGTCGGCACTGAATGAAATTTTCTCAGATGGCTGCACGTTATCAGACATGGCGCATACTCACTTGGAGATAAGTGTGTGCGTGTCGTTGGGAAGGTCGTATTCCCATCCGTTGCAAGGCACCTCGACGCGGGTTCCGTTGAAGACGATGGCTGTCAGCTCGTACATGGTGCAGCGGCTGTGGTGCAGGTTCCCGTCGGCATCCCTCACCACGGGGATGCTCACGTTCAGCCACTGCTCGCGCGTCAGGTGGGCGAACAGGGAGGGAGGCTTACACCAGTGGTCCACCGGCTGCGTCAGCATATGGACTGACCAGTCGTGGAACAGCACCTGTCCAGGATGTGGTATACACAATTTTAGTTTCGATGCCTGGGCACAGCCATCTTAGTTTGAAGGTGCCGCCCCCTATGAGGCAAGCTGGGAAGTCTGTTCCGGCTCCTATGGACTCCATCTTGGGCTGTGCTATGCGTGCTAATGCTGCGATGCGGCAGTGTAAAAGTGCTGTTTCGCGGTGCTCGTGAAAGCTACCCGACACCTTGATGCTATTTTGTGTTTTGTTCAGCGCGGCAGCAAACCGCATACCATCCGCTTGGCATGGCGGCAGCTGTTGGAAACAGTACTAGCTGCACAGGCCACTGCGAAGGACTGCGATCCGCTTCCGCTGGCCTAACTCGTGAAAGTTAACTGTGAGGATGCATCAGTTGTATCTTTTACGATACATGTATTTTCACTTACGTTTTATAATTGCAAATGGTAACTGCACGCACAAACACACAGCGAATGAACCGTACGGGCAGCTACCGAACGCCGAATACAGAAAGATGTTTTCCAGTCATCGAAGCATTAATTTAACGTGAAGTGAGACCTATTTCATGCCGTGCATTTCTTCGGCAGTGCATATTTATATTCGATGCTGTGCTGCTTTCATTTTACATTAAAGGCACGGGCAGCGTTCACCGCGTTTACGCCGCTAATCGCTACAATCTTGTACTGAGCTTGGAGAATGCATGAGTGCCTGTGGTGAGCCGGCGACCTAGTGCTAAAAACATACGATCGAGCGGTCCTGCTTCAACAATGCATACTTTCAAGTTAAACGATGGTTCAAGAACAGTGCAGAAAACAAGTAGTGGCTAAAGTATAATCCGTCGACGTGTTTATGCAGCCTTGGTGTACGTCCGGCGGCGCAGCAACATTGTATTCCCATCCTGTCGTAGCATCATCGTTTGCACGACGTGGTGTTGAGCAAAACGTAAATGTGTTCTCTCAGCTGCACTAGGAACGAAAATGACATATTCGTAGCATATACAACAGCGCTTACGAAAGCGGCGCCGCCCACTGGCGAGGCTCACGATGACACTCTCGTCGAGCGCTACTCCCTAGTCGTCGCTAGGCCTACATTGTTTCGCATCGACGGCACATCCAACGGCGCTTTTTAAATGCTAGGCGCTAGAGTAAACGGTATATCGTTGAACTGCCTTACTGCTTATCCTACTGTATCAGTGAAAGAAAGATGTAAATTTCGAAGAGCATCGGAGCCATGCGAGCAGACGATAAGCCGCGCGCCGAACCAGCGGCAGCTGGGTGTGTTGAGAAACTTGTTCGTATTGCAATTATTAACAGCATAGTATGGGCAATAGGTCAGATATCCGAAAGAGCTTTTTTTTTTTTTTTTTGCTGTCGGCTTATTGTTTAAGTGCAGAACAGATTTCAGCACGTGCTCCTGATGCCTGCGGAAGAGATCCACCGTATCGTTGGCGCGGAGGGCTTGCGGGAGGCAAGGCCTATCCGGCGTGCTTGTTTACTACGGCGGAAGAAGTAAAGAGTCCTTCATTGGTACTAAGTTCTGTGGCTAACGCGAAACGTTCATAGGCGAAATAAATCAGGATGGACTGGAAGGCAGTGAAGCAGAAACATATATTACAGGCGTACTCGGACTGTCGTTGCATGCTTCCCGCATACGCTCTGAGCAAAAATCTTGAGATTGCTTTGACTGTTTGTGCATTCCACGAACACGCTTTGATGTCCCAGTGACATCACCTCTAAAAGGGGCGTCAATAAAGGTTGTCAGGTCGCTCAAACGAAAATACACTGAGGTGCAAGGCCGCTCTACTATGCATGAAGCGTGCGAATGCACAGCCCAATCGGTACTTGCAACAATGGGCGGCGAAATAAATCTGGTTAGAGAGTGTTTTGCGCCTCTCCTGCTTGCTCTCGGTAAAATGGTCTATAGAGCGAAGCTGAAAAGTGGATATGCATTTTGCCCAATGCACGCCATCATGAAGGCCGCCAGGCAAAGTCTTCGGAGATAACACTCCCTGTGGCATATAAAATGTAGAACAAATAGGATCGGTGCTAATAGACGTTTCTTGGTCCGGTGTACTCCCATTTTCTAGTCGGTCGTAACGACCTTGCCCCTAATGATATAATTTCCTCCGCTTATATAATTTATTATTACACAAAGCACGATCAGCATAGAGAAGACATTCGATGATAAATTTAGTGGTAAACTTGTACAGTGGAGTGAAGAGTGACAAGATTGAGATTGCCGCCTTTCAGAATAGATCTCGAATGCTTCTCACTTCTATAAATAATGTTTTTTTTTTATGCAGTTACCAATTAAATCGGTACGCCTTTCCTGCTTTTCTGCAGGGTGGCGTCGACTGCATGTCATACTTGTATATGCCTAAACAGAGACCGACATGCGTTTAGACAACGTGACTGTGTGGGAAGGCATTTTCACCATGGCAAGGGACAGGTGGGCGCAGAACAGGATCCTGAGCTGGAAGCGGCCATGTCCGACCAGATCGAGAAGGACCAGATACTCCTGACGCAGCTTTCCCGGAGGGATGCAGCGAGTCAGGTCCACCACTGACAGACTGGTGTCCGCCGGCGTGCCTTCCGGAACGTTCATCGCCCCCAGGAGTCTTCGCCTCCTTCTGCAGGAAAGGACATGCCAGGACACGGCTGTGCAGGCCTGCATTCCTACTTTCTCAAGAAGGGAGCAGTTACTCGTTACCATCAAAGCGAAGCTTCCTAACAAAGTCTATATACTTTCCGTATGAGTGAGGACAGCGCCATACAAGCTGCTGATTGGACCACGATGTGGCTCTCAGTAAGGTTCATTACGCTACATAAATGGCGTTTATAGAAGAACAATAACGGAGGTAATCTTTGCTGATATTGAGGACGGTGCCAATGAAATGGATACAAGGAGGCCCTCATCAGCAGAGGTACCTCAAGCTTTTATTCTTACCGTGGTCGGGTAGAGAGTTGGCCGCGTTTCCGTAACACGGGCTGGGGTGCTGCAAACGTAGGCTGTCAACCCGAATCTGGAGACTTGCACACACGTCGATTAGTTTCCTCGCTACCCTAAATCGCTACAAAGGCCGGAGCGAGAAAGTGGGCGACCATGTCGAGGAAGCTTCTTCTTCTTATGGTTCTCGCGGTCCTCGCGGTCTTCATCTCTTGTGTTCTGCGCGCGAGCTAGAGAATAAATCGAGGTATTCAATACTCGTACTGAAAATTGCACTAACTCTATGGTAGTTCGTGCTTTTGCGGAGAATGTTGTTAAGATAGCGTATTTTATATTCACTTTAGGTTTCTGTTTATTTGGTTGTCTTTATCACGTGTAAGTATCATAGAAAAACAAAGTACGGCGCGTTTCAAGGAAGAAACTCTTTTTGGCCATCTTCAAGCCATCCCCTCCCGAATTCCCTCAATCGACCTTTCCCATGCCAAAGCTGCTGTGACGACGTTAGGAGCAAAAGCTGGCCTGGCTATGAAGGAGCGCGGGTAAATTCTTGCCTGTTAATAGATTGCATCGCAGTGAGGCGCCAATTTTCTAACCGTTTTTAGCGCCGCTTTCAAGTGCGCGAATCTTATGATTGTGGAGAGAAAATTCACAAATTTGAGCTACAGTTGCTTAGATCGCACGACGCGCGTACATTCCCCACAAAAAGCCGATACGAATGAACCACCGCCGAGCAATGCTGCAGACGGCCGTTGATATTTCATCCTCGCTACTTGCGGAGAGTAAATTAGGGCGACTGAGGTCAGTCGTAGAACACACGTCTTAGAGCGATGATGAAAGACAAATATTTTTATAGCTTTGAATCATTCCAAAGTGCCGTCTAGAGAAATTACCTAGGCCTAGCTACGAGTAGGGCAGGCATGGCAGCATCGCAGTTTATCGCCATTTGGGAGCACTCGAGAAAGGCGTCGTTGCCTAAAGCGTCCCACTTGCATTAGTGAAGCGGCCCGTCTTGATAAATATTGTCTTTCCTGATACGAATGTGAGGTACCACATCAAGATAGCAGCGTTACACTGCTTTAGTGCGCATTGGTCTCGCTATCAAAGACCGCAGGTTGTATATGTGAGGTCGCTATTTACTCCGTTGTCAGTAGACGTGTGCTCTCTTTCACAAGCCAGTTCTCATCTACCTCAAGTTAGTCCATGATGACATTTATCCCTATCATGCCAACTCTTTGCCAGTGTCTACTTTGGTTTACATTTCAATGAACGAAACTGCGGGTTTCCTTTCATCCGCTTATTGGAATGAACCTATCCTGTCATTAATCCTACACTTCTCTTTATGGGTTGCGGCGCGATTCAAACAATTTCTTTGGATGAAATAGTCAAATTCGGTGTTTTTATCTTTTGACGGCTTCCGGTATTTGAGGTGTAAATGGAATCGTGGACAGTGCCTTTTACAACAGTGCGAGGTGTGTTTGACAAATATAAGGTGTAGGATTCCTCCCCTAACCTTTATCTTCATAGATTGGGTTGTGCTCCTTCAATCATGTGTGCATATATATACTGCAATGAACCTGAGACACTGGAATATATTTTTTTATGACCTGTCGCCGTTTCGCCTCCCTCCGAAAACATTTCCTTGAAATTCCTTGCAAAAATATATCTATATCCTTGACTGTTCCAAATTTACTTTCGTTTGGCGCTACTTAGCTGGGTTTCAGCAGCGGGACGGTACGCTCAGCGGTACACAAATTTGTTAATGCCTCTGGTCGGATTCCTTGCTAGGTGTACCGATCCCGCTGCTTCTTCTCTGCAAGGTCTTATTGAGTTGAAATTCTTCCTTTTTGTTTTGTGATCAGTAGGGTCTTTTTTGCCGTATTGCATATTTGTAAGCATTAGTTTTTTTTTATTCTCATATCTAACAGCATAACTCCCTTAATGCTGGTTTCACGTGTGGCCAATCTCCCTCGTGGGTATGTGCCATCATCTGAGGGCACAACAACAACAACTGGGTGCTAATAAATGAATTGTTATCGTGCGTCTCCTGGAAGAATACCGAAAGTCAGGAATAAATTAAATTATGCAATATCAAAAATTCTGCATAACAACCTATCGTGTACTCCGTTTTAATGTTAGTAACACTAATTTGTTGCAACGGTGGAAGCACCAGCAAGTATAACAAATACGTGTCTGTTGCAACAAAACATGATGCTGTTCTCTGCCGGTAAAACTATAGACATGTATGCTAATGTGGCAGACAATGCGAACACGCTATGTTGTTCATGCGTGATGCATATTTGTTTTTTTTTTTTATTAGCCTGACTGTTTCATATCCGGATGAGCCAGCATGCGTGGAGCTTATTTTGCGCCGAAGAAAACATTACGTATGAAGGGCAAGCAAAGTAATAAAAGAGCGCTAACACAACTTACGTAGAAGGCCATACACTGAAAGCAAGACTGCGTGTTGTGCGAAGCAATAATCGTGCATGAAGAGTGAGGACAAATAAAAAGAGACGCTGTAACTAAAAAAAAAAATATGGCATCATAGCCACGTATTGTCTGGTGGGAGAATAAATTGTATGGCAGGTGGTTTCTCGCTACCATGGACCTTTTTATTGTTTAATTAATCCGGTTGTGCACGTGACGCACGACGCAACAATAAAGAAGAAAGACACGACGAACGCCAAGTACCAGCGGAATTTTGTTGTTGTTGTTGTTGTTGTTGTCCAAATAACTTATGGCACATACCCACAGAGGGGGATCGGCCAAGAATTGGGTAGCAAAGAATTTTTTTTTTTTTTTAATATACTTGCATAAAAAAAAATGATTTGAGGGGTAGAGCAAAGGAAACAAAACGGGAGATAAGTGAAATATAAAATGAAAAGTGGTAACACTCACGGGAGATTGACACTACAATTTTAGAGCAAGTGATGTTTAAATATTTAGCAAGGCAAACGATTTGAGTCCAGTAAAAAATTTTGCATGGCAGTTAACACAGACCTGTGACTGTGCCCAAGGATTGTGGCGCCAAATGATAACAATGTCGGGCTGCTTAAACTAAGGCCAAGCTGTTGCAATGGCCTTTCCATCAACTGCTTTCTCAGCGTAGTAAAGCGACGGCAAAACAATAAAAAGTGATCTAATGTTTCTTGTTCACCGCAAAATGCGCAGACGGGAGACAGTGCCAAACCAGACCTGTAAAGATAGAAATTTAAAGGTGGGATACGGCATCGCAGCCTTGTTAGTGAAATCTCAAGTTGCCGTGAATGACATAATTTTCTATTCCAAGAATAATTTAGATGTAGGTAGTCATCAGATCTTAAAAGATGTCCATTTTTCATATTTAATAGGACGTTTCTTCGAAACCTCGCTGCGGTGATGTACGCGGTCGCCGGAAGGATAGATAATACGGGGCCATTAAGGGACTCTTTTGCCAAATTGTCAGCATATTCATTTAAAGTCACATTGCTGTGGCCTGGAACCCATACCATATGTACAATTTTCAAATGTCTAGGGATCAGGGAGACAAAGGTTTTTACTATTGCAGAATCCACCGACGAAGAGAGAGATAAACACAAGGATAGAGAGTCGGAAATTACTGCCACTTTAGAAAAAGAGGAGTCTAATTTTCGTAAAGCGAGTACCACCGCCAGAAACTCTGCCTCAAAAATTGGGGTGAAGTCCGGAAGCCGGACAGAAAAAGACCAGTCTAAATGTGGACAATATATACCCACACCTGCCTTTTCATTACTTTGAGATGCGTCAGTAGCTACAACTAAACTAGCAGAAAGACTTCTTAAATGGTCTTCTAATAATCCGTTTAGAATAACGGATGATAAGTTTTTAGCATTATTCGGGAATATGTCGTCAAAGACAATTTTAATAGATGAACCGATGGTTTGTATGGGTAGAATACTAGGAAGGGAAACATTTAAAGGGTCCAGCAAATTTTTGACCATAACAACCTGCGGGGTGTGAAATTTAGACCAATGGACACCGAAAAAGGAGGTCGGTTGACAGCAAAAAATAGACATAGATCGGTGAAACTCTGATTCATATATCCTTAAGTACGTCTGAACGGTTAGAATTTGTAATCTATATATCAAGGGTGGAATCCGGGCTTCAAGGTAGAGCATATTGTTGGCAACAAATTTTGGAAGTCCCAGACACAACCTAAGTGCTTCTCGCTCCAACAGAACTAGCGGTCGAATTTTATAAGTTGCTGATCCAGAAAACAAGACTGAACCAAACTCTAAAATTGGACGCACATACATAATATAAATCATTAAAAGGACATCTCTCCGCATTCCAGACCTGGGACGACTAATTCGGCGCAACATGCCCACGGCCCGAGCCCCTTTCGTAGCAATACGGTTAATGTGGGGCTGCCATGAAAGATTATCATCATAAGTGACCCCTAAATACTTTAATGATTTAACCTGTGGTATTATTTGCTGCTGATACATTACAGACAGACTTACAGAATCTTTTATGTTAAATACGAGGACTGCGCTTTTGTTGACATTTAATGTGAGACGCAAGCCACACAACCAATTCTCAATAGAGTTTAGGTACGTTTGCAAGTGGAGATAAAGGGATTGAATATCCGATGCAGTTGCAAAAAACGCAATATCATCCGCATATACGTAAGTGCGAACGTCATAATTAACTGGTATTGAGCTGAGTAGTATGTTGAAAAGGACTGGTGAAAGGACTGCTCCTTGCGGCACTCCCCTGGCTTGCTTATATCTGCCAGAATGGACGCCATTTAGTGCACAGTAAAACTCTCGGTTTTGGAGGAATTCAGATATCCAGGCTACTAAATAATGTGGAAACTGAAGAGATTTCAATTTTTGCAATAGAATGCTATGCTCAACGCTATCATAGGCCTTGGCTATATCTAGCGTTATCAAGGCAGCGTACATTTTTTGGCGTCGCGCTAAAAGAACTCGACTTTCGAGATCAGCATGCGCATTCCAGATGGAACACTTTTGACGGAAACCAATTTGGCAAGGGCTGAGGATATTTTCTTTATTCATGAATTCCGAAACACGTATAAGTATGACTCTTTCAATTAATTTTACAATGTTTGATGTTAATGCAATTGGTCTAATATTATCAATGGACAAGGCACCGCCTTTATTCTTAAGTAAAGGAATTATTTTGGCAAGTTTCCATTCTGGGTGTATCCAAGCATGTTTAATGGAATAATTTACTAGCTCTAATAACGTCTGAGGTGACTCGTCAAAAAGAATTTTTAACATTTTTGAAGTTACTTTATCAGGACCGGGAGCAGCGGCTGGTAATCTCATAACTATAGGAGAAAGCTCAGAAACGGAAATTTGGGGATCATAATTAACTGGTTCCATTGGCATTACAGGTATCGAGCCCGAAGGAAGTGCAGACGAGAAACGCTTCTCCAGTCCTTTGGCAATTGTTTCAATTGTGTCTATTGCTTCATGTGGAGTCAAAATGAAGGAATGTAGATTTTGTGCGTGCGGAATCTTTTTCCGCGAGCGTAAAAAACCAAAAAGAGCAGTTCGATTGCCAGATTTAGAAAGGAAATCAAAATGCTTAGCATCATACTCGTCCTTCGCTTTTGCAACTGTACGTTTAAAAGTAGCAGCAATGAACTTGTAATCCTGCCAGTTTTTCGGGCACTGGTTGTGGAGAAGCTTTTTCCATGCCGCCTTTCTACGTCTGTAATCTCGGGAACAATCAGTATTCCACCAAACAGCTGAAGTATTTCCCTTTGAGCTCCGTACCAAGATCTCAGACTTCTTACGGCAATCCTCAATCACCGAGCATAGGCGTTTTGATTTTTCTTCTTCATCCGTGTTAGTCAATGACTCAAGATTAGAGCGTAACGTTGACTGAAAGTTATTATAGTTGATAAATGACTTCAACTGAGAAGTCGCTGGAGTTACAGGGTGATTAACCTCAAACGCAATCGGTATGTGGTCACTAGAGGTGCCACAATCAAGTGTCGACCAATTATTAACGAAGAGACTGGGAGAGGTAAAAGTTAAATCTAACACAGATTTACTGTGTTTTCTTATAAATGTGGCCGAACCCGAATTTCTACAGGAAAAGTTATTATTTGTTATCCAATCCCAAAGACGCTTGCCACAACTATCTGTCTTGTAGCCCCATGACACATGATGCGAATTAAAATCACCAGCCAGAAGAACTGAGTTTCGACAATTAACTAATAGTAGATCTAGAGGTTTTGTATCTTGTACACCGCTAGGGAAATAAGCATTCACTAAGGAAAACGGACAGTGCCCTGGAATTTCAAAGTCTAGGGCCAATAACTCACAATCTATAGAAGATAACTGGAAAGAAATCTTAGCCCTGTGACAGAATTTTGTACAGACAAATATAATTAAACCTCCTCCTTTTGATTGGCGATCTTGTCGGAATGAATGATAATTTTGTAAATAGAAATGCTTTTCGGCTGTTAGCCAAGTTTCTTGCAAAATAATTATGTGTGGATTATATTGAGAAGAAATGTAAACTAAATCTGTTGAAGCTGTTAGAATTGAACGACAGTTCCACTGGATAACTCTTAGTGCCCCTATGATTGTGAAATCTTGGCAGCCGCAACTGCCTGCCCCAAAATATTATCCTTTGGCTTTAATGTATGCTGATGTTTCTTTGATTTTGGTTGGGACCGCGGAGAAGAATGATTGGACATGGGAGACCCACACCGTTTTAGAATTCTCACATCTGATTCTACCATCTCTGCGTCATCAATGTTTTCATCGTCATCTGGGAGAGCAGCCTTGTTAGGCGAAGCAACAGTAGTGCTTTCAAGCAGTTGAGAGCTTTCAGAGGGCATATTTGCTATGAAAGGGGCTGTTCCTGATTGCAGGGCTTGCGTTAGCTGAACTGCCAGAACGTTAGAAAAACACTCTGTGACAGTAGCAACTATTCGGTCGACCATTTTATTCATTGATGCTTCCACTGCAGTCATTATCGCCTTTGAGATTGATGCATCCATAGGCACACCTGATCGGGCTGACACACCTGCATAACCGTGTAATCGGTCCTTAACTTCTATTACAGCGTCACGACGCGAACAGCGTTTTCTATCTATTACCTCTAGAATTTGCAGCTCCTGTTTTCGAGATGGACACTCCAAGGAGTTTGCAGCGTGGGCTCCACCGCAAAGGCAGCATTTGTCGTGTTGTTGTGAACATGATGACGAATGATGACCATCGCCACATTTTGAACACCGCACGGAGGACTTACAACCACGAGCACTGTGACCATATCGCCAGCAATTAGTGCACTGCAGTGGCTTAGAATCAAGAGGATCCACACGGAAGATCAATGGCCATGCTTTTATCTCTGACGGGCATGAAGTTCCCGCAAATGTGGCAATCACCGACTCTGTTGGTACCCGCGTATTATTAACCTCCCGGCTGCAACGGTACACCGCTACCACACCAGCCGCCGAAAGAAGGTCGAGGGTCTCAGCTGGAGTTAAAGAAGAGTCTACTCCTCGGACTAATCCCTTTGTGCATGCAAGATGAGTAGGGATAAAGCTGCTCACCTGAAGTGATCCAAATGAATTGCATTTAAGCAGATCCTTCACGCAATTGAGGTCTGGAGATCGGCACAGTATCCCGCCACGCCCAAACTGCCTCACTTCTGTGATCGAGTCATACAGGGTAGAGGCTGCCTGGAGAGCAGCTCGAACAGTCCCAGGGTTATTCATTTTAATAAATCCGCCATCCTTGGGCACCAGCGCCACAGGAATGTTTGGAACGCCAGATCGTTGGAACGTTTCCAGAGGTAGATCGTGAGGAGTAATGAAAGCCGACCAGGGGGAGCGCCCCTGGCCGGGAGACTGCGTAGACATCACTTTATAGTTACAATCTCTCTGCGAGCGTTATATCAACACGGTGAAAAGCGCAAATGCGCAGGGGAAAACAGAAAAAAGAGGACTAGCCGCCCAATACTTAGCCGATTCACGCCTTCTGCTCGTAGCGGTGCCCTAATACTAAGCCTGGTGCCGGCGCCAGATCATCTCCGTCGACAGCTTGCTGAACTAGCCCTTGAGACAATAAAAAATATAAACGCGCGAATTTCGGAATTTCGAGGCACCCAGAACTCGTGTCTTCCGGCTTCATCCTCGTCATCTGTATCGCAGAGAATCTCAGTGGTAACGCTCCAAAAGATTCTTGAGCTGCCGAATGCAGAGTCTGCCGAACGGAGACGGCCGACTTCGCACACATTCAGTGGAATTGCAACAAGTACCAGGAAGAAGCTAAATCTGGGAGGATTCCGCCGCGACTGGAAGCAGCCGCAGGGAGCGACAATCAAAAGGAACAACTCTGGGCGTCCAGCAGGTCATCAAGGCGCTGGCCCAGCAGGGAACCAGCGAGCCGGCAACGGCGAGCGGGGACCCTGGCCGCGCGGCCGGTGCCCAGAAGACGACGTAGGCCCCGTTCGGAGCGCGCACGCCCGAGCGCGCGTTCTACTGCAGGCCCCAAATAAACATTTTAACAATCCAATCCAAATTGAGCTTCTTTCAACAGCTGAATGACAATTTCTTAGGCGATCTATTTCTAATATGGAGGCTATTTTTAGCTCCCAAACTCGAGAGAAAAGGACTATGCAAGAACTCAATAATTTAGGTTTGCTCACAGATAAAATAAAATACGTGCTACTTTATTAAAAATCGTATAACTGCACTTGAAAGCCGCAATACCGTTCACAAACCCCTGGCATAAAACAGCTTGCTGAACTAGCCCTTGAGACAATAAAAAATATAAACGCGCGAATTTCGATAATCTAGCAGCGCTCTGCATAAGTGGCTGACAGTTTGTAAAGAGCTCAGCAGAATTATTGCGAAATTAGGGATGTTGCTTGAACACACTTTGGAAATTTATATTTATAGCATGCAAACCAGTGCCGTCCAGGTAAATTATGGGCATAGTGCACTACAGATGCATATGTGATCCTGAAACATCTTGTGAAGAAGTATGACAGACGTTTGATGCAGAACTCTAAAAACATCTTGCGTAAGCCGGCTTTTAACTGTCTTGTGTAGCAGAAGACACACAAAAATCCTTCAAACGATAGCTTCCAGACACCTTGCTGATGATGTCTTCTAGACTAGCATTAAATGACGTCTCGCAGATGTCTTTGGTAGCTAAAGATAGAGAGAGAGAGAGAGAAAACTTTTAATTTATAATCAGTAAGAATTCGCAGGAGCTGGGTGGTCGGTGCCCCTAGTCCAGGGCTCCGCTGGCAGCAGCTGATATGCGGTCTAGCTGGATAATCCAGGCTTGCTGGTCCAGGTTGTCGCTGGTCAGGGCCGCCTCCCACTGCTCGTGTGTCGGGCATGGCACTAGTAACGTTGGGTCAGGTTTGTCCTGGCATTCCCAAGATGTGATAGAGTGTGGGGCTTGCACCGCACCAAGGACAGTAACTCGTGTATTTTGTCGGTCTTATCTTATTTAAAATGTGAAGATTAGGGAATGTGTTTGTATTTTTCTCCAGTCTATAGCGTCCGAGGAAGGAAGTTGTTTGTGTGGTGGTGAGAAAATTCTTCTTTCTAACCGTAGGTGTTCCAGCCTGTCGCCGTAGGGTCCTAGGAGAGGGGTGGGGTAGGGATGGGGATCCGCCCGGTTTGTAAGAGCTCGGGCTAGATCGTTCGCTACCTCATTTCCTTCTAGGCCTTCGTGTCCAGGTGTCCATGTAATTGTGTGCGTCTGGGAGATGGAACGTAATATTGCACACGCTCTTCTGTAAGGTTTTCCGGCCAGGTAGTCCCTGCAGGCTGGTTGTGAGTCCGTCACTACGTGTGATGACTTCTTTTGGTGGTCTTGTATTTTTATGGTGACGGCTATTGCCAGTGATTCAGCTTCCGCTGGATCATTGGCATAGATCGAAGCCTGAATAATTGGCCTCTTCTGGTGGTCAACTGCAGCTATTGTGAACTTGCCAGGCTCGCCGTAAGCCCCTATGTCCACGTAGACAACTTCCGCGTCTTTAGACAATTGTTTTTCGAATGATTTGACTCTGGCTTTCCTTCGACCCTTCTGTAACTCACGGTGCATGTGCTTGGGCATCGGGTTCACATAGATGTTGTTTCTTGTGGATGTCGGAATTTATGATTTGATCTCGGAAGTTCTTAGTGCCTGCCATAGCCCTAGTTTTGACAGGATTTCCCTACCCGCATGCGTTGTTGTTAGGCGTTGTTTTTGACTCTCTAGAACCGCCTCCTTGAGCTCCTCGAAGTTGTGCACTCCGAGTGCCCAAAGACGTTCCGTTGATGTTGTTGGCGGGAGGTTTAGGGCCGTTTTATAGGCTTCTCTTATGATAGTGTCAATGGCCCTTTTATCAGTAATTCTAATTTCGTGATATGGGAGCCCGTAGGTAATCCTGCTAACGACTAGGGATTGTACAAGGCGGAGGCTGTCCTCCTCCCTCATCCCTTTCCGGTGCCAGGTCACCCCTCTAATCATTCTGGAAATTTGGTTGACTGTGGTTTTGAGTGTTTTGATTGTATAATCCACTCTCAAATTGTTTTGCAACCACAGCCCCAAAACTCTGATCTTGTCCGTCTCTTGAATTGTCTGGTCTCCTAGAGAGAGCTGCATTTCTCCTGGGGACTTGTAATTTCTTCTGTGTAGCCTGATAAGTTCGGATTTTTCTGGGGAGCATTGAAGGCCGCTCTCCCCCTAAATAAAGCTACAGATAAATGTACCCCTATATATATTGTAAAGAAGACAAAGAACAAAAAACGCTGCGGCATCGCCATCACCATCGCTTGTCTCCGGCGCCCATCTCTCGTGGTGAAGCTGTGCCCTGCGGCTGGCAATTCGACCCTGCTGTGCCCGAATTACTGGCAACGCTAGACGGCTACAAGATATTCTGTGCTCAGCAGGATGACAATCTTGTGGAGGGCCTGAAGAGAGCGTCAAACACACGTGGGGGCTTAGACTTCTCAGATAACCGGACGTCTGCAAGAAGCGGCTGAAGTCCACTAATTCCGCCATAACCAGAAAGGCATTGAAAAGGTTGACAAAGAAGCGGATCAGGAATGTGGCTATTATTAACCGATGATAGTGGTTTGCGAGATAAAGGTAATTGCTCTAACCCCGGTAACCACGGATGGGATGATGCATTGATACTGAATGACAAAGCTCGGGTATTAATAAAAGAAATGCAACTGCTTGCAGGGTCTGTGGCTTGCCGTTTCGACATTGTCACACCAGAACTTGTGGCACAGGATGAGCCACATCCGCGAAAACGCAGAGCCCCCTAATTCAGTTAGAACCAGGAAGGCATTGAAAGGTTGACAAAGAAACGGACCTAGGAGTGTGGCCATTATCCAACGATGACAACTTGTGTGCATGTCAAAGGTAATTGATATAACCTCGATCGGGGTAAGCACACGCTAACGTAGACAGTGCGTCAACGTTTGGACGACAAATATCGGGTATTGTGAAAAGAATTGTGCCCACTTGCAGAGTCCGCGGCTTGGTCTTTTGACAACAATAGCGTGCTCGCGAGGGTGAAGATTATTAAAGGAGTACGTTTCAGAAGAAACGGTGAGCCAAAATGACTTATCAGAGTGCACAGAGCAATGTAGCAAGGGAAAAGTGCTTCAGAAGGAGAAGACTACTATACCATCGATAACAATAACGTCGAATATCCCTGAAGGTGCCGGGTATGGACGTGTAGGCGACACGACGAAAGGTTGCGTTCTCGCCTTTGTTGGTTTCTCACCACTCTTAGGGGATAGATCCAGGAACTGGGAGAAGCGGTGCGGAACAGCAGGTAGTTTGACAGGCCAAATATAGCTACCTAAGTCCCCTGCATTTGAATGTTTTACTTTCTTACTGTCGTTGGTGGTAGAGATACCTCGGAAGAAGGTGAAAGAAAGTTCTAGGCGGCAAGCAGCGTATCTTGTGGATGCTTGGTGCAATTGGGTAAGGTTGGGTTGTGGTCCGTGTATCGAGGGATAAAAAAGAGCTCTAGGGCCCAGTCGAGCATTCTGGGCTACGCGGTCAGATGCAATGCATCGTCGGCTATGCCGAGTAAGGGGTGTCCTCGATTGCTTGCCAGATCCAAGTTTTTATATTTTCTAAACTCTTTGCTGTTTTAATATATCGAAGGGTATAACTTGTATTTATGAAACATTGTGTGCGTACAAATTTCAAGTTTATTGCCTCATTACTCATTGTTTTCGTCGGAGAAGTCCAAAAGCCGTCTAATACGGTGCACCTCTGGTGCAGTAAAAGAAGCATTCGTATCTTCACCACCCCCACTATCAACTCCGTTCGCCACCACGACCGTGTGAAATTTACTCTGCGATTTTAGCGGGTTTTGGAGCTCTTTGGCACTGGTTTTATAGGTTTGACTTGACAACACCGGCTCTCTCGCTGTACAGGGTATCTAGTATCTGAAGATGACGAGTCGATTTTCAACACGTGCAAAAAATCCACCGTATACCGTCACAATATGTTTAATAAAAAAGGAACATCTGGAATAGCAGGAAGTTTATTCCAGTATCCTACACCATGAAAGTGGTGTGAATATTAGGAGGGTACTTTCAGAGCCCGTCAGAAATGAACGCACGCTTTTTCGCAGCTTGCGACCGAGTCAAACTGATTGTACCCGATCAGGCAGCGCCGTGTCCGAAGTCCGCCTGGCGAGGCCATGACGCACCGCTCGTTGCCCTTGACCTGCATGTCCGCAAAGTAGGGATACATGATCTGCTGCGGGCTACACGTTGCGGTGACGGGCTCATCGCAGTGGTGGGCGTAGGCGGTATCGTTTCGCTTCAGGCGCAGGCATTTCGTGGCGCACTCTCGCTGAGACTGGAAAACCCGTGCGCGCTGGGATGGGCAGTTGCCAAGTGGGAACGTCCATTCCCTGCAGGCCGAGCCGTCGAAATACCACCATGTTTCCGCCACGTCCTGCCTGTGGACGACAGCATAGTTGTGAAAAAAAATTTCTCAATCATTTTCGGCTAGAAAGTTTCTGAGGCATATGATAGTATTTTATCAGACAACTTGTGACATATTGCTGATGCAGGGTTACGGGAGCGGCTTTTCCTAGAGCAATTGAACACATCTTTATGCAGATGTACATGTTAAAGCTGAGTCATGGAGAAAGGTATATAACAGTTTCATCTGACCTGTACTCCCTTATAGGCCTGAACATGGAGGTTAACGAAAATTGTTCTAATTAAGTTGACAACAATGCAGAGGGACATGGAACGAAAAATAGTAGGTGTAAGGTTAACAGATAAGAACTGTGCCATAGTGGGTCAGAAGAAACTTGAGTTAGACATTCTATTAAAAATGAAGAAGAAGTGTACATGGGCAGGATGTGTAGTTCAAAGAAAGGATAACGTCAATGGCCGCTAAGGGGAAGTAATTGGATTCCAAGGCAAGGAAAAGCGTAGCGGAGGGCGTCAAAACCTAGGTGAACAGGTGAGATTAAAAAGTACGCAGGCGTCAAGGGGATGTAGTTGGCACAGTGCCGGGTGAATTGGAGGAATATGGGAGAGGCCTTCGCCGTGAAGTGGGCTTAATCCAGCTGATGATGATGATGATGACAGGGAAAGCTACGCAGTCAACAGGTGCCAGCGAAACCCAGGCGGGCGCAAAAGAGCTTATTGCTGAAACGATGCCATTCGAGACATTTTTTGAAAAGCGAAGGTTTTTTTATACCTTGGTGAACTAGCTGTATATACACAAACTGCATCAAAATATGATGCTTTTCTCTGCTGGCGTGCGAATTGTCGGTTACTGCACATGTTACTCTGCAGTTCGGCCCATTGCTTGCCGGTCGACTATTGCAGTTGGCAATTTTTAACACGGTACTTGAACTAATGGAAGCCCGTAAGACAGCCCAAGTGACTCACTTGTCCCGCAGCGTTGCGGAGCGCATAATTCTCGACAAGCTACACATACACCCCACTGAGGAGGTGTCTGCAACATCCCATTTATCGGCTGACATTACTAGTTGACTAGTTATTAAGCCAATAGCTAAAACATGCTACCAGGCAGACACAATGCCCGCAGGAAGACAAGAGTACATCAGTAAACCTTATCCTCGAAGCACTCTTCTCAACACCACAGGCAACAATAACAGGTACAACAAAACAATCACTGTTACCTCCAGAAAACGCAACAAACACTCACGCTACCACTCAAAATGACATACCATTCACAGAACTAGAAGTAGACACAACCATTAAAGCACTTAAGAAACATATAGCACCAGGTCCAGATAATTTAACAACACCATTTATCCAATCGCTATATGACAACCACAAACTACTCTTCATTAACATCTTCAACGCATGTCTCGCATTAGGACACTTCCCATCCCACTGGAAAGAATCCAAGATCATACTCATCCCCAAAAAAGAATTCTCACATAAAAACCCAACACCAAACCAATTTAGACCAATAGCCCTTAACTCCATATTCGGAAAAATTCTTGAAACCCTTCTTAAAAACCGCATCTATCACTTCCTCTACACAAAAAACCTCTTCCCGTCCAACCAATTTGGCTTTACACACAACATTTCCGCAACACTTGCACTTCAATCTCTCCTTAACAACATCAAAGAAAACAAAGCCAAAAATCACACCACTATCATTATCTCCCTGGACATTAAAAACGCCTTCAATCTCATTCAAAAATCTCACATAACTAAATTTCTCCACCAAAATAACTGCCCACCTAATCTTAACAAAATTGTAGCTGAAACCCTCACAGATAGATCGATTTCCTTTTCCACAGGCAACACAATCATCACACACAAAATTCCACAAGGTTCCCCACAAGGATCCCCCCTCAGCCCACTACTATGGAACATAACAATCACAGATCTACTCAATACTACCACACCACAACACACACAAATACAAGCATTTGCAGATGACATAACAATCGCAATACACGGACATTCAAGAACAGTACTGGAACAACGAGCTGCACACGTTTTAGACATTATTCAATGCTGGGCAGAAACAAAACAGATCCAGTTCAGCCCTCACAAAAGCAAATTCCTAATAATTGGCAATAAATACCAAACCAGACCACCAAAAATTAAATTCGATGGACAAACACTAACACACAAAACAACTCTTAAAATACTAGGCGTTACATTCGACTCCAAACTCTCATTTCTACCACACCTTAACGACATCCAACAAAAAGTCTCCACTATCACTACAAACATCGCTAGATTCACAGGACACACATGGGGCATGACATCATCACACCTCCGAGACATCTACATCCGCGCCACAGAAAGACTAATAATTTACTCCGCGCCAATTTGGTACACACCTAGCGCAACAATTCTCAGGAAACTACAAACAATTCAAAGAATTCCACTCACCAAAATAACTAAAGCATTCAGAACAGTACCAAATTCGGCCCTCCCAATCCTCTCAAACATACCCCCCATACACCTGACCATCGAACGGGAGAACACACTCTACAGCATTCTACACAACAACAAGCCATACCAACATGAAGATCTCCTCATCACCTCTGACAACATAGCCCACAAAGCAGACATCTGGCTCACACATCCTGCAAAATTAACCACAATCAACTACACCACACAAATTCCAACTTCCGCCGATCTTTACATATACACCGACGGCTCACAGTCTGAAAACGGAACCGGATCAGCAATAGCAATTCTAAATTCTAAACACCAACTAATAGAAACGAAACAATTCAAGCTACCAAATTACTCTTCTAACTTTGAAGCCGAAGCCAACGCCATCATACAAGCAATACACTATGCAAACAACACCCATTACATAACAATAGCCATCCTCACAGACAGCTTATCAACACTCAAAGGCCTCAAAAATCCAACTAACACCAACCCACTCATCCACAACATCAAATCAACACTCCAGCAATCATCTCAAAAACACAATATCACATTACACTACGTCAAAGCACACACCGGAATAATTGGCAACGAAATAGCAGATGAAGCAGCAAAAGAGGCAACCAAACAAGGCACACAACTCCACACCCCAATCACAAAGCAATATGTTAAAACAATCCTCCGTACACAAATGCACAAAAAATGGGTAACTCACTGGCACACAACAGGCAGACACACAAGCACATACAACTGGATCAAAAATCCAAAACACATCCCACCACACTTCCCCACCAACTACTACACCACCCAAGCACTCACAGAACACGGACGCTTACCACATTACCTACAACGATTCAAAATCACCAACAACAACAACTGTAAATGTGGGGCACCTTCAAACAGCATAGACCACTACCTCCTAGACTGCCCCATCACAGCAACAGAAAGACAACCAATCATACATAAATACCCAAACCCACTTCAACACAAACCAGAAATTCTAAAACACAAAGAAACTTACATAGCATTGGAACAAATAATGGAAAAAATTAATCAAGAAATTCCACAGACATAAACTCACCACAGGAGGACGAAACCAATTAGCAAATTCACTACCCAAAGTCAAACCGAATCATCCCAATCCTGACCAATTAGCGCCGAATGGGGCCCAGAAGCCAGTAATTCCAGATCTACTCAAGAATCATCTCATCTCCATCCTTACCCCTTTCTATTTATATACATCTATCTATATAGATATTCTTTTTTTTTTTTTTTTTTTTTTTTCCTTCTCTGTCCTCCCCCATACTCATTTTTTCTTCCTCTTGCTTTACTCTTCTTTTTCTGCCGTCCTTGGTATAGGGAGGGATGGAAAAGAACTCGTTTTTTTTTTTTTTTTTTGTTGTTCCTATATATACAGTTTTGTGTATATATTTATATATATCACCTTTTTCTCCGTATTACAATTACTCTCTCTCCCCGGCCCTCTCCATCTAACCAATCAACCAAATTCACTCAACCCCCCCCCCAAAAAAAAAGGGGAAAGGGAGGGGAAAAAAAAGGGGAAAAAAAAGGGGGGAAAAAATGGAAGCGGAAAAGGGAAAAGGAGGGGGGAAAAAGGGAAAAACAACTCACGCAATTCCTCCTCCCCCTTCCCCTGAAGGGTAAACGAAGAAGAGGGGAAGGGAGGGAAAAAGAAAAGGGAACCTCCCCTAGTTGGGAGAGAAGAATCACCCCCAGGCCCAACAAAACCATAAGGCACGACAAGGCTAAGGCCAAAGTCATGCACTCAATGAGGCTCCGGCCCAACATAAACAGGCATTATGCCTCATCCAACACCCAACCACCAGAGCGGGTTACCCTTGATGGGCCCCGCAAGTGGCACAGAGTCACTGACATCTGTGCTGCGCACTCACTTAGCGCCTACAATCAGCGCGAGTGGCAGGGGCTAACCCATTCTGCTGCGCAGTGCTGCTATCTGCCGGCCTTTAATACAACATCAGGCTCGGCAAGGGCAATGGCCATTTCACTGTACTCTGTACACTGGCTATCCCACTACAGGATAGCAGACGGGTGAGCTCGCACAAGCAACATCCGGTAAGACGAGGGTGGTCAGTCGCTCAATGAAGCGGCTCCCGGGAGGAGGCTCGTAACCACGCCCGGGACCTACGAGAACTTCAAACCAACCAGAACATCAAGGCTGGGGGTCCATCAAATCACTCACCTCAAAATGGAAATATAACAGGGGGAGGGGTAAACACAATTGGCAACAATACCAACGGGTCATTGAGGCTGAGGTCAGCTTCCACACTTGACTCACTTCACTTGACAAAATATCCTCCCAACTAATTCAAAGGAAGGATGGGGGAGGGGGGAGAGAGAGGGGAAAACAAACGAAAACAGAAGGGGGGGACGGGAGAGTGGGGGATGGCATTGACTTTCACAACCTTGGGGGACTATTAATGTAACTGACTACCTAAACTGTAAATGCCATACTCACATAAAGAGGAGGGAGGGGGAGGGGGGGGGAGGGGGGAGGGGGGGAAAAAGGGAAAAAATTCCAAATCAACCGCCCCTTTCAAAAACAACTTAGCAATTATAAATCTCTCTAGGTACGTGTGTGTACATCTATGTAAGTCTATTACATGTATATATGTGTATGTATATATGTATATATATATATAGATATATCTTTTTTTTTTTTTTCAGTATTTTCAAACACACTTTCAATTATACTATTTTCCTTTTCTTTTTTTTTATTTATTTATTTATTTATTTTTTTGTCTCCCTCTCTCTCTTTCCTTCCCCTCCTCCTTCCCTCATATCGCCCCCCGACTCTATTCCCCACCTCCCCCCCACACCTTCATCATATCCAACAGGAAACCCAACCAAGGGGCCTTCCCTCATCCCCCCTCGCCATAATTACTGCAACAAAAGTTTCCTCCATACTACAAAATGGGTGGGGGTCTTTTGACGAGGGCGGGGGAGGGGAAAACACCTAAGAACAATATTAAGGGTGGGGGGCCTCGGATCTAATCTTTTTTAAGATTTTACAGTGTCCCACCCATCCACCAAACATCATCGTAAGAAACATCCAGGCAACGCAAGCCTGGCCCCACCTGACACCTCCACATAACGAAACCTTGGCTCCACGACGATCCGGAGAAGACCTCGAAGACTACAGTAAATATCAATTGTTAGCAGCAAGAAGCATGTAAATAGCGATACAATTTCACTGAAGCATCTAATCTAGTAATTACAAATGTTACCAGCAAGAATCATGTAAAACCCATGTAACTGCACTGAAACATTTAATGAAATAAATCCGCTATGACTTGCCCGTTCCCGTGGCGGCGGCTGGGCTGGATAGTAGATAATTTTTTTTTTTTATTTTTTTTTTTAAATTCTTTTATTGGAGCAATCCCTATTCATTTTTCTTACTATTGGTTTAAGCCCGTTATACCTAGTGGCACGGGCAGAGGCAAAATATTTTATGTTTTTTTTCTGGGAAGCCTCACCATAGTATATGTCCCTTGAGAAATAGTAAGAGAACGACCCAGAAGCAGTGTACGCGAATGCAGCTAAACACATCAAAAATGGAGCATATGTGGCATGCATGACCACTTCAAAGTCAGCCTTCACTAACGCCATAGCATTTCACGCTAGCTCCATATGCTAGGCAGAAGTAGCTATCGCACTAGCCATCGCGGATCCCGCACCAAAGCAATTCTAAGCGACTCAGAGAGCGCCGTTTAAAGTTTCGGCAAAAATTCCGTGAGCGCGCTCGCGATGCGAATTCTGCGCAACCGATCTGTCAGTCACAACATCAACCTTGTATGGGTTTCGGCTCATGCGGGCAACTGGAAACGAAGGGGTTGACCGTCTAGCCCGAGGCTTAACCAACCGGGAGATGGGAGTTCTATCGGGAACGGACGCGCGCGTCGAGCTAAGATTCACGTACCCTGCCCCTCACCCCGATCTCGGCCGGGCGCAAGCCACGACACATAGACGCCTGCAAAGAAAGGCCATTCTTAGCTCCTTCCGATTATATTTAATTACGAACGAAGAATTCAAACCTGCATGCCGGCACTGCGGTGACGGGACGCATGCAATCCAATATACTATGGGAATGCGCCAGCAATCGCCCTCCACAGATACTCTTGCCAGCTCCCTCAGCGGAGCAATGGGACAAGTTTAAAACTACGCAACTGGCCGCATCTAGCGAGTTCAAGAGGTCACCCCCGACTGGAGGCCACCCTGGACTCACCCCAGCCCGAAATAATTCCTTGCATTTTGTGGCAATGAAAGTTCTTACCATCACCACCAGTGTGGGCTCTCGCATTATTCAGGAATTATCTGTTCAGTGCGTACGATGTGTGTTCACGTCTTCCACTTGAGATAATAATATAAAACTAAAACTAATAATAATAATAATAATAATAATAATAATAATAATAATAATAATAATAATAATAATAATAATAATAATAATAATAATAATAATAATAATTTTTTCACAGGACGAGAAAGGCGCAGTATCTGTCACGCTTCTCTGGACACCTGAACCGTGTCGTAAGGGAAGGAAGGAGGGTGGAGAGAAAGTGGAAAGAGAGGAAAAGGAGCCGCAGTGGAGATCTACGGCGTAATTTTGACCTCCTGGGGATCTTTGACAAGAAACTCCCCTGATGGGTCTGGGACTGCCGCTTGCGGCGGGGGCTAGCCTATCCGAATTTTTACCTGTTGTAGGCCGTCATGGAACCCGCCACCTCTTCGGTGGTGGACGACGGCTGTTGTTGCGGCGCGCGTCTTTCTCTGCCTCTTCCTTTTCTTTCTTTTATATTTTCTCTTCTGTCTGCACGAGGCAGCGGAGGTGGTTCAGCTGAAACGAAGAGGCGTCCGTGTGCTGTGCGATGTCAGCGCACGTTAAAGATCCCCAGGTGGTCTAAATTACTCCGTAGTCCTCCACTACGGCTCCTCTTTCTCTCTTTCTACTTTCACTCCCACCTTCCTCCCTTCCCTTACGGCGCGGTTGCGGCGTCCACAGAAAACAAGTGAGACAGTTACCGCGCCTTTCCCTTCCTATAAATAAATCAGTTAATATCAGGTGGTTCAGCTGCAGAGCCAGTAGCAGGCCCGTGCATTTTCTTTTCCTTTTTCCAAAAGCCACAACACAACACACGCGCTGACATGTTGTTGTTGTTGTGGCTGTAGAAAGAAGGAAAATAATTAATGATTGAATGAATGAAAACTTCATTCGTTCTTTAAGAAGTAGTAGCGGTAGAGGACGGAGTCTTCATCTTGAAGTATGTGTCCTCCTTGGCCGTGGGTGGGCCCCTAGTCCAGGGCTCCACTGAGTCGGGCCACCTCGCTTGCTTGTGCTATGAGTGCCCTTTGGGCCTCTAGCTCGCAGCTGGTGAGCTGGCTCTTCCATTGCTCCGCACTTGGTGTTTTGTGTTTGTGAAATGTTTGATTCCTTCCGCACTCCAATGTGACATGAAATAGTGTTGGTTTTGCTATGTCAGAAATTTCTTAACGGACTGCACGGCGGTTATAACTTTCCAGGAAATACAATCTGGGGTGATCAGGCTAGGTAACAGGGGGACACCTCAGGGATCGGTACTGTCACCCACCCTTTTCAACATGACCATGAGAGGGCTCCCGAAGGAATTGCGGAAAATTGGGAATTACAACTTAAATTACAGCCTGTACGCGGACGACATCAATCTCTGGATCAACAGAGGGAGCGACGCAGAGAATAATGAAACGCTGCAGGCAGCAGCAGATGTCATCTCTAAGTACGCGGTGGACAGAGGACTTAAATGTTCGCCTGAAAAATCAGAAATCTTCGTGTATAATGACAAGGCACTCAGGAACAAACCTCCCTCTGACCCACAGGTGTACGTGGAAGGGAGATACCAAAAGTAGAGACAATACGAATATTGGGACTCCGCTTACAAACGCACGGAAGGAACACGATCACCATTAAAAAGTTAGAAAACCACGCGACCCAGACATTAAACCTCATCAGGAGGGTCTCACGTAACGGAGGCGGCCTCAAGGAAAAAAACCTCCTGAGATTGGTACAAGCCTTCATCATTAGCAGAGTGGGCTACGCCACACCATATCTGAACCTAAAGGCAGATGAGAGGAGAAAGATAGACGCGCTCATCAGAAAATGCGTTAAAAAGGCCCTAGGCCTCCCAACATGTACATAAACGGAGCAGCTACTGGCCCTAGGACTGCACAATACGATTTCAGAAATCACGGAAGCGGTTAAAACCTCGCAACTGGAAAGACTCAGCACGACGCGAGTGGGAAGAGCTACGCTAAGTAACCTTGGAATAGCCACAGACAGGGGGCAAAAGGAAAGGGTTGACACTGACAGGAAAATCAGGGCGCACCTAAGAATCCCTCCCCTACCCAAAAACATGCACCCTGAGTTTAATAGGGAAAGGCGACAGAAAAGGGCGGAAGCGATAGAAACAATATATCGGAGCAAACCCCCAAATGAAGTTGCCTACGTAGATGCGGCAGGAAACAGACGCAGTCGATACATGACCACAGCGGCGGTAGATGGGGGAGGCACCCTCATCACGGTGGCTACCGTACTAGGAAAAGAAACCGAGATAGCGGAGGAAGCTGCGATAGCGATCGCTTGCGTTGGCACCAAAGCTAGATATATTATTAGCGACAGTAAAACTGCAATCCAAAATTTCAGTAGGGGGAGGGTAAACCCCCTCACCACCAAAATTTTAACACAAGGAGTGATTGATAGGACGATCAACATTATCTGGACCCCGGCGCACGAATCTGTCAGCGGTAACGAGGCGGCCCACAGTGCAGCTCGAGATCTCTACCTCCGAGCTGTACAGGATGGCTCGGCTCAGGCAGAACATAATAGAGAAGGGCGATTAATCTCGTATCAAGACATTACAGAACACTACAGGCAATGTCGGAGGCGTTTTCCCCCACCAAACACGGCGTTAAATAGAGGTCAGGCAATGGCGTGGAGATGCCTGCAGACTGGAGTAGGAGTATACCCAAACCCAGTACTAAATAAACATATCCGATCGGACTGCGAGGACGATAAAAGTAAAAAGTGTGGGGCGAGAGGAACCCTCGACCATATAATTTGGGAGTGCGCTTACTCCCCAGGCAGGGCGCAAAACATTAGCAGTAGGGAAGCCTGGGAAACCTTATTGCGAAGCTCGGACCCTGAGCTCCAACTCACCGCCGTCCAACTGGCAGCAGAGGCCGCCGGCGAAACCAAACCGGCCAGCATCTAATGCGACCATCCCGTGCCGCTGGGCCGCTAAGTCCCCTCCCCCTTACAGGGGGGTGAGACAGAGCGGCCCAGGCGGTGTGGTCCTTCTCTGTTGGACAATAAAAGTTTTCAACAACAACAACATTGCTCCGCACCACGGACAGTTGGCCCTATACTGTATTGGCAACATCTTATTATGTATAAATTCGGGAAGGAGCCTGTTTGCAGTCTTCGCCATCCTGTGGCTTCCTCCTAAGATAAATGTTTATGTGGTGGGGGGGGGGGGGTACCGGAATCTTAGCCCCTTATATAGGTTTAGTGATTCCGAATAGCTGTCCCCGCAGTTATCCAGGGTTAGTGACGTTCCTGCTCGGCTAGTCATTCCTCGAGCTAGGTTGTCTGCCCCTTCGTTGTCCCCGATCCCTGCGTAACTCGGTATCCAGATTATGTTGTGTATTGGTCGTTCCTCAGGGAGCGGACCTCTATTGAGTATCTTGAAAGCCGTACTGTTACTTCTGCATCTAATATAGGAAAAGAAAATACACGGGCCTGCTACTGGCTCCGCAGCTGAGCCACCTCCGCTGCCTCGTGCAGACAGAAGAGAAAATAGAAAAGAAAGAAAAGGAATAGGGAAACAAAAGAAGCGCGCCGCAACAACAGCTGTCGTCCACCGCCGAAGCGGTGGTGTGTGCAATGACGGCCCACAACAGATAAAAATTCGGTGGCAGGATAGCCGTCGCCGCTAGCGGCGGTGACCTACCTGCCCCAGCCCCCCACGCGCTGACATCGCACAGCACAAGACGCCTCTTCGTCTCTCGCCTCCATCGAAACGCAGCCGCCGCGGACGGAATCAACTCTATTTGAGCTCTCAAGCGTGCCTTTTATAATTGGTTCACAGGAATGGAAAGGCGCAGTATCTGTCACACTTGTTTTTGTGGACGCCTGAATAGAGCTGTAAGGGAAGGATGGCAGGTGGGACTGAATGCCGATACGGTGGCTGCTAATGGCTATACGGGGCTGGGACAGGTAGGTCACCACCGCTTGCGGCGGGGACTAGCCTGCCACCGAATTTCTATCTGTTGTAGGCCGTCACTGCACCCGCTACCGTTTCAGTGGTGAACTGTGGATGTTGCGACGCGCGTCTTTCTCTCCCTCTTTTTTATTTTTTCTCTATTATTGCGAAATCAATACTACGCCAGGTTTCGAGCACTCGAGAGTAGCGTGGTCTGGTAATTACGCTTTACACCACATGACTACTGACGTCATACCAGCGCGAGAGCGTGGCTCGTAGCCACGCCGGGCGTTTCGCGCTTCTCCTACTAGGCGCGCTGTGATCTAACCGGTGGTAGGGTGCCTAGATCAACACCGCCCAGAATAGGTGGTGTTGCCTCGATGCTCGCGCCCCTCTCCGCCACTCCGGAGGGTGGGGACATTCTTTGAAAAGGTCAGTGCCGCCCGGAGTAATAAAGCAGGTCGTGGTATCTAGCCACCATAGTCGTGGTGCCGCCTCTACGCCTTCATATGTGAGCCCATGCAAGTGTTTCCCGCTTTTGCGGCGGCTGTCGCGTGACGTTCTTTAGCGCGAGTTCAAGTGTGGGATTGCAGATTGCAGGAAAGCTAGACAAGATGAGACTTCTGGAGGAAAGGCGCAGCATCTATCACACTTCCTCAGAGAAGTGTGCGTTTGGATGGTACGCCATAGCTCCTGTCGCGTGGCGTTCCTTGGTGCGCATTCAAGATTGGGATTGCAGATGACAGGAACGCTCCTGAAGCACTATGAGAAGGGTGGGCCAAAATATGGCGGAGTTGTCTTCACCATTCGAGGGCACGAGGGCGCGCGCATCGAGGCACCCTAACAGGTGGATGCTTTCGCAATCTCCTCTTAACTACAGCAAGGCTACTGTGATTTTTTTTCTCTTCTGTGAGCCCGACGCAGCGGAGGTGGCTCAGCTACAGAGCCAGTAGCAGGCCCGTGCATTTTCATTTCCTTCTCCTTCAGACGCAACAAGACCGCTTGAGCTCTGAAGCGTGTCTTTCATCATTGGTTCGCAGGAATGAAAAGGCGCAGTATCTGTCACACTTGTTTCTGTGGACACCTGAATTGTACCGTAAGGGAAGGAAAGAAGGTGAGAGTGGATGAAGCCCCTAGGAGTGAAAGTGGACGTGGTTACGCGGGACAACGCCAACGACGACCACGATGCGAAAACTAGGAACGGGCGCCAAAAAGCTGTACTCTAAAAACCGCTCTTATGCCGCATTCATGCAACGGGCTATGCTTGATTTCTAGTCAGCGAGAAAAGCAGGGATAGGAAGGAGCTTGGGTGACGTTGTAATCTGATAGAAAATGATAATGAATTATTGCTTTGAAGCTGCAGTTGGAATAAAATGGAGCATAGGCTTATCAAATGATTATCCAACTGGGCAGATGAAATGTTTAAGCACGTGGATCACGTTAGCAGATGTGAAAGATGTAAGGATTAATTGAGCACCAGTGGCAAATTCCATCACCTGAATGAGACGTACGAAAAACGTGTTGTAGTTTCTTTGCTCAATAAACGCGTACCACATTCCCTTCAGTTAATAAGGGGAAGGTACTGATTTGCTGCCCGGGTGATGGTAACACGGAAAAAAAATATGCGTCAAAAAAAAGGAATAGGAAAAAGAGTAGTTTTCATGATCAATTTCAGAAATAGCGAACGCTGCGCATGACGTGTCATTTAATTCTGCCGAACTGGTGCCAGTCTTTTAGCTCACCTGGAACAATCGGTGAAGAGTGTGCTCTCGTAGCAGCGGTCGATCTCTCGTCCCTTGGTCACACGCACGCAGTTCGATAGGCAGCTTCCGAGACTCGAAAAGCGGTTTTCACCGCGGTTGCACACGGGAACATTGTCAACAGCAGTGGAGATGCAGGCGTGAGACGAGGAGCTGTAGAAAGTCTGGTTCTTCTGGCGATGACAGTATGTGTACAAGTGGCGACCACACTGCTGCGGTAACTGCCGCTGAAAAACATAGCCAGTGATTACAGTTATGCGCAGAAAGTCTTTTGCATCGAGAAGCGCTTTCGACGTGCAGCTTAACTCAGACAGCCTAACTCATTGAAAGGTTCCTAATTCCGCTTATCGTGTTCGTACAAAGATCATAGCCTGTGTAGAGGCGTGCGTTCAAGACTCACAGCTAACATCGTTGGTCCTGGATCTGTGAAATCGGCTTTAGTGCTTATTCAGTGGGAAAGTATATATGCTTGTTTACCCACAACCCAAATGAACTAATATGTGGCTGGAATGATAAAATTAGGCATTTAGGTTTTTAATGGTATTTGTTTTCCAACTATTAGGATGGCTCGACCCCTCAAGTGTTGCCTGAAGCTAAGTTTGGCATAGAGGAGGCCTTGCTGTGCTGATAAACGAAGAATGTTTAATTTGTAGTCGGGGCTCAAAGATTTTGCAAACAGCCAATGGACATGTCCCAAGCAGAGCGAGCAACCGAGTGATATGCGCAGCTCTCTTCTGCTGCCTTGCGTACCAGCATCGGCTGTGGCTATTCTCAGGAAGGAGGCCGTGGTACTGTACCATTAGCGGCGCCATGTGTAGGTACTTTGTAACCACAGATCTCGCCGTAATCAGTCCCTTATTCATTGCAGTTCACTATGTTGCTCACTAGATAAGATGCAGATATGCGATACGCCGCCAGCATGGTTGCAAAACTTCTAAATCTAGATGTAAGAAAGAAGCCATAGTGGAGAAGTTGGAATGAGGTGAGCTCACCGTTGCGTTTTCGGTCTCCTGGACACGGCGCTTTGAAATTGCTGGTTTGTCACGATGTAGTGCCGTCGGCACAGGTCTTTCGTTTCGCACCGCCCTGCGAGATTTGGCAATGAAATGCGCTATTGAGGTAGCTTTATCTTCAGCTAGTTTTTTTGGTGGCTCCATCGACAGTGGAATATTAACGCCATCGGAGTGGACGTGCTGCAGCAGAAGTGGCATCGCTGAAGTTTCGGACAAAACGGACGAAGCCTGGAAATCTATGACCACAGCTACTGTGATCAACACGGCAAGGAGCGCTACCAAGACCGCCCCAATGCCCACAGTGCGAAGCAGCGTTGACTTTACATTGCTTTTCGACGGCACTTCCGAGGAGACTTCTGCATCCGGAACGGGCTTGAAGGTCTCAGAACGTGAGGCCGGCTGCATCAGGTGTGGGCGGGGAATCATTATGTACCGTTGCGCAAATAAGCCCATTGACAGTGGCAGCAGTCTCCCCGACAGTGCAGCTGTGTACGAAGAAATGGGCGGCATGATCGGCGCGTAATGGGGAAGGGTAGGACCCCAGAATGCACTGCTGGCGCCATAGGCTGCAGGTGCGAGATGAGGGACGTATTTGGCAGGGTAGGGAAATGCCGGCAAGGAAGGCTGGGTGATTTTATCAGTCGCATCTTCAGTTGTCGATACAGCAAAGGACACCCTCCTGTCCCTGGTTTGGGTTGAGGGCTTCGCTGAACTAGGATTTCGCTCCTTCGAAGCAGCGATCATGGTTCAGCGTCGCGATGTGACTTCTTCCTTCAAGAGAATGATAATGTCAATGAAGCTTTCTTGTATGTAGGACATCTGTTTGCAAGCATGCAGAAAAATGAAAAGAAAAGAAAGGTAAATCTACGTATGCTCTATAAAGCATATTTTTCCCCGGCAATGTATATAATTTGAAAAATTACATTGCCTTTCAAATCAATGTGTTTTACCTCGTAATTTCAGGTCTCTTAAATCGCCTATACAAGGCAAAAGTACCCTGAACTTTACTGGTGCAGTTACAGGCCTTCCTTATTTCTTACACTAAAAGTCAACTGTCATAGCTGAACGCCTAAAACTACGAGATAAACTAGGGAAATGTAGCGATTTATTAAAATCAACAAATATATTTCCCTTTTATTAATATACGTCAGTGTGCGTATCAATGCACGGAAAGAAGAGAATCAAGTTAAGGTCCTCACGAGGGGGCATTGATGGAGGGGGCGGAAATAAAAGCGATTAACTTTTGATAAATTTCCGACCCTTATTTGCCGGAAATGAGCAGTGACATGCGACAACGCTTTTATCAACAGCAAAGAAAAAAGCTAAAGTAAAATGAGGAAAGTTGACATACATGTATGCACGAAAAATTGGATCACGGGTGGTGCAGTGGTAAGACGCCCGACTACTGTGCCGGAGTTCCCGGGTTCGAACCCGACCGCGGCGGCTGCGTTTCGATGGAGGCGAAACGAAGAGGCGTCGTGTGCTGTGCGGTGTGTGGTGCAGTGGTAAGACGCCCGACTACTGTGCCGGAGTTCCCGGGTTCGAACCCGACCGCGGCGGCTGCGTTTCGATGGAGGCGAAACGAAGAGGCGTCGTGTGCTGTGCGATGTCAGCGCACGTTAAAGATCCCCAGGTGGTCGAAATTACTCCGTAGCCCTCCACTACGGCTCCTCTTTCTCTCTTTCCACTTTCATTCCCACCCTCTTCCCTTCCCTTACGGCGCGGTTCGGGTGTCCACAGAGCAAGTGTGACAGTTACTGCGCCTTTCCCTTCCTGTGAACCAATTTATACTTTCAAAAAAAAAAAAACCTATAACGGCAACAGCAACCTGGACCACACTTGCAAAACGCTTATTTTCCAAGAAAACGTTTGCACAAAACTTCGCGAGGAAAGATGTCAAGGAGGTTAGTGAGGAAATATTGTCTATGTATACAATGGCATCAATTAGTTTAATAGGTAGCAGCGTTAATTGAAATGAAAACCATTCAGCGTCCATACATAGTTTTCGTATGCGATAACACCCAGTGTGGGTTGTAAGGACGCGGATATGTACACGTGCGGACATAGGTAAACGGAGCACGCTTTTCCTTTCAAGTGGCAATCACGCTTTCTGTATAAGAGATAAGAAAAGATTATTCATCCTAGTGAAAGTGCGCTGGAGTCTGTTACCGGTTTGCGTATACCACGGCTGCCAGTTTCAATTATGTACAGCGTGAAAAAGTTTACAAGCAAATAGCCTGCTCCGTTTACTTCTGTCCACACCGGTACTTTGGAATAACTGAATGGGGGAAAGTCCGATATATTGCTTATGAGTTGAAGTTTTTCTCATGTATATATGGGTTATGTGATGTAATAGGAAGCAATGGCTAAATTATGAAATAAAGGGTGACTGATGTTATATATACATAAATAATGCAGGAATTAGTAAACAATACAAATGTGCGGTCTACTTCCGCTCATGCTTCGATCTCAAAAGTGGATTTTCTCAGGTGAACGTGTTCCACGCGCCAGCCTCTGTTTAACCTTCCTTGCTACTTTATGGAAAACGGCGCTGCGTATTTTCCATTTCAGCTTTTGTCTCAGGTTTTTTTTTTCTATTTTTTTTTCGTATGGCGCAGTGTAAGTCCGCTGCCGGCTTAGCATTGAAAGGTGGACCACAACACAGCAGTCGCTTGTCCATGCACAGCTGACTTGGTTGCGCCTATCATCTTTCGTTGCTGTAAAATATACCACTCAGGGATTTAAAGTTTTTTTTTGGTTTCGTACAAGGGAGAAAATAAATAAGCATCGACGTTTCATTTTATCGGGTCAGTCTGCTGCGTCTGTGTTTTTTGTGCGGATCGATTATTAAAACATATAATTTCAAATGAATATACTACAAAATGCGTTTACTCGTGTTAGGGGCTAGCGAACACAATAGAGGCTTTACAAAAGTTAGCGCCATCTAGTGAAAGAGACCGAAACTGTGCGCGGCTGCCATGTTTTGTTCAGTCCGCCCGCGCCTCCCATCGAGTACGCTGTCGACGTGCGCCTTCGTAGAACCCGTGCTTGCACCGCAAGGTGCATTGGAATGAGCACAAGCGATTGCTTCATTTTTTAACATCACAGCAGTCACTGCTAGCATCAAGCTCTATTCGAAATGATGCCAGCATGTTGCTGCGTACTCTTCTGCAACAAGCGCACCTTCGTAGATGCGCACGGAATCAAGGTATACGCGTGTATGCGACCGTTCGTTTGCAATCCTAATCGGCTTTACAAGGGTCACTTGCATTATGTAAAGCATTACTGCATGTCCCTCTGACTGGGAGTTAGCTCACAGAACGTGCTATCACCTAAAACAGCAAGGTTGTTTTGCGCGCTATGGAGCCTTGTGAACTTGAAGGATAAGCTTATGCTTCGATGGAGGACACGGGAGAAGGAGCAATGCATGTATACCGAACGCTATAGTTCAGATACGTTCTTTGAAACCTTTTGTACGTAGGTTGCATTTACCATTGTGTATTTGATTTAAGACAAGGGCATGATTACCGAAACTACTTCTCACAGTCGTACGAAATTGTAGTGCTTAGCAGAGAGCAATACGGCTGTCTAGTGCGCCCGAGGTGCGTGTTTCACGCTGCAAAAGCGGCTGCCAAAACCGCGGTGTCTAGTAAAGCAGGAGAAGATGACATCCCACAAGTGTGTTGTAATATGCTCACTTCCACCCTGTTTCGAAAGATGTTATCACGTGGTCATGCATGCGAAGTCCGGTCCGCGTCCAGAGCGCGCAGCTCAGGTTTGCATTCTGTGCGTTCATACCTGCCAGTGCGGCGGATAAAATAACGAAGTCTGCTTTTCACTTTTGTGCGTTTTATCGAGTCGCCCAATGGTTCGCTAATTGACAGCCACCTGGACAGCCACCTGGATTTCTTGTTTATTCCCTCTGTCAGATAGCAGACATTTGAAGCCTTAACCTCATTTGAAAATGCTGTCATGGGAAGCTTCGAGGAACTCGGATGAAGAGGAACTCGGCTGAAACGAAAAGAAATTTGAAAAGTCAACTCACATTGCTGCGAAGTGTCAGTGTCTGGTGCGACTGGCTGTGTTCATAAAGTCAGATTTATATTATTTAATACTGTTATAAAACATTAGGGGGACGTAAGCTCCGCCGTTAAGGGTATGACGCGATAGCGTCTCTCTCTCTCTCACACACGTTTTCTTTCTTCCCTTTTTGAATTTTTAGCTTTTATTTATTTTATATTTCGATTACTTGTTCTCTCTTTTATTTATTGTTTTATATTTTTATACACCAATACTCAGGGTCAGCAACAATCGCCTTTCCATTCTCTGCAATTTGACACCTTCGAACACATTCTTCAATTATTTCAATTAATCAATTGCACATTCTAAATTTTTTTCATTAGCATCACCAAGTACTAGTTTTTCTTTGTGAGCATTTTGTCACCTTTAAACCCTCTATTTCCATTTTTTTTCTTCCTTTATTTCATCAATTGGTCATTTAATTACAAATATTTTATTATCTCATCATCGCCTATTGCTCACCAATCAATCTTCACTCACTGGAAGCAGAAATTACTATGACACATTTTTCTTTCTTTTTTTTTTACGCGGACCCGGATTATTTCCGAGACCCGTGCCAATAACTGCGTCGACGGCATAGGCAGGAAAGTGCTAAGCGCCATTCCGACTTACGTCAAATTACGAGCGGTTCTTTCATCTCAAAACTAATTGCATCCTGACTCATTTCACCAACAAGTATCCCACTGGTAGCAGTGGGATGATACGCAAACCAAGCAAACTCGCGATCGTCTCTCATAGTCGTTAAAGTAAATAGCAAAGGCACACAGACAAAAAAAAAGTCTGCACATTACAAAGCTAGATACTGTACCTGGATACGGATGACGCTGCGCGGATCGACGAGGGGCCGATGCACGACTCGTAGAGCAGTTTGTAACCGCTACGCCTCGGCTGTCAAAATACGCTTCTTGTCTTCGCTAACAGACACCGCCAGGGACAGAAGAGAGGTCCAAGCACAGCATACTAGGTTACAACATGAAAAGCGCGGACAGAACGGCGGGTGCTGACGGACGGACACGAAGCGAACTACAGCGAACGGACGAAGCGAAAAAAATATGGCTGCCAGCGCGGGATCAGTGTGCCGCTCATGGTTGCCAGACGTACTTTTGTAAACCCTCTATTAAGAGGAGCGTTTATCGCTACGCATTTTTACGATTTCCAGTGCCAGAAAAGTAGGTTCGATGCTGGCGTTGTTAGGAAACCGAAGTCCTGTTGTTCGTCTGAGAGCTGTGCCTCTGTTCTGATTAACTAGTAGTTCAAAACCTTTCTTGTATTTTAGAGGTAAAAAATGTCCAAACCTAGTCGTTACCGTGAAAATGCGTATTGTGCGATGCACACTTGAGGCAGCATCGTAGTATGCATTAAACTAGGAAAAAAAGTATCACAAGAAACTTCATTACAAACTGTCAGATGGTCATGTTTCATTCCGACCTTCATTTTTCTTTATTTCCCCTTTCACCCTTCTCCAGCGCAGAGTAGCAGGCCAGGGTCTTCGACCACTAGCCGACCTCTCCGTCTTTCTTTCATTAAATACGTAATTCCCTCTTTCTCGCAAAAAATAAGAAGAAATCATTTTGGGACCAGGACCTATCCTAAACAGAAGTGGACACTATAACGTCAGGAGAAGTGTGCTATCAAACACGACCCAAGAAAAAACGTTTTTCATTCATGCGTCGCAAATTCCATCATAGGAGACGATCGCAAAGAAAGGCGCATAAAAGCCGCTAGAGGTTGCGCGTGTCTACTATCATCATCGCGGGTTGTTTTTGTTCTTTTTTTTTCATATCTCGAAGAAGCCACGGGTTACGGCCAGCAAGTGTTGGTGGGCTGCTGTTCCTGCTGATACATCACCTAAACACAGGACGGTGAGCGTTTCTCCAACATTCGCGTGCTTTTATATGTTGTGCCTGACGTAGTGCTTTGGAAGAACACCGATGTTTGGGCCCGTTGGTATTGATCCATCTTGTAAAACATTCGCAACATGCAAAAACCCGAGGTCACGAAGAAACACACACTACAGGATGAATTCTGCAGCATTCGTTCAGTCGCGCGTGTTTCTTCGTGTCCTCATTTTTTTTTCTTGCTGCGAACGTTTTACAGCGTAGTGCTTACTGGGTTGCTAATAAGGCCGCTTTACGTTAGGCAATTTGGCTTCGCGGGAGACATGATTTGCTTCACTTGGATCAGTGCGATATGGGTAAAGAAAGGGCACTCAAGATCCGCTACGGACTTCAGCTCTGCGGACATGCAGGCCTTCACTTTCGGTCGCAGCAACACCAAGCATGTGGTGCCGCTCTAAGCTCATGTAACCAAGCGTTCTTGATTAGAGTGGTGTTCACGAGCGCCTAGAAATATTTACTGCATATGTACCTTACGACAGGCAATTTCAGTCCATATGATGTATTAGCGGCCCAGCCACCTTCGTGAAGGTCTAAAATCATTGTAAGCAGAGCAGCCCCGTCACTCTTAATTGCGTACAAGCTTTGGCTTTGAAACTCTAGTCCGGGTTACGACTGAAAAGGAAACCATGTGGCCTGGAAATATATTTGCAATAGCGGCACAAAGCGTTGCGCGTGAAGGTGACTTCGTTCAAGCTTTTCTCAGTGATGAATAAGAAAAAAAAAAGCAGGAAGGCACCTACACTCACTCGGGAGACCGTGGCCGCTACGGTTGCGTGTTCATCCAGGCAAGGCACAGCGGAGAGCGCAGTGGCATTCTGACATGCTTCTTACTCATGTTTGACAGCCTATCATAGCGGTCGTAACACTGATGTTACGATATACGCTGAATGCTCAGAATCGAAGGGTGGTCTTGAAAGCGCAACCTTTCACTCCATCTGGATGTTCGTTGTATATATTTTTTTAACATTAAATATTTCGTTGAGACGAGGGTGAGAATATGTGGTTTGAGAAAATACGATCGCTGAGGCTGCTGCAGGACGCAGGTAAACCGGGAATGATAGGCGAAATAATAAAACCTCCAAACATTCAGTATATTGCCTGCCGCGATAAGTCAATATGTGTTTGGTATAGCTTTTATTGTATTGTGTTAACGGTTGTTAGGGTTTGTTAAGGGTTTATATAACATTCATTTTATCTTTAGTGACGCTAAGGTGGTGATGGTGCCGAGAGGATCATTCACCGGGCGACTTATTACGGTTCTGACATATATCCTGCAAACTACGTGGTATAGAAAGCTTCCAGAGCGCCCAGAAGCCTGTGAGGAAAAGGGTGCATGTGCTAACGAACACCTCAGTTTAGCACCATACATTGGTGCGAGTGTGGCTGCCACCATCTTAGCTGGCGCTTGAAGAAATAAGGAAAAGCTTTATGCTTAGAATGCCCCCATCTCATCATTAGAGACACATGTCAGGTACAGAATATAACCAGTGTTTCAGGAGAAGCCGATCAAATATATATAACAGCAGATTTTTCGCGGTATCTACGCGGCTTCATTGACGTTGCTAAAATAATGTTGGCTGAAATTTGAAAGCACGTAAATCATACCAACCAATAAGCGGATGAATTTTAATAGTTTACAATTAAGCATTGCACTTCACAACGTGAATATAATTGCTGATTTTTAGCTGAGCGCTAGTGAGAGCGAGATCCATTTTTTGCCTTTAAATACCACATTGCCTTGCCGCGGTGGTGCAAGGGTTAAGATGCCTGACTACTGTGCCGGAGTATTCAGGTTGGTCGACACCCCTTTAGACAAACTATACAGTGCTCCCGTCGTAACGTCGAGCTTAAAGACTCGCGGGCGCCCTGGAAGCCGATACGCGCGCAAAAAAAGTTGCTGGAAGAGCTAATCGCTCGCTCAAAAATGCTGTACAGAAATCGCCACAAAAATATGTTTACTTGTTTTCATAAACTAATCAAAATTAACCATGCAACGAAAAGCAAAGAAATTGAATGACTTTTTAGGGTTTTAATTTTCTTTTCAGATTTGTTGTCATCAACAGCTTTGTCATTCATCCGGCTGCAAAAGGTTTTGACAAGAATGCTAGCGCTGCACCTAGGAATGTTTCAGCCCAAATTCGCATGATTCTTCCATTGTCAGCTCCGTGTTCAGCAATTTAAAAGTGAAAAGACATCCTCCGTGTGCGTGAAACGCTTAACGGTATAGTCCCCGACATTGCATCGAACGCAAGCAGCGTGCTCGACAGAAGGCGCTGTTGTTGTTGTTGTTGTGGCTGTAGGAAGAAGGAAAAGAAAAATGTGAAGGACGCTTAAGCTTCGCCTTTAAGAGTTGAACGCGATAGCATTATTGCACCTCGTCGAGAAAACTTACTAAACGCAAGGGTATTGGGGCATCCTCGCACCGGTACCCGCGCGGCCCGAAGGGGAGAAGCGGGTGAGCGAAGATAGTGATCTAAAGAAGGGAAAGACGCTTGATTCTACAACCTGTGGGGGCGCACGGCGAAACGTCAGGGGCGAGTGGCGCGCCACGTGTCGGGGCAGCGCCGCACATTGCGAGGAGGGGTGCTTCTGTGTTTGCCGCAAGATGGCTCTGCATGTGCGCAGAGCGCAGAAGAAATGTAGCGGAAACGTACTTCGCTACTCGTGTAACTGCGATCTCTGTAAGTAACATGCTCATAATTACTGATATACACTGCAGTATAACGTTCTACGGCATGTTTCTAAGGCAACACCGCATTCACTAGAAGCGTGTTTGTACCGCTTTCAAGCATCGAACTCGTGGCTGAGTGAAAAAAAACAAAAAAAAACTCGTGGCTGAGTGGGGATTCTGCTTCCGGCCACGCCAGTGAACGGACGCAAGATGCAGGGCTCCGCAGGAGCGGCTTCAGCGGCCATGTCGGGCCGCGGTAACAGGGCTATGGAACAGGATGATGGCTACCAGGTTGTTCTGCCAAGTCTTCCAACAGGGCGTTTTGTGTTAAACACAGTTTTTTTGCACGCGGATATCAGGGCCCGCCCGTACCGGGTGGGATTTCCGAGACGCGTTGGCTCAGCGTTCGCTGCTCCCTGACGTTATCGCCATAGGGGCGTATCGCATGAGCCACGTCTGGGCCATCACTATGAAAGACGCGGATGCTGTGAAGAAGATTGCTGGTGTGGGTGAGTTGTGTGTGAAGCAACATCGCTGCCTCGTTATTGATCCCGCTAACCAGGATGTGAGGCTGAAGCTCCACTGGTTGCTTCAAAACGTTCCGGATGAAGATGTGCGTGTGGCCTTCGCGCCGTATGGAAAGGTTTCCGAAGTGGCCAGGGAACGCTGGCGCGTGCATGGCATATCGGATAAGCGTTCAACTAGCAGGATTGTCACCTTGAAGATGAAAGCGGGGGTCAAACTGGACGACTTGCCGCACCAGCTGAACGTCGGCGGTGAGTTGGCGCTCGTCGTAGTACCTGGAAGGCCTCCGTTATGTCTCCGGTGTCGAAGTACCGGCCACATTCGCCGAGAGTAAGGTTCCGCGTTGTGGTGCATGCCGTCGTTTTGGCCACGAAGAAGGGCAGTGTTCTCGCAGCTACGCGAGCATCGCTGGACCTGGGAACAGCGAAGATTTTTTCCGAGCATCTGATGGATGAGGCGGACGCGGAAGAGGCAGCCAAAACAACCGGGCAACCGGCAAGGAATGATGGGCCGGTGTTGACCCCTTTGACAATGAGGAGGACGTCCACGGCCGTTGCGACAGCGGATTCTGCACCAGTGGAGAATGGTTCGCAACTGGACGCAAGTAACAGCGTGGCGGACGCCAGAGAACCTGTGCTCGAAAGCCAAGGTAGCGCGGAGTCTCCCAACTCCGAAGTTATGGACTTCAACGCAGGAGTAAGCGGCCTACCCGTTGGGAAGCGGCCCCATGATGAGAGCGCCGGTGAGGATCTGCAGCCTGGTGGTGGCAGTGACGAGCCGCCATCGAAAGCACCGGGGGTTCGACGTTCGACGTTGAGGCCTCGGCTGAACGTTTCGTCCGAGACGCGGCAGGCGGGGAAACCGCCTCCGTAGTTTGGACGTGACCTAATGCATGTGAGTGCAGGGGGTGCGTCAGCCGTCATAGCCTGTTTTCGGCTGTGGCTCTTTGACTGTGTTTATGGAAGGTGGCCAGTGCGGTGGTCAGGCACGCCTCAGTACGCATTCAGACATCTCTTTGGGAGGCCGGATACGAGCACGTACGCTTTGGAACCTCGGACAAGCAGAGCAACATGGACGATTGAGGTAGGCATCACATGGATCGGGCGCCTTTTTCTCTAGATGCATGGCAATTAAGCTAGATGTCCCATTACGTGTAGCAACCTTGAATGTTAGAGGGCTTGGAGCCCGAAGGCGGCAATGCCAGTTGAATCGCCTGCTGCTGGGTAATGAAATCGACTTATTAGCCGTTCAAGAGTCGAAGATAGAATCTCAGGACCATGCAGACCGCATGGTGTCTGTTTTCCATGCAAACTTTGATGTGTGTGTTTGTCACTCTGTGGGGGCATCAAGCGGATGCCTTCTTTTCATTCGCAATACTTTGGGTATAAGCGTGCACTGCCTATTTGCATGCGAAAGTGGCCGACTCTTGGTTGTTGACTTTTTGTTCTCAAATTTATTTTGGCGTGCTGTCTCTATGTACACCCCCAATGTTGAAAGTGGTCGTCAAAGCTTCATTTATTCAGTCGAGCCGTACTTGAAATGTGACAAAATTTTGTTTGTATTGGGCGATTTTAACTGTGTGTGTGCTGCTACTGATCGAGTGAAGATTAGACCAGTGAAAGACAAGAGCGCTGAACTGTTGAATGTATTGGTGCATGACTATTGCTTGGAAGACATTGGAAATGTGTTTTCTGCTGGAACCCGTCCGGAATACACGCACTTTCAACGCGATAGTCATGCGAGACTAGACAGGCTGTATGTGTCTATTGATCTCGTTCCAATCTGTACCGACTATAATGTAAAACCTATTTCGTTTAGTGATCATTGCCTTGTTAGTGCGACTTTTGGAATGAAGGTTAAGAAATCTGTTTTCAACTGGCATCTATGGAAACTGAACGAGAAAATTATGGAGGACGAAGAGTTTGTTAAGGCAATCACGAACGATTTGGAATGGTTGCTTAAGGTGCATGAAGAAAGCCATGCAGATAAATGGGAAATATTTAAAGAGCAGGTGAAGATAAAAGCAATAGAAAAGAGCAGTGTTATTAGGTACAAACAGAAAGAAACAGAAAAGGAGCTTCATGGACAACTTGAGTGCCTGTTGTGCATGGAAAGCTGTGCGCCAGGAAAGTTCACGAAGCAAATGTGAAATCTCATTTAGAAAGAATCGACGCTGAGAAGTACAGAGCCGCGGTTATACGTGCAAGAAGCGATAAACTGTGGGCTGGCGAGGCGCCGACAAAGCGAGCGCTATCAGATGAAAAAAGGTATGCTTGCCAAAAGGAAATCAGGCAAAGAAGACGTGAAGGGCAGATTACAAACGATGCTAAAGATATAAAGTGTGCGATTCTGAAACATTTTGCTGAGCTTCTGAGTAATACGCGCGAACATAGTGAAGGGTTTCCAAAAGAATATTTACGGCTAATGCCAATGCTCGAAGATCATGTGAAAGAGAGCCTTGAAATGCCTATTACATTGCAAAAGATAGAAAAGGCCATAGATAACCTCCCATGTGGGAAAGCCCCTGGACCAGATGGGCTGAGCGCCTCCTTTTACAAAGCATTCAAAAACCATGTTTGCAGCCTTATGTTGGAAGTGATAAGAGAAGCCTACGAACGCAAACAAGTGCCATTATCATTTACTACGTCACACATCGTACTTATTCCAAAAACTGATGATCCGGAGAAACGCCTGTTGGTGAAGTCCTATAGGCCAATAAGCCTGACAAATGTTGATTACAAAATCTTCATGAAGGTTTTAGCGAAGAGATTGCAGAGTGTAATAGCCAAATTAGTCGGACCGCACCAAACGTGCGGCATAAGAGGTCGCAGCATCGCCACAAATATACATGTGGCACGAACCGTACTGGAATGTGTAGACACGCTTGGAAGTCAGGTTGCCATGATTCAGCTGGATTTGGAAAAAGCGTTCGATCGCGTATCACACGACATCCTTTTCTCCATTCTAGAGCATTGTAACCTGGGCTAGGTAATCGTGGAGGGAGTGAGAATGGCGTACGCAAACTGCTCGACGCGTATTATAGTGAATGGCGATCTCACTGACAGTCTCGCAATGCGTTCTTCGGTGAGGCAAGGATGCCCACTCTCTCCTCTGCTTTTTGCAGCCTATCTCGAGCCATTATGCTTGGCCATTCTCAATAATGAATGCATCTCGGGTTTCAAGCTTCAATCGGCGCATGTGAAGCTACTTGCATACGCGGACGACATTGTAGTATTTTGTGAAAACAGAAGTCAGAGACAATTGAACACATATTCTTAGACTGCTGGGATGCAGTATTTCATTGGGACGTACTACAAAGAATAATTAAAAAAGAGCTACCACTAAACCCTAATGGCATCCGGTTTTTACCGGTGGAGAACGAAGACGTACCCTATGATTTAATAATGCTTCTGGGCCTCCACAGCTTGTGGAAAACACGGATGCAAGTAAGGCATGAAGATATTAACATTCGCAGTGTACGTGAAAATTTTGTTGAAAGTGCTGTTTATCTACGGGAATGTATCTGCGCGCTCCCCGACCCACCACAGTGGGCGGAAGTTCTGGATGACCTGGTAAAATTGAAGAAATTTTAACCTCACACGCGTCAGCTCAAGGGCAGCTGAAGTGTTTTATTAAGCGTGACAATTTGTTGTTCATGTATACCTCGGAAATAAAGAAAAAAAAAAAACTCGTGGCTGAGTGGTAGCGTCTCCGTCTCACACTCCGGAGACCCTGGTTCGATTCCCACCCAGCCCATCTTGGAACTTGCTTTTTATTTATGAAGTGCATGTTTATTTATGAAGTGCATGCCGGGATTTATCGCTCACTGGACGCCGACGACCTAGCTTTTCTGCGACACGAGCTCCTTAACGCTACCGCGTTAAAATGCACGGGCCTGCTACTGGCTCTTAGAGCCACCTCTGCTGCCTCGAGGGGACTGAAGAGAAAATAGAGAAGAAAGAAAAGGAAGAGGGAGAAAAAGACGCGCGCCGCAACAACGGCCGTCGTCCACCACCGAAGCGATGAAGGCCTACAAGAGATAAACATTTTTCTGGCAGGATAGCCCCCCCTCCCCCCGCTTGCCCCCCTCGCAAGCGGCGGTGACCTACCTGTCCTAGAATGCGCTGGAAAGCATCAAATTGTGAACACACACTTAGACGCATCAAATTTCAAGGAGCCGCATGCAAGCTTATCGCTGATGTGATCGCCCGGTTGGCTATAAGATAAAAATAAATAAAATGGAAAACATCATTTGTGTGTTAAACACTAGCGCGTCATACCCTTAACTGTAGCGCTTAAGTGTCCCCCTACCTTCTTTCCGACAAACGCAGCCGACACGTACAGCTACTATGATGCCGACGGTTTTACGGCCGAATAAGGTGTGTAATATATTGCTTGAAATAACGATAACATCTTACCCTGGAATGGGCTGAAGGAACGAACTTCTCTCGGAGAATGTCGCGCAGCCAATGTGGTCTTCAGCTCTGGATTTTGGGGGAGTTTGTTTGTTTGGTTTGTTTGTGGGGTTTAACGTCCCAAAGCGACTCAGGCTATGAGAGACGCCGTAGTGGAGGACTCCGGAAATTTCGACCACCTGGGGTTCTTTAACGTGCGCTGACATCGCACAGCACACGGACGCCACTTCGTTTCGCCTCCATCGAATTTGGGGGAGTTTGAACAGATGAACTTTTGGACCGGGTTTGTTGCCGCTACAACCAGGCATACAGTACTTGTTCGGCATATTCACTACTGTCCAAGCATAGCAGTGAACGTTTGTATACCACTTGTAGCACACCAGTGTGAACACAATAGGGCAGCACAGAGCCAAAAACATAATCAGAAACCGCCTGAGCAGCCAGAAGGCCACGAGGAACAAGTAGCAGCGTACTCGGACAAGTAGTCAAAGCGGCGACGGCGGTCACCACGTGGGTGGCTTAGCCGCCACTTGTGACGTGGCACTGACTTAGCCTGGAGAGCTAAGGCATTGTTAGTCTAGGTTCACAGGAAGAGAAAGGCGCAGTATCCGTCACACTTGTTTCTGTCCACACACCTGAACCGAGCCGTAGGGAAGGGAGGCAGTGGGAGTTAAGGTGGATAGATAGAAAGAGGAGCCGTAAGGGAGGGCGACGGAGTAATTTCGACCACCTGGGGATCTTTAACGTGCGCTGACATCGCGGAGATTGATTGATTTATAGGAAGGGAAAGGGGCGGTAACTGTCTCACTTGCTTTCTGTGGACACCTCGACCGCGCCGTAAGGAAAATGAGGAAGGTGAAAGTGGAAAGAGTTTAAGAGGAGCCGTAGTGGAGGGCTACGGAGTAATTTCGACCACCTAGGGATCTTTAACGTGCACTGACATCGCACAGCACACGCAGCACACGGCCGCCTCATCGTTTGGTCTCCATCGAAACACAGCCGTTGCGGTTGGGATCGAACCCGGGTACTCTGGCACAGCAGTCGGGCGTCTTACCACTGCACCACCCCGCGCGGTTTGATCGTGATCGCAGGGGGCTGCGTTTTGATGGAGGCGAAAAGAGAGGCATGCGTGTGCTGTGTGCTGTCAGTGCACGTTAGATTCCCAGGTGGTCGAAATTACTTCGGAGCCCACCACTACGACATCTCTCGCTTCCCGCTTTCCCTCCCACTTTTACTTTCTACTCTTACGGCGCGGGCAGGTGTCCACGGAACAAGTGTGACAGATTCTGCGCGTTTTACCTTTCCTGTGAACAATTATTATTATTATTATTATTATTATTATTATTATTATTATTATTATTATTATTATTATTATTATTAATATTTAAATTAAATAGCACTTCAGTCGGCTCTTTGGCTTGGCACATTTAGCTTTGCAGGGTCCGAAAAGCGTACCCTGGAAAGTAGCGTCCAGCACAAGGACAAAATGAGGCGGGCACCGCTTTCTTCCAACTGCGCATTCGAAGGGTGGCAGTTCTGGCCCTACGGGGCTGGGAGAAAGCTTGTGTGCCAGCTCTCAAGTCAGCACCCGGTAGCTTGGCTCGCTGGCACTGTGTGTAACGGCGCAGTTGTCAAATTAAGGAAACTGTGAACATTTCAATACATTGCTCCAAACGCTGATGTGTGGTTCATGTAAAAGTGACGTGCGAAAACAAGTGGAGGGAGGCTTAAGGTCGCTCTTTTTTGGTAGGAAAAACAGTGTTAATGCCTTCCGTCTACTGCTCCTCTATAGATCCTCGTTCGAGTGCATGGACTTCGCTATTCACTTATTAATTTATGCACTAGTGCTTCTGTTAGGTCACACATATCTGATAGCAAGACGCCTTAAGCTACCCCATAATGTGGTAGTCCCGCGACGAAAAAGCGCTTAACTAATATTAGCTAAAAGTGAGACAGAAGGGCATTTTAATACCTGCCTTTTTTTGTAACAAACTCATTCCGCTTCAGCCACGGCATGTGAATATGCCTAAGTGGCAAAGTAAAAATAGTTTGCTCAATAAGGACCCAAAGTCTTAGTGCATTATGTCTCTGTGTCAATCTAAAATCTCAACAAAGAAGCTCAAGTTGGCAGCCACTTCATGTACTTCGTGATGTTCCTCAACCCGCCTGCAGTCAGTGCCCAGCCATGTAAAATGTAATCTTCTTACTGACCGAACAATGCCCGTAATTTCTTTCTCAACACCGGCGGCACCTGAATTTCTTCAGAACGACGGTTTTAGTGCTTTCAAGTTAAAATTCGGCTGACATAGATATTGTTTATCAATGTCAACGCTCAAAAAGGAAGGCATAGTTGGTAGCGATGTGGCTTGCGACGAAGCGCAAGTAAGCCTAAACGAAGCACGCGAGGTTTGCGTATGTATACATAGGACAAAGATGTCATATTTTCAATTTTGCTTGTGTTTGTGGGCTTTACGCAGGAAAACGGCCCCATCCGATCGCCGCCATGTGCATTGAAAGCCGCTCTGAGATTTTCGTAATTTCGGTTTTGTGCGCGGTGAGTACCTGAAGCCTTTACTCTTTCCTTCCCTTCAAATAACTCCATGCGAGTTCTATTACACGCAGTGCATTGATACGGTGACACAAACTGGCCATTTCTCTCTGCAGACGTATAACGCCGTATTCGTCATGACACATACCGTCAATTTTGGTAAGCTCTGCTACAGAACCAAGCTTCTTTGCGTACCCCTCTTTGTCCTATGTAGAACCAACGAACTAATTTTTATTATCAAAATTGCGATGGCTTTCCGTCCTTATTTCATAAACGTAGTTATAAACAATAATTAATGCATTTTAATTATGCGAACTTTGTGAAAATGCGCGTTTTTAACCGCAATCAGTCGAACATAATCTGTAGCTATGAATTGGTGCGACTTTCTGGCTAGTGCCTTTACGCCTTACCAACATTGCTTTTCTGGTTACGTCATTGTCAATCTTTCATAGGGAGTCAGGTACTCTCAACCCACCCACAAGTTAAATTTCTTCTCTGAGCGCAAGTGTGTCCTAATTATGGCGGGCATAGAAGTATGCAGGAAACGACGTAATGAAGCGTTAAGTTTGAAAAGCATATTTTTGTAGTTTCGCCTTGAAACACACCTGTATATTGCCAAAGGTACTTCTAAAAATGGCACTCGAGACATTTCATGGGGGCGCTGTTTCTTTCCTGGTTGTTTCTGTGTCTTTTCCCATTTTCACGCAGTATAGGATATTCATATTTACTGAGACTTTCGATAAAACATTCTGAGTGCTATCAAGCAGTGTTACCTTTTTATTCACCTACATAGCAACAAAAATATTTTGTACGAATCTTCTCGTTTGTGTCAGCCTTGCTCACGAAATATGAACGGGGCCCAACTGTGTATGCTGCTTGTGTAGGCCTCCTTCAACAGCGTCTTGAACAGGGAACGGTGCGCTTATTGCTGCGTCATAAGCTTTGTTATAAACAGGTGAGGAAAAATGCGCTGCGTTTGTTCTTGCAGGTTATTTTTATTACAATACATTCAGGGTTCTTAGGAAACTCTGGAGGCAATGAGAGTAGAGGGCAAAATGCATGCATACATAGTAAAAACAGTATATAGGCCATAACCAAGTTTATGATGAAATGCCTTTGCAGGATCCAGGATATAACAAGAAGGAAATGGCTACCGCAGCCTGAAAAATAACTAAACAAAGGTCGAGGGCAGCTTCACTTCGCGAGAGAAGCCAGTTTCGACAAGGGGACTAGTCCGCATGTCGAATCATTTGATTGGCTTGCGAACTCAGAATTCCCTTCAACCCATCCGCTGTTCTCTTTCAAATGCCTGCTCGCTGATATGCTCGGTGATGAGTATCTGGAACGATGACGTGTCTTCTATGCAGGCGGTATGAAGCAGAAGACGAGTCCGCTCAGTGCTGGTCTTAGCTAATATAGAGTTAAAAAGCACATTCGTTTCACAAACAGGGATGGCAACTTTATGCGGGGGATTAACACGTGATGAAACGTATCATTATTTCAAGAGAAAAAATGTCTGGTTATGAAAGAAAATTATGCGGAAAAGACTAAGGCGTGGTTTGTTTCCACGAACTGAAAGATTAATGAAACCAACCTTTGATTAGAAATCATATCGAAGAAAGACTAGCCATGGAATAATAATTCCAAAACACTCATTCTGAACTGATCCTACAGAATCAATTAAAACGCTTTTTGCGTACTATATGCAAGATGTGCATTCTATAAAAGTAACCTCAGATGGAATGAAGCCTACGAGAAGTTCCTGCATATGTAGCCAAGGTTTGGGTTATCATTGGTAAGGACGTGTTCTATCTGCATGCGTCACTGTAAGGCTTTAGTGATGTGAACATCAAGATATTCGTGAGGTGAGACGTACTGCAGTTAGCTTCATTAATATTTTAGTCGCACGTTTAGATGGGATAAAGTACTGTAAGATGGATATCATATGCTCACCTATGGGGCTGAAACGTGGAGGCTAATCAAGAGAGTTCTGCTTAAGTTGAGGACAACCCAGAGGGCTATGGAACGAAACATGGTAGGGGTAACATTAAGAGATAGGAAGCGTGCAGAGTGGGTCAAAGAAATAACTCAAGTTACCGACATTCTAGTGGAAATTAAGAAGTAGAAATGGACATGGGCAGGACATGTAGTGCGAAGAGAGGATAACCGATGGTCGCTGAGGGTAACAAACAGAATTCCAAAGGAAAAAAAAAGCGTAGCAGGGGGCAGCAGAAAGTTAGGCGGGCGGATGAGATTAAGAAGTTCGCAGGGGTTAAGTAGATGCAGCTAGCACAGAACCGGGTTAAGTGGAGAAATATGGGAGAGACCTTCGGCCTGCAGTGGGTATAGTCAGGCTGTTGATGATGATGATGAAGATGGATATAACTTTGTATTTAAAGCAGTCGAGAACTATACACTATAGTTGACGCCACTTCAAAATGTTATGGAGGACAAGCAAAAGGACTTGAACTATCGTTAGGGCGATTTACTGCGATAAAACAACACAGGCGTCAGCAAAGAGCGTAAAGTAAAAGTCGAACAAGGTGCTACAAGTAGAACAAGAGGTGCTACAGCGAGTGGGGATTACTTGAGAGTGTTTAGCTGATATAAAGTTAGTGCGGTTAGTCAAATGAGATTTTATCCATTTGAGAATAGTTGGATCAATATTCAAATATTCTTATTTTAATAAGGAGCAAGTGATGGAACACGCTATCAAAAGCTTTACCAATGCTGAGAAAAATGCAGCCGGTCTGTAAACAATTATTTAAAGACGATGGTACGATAGTAAAAGCCAGCGTTGTGCAACCTAAGGATTTTCCGAAACGTTTGGTGACAAGAACTGAAGAGTTACTTTCCAGAAAAGAAATTAGGTTGGAATATATATTGTGCTCTAGATGTTTGCAAAGAAGGCATTTAGCTAGAAGGAGAGTTCGGATTCAGGAGTCCAAGTTCATTGTTATTTGCTGTGCAGTATCCTGGTGAATAGTCTCGAATTGTTTTGATGCTGCTAACTTTATAGTATACGCTGCTACTTTCGAAGTGAATAAGGCGGTAATCACACAACTCAGGTATGTGCGGCATACGATGTGGCATACGATCGAGAGAAGTGGTAAGAATTAGCTCTAAGATGTCATGCGTATAGGAGCCAAGCCCTATAGGTCTGGAAACAAGCTTCGTAAGGTCTTTTTCTGGGCTTTCGTTTCATAGTTGTATGCACGGTAGCGCAACAAATGGCGCAGACAGACAGGGCGCACAATGAGAGACGAGGACACCAACAGAAGGAACATCTCAAGCGCTTATAATGTTCCCTTCTGTTTTTTTGTCCGCGTTTTTTGTTTCGGTACTGTTACGGGTAAACTGCATAAATATGTTAAAGATACAGGCTGGCTCCCGAGTATCTGTGATAATCGGAAAGGGGCCGTACTGATGTTCTTTAGGAGTATTAGTCACCTAAGAGAAATAAAGGCAGTAAAGGGAACTGTAACGAAAATATTTAAAATATTGTATACGTCCTTACAAAAAACAAGGTGCCGCATTCGCTGATCGGCACCGCACATAGAATAGTGCACTTTTATGCGGACACACAGCATTTGAGAGAGGTAATTCGTGCGAGGTAATCGACAACGGCAATTGTGCAGCACATCGATGTTTTGCAGTCCGGTCATGCCGGTGGATGGCCTAAGTGTGGTTTAGAGCGCAGCTCTTTGGCGTCCGTTCCTGGGTTTCGCGTCGGCGTCGTCGTCGGCCTCGTAACCAGCTCCGCCCCCCTTTCATCCCCCCAGCTCTAGCAGCGACCGACTGATACCGCTGGATGCCGCTTACGCCGCTAGAGAGTCAAGATAACGTGACTGCATAGAACACCGTCGCCGCCATGCAGAAAGAGGAGGGGAGGGTCCCCCCCCCCCCTCCCCTGTTCCTGTGTGGCGGATAGGGTGCTCTTCAGTTGCCGACGCGCCGGTTATCTCACGTAGGCCCCGGCACGTCGACGAATACGTGACCACCTTCCCACGGCTAGACCTGGTTCTTGGCGCTGCGGAAGCCAGGGTATCATATTGTTTGCGTCGGATCGGCGGCGTTGTCCCTAAAACCAATTCCGCAGCTGGGGTTGACTCACTATCGGCGTCAGCAGCATCAGTCAGTCGCTGCTATCTCTTCCCTTTATCGCGTTGTCCGCTTGCTGCGCGCGCTTCTGCCCCCATCGTTTGCCGCTGGGTGTACACGCCGCCCCCCTCCCCCCTCTTCCTGCGAGGCTCCGGTTGTCAAAGCGCCGGCTCGAACTTAATTCCTTTCTTCGCTCCTCCTCCAATGCAACCCCTGTGCGGTGACAATCAGAGAGCCAGATCGGTGGCGGCGGATCTGTACATGTGCGCCGCCCGAGCCGAAATTGCCGCTGCCGTTCGCCACTGCGAAATTATCTGCCAGTTCTTTCTGAGCCATGAGCGAGACGACCGGTGGAAGTCCTCCGTCTGCTGCTGCTGCTGCTGCTGCTGCTGCTGCTGCTGCTGCTGCTGCTGCTGCTGCTGCTGCTGCTGCTGCTGCTGCTGCTGCTAAACGAGCTGCCAGAGCAGAAGCCTAGCGCCGTCGCCGCCAGAATCCAGAGCAGTAAGCGAGGCTGAAGCAGAAGCTCATCGCCGCCGTCGAGAAGACCCTGCCGTTCGCACCGCCGAAGCGGAGGCTCATCGCCACCGTCGAGAGCAACCAGGTGTAAGCGAGGCTGAAGCAGAAGCTCATCGCCGCCGCCGAGAAGGGAGTCTTTGTTAAAGGAATACGTTTGAAAAATAAAAAAAAATTCGGTGACAGCGCATACATGTGTTGCTCGATTTCTTTGCCTCAATCTATCGAAAAGGTGAAACAGCTTATTTGCTGCGCTCAAATTTCGCATTAGGAAGTAACGTAATCGTCGGTAATTTTTTTCCCATCAAAGTAATTCTCTATTTCCGATAGTAGTTGAAAGCAGAGTCTCAGTCAAATCCACCATATCGGGAGCGCACGAACGAATAATGGAAAATAATTCAAAGCGTTTCCTTACAGAACTCCGAATGTTTGCAAACAGAAAATATAATTCTGAAGGATGATTTTCGAAGCACATGCTTGTGCAGAGCAGATAGGTATTTTTGTCTGTGTGGCTAGTCCTGGATGCAGACCCGGCCAGACGCCTGTCAATCATTGGGCGCAATTCGCATCCGCTATGTCTGTGGCCTTTGTGAAAATTTAACTTTGACTGCTGATATAAAGTTTTTTTTTTCCGTACTTGAAATTTCTTACCTCTTTGTGTGCCGAGCACAATTGTTTCCTCGCATTTTTTGTGGCTTTGCAAAAGAGCTCTTATGCTTCCCTTGGAAGAATTTAAACGGCCGTTTGAGGTAAGAATAGCTACCCTCAGTCTAAAAGCAGAAAGCTAAGAATAATAGGTTGGCACTTGACATGGGGAAAGCGATCTGGTATATAGCGTGGGATATGCTTCCGTCAATCTTGTCCAAACCAAAGTAAAACATACTATTCAGAACGGAGCTGATCTTGTCATTCGTATTCGGCCCCCGTTTCGTTAGAACTTTCGGCATAAACTGTAAGATGTTCTCTAGGGAAATACGGTCGTCAAGATCGTTTATTTTCTGATGAAGTGTCACAACCCGATGAGGAACACATTCAACCTGCAGCGCCTCATATGTATGAATACTTTCATCAACTGCACTAGGACGACCGTAAAAACTGCAACTTGCTGTTCCAATGAAGTTTGGGTCACCTTCACTTCATTGAACGCTGTAATCAGTTCGTTATGCCTAGATTCAAGCTTTTCATGAGTTTGTTTGCATGGAACTCACTGTATTGTTGCAATTTGGAAGCCTCCTTCTTAGAGGGGCCAGTCTTCAATTGTACATCTACGGACATCACGAACAGCTTCGGAACATAAAAGTATTATTCGTAAGTCAAAGATTCCATCATTTGCTGTCATGGAAGCACCAGCAAAGGAATATCTTCTGATTTTTTGCAAAATAGTTTGTGATTATCTTACCTACCAAGAAATGAAACAATGTTTGTTGCATGTTTGAAGATGCCGTACTTCCATGCCTACCAATTGCAACATTTTTTCTTCTCGTTGGGTTCTACATGCTTAAATATACGTTTTAAAGCATTTCATCCATGCGAATCTAAATAGGGACGTTCCCGAATGTAGTAACATTTTGTAGCCCAAACAATGTTTAGCCCAGCGACACTGACTGGGACTAAACAGCACCGCTTCTTTTCCTGTTTCCGTGTTAATCTTGACAGCCGCCCACATCCAGTTCGCGGCGCTGCACGGCTTCTACGTGGCCCTTCACTCGCTCGGCTTCATCATCTCCATGCTGTTCTTCGTGAGCGTCATAACGGCAAGTGGATGTGCTTTCTTTCTCTGTTTCTATCGGCGCGAATGTGGTATATGATACCGAGATAATCATATAGATATTGCATTTTCCGGATTTCAACGTCAGTGCATGTAAAATACTGATACCAAAATACATGTCTGTTCGCACGGTGTGTGCGAAGATGCCTTAAAATTGAATCTCTACCTCAGTCTCCAACTTGACTTGCAGGCGGATGTGAAAGGGTAAGCGCAGGGTTATGAAAATCACGTTGAAGATCTTCAGGCGGTCCAAGGCTCTCAACTTGGCAGCTCTTTCCAATTTTCTTCTTTCTCTTTCATCGTGCTATTTTTCGTCACGGTGCAACTCAGCTGTCCGCAAAGAAGTGCAAGAGATAATGAGGTTTTCCGTTTCTAAACATTCAACTTACCATTTTTGTTCCCCTCCACATGATGACTCAATGGTGACTAAGACACTCGGCTAGTTATCTGGAGTACCCGGGTTTGAGCTCGATCACGACCGTCGCGGTTCGTTCAAAGGAAAAAACAAAACATGTGTGTTATGAGATTCAGTGCACTCAAAATACTCAAGCTGGACGAAAATATAACTGAGCTCTTTTATTGCGACTGTAGGAAGAAGAAGAGAAAAACAATTTTATAGGGCGTTTTGAAGCACTAAAGTGCGGTGAGACGAAAGCAATTATAGCGCGGTGGATTGTAGCCCTTCACTACGGCACCTCTATCTCCCTATCGTTCACTCACACCTCCCTCCCTACATTTAACTGCGCGACGCATGTGTCCGCGAAGAATTGTGACAGATACTTCGCCTTTTCAATCCTAATAATAATAATAATAGTTGGTTCACAGGAAGGGAATGGCGCTGTATCTGTCACACTTGCTATGTGGACACCTGAACCGCGCCGTAAGGAAAGGGATGAACGCGGGAGTGAAAGTGGAAAGAGAGAGTAAGGGGAGCCGTAGTGGAGGGCTACGGAGTAATTTCGACCACCTGGGGATCTTTAACGTGCGCTGACATCGCACAGCATACGGACGCCACTTCGTTTCGCCTCAATCGAAACGCAGCTGATGCCTGCTGTACTAACGCCTCCTAGACATCTGGGTCTGCTTGTGTGGTGCAGCGTTCGAGTAAGCGGCAAATGAAAGGTACCGCACTGACGCCTGGATCGCACGCCCGGCGGTGTCAGCTTCGCGTATATGCATTGTTTGATTAATTGATTAAAACTTTATTTTCCACCGATTTAGGAGGCCCTCTACTCCCCACTCCTGGCACGCAGGCCTGAGGAATGGGACTGGGACCTCCGCGACTAAGGACTGGCGAATATACATTGGTTATTCGCGGCCTCAGCCTCCAGGCAGACGGCTCTTTGCTGGTCAGCAGGGACGTTGCTTCGCAGCAGTACAGTGCTCATAATCTAGAGGACTGTAGCAGCAGGGCCACCCAGGCTTCTCTACATTTAATGTTGTCCCTAGCGCCCGAAGACTTAGGGCATTCCCAAAGTGTATGGTCGAAGGTCCCCCTCTCTTCACAGGCTTTGCATTTATCAGTGTTTCTCTCATTTATCAGGGTGTGAAACAACTAGACAGGGTTTATTAGGAGTAGAGTAGCCTGGGGATACACTGCTGCGAAGCGCGGACCCTACGATCCAGCACCGCAGCTTCCATCTGGCGGAGGAGGCCGCAACAAGCCAAATTCTACCTGCCAGCTTCTAATCCGCGGGCGTACGACACCCCGTCTTCCCCGGCACGCGTGCCGCGGGGGCGGGGAAAAGGACGCCCATTTCCGATGGAAATAAAAGTTGTGCAACCAACCAAGAATTTGGGAAATTTCCAGCTTGTAATCGCCGCCAGGTTATGTCCTCCTTATTATATAAGTTAGGATCCCGTGGTGGCATCAGACGTCTTCCGAATCTATAATTTTCGATGCTTTTTTTATAGGTTTGCAAACGTTCGTCCACCTGGCAGTCGGATAGCTCCGCGTTTACCCGGAAGTACAGCGCTCGGGCGAAACCATGGGCTGCCTCGTTGCCGGGGACGGACATGTGTGATGGGACCCAAATTAGGGTGATTTTGCGATCGATTTTAGCTGAAGCTGTTAGAATTCGGGTGGCTCGTGCGAGCCCTTGCCTTTTCCGAAATTCCAGATAGCAGTTTTACTGTGGCTAAAGATCAATCTAGCCTTCGTTCCGACTTAAGCGAGTGCTATTGCGACCTCTTCACCCGTGTCTGGAATGGTGGCGGAGACGAATGGAGCGCCACTACCATCGAATACTGCGGCGATTGCCGCCCCCGATCGGCCTCTTTGCAGCGTCTACGTAGGCAACGTATTTTACTCTGAATTCTTTTGCTGTTTTAACCAGTGCTTCTGCTCTCTTTTCTTGTCTCTCCTTGTTGTATTCTGGGTGCATGTTGCGGGGAAGAGAACAATGACGTTCTCGCGACATTGTGGTGGTAGGCAACCTTGTCGGCTGTGCCCCTATCTGTCTTTCGACCCACCCTAAAATAGTTCGACCCGTGCTTGACGTACTTAATTTCCAATGTTGAGTGATTGTCACTGCTTCAGCAAGTTCCGTCCAGCTATTATGCACTCCCATTTCTAGCAGGCGTTCCGTAGAGGAGGAGATGTGTAGACCCAGCGCCCTCCTGACGCAACGTCTGATGAGCACGTCTATCATCTTTTTCAGTGGTCCTGGTGTTGAGGAACGGTGTGGCATAGCATATGCGGCTAATTATGTACAGTACGCCTGCATCAGTCTCAAGAGGCTTCTCTTTTTGAGGCCTCTGTATTTGAGTGCAATCCTCCTAAATATCCCTGTTACTTGCGTTGCGAAAATAGTGAGTTTTTTAATCGACTTTAATTTCTATGTTAAAGTCGCTCTTGCACCTCATTGATTTTGGGTTATATATGAAAAGTTTGGCTTTTTGCGGGGAGCACGCCAGACCCCTTCCGGTCGCGTAGGACACAATGGTGTGCGCCGCCGCCTGCAGGCGTTCCTTTATGCTGCCGTCGCTGCCATTGTTTATCCAGAGATTAACGTCGTCTGCGTACATGCTAAACTTTAGATATTTTATCACCTTAAGAGCGGCGGGAAGGCCTCTTATCACAACGTTAAAGAGGAAGGGGGAGAGCACCGAGCCTTGCGGCATTCCTTTACTTTCCAGGTGGACAGTGGGGGATTCTAGGTCCTGAAACTTTAGTTTCAACGTCCTCTTTGTCAAGAAAACCATTACGTAATTATATGTCCTCTCGTCGAATCTTAATTCCTGCAGTCCCGCGAGAATTACCTGGTGTTTTACATTGTCAAATACTTTTGTTAGATCTAGGGCTGGAATTACCTTTGCGTCTCTGAATTTCGAGTCAATGATGTCGTGTTGTAATTGGATCATCACGTCCTGCGTGCACAGGCGCGGTTAGAACCCGATCATTTCGTGCGGCCACCGGTCGTTTTTCGCCATGTCATTTATTAGCCTTGTTTGGATTACGCGTTCCATAAGCTTTCGAATGCACGATGTTAGAGAAATAGGTCTTAGGGTTCCCAATTTCAGTGGTTTGCCAGGTTTTGGAATTAGCACATCGTTTGCAGTTTTCCACTGCTGGGGAAGATGACCGCTACTCCATACTTCTGGCATGCAGTTGGTGAGTGCCGTTATGGAGGCGTCGTCTAGGTTTATTAGCATTTTTATCCCATCAGGGCAGGGGGCTGATCGCGTCTTTAAGCTCAGGATTTCGGCTCTAGCCTCCAGTTCTGAGATGGGCGCGTTGAGGGCCTCGTTCGAAGGTCTTCCGTATTGCGTAAGAGGGAGAGATGTATTAGTTTTTAGTTCCGCGTCTGTCCAATCGAACGCGTGTCTTGCCTTTGCTGTTGTTGTGTTCAATTGTGTTTTTGAACTGTCGGGATGAAGAAGATATCGTAGCAGGCTCACGTCTTGGAAATGCTCATGTAGCCCTCCATTTCATCGCACCTGTTCCACCAGTTGTGCTCGCAGAGTTTAATTGCATAATCATCAATTTCATTATTGTGCCTGGCTATATTTCGCCATATGTTTCGGTTCCATCTCTGACACCGGAGGCGCCTTTCCACACTTTTTTTTTGCTTCCCACATGTGTAGGAGATTGCTGTCAACTGGTTTTGGTGCATCGTCCCCCTCTAGAGTAATGGTAGCGGATTTAACGTGGCGCTTGAGGGTTCCTGCCCAATCGCCGATGTTTTGAATATTTTTTTCTATGTTTGCGGATTCCCTAATTTTTCTGAATTTCTCCCATTCGATTGCGCTGATGATCTTTTCTCGTCTTACTTTGACTCCCCGTTTAAGCGTTATTTCAAGGACGTAGTGATCGCTTCCAAAGTTGAGCTCTGTGTTCTTCGACCTAAGCTCCTCTATGTTTCTGGTAAATGTTAAGTCTGGGGTTGTGTCTTTGCTCACACTGTTTCCAACCCTGGTCGGGCAGCCAGAGTCTGTCTGCAGGGTGAGGTTAAATTCGTGAAAATCTTCCCATAAGATCTTGCCTCTTATATTCCCACTCTTGGGGGCTGGCGTTGAAGTCTCCTACAAATATCAGGTGGTTGGCTCCGGCTGCCTTCCTTGCTTTGCGGAATAATGTCTAGAACCTGACTTTGCGCTGCTGAGGAGAGCTGTATATGTTTAGGACGAAAATACTGGGTTCCTTGTTCCTGCCCGTGATGATTTCAATCAAAACCGTTTCAATGTCGCGAGAACTAATTTCATGTTTGATCACCACTACCTTTTTATTGACGAATGTAGTGACCCGGGAATTTTCTCCCCGGGCGCTAGCAAACACTTGATATCCTGATAATTCAATCACTCCTTTGACAGTTTCCTGTAGAGCTACGGCTAGGGGTTTTTAAACTGTTTGCTCTAGGTGTTGCTGCACTAACGCTGGCTTTCGCGGGAACCCTCGCGGGTTCCGCTTCTATACCTTCGAATTAATCTTTGGTTGCGTTTTGCCCATGTTAGAATTGGTCCAGTATCCCTTCTCTCACTGTTGGCCTTTCTTGCATAGCAGCAAGATCCGCATTCGTGTGTTTAGATGGTTTCTGAATTCGGTTTAGGGCGCCTATGATGTTGGTCATGTCTGTCTCGAGCCGTTCAAGTCTCGCCCCGTATTTGGCGTCTATTCTACGTTCTATTGCCGCCAGCGGATCCGTTTCTCCGCCTCTCCATTTCTGTGTGGGAGGTGGTCTGATCTGTTTAGTGATCATTGCCTCCTCCTCCATGTGTGACACCGCGGGTGGTGTTAGCACCTTTAGCGTCGCAGGTGGAGGTTAAATTAAATTGGTTCACAGGAAGGGAAAGGCGCAGTAACTGTCACACTTGCTCTGTGGACACCCGAACCGCGCCGTAAGGGAAGGGAGGAAGGTGGGAATGAAAGTGGAAAGAGAGGAAGAGGAGCCGTAGTGGAGGGCTACGGAATAATTTCGACCACCTGGGGATCTTTAACGTGCGCTGACATCGCACAGCACACGGACGCCACTTCGTTTCGCCTCTATCGAAACGCAGCCGCCGCGGAACAGGTGGAGGTGTCGGTTTGGCTACAAACTCACGCAGGACCTCCACCAATTCAAATCACAGCCAAATTCCGGGTCTCTCTGGCCTCCACAGACTCCCCCCACAAAAGAAGTAGCCAAACCGGCAGGTGGAGGTGTCGGTTTGGCTACTTCTTTTGTGGGGGGAGTCTGTGGAGGCCAGAGAGACCCGGAATTTGGCTGTGATTTGAATTGGTGGAGGTCCTGAGTGAGTTTCTTAATAATCTCTCAGTTCCTCGACTTCCTTTTATAATTTCTCTATTTCTTTATCTTTTTCTTTGTTTTCCTCATTTTTAGCCTTGACCCCACTGCTGAAACTTACGGTTTTACTGTCTTTCTGTGGGCCCACGGTTTCCTTGGGCCCCTGGAATTGGCAGTGGCTCCAGATTTGGTCCCCGACCCGGACTTGGATGCGGATCGGTTCCTTCTGCTGCGGTAGCTCGAACGCCGACGTCGATTGGCGGCTTCCTCCAACTTCAGGAAGTGCCCCCTCTGCGCCCGGAAGCCCCCGCCCCTGTCTTGAGAATATCCGCGTTGGTAATGGTGGTCTCTTCTGAATTTCGAATATTCTCTGCGGCTACTCTCAGGTGTGGTGTCGGGATATTGCTGCTGCAGTTCGGCGTTTTCCTGCTCCCATTGACATTTTTGGTCAGGTAGGGAGTTCTGTAGGGCTCTCTGCACTTCTTGTTACCAAGTGGATGGTCTTTACCGCACAGCTGACATTTTATTGCGCAAGCTTGTCCCTAATTTGGGCGTTCTGCTTGGCATCCTGTGCACTTAGCGATGTTGGGATCTAGGAAGACATCTTCGCGGTGCCCTAGGCGCCCGCATGAGTTGCAAAGCTCGTATTTCTTTCTATATAATACACATCTTGGCCATGTAAGTAAGTTTTACCCACCTCGCAACCTCTGATTTTTCAAACAGTATGAGCACGGTGGTTGATCTCCTGCCCAGGCGCCTGGCTCCTAGCATGGTGGGATTGCTGGTTTTACTTTGTTTGTGTGGTTTAACGTCCAAAAGCAACTCAGGCTGTGAGAGACGCCGTAATGAAGGACTCCTGAAATTTCGACCATCTGGGGTTCTTTAACGTGCACTGACATCGCACAGCACACGGGCCCCTTGCTTCTTGCCTCGTATATGCATGACTCGCCTGGTGACGTCTCGGCTTGTCGTGATGGTATATCGTGCGCCCCTTGTCGAACACAACGAGAATATTATTCAACGCATCAAAGTTCACCGGCGCTCTATAATTCGTTTACTGGAAAGAGAAGGTGCAGCATCTGTCACTCGCGGAATCCCGCTATCATCCTCACGGTAGACAAGGGGAACTATGAAGAGCGTTTCACCGTCCGAAGCGTGGCGCAGTTGGTAAAAGGCGGGGTTGGGATCCTTAGAATGGAGATTCGATTCCTGATGGAGACAAGGTTTATTAATTTAGTTCTCGATGTTTAAAGCATGACACCTCTGCTGACAACCTTCTGTCAACAATGATTAGGTATGAAAGATTGGTACTGGCTCTGTAGCTGAGCCAGCTGATTGATTTACAGGAAGGGAAAGGCGCGGTAACGGTCTCACGTGTTTTCTGTGAACACCGCAACCGCGCTGTAAGGGAAGGGAGGAAGGTGGGAGTGAAAGTGGAAAGCGAGAAAGAGGAACCGTAGTGGAGGGCTGCGGAGTAATTTCGACCACCTGGGGATCTTTAACGTGCGCTGACACAGCTGAGCCAACGCCTCCTAAAACTTCCAGGCCTGCGTGTCACGTGACGTGACGTTGGCTACGTCACGACGCGGAGGCTGATAGCACTCCTACCGTTTGTGGCCGTAGCGTCGCCGGCGTAGTGAATTCCTTCGCTCGCCTCTAAAGGGAGCGGACGCACGTTCCGTTGCCTCCAGACTAGGCGCGTCTCCTCTCGCGTCAGTTGCCTTTCAGCTCTCGGTGGGGGCGGGTGTGTGCGGCGCGCGCCCGCTCTCACCGAGCGCTCGCTCGCCTTCGCCTGCCTCCGGCGCTGGCTCGCCCTCTCGCCCCGTCGCGACCTTCATTCCTCCGGTGCTCCGGTTATTACCGTCGCACCTCCCTGGTCCTTCTTGAATCATCCCCGCTGGTCTCATCCAGCCCGCCAGTCCAAGCGGACCCCGGATCCGTCTCCCAGCCCAACCCCCGACCCTTGGGCGTGCGAGTGTGTCCCGTGCTGCGGGTGTTGCCAGGTCTCGCCCTGCCAGCACACCCTCCTCCCTTGAGGAGTTATCAGTGCGGCCCTCTTTTGACCTTGGTCTTCGCCTGTGGCGCACCGACATCGCCCTCGCCCGAGGCGAGCCCCAGTGCTGGTACGGACTCGTGGCTCTCCGCCAAGGCTCCCTGCAGCTCCTTCGGGGGCGCAGTCCTGCTGGCCCATGCCAGTTTCCCGCGGACCGCAAGGTTCGCGAGCCTCGACGCATCCAGCGTCACCTGCCGCTTCTGCGGCCCTCCCTGCTGCTTCGGCAGAACTCCCGGGAACCCCGTGCTCTCGGGCCTCGACGCGCCGCCCTTCCCGACGGTTCTTCCAGCGTCCCCTGCCACGCCTCAGCTCCGGCTGAGGTACCACTGCGGTCCCTTCCACTGCCTCCAGGATACCCCCAGAGACAGTGACCCGTGTGCTTCTCGCTCACGGGCCTAGGAGTGCCATCTTCCGAGATGCGGGCCCCTACCCGCCGCGCCGCTGCCACGGTAGCGGTTTCCCAGCGGTCATCCCAACTGCCACTCGGACTCTCCGATGTGACAGCGCACTGCAGATCCTCTGCAGTCACCCCGGCGTCTTGTTCTCTAACCGGAAAAGGACGCTTGCCGAGCAGCACGCTGCTCGCACCTAAGCCGACCCTGCACTGGGCTCCGACTTGCCGGTAGCGGTTGCGCTTGTGTTTTGTGTTATCCGCAGGGTACCCACGATAGCCCTGTGTGTTCTGCGGACCTCTTCGCAGTGCTTCCATTCTTCGGCCCCTGACTCTGCGGACTATTGCTCGCGCGTCCTCCCAATCTTCCCCTACCCCATTCCCCTGGGCACCAAGAGTGTCGCCGCTAGCTCAGGCTGGCATACGTCGTGACCAGTACCCCATCCCCCCTCATCATAGTAACCACCACCACCACCGTAGTGCGGGCTGCGTCGCGCTGCGCTTGTAGCTCCCATTGTTTTTGTGGCAGGCGCGATGTTTGAAGGTGCGAGTTTCGTAAGCGACGAAAGAATGTCCCATGCATTTATGAATGTCAGCTGGTTTCTATTTACCGCGACGAACATCGCGAAGCAAGCGGGTGGAGTAATTTTGCATGTGGCCTATTACTGCGTCATATGAATGCATCATGTATGCGCCTGTGCGCATTCTTGAGTAGTTTTATTTTGTTGACAAGTGCAGCCCAATAATGCGATCGGTCATGAATGGGGGATGCTGGTTATTTTTTTTTTTCATGGTCACCTTGTTTTTGTTTCGTGGAACTGGTACGTGATTTAGTGCCGTCTGTGAAGCACTGCTAATGTAACGCTATTTGTGAACTGTAAATCTTAAATGATTTTGAATCATATCAAGCACCATTATCACTTTATTTTGGATCATTGACCACGTACCATTAATGTTGTTGCAGCTTTTGAGAGATTGACATATGCTTTTTCAGGCAGGAAAGATAGGCACGGGGGTTGAGGAGATGGTTGCAGGTGGAAAAAAATGTTCATCACAGCTCTCGAAGGGCTAAATTGATGCTGCAGACTACGATACACTTTTGCTATGAAACAACCAAACGTGGATAACAGGTTGACCAAAGCAATGTTTATTTACAGTTAATTTCGCTCACTGTCAATACAGTGTAGTACAATGCAATTTCAAATGAACAGGTCGCAGGCGTGGCACAGGCAATGACACTATCACTTTTCCTGTCTTCCAGTCAGTATACGACGTTGTTCGTTCCAAGCACGAAGGGTCGAAGTGAACAGCACAGACCTACAGGAATGCAAAATATGCGTGGGAGGGACATAGTATCAGTGCAAGAAAATTGCTCTCGTAAATGGCAAATGCCCAAGCAAATAAATTAACCCAGCAATTTATGAATTTCTACCATTACATTCTTAGGTTCCCTTTTTCACTCATATAAAAAATTGGCAAGTTTACTACCACAAATGTGACCTTTGTGTAAAAAATAAGCAATTTACTGGTTCCTTATTGAAAGTAAACATGGCAACATTTGCTCAAACAACGGCAATACATCGGTAGTAAAATCTAAAACTTTCCAACGGCGTGCTTTTTTCAACGTGCCGCATATTTAAAGTTTTACGCGAAAGTGTATACAACTCGTTCGCCCGAAAAGCCGCCGGCGTTGTAGTCCGCACGATCACGTCGGAAATAATCGGGCGCTGCATGAAAGGCGCGATTGAGGGAGAGAGTTAGTGCACCCATCCTTTCCTAAAAATGCCGGTTGAAATGTTCACCGATATGTCGAGACGTGAGAGGTACTGCGCCCTTACCTTTCTTGATAATAACTGTGGATATGGGAAAGGAAATGGCGCAGTATCTGTCACATAGTTCGTTGGACACAAAACGCGTTTGTGGAATGTGCGTTCGGAGAAGCGTCTTCAGAGCGCAAGCAGCGTAGGGGTGGAACGCTCACGATGACACACTGATGCTTTCGCGTCCGCAGCTTTACCTGCCCTCTGATTTTGTGGAGTCGATGTGCACAAACGCGTCTTTTGCGCAACCAGCGTTCCGGTCGAACGCTCATGACATACCGATGCTTTCGCGTTAATAGCACGTAAGCAGCCTTAAGCCCTCTGAAATTTTTTTCCCCTTAAGGTTACCCTCTGCACTGAGGAATTTTGCATCAAAAACTCCTGCACCTCTTAGAGCTTACACACTGACCACGCAATAAATAATGTAACGCGAAGGGAATATATTTACATAAACTTTACAAATGACTCAACCGAGGCAGCGGCAACAGAGAAGGTTGTAGCCGTACTTCATACAGCGGACATTACGGCTAACAAAATTAATACTTTCTCTCAGCACACATGCCAACGCTTCATCGGACCATTCACACGCATGACATTCTTGGTGAAACGAAATAGTTTAAGAAAAAACTAAAGAATCATTGAAAGCATTCTTACCTTGGTATATGAAGTTGGCACGAAGTTCTTCCTCGGAATAGCGCGCAACCACTTCTCGAAGGTGTCTTTCTCCTTCGGAAAAGAAAACACGAACTTTCTTCTCAACATTATAGTTGCCGGAACAACCCTGCACTCAACACTTGTTAGGCATTGCAGCCGTCGATAAACACACATGGAAAACGCGCACGAACGTCTATGGCGAGCGATTTGGTCGAGCGCAACAGCGGCGTTCACATTGCTACCGGCGGCGAAGCACTCCAGGCACCGACTGCACGGCGCGGCAGCGGAGAGGGGCATGGCGAAGTGACCGCCGGCAGGATGTGACGTCATATTTTTGGGCGCAGGCCTGGAAGTTATAGGAGGCGTTGGCTGAGCCAGCTCAGCTGCCTAGTGCGTACAGTTGAGAAAATAGAGAAATCAAAAGAACAAGAGGGAGAGAGAAAAACGCGCCTTGCTACACCTGTCGTTAAACATCGAAGTGAGGGCGGGTGCAGTGATGCCATAGAAAAGGATCAACTGCCCTCCATAACCAAAGCTGGACCTCTTTTTCCATCTTGATTCCCACCTTCTATCCTTTTCTCACAGTGTCCGCTAAAAATGACAATTAAAAGGACATTTTTTCCTGTGGACACCTAAAATTTGAAATGACCTTTCCGACCCCGTCACGATTTCGCAGTGGCTGAGTCTCGTCTACTGTGCCGGAATACTGAGAGTTTTAAATTCCGAAACTCGCCGGGGTGGTGCAGTGGTAAGACGCCCTACTACTGTGCCGGAGTTCCCGGGATCGAATCCCGGCCTCGGCGGCTGCGTTTCGATGGAGGCGAAACGAAGTGGCGTCCGTGTGCTGTGCGATGTCAGTGCACGTTAAAGATCCCCAGGTGGTCGAAATTACTCCGTAGCCCTCCACTACGGCCCCCCTTTCTCTCTATCCACTTTCACTCCAGCCTTCATCCCTTCCCTTACGGCGCGGTTCAGGTGTCCACAGAGCAAGTGTGACAGATACTGCGCCTTTCCCTTCCCATGAACCAACCAACCAACGAGACGAACTGCCATTGCCCCGCCGGGGTGGTGCAGTGGTAAGACGCCCGACTACTGCGCCGGAGTACCAGGGTTCGAACCCGACCTCGGCGGCTGCGTTTCTATGGAGGCAAAACGAAGAGGCGTCCGTGTGCTGTGCGATGTCAGCGCACGTTAAAGATCGCCTGGTGGTCGAAATTACTCCGTAGCCCTCCACTACGGCTCCTCTTTCTCTCTTTCCACTTTAACTCCCACCTTCCTCCCTTCCCTTGCGGCGCGGTTCAGGTGTCCACAGAGCAAGTGTGACAGATACTGCGCCTTTCCCTTCCTGTGAACCAACCAACCAACCGTAGGGTAGGGCTCCGGAATGAGGGCTCCAGAATGTGCCCGGACGTTTTTGCGTTTTGATTGCATCGAAGCGGGACCACCGCGGTCGGGTTTGAACGCGGACATTTCTGGTCTGTAGCCGAACGTCTTAACCACTGAGCAACCGCGGCTGGTGCCTGCGTAACAGCGTTCCATTCAAATGCCTCCAAATAGCTTGGCTTTAACACGCAGAGTTCAGCAAGTGTTTGAGAATTAGTCTAAGCGAGCGAAAGCCTTGAATGGCCGTTAGGAAGCACTTTGCATGAAGTATTTGCCCTGCGGATGCCAAAGTTCAGTTTTTTTCAATCTCTACCTCTATTACGGACGTGCAGCAAACAGTGCAAGTTGGCTAGCTGGCTTGATCGTTGCAAAAGCGACTAATAATAAAACAGGGAGAAATAAATTATAGCCTTATATCTTCAAGATTGTCATTCTTTTAGGACATTCATTTTATTGTCGTCTGACAAGAGCGCTTGCTGCTGAGTTAGAACAGTCGGATTCGATGGAAAAGAGATGCCGTCATCCTCTTTACCCTCAAAAGAGCCAAATGAGGGGCTGACAAAAAGTGGCAGGCATTATATCTTGCAATCTACTATAAGAATAACAATAAAACTCTTCAGGATATATCTATATTTCTAAAAAGCAGGCGGTAGATTTTGAAATTGATTTTTTTTGCTGATCTATCTGGCTTGAGTTCGGGTGCGCACACTGAGGACATAACGGATACAAAATTACGAGCATCGAGTTTGGTACTCCACTTCACCACAACGACAAACAAATGCATTTGTCTCGCTCCTTTCGACGTTCTGCACTATTCCTTAATATCGGTGCAAAGCTTCACCGAGTCTGATGGTATCGCGGCTTCAGTGCATATTGATTTATGTGTGCACGGCATGAGGAACCTAAGACCGTACTTCTACTGCACATCGTATCTAATGCACAACATTAGGTCAATTAGTACCATAACCAGATATCAGAGAGATCATACAGCTCATTCAAAGTGAAATGCCACAATATGCCTTTTTAAACCACTTATTTCTCATTAAAAACTTCCATCTTCTTAATCAGAGTAGGTTACCATACAGGCTTTATAAGGAAAGGAACATGGACGAAGTGTTTATATTTATATATCTAAACACTGATCTCGAGATTTGGTCAATACCCAGGGGGTTATTGTGCATGAATTTCATACGAACAAAGGTATGGTTGCAAAAATAATTGTAAAAAGCAGAACATTGAAGTGAACACCAATGTCCGTACGGTTATTTCTAAATCTTGAAAAGATTACGATTAAAAACATGAGTCTGAAAAGTCCAGAATACGTCTTAGAAAATAAAAAACGCAGCTGTGCAAGGCAAATATATAAAACGCACGTCCTGCAATAGAGCAGAACACGAAAGGTGTCCTTCTCCTAAACTGTTTTTTTGATCAAGGCAAATTTTCTCACCCATTCAGAGACGAGCGACGCCTATGGAGGTGGGCGTGTTCCTCTGCAAGTTAAGGATCATCATCACGTCCTCGGAAATTGGATACCTTGCATACAGGGTGAGCAGCCTATGGCCAAACAGTCTTTCTGGTGCCAGTTGAGTGTTACTAGTAGTGGCGGCCCCTCACCGCTTAAGGTGGTTTGGGAATATAATGACCGTAAAACAGCTACTGGTAGCACCGCAGTCAAAAGTCTGTTAATCACTGCTACCATATATTTCAGAGATACAGATAAAATAACACTTCTTTTTTAATAAGCCATATTAGCCCGAAATTGTATTCCTAACGATTCAACCGAGAAGCCAGCGTTGTTTTATGTTCTGTACACCATGGCCACTAGAACAATAGAAACTCAGTGCAGTAGTCATTCGATGTAGCCCCAAAAGTTTACCTTTCAATGATATCGAAGTTGCCGCAGCATAAAGTTGAAGTTCGGGAGTATTCAGCGAATGCGTTCATTTAAAAAGGAGGAGAAAGGTCATAAAAGTGCATGCGCACTTACCTCACTGGTGCAAGTCTCTGGGGCGTGCGTCATATTAAACGTACCAGACGATGCAATGGAACGTCGTTCCTCTTGTGTTATGTTCTTCCATCGACACCCCTTCGTCATGGCAGAGTTTAGGTAAAGCGTTTAGTTGGCGCCACTCATAGCCTTAGTCGCTTTGGGACGTTAAATCCCAAAACTAAAACCAACCTAAAGCGCTTACTGTTTGCCTGGTCAGTCAAATCTGCACGCTGAGCCCACTCTTCTTTCATTGTTTTCTTTTTTAATTTTTTGTTTCATCATATGTCCGGTCAGAGAGTGTTCAGACGTCGCATGTCAAGAGCCTTTGAATTTCGTCATGATTATTTGTCGGTGGCAGAATAAAATGATAGGGAATGATGCGGTAGTACACACGTTACTACTATTACTACTATGCGTGGCCAAAGCATGCGGAACTGGACTGTGTGCAAACGGTAATGAAAGCATTAGTACCTCGTGCCACCTGATGGCGGAGAAAGTAGGAGCTTTAGAGAGCAACAGTGGATGCGTACCAGGAGGAATTACTTTTTCAGATGGAAACTGCGCAATATCCTGACCATGCAGCAAATCTTCCCAGCTAAAAATAAGACATTATGAGTGTAAACGCCTGTAGATAACTTTCACCAAAAAGGAATTGGCTTCTGTGAGAAGTGCTGTCGGTGGTGCGGCAGCGTTTATTATTTCTTGCTGCCACAGCTTATAATTAGGTCTATCAGGATTAACAGCCGTACACATTATTGCTCTTCATGTGAGAACAACCTGTCGACAATGTGGCAGAATCGCAAGAGGCGTCAATATTATGCATGTAAATATGAGTCCATTGGGCGACCATGGGTTTCAGTGACTTTCGCAGAGCCTCAGGTTCACGGCAGATTCAAAACATTCAGCACGACAGGCACATAACAAACTATATAACTACGAGGCTGCGAGATATGTCTGGCGACATCACAAGAATTTTGATATGTGTGCCTATAATCATTGATAGATGATATGGAGCGATGTGTATTCGAATAAATATTTGATCAGTGGAGCCTAGCAGTACTATCAGAAATATAAAATTTCAATTACCAAATCGACTGCGCATTAATATTATTGTACGAACGCGTCACAAAATTGCATGAGTATATGGGAGGAAGCCATTGTTTTCTATTATTATATGCGTTTATCATTATTCATGTCATAACATTACCTCCATATAATGTCCTCTGAGGCCTTGAAGGCATATGAATAAATGAGGGAAAAGGCGTCAGAGAAATTGCGGCTCTTGGCATTAGCTCTTTGGCAGGCGCCACTCTTAGCATTCTCCTTTTTTGTTGAGTTTAAAAAGAGCACGAAAGCAATCAAAATGCCATATATTAAAAAAAAGATATCAAGCCCTTAGGTCGAGTTAGATTCGAGAACTTTGTCAGTGTATCATTAAAGACAACACCGTGGCTGCAGGCAAGGGCCATGTGCCCACAATTTGGTGCCGAGATTGCGAGGATACCTGACGGCATGACGGGTCAGCTACATCCTCTTGACGGCTCGACACGCCTTTATGAATCCGCGGAGCAAGTCCAGCATTGAGTGGATGAGTCGAATGCATGAGCTAACTTTCAACAGGCCGAGTGAAGCGCACATCGCAATTAGCTGCAGCTAGTTGGATCGCTGCAGCGTGGGGGCATTTCGGAAGGCTAAGTTTCCAGTTCGATATTAAAGTGCCACTTAAATTTCAACGGACTCTAGCACAGAATGCTTTCCAATGTCCGACAAAAAAGAAGGACAAGGAGGTCATCGATGGGGACGACAAGGGCTTGGGAGCAGGTTCATGCAGACAGGTGTAATCTGCCTGTTGTCCCTGTTATCGTTCTGAAATATTGTTTGGCCTGCTGAAATTCGAGATAGATAGATAGATAGAGAGAGAGAGAGAGAGAGAGAGATTTTTTATTTAGCCGGATAGTTTTATAGGACAGGTCTATATTGCCCTTTCTAGATGGCCAGCAGCTCAAGCTTACAGGCGACCTTCTTGGTGCGCTTAAAGGTGGCGGCTGAATCATGCCTAGTCCAAGCTGCGCAGCAGGATCTCACTGTAATCTGGAAGCGGCATTTCACCTAATTATGGAGGCGGAAGAGGGGATCCTCCTTTGCGTCACCAGAGTATGTAGTGGAGGGTAGCTCTCTTAAACACAGGATGAAAATCGGGAAAAGATTGGCTTGGGAACATGTGGGAGAGAACTACCAGGTCTTTGCAGCATAGCGTTTAAGGTGGGGCACTGAGAAGGTGAAGCGGACAGAGCCCGGCACTAGTTTGCACAGGTCGTTCTCCCCCATCCTCCTTCTGTTGGCAATTGGATTATTCCCGCATGTAATGTCTCACAGGAGACGTTTGAGGAATAAATAAATGAAGGGTGATAATTGACAAATGGGTAGTGGCAGAAATCCTGTTTATGGTCTCAGCCTTTTTGCCATTCTGAATGAAGAGACCTAATACCATCAGTGTTTAGACTTCTGGTATGCGTTGTCTATTAACATTGATAATAATGTGAATGACATTTTCAATCGCTGGCCTGCCTCTCACTTATACCTCGAATGACAAGGAGTTGATATTGAGGCTATGAGCGTATGAGTCCTGCTTGTGAGGCGTAACTTTCTACCTTTCCAGCTGGCACTGAAGAGCTTCGTTGGTTTCGGCATCGTTAACCTATTGGTCTAGAGGAAAATATCATCATGTGAGGAGCGAATTTCGAATTTCAACTATTGTCTACCCGCGACGCGGATGAGTGCCTCATTGTAGAGGAATGATAAAAGGACCGAGCCTTGTGCGGTACCTTGTGTGCCTATTGTTAATGAAGATGATGTTATATTTCCTATTGTTACCATGGCTGTGCATTTAAACTGAAAGGATCGGGATTATTGTACGTTCTGGTGCCCGCGTTAAAATAAGCTAGATGTTTCTGTAATCTGTTTTTGTTAGATGTCAAAGGCCTTGCTTAAGTCAAGGACCAGGAAAGTTCTGGCATGTTTGTTTGGGTTCCTGTCGATAATGTCCCTTTACGGCGTATCATAAAAATCTGGGTAGATAACTTTGCCCTGCAACCATTAATTATGTCCAGGATAAGTGCATTGTTCTCAACGTTGTTCTGATGTCTAGTCAGGGGAAGAGGTCAGGGAGATGGGCCTGACATTTTCTACCGCTTGCTTTTTGCCATGTTTAGGAAAGAAAGTAATTTTGGCATGTTTCCAGCTTTGTGGAAGAGTGCCTGATTGCCAATGGCGATTCAGTAATTGAGTTACAGCGCGGCTCAATTTATGGTACATATTTTGGAGAATGTCATTGGTTATTCCGTCCGCTCCTGGTGATGTGCCTGAGCGCAGCTGGCTCAGTACGTGCCTCCGCGTCTCGAGACCCCTGTAGAATAATGCAAATTGTCCGACACAGTGTAGCCTGGCAGCGCTCCATTTTCTGTGATATTTACGTGTCGCTGTTGGAGCCCATTGTTGTGTCCTGTGCACCTAGATACTAGTGTATAAGTCGAATAAATTGATCTTTTTCGATCGATTTAGTGATACAGGGGTCTAGAAAATGCTTAAGTAGGAGCCCCGTCTTTTTGCCGCCCAAGTGTCCAGTCGTGCTACCGCCAATTTTGCCCCACTGTTGCTTTTTCCGAGAAAGAGAATATTGATGTATGTCTCTTTCTAAATGAGCAGTTTTCACGCGGAGTATTATTTTGAGGCGCTGAGTTCTCAAGCGTTTAAGAAGGCCGACATGCAATTCCCACATGTGTAGTGATTTATTGTCCGTAGTATATTGCTCTTGAGACCTAGCTCTCGTTGATCAGCATGTGCTCCATCGATGCAAGGTCGGAGATCCTTTTTTCCAGGTTATAGATGAAGATGGCAGTGGTTTGATTCTAAATTGTGCGAAATGTGTTGCAATCTAATTTTGGTGGTGGTAATAAATGGTTTCTGGCTTAGACTTGGACAGTTGTTGAGATATATATAGTGATCACTGCTAAGTGGGATACTGCTATTGGACCGCCGAATATCACCTATAGTTTTAGCGTGAGGTCTGGAAATGTATCGACCCTAACACTATGTCCTATTCTGATGGTACTTCTCGCGTCATTCAGAAAAGAGAGGCGAATATTGTGTGCTGAAATACAGAAAACTTGGTTCTTTTGGTATTTCATATTTTTTTTTTGCCTCATGTGGTATATTGTGCATTAAAGACGTCGGCGATTGAAAATTTGCATTTCCCTGCTGCTCTAATGACCTTATGAGGAAGACCTGTAACTTCCGTCCCTTTGTCCTTAGGCAAGCTATATACATTGAGGAGAAAGCTTCTTCTCATTATCTTGCGGAATGCTGTTAATGAGTGTATGAGGCGCTGTTGTTACGCCTATGTTGTGTTATATCGCAATCGTATTTTTCTGAATGTGAGTTGCACTAGCAGAAAGCTGCCTTGAGCGTTCGTCAACTGTAGAATGGAACGCCCTATAATCTGGTAATATTGCGATTATGTTGATGTCTTGCAAGGTAGTCAAGTCAGGTGGTTACTGTAGGTTTTGAATATGGAACTGCACGTTGAAGTTTTTGTTATGTTACCCTCTAGTTTTTTTTAATCGATATTTATTGCCTCTGTAGCTCAACTACCACACCTCAATTGCCACAATGCACGGAGCCTTGTTGGGTAGAAGGGGAGAATACTAAACGGGGGTGTGAATACCCTGCGCAGGGGGCGGGATGTGAAGAGGAGCAATAGATTCTAGTTGTTAAATGAATAGCGACTGGAAGATGGGAAACATCATTTCAGCTTTCCTCCTCAAGCTCTTTTATGTAGAATGTGCAGTTGACATCGAGTTTTTTCTTGTTAAAGAATTAGATGAGTGGTCCCTGTCTGAAGTGGTTTCCGCCATATTTTTCGTTTGGGGTTCCTTACCACATGTTAATGGTCGTTAGAGCTCAATGCTGCTGTCCGCGGTGCCCATTGTTTGTTTGTCCGTGGTCCTAGAGCGTGGGTTACCAGCTGAGAAGTTTGTCGTATTCGTGAAAAAATTGCTAGTGGTTACCTGGTTAGTCACTTTATGTTTTCAATATCCTGAAGAATTTTATCAAAAGGGGAGTCATGATTTCTTTGTCCTGCTTCCATGATTTATCCTGGCAGTTCCTTTGTGCCAGCCCACTTGCTATCCAACTTGCAGGGGCCTTCCCGTTCCTTGCTGTTCTTCCTCATGGTGCAGACACTGACGGAGAGGAGGAAATGTGATGGAGCGGTCACGGATAGTGTACTACTGATGTTGTCCGCTCATCTTGTTTTGACGTCTTCTTGGTCTTAATTCAAGCTGTTGTCCCGCCTTTGAAATCGGCTTATTCGGCGCTGACATTTTGATATGATTCGCGTAGCGGTACTTGTTATTGTTGCTTTCTGTTGCAAGAGCACCCCTTAAACAATGAATTTTGAGGTACACTGGGGCAAGTCTGGTCAGGGCCTGGGAGCGGGTGGTAGTTCGCCAGCACAGGTGCTGCAGCGGCTTGTTGCCTCATCCGCAGAAATTGAGACATGTGTCGACTTGCTTTGCAAGTTTTGGTGATCAGCTTAGAATAGGCGGCCTATGTTCGATTAAATAGAGGAAAACGGTAGTGAGCTTTAATTGCTTCGCAAACATGTTTATATTTCCTTCCTTTTTTTTTCTGGCCTTTTCCTTTTCCCTTTTTTGTTGATGTCTTTTTAACTTATCTCCCTCGTATTCTTCTTTTTCCTATTTTCTCACGTCGCTTCTAACTTTCTTCCTTTCCAGGTCGCCAGGGGCTACTATGATTTGCCGTTGCACGTAAGGAATAAAAGCGCTTTATTCCTATAGTTGTGGTCAGTGGGATTACGCAAAATAAGGTAGTGCGGTTAGGTGTTGCCGTCATCATTTACACTTGCCCTTAGATATATTTCTGCTCCTCGCCTGTCATTAGTCTAGTGTGATAACATTATACATCTCGCGACTACATGAGTTTTTTTTTTCATTTTACGTTTAAATCCACTTTTACATGAAAAGATGTATCAAAATGGTGGCACACAATTTGAAAGTAATCCTAGTTTCATTGTATGCCTTCGCCAGTTTTAAGGCGAAAGCCCTTATGGTGAAAATACCGCATAGGCAAGATTTGCCCTCGAGATAAGTCTGCAAATTCCGCGAGTGACAGATACTGTATCTTTTCTTTCCTTAACCAGTTGCAGAACTAAAAATGCTTTGTAATGAGCAGTCGTGAATAAGGTGACCGACTAATGACTTGTAGTTACCACTTGTGTCTTGAAACAAATACAGATGACTTGTAATGAAAAATAGCTTTCACGATGACTTGTAACAATTGATTACAAATGACTAAATAGGCTTAGTAATGACTAAAACAACTAATAATGACTAATACTCCTACTAATAAGATTTTCTTTAGAGATGTTTTAAAAGACGCTGTTTTTTTTTGACGAAACCCTTGCTTTTCAGTGGCGACAGTTTGAGATATAGTACGGCAGAAATTGGCGAGTAGCGCACTGCTTCCTGCATAAACGGTTCTTTGGATATTTCTCGCTGGCGTGATCTGCTCCCACGTACGGTGTTCTCTATGCAACCCAAAGGTGCTTTTTTATGATAATGAAGCGACAGCTTCACTACGCCATGTAACAGCCAAAATCAACCTGGCACACCAGTTGACCTTCAATCAACCAGAGGGCACATTGTGGCCATACCGCGTAACCATGTTATCATCCCTTGAAACTTGACCTTTGATCTCGACTTTGACATAGACACAACTTCATGTGTTCTCTCTTGTCGTTGACTGCGTCGCCGACTCTACAGTTCCGATAATTATTCGCTGCAAAACTATCTGCCCTAGTCTAAACCTAAACCAAACCAAAACAATACCAAGCAAGACGCCGCTTTCACGTCATTTAACTAGGGTTAGCAGGGTAAATAAACCATTTTGTTGCGATGGTAGCTCCAAGTTAATCATGACAGAAAGCTATTACTTCCACTTTGTGCACCGAAGTCTTCCTGCGGTACTTATCGCAAATACGTTTTAAACGTTTACAAACCGTAGTTTTAAAGTCGTGAGATAAAGATAAACGCTCGAGTTTTTCTTGCAGGAGTTTTTCACACCATTTTTTAGTACGGCCTACATTATATTAAGGAAGGCCGGCAACTATCGGCTCAGTCCAGTATTTACGTTTATCAACAATGCAGCTCAAACTATTAGCGTTTAAAATACGCAATTCGTAGCTCCTAAATTTGGCTTACCGCATTACAGAATTTATCGTCGCTCTCTTTTTTAACAAAGTGAATAAGGAAGCCATTTGTCTATTTCATGCTGTACTACAAGCAGCTAACGTGAAATTCTCTAAGTTAGCGTTCCCAGAATGCGCGCCTCTCCAAAATTTGGCGTTAATTGCTAGTAAACAACAAACAAGGATAAGGTGCCGAACTAGCATGGTAATGCCCCACAGATACATGTAATCCTATTGGGGAACCGTGTGGGCATACTCTGCTGCCGTAATCACTCGAATCACGGCTGCAATAATAAGTACCAAAAATGTCTGGTCCGCCATTTGTCGCGCGAGCAGCATTGAGTTGAAGCAGACTTAACATTTTTGAAGGGGTCTATGGGCGCCCAGCGATGTCACTTTAAAGCGTGCATTTCAAGAAGCCGATTTCACGAACTAAAATATGCGAAGTTATTGACTGAATGCTTAAGGTGTCGCAAATAAAGAGAATTTCAAAACCTTCTTCCATATTGGCAGTCTTCTATTTCATGATAAAATTCTGGCCCTTGAAATGAAAAGCATATAAGTTGGTAATTTGGTTTAGCTAATTAATTATTTCGTCACTGAGCTTTGTGACTTACATAACGCCTGCTGTTCTGCGCAATTCATCTGCATAGACCTTGTCGACAAAGTTTTAGCAGGATTTAAAATAACACTGTGTAAACAGTTAAAAACCCAAGAAGGCGCTCAAAAGTGCTTCAGTGGGGAAATGCGAAAGTATTAGCGCTTGTTGCCGCTGATTATACTATTCCCTGGATATTTTGTAGCTATGTAACTCCAGGGTCGCCTAATAACCTTTGCAACTTATCGTGAATCTCGTGACACCTACTAGTTTGGCGTCTTCGATGCGATGTCATATTTTGAAAATAAACCACCTGGGAAACTGGGAAACTCAGCATAAAAAAAAGGGCGCATTTTAATAAGTACCTTTCGGGTGCCTGTAAATTTTCTCGTCATCAAGAAGCAGTCAAATAATTTTACTAGTGCCGTCATTTGAAAATCACATTTCTCTTTCTTTTTGCTCCTTTAATTGCCTCGGCGGCTGCTATGTCTAAAAACGTTTGCTACTGCAACTCTTCAGATCATTTCATCTGCCCAGCTGTTGTGCATTTATCAATAACCTGAAATTTTCAACTTAGACACAGTTGCCTTAAATAGCCGCGAGCGCCGCCACTATTTTTAAAACTCCACAAATCTGAGAAATCAAATCGCGTTTTTTGGACAATCGCTACACTGCCAACCTATGCGAATACCTAAGTGCAACTGGACTTCACTCCTTCTTTTAACTTTCTATCTTCTGCATCACATTTCCCCTTTCTCAACGTATGCCTTGTGGCAAACGTTTCGAAAAAAAAAATATTGAAGAGCGCTGATGCGACTCCGGTGAGGCGTCATCACTGACTTGCAGGTCATCGTGAATCTCGTATGATTTAGTCATGGCGATACCCAATTAATATGAAGTTACATATAGCTTACATAACGCTGCATAAACCATGCTCCACATTTATTTTTTGCTTCTCATGTTAAATGAGATCACATAATTCATCTTCATTTCATGGCGTGTTATTACGTCATAAGACTGAATATTAAACTGTATGATATCATCATTTATCACTACTGTACTGCTCTAATCTTCACCTCACTGCGCCGGCCGACTGTGTTAAGACGTCCTTTCCGGTCCCCCTAGAGTACTCACAGCGCCGACAGAGGGACGTTCGTGTAATGAAGATAGTGAGATTTTCGCCTTAGGCACGATCGGTAAAATATAATCAGTTTTCTCCAAATAAGCTCAACAAAATAATTTTTGTTTCCAGTTTGATTCCGTTGACGAACTCAGCATTGCGTTTCCTATATTCGTTCTGTGCTCAGTCGGCCAACTAGTCTCACATCGCTAAACAGAGAGACGTTCACTAAACGCTTAAGTCGGCACTACCCTGCACCTACTAATACAAGCTGTAAGCAGTAAGGTTTGAAATTGCAACACAGGCATATTTTAATGCTGACGTTCTAATACGTTGCCAAGCCAAAGCAAACTACAAAACAATACAAGGAGGGATCTGATCGACGGATGCTTGATTCCATAAGCATTCACTAAACGCAAACAGAACATTACATCTTGGGGCTCGATTCTAAACACAGTAAATATATTCTCATTCTTATTTAACAGCGTCGGAACATCATGGGTTTGAAATACTTTGCTCACCTGTACCTTTGTTGCGTAGTCTGCTTTGTGCGCATGAGCCACAACTAGCATAGAGGTATAGACTCTAATTTTTCGCGGTACTCTCGTATCATACGTTGGAAACGTTTTCTCAATTTCTTGTTTTCGATACGGATAACTCTTATCCAATAAAATATGCTTTCTCATTCTGTGGTAGTTCCATGACGGCGACAATCTACTGTCCACTCTTTTCTATCCGCAGTTCTTCAAAAGAAGGGACGGCAACACCACGATGGTAAGTGATTCGAGTGCTAAATAGCTGCTTGATATATTGGCCAAAAATGTATTCGTTCGTGGACACGGCGCATGTTCAGCGGTTTTCATTTTTGCGGTTGATTTGCCCCTGATTATGTATTCCTGCAACCTTAACGCGTTCTTGTTCTACACGGCAGCCTTACGCGTGGATGGTACAGCGTGGACTGTCCAGGAGTCCTCACACTGAACGGGACTGGAGAAAGGTGCGTAGAAGAAAGCCAGCAGCAGGGGGTAGATGTGCAATGCTGTAGTTATTTATCTACGACGAATATGACAGAAGGGTGGCGCACAAATTGAATAACAGTATACGCCTCTGAAACCACCGAACTGACTCGTATTTCAGTTCGGCTTGGTCTACGTCCGAAAATGCCTGAGAATATGAACTGACACCGCACTGTACGCGGGCGTTTTTGTACTTCATCTCTACTAAAAACGGCTCCCATGGCTGGTACTGCGCATCCTTGTGTTAAATAATGGAGTGCACTAACCACTGTGCAGTCGCGGCGGGCCGATCATGGCTTTGACTGCTGACCACATGATTCCCGGCCTTTCTCCACGACCATGTTTCAATGAAGGCGAAATAGAAAAACACTCATGTACTGCAAGAATTTCGCGTATTGCAAACTGACCGAGCTGGTATAAATATTCCAAAGCGGCGCCCTTTATACAACTGTTCCATCTGTCTGCTAGGGACGTTCTACTCCACATTCTGAAGTGAGTTTTCACGCATAGGTGAACACGCGAATGGACACCCGCTCTCTTAGTAACACCGGTGCGTTCGACGTGATTGCACTTAGAAGTAAAGTTACTGTATAAGTGAAGCACTACCTTTAGATCGTTCTATACCTGCGCAACGTTGCTACGATATGTGGCCGTGTCGGACACAGCAGCGGTTTGAAAAGAGCGACCACCTCCTTCTAGCATGCTCATATAAAAGGGGAGGACCTTGTACATGTGGTAGCAGTGCATGAAATTGCTTTTTGTGGTCATTAGTAATGATCTGATTCAGTAAGTGAATTGTGTAGAAGCACGTCTTTGTCAGATTAAATAGCAGTTGTCCGTATTTTGTCTTCGTGGTTTCTGTGGTGTCCTCTGCAAATATCCTGTTGCACATACCAGAGTGCGCCACAGAACGAAAAGTACTATAGCGCCCGCCGACGCTATAAAGCGGAGGCGCTGAGATCAGCGTTACCAGCCCGCGTCACAGGAAAATAAATATGTACAGCACGTGCTCGGATTGCAAGCACGGCCCGGGCTGTTCAAAATGACAAGCCTGCCACGCTGGAGATCTTGCTTTGGTGCTCCGCTGCGACCCTGCAAATTCGCAACAATGGTGACCCCGACATAAGAAATGACAGACCCCAGCAACCTGCCGCCCTCAGGTGACCTTCCATCTGACGCTACCTTGCGCCAACGGGACGTCGTAGCTCTCCAGCTCCGCCTACCAAAATTCTGACCCAAGTGTCCGCAGATCTGGTTCGCTCAAGTGGAAGCTATCTTCAATCTGCACCACATCAGCTCAGAGGCATCTCGGTTTCGTCATTTACTTTCCAACCTGCCTCCGTGGCTCAAGAGGTGGCGGACATTATCGCTGGACGCTTGGGCGACGCCCCGTACCAGAGACTAAAGCAGGGCCTTCTGGACCCAGTCCTTAGGTCCTATATGCGTCTTCACGTTTAGAAACATTATTTCTGCGTCAATGAAATATCAGTCTAAAACATCTAGAAGGTGCTATACAATGCGTACCAACGTGTTCAAGGTTAAACCTCTATATTGTGTTGTGGTTTTCGTCAGCACGGATGCTGTATACGCATATAAGTCGGGTTTAGAAAATTCGCCACTGTGAATGAATAAGAATGCAACAATGGGGTGTCAGATGGCTGTGGTCTATGCCTGCTCGTTGTAGCAAGAGCGCGAAATTGCCAAGTAGCAACTTTGTGTGCCTTTTTACTTCTGCCTGAGTATTTGAACGTTAGGTGCGTCAATGCACTCTCGAGGTACGTTCATAGTAACTCGGGGTTTGGCCGATTCCTAAAGGAATATAGTCACTTTTATTATTTACTACACAAGAGTCATCCCAAGCGCTCGCTTTCTTACTCTCTAGTAGGCTCCGACTAACTGAATCCCGATTGGCGGTGTACAGATATCTTGTCAGCTAAACGAATGCCGGGGTTTCATAAATAATTTTTGGTTTTACATCTGTGTATTTAATTTCTGCTGCCAAATACTAATTAGACCAGTAGTCTTCATTTCTAGTTTGCCGCCAAGAAACCCTATATGGCTCCTACAATCATTGATGGATAAAGCGCAATATGTTGCACATTGTTGCAAGACAATCTTTAGTGGAGGACGCATTTATGCACACAAAGGAAATAGCAGAAGCTTACCTATACTTGAAAGCACATGCTTCGTTGATACTCTGCAATTAAAAAGAGCGCTATCTCCCCATTGTTGGCCCTATGAAGACCACATGGGTTTCTATCTTGCGATGACTTTTTATTAACGTTGTTTAATTATTCCTGTCTCTTCTATTCGTCGTTAATAAACTATAAAGAAGATGGTACAAATTGTGACACGTCATAGATGCTATGAAACTAAGCAGTCTAAAAGGAAATCGAACAAATCATTAAATTATATGTGCTCTCAAAGGCCCAGGAACAACTATACAATATGCAGCGAGTATTGCCGCCGCCACGGTTCTCCGTATGGGGCACCAGCGTATTCCTTTCAGACCATAGGTCTGAACTTCCCACTGTAAGTCTCAAGGTCAACTGCATGCGCTATTGTTCTTGAGCCGCTTGAACGGGCCCGGCGCGAGCGCACCTGTCCACGCCACTGTCTGCTTGTTCGTGCTTCTCGTCCCTACCACTAAACGGTGTCAAAAATCCATTCTCGCGGTAATGGACACGGAGACTCTCCTCAGTGATATCTTGTTAGTATAGAGGTGTTAAGTGGTTCGCCGACGCTTGTCTCGCCATGACTGAGGTGCGAGCCGATCAGAGTGCGTCGACGCTTCTGCGTAAGTATCGGTGCAAGTATGGTCGCCCAGCCGATATAGCTCGCCATGAAGCCGCAGCAAAGAGAAGGTGGAACCGCTCTGGGTAGAGAACTACGAATAGCTAGCAGCTCATGTAGAGAATGAAACGCCAGTATGACCGTGTAGAGATGCTTGACCAGGCTTAACCTTGGAGAACCAGGTTTAACCGGACGCAGTCGCATTGTTTTTCTCCCTCCTCCTTTCCTTATGTCGTACCTCTTCTGCATCTCTTCTTTCCACAGTTCTACCACTTGTCCTACATCTTCTTGGAGATTACCATTCTGAGTGTGGACGTAAGTGTGCTCAGAGCTTGGTTACATTTAAGCCACCTTCAAGGCCTTTTCTTCTTTTACTGCGTAAATACCATCTCCAACCGGGAAAAATGGCAGGCGGGTTGATAGGGGTTGTTCTTTCACCTCCTTCTGGGAGGATATCGACTCTCGTCGAGGGTGATGTTGGCGCGTAATTTATTGCAGTGCAGACTATATGTTTTCAGGATGGTGTAGGTATTTGGAGGTTGATGGCAGATGGGTGAGTGTAACGTTTCCATAATGTGGATATGTATGCGTGTGTGGGGATGGTAACAGTGTGTCACGTACGGTTAGGCAGAGCTAGATGGCATTTTTCTTATACCCAACGCAGCAAAACATGAGTCATACTTGTGTATAATGGAATCACGAAAGCATAGGTTCCAAAATGTTGTTTGACCAAATATCTCATTCCCCATTACAAACATTGCTTGCATAGAATTTCGCGTTTTCATCTGGCACAATGATTCTTATAAAACCTCTTCTTCAGCAGAACAGCTACCCTCGGACTACACGTCAGCTTGGGCAACGTAACTAAAATTTGAAGTCGAATGACATAATTTGATGCAAAGTAGATCTCCCGTTATCAAAAAATATATCCTGTCCTTCACCAGCTGGAGATAAAGTGTTAAATCAATGTTGGTGCGCTATCAATACTAGACATGCTTGGTATCATTATTTGTTATTTTGGTGAACAAGAACGCGCTAATCCTCCGTCGTACTCAGAAGGTGCGTGGCTGTACTGCTCAGTTTTCAATGGCTCATTCCTTGCTTTATCTATTCATTTCTCTGACAGGTGTACGCAACTTGGCGTATTGACCTCTACATCGACAAGGTGCTCTATCAACGGCTCTTCTTCTGAGACCCGAAATTCCTCGGCACCCTTCTCTTCCACACCAACTTATCGAAGCGCACACTTGAAATCGCATACGCCAGTGGTGATCGGAGGCACGAGAAAAGACATGTCTCAGAACTTGGACTCATTTTGAAGCACGCATTTCGTGTTACCCCGGATTACGTGGGTTTGTGTGCATGCCGCTGGAATCAGAGAAACATAGAAACTACCTGTATACTGTGTATTGATCGAAAAGCCGCGGCATCTGTACACATACACCTTTCATTTACCCGAAATGCAGAACACTTGTTCGCGAAAACCCAACTATAGGTATAACGGGCCTCAGTTCAAACTTTTTTTAAACGAGGATAAACGAAACTGCAGACCTACATGCAACCTCAATTTAAACCCACAGAAACCAGGCGAGATACTCCTGAGAATTAAATTATGTGTATTTCAATGTTTCTTGTCTTAAATAAAAGTGGTTTGTAATGTGCTTACAGTAATGATTATATTGGTTATATTACAGTAACAAACAAAAGTCGTAAAACATACCTTTAAACGCATGTATTGTATTTTGCTGGTTTCATGAGTTTAAGTTCTTTCTGTTGCGGGGTATTTATTTTTAAATACCCAAGATTGGGGTTGGTCTGACCTTAATTTTGGAAGCACGTTTTTCGAACAGACTCTCGACAGAAAAATGTAGAAAGGATATCGCGGTACGTACAACACGCATCCTTGTCGCGAACGTGAGCATTTTTGCCCAAATTGCGTTCTCAAATTCACCTGATGATTATTGCAGATTCAGGAGACGTAAACATGCTACCAATGCCTCTGCCTTCGCATAATTTATTGATCTATGTAACATGACCAGAGAGCAGTAAGTTCTGCAGTATGCAGACCTCTCAGTCACCCTTGAACAATTGAGCGAGTTGTCGCTTAATCGTTGAGATTTAATTTTCAGCTCAGGGTTGCTGTACGACTTTCGTTTTGAGTCGAAAAAATCCCTCTGCACCTTAACTGAAGTAGAAATAGGCTACACATTGCACTACGATAATTCTACGTGTCATTATAGTTTTGGTGAGAAAGGTGTGAATGTTTCTGCGCCATTAGCCACTGAATTATAGGTGTAGGCTGTAGGCAGCTCACAGAGGAATCGGACGAAGACTGAAAACTGTGTGCTTCTTCGGCCTTCCAACGAACTTTAGGGAAGAGAGCTGTAGCACCCTCCACTCTCATGTTCCATCGTACACGCGCGCTGAACTGTCACACACGTCAACGCTTCCGCTCTCAGTCAATAAGTTGGCTAACGGAGAACAGACTGGTAATTGTGCTTGCGTGATTTATTTTCATTGAAGCTCAGATGTCTGTATGCATCGATAATCGCATGAATGTTGCGAATGCGCGCTAAATCATGTATAATTGAAGTTTTCTGCCTTGCAATTCAATCTTCGGATTCGAAAGGTTCGTGGGAACAAAGATTAGTCTTATCACCCGAGGCATTCAAGCATACTTCAATCATAATCGCTGCTTTGTCATTTGCTCTCATGTGCGTATTTGAGATAGACTGAGTTCTACGTTGTAATGTGTTGAAAGACTAAGTAGCCGCTAGATATCGCTGTATGTTCAACACCTTGTCAATCTACATCAAATTTAAACTCACAGGCATCGTTCGCTCGTTGGATCACATAAACCGAACACCATTGAAATTAATTTTAAAACATTGATCTGCAGTGGGCCAACAAATATGAGAGCAGCGTACCACCTTTGAATTGGCCCGCTGGTTTCAAATCTCACAAGGCTCGCGTAAAACCTAATTTCCGGCACTGAACGCATGATGTTCAATGATTATATGTGACGGAAAAATATCTTGCCACATTTTTAATAATTAACAGTATAGATAAATTCGTCAACAATATTGGGTGTCACACAGAATTTGAATCCACAGCTGTTTGGTTGCGAACCGAACAGGATATCCACTGTGCCCTGCAAGAGCCACTTGTAAGGCATCGGCAAGTGTGGGTGTTTATTGTAACTATGTTGCCTGATCATTGACATACTGTGGTATCCTATGACTGCATTATAACGGAGGTATATGCGACTAGATACAGAATAAAGGCTGCTTTCGATTCTTTCCATTACAGCGGAGATTGTCTTCCTCTAAAGTTTGCTTCGTTTTCCAATGGCTGATTATCACCTTATCAAGATTTCCTTGGCCCGAGAAAAGAAATCGCGCTTGTAGTGTGCGATATCAGATAACTTTAGAGGGCCACAATTTGTCCAAATTGTCGCAATCCTCGAACACACTTTGTTTATATGAGGCGTCAATGCTTGATGTTGAACCCTACGAGAAAAAAAGTTCTTATGCTGTGAAAAAGTCACGATTTATCTCGTCCTTTATGCCGATTTCACTGCATGTGCTACAGCCTAAGGAAGGCACATGTTCTAAGGAACATTATAAAATCTTGATGTACCTGCGTTGAACCAGGTGGCTTCAAGCTTTCTTCAAGGCATCGCAGCCGGACCTGATTCCTTACTCATAGTCCTTACTAATAGAAAACCCTACGGCCAGTTACAATATCATAAATGATATGGCGCCTGAAGATGAGCCCCCCAGGTTGGAAGGCGTCCCACATGTTACTGGGGATGAACAAAGGGCGATTCCTAGTTGCTCCAGGACGAATGAAGCGGCTGGGCTGAAGCCAAAAGGACGCTCAGTTGTGGATGTGTCGGGAAGACACCGGAAAGTCCGATGTTGCAAGGAGATATATCACATAGCAACATGCAATGTGAGATCTATGACGCAAGGTAAACTGGATGTCGTCAAGCGTGAAATGGAGCGATTGAACATTAATATTGCTACATTAGGCGGTGCATGCACTGGCATCTGCATAAGGACGGAAGAAGAAGCTCGTGAGTTTTGGTGAAGACGACGTGCGAGCAGTGTCGGTTGGTGCCCGGTTAACGCTGCTGTGTTTCTGTGTGCTGTGTGCGGAGACATCTTGGACTAATCTCTTGGCCTTACCTTGCCACGTATCATTTTGTGGGAGGGGACTCAAGATCCCCGTGCGCTCAGAACAGAATATAAGAGCAAAATAGTAGATAAAAGCTGGATTTGCGCAGTGGCCACCACCTATCTGGGCTCACAACGAAGTCAGCAACGATCACTATGACCTCCGAGGCATCCCCTACCATCGCAGCAACACGGCTCAGCCAGTGGTACTCATGAAGATCCGCCACCCTCCCATCTTTAATGGCAAAAACAAGCCGGACGTCCACGACTGGCTAGATGAGTACGAGCGATGCAGCAGAAACAACCACTGGGACGCGACCATTATGCTGGCGAACATAATCTTCTATTTGGCGGGAAGAGCTCGGGCGTCGTTCCAAAATCACGGGCAAGAGCTAGTGACCTGGGAAATCTGTAAACAAAAGATACAGGACTTGTTGGGAAAGCCGATTGGGCGGGCTCGCTCAGCAAAAATGGAACTTTCCACTCGCGCCAAATCCCCCACAGAGTCCTAGCTTGCCTATATTCAAGACGTCCTTTCGTTGTGCCGGAAGGTGAACAGCTCCATGCCAGAAGGTTACAAGATAGGGCATATCTTCAAGGGTGTAGCGGATGATGCGTTCAACATCCTCTTCTGTACGGATTGCGCTACCGTAGACTCGGTACTTCAATTCTGTCGAAAATTCGAGCAGGATAAACAACGCCGAATCGTGCATCACTTTGACCGCCTTCCAAACACGGCGGCTACATCATCCTGCGCTAACCTGCCGCCTTTGGAACAGCCTTCTCATCCAGCGAACATCACTCGGATCATCCGGAGAGAACTCGAGGCCTTGGCTCCTGCACCACTCACGTCTCCGCCGCCCGACACTATGGCCATGACACAGGCCGTTGTTCGCCAAGAACTCGCCAACGTCGGAATCTCCTCCAGCCCCGTGCCGCCACCGTCACAAACACACCCTGTTCTTGTAGTGGCTGCTGCTACCGCGAGCCAGGCTTCCCCACGTCGCTACCTTAGCCGCAATCCTGCAGAGTGGCGCACCGCAGACCACAGGCCAATTTGCTTCATTTGCTGTCGCGCCGGTCAAAAATCTCGTTATTGCCATAGCCGTACTTTTTTCGCCCCTCGCTCTTATTACAACGCCGACCGTCAATACTACAATGGACCTCGACGCTTCCATGCCCAACCAGAGGAGCCCCGCCCCACCTATGATGGACCTGGACATTATCGTCCTCAAACAGATCAGCCTCGCAACGAAACCGTCCCCACTGCCCGTCGCACCAGCCGATTTCCATCCCCACTGGCTCGTCGATACCGCTCACCGGTCCCTTCTCGCAGCTCCTCCCCACCATACGCCGGCACCTACTCGGGAAACTAGCGAGTGCAGCGCCCGGGAGTGACGCTGCATTACCGACCCGATCTGTAAACTCGGAACCGAACCCCACACCCAAGCGTAACCTCATTGACATTCTTGTGGACGGAGTCTCCGTTTCTGCCCTTATGACACTGGAGCCCATATTTCAGTCCTTAGTTCTTCGTTCCGCCAGCGCCTCAAAAAGGTCTTACGCCCGCTAACACCTCTACAGTTCGTGTTGCCGATGGAAACACGGCTACCATTATCGGAATGTGCACTACGCGTGTCAGCATCGCCGGCCATCCCGTCCCTGTGCTCTTCGCCGTCCTTACCACTTGTCCTCAAGACGTGATTTTAGGCCTAGACTTTTTAACAGCCCATTCCGCGCTCATTGACTGCGCCTCCGGACTTTTGGTCCTAGCCCTGCCCCATTGTGTTCACGACCCTAGTGCTGACCAATCCCAGCCGCGCCCCCGCTCCAGTACATTTACGCGCCTACCTCCCGAGGCGGCAGTATACGTGCCCATGTTGCCTTTTCCCTCCTTTTCTGACGGCGACTACGTTGTCAACCCCATCACCGACGTCACTCTACAGCGCAACATCGTCCTACCTCATAACATTGTACACGTCGAGAATAACCTCACCTGCATTCCCGTACTCAACTTCAACATGTCTTCGCAAGTTCTCCCGGACGGCATTTTCCTTGGCCGAGCTGTCACCTTTGTCCAGCTTTACTATTTCTGCAGTGCTGTACGACCGTCACGCCGAGGTACCTGCGCAACCTGTCCCGTCACATAGTCCGGAGGACCGCATCTCAGCCATGGTTGCCTCTGACCTGCGTCCCGAATATGCAAGCGCCCTTGCCGGCCTTTTGCGGTCATACAGCGACATTTTTGATTTCGGTCACGGATCCTTGGGCCAAACGTCCGTCGTCACACATCGCATCGATACTTGAGACGCCCGCCCTATTCACAGACGGCCTTACAGAGTTGCTCTTTTCGAACGCCGGGTCATTCAGGAAGAAGTGGAGAAAATGTTGGCCAGCAACATTATTGAGCCTTCGAGCAGCTCCTGGGTGTCTCCGTAGTACTCGTTAAAAAGAAAGACAACAGCTGGAGGTTTTGCGCAGATTATCGACACCTAAACAAGATAACCAAAAAAGACATGTACCCTCTTCCAAGGATCGATGACGCCCTCGACTGCCTGCATGGTGCCAACTACGTCTCCTCCATCGATCTCCGTTCTGTATATTGGCAGATCTCTGTTGACGAAAGAGATCCTGAAAAGACGGCTTTTGTCTCCCCAGATGGCCTCTATCAATTCAAGGTGATGCCTTTCGGATTATATAATGCCCCTGCGACCTTCGAGCGCATGATGGACTCTTTACTACGCGGGTTTAAATGGACCACATGTCTGTGCTACCTCGATGACGTCATCGTATTTTTGTCAACCTTTGAGGGCCACCGCCATCACCTTTCGGCTATTCTTGGCGTCTGCCGACGAGCTGGCCTTCAGTTGAACTCCACGAAGTGCAGCCTTGGTCGCCGGGAACTCAAGGTCCTAGGACACTTGGTCAACACCCATGGCATCCAGCCGGACCCCGACAAAATTCGCGCTGCGAGGGATTTTCCTATACCGAAATCTAGCAGCGACGTGCGTAGCTTCCTCGGATTTTGCTCATATTTCCGGCGATTTGTACCAAACTTCGCGGAAATCGCCCATCCACTCACGCAGCTTCTGAAAAAAGGGGTCTCCTTTTCCTGGGGCCACGAACAATCGGCCGCCTTCGTCGCTCCTATTGCCCACCTCACCGTTACGCCAGTGTTGGCTCACTTCAATCCGTCAGCGCCCATAGAAGTACGCACCGACGCAAGTGGTCATGGAATTGGTGCCGTTCTCGCACAATGTCAGCTCGGTTCCCCTCTCGTCATCGCCTATGCCAGCCTACTCCTCTCTGCTACTGAACAGAATTATTCCATCACTGAACGTGAGTGCTTAGCCCTAGTTTGGGCCATTACGAAGTTCTGCCCTTACTTCTATGGGCGGCTATTCACAGTAGTCACTGACCACCACGCATTGTGCTGGCTTTCCACACTCAAAGACCCTACTGGTCGCCTTGGACGTTGGGCCTTGCGCTTTCAGGAGTACAATTTTTCAGTACTTTTAAGTCTGGCCAGTTGTATCGAGATGCCGATTGCCTGTCCCGTCATCCAGTCAACCCGCCAAGCCAACTCGAATTGACAATGACGCTTGCGTGCTCTCCATTTCTGACTTTTCTAACATTCGCCGGGAGCAACGCCAGGACCCTCAGCTTCGCGAAACTAAAAATCGCCTCAGCGCCGATCGCCATGATCCTTCCCTTCGTTTGTTTGTGCTCACGACGGCACCTTATACCGGCACAATATGCGACCTGATGGCCCCGATCTTCTACTAGTAGTCCCTCGGCACCTACGCACAACCGTCCTTGAACAGCTTCACGACGTTCCCACAGCAAGTCATCTAGGCGTTTCTCGCACATACGACAGCGTGCGCTGTCGGTTCTTTTGGCCAGGCCTATACCGCGCAGTCCGCCGCTACGTGGCTGCTTGTGACCACTGTCAACGCCGGAAAAAGCCATCAGTTTTACCAGCTGGACTACTGCAGCCGATCGAACTCCCCATAGACCCATTTTCTCGAGTGGGTCTGGATCTTCTAGGGCCTTTTCCACTGTCCGCATCGGGGAACAAATGGATTGCGGTGGCCACTGATTGCACCACACGCTACGCGGTCACATGAGCAATACCAACCAGTTCTGCAACTTATGTCACTGCTTTCCTCCTCAACGACGTTATGCTCATCCACGGAGCTCCCCGCCAACTGCTCACCGACCGTGGCCGTTGTTTTCTTGCCCGTATAGTCGACGAGATCCTACGATTGTGCAACGTTCGCCATTCTTTCACGACTGCCTACCATCCACAGACGAACGGGCTTACTGAACGCCTTAACCGGAAATTAACTGACATGCTGTCTATGTACGTTTGTGATGACCACCGCGACTGGGACATAACGCTGCCATTTGTGACATTCGCATACAATTCGTCACGTCACGACACTACCGGCTGCTCCCCTTTCTATCTTCTATACGGCCGTGAACCTCTGCTTCCTTTTGACAGCCTGCTCCCTTCGGCCGCCACTGCCAGCTCATATGCTCGTGACGCCATAGCCCGAGCTGATGCTGCCCGCGTTGTTGCTCGCAACCGACTCGCAGCCTCCCAGCACTCACAGAAACGTCGCTATGATTCCTGTCATTGCACCACACAGTATTTTTGCGGCTCTCTCGTGCTGCTTTGGACCCCACCTCACCGCGTTGGCCTCTCGGAAAACGTTTGCCCTGTTATACAGGACCCTACCGCATTCTACGACAAGTGACCAGTGACATATGAAATTGAGCCCTTGCACCCCGCAACGTATACCTCCACACCACGCACCGAGACGGCCCATGTTGCAAGCCTCAAGCCCTACTACACGGACCCTGGTTTGGACGCTAGTACTCACCGGGGCGGTGCTTTTCAGCCGGCGGGGTAGTGCTACATTAGGCGGTGCATGCACTGGCATCTGCATAAGGTCGGAAGAAGAAGCTCGTGCGTTTTAGTGAAGAGGAACTGCGAGCAGTGTCGGTTGGTGCCCGGTTAACGCTGCTGTGTTTCTGTGTGCTGTGTGCGGAGTCATCTTCGACTAATCGCTTGGCCTTACCTTGCCACGTATCAATATCTTGGGTATCAGCTGCTCAAGTCGACCGGAATGGAAGAATTTAATTCCGGTGACCATTATGTCTTTTATTGTGAGCACGAATCCAGGAGAAGGAATGGGGTCGCTCTGATAGTAAACAGAAGAACAGGGAAAACAGTGCTAGGGTACAACCCCAAAAACGACCGAATGATTTCACTTCGGATCCAAGGTCACCCTTCCAACATAACAGTTATCCAAGTCTATGCGCCAAACCAGTACTGCTGAAGGTGACGTTGAGAAATTTTATGCTCACCTGCAATGCCTTTTAGACCGCACTCCACCATCAGATGTCTTTTTTCTCGTAGGAGACTGAACTGCTAAGGTGGGGAGTGAAGAAATATCCGGAATTACAGGCAAGTTCGGTCTTGGTGAGCCAAATGAAGCTGGGCAGAGGCTATTAGAGTTTTGTCAAGAAAACAGCCTGACCATAACGAATACACTTTTTCAACAGCACAAGAGGCGCCTGTACACATGGACTGCACCGGACGGTCTGTACAAGAATCAGATTGATTATATTCTTTGCCGGCAAAGATGGACAAGCGCTATACAAGTAGTAAAAACAAAGCCTGGGGTCGATTGTGGCACAGATCATCAGCTTCTTGGTGCCAAATTTAAGCTTCAATTGAGGAAAACGAAGAAAACTAGAAGGCCTTTCAGGTATGATCTAGATCAAATTCCATCAGAATATGCTGTGGAAGTGAAGAATCGATTTCAAGAATTATATCTAGAAGACCAAGAGCCTGAAGAGAGGTGGACTGATGTTCGTGATATAATACAAGAAGTTGCTACTAAGGTAATTCCAAAGCAAAAGAAATGCAAGAAAGCAAACTGGTTATCTGAAGAGGTTTTGCAAATAGCTGAGGAAAGGAGGATGGCAAAAGTTATGAGGGAAAGAGAAGAATACAAGGTTCTCAATGCGGATTTTCAGAAAAGCAAGGAGAGATAAGAATGCCTTCCTGAACATACAGTGTCAAGCAGTTGAGGACAACAGCCAATTAAGGTACACAAGAGCTCTGTATAAGACAATCAAAGATATCAAAGGAAGCTTCTGTGCTAAGCTGGGCGTGATAAAGGACAAACGAGGCAAGGACCTCACTGAAGCCTCAGAGATAAAGAAGAGGTGGCAGGAATACACAGAAGAGCTGTACAAGAAGGACCCGAATGTGCAAACCCAACATAAGACGGTTGTGATTACTGATCTCTAGCCGGGCATCCTGAAGAGTGAAGTTGAATGGGCCTTAGCTAGCCTTACTAAGAACAAAGTTAGCGGAATTGATGGCATTCCAGCTGATTTGCTTCAAAACCTCAACCATGAAGACGCTGTTAACGTTCTGTATACATTATGTCAGAAAATTTGGATAACCCTACAGTGGCCACAGGATTAGAGGAGGTCAGTTTACATCCCCATTCCAAAGTAAGGCAGTGCCAAAGATTGTTCCAACTACCGCACGATCGCGCTTATTTCGCATGCTAGCAAGGTGTTGAAAATCCTCCAAGTTATGCTGCAGCAGTATGTGGATCGGGAGCTTCCAGACGTGCACGCTGGGTTTCGCAAGGGCAGAGGAACTGGAGACCAGATTGCCAACTTTCGCTGGATCATGGAAAAAGCAACAGAGTTCCAGAAACCCACCTACTTCTGCTTTATTGATTGTGCAAAAGCGTTTGACTGCGTAGATCACAGTAGATTGTGGCAAGCGCTCTAAGAGATGCGAGTTTCAGTTCACCTCATCTGTCTCCTCAAGAACCTGTATGAAGGGCAAGAGGCCAAAGTCAGAACGGGGCATGGCCTTACTGATTGGTTTCCGACTGAGAAAGGAGTGAGACAACGCTGCATACTGTCGCCTTGCCTATTTAACCTATATGCTGAGTGCGTCATGAGTAAGGCCAGAATGGGCGAGTCTTCTTCTGGAGTGAAGATTGCTGGAAAACATATCAACAACCTTAGATATGCGGATGATACCACTTTAATGACAGAAAGTGAAGTTGAACTCAAGAGACTTCTGATGCGCGTACAAGAAGAGAGTGAGAAGTTTGGGCCTAAAATGCAGATGAAACGTCCATCATTTATAGCATTGCCACTCCTCGTTGCTCTGCCGGCTCCAGGCCAAACTTCAAAAAATCACCCGATGGGTCACACTAAGTGCGGTATGATGCGTTTCCACGTCAACAAGCGTACCTTTATGCATGCCTACTATTCGTCCAGGATTGTAATTCAAATTGTCCAGTCAGAATTACCATCGTCGGCGTCATCTTCACCCGAAAATTAAACGTTTCGCTTAACATCTCCAAGGTCGAGGCGATAGCCAAACGATAGCTCCGAGGCGATAGCTTGGCTTTGTGTCACGAGTGGCGAATCAGTGTGGTCCAGATGCCTTCCGATTTTTATACACTGCCGTCGTCCTCCCTCGTCTGGAGGTTTGTGCCTTCATATGGCGTCCTTATCAAGGAAACCTCATAGAGCAACTAAGAACCATACAGTGAAGTGCCACGATTATGTTGTGAGCTCGGCTTGGCCAGCGGCGCGATCTCCAGTCAAACTATGCATCTAGGCTAAAACAACTAGGGTTACGGACACTTGAGCACCGCCGTCGAGTGGCCCACCTTGGGGTCCTCTGCTCAGCCCTCGACGGCTCGCTCGATTGGGATGACCTTCATTCCGCCATCAGATGCAACAAGCGAACATCCTGTTCCTCTGGCAGCACTAGTGGACGTTCTCTCTATCCCAGCAGACCGAGCGGACACCTCTTCCCACTGACCGTGCTGAGTTACGGAAGTAGAACGGTGCGCTGGCCAAATGCTTGGACTGATATGCGAGTGTTTCTGTTTGTGTGTGTGACCCTTCCGTCCCTTCTTCCCCCTTTCCGCGTAAAATTGGCTGACCGGTGAGTGGTGCGTGGTTTTTCACCTTTCGGTTCTGCCTCGCACGTTTCTCTACGCCTTTCTTCTCATTTTCTTTGTCTTCTCCTTTCCACCCACTATATTTCTTCCTCTTGGTGCAAATAGTATTAATTAATATTGTTTATATCCATTGTGTTTAAGTAAGTGGATCACTTTGGCTTGTGCCCAATCCGAAGTTATCCTGGAATGCTAATACAGTAGTTAATAAGTTGTAATAAAGAATTAAGAGACCCTACGAAGGTGACGTATGCAATTTTCTATCTTGCTCAGTCAGGGACAGGATTAGAAGCTGGCATCTTCATAACTATAAGCTCCCAGAGCAACGCGCGGCTGTGCGGCTGTTCCTGACAGGAAGCACCATCTATGGCAGAAAAAATTGAAACTGGGAATATGGGGGCCGTGAAGCCTTGTGTTCTGCTTCCACTGCCACATTATTGCACCCTTCTGAGCAGGTGCAGAGCTCTCGCGCTGAATTTACGGCGGTTGCAGTGTACCATCATGGGCGCGGCTTGAGAAAAATCTGCTTGCTTGACTTTTATTTTCCGGAAATCGAGCTAGATGACAATATTTGCTCTCTGAATTAGAGAGTTGATGACTACGATAAATGCTGGGCGCTATGTGCGCTTCGGAAGTCAACGATCCTATTGCAAACGCCGCGTCAAGCGTTAGCTTATACAGCTCGTTCACTCAAGAAGTCGCCGGGGTAGATGTTGTAGTAGCCCGCCAATGTTCGCATCGTCTGCATCCCTGCAATTGTTTTTTTAAAGCGGTAGCTTCACTACGAAGGGTAAGCCAGGAGGAGATAGTCGTGTGTCACAATGAACTTTGAAGTTTAGCTCCGGAGGAGTAGTAAAATTTCAGCTGTCAAGGTCAAAGGTCACGTGCACAGCAATTGAGCATGACTCCGTGGAGGTACTGTATCCGTGAAGCTACGCTGCCAGCCGTATGAGTGACGAGGGAACCGAGCAGAGCATTGGAAGCAGCTTCGACTGCTGTACGAAAGAAGCACGCGATCACAATGAGGGTGCTCTGGGCCGTGACGTCACTCCACCAGCCATGTATAAAAACACAATAGCTGGGACGAAATAGCAGAGGCTGTCAGAGTTTCGCAGCTGGAAAGATTAAGTCGAACGACTACGGGCAGAATTATACTCGAAATGGTAGGCCTGCAGACAGATAGGGGACTACGAGAGAAATCAAGTATCCCACAGGACTGCCGAGAAAATCTAATCATTCCCCCCTTCCTCGTAACATGCATCCCATATTCAACACAGAGAGGAGGAAGAAGAGAGCAGAAGAACTAATCAGACGCTTCGATTCGATGGACAACAAGTCGGTTGCGTACGTGGATGCGGCAAGTGGCACAATGGGGGCGGCGGTCGCCTCGGTGGTCGACGGCCGAGGTGCCCGGGTATCAGCCGCCACCATTAGAAGCCGCAACGCCGAAACGGCTGAAGAAGTTGCAATAGCGCTCGCTTGCGTAAGAACTCAAGCCAATTTCACAATCAGCGATAGCAAAACGGCTATTTGGAATTTTGGAAAGGGTAGGGTCTCGCCGGAAGCGGCAAGGATTCTGGCCAGTAGACGACCAAACAGGAAAATTCGCCTAATTTGGACCCCTGCACACACGTCCGTACCTGGCAACGAAGCGGCCCACGCGTTAGCCCGAGCTCTCTACTTCCGGGTTACTCTGGAGCCGTCCGATTGCCGGAACATGGACGTGCGTCTACAAAATTATACAGAGATTCTTCAAAATTACAGGTTAAGCAGGAGACTGGTGCCACCACCGGATAAAAGTCTAAACAATAGGGAGGCAGTCGCATGGCGGCGCCTGCAAGCTGGGAACTTTGTAAACCCGGTCTGGGCATATTATGTCCAAATGGACGATAGGAGAAACGATAAATGCAAGCACTGTGGGGAGAGAGGGACCCTTGAGCATATAATCTGTGAATGTACTAGCTCCCCAGGGGCTAAAACAAATATAAATTGTAGAGAAGCCTGGGAAGCCCTGCTGAGGAGCGAGGTCCCTGCTCCACATCTACAAGCCATCCGTCTGCCGGAAGAAGCCGCGAAGAGCCAAGACCTCTTTGCCTGCTTCTGATCGCGGAGGTCTCTGTTCCCATCCATTAGGCCTGTGTGCCGGGGCGGGAATTGGGGGCCTCCTTATCTGGTGGAAAACTAAAGTTGTTATCATCATCATCATCATGTATAAAAAAGGGGGGGGGGGTGGAGTGCGGATACACCTTGCAGTCAGAGTCATGAAGTCAGGGGGTCAGCAGTGCTTTGCCAGGCGTAGCCATGTTAAACTACCGCTTCTCACCATGTTTCACCGAAGCTAAACCACAGCTTATTTGTTTTACTTAGCGCTGTGGTCTTCGTTTTCGTGTTTCTAGTTGCGCTGAATTATATTGTTCAGTGTCAGTATTGGAATGCATTTCCAAGACATAGTGCACTGCACTCCAACTTCGCATTTTCTTCTTTTTTTTTCTTTCCATGGTCGCAAGCTCAATCCTCTCGTTTTGTTTGTAATATATGCAAAGGTAATTAAAGGGTTTAAAAGTAGTATGGCTATATTTGCAAATTATTAAACCATTTTTGTTTTATACGGAAACTATAGCAGTTTCATAAAGGAACTACCAAGGGGAGGGCACTAAATTTATAGAAGGCCATTTTTTGGAGCGCAGATGGCAGTACTTGTTCAAAGAGGTGGCATGGATATTTAATGACATCACATCATACTGAAAATGAGTGTAAGAATCGGGATTTGAACACGAACAAATGGTTACGTAGAGCTTTAATATACTCGAACCGTCTTCAACAAAACACACCTATTTTATGCCGATCTAACAGAAATTCTATTTTGGGTAAAAACGTCGTAGACAAAATACATTTCTCTTTTATTGCCCAGGGAAGAAAAAGAAAGCACTCATTGAAGTGCAATGCTCATGAAATTAGCTCATTGGTATTGCATTCAGTGACTGTGATACCAGAGACGAGAGACGAAGATGGCGTCCATCAGGCGGGTCCAATATATGCTGACAGTTGCTCTTGTAAAGTGTCTGCGACGTTTGACCATATGATTTGATCAACTCATCATACATCCCTTGGCAATCCTCTGTAGGTCTTTCTTCAACACTTGAATTGTGTACTCGCAGGTCGTACCAGAACGCAGTAACTGCAAAGAGTAAGATAAGATAATGCGTTCATATTGTGTTCACCATTTACGCGCCCATGTTAACACACTTAAAATATTTTTGTAAACACGTTTCATAGCACAGACATTTTGCTGCATTACCTCCGAGTGTAAAGTGGAAAGAGAAACTGGCACAGAATGAGTGATTTAATCGGAAAATATATGAAGTGCTATCCTTCCTTTTTGTACTTTTTAATGTCAGTGGTGCGCTGTATTTAATACAGAGCTGTTGTCCACATCCGAATAGCTGGGTGCATTACAATAAGTTATACAATGATAACGAACCTACGTAGCTAAAAGCGAATCATAAGAGGAAATACGGAAAACACGGTTCCGAAAGGACGCACTACCAGCCCGGCATTCTTTTTTTTTCCGCAAGCTTGCCATAGGACATATAGAAATTCATGTAAATTATTTTCGTTAAGGAACCGGAGCAGGCTCCCACTCTTGTTGTCGGGGAGCAATTTAGAAAAGTCCTCTTCTCTTGTTGTGGTTAGTCCCACTTCGCGCAGAATCTGTGTCCCGGCATTCGTCTGGTAAAAATATTAAACTATAAATACCCTTTGTTGCTCTTTTCAGAGGTAAATACATATTCTGAGCTTATATCGCATCGTGTGCCTTGTAGCTCATTAGATCGCGTTATGAATTATCTGACGCACGATTCGAGTTTAGAATATGCCGGTCTGCATTCTGCACGATCTTTCGAGGGTATAATTTAGGCAATTATCAGTATTTTATTGGGGGGTTTGAGCACATTAAATTGAGGTATAGAGAAAAATCTCAGCACTGAATCTCAGCACTGTATTTTATTTGCCCCGACGTCGCCTATAAGTGGTGCGGGGTTGCTATTTTTTTTATTATCAATACCTCAAATGCCGCAGGAATGGGGTATTACATGAGGAATGGCATATTATATTATATTATATATAATATTTCAGTGTTGATCGTCGCCGGAGGCATTCGTTTAAAGGGACGTGACACCTGCTTGTTTCCATGTTTATTGGCGCTTTTTGACCATGAAAACATATCCTCTGCAATAGATGCGTGATTTACTATTTAGGGGCTTCCTTTTTGGAAAACACAAGGCGCAGATTTGGGCGATGGTAAAGAAAACAATAGCAGATTTTACAAGATCGGCTTCGGCAATTAAAAAAATTTGATTTGCCGACGCCATTTTGTTTGCATTTTGTGTTGCACCCCTGTCATAAGCCTGATATTTTCTGTGTGTCGCACTAAGTTCTTGGCAGTGTTTTTTTCTCTTTTTGGATGAGAGGAGCTGGCAGATTTTTTCCCAAAGTTGAGGCAAATATATCAATTTTTCCTACTTTGTTGGGTCGGTAAACGGTTAACGTGCAATTGATTTTTGAAGATGCGGCAATGTTCTGCCATTTGACGGGAGCATTATATACTGAACAAAATTTAGGATATTGTGCACAATAATGTTTACTACGTTTCAGTGGAAGCTAGAAAAAGGCGCGTCAATGCCACTGAGAAGTAACCATGCGTCAGCGCGATCACACCAGCACATAAAGGTTTAAGGGAATGAAGATTTATTCGTGTTGGAATTATCGGGCAGGGACTCAGTCGAATGAAAAGCTAAATTTTTGGGTTCTTTGGAAGCAACCTGTTGGATGTAAAACTACTTCGCAAGAAATTAACTTCTTAGAAATGCAGCGATATCGTGGTCTTTCTATACTTGAAACTCTGCCAAGCCAGGAGGGAACGAAGAAAGTGAAGTCCGCAACAGATTTGCCGATAACTTACTGCGCTTCATAGAAAGAATGGTTGGTTGGTTTTTAAGATTTAAAGTCTCAAAGAAACTCGGGCTATGAGAGACGCTGTAGAGGAGGCCTCCGGACATTTCGACCACCCGGGGTTCTTTAACGTGCACTGACATCGCAAAGCACACGGACGCCACTCCGTTTCGCCTCCTTTGAAACGCCGATGTCGATGATCGGGTTCGAACCCGGGTACTCCAGCACAGTAGGCGGGTGTCTTAGGTCTTCAGCACCCCGGTGGGGCGACAGAAAGAATGGGTTTCCGTAGTAGATGTAATACATAACCAAATAGCGGCTTGAGTAGCCTAACGGTGCCGCACATTTCCTTACCTTTATTGTAGAATAGTAGATGCGACCTTTAAAATGTAGGCTACATGTATTATACCTCAAATGTTTTCGCTGTTCTGTGACATATGAGATGCTTACCGGCCCTGCTGCACATAGGCAGTAGCGTTGAAGTTCAGATTAGATATGTGGTTTAACATCCAAAAGGTACATCTGCTATGAGGGGGCAGTACAGTAATCTTCACACATCAGTTGTTCAACGCCCACTGACATATACCGAGTGTCGCGGCCAAATATCACCAAGGGTTTATCAAATGTGGTGCGCTCTAGCCCTGTCAAACCAACAGCTGTTTAGAGACGCCTATCCAAATGTGAGGAATTTATTTCATTATTCAAAATACAATAAATATAAAGAATAATTAGCCAACTATCTAAATATTGGCTTGATGTAGCAAGGCTATCTTGAAAAAAAGCTAGCTACGATGTTTCTATTCAGATGGCTCTTGCGTAAAGTAGCTTTTTACGAACCGAAAACGCGACCTGGATAAATAAAGACGGCTTCTTTGTAACGGGGGCGCCACTTCGGAGTCCACATATGCACCACCAGGTGTGTTAAAAAAAAAAAAAAGGCAACAAGTGAAATAAGCTGTCTGTATTTTAGAATTGGAGTAACGTAGGTAATCTTGAATATATTTAGGAGAGACACTAGAGTATGATAACCAAAGCTTAATATTTTGTTTGGAATTCTATATGCGCCCTATAATTGTTCAAAGAGGTATGTTGAATGGCAATGTCACAACCGTATATTTTTATCTTCATTTCTCCCCGTAGGATTCACAAAGAGATCCAATGCTCATCCAAGTTTTTACCTGATCGAGGTAGAAAGTATTTATGCTTCAAATGTTTTTGCTTAAAATCAGCCCCGTCACAGCGCATCTATGATTTGGTCCCCCGGGGTGGTCTGCGCATATAAGATAGATTAAAGATTTGCAAGGATACTTGAACTTTGCATTGAACGGTGAGATGAATATAGCGGTAATGTCTTCCGCATACCAACTCTCCTTGCGTAACCTTGTTCACACACAGGGTCATTTATATTTAGCAGGAGAAGGGCAGAGCGCGTGCGGAGCATTATTGTATCCAAACCAGTTGTAAATTCGCGCCAATAAGCAGACTACACGAAGTACCACTACGAAGTTCCAAAGCAGGTGCGCCATGCTGCATTGATTTGGCACCGGGTTATGTGCAATGACGAAAAACACCAGCGCGGAAACACGATGCCATGTTCACTCTAAGTGTGATGGATACTGTACATAAACTTTTGCTAGCCGCGGGATTAGAAATCTCAATTTCTTCATGCGTGCGTACAAGGTGTAAGACCGGGTTCATTACTGTCTAGTGTCTCCATCGTGCTGGCCACCGAAATAATAATAAATGATGTTAATACAAGACACGATCTTTCCGCCTGCATTCGTGCGTAAGTTTCCGCCTTATTGTTTCATAACGTCCCGCAAAGTTTTTGAAATTTCAAACATGACTATGTAAGAGCCTAGAGCTTTCGTTGCAGGTCTTCTATGAAGAAAATACTTGCACATAATTGAGCAGGACAACTATACTATCCATACTATCAACCATGTGATAGAAAAATTCTCGGAATATAACAATTCACTATACATAACGCTTATTGATTAGGAAAAATCATTTGACTCAGTCGAAACCTCGGTCGCCTTACAGACCTTGCGAAATCGGGGTGTAGATTAGCCGTATGTGAAAGTCTTCCTATAGTGGCTGCACTGCAGCCATAGTTCTGCATAAAGAAAGTAACAAAATTTTCATAAAAAAAGGTGTTAGACAGATACGATTACCCCAGTACTATTCAGAGCTTCCTTTGAAGATCTTTTCAGAGGGTTTGAAAGAGTGCAGTTAGGTACAAGGGTTGATGGAGATTACCTGAGTATCTGCAACTGGCTGATGACACTGCCATGATAAGTCACTGAGGGAATGAATCGCAAACAATTATTGATGACCTAGACAGGCAAAGCAAGAAGGTACTCCTAAAAATTAAAAGCCCCGCGAAAGAAAGAACAGAAGTTTACAATAGATAGCGCTGCACTGGAAGTGGCAGGTGAACAGGTCTACATAGGACGTGTAATACCCGCAGATACGGACCATGAAATGCAAATAACGAGGAGAATAAGATTAGGATGGATTGCCTTTCGCATGTGCTCGGGGGTTATTATTAGCAGCTTTCCGGTATCGCTCATAAGGAAAGTATATAACGTGCATGTTCCGGCCCTGATCTACGGGATGAAGCGTGGAGGCAAAAAAAGATCCACTTAAGTTGATAATAATGCAGATAACTATGAAATGAAAGATAGTGGGTGCAATATTAAAAGACAAAAAGTGTGCAGAGTTGTCAGAGGAATAACTCGAGGTAATGACAATGACGTAGTGCCAAGAAACAATAACCGATGGCCGGTAAGAGTAACAGATCGGATTCCAAGGGAAGGAAAACATAGGAGAGGATGGCAGAAAGTTAGATGGGCGTGTGAGGTTAGGAAGTTTGCAGGGGTAAACTGGATACAGGTAGCGCACGACCGGGGTTATTGAAGAAATAAGGGAGAGCCCTTCGCCGTCTAGTGGGTGTAAAGTAGCTGATGAAGATGATGATGATGGACAGGAGGACTTCCAGGAGTGTTCAACATGTGGAATTATGGATACTGTGGAACATACTTTAGTAGTGTGCGTAGTGCATGCTCATGAAATCATATTGCTAGCTACTTCCTTGAAGGGAGGAGATGTGCTGGTTTTGGTCAGTGTAGTTCTCAGTGCAGCGTTGTCCTTGTAATTGTGTGTGCTTCTTATGTTTTGTGTTGTTACCTCCTCTGCTGCCTTCTTCCAAGAGTTCCTTGATGTGTTTAGACAGCAGGCCTCCTTCGAAGGATTTATTACTGGGCGCAAGGTCGAACAAGTGGAAAGCTGTGTAGGCAATGAGGGCTTTTTGCACTTTCTATAGCACGGTACTGGAATCAAGCATTTGAGACAAATTAGTATACCAGTATATTAATTTCAAACCTCTTCTCATCACATTGTTACCGATCAAGGCACTCTTTCGTCTTCGTTTTCTTACCTGGTGCAAAGTAGCAGGCCATATGGCCAACTCTCCAGCCTTCGATCAAGGCACTCTTTCGTCTTCGTTTTCTTACCTGGTGCAAAGTAGCAGGCCATATGGCCAACTCTCCAGCCTTGCCCTTCCACTCAAAAATGCGTCTATCTATCTATAATTTCTAAAGAAGTACAAAGGCCTCGGATTTCACAGAGGCAATGTCGAGTGAGCAGTGAGTTCGAGATGTATGCACACCAGTGTTTTATCTGAGGATTAAATTTAAGCTTTGTTCGCTGAAAGTGAAGCAGTGAAGTCAACTTCTTTTCAAATAACTAATTACCATGTTTTTGCCTATTTAATCATCCATCGCAATCGTACCTGTTACTTATATTATATACTCTTCACTAGATTGACGTGTACTTTCAAGAACAATTTCAAGAGAAGAAAAGCCTACAAATTAATTGCCGTCTCTTTTAGGAGATTTAACAAACACCTGCGCTAAGCAAAAGGTAGCAAGTACTACAACCTAGCCCAAAGTAACCGCATCCTGATGGAGGTCCCTCTGTATTGATTTTGGAAAGGAGGAGATTGAACATATTTTATACGAACACAGGGAAAGGGACAGTTTGACAGAGAGCCAATAGTGGTGCCCACAGCGAGGATCTAATTGACAAGACCAGAAAATGGAAGAATATTGGCAAGCTGGGTTGATAATTAAACAAGGAAACGGAGTGAAAAACGGGAAAGACCGGCTAATAAATTCTGGTATGAATTTCAAACGATATTCAATACATCGGTTTAGTGCACATGGTACACTGGCATATGCACTGGGCGGAGTCGTCTTTTCATATTTCCCGCTATAAATCCGCGGCCTTGGTCTGTAAAGACCAAGGAGCTTCTGAGCTCTAAAAAATGGTCAGAGCGTTGAAGTAAAATCGCAACATTAAAAGAAAGGCGACATTAACTGATAAAGAGCAGATTGAAACACATTTTGCCTGAACTCCAGCCGACATCTTTCGGCACAGCACCAGAGCACGCATGCGACTTCTCAAAGCGACCACTTGTTTCTATAAGAAAATGGTCATAATAAGGAGTGCAACTCAAAGAGCGATGCAAAACCCGGCTATTAAAATGGATAAAGCAGTCGTCAAATGTTCACAAGCTGATTAAGGCGTCTGAAAATCAGAAAAGCAAAAGCAACCATAGTTGGAGTGTTTACCCTAAATATAAGTACAGTCAACACACCGGACGAAATTATTTTGAGAATTCTCTCTGGGTATTATCAGCGAAGTACGAAAGAGTGAAAATACGAGACATGCAAATGAATGAGATCATAAAATAACCTATTTTTTGCAATATCTCGCAATTTTATAACAGGATCACGTACATGAAGTCCAATTTGCTGCAACGCCCGCCTGCACAAGTCGCTAATATGTTAAAACTCATGCTTTTGTAAGTACAAATCTGTGAATGGTAAAATAATCACAAATTATGTTTTCACGTGCGCACAACTATGTCATGTAACAATATTTAATGAGAATAAAAACTTCCAATAATAGTTTGGTTTGGTTGATGGCGCTTAACTTCCTAATGTGGGACAGGTTATGAGAGATCGCGTTAAGGAGGACTCTGGAAATTTCGACCGTCTGCGGTCCCTAATGTGCACTGGTACTGCACAGCGTACGGGCGCCTTTGTTTTCACGTCTATCGAAAAGCGGCCGTCACGGCAAGGATGCGATCTCGCATCTTTGGGTATTTATTATTAGCTGTATTTATTATTTCAATGTTCCCTTACCTTGTGTTTAAATTCACATGACATGTGCTTTTTATATATGCCTGACTACTGTGGTGCTGCCAAAGTGGGGGCCCGTGGCTCAGTCAAGCTGTCAAACGGCAGCTTTTACCGCGGGCTGCCGCCATCATTTGAACCAGGATGGCAAATAAATTGAATTGAATTGAAATTGAATAGATGTCGAGTGCTCCAACCACTGCTCCACCGCCGCGGGTGTTTGGCAGCAATACCCTGACAAGTTATTCTCAACCTAACAACAGCGGCGTTTGGTTGAGGGGTAATTATTTTACCCGGTTATTTGATACATAGAAGTGTAGAAAACATGAGGTGGTGGCTTGCGCTTTCTAAAACAGGAGTAATACCTCCATATATCTGGAGGCTAGCTTACAGGGTCGATCCCTGCAATATTTTTGACATCTACTGTTATTTCAAGGAAATAATATTTAACGGCAGGGTGGTATCACGTACAATTCCAATTTACGTTTATGAATCGCTCTTTAAGTTGCTAAACTTAACTGTTTGCAAACAACGTTCCTTTCAACTTCCGCTCATTGGGTGGGATATATGGACAAGTAAAATAGTGTTGCCGTTAGAGGGAAAGATTTTAAGAATTGGAAAATGGCTTATGGTAGTGTGCCTTTATCGAGATCAGGAGCAGGGGTGCCGGAACCATTAAGTCGCCTATTTCGGTGCGGGAACAGATTAAGGGGGCGTTATGGAACGTCTGAGTGCCGTGCTCACACGAAACAGTAAGGAAATTGTCGAAATTTACTGTAACGTGGTCCCCAATAGGATTTCAGGAGTTAACATTCGTGTTGTGCTTTATTGTCGATGTGTTGTGCAAGTTACGTTTTCTATTGGTTTTAGGTTGGTTTGATTTGGTTTATGGGATGTAGCATCAGAAAGTGACTCAGTCTATGATAGAGACCGCATTGGAGGGCGCCGGAAATTTCGAACACCTGGGCTTTTTTACCACGCACTGACATAGCACCATTGATCTCAGTGATTTTGTTGCTTGATGCTGATGTTATCTGAGAACAATTCTCCGGTTTAACAAGCTACAGAGCTTTAATGCCGCGGTGGCTACTTTAAAATATTTTTGGCGCAGCCGTTGAAGCAGACGCAAATAGAAACTTGAAAGTGTTCACATGGGAAGCACGGCGTCGCACCTCCTAGCTCTCATCGACTGAGTACGACAGATGATACGGAAAACCTTCAGAATGCACGAGACGGCAACGGTCTACCGTGTCCGCTGTAGTTAGTAGGGTCCGGACCCTCCTCGTTTATCGGGATCAAAACGGAGGGAGCGTGCGTACCGCCGGGTCTGGAAAGTTTGTGCACATTATAGCTGACTGGCAGGAAAACCAGCACAGCGTCGAGTGGGATGCAGGGTTCGCGCTCGCTCTCAGCAGCTCTCGTCTTTCTGTAATTTCGGGGATAGTTAATCTTTATTCAAGTGCGCGTTGCGCACCAGGTTTTGTTCTCGGTTAGCCTTGCGGACAGTGAACGTAGGCGGGTACTTGCTTCAGAGAAGTCATGATGTGAGAGAGCAGTGATCCTTAGTGTTGTGTAGCGTGCCAGCTCTGGAGCTGTGCTTAGGTTCAAACCAGGCTTTGTTATTAGCCTTCTGTTCTTCTGTACTGTTTGGTTTTACCGTTATATAAAGGTTAGTTGCGTCTGTTGCTCCGAGTGCTTCGACTTTAATCTCCGTGATTAAACGTCGCCCGCCGAGTTAATCAGCACCTCAAAGGGACGAGGTGTAGAAGAAACCAAAAAGAAATTCGAACATGACATGTACACCACTCTGAATGATAAGCTTTTTTGTGGACGTACGAAAGGGAAAATTATTTTACAAATAAATACAATCAAAACAACATACTCATTGAAGAGATTAATTTAAACGCGTTTTATAATACTGTTAAAATGCAGTCCTTGGTTTTTGAAGCGTGTGTCGCCCTACACAAGGTGCCTCACCAATAATGTTTTGTGAAATATAGGATTATATGTTTTGATTTAGTACAGATCTTTTGCTCTATAACCTTGCCAGTAAAGATACCATAACCTTTCGAATATAACTACAGCTGCAATCTTGGAAGCTAAGGAAAACTATTTTAGCCGGACTCTTTCCAAATGCTTAAAACCAACCCTTAAAACATTCTGGCGCTCATTTAATCCCAAACCCGACCAGACTGCGCCTATCTTAACGGACGAGAATGGTTGTGCCTATTCTTCTCCATTTATCGTTGAAACGTTTAGTGAACTCTTTCGTCAAGTGTTCACAGACGAGATGCCACTTACCAGTTCCCATGTACTCACTCCTTCGTGTACACAGTTTAAGTTGCCCCAATTATAATATCTGAAAGCGGTGTAGCGAAGGCGATTGACAGACTTCCGCTTTCCACCAGTCCTGGCCCCGATGGCATCACCTCCAAACTTATCAAACTAACGTGCCATAAATCAGTATTCCTTTTGTCGCTGCTATTTCAGCAGTTACTTGACTCAGGATGCGTCCCGGATGACTGGAAGATTGCTGACATGATTCCTATACATAAGGCGGGAGCTTGTTCTGATCTTACTAACTACAGACCCATTTCCCTGACATCTCTATGCTCCAAACTATTAGAACACATCTTGTTTTCTCACATTATGAACCATTTAAACTTAAATAATCTGCTTCTAGAAAACCAGCATGGTTTCCGGTACAAAAGATCATGTCAAACGCAGTTATTTGAATTAGTTACTGACCTACATCATGCGCTACATATGTCCCTTGACACAGACGTAATTTTTGTCGATTTTTCAAAAGTATTTGATCGTGTTCCTCACAAACGTTTACTGTTAAAAACTAAAACTCTGCAGCTTGATGATAACACGGCCAGGTGGATCGCTTAATTCTTGACTAATCGTTTCCAATCAGTTAAGATAAATGATTGCATCTCTAACCCTGCACGTGTAAAATCAGGTGTCCCACAAGGGACAGTTCTCGGGCCTTTGCTCTTTTTAGTTTATATAAATGACATAGCAAGTAACATCAACTCATCAATTCGCCTTTTTGCAGACGACTGCGTAATCTATAAAACAATATCTAACGCGGAAGATGCACATACGCTCCAATCCGATCTAAACAGCCTAACTGAATGGTGCCGTACTTGGCAAATGGAAATTATTGAAGAAAAAACTAAACATATAAGATTTTAGTCTTTTCCAGGACCGTTACTTAGCGTGTACACAATCAACGGCAAAGCTGTTGAATCTGTTTATTGTTTAAAATATCTGGATGTTCATTTGCATTTTAATCTCCTTGAAATGCTCATATAGACCTCATCATCGGCAAAGCTTTTAGAAAACGTGGCATGCTAAGGCGCCGTTTACACCTCGCAAATTCTAACAAGGCATCAAGCTTACACTACACTGATAAGGCCAACCGTAGAATATGTTTCCGTCATATGGCATCATCACCAGGACTCCCTTTCTAATCTTCTTGAATCCGTCCAGATTAAAGCAGCAAAATTCATTATATCATCTTACTCAAGATTTCAGAGCGTATCATTAATTGAAGAAGTTTTAAACCTACCATCGCTCGCTTTCAGAAGGAAGTTTGCGCGATTATCATTTCTTCACACATTATACTATAGCAATTCGGAATTTGCTCGATCCCATCTTCTTCCTGCTCCTCACGTCTCATCCCGGCTTGACAATGCAAACAAAATCCTCCCACTTTTCGCACCAACAAAAAATACCAATATTCACCACTCTCTTTAGCAATAAATGAATGGAATCAGTTGGCGTCAAATATCGCTGTTTTGACTGATTTATCAGAGTTTCAAGCAGCATTGCTAGCTTCTTCAGAGGCATCGTAGTCAATTTGCGCGGTTTGGTCGTTCCCTGTATAGAGCTTCCTTTCCTTGATTCTTTCGGTGTAATCTGTGAGATCTCAAATGTTTCATTTACTATCTTTTTTCTGGTTTTAGTTTCTGTATTCATGGTCAGCTTTGTAGTGTCTGTCATGCGCGATGTGCATGTTTTTCCCTTTTGCTGAAATCGCTGCATATTTTTATCTTTTTACAGTTCTCTTAATATGTTGAAATATTGCTTGCCCGACTATTTTTTTCTAGTTTTGTTTAGAGATTACTATGACTAGTTATATACTTCCATTTACATACCACCATAATATCATCTGTCATCCTGTTTTTGTTCTACCCTGATTTGCTTCCGATTCCCCCCCTATGTAATGCCCTATTGGGCCTTTAGGGTATTTCAAATAAATAAATAAATATTCCTGTTAAGCACGTAGGCGGGTAGCGTCGCCAGTGAGTCCCGCATTCTAACGAACAAGTTCTCAGAGCGTAAGTTCTAATACTTTGGCTCAAACTGCGGATTTATTTTCCATGGTTTGAGTGACCTTGACCTCTAGATTGGTACAAATGACCTTCGCAAAAAACAAACAGTAGGCCTTTCTTTACAGAGAAAAGACAAAGTGTAGTAAAAATCGTGGGATGGAAAGAAGTTACCATATGGTCCCAATTAAGCATAGATATACACCTAAACGTTACACAGACTTGCCCCTTCATATCTCCCAACGGAAATTAAACCAAAACGATAAAATATGCCCAAATAAACGTTGGTGTTATTGGGATATCTCTCCAGTTCCTAATACGAAGCATTCGAATTGAAACTAATCTTTATACAAGGTCCCTGAATAACTGGAATTCTAAACAAAATCACTTTGTGTTCTTCAAATTATAGCATAATTTACGAATCATTAGCCGGGAGGTGTGCTTCTAACTGAAACCATTCTAAAGATTCTGCTAAATTATTTACTTGCCTTGCTGTTTGTCATACAAATATTCACAGTTCTGATAACCACATGCTTATTTTTTCATATTTTCCCGTCTTTATTCCCGAATGAATTATGACATAAGGCATATATCTCTGTTTTGCTTTATACTATAGATCACTTGTGGCACGCATGAGATTTCAATAACCCGGATGGTGCACAATAGAGTATTCACGTGCAATTTGAAAAGCTGACAATTTTCGAAAGCAAAATATCGAATTGCGCTCATTAATTTAGGCAATGATTTCTCAAGGACTGTGAAAACAATGATTCCTCAAGGACTGTAAAAACAATGCTTCTAGCTCAAATTTCTCCTTCATATACGTCATTCGACGTATATGAAGGAGTCCTACCCGACCTGTGAGAACCAGACCTTTGCAGGTCATTAGTTGTTCGAAACTTTAAGCCCTCTAAGGAGCACAGCAGGGTTAGCAGAGCCTCTTCCAAACGCACACCCCTGAGAGAGCCGGGCGCCTGGCCGGGGGACGCTTGTACCCATTTTACCGGTGGGTGTCCGGCGGTGGGTTTCGAACTGGCCACCTCCCGCAGTCGAGACGGGCGCCCAAACTACTCGGCCACCTCGCTATAATGAACACAGCCACCTTGGTATTATCGCTGAATTATTCGATTTAACGAACTAATATCAAAGTTTGATTGGTCTGCCGTTATTTATATGGGAGTTCGTTCTACAAACAAAAAAAAGAATTTCTAAATTTGACGCTGGGTCGGTGATAACGAAGCAGTTCTTTTGCAATTGACAGCAAAATTGCGTAAAGAAGGCGGAAACAACTTTCAGAAACGCAAGTTTTCAATCAGTCGAATTAGCCTCGCGTTCATGTGCCACATAATTTAGCGGCGGCAACAAAAACTACCACGTCGCCGCCGCTCGAGTCCGTCCATGCAACGGCTGACAGGTATGCGACTGGCATGCCAAAACCATTGCTTTGTCATGGCATGAGCACTTGCCGTGCCACTGCCACTGCGACTGACCCTTGCACGCAGGCTAAACTCCCCAAGTCCGTAGGTTCTGTCTCACAAACTCTGCGCGGAGGTCACATCCCTTCTTAATATTTATTTTTGCTCTCCAACACGGAGCAAAGACGAACATTTCATTTTATGCCAAGATTTTATTTTAAAAATTGTGCGTTTTCGCACCAATGTGTCGCCCACTTTGGTGTACATTTTGTTTTTTTTTTATTAGAAAACTTATTTACAAGAATTTTGGAGCGCAGTTTTGTAACAAATATGGATATAACGAACATATTTTCGTGCTCCGTACTATTTCGTTATAAAAAGTTTCGACTGTACTGCAAAATTTCGAATAACATGCCTGTTGCACAAAAGCAACACGTAAGTATTCTGTCTCCACAATGCGGGAACAATCTCAGATTTTCGCAGCCTCTGGCTTTCCATCTGAATTTTTGTCATATTATAATGACGATAACTGATTTTCTCACCCTTTATATATTTTCTTTACATTTGGCAACAAAAAAGGCTGGCAAGAGAGGGACTCATGACATTGCGACCTACGTGGGTTGCGTCCACAAAAGCATTCACGCGCGAGAACCTGGAGACTAAGTGCTCGGTGTCTGGTGTTCTGAGGCTCGGCTTTGCTTAAGCGGCTTAATCTAATAGGGATGTAAAATTTTTATACAGGACAAACAATGCCTCGGAATATTCTTCAATTACTTGAATTGGTTTCTGATGCCACCTGAAGAAAGAATATGTGAATTTTTGCATTTAAAGAGGTTATCAAAATTTTGAATGAATATAGCTTATTACGAATTTTTAAGATCGGTAGGTACTTCTTAAAATTGTGCATTTCGTATCCGCCGCATATTTAAAATGACGGCCGAGTATATGATCAATTTCTGTAGCATTGCAGTGGCCACCCTCACGTAAGGTAAGGTTTGCCAAGACGAGTCCATATGGTGGTCAAGGTGACGCGCATGACAGGTATGCTGTCATTCACAAGTGACTATCAGGTCAACCGGACGCCGTGTCATTATCAATACCCTCTGTAAGCCAAATCGGGGCACAAACATGTCTATGACAACATCACATAACATGACCACCAAACAAAACTATCAGGTTGTTGCGGCTATGGGCAGAAGGAAAAGAAAATGCACAGTCCCGCTACTGGCTCTGTAGCTGAGCCACCTCCCTGCCTCGTGCGGACAGGAGAGAAAGTAGAGAAGAAAGAAAAAGAAGAGGGAGAGAAAGATGCGCGCCGCAACAGCCGCCGTCTATCACCTAAGTGGTTACGGGTGCAATGACAGCCTACAACAGATAAAATTTCGGTGGCAGGCTAGTCCCCGCCGCAAGCGCCGTTGACCTACCAGTCCTAGCCTCGTAGGGCCAAGAACAACCACCCTTCACCACCTTCCTGCTCCCTAAAACTATCAGGTAAAGCTCCACCGTAATTATTAGGGTGTGGCGCCACAACAGGATTCCCCGACGCGCACGCGGTTGCTATATGTATAAATCGTTACCTGGCAACAAGCCACAAGACGGCACAACAGGGCTACAGAGTGAAGGATGATTTAAAGACTGGCCTGGCGCGAGGGCTCCTCTCGCGCCACTGCCGATCTTTGCAACATTTCCCTGGCTCACCGAGCGATCGTCCTGATCGGTTCACTGAAGCGATGGTGACGTCACGGTTAGGATGTAAAAGGAAAGATAGAAGAGAATGAATTGCTTGCCACCACGTAGGCGATGACCACGATGATGCTTGTGTGATCAGGCTCCCCTGGAGCTCTTCAGCCATCCGCCACTAAAGCATCGATGGCACTGATGGATCGAAGTCGCGTCTGGTGGCTTGGGCGGTGGTAGTTGCGACTGGTCATGGTCTAGGCAGGAAGGGCTGGGGCGAAGCTGCACGGATATATCCACGGGCTCGCGGCCGACAGTCCCGGCGTACGAATGGCGTCGAGGCTCCAAGGTGGAGATGGGGATCATGTATCCCGCACCCTAACCAAAATGTTACGTGGCGACGAGCAAGAACACGGCGGAACATGGCGACAGGGTGAAGGATGATTCAATGCCTTGCCTAGCACGAGGGCTCCTTCTCGCACCACTGCCAATCTTATTTTTTTGCGGCAATATCCACACACACACACACACGCACGCGCACACACACACACACACACACACACACACACACACACACACACACACACACACACACACACACACACACACACACACACACACACACACACACACACACACACACACACACACACACACACACACACACACACACACACACACACACACACACACACACACACACACACACACACACACACACACACACACACACACACACACACACACACACACACACACACACACACACACACACACACACACACACACACACACACACACACACACACACACACACACACACACACACACACACACACACACACACACACACACACACAAACAGATATTGTTACGATGTAATAATAAGGGGTGTTTATTTACAGTGCTGATGTAGCGCAACAAGATGAAGCCTACTAGGGCCGGAAACCAGCGCTTCTTCCTCCTCTTCTGCCACCCCATCACAATCCTTCATCGTCGTCAGTAGCGTGACATTTCCCCCCTACTCAGACGAAGCCCTCTGGGCGTGTTCCTGAGTCGTGCAAGACTGACACGGCTTCAAGCGGGCAACTTGACATAGTTCGATTTTGGCAGACCGGCGACCCGATGCTGTCAGGCGGGCTATTGCATAAGTTAAATCACTAATGCGTTTGACAACCACATATGGGCCGTCATAGTGGGCCAGGAGTTGTTGATGTAGGCCACGGCGCCGAATTGGACGCCATAGCCAGACTAAATCACCTACAGAGTAAGTGACCCGCCGGTGACTGGCATCGTATCGCGCTTTATAACGTTCTTGTGAAGCATCAGACCGTAATCGGCGATTATCCGAGCTTCTTCGGCGAGACAGAGGGTCTCAGCCAGGCAGGGGTCCTCACGGCTTGTGAAGGGCAGGATAGTATTCAGGGAGTAGCGTGGCGGTCTGGCATAGAGCAGGAAAAATGGACTGTACCCCGTCATCTCATGCGTGGCGGTATAAACGCATACGTGACGAAGGGTAGTATGGTGTCCCAGTTCTTATGCCCTGCGTCCACATACATGGCTAGCATGTTGATAAGCGTTCTGTTGACGTGCTCAGTCAGGCCATTTGTCTGGGGATGGTATGGCGTCGAGTGTCGGGAAGTTACGGCGTATAAACGCATGAGCTCTCCAACAACATCAGCAGTGAATTGTCGGCACCGATCAGTGATGACAATTCGTGGCGGCGCGTGTCGTAAGATGACTGAGTGCAGCAAGAAAAACGACACCTGATACGCCGTAGTAGATGGAAGAGCGGTGGTTTCACAGTAACGTGTGAGATAGTCCACGCAGATTACAATCCAGCGATTTCCATCCACGGACTTCGGAAACGGACCTACCAGGCCAATGCCTACTTGATCAAACGGAGCTGTCGGGGTCTTCACAGGGTGCAGCAAGCCAGATGGAGTTGCAGTTGGACGTTTGTGGCATTGACATTGCTTGCAACTGGCAACGTATTGTTCAATCATCGAGCGCAGTCTGGGGCAGTAAAATCTTTCTTGAGCACGGTGGAATGTTCGAACCGATCCTCGAACCACGCACAATAACAGATTGGAATCAGCTAGTTAATCCACTGTCCCTTGAGTTTTAACCAATTGCTGCTATACTGTGTTGTCTTTTTTTTTTGAAGTGTTGCGTTTTCTTTTGTACCTTGATTGACTTGTTCACCCACCCTGCTTGGACTCAGTGTCCGCAGTATTTTGTAAATAAATAAGTAAATAAATAAAAAATAAATGCCCAGAAGTTGGATCATCATGCATAACACGCAATACGTCCGTGCACAGCGTCTTGGGAACTACGAGTAGGTATCGCTGGCCGACAGGCGAATAACTCCTTTTCCATAGGAGGCTATCACGCACACAAAAATGGCTTGTAGGTACGCTGGCTTGGGCGGCGGCAAAGAGAGGTTGCAGACTGCTATCATTCTGCTGTTCCGTTTTGAAAACATTCGTGTCGGGGAACGCAGGCTCGAGGGTCGATATATAATTGTCGAAATCGTCGCTTTCAGGTCCAGTCGTGGCCATGGCATCCTAGAAAGACAATCTGCGTGTGCATGACGCCTTCCGCTTTTGTACACCACGGCAAAGTCATATTCCTATAACCGGAGGGCCCAGCGTTCGAGGCGACCACATGGGTCTTGTAGGTTCCGCAGCCAACAGAGTGAATGATGGTCAGTTACGATAGTAAACGAACGTCCGTACAAATATGAACGTAAACGCTGCACAGCGAAAACTACAGCCAATCATTCCTGTTCGGTGACTGTGTAGTTTCGCTCCGGCTTGCTCAGGGTACGAGTCGCGTACGCGATAGCATGCTCTCGTTCATCGTGCCGTTGGACAAGGACTGCACCGAGACCGATTCCACTAGCGTCCGTGTGTACTTCTGTCATTGCAGTAGGATGGAAGTGACGTAGGATGGGTTTCGATATTAAAAGAAACTTCAGTTGACGGAATGACGCGTCGCAGTCTGGTGTCCAGTCAAAAGTAGAGTTTTTGTTGAGAAGGCATGTCAGTCGGTAAGCAACGTCAGCAAAGTGATATATAAAGCGTCTAAAATACGAACACAACCCTAGAAACGGCGTAACTCCTTCACTGTCTGCGGCTGTTGAAAAGACTCAACAGCGGCAGTTTTCTGGGGATCCGGAATTACACCATCCCCATTGACAAGCTGTCTTAGCACCAGCGCTAGGCGCTCTCCAAAGCGGCACTTTTTCGAGTTCAGAATTAGGGGGGCGTTGTGCAGACAATTCAAAACACGTACTAGACAATCATTGTGTTCTTGGAAGGATTTCCCAAATATGACGACATCGTCCAGATAGCAAAGACAAATGTCCCATTTTAAGCCGTGCAAAACTGTGTCCATAAAGCGTTCAAATGTGGCTGGCGCATTACACAGCCAGAATGGCATAACATTAAACTCATAAAGGCCATCTGGCGTTACGAAGACTGTTTTTTTCTTACCCGCAGCGTTCATTGGAATTTGCCAGTAGCCAGATGTGAGATCAAGACAAGAAAAGGAGGACGCACAAGAGAGGCAGTCAAGGGCATCGTCTATGCGAGGAAGAGGATAGACATCCTTTTTCGTAACAAAATTTAGACGCCGATAATCGACGCAGAATCGCCACGAACCGTTTTTCTTGCGTACAAGAGTAACCGGGGCAGCCCAGGGGCTAGATGACTCCTGTATCACTTTCTTCCGTAGCATGTCCTCCACTTGCTCATGAATGACTGCGCTCAGATGGGGACACACGATATGGCTTTTGTCGAATGGGACGAGCCGAATCAGTGTCGATGCTATGATCGGTCCGATGTGCAGGGCGAAAGGTTGGTCCATCTGTTTGAGAAAAGTCAAACATAGGCGAAAAAGGTAGAAGAATATCCACAAGAGTACGGCGTTGAGGTGAACTGAGATCGGCGCTGATCATGCGGAAGATCGAAGTTTCATCAGCAGGCAGAGGTACGGTGGCACTCGTAACATCTGTGACCAAAGCAACGACGTGGGGCGCATCGGGTCCACAGGAGGCAAGCTTCAATCCCTTTGGTAAAACTGCGGGCTCGGACAATGAATTGATTGTCCATAACGAGGCACTACCATGATGCACGGAGATCATACAGTGAGGGATAATTACATTTTTCTTCAGGCATGCTGAGTGAATTGGGTGCACCACGGCCTGGAATGAAACCTGCTCAAGAAGTGGAACGGACACGGGGACGAACATGGCAGACAAGGGTGGAACTACTGTGTCTTCGGTAATACTAGAAACTGTTTCTTCATTACGGCCACTTTCAAAAAGAGTCGGCAGATGCGAGCCATCAAAATGAACCTCTTGACTTCGGCAGTCCACAGTAGCGCCAAAAAACTTCAAGAAGTCCATTCCTAAAAGGATGTCATGCGTAGAGTGGGGTAAGACTACGAATTCGGCTTGAAAAATTGCACCACCCACAGACACTTGCGCACTACAAACACCCAGTGGCCGCAACGCCTCTCTACTAACACCACAAAACGTTGAAGCACGGTCATATTCAAAGATCACTTTGCGTCCCAACAAGCGCCTAAACTCATTACTCATCACAGACACAGTCGCACCCGTATCTACCAAACTAATATACACACACTATTAATGAACACACGAATTTGTTTTTGAGCATTGCAGTTGGATGGATGTTGGCACACAGCACATTTCCAGCGGCCTCACCCCCATCGGTCGCGCTGGTTAGTTTTCCTGATGGGGCGACATGGAGCACCGCCGCGGTGATGGAGAACGACGCGCACGGAAGGCGGGTGGAGGAGTAACACTTCGCTCAGATGCTGGGGAATGGTCACGGAGATTCCCGTTCTGGATGTTGCCGAAGTGCCCACGGGGGGAATTGGATTGCTGGAAAACGGGGCTGTACTGCCGATTGTTGGGTACTGCTGGAGGCACCGGGCGGTTATAGCGCGGCGGGAACCTACTGCGGCAGTACCTGGCGATGTGACCTTCGATGCCGCAGCGGTAGCATATCGGTGGGGAAGGTATAAAATGCTGTTGTAGATAAGAGCCAGGCACAGTAGGGCGCATCATAGGTCTGGCTGAATGCTTACACTGCACATCAATCCTTGTAGATCGAACAGAAGATCTAGGTGCACTTGAGGTGATTTTATACCTTGGGGCTTCAAGCATCGACGCAGTCGGGTTGGCAAAATGCATTGGCGGGTAGTGAATAGAAGCTGCAATTTCAGGAGCTGGGGTGAAAGGCTGCACTTGAATCGCTTGTGGTGGTGAAGCCGGCCGTCTAGATGCTCTCTGGACAGAAAGCTCAGCAGATTCATGCAAGGGAAGCGTGTTTATCCGTAGAAGTTCTTCGCGCACGATTTGCAGGATAGTTGACGGAAGACCTAGTTGGGCATGGTCATCAAGACTGGCCACGATAGGCACGTTTGCCAGCCGCCCAAATTTCGGCGCAATACGACGTGTTTTAAAAGGTTGAAACGCGCGGATGTGTCTAATGACATCGGAGACAGTGTCAAGGTTTTCTTTGGCGAATAAGGAGTTGTACACGTCCGCCGCGATACCCTTCAAAATGTGACCGACTCTTTCTTCCTCGGGTATGTTGGAATTGACACATTTGCATAACTTGAGGATCTGTTCTGTGTAAGTTGTACAAGTTTCATCGGCCAATTGAGCTCTTTGAGCAAGGGTCTGCTCAGCCCGCTTTTTGCTGGGAACAGAGTGGCCAAAACGCAGTTTTAACTCGGTGGCAAATTGTTCCCAAGTCGTCAAGTTGTCCTCGTTATTCTCAAACCAGGTCATAACCGTGTGAGTGAGAAAGAAAACGACGTTTGTTAGCATAGTAAGAGGGTCCCACCGGTTGTACTGACTAACTCGTTGATAATCAAGTAGCCACTTCTCAACGTCCTCACCTTCTTCCCGGCAAAAGGTCGTTATTCCTGGTAAGGCTTGGACGAATAGGTCTGGAGTGGGCAGGCATGCCGCCAGCCTGGCTTTCAGCGTCGCGGCTTGTACGGTTTGGGTCGGTGTGGTCCATGATGGTCGTGCGCGGTGGCAGTCCAGCGATGCGGCGACTACGTCGAAGCTCCAGTTGGTCTTGCAGCTCTGTAATAGGGATCGAACGGAGCACATTCCACCAAGTTGATACGATGTAATAAGAAGGGGTGTTTATTTACAGCGCTGATGTAGCGGAACAAGATGACGCCTACATGCGCCCAGAAACCAACGCTTCTTCCTCCTCTTCTGCCACCCCATCACAATCCTTCATATATATATATATGTATCCAGTGGGTTTCAATGGGTCAGAACTGAATAAAGTAGAGCGTTACGACAGACGCGACTGTTCGTTTTCACAGTTGTTTTTGTCGACCTTTTCGGGAATAGTATTCCCTTTGTCAGGACAAGTTTACAGCATCCAGTCTTGTCCAATATTCTAGACTGGATATTGTAAACTTGTTCTGACAAAGGGAATACCATTCGCGAAACTGTCGACAAAATTAAACTGTGAAAACGAAGAGTCGCGGATGTCGTAACGCTCTACAATATATATATATATATATATATATGGCAAACAATTGAGAGGGTATATATATATATATATATATATATATATATATATATATATATATATATATATATATATATATATATATATATATATATATATAAATATATATATATATATATATATATATATATGTTAGTGCAATGTATGTATCTAATCCAGTTTCGTGCCCATCCGTCCTGCTACGCGGCGAGTGTCTCGGTCGTAGTGAAGAACTTGATTACGCGCGTGTAAATACTCTTCCTGCCACCCCTACTTCATTAGACGTTAATGTTCTCAGCTCCTGAGATATAGCGACTGCTTCGACACTACCCAATGTTCTTCAACAAGCTATGGACGCAGATCTTCCACCCGCGCCACGTGATCAACTCTGCCCTTCTACGGAGCTTCACTTCTGCCTTCGACCTTGCTCACACTGCTCCGGGTAGCATGTCTGTCGTTGCGCACGCAATCGACACTGGCACAAACGCACCTTTACGATAGCGTCCTTATCGCGTGTCGGCCTCTGAGCGCCTAGTCATTGCTGATAACGTGGACGATATGCTTCGCCGGGGCGTCATACAGCTATCAAACAGTTCATGGGCTTCTCCGGTTGTTTTGGTCACTAAGAAAGATGGTTCCATCCGGTTTTGCGTCGATTACCGTAGGCTAAACAAGATCACGCGCAAAGACGTCTATCCTCTGCCACGAATCGACGACGCCTTGGACTGTTTACAGGGAGCCGAATATTTCTCCTCTTCGGATTTGCGCTCTGGCTACTGGCAGGTGCCGATGGCTGACGATGACCGCTCGAAAACTGCCTTTATTACACCTGATGCCTTATACGAGTTCAACGTTATGCCCTTTGGCTTTTGCAATGCCCCGGCTACTTTCGAGCGCCTGATGGACACTGTTTTTCGTGGACGCAAGTGGCAGACCTGTCTTTGTTATCTGGATGACATTCGTAGTTTTTTCTACCGACTGTTCTTCTCACCTTCTCCGCCTAAAGCATGTCCTCACGTGTCTCGCCGACGCTGGGCTTCAGTTAAATTTGAAGAAGTGCCAATTTGGCCGCTTGAATACTCACAATTTTAGGCCACGTAGTTTCTAAGGACGGCATTCTTCCCGACCCCACCAAACTTCGCGCAGTTGCAGAGTTTCCGAAGCCAACCTCCCTGAAGCAGCTCCGGAGCTTTATCGGCCTCTGCTCCTATTTTCGACGTTTCATCTTGAACTTCGCCTCTATCATCGCTCCTCTGACCCAGCTCCTTGCCGGCAGCTCCGACCTTTCAGCCTGGACTCTGGCCTGCGATAAAGCCTTCGACACTTTACGCCGCCTTTTGGTTTCGCCTCCCATCCTACGCCACTTTGATCCGATTGCGCCTACGGAGATTCACACTGCCGTCCTTACCCAACGCAAGCCTGGTTAAAGCGAGTATGTTGAGGCATACGCCAGCCGAACATTGACAAAAGCAGAGTCCAATTATTCACTCACAGAAAGGGAATGTTTGGCCATTATTTGGGCCATCGGAAAATTTCGTCCCTATGTGTATGGCCGACCGTTTTTTGTTGTGACCGATCACCATGCTTTGTGCTGGCTGGTCTTTCTGAAAGACCCATCCGGTCGCCTTGCTAGCTGAGCTTTCCGTCTCCAGGAGTATGACATACATGTCATTTATCGATCAGGTCTGAAGCATACGGACGAGGATGCTCTTTCCCGCTCGCCATTGCCAAACGTAATACCTCGTCTGAGCAAGTCTGTGCTCACGATTTGTCGACTCTTTCCACTGTCGACATGGTTACCGAGCAGCGGAATGACCCGTGGATCAGTGCATCTTTGCATTTTCTTTCAAGTCCTCTTCCCAGCCATTCATACAAAGCGCTCGTCTGGCAAGCCAACCATTTCTCCATTTGTGACGGTCTTCTCTATCGCCGCAACTATTTGCTTGATGGACGGAAGCGGCTTCTAGTCATCCCGCGTCATCTCCGCGCCGACATTTGTGCTGCGTACCATGGTGACCCACAGTGTGCCCACGGTGGCGTATTGAAAACCTACACGCGCCTACGTCTGCGATTTTATTGGCGTGGAATGTACCGCTTTGTATGACATTTTCTGCGCGCTTGCGAATCTTGTCAACGACGAAAAACTCCACAGCCGTCACCCTGCCCTGCCCGTCCGTGTGACCGCGCTGGCATAGATCTCTATGGCCCTCTTCCTACTACTTCCGCTGGAAACCGGTGGATTATCGTAGCAGTAGACCATCTTACTCGCTGCACTGAAACATTGCCGTTACCCTCTGCTTTCGCAAGAGACGTTGCTTTGCTCCTTCTCAACAACTTGATTCTTCGCTACGGGACTCCGAAGGAACTGATCAGTGACCGCGGACGCGTTTTCTTGTCCGACGCTCTTGAGGCCCTACTGAAAGAATGCCGCATCATTCATCGCACCGCTACTTCTTACCGCCCTCAGACGAATGGCCTGACCGAGCGCTTCAACTGTACTCTGAGTGATATGCTGGCCATGTACGTCAACGACACTCATTCCAACTGGGACCAGGTTCTTCCCTTCGTAACCTACGCGTACAATACTGCGATAGAGATCACCACTGGATTCTCTCCCTTCTTTCTTCTTTACGGGTGCGAGCCAACCTGTACAATGGACGCGCTCTCTCCCTACCGCCCTGATGTCTCTGAATCGATGCCACTCGGACGCCCAGTACGCAGAAGAATGCCGTCAGCTCGCGCGTTCACTTACAACGGAAAACCAGTGGCAACAAAAAACACCACCGCGACACCGGCGAGCCTTATACATATGTACCTAACTGCCTGGTATGTCTCTGGGTCCCTGCCACAACCACCGGCCTTTCAAAGAAGCTTTTTGCTCGATATCATGGCCCATACCGAGTCCTCCAACATCTCCTGTCAACTACGTAGTTGAGCCTGTTACGCCCTCTGCGGACTTGCGTCGCCGTGGACGCGAAACAGTTCATGTGAACCGAATCAAGCCATACTACGATCCGTCTGTTCTGTCGGCTCCATAAGTCGCCAGGATGGCTCCTTCTCTACTCGGGGGGAAAATGTAGTGTGGTAATCTTCGTCTTCATAGCCACTGCCATGCATCGCGTGCTGGCGCGCTCGAGGACGAAGAAGTTGGTCGCTGCCTTGCTGATTCGCCACGCCTGACGCTCCGCTGCGAGTTCCTTCTGAGCGGCTACATCCATCTGAATAAACACACCCCTATAATATATATATATATATATATATATATATATATATATATATATATATATATGCATGCCTCACAGATGTGCAGATGATGGGACGCTTAGAGGGAACGCTGATGCCAAAATTGTGACTCATCCGTTCGAAGTGGTGCGAAACGATTCGTTACAAAATGGAGCACAAAATTTCTAGTCGTGTTAAGGCCCAGTTTGTGCGATGGATACTCACCGACGACCTTTGAACATCTAATCCGCACTCAAAGGCGACCTTCAAAAGGCCTTGGAGGCCCGACGCGTGGTCGCAGATTGACGCCATTTCGTTTGGTGCTGAACATGTTGGCGCCCAAATTTGTAACATATAAGCGAAACTCCGATATAACGAATTAAGACCACCGAGTGTAACGAAGACGGTTTTCTAAATGAGTTTGTAATCTGCATGACAGGTGGCATTGGAGGCGTATGAAGCAGGTGGCTTATAAAGGAGGGAATGCTCTATATACGAGGACTATATATTGAGGACTGCCTCTATATACATGCTGGTTGCGTGATAGCCACGACTACGGTATAAATATAACATGGAGAATGTTTCCAAAATACATTACGGCACTGCGGCATACGTGGGCTGTCAAGTCGGCAGAGACTTGTCACAGTGGCCGGCCCAAATTTACAGACGCATGCTCGCCGATTCCTAATGATGCGTTTGGAGTGCATGCTTCACTGAAGTGGCTGCGTTGCTTGGGCTGTCACAGGACGTAGCTGCAACACAATCGGCTGCCGTCGAGATTTGAACGGCATAGACGTGAAGGCGATATCCGTGATTCTGCACAGCACTGCATGCAAACGTGAGTGTGACATTTAAAATCTGTGCTTGAGGAATTCATTTCTGAAGTTCAGTTTCACGAATTCACCGCAATCGAGGCAATATTGTGAAGACAAAGTTCTTGTGGCAGTCTAATCCGGAGGAACTGATCGCGTCGTACCTTTTGCGCGGTCCGCAAGAAACGCTTATGCAGTTGGCATTGTTATCTTCGTGGCGCGAGATGATCGATCTAGTGCATGCTGTCAACTTTTGCAGCAGTTTTTTGCTGGTGTTCGCATAATGGCGGTTTGCGAATTTAGACCAGTATATCGCTGTCGGCTTATTGGCATGTCCACATACGCAGTCCTGGATGTGTCAGCGCTCGCAGTCGTCGGGGCTTCTCAGATGTAATTTTTACTTGAGCTGCGGCCAAGCCGGGAGCACTGTAATTTGAACCGTTTGGAGCCCTTTTGCCTTGTCGTACCGCACTATCCGCTCCGTGCTGTGTTTTGTCTTGCCTTATAAAAGCACTGCTCCCTTAATTCTCTAGCAAATCATTGGCTCCTCTCGAGCCTCGGCCGCATGTTTTGTATCACAGAAGCATTCAATGTTGTATCTTTGTAAAGCGCATTTCTGTGGAAGCGGAATAAAGCGTTGTTGTTTTACGAATATTGAAACTATGACTCGTCGGGCGAGACCCTGGCTCCCGGACACGTTCTCCACACGAGGGGGGGGGGGGGGGCTTCAAATTATGTACTAGAATTGACTAGACCTGCATTTAGTCTAATGCGATTGTCATCGGCGTATGTTATAAGGGATGTAGCAGTTATGGGTTTTATACTCGACACGGACTATATAGCACCTGCAGACATTCTTTGCACAGATTCTGTAGACGGCGCGTGTGACCGAAGTAATAGTGCATATCAGAAATGGTTGGACGTCACAGCTCGTTTTTGTGCACGCATTCTTGTCGCACGTCTCTCGTAGATGGAGTTGCTTTGGGAATTTAAACCCTATAAACAAAACCACCTTTATTGCTACGTACTGGTTTCGAGCCATTTTTCAACATGCCTGGAATGTGCTACAATATTATGGCACACTGTATCTACCAACGTATTCGTTATAGTGATTAGAAGATTCCCTTATAACTAAAAGGCCAATTGATACAAACACATCTCTCTACATATGACACAACGATAATACGAGCCTTTTCATTTTTTTCGGCCTACTGCTATATCAAGAATTCACCAGTCATGTTCTCGAATCAGTAAACTCCAGAGTACACAGCATCCAGGCATTCTTATTGGAACAAGCAATGTGCACGCAGCAGCGCTCATCATACGCCGCCAGAGCAGGTGGCCACGGCCGCCCTGGGCAACGCGACGGCGGACAGCGCACACAGAAACATGGCGGCGGCGACTATTGATTGATTGATTAAAACTTTAATTTTCACCGATTTAGGAGGCCCCCTACTCAACGGTCCTGGCACGCAGGCCTGAGAAACGGGGGCTGCAGCCTCCGCGACTAAGGACTGGCGAATATACATTGGTTATTCGCGACGTCCCCGCTGACCAGCAAAAAGCCGCCCGCCTGGCAGCTGAGGCGGCGGCGACTACTTCAATGAGTGACATCACCCTAAGCGGAGGCGCACGACGTGAGTCACCCTAGCAACGACTTAGCAACGACTAGGGGTGCCTCGATGTAGGGCGGCGGCGCTGGCATCGAGGCACCATAGCAGCGACCACCGCCGCGCGCCATCACCTGGTAGTTCCGAAGACAAGGCGGCGTAACGAACGCCCACCACCCCGCCAAGTAAAGCTGATGACATCGATTGCGGAACAGAAGAATCCGCTCTTCTCCCCAGTGTTATCTTGGGGCGTCTCGTTTGACTGGTACAAATGCCGCGAACTGAGATTCTCTTCGAGGAGGCAGCAGGAGCAGCCCTGTGACCGTGACAGTCTTCATGGTACGTCGCGATATGCGTCAAGGTACTACAGTCGCCGTGAATAAAAAACTCGCTTCTCCCGTGTGTGGAGGGCACTTTCTCTGAAGGCAATCGACTTATCCCTTTTAATATGTTGTGCGCCTCTATAATTTGCGATTTATAAGAGGAAGGTACCGACGAATTTCTTCTCCCGGAATCGACAAATGCATTTTTCTTGAGAATAAAGTGTAAAGTTTGGTATTGTACTTTAAGCTGTGGACCTTCGCCACCAGCTGAACAACATACACTAAATGCAAAGGTTTCTTCGATATGCTGCGTGATATAATTACACAATATAATATATAGTAAACTCTAAATCTATTTTTATGCCAAAAGAGAGTTATATGCTTACCTGAAAAATTATTGATCGTCAGAGTATTTCACTTCTACAAGGACAGATGAGTCAAACGTAATTACACCACTAAAGTTAGAGCTTAGTCTTTCAAACGCACTTTCGTGGTCCCAAGAATTCATGAGCGGAAGGAATTTCCAAGACAACTGGTTGAATGTTCCGGTTTACATGATTTTGAAAAAGCACGTTCAAAACATTTATATTCGGTGAAAGTAGTGAGATGTTCTAGCGAGATATGGGTAGTCTTTTGAATGTTGACAGCCATTGAAAATGTAATATTTTATTTTACTTCATATTACTGCGTGAGCTTTCTTTGTGTTCTAAAATAATGACCTGCTTGACTCTATCTACAGCTGTTTCGTGCGAATCTTGTGATCCTTCTTTGTTATTGATAAACATTCGTTTTCTTCTCCCGCGTTTCAGCCCCATAAGTACGAACCAGTAACATTCGGCTCTTATATACAATAGGTCTCAATGAATACTGAGAGCTGCATTTCAGGATCGCATAGAACGCGCCATGTGCCCTTCATTCTACGTGGTTCGGCTTGGTTTCGATTTATTGGTTTTAACGCCCCAAATCAATTCAGGCTACTACAGCCGCCATAGTGTAAAGCTCTGCAAATTTGGACCACGCGGGGTTCTCAAATGTCCACTGACATCGCACTGCACACGCACGTTGCGGCCGAGATTCAATCCTCCATTCACGGAAGCAGATATCGAGCGCCCTATCCACTGCGCCACCGCGGCCATTCTCAAACAATTCAGATGCCTGTACATATTTTGCTTTCGCGATCCAGAACTACGTGTTACTACATGATCTAATTAGACGTAATCCTTCTCTACTTCCGGTGGCTCACTGCCAAACTCGAACTGCTGCTCGTTTTCGATTCTGTTAAAAAATATGTGAGCATTGCAAATAATAATTTTAGCCCTACAGTTCTTCAATGCTTGTCTATGTCAATAATAACTCGATATAATTTATCATCTGCACTACAAAACAGGGCAATCTCATTCTGTGACCTGATATTAGTAATATGTTATTCACTAGCCCTTATTCATTACCGTTCCCAGTCCCGCTGCATGATAATTCTCTTAAACAAGCGCTAAGTAGTAATGTGCAGACAGTTTTGTTTCTCGAAAACGTTTGGAATTTAATTTGTTCGTGGAAGAGTATGGCAGCTGTATGTACGTCTTCACATCATGCAAAGACGAATTTTGTATAAGACAGCTCCGCCACAATATTCTTGTTGCGTAAAACTGCTTCTGATAGCATCGAGGATTTGCGTGGAGGTGTTTGACGCGAAAGCTATTTCTGAACGATAAAGGGATGTCTTGCTGTAGTGGCCGGCATTGTGCTAAATATCTCGTAATTGCTTGCATTGGAAGGTGAGTGAAGATGGACATAAAATGCGATCACAGGAGCGTATGATGACCTAGAAACTACGGTGACGAAAATTAATGTAAAATAATTTAAAAAATACAGTAGGCAGCCCTCCTACACAAGAAAGAGTGAGTTACGAAAACTATGTTCATATGCAGTGTCCAAAAGTGTTAAAATCGACACATTTGAAATTCATAGCATGCTCGCTCTTTTATCATTCGATAGCACATGAAAGAGAAGTCGCCACTGCTACACTTAAAGGGCACCACTGCGCGTTGTCTGAAAAATGGTGTCCGCAAATGAAATTATCTCTTTGAAATGACCACATGCAGGCACGAAATTTACTCCTTATACCAGTGCAGTGGAAACCATGAGAACTAAAAGACCATTGACATGATGCTTGCGATTTTGCTTTAAAAAACTCCCAACTTTGAAACTTGACGCACGAAAATCGAAAATTTATTTGCGTTGAAGCAGAAAACATTCCTACTATGAACTTTATTACACATTGGACAATATCTATGAATTTACCGTGAAATATGAAATTTCAAAATGAAAAACAAACCTGTGATTATTCGCATAAATCATTAAGGCTCCATACATTTTCACGCTTTTCTCCACCCCACAAATCAGGGATCACAATGCGAAGCGTCCTAAGCATGACTCTCGCTTTAGCACCCTTCAATGAAGACTTCTTACACCTGCGTTGTTTTGCTTTACATAACCAAACTTTATTGGTGCATGTTGCGGACTTGGAACGTGGAAGACTATGACGTGACGTCAAAAATATTACTGCAGATTAAGCTCTTGTGTAAGACTGATGACACAGCGATGCTGTTTTCGTTTGGTTTGACTATGTTGTTAGCGATTACACTTCGAGAATCTTCATTAATATCTGTTGCCATCGCTGAAGTGTGACAGACACTGCGCCTTTTGTTTCCTGCAAACCAATTTGAACCCTGCTTTACGTTTCCTCTGTGTGCTTTGTGGTGCGGCGTTCGAGGAAGCCCGAAATGAAAGGAACAGCACCGATGTCTGGATAGGACGCACCGCGTAGTCAGTCATTGACGTAACGTCATGATAATGCCATTTTGATTATTATACATGAGTGGATTGACATCATGAAAACGTCATATCCGGTCATTATGGTGTCATTACTGCGAATAGATGCAGTTGCGCACTCTGCACGGAACAACCTCAGGCTTAAACAGCATCACTGATAAAAAAAAACTGTCACGTTATTAGCGCATTCCCGCACCCCGATTGTGTGGCTTCTAGTCACGGTTTGAGTGAACCAAATTGCTCTCGTGAGTAGACAGTGCAGATCCAGTGGTAGTCTGATATATTGGCGATGGGTGCAGCGAGCTCACCGCCATCGCTGCAACTTGATCCCCCTTGTGAGTGAGCCTGCTGGTTGACAAGGGAGCCCGAACATAGAGTTTCTTACTCTTACCTAGAGGGAAAGCTCTGCTGCCATCTATGGGAGTTTACATGGAGTTTCCAGACGACCAGTTCTGCCACCATGGGCGCTCAAAGGATCATGGGCCGGCGAGCTACTGAGTGCGGAACTACAACTTTTGGCCAAAACCAATGCAAAGATAAACGTTGTTATACCATAAATAATGTCTTTTCATTCAATATTGTGACTATAAATTTTAAAAAGGCAGAGAAACAGCATGTCAGTGTGAAATTTATATAATATAAGCGATAGCTCTTTTTCCTATTGGCTTAGTTTTGAGCAGCACAAATACCAATATTTTGCACTTAATGGGCAAACTAAGAGGAAAAAACCGTTTTGGAAAAATCTATGGTTGTGCAATTACTTAAGGACGTTTTTAGTGGCATTTCAAGAAACAGAAACCTTTTTTTGGCGACGTCTTCTTTGCACCTTCACTACTATGGCTTTTGCGGCCTATGTACGCACCTCGAGTTGAAGGTGATGATGAAAGAGAAACATTATAGTAACGCCACTTCATGCAAACGAGAAAAACCGACTGTTCCGCAATAAGTAGCACACCGGCCCATGACTCTTAGCGCGTTTATGGTGGCTGAAGTGCCGCGCCTTCAGCTTTCCCTCTAGTTAGTGTAAAAAACTCTATGAGCCCGAATAAGTTAGTCATGCGATCTTATTTGCATTCCGCGGGAGCTCTTTTTCGATCGTTAAAAAGGGAGGCGAGGTTTTTATTGTCAGATATAAATAAAATGATCACTTCTGAACGTGGTCTCCAGGTCTTGAAATCTCACCTTTGGCTCGATTCAATATTTATAAAGTGGAAAAGTTATCCGAAGTTCTAGTTAATTAGTGTATGTATTTTGTGATTTTAACAACTTTGTTTGTTTTAGTTATTGTATTATTTTTTTGTTCTATTTTTCTCCGTTGTTTACGTCCCCTCCGGAAGTACAGAAGTTGTAAGGCGGCACTCGTGTCACTTATACTGTCGGTCCTTGGTAAAAGTGCGCTGTTATGTCACATCTAAATGAAGTACCAATCTAGCCCTTCAAACTATGGTGCTATAAGTTCCCTGAGTTTATTTTAATACATTAAAGTGTACAAAAAGGGCGTCGTTGATCGTAGCATGATTGCAAAAATTGCCTCTGGTTTGACCAATGGCCGGGAGCAAGATCTGCGGCGAACGCGGCGGCACCTCTGAGTCACTGCACCGCGGAGGAGTCGGCGGTGGCCCTTGCGCGCCAGCCGTGTTCCTTGTGCTGTCACTCGCTCCTCGCGCATGCGTAGCTTGATCATCGGGGCTAAGCGAATTGGCTCAGCTACTAACGTAGTGTTGCTTGCGCAACAAAAATAATTGCTTCACAGGGAAGAAAGATAGTGTATCTTTTAGGCTTGTTTCGTGGACATCTGAACAGCGCGATAAGGGGAGGGAAGAAGGTGGAAGTGAAAAATCAAAAGTTGAAAGCGGCACCGTAGTGGAGTGCTGCCGAGTAATTTTGGCCAACTGGGGATCATTTAAGTGCAGTGACATTGTACTGGAAACCGACGCCTCTCCGTTTCGCCTCCATCGGATCACAGCTGCCGGCAGTCGGGTTTGAACTCGGGTACTCCATTGCAGTAGTGGGGTATGTTAACCAGCCCTGTCCCGGTGGCACAATGGTCAAAATCCCCGACTACTATACCGGAGTTCCCGGGTTGGAAACAGATTGCCGGTGGGCACGTTGGAGGCGATAAGGAGAGGCGTCGGTTTGCAGAGCGCAGTGAGCGAACGACAAAGATTGTCAGGTGGTCGAACTTACTCTGTGGCTCTCCTCTCTTGCCACTTTCACTCCCACCTTCCTCGCATCCCTCCAATCCAAGACGGAGAGTTTTAAAGTGAACATGTTTGATGGTTTTGATATCAAGTCAGGTTGCCAATAAACAAAATTTCTAACATAATCATAATGTCGGCCTGGATATTCGCGCGCCGTATTTTAGCACAGTCGTCGCGGAAGCAGAGAGGTTTAAAATATTAAGATTAATAAAGAAACACTATATACTCTTGAACACCAGGACAGAAAGGCAACTTTGAGACGGCAACGGCGAGAGTTGTGAATGGGCTAGACTGTCCTTGAACTACATAAAATCAGTGGGAGAGCCGGCTCTCCAGAGGCGATCTCGGTTGTCAACAAGGTCTGATCCAGCACGCCCAGCGGGCAGCGAAGCTCAGCGGAGCCCTGGAATAGGGGCACCGACCATGTGAGAAGAAAGAAGAGGGACCTCTTCTTTCTTGTCTGCTACTAGCACAAGACCTCTCTAGAGCAATAAACGTCTTTCCTTTCATATTTTTTAAAATGTGCAGCTTTCGGCGGAGCTCTATAAAAACCCAGCCCTGAAAGTCGGCTTCAGAGCTTCTGAAGGCATCATAAAAATAAATGAAATCAGTGACGCCTGGCTACGATGATTCAAATAAAGTATCAGCTTCTATTACGACTTTAACAAAGTGTTGGTGATTAAGCATGGCTAGAAACTAGTGATACGATTTAAGCTGGGAGAGTAACGGAAATATCCCTATTATCAACGCCGATCAATCAGCGCTTCTTCTAAGTTTATAAATACAGGAGTAGAAAACTGCCGTATCAATCACTTTTTGTGGAGACTTGAAAAGTGCTGTAGGCAAGGGAGGAACCTTGTAGCGAAAGAGAAAAGAGAACATGAGGTGCTTTATGGAGGGCTCCGGATATATTTAGACCATTTGGTCACCTTTAGCGTGCACCGATATCGCACAGCCCAAGGACGACTCGCCTTTTCGTATCCATCGACACGCCGGTGGTGGCCGTCTGTTTGGAACCAGGGCATGCCAGATCCGTAGTTGAGTGTCTTAACCACTGCACCAATGAAAGCATATAAGCAATTTATTTGTTCAGACGCTGTACAAGTCCATTGATCGGCGCCTGGGAAGCAGTTCTCTCACCAGGGCTGTGTAATTGAATAAGAACTGCGTAAGCTCCATCGTTTGCTCTTCCTCTTATCCGTTAAGACAACGTCTGTTGGGCCCATAAAATAAACAAAAAAACCTGACGAAAGTTTCAACTCCCAATAAAGAGCTAGTTAAAAGGGCCCCAACATACGTCTGTTAAAAATGCCTAAAGTGGACGGCTCCCGTCACAATTCTTTGATCTCGCTAATTCAATGCCGCGAAAAAATTTGGCTGTCGGCTTACCTCAAATCGGCATGACTGAAGTTACCACAAAAATCTCTCTCCCACATCTCGTCGGAGTTTCTGCAGATTGACATATTACTAAGCCAACCCCACGTTTGGATTGCAGATTGTTCATTTTATTTTAGCAGCCGAGGAATGTTCTCCAGTTGCGTCATTACCATGGGGAAAGTTACGATGAAAAACAAGAAGGCAAACATAGAACGAGTGCTCAATGCTCTGTACACTATAATAGCACAAGCAATCTAATTACAGAAGACTGACAAGCTCATCCTGCATGAAAAAGTAACTTTCTAAAAGGTGCGATAAACTGGCTACTAGAAATGAGGCGACGCCGGCCTCCTATATCGTCTTAGGAAAATCGGTCGTTTTATTTCCATTCAAGAGGGCTGCGCCTGAAAATGTTTTATTGCAAAATAGTAATTCGTTTTGTTACATACAACGAAAACATATATCTTCATTATGGGCTGAATTATTTAGGCAGATCTAGGAATATACCCTACTATTTCAATAAGTTGACTGCTTAAGAAATTTAAATGCCTGTCTTAAAGAGCGTTAAATTAAATACCAGTTGGTACAGCCGTGGGTACTGTGAAGCCAAAGCGGTGTCGACACCATGTTCGCCGTCACCAAAAAAACTTTCAAGCATATTTTTCTCGCTTCAGTGGACTGCCATTGTAGGCCTCAGATTTTGTTGCTCGTCTTTCTAATCCGGGTAATCTTTGCTGTGAATTTTGTTAAATGGAAAAGACCTTGAAAATAAAGTGGGTGCCGTATATTTCCCTTTAACTAATTTCTTCTGAGGCCCTTGAAGCCTCAAGATGTGTTACTGAAGCTGAGATGTGTTACTGAGTTTAACAAAGCCTCCAGAATATGTTTTTTAAAAGGAGATACACATCTTTGACATGATCGTTTATCTGGCATGCAATTTCAACAAATTAAATTTTGCACACTCATTCGTATTAGATTTGTGACATCGATATAAATGCATTCGCCATTTTAAAAAACTTCTCCTATGAAGTAGACTTCAATGCATGTAAAAGACCCCTGCTTATTCTTCGTGCACTATACAATACATTGGATGGAGAGGTGTTTCTATAAGTGGCTACGTGGCACGATGAGCCAGTATACGTGTGTGAGGTATAATGGAACAGTGCCGCAAGACATCCAGCACGTGTAGACGTGCTGTGCGCATGCCGACACACTGAACGAAGAGCAAAATCTATGTAAAAATATGGCACAATTTTGAAGAATGTCTTTCCTGCCTTCGAAACCTGCTCGCATTTCATAGAATTGAAAGGCAGAATAGCTTTGCATACTTTTCCTTTTGACTTTTCATGAGCTCGGGCTAACTGAATGAACAGTCTAGGTTTCGCAGGAATCGGGCTAAGTGGCTAATGCCAATGTCACTTTCCAGTGTTTTGCGTTGAGATAAAGGTGTATTACCAAGTCTATTTTGTTGTCCTTTTTTGAGTAAATGAGTATTTTTTTATTTAAATTTACTGACATGCGGGGCCAGTAGCTACCCGCAAGAGCTGGCGCCAGCGCGACGTCCCGCAAAAAGAACGCATTTGGTTTTTCGATTCTATATATAATTGGTTCAGAGGAAGGGAAAGGCGGGGTATCTGCCACACTTGTTTTGTAGACGCCTTGTTTTGTAGACGGGGAAGGGAGGAAGGTGGGAGTAAAAGTGGAAAGAGAGAAAGAGGAACCGTAAGTGGAGGACTACGGAGTAATTTCTACCAATTGGGCATCATTAACGTGACTGGCATCGCATAGCACGCGGACGCCTCTCTGTATCGTCTCCACCGAAACGCAGCCGCTGGCTGTCGGGATCGAACCCGGGTACTCCGGCACAGTAGTCGGGCGTCTTAGCACTGCACCGCCGCAGCGGGGCTGGGTTTCCGATTCCAGTAAGCGATATACCTCGTAACCAAAAAACGGCTTAATGTTCACAATTTCGAAGAGTAAATTTTTCAACCTATTTATATAATCGCAGATATTCGCCAATTAATTAAGCATTGATGTGTTGGGCAACTTTGCAGAGCCTTCTTATGAAGCTATTAAAAGAGGTGCCCGTTAAGAGTCTTTTTATTGCAGTAATTGCATTCAAGTTGCATAGGTGAGAGTTGTATTTCCTGTCAATATTTTGTTCATCATTTCACAGATAACCTCTCTCTGCGACGAACGGTGTTTTCTGAGATCGAGTTTCATTCCTTCCAGAAAATCCCAGCTACCAGCTTCAAGTTGGTCGATTAACTTCGTATCAACTTAAACACATATTCAGGTATGTGCTGCCACCTTCCCCTTCCATCCTTGATATTCCATCGGACAGAGTGCCTCCCCTTGGACAGATAAAGACGTCGCTGTTTGCGCAATTAATAGTATAATTTATCCATGTTAAGCAGTCACCAGCACCCTGAAATAACCCTGGCAAATATTTCAACGCGCCTGGACTCGGACCACGCCTCTGCGTTTAAAATGCAGTATGTTAGAGATTTTGTAAGTGTAAGAATGACTACCCCTTTTCTAGTTTCCATTGAGTATATGTATACTCCCGAGCTCCCGTTACAGCCATATGTTTAAAAGTACATAAAATGTTGGGTGTTGTTCCCAAGTCAAACCCATGTTTGGTGCATATGCTTAGCTCAAATTTTACGCGCGTTTTACGTGGTCTGTTCAATCGCTCCCGAAGAAAATGTAATGATTTCTTACGGACATAATCTCCATCTACGAAAGCAGAAATGTATATTAAGGAGTAACTAAAATCATTGTCAAAAGTGCCAGTCAACAGTGGTGCACTGTGAATATCACCACATGCATTTATGTGTTGGAACTAAACATGATTTCGTTGAAAATTACGCGCAAGAAGTGTATATAGCGAAAATACATAGCGACAAAGCCATCTTCATATGTTTCGAAATGTTATTTCAAACTTTTGGTACCTTCGAGCTCATTGCCAAGTGACTAAATTAAGGAAACGAATTTTACATTTTACTTTCATCTCAAGGGCAACAATTGCAACAACACATGCTTTTCAAGTTGCTCGCAATTTTCAACTTTGTGGAAATTCAATACAAAATACTTTGCCTCGAAATCTAGAACTAAAATATGTTTGCTAAAATTTTAAATCATGACTTGTTCATTACATTTTATTTTGAAGGTAATATTTGCCATTTGAAACCACCAACCAAATACTGCAGCAGGATTTCTTTACCATGATATATAATAAAATCTAGTACTCGGTAAAAATTCTCTATAGCATATTCTTGAAAGGTATAGGCATCCAAGGAATAGTATTTTGCTTTAAGCAAGCAGCTTTTTTGTTTTCTATAATATCAAACAACTCTTTGGGAAGTATTTTACCTTTTATAGTGCGTATTCTCTCTCGTGCATATAATCTTTCCTTGCGTATTTTGTTTCTTGGTCTGTGAAGTTACATAACCCTCATAAAAATGATGGTTCATTGTTACAAACTTTGGCCTATCTTATAAAAACATATTACGCGCGTATTCCATCTTCACACATCCTCGTCTAGGCTTTTGGTTGGGTCAGCTATGTATGAATTATTAATTAGGAAGATTTTTCTTGTGTTGGTCTGATTTTTTTATTTTCTTGGAAAACAAAAAATATTTGATGTACTGAAACTATTACTCTTATTTCTCTGTAGCCGTGCACCCAAAGGTGTTTTGGTTATTTTTTACTACGTAAATATACGTGGTCTTCATTACGCCACAGGAAAAGAATTTTTGTAAAAGGATTCTTGATTGGCTAGTGATAGAGTTTTTATATACACGTAACCATTTTAATCCTAAACCCAAATTTTTACCATGATTTGAGCAGTTTTGAAATGTAGGCTAGGTTTGTTAAAACAGACTCTGAAACAACTATTTTGCTTCGAATGCGATCCTTACATCAAGAGAATTGACTTCTCAGAGTCCGAGGAGGTTCCGACCGCTCATGTATCATCTGGTAGAGTGGCATTCATCACGTAATTCCTGCAGCTGAACTGCGCTCTGGGACTAGGCCTAGTGCCGTCCGTGGCACGCTGGCGGAGGTACCTTCGTCGGCGCCGCCTGTCTCGACGGCATTACCGACAGCACAATTGACATCCGAGCCTGGGTCCCAACTCCTGGTTCCTGCTCCTGGTCCATCGGCTGCAGCACATATCCTGCCGTCTCAAAATGCACATCAGCCTGTGAGTGATCTGTCCCGAGGGCGGAGGTCGGGAATGGTTAAACAGCTTCCACTTGGTGATGGAGTTTCCACCAATGTGAGTGAGCAGCCGAGCACGCCAATGGACGTGTCTTCAGCGCTACCTTCTGGACGGGCGGCACAGCGCGGTGCTCAGAAGCGTCCTTCAGAAGACATTGCACCGGGATCATCTACCGCAAACAACAGTTCACAAGGCAAGCGCTCCTGTACAACAACTGATCACCCGGTATTTTCAACACCCGGATCACCATGCTATAAAGTGACCATCAAGGCTCTGACAACCGAGTGCCTTACTGAGATACCGAACAGAGTTATTCAGACGAATCTGGACGCATGTCTTGGAACCAAGGGTTTCCGTGGTTTCACGGCCAGGAAGAAGTCGAATACAATTGCTGTGTGGCTCCCGAGTTTGGCTGCTGTTGAGTGTCTTCAAACACTTAAATGTATTTCAGTAACAAGCGAAGTATCGGTTCCAGTCCAGGTTTACCTTGTTGATGGTTCCGATCTACAACGCTGCATTGTCTACAACGTAGACGTTGACGAGGACCAGGCTACACTTCAGCGTGAGCTCTACTGCCCTACTCATCATGTGATTCAAGCTCGTCGCATGGGAAAGGGGCGCTCTTGCATCGTCACCTTGCAAGGCCCCGTGACTCCCCCAACTCGCCTATACTATTATGGCTGCATTCTACGCCCTCGACGTTATAAACCAAGTGTCGTCTACTGTTATACCTGTTTCCGACCTGGACATATGCATAGGTCCTGTCCTTTTACAACACCAGATGACGCTATGCCAGAAGAAACAGTATCTTACCGATGCGGACTTTGCAAAGCTAATGACCATGACATCACCTCTCCAACTTGCCCAACAAAGCAGAAAGCAAATCAAAAGGTCCGTCGTGGAATACAAAGGCAATGGTCTCAACAGGGTACTTCAACACCGATTCAGACATTCAACAGATTCGAGGCTCTCCAATTAGATGACGATGAATGGCCACAGCTATCTGAGACAGAGCCACCGGCAATCTGTACACCACATGCTTACAGCGCTAATGTGAGTGCACAACGTCGTCACAAACAGAGTACAAACGGGAAGGACATGCCGGAACCTCCGCAGGACGATGTGACAGCAGTTGACGACCAAATTGAAAGGCTTTTAGCGGAGGTCTATGAGCTCCGCAAACATCGTGAACTGCTTGCTCGTCGTAGGCGAGCAACGGAATCTCAGACCGCGAATATCAAGGCTGCCTCGCCAACGATTATGTCCCACACTCCCATGCCGTTCACTGATTCCCAAAAGTCTTCTGCTGCCCTGCCTGATAACTCTTCGAAATCGTTACTGAGGTTTATGGTCACTCAATTATCTAACCTGACATCTGTGCTTTTGCGACATCTGGACTCATAATCAAGATGGCGACTACAAGATATCGCGGTGTGCTTCAGTGGAACTGTAGAGGGCTCTCCACAAAGTTTGGAGAGCTCAAATCCCGTCTTCGCATGAACAAACTTCATGTATGGGCCATGCTACTGCAGGAGACGAACGCGTTGCCACCCATTCCTGGTTTCAGTGGATACGTGTCTCCTTCCATGCACGACCGACGTGTGCACACGGATACTCCTCCGGGAAAGGTGGCTATGTATGTTGACACACGGTTTCCTCAGGTACGCCTTGCTCTGGAAAATTGGTGTACTTCATATCAGGAGGTTGTTGCAGTGGCAGTCAAATTTGGTAAGGCAACTGTTGTAGTTGTGTCAGTTTATGTAAGACCTGGTGGTGGCTCTCCCTCCCGCATAAATCTGGGATGGTTACTGAATGTTAGGCAACAATACCCGGGATGTCCAGTTTTAGTTGGGGGTGACTTCAATGCGCCTCACCCGGACTGGGGATACCCCACCTTAAGTCCTCGCGGCAGGCGAGTGCGAGACGCCTTTACGGATGCGCTGTTTATTCTCCTGAACCATCCAGATACACAAACAAGGACTGTGCTTCATACTAGGAGTGGAACATACGCTCCAGATTTTACGTGGTGGTCAGGAACCGGCACTCCCTCGTGGCACTTAGAGCCGGACTGCTGGGGCAGTGACCATCATCCTATTGTCATTGGTCTCTATCCATCACAGGCCCGACGATTACGCCGCAAGTGTACAGTTGTCCATTGGGACAATTTCCGCGCCATTCTTCAAAACCACTCTGTGGAGTCTGCCCCATCGCTTCTAGACCGCATAAAAAGAGCACTAAATGAGGCTACAACCATTACCTGGGTGGAGGTTGGTCGACCAACCCCGGATGTGCCTCTGCTCAACTTGTGGGCTGCTCGTCGACAAGCGGAATTGACTGCAACCAGAGACCCAACTTCTGCGTATGCACGTACAAGACTAAATTACATTACTGCTAATGGACGACAATGGTACCTGTGGTGCGAGCAGTTCTCCACACAGTCATCGAATGCCCATCTTTGGCGAACTTTCCATGCCATGGAGCACGGTTGTCGTCGTCCTGATGCAGCGGCCACAGCATGCTGTGCAGCAAACTTGTCTCCGAATGATTTCGCAAGACAAGCAGCACGCAAGTTTTTCCCCAAGTACGACGTGTTGCCTGCGCCAGTTACAAGACCTCACTTGTGGGGCATGCCAGCCCATGTCGATAAGCTGCCATCTGCTGCCGACACCGAGGGAATCGCGAGCCCATTCTCCATGCCCGAATTGCTTGCAGCTATAGATGAAGCTAACCGAAAGACAGCGCCCGGTCCGGACTCCATTAAGTACAAGGTTTACAAGAACCTCAGTGGTGATGCACTTCCTCAACTCCTTGACACCATTAACAAGGTATGGCTAGACGGTGATGTACTAGACAGCTGGAAATCGGCTATTGTGATCCCTATTCCAAAGCCGGGGAAAGCCCCAACAGACCTAAGCAACTTTCGACCTATTTCCTTAACGGTAACAATTTGCAAGATTGCTGAGAAAATGCTCGCCACACGAATCTCGTGGTGGCTTGAACATCACGGTTTCTACCCCCCGGCCCAGATTGGCTTTCGACCATCTATAGGCACAGAAGACGGATTGGCTGTCTTGGCGTCATCCGTATTATCATCAACACGCAGCAACAATGTACGCACCGTCCTCGCCATGGATTTAGAAAAGGCTTACGATAATATCAGTCATGCTGCCATTCTGGATTCAATTGACATGTTTCATTTACCACTTAGAGTACGCAATTTTGTAAAATCTTTCCTTGAAAGTAGACAATTTGCAATACACCTCAATAACGAGGCCATAGGATCATTTGTCCCTCTTCGCGGCGTGCCCCAGGGATCGGTGTTGTCACCAACATTATTTAATATTGCGTTTATCTCACTTGCATGGCGGTTACATGAAATTTTTGATGTTAAATTCTTAATGTACGCTAATGACATCACGGTGTGGAGCACACACAACGACCTACTGACTCAATCATCGGCCCTGCAATCAGCTTTAGATATTACGTGCACATATGCATCTTCCATTGGCCTTGAACTTTCCGCCAGTAAGACTACGTTCATATCAGTCGCCAACCGCTGGGGCCGCCGTAAACTATCGGCAACTCCTATTCATCTACATCTATCCGGAACCCCACTTCAGGAAAGTCCAACAGTAAAAATATTGGGCTTAACAATTCATGAGTCAGGAACTGGAACCACATGGCTGTGTGGCGCTAAAAAACAGGCGTTACAGACACTGGGTTTAATTAGACGCATTGCTCCAAAAATGGGCGGCGCTCGCTCAGATGTTGCGAGACAGTTGGTGAGGGCAGTTGTGCAACCGCGCCTTGTTTATCAAGCCCAATTTCAGCATTTGACAAGGGCACAATGGGATCGACTTGAGGCTATAAATCGAGAGGCAATGAGGGTCATCACCTGCCTCCCTCGCATAACACCAGTCGTGGCGCTCCAAGAAAACGCACAACTAAACACAATAGATGAACTGGTGCAACAACGACGTGATGCACGCAAGCTTAAGGCCACACTCTCTCACGCAACGTGTGCTCTGAAGGCTTATGCTTCGAAACATTCAATACTACCACCGCCACTGCCAGTTCTTCCTCCTTGGCGTTTTGTACAGCTGAGCAATAACAAGCCAACTGATTTACGCCGACCAAGAACACAGGAAACGGCGTCGTCACTTCGCGACCGAATTATGGAACAAGACGCCCGCTTGCCACATGGTTCCTTTATAATTTACGTCGACGCAAGCATCAAAGCCTGTGAAGTGATAACAGCAGTTTACTGTCCTAGCAAATCTTCATTGAACAAGACGTCAACATTTCAATTACCGGAACCTCCATCTTCTTTTTGTGCGGAACTGCTTGCAGTGCAAGAGGCGCTTCGCTCTGTGACCGCCATTCCCATGCTTCCCACGGCCCATATTATCATACGTACAGATGCTCTCCATGTGACAAAGCTACTTAGACGAGTTAGTAGTAGCCCGGAAATCTGCCAGAACATACACAGTCTAGCGGCTCGCATACCAAATCCAATTCGTATTGAATGGACCCCACGTGACCTTTTAAGTGCTCAAAGCCAAGTAGATTCTGCTACCCGCCTTTCAAATTCAACATCGACATCGCCAAACCTCATAAAATTGGACAATGCCACCCTGCTTTTAACAAGAAAGGAGCACCTCCGGCGCCGTACACGTGCTCTTATACCTCCGTGTACGGTAAGCCTCCCCCGCGGTCTAACCCGTGCAGAGGAGGTGGCGCTTCGGAAGATTCGAGTTGGGGTGGCCCTAACACCAGCAGTGATCCGAAAGTGGCCACAATTTCGGTATTTATATCCACACCCTGGGTGCCCCATCTGCAAGTCAAGAAATAAAGAAGCTGACATCCATCACCTACTGTGGGATTGCCCAGCGTTGAAGCCAACGCGGATCCGGCACCTGGTGGCAGCTGGCCTCTCCCCCCATAATCCGCAGTCATATGCTGTTTGGACACTGGGACCGCATCATCGTTCACTCCTCGATTTCATTGCATCAGCCAACCTTTTTTCATTTATTTGACCACACCCTTCATCCATCATAACATTCCTTTTATGCCCTGAGGAAATAAACTTCGCAAAAAAAAAAAAAAAATGGCCTTCTAGATGTAGCAGAATTTGTAGATGATCCGGTACAATCTTGTGTCTAATGTGTTAGAGAACAAAATAAACAGCTGCTAATAACAAAAAGCTCTATAAATAAAATTTCAGACCACTAGGGTATTGACATTTATGGCAGTAAGCAATAGGACGCCCTAAGGAGGACAACGCTCAAAAAGCTAATTACACATATGTATGCCTAAGCTCAAGCGGAAATATATGAATATATTGATAATATGAAAATTGGAAATGACGCCCATATTCAAATGAATTATTCTGTGATCTGCGGCAGAAGCAGTTTTTCGCCCCTATATAACATGAAGAAAGCACTGTTAGAAACCCCTGTGATCTCCCTGGCACCACGAAGAAAAGGAAGATTTTGTTGTTGTTTTTGTGACTGTAGGAAGAATGGGAAGAAAAAGCACGCGTTTGCTACTGGCTCTGTAGCTGAGCCACCTTCGCTGCCTCATGCGGACAGAAGAGAAAAGTGACAATAAAGAAAAAAGAAGAGGGAGAGAAAGACGCACGTCGCAACAACAGCCCTCGTCCACTACCACCGAAGCGGTGGCGGGTGCAATGATGGCCCACAACAGATAAAATTCGGTGGCGAGCTAGCCCGTGCCGCTAGCGGCGTTTACCTACCGTCCCAGCCCCGTAGGGCCAGGAACTGCCACCCTTCACTCTGAAGATATTCTTCTTGTTGTTGTGGCTGTAGGAAGAAAGAAAAAAATTGCACGGGCCTGCTACTGGCTCTGTAGCTGAGCCACCTCCGCTGCCTCGTGCGTACAGAAGAGAAAAGTGACAATAAAGAAAAAAGAAGAGGGAGAAAAAGACGCGCGTCGCAACAACAGCCGTCGTCCACCACCACCGAAGCGGTCGCGGGTGCAATGATGGCCCACAACAGATAAAAATCAGTGACTGGCTAGCCCCCGCCGCAGTCAGCGTTGACCTACCGTCTCAGGCCCTTATGGCCGGGAACTGCCACCTTTCACCACCTCCTCTCTCTCCTCCACGAAGGGGCATTTTATAATAAGCAGGGGATCGAATTGAACACATTGCGAATTCAACATAATGATTATGGTGGCATCAGACGTCCTTTTTCTCATAGGAGACTGGAAAGCTAAGGTGGTCAGTGAAGCAATATCCGGAATTAGAGGCAAGTTTGGTCTTGGCGAATCAAATGAAGCTGGGCAGAGGCTAGTAGAGTTTTGTCAAGACAACAACCTGGCCATAGGAAATACTCATTTTCAACTGCACAAGAGGTGCCTGTGCACACGGACTTCACCAGACGGTCTGTACAGGAATCAGATTGATTATTTCCTTCGCAGGTAGAGATGGAGAAGCGCTATACAAGCAGTAAAAACAAGATCTGGGGCCGATTATGGCACCGATCATCAGCTTCTTGTTGCCAAATTTCTTTCAGGTATGATCTGGATCAAATCCCATCAGAATATGCGGTGGAAGTGAGGAATCGATTTCAAGAATTAGTTCTAGAAGAACGAGAGCCTGAAGAGTTGTGGGCTGATGTTCGTGATACAACACAATAAGTTACTACTAAGGTAGTTCTAAAGAAAAAGAAATGCAAAAAAGCAAACTGGTTGTCTGAAGAGGAAAGGAGGATGGCAAAACTTATGGGTGAAAGAGAAAAATACAAGGTTCTCAATGCGGATTTTCAGAGAATAGCAAGGAGAGATAAGAATAACTTCCTGAACACGCAGTGCCAAGCCGCTGAGGACCACAGCCAATTGAGGAACACAAAAGCTCTGTATAAGACAATCAAAGATATCAAAGGAAGCTTCTGTGTTAAGCTGCGCGTAATGAAGGACAAACGAAGCAGGGACCTCACTGAAGCGTCAGAGATAAAGAAGAGGTGACGAGAATACACAGAACTGTACAAGAAGGACCCGGATGTATAAACCCAACATAAGACGGTTGTGAACACTGATCTCGAGCCGGGCATCCTGAACAGTGATGTTGAGCGGGCCTTAGCCAGCCTTGCTAAGAGCCAAGCTAGCGGAATTGATGGCTTCCAGCTGAGTTGCTTCACAACTTTAATAATAACGCTGGTAACGTTCTGTGTAACTTATGTGAGCAAATGTGGACAACCCTGCAGTGGCCAAGGATTGGAGGAGGTCAGTTTACATCCCCATTCCAAAGAAAAGCAGTGCCAAAGATTGTTCCAAATACCGCAAGATCTCGCTTATTTCGCATGCTAGCAAGGTGATCTTGAAAATCTTCAAAAGTAGGCTACGACAGTATGTGGATCGGGAGCTTCCAGACATGCAAGCTGGGTTTCGCAAGGGAAGAGGAACTAGAGACCAGATTGCCAACTTTCGCTGCATCATGGAAAAAGCAAGAGAGTTCCAGAAGCCCATCTACTTCTGCTTTATTGATTATGTGAAAGCCTTTGACTGCGTAGATCACAACAGATTTTGGCAAGCTCTCCAAGAGATGGGAGTTCCAATTCACCTCATCTGTCTCCCCAGGAACTTGTATGAAGGACAAGAGGCCACAGTCAGAACTCAGCATGTTCTTACTGATTGGTTCCCAATTGAGAAAGAAGTGAGGCAAGGCTGCATATTGTCGGCCTGCCTATTTAACCTATATGCTGAGTGCATCATAAGGAAGGCCGGTCTGTACGCGTCTTCAGCTGGAGTGAAGATTGCTGGAAAACGTATCAAACACCTTAGATATGCGGATGATACCACTTTAATGGCAGAAAGTGAAGTAGAACTCAAGAGACTTCTGATGCGCGTACAAGAAGAGAGCGAGAAGTTTGCGTTTAAACTGAACATTAAAAAGACAAAGATCATGGGCCTTGCCCTATCAAGTCCTGGAGCATCAAGGGACAAGAAGTGGAAGCTGTGACATATTTTATCTTCTTGGGCTCCGAGATTACCCCGTAAGGTGACAGCAGCCATGAAATTAGGAGACGCCTAGCTGAATTTGGGAAAGAGAGCCATGGCTAGCATTGACCGCCTAGCTAAGAGCAGATGCATGAAACTGCCAACCAAGATCCGTATAACTCGTGCTATGGTCTTTCCAGTTATGTATGGTTGCGAGAGTTAGACTGTGAAAAAGGCTTACCGCCGAAGAATTGACGCGTTTGAATTGTGGCGCTGGCGGAGACACTTGATAGTTCCTTGGACAGCCAGAAGATCAAGTCAGTCAATATTGTCGACCATAACCCTGGCTGCTCATTGGAGGGTCGAATTCTAACGTTAAAGCTTAGTTACTTTGGTCATCTGATGAGAAGGGAGGAGGCGCTGGAGAAAGCTTTGATGTTGGGAAAGGTTAAGGGTTACTGGAGAAGAGGTAGACAGCGAACGTGATGGTTAGAGGGCATCATCGAGGCGCTGCAGATGAAGTTATGTGATGCTAGGGAGATAATGACAGACCTTAAAGCGTGGCGTGAATGGTCCATAGGGTCACAAAGAGTCGGACACGACTGAATGACTGAACTGAACTGAACTGATTATGGTGGTATTGTTCTCACAGCAGGCTTTTAGACCGCATAATGCATTTAGGTTTTCTTTAGCACTTAAAGTTGTTATCAGATTTCAACTCACTCTAGAGCTTTACGAAAGGCTGTTTGCTTTCAGATCATTATAGGCCGGTATTGCGCCCGCGGGTGGCGATTGCTTACTCGCTTAAACCAAATAACATTTTTCTTGTTGGTAGAAATAATACAGCGGTAGCATTTCCGGCACCATTTACCTGGCTAGGTGTAATATTGTTACTGAGCGGTATTCGCTGGTCGTGCTGACGAAAAAGAAGTGCGACAGACTCGCACAGAAAAAGAAGTGGAAGACGAATGAAGCTGACAATCGGCTAAGTATTGGGGTGCTGGTCCCGGTTTTGTTTTTCCCCTGTGCTTCTTTTGTTCTCTGTTGACTAACGCACGCGGTGACATTGTCAATTTAAGGTAATGTCGACTCAGTCCCCCGGCCAAGGGCGCTCCCCTTGGTCGGCTTCCCTTCTGACCGATGATCTGCCCTTGGAAGCTTTTCAGAGCTCCGGTGCCCGCAACATCCCTGTGGCACTCGTACCTAAGGATGGGGGCACCATTAAAATGAAAAACCCAGGAGCTGTTCGAGCTGCCCTTCAGAAAATCACTTCTTTCTACGACGGAATAGCCGAGGTGCGCCAATTTGGTCGCGGCGGGATTTTTTGCCGTTCGCCAGAACTATCATGCATAAAGGACCTGCTAAAATGCTCCACTTTCGCCTCTCATCAGGTAAGCAGTTTTATCCCTTCACACCTGGCTTGCACAAGAGGTCTAGTCCGAGGTGTAGATTCCTCATTAAGTCCACAAGAAACCCTTGACCTTCTTTCCGCGGCGGGCGTTGTTGCGGTCTATCGCTGTAGCCGGGAGGTAAATAATGTTCGTGTGCCGACAGAATCGGTGGTTGCTACGTTTGCAGGCACAGTCTGTCCATCGGAGATTAAAGCGTGGCCTTCAATATTCAGAGTAGATCACCTACCATTAAAGCCTCCGCAGTGCAACAACTGTTGGCGTTATGGCCATACTGCAGGCGGTTGCAAATCCACTTTGCGGTGTCGCAAATGCGGTGAAGCACATAAAACACGCTTATGCTCTGATCAAATTGTCAATTGTTGTCTTTGCGGCGGACTTCACTCAGCAAATTTTTTGGAATGTCCCTCTAGAGCGCATGAAATGAAAATTCTGGAGATTATTGACCGCAAACGTTGCTCGAGGCTTGAGGCAAATCAGGAAAATAAATACAGAGCTCATGGGTATGCAGGTATGTCGGCCCGTTCAGGAGCACCATTAGATTCCACGATGTCTAAAACCATAATAACTGCTATGGAAGCAACCATGACCAAAATGGTGGATAGGATTGTGACAATAGTCACAGAATGCATATCCAATGTTCTAGCAGCTCAAAATTCTCAGACTGTGCAAACTGCTATGGTTTCTCCTACGGCACTTGGACATTCACTATCAGTGCAGCACTCAATAGCTGCAATGTCTTGTTCGCAAAATGAGTCTCTTTCCGCATCACCTATGCAAAATTCCAACAAGTCAGACGAGGCTCATGATGCAGATATGGAAGACACAGATACGCGGATTCTAAAACGCAGCGGATCCCCGTTGTCAAACCCGTCATCACCTCGCCCACAAGCAAAATCAAAAAAGCAACAGCTAGGCTCTAAACCAAAGGAAAACATTTTGGGGCAGGCTGTTGCTTCTGCCCGGATTACATAACCATAGGAAAGTTAAAAGTTCTTCAGTGGAACTGTAGATCTCTTCTTTTAGCTACTACAGGTTTAGTTTTATCTTTCTTTAAAACATAATCCAGTAATAATCGTTTTACAAGAAACTTGGCTTACAACTGAAAAACATTTTCACTTACAAAATTATCGATCATTCCGACAAGATAGCCAGTCACGAGGTGGTGGGTTACTAATTCTAGTTTCTTCAAAATTTTGTCATAGGGCTAAGATTTCTTTTCAATATTCTAGTTTAGATTCAGAATTATTGGCTCTAGATTTTGAAATTCCAGGGTTCAGTCCGTTTACATTAGCGAATGTTTATTTCCCTCATGGTGTTCAGGACACCAGATCTCTAGACTACCTACTAGTTAATTGTCAAAATTCAGTTATTTTGGCTGCAGATTTTAATTCGCACCATGTATCGTGGGGTTGCAAGACGGATCCCTGCGGCAAGCGTCTGTGGGATTGGCTTTCAGACAATAACCTTCACTGCATGAATTCTGGCTTACCAACTTTTGTACGTGCTCACAGTCAATCTGTGATAGATTTAACTTTTTCCAGCACTAGTGTTTCTATACTAAATTGGTCGACAATTGATGGTGGCACCTCTAGCGACCATATACCTATTGTTTTTGAGGTTAACTGCCGCTTAACTCTGCCGACATCTCAGTTGAGATCATACGTAAATTATAACCAGTTTCACTCATTTGTATTTCGTCTCTTGAGTCAGTGGTTGAGTCTACGGAAGAGTTAAAATCGCAAACATTATGCCAGGCTATTGCGTCCTGTCGTAAGAAGTGTGAATTCTTAGTACGTGCATCTAAAGGCAATGCATCATTAAAATGGTGGAATGCAGATTGTTCGCGCGATTATAGAAGAAGAAAGGCTGCATGGAAGAAGCTCCTTCACAACCAGTGCCCCAAAAATTGGCATGATTATAAATTTTTTGCAGCTGCATTTAAACGCACAGTCGCACAAGCGAAAGATAATTATCATAATGAGTATTTCAATTACCTTTCACAATCTAACAACCGACGTGCACTTTCCAGGTTTTTAAAATCGCGGAAAAAGATTCCTGTCTCAGAAAATTTTCCCTCATGTGTTTTGACTCCTAAAGAAGCTCTTAGAACAGTAGAAAACATCACTAAAGGTTTAGAAAAGCGTTTTTTGTCAACACTTCTAAATACCCTATGTTTGTAGGCCCAGTATATACGGTTAAGGCTGTCCCCAAAAATTACTTTTTCTCAGCTTTCTTCGATTGTAATGACGTTGCCAACTGCTGCGCCTGGCCCTGACGGAGTAACGTCAAAAATGTTAACAATCCTCTTTGAAGTGTCTCCAAATTCCTTGTTAGAATTGGTAAATTACTCAATTATTCATTCTTGGATACCCGGTGACTGGAAACTAGCCAAAGTGATTCCTTTACGGGAACACAATGGTGGTGGCTATGCTTTGGAAAATATCAGACCAATATCTTTAACATCAACCTTGGTAAAATTAATTGAAAGAGTCGTACTCAAACGGGTTACCGAGTTTGTCCAACCAAAAACATATTCTTAGTCCCTGTCAAATCGGATTTCGAGCAAAATTTTCAATATGGAATGCACATACCGACCTTGAGAGTCGAATTCTTCTTGCGTGGCGCAAAAAAAATGCATGCTGCATTGGTGACTCTAGATATAGAGAAAGCTTATGATAGTGTAGAGCCCCGAATTTTATTGCACAGATTAGAATCGCTATGTTTTCCACAATACTTAATTGATTGCATATCTACATTCCTACAAAACAGACAATTTTACTGTTCATTGAATCGAGTGCATTCTGGCAAATATCAACAAACCAGAGGTGTCCCTCAAGGGGCAGTTCTCTCGCCCGTGCTATTTAACATTTTAATGAGTTCAATTCCCACTCATCAGGAGATTCGCACGTATGTCTATGCGGATGACATCGCATTCTTTACGGCTGCACCTGACATTCAATCCCTCCATAGGTGCCTGCAATTGTACCTAAGCTCCCTTCAAAATTGGTTAGGTGACTTAAGATTTAAATTAAATGTTAAAAAGTGCGCGTTCCTTGTTTTCCAAATTCAGGATCCGGTAACTCTTGCTCTAAATTTTAGCAGGAAATGATTCCTCAAGTTAAGCCTTTGAAATATATCTAGGGGGGATTTACGATGACCATCTGGCATGGAGGGATCACATTGAACATGTTGCAGCGAAGGGGGCACGTGCTGTGGTTATGTTGCGCAGGTTAAGCAATCCCAGGTCTGGGATGCGGCGAGACGCACTTTTAATGATTTATGTTATGTATGTCCGCCCAATTATAGAATTTGGATCTGTGTTATTTTCTGGTTCACCTGCTTACAAAATTCGTCCTCTTGTTCTTTTAGAGCGGGAAGCGCTTAGATTATGCCTTGGGCTCCCCAAATTCGTGGCTAATAATGTATTATACCTTGAAGCCCGAATACCACCGTTGTTAACTAGATTACAATTCTTGACTGTCCAGACGTATCTGAAAATATATGAATCACAATTCCACCGCTCCATATCAATTTTTTGTTGCGAGCCAGACTCCTTTTTTGGAGTCAGATGGCCTCGGTTTCATACCCCGCAGGTAATTCTAGTGCAAAATCTGTTACAACCTTTGCACGTAGTTCTTTCTAACATCCTTCCAACAAAAGTAAGTGCATCGTCGGTTCAAATTGTCTATGATGACATTTTTCCAAATAATGCAAAACACAGCACCTCACATTTTAAATGGATTATTAGAAGATCATTTACAAAGTCTTCCCGTTAGCATAACGATAGCAACGGATGGATCTCAATTTAATGAAAAAGCCGGCGTTGGAATATACTGTCCGCTTTTAGACTGGGCTTTTTCAGTCCGTCTTCCGGATTTTACTCCAATTTTCCAGGCGGAGTTGCTGGCGGTGGTGCTTGCTCTGCGCAAACTAGACCCAACATACTCAACACTGGCTGTAATTACAGACTCTTATTCTTTGTGCTTGTCGCTTTCTTCGAATATGGACTTGCCAATTTTAAACACCTTTCTTTCATTGCTCCCCTCACATTTGAGCCTCATAAATATAGTGTGGGTACCAGGACACAGCAATGTGACAGCCAATGAGGTTGCAGACAGACTAGCCAAAGATTCTCTGAACGGCCCTGTATTGTCCATCCTCCCGGCAACAGCGTACATAAGAGCAGCACGATTTCGGCGGCGTGCATTATTAAGCACGCAGTCTGGATCTATTTTATCCTCGGATGACTACCTGCACCTCAAGTATTCCTGGAATAGGAAATCATGTCAATCAAGGCAGACTGAGGTCTCTCTAACCAGGCTACGCTGTCGTATTCCGCCCCTAAATTTCTATATGCACAGGTCTGGTTTGGCGCTTTCTCCTGCCTGCGCATTCTGCGAGGAACCGGAAACAATAGACCATTTCTTGATATTTTGCCGCCGTTTTACCATGATGAGAAAGCGGTACTTAGAGAAGCCGTTACAACAGCTTGGTCTTAATTTGAGCAGCCAAATTTTATTATCGTTCGGTGCCACCATGCTTGGGTACAGCCACAGGTATGTTTTCAACGCCATTGAAAACTTCTTAATAGAAATGAAACGTCTACCTGGCTAATATGTTTTGAAGTTTTAATCTGTGCATATAAATCTTACTATCCTCCTACTGCGTGCGTTAGTATTTACTCTTATATATTTTGGTTTATCATATTTACATTTCCTTTTCTATTCCGTAGCATTTATTATTATTTTTTTTTTCTGATGTAGTTATACATCTCAAAATCTAATATCTCTGCACCCCAATACTTGGCCGATCCCCCTGTGTGGGTATGTGCCATCACATTAGAGGAGAACAACAACAACAACAACAAGACGCAGACGAGTGCTGTGCTGTGCGAGTGCTGTGCTGTGATTATCCTCAGTGCTGTGGACAACTGCAGTACTGTGAATATTTCCCGTAACATCTCTTGGTGGAGGTGAATCTTTCGATCCTCGTCACAAGCTGGATATCCGCAGCGGCCGACGCATCGTTACCGCCACTATGACTACTGACGCCGCAACATCTACTGCCGCCGCACCTGCTGTCGTCATGGCCCATCCCCGTGACCCCGGAACCTTCTGTGGGACCGACGACGTTGATGTCGACGACTGGCTGGCCCTATACGAACGAGTCAGCAAGCACTACAGGTGGGATCCCACACTTATGCTCGCTAATATCTTTTACTTGACTGGGACAGCGCAGGTGTGGTTTGAGACCCATGACGAGGACCTCACATCGTGGGATATCTGTAAGCAGAAACTCCACGACCTCTTCGGAAAGCCCATTGGCCGCCACCTTGCCGCCGAAAAGGCGCTCGCTTCTCGCGCGCAAATGTCTACCGAGTCTGACATCACTTATATACAGGACGTCCTATCCCTGTGCCGCAAAGTCGACCACGCCATGTCTGAGGAGGATAAAGTCGGCCACATAGTAAAAGGCATTGCCGACGATGCTTTCAACCTCCTTTTATGTAGGGATTGTTCCACCATGGACTCTGTACTACAAGTGTGCCGACGATTCGAACAAGCGAAACAGAGGCGCATATCTCATCGTTTCGACCGACTACCGAACACGGCTGCCAGCTCTTCCTGCGTCGATCTTCCGCCTCCTCGACCGCCAACTAATGACACTACTTTGACCCGCATCGTCCGCCAAGAGCTCGTGGCAATGACTCCTGCAGCTTCACTCTCGCATACCCCCGACAACACCTTGGCTACAATATCACTCATTCAGGCTGTTCGCCAAGAGGTGGCCAATATGGGTCTCCCTTCTACCTGCCGCATGGACACCGTGGATTCAAGACCTGCCCCTCCAGTGATTGCAGCTGCCTCCCCCACCGCCGGTTTCTCGCCCCGATATCGGTACCACAATCTGAATGAATGGCGTACCCATGACAATCGTCCCATCTGCTTTACTTGTTCCCGCGTTGACCAGATTTCCCTTCACTGCCGTAGCCGTTGGCACACGCCATCTCGTCAATTCACCTACATCGACCGCCGCGGATACTATGCCCCTCGCTATAACTCACCTCGCCCCGACCAGACCACAGTTGACCACTGTTGACCCCGGTGTCACTGCTCGTGCTGCCAACCGTTCACCATCCCCGCAGACCCGACTCTCGCGTTCTCCTCCTCCTCGCCGCCGTTTGTCCCCGTCCTATTCCAGCCACATACCGGAAAACTAGCCAATGCAGCTCGCGGAGGTGACGCTTCACGGACTGAAAAACCTCTGCTGACCCCTGCCTTACAAAATAATCGCATCGACGTCCTTGTGGATGGTGTTCCCGTTTCTGCTCTCATTGATACCGGCGCCCAACTGTCCGTTCTCAGCTCCTCATTTCGCCGTCACCTAAAAAAAGTCCTTACTCCAGCCGTCTCGCCCACAGTTCGCGTCGCCAATGGAAATCCTGCTGCCGTGGTTGGCATGTGCACAGCGCGAGTTACCATTGGTGGTCGTCATGCTACACAACAACAATACATGTGTTCAGCTCTAGATTTTTGTCACTAAATTTCCAGGCTTGTGGAATCTTTGTAAGCGACGTAATGTAATGGCTCATAGCTAAGTGCCACGTGACTTACTCAGGTGACTGGGACAAGTTTGTAGCAGCATTGACACAATACCAAGCGTTGGCTCATAGCCAAGGTTTATGGCATCCACCGACCACGTGACAGTACCGAGCTAGCAGATTGTTTGGTAGGTGACAGATGGCAGGTACACTGGCGGGGACATGGCCGATATAGCGATCTGGCTTAGTGCCAGCTGCGATCTTCAATACAGCAGCTGGCGAGTGCTTGTAAGCAAGTTCAAGCGGATGTAAAGTATGCTGTAAAGCATGATTTAAGCTCACATAGATTGACATGTCCTTTAATATTTCTATCTCAGCATACTACACAACCAATATACCTATAAACGTGCCATCTTACTAACCTATTGTAATCATGCATCAAGTTTTGTGAAGGAGGCAAAGGTGACAAGAGCTGGCGAAAACTCTTGGGCAGGGCAGCCCATTATTGTAATGTAACTTAATCATTCAAATTCAGCGTTGGTATGCAGAATTACCGTCCACCCGATAGTACTAGAAATCTTAATAAGCATTAAATTGCAAGTCGAGTGACAGAGGCTGCATGTGTCGAAAAGGCGAGCGGGAATGAAAGGCGTTAATGGCAAGGAAATAAGGAAAGTGCTAAAGTAGCAGCCAGTGTGCGTTCACCATATAGTGATAGAGGTTTCTTCGCATTTGATTCATATGCTTTCTCTTCTTCTTCAAATAACGGCAAAAGAGCCAGCGTTCGAATTTAGTTGTTCAATTTGGCTTGTTTCAATTTCCGGCACTTAACTGTCCAAGGCGACTCAGGCTGTGAGAGACGACGTAGTGGACGACTCTGGAAATTTCGACCAACTAGGGTCTTAATGCACAGTAACAACGCGCAGCACACGGGGGTCTCGCGTTTCGCTTTCATCGGAAAACGGTCGCCGCGGCTGGGGCTCAATCCCGCATCCCTGGACACAACGGTCAAACGCCATAACCACTTCACCTCATCAGTAGGAATGCTTTGCTCAGTGAGAAATTACAATATAATTGATTTTTGTTTTTTCAGGCCTGCTTCAGGAACCTGACCTGCAAGCTGCAATTCTTAGATTCCTGCGTGCTGAAGAAACTGCCACCACGGTCGAAGCCGCATCTTTACAGACGGCGTCATAGCGAACAATCGGACTTTAATTCCACAGACGGCAGCATTTCAAAAGGGCTGTGTATGGTGGTTGCTAACTATTTTGTTCTATTTGAATTATATCTGCGCGCACATTTTACGTTTACACTCCTTAGAACAACCCTATCTTGTGATGTTTGTTGGGCGTAAAAAACATTAGGCAACAATTCTATATATAAACTGCTTAGTTTAACATATACGTGTCACCTCTTAGAAACAAGCTTCATTGCTCATTACGTGCAAAGGAGGCTTGCGCACACAAAAAAGAATTGTTATCAACTATTTTTTCGGGGAGCGGTTCGGAAAAGCTTTATAATTTGGGTATTCAGGAATCAAATGCGACAAATTCCCTTGTTTTATAGATTACGTTTGCGGAGACAGTTGTTTTGCAAAAAGAAAATAATCGGTACGGCTATTAATCCGTACCTTTATGAGAGGACGCCAAAATTATTCCTTCTCCAGTTTACTACTACTAATAATAATAACTGCTTCACAGGAAGGGTGAGGCGCAGTATCTGTCACACTTGTTTCGGTGGACACCTGAACCGCGCCGTAAGTGAGGGAAGAAGGCGGGAGTGAAATTGACTGGGGGAAAGAAGAGCCGTAGTGGAGGACTACGAAGTATTTTTGAACGCCTGGGGATCTTTAAGTGCGTTGACATCGCATCAAATTTTACGGAAAACGGAGACGCTGCTTCATTCTAACAAACGTAGATAAATGATGGTTGATTTGCGCAGAAACTGCATTTCGTTTCTTTTTTTTTAAATAATAACTGCAACAGTCACACCACTGCTCCAGGCACCCATAAAGTTTTGTACCATCAATTAACTGAAAAATAGAGCCAGGCCTAGATCTTGCTGATTCGACAGTGCTACAAAACCAGTTCCTGAGAACATCAATATTCTTGAAGCCTAGAAAAATCAGGGAATAGGTCATGGTAAATATATTTTGTCTGATCTTAATTTTATTCGCGATTGTCGATATAGGAAGGCCTCAAGAATTCGTTAAACGTGCCCAGTCTGGACAGCATCTTGCAATGCGTATTTAAAGTGTTGACACTGCAGATGCCTCTTCTTTTCTCCAAGAGAGGATCCGCCCACAGGATTCGTTAGCGTTCGTCATATGTGGAAAAAAGAGCGACCTCTTCGACGATTTCATAATGCAGAACTTCACCGGCAAAGCGGTTAATTTCTTTTCCGACGGTGCGGGACTGATCGCTGTTCTCAAACAGAGCAGGGTATTCAATGTCCGATCAGTCTTTGTAGTGGTGGGCACCGATGAGTCGAAGTCATATTGCATGAGAAAGCTTTTGAAGGCAAGCCTGGTCTACTTTACTGAATGGATCGTGTTTCACAGAAAGCAGCGCTTTTTAATGTTTGGAGGTAAGAACGTGCTTGGGTCTTATTTGCCACTCTGCGGTGGTCTACAGTTCATGGCTGCAAATGTAGCGATTCCTAGAGGCTCGGTGAAGGCATCTGTTTTTTCTCAGATATGTTCCCCAACACACGCCATAAGCGGGACGCGTTTTACTTTGCCACACGAAGGGAAAGAAATAACGTTTGCTTGCATAATAATTAGACGACTATCCGAAAGCTCATGCCATCTTACGATCTACGCAATAATGATAAACGCTCTCAGAGCACAGAACGCAACTATCAGGTTTAAGTTGTACCCGACTATTCAAAATGCAGTTGATGCCATATACCGTGGCAATTCAGATGTATTTCTGGTGTCTCTGATAGCAGATTTCAACGTCCTTACACTATTTCCTATTTCACCTGTGTTGCACTCTTCATATGAGACGTTTTTCACTTCAAGGAACAGTTCCACTACTAAAACAACATTTTTTTACGGTCGTGATTCAATCATATTTTTTGTTTCTCTTGATTGCAATAATTATGCTTACATCTTGGCTTGTCCTGACCTCTGGCTACATCTACGAATTCCACCAACTTTCACTGGATGCAAACTCAGAATTGTTGCTTTTGGCGTCGCTCCTTTCTACTTCTGTTCCAATAGATAGGAATGCCCGGGGAGGAGCAAATCACCGGGCATGGTCGTTTCGCAAAGCGTTCCTCTCTATCTGGCTCATGGCCATATTACCTTTGTCTTCTTTCTTGCGCGGAGAACTAATTTCTCGCCTCTGTGTCACTATTCCGCCGGACTACATTGACACTTTGAATGAGCTCGAAAGGGGATAAGAATGAACTAGTGCCTTGTGTTTTCGAAGTTGCAGCTTTTATGACAAGTTCAACAGACACGACTAAAGCATTTGCTGCCCTAAATGCCAAGTTGAAGGCCGCTTTTGAAAGAAATGCGAAGACAATGCGCCTCAAATTTGCAACACCCGAGGAATGCTTTCACTGCGCGCGAAGGTTAGGCTTTGCATGTTTCATACCGGGAACTGGGGATGCTGAGAAAGCTTTCTACCCCAAAGGGTTCGTCGAATCGCGCGAGGCCATGATTCCGGCAAATGAAGTAATAGGTTAAAGAAAGGATTACATTTTCACAAAAATTCACAATAACCTGTGGCGCCGATTGCTAGAAACAGCTCTGCATCCTGATGAGAGGCGGTTGATGCACAAAGCTGCATCAAGTCCCGTTGAAGGCAGCACAACAACGTATTTAACACAACTTGAGGAACTGTCGGCCTTTCTGTCTTGCTTTGGCAGCCTTCTGCTGGTCGCATTCATTGTGTTTCTTTTCGAGTTGGCTATTTTGAGAGGCTCGATGCCATGTTGGCTTAAAAAGCAGCGGACGATACTTTGCGCTAAAGACTCGGACTCAAATTCAAAGTTTTAAAGAAAAATACTTCAACCGATTCGGTGATTAATCCTGTTTAACTTCGGCGGCTCAACGAAATTAGCCGGTTATTAAGCGGGTACGTGCCGCAAAGGGCAGAAAGATTATTAAGAACTGGTAGTCATAAAAAATCTTCTGTACTCTATGTGCCTGTCATCATAGAGGATCTCCATCGGTATAGCTGTAAACATATATATGACGACCAGTAAATGGACACTTAATGATGAACCCTCTCCGAGCACTGCGAGCGCCTCTACCACAAAGCGCTCCTCGAAGAAACGAACATGTCGGGCTTCGAACATGTCCATCCATGAGACGTCACAGCGAGGCCTCCCAGTCAGCACACAATGGCAATCGCGGACATTGTTGCGAAGTGTCTCCACCGTACTTGCCCAGCCTATGTCACGTGGCAACAAAAGAATTGTGCAAGCAACTCACTGTTGGTGGTTGCCCGAATTTGAAGTTGCCGCTGAAGAGACCGAGTGTGCATCTGCACGTTGGGCTGGAATAGTTCTTCGACCTTCTATTTCTGCTAAACCAGACGAACATTCGTCAAAGATGCCTTCGCTTACATTCACATGGAGTCTGAGGCATGATGATGGTGAGAAAAAAATATTGCTTTAACGGCATCTCTATAGTCTAGCAGTCAGCCTCATAATAATTTGCTCGCCCTGCGTACTCTCAACAGCGCACAGAAAAATGCGAGCATTTAAACTCAGCCGCTAAACTTTGCCTCCGGAAGAATACGGGACGAAACATTTGCAGCATGTCGGGCGGAAAATTTCGAGGCTATGTGCATGATTTGCATCTATTTCTCAAGAACATAAAATTTCGTATTTATTTCTCCGAAATGTGGCAGCGGCAGCCTTTGCAATTGGTGTGTGTCGAACAAATCATAAAAACAATGTAACATTAGGGGCCGATGTTTGTTAACTAAGTAGCTTTTATTTTTTCCTAATTATGGTGTTGCTCACTGAACCTCTATGGAAACCAAGTGGGAAGATATCATGGGCTTTCGTCGCCTGAGTTTCCACCTGTTCTCTGTGCATGGTGGGCACAGTTACATCCACAAACCTGCATAAACTGATGAACTTCTCTTTGTCCCTTTTTACTCGCCTGAGGCAATTTCAGTAGTTTGAACTGTATGGTTTTCCAGGTCATAAAATGTGAGCTTCTGCGGTTTTGGCACAACTGCAATCGATTATATAGTTTATATGGCATGTCAGATGCATAGGCAGGTTCTGCATTCTTTGGTTGCTAAATGAAACAGAGTGAGGTGAGGGCTTTGTGGTGGCATTTTGCTGTTGGCTATATTCATTATTTCCAACACAAATCTTTTCTATGGAAGCCTTTTTTCTCCTTTTTATGGTGATCCAAATGGAGGTGAGGATTGTACTCGTCAATCTGAATTTCGTTGTGTGAGTGAGTGAAATGCAAGTGAGTAAAACCGCCATACATCCTACAACCTAATGCTTTACCAACTGCTGTGAATTTCCTCATTTTCTGGGCTCATGCAAAGGACATGCTGTTATAGCAAATATGGTGAAATTTTAAACTAAACCTTCAAAATAAAATAAGAATCTTTAATCTAGTTCCTCATAAGTGCCAGATACTAGCTGCCCACCAAGCAGCGCTGTTGCACCATCGGAACATCTCACATGACCAGTACGATCATCATAAATATTCCGTCAACAACGCACCTAACAGCGTCGAGCGCTGTTGGGTGCGCTGGAGGCCGTCCTGGAGTTTTACTTATAAGTTAGTGATATGGCATGAAGCTAATTCAGTTGCAGCTGTTAAGACGAGACACAGAGGATGCGCTACAAGCCTGCTCACTTTCTAACAGCTCAATTTAATGTTCGGTTTCTTCAATTTGAATATTATTTGGACACATTTGTGTTTTTAACTGTTCCGATTTTCCAGAAAGAAATCTTTCACGCGCTACGAGGACTGAATTATCCTGCTAATTTAAAACCACCGCGCTCCATGACGAACCGCTCGCCTGGAACAAAAGCTGCCGCGAGGATCTCTAGCGCACCTGGAGAAAATCTGCGGACGTTCGTTATGAAAAGCGATAACGAGGCATCGTTCAATCTCAGTGTACCTATATGCGCTATCTTTATGCTGTCCGTTCAACAACAAATGAATGGCACGAATCGCTACATAGTGATGTTTCAGAACTGTAATCAGTTCTTAGTGGCAAACACAAAGGAAAGAATGCATGCTTAAGACGAAAATAATAACTGACTTCCATTGAAGTCCTAGTGAACTAGAAAGTTTATTCTAAAGGCGTTCGTTTGGAGAGGTGATCATATTCATGGAGAGCAGTATTCATTTTCTAGTTTCAAGAAGATGGATTCGAATGTAATCGTCACTATTTGTTTCATAACTGCTTCAAACATCAATTTACCTTAGCATACAGTGGACCTGCGCGGACTTGCACTGTATTGAATTGTGGATGCTCAATAATATTCTGTGTTCTAAGTGAATGTTTATTTCACAGCTGACATGCTATAGTTAAACAACTGTCCTCTCGTGTAGGATTCATAATGTGTTCATTCATAAATATCTCTTTCAACATAACATGGCACAAGGCAAGGGCGACTTGAGCCATGTTATTCCTGGCCTGGACTCACATGTCTACTTGCTGAATTATTTTCTTATTTTGACGGTCCGTTTGAATTATGAGATTTCACAACCGTGAACGTAAGTCGTGAATTTCAATGAACTGATTTATTTCGGCAAGTTGGTAGTGCAGTGTTTTTTACTGTATCTTTCATTGCTAACATTCCACAACTATACTGTTGATAAGTAATGGGGTCTTTAGGAAGCTTTACAGGGCTTTGTTCTCCATGAAGGCATCAATCTTTTGTAACATTTCACAAGTATAGTGTTGACATGTGATGATTCTGTGAACGGCTTTGCAGTACGTGTGTTCTTCATGGAGGTATATTTCCCCCTATCATTCCACAACTGCACTGGTGACAAGTAATTAGGTGCATAAGCAGCTGTGGAGTGCCTTTTCTGAGAAAGTAGCTGTCCCCACTAAGATTCCACAGCTATACGCTTGACAAGTGATGAAGTGTATCAGCAGCTGTGCAGTGCTGTGTTATCAATTCAGGTATGTTTTGCTACTAACATGTCACAAGTATACTACTCACATGTAATGATGTGTATAAACAGCTGTGAAGCGCTGTGATTTCTGTAGAGTCATCGTTCACTTTTAACATTTCACAGTGTTGACAACTGATAATTTCATTAGCAGCTGTGCAGTACGTGTGTTGTGCATGAAGGTATTCTCCCTAATTCTACTATTGATCTGGTGACAAGTAACGAGGTGTATCAGACTGTGTTGTGCTTTCTCTGAGAAGATAACTTTCACCACTAAGATTCCACATCTATACTGTTGACACGTGAAAGTGTATCAGCGACTTTTCATTGTTTGTTATCTATACGATCGTATGTTTCACTACTAACATTTCACAAGTATACTGTTGACGCGTGATGAAGTGTATAAGCAGCTGTACTGTGCGTGTGTTCTGTATGAAGGTACCTTTCACCCCTAATATTGCACAAATCAACAGCAGTTGTGCAGTGTGTGTTCTCTATGAAAATAAATTTCACCACTAACGTTCCACAGCTATACTGCTGACACGCGATGGATGGTATCAGCAGATGTGCAGTGCGGTGTTGTCTATGATGGTCACGACTAACTATTCATCAGTATACTGTTGGATCGTGCATAGGTGTGTAAGCAGCGATGCTGTGTTCACTATGACCACCCCTTTCAAAACAAGCATCACACAACATACTTGATGATAAGGAGACTTGAAATTCACCGATTAGTTTGCACAAATGTGCGATACTGTGCTCTGAATGAACCTTTCTTGGAAATGTGATGCTTTAAAGCTATGTATTTACCATATGTTGTGTACTGCAGTGCACTGATTTGTGCGGGCACTTGTTCAGTGTTATGTTCCTCATCATGATAGCTTTTAATTGTAACATTGCATATACATACTCTTTTTAACAGTAGACGTCCAATGCTTATATTTATTCGCGTTTATGTAAAGTGCTGTAAAACGCAACTTTTTTCAAACTGAAGCTATTGAAGGAATGCGCAGGTCACCTGAAATAAACACTATCTGGAGAGTATAAGCGCTCTGAGCTCTTTGAAAGGAGTACAAGGATGATATGGACATTATATTCTTTTCCGAAATCATTGTTTGCGGTGTCGCTATCTAGAGTTTGCAGTTTTGGTCAAAATTTTATAGCTACTCCCGGTGTGGCTATACCCATTTTTGTGTCAAATCCCGCCCTCTTTCTCACTCACCAGTGGCCAAGGGCCTTCATGCCCCAGGTTGTTTTCACGCAGAGCATTTTAGCACACATTGGTGTGGACCTTGGTTCTATATGTTCTATTGGTGGTTCAATGTCCTTTGGGGATATAAATAATGATTCTATATTTCCATCTAATGTGAAGCACTTACCTTCAAGTCTAATATCCAGTCTCCTATGTGATCACCTTGAAAAGTTACCTGATCACACTGTAATTGTCACTGATGCGACTGTGACTACGCAGAAAGCAGCGATTGGAATTTTTTCAATCTCTTTCCTGGAGTTTTTCGGTGCGTGTCCCGGATTACACACCGATATTTCTAGCAGAGTTTATGGCAACTGGGCTAACACTACTAAAAGTTGCCTGCAGTCAATCAAAAATACTTTTTCTATCAGACTCTCTTTCTGTTTAGTTGTCACTGGAGTCAGCACGGGATGCTCTGTTGAGCCGCTCACTAAAGTATTTCATACCGGGGTGGGTGAAAGAGATACGCTTCATCTGGGTCCCCGGTCACAGCGGTATTTTCCAGAACGAAGCGGCAGATCTCTTGCTCTTGATGCATCAGCTCTTGATGCATCTGTTTCATGTACTATCCTTAATATCGCCATTTTTGGAATGTCCTGTTTCCAGCGTTATCAATACCTAGCCGCTTCATGCAATAATCCTTTGCTATCAGGAGCAGAATACTAGCATCTCATATCCTCATGGAAAGTTCGTTCATGTAAATCACGGCAGTTTGAGGTAACGATGACAGTCATAAGATGCAGGATTCCTCGCTAAATATTTATGTACATGCGGGATCAGCCCCACAAACCTTTATGAGGCTTGCGGTGAGATTGAAAATATTGATCACTTCCTTCACGTTTGCCGAAGGTTTTCACATCAGAGGAAGGTGCATTTAGAAACTCAAATTGCACGCTTGGCATTTACGTTGTCGGTCCCGCTTCTAATCTCCTTTGGTGCGAGTGCGAAAGGATTTGCGTTGTCTCAAATTTGTCAGTACTTACATAACTACACCACAGCTACGGACAGATTCCCTTGCTAATTGTATTCCAAATTTACAAAATTCCAAATTTTTGCTTGGTGTTTTTTTTTCAATCAATTTTGTGATCTTAAATCTTAAGTTTTTGTTTAGTTGTCAATCACTTGAATGCACTAATTGAGTTTGTGTAGGACATTTGGCAGTCCACATTGAACCCTGGCCAATCCCTCTTTGTGGGTATGTGCCATATACCAAGGCAGAAGAAGGAGAAGAGCATTCTGCCGGCGAATGCCAAGCGCGGCTAAATCTTGAAGAATCTATCTCCAGGTTGTAATCATGTGCTTTCTTTTAAATACAGAATACAGCAAGGCAGTGTTAGCGTATAAAAGCTTCTCTTATTGTATTTTCAAGACGAATTAAGTGGTCAGTTGTAGAGAAAAGATTTTTAAAACCACATTGATAGATATCAAGACAGTTGCGGCCTTCTATCATAAAGCATTAGACGAATGTTCAAGATACTTTCGAACGTTTTCGCGAGGCAGCTGGTGAGGGCTATCGGTCTGTAGCTGCTAGGAGAAGATGGCTGTTTTTCGGGTTTCGAAAATAGAACAATGAAGCTTCCAGGATTCGGGTATTTTTTCCAGGAACGAAATTTTTTTTAAAACTTTTAAAAAGGCCTTTCTGGCAGGTAAAAAGAGCTAAGCTAATATCTGATAATGAAATTCATCATACCCTGGAGCAGTTTGTTGCCATCTGAGAGTACGGCACGGAGTTCTTGAAGAGTGAGTAGTTTGTTTATTGGTTTTTTTGTGCTACCGCTTCTTGGCAGTCTTTTTTCTCAGCTGCTTTTTTGTGTTTTAAAATGAATTCCGTATAGTGGGACGAACTGGAAACTGTTGTGTATTATTAATCTAAAATGCTTGCTTAGTCTATGGTTGTCTGTATATTGGGGTCAGAAATAGAACTGTGAAAGGGGAATAGGTGCCGTTTAATTTCCGGACCTTTTCCCACATCTTTTTTGATGGTGTGGAGTTATATAAGAGATCCGTAGTTTTGCCACGAATATTTTTCTGCACTGCAATGGACGTATCGAGCTTCGGTTCTAGCTTTTTTGAAACGTAAAACATTCTGTTGAGTGCGGTAACAACGAAAAATTCCCAAGGCCTTGTTTTGCTTTCCTCTTGCTTCTTTCGATACTTTGTAACACCAGAATTTCTCATTTTTCTCCATTACTCCACAAGACTGAGGAATTGCTGTGTGGGCGGCAGCAATAATGCAATTTGTAAAAGCTTCATTTAGGTCGGATATTGATATTATTTGAGACTACTTTTTTTAGAGCTGCTTCTTTCTGTAACATTGCCGAGTTAGCTGAATGTAGCTTCCAATGCATTCGCTTATTTTGGGTGAATTTTGGTGAAGGTATCAGGCTGAATAAAAATGATAATTAGTCGTTTCTATATGGATGGTTAAGGATATCCCACTTAAAATTCATAAAAACAGAGGGGGGAACTAAACGATAAATCTATACAGGACATTCTTCCAGACCCAGGTGAACAATATGTAGGTTTTCCTTTCCAGCGTTTAGCAGGCAAAGGTTATTACAGAACATAAACTCTCCAACTACTTGTCCTCTGGAATTAGTTTTTTCTCTCCCCGACCAAAGAAAAAAGCTGGAATGTGCTTTAAAATCTTTCGGTATTAGATATGGGTCTGGAAGCTTCTCTAAACGATCCTCTAATATATGGATAGTTACACGAAGATGCGGTTCTAGGTATATGCAGTACAGTGTTATTGCTTTAAAATCCTGTAAAATAACGGCTACGGCTTCTAAACTACTCGAAAGCTGATGCTCTTGAGCTGCGACTCCATTTCTCACTACTATAGCAACACCTTCCGAAAGCCTGCGTGTCTACTGTCGGTCACGGCGGCAGTCTATGGTTTTTAAGCATTTTCTCCTGTTTCGAACCCAGGTTTGTTTCCTGTGACCACAAGGATACAGGTCAGTATGTGGCTAGTATATCTCTTACGTCACCTATGTAAAAATATCTGCAATTCCAGTAAATGAAAGCCATTGTGTGCTGTATATGCCGAGTAGGATGAGGTTAAATTTTATTTTCAGGCCACTTCATTCGGGGCTTTTCTCTTTTTGTCTAAGAAACCCCGCTATCCGTCTGATGCTGACGGTGCAGGAACACGTAAATAATCTGCGTTGCATCTTCAGATGTGCTGGACGTTCGAGTAAAACGTGTGTGAGTGCTGGTGTTTGACTTCGCCGTGTGGTCAGAGGCCTTGGGGACCGCTGTCCTGGAGGTCCGCGAGGTCTGTTTGTGGCAGCCGGCGCGGCGGTAGTCGCTGCCGCCACCATGGGCACCAATGTGACCTGGCCAGATGCGAGAGGTCATTTTAGTGCCGTACCCTCTTGCAACACAACAGAGTAGGAATGTTCCTTAGATGAAATCGGCGTCGTGCTTCCTCGAATTTCAACATTTGTTTAGCTTTCATTGTCAAAATTGATTTTGCTTGTTTCCATGCAGGGTATGAACGTGAATACGCAGAATGTTTTCCTTCACAATTTGCACACAGGTATGTTTTAGCTTCCTATTTTTCTAACTCATGTTCATGGGAGCAGCATTTAGGCTATGTCAGCTGGTCCCGACAACTCTGAGAGCCGTGATGTTACCAGTGGCACTTGAAACAGCGTCATGGGTTTGGCATATATGGCCCGACTTGGAGCTTTAAGTAGACTACATCTATGGATTCCAATAGTATGGTCGAGGCAAACGTCAGAACAATGTGCTTAGCGGGTATCTCCTTACCATTGCCTCCCATCTTTATTTTGTAGACATTGGTAACATTTGATCTTTCAGGCCTTCCAGAATTTTCTTTTCAATTATATATTTTAGGTCATCATCAGAGACAACACCACGGATGATGTTCACAGAACGGTGTGGGCTTATAACTGGGATGTCTTCGCAAGCGTTCACTTGTGACAGTTTCTCCTTTTGGGGGTTATATACGACTTCCAATAAGAGGTCGCCATTTGCCAGTCTTTTTACCTTATAGCGTTCTCCGCTGAAATTTGTCAATTTCTGGTAACCAGGAATGGAGAGACAAGACCAGCGGTTTTTTCAGTGTGTTCTCTGTGAACGATGTAGAACTTTAAAAAATTGGTTGGAAGTTTTTTTTTTTATTTGTGCTGCTGCTTCGGTGTGCCCTCTTTTTCGAGGGAGATTAGATTTAATGAGGTGTAATGCCATAAAAACTGTATGTATTAGGCCGTGGTGCCAGCCACCAACCATGGAGCCCTACGATGGGACGGGACAGGAGTGCAAGCAAGCCTTCCCACGCCCGCTGTGCACCTGAGTATAACTCAATATAGCGTAACGCAGGGTTGTTAGCCACACAAGATTAACCCTCGCCACCTGGAAGTAGGAAGAAATTAAAAGTGTAGGAGAATACTGGACAGTTGCAAGAAAGAAGATAGGAAAGTGAAAGATGAAGAGGAGGATACAAAAAGGTGACTGACGATTCCTCCCGGGTGGGTTAGTCAGGAGGTTCCGTGTATCGGAAAGCGTGAAATCAAGTGGTGTGTTGCCTCCACCGAGGGACGTTAATTGCCCAAATATTCGGCGCGGCTCAGCCACCAGAATCCCCTTTTCCCTAAACACGGGGATGCCACGCATAGCTAAACGTGGATGCTCGGGGTCCGTGGTGTCGCACGGTACGCACAATCATCTGCTTTAACAGATGCCCCCTGCGGTGTTAGAACTATTTTGGAATACAGTACCGTACAGTAGAATGTCAGTCATAATGATGTCGCCTGATAACGCACATTTTATTTTTATAAATTTATCAGAGGCGCATTCAGTGATAGTCATCAAATAGAAGAATTGCTGTTTCATGGTGTTCATATACTGCTGGCAGCATTGCTTAAATTTCTTTTCATGTTTTTAGTTTAGTCATAACAAGATGATATAGAAGAAATACGACGTGTGAACTGACAGACAATGGCGGTTCACAGTAAATTCATGACAATCGTGAAAAGGAAAAATGCTGTTAAATTACGAAAAAATGTTAACAAAACCTTGAATATTAGGTATCTTTAATGTTTTCTATAGAGAGAAAAACATGTTAAATAACAGATGAGTGAAATAAAAAAACTAAGCATCATAGACATCTTCTGTCATATGCATACAGAAAAAACCTGCGACAAAAATATGGCAGAAAACATAGCATAACACACAATTTCCGCAGAATTCTCAAATATTTTTGCTAGTGCTAAATATTAAAACAATCTGCGAAATGACAAAAATATAAAAAAGGATACCTAGCATAACAGAAAATTTCGGTCTTTTTCAGCAAAAATTTCTTACTGTGTTCCCTCTGGGTGAATTGGAGCACTGACTTCGGGATTGAACCTGATTTACAACAGGCAACCGACATAATATTAAGGTGCACGAGGGACTGGGTGCTCACTTCGAAACTCGGAATTATACATCTACAACCGGAATTATCTTCCGTGCAAGACGCCTTCTAAAATTTTAATTGTGGTGGTTTCTGAGGTGTGACGTCCCAAAACGTCTTCGGCTAAGATAGACGCCGTAGTGGAGGGCTCCGATATTTTAGAGCGCAGCTCTTTGGCGTCCGTTCCTGGGTTTCGCGTCGGCGTCGGCGTCGTCGTCGGCCTCGTAACCAGCTCCGCCCCCCTTTCAGCCCCCAGCGCTAGCAGCGACCGACTGATACCGCTGGATGCCGCTGACGCCGCTAGAGAGTCAAGATAAGGTGACTGCATAGAACATCGTCGCCGCCATGCAGAAAGAGGAGGGGAGGGTCCCCCTCCCCCCCCCCCCCCCTGTTCCTGTGTGGCGGTAGGGTGCTCTTCAGTTGCCGACGCGCCGGTTATTTCACGTAGGCCCCGGCACGTCGACGAATACGTGACCACCTTCCCACGGCTAGACCTGGTTCTTGGCGCTGCGGAAGCGAGGGTATATTGTTTGCGTCGGCATCGGCGGCGTTGTCCCTGAAACCAACTCTGCAGCTGGGGTTGACTCACTATCGGCGTCAGCAGCATCAATCAGTCGCTGCTATCTCTTCCCTCCTCCCTTTATCGCGTTGTCCGCTTGCTGCGCGCGCTTCTGCCCCCATCGTTTGCCGCTGGGTGTACACGCCGCCCCCCTCCCCCCTCTTCCTGCGAGTCTCCGGTTGTCAAAGCGCCGGCTCGAACTTAATTCCTTTCTTCGCTCCTCCTCCAATGCAACCCCTGTGCGGTGGCAATCAGAGAGCCAGATCGGTGGCGGCGGATCTGTATATGTGCACCGCCTGAGCCGAAATTGCCGCTGCCGTTCGCCACTGCGAAATTCCAGTTCTTTCTGAGCCATGAGCGAGACGACCGGTGGAAGTCCTCCGTCTACTGCTGCTGCTGCTGCTGCTAAACGAGCTGCCAGAGCAGAGGGACCAAGTCGAACATATATCAGTCTATTTCTCCGACCACAAAGCTTCCTCCATGACTGTCAAGAACTGTTAGTGGAGTCTTTGTTAAGGAATACGTGTGAAAAATAAAAAAAAAAATCTGTGATAGCGCATACATGTGTTGCCCGATTTCTTTGCCTCAATCTATCGAAAAGGTGAAACAGCTTATTTTCTGCGCTAAAATTTCGCATTAGGAAGTAACGTAATCGTCGGTAATTTTTTACCACCTGGTGCTCTTTAACCTGCGCTGAAATTTCACAGCACACGGGTTCCTTGCTTTGAGTCTCCACCGAAAAGCGGCCGCGGCGGCCGGGATTCAATCCCGCATCCTTGGGAACCGAAATTAAAAATAATGTACGTAGAGGTGCAATATGTAGATGACACGGGGGGCCGCGGATGGTAGGCGAGGGCCGCAGTAGTAGGTGGCCATAGAAATACCATTAACGCTGCCACTCTAGGTACCAGCGCATCTTAGAATACCGAGAATATTGCTGTAGCGCTGCCCACGTCGGGCGGACGCGAAACATGTTATAAGCGACAGCAGAACAATGTAGAATTTTAGTAAGGGACGCCTCTCCCGAGGCAGTGAAAATCGTTTGCGAATGTCTTTTCCACTTTAACTCCCACCTTCCTGCCTTGCCCTAGGATGCGGTAGCGGTGTCCACAAAAATAAATCAAAACAAAATACCTGAAACATATAATAATAAAGGGACAAGAAGCGAATTCGAATTTCCGCCAATAGACGTTTCTTCTGATATTTTTCTACCATGCGGAGCTCGTCTCATTGTTAAGCTCATGTGCCGCTTACTGCTCTTTTCCGAGGCAACACTCAGCAAATTATCCCAATAAAATTAATTTAAGGAGTACTGATAAATAAAGTATGTTTCATGCGATTGCTTTCTCAATTGAACAAAGCAGAATATCACTGCTGTTAATATTTTGTTTTACTACTAGATGCCAGCTGCTATACGTATGACAGAATACTTGCTGATATTTTTGTGATGTTTATTGCCTCGAGCATAAAAAGAATATTATGAAGGATGAAGGGTATGATCCAATAAATGAAAAAACGATTGGCTGATGTAATGAAGTCTATGGCTTTGGCCCTGAGGGTACAATGAATGAATGAATAAATAAATAAATAAAATAAATAAATAAATAAATAAATAAATAAATAAATAAATAAATAAATAAATAAATAAAATGATGTGGTCCCTACGTACAAGCGGCATATGACGACGGATTATGGGGGTAGAGGCCATCTGCCACCAAGTGCCGGATCCGCGTCGACTTCAGCGCTGGACATTCCCACAGCAGTTGGTGAATATTGGCTTCGGTATCACTGGACGTGCAGACGGGGCACCCAGGGTGGGGATACAAATTTCGAAATTGATGCCACTTTCGAGTCACTGCAAGTGTTATAGGCCAACCCAACTCGAATCTTTTGAAGCGCCACCTCATCTTCACGATTTAGTCCGCAGGGGAAACTTGCTGTATACGGAATGAGATCAGGTGTAGGGCGTCGGAGGTGCTCCTTTCTTGTTAAACGTAGGGTACCATTATCCAAATCTTTCCGGTTTGGCGATGACGAGGTTGAGGTGGAAAGTCGGGTCGCAGCATCCGCACGGCTTTGAGCACTGAAAAGATCACGCGGAGTTCAATTAATACGAATTGGCTGTGGTATGCGTGCCGCTAGACTGTGTATATTTTGATACATTTCTGTGCTGCTAGTGACGCGTCTAAGTCTCTTTGTTACCTGGAGGACATCAGTGTGTATGACAATACTGGCTGTGGGAAGCATGGCAATGGCGACCACGGAGTGAAGCGCCTCTTGCACAGAAAACATTTCCGTACAAAAATAATATGGAGGTTCCGGTAAATAAAACTTTGATGTTTTATTCAGTCATATCTTGCTGGGGCAGTAAACTGCAGCTGCAACTTCGTAGGCTTGGATGCTTGTGTTCAGAGAAGTAACTATGGAACCTTGCGGCAAGCGGGCGTCTATTTCCATAATTAGGTCGCGAAGTGACAACGCCAATTCCTGTGTTCTAAGTTCGTTGTAAATCTGGTGGCTTGTTATCACTCATCTGTACAAAACGCCAAGAAGAAAGAACTGGTAGTGGCGGTGGTAGGATTGAATGTGACGAAGTATAAACCCTCAGAGCGTACATTGCGCGCGATATTTCCATCGATATGTTTCTCAGGAATATACTCCTTGAATGTAGGGGCCATGTAAATTGCATGATAACCCGATCTGACAACCATTGTGACTGTAATTCCATCGAGTCCATTTTAATAGCTTCACTGCTTTCATCATCTTACTTCGACAGATTGCCATCGTAATAATATCAAAACCATCTACACATAAATTCGATTATTCGATTAAGAAAATAATAAACGATTACTGATGCTGCTGCAACATTTAGAGTCAGAAAAAGACTCTACAAGAGGACTCCACCCTACATTTTTCAACGAATTACATTTTAGCAAATCGGTCAAGGTCGTATTGTCAGTTATGTGGTGATTCACGAGTTTACCACATCCCGACACGTGGCTAGGCTTGTCGCTAGACAGTCGAAGTCTTATTTTTGCCTTGGCCCAGCTTTGAGTATGACATTAAGGAACCAAGCGAATCCCGCGTTTGAGTCAGCAACTGTTGAGATATCGCTCTATTATATTGTATCATTTTTGGTATATGGGTTATATATTTTTCTTATGAATACAAGCTCAGTATACTTCTTTGCTCACTAAAGCGTAGATTTTGTTTATTTTTCATTCTTATAACACTTTTGTTTATATCATTTAGTCGTCACACACATTGACTGTAATAAGGTGTCTGCCTTGTATATGCACTAACACGCAAGCGAAAGTTCACTTCGAGTCTACGGAGTCATTTACAAACTCTTTCTGCCGTTTCTACATAACAGGCTATCAGATAATTAAAGTGGCATTATTATATTTTCACCTCGTTCAATGCACTACTTCAGGAATTGGTTATTATGTCACTTTTATGCCTTTTGTATTTATCTTCTCAAACGCTAGCTCACTACCTTTAACCTTTAACAATATTTGCCAAATGTTAAGGCAAACCTTTACTAAATTCGTCAAGCCAAGGTCACCTGCGCCGCAATTTGGCCTTGTCCCGCATATCGTCAAAAATATGATAGTTGCCTGAAGGAATCCCAAACAGCCTTCTAGTGCGCTGCTTGGCCTTCCCCTCCATCGCCACCGCTGACCATCTGCCTCGCCTTCTGGGACCTGCATTTCGAAATGCCCTCGACACCTTCGTGTCATCGAAAACAAGCTGTGATGGCCTTGACATCCACAAACAGCCATGCAGGACTTCGCCCTTGAATCAGTGCTTCGGCTGCGTTTCCTTCAATTTCGCAAGCAGCGACGCAGGAGTTCAATCACAGCAAACCGTGTCTGACCATGCTTATTCGAGCTTCCGCTGTGGAAACTATGTTAATTATGCCAGTCTAACATGGCTTAGCAACCTCGCATCAGCAAGCTTATCAAAGCTTGCGGTTAAATAACCGAGTTTAGCCGAGCGAACCCGGAACCAATTGTATTGTTTGAATGTGAGCAAAAGTGAATAAGCGGAATTCACTCAGAATCCATAGCTCGCAAGCTGGGTTGCTCAAAATAAGATTTCATAATAAGAATCAGTCTCGAATAAATATAAAATTCGGGCCCGAGGATCACCAGCAAGAGCAATTGGTTCAATATCATTAAAGCACTCTGCAACAGACACGATATTAGGAAGAGGAGGAGACTCAACATTATATGACTGTCTGAAATTTAAGTTTTTGATCGGCGCTCGTCTCGTCACCCTTATACCGCAGCCTTGTCAGTAAGAGGAACCTCGAGGCATCAGACGATTTATTTTTCTAGCAAAGCAGCACGTGCGTTTCTTTCTTAAAAAATCGTCATTGTTTAGTTGTCCTCACATTTGAGACACGGCGCTTCCTCCCTAACATAAGCTGCTCTGTGTTCTATAAATATAAAATTCGGGCCCGAAGACCACCAGCAGAAGGAGCAATTGGTCCAATATCAATAAGGCACTCTTCAAGAGACACGATATTAGGAAGAGGAGGAGACGCAACATTAAATGACTGTCTGAAATTTCAGTTTTTGATCGGCGCTCGTCTTGTCACCTTTTTACTGCAGCCATGTGACTAAGAGGAACCTCGAGGCGTCAGACGATTTATTTTTCGAGCAAACGCGAACGGTAGGGGACGTGTTTCAGTAGCAACTAGAGAAGACGGGGGCTCGGTAGTATGCTGCAGCACCAGAAATTCGACCACAACGGAGGCGGAAGAGGTGGCCATCGCGCTAGCTCTAACACAACAACAGGTCAAAATTATAGTTACAGACTCGAAATCAGCGATTAGAAACATTGACGCGGGCCGCATTTCGGCCATAGCAGCAAGAGTGTTGGCCAGTGGTTCACCACCGGCAGAGCAGGTCGCGCTCATTTGGACACCGGCGCACCAGGGTTTGAGGTGGAACGAGAAAGCGCACGCACTGGCCCGAGGATTAGCTACATTCCGGGATCCCAGTGACGACTTATGCGCAACCCCGTACCCCTTGCGCGATGAGGAGCCCCTGCAGTTCGACGATGACCTTAACACCTACCAAGATATCCTAAATCATTACAAATTAGGCAGAGCAGTACTACCAAAAGCGTGTAAGCAACTCCCCAAAAGCGAGGAGGTTATGTGGCGTAAGCTACAGACTGGAGTATTCCCGAACCCCCAGCTTTACAGCAAGTGGCACCCGGAAATTTTTAGCCCCAGGTGCAAACGTTGCGATGGCATAGCGGACATGATCCATATCATATGGAGGTGTCCTAGATTTGGAGAACCTGACCGAACAGATGAGTCCTGGGAGGCGCTACTTCTCAAGCAGGACGAAAAAGGGCAACGAGAAGTCATCCGTCTTGCCCTGGCCGCTGCTAAGATCCAAGGGATCCAGGTCGACGGCTGAGGGGCAGGACATGGTTGGGACAGAGCTTCGCCTCGGATCCTCACCAACCTTTTGACGGGTGCAATAAATGCTATTTCTCTCTCTCTCTCTCTTCGAGCAAAGCAGCACGTGCGTTTATTTCTTAATAAATCGTCATTGCTCAGTTGTCCTCACATTTGAGACACGGCGCTTCCTCCCTAACATAAGCCGCTGTGTGTTAAACATATGGGCTTATTTTAAACTTACGCTACCATCGAATACCTACCCAGAATTTTGCTTCATCTGCAAGCTTTTTTGGACAGCGAGAATCTAAGCGCTCCGTCTGTGACCAATCCAGATTAAAATACTGTGGCTCAGAAATAGCATATGTGGATCAATCATAAACAGACACCGCAACTTGGTTTTTTACCAAGCTATCATGGCATTTATATGGGTTTACTTAGCAAATAATCAGCTTGTGTTTGTTGTTGAACATACACATATCTGTGAGAACCGCCAGCGCGTCTCCGCATCTTCTACCTCTGAAATGAAGGGCATAGCTCAGGTTATTAGCACATACATTAAATCGCTTAATTCATTAAAGCCCAGCAGCCCGCGCCTTAATTTCGTTGCCCTCTTTTATTTTTCCATCATGCTTTATTTAAAAAGAAGCGAAATGCAGTTGTAAAACACTGCATCACTTTAGCTCGCCTAATACGTTTTTATACATTTCAGCTAAAACTGCTGAGAATTTGCACAGTTAAAAAAAAAAAGGCTGGTTGCACATTAGCATTTGCACAGTCCTACTTTCCAGTGCTTCTTTCTTCTCAAGCTGCATAATGAACGGAGAGGGGTTGAAATAAACTGCCTGTTTTAACATTATATACGGGTACTATGACATTATAAAAGGCCTTGTAGACACGAATGCTCTTCATATTCTTAACTCTTCTGCCTCTTCGTCAACCAGGTTCGTTTATACAATCAAGTCTCATCATTAAACGGCTATCCCGAAAGAAAAAGTAGCAAGCCCGCCTGAACAATGTTCACTTTTTCGTAGTACCAAAAACCCTTTTTTGACCCTCGTATTAAGATGTGTACTACCATGGCAGTTCCAGCGTGGTCGACGATACCACAGGGCTAAGCGCTAGATTGCCTCACCTTTGCAAACTGCATACACTTTCTTGGCCGTGTAGTTAATTCCAAGCCAAAAACCGATTCTCGGACCCTTCCCTTTGCGGGAATTGCACATCAAGTCGGAATGACTACGCTTCTTCTCATTAAAAGAATTACGATGACGACTGCGGACTCAATCCAGTGCTTCAAGTACGGCTTAAAGTAGCCAGGTAACTTTTATTTCGATTTTGCCTTCCACGCAAGCTATGCTGCTGCAATACTCTTGATGGATATTCAAGTTGACCGAAATGTAGGCGGATGCATCCAGATGTTAATTATTGTTTCATAGAGATGACAAATGTGGACCACGCATTACCACGTAGTCTAATTTCATTGTCTCTTTCATTACCGTGCCAATTATATACTCCTTCCGGGCAGAAAATGAGGACAATTGTTTTGTCACAGGAAGTATATATCTGCTAGAATTGCTAGCACTTCTTCCTTTACAACAACATGCCGACTGTAACGTATAAGCGAAATTCCCACCCATGCGTTATTATGTGAAGGGTTCGATGTAGAACTATTTTTTCATCTTAAAGTTTGGTTCAGAGACGCTTTCATTTCTATAGCACCCAGAACCACGATGACCTTAACTTTATTTCCTTCTTTCTTAACCTTCATTCCCTTAATTTTACAGAATTAAAAGCGCGCTGTCTCTTCTGAAGCGCTTCGTTCCGTTATGAAATCTTCCAGATGTATAGGCATTAAGCTAGAACCGTTTGTCTAAGAAATGAAAACGCACTTTTGAAAGTCTAGCCATTGCCTAGTGAGGCCTTCGTGTGCTTTAAGCTGTGCAAGGTATTCATGTTGCCTTATATTGCGAGGTTAAATTCATGAAATTGCCATAAAATGTAGTTTTGACATCATAGACAGTTGCCTGGATAAGATAGCCTACAGAGCATCAGCGTCTTTATAGTTTCTATGCGATTTTGCACATACATGCAAGCCTAAGCGATACTGTCATTACCTCAAAGAAAGAGGAATCATTGGTGAACTGAGCCATGATCGTAGCTGCGAAAGACCGAAAACAGGGATCCGCGACGCCTACCCTTCAAACAAGGGACAGGAGGGTGTCTTTCGCTGTCCCAACAACTGAAGACACGACTGAGGAAATCACCCAACCTTCCTTGCCGGCGTTTCAGCACCCCACCAGGTATACCCCGCAGTTCGCGCCGCCGGCCTATGGCGCCAGCAGTGGCTTCTGGGTCCGCAATCACACTTACTACTCACCGGTCATGGCGCACATGCCTTCGCCCTCAGGAGTATTCTTGGGGAGGCCACTGCCACCGCCAATGGGCTTATTCGGGCAACAGCATATGATGCCTCCCCGCCCAAACTGGATGGAGCCGGCCCCACGTTCTGGGACCTTCAAGCCCTTTTTGGACGCAGAGGTCTCCTCAGAAGAGCCATCCGATAGCCGGGCAGAGTCAGTGCTGCTTCGCACTGTCAGCATTGGGGCGGCCCTGGTAGCGTTGCTCACCGTGTTGATCGCAGTAGCGCTGACCATAGATTTCCAAGGGCCTTCCGTTTTGCCCGCAACGACAGCGATGCCACTGCCGGTGGAGCACGTCCACTCGGGCGGTGTCAACGACCCGCTGCAATTGCACTCTCCGAGGAATCCGGCTGAGTTCCGACGTGCCTCTGTAGTGTCTGCCAGCCCAAAAACACGCAGGGCAGCGCATCACGAAAGACCTGTGCCAACGGCGCTGCACCGCGAAGCACCAGCCAGTAAGAAGCGTCACCTTCTACAGAACACCAGGAGCCAGACGGTGAGCTTCTTAGTGTATTCAGGTTCAGCCGCTCTCATCCATTTAATGACTTTCGGTTTATCGGAGTTTTGTGCAACGATACTCGTGTCATAGAGAGTGCGCCGTGTTTATCTATTCTGGAAAAGTGGAGGTTTGTACTGACCGTTTCGCTTATAACTTGCATTGTCAGAAGTAAATATGTGCTTCAGAAACATTGCTTCGGCAGTGGTACGCAAATGTCATTGTTGTCTGACAATGGTGGTGCGCAAACCAGATACAGAGAGCTGCGCTTACCTAAAATGCGGCTATGCGCATACCAAAATGACTAGCGAGTTAATCAGCGACATGCTGCTCGATCTTTCGCAACAGCTTGCTTCAGCTCAGACTACAGTTTAAAAACTGGTCATTGCTTAATCGATATAGCAGAGCCTACTGAAGGCAAGCTTATAGTTTGAGGTTACATTTACGTTGTCTTTCAATACGACTGCGCTGAGAGCAAATGCCGCTATCAAATTAAAACCTAGCTACTCTCTGCAGCTGGGTTGTATCTAGTTTGCGTATGGGCTAAACCAAAGTGCGCAGTTTTTTTTAAATAAGTCATGAAACCACTTTCATGTTTTTGAGGCGGATGTTGTTATCTAGCGGTAGAGGTACAATCGAGATTCGAAGACGCCCTTCCATATGATACATTTAGTGCACTAGGCTCTTCCCATTGTAAACGCGTATCTAAAATGCTTCTCTGTACAAAAAATATCTGTCCAGGTAATTGAAATTACTAACCCTGTTTTTCAGCGGCAGGTATCGCAGCAGTGTGGCCGCCACTTCTACACCTACTGTCATCGCCATCAGAACGAGACTTTCTACAGCTCTTCGTCTCGCTCCTGCGTCTCCACGACTGTTGATAATGTTCACGTGTGCAATCGCGGCGAAAACCGGTTTTCGAGCCTCGGTAGCTGCCTATCCAACTGCGGGCGTGTGGCCACGGGACGAGAGGTAGACCGCTGCTACGAGAGCACCCTCTTTACCGAGTGTTCCAGGTGAGCCAGCACTGGAGCACAAATACTAGAGAAAAAAAGCAAACACTCATGTATAGACAGCAGTCGCTTTCTTGTGAAATGCAGTCCGCAAAAACCTAATATTTTTCTTTGGTCTCGGCTATATAAATTAAAAAGTTTGTCATAATGAGGAGGAAGGAATGTAGATTAAACGTATAAACTCCTTACACCCACTTTTAATATTCAACGTAATCTCCTCACACGCGTTTCATTAAGGACAGAGACATCTGACACTGATATTCAGTTAATTCTCACCACCGCCAGTGTAAATGTCGAGCATATCGGTCTAAATAATATCATCTGCCCGGATGGATCTTCGCCCCTTGATAGGCTTAAGCTCACTTGGAATCTAATGGCTGCATTAGGGAATATTTCGTAGTTTTTCTACATGTGTTTCCCATATTACATGGTTGCCAGCGTGTGCATATTTCTGTTCCTCCTTTCAGTGCACTGACTGCATAGGAATACATTTATTGCTTTCCGATCTGGTCGAGAAAAGCTTGAATATACCTTTGCTAACGAGATCCTAGCTTCGACAGCAATGTCACTCTAGGCGGGGACTAATTTGTGACTAGGCAGAGAAGGCCAAGTATTCACGACGCAGCTTTCTTTAAAGAATGTCTACACAAACTAGTTCACGCATATAGTTATGATTTTGGTTAAAACCCACATTTTGAGTTGAATTGGTAATTCTGAGGCGGTAAATTCGCAGAAACGTGTTTTAGTACGCCACTGAAGACTTATATGGGCTCACATTCGCGACTGATCAATAGCCCATACACCGCGAGTTATCAAAATCTCATTGCAAAAGCGCAGAGAAATCAGCCAGGGGGCGCACTAAAAACTTTACATTATGCTGCGCGAGATTTTAGCGATCTGCAACAGCAGTCCCCAAGAGCATGGCGGATTTCACTAGCATTGAATTATGATCTATACTAACACAGTATTTGCTTATATTGAACATCAGTGTTGATGTAATAACGACGTTATTATTTATTGCATCTTACCTGTACTCACCTACGGCGCTGAAACGTGGAGGCTAACCAAGAGAGTTCTACTTAAGTTGAGGACAACCCAGAGGGCTATGGAACGAAAAATGGTAGGGGTAACATTAAGAGATAGGAAGCGTGCAGAGTGGGTCAGAGAAATAACTCAAGTTACCGACATTCTAGTGGAAATTAAGAAAAAGAAATGGACATGGGCAGGACATGTAGTGCGAAGAGGGGATAACCGATGGTCGCTTAGGGTAACAAACTGGATTCCAAGGGAAGGAAAGCGCAGCAGGGGGCGGCAGAAAGTTAGGTGGGCGATGAGATTAAGAAGTTCGCAGGGGTCAAGTGGATGCAGCTAGCACAGAACCGGGTTAAGTGGAGAAATATGGGAGAGGCCTTCGCCCTGCAGTGGGTATAGTGAGGCTGATGATGATGATTATGATGATGATATTTATCAAGTAATGTGGTATTGCAGTGCAGGATCCGTGAAATTTCTTGGAAAATGGGGAGGGGTGGAGTTAATTCTGCTGTGGAAGGAGTTTATGATTGTCAGTATTGTAACGTTTCCTGAGTAGCTGCAGAAACTCGTGCCTGATTGTAGCCCTGACCAAAGCCGCGCACATAGCCCTACAACAGCGATGTATTACAAGCTTTCTGATACATTACTTACTTCCGAAAAAACACCTAGCTAAGAATGACAAACGTCTTTCTCCGCTGCTGGTGTCCGCAGGCAGGACGTGGTGGAAACGTGGTGGATATTCGACGGCTCTGCCTGCTCCAAGTGGACGTTCCCACTTGGCAACTGTCCGTCCCAGGGCACACGTGTTTTCCGGTCTCGGCGAGAGTGCGACGCGGAGTGCCTGCGCCCGAAGCGAAATGATAGCGCCTACGTCAACCATTGCGACGCACCTGTCACTGCCACGTGCAGCCCTGAACAGATCAAGTACCCTTATTTTGCGGACATGACGCTCAAAGGGAACGCACGCTGCGTCATAACCTCGCAACGGGAGCTTCGGGAACGCCGTTGTTTGATCGGGTCGAACAAATTTGACTCGGTCGGAAGCTGCGAAAAGGCTTGCGTCCATTCGTAATGGACTCTGCAAGTGTCCTCCTAATGTCCATGCTGCGCCCACCGCATTTATTACTTCAATAAACTTTCTGCGATTCCTGAATTCCGGCATATATGAAAAGTGGCCCTCATCCTTCAATGATACTTCAGAGCCTCAATATCACGTTAACAGAGTGCCGTTGTGGCATACATAACCATTAACCGCCCTGTACGCATTTCATTCCACAACTATGCATTTTAATTGGATGACATAATTCCAGGTACCATAGAAGTCGTTTTCAAATGAACCGCGACGCTTTCCTCTGCCCAGAACGGCGACAGGTTGTGATTCAACACCAACACCACTTCAGTTTTCTTATCGAGAGATTCCATATGCTTGAAAATTCTCCCCTTATTTCTTCTGAGTAATTATTAAAAAAAAAGTTCACGCTTCTACTGAGATCTGCTTTTGGTCGGCTACACGTGATGAGTTATATTTTGAGGTCACAATGAACGCGATGAAAGGTGAATCTAGTACTCCCAAGAACAGTTTTCACAAAAAGGCGAACATTACATAACATCTTGCTATTATAACGAGCGAAGCAGTGAAATTACGTACATTACGCTGTGGCCGTTTTCGATAGAGACAAAAATAAAGGCGCCCGTATGTAGGGCGATTTCAGGGCACGTTTAAGAACCCCAGATGGTCGAAATTTCGGGCGTCCACCACTACGACGTCTGTAATAGCCTGTGTCGCTTTAGGACTTCAAACCCCACGAGCCAAACCAAATAAAAAAATTATCTATTGATTCTGTTATGCGAAGCCTTGCTTTCAATTACCTTGTACTTTAACGATAGCTGCTGGCGCTCCGTCCTCACAAATTTTCACACTGCACTCCTCCCCCTCCCCCACCGCTGAATTTTCGCCAACCTATGTTACGCTTGCTTTTCAAATAAGTCCATTCCGTAGCCCTAGTGTGCCATGCGTTCACTAATCCATGCACAACTTGCCCTGTTATGCCCATTTTCGTTTACTTCATATCAGCTGTACTTTTGCTATTGTACTTTTGCTTCATCTCGCATTTAAAGTAAGAGGGCCATATTTTAATGAATTGTTAGAGTTCATATTGATGTCCACCCCGGCAGTGCAAACACTTTTAGTATCGCTGTAAGTCATCATCATCAGCAGCAGCCTGACTATACCCACCGCAGGGCGAAGGCCTCTCCCATGTTTCTCTACTTGCTAGCTAGTGCTCTAGTGCTAGCTGCATCCACTTGACCCCCGCGAACGTCTTAACCTCATCCTCCATCCTAACTTTCTGCCGCCCCCTGCTACGCATTTCTTCCCTTAGAATCCAGTTTGTTATCCTCAGCGACCATCGGTTATCCTCTCTTCGCACTATATATTGTAACGGGTATTGAGCCAAATGTTCAGGCTGCGCCCTGAGCCTAGAAGTCTGCCGAAATCCGAGAGCGGTCCGAACAGCGGTCTGAGCGCGGTTCCAGGCAACCAACTTCGTCGTCTACGGCAACTAGCAACCACTTATTCGTCTACGTCAACTAGCCACTGATTGTCTCAGCTTCGTCGTCGACTATAGTTTGTATCACCGCCCCCCTCCTCTGTAGCATCGACTCGATGCGACGAGGTGCTACTAGGAAGAAGTCAGCGAAAGGGTGCACTAAAGTGTCACAAGGACTCAGCGGCGTTGACGAAAAGTTCAGTCATGTACGATCATGATAGGGCTTCAGCCGAACCACGTGCACGACTTCAGGACGCTGTGGCCTTCGGGATGGAGCTAAAGCTACGGGAACAACGGCGTAGGTGACTTCACTGATACGGCGAACAATCTCGTAAGGGCCGAAGTATCGGCGCAGTAATTTTTCAGATAGGCCGCGATGACGAACAGGTGTCCAAACCCAGACGTAGTCGCCCGGTTCGTAAGTGACGATTCTTCGGCAGAGGTTATACCGAGCAGCGTCATTCGCCTGTTGTCGGTGGATTCTGAGGCGTGCTAGTTGCCGCGCTTCCTCAGCACGCTGAACAAAGATGTCGGCGTCAAGTTCGGTGTCAGAGCCGCAAGAAGGACTAACTGGCATCATGGCATCCAACGGCGTGCTCACTTGGCGACCGAAGACAAGTTGGAACGGGGTCAGTCGCGTCGTCTCTTGAGTGGTGGTATTGTACGCGAAAGTTATATAGTCCAAAATCGCATCCCAGGTGCGGTGTTCTGCGTCCACATACATAAAAATTATGTCGGTGAGGGTGCGATTGAGGCGCTCCACCAGCCCGTTGGTCTGAGGGTGATACGCCGTCGCACGTCGATGGCTAGTGTGAATCAGAGTCATGACCAACCGGATTAGGCGAGCTGTAAAAGCTGTTCCACGGTCAGTGATTACCACGGCGGGGGCGCCATGACGTAGGACAATGTTATGAACGAAAAATTGAGCAACTTCAGCTGCAGTACCTTTAACAAGGGACGCGGTCTCTGCGTACCGTGTTAGGTAGTCTGTCGCGACGACTACCCAACGGTTGCCAGATGAGGACTTCGCAAAAGGACCGAGAAGATCCATGCCCACTTGCTGGAAAGGGGTCTTCGGCGGAGCAATAGGCTGAAGAAATCCAGTGGGTTTCAATGGCGGAGACTTGCGACGTTGGCAGTCACGACATGAGCGTACATAAGCCCGCACCGATGGGAGTAACCTGGGCCAATAATACTTTTGACGAATTCGTGCAAGTGTACGGCTCACCACCAGGTGGCCGGCGGTGGGTTCATCATGACAGGCACTCAATATATCTCGGCGCAACTCGGAGGGCACAACAAGGAGAAACGTCTCTTCACTGTTAGCGAAATTTCGCTTGTAGAGCACGTTACCGCGCAGAGTGAACGCTTGAGGCCCACGATGAAAAACACGGGGAATACGGGCGTCGACGCCCTGCAGATAGTCGACGAGTGACGCTAGCTCTGGGTCCATTCTCTGCAGATGCGCCATTTGGGTTGTACTAATAGCCCCCAGAAAGGGAAAATCATCGGCCGTTTCTTCTGGACATATGGCGATGGGCGAGCGCGACAGACAGTCAGCATCCTGATGCTTCCGTCCTGATTTGTATACTACTGTTACGTCATACTCTTGTAATCTAAGGCTCCATCTAGCCAATCGTCCTGAGGGGTCTCTGAGGCTCGCGAGCCAGCATAATGAATGGTGGTCGCTTATAACGCGGAAAGGCCGGCAGTAGAGGTATGGTCGGAATTTGGTGAGGGCCCATATTACCGCCAGACATTCTTTCTCAGTTGTTGAATAGTTGATTTCGGAGCGGGTAAGTGTTCGGCTCGCGTAAGCGATGACCCGTTCTGCACCGCCTTGCCACTGAATTAGTACTGCACCAACCCCAACGTTGCTGGCATCAGTGTGAACGTCAGTTGCGGCGTTTTCGTCAAAATGGCCGTATCGGAGGATTGTGTAGGCGGCTGCGAAGCTCAAGGAAAGCGGCCTCTTGTTCACCTCCCCACAGCAACGGCGTGTCATCTCGAGTCAGTGCGGTTAGCGGTTCTGCGATGTGCGAAAAATCCAGTACAAAGCGTCTGTAATAGGAGCACAAACGTAAGAACCGTCGAACCGCTTTCTTGTCAGTAGGGTGCGGAAAACCAGAAACGGCAGCTGTCTTTTCAGGGTCCGGGCGAACAACTTTTACGCTGACCTCATGACCAAAGAAGCGAAGTTCCTCAAAGCCGAAGTGACATTTCTCCGGTTTGATTGTCAGGTTGGCGTCTCGGTGTGGTTTTAACACAAGGCGCAACCTTTCTAGGTGTTGGTCGAAGGTGGTCGAAAATATGACGACATCGTCCAGGTAAACCAAACACGACTGCCACTTCAAACCGGACAGAATGGTGTCCATCATGCGTTGGAACGTGGCCGGTGCCGAACATAGGCCGAACGGTAGCACCTTAAACTCATACAAGCCATCGGGTGTCACGAAAGCCGTCTTCTCCCGGTTTCTTTCATCCACTTCTATTTGCCAGTACCCACTTTTTAGGTCTAGCGACGAGAAGTATCGTGCATCTCGCAGTCGATCGAGTGCGTCATCTATGCGGGGAAGTGGTTAAATGTCCTTTTTAGTGACGAGATTAAGTTTTCTGTAATCGAAATAGAACCGCAGAGTATTGTCCTTCTTTTTGACGAGAACAACCGGCGAAGCCCACGGGCTTGTAGACGGCTGAATGACATCGTCGGAAAGCATTTCGGTGACCTGTCTCTGAATCGCTGCTCGTTCCGTTGGAGAAACGCGGTATGGGCGTTAGCATACGGGGCGCGTGGTCTCGTCTGTTATTATACGGTGCTTGGTGACCGGAGTTCGGCCCACTTTGGAAGACGTTGCGAAGCAGTCTGAAAAATCTGCCAAGACAGCCGAAAGCAGATCCTTCTGAGCCGGTGATAACTCGGTGTTTATTTTGACGGGTAGCAGAACATGGCGAGGTCCAGTGTCTTCTTGAAGAGCTTCTTCCACGGTGCACAAATGTGGACACTCCGCGACGTCTTGGACGAAGGAGATCACCGTGCCTTTGACGAGGTGCTGAAATTCATTCGAAAAGTTGGGGAGCAGAACGGTAGTGCAGCCATCCCGTAGGTGAACGAGACCTCGGGCAACAATGAGGCCCTTCTCCAGCAGCAGCGGAATATGACCCTCCGCCATGCCCTCAAAGTCATGAAATAGGTCATTCTGCACGCGCATTACGACACTGCACCGTGGTGGCATCGTGACATCATCCTCCACAATACGCAGAGCATGGCTACAGGGATCGCGGGTGTCGAGGCGTGCCCCTGCCCATTTAGTCGAGAATGTGACTCGTGCCTCGTGTAGGTCGATCACAGCACCGTTTGCCGCAGAAAGTCGAGCCCCAGAATCAAATCTCTCGAACATTCGCGCAAGACAACGAGTTCTCCGACGTAGACGAAACCGCGGATGCCAATTCGGGCTGTGCACCCTCCTGCCGGGCTAATGAGGTGACCTCCAGCCGTGCGAATGCTGGGGCCCGACCATGGCGTCACAACTTTGCTCAATTCCTGGGCGAGGGCGTGGCTCATCACTGAATAGTCTGCACCGGTGTCAAGTAGAGCGATCGTGTCAGTTCCGTCAAGTGTCACGCACAAATCAGAAGTAGCGCGTCGGATGCTGTCGCTACCCTGTCCCTGTGAGAAACCAGCGTATCGGTGTATCGGCGGCGGAGGATCTTGAATGTTTCCGACAGCAGCGGCCCTGCCTCCAGAGACCGCTGGAATTAGTTTTCCCGGTGTGGACTTGGAGAACGCCGCTCAGTATTGCTGGCGTCTCTGCGAGGTCTTGGGGAACGGTACCGCAGCGGAGATGACGATCCTGAGTCATAGCGCCTCTATCTCCCAGTCCTCTGACTGGCCGACAGATGAGCTTCTATTTCGAGCGGCCGTTCGCCGTTCCGTGTACAGGGCGCATCGGGTGCGAAGCCGCGAAGTCCCACTCGGCGATACGGGCATGCGCGCTAAAGGTGGCCGGCCTCCCCGCAGTGGTAGCAGATCGGCCTGCGGTCCCGCGTACGCCACCCGTCCGACTTGCGAGGGCGTGTGACAGGCACCACAGCTTGAGCCGATGCGTCATACCGTCCGGTGTTGGCTAAGCACCGGTGTCGGGTCAATAGGCCCACAGGCAGCTGCTTGACGCGCAACGAACGCGTACGTTCGTTTGTCGTCGATCCGTGGAGGCATGGTAGCGACAGGATCGTAGGCAGATGCCTGACGAACAACGGATGTGTGCGTGGGCATTTCATCGACGCGCTGCAGTACGTTGGTGACCGGGAATTCACGAGCAGCCTGGCGTACTTCATCTCTGACGACTTCGGTCAGTGATGTCACTGGCGCACTCTGAGGCAGACGAAACGTTGGAGTTCCTCTCGAACAACCGACCGAATGAGGTCACGTAAGGCGTCCACACCGCCTCCATGGCACGATGAAAAAACATCTGGGGCCAGGCTGCTGACATCTCGGTTTTACTGCCGGGCCCGTTGTTGGAGCGTCGTTTCCATGTGTCGTTTCCTCCGCGAGGAATTCAGCAACGGTACGCGATGGACTGCGAACGAGGCCCGCAAACAGCTCCTGCTTAACTCCACGCATGAGGTGGCGAAGCTTCGTCTCCTCTTTCATATTGGGGTCTGCGCGCTGGAAAAGACGGGTCATGTCTTCACAGAACATGCGTACACTTTCATTTGGCCGCTGGTTTCTGGACTGAATTGCAGCTTCAGCTTTCTCGCGGCGGTCGGCGTTTGGGAAGGTGGTCAGAAGTTCACGGCAAAATGCTTGCCAGGTGGTAAGGGCGCCCTCATGGTTTTCGAACCACATACGCGCAGAATCTTCTAGGGCGAAGTAAACATTATTGAGCTTTCGCTCGTCACTCCAGCCGTTGTATCGAGCCACTCGCTCGAAGGTCGCCAGCCAATCCTCAGCGTCTTCGAAGACGTCGCCGTGAAAGGATGGTGGTGTTCGCGGCGGGTGGCAAAGGATCGGATCTGAGAGCCTAGGATCAGTGGCCATGTCGAGGTGGCTCGAGAGTTGCGGCTGCGTGATCCTCGTAGGGGTGGAAAGGGGCCCAACCTCAGGCGACTGTCCGCGGAGGCGGCGACTGAGTCGCTGGTGGACCGGAGTCAGATCCGTCGTGAAGCGTGTAAACGTGGTAAAGCGTACCCAGAGCACTCCACCAGACTGTAACGGGTATTGAGCCAAACGTTCAGGCAGCGCCCTAAGCCTAGAAGACTGCCGAAGTCCGAGAGCGGTCCGAGCAGCGGTCTGAGCGCGGTTCCAGGCAACCAACTTCGTCGTCTACGCCAACTAGCAACGACTTCATCGTCTACGTCAACTAGCCACTGATTGTCTCCGTTTCGTCGTCGACTATAGTTTGTATCAATATCCTGCCCTTGCCCATATCTTAATTTCCACTAGAATGTCGGTAACTTGAGTTATTTCTCTGACCCGCTCTGCAAAACTTCCTATCTCTTAATGTTACCCCTACCATTTTTCGTTCCATAGTCCTCTGGGTTGTCCTCAACTTAAGTAGAACTTTCTTGGTTAGCCTCCAAGTTTCAGCCCCATAGGTGAGTACAGGTAAGATGCAACTGTTGTATACTTTCCTCTTGAGGGATACCGATAAGCTGCTAGTCATAATCTGCGAGTGCTTGCCAAATGCGCTCCATCCCAATCTTATTCTTCTTGTTATTTCCTTTTCATGGCCGGATCACTGTCAGCGGCCTCGTTTATTTCTTGATTGGCGAGATTAATTTCAGAAAGGTGTGGCAGCCCTACAAATGTGATGCCTGCAACTGGTTTCTTTCCATCGTAGGTCTCCCTATGCCCCTTGTGACGGCAAACCTACATTCACAAATTCGGAATTTGCAATGTTTCTCGCATGACACCCGTCTCGCAGACGTCTTTTTTATTACAGTGGATGTAGATTTCTTAAGAAAAAAAATTAACAGCTGGTATTCCACAGCATTCATTAAACCTGATTGACTACCTAGCGTTGGCGCTGATATCACACTTCGTTAAGCTTTGAAGACCCGGCTTCAAAGAACTAGTACTTTCTGAATGTGTGCAGATATTCCGTCTATAGTGTCACGTATGTTATCTGTTTATTTTTTTATACCATTTATTTCATTCAGCCTAGAGCAAGTCAAAAGCGGTGAAAATGCAGCTTTTTCGCGGTTTCGTTTAGTCTTCACGGAGTTCTTCAGGTGGTTCGTGTCACATAGCTTTTATGAACAAGCAAACAGAATAAATATCTCAGGCTATCTGGATAAGAGTATCGAATCCGCCAGAGAGAAGCTTATAGACAGTTTAAAAGAAATTGAAAGGATAAATTAGGACGGCAAAAATGAAAAACGTTAGGCTGCCTTAAATTCGATCAATCTCGGCAATGTAAGTAAACGCTGTATAGCATAATTTCTTCTGCCACCTAAAGGTCTCAAACATTTGCGGCCTGGTAAGCAGGTAAACATATTATTAGAAGATGCAACACAGAAAAGCATCTAAAAGATGTCGTACTTCGAAGTTTGTCAGTGGCAAAAAGGTTGTGCTGGACGGATTGGAGGTTTATTGTAGTAAGGTCTACATAGATCAAACAGGGTGTCGTCTCAAAAACCGACTCACAGAACATGACAAATCGCTTACGGATTCAAATTCGTCATATCGTGTTGAATCCAGTCAGGAATGTATATGTTGTAGGCCTTTTACGAGCAAGCAGGTTTTAAACAATGCATACAGAGTGATATTCACTCCAGATTAATGACGCTTAATACATTTCAAGAAAATCACACCGTTGGGGGGGCTAACTGCAAAAAGTGAACACATTTAGATCACACTTGGAACAAGTTATCATTTCGCTGGTCCTATGGCCCTGACAATGGTGCTATTTGGAATATCTATCATGTACCTTCATGTTAAATTGCACGTTAAATTGAAAACCTTACAAAACATGATCTTTGTTTCATCCGGTCTGCGCGTTTATTATTTTTTGCCATAGATGGTTATATAATATCTGTTCTTCTAATAACGTTCTAGGTGCAAAGAATCATCGTGTTGCGTCTTCCAACTTCCATTTGTGCTAGTGTTTTGCGGCACGTTCACTACGCTGGGAGAATGTTCATTTGGGGATGCTTTAATAGAGGCAGTTCTCTCTGTTTTTGTCGCATTAAAAAGCCCTGAACACGACTTAACAAGATGAAGTTACATATTCTATTCCGAATGTGCCTATTCGTCATGCTGAGTGGTGTCCAGTGCTTGTCAGCTCCTGGGGAATTCGGGATTCTCTGCAGAGGGGAGACTGTGGTACCGGGCTGCTACTTGGGCGGATACTGACTCAGGACTCTGCGCTGCGTGGGTACGCCTTCTGCGAAGGCGGCCAACCTCAGAGGCAGCCGTCTGTGTACGAGCCAACAACGCTTCTATTGCACTCAACGCCGGTGTTAGGTTCTTCTGAGAGTTTGCAGCAGTGTCGTCACTGGACTGTGTCCAAATTTTGTTTCCTTTCTTATGTGTACAAAGGCTATAGTGTAATGGTGTTTCTTATCTATTGCATTTCGTGTCATCTTTTGCTTTCAAAAACTTGTGTAATCAGGTCATGTGTCGTATGGTGGGAAATTTTATCCTTTACTATTTTTTTTGGTTTAGCCGCACGGCCGATTTTCCGCAGAGGAGTAAAGTTATTCGCCCGTACGCTGAGCAATGTCAGTGCAGGTTAAAGATCCCCAGATTGTCGAAATTTCCGAAACTCTCCACTATGCCATTTCTCATAAACTGAATCAATTTGGGACGTCGAACCCCATAAACCAAGCCGAACAGTTTCGCTAAATTTGCAGCCCGGCTGCATTTTACACGTGAAAGGAGAGTGCGTTATATTAGAGTTTTCGTTTATTCTCCCATGTGTTGGCTACGCACTTCTGCGCGAATCTTGTGTACTTGTTAATTGGCTACTCTTGTCATGTCACTTGTCCTAAACATATAGATACTTGTCCTTACTGAAAAAGTCTAAGCTGGCCAATGTCAAGTCACTTTGAGTCGCTGCTCTCGTCGTCGCTCTCGCCTCGACGAGTATAACACGTATCACCTTGACGCCTGAAGTGTAAATAATTGGAGCATGCAGACAGGACAAGCTGTGTTGTTCCTTTGAAATCAGTTGGACCGCTGTTTTCAACTGGGGCACTTCTCGAGCCGTTGTTTAATACATTGCCTTGATATGTGCGACGCTCCATACGGTTATATATAGCATTCCTAAAGCAGAAGGCGTTCAGAAAACATCTGTGATGCGATAAGAGTGCCGATAAATTATTCAAATTTTAGTCGGAAAAGAGAAAATTGTTTATATTGGTGCAAGTCTTGGAGAGCTGAGATTTGGGCATTTCTTTCAGATCTGTGGACGTGGCGAATAAAAGGGATGCCTTTCATGAAAAAACTCACCTTCCAAATTAGCGACAATTCTTGAGGAAGATTGAAACTTAGATCAGTGCTAATCGGGTGAGAACTATTTTGTCTCAGTGATATATATAATCGATTACGATATTAACTGGTTGGAGAGCTTCCGTAGCGAATTTCATTGCTCTTAATCATCTGAAGTATGAACAAGAGCCATGTTTTTGCATATTATCTGCAGCCTGCTGCCTATGATAACTTTTGGAGGTCTGCCGCCATCTTCCATGGCTTTGTCAGGCGTTGTGCTTTGCGCAGAAATGGTTCTGGAGGCGCAAGACTAGGACACTCATAATTTTGGTTTATCGGTATGCCAAGTTTGTACTGCAGAGTCCTAACACTAATAGGTCTCCCTTAAGAATTCGCCGTTCATATATTATTTCGTAAACTTCTGTCATTCTGCCTTTAATTTCTTAGTAGCCTCGCTTAGAAAACATTCTCTGCTTTCTTGTGTTTCCTTAATCTGAATTGCAGGTCGTGGCACCGATTAGTGCGTTCTATAGCTGTTTCGCTTTAGGTTAACCTTTAAAATATTTCTGAGCCAATTCGCGTTTTTTATTCAATTTAAACACCGACATTTCGCTGATATCGTCAGTGCACGTTGGTGTGCAAGTCGTGAATCAGGGGGACAAATAAAGAAGCAGTGCTTTCGGCGCGCTAGGACACAAGGGAAGCGGCACAAAATAAGAAAGCGTATGCCGCGAAGAAACTATGCGACGTGCTCTTGTCACTCGAAACCAAAATTCTAGATGCAACGTGTGCATGCATCCCCTCCAGAGTAGGTTTAAATGTGAGCATTTGGAAGAGTACCCACTCTGCAGCGAACTACTGAGTGGTTCAGTCTGCCATTCCTCTATCGTACCGATGCCTCTCTATGCGAACGCTAAAACATAGGAAAATATCACACGGCGCGTTTCCTCTGCCCGAGCCGTTCGCTTGGTCCGAACTGCTTATCCGTCGTAGCCAGCAGCATCAGCGTAGCAGTTTATTTTTGAGCCATCTCCATTGCATCAGGGAAGATGCGAATTCCAGAATAAATTATTGGCTTGGCAGTGCTATTGACGTAATTTAAATCCTAACAACGAAGCAAAGAAAAGGTTGAAGTTGCACTTTATGTTGAAATATGGTGGAGTGAGCAGCACATCAATCAGCCATTAAGTCATGGTTACTCATTGCAAGGCGCTCTGGAAGCACAGCTTTGTCACTTTGGATATCGTAAATAGGACAGGGAACATGAATGCCTCGTGTGAATGGGAGAAAAATATAAATAATTTGGAGGGTATTCTTAGCCACTTAATGAAGGAATGCAACAGCGTCCCGTACTGTTTATATATCACACAAATCGCTAACGTGCAGACGACTGAGTGGACGAATGGGATAGGCCAGCGAACAAAAGTACGGTCGATTCATGTGTGCTTATCCGTCGTAGCCAGCAGCATCAGCGTAGCAGTTTATTTTTGAGCCATCTCCATTGCATCAGTGAAGACGCGAATTCCAGAATAAATTATTGGCTTGCCAATGCTATTGACGTAATTTAAATCCTAACAACGAAGCAAAGAAAAGGTTGAAGTTGCACTTTATGTTGAAATATGGTGGAGTGAGCAGCATCCGTGATCTAAGGCTTTTTTGTCCTAAACAAGCCCAACCACCATAAATATTTGCACGAACCTCACCTGCACGAACCACTGCACGATCCCCAAGAGCAACAATAATTCCATCCAGCACAAAACGTTCCTTACCGCACTGAGTAATCTGTTTTTGTTTATCAAATGATTGATATGCTGCTTTGGAGCACCACATCACATAATTGCTCGTCAATCGCTAATGTAGATTCAAGAAAACTTAACCAAAGTTTTACCTCTATCGTTTTTTATTGTATAAGTTATGCTTAGTATTTTTTCTCCATTGATGTGAAATTCTTTTCCTCTCTTTACTGTCCCCTGCACCCTTAGGACAAAAGAAAGATAGAAAGGACAGCATAGCAAATAAAGAGAAGTAATTGTATAGACAAAGTGAGGGGGGAGGGAGAGGGAGTTCAATTTGCGCTAGCAGAACGCAGTTAAGGACCTCTAATTTAAGGAAGGAATAAAGTAAGGAGCAAAATAAGGGTCAAACGAGTGCGTGTGGAGAGGACGAAAAGAGACCGGGCACACTGATGGGCGAACCAAAGAGACAAAATCAAAGAACAAACGAAACGAGCAATGGTTAAGGCTTTGTTGTCAAAGTACCGCCGCTTATTCGCGCTGCAGGTTTAAATTCCGCGCAAAATGTTTTTCACCACCTGCGCTTTATTTAGGCGTGCAAGAAGCCACAGATTCACACAACAGCGCTTAATAATGTACTTTGGCGAAAATAGTGAGGCAAAAATATGTTTATTTCATCATCGGCTACAGTTTACGAGAAAATGGCCCTGAAAAAGCGTGTATTCTCCATTGGAAAGCATTGCTTCCCACTACGTCACAGGCCGCTGAGCGAGCTGCCATCTCGTACGGCTTAGACGAACTAGGGGACTTTATCTGACACTGGCGCTGCCCGCACCTTGCGCGCGGCAAAGGATCACCACAGATGCGCGTGCATTTGGGGAAAGGACGTGGCGCGCTCTAGATCAGCCGTCGCGTTCATTACGCGCGTGGCCACGTGGCTTGAAAAACGGCCAAGTGTGATGTGATCGTCTCTTTAGGAGGCGCACTTTCTGGCGCGGAGTCAAATGTACAGAACACATTGGCGTTCGATATACGGCACAGCTTTCCCACGATTTCACATCAGAATTTCAAGGAGATATCTGTGAGTCCATTATAACCAAAATTCGAACTAACCGGATTTGTATATATCAAGACCTAAATGTATAGGTACAGCCAGAGCAGGCGAATGTGAACATTGCTGGGCTTCCTTTGGCCCACATTTACATATATTGTCTGATATTAACATCTTTGCATTTTTATGCTGAAAATAATATATTTTGCTGATTAAACTACTCAAGATATGAATTTTACTTTTCCTGAACTGTGATTTTCATGACTCAAACATTTGTCCAAATCTCACTTGAGATGTCTGAGTGAGTGTCTTCTTTTTGATGATGCATAACGCATTATTATGCATGGATTACTATCTCATATTCTTCTAAGACATCTGAAAAATTTTTCACGAATTTGTGCTGTTTAGGTTCCAGCTTCAACAGCCTATCTGACTGACATCAATGTGTACTTATAGGCAACGCGAGATGTGTATACACTAATCATTGCTTCATTTTAATACACTATGATGCTAAAGCCAACCTGTTTTTTTTTATGTAATGACAACGAATATAGAATCAATGATTATACTGCAGTTGTTTCATGCTTCATGTGACCTACAAGTGCACAGTGAGGTAGCCGTCATCACTGGGCTGTTGAAACCGAAACGGTATCACACAATAATTCAATTATAAATTATTTAGCTGTCATAGGTGCATATTACCTGGTAATTCGTGCATTGTGGTGCCTCACAGAGTGCGTTGGTATCACACAATAATTCAATTATAAATTATTTAGCTGTCATAGGTGCATATTACCTGGTAATTCATGCATTGTGGTGCCTCCATATCCTCACAGTCTCTGTGAGGATATGGAGGCACCACAATGCACCATAATGCACCACAATGCACCACAATGCATCATAATGCACCAATGCACCACAAGAAAAGCCTCTAAAATTAGGTGTCTACATTTCTTTAACTACACCGTGAGCTGTACAAGCAAATGGAGTTTTATATGAACATAATAATACTGCCAGCTGGAGCATTGCAACAGAATATGACAGTGTGGGACTAAGATTATCCTCGGGATGAAATCTGTCTACTTGCATAATGGGAAGAGTGCTTTAGTAGTCCTCCCCCCGCCCTCCGCCTGTGTTGTGCTGCAAAGATATTGTTTAGTTATTAGATGTTAACCTTTTCGTGCAAGTTACAAGCATTCTTCTGTTTTCAGAGTATCAATGCGCGAACTACGGCATGGTAAAAGAGGCGCCAATTCGCCGATCCCTTTTATCAATGCTCAACAAGCAGAAGGCTGAAGCCGAAGGACAATCCTAAATTCATTTGATGTCACCACTTAAATAAAGTGGTCCATGGTACCTTTAACATCAGCACTAATGCTCTTGTGAAGAAGCAAGTCATAGTACTTTAAAACTGAGATTGTTAGGTAACATAAGCCTGGCTGCTAAAGAAATGCATACGCTCAGTCGTAGGAAAGTCTTTAGAAAGCTATAACACTGCCTGTAAATGGCTAAAAAAATGAAAAATGAGCTATAGCCCGCGATTCAAAGCAAAACATAAGATGCATCATCTATAAAAATGCTTTATCAAGCCATGTAGATTGCTAAAGAAACGGACAATTGAAGTCATAACAAGATATAGCCTGGTTGCTAAAATATGCATAGGCACAGCAATAGAAAAGTCTATAGCAAGCTAGGCTATTGCCTGCAGATGGCTAAAGAAAATGAAAAATAAGCTATAGCCTGCAATTGAAACCAAAACGTAAGCTGTATCATCTATAAAAATGCTTTAGCAAACCCTTAAGTTTGCTAAAAAGAATAGAAATGAAAGCTATAACGAGTTATAGCCTAGCTGCTAAAGATAAACATAGACATAACCATAGGTAAGTTTTTAGCAAGACATAAAAATGCCTAAAGGTGGCTGCAGAAACCATTGAAAGCCATGCCTGTCAGCTACAGAGAAAAAAAGTGGAATATATTGAAGTCTATGACTGGCTATATAAATTGCTTTAGGTATATCACATTAAACCACACGAGAAGGTAAAGACGCCCATAGCTGTAACTGTAGCAAAAGCTAAAGGCAGCCATAGAAAATTCGTTAGCTATCTGGGCCAGTCGTCTGTAGACGACCATAAGAAAACGTTCATAGCTGGCCATAAAAATATCAAAGGCTGCAGTACATAGAAAACCATAATTCCACATAAAAGTTTAAAGACTTCCATAACAAGGATTATAGAAAATCCGAAAGTGCCATAGAAACGGCTATAAGATATTTGGGCCAATTTTATATAGCCAACCTTACAAAGAATATTCTACAGCTGACCTTAAAGTGGCTCTAAAGAGCTGGTGATACAATTTTCCTATGCCTAGTATGTGAAAGAATGTCGATGTAAGATAAGCTTCCCGCGAGAAGTTTTGAAAAGCGGCATTTGGAAGAGAGTTATTTGTAATCAAAATTTGAACATCTGCGCCTTCGCGGCTTCCTCCTTTTTTCAACGTTTCAGCACGCCCGAAAGCTGCAGCTCCTCCACCGGCCTCGCCTGCTGACACGTCTTAACTGACGCGTTTGCGCTTTTATTCTTTTGTTTAGCGCCGCACGCCGCAACTTCTACGTTGGCGCGCTTGCTTGCCGATGCGCTGTCGGGGATATCTCGTCGTCTACTTCATCGTCATCGCCCTCCGGCGTAACTCGGAAGTTTTGTTGCCACGTTATACATCCCTGACGTTGATCTCACCTTCGATTTTGTGTTACGCCGTGTGCGCGACGGGTGCAGGACAGTTCTGGGCTAGACTGGCCACTCTCTGAGTTCGCGAAGGCAGTTATCGAAGCATGGAATGGTCGTTTTGACAGGACATGAGCGGGAGGTTGCTACAGTATGCAGCCCCTGGCTGTGATGGTGTTGCTAGTGGCGGCAGGAAAAGCACTCTGCATAAAGTGCCTCAAGACGCCAACCTCCGAAAACAGTGGCTACAGCTCATCAGATAGCCAGCATCGGTGAAGAAAGCGCTTATTCGCGTTTATGGACGCCATTTCTCTCCCGATGCGTACAATTTTTACCCAGATATTGCTCGCAATTTTGGAATCACAACAACACTGCGCCTGTGTGAAGAAGCGGTACTAACGCTGTTTCTTTCAATACTGCCGGTAAGTGTAAAATGCAAAGATTGTGATATTATTAGCTTTAGGCGCGTTATCACAGAACAGTGTGGAATTTTTTGTTTTTAACTCAGACGATCTTGCTCGGCGTTGTGGCTTGCATAAGCGGGATTTGTCATGATCACTGTGAATTACACTTCTCAAAATAAACCAGTGGCGAGCTTACGATGGGATCTTGATATTTGTTTGCTTTTACGGTTGTCGCCCACAAGCACCAATGCACCCATATAAGCCGCATGCTATCGTCGTCGGGGTCCAGAACCGTATTTAACGGCGTGTGCGTATGGCAGTCGAGTCCCATCTGAGCACTAATTCGACGACGTCGCCGCTCGAGCTCGGAGTCCAGAATATCCGTGCCGCAGCAAGGGTATGAGATGTTAGCGAAAGACTATAAATTGAGAATCGAGATCGCAGAGAGTGGTCTTCCGGGTGTTGCGGAGGGAAACTTCTCGTGCACCCGCTCGAACCTTGAAACCTTCGTGGTTAGGCCCCTCTTGCGTATGACTCTATACGATGCCCCTTGGTGAATGATAACGATCGATACTAAAAAAAAAGCAAAAGAGAAGAGGAGAAGGGGACTGCGTAGTACGCAGTGGTGTAGTTTGTTCGGCGCGGTTCGGCGTCAGCTGACTGCGGGAAAACGGAGAACGCGTTCGCCGACAGGAAGTAAACTAACTCTGTTCGGCGTCCGATTATGACCATAGCATAACTACCGCCCTGTTGCTTTTTTGTTTACGCCGTGTGGTGTTTGTACAGAGCGCACCGTGAACTGTCAGTGAGTGGAGCCGCGTCCAAGTTCACCAACCAAGGCGGCAGGAAAGAAACACGCGAAAAGACAGATGAGCGGTTGATAAAAGAACGAAGGAGAAGGGTCGAGGGTCACAGTAAGGAATGAAGAGATGGAAACTAAAAAAAAAGTGCCAATGGGCTTTACCCTTAAGCAGGAGGGGGGGGGGGGGGAGGGGAGGTGCCGCGAATGAGACGTTATCACTCGCGTGAACTCGCTTAGTCGCTCAAAGTTGTGCTTCTTAATCCCTAAGCGATCAGCTGCCGATCGGGAGTGTAAATGTTGATTGACACTAGTTATACACAGCTACATTTTTCCTGCGGAATGGGGGGGAGGGGCATATAAACTGAACAAACAGTGCGCACGAATGCAGCAGTGCATCGAGTGACACAGTTCGGCGCAATGCTACAAGTAGCTCACAAATGCACACTGATTTTTGTTCCAGCTTTTCCAATAACAGCAGGTGCAGATCATCAGCCAGCTGGATGCAACGGAAGTGGACCTCGCAGGAGATGGGCGTTGCGACTCCCCCGGCTACAGTGACAATTAATTACTGTAGGAACAGCTTTGTTGTCATTCTGACTGATCATATCCTACAATGCGAACGGGTGAGAATAAGAGAGGTAAAGCAATGCTGCGATACGAAAATTGGCAAGCTGCAATTCATATCAACTGTGTGCAGTCAACTGCATTGGCCAATAGGGCGAGCATGGGGAAGGAAAGCGTGGCCTCAACTTAAGGAGTCTCAGTGCAGTCTTTAACAACAGGTGACAATTTCTGCATATCATTAAGAAAAATTATTTTAAACCTCACCAAGAGCGCTTTTGGCAAGTGCTGCTTGCAAGTGTATACATACAAAGAATAAAGCTCGTCATTATACAATAAAAACAGCTGAATTATAGAATGTGTCATCGTTCCAAACCATTGGGGAAGTGGCACATATGCTTACATATATTATTATGTAATAAGTTTTTAATTTAATCTATCCACAGACCGCCACCCAGCTATACCAACATATTGCAAGAACAGCAAACTGCACATGCCTGGCACATTATTAGGATGCGTGCAGTTGCTTGCTTTAATATTTAGTGGAAACACGTGGTCATAACACTGTTCTGCAGTGGACTTAAAAAGTTGAAAGCTTCGAGAAGGTCCAAAATCTGTGAAGCAATATAACTATGGATCCAGACAATCACAAGTCATGTTTACTATACTGCTGCCCTGGGCCAGAGTGATGGTGACTTGAACATCAGCATGTGGTGAACCCATTTGAAACATATATACGATAAGCATCATGGACATGATGGACCATACAGCAAATGTCTGCATGAGCTCCTTGCAAGCAGGCAATGAATGAGCAGAGGTAATTTCTTTTGTCAAGTTTTTTCCTTAAAGTTTTCACTTTGATATTGTTTGCCAGGTGCACGGCCCACATTTTGTGGCATTTGTCAACCAATGATAAACTTAAGGAATAGGTAACGCAAAAATCTTTATACACATGCGCACATAGCAGCAAGTTCACATATGACATAGCCGAGAAAGAAGCCCAGAATGAAGTGAAGAAACAACAAAATGCAAATGTGAGTGCTGAAACTGCAAGATAATTTAATACAGAGACAGCTTGGTTATACACGCGAGTATGGAACACAAATACAATAGGATGTTTCGTACTGTCCTATAGTGACAATTTTAAAGAAAACAAAGTGCAGCAGGTTTGCTCGACAACATCTGCAGGTTCAGCATTTACGATGACTAGAATACACACCAACACTGCAACTCATCAGCTATATATATTGTGACATATATGCCCTGCATCGCTGGAAGTTGAAGATGAAAACGATCAGCAACAGTGACACAGAAGAAGACAAAGTGGTAGCAACGATTGATGCTAGAATAAGGTCGACGCTTCTGTGTTTCTGTGTTCTGTGTGCGGTGCCAGCCTGGACTAACCTTCGTGGACTAGCCTTGCCACGTATCATCTTGGTGGAGGTGAATCAAGATCCCCGTACGCGCCGATTAGTCCATTTACGCTGCCAAAAGCTGGATTTACGAAGCGGCCGCCACCTACCTGAGATCACAACCACGTCTCAAACAGCCACGATGACCTCCGAAACAGCCCCTACCACCGCGGGAACATCGGCTCAGCCAGTTATTCTAACGAAAATACGCCACCCTCCCGTCTTCAATGGCGACGACAATCCAGACGTTGACGATTGGCTTGATGAGTATGAGCGCTGCAGCCGCAACAACCACTGGGACGCCACCATCATGCTCGCTAACATCATATTTTATTTGGCGGGAACAGCTCGAACATGGTTTCAAAACCACGAACAAGAGCTCGTTACCTGGGATACCTGCAAGCGCAAGCTTAAGGACTTGTTCGGGAAACTAATTGGACGCGCTCTGGCTGCAAAAACGGAACTTTCTTCTCGTGTTCAATCCCCCACGGAGTCCTACCTCGCCTACATTCAGGATGTGCTTGCGTTGTGTCGCAAGATTAACACCTCCATGCCGGAAAGTGACAAGGTAGGGCATATCCTCAAGGGTATCGCGGATGATGCATTCCACATCCTATTCTGCATGTATTGCTCTACCGTCGACTCGGTGCTCCAAGTCTGCCGAAAATTCGAGCAGGCAAAACAAAGACGTCTCGTACATCGCTTTGAGCGTCTTCCGAACACGGCGGCTACGTCATCCTGCGGTGACCTGGCCCCTTTGCACCAACCCTCCCATCCCACGACAGTGACTCGGATCGTCCACAGAGAACTTGAGGCCTTAACTCCTGCACCACTCTCGTCTCCGCGGCCCGACACCGTTGCCATGATACAGGCCGTTGTCCGCCAGGAACTTGCAAACGTCGGCCTCTCCTCTAGCTCCGTGTCGCCCCGGCCACCATCGCACCTTGTTCCTTTAGTGGCTGCTACAACCGCCAGCACAGCCTCAACACGTGGCTACCTTGGTCACAACCCTGCAGAGTGGCGCACCTCAGACGACAGGCCAATCTGCTTCATTTGCTGTCGAGCCGGCCACACTTCGCGGTATTGCCGTAGCCGTACTTTCCCCACCCCTCGCTTTTATTACAACGCTGACCGTCGGTATTACTATGGACCTCGACGCTTTGTCGCCCCACCAGAGGAGCCCCGCTCCGCCTATGATCGACCTACACACTCTCCTCCTCAACCAGATGAACCTCGCACCGAAACCGTCCCAACTGCTCGTCGCTACAGCCGATCTCCATCTCCCCGGGCTCATCGATCCCGTTCACCGCTACCTGGTCGCGGCTCCTCTCAATCATACGCCGGCACCTACTCGGGAAACTAGCGAATGCAGCGCCCGGAAGTGACGCTGCATTACCGACCCGGACTGTCAACTCGGAACTGACCCTCGCACCCAGACGTAATCTCACTGACATTCTTGTGGACGGAGTCTCAGTTTGTGCCCTTATTGACACTGGCACCCACATTTCCGTCCCAAGTTCCTCGCTCCGTCAACGCCTCAACAAAGTCCTCACACCCGCTCCCTCATCTACCGTTCGTGTTGCTGATGGCAACACAGCTACTGTGATTGGTATGTGTACTGCGAGAATCACCATTGCCGACCGCCATATCCCTGTGCTATTTACAGTTCTCACCAGTTGCCCTCACAACGTTATATTAGGACTCGCCTTTTAGCTGCACATTCCGCGCTCATTGACTGTTCTTCTGGACTGCTTCATCTGGACCTGCCACTCTGTCCTGACAAACAGACCTCTGTTACTTCAACGCTCCGTCTCCGCTCCTCTACATTTACTCGTCTGCCACCAGAAGCTGCAGTGTTTGTGCTCATGACGCCTTTCCCCTCCGTTCCTGATGGCGACTACGTTGTTTGCCCCATAACCGACGTGACACTGCAGCGTAGAATAGCTCTCCCTCATAACATCGTGCACGTAGAAAATAACAACGCTTATATTCCAGTCTTGAACTTCGGCCTTTTTGTGCACGTTCTTCCTGAGGGCATTACTCTCGCCGAACTGACCCCACTGTCTGATTTCGCAGTTGCCGCTCTTTTGCCTGACCCTACTGCTAAAGTGTCGACACGACCTGCACCGTCCCCATCTCCGGAGGCTCGCATATCAGGAATGGTTGCACCTAATTTGCACCCTGACCGTGCTACAGCACTTACGAGTCTTCTGAATTCATACAGCGATATTTTTGATTTTGGTGACCACCCCTTAGGACAAACGTTCCTCGTTAAACATCGTATCGACACCGGAGACGCCCGCCCAATTCACAGAAGACCTTATCGAGCCGCCATTTCAGAACGACGCGTTATACAAGATGAAGTGGACAAGATGTTAGCAAAAAACATAGAGCCTTCGAGCAGTCCCTGGGCGTCGCCTGTCGTGCTTGGCAAAAAGAAGGACAATACCTGGAGATTCTGTGTTGATTACCGACACCTCAACCAAATTACAAAGACGTTTACCCGCTCCCCAGGATAGATGATGCCCTCGACTGCTTGCACGGTGCCAGCTATTTCTCTTCCATTGATCTTCGTTCTGGTTATTGGCAGATCGCAGTCGACGAACGGGACCGGGAGAAGACCGCCTTCGTCACTCCCGATGGCCTGTATCAATTCAAGGTGATGCCTTTCGGCTTGTGTAATGCGCCCGCAACATCCGAGCGCATGATGGACTCTCTCCTGCGCGGCTTGAAATGGACGACGTGCTTGTGCTATCTCGATGACATCATTGTATTTTCCTCTACATTCGAGAGCCATCTCCATCGCCTTGATGCCATTCTTGGCGTCTTCCGAAGAGCTGGCCTTCAGCTGAACTCGAAGAAATGTAGCTTCGGCCGACGTGAACTCAAGGTGCTCGGTCACGTGGTCGACGCTCGTGGCGTTCAACCCGACCCAGACAAAATACGTGCTGTAAGTGCATTTCCTACACCCCGTTGTACCAGTGACGTACGTAGTTTTCTTGGGCTTTGCTCCTATTTTCGGCGGTTTGTACCCAACTTCGCGGAGACGGCTCGACCACTCACCAATCTTTTGAAGAACGACACTCCATTTTGCTGGGACCAAGAACAATCTCAAGCCTTTTCTGTGCTCATTGCAGCCCTCACCAACCCGCCCGTCCTGGCACACTTCAATCCCTCGGCCCCAACGGAGGTACGCACCGACGCCAGTGGTCACGGTATTGGTGCCATACTTGCTCAACAGCAGATGGGTCGCACTCGCGTCATTGCTTATGCCAGTCGCCTCCTTTCTGCAGCTGAAAGGAATTACTCGATCACAGAACGTGAGTGCTTAGCCCTCGTGTGGGCCATTACAAAGTTTCGCCCCTACTTGTTTGGCCACCCGTTCTCCGTCATCACAGACCACCATGCCTTATGCTGGCTTTCTACGCTGAAGGACCCTACTGGTCGCCTGGGCCGTTGGGCGCTCCGCCTTCAGGAATACACTTTTTCTGTCGTCCACAAGTCTGGCCGGCTGCACGCTGACGCCGATTGCCTGTCCCGCAACCCAGTAGATCCACCACCTGCGAGCGAGTGTGACGATGACACATATGCGTTGGCCATCTCTGATCTTTCAAACATTCGCCATGAGCAGCGCTTAGATCCGAAGCTTAACAGCAATATCAATCGCCTCAGCACTGACAACTTTGACGCTACCCTAGCTCTGTTTGTGCTCCACAACGGCACCTTATACCGACGGAATATGCGACCAGATGGCACCGAGCTTCTCCTCGTAGTCCCCGAACACCTGCGTACCACCGTTCTTCAACAGCTGCACGACGCACCTACAGCGGGTCATCTTGGCGTAACTCGTACGTACGACAGCATCCGCCGCCGCTTCTTTTGGCCAGGCCTCTATCGCTCTGTCCGTCGTTACGTGGCTTGTTGTGACCGGTGTCAGCGACGGAAGAAGCCCTCGGTTATGCCAGCTGGATCCCTGCAGCCGATCGACATCCCAGTAGACCCGTTTTCCCGAGTTGGTCTTGACCTTCTCGGGCCTTTCCCACTTTCTGCGTCGGGGAATAAATGGATTGCGGTGGCCACGGATTATACTACGCGCTACGCTGTCACCCGAGCGATACCCACCAGCTGTGCAACCGACGTGGCTGCGTTTCTTCTGCACGACGTCATCCTGCTCCATGGTGCTCCACGCCAGTTGCTCACTGACCGTGGCCGTCGCTTTCTTGCTCGAGTAGTCGACTAAATTCTTCGGTATTGCTCCATCAAGCACTCTTACCACCGCTTACCATCCACAAACGAACGGCCTCACAGAACGCCTCAACCGCACACTCACGGACATGCTGTCAATGTAAGTCTCGGATGATCACCATGACTGGGATATTACTCTTCCGTTTGTAACGTTTGCGTACAATTCCTCTCGTCACGACACAATGGGGTACTCACCCTTTTATCTACTCTACGGCCGTGACCCTCCCCTTCCGTTTGACAGCATACTGCCTCCCACCGCTAACGCCAGTACCTACGTTCGTGACGCCATCTCCCGAGCTGACGCCGCCCGTGTTATCGCTCGCCGCCGACTAGCTTCCTCACAAAGTTCTCAAAAACGGCGCCATGATTCTCGCCATCGGGATGTCCACTACTCTCCGGGCTCTCTCGTCTTGCTCTGGACTGCCGCTCGTACAGTAGGGCTGTGTGAGAAACTCTTGCCACGATACGCAGGACCCTACCGTGTTTTACGGCCAGTCACTCCTGTGACATACGAGATCGCCCCTGCACATCCGCCGCAACAGTCCTCTATGCCACGCACCGAGATTGTTCATGTCGCCCGGATGAAGGCGTTTTACCCCTGTAGTACTTCGTCCTAGTGCGCACCGAGACTGTGCTTTTCGTGGGGGGTAATGTGACATATATGCCCTGCATCGCTGGAAGTTGAAGATGAAAACGATCAGCAACAGTGACACAGAAGAAGACAAACTGATAGCAACGATTGATGCTAGAATAAGGTCGACGCTGCTGTGTTTCTGTGTTCTGTGTGCGGTGCCAGCCTGGACTAACCTTCGTGGACTAGCCTTGCCACGTATCAATATATATATATATATATATTGTAATAGGGCGTTTATTGAAGCTCAGATGGAGAGCTGTGAGGACAGGACCTTGCAACGGCGAGCCCAGCGTACTTCGTCTTCGTCGCACAACGCACAGGTGCATGTCGATGGCGATGACTATCACAGTACATTTTCCCCCCGGGTAAAAAAAGGAGCCATCCTGGCGACTTATGGCGCGGAAAGCACAGCGGGGTCATAGAATGGCTTCAATCGGTTCAAGTGAACTGTTTCACGACCACGGCGACGCAAGTCCGCAGAGGGCGTGACGGGCTCAACTACGTAGTTGACTGCAGATGTTTGCTGGAGGACCCTATATGGCCCGTGGTAGCGAGCAAGAAACTTCTTTGAAAGGCCAGGGGTTGTGGAGGGCACCCAGAGCCACACCAGGGAGTTCGGGAGATATGACGAAGATTCGCCGGTATCACGGAGGTATTTTTGTTGCCACTGATTTTCTGTTGTGAGAGAGCGGGCGAGCTGACGGCATTCTTCTGCGTACGTGACGGCATCGGATAGCGGGGAAGATTCGGAAACGTCAGGGCGGTAGGGAAAAAGTGTGTCCATAGTACAGGGTGGCTCGCGCCCGTAAAGGAGAAAGAATGGAGAGAATCCAGTAGTGGCCTGTGTCGCGGTGTTATATGCGTAAGTAACAAACGGTAGAACTTGGTCCCAATTGGAATGGTCGGTGTTCACGTACATAGCCAGCATGTCGGTGAAAACGTTCTGTCAGTCCATTCGTCTGAGGGTGGTACGAGGTAGCGGTGCGGTGTATGATGCGGCATTCTTTCAGGAGAGCCTCAAGAGCGTCTGATAAGAAAACGCGTCCGCGGTCACTGAGCAGTTCGCGAGGGGCACCATGGCGAAGAACCAGGTTTTTCAGAATAAAGGCAGCCACGTCGCGTGCGGAAGCAGAGGGCAATGATGATGTCTCAGTGTAGCGGGTTAGATGATCCACTGCCACGATAATCCAGCGGTTGCCAGCTGAAGTTGTAGGAAGGGGACCGTATAGATCTATGCCGACACGATCAAACGGACGGGCAGGACAGGGCAACGGCTGCAACGAAGCAGAGGACTTGAGAGGAGTTTTTCGGCGTTGGCAAGACTGGCAGGAGCGGACAAAATGGCGGACAAAGCGGTACATTCAACGCCAGAAGAAGCGTAGACGCAAGCGCGTGTAGGTTTTCAACACTCCGCCGTGGGCGCACTGGGGATCAGTATGGAAAGCAGCACAAATTTCGGCGCGGAGATGACGGGGGATGACTAAAAGCCACTTCCTTCCGTCGTGAAGATAATTGCGGCGATAGAGCAGCCCGTCACGAATTGAAAAATGGTGAGCTTGGCGGGCAAGCGCCCGAGACAGACGACCTGGAGAGTGACTTGAAAGAAAGTCCAGAAGTGTAGATATCCACGGGTCGCGCTGCTGTTCCGTGGCCATGTCAATAGTGGCAAGCGAAGACAAATCGTAGGCGCAGATCTCATCAGGCAACGAAGAGGGAGGCAGCGGTGAGCGCGAAAGAGCGTCCGCGTCAGTATGCTTGAGGCCTGAGTGATATATGACACGAATGTCATACTCTTGGAGGCGAAGAGCCCAGCGAGCAAGGCGGCCGGACGGGTCCTTGAGGGACGCCAGCCAGCACAGAGCGTGATGATCAGTGACCACATAAAATGGTCGGCCATAGACATACGGACGGAATTTGCCGATGGCCCAAATAATGGCCAAGCATTCTCTTTCCGTAACAGAATAATTGGACTCTGCCTTGGTCAAGGTGCGGCTTGCGTACGCCACCACATAGTCTCGGATACCAGGTTTGCGTTGGGTGAGAACGGCGCCTATCCCAATACCGCTAGCGTCAGTGTGAATCTCAGTTGGCGCATTCGGGTCGAAGTGGCGGAGGATGGGAGGCGAAACCAAAAGACGGCGTAAAGTGTTGAAGGCGTCATCACAAGCAGGTGTCCATGCGGAGAGGTCGGAGCTACCGGAGAGGAGCTGGATGAGAGGAGCAATAATAGAGGCGAAATTTAAGATGAAGCGGCGAAAGTAGGAGCATAGGCCAATGAAACTTCGTAGCTGCTTCAGTGATTTTGGGCGTGGGAATTCGGCAACTGCACGAAGTTTGCTGGGATCGGGAAGAATGCCATCCTTAGAAACGACATGACCTAGAATTGTTAGTCGGCGAGCAGCAAAGCGGCACTTCTTCAGATTCAGTTGGAGGCCGGCGGTAGCGAGACAAGTGAGAACGTCCTTCAGTCGGAGCAGGTGGGATTGAAAATCGGTAGAAAAGACTACGATATCATCGAGATAGCAAAGACAGGTTCGCCACTTGAATCCACGAAGCACAGTGTCCATGAGGCGTTCAAATGTGGCCGGGGCGTTGCAAAGCCCAAAGGGCATGACGTTGAATTCATATAATCCATCTGGTGTGATGAAGGCAGTTTTAGAGCGGTCAGCGTCAGCCATTGGCACCTGCCAGTAGCCAGATCGTAAATCCAACGAGGAGAAAAACTCGGCGCCCTGCAAGCAGTCTAGTGCGTCATCGATGCGTGGCAGAGGATAGACGTCCTTGCGCGTGATCTTGTTGAGCCGGCGGTAGTCGACACAAAACCGGAAGGAGCCATCTTTCTTAGGTACCAACACAACTGGAGACGCCCAGGGACTGTGGGATGGCCGAATGACACCCCGACGGAGCATGTCGTCCACATGATCAGCAATTACTTGGCGCTCCGAAGCCGACACGCGATAGGGGCGCTGGCGCAAAGGTGCAGTTTTACCGGTGTCGATGGTGTGCTCTACGACAGACGTGCGGCCCAAGTCAGTTTGAGGAAAGTCGAATGAAGAAGCGAAGTTCTGCAAGAGGGCGACAAGTTGATCACGTTGCGCAAGTGGAAGATCAGCATCAATAGCATGTTGGAAAACGTCGGAGGGCGTCGAAGCGGTCGCAACATCGCAAGAGCACAGACTAGCGTCGAAGGAGGGGGTTGAGTCAGCAAGAGTGGTGATATGAATGGGATCAAGCTCTTCAAGACGTCCAATGCATTCGCCACGGAGCAGGACTGCTGGGCAAGAAAATGGGTTCGAGGCGTAAAGTGCACTCTTGCCGTCTTGAATTTCGAGAACAGCGAACGGAAAAAGGAGGCAGGGATGACGGGAGGTGGCTTCGGAAGGTGTAAAAATCGCAGTCAAAGGAGTTACCCACTCACAAGACAGTGGTACGAGGGCAGCAGAGAACGGAGGAATGTCGGTGTCATGGGCGACGAGAAGTTTTGCAGTGCGGGGAGGGGTATCACAAAAGGGGGCATCACAGAGGGGGGCGAAGGCAATTTGTGCACGAGCACAGTCAATAACGGCTTGATGAGTCGATAGAAAATCGTATCCGAGGATGATATCATGCGAGCAGTTCGGCAGAACAATAAACTCGATGGGGTACAAGACGTCTTGAATGAGCACACGGGCTGTGCAAGATGCGGAGGGGTGAATGTGCTGTGATGAGGCGGTGCGGAGCGAAAAGTCGGAAATCGGAGTGGTCACTTTGCGAATTCGACGGCAGAGCGCTTCACTGATGACGGAGACGGCTGCACCGGTATCGACGAGAGCGAGAACTGTGGCGCCTTCTACAGAAACTTTGATAACATTAGCGGGACGGCATGGAGGACTTGAGGAATTCGAAACAAGCGCAGTTCTTGCCCCCGGAACTGCGACTGTTAGTTTCCCTCAACGGTGCTGGTAGAACGTCGCAGCATTGGAGAAAGCGATCGGCGCCGAGGAGAATGTGATCGACGAGTGGTATAGGTTTGGCGATCTTGTGGGACAAATTGAGAACCGGGCGGAATCATTTGCGAGCGTGAGTCGGTATCGTACGGGTAAAATCGAATGTCAGGCTGTGAAGGTTGGAGGCGCTGGCGACAAAGGCGCGCAACATGGCCCGGCCGACCGCAGGCATAGCAAATCGGAAGGTTGTCCGTAGTACGCCAAGGTTTCATAGGATGTGGGCGGAATCTTGAGGGTGGGGCTTGAAACGAAGGCTCAGCATGCGGCGGTGAACGGTAGGCAGGGACCTGCACATAGGAGCCAGACGTGGGCGAAGGTGGTGGCCTAGCCGTTACTTGGGCATACGTGAGAGGTGCCGTCACAGGCGGCACCACGGGGTTGGACGGCAAGGCATCAGCGACGTGTTCTTGCACGACACGGCGTATAGCAGGGGCCAAAGATGGAGCCAGTTCAGGAACGAGGCGGCCCGAGTCTTGAAAATGGGGAAGGAGTGAGATTTGACGTGCGACCTCTTCACGAATAAAATCTTTGATCTTTTGATTCAGCGGGCTCCCTTCAGAAATTGGCGAACCACCCAGGGCTAATGCGGATACGCCTTCGTCGCACACACTGGAGCGGCGCCTAGAAGCGCGCCGCTTGCGGAGCTCGTCGTAGCTCTGGCAAAGCTTCACGAGTTCACTAACGCTGGTGGGATCTTTCGCTACCAGCATCTGGAAGGCGTCCTCAGAAATGCCCTCGAGGATGTAGCGGATTTTGTTTGCTTCCGGCATGGCCGGGTCGACTCGTTTGCAGAGATCAACGACGTCTTCTATGTAGCTGGTAAAGGTCTCATCAGCGCGCTGAACACGATCGTGTAAACGTTGTTCGGCACGAAGCTTACGCACTGCCGGGCGGCCGAACACTTCCGCGAAATTCTTTTTAAATGTCGACCACGATGACAGGTCAGCCTCATGGTTGCGAAACCAGAGGTTCGCCACGTCCGTCAGATAGAATATGACGTTACTGAGCTTGTATGAGTCATCCCACTTGTTGTAGGTGCTTACTCTTTCATAGGATGACAGCCAGTCGTCGACATCTTGATCGGCCGTGCCGCTGAACAGGCAAGGGTCACGCTGGCGCACGACGCCAGCACACATGATCGTGGGTGGAACGGCCGGCAGCGTCGAAGTGTCTTGCATGGCGGTCGTAGAGGGTAGTGTACGGCTTCGCAGTTCCAGTTTGGGTGGGATCGTTTCCGGCACCTCCGCCAATTGTAATAGGGCGTTTATTGAAGCTCAGATGGAGAGCTGTGAGGACAGGACCTTGCAACGGCGAGCCCAGCGTACTTCGTCTTCGTCGCACAACGCACAGGTGCATGTCGATGGCGATGACTATCACAGTACAATATATATATATATAGTACAATATGTGTGCTACACATATTGCAGTGTCGCACCGAGCGTTGGTGCGACACTACAATATGAATATATTTTTTACAGATTGATGTGTTTCAAGAAGCTGAGCTCGATTCTGAGCAATTCCCGTTTTTTGAATGACATTCAACAACTGTCTCCCAAAGGCCAAACATCTTCCCTTGAATCTTTTCACAACTTGGTCATCAGGTTTGCTCCCAAATGAATTACATACTCGGATGATGGAATGCAAGTCAGGTAAGTTGATTGAAAAAGAAGACTAAGACATTATTTTTCACTCCAGTGTGACTATGCAGTGCAACGTTTCTGCATGGCATGTGCAAGCAATAAATCCTTACTTAAAGGTTTTAATATATGTGCCTACATATGTTGTCATTATAAAAGGAACAGAGGCCAGAGGAAATAGAACACAGTGAAAAAAAAAACATCTTCATTTATGAAACCTTTTGCTTCATTTCCTCCATTTTCTTTTGCTCCTTTTGATTCTTCAACTGGCTAAGTAGTCCACTGGAATTTGTAACTAAGCAGATCGCTTTCAGTTCATGCTATGGAATAGCCCAAGAGGGCTGAAAGTTGAACTGTGACCAATTTCAAGGACCTCAAAGAAGTCTTTCTCATGATGTAGCGCTGAGGTCTGGAGAAAAGGAGCAAACGAGTTCAAGTGTTTTTTTTTTTTCAATGTGATGAGGGAGCAGCTGCTGTGTTACTGGTTGCATTGGGTGCCTCCTTTTTATGGAAGTTGGGCCTGACTTCAGTCTCCTTAGTGCAGTGTTTGATCTGGAGCTCTGCTGTTATCAGGCCAAGTAATACGAGACCCTGAAATTCCGATTCGCAGATGTTGACTCTGACATTTGCCAAAAAAATGCCCACGTAACTCAATTCCAACTTCCACATAAAGTATGCACGCAAAGCACCTGATGAGCTAGTTGCCACAATCCTTGCATCCTGATAGTAAATACATTGCTGTAAAATTAGCTGAACTTATCTTGCGTCTTTCTGTTCGAAACCTGGAACACTGCGATGTCAAAGGTAGTTTTCATACATTTGGGGGGAGACTGCGGTACACACTTTTGATATCCTAAGGATGCTTCATATAATATGGGGAAAAATATTTGCTAGGGTTATAGCACTAGCCATTCTGTAATCCCCTTCCATGGAAATTGTCAGACTGGAGGCTATGGGCTGCCCAGGCTATCCAAGGGTCCTCATTGGAAGTCATTGCTGTTATGTTAGAATAGGCAGATGGATGAGGTAAAGAACAGTGCACCAGGAATACATACAGACAGAAATGACATGAGCTGAGACACTGCCATGACACAAAGTTGAGGGCATGCCTGGAAGACTGGCTTGTAAAACAACTCGTCTCTCGTTCGTGCTCCTCATATTAATGCAGTCCCAAGAAAAAGGTAGTTTTTAAAGAACTGGAAGTTATCAGCGAAAGTTTCTGTCCTCTCTAGAGCCATCTCGAATATCCTGAAGCTGCGGATTAAAATTGCAAGAATGCTCAAGGTTCACTTCATCCCTTGGACTAATGATGATCTCAGGAATACAACAGCATCACTGGTGATTCACGATATGATGTTGTATAGCCCATATTATACATTCATTTTCTGCTTAGAGATCATTGCATCAGATTCTTAATTCGATATAAAGGCGCTGAATATAGAAACTAAAAAAGAATCAATATCTGCTTCAGGGATGTGAATATAAAGAATAATGGTTCCTTATAGTAGCCTCTACTGGGCATAATTTTGCTAGTAGACAACAAGAAATATTTTTTCTCTGAAGTATGACTAGTCCATTCATATTTACCTTCTGTTCAGGTCACCTTTGACTGTTATTCACTTCATTAAAAATTTCTCAAAGCTCCAGGCACAGAAAAAAATGAATAGGACCGCTAGAAAGTGAAAACGACAAAATCAAGAAAAAGGACATTTCAGTGCCGCTCTAGCAAAAATGAATTTTTATTCACAATCAGAATTTATTCACTGCAATGATGAATACAAAGATTTGGTAAATACAGGAGGAGGTCAAAAAGCCAATGGCTGCACAGGGGATCTCCTTTTACGGTATGCAAAACAAAAATGATTCAGTACAAACAACAGTGGGTGAAAACTGTGACTATTATGTAATATAAATATAGAACACAAAGAAGTACAACACGTCGTAAATATAAACAAACATAAATCGGGAACATGTTATATAAATGTAAAACCGAGGAAACACCTACTTTTTTAAGGAAGCCTACTTTTTTAAGTTGACAGAATAAGTGAGCTGTTTTAATCTCGATAACTATTTCACGCAGCGTACGTCCACAGGCTCCTCCAGGATGCAGAGAAACGGTCTCAGGGCTCTTCACGCACTGCAAGCACAGCTTAGTGCGCCACTTTATGACTGATGCCTATGAAAGACCATCAGAAGAAGAACTAACTGCTGCAGACAGGCGCAGATTTGCGCTTTACCATGAGTAGTCAATTGCACAGTACAACTGCCAGTATACATAACCCAAATTCTCAACAGATTGGCATCAGCGCCGCAAAGAATTGGCCGCTAGAGCGCAAACGATTGTTTCAATATGTTTGCTGCGACTGACAACAGCTGAAGCGCAGTTTCCTATAACTTTTCCTGTCTCAGTGAGTGCAGTCTTGCCTTGTGGCTGCGGCCAAGCAAAAGTGTACGCAAAACATGTTGCTGTTTACTTATGGCGGCAGCTACACATGGTGTGCGACCGCTCGCAGGCCCTTCAAGTATTACACAAAAGCTGGTGCTTGAAACAAAAAGTAGAAAAGGCAGAGCAACTGTGGGTTCAGGGTGTGTGTGAGGCTAGATTGTGAATAATTAGGACGGTCAGAGTTGTTCAGCTTCTTGTGGCCAAGCTGGAAATAAATGGAAGTAATGCAAGTAAGCCGACTTCACAAGGGACCATGTCACATTTCTCTTTTCAAGGGCTTGGTGTTCCCCATCTGTTAAGCTACACAGTTTACAAGACAACAGTGTATACGTGCTGATTATTAATATGGGCGCGAAATAATACTGTGTTCTTAGCGGTAATTTATACTGCTGAGTGAGTAAGAAGCACAGCGCTTCACCGAGAAGAGAAAGTTTCTAATAACCTAATAGGACTTATCCAGAGAATGCTTTGAGACTTCTCTCGAAATGAAGTTGTTTTCTTGTTTCTTCGGTGCCTCCTCATCACTGCCCGTCATGTGTAACCCTGCAAGGGGCAGATACAACAGACTAATACATGTTTATCGCGGCGGCTTGCCCGTCATGTGTAACCCTGCAAGGGGCAGATACAACAGACTAATACATGTTTATCGCGGCGGCTTGTATCTCTCCGGCTCAACCTCCCAGTCATTTGTGGTGAAACTGCATACGGAGCTTTGATATTGCGGTAACGTTTATTTGCTCGTAGTAAGTTAGGTAAGGGTGCTTAATTCGTTGCTGCTGCGTACAATGTGAACCGGTAGTCTGTGTCGGTATGTTGTGGCTGTAGGAAGATGGAAAATAAAATACACGGGCCTGCTACTGGCTCTGTAGCTGAGCCACCTCCGTCGCCTCGTGCGGACTGAAGAGAGAAAGGAGAGAAGAAAGAAAAAGGGGGAGAGAAAAACGCGCACCGCAACAGCCGTCGCCCACCACCTAAGCGGTAGCGGGTGCGATGATGGCCTACAGCAGATACAATTTCGGTGGCTGGCTAGCCCTTGTCGCAAACGGCGTTTACTTACCAATCCCTGCCCCGCAGGGCCAGGAATAGCCACCCTTCAGGGCCGAAAGCCGCCAACGCCGGCACATGATACTGCGGATTGGCGCAACGCTCACGGCCGAGCTAGGTAGGTATAGTGGTTTTAGCTAATTTACTATAAGACAAAATGTTATACGCTACAAGCTTAATACAAGGCAAACTGTAACCTCCGAGAATAGTTTGACGCACTCAAGTCAACAGTTTAGACGGTAGGATTTTGAAGGCCTCCACAGTAATGACAACAATGTAGGCTCATTGCACCTGTGAAACCGTCGTTTATCTGTGCGCTATGTTCAAGCTAGTAAACACATTACTTACCAGCGTATGTTGTCGCCTTGACTCGATCCGAGATGATTATTTTGGTTTGGTGGACACGGAAACAGAGCGGTTGCCTCCGAAATTTTGCTGCACTACGTATATGGCGCGGTACACTGGGTTACGGAATTTAAGGCACGGACCTAATGCTGGAGACCGGTAAGCCGACTTCAATGTCCATTTCGCATGGGAGACAAGAAAAGAAAACATAAACAGTCGGAAACTGAACTGCAGGGAACTGAAACGAGGTCGCCGCTTGCGACTGCGCTGTGGTTGCCGTGGAGCCCGCGCTAAGGGAAAAGGCGCAAAGGTGAGCGCAAGACTGGAAATGCAAGAAAAAAAGCTTTCAAAAATGTTCCTGTGTACAAAACATCGTAATTATCTTTCCTGATAACTAAAATTTAAGCGTATTTCCATTATTGTGGAATAAGTGGTAGTTTAATGGATGCATAACGTTGCACAGAAGCAGAGCAACAGTCTTTCGAAAAGGCATACACGTAGTAACGTTGCAGAAGGGAGGAGGATGATGGCTAAAGTTAAAGGAAAGAGAGCGTCATTTTTCGAATAGGATTGTGCCCTGTACTGCGCGCAGACGTGTGTTATTACGTTCAAAAGTGCATCACAGCATAATTTGGCGACTGAGATAGTTTGTGGGCATTGTTCGGGAGGTGTGTGAGGACGCTTTTAAGCAAAAGTTAAACCTGACCATAGAAAATGCTTAAGACTGCAGTACATGAAAAACCATAAGTCCATAGGAAATGTTAGACTTCCATTACAAGGACTACAGAAAAATCTAAGGACAGCCATAGGAACGGCTATAGATATTTGGGCTAGCTATATACTGTCGATCATACAAAAGATTTTCTATAGCTGACCATAGAAAATTTTTGTATTGGCAAGCAAACGAAACAAAACGTTTTCTGATCCTCTGATTTTTAGCATTACATTAGTTCTTTCTTCGTAACTCACCGTTTATTTTTTGATTGTGGCCGGCACAGCCCCCAATGCTCCCACATTTCGTATCTTGTTCGGGGCCACTTTGACTATTTCTTTTTTTATATCGCTAAAAAGCTGTTACAGTTTAATAGATTTCTTAAAGATCCATAGGTACAGTTGAATGCATTGCCTTTTATATTGCTCCTAAACGTCACTGTATCAAAACCTGGACCGACAAGCACCTGGGTACAACCTATTTGTTGCGTCCTGAAAACAGGTCTCATCATCATCATCAGCCAGATTATATCTACTGCATTGCGAAGGCCTCTCCCATATTTCTCCAATTAGCCCGGTTCTGTGCTAGCTGCATCCACTTGACCCCTGCGAACTTCTTAATCTCATCCGCCTACCTAACTTTCTGCCGCCCCCTGCTACGCTTTCCTTCCGTTGGAATCCAGTTTGTTACCCTCAGCGAACCATCGGTTATCCTCTCTTCGAGCTACATGTCCTACCCATGCCCATTTCTTCTGATTAACACTAGAAAGTCAGAAACCTGAGCTATTTCTCTGACCCACTCTGCACGCTTCCTATCTCTTAATGCTACCCCTATCATGTTTCGTTCCAATAGCCCTTTGCGTTGCCCTCAAGGTAATTAGAACCCTTTTCGTTATCCTCCACGTCTCAGCCCTATAGGTGAGTGCAGGTAAGATGCCACTGTTGTATACTTTCCTCTTGAGCGATGCCGGTAAGCTGCTAGTCATAATCTGCGAGTGCTTGCCAAATGCGCTCCATCCCAATTCTATTCTTCTTAATTCCTTTTCATGGACCTTAACACATAAACACACTCGAATCGCGCGTAATTTGACCGCTGAAAGTTTGTGAAATGTAGTTCCCTAGCAAGACCGCCTTGTAGGCATGATGTCACATCCTCAATATCATATCTGTTAACTATCCCACACATTAATTAGGTACTTTTATATCTGAACCAGCTAAAGCGTGCCTTGTCACGAGCCGCCATGACATAATCGCATCTGCGGTGCGTATACCCACATATGTAAACAGCGCATGTATATAGTGTATAGTGTATATAATGGGGTCGCTCTCATAGTAAACAGAAGAATGGGCAAAGCAGTGCTAGGGTACAACCACAAAAACGACCGAATGATTTCACTTCGGATCCAAGGTAACCCTTTCAACATAACAGTTATCCAAGTCTATGCACCGACCACTACTGCTGAAGAAGCTGACGTTGAGAGATTTTATGCGGACCTACAATGCCTTTTAGACCACACCCCATCATCAGACGTCGTTTTTCTCATAGGAGACTGGAATGCTAAGGTCGGGAGTGAAGAAATATCCGGAATTATAGGCAAGTTCGGTCTTGGCGAGCCAAATGAAGCTGGGCAGAGGCTAATAGAGTTTTGTCAAGAAATCAACCTGACCATAGCGAATACTCATTTTCAACAACACAAGAGGCGCCTGTACACATGGACTTCACCGGACGGTCTGTACAGGAGTCAGATCGATTATATTCTTTGCCGGCAGAGATGGAGAAGCGCTATACAAGCAGTAAAAACAAGGCCTGGGGCCGATTGTGGCACCGATCATCAGCTTCTTGTTGCCAAAATTAAGCTTCGATTGAGGAAAACGCAGAAAAACTACAAGGCCTTTCAGGTATGATCTGGATCAAATTCCATTAGAATATGCTGTGGAAGTGAGGAACTAGAGACCAAATTGCCAACCTTCGCTGGATCATGGAAAAAGCAAGAGAGTTCCAGAAACCCATCTACTTCTGCTTTATTGATTATGCAAAAGCGTTTGACTGCGTAGATCACAGCAGATTGTGGCAAGCTCTCCAAGAGATGGGAGTTCCAATTCACCTCATCTGTCTCCTCAGGAACCTGTATGAAGGGTAAGAGGCCGCAGTCAGAACTGGGCATGGTCTTACTGATTGGTTTCCGATCGAGAAAGGAGTGAGGCAAGGCTGCATACTGTCGCCCTGCCTATTTAACCTATATGCGGAGTGCATCATGAGGAAGGCCGGTCTGGACGAGTCTTCAGCTGGAGTGAAGATTGCTGGAAAACGTATCAATAACCTTAGGCATGCGGATGATACCACTTTAATGGCAGAAAGTGAAGTGGAACTCAAGAGTCTTCTGATGCGCGTACAAGAAGAGAGTGAGAAGTTTGGGCTTAAACTGAACATTAAAAAGACGAAGATCATGGCGTCTTGCCCTATCAAGTCCTGGAGCATCAATGGACAAGAAGTGGAAGCTGTGACAGATTTTCTATTCTTGGGCGCCAAGATTACCTCGGTAGGAGACTGCAGCCATGAAATTAGGAGACGCCTGCTTCTGGGAAAGAGAGCAATGGTTAGCTTTGACCGCCTAGTAAAGAGCAGAGACATTAGTCTGCCAAGCAAGATCCGTATAACTCGTGCTATGGCCTTTCCAGTTGTGATGTATGGATGCGAGAGTTGGACTGTGAAAAAGGCTGACCGCCGAAAAATTGACGCGTTTGAATTGTGGTGCTGGCGAAGACTCTTGAGAGTTCCTTGGACTGCCAGAAGATCAAATCAGTCGATATTGTCGACCATAAACCCTGACTGCTCATTGGAGGGTCAAATTCTAAAGTTAAAGCTCAGCTACTTTGGTCATCTGATGAGAAGAGAGGAGTCACTGGAGAAAGATTTGATGTTGGGAAAGGTTGAGGGTCGCCGGAGAAGGGGTAGGCAGCGAACGCGATGGTTAGATGGCATCCTCGAGGCACTGCAGTTGAAGTTATGTGATGTTAGGAAGATGGTGAAAGACCGGAAAGCGTGACGTGACATGGTTCATAGGGTCACGAAGAGTCGGACACGACTGAACGACTGAACTGAACTGATATAGTGTATTAGGATTTTTTGTTGATATTATTTTGCTGAAATGTGATGTTTTAGAACCAGGCAATAAAGAAAGCAAAAAACCTTTGAGGTGCGTCGCGGCGCTTTACACTCCTCTGCGTGCCGCAGTAAGCAAAATCAAGCGCAATAAGGTCTCCCGCTGAGCACGAGAAGGGACCTTGAACATAGAGTCCTGCAACTTTTTAGAGATCACCCCGTGATTTTGTATTAATTTGAGCATTTAATTACACTAAAATCCTTGGTTAGTTCTGACTTCAACACAAAAACATTTTCCTAAGTTACATTTAGAAAAAAAAGAGAAACTCAAAACCGAAACCGCTTTAATGCCCAGAAGCGCCGTTTAAGCCGACGAAACGGTGACGTCACATGCAGTATTAAAAACACACACGTACATTTTATGGCATGCCCAAAGTATGAAAATCATGACGCAGTGTTAATTGCTGGAGATAAACTAACACATGATTACAAATTATATGATCACGCGGCAAATTTACAATATGGCGCGTGTAAAGTTTATGACGTGATAAACGCAGTGTTGTTCGCTGAAACCGCTTTAACCGATGTCGAGAAAGCAGCAAATTGTAAAATCGTGTTGCGCGCGATTGATTTATCGCACGGCCCAAAATTTGTCAGATGAGTCAGGGTGAAGAGGAAAACCTAGAGTAAAAATTTTACCAGAATATTAAAACGTTGAAAAATTTCTGGGGTCGCCCTTTAAGGACAAGTATGCATACCGCCGCCATGACAACTGTACATGTGCAACTATCGAGTAATACATAGAAGAGAGATGCCGCACCATAATCTCGGTCTCTTCCTCTCCGCCAACTTTCGCCTCGTGTACTGCCAGTAGCTAGAATACGATGTCAGTTTTACGCCAATATACGTGGTTTTCTTTCTCTGCAAATCCCGTGACATTAAATGCAAAAAAAGTTCAAAGAGCCATTGCTTCAGAAAGGAGAAGTGCCCAAGACATTTCTACGTAGCCTCAACGACTGGCTTATTGCTGGAGGTTTTGTGCAGCGTCCATGTCCCCAGGTAGGCCTACTTCGCCATGGCCCATGAGTTGACGTTTTTAGCTGGCTTCTTAGTGAAACCTTTTGTGCCAGGCAAGACACCGAACCGCCGGACTCGGGAAGCTTGCGAGGGACTTTTCTACGCTCGTGAGAGGCTGCTTCTGATTAAATTACAGCCCCGTCTTGAGGTCGCTTTACGGGGACGCTGATTGTAGTTAGTCGGCCATCAGCAATAACCATGGTAGATTCATTCACCTCTGTTTTAGAAGCGGACGGTTGCGCCAGCTTCAAAATTTTGGATGACAGTTCAGGTTTGCTGCAGTTCAGGTTTGCTGCATTGCTAGTCGAGTGTATGGTATTCTCTACAAGGGGTGGTCAAGAGCCCTTGACTACTACTGCTTTCTGCTCACCTAGGGCACCTCAGCAGTATCACTGGTTGTGCGTTATGTCCAATGCCAGAGAAGTCCTGTATGAGATACAGCTGTAATTTGTCCGGACATATGTCAGTCACGGCGCTGTCTTAATGACAAGCTGCGTGAACGCGCAAATTGGATGAGGGCTGACACGAGAAACAATCTTCCTCTTCATTGTCAACAATGTAAAAATTACTGTCTCCAGCAATAGAGTGATGTCAGGGCCCAGTGTTTACAGGCATAGCAGGTTAGTTGTAGATGGCAGTACCCAAGTAGCATAAAGTCGGATAAAAGTCAGGAAGCGTGCTGGGGCCATATGGGCTCCTCATGAGGGCTCCATGTGGGCAGCCGCGGGTCCCATGCAGGATATGCATTGGCCTTCTTGGGCTGCCCAGATATCTGAATGTGGACAGCATGCGAAAATCACTAAAGCTGCCTAGTTTCGTACAGTTCAGGGCAGCCACGTTGAAGACCGTTTAACTATTCATGCCGGTTAACCTCTCGAACACACAAATTCTACCGGCGCGGGTTCTACGCAGGCCAGCTTGATTTAGGCTGCCGCACGTGTTGCCCTCATAGGCAAGTTGGCATTTTCGTGGCTTTCGAAGTCCCATTAGCCATCAATTGTATACCGTATTTATACTGAGAACATAAGCAGTTTGCTCCTAACACTATGCTAATATGGTCTGGCATGCACTGCCGTTTAAAAATTTAATTTTACACTTCGTTTCGAATAGCAACGGCAGTTGTGGCGGCTGAAGGAAAAAGGAAGAGAAAATGCACTGGCCTGCTATTGGCTCTGTAGCTCAGCCACCTCCACTGCCTCCTGCGGACAGATGAGAAAATAGACAAGAAAAAGAGGGAAAGAGAGACTTGCGTCGGAAAAGCAGTCATCCGCCACAGAAGCGGTGGTGGGTGCAATGAAGGCCTACAACGGGTATAACAACCGGCGCCAGGCCAGCCCCCGCAGCTAACGGCAGGAACTACCATTCCCAGCCCATTCGACCAGCAGCACCCCCCCCCCCCTCCCCGACTCTACGCTCACCGCTCTCACGAATCTTGTGGATGTTCCTAGTTGATACAGGTGCTATGGCCAAAAGAATATAGGCCCTAGTAGCGGTATAAATATGCTTTAGACAAGTTATGTGGATAATCTGAAAGAGAAAATTACCGATGCGTGCGTGTGAATGACATATATAAAATGACACCTTTAAATATAGAATGGAGGCTTTTCGGAGTGTTAAGCCCTGCGTTGGACAATTGTTGCCAAACAGCGATCTTCTATGGGCTGCCTCGACGGCTGCCTCGGGTTTATTACGCTCAGACCCCAGCGGCTGCAAAGCAACTGACCACGGCGGCGGTCAGACCTGTAACGCCGTAAAATGTGCTAAGAATTTCTGGCTCCGGACAAGCCGCTATTGGAAACTGACCCTGGCAGCGTTTAACGCTAAAACCCTAGTTAGTGAGGCTAGTTTAGCAGCACCCTTCGAAGAACTAGCGGGCGTGGATGGGAGGGATGTCATAGGGCATAGCGACTTTAGGAGGCCAAATGTGGCATACAGTACTTAAAGGGAAGCAGAAACAAATTTAAAATTGCCTAAAATTGAGTGGTGAAAATAGGGCTTTACGAATTATGTCTGCCGATATTTTTCTGAATTCTGTCGATAAGAAAAATCGTAATCACTTGCGAAAAACGCGCCATTGTAACGCCTTCATCGAGAGGGGCGGTGCCGGGGCACAAAAACTGGAAGAGCCGGAAGTGATGTCAATCTTCTTGATCAGCATTATCAGTTTCGTGACGATGACGATAACCTTAATCTTGGTAGCGATTGCGGCCACTTGGGATTGCAATTAAATCACCGCAACTGAAGTCCGCAGCCGTTTTGTCATTTTTCCCGCACCTAATTAAGTTAATATTGTTGTTGCATGGATGCCTTCACTGTCGTCATGCTTCGCCGAGGATACCAAACTTAAAACGCGTTTCGCGGTTCATAGGTAGTTACACAGCTGGCCGCCGTTACCGGCTACGTCTGCAATTATCACTTAAGTACAGCAAACGAAATGTATGATCGGCAGAACGAAGCTGCATTTGCAATTTATCATCTATAACGCAGTGGCTGAATTGCCATGTTGCTCGCACGGCAACAGCGCGCTCAAGCATAGTCGGAACGCATCACTGCTTCCATGTGCCACACTTGCCGTGCCTTCTCCAAGTTATCCGCTCATCCCTTGAGCTAGCGTCAAGAAAGCGTACTGAAATTTCTTGTTATTTTAAATAATAAAAATAATGAAATATAAAACATTAACGCTTATTGAGGCTCACGCACCCGCACCGAGATGCTGCTAGGAGACATAACTGCGATAAAAGCAAGTTTCACTTCACAACTGTGTAGCGGCATTCGCCGGTGCGTGGCGGCCCATCCTATCTTTTTGTGTACATTATCGCCTCTGCTGAGGCGGCGCCGTAATGATTGATATTGATTCCTTTCATTGTGAGATAGTGATTTATAGTAGGCAGTTCTGTAACAGCCTGTTTCCTACAGCGCTTCACAACTTCCAAGAGTCGTCTGCTGTGGCGCCGATGCACGCTTAGCGATGACCAGGGAGTGCCCTCGGTCAGACCGCCCGACCACTCTCGCGCGCACTCGACAGCGTGTTTTGTAGCGCCGTTTTTTGAAACTGTTGATTGCGTATGGTAAGTGTTCAATATGTTCTACATTATTCGATCAATTAATAATATCTAGCTAATATCAATGATAATATCGATAATAATCGAGCTCTTAAGCCACCTTTAGCAACGCGCACGCAACAAAACCGCCGGCGCCAGCGTGGCATACAGAACATGACGTCATAAAGGGCCTGGCTAATTACGGACAACAGCAGTTTTTGCTTGCAGTGCGGAGCAGCTGGTGGTCGTTCTATTTTAGGAGTGCCACTTGCGTTCATTTTTGCAATTTTTAAGTATGACAGTCTTGTTCAGCGGACAAAAAACTATAAAAAGTTGCACAAAACTCGTTTTTCGCGAAAAATATTTCAGCTTACCCTTAAGGGCGGACATGTGTTATCGAAGTTTACCTAAGTGACGAGAACAAGGAGTAGGGTTCTTTGTCAATAAGGATATAGGGGGTATTCACTGGCGAGCTGTGCGCGGTGCATTGTGGGTAACTGAGGCGCAGTCAGCCATTTTTGTGTCCACCGAACGAACAGGGCGAACGTACGTATCAAGTACTGCCGTGCGGTTCCACGAGTGGTGGCATCCGCCGCTATGGTTTATTCAGCTATCGTAAACAGTAGTAGCCGTGCACAGGGCAAACAATTCGGAAGCTGAAGAGCTGCGCGAACGACCTCGGCATTTTAAGGTTCCGAAAGTACAGATGAACGTCTCCGCCCGAACGAAAGAACTCATCGAGATGCGACGTCACGTATGGCTGGCACGGCTCAACCGTTCAAGTAGTATCACGAAAAATACAAAATAAATGTTGAAAATCGGCTGGGCTGGAACATTTCGGATGTTCCCTGGCAGCGAGCTGTTGCAACGATCCGGGCATGGCTGCTCTTCCCGCACTCGCAAGCCATATTCCAGGTAAAAGAGCACCCCACCAACATGACAACATGCATCACCGTGTCCAGCCAGGCGCATGTAGTGCGCCGCCAACACCTCCTCTTCGTGTTTTGCGACAATCCAAGCATTCAGAGGGCTCGACAAACTCTGTGTTTGGCGTACCCGACTCATTTGAGACATGGGGCGAGCCAAATGAACACTGAGGAAAATATTCTATCGTTTGTAGTAGTCTCACAGGTTGCAAGCATATTTCTAGAATTGAGATATATCGGACGGTCGCACATCGTCTGTGTCGTCTGCGAAGCAATATTCGCTGAAGGAGCCTAGGCAGGCAGAGTTGTTTTGCAAAAGGTTTAAAGAGCTTTATAAAATTATTTAGAAATAATATCAAGCAAAACTTAGTTTGCAAAAAACAGCACGGTATTTGAAGAGTTTTGCTGCAAACAATCATTTCGAGTCTGCAACGCAACGAGCTCGGTGGCGCCCCCGAGGCCATCGTTGAGGCAGCGGTTTCATTTGCTTCGTTACCGCCACAGACGATGCAAACATCCGACTTCTTCTGATCAAATGAGACAAGTACAACAAACAAGTTCCATACAAAAAATACTGACTACAAAATGCTATTTTGGTGCAAAATTCGAGCTAGAAGAACTCAACGGTTTAGCTGGGATAAGTATTGTAGGGCAGCGCGAGTTCGTCTGCTTAAACCGCGGCTCTTTAACCATCCGCTTGTAACGTAGTTGTGTTTTTCGAGTGGTGTGTAGCTTTTCAGTTGGTTTCTTGTGACGAAGCTTGTCCGTATAGTGCAAGGAACTCATGAATGTCAAGCATATTTATGCGCGGCCGCCGGTCGACGCTTACCGTGGAGTTGCGCACATCGACTGCAAACGGATCAATGCCGATTTTTTTTGTACAGGTTTCTGTCCGCAACGCGCAGACTACTGATAATTCGAACTGTCACTCATGATGCCGAGTGAGTTTTGATTACAGTGGTGCTGGCATAAGGTAGAGCGGCGCAGCAAACGGATGCGCACCAGATAACATAAGCCGTCGAACATACTATCAGAACAGGACGCAAAGATGGCGTCGGCTGTGACGTCACGTGAATACCCCCTATAGCTGATAATATGCAGGAATTCTGTAGCATTATTGAGAGGATGGCAGGAACCGTAATTAGGCTTAATAAGTGGTGTAAACAGAAGGTTGAACAGGCCTAAACGTCTTCATGTAGTCATGATGACCCGACAGACGAGAGCTACGAAGATGTAAAACTGGCAATGGATAAAGCAAAGACGCAGTACTGTACTAATGACACCTCAAAGCCAAGGTAGGAAAAAAGCAGGCTGGAGACAAGGCAGTGGGTGGCTATGGCATTGGTTCTAAGAATGTTACTTATCTGTTTCTTTCCCTCTTCAGATTTAGACTAATTCGAGGTCTTACCATCCTGTGGCCACTTTACCGCACCTTTCTGATTACCTCTACATCTTGCATAATGCCGGGATTAGAACACAATATAAGTAAACTTCATTTTTAGCCTCCCCGTTAGGGCTTTTTCATGCCCACTTCTGGTTCTTCTGTTTGCTGAAGACATTCGTGATTCTAAAGCTACTGCGGTCTTCAGACTCGACTAGTAACTCCCCCCTGCCATTCCTAGAACAAATGCTATAGCCACTCACTGTCTTGTTAGTTACTAGTTCAATTTTCCCACCGCAATAACTTAAAAATTGTGAATGTCTTCACCAAACGGAAGAACCGGAAGTGGACAATGAAAAGTCCTAAGAGGAAGACTAGAAATGAAATTGACTTCATACTGTGTTCTAACCCCGGTATCGTGCAGGTGCAGAGGTGATCGGAAAGGTGCGATGTAGTGACCATATCATGGTACAATCTCGAATTAGTCTAAATCTGAGGAGGTAACGAAATAGATTGGTAAGAAAGAAGTCCATCGACGAATTAGTGGTGGAAGGGAGGGCAGAATTCAGGATCTTTAATTTTTAACCGAAGATGACGACCTTAGCCTAGAGGTAATGAACAATAATTTCAGAGATATCATTACTGAGCGCGCTGTAGAAATGGTCGGTAGCATAGTTAGAGAGGATAGCAGGAAACCATCTAAGGTGAAAAATATTTTGTTAGGAAATGCCAAAGTATGGAAGCTTCGCACTCGACAGACAGAACTGGGAGAGATAACAAAGCTAATCAATAAGCTTAAAGTAAGCGACATTAGCAAATAATAACATGGGGAAAATTGAGCGTGCGCTAAAGAACGGGGCGAGCCTTAAAGCCGTGAAATAGAAATTGGGCATACGCAACAATCAGATGTACGGCGCTAGAGCACATGGCAACATACTGAAAGTAGGCGTGTAGTTTTATTCTGATCTATACAGTACCCGATGAAGTCAGGACAATAACGCAATTTGCAGTAGAGAAAAGCAGTCAGACATTCCGCCAGTGACGAAGGTCGAGGTTAAGAAAGCATGCAGAGTTATGAAAACGGGGAAGGCAGCTGGGAAGGATCAGGCAACTATAGATTTGTGGAACGACGGGGATATCGTGCTAGAAAAACTGGCCACTTTGTATGCGCAATGTCTGGTGTCATCGACGATAATGGAATCATATAGGAACACTAACATTATCATTATTCATAAGCAAGGCGACAAAGGACTCTAAAATTACAGACCAATCACCTTACTATCAGTTACGTGTAAGGTATTTATTAGAGTAATCGCTAACAGAATCAGGACAACCTTAGACTTCAACGAAGCAAAGAATCGACGAGGTTTTCGGAAAGAGTACTCTACAATCAATCATATCGCATCTACTATCGAAATCGCACTAATTAGCAGCCTAATGTGTTTTCGTTACCCGCCCCTCCATCACTAGCTTTGCTTTACTACATTGTGTATAATTTCCATTCAGTACTACTTAACAGCGAAATCATACAGATCGATAACAAAGTCCTATTTCTAGAATGGCGACCTCATTCCGTAGTGGGCAGCTAATGGAGCCTGGTTGTTGACGGGCTGTGCAGCCTTTGGATGCCGTCTTGCGTCAAAGGCCCATTTCAACGCTTTTCTTTAGGAGAGTAAACTCTTCGATTCGTTTGCTTTTGTTTTTGCGTATGGAACGAAATCGATTATAAAACCGAAATTTCCATTTGCTGTATATACACGATGATTTTTGTGTGTCCGAGAAAGAAGGGTTCGACTTTGTTTGAAAGTAAAAACAAATGCACCACAAAGAAAGATGTATCCGTGAGCTACGTCTATATTGACGTGACTGAAATGTGTTTGCCGATGCATTATTATTTTTCCTTCTATCTGTGCATATACCGAAGATTAAAGAGAAGAACTATTTGTTCTCTGGAAACACAAAGCGGAAAACGAAATGGCTGCAGTTGCTGTACACTTGCGCGGCATAACTTCCTGCTTTAATTGCGCAGGCAGGAGAAGTAGAGTCATTCATTCGCGAAATTCGCTCCCAGTGTTCTATTACACGAGGCCAGCTCAACATCTGCGATTGTTTCCGAGATATCTTTAAACTAGCTTCCAAAGCCTGCTTTAGCACAAAAACTGCAGCCGTTAAGCCTAAAAGCCCTTTAAAATACTTGGTAAAGCATAACAAGAATATTTAGGGACCATATCCTTCCTCGACCCTTTGCGTATTCAGATGACAACCCTGTATTTGAGCACGAAATTCTATAACAGTGATTGGGACCACTATTAGTAACACCGGCATCGAGTTTCTTCCCACGGGTCCAATTCTGCAAGAAAACGAGCCGTTTCACAGTTCGCTTCTCCAAGGAAACTGTTTTATTCCACTGCGTTTTCCTTCCCATACGCAATCGTAAAAGCGAGATAATCTAAATATATACTTTAAACAATCGCCCAATAGGCTCTTCCTGCGTATCGTTGTAATAGATAGCATGCGCCAAATACACCTGTTGTATCTGAGCGCCTTGAGCTCCTTGCCAAGGCTGGCTGCCCTACTGGACGGAGAGATGATGAGAGCCCTCGCAGCGTCCAATTCATCTGGAGCTGATTGCATCCTCATCTACCCGCCGGAGATATGGCTCAACTTGCATCTAATCATCCAGCTCATGCCCGTTCCATTGAGACTCCTCAGAGGCACCACAGTGGCGATTCACAGCGAATTCGGAAATTATACTATACCGAAGTCTGTCCTAGGTCTACAGTTCGAGCCAATGGAAAGGCTAGTGTTCGCACCATGGTACTGGACCCACTCAGTCGAGGCCCAAGAAATGCTTTCAAGATCAGCGGCCAACCATCGCGTTCGGTTATTCATCCCTTCCGCACCGTCAGAATCGGGACTCCGAACACTGGAACCGTATCTCTGCCAGATAACCATCGTGACAGCAGAGGGATTCGACGTCCCAATAGATCGCTTCAACAGCTGCCACATTAGACAGGTGGTGCCAGAATGTCTGCTGTATACTTACGGGGATGATGAAACAGCTTCTCGCAGAACAAATAAGCAAATTGCTTTGGCTGTGCCTAAAACGATTTATTCCAGCACATTCGAGAAAGCCATCCTTGGCGATACTACAATCGTGGAACATGAGATGCGGCCTCCGATCCTTGCGCTAGTAGATGCGTACAAGGTAAGGAACTTCTCAGTAGGCGTCGTGACAGGACGCAGCCCCCTTCTGCTCGTTGTGAACAAGACAGCTGATATTTTGCCAATGGCTTACCCTGCACTTTTAAATTTCGCCTCGACGTTTTTTCTAGGCTCTATGTTGCCACCTACACAGCTGTGCATCTTCAGTCGGCGTACAAGTGCCGTCCGTGTGTCCTTCATCGACTCATGGACATCCTTTGTCTACCTCGTTCTCGTTCTCGCATCCCTCGCTGCTTCCATCCTTCTCATCCTCTGGGCTCAGACCAGAATCGCATCCGCTCGGTCCCGCTTCGCAAAGGCTCGCCTTGTGCGGTTCATGATAAGCACTTTGCTCGGCCGTAGCCCCACTGACAGCACGGCAAAATCAACGTATGGTGCATTTCTGCTAACAGTGTGGGCGCTTGGCATGTTCTTTCTCGGAAACTACATTCAGACATCAGTCATTGCGATCCAAAGTGTCCCTGTTTTTAGAAGTGGCGTCCGTGATTTGTCAGCGCTGAAGCGCCAGGTCGATGAGGGGAAAATTAAGGTTTGCCAGACTACCGCCTGGCTAGCCATGACGGCCGCTGGCTGCGAGTACGAAGAATGTGCCCCCGAAAATAACATAGTCCTCCAGCTGTTTCCTCACTGCCGCGCCTTATGGTGTCCCTGGATGAAAATGGCCTCTACATGCTACGAAACATCGCGAAATGGAAGTCACGTGTCGCTGTCACATTGCTCCGATGACGAGGTAGCTGCCGCCGGAATCTGGAACCTTGTGCCAGGAGACAACAGCGGACTGCTTCCTCTAATGACTCTCATCCTCAACACAAATCCGGAAAGGTGAGGGGCCACTCTTGTATAAATATGCTTCCTTAGGGGATGCGGTGGTCGCGCTATCTAGCATAATGTTTTGAAGCCAGTAAGGAGCGTATTTCTGTTCCAGTCGAGTGGGAGGGCGAAACTTTCTTACATGGTGCTATTACCAATGTTTCAGCTCTAGGTCTAGAGTAAAAGCAATGGTCTAATTGCTGTCAAAAGCATACTATGAGAATACAGAAATTGGTCGCTGCCGCATTTGTCAGAGTGTGTTTACACGCCTTATTTTTGCAAGTGCTTAGTGCATATATTCCCTAACCGTGATTTCTTTCGCGCGATTGGTTGCTAAAGGACACAGATTAGATTGTCGACATCCTCTCGGATGGAACGAGTGGATAAACACGCGGATGCATGTGGCCACACGAAATATTGTCTGCTCGTGCATATACAGAGAATAACATAATAGGTTCCTTCCCATCCTCAGGTAAAAGAAGTAAAATGTATATATTCTAAACGCTTCGAAATTTTGGAAAATTCCGTAATTATAGTAAACATCTTGCGGGCTAAATGTCTCTCAGCCGCCCCGCCATGTTTAGTGACGCAGTACATTTCCCTCGGTCAACTATGCCAGAGTACCCGGATTTGATGCTGAATTCAGCGGACCCCTGTGCAGCGCGATGTCAGCATACGGTAAAGAACGTCAACCGTCACAGATTATCCGTAGCAGCATTGCAGAGTTGGCAGCTTTTTCGCTAAATTTTGCAGGGTTTCGCACTGTTTATCGAGAAAAAATATATTTCGCGAGGGGAAATTTTAGCGATTTTAGGTCCTGGTGGCGGTAATAAAGTGCAAGTTCTTTGAAGTTTTATTCATTTCTGCTTCAGCATATTGTCTTGAGGGCATGATGTCACTGAGGTGTGATGGTGGCGCCTATTCGAGCATGCACCCTATACTTTTTTTCCGCATGCCCTCTACGGGGCATGTTGAGCATGCTCTCGAACTTTTTCATTTTAATGGGAAAGCCTTTCCAGGCTCATGCATTCTTAAAACAAAGGTAGTCGTATGGGGCGAATCACAAGTTGACTCCTTTCGGCCAATTTGTGACTCTGTCTTGAATAAAAGGATTCATATAAGAAATTAGTGGCTGTAATCCTTTTCACTGTGGACTCTGACACCCCCCATATGGCCCGAACGAAGTTACGTCCAAAGACGGCATGGATGACTTAATTTGGCAGCTGAAACATAATCGGACAGCAAAGTCTTTCGAAGGAGTTTATGAAATATCAAAAGCAAAAAATCACTTCATATATGTCATTCTTCAAACAACACAACGTGTTTATCTGATTCGTAGGCTTACGGTTTCAAAACAAGTGAATCATCAAAATTTCATAACGCTTGTTACGGTTGAATACAAACCAACCAAATTAACGTAATGACACGCAGTCGTTAGAAATGGGGCGCTTGAAATCTACTACAAACGCTAACCAGTGTACGTTCCCGCATATACATTGCATGAAAGGGAGTTTTAAGTGACTTCAACTGAAGCCGAAACTGAACGCTGGAAAAATATAGTAATCAATTATTTTCTGATTTTTCGCGCGATCCATGTGGTTGCTGATGTTCTGTATAACGTCCTGCGCGTCGTTGCAAATACAGAAAACAAGAAAAATTATGGCGATTACTAATTCAACTTGCTCTAATGACGCACAGCACATGACGTTTTTGCATTTTGACTTTGCTGAATATGACCGCTGCGGCCGTGGTCGAACCCGCGGCCTTGGAATCAATAACCGAATGCTAAATCCAGCTTGCGAGGTACAAACTAGGCAGAATGTAGTGTGTCTAAAATATACACTTCTGCATATGCTGCATTCGCATGCACTTACGTGCTTTTCTAACGGCATAAAAATGTTTTAATACGCACTTCAGAAACCTTAGCTTTATTTTTTGATATTTTGCAAATATCTTATTCCTATTCGTTCTTTATTATTCATTTACAGTGCACTGAACGCATCACAGATGGTGTCGTGCTAGATATCAAGTAGCAGAAGCAGCGTACACAGCTACGCAATAAATAAGGAAGCATCATAGCGTAATCAATGAACAAGCTTTCCAGAATAGAAATCTAGCAACGTAGCGTTTCGACAAGTTAATGTAAATTAAAAGTAAACTTGCCTTAAGAGAGCATATATGACTTTTAATCACGCAAAGCCATTTCAGAAGGCTTAGCCTCGCCAGGCTAAGTGGAAAAAAGAAAGCTCATGGATGGATGGACTAAACATTAATGTCCAACAGATAAGGTGATCTACCCACCCCCCGACACGCAGGTCAAGGGGCGGGTGCCGCTGCCTCAGAGGCAGGCCGGGAGGTCTTGGGTCCCAGCAGCCTCTTCAGCCAGTTGGATGAGTAGGAGCTGGAGCTCAGGGTCCGAGCTGCGCAGCAGGGTCTTCCAGGTGTCTCTACAGATTGTTCGTCCTCCTGGGAGAATACGGGCATTCCCATATTATGTGGACGAGGGTCCCTCTCGCCCCACAAAGATTGCACTTGTCACTCCTAGCCTCAGGGAACATGTGGTTCGCCATAACCGGGTGCGCATATGTATAAGTTTGCAGTCGCCTCCACGCCACTGCTTGTCTGCTGTTTAATTTCGGGTCTGGTGAGGGTACCAGTCTACGATCCAATCTGTAGTGCTGCGTGATCTCCCCATATTTTAGGAAGCTCATGCTTTCTCAGAGCACAAGCACAGAGACAACCAGCCGGCGTATGCTCATGGCATGTCCGGACTCGAAATGCGGGAAGGGAGAAGGGGGGGAGCACGTTCACGGGTATTATTCTCAAAAAGTAATAAAAATAACAGCACGGAACCATCTCACGTGGTGGCCACCTCCAACCTCCCACGTCGAAGCAGATGAAGAATAGGGGAGCTCTTATTTTCCACTGTGCTGCTAGGCTGCGGCGTATCCATTTAACGCTTCTCCGTAGGAGGATGAAGTAGATGAACCCCATTGCTAGCGGCCCTTTCTGTCTCGCGAACGGTGCTGAAGCGTTTGCTTGAAGTAGTGTTACTCTGGAATACCTCAGTGGAGGTATCTCGGCGGGAAGGCTCTCACACTGGAGCCGTCGTTGCTGTCGTCTACGAACTGCTAGCGACGGTCTGTCTGTCTGTCTACAGCTTCTGTCTTTAGACAGACAGAAGCTGTCTTCTGTTGTCTGTCTACAGCTTTTGTTTACCACGCTACTCTTGTGTTGGTCGCACCTTTCATGGCGGTTCTGACAGTTACTGCGCCTTTCCCTTCCTATAAATCAATCAGGAAGCGGAGGTGGCTCAGCAACAGAGCCAGTAGCAGGCCCGTGCCTTTTCTTTTCCTTCTTCCTACAGCCACAACAACGCACACTACAGTACGCATCAGCGGCGTTTAAAACTGGGTTACGTCAAAGAAAAGGCGCAGTATGTGTCACACTTCTTCGCAGACACCTTAAACAAAGCTGTAAAAAAAAGTACAAAGGTGGCAGCGAAAAAGGAAAGATTTGTTGTAGTGGAAGGCTTCAGACGACTACAAACCTTCATTTATGACAACCAAGAAGCGATAGTGGATTGTTTCTTGAAGGAATATGTGTGAAAAATTAAGAAAATTACGTCTGTAATAGTGCATGCATGTCTTGCTCGAAATGTTTCCTTTAATATATCAAAAAAGGTGGAACAGCTGACGAGCTCAAATTTCGCATTAAGAGGTAACGTAATCATCGGCAATATTTCTTTTTATAGTTTCCAAAACTTTCATTTTAAAGCACTGTCGTTTCTTTTTTTCTGAATATTTTTGTATGTGCTTTGGTTACAGCGTTTTTTCTACGATATGTAGCATGTTGCAGCCAGACCACGAAAAATTTCGTAAACATAAAGATGAAAAGCTATAGTTGAGAAAAATATTTGCTAGTGCGAAGTTATAGATCCGGGCATAATTTACGATAATGATCGACTCTTCTCCCTGTGCAGCAACGTAACTCAATCTTGTTTAAAGGACTAAAACTATTTTAGTAATGTAACACGCATTATAATTTAAGACTCCTAGGAAGTGTGGGGGAAAGGTCACATACCTTGGTGACATATTGCGTGATATTAATGGCTCAGCTCAAACTGCGAGCACTGATTGTGTCGCGTTACCTATTATTTTGCTTCGACCATTGGCACAAGGGCAGCCATTGCGAATTGGGGTGACATTTCTTTTTATAGCCGAGGAGGAAATGAAAATACATCACAGGGCACAGCTAGTCGAGCAGGAAGTTCGAATTTACGCCGAAGTATGAACAATTACCACTCCATTTCCTCCGAGTTTAATGTTATATTACTATCTGTTCCTGTATTGTGTTACAAACAGTGCCTGAAATTTTGGAGCTACAAGGATTGAATTTTTTATTTTCCTTTCAAAAACTGATATTACCTGTTGAGTGCATAGCACAGGTCTTACCTGCGGCTTCGTACTCTCCGTTAACACTAACCGTCGAGATCTGGAAACCCAAAAACTCAACTGAAAGCTTCCTCAGTAGCTTACAGCGTTCCTGAAATATCAATTCGAAACCGCTCTCCCTCCGTCTTATCTCGAGCAAGAAAATCGCCAACAGCCCTGTCGCTCAGTCGCCTAATCAACAGTGTTTTCCTGGTGGAGGGGCAAGTTTTCGACACCACCCCTCCCTAAAAACGAAACATAATCATGCAAGGAGTGCGAGGGCAAATATAATGGCAAGAGACCCCCCGGGGTCTCGAGCATATCGATGATGCATCAGGGGCAAACAGTCAATGTACTTTTTGTTAGGTACAGGAGAATAGCAGAGTTGGAAGAGGCAGGTACATAAATACAGACTCATATACAGCGTATTCAGAAAGCCTGCAAGATCCTGAAACAAGCTGGGGTAAGCGCTTTGCGCAAAGCTTATTTGTCTACGAGGTCATCGGGGGGTACAGAAAAATAAACGTGCACATGCCGCTGCCCGAGCTTTTCTCCCGCGGGTTCCCCTCCTCCTCCTTCCCTCCCTGAAGTATCAGACTCACCACAGCCATTATTATTGCGAAAGCATTACTTCGCTATGTTCAAAGATTTCTGTCCACAGACCGTGTCCGCAGGCCGTGCCCACAAACCATGTCCGCAGAACGTGTGGGGATAATCGTGTGCAGCAGTTGTAATTGAGAAGTGATAGAGGTTAATGAGTGGTGTCAATCGACATAGGGTGACGTAATGTTTTTGCTGAAAAAATAATTAGGCCAATAAGTTAATTAGGTATGTATTTAAAATAAATGGTTCAAAAGAAATGAAAGTACAGTACCTGCCACACTTGTTCTGTGGACACCTCAACCGCGCCTAAGGAAGGACAATGGTTTGGTTTGGTTTTGGGATTTATTGTCCCAAAGCGTCTCAGGCTATGAGAGACGCCGTAGTTGAGGTCTCTGGAAATTTCGACCACCTGGTGTTCTTTAATGTGCATTGACATCGGAGTGAAAGCGTAACGAGAGAAAGGGGTGCCATAGTGAATATAACGTCAAAGATGTGGCGTCATGCAACCGGAAGTATAGCCGAAAAAAAGGCATAGGAAGGTATTGGCGCGCAATTTTAAATTACCAAAGACTAAAATGGGCAAACAAGATGTGAACTAGACAACTAGAAGCAACCAGAAGCAACCAAAAGCCCCATCAATGCTTTCACACTACTCCAAAGCAGATTCTGCAGTGCTCTTTAATTTTTAACTTACGCTGACGTACAGCAGCACTTACGATTACCAAGACAAAAGTTGCGGAGCCCAGCCAAGAGTAATGATGAAGTAGGACAGTGGAATTTACGCCGATCACAGACTTTGATTTTTAGTAATCCAGTGAAGCTTCATGAAATCGATCCAGAATCATGTTCAACCATTTGTATATTTCGCGTGCGGAAAGCAGATTTGTGCCATATCGTACAAGACAGTCATGCCAATAATGCCTTAGACACTATACAGCAGCCAACGTGGGAAGGAATGGAGGCAGCCGTGTCCAGCTCGGACCTCGAAGTCCAGCGAGCCCTTGTGGAAATATCGAGGGCGGCGGCCTTATACAATGGAATCCCGGAATAAGGATCCCACAAACCTTCCTAAAAGTCCCCCTCCGTTTTTCCTTTTAATAAAAAGTCTTCATCATCTCGTGCTCTCGACCAGCACAGAGGGAAAATAAAAAAAATGGCTGGGCGCACTGCATTAGAAGCCTAGAATTCCTCTCCGGGGAAACTGCGTAAAATTATAGCCATTACAAATTTTTTATTTATATACACAGCGTCGATAACCGCTCACACCGAATGCTTTTGAAGAACTTGTTGTAGTTCACGTGGTTCTTATTTACGTAATCCTTTTTAGCATAGCCAACAGGCATATCTTTTTTCATTGAGCACTGCGTAATGGCTGTGCACGGGCACTGCCATCGACATCCCCAATGCCGACGAAACGGTTACGGAGAGCTCGAACGTTCGCGTATTATAAACAGACGCAGAGCTCAGTTAGGCTAAAGTGCCTGCAGTCGTGCCTCCAGCACTCCATTAAGAAACTTTGGTATCAACCAAAGGATGCCTTCCACAATGAGCCGCAGCATTTGTAATATTATATGCTTCCTCCTCAATATGCGCACTATGTAGCTATTCACGCCGATAAAATGAACATTTATACTTGGATGAAAGCATATGCTGTGCCGGTATGCTGTAGATCAGAGCACCATCCATGACAATCGGTAATTGCTCACCAAAGATCGCGAGATACCTGTTGTCTATACTGATACGTTGAATATACCTTGATTTGTTCTTGCGCAGGCACCACCACCATTGGCTCATCAACACCATCGTCGAAGCTGGGTTGCAAACTCCTCACCGCAGCCTCCTGTATCATCGAAAGGAAACCGACGTCGACAGAGAAGACGATGACAACTTGCTACTGCTCTTTTTCAGCGTGTATGTCGCTGGGTGTGCCATGTCGCTCGCCACGCTTGTGGGTGAGGTTTTCGTATGTCTCCTCCAACGCAACAAGTCGCAAGACGCTAGCAGCACAATGAAAGTGTTCCGCTTTGGGTTTTAGATTCTCTTGTTTTCGCACTGAGTTAATCTGCGGTAGCCTATACACACATTCTCGATCACCGCGAGTTGCGTGCTGTTTCTGGGTGCGTATTATAGCTCTGAGAATAACACTCCATATTATGCATGTTGTGAAATTTTGTGCATTCTACAGAGACATTTCCTCAGCCTTGTTTCGTGCGGCTGGCACCGAGGAGGTTGCACATCTTAGCAGCCGTTACAATAATAGTATTACTGTAGCTTTAACAGAAGTATCAGTAGTAGCTGATACTAAGTACACTAGAGCCCCGCCGGGGTGGCGCAGTGGTTACGGCGCTCGACTACTGTTCCCAAGGATGCGGGATCGAATCCCGGTCTCGGCGGCCGCTTTTCGATGGCGGCAAAAAGCAAGGCGCCCGTGTGCTGTGCGATGTCAGTGCACGTTAAAGAACCCCAGGTGGTCTAAATTTCCGGAGTCCTCCACTATGGCGTCTCTCATAGCCTGAGTTGCTTTGAGACGTTAAACCCCACAAACCAACCAACTAAGTACACTAGAATTCGGAGTAGCAGCGCAGAACGCGGAGCGGAAGCGCTCGTGTCGCCATTCTCTCCCTATACCAGTGTTCATCACTCCGTTTTCCTTGCTCGCCTCCACAGCCGTGCTGCCGAGGACACTACCACTTTTGACAGTTACTCAGTAAAACTATTTGTCCACTGAATGTCTCGGTGTGTTGTTCTTCGCGACCACGAGCACTGTTAGACCTAGCAGCTCGCTCGTAGCAGAGACCGCGCAATGACTCCCACAGGCTAATTCGCGGAACACTACAAGCTCATCAAGAACACTATTGTCCGGTAAGGCACACTAAATATAACGATCTTGACAGGGAACAGTCGATTACCTGTAGACCACTCGAGACAAACGCTTAATCTAGTGAGAAAAAACTGATTTATTTATAGGAAGAGAAAGGCGCGGTAACTGTCTCACTTGTTTCTGTGGACACCGCAATCGCGCCGTAAGGGAAGGGAGGATGATGGGAGTGAAACTGGAAAGAGAGAAAGAGGAGCCGTAGTGGAGGGCTACGGAGTAATTTCGACCACCTGGGGATCTTTAACGTGCTCTGACATCGCACAGCACACGGACGCCTCTTCGTTTCGCCTCCATCGAATCGCAGCCACCGAGGTCGGGTTCGAACCCGGGTACTCCGGCACAGTAGTCGGGCGTCTTACCACTGCACCACCCTGGCGAAGTTACCTATGGACAAGTCCAGCCACGAGGGTGAAGTTCCTGCGCGTGGTGCACCCGCTCTTGCCCGGGCTCTGTCTCGCTTGTTGCGTTATGCTTGTGAGCTATTCCCTGTTCCTCAAATCTGCAGTAACACGTGTTCGCACCGCGGGAGCTTTCTGTTCTTCTGGGCATGGTGGTATTGTTTGTGCCTGTTTCATAGCTGCACTTCCGCCGTTAGACTGCTGCTCACTGTGTTCAGAATGTAACCGTAGTTTGCGTAGCGTAGTGTCATATACTATAATCTACGTTTCCCCTTAGCAGTCATCTGCTAGTCAAGCAGCAACCTAGTTTATTTATATCAAACCGACGTGATGGTTCCTCTAATCACATATATCAATAATTGAAATAGGTGTGCACCGAAAAGTGACGGTGCACCTGAAGAGATTTTATTTCCGGAAAGGCAGATTTTGCCATGTCCTGTGCCCCCCTCTCAATGAAAACCGCCAAAAGAACAATAGCGCAGAGAAACGAGAATGCAGCGCAAACAAAACGAAGACGGTGAAGAAAGAAGCACACGCGCCAACCACTGCCAACTGAGAGCGATTTATTTTCGGAACGCGTGAGTGTTGCTGCGATAGCCTCTTTAACACCACCTTTTCAGTCCGCTGTCTTATAATTAGCTCACAGGAAACAAAATGGCTGAGGCTTAGCTTGGTTAAGCCTGGTCAGATGCGAAGCATATTGATTGCTAAACTCGGCTTTCCACGGTTACACTTGGCTAAACTTTTCTTTCCTTGGTTACACGTGCTTTTACACGGTTTAAACTTGGAATGCACGATGTTTTCCCATCGCATAAAACTAGGTAATAGCATGACTCGTTCATCTCTAATCTAACTGTGTTACCGACACGCACGACGAACATATCGTCCCCCAGGCCAACGATACTCGACTGCCACTACGCGAATATGTACGCAAAGCAAAAGCTCTTAGAACACCGACGTGCTAAAGGAATCAATGATTTTGATTTCTTCGGCAACAACACGGTCGTATGGGAAAGCCTCCCCGTAAACTACCCGTGTCCAGCCGGCTTGACGTGCACCAACGGTCGTTACTGGACCCCCGTCTCTCCTCTGTCGTGACGTTAGCGTATCACGTGGTGTGACGTCACCATACCACGTGGTCCTCACGGCGTGCAACCGCAGCCGACGGCGCGAGCCGGTCCTCCGTCTCTCCTCGGTCGTGACGTCAGCGTATCACGTGGTGTGACGTCACCATACCGCGTGGTCCGCACGGCGTGCAACCGCAGCCGACGGCGCGATCTGGACCCCTGTCTCTCCTCTGTCGTGACTTCAGCGTATCACGTGGTGTGACGTAGCATTCCACATTCTTTGCACGGCGTGTAACCCTCACGAAGGGCTGTGGTTTACCTCTAGAAATACGCTTCGCATAAAAGGCGCAGTATATGTCACTCGTATTCTCGGGGCACCTGAACCGCGCCCTAAGGGATGGGAGTGAAAGTGGAAAAAAAAATAAAAAAGAGGTGCCGTAGGGCTGCGCAGTATTTTCGATTCTTATTCTTTCGCCTCCACCAAAACGCAGCCGCCGGCGGTCTGGACCGAGCCCGAGTACCAAGGCTGGGCAAGATACTTCAAAAATGTATCTTCGATGGCGCTACTCGATACACTGAAACGTTGTATTTTTGATGCCGATACAAGATACAGAATCGAAATCGAAATTCGATACAGTAACTCGGTATTGTATCGTCGATATTTCGATCCCAAACCCCAACAGAATAAAGTAGGCAATACTATTACCGACATTATAAAATTTTACCGTGCTTTCTTTGATCTTTATAGTATTCTATAGCGTATTTTTTTTCTAAAAGGGCCTAAACGAATACGCCAGCACGGATATATTGCATTTTATCTGTTTTGGCAGATGTCTTTGCCAGAACTTCACATTGAATTGCAGCTAGGGTTTCAATGAATCGATCGCTTCCACAAGCTACCTAGCGAAGTACTTTTTTATGCTTGTCCCGTTCATGCCAGCCGACTTGTGATACTTGGCTATGCATAGAAATACAACTGAATGTTTTTCTTCTGTTTATTCTGTTGCTTTTTGTTTTTCATACTACACATCACTTACCCGGGGACCCCTGCGTAAATTTATTTGTTCTAAAAGGTGCAACTTGCGTGTGTTTGAAGAACTGAGCAGTTTTTTCCCATTAGTGCGATAACAAACTGTTGAAGCTCTGCAGATTGTTAGATGCTAGAATGAAAACAAGAAATATAAAATGGCTGAATATTGTTTAGTCCGGGAAGAGCGCGATGAGGGCGTACTAAAAGCGACGCAAATGAGAAAAGCCTCTCTGCATACGGACACGAGCACGCCGCAGTGTTGTATTCGATGAAGATGCCTTTTATCAGCGTGATGATGATGATGGTAAACTCTTTATTTACTCCCAAAGAAGGGGAACAAGCCGAAAGACTGGTGTCACTGCTTAGAGAAGGTCAACAGGGATCCCTTGGGACTCTGCGGCCTCCAATGCGCGCAAAATGAGCTGGCGCTGTTGGGCGAGCTCGGTGGTCCGCAGGAGCGACTCCCACGCATCCGCTGTAGCTGTATTGTCTGCGTTGTGTCGTGTACATGTAAGAGTGTACCATAGCCGCGTTGGCTCAAGCATCTTGGGGGTATAGTTAGAAAGCACGAGGCTCACTAGCGTCGTTAGAGGACTACGAGTAGTTTTCTTTAACTTAAAGTGGCTAATACGATTTTTTTAAGATAGAGATATCTTTACAAGTTTTATTCAAGGTTTGCTCAAATATTTTTCCGCAAAAACATTGTTTGAAAAAGCATAATTTGTTATTCGATCTGCTCTGGGAAATTGCATTCATAGCTTTTATGTCGTGCATTTCATAAAATTTTGAACGTAATATTTTTTCCAGAAAAAACGTCTAGTGGAAGCCTGTTCCCTGTGCAGTTACAAAATATGGATTTGTTTTCCACCAAACACCGTAACTACAAGAACGTGGTTAGCTGCGTCGTGGTGGACTGAGGCATTACAAGCTTGCGTTCTTGCCGCCTTGCAAAGCCGACACGCGCAGACCAGTGGTTTTGTGTTATGCATAAGCTACTGCGTCCGACAGCGCACAGACAGCACTGCTTGACGAGAATCAAACACCAAAGAGACGGGTGGGCGGATGGCAAAGGGTTTGCGGAGCGGGTACAACAGGGTACTCCGTGTTCGCCTTGCGTCCCAGCATTGCTCATATCTCTCTGTGTCTGTTAAAGGCTTAGCAGCTTCACGCTACGCACTCGGTGCTCAAACGTAAAGCACCTCGTGAGCACCTGCCAACCTCTCCTTGCTTCAGTTTTAAAGAAAGGGAAGTTGGAAATGCAGTTGACGCTGAGAGGCAGGGCATTTTTAGGGAGCTCAGGCGCTACTACAAGCCGTGTCTCAGGGCCTGTACTACCGTCTGAGCGAGCGCCGTCAACCCAAAGTCTCACAGCGGTTTCAATATTTGAAGTTTTTTTTTTTAGTATCAAGCATCTTCAAAATACACGATACTTCAAAAATTATTTTCGATACCGATAATCCGATACTTTCATATTCAGCCCACGATACCTAACACAGATACACAAAATGTATCTAAGCATAGTATCGATGATACATGTATCTTTGATACTGCCCATGACTGCCAGAAAGGCTAGGCGCAGCCTCTGCCACACGTGCTCTGGACACTTGACTTGCGCTGTAGAGGAAAGTGCACGGGAGTAAAGGTTGAAAGAAGAAATACGAGGCGTAGTAGAAGGCTGCAGGATAATTTCGACCATCTGGAGTTTCTTAACATGCACTGACATCGCACAACAGACGGACGCCTCCATAGAAACGCAGCCGTTGGCGGTCGGTATTGACCTGGGGAATTCGGTACAATAGTCGAACGTCTTACTACTGTATTAACGCGGCGGGGCATCCAGAATAATAGTACAACTAATAATAAAGATAGTAATTGGTTCACAGGAAAGGAAGGCCAGTATTTGTCACATTTGTTCTGTGGACTGATTGATTTATAGGAAGAGAAAGGTGCGGAAACTGTCTCACTTGTTTTCTGTGGACACCTCAACCGCACCGTAAGGGAGGTGTACCGTACCGTAGAGGGAGGGAGGGAGGATGAAATTGAGAAGAGAGGTAGAGAAGCCCTAGTGGAGGGTTGCGTAGTAATCGACCACCTGGGGATCTCTAACGTGCACAGAAGGGTGGTGGTTTCTCCTTGTCTTACGGGACTGAACTGGTAGGTCTCCGTAGGAAACGTAATTAAGCTTAATAAGCGGTATAAACGGAAGGTTTTACTGGCCTACACGCTTACATGTAGTTATGATGACCAGTTAGTCGAAAGCTTATACGAAGATTTAGAATAGGCAAAGGTAAATCTAAAGACGCGGTATACTGTACGAATGAACGGCTACAATTATAAGGTACGGAAAACGCAGGCTGGAGGCCTGACAGTAGATGGCTATGGCGCTGGTTCTATGAATAGCAGGGGAGTTACGAGATGAGTTTAAAGAACGCAATAACTTAAGAAATATGAATACCTTCACCAAACGGAAGAACCGGAAGGGGACATGGGTAAGCCCTAACGGGGAGTCTAATATGAAAGTGATTTCATAATGTGTTCTAACCCCGCTAATATGCACGAGTATCGGTAAAACCCCGCTAATATGTACGAGTATCGGTAACGGGAAAGGTGCGATGTAGTGACCACAGGATGGTAAGGTATCGCATTAGTCTAAATCTGAAGAGGGAACGAAAAAGATGGTAAGAAGGTAAGAAAGCCGTCCACCAACGAATTAGCGGTGAGGGGGAGGGCAGAAGAATTCAGGATCTCGCTACAGAATAGATATTTACCTTTAACCGAGGATGACGACCTTAGCACTTCGAGAGACGCAGAACCATGAATTTAAAATACCTGGGGGAACCGAAGAAAGACCAAGATAAAGACTTTACTTTAGAAGAAAACACAGCAGCACTAGCAGATATGGGTCCAGGTACAGCCCCTACGCAAGACAAAATTACGATCTGAGCACTAACCAAGCTCGGCACGGAGGTACCGGTCCCATTCCACAGGCATTGAAAACAGCCAATGTACAATTTATCCCGAAACCCGGGAAGAAAATCAGCATTGAAAACATACGCATTTGAGTTACTTCCGCAACTCAAATGCGAAGTAGTCGATCCAGCACGCAGAAACAGTCACCGAGCTCCTCTAACCCTCGATCTAAATTGAGCATATGACAAAATCAAGCACTCCACAATCTTCCAGAACCTCCAGAGCATGAACTGTCGCCAACGAGTCTGCTCGTACATTTACGATTTCCTTAAAGACAGATTCGCCAATATCAGAATCGGCACAAAACCAACCACGCAAGTGAAGATGGGCACGAGAGGCACCCCGCAAGGAGCAGTATTATACTCCCTTCTGTTGAACATAGCACTCTGAAATCTCACCCCTTCTAAATCAGATACAAGGCATATGACACGCCCTGTACGCTGACAATATTACCATCCGAACAACCACGGGAAGTATGGGAATGATTGAAGAAAAACTACAAACAGGGGCAACAACAGCTCGGAAGTATGCACGAGCGTGTGGACTAACCTGTTCGTCCTAAAATGTAAAATCCTAGTCTTCCGCAACCACAAATTTCAGGCCATGATCGACATCCACGTTGACAACGCACCCATCAAGGAAGTTCAGACCGTCAAGATAATGGGTCTGTACATCAATAACAAGGGCAACAACCTCCTCGCGATCCAGACACTCCGCCTCGTGAGCGAGCAAGTCACCAGGGTGATCGCCAGGATAATGACGCGGAAATCAAGAATGAGAGAAGAAGATACACTCTGACTAGTTCAGGCTTTCGTCGTGAGCCGCATCGCTATGTGAAGCATCCTACCTGCATCTCAAAAAGTTGAAATCTAGACATCGACGTAATAATGAGAACAGCCTACAAGACGGCCCTGTGCCTCCCTCTTACGACATCGACGGACCGGCGTTTACGACTGGGTATTCACAACACGGTAGGCGAGCTGATAGAAGCGCACCTCACGGCTCAGGTGGCAGGGTTCTTCACGACTCTGACTGGCCAACAAGCCTTGAACGACTTGAACAACAATTGCCCCCGATAGATAGACCCTAAAAAGCGACTTCCCAGCCTCACGGAGACGACAGTTCAATGGAAGTCCACTGCCTAAGAATATGCACCCCGAATTTCAATAGCCAAGACGAGCGGAAGCTGTTAAACGATACTACGGCGGGCGCGAGGGCGTTTTCTATGTAGATGCCGCAGGTCCTGATCGGGGAACGGCAGTTGGTGCGGCAGTGCACCAAAGTAAAGCAGTGGACGGACTAATATTGCCCAGCCAAGATACACTGACTGCGGGAGAAGTGTCGATTGCCCTTGCTGAAACACACTACCTCAGAATACATCCTTACAGATTCACAGACAATATCGCAATTACCTAAGGGGCAGGATCGCACCGCTAGCAACTACTAACGTATTAGTGAAGCCGTAAAGGCTTGTGAGCGAGGCGACAAGTGGGATCCTAAAGGCAAGAGAGCCATTATAGGGATGGTGATCCGTAACGACATCGAAGGGCCGGCAGTACACATAAGAGCAGAATTTTCCTATCACTCAAGCTATGGCTAGGCACTCTTTTTCAGTAACTAAGTAGTTTAGCTCCGGCATCGTCAAGGTGCGGCTCGCGTAGGCGACCTGTGCCGCTAGCATCAGCGCGTATTTCAGTAGGAGCATCAGGGTCAAAATGCGTCAACATGGGCTGTGAGGTAAAGAGTCGGCGCAGTGTGCTGAACGCTGTCGTCACATGCGGAACATCCGCCGGAGAGGTCGTTGCTTCTTCGAAGGAGGGTGTCAAAGGTGCAATGATGGAAGCAAAATTGCGGATGAAGCCGCGGAAGTGAGAGTAGAAACTGATGAAACATCGGAGTTCTTTCATCTTTGATGGTTTTTGGAACGTAGTGACAGCAAAGTTTAGCTGGATCGGGAAGGACGTCGTCTTAAAAATAACATGGCCCTAAATTGCCAATTGGCGCATGGCAAAGTGGCATTTCTTTAAATTTTATTTGAAGCTAGCTGCAGTAATACATTCAAACACATGTTTCAATCGAGCAAGATGCGTCGTAAAATCGGACGAGAAAGCAACAAAGTCGTCCAAGTAGCACAAGCAGGTTTTCCAAGTGAGGCCGCGCAATATGTTGTCCACCATGTGCTCAAAGATGGCAGGTGCATTACACAATGAGAACGGCATGACGTTAAATTCGTGTCTCAAAATAACGGCTTGAGGGGCTAGTTGGTGCTGAATTATACCCAGAAATGTGGCGCAGCAAACCCAGACACAAGCGAAGAGACACAACACACGCGCACACTACCAACTGTAATATGGATCTGAACACACTTCCTCTTCACCACTCCTCTTCTTCTACACTCAAGTACGTCTTCTCATCATCCTCTTGTTTGCCAAGGGGATAGTGGCACTTTCTTCCCCGCAGAACATATACATCGTCCAAGCATGGCAGTCACCAATTATACACTCACTTGCTTCTCCGCACCTCTGCTTTGCCCAGAAGCTATACCACGCTGGACAATCACGAAGTCCACCACATAGCCACATAGTCACATACTAATAACCACCACCACACATGTGCAGTAGGACATGTCCATCCACAACACATCGCTTGGGAAGTCCCTATGTATTAAAAAACTATAACCTGCCAACATGTCCATCCAAAACACATCGCTTGTGAAGTCCCTATGTATTGAAAAAACTGTAACCTGCCAACATGTCTACGAAGCAACGAAGTCCATGTACTTGAGGGAAAAAGTCTCTTTAAACTACCATGGCCACAATACGTGAGAGGTGTCTAAGAATAACAGCGTTAGGCCGGATAATAAACTCGATTCTTTGCATTACTCAAGAAGATTCCTGAATAAAAGTAAATTCTTTTCTACGTAAGCTCAGCGAAGCTTCACTAACACATCTGTCTTCTTTCTTCTCTATCCAGAACGCCTCTAAAATTTCGCGCGCCATCTTATCCCGACTCTTCCCTAAAATATTAAGCCTGCTAAACATTGAATCACACTTGCACTTCTGACAGTGCAGTGGTAACATTCACCCCTTCCCAGTTTCTATGGACTTCTCGTGTTCCCTTATTCTATCATCGATCCACCTTCCAGTCTGCCCTATATATACTTTACCGCACGTCAGTGGAATCTCGTAAATCACTCCCACCACACATCCAATAAAACTTTTTACATGCTCTTATCACATTCTGCTTTCTTTCTCCTCCCACTTAATGCACACAACCCACCCAGTTGTTTGGGGGCAGAAAACACAACTGGCACCTCATACCTACCTGCCACCTTTTCCAGGCAGTGCGCAACTCTATGTACATAAGGGATCACTTGTGGGCGTTTAATTCACAACTTATCTGCCGTCCTTTTTTTCCCTTTCATTTTCTGAAGCAGAGACTCTGCTACCCCACAAATAATCATAACCGGGAAACCAGCCACCTCAAGCCTTTGTAATTGGTTAATGAAGATTTCCTCTGCCATATGTACACATGATTTTAACAAGGCCGACTCCAAACAAAGGGAAGCTATCCCTCTTTTAAGAGTCTTTGAATGGGCTGAACCATATGGAAGTAGATCTTTTATAACCCCGGGAAAATACTTCACACACACTTCCGCATCACAAATTTTCATATATAAATCTAGTCTCCCTATAAATCTAGAGTCTCCCTAAAGATTGGAAATCAGGCACTGGAAGAGGTGGACGAGTTGAGAGTTCTTGGCCTAGATATTCACAAATCCGGCAAAGGAACACAATGGCTTCATAAGGTTAAAAAAGTAGCTGCGACTTCCTTAAACTTGATAAAACGCATTTCGTCTAGGGGAGGAGGAGCTCGAGCGGACATGGCAAGACGTCTTGTACAATCAGTGTTACAGCCGAGGATGCTATACCAGGCCCAATTCCAAAGACTCACGAGGCGGCAATGGGCAAAATTGGAAACAATAAATAGAAACGCAATGCGCACTATCACGGCCTTACCAAAACTTACCCCTATCCCTATTCTCCAAGAGTTTGCACAGATAAATACGTTGACAGAATTAATTGAACAACGACCGGCAACAAGGGATATGAAGCGAAAGTACGTTACGCCCATAGCATCCTTGTACAACGAAGTGGCAGTTCGAACACCACCAATGGCTGACCCCCCTCCGTGGGAATTCACTACTATCACGACAAACAAGACCACTCGGCTTCGTCGCAAAGAAAAGCTGGCATCTCGACCTCTGGTTGATGCACTTCCAGGTACCTTAATTGCATATACGGACGCATCAATTATAGAAAATGGCGGTAGAACAGCAGCTACTAGTCCAACACACAGCGAACTAAAGGTACATAAAGAATATCTTTTAGAATACCCGGACCCGCTTGTGATGGAACTCTATGCAATCCGCGATGCTGTGGAGGCCATAAATAAAATAGATTCGATAACAGAAGCCCACATCTATACAGACTTCTTAGCCGCCATAAAACAACTAAAGAAAGTGACGAAGACGCTATGTGTTACCCAGGAAATCCACGCACTCAATAAAAGAACAAAGATAAGCATCCAGGTACATTTGACACAAGACAATGCTGAGAACGCTGAGCAGAGAAAAGTTGACCACCTCACACACGAAGTTCCACACACTAATGCGCCCCCCACCAGGCTCCCTTTCGATGCCCGCTCCGCTGTTTCCATTTTAGCATCCTCTTTAAGGAAAAGTACACGTGCCCTCATTCCGTGTACATTCCCACTCCCTCGTAACTTAACGAGATTGGAGGAGGTTTCCCTTAGAAGGATAAAAGCTGGGGCGGCCCTTACCCCGTCGGTAAAATGCCGAGGGGAATCGCAAGCTGAAATCGGACCAACGACATGCCCAAAGTGTTCCACACCACCTGCAGAAGTGGATGTTCGCCACCTGCTATGGACTTGCGCAGGGACAAGGGAATCAAGGACACAGGTTCTGCGCGAAGTGGGTCTAACCACAACAAGGGAAGATGACTTTTCTGAATGCTCACCGACAACGCTAAGAGCGGGAGCCTGCTCCGGTTCCTCACGGAAAACCATTTACATGAGTTTATATAATATGCCTTATGGCAAGTTTGCGTACAAAAAAAAAAATCTAGAAACTGCAATTTGTTGTCCACAGGTAGTTCATGAGTAAAAGTAAGTCCTTTTCCTTGTATCTTAAAAATAGAAAGAACGCTTTCCACAGTTTGAATCATTGCAGAGACCTTATCCAAAATGACTAAGAAATCATCAACATATATAAATAGTTTGAAACCTGAACCATTAAAGGATGTATAAATTGCTCTGTCAACTGAAGATAAAAAGATGTCCCAAAAAAAGGACATCTTTTTATTACATTAAAAGATGTCCCTTTATCAATTTTTATCAATTGCAGTCCTAGCCTTCTCTTCAAAGAGTCCAGCCGGAATCTTCTTGAGTAATGCAAAGAATTGGGTTTATTATCGGGCCCAAAGCGGTTAATCTTAGACACCTGTCACGTATTGTGGTCATGGTAGTTTAAAGATTCTTTTTATTACATAAAAAGATGTCCCAAACGACTCAACTGTAGACCTAAGGTAAAACTCGAGTGGGGCTAGAAAATGGTCAACATTGACACCAGCAGAGTTCTGAAATTCTATAGTGCCTTAACGTTCAACGCATTCCCGCACCGATTCAAACAATTAAAAATGCGGCACTTAAAAGAACAAATCCTCTACATCAATAGAAAAAAGTACTCAAGATGGGTTTGATCTTTTAAAAAATTGATCCCTTCAAAAGAATTCATAGTAGCAAAGGGATCATCAAACTCCAAAACTTTTAAATGTTTAAGAAGATACCGGCTGATCTGCTGTTGCCACGCATCACGTTCACTCACAATACATCTGAAAGGCGAGTCCGGTTTTTGAATCTTAACAGTGAAAAACACATCCAAACAAGCCTTCTTGCAATCACTGATCCCGTTTGCCAACCTGGTTAACTGCTTATCATTACATAAAGAAAAAGCTTTTGTTCTGTAAACTTTCTCCTTCACTTTAACAAAATTTTTATCAATTGTAGTCCTAGCCTTCTCTTCAAAGAGTCCAGCCGGAATCTTCTTGAGTAATGCAAAGAATTGGGTTTATTATCGGGCCCAAAGCGGTTATTCTTAGACACCTGTCACGTATTGTGGCCATGGTAGTTTAAAGATTCTTTTACCCTCAAGTACATGGACTTCGTTGCTTCGTAGACATGTTGGCAGGTTACAGTTTTTTCAATACATAGGGACTTCACAAGTGATGTGTTTTGGATGGACATTTTGACAGGTTATAGTTTTTCAATACATAGGGACTTCACAAGTGATGTTTTGTGGATGGACATGTCCTACTGCACATGTGTGGTGGTGGTTAGTAGTGTGTTTGGTTTGGTTTGTGGGGCTTAACGAGCCAAAGCAACTCAGGCTATGAGAGACGCCGTAGTGGAGGACTCAAGAAATTTCGACCACCTGGGGTTCTTTAACGTGCACTGACATCGCACAACACACGGGCGCCTTGCTTTTCGCCCCCACCGAAAAGCTGCCGCCGAGGCCGGAATTCGGTCCCGCGTCCTTGGGAACAGTAGTCGAGCGCCGTAACCACTGCGACCCCCCCCCCCCCCCCCGGCGGGTGGTTATTAGAGTGTGACTATGTGACAATATGGTGGGTTTTGTGACTATCCAGCGTGGTGTTAGCTTCTGTGCAAACCAGATGTGCGGAGAAGCAAGTGAGTGTATAATTGGTGACTGCCATGCTTGGACGATGTTTATTTTTTGCGGGGAAGAAAGTGCCACTATCCCCTTGGAAAAAAAGAGGATGATGAGAAGATGTACTTGAGTGTAAAAGAAGAGGAGTGGGGAGGAGGAAGTGTGTTCAGATCCATATTACAGTTGGTAGTGTGCGCGCGTGTTGTGTCTCTTCGCTTGTGTTTGTGTTTGTTGCACCACATGTATGGGTACTAAATTCGTGCAGAGCGTCTGGCATCACTAAGGCTGTCTTCTCACGGTCAGCATCGGCCAGCGGGATTTGCCAGTACCCTGAACGGAAGTCTAAAGATGTGAAAAATTTGACGCCTTGCAAACAGTCAATTGCGTCATCATTTCGGGGCAAGGGTTAAACTACCTTACGGGGGACTTTTTTCAACTGCCGATAGTCAACGCAAAAGCGGATGGAGCCGTCTGCTTTGGTGACCAGAACGATGGTGTACACCCAAAAATTTTGCGAAGATTTAATGTCGCCATGCTTAAGCATGTCGACAACTTGCTTTATGATGATTTGACTGTCCGTCGTGGAAACGCAATAAGGTTATTGGTGCAGGGGCAATTGGATACCGGTGTGGATCCGATGGGTAACAACCAGTGTGTGGCCTAAAGTACGAGGTGGCCAATCAAAGATTGAACTGAACTGCTTAAGAAGGACAAAGAGTGGATGAGTTTAGCCGGCGTGAGCTTATTATCAATAGATCTGGCGATGCCTACTGAAGATGGATAAGCATATGTAGCAGTAGGCGCAGCGACCGGTATGTGGCAATGGCTATATACGCAGTTTTCGTATTCCAGCATGGAGGCAAAACACTGGACTCCCAGACACTCGCCACGGGGAAAGGAGAACGAGTAACTAAAGAGACTGATGACGGCCAGGGAGCCGCCGCCAGAGTCAACAGTAAGCACGAAAAACGGCAGGGGTAGAGAGTGGCGATGCTTGAAGCAGTCGGAAGGCGTGAACATGACATGCTCGTTGGATGGAGAATCAGACAAAACAGGCAGAATAACGGCATAACATAGCGGAATTGAAACATTGTGATCCAATGGGTGTCAGTCGTCGTGGCATTACAGAGGGGAAACAGCGCTACTTCAGAACGAGTACAGTCTACAACGGCCTGATATTGGGATACCAACTCCCAGCGCAAGATGACGCCATGAGAGCATAATGAAAACACGATGAATGCAATGATGTAGAGAGTGCTCTGAATACAAACTGTGGCTATACAGGCTGCTGGGAGTTGCCGGTACAAAGCAAAAGCCATATAGCAGCGTCGTCACTGTGCGCATCTTACGGCAAAATTTCTCGCTTAGCATGCACACAGCAGCACCAATATCAACGAAGGCAAGAACATCGATGGCATCCGCGGAAGAAGTTATCAAATTCGGAGGCGAAACCCGAGGCCTTTGATTTCTTTTAAAACGGAGTTCTTGCCTCCGGAACTGGCATCAATAGTTTTCCTGAGGCGGGGTTGAACGACGGTGCATGAGAGACACTGAGTGGAGACACGGAGATGCAGAGCGGCGACGAAAGGATGGATGGTATTCGGAGTCGAGGGGCTCGGAAGTCGGAGTTGGGATGAAATGCCGAGGAGGGTCTTAAGCGTATGCTTGTCAAAAGAGGACATGAAGCGGCAGCGGCAGTGACGCATCACGTGTTCAGTGATGCCACAGACGTAGCGAATTGGCAAGCTGTCTGATGTTCGCCATGAGCACAAACTTCCCGCTGAGCAGCATCTTAGCTCTCGCTCCGAAAGTACACAAATGTCGCCGTACGACAAAGAAAAGATTCCCAACCTCCGTCAATGAGATCGCCAACTTGCTCCAGAGTTATGACTACCGAGTCGAGGGCGAGTCTTCACTCGCTTGCCTTCGCACAGTCCGAGACTTTTAACAACATCGACGTGACGACAGCAGTGGGAGGTCGCTCGATTGAAACATGTGTTGGAATGTATTACTGCTGCTCGCTTCAAACTAAATTTAAAGAAATGCCACTTTGGCATACTTTTTTGCCTAAGTACTCCTGCAAGTATGTGACTGAATGGTACGCCGTCGCCCCTGTCGCGGTTTTAGGACGGCTTCAAAGTACGGAGTATGGAAGGGAGCGGCCGAACAGTGGCAGCGGGAATGACTCGAAGAGGAGATCGAAAAGAAGTAAACACTGGCGGTGGCTGTCGACCTATGTCAGCGTAAGTGAGCGGTGCTGCAACAGGAGGCACTGCAGTGGGAGGCACTGCAACGGGTGAAGGAACTAAAATGGGAGGCGGGTGACAAAATGACGTCATGGCCTCGGCCACTTGGTGCCGGATGATGTGTTGAAGTGTTGGTGTCAGATCTGATGGCATGTTTGGAACAGCGGGAAGCAGCGAAAGCTGCCGAGCAACCTCCTCAAGGACCACTGGATCAGATCATGAGAGAACGGTTCACTGCTGTCGTCACGTCGATGTTAGGAGCCAGCCTGTGCAAAGGGCAAGGTAGAGAAGACTCGCCCTCGACTCGGCTCATTACCACTGCAACATGTTGACGATCTCACTGACGGAGGTTGGGCTTTTGGCCCCAAGCATGTGAAAGGCGTCGTCCTCAATACCTTTGAGCCCATGCGTGATGTGCTCAGCCTCTGCCATTGATGCGCTAAGCGTTAGCATAGGTCGAGTGCGTCTTCGATATACCTTGTAAAGCTTTCACCAACCTGCTAGGAGCGAGAGCAAAGATTCTGCTCAGCTCGAAGTTTGCGCGCATCCAGACTCCCGAAGATGTCAGTAAAGGCGATTTTCCTAAATGAATTTCTGTTTCTGTCAGTATAACATTGGAAGTCTACATATTATGAACTTCTGATAAAATGAAATCATTCAGCGTGACCATCAGGTTGGTTATGGATGGTTTCTACTGTATTCCCTTCATTGTATCCGAGGCTCTTATTAAGTTGCCTTGCCCTATTGAGACCAAGATTATTATCAATACTGTTAGCTTTTCCGGGGGATTGCAGGGCTCACGATCACGCTAAATGGGTATAAATCCCCCTTAAAGGAGTAATCATGGCGGACTTTGGAACTATTTGTCCTCGACAGTTCGAATTCCATCCTGCTCTCATTTGAGTTGAGAGGGTCAAGTTGGAAGCTACTGCCACATAAGCCATTTCATTGTGAGCGCGTGAAGTCGAAGAACCGTGCGACAAATCATTACTAGGCCTGATTAGTTGCCAGTTCCCATGGCCAATAGCCGTACTTTGAAAGCAGCGCAAAACACAATGAATAAGCATTATGATGAGACACTCCTTCCATAGAAATGCCCACAAACTACCTCGACCCTCTGTTCTAATCATAGACCCATGATCGTGCTTTTTTCTCACATCGCCGACGCCGTATTTCTGGTGAACGCTACCTTTAACGTGGTCGCAATAAGATACATATTACGTCCTCAAATGGCCGCACGCAGCATGCATTACTTGTGTTCATCAGACCTATTCAAACATAGGCCACAGTCCCTTCAAGCAATACTACACATGTCTTAGGTCTACCTCTGTAGAGACTATATTATCATATGCGTTCATGGCGTCGGCTGTGAACTATAAACATCGTGAACCCTTCTTAGCCGTTCACAATGCAAAAACATTAGAGTTCATTGCGACCACCGCATTGGATGAATGTGAAAGCATTGAATTCCTCCTCCACACTCGTCTCCTCTGTTTGCTTCTACCTGACCCCTGCCTCTCTTTGCTACACTTGAAACGGCCGGAACGACGACCTACCATTTAATCCTGCACTTACACGTGTGCTGCAGCGAATGCGCGCCAAGGACCGCCACGCGAGAGGGGAGACGGCGTACCATTCATTCACATGCTTGCCGGAGCATTGCAATGCACGTGTGCCAAGTAATTGAAATTTCCAGTGTGCGTACGTGCGGTCACACAGCACATTATAACACACGCACTTGTCCACACCAAGGACCAGTGCAATCCAGGCGGTGCAATCCAAGTAGGGTGCCTCGATGCGTTTCGCCTCCGAAGCGGAGGCGAAATGCATCGAGGCACCCTAAAATGGAGGTGATGCGCATGCCGCCACCTCTACCATGGCGTAACGTTGTACTAAGGCACGCCTTGCAACGCCGGCAGCGAAGTTTTTTTTTTCCAGCACATGACTCTCTCCAAACGCGCTGCCACTTATTCCCGTCGCGCCCCCACCCTCTCCCAAGACGTCACGCGTTGCTAGGAAGTGCGCGCTATATTTACGTCTAATCGAAATTTCTGCCTCTATTTAAATATTATTAATTCCTTATCGACAAAATTCAGTTGCTAGGAAGATTTTTTCATCCCTACTTCCTACAGCCATTTTTATCTCAACTTTTCATTGGACCACATAATCGTGCTGACTAGTTTTGATGGCCCGAAATTGCGAACATAGTAACTTAAAGTTTTCTGTTTAATAAACATCAGTCTTCTTCTCGCGCGCAAGCACACTTTAACTGCGCCTTGCATCTCAGTTTTGTGAACTGCGTTTCTATACTTTTGTGCCGAAAAATTAGCTGGTCTCTTAAATGTCCCTTAAGAATACTGTAGCGAAAGCCTACCCTTCGTGTCCTATTATTGGTTTGCAGGAAAAGAAAGGCGCAGTATCTGTACACGTTCTACAACAACTGTTGAGTGTGTTGTACATCACTTCCCCTGTCATCTGGCGTAGTCGTCTAGATTTCTCGTACAGGATTTCGTTTCAGAAGCCTAGAAAGGCTTTGGTCTTGATATGCGCAAATTCCTAATCCAGTTTGATCAGCCATTATATCTTAAAGAAGAGACTACGCGTGCCACCATCGTCAAAGAGAATGAGTCACTGTAGACGTGCGAGAAAGCGACCACACCTACATACGCGACCACTGACGCAGATGCGCATCGGGGATCTGCGGCGAATCTTCGTTACGAAATGACGATGAAAGGCGTCACACCGAACAGGGCAGCTCTGTGGTGACGGATGAGCACAACGTTAGCAGTGTCCGCTAAACATAGGGTCATGATGTGGACGGCTGAATATGTGCATGTTCTCTATCGCGATCCACAGGTTGGGGCTGCCTGTGCACGGTCTTCAGCCCCTGAGCCTAAAAGTTTTACGATTTTACGGCTTCTTATGACGGGTGTCCGTGCTTGCGCTGCACCCAGATCAGCTCCACTTGGTGAGGTCTGGTGAGGAGACAAGCTTGAAATGCCGCAGGCGCGTGAGTGGGCTCTGTCTGGCGCAAAATTTTGAACACACGTTTTGGAGTCCGTGACAATGCAATTTGTATATGTAATGGTAGCAGCTATACCAGCTTCCTTATGTTCTTCTGGAGTGATATTTTGGAGAAGTAGGAGCTTGAAAAGCAGGGAAGTAGGAGGAATTTACTGAGGCACCCGTGACATTTATACCGGTGCATGGTGCGTCCACACAATGCGGCTTTGGATTGAAGCGTACTGTCGGTGGGGGTCCTCAGCGTGGAAAATGCGGCGCTTTTCTATGTGCATACCAGTAGTGTCCACTGAGCATGTTTGTGGACTTCAATGAGCTCTTCAATGTTTGAGCTACCTAGGACTGCAAAACGTTTCCTGACAGTCGCAGCATAGCTTCAGTGCTGTCTGCAAACTGCGACTCCGTATGTTTAGAGAGTTGATGTGTTTTTTATATAGAATATGTAGTGGGTGGCGTAGAGCAGCCGTTTATTAACAAATGCCCTAAAATTTATTTCTGCCTTACCGTTACTCTCCTTATCAGTGAGATACGTTGCAAGTAATAAAATGGGGGTTCCTTATTGCCACGGTCTTCTTATTCGATTTGTTGTGAACTCCCACTGTCCTGAATTAAAGAACCTCGCGGACGTGCCGGCCTTCAATTTCGACTTAAATAATGACGAGCGGGGAGGTTCGTGATCTGGTACGAAGGAGCTCTGAAGAGTAGCATGAGAGCTCTAAGCTGTTTGCCTAAGTATCTGTGATAAATGGTTTGTATGGCGCCTCACTCTTGGCATCGTTGCTATATGCGGCCCATATTGTTATGCCATCGGCGGAAAGAGTGAGCCGGCAGTTATGGATGGTGACCAGGCACATTCTAAAGAATGGGGATCAAGGTAATGTTGAAGCCTTGAGGGTACAGTACGGATCCTTGCAAGATGCCTACCCTTTGTAACTTAGGGGCTTATAACGGGTTTTGGTGTTTCGGTGTATTAAAAAAGGCCTAATGCATGCACATGATATTTGCCCACATTGAGAGCGAAAAGTGCAGTAGCGATCGGTAGATGCTGAAGACCTTAGTAAGATCCAGAGCAAGGAATTTTTATGCGTTCTGTAATGAGGGTTTGTAAATGCTGTACGCTAACTAGAACATGGCTCTTTGAGACGACACTGAAGGGGCAAATACTGCTCACAATCTTTTCTTACCGCAGCCATGCGGGAACATTCAATGTTGAGCACAAAAAAATTGTCAAGCATTGTGCCGATTTGAAATTTCCCCATTGCTACCTTCATTACTTCACACACATCTGGGAGGATACAGCACAAAATATTTATCACGATTATAGACACATTTCTGCGAAGACAGTAAACAAAGCAACCTACACCTTCGTTTACGCAGGAAAAGTGCATTAACGGCTTTTGCAAAGGAACCGTCTCATGGCGCGGCGCAAACAAGAGTCCATTAGTCGCTTGAGCTAGGAGCAGGTCACTGTCAACAGTATGCGTCTTTTTTTATTGACCTGTCCGACGTTTCTGCCGAATGCAGTGATGACAACGCGCTGTAAAAAGGGGACGAGAGGTAGGGAAAACACATTAGGCAGACTGCACGGGCGAGTGAAAATTTCACAAAACATTTGTAGAAAGTGAGAGAGAAAAAGACTTTAATAATATAAAGTAATTACGCGGGTGGTTCACCTAGGTCCGGAAATTATTAGCGAATACGCCCTTCCAGGCCTTACCGATCACTTGACGATGAAGGAGGACAACTGTGTGAACTAGCTTGTCCCCCGGATGCTCACGGCCGAGTTGCTGTTAACTGCACGTTTTTCGTCGCTCAAGGCCGTTACAAACCATGCGGATGATGTCGGAAATCTATACGCATGCCGGACATGAATTTGTGGAATATTGTGAGATCAATGTCATCATAGAGTTTTGATGTAAACATGAAGTGAGGTCAAGAATGACGCAACACTTTCTAGCACCGCTCCTAGATGGTTTCAGCGGCGACTTTGGCTTTCCTTATTTGAACGTCATGCTCGGTCTGCTTCTGCCACTTCTGGTGTGTAGCCCTAGAACACGCTATAGCGAATTCGAGGAATTATGGCTCGGAGATATTCTCTTAGATGCCCTCCTATCCCTGCCCAGAACAAAGGTTGGTGGCCATCGTTCCAGTTCGCGCTCTCCGGAAAGAGGGCGGCACATTTGCAGACTAGTAGGCTAACAGTAACTTACCCAAGAAAAGGATGCACGTTGAATATCTTATGCTCGAACTTGATAGTATCTATTCGATCTTCTATGCAGGCACAGCTATTCTGCCGAAGGCCATAAGGCACAAACGTAATATACCACCTCTGGAAGGGAAGCTGTGCACTCAGTTTATGCACTGAAGTGGACAACGCATGGCTGCTGTCCGATGGCTGCGAGATGTCGTAAACGTGGTAACTTTGGCTGAGAAACGAGCGGCATTTGGAGCAATTCTAGCAGTATACAGCGTCACGTGAGTACTGTAACCTGACTTGGGTGCTATTCTCGTCCTTAGTTGACTGAAGGAGAATGCCCTCGCGACTGTTGGACTTAGTAGGAACATATGCATACACTTAATAAGAACCTATGCAGAGAGTATCGTGAAAGCAGTTTCTAGCCTTTTCTGATAGTCGTTACTTCATTTTAAGGTCATATATGCGAATCGAGAGCAGAGTCCATTCGAATAGAGACTGCTCGGCTTGTTAAAGAAATTTAGGTCCGGCGAAATATCCCACACAATGAAGCTGACTTGCTCCTCTTGGCAAATATAAAACAAATACAGCATAATTGTAGGGTTGTGACTATTTTATACACATGCTTCTTGGAATTCACAAAAAAATAGGAAATTTTTTGAAGGGAAATGAAATGTTTTTAATGGGATATTGATAATGTGTTAACATTACGCATTTTGAGTTCTGATTGCATATTTCATTTAACAACTTTTCTTCTTCTGCATAATCAGTAACATGCTTTTTTTACTTTCTTTGCTTTTTATAACACACTTGTACCCTGTGGAGCCAAACACCCTAACACCTTTGCACCCTTAAAGGGTGCAATGAAGTGTTAATGGTCTAAAGGGATGCTTTGCATCTTTCTTACATAAAAAAGCAAAACATACGAGTGTGATAAAAGTGGGAACAGCAACATTGCACCTTTAGGGTGTAAATGGTTATACAGTGCCCCGCGCGTCGCTGGCGTCATTTGAATGGCGTCTTTTTGCCGGTGTGGCCTTATGTGCCAGAGTTGGCCTCTTGACTTTATCTTGTTTTTCATTCATGTGCTCATAATGTCATCATGTCAGTGCAATGACAGTTACGCATCTCTTTGGTTTTGCGCCTGTGACGTTCGAAATTTGTCCCTATCTCGTGACATCAATCCAGTTTAGTTTCGCTTGTGTGACTTTCGTCAACCGTCTAGTGCCGTGATCCTTCGTGTGTCGACTCGTTACATTAGCTATGGTGGTACGCATTTTTGTTCGCGACTTTCGTGTGCGGTGGGGCTCGCTCGCCACTTCTACCTTAGACAGCGAAGGTGAGCGCCGAGCCGCGTCTTTTAAGATTCCTAGCAAGCAGTGAATAGCAGCGCCTAGCTTTGGACGGCACTGCTTATATGTCGTTTCTCCAGAAAAGTGTTCGGATACAACTAGTATCGACAGGCAGAACCGGTAATTCTTGGAAAACAGTGGACGAGCACAGCAGGGTCAATGCACACAGTGACGTTTCGCCCGTACGGGATGCATGCATGTGTTTCTGTGTGTTGAGTTTTCACGAATGTCGTGGAATTTTCAGAACAGAGATTAAGGTCACGTGCTGATATGAATAAAAGATTTGCGACTTTCAGTCGTTTATTTGCGCAATTATTGCTTCGGTGAAAGCTAGCTTCTATCGAACGAGGTCGCATACATTGCACGCATATTCGCGAGATCTCTCTCAAGGTTCTTTTATTGCACTTTTTTGCTTAATGTACCTCTGCTGCTGCGAGCAGATTGTGGTCTCCGGAGATCGCCGACCGCACTCTGGCGCACGTACGTGGCGCGAACGAGCTTCTTTTATTGAACTTCGCCTACTCTACCATTGCTGCTGGGAGCTGGTTGCGCTAGACGTGACATTGCTACCAGCCTCCCGCAGCAATGGGAAACTAGGAGAAAATGTACATTAAAGACAGCTCGCTCACGCGCATTTGCACATATGGTGCCCGATTTTTAGAGAGCAGATATCTACCTCCAACCTTCCAGAGCGCTTTGGAGGCACACGCATGTAAAAACGACCCCTCCCTCTGCGCCAAAACTGGTGCTGTCCATAGTTGGGCCTAAAATCGTAGGGCGTAGCTGAAGAGGAATTGGAGCTAGCGCTGGAATCTATGGCCGCTGGTTGGTATAGGAAGTTTCCGCCCTGTGGCACTAACATATGAGCCAGCTTTCCCCCAACAATTCGCAGGGGAGGGATGTCTTCAACAATAACGTCCGACTTCACCTTCAGCAGTACAGTCCTTGTAACACAGGTGTTTGTTTTATGCCTTGAAATCGTAGCTGTTCGGGGGTGACAACGGCAACATTTTGGAGGTCTGCAATCGCCGTTCGTACGTCGTCGCCAGTAACTGCGTGAAGCATGCAGTGCAGCAGCAGTTTGACATGCTAGTCACTGGGTCAATAATCATGCAGTGCCCTCCTTTCACGGCATTCCCTTTACGGCGAACAGCAGCTTGATTGCTTCAGAACTGCTAAGCGTCACCGAGCAGATGTGTTTAACATGGCATGTTGCCGAGCAAACCACATCAAGGGGCATCACAGTATCGGCCAGGACTTCTGCGAAGTCCGCTGTCTTGAAGGGCTGAAGCAGCACGCTATCGCGAAGAAAGAGTGTTTAAAACAATCAGTACGGTAGGCCGTGTATGAAGAACATCCTAATACTATTCTTCTGCAGCTGAAGTAATCCTGTTTCTTCGGCAGTCAAATGCCTGGACTCTGTTGTATTCAATTTTGTGAGCGTACGTGCCTCGTGCGACCAGATGTTGGACCGATTGTTTTAGGGTATAGTCGGCGACGTGCGTGCGATTTTTTTCATTCAAGCGATTCCACTGGTCATTAGATCTTGACCTGCTACCCTTAAAATGCCGACGCGATTCAAACCGGAAGGCGCACAGCATGCCAACAATTGATGCTTAGCCGATAGCGACAACGTACAAACTTCTCTAATAGAATCACTCTGCCGCGTTACGGTATTGCCGTCACGGCGATGAGTAGGGTTCAGTGAGCGCCTACGGCAGCTTGTAAGGTATGTGAAACACTTGTACGGAAGTTGTTAATTGTGTCTTTCGGATACTCGTTTAGTATTGTGTAGTAGACACATGTTCGCTTTGAATTCTTCCCGTTTCCACTAACCGTCAAGAAGGCTAAACAATTACGCGTAGCTTAACTGTATTCAGTGAATATATTCAGGGAATTATTTGTGTTTATTGTGACATAGAACGTAAACACCTTGATTATACGTCAGTTTATATATCTATAAACATTATGAAACGATTTGGAGGAATCTCTACCACATTGTGTAAAAACGTGAGCGTTGTCATAGCCGTTTAGTTCCTTACATTTTACTGAACGTTGGAAAGTTTGACTGAATAGCTTTTTTTGCGCTACATATGAAGGTATTCTTATGTGATACTGTCCTTTGATAATCCCATGTCGTTTTAAAACAGGGAAGAGAGAATTGTATCCAACGTGCGATGGTCCGCTCTTTTGGCAGAACCTAGTTCCTCACATTCTATTCTGATTTGTGAGTTAGGCAGCGAGCACTACTGAATGAAGCCAATTGCGTAATTAAACTCTATGTGTGCTGATTTCGAGGAAGTGCTTGATGAATATTTCTTATGATTACAAGCTCAAAATTTATATTTGTTCCCTTACCCCTGTTTTTGACTTTTTCATCACTGTGATAGGTCTTTATTCATTTGATTTGTTATTTGTAGCTTCTGCTCGCAATACGGAAATCCTCTGTGTGCCGGTACACTAAAATACTGCCTACTAATTTCGCATTGAATATGCCCAGCTATTTAAAAAAAATCATTTAAGCCTTTATGTGCAGCAGGCTACTAGCTTATCCCAATGGAGTCCCGGAATAACGGACTCCATCTAGTATTGTAAGGGGAGCGGCCCACTAGGAGTGGCTGTCCAAGAAACCTCTTCTTTTGCAATAAATCCTTTCCACCACCATCCTTGACTACCTCCAACCCCGGCCACGCAACAAATAGAAGCAGACCAGATGTCTAGGAGGTGTTAGTACAGCAGGCATCAGCGCCGTCTGAAATCCATTTACAGAACAGAAAAAAACGCAGTGTCTGTCACAATTCTCCGTGGACACATGTACCACGCCGTAAAGGAAGGGCGGAAGGTGGGAGGGAAAGTTGCTGTGGCTGTAGGAAGAAGGAAAAAAAATTGCGCGGGCCTGCTTAACACCACCTATAGTAACTTGGCCTGTTGTTGTGGCTGTAGGAAGAAGTAAAAGAAAATGCACGGGCCTGCTACTGGCTCTGTAGCTGAGCCACCTCCGCTGCGATTGACTGATTTATTTATTTATACGAAGGGAAAGGCGTGGTAACTGTCTCACTTGTTTTATGTGGATACCACAACCGCGCCGTAAGGGAAGGGAGGAAGGTGGGAGTGAAAGTGGAAAGAGAGAATTTCGGGCCGTAGTGGAGGGCTACGGGGTAATTTCGACCACCTGGGGATCTTTAACGTACGCTGACATCGCACAGCACACAGACGCCTCTTCGTTTCGCCTCCATCGAAACGCAGCCGCCAAGGTCGGGTTCGAACCCGGGTACTCCGGCAGAGTAGTCGGGCGTCTTACCACTGCACCACCCCGGCGGGGACACCTGCGCTCCGCTGTCTCGTGCAGACTGAAGAGAAAATAGAGAAAAGTAAGAAAAGGAAGAGAAAGACACGCGCCGCAACAACAGCCGTCGTCCACCACCGAAAAGGTGGCGGGTGCAATGACGGCCTACAACAGGTAAACCTTCGGCGGCAGGCAAGCCTCCGCCGCAGGCGGTGGTGACCTACCTGACCTAGCCCGATCAGTGCCAGGATCAGCCATCCTCTGTATGTAACTGGGAGTGAAAGAAGAGAGCTAGACAGAGGTGCCGTAGTGAGGCTACGATCCACCGCGCCTCATCGGCTTCCGCCTCATCGCAGTTTACTAGTGCGAAGTGCCCTCTAGAATTTAGTCGGGCCGTTTAGCAATAAATGCTACAGATTTTGGCAATTCAGGTAGAACGAAAGAAGATGGTTTGCACGGTATGAAAAAGAACTGAACAAGGGAAAATGGGGTACGCCTCAGTTCGCAGATGAGCCAACGTTTCGACAAGTGGACTTGTCGAAACGTTGGCTCGAAACGAAGAGGCGTCCGGGTGCTGTACGATGTCGCTGCCCGTTAAAGATCCCCAGGTGGTCAAAATTACTCCGTAGCCTTCCACTACGGCACCCCTTTCTCTCTATCCGCTTTCACTCCCATCTTCCACCCTTTCCTCACGGCGCGGTTCAGGTGTCCACAGAAGCAAGTGTGACAGATACTGCGCCTTTCCCTTCCTGTGAACCAATTATTATTATTATTAAACGTTGGCTCATCTGCGAACTGAGGCGTAACCCATTTACTCTTGTTCAGTTCCTTTTCAGATTATGACAATGTATTATATGATTTTAACTGCGCCGCACGCAATTGCACGAGCATATGCCGGCGATTCCTGAAGGTGACACGGAGTGGTATGACACCCAAAAAAACGCTGCACAGAAAACAATTACGTCATCAAACTTTACACAAAAGAAGCAGAATACTTCGCCTCATGGTGGTTTGTTATTGATGCGGTACGAGCCAATGATACTCCAGCGGCAGTAAATAGCTAGACAGAGGTGCCGTAGTGGAGGGCTACGATCCACCGCGCTATAATGGCTTTCGCCTCATCGCACTTTAGTGGTTAAAAGTGCCCTCTAGAATTTTTTTTCGCTAGTTGACATAGCAACTCTGAAACCAGCAGTTGTAGGGCCCCAGAAGCGGTGCCTGGGACGACGGCGTGCTGTACAGATATCCCTGCGGCATTGTTCCTACTCGCTACGGTCTCTAGAGTGCCATTGGCTCGTACCGCATCAATAACAAACCACCACGCGGCGAAATATTTCGTTTCTTTCATGTACCATTTGATCACGTAATCTTTCTCTGTGCAGCGTTCTTGGTGGTGTCATACCGCTCAGTGTCGCCTTCAGGAATCGCTAACATATGCACATCCAATTGTGTGCCGCGCAATAAAATCTTATAATACAATGTCAGAATTTGTAGAATTCAATGCTCAACAGCCGAACTAAATAATTAGAAACAGTGCTTTCAAATTCTTAAAATCAGGATAACAGACGCTAAACCAGGACTAATGTTTTTCTTTAGAAATTCCCAAAAACGTTTGAATTCATACTGCGATCGGAACCACGCCAGAATATACTCATGGCTGTGCAGACTAGAACGCTGAGGGCGGTATTTCGTAACACCATACTAAAAAGAGGGGTGTAGCCGTCAGCGGTTTACGAGACTTTGTTACGAAACCGCGGCATCCGCAGCCTTTCGCCTTGTTACTGCATTTGACAATGTGTTCCAGCTACCCGACGCATCTCGAAGAGCAGGATGGAGGTCATGGTGTGCACGGCTGCTGCAGAGACGGCGATCAGGAGGTGCGCGACCACGAATGCGGTGAAAGAGTCGACTGCCGTGGCTGTGAACACGGCACACATGGCGGTGAGCAGAGCCACAAACACCACAAGCCTGGGGCCTATACGATCTGCCACATGGACCAGCAGGAGAGCCAACAGCACGCTGCCCACCGTGGAATACGCGAACGTCGTCACGAGGTAGTGCTCGTGGTTGCACACCAGATTCCATCTGGGAGTGGGCTGTCAGCAAGGGAAGAGAAGTTAGTTAAAGCAATGACTTACTTTTTGAAAATGTAATGAGGAAATTTAAGCCTGTTTCTCTCTCACGTACGTGTATTGGGTGGTGCAGTGGTAAGACGCCCGACTACTGTGCCGGAGTACCCGGGTTCGATCCCGGCCTCGGCGGCTGCGTTTCGATGGAGGCGAAACGGAGCGGCGTCCGTGTGCTGTACGATGTCAGTGCACGTTAAAGAACCCCAGGTGGTCGAAATTTCCGGAGTCCTCCACTACGGCGTCTCTCATAGCCTTAGTCGCTTTGGGACGTTAAACCCCACAAACCAAACCAAACCGAACGTTGTAGGGGTAGCAAGCACCCCTGTACAATCTATAACCGATATCATACATGTGACCGCAAGAAACGCGATTCATGTTTCTCTGCTGATGCTGAAAACTTACGTACCTACTTAGCCCCATGTGCACGGGGACGCATTCCTAAAGTCTGAGAAGTTATGGTAAAGTATGGTCATGTTGTGCCAGACTCTTCCTTGGTGAATTTTTATGCGCCCAACTTCAAATCCTCAGTGTTTAAGACTCATGGGAGCAGAATATATTTTTAAACGGTCGGTCATTTTTTCGTGAGCGCCATAATTGTCTTGAGAATCTTGTAATCGCTAGCGACACTGACAGATTCACCCACTAGCCGCGTCCTCTGCTGTATGCGTTAAGCTGTATTTGAGACGGACCCTTCTGGGAGACAGTGGGCGTTTTGAATATCGTCATTTATCTAAGTTAGACTGATTGCCTTTTATTCATTTTTCGTGCCAATACCACCGCATACGAGGTTAATGAAAATATTATACACTAGCTTGTATTGATGCTACAATAGAAAGGCGAATGATTATAACATATGCCCTGCATTTGATCAGATCTCCATATTCTTGGATAGGTGATCGTTCTTACTGATTTAAGTTATCATGATCCTATGTTCCAACGTTCAGCGACACAGCCATTTGTGTCTCCACTATACTCAGGCAGAAAAGCGTTGTGGTCCGCTTCCACCGCTGACCCGACCAACTCGCTGCAATGCTGACTGGGCTATAAAATCAAACTGGCAGGAAGTCAGCACTGGTCACACTAGAGGCACGAGATAGGCGGTTATGTTTAAAACGGCGTTGATGCCATTATTTTCTTTGAGAGCAATATAAAAGAAATATTTTTTTTTCTATCACACACCTATGAACATGACGCAAGTGAATCTTTTTCTAGTCGGAAAAACTAACTGATCAATGCTAATGATTCACTAACAAAACAGAAAGCTTTATTCTTTCTGACCTAAGTTGCTATAACAAAGAGTAAAGGGAGAATGCAGACTCGTGGACGACTTGGAATTGTTTAATAGTAGTATATGAGACAACAAAACATGACCTGAGGAAGAGCCTCAGTTCACAAGGCATTAAAAAGAGCGATAGTCTCAGTGTGGGTAGCGTGACTGTCACCGGCCAAAAAAAAAAAAAAAGCGAGAGAGGGAGGGGTGGGAAAAGGAGCACAGAAGGAAACGGAAGGGATGTGAAATGAAAAGTTGTTTTCTTGGGGTGGGTTTATCTGAACATGTAACCGGTGGTCCCGCGTTCGCGCAGCCCAGAGAAAGACAAGGCTCATTGACAAAACGTTGGCGGGAGAACTGAGATTTTCACTCGACCCATGTTAGATTCTCTCTCATGCTTTGCAGTCATGTTCTTTCCCTCCTTCTACCATAGATAATAAGAGTACAGTAGCACGCTACAATTAAAATGAAGAAGAAAAGCGCTGTGATTTGTCTCTTCTTCCTTGTCCTTTGTGCTGGGGCGATGTTATAAGGGGAAAGCATTCACGGCGCGAAATTAAAAAACAGCATGTTGTCGTTTACAAGGTCGCATGCTGTGGTAATTATCTATGTTTATGCAGAGTCGGTGGTGGCAGCAATGTTGTTTAGCTGGGGACCATTTGCAGTCTGTACAGTAAGCTCTATGGAAATATCAGAAATTAAAAAAAAAACCGGCTAAGAATCTGATTCCAAAAACGCAGTGGCATAATCGAAAGGAGCTTTGCTAAAGCTTTTAAACATGATCAACACTTGAAATGATTCGGCCTTTTATGACTATCCGGTCTAAGATTAGCTTTTTGAAAGGAGCTTTGAAAATGTGTTCAGCCGAAGTGTCGGCACTGAATGAAATGTTGTCAGATGGCTGCACGTTATGAGACATGGCGCATACTCACTTGGAGATAAGTGTGTGCGTGTCGTTGGGAAGGTCGTATTCCCATCCGTTGCAGGGCACCTCGACGCGGGTTCCGTTGAAGACATTGCCGCCAGCTCGTACATGGTGCAGCGGCTGTGGTGCACGTTCCCTTCGGAATCCCTCACCACGGGGATGCTCACGTTCAGCCACTGCTCGCGCGTCAGGTGGGCGAACAGGGAAGAGGCTTACACCAGTGGTCCACCGGCTGCGTCAGCATATGGACTGACCAGTCGTGGAACAGCACCTGTCCAGGATGTGGTATAGAGCGAAACTGAAAAGTGATTATACATGTTTCCCAATTCACGCCATCATGAAGGCCGCCAGAAAAACTCTTTGGAGGTAATACTTCCTGTGGCATGCACAATGTACAACAAATACGATCGGTGGTAATAGAGACGTTGTTTCGTACGGCGCACTCCTTTTTCTTTTCGGACGAAAGGGCTACGCCCCGTATAATATAATTTTCTCTGCTGGTGTCATTTATTATTACACAAGGCATATTGGGCATAGAAAAGACATTCTATAAGAAAATTGGTGGTAGAAGCCTGTAAATTTGAGTGAGTGAGAAGACTTTGTTTACACCGACATGGGCCTCGGGGCAGGGGCTCAGCCAGAGGGAGGGTCTCCTTGCCGGCTCTCCTGCGTCGCGACCGCAGAGAAGGTCTTGGATTAAGACTCCTCCGCCAGGCGTAGGACGATCTTTTGTTCATCCACATTTGGAATGCGGATGTAGGACTCCCAGGTAATTTGATCAAGGGGATCAGATTTTTTAGCTCCCCGAGAATCGGCGCATTGCCAGATTAGGTGATCTAGACTGAGAGGTACGTTGTAGAGATTGCAAGCCTCTGGGTCCTCTGTCAACTCGTTATGCAGAGTAACATGAGGAAAGAAGCGATTGGCCTGAATTTTTCGCCAGGCTCTGCATTCTGAGGGTATTAGGGACCTGTCTGGTGGTGGGTAGATCCTTCTGTTTAGTCTGGGAGTCGCAGAGAGCTCTTTGTAGGTAATGAGGGAATCTTTGTCTCCGGGTAGCGAGGTCTCTGTGGCAGCTCGGGTGTGTACATCTCGAGCAAACGAAGTGAAGAGTGAGAAGATTGAAATTGACACCTTTTGGCACAGACCTCGTCTGCTTTTCGCTCCTATAAATAATGTTTTTTTTATTTAGTTATTATTAAAATCGCTACGCTTTCCTTGCTTTTCTACAGGGCGGTGTCGACTGGCTATCATACTTGTAATGCCTAAATGGAGACAGCCTTGCGTTTCGTCAGCATGAATTTGTGGGAATGGATGCTCACGATGGCAAGGACAGGTGGGCGCAGAACAGGATCCTGAGCTGGAAGCGGCTGTTTCCGACCAGCTCGAGAAGGACCAGATACTTTTGGCGCAGCTTTCCCGGAGGGAAGCAGCGAGTCAGGTCCACCACCTACAGAATGGTGTCCGCCGGCGTGCCTTCCGGAACGTTCATCGCCCCCAGGAGTCTTCACCTCTTCCTGCAGGAAAGGACATGCGAGGACACAGCTGTGCAGGCCTGCATCACTACTTTGTAAAAAAGGGAGCAATTCATCGTTACCATGAGGAGAAGCTCATAAGCAAAGTCTATATACTTTCCGTCTTAGAGCGGACAGCGTCATACAAGCTGCTGGTTGGACCACAATGTGGCTCCCAGTTAAATCTGATTACGCTACATAAATGGCGTTTATAGAAGAACCGTAACTAAGTTAATTTTTAGGGATCTTGGGGGTGCTGCCAATGAAATGGATTCAAGGAGGTCCTCAGGGTAGGCATGTCAGGCTTCCATTCTCACTGTGATCGGGTAGAGATCTGGCCGCGTTCCCGCAACACGGGCGGAGGTGCTACAAACGCTGGACTGTCCAGGCTGCCTCTTACCTGTCAGCCTTCGCTATGGACCGATTCTGGCATCTTGCACGCACGTCGATTGGTTTTCCTCGCTGCCCTAAATAGCTACAAATGCCGGAGCGAGAAAGTGCGCAACGCTGTGGAGGAAGCAGCTGTTGTTGTTTGTTCTCCTCTAATTTGGTGGCACATACCCACACTGGGAGATCGGCCAAGAATTGGGGAACTGAGATATTAGATTTTGAGATGTATAACTACATCGCAAAAAAATAAACAGAAATAATTGGTAGGGAATTGAGAAGGCAATGTAAATATGAAAAATAAAAACAAAAAAGGCTAATTACTAACGCATGCAGTAGGAGAATACTAAGATTTATATGTACAGATTAAAAAATCAAAGCATATTAGCAAGGCAGACGTTTTGTTCCTATTAAGAAGTTTTGAATGACGGTTAAAACAGGCCTGTGGCTGAACCCAAGTATGGTGGCACCAAACGACAATAACATGTGGCTGCGCAAATTAAGACCCAGCTGTTGTAACTGCTTCTCACAATACCGTTTTCTCATGATGGCAAAACGGTGGCAAAATATCAAGAAATGATCAATTGTTTCCGGTTCCCCGCAGAATGCGCAGACAGGAGAAAGCGCCAAACGAGACCTGTGCATATCGAAATTTAGGGGCGGAATACGACAGCGTCGCCTGGTTAGAGAGACCTCAGTCTGCCTTGATTGACATGATTTCCTATTGTAGGAATACTTAAGATGCAGGTAGTCATCCGATGATAACACAGATCCCAGATTGCGTGCTTAAAACGCCTGCGAAATTGTGCTGCTATTATGTACGCTGTTGCCGGGAGGATGGGCAACACAGGGCCATTCAGAGATCTTTAGCTAGTCTATCAGCAACCTCATTTGGCTGTCACATTACTGTGGCCTGGTACCCACACTATGTATGAGGCTAAAATGTGATGGCAGCAATGAAAGAAAGGTGTTTAATATTGGCGAATCCATATTCGAAGAAAGCGACAAGCACAAGGTATAAGAGTCTGTAATTACAGCTACTGTTGAGAATGGTGGGTCTAGTTTGCGCAGAGCAAGCACCACCGCTAGCAACACCGCCTGGAAAATTGAGGTAAAATCCGGAAGACGGACAGAAAAAGCCCAGTCTAAAAGCAGACAGTATATTCCAACGCCGGCCTTTTCATGAAATTGAGAAGCATCAGTTGCAATCATTATGCTAACGGGAAGACTTTGTAAATGATCTTCTAATAATCCATTTAAAATGTGAGGTGATAAGTGTTTGCATTATTTGGGAAAATGTCATCATAGACAATTTGAACCAAAGATGCACTTACTTTTGTTGGAAGGATGTTAGAAAGGACTACGTGAAAAGGTTGTAACAGATTTTGCACTACAATTACCTGCAGGGTATGAAACCCAGGCCATCTGAGTCCAAAAAAAGGCGTCTGGCTCGCAACAAAAAATTGATAGGGAGCGGTGGGGTTGTGATCCATATATTTTTAGATACGTCTGGACAGACAAGAATTGTAATCTAGCTAACAACGGTGGTATTCTGGCTTCAATGTATAATACATTGTTAGCCACAAATTTGGGGAGCCCAAAGCATATTCTTAGCGCTTCCCGCTCTAAAAGAACAAGCGGAAGAATTTTGTGAGCAGGTGAACCAGAAAACAACACAGATCCAAATTCTATAATTGGTCGGACATACATAACATAAATCATTAAAAGAGCGTCTCGCCGCATCCCAGACCTTGGATTGCTAAACCTACGCAACATACCCACAGCACCAGCCCCTTTCGCTGCAACATGTTCAGTGTGATCCCTCCATGCCAGATGGTCATCGTAAATCACACCAAGATACTTCAAAGCCTTAACTTGAGGAATCATTTCCTGCTTAAATGTTAGAGAAAGATTTACCGAATCCTGAATTTGAAAAACAAGTAAAGCGCACTTTTTTGCGTTTAATATAAATCTCAAGTCACATAACCAATTCTGAAGGGAGCTTAGGTACAATTGCAGGCACCTATTGAGGGATTGAATGTCAGGTGCAGCCGTAAAGAACGCGATGTCATCCGCATAGACATGCATGCGAATGTCTCGATGAGTGGGAATAGGACTTATTAAAATGTTAAAGAGCACGAGCGAGAGAACTGCCCCTTGAAGAACACCTCTGGTTTGTTGATATCTGCCAGAATGCCCACCATTCAATTCACAGTAAAATTGTCAATTTTGTAGAATGTAGATAGCCACTCAATTAAATATTGTGGAAAACTTCTAGTTTCTAATATGTGCAATAAACGTCGGGGCTCTACACTATCATGAGCCATCTCTATATCGAGTCACCTATGCAGCATGCATTTGTTTTGCGCCGCGCAAGAAGAATTCGACTCTCAATGTCGGTATGTGCATTCCATATTGAACATTTTGCGCGAAATCCGATTTGACAGGGACTAAGAATATGTTTTTGTTCCACCAACTCGGTAACCCGTTGGAGTACGACCCTTTCAATTATTTTATCAAGTTTGATGTTAATGATATTGGTGTGATATTGTCCAAAGTATAGCCACCACCATTAAAGGAATCACTTTGGCTTGGGTCCAGTCACCAGGTATCCAAGAATAAATAATTGAATAATTTACCAACTCTAACAAGGAATTTGGAGACACCTCAAAGAGGATCTTTAACATTTTTGACGTTACTCCATCAGGGCCATGCGCAGCAGCTGGCAATGTCATTAAAATCGAAGAAAGCTGAGAAATAGTAATTTTAGGGACAGACTTAACCGCATCTACTCGTCCTACAAACATAGGGGATTTGGGAAGTGTTGACAAAAAATGCTTTTCTAAACTTTTAGCAATATTTTCAACTGTTTTGAGAGCTTCTTTAGGAGTCTAAACTCATGAGGGTAAACTTTCTGAGGCAGAAATATTTTTCCGTGATTTTAAAATCCTGAAAAGTGCACGTCGGTTATTAGATTGTGAAAGGTAATTGAAATGCTAAGTATCATACTTCAGTTTCGCTTGTGCGACTGTGCGTTTAAATATCGCGGCAAAAAAAATATTAGACTTCTTACGACAGCATTCAATAGCCTGGCTTAATTTTTGCGATTTTAAGTCTTCCGTAGCCTCAACCACTGACTCAAGAGACGAAATAAAAATGATGGAAACTGGTTATAATTAACGTATGATCTCAACTGCGAGGTCGGTGGAGTTAGGAGGCAGTTAATCTCAAAAACAATAAGTATATGGTCGCTAGAGCTGCCGCCATCAAATGTCGACCATTTGAGTATAGAAAAACTAGTGCTGGAAAAAGTTGAATCTATCACAGATTGACTGCGAGCACAAACAAAGTAGGTAAACCAGAATTCATGCAATTAAGGTTATTATTTGAAAGCCAATCCCACAGACGCTTGCCGCCGGGATCCGTCTTGTAACCCCACGAAACATGGTGTGAATTGATATCTCCAGCCCAAATAATCGAATTTTGACAATTAACTAGTAAGTGGTCTAGCGATCGGGTGTCCTGAACACCATGAGGGAAATAAACATTCGCTACCGTAAACGGACTGAGACCTGCAAAAAATTTCAAAATCTAAAGCCAATAATTCAGAATCTAAAGTAAAATATTGAAAAGAAATCGTAGCCCTATAACAAAATTTTGAAACTAGAATTAGTAACCCACCACCTCCTGACTGCCGATCTTGTCGGAATGATCGATAATTTTGTAAATTAATTGTTTTTCAGTTGTAAGCCAAGTTTCTTGCAAACTTGTGACTGAATTCTGTTCTAAAGAAAGATAAACTAAATCTGTAGTAGCTGCAAAGAGAGATATACAGTTCCAATGAAGAACTTTTAACGTTCCTATGGTTATGTAATCCGGGCAGCAGCAACAGCCTGCCCCGAAATGTTTTCCTTTGGGTTAGAGCCTAGCTGCTGCTGTTTTGATTTTGCCTGTGGACGAGGTGATGATGGGTTTGACACCGGGGCTCCACTGCGTTTTAGGACTGGCGTATCTGTCTCCCCCATAGCTGCAGATTGCGCATGCCACTAATCATCATTGCGGGTTGTTTTTGTTCTTTTTATTTCGTGTCTCGAAGACGCCACAGTGAACGACCAGCAAATGATGGTAGGCTGCTGTTCCTGCTGATACATCGTCTAAACACAGGACAGTGAGCGCCTCTTCAACATTCGCGTGCATTTAGGCAATGCGCAAGACGTAGCGCTTGGGAACAACACCGACTTTTGGGCTCGTTGGTATTGATCCATCCTGTAAAACGTTCGCAACATGAAAAGAAGCAGGTCACGAAGAAACATGCACCACCGGATGAATGCTGCACCATTCGTCCTGTCGTGTGTGTTTCTTCGTGTTCTCGTTTTTTTTTCTTTCTAGGAACGCTTTACAATGTAGTCCTTCTTGGGTTGCAATAAGGCCATTTTACCTCAGGCAATTTGTGTTCGCGGGAGATACGATATGCTTCACTTGAATCAGTGACATGGGAAAAGAAAGTGCACTGAAGATCCGCTACGGGCTTCAGCCCTGCAGACATGCAGGCCTTCGTTTTAGGTCACAGCAGCACCACATAAGTGATGCTGCTCCAAGCAAAGGTTGATGACTAACAGTCCTTGATTAGAGTGGCGTTCATGAGCGCCTAAAAAAATTTCCAGTCCATATGATGTATTCGCGGTCCAGTCGCTTTCATCAAGGCTTAAAATATGTCCAAGCTGAGCAGTCCCATCACCCTTACTTATGAACATTCTTTGGCTATAAAACTCTGGTCCGGCTTACGACTGGAAAGAAACCCATGTGGCCTGGAAATACATTTTCAATAGCGACACACAGCGTTGCTCTTGAAGGTGATTTCGCTCAATTGTTTTCCAGTGATGAATAAGAAAATCATAAGGAGGGCGTCCACACTCACTTGGGATGCCGTGGCCGCTACGGTTGCATGTTCATTAAGGCAAGGCCTAGAAGAGAGCGCAGTGGCATATTGACAGGCTTCTTTTGGACAAATCCATGTTGACATGAATTAGAGAGTTATCACGCTGGTCCAGGCTTGATAGCACATAGCGACTGTAACACATGCTGAGGTTACAAAATATGCTGAATGCTCAAATTCAGCAGCGTGGTTTTGAAAGCGCAATCTTTTACTCCATCTGGATTGTCGTTGTATATTATTTTTAAACATTAAATAGTCAGCGTTGATACGAGAATGAGAATAGGTGGTTTGAGAGAATTCAGTCGCTGAGGCTGCTGCAAAACGCAGGTAAACGGTGAATGATAAGCGAAATAATAAAATTTCCAATAATTCAATATATCGCCGACTGCGATGGAGGCAAGATGTGTTTGGTATAGCTTTTATTGTGTTGTGTGCCTTAGATTATCAAGTGTTTATAGAACATTCACCTGATCTCTTGTGGCGCTATGGTGGTGGTGGCGCCGAAGGATCATTTACCAGGCGACGCATCGTGGTTCAGACATATCTTCTGCAAACAATGTGGTATAGAAGATAATTTCTAGAGCACTCAGAAGCCTGTGAGCAAACGTGTGCTTGTGCTAACGGACCCCTCAGTTTAGTTCCATACATTGGCTCAGTGTGGCTGCCACCATGTGAACTGTGGCCGGAAGAAGTAAGAAAAAGCTTTATGCTCAGAATACCACTATCTTAACCTAGAGACACTTGCCAGTTACAGTATATACACAGTGTTTCAGGAAAAGAGGAACAAAATATATACTAACAGGGTTTTCGCAGTGTCTATGTGGCTTCATTGGAGAAGACAAAGGAGCGTTGGCTGGAATTAGAAAGCATGCGAATCATAAAAACCAGTTATCGGATGAATTCTAATTGTTTACTTCTATGTATTGAATTTAACAGCTTGTATATAATTGCTGATTTCGAGCTGACCGCTATTGAGAGCGAGATCAATTTTTCACATTTATATACTACACTGCCCTGCTGCGGTGGTGCAGTGGTTAAGATGCTTGACTACTGTGCCAGAGTACCCAGGCTGATCAAAACTACCTAGACAAACAAAGTCACTTTGATTAGTTGGTTGGACAACTTTTATTTCCATCGGAAATGGGCCTCCTCTTCCGTGCTTCCGTCGTAACGTCATGCTTAGAGTCTCGCGAACGCCCCGAAAGCCATTACGCGTGCAAAACAATTGCTGGAGGAGATATGACACCTCTGCTGACTATCGTCTGCTGACGATTTTCTCTCGACAACCTTCTGTCGACAACGATGAGACATTAAAAGCTTTCGCCTTAAAATGTGTTTATCCCGACCCCCGGCGGTTGCGTTTCGATGGAGGCGGGCCGAAGAGGCGTCCGTGTGCTGTGCGATGGCAGTGCACTTAAGAATCCCAAAGTAGTCGAGATTACGTCGAAGCCCTCCACTACGGCTCCTCTTTCTCTCTTTCCCCTTTCACTCCCACCTTCCTCCCTTTACTTGCGGCGCGGTCAGGTGTCCACACAACGTGTGGTAGATACTGCGTCTTTCTTTTCTTGTGAACCAGTATTATATTATATTATTTTGGTAAACTATTCAAAACGAAGCATGCTACGAAAAGGCAAGAAATTTATGTACTTTTCAGGGTTTTAGCTTTCCTGTTTTCATATTTGTTATTATCAACAGCTTTGTCATTCATCCGGCTGCAAATGTTTTTCAAAAGAATGCTAGTGCTGCACCCAGGAATGTTTCAGCCCAAATTCGAATTATTCATAATTTGCCAGAGGATCAGTTGTCAGCGCCGGGTTAAGAAATTTAGATTTGAAAGGACGTCATCCGCCTCTGTCAAACACTTAACGGTGCAGTCTCCGACATTGCATCGAACGCAAGCAGCGCGTTCGGCAGAACGCGCTGGGAAGCATCGAATTGTGGAACGCGTATCAAGACGCATCAAATTTCAAGACGCCGCATGCGAGCTTACCGGTGATGTAATCGCCCGGTGGGCTATATGGTAAAAACAAATAAAACGGAAACATCGTTTGTGTGTGTTAAGTACTATAGCGTCATACCCTTAACAGTGGCCCTTAAGTATCCCCGTAATTTTTTTTCTGACGCGCTGCCGACATCTACAGCTACTTTGTACGACACCGACGGTTTTACGGCCAAGATGAGTAATATATCGCTTGAAATAACGATAACATCCTGCCATAGAATGTGCTGAAGGAACGAAGTCCTCTCGAAGAATGGTGCACCTTCAATGCGGTCTTACCACTTGTAAGCACACTAGCGTGAACACTATCGGGGAGCACAGAACCAACTAAATCCTTTAGAAAGCGCCCGAGAAACCAGAAGACCACGAGAAGTAGCAGCTTACTCTGACAAGTAGTCAAAGCGGCGACGGCGGTCACCGCGTGGGTTTCTGAGCCGCTAGTTGCCACGTGGCACTTCAGCCTGCACAGCTAAGGCCTTATTAGTCTAAGTGCTGCTGGTTTGATCCTAATCGCAGGGGGCTGCGTTTCGATGAAGGCGAAAAGAGAGGTATCTGTGTGTTGTGCGATGTCAGTGCACGTTAGATTACCCATTCACATAGTCTGGGTACCAGGCCATGCAGGCAACCCCGGTAGCGAGGCCGCCCACTACACTGCTCGCGCGCACGTCAACCGAGCGGGTCATACCGAAGACTGGGGAAGCACGCGGGACAGACTTTTCACCTATCATGACATACCACTTCACTACCGAGAACAACGACTCTTATATCCCCCACCTCACACCTCTCTTTCAAAACCCCAACAATTAATCTGGCGGCAGCTACAAGCCAGAACCGAGCGACTGTTTGCGTGGCCTAGGTCTCTCGCTCAGCGCGGGCAAATCCGTCGCAATGGCCTGTGTTCCGAGCTCGCGCAAACGACCACCGTCGCTCCCACTGGACGGGACCCTCTTGCCGTGGCGACGTTCGGTGCGGTACCTGGGGTTGGACATAGACCAGCGCCTTTCCTTCCGACCCGCGGCGATCAAGGCCTGCCTGCAGATGAAGAGAACCACCGCCGCCGTACACAGGCTCACTGCTCGAGGCCAGGGCATCTCCCAGCAAGCAGCGTTACGGCTGTAGAACTCCGCGGCTCTGGGGGCAATACTCTACGCGCTACCGCTCGTCACACTGCGCAAACCATGCGGGAAGAAACTAGAGGTCGAGCATCGCAAGGCGCTCCGCATTTGCCTCGGCCTTCCTCAGAACCCTCAATGCGCAGCTACTTTGGCCGAGGCAGGTGCGTGGCCTTTGCAACTTCAGGCCACGCGGCGGGCGCTCCGACACATCGATCGCCTACAGCGCGCAAAGGACAGCGGCCCGCTATTATATCGGTTGCGACATCATCGCCACTCGCGCATGGGAGCGGCGCTGCTCGAGTACGAGCAGCTCACCAACGCAACGCCCCCCTATGACCTCTTCTCGCCCTGGCCCGCTGCTACGGAGGTTCAGCGAGAGATTGTCGGAATCGCGGGGAAACGCACCACACCGCCCTGTGCAGTGCAGCAGCTGACCAGAGCCATCATCTACGAGGAACTCCAACACCACCTCCTCGTTTACATCGACGGCTCCGTGGCCAGAGACAGTTGCTCGCTAGCAGCAGCGGCTACCATCCCCGCCCTGCAACTGCACAGACAGCTGCACCTGTCATACCTGGGTTCTTCCACCACGGCGGAGCTGCTGGGCCTACGCCTAGGCCTGGATCTACTGCTTGAACTGACTCCGCCGCCACCCAGGTGTGCCGTGTTATGTGACTCCTCAGCCGCCTTCGAACTACCGGCCGGGGAACTCCGCTGCTGTGTCAGATTCGCGCGCGTCTCAAGCGCTTGGCGGAGCGTGGCTGCGCTATACGGGCACAGTGGATCCCCGGGCACTGCGGCATAGAGGGCAACGAACGTGCCGTCGAGCTCGCGACCGCAGCATATGAACTCCCTCCTAGCGACGAGCAACTCGCTTTGGAGGATGTGCATGCGGTAATCGACGATCACCTCCGGACGCAGCACCCCGACCCACGCATCGCAAGAGGTGGGCGCATTCACAGTGTCAGCGGCCGCTCGCTGACTCGGCTGCAACGCCCAATGATCCTCCGTGCACGCATTGGATGTGTGTGGCCTGGGGAACGACGCATGCGCCACGGACTTGCCACTAGTGACGTGTGTGACGGCTGTGGCGCGGTAGAAACTCTCGAACATCTTCTACTGCGCTGAACCGCGCTAGCCGAACCACGACGGGAGTTGCTGGCGGCTTACAGAGCGCAGGGGGTAATCCCGGACAGCGTAGCTGTGCTCCTGTGGCCGCCGGGCAGTGCGCGCGTCCGCGAGCGAGCTCACGTGAGCTTGTGTGTGTACATCGAACAGGCGGGCTTGATGACCCGCCTATTTCACCTCGCCAGATAGTGCGCGCTGGGACTGAACGCTCCAAGTGTGCTATTTTCCACAATAACGGCCGGTCGCCCACGACAGCCGTCAGTGCTTTGTACAGTTGGCCAGTGCGTGCGCTGTGAACAGTTGCCTGGACGCAGAGCTATTGCGGAGGCCCGCCCGATGGGCCGAGTGCTCAGTGACTTAAGACATTTTGCGGGTGGGCCTCAAGCAAACTACTGTATACTGTACCATAGCGTATATATTTCTTTTATTTTTACCTACCCTTTTCTTTCTCCCTATCACTCCCCTCTTTGATTTCCTCTACCTTCTCCTCGCTATCCCTTTATTTCCGCCGCCCCAGTTCAGGTGCTTCAGATATAAGATAGCAGATACCGGGGCTGGCAAACATCTTTTCATTCCTTTTGCACATACAATAAATAACCACTACAACAACAACAACAACTGCTCAGCTTGGTTGGCCTTGGCACACCCGGGCCGGTACGACCCCACATGCTCTCTATGTGGTGCACCTAGAGCCATCTTCAAATCACATAATGTTTCTATGCGAAGATTTGAAGCCACCGACCCAATGGAGCCTCAGGGACCAAGAGGGTTGGGAGATCATGGTATCCAGCTCGGACCCAACAGCGCAAAATATGCTGGTTGACTGGGTTGAAGCGGTCGCTGCCAGGCACGGCCTGACAGACACCAGCCGGGATCAGGAACCACCTCAACCCTTGTAATGTACCCTGGTTCTCACAATAAATCTTTTACCACTACTCAGATGGTCGAAATTACTCCGGAGCCCACCCTTCTTTTTCTCTGTCCGATTTCAGTCCCACTACTCCGTTCTACTCTTACGGCGCGGTAAGGTGTCAACTGAACAAGTGTGACAGATACTGCGCCTTTCCTTTCTTGGTTTACTATTATTATTACTATTAATCACATCAGTCGGCTCATCCACTCATTACATTTAGTTCCCCGCTCGCCCTTTACGAAAAGCGTACCCTGCAAAGGAGTGTCCAACACAAGGACAAAATTCACAGTGGCTTAGCTGTAGTTAAGCCTAGGAGCTTGCGAAAGCAAGAGAGGCGAAGTGTCCCTAATGAAGCACACATCACCTGTTAAGGTGTCTCAATGCGCGCTCATTCACGCCCTCGAACGGGGAGACAACTCCGCCATGTTTTGGCCCACCCTTCTCATAGCACTTCAGGAGCATTCCTGTTATCTTCAATCCTAATCTTGAATGTGCGCCAAGGAACGCCACGTGACGGGAGCGATGGTGTACCATCCAAACCCACACTTCTCAGAGAAAGGGTGAAACGCTGCGCCTTTCCTCCAGAAGTCTTATCTTGTCTAGCGTTGATGCCAGCGGCAATTCCAAATTTGAACGCGCGCCAATAAACGCCACGGGACAGCCGCCGCAAAAGCGGGGCACACTTGCGTGGGCTAAAATATGGAGGCTTAGAGGCGAGACTATCCCTTTCAAAGAATGTCCCCACCCTCTGGAGCGGCAGAGGGGACCGCGCGCATCGAGGCAGCCTACCACCTCTTAGACATCAGCGCACCTAGTGGGAGAAGCGCGAAGCCCCCGGCGTGGCTACAAGCCAGCCCCACCCGGGTGGTGCATTGGTAAGACGCCCGACTACTGTCCGGAGTTCACGGGTTCGAACCCGACCACAGCGGCTGCGTTTCGATGGAGGCGAAACGAAGTGGCATCCATGTGCTGTGCGATGTCAGAGAACGTTAAAGATCCCCGGGTGGTCGAAATTACTCCGTAGCCCTCCACTTCGGCTCCCCTTTCTCTCTCCACTTTCACTCCCACCTTCATTCCTTCCCTTACGGCGCGGTTCAGGTGTCCACAGAAAACAAGTGAGACAGTTACCACGCCTTTCCCTTCCCATAAATAACTCAGTTTTTTAAATCAGGTGTCCACATAGCAAGTGCGACAGACACTACGCCTTTCACTTCCTGTGAACCAATTATTATTATTTATTATTATTACGAGCCACGCTACGCTGAAGAGCCAACTTGGTAGCCCAGCTCTCGCGCTGGTATGACGTCAGTAGTCACGTGGTGTAAAGCGTAACTACCGGACCACGATACGCTGAAGGCTCGAAACCTGACGTACTTTCGCAATAAAAAATAAAAACTGGCTTAGCTCTGCTATGCCTGGGTATACGTTACAAAAAACAGTGACTAACCTCGAGATCAAAAGTTAATTTCTCCATCCTGTGCTGTTCGCCAGCAGCTAAACTCTCCTTGGCTTAAAAAATTCGATGGAGGCGAAACGAAGAGCCGTCCGTGGGCTGTGCGATGTCAGCGCACGTTAAAGATCCCCAGGTGGTCGAAATTACCCCCGTAGCCCTCCCCTACGGCTCCTCTTTCCACTTTCACTCCCATCCTCCTCCCTTCCCTTACGGCGCGGTTGCGGTGTCCACAGAAAACAAATGAGACAGTTACCGCGCCTTTCCCTTCTTATAAATAAATCAGTTTTTTTCTCACTTGATTATGCGTTTGTCTCGAGTGGTCTACAGGTAACCGACTGTTTCCTGTCAAGGTCGTTATAGTTAGTGTGCCTTACCGGACAATAGTGTTCTTGATGAGCTTGTAGTGTTCCGCGAATTAGCCTGTGGGAGTCATTGCGCGGTCTCTGCTAAGAGCGAGCCGCTAGGTCGAACAGTGCACGTGGTCGCGAACAACACACTGAGACATTCAGTGGACAAATAGTTTTACAGAGTAACTGTCAAAACTGGTGATGTCTCGCCAGCACGGCTGTGGAGGCGACCGAGGCAAACGGAGTGATGAACACTGGGTAGGGAGATAATGGTGACACGAGCGCTTTCGTTCCGCATTCTGAGCTGCTACTCCCAATTCTAGTGTACTTAGTATCAGCTACTACTGATACTTCTCTTAAAGCTACAGTAATACTTCTGTTAAAGCTACAGTAATACTATTATTGTAACGTCTGCTAAGATGTACAACATCCTCGGTGCTAGCCGCACGAAACAAGGCTGAGGAAATGGCCCTGTAGAATGCACGAAATGTCACAACATGCATAATATGGAGTGTAATTCCTTGAGGTATAATACGCACCCAGAAACAGCACGCAACTCATGGTGATCGAGAACGTGTGTATAGGCGGCCGCAGAGTAACTTACTGTGAAAACAAGAGAATCTAAAACCCAAAGCGGAACACGTTCATTGTGCTGCCAGCATCTTGCGTCTTGTTGCGTTGGAGGAGACATACGAAAACCTCACCCACAAGCGTGGCGAGCGACATGGCACACCCTGCGACATACACGCTGAAAAAGAGCAGTCGCAAGTTGTCATCGTCTTCTCTGTGGACGTCGGTTTCCTTTCTATGACACAGGCGGCTGCGGTGAGGAGTTTGCAACCCAGCTTCGACGATGGTGTTGATGAGCCAATGGTGGTGATGCCTACGCAAGAACAAATCAAGGTTTATTCAACGTATCAGTATAGACAACAGATATCTCGCGATCTTTGGTGAGCAATTACCGATTGTCATGAATGGTGCTCTGATCTACAGCTTACCGTCACAGCATATGCTTTCATCCAAGTGTAAATGGTCATTTTACCGGCATGAATAGCTACATAGTTCGCATATTGAGGAGGAAGCATATAGTATTGCAAATGCTGGGGCTCATTGTGGAAGGCATCCTGTGGTTGACACCAAAGTTTCTTAATGGAGTGCTGGAGGCACGACTGCAGGTACTTTAGCCTAACTGAGCTCTGGGTCTGTTTATAATACGCGAACGTTCGAGCTCTTCGTAACCGTTTCGTCGGCGTCGCGGATGTCGATGGCAGTGCCCGTGCACAGCTATTACGCAGTGCTCAATGAAAAAAAAAATATGCCTGTTGGCTATGCTAAAAAGGATGTCGTAAATAAGAAGCACGTGAACTACAAGTTCCTCAAAGGCATTCGGTGTGAGTGGTTATCGACGCTGTGTATATAAATAAAAAAATTGTAATGGGTATGCGTTTACGCACTTTCCACATACTTTCTGCCTCTCATAATACTTTTTCATCCGCACTACATGAACAGTTTCAGCACTTGAGCGCCGCCGTGTTGAAGGTCGTTGCCCCGAGCAACAACTTCGTAAGTCACGTTACTAAGACGCCGAATGACCTCGTATGGCCCAAAGTAACGGCGAAGTAGTTTCTCAGAGAGTCCTCGACCGCGCACTGGTGTCCACACCCATACAAGATACCCAGGCTGGTAGTGAACCACTCGATGTCGGAGGTTGTATCGACTGTTATCGCGATTTTGTCGATGTTGAATACGGCATCGGGCGAGCTGGCGCGCTTCTTCGGCCCGCTGTAGAAATATGTCGACGTCTGCATAGGCGTTGGTGACATCGTCACCATGACTTATGGGTAGCATAGCGTCCAACATTGTGGTGACGGGACAACCGTAGACTAGCTGGAATGGCGCAAGACGCGTCATCTCCTGTTCAGCCGTAGTGTATGCAAAAGTTGCATACGGAAGGACTTCATCCGACGTGCGATGCTCAACTTCGACGCACATGAAAAACATGTCTACAAGCGTTCTATTGAGGCATTCAGTCAGTCCGTTTGTTTGCGAATGGTAAGCAGTCGTTCTACGATGACATGTGCGGGTAAGACTGAAGAGAGCCTGCATTAGTTCGGCCGTAAAGGCTGTACCGCGGTCAGTAATAATAGCCGATGGGGCACCGTAGCGCAGTAGGATGGCCTTGAGAAAAAACTGGGCTACTTAAGCAACAGTTGCACGGGAAAGTGGCTGTGTCTCGGCATATCGCGTTACGTAGTCCGTCGCCACTATTATCCATCTTTTCCCTGATGCAGACGTTGGGAAAGGGCCCAGAAGATCCATGCCCACTGGCTGCAAAGGCGCTGTTGGTGGAGGGATCGGCTGAAGAAGCCCTGAGGCTTCAGCGGAGGTGTCTTTCGCCGCTAGCAATCTCGGCATGTTCTCACGTAGTGCTAGACTGAAGGCAGCAAATTAGGCCAATAGTACTTTTGCCTAATGCGTGCTAATGTTAGCGTGACTTCTAAACGACCAGCCGAAGGCTCATCGTGGCATGCGTTGAAGACTTCTGGCCGGAGGTCGGATGGCACAATGAGAAGAAACTTTTTCTTGTTGTGCTGAAAGTTTTTCTTATATATGACGCGATTGCGAATGCTGTAGGAGGATAAGCCCCGTGCGAAAGCACGTGGGACAGCTACATCAAGGCCTTCGAGATGCTCAATAAGCGGGCGTAAACCGGGGTCAGCCAGTTGACGCTGGGCCATGTCGGTGGTCGTGACGACAGCAGGAAACGGGAACTCATCGTCTTCTCGATCGGGAGGGGCAGCATCAACTGGTGCACGAGACAAGCGATCGGGGTCGCTGTGCTTACGGCCGATCTTGTATACAACCGTAATGCCGTATTCTTGGAGACGGAGGCTCCACCTTGCAAGCCGTCCAGAGGGGTCTTTGAGGTTGGCTAGCCAGCACCCTTACAAAAATGCATGTAGGGTTTCTATAGAAATTCGAAAGCGTTGTGTCAATACACGCTGTTCAAAGTCTGTTGATAATCGGCAACATCTTGGATGATGCAGTGTTGACCTCTTGTTGAGCGCTTATGAAATAGTGGCCCATGTGTTTCTTAAGAGCGCTTTTGGAATTCGCGCAACTGAAATTCTGTTGATTTCAGGCTCAAATGCTTCAGAAACTCTGCAAGTGACGCTTTTTGATTTTCTGCTACCTTTCCACTCCTGAACAACAGAAAATAGTACACGACCATCGGTTTGCCAGGAGCAGACACGGGGTGATTTTCATTAATGCAAAAGTAGTACAGTACATCTCCTAGCTGCGATAAGTCACCACTTTCTATGTTCTGCCCGACCAATCAACAATCCTGTCTGATCAGTGCTGGTTAATGATAAGCATAGTGAGGCATAAAAGAACAAAACAGATCTTGATCTTTTAAGCCCCATTATACTTACTCACTCATTAACCTACACTAAACTGACTAAATTGTTGATTGGCCGAGCAGAACATAGAATGTGTTGACTGACCGCAGCAAGGATATGTGCTGTGCTACTTTTGCATTAATGTAAACCACCTCGTGCCTGCTCCTGGCTAACCGTTGATCACGCAGCATTTTCTGTTAATCCGCAGCGGAAAGGGAACACAGAATAAAAAAATGCGCGTTAATGAGAAAGAAAAAATATGCATCTTTGGTGAACCCATAACATGAGCTGGGCTGTTTATTTGCTTTATTTCAATTCATGTGCAAGGTATGACGCCAGGCTGTTCTTTGCGTAAAACGCTGATACGTCCGGGAACTCCTCGCATGTGATGCTGAAATAAACAATATAAATCATAATTAAGTTGCTGTATATACTAACCTAAAAATAGAGCAAAGGCATTTGTGCACAGCTCCACGTCATAGCTCAAGAAATTTCTTGTCTAAAATGAGTTGTCACTGTCTTTCACTGCTTAGACGGCATCGACCGCCGCCTCCACAGCTCGGCAGCACTACCACATCGTTCATTTCTACCTGATAAACAATATATGCTGCCGTCAAAGATCCTATTGTGAATATAAATCGCAAAGTGCAAGTCACAAGCATTACTACCCAGAAAACTTGAAGCAAAATTACCAACTATAGGCACTAAAATGAGTGGAAACAAAAACAAACACTGCAAAAATGGTGGAGCTGCTCAGATTCAATAATCCGCAATGTGTGACAGGCATATTATGATCTCGATAATGTGTCCGTCTCAGCGCGAGTAGCGTATCGAAAGAGTACAGTACTGTGCCGAACAATCCGTCAAAAACGGTCACCGGCTAAAAAAAAAGAAAGAAAATGTCGCCATTCCAGCTGGCGTTCCATCGGCCCCAGCGTTCGCGTAGAGACAAGCCTCGTTCTCTCTCTCTCTCTCCCCCTCCTTTTTTTTTTCCGATGAGGCTGGTTTGCCTGCTAGAAATATTTACATGCGTGCTTCACCTCGTAGCACACACTGTACCAGACTGGCACAAACACGAATAGGAAAAAGTAAAACACTCACCAAAGTGCAGACGCTCCCTCCGCCCGCGCCGGCTTTTCGCCCAGAATCCAAAACGCCTGCGACTGTTGAACTTCTTAAACACGTCCTCCTTGCGCAGAAGCTGCCACCCAAGAGCGGATTCCTCCGAAGACTTAAATGCGTACGTTCGCGCTCCAATTTGAACAAAACGATCTTCGTGATAATCACCAGCGAAAAACCTACATACGGTGCTTCGCTCACAGTGCAAGATGCGACCACGGTGGCGGGAAAACGCCAACTGAACTGGCACATCGCCGCACTCAGCGTACCCGCGTCTGCGTGCAAAGAAAACGGGGCGCAGAAGAACAGCTTCGGTGAAAAGGGGGAGCCGCCGCCCCCGCTGCGCGACTCCAGCTATGCTGCAGCCAAGGTCATCTCCGTGAAGACAAACCACGGAGAAGGCAGAGAGCAGAGACCCAGAGGGAGCAACCCCTCCCCCCCTCCCCTTTTTCCCCCCAGCCGACAGGAAGTAACCCTCGACCCTCCGGACATGCTGGCGCCGTTCGCGGCACGGGGGAAAGATGGGTGTGGACAGTAGCAAGGCAGTGGCCGAATGCTTCTTTGAAAAGACGAGTCGCCGATAGAAGACGCGTGTAATCCTATTTTTTTTCTTTTTATTTCATACGCGAATGTTTTTGCTATGCGTGTTAACTCTATAGTATGCGTGGGATCAATCCGTCATTATTAGAACCCCTCAATGTTTAAAGTGACTTCATTTTAGCATGGTGTCCACTTTAAGAAATGAAGGAAAAGAAAAAAATAACAGTTAAATTCTCCAAAGACATACAGCGGTGGAGGATTCCAATACAGACTGCACCTCATTTTGCGGCAAAAGCTACGGGCAAAAATACCTAGGCTTGGGCAGAATGTCAGACCCTGAAGCATATATATAGTGAACTTTGCAACTGGTTTAAAAAAGCTCTGTCCTGCCCTACATGGTATGTTCAATCTAGGATCCTGTTTGTTAGTATGATGACTCACTGAACTTGTTTTATGATAAATATAAAATATGTCCTACCACTAAAGTTACCTTCTGCGACATACAGAAGCTGATTCATTACGGATTCTGATTGACATTCAACGAGGTATTTGCATTATTAGTGGAGGCTTTGCCATCATGTTTTTAGGGCATATTTTCACAGTGTTGCGAAGTTTGAGTAAGTGTGCACCGTTAATATGTACTTTTATATAACATGAACGAGCACGCAACTCCATGCTGCTCTTATATTTCCCTTTGCAGAATGTGGCCAATAGTTGATTACAAGTGAGACCAAAAATTCATAACGAAATTGTCACATCATGCTCTTATCATTTGTGCCTAAAACTACTTAAAAACATGGGTCAGCATGAACATTACACGCTAATTGTTCGTGAACGTTGAAAACTGACAACAAAAAGCACATAGAAAAAATAGCACAAAAAGTCTATTGGGTAGAACACAATGAAAATTCTGTTGGCCCTGTAAAGATTGCACTCAGCTGGGGTTGAATGTCTATCGAAATTCAATAAATTCAAAAGGCGGTCAATAGTCCAACAATAGAGTTTCAAAACTCATTTTTGTAAGGGCATAACGAATGGTGGTCGCTCAGAGCCCTAAAATGGCGGCCATAAAGATAGGGTCGGAACTTAATTATCGCCCAAACTACCGTGAGACATTCCTTTTCCGTGGTTGAATAGTTTGCCTGTGCTTTTGAAAGAGAGCGACTCGCGTAAGCGATAACGTTCTCAGTGCCATTTTGCCACTGAATCAGAACGGCACCGAGTGTAAAATTACTGGCATCGGTATGAATATCCGTAGCAGCTCTTTCATCAAAATGGGCAAGTATCGGGGCGGCGTGCAGTCGTCGGCGTAACTCGTTGAAGGCATCCTCTTGATCATCTTGCCGCGCAAAATGAACATTGTCTCGGGTAAGACGCGTAAGGAGACCGGCAATCGCTGAAAAATTCTCGACGAAACGCCTGTAATAGGCACAAAGCCCCAAAAACTTGCTAACGGACTTTTTGTCGGTTGGGCGCGGGAAGTTTTCCACAGCAGCAGTCTTGTAGGTGTACGGTTTCACGCCCTCAGCACTAATAACATGGCCAAGAAAGTGGAGCTTCAGGGATCCGAAATTGCATTTCTGTGGTTTTATCGTCAGTTGGGCTGAACGCAGCGCCTGTAGTACCATTCGCAGCCGGTCGAGGTGCTTCTCAAAACTAGCCACGAAAATGACGACATCGTCAAGATACACTAGATACGCTTGCCACTTCAGTTCAGAGAGAACGGTGTCCATCATTCGTTGGAAGGTTGCTGGCGCAGAACAGAGATCAAAAGGAAGCACTTTAAATTCATAAAGGCCGTCAGGGGTGACGAATGCTGTTTTCTCTCTGTCCCTTTCGTCCACTTCTATCCGCCAGTAGCTATTCTTGAGGTCAAGCGACGAGAAATATTTGGCATTGCGTAACCGGTCCAATGCGTCGTCGATACGTGGGAGTCCCGTTTCGTTACCTGATTTACCTTACGATAATCGACGCATAAACGCATGGTGCTGTCTTTTTTCTTCACCAACACTACAGGCGAAGCCCAGGGGCTGGTAGACGGCTGTACAACATCGTCGGCAAGCATTTCTTGCACGTGGTTCCGAATAGCCTCTCGTTCCGTTGGCGACACGCGGTATGGGTGTTGTGAAATTGGCATGGTCTCCGCGTCAACCATAATGCGGTGTTTGGCTACTGGGGTGCGCCCAACTTTCGAAGATGTTGCAAAGCATCGAGCAAAATCCTGAAGGAGCTCTAAGAGTCGCCGCCGCTCAACCACCGACAGATTGGGATTAATGCCCACAGTTGATAAAATGTCGGATACATCGCATCCGGCTGGCGACGGCGGCGCCAAAGTACAGACGTTCACTGGCTCAATAAAGTCGGCAACATACGCGATGGCCGTTCCTTTCGCAATCTGCTGAAACTCGGTCCCGAAATTTGTAATCCAGAGCTTCGCACAATCGTCTGGCAAGCGAACCAGTCCTCTTGCGGCGCAGGTCCCTTTCTCAAGAAGCAGGCCCACGTTCCTCTCTGCCAGCCCGTCGCGGTCGCATGGTGAGTAACTTTCTATCAAGACCATAATGGTGCTCCTTGGCGGGACCGTAACGTCATCAGCTGTAATACGTAAGGCGGGCGTTGATGAACCGTCAACGCTAGATCTCGCAATGGCTTGGCTCGGCGAAAACGTCACAAGTCATTCTCGCAAATTAATTATCGCACCGTTAGCCTGTAAGAAGTCCAAGCCGAGTATGACGTCTCGCGAACACTGGGTAAGTACAACAAAGTCGCCAACATAAACAAATCCGTCAATTGCAACTCTTGCAACGCATCTTCCACCCGGGGTAATAAGGTGTCGCCCTGCAGTGCGGATCTGAGGCCCGGTCCACTCGGTTAAAACTTTCTTCAATTTCCTGGCTAATCCACTGCTCATAACTGAATAGTCCGCTCCCGTATCAACTAACGCTGTAATGAGAAAAATGTCGATAGAAACCGGTATGTCCGAAGCTGCGCACTCAGGTTCATCGTTACATATCCGCAATCTTGTACTAAACTTGATGCAGGATGTTCGCCACCTCGCTCGTCAGCGGCCTCACCTCCGCAGGTCGCTGTTCCTAGTTTTCCCGACTGTTCAGGGAGAGGGGGCTTGGCGTGCGGCCAGTGTGGTATGTACATGGACGTGGACTTGGAGAACGATAACGGGAAGAGGTAATGACGCGGAACCCGCATTGTGGGACATCTGGAGGATTCGTATGCGTCGCCAGGTACTCCTCAATTTCGGGTGGTCTTTCACCACTTCGAGGACATCGTGCACACGGATGGAAGCCACGAAGTCCGGCGCGTCGGTACGGACAGAACCTCAATATGTGACTGGCCTCACCACAGTAGTAACAAAGGGACCGATTGTCAGGGGCACGCCAGACGTCAGTCCTCCAAAACCGTGCCTCGGCTAGAAGAGGAGAACGGCGCGGGCTTGGATGACGAGTAGGGGTGTCCACTCTGGCTCTGGGAGAATCCTACCCACTATAAATAACGGCTTGAGGGGCTAGTTGGTGCTGCATCGTATTCAGATATGTGGCGCAACAAACACAAACACAAGAGAAGATACACAACACACGCGCACACTACCAACTGTTGTTGTTCTCCTCTAATGTGATGGCACATACCCACACAGGGGGATCGGCCAAGAATTGGGATGCAGAGATATTAGATTTTGAGATGTATAACTACATCGGAAAAAAAATATTAAATGCTAGGGAATAGAAAAGGAAATGTAAATATAATCAACCAAAATATATAAGAGTAAATACTAACGCACGCAGTAAGAGAATAGCAAGATTTATATGTACAGATTAAAACTTCAAAGCATATTATCCAGGTAGACGTTTTGTTTCTATTAAGAAATTTTGAATGGCATTGAAAACATACCTGTGGCTGTACCCAAGCATGGTGGCACCGAACGATAATAAAATTTGGCTGCTCAAATTAAGACCCAGCTGTTGTAACGGCTTCTCTAAGTACCTCTTTCTCATCATGGTAAAACGGCGGCACTCAGGCACGTCTCATCTTCCTCTTCTTCTTATCTTCCTCTTCTTTGCCAAGAGGATAATGGCACTCTCTTCCTCGCGGACCATAACATCGTCGAAACATGGCAGTGACCAATCTCATCTTCCTCTTCTTCTCTTCAACCTCTTCTTTACCAAGGGGATAGTGGCACTTTCTTCCTCTCATACCATAAACATCGTCCAAACATGACATGCACAAATTCTACACTGTCTTGTTACTCCACACCTCTGCTTTGCCCAGTAACTCAAACCACGCTGGACAAGCAAATATCACCACATACACACATAGTCATACACTAAAAACCACCGCCACACCTGTACAGTAGGACATGTCCATCCACACCACATTACTTGTGCAGTCCCTATGTATTGAGAAACTTTAACTTGCCAACATCTACGAAGCCACGAAGCCCATGTACTTGAGGGAAAAAAATTCTGTAAACTACCATGGCCCCAAAACGTAAGATGTGTCCAAGAATAACAACTTTAGGCCAAGAATAAACGCTTGAGGCCCGATAATAATCTCGTTCTTTGCATTACTCAGGAGGATTGCTCAATAAAATTAAATTCTTTTCTACATAAACTCAACGAAGCTTCACTAATGCATCTCTCTTTCTTCTATATCCAATACGCCTGTAAAATTTCGCGTGCCATCTTATCCCGACTCTTGCCTAAAATGTTTAGCCTGCAAAGCAACGGCTCACACTTGCACTTTTGGCAGTGCAAGGCTAAATTTGACCCTTTGCCATTTTCTATGGACTTCTCGTGTTCCCTCATTCTATCATTAATACATCTTCCTATTTGCCCAATATATACTTTACCACACGTCAGAGGAACCTCATAAATCACTCCCACCCGACATCCAATACAACACTTAACATGCTTCTTATCGCATTGGCCTTTCTTTTTCTTCCCTATTAATGCACATAACCCACCCAGTTTTTTGGGGGCAGAAGACACAACTGACACCTCAAACCTACCAGCCACCTTTTTCAGGCAGTGTGCAACTCTATGTATATAGGGGATCACTTGTGGTCGTTTATTTCTCAACATATCTGGCGATCTTTTTTTCCTTTTCATTTTCTGAAGCAACGACTCTACCACCCCACATATAATCATAACCGGAAAACCAGCCACCTCAAGCCTTTGTAATTGATTATTGAAGCTTTCCTCTGCCATATGTACACATGATTCTAACAAGGCCGACTCCAAACAAAGGGAAGCTATCCCTCTTTTTATAGTCTTTGAATGGGCTGATCCATATGGAAGTAGCTCTTTTTTAGCCCTGGGAAAATATTTCCAACACACTTCCTCATTACAAATTTTCATATTTAAATCAAGAAACTGGAATTTGTTGTCCACCGGTAGCTCATGAGTAAACGTAAGCCCTTTTCCTTGTAGCTTAAAAATAGAAAGCACACTTTCCACACTTTGACTCGCTGCAGAGCCCTTATCCACAATGACTAAGAAATCCTCAACATATCTAAATATTTTAAAACCTGATCCATTAAGGGATGTATAAATTGCTCTGTCAACACAGGATAAAAAGACGTTACATAGAACTGGGGCAACACATGACCCTATACAAATGCCCCTTCTCTGCACATACAGATCAGACCCAAACGACACAACAGTGGACTTAAGGTAAAACTCGAGTAGGGCTAGAAAATTGTCCACATTGACACCAGCAGAGTTCTGAATGTCTATTGTCCCATTTCAATGCATTCCCGCGTCGATTCAAACAATTCTAAATGTGGCACCGAATAGAACAAATCCGAATAGAACAAATGAGGAAGTCTGTTGGAAATATTTTCTCACGGCTAAAAAAGAGCTACTTCCATATGGATCAGCCCATTCAAAGACTATAAAAAGAGGGATAGCTTCCCTTTGTTTGTAGTCGGCCTTGATAATATCATGTGTACATATGGCAGAGGAAAGCTTCAATAATCAATTACAAAGGCTTGAGGTGGCTGGTTTCCTGGTTATGATTATATGTAGGGTGGCATAGTCGTTGCTTCAGAAAATGAAAAGGACAAAAAGATCGCCAGATATGGCGAGAAATAAACGACCACAAGTGATCCCCTATATACATAGAGTTGCACACTGCCTGAAAAAGGTGGCTGGTAGGTTTGAGGTGCCAGTTGTGTTTTCTGCCCCAAAAAAACTGGGTTAGTTATGTGCATTAATAGGGAGGAAAAAGAAAGGCCAATGCGATAAGCAGCATGTTAAGAGTTGTACTGGATATCGGGTGGGAGTGATTTATGAGGTTCCTCTGACGTGTGGTAAAGTGTATATTGGGCAAACAGGAAGATGTATTAATGATAGAATGAGGAAACACGAGAAGTCCATAGGAAATGGCAAAGGGTCAAATTTAGCCTTGCACTGCCAAAAGTGCAAGTGTGAGCCGTTGTTTAGCAGGATAAACATTTTAGGCAAGAGTCGGGATAAGATGGCACGCGAAATTTTAGAGCCGTATTGGATACAGAAGAAAGAAGAGAGGTGCATTAGTGAAGCTTCGTTGAGTTTACGTACAAAGAGAATTTAATTTGATTGAGCAATCCTCCTGAGTAATGCAAAGAACGAGATTATTATCGGGCCTCAAGCTGTTATTCTTGGCCTAAAGTTGTTATTCTTGGACTCATCTTACGTTTTGGGGCCACGGTGGTTTACAGAATTTTTTTCCCTCAAGTACATGGGCTTCGTGGCTTCGTAGATGTTGGCAAGTTAAAGTTTCTCAATACATAGGGACTACACAAGTTATGTGGTGCGGATGGATATGTCCTACTGTATATGTGTGGCGGTGGTTTTTAGTGTATGACTATGTGTCTATGTGGTGATATTTCCTTGTCCAGCGTGGTATGAGTTACTGGCAAAGCAGAGGTGTGGAGTAACAAGACAGTGTAGAATATGTGAATGTCATGTTTGGACGATGTTTATGGTATGAGAGGAAGAAAGTGCAACTATCCCCTTGGTAAAGAAGAGGTAGAAGAGAAGAAGAGGAAGATGAGATTGGTTACTGCCATGTTTGGACGATGTTATGGTCCGCGAGGAAGAGAGTGCCATTATCCCCTTGGCAAAGAAGAGGAAGATGAGACGTGCCTGAATGTAGAAGAGGATGAGTGGTGAAGAGGAAGTGTTTTCAGATCCTCATTACAGTTGGTAGTGTGCGCGTGTGTTGTGTACCTTCTCTTGTGTTTGTGTTTTTTGCGCTACATATCTGAATACGATGCAGCACCAACTAGCCCCTCAAGCCGTTATTTTGAGATTCCTTTCTTGTGCTGTGGGCCCTTTTATGTGTTCTCATCCTAACTACGCTCAGGTACGTGTGCTCATCGCTCGGATTGCTTCTTCGACATGCCGGGCAAGATGCATCACCTTCTGTTTGCGAAAGGGTTTGGTTCCAGCAGTAGTGAGTGGTTTTTTCGGTGTGATTCAGCCTTCTGTTGGTCACGTTAAGAGGATTTGCCGAATTTTGAAATCAGAGTTATTGAGGCAAATCCGGACGTTCAAAGACTGGATTCATATTATATGCTACGCAATACACCCCGTGTGGGTTGCGGAAAGAAAATTGAAGGAAACATGGCGTCTAGTGACCCAGACAACAGAGTTTTTGTGGCTACGATATGTGGCCTTGTTGCCAAGAAAAATGGATAAGCATACTGGAAAGCCTAGGCAGTTGGTTGTTTTGTGGGATATCGCTATTCCAGAAAACGTCGATGTTACCCTAAAGAAGGGCCCGAAATATAGTGTGCCGCCCAAGATTCCAGCTTGTGAGCTTCTATCCTTGAACAGAAAGATAGCGGATAAAGCTGGTGAAGATCGGGACCGATGCTTACTGGATGGGCTTGATAGTATTATGAGGACGTCTTGGAATAAGGACAAGGTACCAAAGGAATGTACTGCAGAAGTAGTGAAGTTTTTTGAAAGGAATAATCTTTGATTACTTCAAACGGACAAAGAAGGGGGTTTTGCTGTGATACCGGCTGGACTCTTTGAAGAGAAGGCGACAATTGCAATTGAGAAAAATTTTGTTAAAGTGAAGAAGAAAGTTTGCAGAGCAAGAGCTATTGCGTTATGTAATAATATGAAGCTAACCAGGTTGGCAAAGGGGATCAGTGAATGCAAAAGGGCCTGTTTGGATGTGTTCTTCACTGTTAAGACTCATAAACCGGATTCGCCTTTCAGATGTATTGTGTCTGAACGTGATGCGTGGCAGCAGCAGATCAGCCGGTATCTTCTTAAACATTTAAAAAGGTTTGGAGGTTCATGATCCCTTTGCTACTAAGAATTATTTTGAAGTGATCAATTTTAAAAAAAAAATCAAACCAATCTTGGGTACTTTTTTCTTTTGATGTAGAGGATTTGTTCTGTTCGGTGTCACATTTAGAATTGTTTGAATCGGTGCGGGAATGCATTGAAAGCAATGGGACTATAGACTTTCAGAACTCTGCTGGTGTGAATGTGGACAATTTTCTAGCCCTACTCGAGTTTTACCTTAAGTCCACTGTTGTGTCGTTTGGGTCTGATTTGTATGTGCAGAGAAGGAGCATTTGTATAGGGTCATGTGTTGCCCCAGTTCTATGTAAAATCTTTTTATCCTGTGTTGACAGAGCAATTTATACATCCCTTAATGGATCAGGTTTTAAAATATTTAGATATGTTGAGGATTTCTTAGTCATTGTGGATAAGGGCTCTGCAGCGAGTCAAAGTGTGGAAAGTGTGCTTTCTATTTTTAAGCTACAAGGAAAAGGGCTTACGTTTACTCATGAGCTACTGGTGGACAACAAATTGCAGTTTCTTGATTTAAATATAAAAATTTGTAATGGGAAGTGTGTTGGAAATATTTTCCCAGGGCTAAAAAAGAGCTACTTCCATATGGATCAGCCCATTCAAAGACTATAAAAAGAGGGATAGCTTCCCTTTGTTTGGAGTCGGCCTTGTTAAAATCATGTGTACATACGGCAGAGGAAAGCTTCAATAATCAATTACAAAGGCTTGAGGTGGCTGGTTTCCCGGTTATGATTATATGTGGGTGGCAGAGTCGTTGCTTCAGAAAATGAAAAGGAAAAAAAGATCGCCAGACATGTTGAGAAATAAACGACCACAAGTGATCCCCTGTATACATAGAGGTGCACACTGCCTGAAAAAGGTGGCTGGTAGGTATGAGGTGCCAGTTGTGTTTTCTGCCCCCAAAAAACTGGGTGGGTTGTGTGCATTAATAGGGAGGAAAAAGAAAGGCCAATGTGATAAGAAGCATGTTAAGAGTTTTATTGGATGTCGGGTGGGAGTGATTTATGAGGTTCCTCTGAAGTGTGGTAAAGTATATATTGGGCAAACAGGAAGATGTATTAATGATAGAATGAGGGAACACGAGAAGTCCATAGAAAATGACAAAGGGTCAAATTTAGCCTTGCACTGCAAAAAGTGCAAGTGTGAGCCGTTGTTTAGCAGGCTAAACAGTTTAGGCAAGAGTCGGGATAAGATGGCACGCAAAATTTTAGAGGCGCATTGGATACAGAAGAAAGAAAACAGATGCATTAGTGAAGCTTCGTTGAGTTTACGTAGAAAAAAATTTAATTTTATTGAGCAATCCTCCTGAGTAATGCAAAGAACGAGATTATTATCGGGCCTCAAGCTGTTATTCTTGGCCTAAAGTTGTTATTCTTGGACTCATTTACGTTTTGGGGCCATGGTAGTTTACAGAATTTTTTTTCCCTCAAGTACATTGGCTTCGTGGCTTCGTAGATGTTGGCAAGTAAAAGTTTCACAATACATAGGGACTACAGAAGTTATGTGGTGTGGATGGGCATGTCCTACTCTATATGTATGGCGGTGGTTTCTAGTGTATGACTATGTGTCTATGTGGTGATATTTGCTTGTCCAGCGTGGTATGAGTTACTGGGCAAAGCAGAGGTGTGGAGTAACAAGACAGTGTAGAATTTGTGACTGTCATGTTTGGACGATGTTTATGGTGTGAGAGGAAGCAAGTGCCACTATCCTCTTGGTAAAGAATAGGTAGAAGAGAAGAAGAGGAAGATGAGATTGGTCACTGCCATGTTTGGGCGATGTTATGGTCTGCGAGGAAGAGAGTGCCATTATCCCCTTGGCAAAGAAGAGGAAGATGAGACGTGCCTGAGTGTAGAAGAGGAGGAGTGTTGAAGAGGAAGTGTTTTCAGATTCTCATTACAGTTGGTAGTGTGCGCGTGTGTTGTGTATCTTCTCTTGTGTTTGTGTTTGTTGCGCCACATATTTGAATACGGTACCCACTATGATGCTGGTTGGGATGAGGCACAGTGGGGTTCACTCTTGGAGGATCACAGAGGGTATGCTGCTGACGCACGGACGCGTACGTTGGCACACTCGGTGGCGGTGGGTGCGCAACAGGCACAGACGGTTCCGGGACGGCTTGCCTAACTTCTTCGCGAGTGACCTCAGCAAGTGATGGAAGCCTCGACGACGACGTTAGACCCTGTAGCTGAAAGTGTCTCAGCTTGTCTCTTACCACAGATCGAATAAGCTTCCTTAAAGCGTCATCAGAACCGTTGAAGCCGAACCATAGATGACCGGTGAGATGGCGGACAGGTTACGGTTATGGTGCTGAGCCCTGTGTCGAAGTGTTTGTTCTATCATGGTGGCCTCTGTTTGAAAATCTGATGCTGTGCCAGGTGGATTGCGCACAAGCCCAGCAAATAGTTCTTGTTTCACTCCGCGCATTAGGTGGCGCACTTTCTTCTCCTCTGACATATTCGGATCAGCATGTCTAAAAAGGCGGATCATGTCCTCGTAGTACATTCCAATACTTTCGTTAGGGGCTTGGACGCGAGATTGCAGCGCCGACTCCGCACTCTCTCTTCGGTCGTTGGCGGTGTAGGTAGCCAACAGCTGGCGACGAAAGAGGTCCCATGATGAGAGTGTCGTTTCGTGGTTCGCGAATCACGTCCGCGCTGAGTCTTTGAGGGCATCCCAGCCGTTGTAATTGGCGTCCCGTTCGAATTGGTCCAGTCAGTCTTCAGCGTCCTCATAAACCTCGCCATGGAAGGACGGTGGCGTTCGAGACTGGAGGACAACGAACCGGGGTGAAGACTCTCTGTTAGCCGCAATGTTTGTGTTAGATCTATGCATGTTGGCGACAGGCGTGCAGGAAAGAGGCCCGAACTCTGGCGACTGACCTCGAAGGCGGCGGCTGCAACTGCGATGGACCAGTGGCACATGCGTGGTGGCTCTCGGTTGTCCTTGAGGGGAGGAACTCAGCAAAAAGGGAAATAATACCCCCACCTCCACCACAAAATGTAACGAGTACAAGGCAGCGATCACTGATCGGAACAGTTCCACGCGCTACACTTAGTTTCGTCCTCTTTGTCCTCTGTTTTTCTTTGTCCTATTTTCAGAGAGGCACGCGGTAAGATATATTAAAGCTACGTTTAAAGCAGCAGTGTACGCAAGTACCTGCGAGCCTAGATGTTGCATGCCTGTCGGGATCCAGAGGTGCAGGAAGATTCGATTCCCATTTCATCCTCTCATGTGAACTTAGTTGCTAGTATACCGTAGAAAGCCTGCGTGCCAACTCTCAAGCCAGCACCCGGTAGCTTGGCTCGCTAGTACTGTGTGTAACGGCGCAGTTGTTGAATAAAAAAAAATTGAACATTTCAACACCTTGCTCCAAATGCTGATGTGTGGCTCATGTGAAATGACATGTGAAAACAATTGGCGGAAGGCATAAGGTCACTTATTATAGGTAAGGCAATATAGATTTAATGGTTCCCGCCTACGGCTCCGCTATAGGTCCCCATTCACGTGTACGGACTTCGCTATTCGCTTATTAATCTATGCCCTAGTGCTTCTGCTTCTGTCCAAAAGCATGGCGCCTTAAGCTAAATTAAAATAAAAAAAGAGAGAGAGAGGAGTATTTTAATTCCTGCCTCTTTTATAACCAACTTACTCCGCTTCAACCACGGCGTGCGGATACGCCTCATTGGCAAAGGAAAAGTAGTTTGCTTAATCAAGACAGGAAGCATAAGCGCATTATACCTCCGTGTACATCTAGAATCTCAACAGAGAAGCTCAACTAGGCAGATCTTGTCACTCCTGCCTCCATGATGTCCCTCAACCCGCCAGCAGTCAGTGCGCGGCCATGTAACATGCAAACTTCTTATTGCCCGTACCATTTCCGTAATTTGTTTCACAACGCCTTCGACACCGGATTTTCTTCAGAATGACATATTTAGTGCTGTCAAGTAAGCATTCGGCTGACGTATGCAATATTTCTAAATCCAACGCTGAGAACAAGGCATTGTCGGTAACGATGTGGCTTGTGGCGAAGTGAAAATAAGGCGGAAGTAAGCACGCCCGATTTACGCAGGTCTTTATGGGACAAAAATTTCATATTTTCTCTTCTGTATATTGTTACGCCCTTAGCGTCGCGACGGAGACGTTCTAGTCGGTTCAGTACGCTGGTAACACGGTTAGCGGGAACGACACAAGTGCCACCAGACAAAGGTCGAACGGGCGCGCACACTTCTTCTTCCTCTTCCTTCTTTCTTCCTCCGTGCTCTGTTTTAGAACAAGTCCGTAACACTTCCCCCGTCGCAGGCGAAGCCCTCCGGGCGAGTCAATCGTCAGCACGAGGATGACAGGGTTTCAGACGCGCGACGTGGGCAAGCTCAGTTCGTGAAGAACGTCGGCCACTTTTTGTAAGGCGCGCAATCCGATAGGTGAGATCACTAATTGCCTCGAGGATAACATAGGGACCGATATAATGCGCGAGCAGTTTCTGACTTAAGCCACGCTTCCTTAGTGGACGCCAAAGCCAGACCATATCTCCAGGGAGGTAGGTGACGTGGCGATGGTGGTCGTCGTAGCGGGATTTCGAGCGCTTTTGTGAGGCGAGAGTTCTCAGGCGGGCTATCCGGCGGGCTTCTTCAGCCCGGCACAGGATCTCAGCAATCTCAGGTTCGTCATCTGTGGAGAACGGGAGGATGGTGTCGAGGATGTGTCGAGGAGACCGGGCATAGAGGAGAAAGAATGGACTGTAACTTGTTGTTTCCTGTTGGGCGGTGTTGTATGCGTATGTTATAAAAGGTAGCACAGTGTCCCAGTCCTTGTGGTCGGCGGCGACGTACATTGAAAGCATGTTGGTGAGTGTCCGGTTGGTTCGCTCGGTCAACGCATTTGTTTGCGGATGATACGGGGTAGAATGTCGGAAATGCGTTTGGCACAAACGAAGGAGTTCTTCGACAACATCAGCGGTGAACTGACGCCCTCGGTCGCTGATCAACACTCGGGGAGGCCCATGACGCAGTATAACAAAGTGCAGCAGGAAGAGGGAGACTTGGTGTGCAGTAGCCGATGGAAGGGCTGCCGTCTCACAGTAACGAGTGTGGTAATCAGTGCAGATGACGATCCAGCGGTTGCAAGAATGAGACTTGGGAAAAGGTCCCAAGAGGTCTACCCCGACTTTCTCAAAATGGGTTCTTGGAGGCGTCACCGGATGAAGAAGACCAGGAAGAGTGCCGGCGGGGCGTTTGTGACTCGCACATTGAGCACAGCTAGCCACATACTTCTCAGTGGTTTCCCGCATCCGGGGCCAGTAGAAACGTTCTTGGATGCGATAGAGCGTCCGCGCAGATCCCAGGTGTCCCGAAGTGGGGTCGTCGTGCATAACGCGCAAAACAGAGGAGCGTAGGCTGACGGGCACCACCAGAAGGTAGCGGAGACCAGTGGGAGAATAGTCCTTTTTGTACAAAAGGCCACTCCGTATACAATAGGGAGTGGAAGCTGTAGGGTCCTTTGCAGCGGTAAAGAATGGTTGGAGATTCTCATCTTTCCTTTGCTCAGTGCGGAATGTACGGGTATCGGGGAATGGAGGTAAAACCGCAGCGATGTAATGATCAAAATTGTCGGCGTCACATTCCGTTGTGGGAAGCGGTAAACGTGAGAGACAGTCCGCGTCAGCATGGCGGCGTCCACTCTTGTACGAAACTGTATAATCAAACTCTTGTAAACGAATTGCCCACCGTGCAAGACGGCCAGATGGGTCACGGAGGTTTATCAGCCAGCACAGGGAATGATGATCAGTGACCACTGTGAAGGGCCGCCCGTATAGATAACAGCGAAATCGCTGAACGGCGAAAACTACCGCGAGGCATTCTTGCTCAGTGATTGTGTAATTTCGTTCAGGTTTGCTTAAGGAACGACTGGCGTAAGCAATAACGTGTTCCTTGTCGCCGTAACGCTGAATCAGCACAGCACCAATGCCAACACCACTGGCGTCCGTGTGCAGTTCCGTTGGAGCAGAAGGGTTGAAATGCCGGAGAATCGGATGTGACGTTAGCAAAAACTTGAGCTGGCAAAAAGAAGAGTCACACTCTGATGTCCCCTCGAAGGGAGCGTCTTTGTGGAGAAGGCACGTAAGCGGGTTAGCAATGTCAGCAAAACGGGGAATGAAGCGGCGGAAATATGAGCACAGTCCTAGGAAGCTTCGGAGTTCCTTCACGTTCTGAGGTGTTGGAAACGATGCAACGGCCGCAGTCTTTTGAGGGTCAGGTCTGACGCCTTCACGATCGACGAGGTGTCCTAGTACCAAAATCTGGCGCTCACCGAAGCGACACTTCTTCGAATTAAGTACTAGACCGGCGTTGTTGAAGCAGTCAAGCACGAGAGCGAGGCGTTCGTTGTGCTCTTCGAATGTCCGGCCAAAAATGACGACATCATTGAGGTAGCACATACATATTTGCCATTTTAGTCCCCGTAGGATAGAGTCCATAAATCTCTCAAAAGTTGCAGGAGCATTGCAGAGCCCGAAAGGCATTACATTAAATTCAAACAGGCCGTCGGGTGTGATAAATGCCGTTTTTTCCTTGTCGTCAGGGTGCATAGGGATCTGCCAATATCCCGATCGCAGATCGACGGATGAAAAATATGATGCCGAGAACAGACAATCTATGGCGTCATCGATCCGCGGAAGGGGATACACATCCTTCTTTGTTGCAGCATTCAGACGGCGATAGTCGACGCAAAAGCGAAATGTACCATCTTTCTTCTTCACCAGAATTACAGGGGCGGCCCAGGGACTGCATGACTCTTGAATAACACCCTTTTCCAGCATATCCCGAACCTGCTCACTGATGACCTGGCGTTCTGTTGGTGACACTCTGTACGGCTTCTGTCGAATTGGGTGTGAGTAGCCTGTGTCAATGCGATGCCGGGTACGTGCCACGGGAATGCACCGTGAGCCGCTAGGCTCGGAAAAATCAAATATGGAAGAATACTTGACCAGTAAGGCCTCCAAAGCGTCACGCTGGTCCCTGGTTAGAGAGCGGCTGATCATCCGATGTAGTTGCGAGTCAGGGGCTGGAGCGGCAGCACTTTCGCCGGGTGCATCAGTAACCAAAGCCACCGACGGGGCGTCGTCTTGGCTACAGGTCGCAATCTTCATATTCACAGGCAACACTACTGGTTGCGAAGAACAATTAATGGCCCACAGCCGTGAGCAGCCCTTGACCACCGACAGTAGGCAATGAGGAACCAGAATGTATTTCTTTGCACAGTTAGAATAAAGCGGTGCCACTGTAGCGTCGAAGGTGTCGGAAGCACGGCTGGGGCACAAAACTGGGACGCACACCATAGACAAGGCTGGCACATTGGTATCCTCTGTTACACAGAACACATCTTCACGGACATGCGGCTTCTCTAAGAGTCCAGAAGGAAGGGAACCATCAACGCAGAGTTCCCCAGAGCGGCAGTCGACCGTAGCGCCACACATTCTCAAAAAGTCAATACCTAGAATTATGTCATGCGTGCATCGCGAAAGCACTGCAAACTCCGCTGCGAATACCGTTCCACCCAGGGACACCGAAGCACTACACATTCCCAGGGGACACAACACCTCACCACCCGCGCCATGAAAATTCACATTTCTGTCCCAAACAAACATAACTTTGCGTCCTAACCGCTTCTTAAACGATAAACTCATTATTGAAATGGTTGCCCCGGTATCCACTAAAGCCATTGTCGCCACACCATCCACAAGCACATAGACCGTGTTCTTTAACATAACAACAGATGGAGGAATTTCTTCAGGCAGCGCACAGTCTCCAGCGGCCTGACCTCCAGCAGCCGCGCTGACTAGTTTTCCGGCAAAGGCGATGCCGACCGCCTTCGTGGTCGTGGTGACGGAAAGCGGCGCGCAGAAGAGGCAGGTGGTGGTGAGACACTTCGTTCGGAAGCAGGAGAGTTGTTGCGCGGTCCATTGGTCTGGGGATATTCATACGAAGATGGGGGCCATTGCCAATTAGAGTCGTAGAAACGGTTACGTGGCGGAGCATTTTGGACGGGCCTATCGTAACGGGTGAGTGGGCGGCTGCGGCAGTATCGAGCTATGTGCCCCTCAATGCCGCAGCGTCGGCACACGGGGGCTGTGCGACGAAAAACTTGTTCCCTGGAGGGCTCCGAGGAGACAGGGTGCATTGGGTAGCGAAACTCATCTTCAGGTTTTCGGGTTGGACGCCGGAAATAGCGAGCAGGTGGTGGTTGAGGATAGTACTCATAGTGCTGATCATAGGGCGACAAGAAGTTAGTAGGGCGCGAGTCGTAGCGAGGCGGGTGACCAGGGCTATCGAACCTTGGCGTCGGGCTGTTGGAGTAAGCGTCCGCCTGTGCCGTATTGATAGAATTCACAACGGGCATCGACGGGAGCAAGGAGGCAGGCCCTCGAGAGCCGACAACGTCAGAGGGCAATGATGATGGAGACCGTACAGGGGGCTCAAACCGCTGCAGTTCCTCACGAACTATTTGCCGGATCGTCGACGACAAGTCCATGAAGTTGTCTTCAATGCTCGCCACAGATGGAACGTTGGCGAGCCGCCCAAATTTTGGCGTTATGCGACGAGTCTTCAATGTCTCGAATGTGCGAACATGCCGAATGACATCACAGACGGCGTTCAGGTCACCTTTAGCAATTAGAAAATTATAAACATCACCTGCGATGCCCTTCAGAAGATGTCCTACTTTATCTTCCTCGGTCATATTAGCACTTGCAGTTTTACATAGCTTCAGGACCTCCTCAATGTAAGTTGTGCATGTTTCCCCAGGTAGCTGAGCTCTGTGCGTAAGCGTGTGTTCAGCTCGCTTCCTTCGTGCAAGACAGTCACCGAAGCACTGCCGCAATTCAGTAACAAAACGGTCCCAGGTGGTAAGAGAGTCTTCGTGGTTTTCGAACCAAACAAGAGCGGTATGGGTTAGGAAGAAAACCACGTTTGCGAGCTTAGCGGCGGCGTCCCATCGATTGTAGCGGCTCACCCGTTGGTAGTGGCTCAACCACTCGTCAACGTCCTCGCCTGCCGCTCCCGCGAAAGTCCGGGGCTCCCGATAGTGATGCGAAGAACTGTTCGCTGCACCCGCAGGCCGATCTTCAGCCTGGATCACCGCGTCACCACGGGCTGCTTGCGGGTCATTGGCCGATTGCATGGCGCTGGTTTGCGGTTCGAGGCCCGCAAGGCGACTACTCCGGCGAGGCTCCAGTTGTGTCGGTGCTGTCTGTAGCGCCAGGGATCGTTACCCGGCTTCTCCACCACAATGTTACGCCCTTAGCGTCGCGACGGAGACGTTCTAGTCGGTTCAGTACGCTGGTAACACGGTTAGCGGGAACGACACAAGTGCCACCAGACAAAGGTCGAACGGGCGCGCACACTTCTTCTTCCTCTTCCTTCTTTCTTCCTCCGTGCTCTGTTTTAGAACAAGTCCGTAACAATATGTTTGTGGACCTTACGCAAAAAAGCGGCTCCATCTGACCGGCACCGTATGCATAGAAAGCCTCTCTGAGATTTTTGCCATTTCGGTAATGTGCGCGGTGAGTAACCCTAGCCTTTACTCTTTTCTTCTCTTCAAATACCTGCATTCGAGCTCTATTACACACGCTGCTTTAATACGATGACACAAGCTGGCCATTTCTTTTCGCAGACGTACCACGCCGTATTCGTAATGAGACATACCGTCAATTTCGGTAAGCTCTGCGAGAGAACCAAGCTTCTTTGCGTACCCATCTTTGTCCTATGGAGACCTAACGAACAATAAACATTATCAAATTTGCGATGGCTTTGCGTCCCTTTTCATAAACGCATTTATTAAGAAGTTATTATTGCATTTTCATAATCTGAACTTTGTGAAAATGCGCGTATTTGCAACCGGAATCATTCAAACATAATCTGTAGCTGTGAATTACACTTTCTGGCTAGTGCCTTTCTGCCTTACCTACATTGCACCATATATAAAGTTTCTTATTTGTGTGCCGAGCATGAACAATGTTTTCCTCACAGGTTTTGTGGCTTTGCAAAAGAGCTCTTACGCCTCCATTGGAAGATATTAAACGGCCTTTTGAGGTACAAATAGCTTCCCTCAGTCTAAAGGGAAAAAGCTAAGAATGATAGGTTGGCATTTGATGTGGGGAAAGCGATCTGGTCTATGGCATGGGATATGCTTTCGTCAACCTAGTTTAAGCCAAAGTGAAACATACTATTCAAAACGGAGCAGATCTTGTCGTTCTCATTCGGCCCACGCTTCGTTAGAACTATCGGCATAAAGTATAAGATATGTTCTCTCGGGAAATACGATCGCCAGTTTCGTTTATTCTGTGTAAAAGAGCCCCGATCCAATGAGGAACACCTTACACCTGCAGTGCCTCAAATGTACGAATGCTTTCTTCAACTGAACTAGGATGACCGCAAAAAACTGCAACTTGATATTTCACTGAATTTTGGGCCACCTTCACTTCATTAACCGCTGTAATCAGTTCGTTATGCCTAAATTAAAACTTTTCATGAGTTTGTGGCGTGAAACTCATTGTCATTGTTGGAAGCCCCCCTTTTGAGAGGCTAGTATTCAATTCATACATCTACAGACATTATCAAAAGCTTCGGAACATGAAGGTATTATTGACACAGTCAAAGATTGCATCGTTTGCTGGCTTGGAAGTACCAGCAAAAGAATATCATCTGATGTTTTTGCAAGACGGTTTATGTGCTGAACCTACCTGCACCAATGAACAAAACGGTGTTTGATACATGTTTGAAGATGCCGTATTTACGTGCCCACCCTTTGACGCATTTTTGTTATTTGGTGGGGTACTACTTTTCAATTATAGGTTTTAAAGCATTCCACTCATGTCAATCTATCGAGGGACGTCTCGGTAGCGCAAACAATGCTTAGCCCAGCGATCTTGACTGAGACTAAACAGCATCCCTTCCTTTTCTGTGCCCCTATTAATCTCGACAGGCGCCCACATCCAGTTCGCTGCGCTACACGGCTTCTACGTGAATCTCATCATCTCCATGCTATTCTTCCTGAGCGTCGTAACGGCAAGTGGATGTGCTTCCTATAGCACATAGCCAGACAGAAAATCATACAGATATTACATTTTCCGATTTTCAACATCAGTGTTTGTGAAATGATAGCAAAATACATGGCGGTTAGCACTGTGTGTGAGAGGATGCTGTGAAATTGAATCCCAATTTCAGTCTCGAACGACTTGCAGACGGATGCGAAATGGTAAGCGAAGGGTTAATCAGTTTGAAGATCTCCAGGCGGTCGAACCTGTTCTGAAGCTATCAACTTCTTTTTCTTCCTCATCTTCAAACGTGGCCTCAGTCGGGACTACACGACGACTCGAAACCTGGCGCAGTATTGATATCGCAATAACTTTAAGCCGGCACTTTGGCTCAAAACAGTGCTTCAAGGTGGAAGCCTTTCCTGCAGCACTGCTTAGACATTGACTGCGAGGCCGTTAGAGGTTGACTAGAATTGTGGCAGATACAGCGCCTTTTCTTTGCTGTCAACTCATTTTAAATGCTGCGGATGCCGGCTGTACTGCGTTCATGGAAGCACCAAATGAAAGGAGTCACACGGACGCCTGGATCGAACGCCCGGCGGGGTCATATTCGTATACGAGTGAAGTGATGGGATGTGATAACAACTTTAATTTTCCACCAGAAAATGAGGCCCCCAATCCGCGCCCCCAGCACACAGGCCTAAGAGACGGGAGCCGAGACCTCCGCGTTCAGAAGCAGGCAAGGAGGCCATGGATCTCCGCGGCTTCTTCCGCCAGGCGGATGGCTTGTTGGTGTGGAGCAGGGACGTCGCTCCGCAGCAGGGATTACCAGGCTTCTCTACAATTTATGTTTGTTTTAAGACACTGGGGAGCTAGCACATTCCCAGATTATATGGTCGAGGGTGCCTCTCTCCCCACAGTGCTTGCATTTATCGTTTAGTCTATCGTCCATTGGGACATAATATTGCGAGACCGGGTTTACAAAGTTGCCAGCTTGCAGGCGCCGCCATGCGACTGCCTCCCAATCGTTTAGAGCTTTATCCGGTGTTAGCACCAGTTTCCTGCTTAACCTGTAATTTTTAAGAATCTCCGTATAATTTTGCAGACGCTCGTTCATGTTCCGGCAGTCGGGCGGCTCCACAGTTATCCAGAAGTAGAGAGCTCGGTTAACTCGTGGGCCGCTTCGTTGCCAGGAACGAACTTGTGTGCAAGGGTCCAAATTAGGCGAAGTTTCCTGTTGTGTCGTGTAGTGGCCAGACTCTACCCTTTCCAAGATTCCAAATAGCCGTCTTGCTATCGCTGATTATAAAATTTGCTTGCGTTCGACGCAAGAGAGCGCTATTGCAACTTCAGCCGTTTCGGCTTTGCGGCTTCTAATGGTGGCGGCTGATACCGGGGCACCTCGGCCGTCAACCACCCAGGCAACCGCCGCCCCCGTTTTGCCACTGGCCGCATACACGTACGCAACCGACTTGCTGTCCATCGAATCGAAGCGTCTGATTAGTGCTTCTGTTATCTTCTCCCTCCTCTCTGTGTTGAATATGTGATGCATGTTACGAGGAACGGGGGAATGATTATATATTCTCGGCAGTCCTGTGGGATAGTTGATTTCGCTCGTAGTCATGTATCTGTCTGCAGGACTACCATTTCGAGTATAGTTCTGCCTGTGGTCGTTCGACCTAATCTTTCTAGCTGCGAACCTCTCACAGCCTCCGCTACTTCGTCCCAGCTATTGTGCACTCCCATAGAAAGGAGCTTCTCTGTGGTTGTGGTAATTGGTAAACCCAGGGCCCTCGTTATGCACCGTCGAATCAGATAGTCTAACCTCTTCTTCTCCTCCGACCTGATATTTAGGAACGGCGTGGCATAGCTCACGCGACTTATTACGTAAGCTTGAGTCTTTTTAGGCAAGCTTCTTTCCTTCAGGCCTCGTCCTTTCAACGCAATCCTTCTAAACATTCCAATAGCTTGCGTGGCGAATCCCTCTAGCTTTTTCATTGTTCCATCATTATATCCATTCTCCTGAATGGATAGTCCTAAGATTTTGATGTGATCTACCTTTGGAACTTGTTTTCCTTCAACTTTGATGTCAAATTTCCAGCTGGTCTTGCATCGGAGTGACTTTGGGTTATGGATGAATAATTGCGATTTTTGCGGCGAGCATGCGAGCAGAATTGGTGCAGCAGATGCGACGAGATGGAAGGGGGCATGAGCCTTTCCAGAACGTGGGATCTGCTGAGACACCTATTAGATCCGACTAACTCAAAATCCCAGTCAGGAATTAAATTATCAAAAGCCAGGCACGCGTTTAAGTGTACAGACGCGGAATTTATGGATGCACTAGTCAACATGTACATTGGTGATACTCACAGTGCCCCCCTCCCAGAGTATGACAGAGCCCCAACGAGGAGCTGGACGCAGCCATCACGGAGGCGGAGGTCAGGGCAGAAATATTGGGACTAAAAACGAAATCGGGCCCAGGCCTGACGGAATAACTAACAAATTTTTAAGAAACCTAGATGATGACTCCATCAGCGCTCTTACTGAGTATATGCAAGAAATTCGGACTAAAGGCCACCTGCCTGGGCAGTGGAAGTCGGCAAAAGTAATTTTAATCCCAAAGTAGGGCAAATCTCCAAAACTAAAAAATCTAAGACCTAATTTTCTAACCTCATGCATGAGCAAATTCATGGAGCATGTAGTCGAGACACGACTGACGCGCTTTATGGAGAAAACCGACCTGTGGCCGCACGAGATGGTCGGCTTCCGACCGGATTTCAGCACGCAGGACGTGATGCTCCGAAACAAATGCGAGATAATCGACTCGCGTTCTAGAGATGCCAAAGTGATTCTCGACCTGGACTTGGCAAAGGCTTTTGATAAAGTTAAAACACGAAGCGATTCTCCATGTTCTCCAAGAAATCGGAGTAGGTGCACGAACATACGAGTACATCAAGGACGTTTTGTCAAACAGAACTGCCCGCATGAAGTTTCAAGACATTTAGTCTCCCACAGTGAAGTTAGGGAGCAGAGGCACGCCGCAGGGCTCGGTTCTCTCCCCGTTCCTTTTCAACGTGGAGATAAGGGGCCTCCCAGAAGCTCTGAGAAGCATAAAGGGGCTAAATTTCAGTATTTAAGAGGATGACATCAATTTCTGGATTAACCAGGGTAGTGATGCGAGCACTGAGGAGCGCGTGCAGGCTGCGGCGGACACTCTCTTATACGAGTGAATCTCCCTGTTACATCATCAACGGTCATAACACCATGACCAGATGTGACGTCATTATCACTTCTGGATATTAGACATAGCCGGACATGCCGTCGTGATGAGGTCACATCCGGTCATGAAATCACGGCCGATGACGTCCCCATATGATGGGAACATACTCATGTGTTATTACTCATGACTATTTAGTCATTACTTAAGACTAATTAGAAGTTGATAATGACTAGTGAATCATTAGTTAGTACTAGTTAGTGACTAGTTAGCCAGTAGTACTACTTAGAGGATTAGCCTGATTGGGTATTTATTTAACTAAGTCAACCCATAAGCACTTTGGGTACTACCACATTAACCCTCAAGTTCAAGATTACTTTATTGCCATCGATGTAGAGGCCCCTCCGCTCCCTCAGTAAGAACCTAGGGGGCCTTCAAGGGAGAGGGAACCCCGCAGTGGGACGTCTTTCGCAAAGCGTCCCGTGCCAGACGGATTACTCCAGCTTGAAGCTCCGGAGGAGGGCATCCCAGGTTTCTTTCTCTCTGATTCCATCAATATGCCCGGGAGAATCGGGGCATTCCCAAATGAGATGATCCTGATTGGCTATTCCGCATTTGGTGCAGAATGTTGGAGGTTCCTCTCCTTTCCGGTGTAGATAAGATGGAAAGAATCGATTTGTTTGTAATTTTCCCCAGTATCTGCGCATGTTAGGCGTGAAAGGCCGATCTGGAGGTGGGAGGTCTAATATTTCATTTCTGCGTGCAGCTGTGATTTCCGTGTACGTGATGAGCGGAAAAATTACGGCGTTTTAATGCACTGCCGTTCGCGAGCCTCATGACCAGCTCAACCAATCGGTTCTCGAACGGCGGTGCATCACAACAAACGTATAATAATAATTGGTTCACAAGAAGGGAAAGACGCAGTATCTGTCTCACTTGTTTTCTGTGGACACCGCAATCGAGCCGCAAGGGAAGGGAGGAAGGTGGGAGTGAAAGTGGAAAGAGAGAAAGAGGAGCAGTAGTGGAGGTCTACGGAGTAATTTTGACCACCTGGGAATCTATTTCGCTCCTACGTTGCACTCCTTCAGACATTCGAGTACTGCCCTGTGTTCCACATTATCTAAAGCCTTCATGAGATCCAACCCTAGAATCGCGCTTGTGCCAGTCTGTTCTCCCTTATCTAGAATACTGTGTTTCAACTGAAGCATCACATATTTTGTGGTGAGACCCGGCCTGTACCCAAACATTTCGTCTGGCCAAGGCCCTTATCTTTCTATGAATTTAGAGTCTTTTCTACACTACCTTTTACATTCTCCATAAGCAGGCCTGTGACGTCACCCCTCAATTGACCAACTGTAAAGCTGGAAAAGCGGGACATTTTTGTCGACACATTCTTGATGACAACGATGAGCCATTAAAGGCTGCTGGCTTAAAAGTGCAGTATCTCTGTACAAAACACGTAGAAGAGCTGACGACTGCTCTCGCGGTGTCACGCTCCGATTCAAAATACATAATTACCGACTCGCGAGGGGCCTGTCGGAGCTTCCAACAAAGCTGGACTCCCTTCCTTGCCTATAAAATGTACTCAAATCGCATGCGGGGTACGGCCCCCGCACGCCGTTACCTTATATGGGATCCTGCTCATCAGGGTTTGGCAGGAAGCGAGGCAGCAGATACAGCCGCCTGCGCGCTCTTTTAACGGGCTATTTTTTAGAGCGCAGCTCTTTGGCGTCCGTTCCTGGGTTTCGCGTCGGCGTCGGCCTTGTAACCAGCTCCGCCCCCCTTTCATCCCCCCAGCTCTAGCAGCGACCAACTGATACCTCTGGATGCCGCTGACGCCGCTAGAGAGTCAAGATAACGTGACTGCATAGAACACCGTCGCCGCCATGCAGAAAGAGGAGGGTAGGGTCCCTCCCCCCTCCCCCCCCTGTTCCTGTGTGGCGGATAGGGTGCTCTTCAGTTGCCGACGCGCCGGTTATTTCACGTAGGCCCCGGCACGTCGACGAATACGTGACCACCTTCCCGCGGCTAGACCTGGTTCTTGGCGCTGCGGAAGCGAGGGTATCATATTGTTTGCGTCGGCATCGGCGGCGTTGTCCCTGAAACCAACTCCGCAGCTGGGGTTGACTCACTATCGGCGTCAGCAGCATCAGTCAGTCGCTGCTATCTCTTCCCTCCTCCCTTTATCGCTTTGTCCGCTTGCTGCGCGCGCTTCTGCCCCCATCGTTTGCCGCTGGGTGTACACGCCGCCCCCCTCCCCCGTCTTCCTGCGAGTCTCCGGTTGTCAAAGCGCCGGCTCGAACTTAATTCCTTTCTTCGCTCCTCCTCCAAGTGTGACAGATACTGCGCCTTTCCCTTCCTATGAACCAACCAACCAACCCGAATCCAATCCGGGAGGACTGGGAGGCGATTATGCTCGACTGCCATGACTTACAGGCCCAACAAGCCTTAGTCGGGGGCGCCCGGCCGGCGGTAACCACCACTGGGGTCCAAAACTAGGGACCTCCACCTAGTGCTTGTAAGGACCGGTCTCTAAGGGCTGATCCAAACATACCTCCTGGCCCTTGTAAAGCCAAAAATGTTCTTACCACCACCACCACCTGACTTTCATGCTGTTCATGCTGAAAGCCTCCGTGGCGCTGATGGCTCATAATAATTGTCGGGAGAAGTCTTAGTGGAAGAGCCAAGTATACTAATTGGTTCACAAGAAGGGAAACGCACAGTATCGGTCACACCAGCACTGTAAGGGAAGAGAGGAGGGCGGGGAGAGAAATTGGAAAGGGAGAAGAAGGCGTAGCGGTGGGCTACGGGGTAATTTCGACCACATGGGTATCTTTAACTTTCGCTGACTTCGCACAGGACACGGACACCTCTTCGTTTCGCTTCCGTCGACAAGCGGAAGTTTGCTACCTTGCGTCTCGCACGTATGCAGGCGAGGCACCTCGGCTCCGTCAGTTTTTGACAAGAGCCACCGACCAATTCATCAAACCCCGCAAATTTGACATCCATCGGACGCAGCAAGTTGCCCGGCACACAGGGACACCACTTCAATCCCGGTGGGCAAATTTTTCACCACTTTACAGCTGACTTTCACTCGCGTTCGCTGGCGCCGCCGCTAAGCCTAACAGCTGCGCCGGCGTCCGGCGGCGAGGAAGCCACTCTCGCATCAACATGGCAAACGCCCTGCCTCAACGCGGCTACGACCCGGACGCCATGACCTGGTCGACAGTTCCTCAAGCCGGGGAACCCAATTCGGCACCATCGGACCAGCTCCGGGACTCAAATCTCCTCCGTCTCGTTGAGAGCTGCTCTCAGCGCCGGAAAGCGCAGATGACGGCAGACGCCAGGTTGACATCCGGCAAGTCAACCCCACCTCAGCACGACCGTGTCTCGCACGCGGCCAAGGATCGCCAACCCAAGTCATCGTGGAGGCCTAGACTTCTCCACAAATTCCGCCCGACGATTTCGTCGTGATCATCAAGCCCCGAACCGCTGTGGCCATCGGGACTGTGCCCAACATACCACCCTTATGGAAGATCGTGTACGCCTCCCTTTGGAGTGGAGATGCGAACATCACGTACGCCCTCTTCCTAAAAACATGACACGTGAAGACCACAATTGCCGGCGCCTGGCGCGGGCGGAAACCCTGGGCCGCCATTATGGGTCGAAACCCGGCATTTACTACGTGAACGCCTGCTGCCCCCACCATGGGGGATGGTACACGGCCGCAGTGGTCCACCAGTCCAAAACTGTTAATGGGCTTACATTTCGCGCCCGTGACATAACCTACGCGGAGGAGGTTGCCATTGCGCTGGCAGCTACCCACAGTGATTCCAAAACAATTATCTCCGACTCGCGTGGGGCCTGTCGGAACGTCGAGCAAGACTGGGCGCCATACCTGGCCTACCGACTACTTCAAAATTGCACCTACACTGGGGACACCGCTTACCGGAAACTAGAATGGGCTCCTGCTCATATGGGTCTCAAGGGGAATGAGGCAGCCGACGCCGCAGCCCGCGTGCTCTCTTTCCGGGCTTCCCATCTCGACCCCCTAGATCAGGATCTCGAATTCGAACCCGCGTATTCTTTTAAAGACATTGTTCTTTACTATCAGTCTTGTCATAGCCTTTACCCTCGCCCGAGTAAAGGTCTATCTAAGACAGAGGAGCGGCTTCTACTCCGTCTGTATACCAACACTTTGCTGTGCCTGGCAGCACTAAAACATTTTAATCCCTCCTTCACGGGCAGTTGTCCGCACTGTGCGGAGAAATCTTCAGACATCTACCACTTGGTGTGGGCCTGCCCATCCAACCCAGCTATTCCTCCTCACCCCAACCCCACTCGGGAGGACTGGGAGGCGACCCTGCTCGGCTGCTATGACCTGCAGGACCAAAGGCCTTTGTCCAGCGCGTCCGGGCAGCGGCCGACGCCACTGGGGTCTCGTACTAGGGACCCCACCCAGTATCTGTAAGGGCTGGATATCAATAGTTCCGACCGATGCATACATCCACCCCTTTTAAATCAATAAGCATTTGTCACCACCACTACCGTCGACAAGCAGCCGCCGCGGTCAAGATAGAACCCGGGTAGTCCGGCACAGTAGTCTAGCGTCTTGCCACTAAACCACTGCGGCTGGGCATAAACAAGGATTTGGGGATAAGCACTCTGATTCGATCTCGACCGCGGCGGCTGCGTTTCATTGCAGGTGAAACGAAGAGGTGTCCATGTGGTGTGCCACGTCAGCGCAAGCGGGGAGGATGGCTGGTCGGCCCTGATGGGGCTGGGATAGGTAGGTCACCGCTACTGGCGGCGGGGGCTAGCCTGCCACCGTATTTTTATCTGTTGTAGGCCGTCATTGCACCCACCACCGTTTCAGTGGTGGAAGACGGCTGTAGCCTCGCGCGTCTTTCTTTCCCTCTTCTTTTTCTTTCCTTCTCTATGTTCTCTCTTTTGTCCGCACGAGGCAGCGGAGGTGGCTCAGATACGGAGCCAGTAGCAGGCCCGAGCTTTTTCGTTCCCTTCTTCCTGCAGCCACAATAAAAACCACCGCCACAGCGAACAGGTTGTTGTAGCGACTGTATGAAGATGAAAAATAGAATGCGCGGGCGTGCTATTTATTGTCTCTGTATAGTGCGTACAGAGCAGAAAATAGAAAAAAAAATTTGGAGGATGCTTAAGCTTCGCCTTCAAGAGTGGAACGCGATAGCGTTATTGCACCTCGTCGAGAAAAACTTATTAAACGCAAGGGTATTGGGGCATCCTCGCACCGGTACCCGCGCGGCCCGAAGGGAAGAAGCGGGTGAGCGAAGATAGTGATCTAAAGAAAGGAAAGACGCTTGATTCTACAACCCGTGAGGGTGCACGGCGAAACGTCAGGGGCGAGTGGCGCGCCACGTGTCGGGGCAGCGCCGCACATTGCGAGGAGGGGTTCTTCTGTGTTTGCCGCAAGATGGCTCTGCATGTGCGCAGAGCGCAGAAGAAATGTAGCGGAAACGTACTTCGCTACTCGTGTAACTGCGACTTCTGTAAGTAACATGCTCATAATTACCGATATACACCGCAGTATAACGTTCTGCGGCACGTTTCTAATGCAACACCGCATTCACTAGAAGCGCTTTTGTACCGCTTTCAAGCATCGAAACTGAAAATAATGATGGGATTCCACTTGATACGGTTATGCTAATAGGCCTGCACAGTCTATGGCGGTCCAGAATGGCGGGTTTTCACTGTGACCCTGACGCCCGCCCTGCAAGGCTCTACTTCCGCGAGAGTATACACGCATTGGTTGAAATGCACAAATTGAAGACCACTGTGCCAGACTGGATTTTAAGAGTCGAACCACTATGCGAGCTGAAGGAATTTTAACTTGACAAAGGCAACTCGTATGAGCCTGCCGGCTTTTGTATTAAGTGTCATGCTTGTGGTAACCGCTCTGCTGTGAGCATTTGATTGTAGCGCGTTTTTGTTGGTTTTGTTGTGTGTTGGTGATGACCGGCAATAAAGAAAAAAAAAAAAACTCGTGGCTGAGTGGTAGCGTCTCCGTCTCACACTCCGGAGACCCTGGTTCAATTCCCACCCAGCCCATCCTGGAAGTTGCTTTTTATTTATGAAGTGCATGCCGGGATTTATCGCTCATGGCCAACGCCGCCGACGACACCGGCTTTTCTGTGACACGAGCTCCTGAACGCTACCGCGTTAAAAATTCACAGTGGCTTAGCTGTAGTTAAGCCTAGGAGTGCGAAATCAGTATCCTTGGCTACGCCATTCCTCTTCAGTTTCTTGAGCACGTTTGTAATCGTCTTATTGCATTCTTGCGCTCGGCACTGGTTACAGAGGACCTTGATAAGCATGTAGAGATAGTCCAGAGCTGACAAGAAGTCCCACCCCGGTAAGTTTTGTTTTGCTTCGGTGGCTGGAGAAGAAGTACGCATTCGTCTAGCCGCATCTTGAGCACGACGTCTGGCTCGACGCTCTTCACATTGTTCCTCTGTCTGTAGCTCGCTGTCATTTGCTGGCTTCACACTGGCGAGCCGCCTTCTCCCTTTGCTTCTCAGACAGCATGACGAACTGTCTTGCTGTTGTTGTGGCTGTAGGAAGAAGGAAAAGAAAATTCACGGGACCTGATTGATTGATTTATAGGAAGGGAAAAGGCATGGTATCTGTCTCACTTATTTTCTGTGGACACCTCAACCACGCCGTAAGAGAAGGGAGGAAGGCGGGAGTGAAAGTGGAAAGAGAGAAAGAGGAGTCGTAGTGGAGGGCTACGGAGTAATTTTGAGCACCTGGGGATCTTTAACCCGCTGCCTTGTACGCACAGACGACAGGCGGCAGTTCCTGGCTCTACGAGGTGGGGACGGTATGCCAACGTCGCTTTCGGCGGGGGCTAGCCATCCACCGAATTTTTATCTGTTGTAGGCCGTCATTGCACCCGCCCCCGCTTCTTTTTCTTTCTTTATTTTCTCTTCTGTCCGCACGAGGCAACTGAGGTAGAGAAAATAAAATGAGGCAGCGGATGAGACGCCCGACTATTGTGCCGAAGTACACCCGGGTTATAACCCGACCTCGGCGGCTGCGTTTTGATGGAGGCTAAATGAAGATGCATCCGTGTGCTGTGCGATGTCAGCGCACGTTAAAGATCCCCAAAGGGTCTAAATTACTCTAAGGCCCTCCACTACGGCTCCTCTTTCTTTCTCTCTACTTTCACTCCCACCTTCCTTCCTTCCCTTACGGCACGGTTGAGGCGTCCACAAGAAATGTGAGACAGTTACCGCGCCTTTCCCTTCCTCTAAATCAATCGGTCTAAATCAATCAGGCAGCGCAGATGGCTCAGCTTCCGAGCCAGCAGCAGGCCCATGCACATACTTTTCCTTCTTCCTACAGCCGCAATTATTATAATTAATAATTATAATTGGTTCACAGGAAGGGAAAGACGCTGTATCTGTCACACTTGTTTCTATGGACACCTGAACCGGGCCATAAGGGAAGGGAGAAAGGTGGGAGTTAAAGTTAAAAAGAGAGAAAGAGGAGCTGTAGTGGAGGGCTATGGAGTAATTTCGACCACCTGGGGACCTTTAACTTGCGCTAACAACGCACAGCACACGGACGCCTCTTCGTTTCGCCTCCATCGAAACGCTGCCGCCGCAGTCGGGTTCGAACCCGGGTACGCCGGCACAGTAGTCAGGCGTCTTACCACTGCACCACCCCGGCGGGGCACAGCCGCAACAACACCAACAGAAGAGAAAATAGAGAAGAAAGTAAAAAGAAGAGGGCGAGAAAGACGTGCGCCGCAACAACAGCCATAGTCCACCACCGAAGCAGTGGCGGGTGCAAAAACGGCCTACAATAGATAAAATTCGTTGCCTGGCCAGCTCCCACCGCAAGCGGCGTTGACCTACCGTCCCAGCCCCGTAGGGCCAGTAACTGCCACCCTTCATCACCTCCCTTCCGTCTTGGCATGTTTTATACAGCGCAGCCTCCCATCCTCTACTTACCCAAAAGTGTCTCCTGTGAAAAACGACACCACCTGTTAGACCTCAGCAAACATACTGAGAGAAGCGCCAAACGCCCGGGGGGGGGGGCTACGAGCCACGATACTCTAAAAAGCGGACTTGGTGTCCCATTTTCGCCTTGCTTATTATTTCACAGCACCTTTTAGACTACAGTGCACCTAGTGGTAGAAGTGCGAAACGCCCGGCGTGGCTACGAGCCACGCTACGCTGTCCTTGTTGTTGTTGTTGTTGTGGCTGTAGGAAGAAGGAAAAGAAAATGCACGGGCCTGCTACTGGCTCTGTAGCTGAGCCACCTCCGCTGCCTCGTGCAGATAGAAGAGAATATAGAGAAGAAAGAAAAGCAAGAGGGAAAGAATGACGCGCGCCGCAACAACAGCCGTCGTCCACCACCAGCGTTGGTGTGTGCAATGACGGCCTACACCAGATAAAAATTCGGTGCCAGGCCAGCCCCCGCCGCAAGCAGCGGTGACCCACCTGCACCAGCCCCATCACAGCTGAGCACCCCTGAAGGGTCTGATTGAGCTGACTTGGTAGCCCAGCTCTCGCGCTGGTATGACGTCAGTAGTCACGTGGTGTAAAGTGCAACTACCGGACCACGATACGCTGAACGCTCGAAACCTGGCGTAGTATTGGTTTCGCAATAAAAGGACGAAAAAGAAAAGATAAAGACTTGTCGCAACATCCGTCGTCCGCCACCGTAGCGGTGGCGGGTGCGGACGGTTTACAACAGATGAACACCAGTGGCAAGCTAGTCCCGTCGCAAGCGCCGGGGACCTGCCAGTCCCAATCCCGTAGTAACCCCGCCGGGGTGACGCAGTAATTACTGTGCTCGACTACTGTTCCCAAGGACGCGGGATCGAATCCTGGCCTCGGCGGCAGCTTTTCGCAGCAGGTGAAAAGCAAGGCGCCCGTGTGGTGTGCGATGTCAGTGCACGTTAAAGAACCTCAGATGGTCGAAATTTCCGGAGTCCTCTACTACGGCGTCTCTCATAGCGCGATTTGATTTTGGACGTTAAACCTCGAAAACGAAACCAAACCAATTAAGCCAAACCAGGAGTGGCCATCCCCGAGCGAATCACCCCCCCCCCCCCTCCCCACTTCAGCGAAAATGCGACTTCGTGGCCAATGTAGCTCTCTCTAGCTTCGAAATAATATTGGTTCACACTTGTTCTGTGGACGCCCGATCCGTACTGTGGATGGAGAGAGAAAGGTGGTAATGAAAGTGGAAATGTCTGTGCGCGAGATGCGTCATGTTTCACAAGATTCTGCGCGATGTGTTCTTGCCCAGTGTTCCTGCCATCTGCAATCCCACACCTAAACGTGCACCAAGGAACGCCACATCCGTCCAAACACTTGCCGTAGAAAGTGAAAGATACAGCGTGAAGGGAGGGGGAAGGGTGGCTGGTCCTGGCCCTGATGGGGTTAGGGTGCCGGCATGGTAGTCACAGCCGCTTGTGGCGGGTGCTAGCCTGCCACTGAATTTCAGAGCGCAGCTCTTTGGCGTCCGTTCCTGGGTTTCGCGTCGGCGTCGGCCTCGTAACCAGCTCCGCCCCCTTTCATCCCCCCAGCGCTAGCAGCGACCGACTGATACCGCTGGATGCCGCTGACGCCGCTACAGAGTCAAGATAACGTGACTGCATAGAACACCGTCGCCGCCATGCAGAAAGAGGAGTGGAGGGTTCGCCCCCCCCCCTGTTCCTGTGTGGCGGATAGGGGGCTCTTGAGTTGCCTACGCGTAGGTTATTTCACGTAGGCCCCGGCACGTCGACGAATACGTGACCACCTTCCCACGGCTAGACTTGGTTCTTGGCGCTGCGGAAGCGAGGGTATCATATTGTTTGCGTCGGCATCGGCGGCGTTGTCCCTGAAACCAACTCCGCAGCTGGGGTTGACTCATTATCGGCGTCAGCAGCATCAGTCAGTCACTGCTATCTCTTCCCTCCTCCCTTTATCGCGTTGCCCGCTTGCTGCGCGCGCTTCTGCCCCATCGCCCCCCTCCCCCCTCTTCCTGCGAGTCTGCCGTTCGCCACTGCGAAATTATCTGCCAGTTCTTTCTAAGCCATGAGCGAGACGACCGGTGGAAGTCCTCCGGTTGTTGCTGCTGCTGCTGCTGCCGCTGCTGCTGCTGCTGCTGCTGCTGCTGCTGCTGCTGCTGCTGCTGCTGCTGCTGCTGCTGCTGCTGCTGCTGCTGCTGCTGCTGCTGCTGCTGCTGCTGCTGCTGCTGCTGCTGCTGCTGCTGCTGCTGCTGCTGCTGCTGCTGCTGCTGCTGCTGCTGCTGCTGCTGCTGCTGCTGCTGCTGCTGCTGCTGCTGCTGCTGCTGCTGCTGCTGCTGCTGCTGCTGCTGCTGCTGCTGCTGCTGCTGCTGCTGCTGCTGCTGCTGCTGCTGCTGCTGCTGCTGCTGCTGCTGCTGCTGCTGCTGCTGCTGCTGCTGCTGCTGCTGCTGCTGCTGCTGCTGCTGCTGCTGCTGCTGCTGCTGCTGCTGCTGCTGCTGCTGCTGCTGCTGCTGCTGCTGCTGCTGCTGCTGCTGCTGCTGCTGCTGCTGCTGCTGCTGCTGCTGCTGCTGCTGCTGCTGCTGCTGCTGCTGCTGCTGCTGCTGCTGCTGCTGCTGCTGCTGCTGCTGCTGCTGCTGCTGCTGCTGCTGCTGCTGCTGCTGCTGCTGCTGCTGCTGCTGCTGCTGCTGCTGCTGCTGCTGCTGCTGCTGCTGCTGCTGCTGCTGCTGCTGCTGCTGCTGCTGCTGCTGCTGCTGCTGCTGCTGCTGCTGCTGCTGCTGCTGCTGCTGCTGCTGCTGCTGCTGCTGCTGCTGCTGCTGCTGCTGCTGCTGCTGCTGCTGCTGCTGCTGCTGCTGCTGCTGCTGCTGCTGCTGCTGCTGCTGCTGCTGCTGCTGCTGCTGCTGCTGCTGCTGCTGCTGCTGCTGCTGCTGCTGCTGCTGCTGCTGCTGCTGCTGCTGCTGCTGCTGCTGCTGCTGCTGCTGCTGCTGCTGCTGCTGCTGCTGCTGCTGCTGCTGCTGCTGCTGCTGCTGCTGCTGCTGCTGCTGCTGCTGCTGCTGCTGCTGCTGCTGCTGCTGCTGCTGCTGCTGCTGCTGCTGCTGCTGCTGCTGCTGCTGCTGCTGCTGCTGCTGCTGCTGCTGCTGCTGCTGCTGCTGCTGCTGCTGCTGCTGCTGCTGCTGCTGCTGCTGCTGCTGCTGCTGCTGCTGCTGCTGCTGCTGCTGCTGCTGCTGCTGCTGCTGCTGCTGCTGCTGCTGCATCTGCTGCTGCTGCTGCCAGAGCAGAGGACCAGCGCCGTCGCCGCCAGAATCCAGAGTAGTAAGCGAGGCTGAAGCAGAAGCTCATCGCCGCCGTCGAAAAGACCCTGCCGTTCGCACCGCCGAAGCGGAGGCTGATCGCTACCGTCGAGAGCAACCAGGTGTAAGCGAGGCTGAAGCAGAAGCTCATCGCCGCCGTCGAGAAGACCCTGCCGTTCGCAATGCCGAAGCGGAGGCTCATCGCCACCGTCGAGAGCAACCAGGTGTAAGCGAGGCTGAAGCAGAAGCTCATCGCCGCCGCCGAGAAGGGAGTCTTTGTTAAAGGAATACGTGTGAAAAATAAAAAATAAAATTTTTGTGATAGCGCATACATGTGTTGCTCGATTTCTTTGCCTCAATCTATCGAAAAGGTGAAACAGCTTATTTGCTGCGCTCAAATTTCGCATTAGAAAGTAACGTAATCGTCGGTAATTTTTTACCTGTTGTAAGCCGCCATTGCACCCGCAACCGCTTTGGTGGTGGATTGCGGCTGTTATGGGGCTTCTTTCTCTTCTTTTTCTTTCTTCTCTATTTTCTCTTCTGTCCATAATAGGCAGTGGAGGTGCTCCGCCGGGGTGGTGCAGTGGTGTGACGCCCGACTACTGTGCCGGAGTACTCGGGTTCGAACATGACCTCGGCGGCTGCGTTTCGATGTAGGCGAAACGAAGATGCGTCCGTGTGCTGTGCGATGTCAACGCTCGTTAATGATCCCCAGGTTGTCGAAAGTACTCCGTAGCCCTCCACTACGGCTCCTCTTTCTCTCTTTCCACTTTCAATCCCACCTTCCTCCCTTCCATTACGCCGCGGTGGAGGTGTGCACACAAAACAAGTGAGACAGCTACCTCGCCTTTCCCTTCCCATAAATCAATCAATCAGGGTGCGGAGGTGGCTTAGCTACAGAGCCAGTAGCAGGCCGGTCATTTTCGTTCGCTTCTTCTTACAGCCACAACAACAAAAACAACAAGAGATTCTGCTCCTTTCCTTTACTGTAAACCTATTATAACTATATGTAGCACTGCAACGAACGCCGATAATAGGCAGCTGATGAGGCAAGTCATTGGAAAGGAAGGGTAGGCTTTCATCATTCTTCTCTTAAGAGACACCTTAAATACTATCTAATGTTTTTCCTTTTCTGTTAAGCAAATTAAGAACCTTTCCTTTCCTGTCAAAGTAAAAAAAAGAAGGTTTTACAATTTCTGGTTATGAGAACTTTCTTGCTAAAAGTTATAATGAGCGTAACTAGTATTTGATAAGACCTCCTAAGTAGTCGTTCACAAAATGCTAGTGGAGCTCACCTGTCAGCTTTCTTTTTATGCTACCCAATGACCTGCTCTGAGCCTGAAAATCCGACTTCCCAATTTCATAGAAGGCTGTTTAGCGCTCCTTCGCAGCATTGTCAAAAAGAATCCTATGACTGCACAGGTTGGCAAAAGTAAATATTTATTTGCCAGAACAGAAGCACGTCTCAATGGTGCCTTACAAATTACACGCACAGCGACGTAATCCGTATCCTTGGCATTGATTATAAGGCACGTGGGATAGCATCTTAGTTATGGAGTTCCGCCTTGAACGCCGTGCGCAGCGAGGTGGCTAAGGCTAGTACTTTTGAACTACCCATTCTGGAGAAACGCTACCTTCTCCACAATCCTTTCTGCGACCGAATATGGTACCTCACACATATAACGTATCCTCATTCCAGGTTTTAAGTTCCCTACATTCCCTTGTGACCTCTTTTTTTTTTTTTTGGGGGGGGGGGGGCAGGGCGCATGGAACTGGTATGCCATGCGGTACTCGGCCAGCCGCGTTTGAAGGGTGGGTTCGCCTTCCCTTCTTTGGCTGTCTGCTGCCGGCCGCTAGCTCTGCGATACCGTCTTCGTTTGTTGCAAGATCAGTGTCCAGTGCAGGTGCTCGCATAGTATTTTTGAAGCGAAAGCTTCACTACCCATGTCAGACCGCAGCTTCGCGTGGCTCCGCATAGCCTAGCTCTACGCATGCCCGTGACGTCACATCCAAGGCCAGCTGCGCAGTCTCCTCGCCAAGCTCTGCCGGCGTTGGCTAGCAACGCCTAATAGGTGTGCGACTCCTCATTAAAAATTCCCTATGGCTTAGCTGTAGCTATGCCTGAAACTGTATTTCTATAAAAATGCCTTCTGTTTTGCGTGTATATCCTTGTTTCACCATTATTTGGAAGTGTCGCTTTGCCGTGTTGCTGTTTCTGTAAAAAAAGAAAATAAGAGAAAGAAATGTATACCTGTATTGCTATCGATCGCACCAAAGTTTCCAAGTGTTGGGTTGGCAACCAGGGGCTGAGGAGTGCGGACGCGTTTTGAGCCGGCTCCACACTTTTTGTCTCGATGTGCCAGAAATTTTCACCGGAATTTGGTTTCAGTGGTGCCATTGTGCGTCGGAAGGCGTCGTGATCTTGTGGACACCGAATTTGTGACTGTGAGTGCAGCAGTTTGGTTTTTATTGTCGGTCTTGTGCGGACCACCTGCGAAACGCTAGCGCCCGTTTGGCCTAGCGCGGCTTCGGCCGAGGAGACCGGCCCGGAGGCCCCTTCACCGCTGGTCTACCGCCGCGTTTGTGGACCAAAAATGACGATGCATGTGACCGTAGAAGGTACTGACCTCGATCCAGAAGACTACGACAGCACCTGGGTACAAACGCTCAGGAAAAGGTTGAATCGAAAACCAAGCGGACGCTTCTGAATGATTCCAAGGAGGACAAGGTGGTGCAACACCACGTTCCAAACGGGGAAGCCGCTCATGGCGCTGCTAAAGCAACTAGAAGAAAATTGGCTGAACGATCAATAGCTATGAATCTTCCGAGGTTCCCGGAAGAAGGTATCAAGGTGATTATTAGGCCTCCTGAAGGTCTAGCCGTCATTAAACGCACGTCGGGCCCGCTGCTTAGTCAGGCCCTCGCCATGGCTGCCGGAATCAGCTGGTCGGAGCTGGACTCATGGTGTGTCAACGGAAAGCAAGGTACGGTGCTCTTTCATTCCTTGGACTTTAGTCGAGGCGTGAAGGTAGCCGCAATCCGTTGCTTTAAACTCGATGACAAGGAGCATGAAGTGGTGGCCAATCTGATCGCACCGGAGGATTGCGGCCGAGGAGTCGTCCATGGGATCTGTGACACATTTACGGAAGAACAGTTGTTCAGAGCATTGAGGAAGGATCCACAGAACCCAACGGTCGCTGGGGTGCGGCGGATGGGGAAGACTTCCACTATTATTATCACCTTTTTGAAACCTGAAGTCCCAAGATTTGTCAGGATTGAAGGCATGCTTATGCCATGTCGATTGTTCAAAAAAAGATATGAAGTTTGCTTCAGGTGTGGGGAACTTGGTCATCGCTCAGATGTGTGCGATAGTGAAAAACCTAAGTGCCGTGGTTGTGGGGTGGTATCGCCGCCCGAAGATCACCAGTGCACTCCCCAATGTCGCCTATGTGGAAAGGGCCACCTAACGGGAGACAGACGCTGCAAAGAACTCTTCCGTACACCCTACATTATCAAGAAGAGAAAGTGGGAAGCAAAATTAGCTGCCGAGGAGGCAGCCAAACAGAAGCTAGCCGCCGAGGAGGAGGCCAAGATGCTGCAACAGGTCCGCTTTAGTCGTCGCGATGGGCGTAGTGAGTCCCACAACCGGTCCCAGAGCCGTACAAGAACCCGTTCCTCTTCGTTCCCGCGACTGGAGCCGCCGTCGTCCAAGACGATAATGGAGGGCTCTCGACCAAAGCAGCAGCAGCAGCAGCAGCAGCAGCAGCAGCAGCAGCAGCAGCAGCAGCAGCAGCAGCAGCAGCAGCAGCAGCAGCAGCAGCAGCAGCAGCAGCAGCAGCAGCAGCAGCAGCAGCAGCAGCAGCAGCAGCAGCAGCAGCAGCAGCAGCAGCAGCAGCAGCAGCAGCAGCAGCAGCAGCAGCAGCAGCAGCAGCAGCAGCAGCAGCAGCAGCAGCAGCAGCAGCAGCAGCAGCAGCAGCAGCAGCAGCAGCAGCAGCAGCAGCAGCAGCAGCAGCAGCAGCAGCAGCAGCAGCAGCAGCAGCAGCAGCAGCAGCAGCAGCAGCAGCAGCAGCAGCAGCAGCAGCAGCAGCAGCAGCAGCAGCAGCAGCAGCAGCAGCAGCAGCAGCAGCAGCAGCAGCAGCAGCAGCAGCAGCAGCAGCAGCAGCAGCAGCAGCAGCAGCAGCAGCAGCAGCAGCAGCAGCAGCAGCAGCAGCAGCAGCAGCAGCAGCAGCAGCAGCAGCAGCAGCAGCAGCAGCAGCAGCAGCAGCAGCAGCAGCAGCAGCAGCAGCAGCAGCAGCAGCAGCAGCAGCAGCAGCAGCAGCAGCAGCAGCAGCAGCAGCAGCAGCAGCAGCAGCAGCAGCAGCAGCAGCAGCAGCAGCAGCAGCAGCAGCAGCAGCAGCAGCAGCAGCAGCAGCAGCAGCAGCAGCAGCAGCAGCAGCAGCAGCAGCAGCAGCAGCAGCAGCAGCAGCAGCAGCAGCAGCAGCAGCAGCAGCAGCAGCAGCAGCAGCAGCAGCAGCAGCAGCAGCAGCAGCAGCAGCAGCAGCAGCAGCAGCAGCAGCAGCAGCAGCAGCAGCAGCAGCAGCAGCAGCAGCAGCAGCAGCAGCAGCAGCAGCAGCAGCAGCAGCAGCAGCAGCAGCAGCAGCAGCAGCAGCAGCAGCAGCAGCAGCAGCAGCAGCAGCAGCAGCAGCAGCAGCAGCAGCAGCAGCAGCAGCAGCAGCAGCAGCAGCAGCAGCAGCAGCAGCAGCAGCAGCAGCAGCAGCAGCAGCAGCAGCAGCAGCAGCAGCAGCAGCAGCAGCAGCAGCAGCAGCAGCAGCAGCAGCAGCAGCAGCAGCAGCAGCAGCAGCAGCAGCAGCAGCAGCAGCAGCAGCAGCAGCAGCAGCAGCAGCAGCAGCAGCAGCAGCAGCAGCAGCAGCAGCAGCAGCAGCAGCAGCAGCAGCAGCAGCAGCAGCAGCAGCAGCAGCAGCAGCAGCAGCAGCAGCAGCAGCAGCAGCAGCACCATCAAAAGGAGTGAGTAGTGACTCTCAGGACTCAGCTGAGTTTCAGGCTCTAAAAAAACAGAATCAGTTGTTACAGGCGCAAGTTAAGGCACTGCAGGAACAAATCATTGCGATAGGTAAAATTTCACAACCAATGGAGACCGAAATGCCGGTAGCGGAGGCACCGCAGAAGGAACAGGAAAAGACCCCTAGGGACAGTCCTCCTGCAGCAAAAAAGAAAAGAGGTCCCGAGCCGGATCTCGAAACCCGCGTCCAAGGATTGGAAAAGCGATTCGCTAAAAAAGAAGACGACGACAAAATTTTCCAACAACAAGTTATGACCGCGTTAGAACGCCTGAATAGTGTTATGGCAGAGATGCGGGTCGAAATGGCTAGGAGAGACGAGAGAATTCAGTTGGTTTACCAAGAGATTCATAACATTAAAAATGGCTCTGCATCACCGTAGAAATACCATTTGGCAGTGGAACTGTAGGGGCTTCAGTCGCAAACGCGCGGTACTGGAAACTTTTTTGACGAACATTGACAAACCCGAAGTAATCGCATTGCAGGAGTGCAGTAAGCACGCTAAGCTAGCGAGTTACAAATCATACGCGGGACGAGATGACAACACGCGAGTGGTCACCCTTGTCAAAAGGAATATAACGGTGCTGCAGCATAATACCGGGACAACAAATGTTGACCATATACTAATCGAAATAATCCCACAAAAAAAAAAATTCAAAAGTCTATTCATCCTCAATGTATATAGCCCGCCTCGACAAAAACGTCAATGCAACTTCAATGAGCTATTCGCCAAAGCGCGAGTGATCGCGAAAGGAGGACCCCTGTTGATAGTAGGGGACTTTAACGCGCATCACACGGCATGGGGGTATAGATACACGCAGGTAAAAGGACGTGAACTATGGAACAGCATTCAGCAGAATGGCTTATTGCTTCTGACGGATCCCCTGAAACCAACCCGCCAGGGTAACAGCGTTTCGATAGACACATCTCCGGACTTAACTCTAACCGGAGGCTGCATTTACGCCACGTGGTGCAACACAGGCGAAAACTTAGGCAGCGACCATAAAATTATAGAAATCGTAGTAGATAACGGCCCACCGGTCGTCCGCACCAAAAAGGCAACGTTGGTGAACTGGGAGGCTTTCCGAAATGGCCGCACAGGTGACGAGGAAGGCATAAGTAACATTGACGATTGGAATAAAAAGGTCATTCAGTCGGTCAACGAAGCAACGGAGGAGGTGGAGGTTGACGAGGACATTGAATGAGTAGACCGTCACATGGTCAGGCTCTGGCGTAAAAAGAAGGATCTAGAAACGAGACTCGCACAGAAAAGAGGGAATAGGAACTTGCGCAGAGAACTGGCAGTGCTTAACAAAGAAATTGAAGAATATGCGCTTGTTTTAACGAGGCAAAACTGGGGCAGCATTTGTGAAAAACTGGACAGGAATATCGGGAACGCAAGTACGTGGCACTTACTTCGGCATCTTCTAGATCCCGACAAATCTAAACTGGAGGCCAGGCAGCAAATTCACAGGCTAATACATACCTTCGATGGGACCGCGGCTACTCTAATAGCCCAAGTCCGAGACAGGTATTTGAACTGTGCAGAGGGTATAGGCCAACAAATGCCTGATTACAAGGGCCAGGAAAACCCGGAGCTAGATAGCCCGATAACGGTTGCCGAAGTCCGGGCAGAAATAAATAGACTGAGAACAAAGACTGCTGCAGGTCCGGACAGAGTCAGCAATCGAATGCTAAGAAACTTGTACGACGCGTCGATCCGACACCTCGCAGCATTCATGCAGGAGTGTTGGGAGGCCGGTCGGCTGCCGGCGACATGGAAGGCCGCAAACCTCGTATTCCTCCCGAAGCCGGGGAAGCGGCCGGGTTTCGAACATTTGCCTCCGATCTCGCTCACGTCATGCGTGGGGAAACTAATGGAGCATGTTGTTCAGGCCCGGCTGAACCGGTTTTTGGAGGACAACAATATCTATCCGAACACCATGATAGGATTTAGACCGCAATTGGCCGCATGCGATGTCATGCTGCAGCTAAAAGAACAGATCATACACAATTCAACAGTAGACACCAGGGGGATCGTTGGTCTAGACGTGTCAAAAGCTTTTGACAACGTGAAGCACTCGGCTATTCTGCAGAATCTCAGTGCATTAGATGTTGGAGTTCGCACGTACAACTACATACGCGACTTCCTCAGCGATAGAACGGCAACTATCAGTATGGGGGGACACACAGTAGAAGGTATTCGACTGGGAAACAAAGCCACACCACAGGGATCGGTGTTGTCCCCGACGCTGTTTAATATCGCCATGATTGGTCTCCCCCCAAAACTAGACGAAATCCAAGGGCTACACCATACATTATATGCAGATGACCTGACTCTGTGGATGTGCAGGGGCAGTGACGGTGAAATTGAACAGACACTCCAGCGGGCAATCGAAGTTATAGAAAGATACTTAGAACCGATCGGGCTCAGATGTTCGGCCGAGAAATCGGAAGCGCTCGTTCTCACGTCAATGCGATCGCCCCATCGTCGACGTATAAAGCAGGATAACCCGAAAATAACACTCAGGGTCAACGGTAACGTTATACCATCGGTGGAAACCATTAGAGTTCTGGGATTACGAAAACAGGCCAACGGCAGGAACTCGGAAACGATACAGAGGCTAGACGCTAGCACGAGTCAAACCTGTAGACTCCTGAAGCGGATCGCAAACAAACATGCGGGAATGAAAGAAGCTAACCTCTTTAGGCTAGTCCAGTCTTTTATCATCATCATCATCATCATCATCATCATCATCATCATCATCATCATCATCAGCAGCCTGATTATACCCACTGCAGGGCGAAGGCCTCTCCCATATTTCTCCGCTTAACCCGGTTCTGTGCTAGCTGCATCCACTTGACCCCTGCGAACTTCTTAATCTCATCCGCCCACCTAACTTTCTGCCGCCCCCTGCTACGCTTTCCTTCCCTTGGAATCCAGTTTGTTACCCTCAGCGACCATCGGTTATCCTCTCTTCGCACTACATGTCCTGCCCATGTCCATTTCTTCTTCTTAATTTCTACTAGAATGTCGGTAACTTGAGTTATTTCTCTGACCCACTCTGCACGCTTTCTATCTCTTAATGTTACCCCTACCATTTTTCGTTCCATAGCCCTCTGGGTTGTCCTCAACTTAAGTAGAACTCTCTTGGTTAGCCTCCACGTTTCAGCCCCATAGGTGAGTACAGGCAAGATGCAACTGTTGTATACTTTCCTCTTGAGCGATACCGGTAAGCTGCTAGTCATAATCTGCGAGTGCTTGCCAAATGCGCTCCATCCCAATCGTATTCTCCTTGTTATTTCCTTTTCGTGGTCCGGGTCTGCGGTTACTACCTGTCCTAAGTAGACATATTCGCCTACTACTTCCAGTATTTCGCTACCTAATGTAAACTGCTGTTCCTTCCCGAGGCTGTTGAACATTACCTTAGTCTTCTGCATATTGATTTTCAAGCCTACCTTTCTACTTTTCCTGTCTAGGTCACCAATCATTATTTGCAGTTCATCCCCCGAGTTGCTTAGCAAGGCAATGTCATCAGCAAATCGCATATTACTGAGGTATTCTCCATCTACCCTTATCCCTAACTGCTCCCATTCCAAGTCTCTGAATACTTCCTCTAAACAAGCTGTGAATAGTACTGGGGAGATTGTGTCTCCTTGCCTAACGCCTCTCTTTATGGGAATTTTGTTACTTTCTTTATGCAGAACTATGGTTGCTGTGCAGCCGCTATATACATCTTCCAGCACTTTCACGTATGGCTCGTCTACCCCCTGATTTCGCAATGCCTGCATCACCGCCGAGGTTTCAACTGAGTCAAATGCTTTTTCGTAATCAATGAATGCTATGTATAAGGGCTGGTTATATTCCGAGCATTTTTCTATCACCTGATTGATGGTATGGATATGATCGATAGTAGAGTACCGTTTCCGAAACCCCGCTTGATCCTTTGCTTGATTGCAGTCTAAGGTTGTCCTGATTCTATTAGCGATTACCTTAGTAAATAACTTATACGTAACAGACAGTAAGCTGATTGGTCTGTAATTTTTAAGGTCCTTAGAGTCCCCTTTCTTGTGAATGAGGATAATGTTTGCATTCTTCCATGGTTCCGGTACCGTCGATGACACCAGGCACTGCGTATACAGGGTGGCCAGGTTTTCTAGCACGATATCCCCCCCGTCCTTCAGCAAATCTGTAGTTATCTGATCCTCTCCAGCTGATTTCCCCCTTTTCATAGTTTCTAGTGCTTTCTTGACCTCGTCCTTCGTCACTGGTGGAACGTCTGACTGTTTTTCCCTTCCGCCAATCTCATTACGGTCCTGACTACTTTGGCTACTGTAGAGTTCTGTATAGAACTCCTCGGCTACTTTGACTATCTTTTCCATATTAGTGATGACGTTGCCCGCCTTGTCCCTTATCGCATACATCTGGTTTTTGCCTATGCCCAGTTTCTTCTTTACCGCTGTAATGCTTCCCCCGTTCTTTACAGCATGCTCAATTTTCTCCATGTTATACTTCCTAATATCGGCCAACTTGCGCTTATTGATTAGCTTCGATATCTCGGCCAATTCGATCTGGTCTGTTGGATTGGAAGCTTTCATACTCTGGCGTTTCTTAATCAAATCTTTCGTCTCCTTAGACAGCTTACCGGTATCCTCTCTAACTATCCTACCGCCTACTTCTACCGCGCACTCAGTAATGATATCTCCGAAATTATTGTTCCTTGCCTCTAGGGTAATGTCGCCATCCTCAGTTAGAGCTGAAAACCTATTCTGTAGCGAGATCCTAAACTCTTCTGCCCTCCCCCTCACCGCTAATTCGTTGATGGGTTTCTTTCTTACTAATCTGTTGCGTTCCTTCTTCAGATTTAGGCTAATTCGGGACCTCACCATCCTGTGGTCACTGCATCGCACTTTCCCGATTACCTCTACATCTTGCATAATGGCGGGGGTTGAACACATTATGAAGTCGATTTCATTTTTAGTCTCTTCGTTAGGACTTTTCCATGTCCATTTCCGGTTCTTCCGTTTGCTGAAGAAGGTATTCATGATTCGTAAGTTACTGCGCTCTGCAAACTCAACTAGTAACTCCCCCCTGCTATTCCTAGAACCAATGCCATAGTCACCTACTACTTTGTCTCCTGCCTGTTTTTTCCCTACCTTGGCATTGAAATCGCCCATTAGTACAGTATACTGCGTCTTTACTTTTCGCATTGCCGATTCTACATCTTCGTAGAAGCTTTCAACTGCCTGGTCATCATAACTAGATGTAGGTGCATAGGCCTGTACAACCTTCAGTTTATACCGCTTATTAAGCCGAATTACGATGCCTGCAACCCTCTCATTAATACTATAGAATTCATCTATATTACCCGCTATATACTTATTGACAAGGAAACCTACTCCTAGTTGTCGCCTCTCTGGTAAGCCTCGATAACACAGTACATGCCCATCTTTCAGTACAGTATATGCCTCATTCGGCCTCCTAACCTCACTAAGCCCTATGACATCCCATTTCATGCCCTCTAGTTCCTCTAACAGCACTGCTAAGCTAGCTTCACTAGCTAGGGTTCTAGCATTAAACGTTGCCAGGGTCAGTTTCCAATGGCGGCCTGTCCAGCGGAGCCAGACTTTCTTAGCACCCCCTGCTGCGTCACAGGTCTGACCCCAGTCTTTTATAATCAGTAGGATAGTCTACGTGGCGCCGTATTTACGGCTTCACAAGGCAGAAAAGGAGAAACTTGACGTTCTCATTCGTAAAGGGATAAAAACGGCACTAGGTTTACCACCCAATACATCAACAAACAAGATTATGAGACTAGGGGTCTCCAATACCCTCGAAGAGCTCATTGAAGCTGCAAGGACTTCACAATACCAGAGACTGCTGCGCAGTCGTACTGGTCGGAGCATTTTGGAAAAACTGGGGTATGAGCCGCAAGCATGCTCCAGACGTACAGAAAAAGTACCTAGACAGGTTAGAGACAAATTCAAAATACCTCCGCTCCCCAAAAACATGCACCCGTTTACCATGAGAGCCGGAGGAGTGATAGAGCAACAGCGCTGCAAGCCCGTTTTGAGGGAAGACAGGACGTCTTATATACAGATGCTGCACAATGCGCGAACGGTAGGAGACATGTTTCAGTAGCAACTAGAGAAGACGGGGGCTCGGTAGTATGCTGCAGCACCAGAAATTCGACCACAACGGAGGCGGAAGAGGTGGCCATCGCGCTAGCTCTAACACAACAACAGGTCAAAATTATAGTTACAGACTCGAAATCAGCGATTAGAAACTTTGACGCGGGCCGCATTTCGGCCATAGCAGCAAGAGTGTTGGCTAGTGGTTCACCACCGGCAGAGCAGGTCGCGCTCATTTGGACACCGGCGCACCAGGGGATGAGGGGGAACGAGAAAGCGCACGTACTGGCCCGAGGATTAGCTACATTCCGGGATCCCAGTGACGACTTATGCGCAACCCCGTACCCCTTGCGCGATGAGGAGCCCCTGCAGTTCGACGATGACCTACCAAGATATCCTAAATCATTACAAATTACGCAGATCAGTACTACCAAAAGCGTGTAAGCAACTCAACAAAAGCGAGGAGGTTATGTGGCGTAAGCTACAGACTGGAGTATTCCCGAACCCCCAGCTTTACAGCAAGTGGCACCCGGAAATTTTTAGCCCCAGATGCAAACGTTGCGATGGCATAGCGGACATGATCCATATGATATGGACGTGTCCTAGATTTGGAGAACCTAACCGAACAGATGAGTCCTGGGAGGCACTACTTCTCAAGCAGGACGAAAAAGGGCAACGAGAAGTCATCCGTCTTGCCCTGGCCGCTGCTAAGATCCAAGGGATCCAGGTCGACGGCTGAGGGGGAGGACATGGTTAGGACAGAGCTTCGCCTCGGATCCTCACCAACCTTTTGACGGGTGCAATAAATGTTGTTTCTCTCTCTCTCTTCCAAGTGTTTATAGGGGCGTAGCCCCTCGTCAAGCCTTTGTTAGGCGTTTTGGCTACGCCCCTAACCTGTGTGCGATGCTGAAATAAAGATGACTTGACTTGAAAGCAACTGCTTCGGTGGCTTGAGAAGAAGCACGCATTCGCCGAGCCACATCTAGAGCACGACGTCTGGCTCGACGCTCTTCACGTTGTTCCTCTGTCTCTGTAGCTCGCTGTCGCTTCCTGGCTTCACACTGGCGAGCCGCCTTCTTCGTCTGCTTCTCAGACAGCATGACGAACTCTCTTACAAGCACTGAAAGGGCAGGTTGTACGCAGCGCAGCCTCCCCTCCTCAACTTACTGTTTACTGAAGAGAGAATAGAGGCGAAGTGTCTCCAATGGAAGACGACACCACCTGTTAGACCACAGCGCACCTAGTGGGAGTTGCGTGAAACGTCCAGCGTGGCTACATGCCAGGCTACGCTAATTCGATTGGATTGCAAAACATTTATTTCGTCGCTCAAGCAGGTCTAAGGAGAGACGTACTAGATGACCGCTAGTCCATGGCTGGCGGCGACCTTTATTAGACAGCTCGATGGCCCGTAGTTGCAGCTTCGGGTCCGAGCTGACCAGCACGGCTTCCCACTGCTCGGGAGAAGGGAGGTGTATTAATTCCATCACAGGTGAAGCATTTGCGCAGTTCCAGAGAATATGATCGGATGTTGGTCTTTCGCCGTATTTACTGCAGTTTGGGTTGTACTGGCCTGGGTACATCAGGGCAAGCACCGCTATATTTAAGAGGGAGTGTGTTTGTATTCAGCACCAGGTAACTTCCTGCGCCTTTGTTAAATATTTGTGAGGGGGGCGGATATGTGCGCCTTTCCAACCTGAAGTGATGGGTAATGTCATGAAAAGAAATTGACCCGTCCCTCGTGAAATTCAGGTCGGAGGGGGCGCTCACTGCACGGTTGACGAAACCTCGGGCTTGCGCGTGAGCCGCCCGTTCCCCGGATTAGACGAGTGGGCCGGGACCCAGATTAGTTCAATTTACCTAACCGGAGCAGGGTGCTTTGGAGGATGCGGAAGGAGTTAGACGGGATGCGGCCCCTCGCGAAATTGCGAATGGCTGTTTTAGAGTCACTGAATATGATATCGGCGGACGTGTTTGCAATAGCTAAGGCTATGGCCGCTTCCTCCGCCGTCTCGGAGGAGGTGGTTGCGACTGATGCGGGGAACCGTTCCCATTCACAGCTGCCAGTGCGAATGCTAGTCTCTGGGCATGCCGATATTCCGCCGCGTTCACGTATGTTGCATTGACATGTAGGCCGTACTTGGCATGTAGGGCGCGAGCCCTCGCGATGCGTCGGGCCTTCGTGGTGAGCGGGGTGCATATTCTTGGGCAAGGGTTAAATGAATACAGCTGTCCTAATGTGTGTAGGTAACTGTGTTTTCGTGTCCTTCTCTAGAAGTGGTTCACACATATGTAGTCTGTACAGGATGAACCTTCCCGCGTTCGTGCGAGTGAGTCGTCCGAGCTGGGAGACAAGGTGTGCCTCGCACAGCTCCGATAGCGTGTTGTGAATCCCAAGCGCCAGCAACATTTCCGTAGACGTGCTGTGCGGGATCCCAAGGGCAGCCTTGCAGGCCTGAGAGCCGACTTGGTAGCCCATCTTCGCCTCGCTTATGACGTTACGCCACTTGTTAGACTGCAGCTCACCTAGTTGGAGAAGCGCGAAAGCCAGGGCGTGGCTACGAGCCACACTACGCTGACGAGCCGACTTGGTAGCCCTGCTCTCGCGCTGTTATGACGTTGTAGCCACGTGGTGTTAAGTACAACTGCCGGATTACGCTACGCTGAAGGCTCGAAGCCTGGCGTAGTACTGCTTTTGCAAAAAATTTAGTCTCCATCGGCAATGGAACCGCCATCGCTCTAATCTGTAGCCTAGCGCTTTGGCGAACTACGCCACGCCCGTGTTTTTGTTGCGAAAGCAATACTACTCCTATTTTCAGCCCTTCGCCTAGCCACGGTCGGTAGGCACGTTTGACCTTTAATGACCCCCGATGGCTGTGACGTCATACCAGTTGCGAGAGAAGGGTTACCAAGTTGAGTGGTCGGGTTGCGGCGGTTGGCAGGCACGGCGCACCGCGGATGAGATGATGACGTCACTGTGACGTCATACTAGGTGCGAGAGATGGGCTTCCAAGTAGAGTTGTTCGGAAGGCGGCGGTGGGTATCACGGCGCGCTGCAGCTGGAGCGGCGTTGTTACCGAATGGAGGCACTGAGGTGATGGTATTGTTAGGGTTGAGTGGAAGGGGGTAGCGTGGTGCTGTCGCCTCTTCTTTAGCAGTTGAGAGAAGGAGGAAAACGATGGGTATACAAATGCTCGCGCTTGCTCAGCTGAGGCACTCGCTCTGCATCCTGATAAACAGAAAGAAAAGTCACGCCGCCGTCAGGATGAAGCCAGGAAACTACAGCGGGCTACAGATACATAACAAAAACGGGAACAGCATCTCACTCGACTGCGCGCTCAAGATGCAGCTAGACGAACGCGTCTCGCTTCTCTTGAATCGTCCTCAACTGGTGACGACTCCTAATGGAATGTAATGGATGCTTTGAACAGTGAAGACTCTTTGTCGACGTGTACACTCGGCAGTCAAGAACGTAGGAACGCGACTAGGCGGCAACGATGCGTTTAGGAAACAGAAGAACGGCAATAGAACTATTGCGTAGCTGTGCTATTATTGCTTTCGCAACCTACATGGCCTAACTAAAGCTAAGCCCCCAGATAATTTGTTTACTTTATTTCTTGTTAACAATACAAATTACAGTGGGGCAAAGTCGAGGTATAATACGAAGAAGAGCTCTAGCAAAAGTAATGGTTCACAAAGTTTCAAAAACGCTTGAGGTTAGCCAGCTCGCTCAGAACTGGCATCCATTCAGGTTTCTAACTTTGGCCATTAAATATGGCAGTCAGGTTGTTCATGCAATCTCAATTAAATACTCCCTCACGAAGCGAGTATCCACTTCCGCGTGTCTCACAGCCATTCTCGTTTTCAATACACTTTGGAGGCAAAGCAACATAAATAAGTAATATGGCACACTCCCTTGATTATGGACCGGCAGAAAACGGTATACCACATGGTGCAATTGACAAGTCCTTTTTTAAACTTTTCTGTGGGATATCTCACAGAAAGACTGCCTCCCGGCAGTCAAGAAAAATATGGTCTATGGTTTCCGGCTGATGGGAAATAAAACTGGTGTTGGTATGCTGTTGTATAATGTTGTTACCCTCGCCTTATGTAATGCTCTCGGGCCTCTAAGGCTTCAATAAATGAAATGAAATGGAAACAGTCCACCGATCACATGAGAAAGACACCGTTTTCTCTAAACCACAGTTTGACAGATAATGTACCACTTGGTCTATATCGGCTGGTCACGATCACGGGCGTGGGGCAGTAAAAGGCGAAAGATAGAATTGATATCTCGCCTCTTAACGAACCTGGCCATGATCATGACCAGCCGATATAGACAAAGAAGCGGGCAGTGGTGTAGATAGAAGCGCTCGCGCTAGGCTCAGTCCGGCAGAGACTAATAAGTGCTGTCAATCGTCGGCCTCGAAACCTGATGTCATCATCGGCCGTGACGTCATAAAGATGTCACATCCGGCCATGTATAATACCCGGAAGTGATAATGATGTCCCATACGGGGATGACGTCATGGCTGGTGATGACGTCATCAGGGGATTCACGCATATACAACATCCAGGGGATTCACGCATATACACGCATATACGTAGAGGATGTGACGTAAGGCAGTCGGAAGCAGAGCCGAATAGGGCATAGGAAGGCACTGGCGTGCAAATTGAAGGTACCAAAGCATAAAATGGGTAAACAAGAAGTGAATTAAGCAACTAGTAGCAACTAGTAGCAACCGCAAGCAACCAACAGCCCCATCCGTGTTTTCGCATTACACCATTGCAGATTCTGCTGTGCTGTTTAATTTTTAGGCACAAGTGTTAACGAGCTTATTCCTTATATACCGCTCAACAGAGAGCCACAGGCTTTCCGGATGCTGGTTTTTTATTCGCGTACTGTAGCATTTCAGCGCCACGCACGCATTGTCTGCCCGGATTTAGACATCTCAGCGAACAGGGAAGTAGAGTCCAATGGGAACTTTACTTCTTCTGCTAGTGCCTGCAGAACGCAGGCCAAGGCCGGAATAGATTTCTTGGTTATCACTCACTACATCATTTCTGCCAGGACATTTACGTGACTTATGTGGCTCTTGAAGGGGGGAGGGGAGGGGGGGGCTTTGCCTACACGAGACCGGCTGCAATGATTGGGCATAGTGCGGACAGCGCAATGCCCCAACTGCCCATTGAGGAATGTAGTCTTCACATGGCCCAGCGATGCGTCGTTGCTCATGTCTTTTGGAGAGCAGTTCTTGCCGGTTTCATAAATCTTGCCATCCATCGATTTCAGATAAATTGTAGATGTCCTGGCGGTGGCTTTGCACTATTGCTTATTGTAGCTGGCGGTTTCGCCTTATGGCGAATCGTTGTGAGGCTGTCGCCTCAAGCCGGGGCCGACATGCGTTTTCCCGGTCCTGGCGTGCATGCGAAAGGAGATAGTAAGCTCTCTGGCTGAGGAACGTTTCTACCTTGGGGAGCGGCAGTTCCTTCGCCAATGGTCTTGCCCTTTTGTTTCCGTGTCAGATGGACGTGTCCGGTCGTTTTCAGTCAATCTTGGAACTTTTATATAATGTAATTATTTATGTCAATTAATAGCTGTGTGCATCCCAAAACACATGTATAATACACACGCAAACGATTGCTGTATATGTTTGTTTCTATATTTATGTGTCAGACTTTGTACACTGTATTTAATTTCATTTACATTGTCACTAAAGATTGTATAATCATTACTAGCAGCCAATTTTTTTCGCAATGTAAGCAGTGAATTTTGATGCATTTTCTTCACATGAGGTATGTTATGTGGAGTGTCTTCTGTTCATAAACATGAGCGTTTTCAGTTTTGTTCATTGGTCATCACACATGCCAATGCCTAACGGCTAATAAAACTTTTCTAAACACAGGAAATGCGAAAGAAGGAATAGCAAGTGCTTACATAGTCATTGAAACAAAATTTATAGTCCGAATGCTAAACGCTGACGTCACATAGCACACGGATCTGTCCGTTCCACGCATTTCGCAATTTGAAATAATAAAATTGTTTTAACCACGCTGGTGATAGGAGAATATAAGGCACCCGTGTGCTGTGCGAAGTCCGAGCACTTAGACAAAACACAGGTGGTCGAAATTTATAGAGCCCTCCACTACGGCATCTCTCATAGCCTGCTTCGCTTTAAGATGTTAAACCAAACGAACCAACTTATTTGAAGCACGAATAAAGTCGTACAGAAAGTATGTTGGTCGAACCAGTGTACAGACATGCGCTACTGTGCTCCTTCGAATGTAGTCATGGCGCGCTTCAGTTAATGTGTACCGAGAGCACCAAGGCTGGCAATGCTTGCCTAACACTTATCTTCTGCACCCGTGAGTGTACTGTGTACCACTATCCAGTCAATAAAGCAACCGTTTTAGAGCGCAGCTCTTTGGCGACTGTTTCTGCCGTTGTCCCTCCTAACCAGCTTCATAAAAAAATAAATAAAATTATTCCTATCTCAACCGGCAATCGAAACCCCACTCTTCGGATCCCTAGCCGAGCGCTTTAACCAACTGCGCCACTCTCGGGATCTGCCAAAGGCATGATAATTCTCCTTGTCTACCGTGAGGATAATAGTAGCGATGACAATGACGCTGCAATTAGTTATAATGACAATGATGACATTAGCATGGATAATGATGTTGCATTTAGGTTTTAATGATAATCACAGAAAACGTGACACATCGCACCGCTGCGTAGGTGGTGGTGGTGAAAACGTTTATTTCATATTGGGAGGTTTGACGCGGAGCCTTAAGGGCTTCGGCCTTATAATACTGGGTGGAGACCCTAGTCAGGGACCCCATTGGCGGTTGCCGCCGCCCGCGCACGCCGCATTAAGGCTCTTTGGGCCTGCAGGTCGCAGCAGCCGAGCAGGGTCGCCTCCCAGTCCTCCCGGGAAGGGTAAGGAATGGGGGGGAAAGGATGGGTTTTGTTGGCAGGCCCATACCATGTGGTAGGTGGCAGCCACCTCCCCACAGTACTGGCACTGTAAAGTGAATTGGGAGTCAAAATGTTTAAGTACTGCCGGGCACAGCATTGTGCTGGTGAAGAGGCGCAGGAGCAGCCTCTCGTTCGCTTTTCCTAACCCTTTGCAGGGGTTAGGGTATTTGCGATGCGAGTTTTGATAAAATATTACAATATCTTTGAATGTAGGGCTGACCGAGGGAGCAGGAAAGCGTCTTCCGGAATCACGTGCTCCCGGCATAAAAGTGGATTCTGTTTGGAATGCCGGTGAGCTTTGATGCGTTCAATGAAACGCTCCTTGAGTTCGATGCAACGCTCGGTAGGCAACATCGCCGGAGCCGAAACACTTAGCCGCCGCCGTTCGCCACTGTGAAACGACTACATATATAAATAGTGTATTCTCTGCCACTTTTGTCTGATCCATGACCGAGACAACCGGTGGAAGGCCTTCGCCTGCCGCTGCGCGTACGGTTACTCTGCCTAGTGTCACCGCCTCATTTCTTCTTGTAGCGCAGGCCACATATGCCTTTAGATAAATAACTATTAGCGGAGTGTTTCTTGAAGAGAAATGTGTGAAAAACACACTTGTAACTGTACACACATGTCTTGCTCGAATACTTTGCCTCAATCTATCGAAAAGCTGACAGATGGAAGTCCTTCGCGCGACGTTGCGTGCTCAGTTGCTCCACCTAGTGCCACCACCGCCTTTATTTTTGTAGCGCAGTCAACATATGCATTTTGATAAAGAACATTTAGCGGAGTGGAGAAGGGAAATGTGTGACAAATAAAAAGTTGTAATTGCCTTACTCGGATACTTCGCCTCAATCTATCGACAAGCTGAAGCGGCTGATGATGAGGTGCTCTCAAGCTTGTAACGTAATCGTCTGAAATTAATTTAGGCAGGTGATGTAAATTTTAACGCGTCATAGCTGGCCCATCAACACAATCACTTACACTTGACCCTACACCGCACCATAGCACAGGCCCACCTATCAGACTGGACGGCATTCTGTCAATCCCTGCCAGCCTCCAGTCTGCCACAAGATGACCATTTTGCCTGGCCCAACAACCTCATCCAAGCACTTCACAAACACGAGAAGATAAGGAAACTGATGTGGACAACCATATCCTTCATCTTTGGTAAGCACGGCGCAGGCTCAATTAGAGATGGCGCCATCAGAAACATAACAAGAAACTCCGCTTGAGGAATCACAATCTCACCCAAAAAGGCGGCTGAGTAGGCGGCCCAGCTCACCGACTTTAACTGGGCGGATCGTTGTACCTGTGCTGCTAGACAAATGTCTTGTCGCAATACACGGAGGCTATTCCGCATCATCATAGATCTCACTCAAACACGCACAGAAACACGTAAACATCTGCAACGAGCAATTCATATTTCAAGGAAAATACGGACCAACTTTCACAGACTCTACAGAATCAGTATCTGTGTTAAGTCCAACACACCCGTTGATAGGAATATCTCTATGCAGGTAGTGATAATTAAGATATGAATCGTCCGTTCTAGCTCCATGATCTGCGGACAGCTCTTGCTAAAATGAAACGGGGTACCGCTCCGCGCAGAGAAAAAATTACTGTCAAGCTTTCGACCAACCTTCCTGATCCGGCGTATAAGTATCTACTAAAATATATTAACGCAATCTGGAAAGAACACCTCTACCCCAAGAATGGAAAACAAAGCTTGTCACTTTTAACCCCAAGCCAGGCAAGCCGATCAATACTGATCATCTCCGACCTCTCTCACTAACGACTTGCACGGCCAAGCGCATGGAGGCCATGGCTCGAGATCGCCTCTCTGAATATCTGGGGGCCCGCAATACTTTCGCACACATGATTTTCGGATTCCGACCTCAACAGTCAGCACAGGACATTCTGCATCAACTCAGCCACGAGGCACTCACGCCTGTCGAGTAGCCTCCCAATGACAAGGTGATTCTAGCCTTGGATTTCAAGAGTGCCTTCGACAACGTTAAACACAGTGTCATCCTGGCTCACCTCGGTGAGGCACAATGCGGACATAACACGTTTAATTACATAAAAAATGCATTGGGGGGGGGGGGGGGTGAACACTTAACGGGAGCTACGCGAGGTGCACCTCACTAATCAATACACGCGTCTTGCACAGACCTTGTCCGGTCGTCGCCTTTGAGACCGGCTACATATACAACATAACCATCACATTGAGGAAAGGGTACGAGTGTCAGAGCTATGGGGAGGTGCCCTCCGTGTTCGACTTCTTCCTACCGAAATGGACAGGGAAGACCACAATAGACGAAATAGCTTCAGCAAAATAAGAACCTGAAGAGGGGAAGCAGCGGAATCGGTACACCTAGCAAGGAATTCGACCAGAAGCGTTAACAAATTTGGGTACCGCTGAACGAACTGTCCCGCTGCTGAAGCCTTGCTGAGTAGCGCCAAACTAAAGTAAATTTGGAACAGTCGAGGATATAGATAAATGTTTGCACGGAATTTCAAGGAAGCGTTTCCGGAGGGAGGCGAAACGGCGACAGATCAGGAAAAATAGCTCCAACGTCTCAGGTTCATTGTAGTATGAACACATGGCTGATGGAGAGAAGCCTGATCTATGAAGATAAAGGTTAAGGGGAGGAATCCTACACTTGAAATTTGTCAGACACACCTTGCACTGTCGTTAAAGGCACTGTCCAGGATTCCATTTATACTTCAAATGCTGGAAGTCGTCAAAAGAGGATGTCATCCGAATTTGAGGATGTCGATCATCCAAAGAAATTGTTTGAATCACGCCGCCACCCATAAAGAGAAGTGTGGAATTAATGACAGGATAGGGCCATTCAAAGAAGCTGAAGCAAGAAAGTCCGCGGATTCGTTCATCGAAATTCCGCAATGGCCAGGAATCCACACAAGTCTTTTCGCGGATATGAGACTGTGCAAGGTCCTAAAATTGGCGACGTAAAGAAGATGCAGTCGAGGAAGCCAAGGCAGTACAAATTGAAAGAGCGTCCGTCACTACAATAACATTGAAGTCGTCTAAACGAACTCTTCGGATGGCTACAACAATAACTAAAATTTATCAATAAATAAGGGGGTATAAACGCGAAGGCGGAGTGAAAGAGCCCAATCAAGTTGAGACGAAAAAATACCAAAACCCGCTTTTTCCTCGCACTGCGGAGCATCAGTGGCAATTACAGCGTGCCAATGGCAATGTTGCAGATGGTCACTCAAAATAGAAACCATAGTAGACACTGGCAAAGAGTTGGCATGACTGGGATAAATGTCATCTAGGACCAAATTGATTTGTGGTAGACGAGAACTGGTTTGTTAAGGAGAGCACATTTTAACTGACAATGGAGTTAATAGCAACTGTACATATAAAACCTGCGGTCTTTGACAGGGAGACCAATGCTTACTAAAAAAATAAATTAGGAGATGTAATGAAAATTGTTTGTGAACACAATATGAAATAATCATATAATTTTGGAATGGACTGTATGTTAAGTTGCTGAAAAAGGGAACCCAAAGGAATTACCCGAGCCTCAGAGTATAAAATATTTAATGCCACAAAACTAGGAAGGCGCAGGCAAAGCTGCGATGGTTGCCGTTGAATCAAGAGAAGTGGTCGAAGTTTGTAAGCCACGCAGCCTGTAAAAAAGACGCAGCCGAATTCCACCATTGGCCGCGCATAATGTTTATAGATCATAACAAGGGCAGATATCCTCATTCTATATCTCCTGTGACTGATGTGATGCAGTAGACCCAACGTACGTTCCTCTTTGCGCTTAATATGTTCAATATGAGGTCTCCAGCTCATCAATTAATCGTAGAAAACGCCAAGTACTTGAGATTTGTCACCAGAACTGACGGATATAGATGGTACGAAAGAGAAATATAAACAGGTTGATTGACTTGAATGACTAGAATGAAGCATTTATTGACATTTAGAGTAAAGGAAATATTATCTAGCGAGGATTCAAGAGCATTTAGGTATTTCTGTAAGGTATGAAGAAAAGAAGGTAATGCCATCTGCGTAGCCGTACAAGTGAACATCGCCTCGCAAAGGTATTGAAGAAAGAAAAATATTGAATATAAGAGGTGATAGGACCGAAAATTGAGAATCACCTCTCAATTTAGAAAATGTGCGAGATGAAAGACCACCATGATAACCGTAAAACAACCTTGCTGATAGAAATTCTTGAATCCAGACGAGTAAGTAGACCGGAACTTGACAATTCATCAAATGAGATATTAGTAGTCTATGATCAACAGTGTCGTAGGCTTTTGAAAGGTACTAGAGTAGACATTTCAAGAGACCAACTAGCCAAACGAATTTTGCTCTCCAGGTTAATGTGACCAGACCATATTGAGCATTTTGGGCGGAAATCAATCTGTCTGGAAGAAAGAATTTTATGTCTTGAAATGAACTGAGACAAACGAGCTTAGACTATGCGCTTTATTGTTTTCAACAGTATAGTAGTTAAAGAAATTGGTGTGATATTGTCAAGGACATAGCTAAGGCTTTGATTCTTTAGTAATAGAGCCACTTTGGCAAGCTTCCAGGAGCTAAGAATCCAGGAGTACTTAAGCGAACAGATAACAATATTTATAATTCCCATGAAGAAATCTGGAATAGAATCTTTAACATAACAACAGTAATATACCATTAGGGCCTGGAGCTGAAGGTGTTGTCTTTGAAATTACAGTTGCCAATTCGGACATAGTCACACCGGAAAAATCTGTCGCAACGACCGGTAATCCGAGCATCCTTGGTAATGGCGACGAAAAGCGAATTATTAGACTTCAACCAACACTATCCAAAAACGCAGCCGCTTCGCTAGGGCTCAGCACCACAGATGAAGACGACACTAGTTTCTAAGGAGATTTAGCACGGTCCAGTAAGCAAAATAGTGCACTCCAGTGCTTATTATCAGATAGAAAAGAATGTCAATCAGTCATGTTTTTGCTTGGCTGATGACACAACACGTTTGCGAAGGGCAGCTTGAAACTTCACAATTTATTTATTGTGTCTAATTAGAGAGAGACTGATTATAACGAAGACGCTTCCATGCAGCGTTTCGTCACCGATAAGCACGAGTGCTGTCAGGATTCCACCAAGTTGAAATTGAGGGCTGACTAAATGAGGCAACAGAAAATACAGTCAGTTCAATCGCATTGTGCAACCATGATACCACAGACGCCGCCCGTGAATGAGCGTCAGAAGGAGATATAGAAGAAAGAGACGTTCGAAAAGTGGTTTCATAACAATAGCAAAATTTCGAAGGCGTTCCTTATTAAGCACGAAGTCTGGATCTGTTTTGTCATCGGATTACTACCTGAATCTCAAGTATTCCTGGAATATGAAATCATGTCAATCAAGGCAGACTTAGGTCTCTCTAACCAGGCTACGCTATCGTATTCCGCCCCTGAATTTCCATATGCACAGGTCTGCTTTGGCGCTTTCTCCCGTCTGCGCATTCGGCGGGGAACCGGAAACAATAGATCATTTCTTAATATTTTGCGGCCGTTTTACCATGACGAGAAAAAGGCATTTAGAGAAGCCGTTACAACAGCTGGGTCTTAATGTGAGCAGCCAGATTTTATTATCGTTCGGTGCCATGCTTGGGTACAGCCACAGGCCTCTTTTTAACGGCATTCGAAACTTCTTAATAGAAACAAAACGTCTACCTTGCTAATATGCTTTGAATTTTTAATCTGTGCATATAAATCTTAGTATTCTCCTACTCCGTGCGTTAGTATTTACTCTTTTTTATTTTGGTTTTTCATATTTACATTTCCTTCTCTAATCCCTAGCATTTATTTATATTTATTTTTGCGATGTAGTTATACATCACAAAATCTAATATCTCTGCACCCCAATTCTTGGCCGATCCCCATGTGTGGGTACGTGCCATCAAATTAGAGGAGAACAACGACAACAACAAAGTGCCTCTTACTTCTTTAGAGCAGTGTGCGAACTTTCACCTCTTTCATCTGTATAGACCCATCATCATCATCGCTCGCTTCTACTCGGAGTATTGAAAACTGTGCGCCCAGTTGTCCTGGAAGTAAGGACGTATGTTGAAGCGGGAACAATATTAACAGTTAAAAGAACACTCATTAGAACCCTAACACTTCTAGAGTAGTACAGGACAGGCTAAAACAAGACTTTTTTAACTTTGGAAATATTTTAGGACCGATATTACAACTGGTTACATATAAGGAAGTTTCCCTTTTTTGGATTCACGTGCAGTTGACAAATCTGCCTAGAAGAAGTCCACATGCGAGCGCGCGACCTCGAGACATTCTTGAATCTGCTGCTTCGAAGCAGAAGAATCAGATGCACCATGATGACGAAGTCTAACCGAATTCTTGAATCGGCGACTCCTGCTCCGACGCCCAGGGAGCGAAGGGTCTGCTTTGCCGTACCAAGCGTTCTGGAGGCGAACAGATGCAGCCCAAACTCTTCGGAGGCGTCGTCCGCCCAACTCATGCCTGGTTACCACAGCACCAGCAGGGGAAGCTGCTGGGGACGCCACAGTCCGCAATACAGAGCGGACATGGAGCCTATGGTATTATCGACGGCCTTGTTGTTCGGGCGGATGCTACCTTCACCAACGAGCCCACACGTGCAGGAACTCGCGTTTCCTCCCACGCCGTGCTGGACTGCGTCGCCATTCGGCAGCTGGCCCGAAGCCTTCGAACCGTCAACCGAAGGGGAGCCCTACCGGGAACCTCCAGCAGATGCACGTGGCACGTCGGCCCTCTCCTGGCTAAGTACCATCGGAGTCGGACTGCTAGGAGCGGCATTTCTAACCATAGCATTGGCCCTGGCACTGACAGTGGACTTCTTAGCTCCGGCAGGGTTCGATCCGGCAAGCACGATGATGCCGCATGCCGCAGGGATTATAGCTAGAGACAACAAGATTGCCGTCCCGCTGCGGCCATTTAAAGTACCACCGAGGGAGGAACCGACTGAGACCATGGGCCATGCGAGTGCCACCCGCAGTGTGACCAATTATCAGCGTCGTTTGCCCAAAACGACGCAGGTTCGCCTGAAGCAACGCCTTGAGAACCAAACGGTGAGTGGTTGCCGCTTTGAACAAACGTTCGCCTACTTTGGTACACCTATTACTAGTGTGTGTTAGGCCGACAACGTTAGCATTATTATAAAAATATGAAGCACAAATACATGTTGTGAGACGCTCGGGCTGAACAACAGATTTTCAATATTCGGTAGTGTATTGATGGTCGCCAATCGACAACTTAATTTGCAGGACGTGATCACGTAGCGCAACACTAGGGTTGGTGATGTCGTCGGGATTAACTGTAGAACGATGGCGATGATCTGACTAAATTGATCACTGCCAATCTTCATGCAAAAGCTTTAATGAGACAATAAGCGATGGTTAGGAGGAATAGAAAACTCGAATAATATAAAAACCTAAATAGCATACAATAACGTCATTACTGCTACGCACATAATCACTCAAGCTGGCATACTAGTTATGTCTCCCCTTTTCAGTGACAGATGTCTCTTTTTACGTCTACTGCAAGCGCTTGCTGCTTTAAAATGGGCCTTTCTCTCCTTTTGATCGACTGATAATACTCCGGTTCTCGGTGATTTTTGTGACCAAGTTCCTTCTCTATGTCGGTAAACTTCGTCAGAGCCTCTTTTTTGTTTGCTTTTTTCCCATAACGGTTTTTGTGTTTCCTTCTGCGCCGTTATACAGCACACCGCTAGGCAGTCAAACAACCTCCTGCTACTGCTGAATAATTTTTCTGTATTTGCAGAGCTGGTCCCCTACTGGTGCAGCATGTCGTATTGAAGGCATTAGAGCAATCTCCATGATTTGATGTTTTATTTCTAAACTCAAAGTCCCTTTTACACGAGAGGTTGTCTTGGGCTGCCTTCTGTATTCATTTAAGTGCGGCTATAAATAAACATAGTGGCGCCGCCTTCATTTGGAGCCTGCCGTCAGTGTACTGTCAGCCATGCACGTTTCTGTTTCTACTGCCGAAAGAGAGCGCCTTTTCTTTGATTTTTTTTCTATATTTAAGCGTACGCCACCCAAGCATTCATACTGATCCTACTAGTCACCAGACCACAATGCATTCGCTAGGCTACCTTTGAACCTGCTTGGAGAAACGAGTCTTTGTGGCCTATGCGTAGCATGCATGTTCATTCAGTACGCAGATAGCAAGGCTTTGATCCCAACATAGGAAATTACTTCTCGGTATTCCTTTCCAATATATATACTTTCATAAGTACCTCCCTTAAAATTGAAATTTGAATTCATGTAGACCCTATCCAGATTTGTTGACTTCATTTTGTGAATCTCTAGCCTTACTAACGACTGATGTTTGACGCAGCTGGGTTTTCGATAACGCGAGCTCCTTCGGGCTATCCCATGGAAATATCGCGCCACTACTGAAAATGTGCTGCGAGCAGCAACCAACATCAGCTTAGGAACAAAAAGAAGTTTTAAAACTAAATGACAGAATACGATGAAAAATATTTTATCCGTTGTTTTCCGGTTATGACTACCAAGAACACAGCGCACTGGTGCGTTGGTGAAAAGAAAAAGCAGCATCAGGCGCTACAGGGGAAATCTCCGTCCCGCACTACCTCAGCTCTACGTAATCTCAAATAGCATCTCCCGTCTTTTAATCACTTGACTTCATCGCCGTTCTGTTTCAGCGCCGTTCGCCTGAGTGCGGCCAGCACTTCTACACGTACTGTGCCGTCGAGAGGGAAAAGGAGGCCTACTACAGCCCCTCGTCAAAGTCCTGCGTGCTGGCTTCGTCCGACAGCGTGCACGTGTGCAACCACGGAGCTAATCGGTTCACAAGCCTCGGCAGCTGCCTGGACAGCTGTGTGCACGTAGTCGGCGGCAGACCGCAGGACCGCTGCTACGAGAGCACCCTCTTCACCACCTGCACCAGGTGAGCGGCGGCAGTGCATGATCACCAGGATACACGGGAGGCTGGCACCGAAGTTCGCATCCCCCATTCAGGTTTCTTGAAAGTCGCAATGAGAATTCGCGAACAAGGTGAACAACTATGCGACGGATAATTCATACAATCATACGATCAAACCTAAGTGCTACGAACTCCCGAGAACTGAAATTATTTTGCTTTGGGCCCCTGTTAACAGGCTAGAATAAGACTACGAACTTAAAGCGATATTCCTAATCTTCACCGTTTACGTATGAACCTTGTTGTTACGCGGGTCCTAACTACTTTCTGAAAAAAACTAATTAAAATCGCGGTACTTCTTAACTCTACATAGAACTGCCTCTTCAGAACATCAGGATATTTTGTTTTACAATTATGAAACAGCAGTACGCGATGAAAGGGGCGCCCTATCCTTCACTAGAAAGTTTCGTTATTGACGTTGAATCAGACTTTCTCATTGTATGAAGAAAAAATAATGTCATGTTGTTGCAGAAGACAGTGTTGGTTGTGGCGTCCATAGCGCAAAAATCATGAGGATGCCTGTAGTAAGTTGTAGTTCTCAGGCGATACGGAATGGCACTGATAAGTAGGTGCTCTATGCGATCACAGAAGACCACATCTCATGGTCGATATTACAGGACCTAAAAATCCGAGAGCACATTTTAGGTATGAGTCAAAGACATCGAGACATATATGCTGCTTATACACAGAGCACAGATGACAAGAACATGACAGCTTTTGATTGCCAGACGAGGCGTCTGCCGGTTTTCGTAGTGGCTGCACTTTTAAGTTTATTTGATGCTTTCACGTGTGGCTTCTAGTAAAAGCATTGGAAGTGAGTTTCAGCATCACGGGAAACTGTCTGCACATCTTGTGGTGGAAGCGGCAGATGCAGGTTCCACAAAAGAATCGAATAGTTAGAGTACGCAACCGTAGTATGCAAAAGCAATTCTATTCAAACTTTTTTGAATTTGGTTTTTACGCCCAATAATATGCCACGTGCCCGCAAATCCTTGCGTCATTCAATATTATTTATCATGGCATGGCGTCGGCAAACACCTGTCCAAGCCCGTACCTCCCACACAAGCGGCATGTGGCAAGGGAGAAACTAGAAGTCACATTTGCGGTGATTCCCGGATATGTCTGCTTTTGTTTCAGAAGGGCAGAAGATGGAATTAGCATCACAGCAGTGCAGCTGAAGTTACGGGGAGTTTTTATTGTTTTGTAACCATCTCCGGGCGGAATTGTTATGATAAGCAATACGACAAGTCACGGGCGGAATAATTATGATAAGCAATACGACATTGAAGAACCGGCATGCTACGCTGTCAAAAGTTGATCATCACAAAGACGGCAGTTCGTCGTTGCTTCAGTTCGGCTCATCTAAACCAGCGCACATAAAACTCGAAAACAAAGATAAGAGCAGGACGAACAAGAGCGCACTTACAACTTAGCTTAGTACAACTACGTCATGTTTTGGATTTAGTTTTATGTCTTATCACAACTACATCGTTTTTTGGATTTGGTGTTATGTTTTAGTCACGTGTTGAATTTCCTAGCGTATGCTCACCGAGTGGGAGGTGTTTCTTCGGTCACGCATCAGTTGCTAGTGCGCTCTTGTTCGTCCTGCTCGTCTTTGTTTTTTTTTTCGGGTTTTATGGGCGCTGTTTTAGACGGATCCCCAACAATTAGCCCAAATTTCAATATTGCTGAACTGCTCAGTTCGGCTAACCTAGTGCTAACTCCTTATTTTGGTCTGCTGGAGCAAAAACGGGGATACAGGGAATCCACGTCATTGTGACGTTTTTACTTAAACTTGCGACATGCCTCGTGTGACACGTGTTTGCAGAGAAACAAATAGTTAACATAAATGCGTACTGCAAGGGCTTTGCTAGACGTAGGCGTTTCGACGAGTACGCATGAAACTCAAACCCAAAATTCACAGCTGCAATAGTTTAGCATGCAAAAGTAAATTCACTTTACCATTCCTTACGTTTATCGATACTATGCTTGCCTCTGCCATCGAGACATGTGCATTGTAGTCTTGCCATCATTCTTATGCTTACTTCCGATGATTGTGTAGGCAGTCACTAGAGAAAAATTCAAGGAAACATAAAAGCGCTTGCGCTACGTCTATCGATGACCGCCTTGTTTGGCAGTCCAGAGCCGTCGTTTCAATGCGCAGCCGAAGATGGCGCTACGGCGTTCTCAAAAAGGCTGCGTTCAATTAACCATCAGTATTCTGGTCTATACATGTAGGTACAATTCCTACGACGTGTTCAAGGCGGGGATTTAGATACTGTGTAATTTTTTTTAGGTTTTACAATTAGCATAAAATTGTCTGACTGTATTGACACACTAAAGGGAATTTACGTCATGGAAAAGCTGTAGAATAGGAGCCTGATCATAAAGCATGTATCCATTCTGCCAACGATACTGTCCCACTTTTGTACAGACCTTTTGGTAAAGCAGAGGTTATATACCGGTCAATCAGGGATTTTGAGTGCACAATTGCAGCCCCGTTCGAATAGCTTCTGGTCGAACCGCAACCGACAGCGGAAAATGAGAAAAAAAAAGAGAAAAACAGTCAGGGCGCGAATAAATTATTGTCCTCTCGATTGCTGCGTGCGGATTAGAATAAAACTTTGTTTATGAATTCGAGACAAGGTGATTAGTATTTCTCAGGCCTGTTTATTGTTTCTCTTTATTTGGCTACTCCGTCTAGATATTTTCCTAAATGCCCATTTAAATTGCGGAGGGCTCGAAAATTATGTTTTATGGGGCAGGACGCAATTGCGTTCGAGTGTTCCTTAGAATCTCCACGCTGCCAATCACTAATGTTCTCGAGATGCCCGTGTTCGCATTACAGTATAACATTGCCACACTCCCAGGAAAATATTGTGCTCCAGATTGGTCTTGCCATTCACAATAGTGTGGATACCAAGGCAAACGTATCCTTGCAAACTTAAACTTTGCTCCTAGTTGTAGAAATCTATATAGTGTTTAGGTCTTCCACAAACCACAAACCTGCCATTCCCCAGGTTGTCCTGGATGTGTGTTTTCCTAGTGATCAGGGCAGGGTGATTATGCATGTGCTGGACAAGAAATCTCGCTGCCCAGATTGGCCACGGCTTTTCATGACAAATTAGCCCGCTGGGCGCATTTAACTGCTTAAGCAGGAAGAGGCGCATAAGATGTTTCTAAAGCTGCACAAAAATTACGTTTATGCTTTATGTGCACGTTGGATTTAGAGTAGAGCGGGCATGTGTGTGATGGCGCTTGGATGCGAGGAGGAACGCACAGACAAGCGCGTAGAAGATGCCTCGGAGCGAACTCCAGACGATGACCTTACACTCTCTCCTCTGCTGCCTTTGCACATCTGTTTTGATGGAGGGCTGCTTTTTTCGACTTTCCAAATGCGCCTGCTGGAATCGTACTGTTGCCCATGGCAGCTGAGTTTTGGTACCGTACGAGTAGCTGCATGGCCGACGCCTTACTCTAGTCATTGGACTGATGAATATTTCGCCTAATGAGTACAACAGAAGCCAGTCATTGAAACCAACTTGCAATGACACTGGCCGATTTTATGTAGAAAATTATGATAACCACTTTGGCCGACAGCAGCAACTGTTATCGCACATTATTTAACTGAAACCAAAACGTCTCCGGAATGACACGCACGTTAACATTATCAACAGCTCAGTCCGGAAAAAATAGTTTGTCCCATTTATTCGCATGTTAGTTTTACACATACTGCTTTCACATGGTAATTTTTTTTACACGTCTCTTTTTATTTCTTTTAAACCTTTTTCCGGTATAAAATGTTTTCACATGTGTGTTAAAAAGCGCACTGTCAACACGCCACTCGGTTGTCATATGTGCAGGCACGACATGGCGGAAACATGGTGGTTCTTCGATGGGTCCGCGTGCACTCTTTGGAACTCCCCGCAGGGCAGCTGCCCTTCCGCGGTTAGCCGGATGTTTCGCTCACAGCGGGAATGTAAAGCGGCGTGCCGGCGCGGAGAGAGAGACGAGGGCGAAGACGGCCAGTGTGGTGTACCCATGGCTGCCCCTTGCACGCCGGACCAGATCAGGCACCCGTACTTCGGCCCCGCCGGGGTGGTGCAGTGGTAAGACGCCCGACTACTGTGCCGGAGTTCCCGGGTTCGAACCCGACCGCGGCGGCTGCGTTTCGATGGAGGCGAAACGAAGAGGCGTCGTGTGCTGTGCGATGTCAGCGCACGTTAAAGATCCCCAGGTGGTCGAAATTACTCCGTAGCCCTCCACTACGGCTCCTCTTTCTCTCTTTCCACTTTCATTCCCACCCTCCTCCCTTCCCTTACGGCGCGGTTCGGGTGTCCACAGAGCAAGTGTGACAGTTACTGCGCCTTTCCCTTCCTGTGAACCAATTTAACTTTTTAACCCGTACTTCGCCGACATGCGGGTCGAAGGCAGCGCCCGTTGCGTGAGAGTCTCGAGTCTCACGCTCGAGAAACGACTCTGCCTCGTCGGGTCTAACAAGTTCGAATCCCTGACGAGCTGCAAACGGGCCTGCATGGGTCACTGATACAATCTGTGAAGCGGCACGGCGATGTTGCCGCAACATCAAAAAGAAAAAAATCTTTCTGAAATCACACACATTCGGTGCAAATATCAAACACACGTCTTTACTGACCTATAGCGGACATTTTTTGGCCTTTAAACATAAAAAAATGAGTGCAATGTTTTTGTCTCTATAACCTTACTGCAATAATGTATTTCCAATGAAAACACGCTTTTGTCCGAATACTTTGGTGACACTCGTTTTCTCTAGCACTAATGTAACACAGCTGTGACAGGAAGGAGAGACGATCGCCCCACTGTTATTTACAGTTTGTCTAGAGGAGGTGTTCAGATATTTTGAATGGAAGCAGTTATGAATAAGGGCTAAGAGAGAATTCTTCAGTAATGTGTGATTCGCTGTTAACACTGCCTAGCTAGTAACTCAGGGATGTATCTCAAAGAATGATGTGATGACCTAAACAAAACATTTAGAAAGGTAGGCATCAAAATTACCCGCAGAATGCCACTGCAATGTTCAACAGGCTCGGGAAGGAACAGTAGGTCACCTGAGGTAGAGAACTGGAAGTGGTGAGCGCATATCTCTACTAATATTAGGATGGGCGCATTTGGCAGAGTATTGCCGTTCCACGAAAACTCCAGCAGCGGATGTGCTGGGTGCGCCACTAAAAAATTGAACATAATCTTACGTTTGGTTCTAACATAAAGCGCAGTAAGGAAACTGAAATGGAGTACTAATAAAAGAAAATTCTGGACCAGTAATGACCATAATATATTGATGGTGTCCATCGCGCCGTCTTAGCTACTTTGAAAAAAGCAACTTGAATATCGGCACGGTGTAATTCCGTTTAAAGCGAGTTAAACGGCGATGTTGATGAGAGTTGTCTCTGAACGCATCATGAAGGTAACATACACGCACTGAAGACAGTAATTGATTCCAGTGAAGGCAATTGCACAGTGTAACCGTTGTCATACTGTTACATCCTGGCTGTGTCCGCGACTGGTTTTGCTAATATTAGGAATAAATAAACATCGCATCATGCAACCTATAGGGGAACACATCCCAGAAAATATGTTCTTATTTAAATATTGTGAAATAAAAATAAAATAGCACACACAAGGATTGAACACGTATTAGAACCAGGTACGATCTTTGCCAAAAGTAACCAGGCTGCGTGTTCTGCTTCTCAGTCGGGTAGCAGAGAATTCGTACCACTTCTGAAGCTGTAAATCTGTGGAATATAAAGGTGAGCTCCTGTCCTCACTCCTCAACAAGTTGTGATCTTCTGGGAATCCACGTAGCCTTTAAAATACAAGCCAGAAGCAAAACATGCGGCCTGGTTACTTTTGGCAAAGGCGGTACGTAGTGTTATTTCATTGCGCCACAGAGGCGACGGGAAGTGCGGGCTCTCAATGCGCTCTTATTCGTTTCGTTTCAAACTACTAAAGATGGCACGACGGACGCAACTGGAATGATCAGAGGATCGCTTCAAACAGTTTATATCCAGCAAAATATTTTAGTTTGCATGCATTTTTTATGTTCTGCATTGTATCCTCATCAAAAAATATACCTTTATTAACTTCCTTTTTATTCTGTTTTATTCTTTAGTGACGCACCGGGAACTTTCATTGCTACAGCTTTCGGCGAATGGCAATACATCATTTGGCTTGTACTCATTAATTATGTCAGGCAGCTCTCCGGTATTCCTCAAGAGGAAACTATATAGCACCGGCATCTTTCCTTTCCTTAGTTGGGACGGAGACGTGGAGGTTCGCGGAAAGGTTCTACTTAATATGAGGACAACGCAGAGAGATATGGATGGGAAAATAGTAGGTTTTACTTTAGGAGGATAGAGCATCCAGAGTGGGTAAGGGAAATAACTCGATTCAATGACACTGTAGCGGGAATGAAGAAGAAATGGGCATGGGCAGGGCATCTGGTAATACAGAGGACAATCGATGGTCGCTTAGGATGACAAATTGGATTCCAAGGGTGGAAAGCATAGCAGTGGGAGGCAGAAAGCTGGGTTGGCGGATGAGATGTAGCTAGCACAGGACCAGGTTGATTGGAGTAACATAGGAGGGGCTTTCGCCCTGCTGTGGGTATACAGCTCGGCTGTTGATAATAATAATAATAAACACAGCTGTAAATGAAATCATTAAATAAAATAATCCGTGTACGCGCACTTTGCCGTGTAAACACGGGTTTCCTGAGCACCATAAGCAATATATATATATATATATATATATATATATATATATATATATATATATATATATATATATATATATATATATATATATATATATATATCTATATATATGTTATGGCAAGTGTGCCAACAAATTTCGCGATGTTTGGGAAATCTGAGCTCAGAGTACCTGTGCTCTGCATTGATAAATGGGGCCATACAATTGTTCGTTATGTTTCATTGAGGTGGCATAGGTGTTACTGTTTATCTGCCAGGTGTTTGCAACGCTGGAGAAGAGCCGATACGATTGCAATCATTTGTATACATTTTTTTTTTAAATGTATGTGCGGAAACTAGGAGGCCGGGATACAGCCATCTAAGCTACCATGTCGGAAGGTTTGCAACCGCTCTCATTCCGGCCTCCAACCTCTCTGCATTTCAAACCTAACGTTGCGAGACTAACTGGCTCTGATTGAAGTGAGTCACTCTTGTTGCACTTAAAATACGTTTTTATGTGCTCACAAAGCAAAGAGAACGCCGCTCGGCCAAGTGATAGTTACTTATGAATCCTATGGCCATGCAACCGTGCTTTATGGTTTATTGAGGTTGCGTAGGTGTTACTGTATAATGTGACAGCTGTTTGCAAGGCAGGAGAACAGGCGGTGTGATTGCGATCGTTTGCATATATTTTTGTTTATCAAATCTATGTCCGTGAATCTAGAACTCCGAGATAGAGCCCTATAAGGTACCATATCAGAGGTCTCGCAACCGCTCTGATTCTGGCCTCCAACTTCTCTGCATTCCAAACATAACGCTGTGGGAATAATGGGCCCTTATTGAAGGGCATCACGCTAATAGCACTGACGATAAATGACTATGTGGTTTTAAAGGTAGAAAGAAAGTATCTCGGGCAAGCGATATATATTTATAAAAATAGTTCGTAGGTGAGGAATGAAACATTTGCTTTTTTAGCCGATAACAATTGTTCCGCACCAGCAAATGAATACATTGGTTTGTTCAACAGCTTTGTCTAGACATTGCGCATGAGAATATAGAAAGTTCCAGCAATGTAATAATCTCTCATCACCTCTATCTCTCGGTAAACCTTTAGGTCACTTGCCTATAGCATGACGAATATGTTCATGTCGACGCATCCACTCACTTATACTCCCACAGTGTTAGATAAAAATAACTGTGATGAGAAAATGTCAATTTTGGACAGGTTTTTCTTTTTTCCTGACAAAAAGTAAAGACTAGAAATTATAGATCTTTTTGATTGGGAGCTGCTGATTATAAGCATTTAGAGCAGCACGTTCTTGAAAGCCCTGGTGCTCGTCACTGAAAAGAGCATTGAATATTTTCGTCGAAATTACCACCCCTTTTATATATTCTCTAAATTGTTTCGACCACATATTAAGAAAGCTATTGAGAATCTTGCTTCTATATAAACAAAAATTTCAGCTTGAACCTAAAATCTCTTGAATTAAAAGTCTCTTACCTCTACAATATACTAAAGTAAGTCAGCGCAACAAAATCTTAAAAAAACGCTATATGTACTCCGCTTCATACGTCAAGTGCAACACTGCCAAACTCTTGTTTGCGCTCCCCGCATCCGCGATGAAAAATAATGCCTGCTCTTGACGAGTGGAAATAATAGTTGCTTTGTTTGCAAGCTTATTACATCTTACATTTGCCATGAACTCTTTAAAAAGCACATTTTTTAAGGGAGAATAGATCGGATTCGGTGAGTTTGAATTTTCCGTGTGCCGTTTTCGTTCGTGTAGCGTTTTCGTTGCCCCACAACCCTGCCAGCGGCGCCCTCCACACTGCGCAACGCAATGACCTCGACTGCCTCTTCGGAGCGCATTTTTTTATAAGATCTGCACCGCGAAGATGTCCAGGCACGCGAAGCAAGTTATTGCAAATATATATGCTCGGAATAGAGCCTGTTTCCGCAGAAATAACTCGGCTACGAAGCGAGCGCGCAGTGATTCTCCCTCTTCTTTTTTTTTTGTGGACTACTTGCGTAGCTTTCGCTGCTTTGCACCTGATGTTTTAAACGTAGTATAGGTCTCTGTGATTAACAGCTCTGGATAGGCCCTGTCACAATCTGCGAATACAGTTACTTGCACAACTTTCGTTACGCCCAAAACGGCCGGTAAGAATGCAGCGCACTATATTGTTATGGGGCGGCTAACGGCGCAAGAAGACGCAGGACGCCGAAGCTCCGGGCCAGGACGAGGAAAAATGAATTACTCAGTATCCTCCACTATTGTTACGGGGCGGTAAGCCGATGCACACAGATCAGAGAGAAGATGGCCGATAACTGAGTGGTATTTAATGGAGAGCGGCGGGCCTAGCCACCACACTCCGGCCAACACCACTCTCCGCTGCTTCTTCGTCCATAACACTATCAATGAAATTAGGTAAGCCGACGGACTCTTTTCTTCAGTATTGAGGACAAATACTTAGCTTCAGTGTGGACATTCGATCCCTTATTCGTGTAACAGTGTATGGTTGACTCGAATGACTCTCAATTGCTTGCTCTGAATGCGCGGTAGCTTGTCGATTCTTATACTAAGAGACAAAGTACATGCGGAGATTGGGCTTGAGATGGTGAACTTTTGATAGCTAGTAACTGACGAAAAGTTTCAGTAAAGAACAGGAAACAGCAACGACAGACAGCAACAAGCGGGACACAAATCAGAAACATAGTAGGTTAGTCCAACTTCAAAGATCAACCTGGCTTGTTCTGCGGTATGATCCCCAGCTACGTTCCACTGCAGGCTTTATCTGAAAGTAAAACTTTTGAGTGGATCTTAATGATGAGGCTCTTGTTTAATTTTTTTCCTTCACTTCACTTTCTTTTTTTTACTTGGCTGCGCTACTCCTCCTTCCTTTTTTTAAGAAAGTTTCTCGAAATGTTATCTGAGTCCATTCATAAATTGCGTCAAATGACGAAGCCATTCTGGCGACACGACAACCTAAATAAGCGGAAGAGCTCATGTAGATTGGCAGAGTTGCATAAACACCTACTCCATACGGCTACCACAAGGTGGCAGATGTGAAGGTCTCGTAGAATTTGTTGCCACCAGTTCTACTGTGACGTGTGCTTTTTTTCCGGTCTGCAGTATATGGCATATTGCACAAGCTGCGTGCTTTGCCCTCAACGAGCACAGAAGGAGATCGTTGTAAGCACCAGATACTATGCGTCTCCAAACACCCTTTTCACACGACAACTTTTTCGCTTCATGTGATCAGGGCGCACCTTCAGCAGAGAAAGTCAAATACAAGGAACTCTACTTCTATCATTCTGTCTCGAGCTAGTAAATTAGAAGAGATCTGGGGAGCGCATAAGGAACACACGTTGCACGGACATCGTCACATAAAAGACGGAGCACGTGGCCGAATTCATTAATATGCAAGTGCCTAAAGAAAGTAAATAGCAATTTTAAGCGGGGAGAACGCGCCTAATAATAATAAGAATAACGGCATCAAATGAAAATAACACAACAAAGTAACAATTGTCATTAACCGTCACGAAGCATGCCGAAGGTACAAGCAAAGCCGCAGCTGATTTCAGCCATGTCTTCAATCTGACGCCACTGTGCGCCTATTACATGCCCTCGGAAGTTATTGACAATCAATTACTATTTGCGATCCAATGCAATCAGCCATGATCGAATGGTTGGTTATGTGGTCATGCACAAGCTTACCACATTGCAAGACACCTGTCTTGGTTTGTTATTAGACAGCAGAAATCCCATTTTGGCCTTGGCTAAGCTTCGAGGATGGAATCAGGAAACCAAGCGAATCCTGCGTCTCTGTCTGGAATTAAAGAGATATCTCTCTAATATTTTCTGACCACTCATTTGAGGGATATGCGTGATATATTTCATTTTATTAGTTTATTCTATTCAGTCCATACCATTTGACCGTAATAATATGTCTGCCTTGTAAGGGCTCAAAACTCAGCCACAATTTCACGTTGAATCTGCACAGTCAATTACAAAAACTCTCAGCCGTGTCTGCAGAGGAGGCTTTTAGTCAATGAAAGTGGCATTTGTGGATTTTCAGCTCTTTCTATTCGCTAGTTCACCAACTGGTTGCTATGTCAGTTTTATGCCTTTTGTATTTATCGTTTCAAGACAAAGCGCACTATACGTTTAACCTTTACCAAAATTCGCCTTATTTTAGAGCAATACTTTACCAGCTTAGTCACGCCAAACTTAACAGTGCCGCAATTTGGCCTAGTTCCGCATATCTCCACAAATACGCAACGTTGCCTGAAACAATGCCACAAAAACCATACGGTGCCCTCCTTGAACTTCTACTCCATCGCCACCTCTGACTGTCTGCCTCACCTTGTGGGACCTGCATTTCAAAATGCCCTCGACACCTTCGTGTCATCGAGACGAAGCTGTTGTGCCCTTGACGTTCACAAATTGCCATGCAAAACTCCGCGCTTGAATCAGTGCCTCGGCTGCGCTTCCTTTAAGTTCGCAAGCCGATGAAGGAGTTTAATCACGGCAAACCGTGTCTGACTAAGCTTATTTGAGCTTTCGCTGTGGAAACTGTGTTAATTATGACAGTCTAACACGGCTTAGCAACCTCGCATCAGCAGGATTAACAAACTGTCGCTCAATCAAACGGGCTTAGCAGAGCTAAGCCGGAGACAATTATTTTATTTTATTGTGAGGAAAGGGGAATAAGCAGAATTCATGAAGAATCTATAGCTTGCAAGCTGGGTTACTCGAAAGAAGATTGCATAATGGAGTCAGTCTCCAATTAATATGCATTTCGGGTTTGAGGACCACAAGCCGGAGCATTTGATACATTATTTTTAAGGCACTCTACGCGAGAAAAGATAAAAGAAAGATTGGTTTCATCAGCATCATCATCATCATCAGCCTGACTATACCCACTGCAGGGTGAAGACCTCTCCCATATTTCTCCACTTAACCCGGGTCTGTGCTAGCTGCATCCATTTGAGCCCTGCGAACTTCTTAACCTCATCCCCCCACCTAACTTCGCGCCGCCCCCTGCCACGCTTTCCTTCCCTTGGAATTCAGTTTGGTACCCTAAGCGACCATCGGTTATCCTCTCTTCGCACTACATGTCCTGCCCATGCCCATTTCTTCTTAATTTCCACTAGCATGTCGGTAACTTGAGTTATTTCTCTGACCCACTCTGCACGCTTCCTATCTCTTAATGTTACCCTTGCCCTTTTTCGTTCCATAGCCCTCTCAGTTGTCCTCAACTTAAGTAGAACTCTCTTGGTTAGCCTCCATGTTTCAGCCCCATAGGTGAGTACAGGTACGATGCAACGGTTATGTACTTTCCACTTCAGCGATACCGGTAAGCTGCTAGTCATAATCTGTGAGTGCTTGCCAAACGCGCTCTATCCCAATCTTATTCTTCGTGTTATTTCCTTTTTATGGTCCGGATCTGTGGTTACTACCTCTCTTAAGTAGACATATTCGCCTACTATTTCCAATACTTCGCTACCTAATGTAAACTGCTGTTCCTTCCCTAGGCTGTTGAACATTACCTTAGTCTTCTGCATATTGATTTTCAAGCCTACCTTTCTACTTTTCCTGACCAGGCCACCAATCATTATTTGCAGTTCATCCCCCGAGTTGCTTCGCAAGGCAATGTCATCAGCAAATCGCAGATTACTGAGGCATTCGCCATCTACCCTTATCCCTAACTGCTCCAATTCTAAATCTGAATACTTCCTCTAAGCAAGCTGTGAATAGTACTGGGGAGATTGTGTCTCCTTGCCTAACACCTTTCTTTATGGGAATTTCGTTACTTTCTTTATGCGTTGCTTTGCAGCCACTATATATATCTTCCAGCACTTTCACGTACGGCTCGTCTACCCCTTGATTTCACAATGCCTGCATCACCGCAGAGGTTTAGGCTGAGTCAAATGCTTTTTCGTAATCAATGATTGCTATGTTTAAGGGCTGGTTATATTCCGAGCATTTTTCTATCACCTGGTTGATGATATGCATATGATCGATAGTAGAGTACCGTTTCCGAAAACCTGCTTGATCCTTTGCTTGATTGCAGTCTAAGGTTGTCCTGATTCCATTAGCGATTACCTTAGTAAATACCTTATACGTAACAGGCAGTAAGCTGGTTGGTCTGTAATTTTTAAGGTCCTTAGAGTCCAATTTCTTATGAATGAGGATAATGTTTGCATTCTTCCATGGTTCCGGTACTCTCGATGACACCAGGCACTGCGTATACAGGGTGGCCAGTTTTTATAACACGATATCCCCCCCTCACCCGTCCTTAAGCAAATCTGTAGTTATCTGATCCTCTCCAGCTGATTTCCCCCTTTTCATAGTTTTTAATGCTTTCTTGACCTCGTCCTTCGTCACTGGTGGAACGCCTGACTGCTTTTCTTTACCGCCAATCACGTTACGGTCCTTTCTCCTTTGGCTACTGTAGAGATCTGTATAGAACTGCTCGGCTACTTTGACTATCTCGTCCATATTCGTGATGACATTGCCTGCCTTGTCCCTTATCGCATACATGTGGTTTCTGCCTATGCCCAATTTCTTCTTTAACGCTTTAAGGCTTCTCCCGTTCTTTACAGCATGCTCAATGTTCTCCATTTTATACTTCCTTATATCGGCCAACTTGCGCTTATTGATTAACTTTGATATCCCGGCCAATTCAGTCTGGTCTCTTGGATTGGAAGCTTTCATACTCTGGCGTCTGTTAATCAAATCTTTCGTCTCCTTAAACACCTTACCGGTATCCTCTCTAACTATCCTACCGCCTGCTTCTACCGCACATTCAGTAATGATATCTCTGAAGATTGGTTGGGTTTGGTTGGTTTGTGGGGTTTAACGTCCCATTGCGACTCAGACTATGAGAGACGCCGTAGTGGGGGGCTCTGGAAATTTCAACCACCTGGGGTTCTTTAGCGTGCACTGACATCGCACAGGAGATGGGCGCCTTGCTTTTAGCCTCCATTGAATAAGCGGCTGCCGAGTCTGGGATTCGATCCCGCATTCTTGGGAACAGTAGTCGAGCGCCGTCACCACTGCGCCACCTCGGCGGGGTGACAAGAGAGAGAAGAGGCGGTGCAACATAAATGACTATCTAAAAATTCTGTTTTCTCAGCGCTTGTCCTCTTTCTTTTTGCTTTAGCCTCGTGGGTCGGAGGAACCTCGAGGCGTCAGAAGATTTTTCTTCCAGAAAAGCAGCACGTGTATTTCTTTCTTAATTATTTATCATTGTTTAGTTGTCGTCACCTTTTGGACACAGCGTTTGCTCCTTAACATAAGCCCGCGCGTGGGAGAGGTATGGGTTGCTTTTCTATTTACTCTACCACTAAACATCTACCCAGGTTTTTGTTGCACCTGCATGTTTTCTGGGTCCCGATAATAGGAGTGCCATGCCTTTGAACAATCCAGTTTAAAATATTGTTGCTCAGAAATAGCATATGCGGATCAGTCATACACAGATAGCACAAACTAATCGTCTGCCAAGCTAACATGACATTTATCGGCGAGAATTGCTAGCGCGTGCCCGAATTTTCTAATTCTGAAGTGAAGAACACACATTAGGATATTAGCACATACACTTCCCCGTTCTATTCAAAAGCGCCAACTAACTCCACCTCCTTAATTTCGTAGCCATCTTTTTTCCCAACCTACCTTATTTAAAAAGAAGCGATTTGTATTTGCCTAAACGCTGCATAATTATAGCTCACCTAGTACTTTTTTAGTTATTTCAGCTAAAATCGCCGACAATTTGCGCAATAAAATAACCAGATCGGTTGCACATTACCAAGTGCACAGTCCAAGTTCCCACTGCTTCTTTCTTCTGTCGAAGTTCGTTAAAATGCATAAAATTACGAGGTGAACGCCAAGGTGTTGAAGAAAACTGGAGGTGTTAAAGTTATATACCGCTACATAGACACTATGAAAAGCCTTGTAATAATGAATGCTTCTCCTCTGGACTCTTACTTCTTTGTCAACAAGGTTCGTTTATATGACCAGGTCTCATCATTATACTCTTATCCTGAAGGAAGAAGTAACAAGCCCTAATCAGCAATGCCCACTGCTTCTTGGTACCAAAAGCCCTTTCCTGAAACGCCCCCCCCCCCCCCCCCCCCCACTCGAAATGACATGCTGGTCTCTTTCGCTGACCCGGTCACTGAAGGCAGTACGCATGAAATCACTCAGCCTTCCTTACCGGCTCTTCCATACTCTACCAGATGGAGCCATGTCTAGCGCCTAAATTTATTGGGGCCAGCAGTGGCTTCTGGGGGCCCTAACCACTCCCACTGTAGTACATCAAGGCACGTCACAAAACAACGTGGGCCCATGCTGTATTAATGATAGGACAGAGATTGGGGGACGCTGTCAGCTAGTGCTACCAACACTACAACGGCCTTTTTGGAGGAATAGATTCAAACGTCCAGCCTTCTGGGGGTAACTACTCGATAGCCGTGGCACGTCCACAGAATATGACAATAAGGATAACACTTCATTTTAATGTTAGTGCAGGGTTATACTTGATACTGAGCTTGATCGCGTGGAGGAGTTTCTAGTTTTGGAGTCGCCACTGCAACCCTCTTCCTCGCCTTGAGGCAGTGACGCAGGCAATTCATACGGCACCAGATAAAGGTTATTTGAGACCACGACGCCACCTGTTGGCTTTAAGACATAGCTCCGATGACATAGGGCAGCTCTCTGCGCCTTTGCAGATCTCAGTACGTCATTCATTTGATGACCCAGTCGCGAAACAGGGAAGCTTCTAACTACACGATAGGGATTATAGTCATTTGTCTCTCGCTGCAGTGCAGTTATATCACATTCAAAGACAGTAGCGTTTTTGGCCACTGTGCTTCGAACTTCAGGTTTTGCTTTAGAAGCCTGGTACTGCCGGAGGCAAATCACCATCAGTACCTGAGCCGTAATAAAGCCAAGTGTTTCTGGTGTGTCTCAATAAACCAGTAGAGCGATGTACTTGACATTGTTAAATTTTTTTTTAATTGGATCAAACACGTGTGGACCTGTCACACGTGTTTCTGTGGACACCTGAACCGCGCCGTGAAAGAGGGAAGGAAGGTGGGAGTGAAAGTGGATAGAGAGAAAGAGGAGCCTTAGTGGAAGGCTGCGGAGTACTTTCGACCACCTGGGGATCTTTAACGCGCGCTGACATCGCACAGCACACGGACGTCTCTTCGTTTCGCCTCCATCGAAAAGCAGCCGCCGCGGTCGGGATCGAACCCGGGTACTGCGGCACAGTAGTCGGGCGTCTTAACACTGCACCACCCTGGCGGGGCTAGATCAGAATACTGTTAGCATCCAGCGTGTTTCTTCCCGTTTTGACTTAGGGAAGGCTGGGGTACTTGTTGTATCATGCGCAAACAGCGTTATAGCTCTCCCTTTGACCTTAGAAAGGCTTGGGTGCTTGTTCTATGAGAAAAATCAGAATCACATAGAACGTTGGAAAACACCCGACACGAAAATCGCTGTCAGTTGTCACTACACAACACCTTCGGTATTCCGAAGTGAGCGAAAACGCTCTTCAACGTAGCAATGAGTGCATTGCTTGATGTCTCTGAGAGAGTCAGCACATGCAGAAAGCTAGAGGAGCAGTCTACCAGCCCTACATAGTCTTGACTATTGTAGTAGAAGAAGTCTTCTGCCTTGTTAGTTCCAGCATGGTTGACAGGCTCAGCGCGACGATGTCTCACATTTGCACAGTGCTTACACTGCCTTGGCTCTGCAGTTAAATTTAAGCCAAAAACAGATTCTCGAGCCCTTCCTTTCGCAGCCACCGTACCCAGGTGTGGACTCAAGTTTTCGCTTGAAGTACACCCCAAGATACCCTGGTAACTTCTATTTCGCTTTCAGCTTCCACGCAAGCTACGCTACTGCAATGCAACTATCTTACTCTTGATGGATATGTAAATTGACCGTCATATGTGCGGATTAATCCAGATGGTAAATATTCCTTCAATGGGATGACAACATTAGGCTATGCACTAACATGTAGCTCATTTTAATTGTAAATTTATTTACCCTGCCATATATATACTAGAGAATGAGAGCAACTGTTTTGTCACAGGAGTTATATACTGGCTAGAATTGCTAGTGCTTCTTTCTTTACAACATACCGCCTCTAACATTATCGCGAAATTCACAGCTACGGGTTATCATGTCAAGCATTAGATAAAGAACTATTTATTAATCCTAAATGTTGGTTAAGAGACACTTTAGATCGACGCTTTTTTTTCTATGGCACCCAGAACCACGATGGCCTTAACTTTACTCCCTTCTTTCTCTACCTTCATTCCCATTTGCTCACAGAATATAAATGTGTAACGTAAGTTTTAAAGCGCTTCGTTCCGCTATTAAATCTAACAGATTTATATGCATCATTCTTGGCCGTCGACAATTTGCCCAATAAATAAAAGTGCCCACCTCAAAATCTAGCTATTGCCGAGTCAAGCTTCCATGTGCTTCAGTTTTGTGTAAGGTATTTATGTCGCCTTTTATTACCAGGTTAAATTCATGAAATTGCAATATTTTTCACGTCATATGCAGCTTCCTAGACAAGATAGAAAGCCCACTGAGCGTTGAAGTATCTATCCGATTCCTACATTCAAGGAAGCCTAATTGTAAGTGTCATTACGTCGAAGAAAGGAGTAACATTAGCGTACTGAAGAATGATTGCAGCTGCGAAGGACCGAAAACCGGGATTTGTGACGCATTCTCCTCAAATCATGGACAGGAGGGTGTCATTCGCAGTCCCGACAACCGAAGAGACGACAGAAGAAATCACCCAGCCTTTGTCAGCACTTCAGTACCCTGCCAGGTATGCGCCGCCGCTCGCGCCGCCACTCTATGGCGCCAGAGATGGCTTCTGGATCCCTAAACACCCTTACTACGCACCGATCATGGCGCCCATGCCTTCGCCATCAGGCGCACTCTTAAGGAGCCCGCTGCCACTGCCAATGGGCTTATTCGGGCAACAGTACATGATGCCTCCCCGCCCATACTGGATAGAGCCGGTCCCACGTTCTGAGTCCTTCAAGCCCTTTCAGGACGCAGACTATTCCTCAGAAGAGCAGTCGGATAGCCGGGCGAAGTCAGTGCTGCTTCGCACTGTGGGCATTGGGGCGGTCCTGTTAGCACTGCTAACCGTGTTGATTTCAGTATTGCTGACCATAGATTGGCAAGGGCCTTCTGTTTTATCCGCAACTTCGGAGCTGCCTCTGCCAGTGGAGCACGTCCACTCGAGCGGTGTCAACGTCCCGCTGCCACTGAACTCTCCGGAGAAGCCGGCTGAGGTCAGGCGTGCCGATGCAGTGCATGCCACCGCAAAACCACGCAAGGCAGCGCATCACGAAAGGCCTGGGACAACAGCGCTGCACCGCGATGCACCAGCAAGTAAGAAGCGTCACCCTCTGCAGAACTCTAGCAACCGGACGGTGAGCTATTTAATGCATTTGATATCAATTGCTCTGATCCGTTTTATAGCTTTTGGTTTAGGAGAGTTTTGTGTAACGATGCCCGTGTCTCACATAGTGATCCGCGTTTACCTATTCCGGCAACGTGGAGGATTGCCCTTAACGTTTCGCTGATAACTCGCACTGTCTGAGGTAAAAAGGTACTTCAGAAATATCGCGTCGGAAGTGGTACGCAGACGTCATTACCTGCTGGAAGTTGGCGCGGACAAATGATGGCACACAAGCCAGATAGAGAGAGCTGCGCTTTCTTATAATGCTGGCTCTGCGCATACCAAAATGACTATTGAGTCAATCATCGACATGCGGCTTGACCTTCCGCAAAGAACTTTTTTAAGCTCAGACTATAGTTTAAAACTGATCATTGCTTTATCGATATAGCAGGGCCTACTTATAGGCAAGCGTAGCTTAGGTTATTTTCTGATGTCTTTCAATGCGACTGCGCAGAGAGCAAATGCAGCCAAGTATCTGCAACTGTTTTTTTATCTTGTTTGTGTTGCGGATAAACCAAAGTATGTAGTTATTTTTAAATGCCCCATGAAACCATTTTCATGGTTGGGAAATGGATGTTTGTAGCGGTGGAGGTACAATCGAGCTTTGAAGACACCCTTCCACTCCGACTTGCGTTGCTTGCTTGGAAACACCAAGCGAAGTTATGGTTCATATAATGCACTAGGCTCTTCCCGCTGAAGGTGCAAGTCGAAAACGCTTCTCGCTACAAACGCGTCTGTCCACATTATTGCAATTACGTGGCCTCTTTTCTAGCGCCAGTTACCGCAGCAGTGTGGCCGCCGCTTCTACACCTACTGTCATCGCCAGAAGAACCAGACTTTCTACAGCTCCTTGTCTCGCACCTGCGTCTCCACGGCTGTCGACAATGTTCACGTGTGCAACCGCGGTGAAAACCGATTTTCGAGCCTCGGCAGCTGCCTATCCAACTGCGTGCGTGTGGCCAAGGGACGAGAGAGTGACCGCTGCCACGAGAGCACACTCTTCACCGAGTGTTCCAGGTGAGCCAACATTGCAGCTCAAATACTAGAGAAAAAAAAGAGAAAAAACGGATGTCCAGACTGCAAGCGCTATTTTGTGGAATTCAGTCCACAAAGAAGCCCAATATTTCTCGTTGGTCTAGACAACATGCATGAAGGAACCCTGTCATAATGAGGAGAAATCAATGTCGTGGACATCTATTGATCAAATGAGCTATTTACGCCCACTTTCCCGATTCATCGTTATCTACTGATATGCGTCTCTTTAGGGATAAAGACAGCTGCCACGGGTGTTCAATAAACCCTCACCACTACCAGCTGCAAATGCTTAATACCGTGAGGTAAATAAACACATCGCACCGGATGGAGCTTCGCCTGTTGATAATAAATTAGGCTCACTTGAAATGTATTGGTGGGATTGAGCAATAATGCGTTGTTTACCCTCATATGTTGCCCTCATGGCATGGTTGCCCATACCTGCTTATTCCTTTTCCTCCCTTCTGTGCGCAGACGGCCGAGAAATGAACTTTTTATTATCCTATCTTGTCGAGAAAAGCATGAAAATAACTCTGGTAACCACGTTCTTGCATGATTAGTAATATCACTCTAGGTGAGGACTGTAGTTTGTGACTATGCAACTAAGGCCAAGAATTCCCGACGCAGCATTCCTTGAAGAATTACTGCTCAAAGTAATTCCGGCCTGAGTTAAATCGTTCCTGTTTAACCTATGTTTTTACGTTGAATTGATAGTCCTGAACTAACAAGTAAGCAAAAACGGTGTATTTTACAGCACTGCAGGCCTATATGGGCGTACATTCGTGACTAATTCATAGTTCAACGACGTACGCTGTCAAAATCTCATGGCGAGTTCATACAGAAATCGGCAAGAAAGCTCTGTAGAAAAACGTGACCCTTATGCTTTAGGAGATTCTGGACACGTGGCACAGCAGTCTTCATGAGTATGACGCCTTGAAGTAGCATTTAAATGGTTTATTCTAACATAGTACTGGCTTGTATTGCAGAGCAATGTTCATTTCATAACGACATTATAGTAGTCTAGTGTAGGATCCCCGAAATTTCTTGGAAGAGGGTTGTGTGAAACCTGCAGCGCAGTGACCTGTTGGGTGTCAAATCGGCAGCTTTCCCTGCCCAGCTGCAGAAACTCGTGCCTGAGTAGTCCTGACCAAAGCTGCGCACGTAAGCCTACAGTAGAGATATATTACAAGCTGTCTGACAGATAATTTATTTCCGAGAAAATTCCTAGCTAACACTGAGAACCTTTCTTCACCACTGCTGGTGTTCACAGGCAGGACATGCTGGAAACTTGGTGGATTTTTGACGGCTCGGCATGCTCGAAGTGGACGTTCCCACTTGGCAACTGTCCATCCCAGGGCGCACGTGTTTTCCGGTCTCGGCGAGAATGCGACGCCGAGTGCCAGCGCCCGAACCGAAATGATACCGCCTACGCCCATCATTGTGACGCACCCGTCACGGCCACGTGCAGCCCTGAACAGATCAAGTACCCTTACTTTGCGGACATGACTCTCAAAGGGAACGCACGCTGCGTCATGACCTCGCAACGGGAGCTTCGGATACGACGTTGTCTGATTGGGTCCAACAAGTTTGGCTCGGTCCGAAGCTGCGAAAAAGTCTGCGTACACTCGTAATGGGTTCTGAAAGTGCCCTAATTTTCACTCGGCGCTCATCGCGTTGAATATTTCAATAAACTTTCTACGATTCCTGGATTACGGCACTAATTAAAAGTGGCCCTCAATCTTCAGTGATACTTCAGAGCCTCAAGAGCACAAGTATAGAGTGCCGTCGTAGAATGCATAACCAATAGCTGTCCTCTACACATTTCGTTGAACCACAGTAATATTTATTGAATTGCATATTTTCAGGTACCAAAACAGGCGTTATCATATGAACCCAGACGCTTTCCCCTGCCCTGAACGGCGACAGGTTGTGATTGAATACCAAGACCAATTTAGCTTGTTGTTGGTTGGTTCCATTCGCTTCCTTATTCTCTCCTCATTTGTTCTGAGCAATTTTGAAAACAAAAAAGGTTTACCCATGCACTGAGATGTGTTTTTGGTCGGCTACACGTGACGATATGTGCTGTGAAGTCAAAATCCTCGCGGTGCACAGTGTATCCAGTGCTTTAAAAAACAGTTCCCTCAAAAAGGCGAACATTACATAAAACCTTACTATTATAACGAGCGAAGTAGAAAAAACGTACATTACGCGGCAGCCGCTTCTCGATGGAGGCGAAAACCATGGCGTCCGCGTGCTGGGTGATGTCAGTGCACGTTAAAGAACCCCAGGTGGCAGAATATCTGGAGCCCTCCACTATGGCGTCTCTCATAGTCTGATTCGCTTTGGGACTTTAAACCCTACGAACCGAAGCCAACCACGCAAAAACATTCATCCAGTGATTCTGTTATGTGAAGCCTTGTTTTCAAATTGCCCTGTACTTTACGATAGCTGCTGGTGTTCGGTCCTGGTAAATCCCCCCCCCCCCCACCACCCCCACCCCCCGCGCTGATTGTTCGTCAATCTATGTTACATTTGTAGCCATTTTGTAGCCCTAATATGCCGTGGGTCCATTACTCCCCGCATACTTGCCATGTTCATGTTCATTTTCTTTTCCTTAATATCAGCTGTACGTTTGGTATTCTGCTCTCGTTTCATTGCTGGAGTTGATATTGATATCCTCCCCGGAGGGCGAACGCTTTTAGTACAGTTGTCAGCGACCTCGGTATTACTTTATTGGCAACATAAATTTCACACATGGTGCGGAAATCCTACAAATGTGTTTCCTTGAACAGGCTTCTGTCCATCTTAGGTCTCCCTATGCCTCTTGCGACGGCAAACCTACATTTAAAAATCCGAAGTTTGCATTGCTTCGTGCGTGGCACCCATCTCGCAGACGTCTTTTTCATCATATTGTATATAGGCCTCCTAAGTAAAAACATTATCAGCTAGTATTCCACTGTATCCATTAAACGTAGACGACCACCTAGTATTTACGCACAGATCACACTTTTTTAAGCACTGATGAACTGACTTCCGACAAACAGTACTTTTTGAATGTGCACATGTAAACACTACTGTCACGCATGTTGGCAGTACCAGCTTACACCATTTATTTCATTAATCCTAGAGCACGTAAAAAGCCGTGAAAAATTAAGTTCTCTTCCGCGGGTTTATTCGATGGTCAGGGAGTTCTGCAGGTTATTTGTGTCACACAGTGTTTATGAACAGGGAAACACAATAAATATCTCAGGCTATCTAGATATAACACTCTTAATGTGGTTTCACATAGGTTCCAGTTGTAAGTAAAACTTTTAAAAAAGTTCCGCTTATAAGTGGAACATTTTTCAAAGTTCCTCTTATAATCAAAGCGTATGTGGAACCAGATTAAGAGTGTGGTATCAAATCCGCCTCAGAGAAACTTACACCCAGAGTAAAAAGAATTGAAACGAGAAATTATGACGACAAAAAAGAAACACGTGACTCTGCCTTAAAATTCGAACAATCTCGGCAATGTGACTAAACGCTGTATAGCATACCTTCTGCCTCTAAGAGCTATCAAACATTTTTGGTCTGGCGAGCAAATAAATACCCTATCAGAACTGGCAACAAAGAAAAGCATCTAAAATATTTTATACTTCGAGGTTTGTCTTGTCCCTGGCAAATAAGATGTGCTGTACGGATTCGAGGTGTCTTGTGTAACGCCCAGACCGATCAAACAGGGCGACGTCTGAAAAAGCGACTCACAGAACATAAATCGCTCACGGGTTCAAAGTCGTCAAATCGTGTTGACCACAGCCATGAATGTATATGTTGTAGACCCTTTACGAGCAAGCAGGTTTTGAATAAAGTTTACGGGGCATGTTGACGCCAGGTTGGGAGGCGGCCAAATAGTTTGGGAGGTGAGAGGTGTGAAGGCCGGAAAAAATGTATCTTGAAATGTTCGACTGAAATTTTTTTTTATTTGTTTCAGATGAGCAAAAAAAGATAAATATTTCTTAATACAACTTTGAATATTTAAGAATTCTTCCTCAACGTTCATCTTATTCTTTAAGAGAAATTATTATTGTTTCAGTGAAAGACCAGACAGTAGCTGTCATCGCCTGATTGTTCCCAAGCTGTCTGATGTCACAAAATGGCTGTGGCTATGACAGTAGTCGTTAGAGGAGGCCTCAAATTGATTTCGTTTGCTTAGCACTCATTATCATGCACTGATATGTAATAGCGTGCACGTACCTTGCGTTTCGCCACCATCTAAACATGGCTTCCGCTGCCGGGATATAGTCTTGGTCGCCTGGCTAAGTAGCCAGTAGTCAATCATTGTCAAAACAGCGGATATCAGACATTAGCGCTGTAATGCAGCGAGCTGTAGGCAGCTCACTGAATGCGCCAAGCTGAACTCAATATCATTTTTAAGTTTTAGCTCGCGGCTTACATGTAACAAAATGTTTGAACATTTCGGAGCGATGAAATCCTTAACGCTGCGGCGTTAAAAGGTCATACCTATAATTGTGAAAACATTATTCAGCGCTAACGAGTAGCAGTTATTATATATGCAGTTTTTGTCTGGTAGCTGAATATGCAGTACTTAGGATTGGTATAGAGTGAAGGCAAGGTGATAAGTAATTTTAGCAAGTCATTTAGCTAGATGTAAGTAGGTTAAGCGAAAGCCCAATATACTTAGGCTTCTTCGTGCGAATGTAGGAAAAAGGGAGCGGAGGACTGCTATGAGACGCTGCCCCATAAACGAGCTACTCCTAAAAGGAAACGCAAGTGACCAACTTTATTTTGCTTTAAAAGGTACACCTAATTAGCGTAAATGCTAACTTGTTTAGTGTAATTACATAGCAAGGAATAGCAGTAGTCAGTACATGGGCGAGCTGCTTTAATGTAGAGGTCCGGTTGACCGAAAAAATATTTGAAATCTGCTATTTGGGACGACGAGGTGACAATATTTAAAAACAGAGCACTGTCGGTCTTTCCCAAATCGGGTGGGCATTAAAGTTAGAGTTTGGTTCAGAGAACAATACCAACATGACGGATTCTGCAGGGGGAAAGAGATATATTAGGAAGCGCTTACTTTCCATGACCCGTTACTCGTGCCGCACAGTTGATGCAGACACCTTTGAAGTTTCCATTTTTCTGTAACACGCGAAACAGTGTTGCCTTAACTTGCGTTTCAAAGTGAAAATAAGATCTACAAATCAAAAATGAACATTATAGAGCATTGGAAGAAATTCTAATATGTAATTATGCTACGTCCTGATTTAAGTGCGAGGCATTTCACACTGTAGAAGAATACGTGCATTGGACTTCAGTAAGATATTCATTGAAAATACTGTGTCACAATTCACCTTAGTTCCACAGTCACCCTGGCCTGCCATGGTAGATAAATGGCTACGGCACTTGAATGCTCTAGCCAAGCGTGCGGGTTTGATTCTGGGCGCCGGAGGCCGCTTTTTGACAAAGGTGAAGAGCAGACGCATGGTAAAGAGCGCCAGGTGGTCGATATTTCCGGAGCACTCGACTGCGCCCTCTCATAACCTGAGTCGTTTAGCGAAGTTAAACAGTATAAACTAATCCCTACCAAACACTACTACTTACTGCTATTTATCTTACTACTATTTATCTTGCAATAACTATCGTACACGTCGCTTTGGTAGCCACTCTGTTCATGCCTCTAGCATTGGCTGGTTTCTTATAAAGGTTTTAATCAATCAGAAAGGCAATATTTGCGCTTTGTCTGTGCGCGGGACCTTCTTGTGGAATATCTGAAGTATTGACACTTAACTTATTTTTCACTGATAAGCCACTTTCCCTTTGCTTGCGTGTCTTTAGACAACATCAGTTGCGACCTGTGACCTGCTAGGTCCTATGTAGAAGCTAGAGCGGAGTCATGGTGATGAATTCTGACTGGCGCCTTTAATTCGCGGTCTTCCTTTAGGCATAAGCCATCGAAATATACAGGCCACATTAATGAACTGTCAAAACAATTTTTATTAGGAGCCATCCCCAGAAAAAAAATGAATTGGGAAAGAGTAAATAGAAAAAAAAAACTAACGATTTTGACGGCGGATGGGGGGGGGGGGGGGCGGAGTGGCTCCGCAAGAGTATGCATAGAGCATCGAATGAGGTAAGGCCTGCCCTGAGGAGTGCAACAAAAACGTACAACTGTGCCATGCATCCGCCGAGCCTTACGAGGCTGACGGAGAGCTGGATGAAAACACAAAGACCAATAAAAATGTACTCAGTGTCATTGCGGAGCGTTCAAAAGCCTTTTAACTCGAAGAAGGCAATGTTTGTGACAACAGTTGCATTTGACAGAAAAAGAATGCCTGCCGCGTATAAGGTGAGCGCATGTCGCTAGCTTTTACTCATAGAAGATCGAGTCTGCTATGTGCGGTAAGAAAACATGGCAAGAAATAAAACGGCCCTAATTTACATTGCTGGATGCTTTTTATGTGCTTTGAGTCCTGAAAGTTTCTTGATTGTATGCTTTACAGCTGACAAACAGCTTACTAGGCACGGTGGTTGCTTGCTATAGACGCTCTAGTTTTACCATTATTGCAAGGTATATAGAAACCGGAGAAATATTTGCGGCTTCCAAGGAGGCATGCGGGCTTTGACTTCGGGCGCACATTACGTGAATTTTATAGCAGGCACGGACGCCAGTGCGATATAAATCAGTTTTGGCGTAGTAATCACTGAAATCCAACTTCGTGTCAACTTCTTTCCATAAGAATAGGAACTCCATGGTGCCGTTGGCATCAATTGCATTCGGTGATATATTCAGGATATAGGTCACTGGCGATAAACGGGTCGATACCCAAATGAAGATCCCGTTCATAAATTGAAGATGCCGCTACCGTCCATGGTAATACTCTTTGGCCTCTTCGTCATAAAAACAATGTGATCAGGTCATGTGAAAATGTAAATTCAAGATACAAAAAAAACAGCACAACGAAGAAAATATTTTTGTTGTGGAATCACTACAGGTTTGTTAAGAGAGCAGATCAAGAAATCAAAAGAGCAGCCTATGGTTTGAAAATAGCAAATAGCTTTGACAATAGCAATTTTGATTGATTGATAAACTTTATTGGGGAAAATTGGGGTAAAGGATAGCGCGTTAGGAAAGAGCAGTAGTCGGCAGTCCTCTGTCCAGGAGTCCATTGGCCTCTGCAGCGGCTCTGGGCCGCCGCACCAGCATGAGCTGATGGTGTGCTTCCGAGTCGGCTAGAAGGCTAGAAATAGATAGCCCTAGAAGAACAAGGCTATCTATTTTAGGCATTATGGGGCTTGCCTTACATCCCCATGTTATGTTGTATAGTGTAGCAGTGTCTCCGCACCAGGCACATTCGCTTTTGTATTGTGTTGGCCATATATTGTGGTACAGGGCTCTGTTGGGATATGTGTTTGTTTGTAGGCACCCAAGTGCGTACTTTCTACTCCTCTCCCTACACGCTCGTGTTGTTTCCCCTTATGTTTCTGGCGTTGTGAAAGGCTCCACGGATGGCTCCGCCGCCCGGCTAGTGAAACCTCGGGTGACGACATCTACTCTAATGTTACCCTCCACCCGAGCGTCGGGGACCCGAACAATTGTGTGTTGTCTACTAGGGTCTGTTCCTTGTGGCCGACCGGCAAGGAACTTTTTTGCTATGCGATGAATCCTGTTTTAGAAGGCTCGACAGGCGGCTTACGAGACCGAGACTATGCAGTAACTGTGTTGTCTTCGGTTTGCTTCCGAGATTGCTAGGGCTATTGCCACCTCTTCCGCTGTGCGGATGCATTTGGTTCGTATAGTTGTTCCGTATATGAGCTTGCCTCGTGAGTTAGTGACCGCGGCTGCGGTCGTCTCTCTGACTGGCTCTGGGATTGCCATCATACGAATCTAACAGATATTTTGACAAAAGTAAGAATATGTATAATCCAGTGCTTTCTACACCACGTTGATCTGTGTAATCTATGAAGTAAATTACAGTACTAGGGAATTGATTAGGCTCAACTAAATATTGAGCGAAGGACTGACACCACGCGATGAATGAGTTGAGAATTTATTTGTGTTTTATTATTTACTTTAAGTAATACTCTTGTTTGGGCGAGTTGGTTCATCTTTGAAAGGTTATGTATACTTGCGCAAAAAACGGGACACAAAAAGGCACACAAACGACATATACGGTGCGCACCGTATATGTCGTTTATGTGCCTTTTTGTGTCCCGTCTTTTGCGCAAGTATACATAACCTATTATTTACTTAGATAACACATTGAAACAAAGAGGAAGGCTGGCCACTGCGGATTAGCGTCTCGCTTTCACTCTATATACAGCAAGTTGACGTCAACGTTGTGAAGCGGCTACTGACATGAAACCTTGGAGACAGAACGCGGGGTGTTTCCGAGTGGGCTGTAAATGACTGCGGTACACGTCTTCGTCCCCTGCGAAAAAGAAATAAAAAATGTCATTAACGATGCTGCAAGACAACAAATATTTTGGCGAACATACATCCATACTGAAGCTTATACGTTGAGTAATTTCATTGTTACTGTCGTCTAATTGCACTGAATGTAATTGATTACTGATGGGCTCTCAGAAATAGACCATATCGATTGAATTCCAAGCAAAAAGAATTTGTTCTGTCATAAAATATTTTCTTGCAATTTTGTAACTACGGAAGGCAAAGGAAAAATAAAGAAAAAAAAATGAATTCTGCATATTTGTTAATAGGCGGCCTTGTGAAGCGAACTGGCGAGAAGGATCCTGAAGGGTTCCATCCCAACCCATCTCACAGGAGTGACCCAATTTGGCTGCCTCCTACATCTCGGCCAAGTGATGCGGTCTCGTGAACACACACAACCTGCTAGAAATTGTGCCTGGACATGCAACATTTAGTAATTTTTTAACAGCGACAGCTTTTACAAATCTGATTCGTAGCTCCAATGCCTTTTGCGCATAGAGAAAGAGATTGGTGTGTGCAGTTTGGGAATGTACGACCTTGAATCGAGTAGAAACCACGTGGCTGCTACAAGGTCACTCAGCCGCCGTCGCGGCGGGGCTGCCGAGGTAACCGCGTGGTCTCTTCTGCCTAGTCACGTAACGTCACAGCCATGGCTGGTATACGCAAGAGCCGCAGCTCGCTCTGTCTAGATAGCCTCTCCACTGCTGTTGAAATTTAAGAGCCGCCTCGGGCCCAGCTGGAACGCTCGCGCATAGGCTTGGGCAGATGCTTCCATAAGCGACATAGGCAAGACGGGTGAGTGCGTTTTTGTTTATTTCTGGAATGTCTGTTAGTTTTGTGGACCCTGTAATCAAACCAAGGACATTTAAATGCCGGTTAAATGCATTTAGATTGTGCCAACGGATCGCAACATCTTTCGACAATTTACCGTCAGGAGTCGTCATCCATGATCCAGGTGACCTCGTGAACTGTCTGCCTCTGAGAGGCTGCGAAGACGACAGACGAAACCCGATCATCCATTGGACGTAGCTCGCCGTGAGGCTGCCGTATAGAGACGACGAGGCGGGTCGAGCGAAGAGTGCCGTCGCTGTCGCTTTGGCTAATTAGGTTTAACATGAATCAATATTTGCCTAATTTTGCTAACGATAACGACGCTAAAAGTGCTCTGGTGTTCTGGATAAAAGTAAATATTGGAGCAATTGAATCGCATGGCCGTCTGCATGCTCCATTTATGACTTATCTTTGCAGCCTGGGTACATGAAGAGCGCGAACTTTATTTAGAACGTCATTGTAGACGGCCGTGTCGAACAAAAATCTCTGCGGCTTTGTATGAAACAGAACCCAGTCAAAAAAAACTACACAACCTTGTCAAAAATACGACAAAACATCCTGTAGTTCTGTCGTAACCATCAGATTTTTCTGTAGTTCTGTAGTACTTTTCTGTAGTTCTGTAGTTTTTCTGTAGTAAAATTCTGTTGTCTGTAGTTCTGTAGCACTTTTCTGTTGTAACTACAGAAATTTCTGATGTTACTATAGAATGCTCTGTTGTCACAACAGGTTTCCCGTCAAAAACCGCACAGAAATTCTGTCGTAACATCAGAAAATTTTCTGTAGTTTTTTCCGGCTGGGAACCTTCTCAAAAGGTTATACTTCTTAAATAAGTTTATTCGTTTGCATTCGATATACGTAAATCGTGAAAAGCAAGGCTCGTACTGGAAGTCGGTTTATCGCTTGGTATTGTTGCAATTGTTACGCCGTACGCGCATTCAAAACGGACTAAGATGTGAGGGTGGCCTGTGAAAGAAGCTCCGGATTAATATAGACATGCGCGTCGATTGCACAAGACACGTACGTTTTAGTATGCCAGCCTTTGTGCTTTAAGGCCTCGGCAGCCGAAGACAGAAACGATCGAGCCACCAGGGCCTGCTATGCCGGTCTGTTCAAATGTGGGGAATTTGTGAGCAATTTTATCCTAATACAGGTAGGGGAAGAGTACTAGTTTTATACGGGGGATATAGATATGCTTCTTGTCTTTTTGTACCTATTTACCAGGTAAAGCTGTTCTGACTAATAAGATTATTTGTGCAGCTGACGTGCCGACTCCCTCTGCTCTGAAAAAAAGATTGCTTTAGCTACACTGAGAGTTATTGGCAGATTGGCAGATGTCAGCACACTGGCATAGGCCTCTTGCTCGTTACAGCTTTACCATCATTGTTTGTTTTTGCGACGACTGTGTTTGCAGGCGTATGCCTCATTAGCTGGGCTGCTATGTCATTCAGAAAAGAAGACAGGCAACTCGTCCATTTTGGGAACGTTTCAACAAGTTAGAACAAATCAGCAGTCATAAGTGTTAAGTATGTCATCGTCTACTAATGTCTCCTTTTCTAGACGATAAACGCCAGCTGATAAATCAAGATGCAGGCAGAAAACTTGTACGGAAAAGAATATTTCAAATATGGTTGACCATGAAGTCGCTTTGAACACTTTAGTTTGTGATTTAGCTCCTTAAATATTTATCCTCGCCAATTTGCAGTCACTGTTCCTTCCGTAAGTGATGGCATATGTTATTCCTCGAAATCGTTCTCCTTTCCACGCATGAAATTTCCGCGCCTGTTTCTTTTAATCAGACGCATTATTACCATCACCACGAATTAGGCAGGGGTTATAAGCAACAAAAGCTGTCCAAAGCAGGAAAAAGTACAGCTTTGTTTCCCTATTATTTCGTATTCCTCGTGCTTCTCCTCGGTTTACAACTTACTCAAGATTTGAATGCTCACAATGCTGCATTTAGGAGTGCTGTGCGGAAGCGTTTTTGTTCTGCTCTGAGTATTTAGTATGTCTCAGAGAACAGCCACCTATGAATTTACTGGCCGCAGCGGCCATGGTTTTATTGATTAAAAAACGACTTGCATTCTGAAAAGGCCTGTACCTCAAACTTGATATTTTAACCGAAAATCGTATGACTTATGCCAAGTAAGGTTTTAAAAATGCATATGCGGGCTCTTGGTGATTGCTTATCTAGTAATTCATTGCAAAAATACTCAGCAAGGTCAGATAAGGACGTATATATATCAGTTCGGGCGTTCGGCACAACATATCTGCCAGAGAAACCTTTTCGAAGCTAACTACTCTCGCTCACGACATTTCGCCTATGTTTCTAATGTGTTGTAAGTATATATTATTTTGACCCTTTGAAATTGCCTCGGTGCCTAGAATCTCATTACTCAATCCCATAGGATCGGAAGGTTTTCCTACATATAATTTTTTTGCACATTAAACACACATTTATATTTTAAGTGTTCAAGCTTGATTTCGTTTCTCCAAAACGTATAGCTGCAGGGGCAGTAGAAACACTGTAGGCAGATTGTCTTGTTTTCCATGACGGTGCTGCGGTCGTTAGGTTTTTTCAGGAGATATAAACGCCATAAGGAAGCGTAGATTTGCGCCCACCGTTATAATAACAGCAGCAGTAATAGAAACAGTCTCCTTATGAAGGATAGCTATAGCTTCAAGAATAGCAGCAGCAACAGTAGATTTGGTTAATTATTGTTTATGGTTGGTGGTAGTGGTAGTAGTAGTAATACTAGTAAGAGTGGTGGTGTTTGGTAGTGGAGGCTGTTGGGGTGTTAGTAGTTCTCGTAGTAGTAGTACTGGTGGTGCACTAATAGTAGTCTTGCCGCTCATGTGCAAGCGCTTCAGTGAGTAGTGTAGTTTATGTCACTCGGTGGAATAGCGCGTTATGCAATGTTTATATTTCGTAAACATTACAGCATATATTGCATTAACAAAGTGGTAACATAGTTCAGCTTGTAGGAAACGCTTGTTCTGTCATCCCTAGGGTATATTGGCAGTGCGCATATGATGGAAATATCAGAGTGCCGTACAATAACTATAACAAAGATTGTGTTCGCCTTAGCTACGTCAGTAGATATGATTGCAGCTAGTGCAGGTCATTACGTGAATATTTACCTGTTGGCTATGGCGATGGCCCCCCGTATCGGAATTCGTCGCTGAACACTCCAAATCGTCGATAGTGAATGTGATCCGATAGTTCACACCAGCAACAACCTATGCGGTTAGAAAAGGAAGAAAGTATTTTTTAAACAAAAACGGCGCGATACAATAATGGTATAGGATGGACTGCAAGAGAGTAAATTCTGAGCATCATAAATGACAGGTGTTTCACGCCTTGTTCAGAAACCCATGTAGCTGCACGTTTATTAATAAAACAACTTTATGGTCGCCGATGCAAAGCCGGCATCAGATGTCAATAGTGGACGCTAGAGGTAGCCCACCTTTCTCTATTTTGCTTTGAAATAAACTTTACACGCATTTATTGTGAGACATGTAATATGTCTAAAGGTATTGCAGTCATGTAGAAAAAGACCGCTAGAAGTCTAAATGCTTGATTAGATTTCAGACATTTGAGGGAATAAGTTACTGCTTTAATTCAACAGTTAGAAAGGGGTTAAAAACTGAAAGACAACGAGAGCTGAAATGAATTACGAAATTGTATTTTGTGGTTAACATCGTTAACAACACCGTTAACATCGACATACCTGTGTATGAACCGTGATCACATCAAGGACTCTCCCTTTGCATTCTTCATTTCTGGCTTGCCAACTGAGAGCGAACCGTGCCATCTCTTCGTATTCCGACTTCTTATCTTCCACGTTCTTCTGGTGCCAGCCGCCAATCATTGCTGAGAATCCGTTGCTCACGAAGAATGTTATGAGTACCGCCGCCAGCCAGAAGGACGAAGCCATCTTGAGTTTCTCGTGGCAATCTGGAATTAATTTTATTTGCTTCGCAGAAAATGTAAAGCTCCGAATTAGAAAGCGAGCCCTGCGCGTTTTTAATTTATGTGATATAAGTAGATTAGTACATACAAGTATCTAATATATATATATATATATATATATATATATATATATATATATATATATATATATATATATATATATATACACAGTGTAATAAGTGGATTACGCGATTCCAACTGCAATAGCTTTACTGCCACGTTGCTACTGCCAAAGCCGGCGTTCCCCAGATCGGGTGCAAGATTCTTCGTCTTCGCGACTTTCTCGTCATTGACAGGTTCGTGTTTTGCTCTTCTCGCAATTCCAACTTTCCGTCCTACAATACTTCCCGCCACAAGACGCCATCCTGGCGGATTAAGGGCAAGACTCGATGACAGGAGCCGTAGTAGGGTTTTAGGCTACCAGTGTCGACAATTACACGTCCTCGGCGATGGAGATCCGCGGAAGGCGTGAAGGGCTCGAGAAAATAATTAACGGGGGAGGTTTGCTGAAGTAAATGATAAGTGTCCTGGTATCTGCTAAGAAGCTTGGTTGACCAGCCTGAACTTGAAGAGGGCACGCATAGCCACTCTAAGGAGTCTTGGCGATAAGCAGGCGGCAGACATTCCGAAGCTGGGCGGTTGTTGCTGATCGTGAGCCGCGATCTGATGGGCGATTTGACAGCACTCTTCGGCATAGGCAGTGGCTTTGCGAAATGGTGTTCATTTCCAAAGAGTTTGGGGGTAGGGGAGGATAGTTTACATGTACAAGAAGGTTCTCAGCCGTACATAAGGAACTAAGGGGCGAGTCTGGCCGTCGTGTGCGCGACAGCATTAAAAGCAGAGGTTATAAATGGCTGTACATGTTCCCAGTCTGCGCGGGTAGCATATATATATATATATATATATATATATATATATATATATATATATATATATATATGAAGCAAAGAAGCCAACAGTCGGCGAGGCCAAGGAAAGCATTGGGGATTATGTTTTATGTCTATTTTTTAATTTTTACTTGGATAATCACAGAAATCAGTAATGCAGTCTGCTTAGGGGAAATATAATTAAACACAAAGTAGAAGAAAAAACAACGTGCCGATGGTGGGGGCCGAACCCACGACCTCCGAATATCGCGTTCGGTGCTCTTCCAACTGAGCTACATTGGCCGCTGTCCCCCCTGCTACTTTCTCGGGTATTAATGTTGTCTGTATACGAACCTTGAGAGTGTTCACCAGCGCTGCCCTCAACCATAGCGGCGGACGTGGAACGTCCTGTCTTACCGCCAGTGTCACGTAGAACGCGATCAAGAGCGAGGGCGAAAGCTGTGCTAGAACCCTCTTACGCTACCTATGGCTTCAAGACTGCCAGAACCGAGACCCCCATAAGCTACAAGCAGATAAATGAAGGGGAAATGAGGGTGCTCGTTATAATACATGAAGGAAAGAAGCCAACAGTCGGCGAGGCCAAGGAAAGCATTGGGGATTGTTTTATGTCTTTTTTTTAATTTTTACTTGGATAATCACAGAAATGAGTAACGCAATCTGCTTAGGGGAAAGATAATTAAACACAAAGTAGAAGAAAAAACAACGTGCCGATGGTGGGGACCGAACCCACGACCTCCGAATATCGTGTCCGGTGCTCTTCCAACTGAGCTACATCGGCCGCTGTCCTCCCTGCTACTTTCTCGGATATTAATGTTGTCTGTATACGAACCTTGAGAGTGTTCACCAGCCAAATAAAAATAAAAAAAAAAGAAAGACATAAAACATAATCCCCAATGCTTTCCTTGGCCTCGCCGACTGTTGGCTTTTTTCATTCATGTATTATAACGAGCACCCTCATTTCTCCTTCATTTATCTATATATATATATATATATATATATATATATATATATATATATATATTGCCAAGTGTCCGGTTGAAGCGCTCAAACATTTCTATAATTTGTGGATGGTAGGAAGACGTCGTACGCTGATAACATCGTACTCATGAAGAAGGGCGTCCATAATGTCTGATAAAACCATGCGACCACGATCACTGACAGTTTTTGGGGTGAAACATGAGGAAATATGATATTCTTAGGTATGAAACTGCGGTGACGTCGCGTGCGGTGGCAGCGGGTAAAGCAGCAGTTTGCGTATATCGAGTAAGGTGGTCGGTGGCAATTATCCACCGATTTCCTGCGAAGCAGCAGGGAAGATGCCATAAAGGTCGATTCAATTGCACCCGAAAGGTCGATCTGGACACGGTAGAGGCTGCAGAGCAGCTGGAGGTTGTGGTGGTGGATTTAGGGGCTGACAGTCAATGCAAGAACAAAGGCGGTGGCGAAAACAGAACGATGTATGCCTCGCCAATAGTAGCTATGATGCAGGCGAGTAAACGTTTTCAACAATCCAGCACGGGCGCACTGTGAATCGTTGTGACAGCTGGCGCAAAGGACGGAGCGGAGATGACGAGGAATTATGAGCAGCCATTTTCGGCCGTCTGGAATATAGTAGCGGCGGTCAACGCAGCTGAAAGCATCTTAGAGAGAAGACAGCCAGCAGAGAGAATAGTGATCATTGATAACATCGAATGGCCGTCCTTATAGGTAAGGGCGAAATTTAGTGATTGCCCAAACAATCGCCAAGCATTATACTTTTCGAATGCTGAATAGTTAGTTTCTGTTTTGGTCACTTCTAACTTACTTAAGCGACAATGTAGTCAGAGAAACCAGATTTTCGCTGAATGAGAACGGTATCGATACCGATGCCGCAGGCTTCCGTGTGCAGTTCTGTTGGAGCGCAGGAGTCAAAATGACGCAGTATCGGAGGGGACCGAGAGGTCGGCGAAGCGTAGTGAACGCTTCATTGCATGCAGGTGGCCAGGCAAACAAGTCGAGGCTCCCAACTGGAAGCTAGCCAATAATTTCGGCAAAATTCTTGACGAAGCAGCGAAGTAAGAGCAAAGCCCTATAAAGCTTCGCAGTTCTTTTACTGAGCGGGGACTGGGGCCTGGGATATAAGAAGAGCGTATTCTGATATATGGTTAAGCTAGGTAGGTTATAGCAGAGAGCTATAATTGATGGATGAGATTAGAGTAGATAGGCATCCCAAGGCCAAGTGGTGTTTTAGCACTCCTTGTGGACGCTCCCTGCCCTCGCCCCTCATGAGGCAAGGAAGGCTTTCGCCTCGAAAAAGCTCCCACTGAATGAGATAGAGTTGGGATTTGGCTAAATCAACAGCTGTGAAAGGTCGGCTCTACATGCGTCATATACAGGGAGCACATGTGCCAGCTAAATGTCATCAAGGCTTTGAAAAATAGTGCATCTTGTCCTCAAGAAATATAAAGATATACTTCAAGAGCGGGCTCTGCTATTGTGCAGGTCCTTTTTTATTAAGTTGATAAATATTAAATAAAACTTTTATAACTTCTAATAGCTTGAGGAAGAAAGTACCCATTCAAAAAGTAGGTCGGATCAAGAAACGGCTTTGTTTACGTGTAGCTACGATTTACGTGCCATGTGCAATTTTTATTGCACCTCTAAAAAATGTCACGAGATGCGAAAAACATCACGTGATTGGGCAGACATTATAGCGCTCGCGGATGACCAATTATGTAAGGAAATTACTTATGTCTGCAATGCTCTTCCGAATGGAGTTGGGTGTTTTACGATGGCTGGTAGAGCACGATGGGTACACACCACATGCGGCGACGATTAGGAGACGTCGAATTTAGAAGTGACTTTGCGAAGACATGCGATTCCTATCAGATATGTGCTCTAATCGTCATATGAACTTGAACGCTCAAAACTTACGAAAAAGAGACTCAGACTTCAGTAAATGTTGCTAGTAGGAAACTTTCATCTCCAAGAAATATTTCATCTTGATGAAAGGTAGTAGCGCACTTGAAGGCACACAGGACAGAGAATAAATAATACAGGACATGCGCGTGTCCTGTGGCATTGTTTCTCGGCTGTGTGCGTCTTCCAGTGCACTGTTATTTCTTATCAAGTTGCAACGGACCATCTAGCCCGTCTTCAAGTTTTTGTTAAAGATTTAATCGCAGTCTTCTTCTGTTCGCTCAGTTTTGTTATGAACGAAACAGGGAAAGAGAACTTGGTTACTTGATCGGCCGTCTGAGAGTGCTGAATTTGCTGCCCTATTATGTGCTATTTTTGTAGTTCGCTGACTTTCTTCGAAGCCAATTAAAAAGGTATGGGAATTGCAGCTTGAATGAAATAACGCAACCCGTTTGTCGCGCCGGTCTACAACTATTTCATTGACAATTTCTCCCTCAAACTATGCATAAAAATTTAAAACACTTTAATTGATACTAATTAACACAAGCGAACGAAAAAATACTGCAGGGCAGCGTAGCCCACTCTCAACAGCTCTCAGTAGATTTCACGGAACTAAGGAGCAAGGTGTTATGGAAAATTTTGATTACATTTAGCTGGAGCCCCCTTATATGTGTCTCAAGTTTGTCTTTGAAGTACGCAGCAGGGACGCGATGGCTAGAGCGATGATAAAAAATCTGTATAAGAACGGTCACGTGAGAACAAATTCGAAAATTACGAGAGACGACTAAAGTATTGAAAGGCGAAAGCCTGAGAAGCCTCAACTTGTCAAGCGTTCCTGCGATCTGCATTCCCACACTTGAACGCGCGCCAAAGAACGCCACGTGACAGGAGCGATGGCGTACCGTACATCCAAACGCACACTTGTCGGAGAAAGTGTGGCAGATACTACGCCTTTCCTCCAGTAGTCTCATCTTGTCTAGCTTTCCTGCCATCTGCGAACCCGCACTTGAACACGCGCCAAGGAACGCCACGCGACAGCCGCCGCAAAAGCGGGACACACTTTCCACCACGGTATGAGCCATTAGAGATTTTCACCTTAAAATATGAAAAATATGTACCCCCGGCGAGGTGGTACCGCGCTTCAATACTGAATGCAGATTTCATTGAGGCTGCGGCGGCTGCTTTTAAATTGATGCGAGAAGCAAGACACGTGTGTTCTGTGCGATTCCAATGCACCTTAAACAACCCAGGCTGATGATGAGGGTGGTAGTGGTTATTTTATTTATATACAAGAGAAAGGAAAAAGATATTTGCCAGCCCCGGTATCTGCCCATGTTTCCAAATATTTCTAATGCGGCGTCCCTCATAACCGAGTAGTCTTAGGACGCTAAATGCACTGTGCGCAAACCGCACAATTCGAACCAAACAAAACTATCTTTAGACTGTTCGTGAGTCTACCTTTTAAAGGCAGTAATGCAAAGCTTGTAATGTGATGAAACATTTTGCGAATAAGTTTCGCTTACGATCAAATCACTATCGTGTGGAATTGTGGGATCGCACATCATACTAGAAAGCATCGAGTAGTCTCACGGAAGAACATTACTTTCCATAACAGATGCAGTCGTTTGAAACTCACCACTGGGATGTAGGGAGCGAGGTGCCAGAGGCTGTCTACGTTCGCAGCTTACTTCTGTGTAGTTAGCGTAGCTGACGTGGCGACGTCTTTTAGAATAGCTGCTTCAACCGTTAGACAGCGAGAGCAGTGCTGGTGAGCGCGGGGGTATGGAAGATCGCCTTTTTGCACAGTTTGAGCATTCTATTGCTGCAATATATAGCGCATGAAGGTATTACTTTCCTTCTATATTCATTGTTCAGCATAATCAAACTTTTACACAACTCTAATAAGAGTGAATTAGGCAGTGAATATATGAATAACTAAACTATCCTGCTGCAGATCCTGCATCCCTAAGCACCAGCATTGAGTATTGCTTGTAATTACTTTTGCTTTTAGCATGACGCATATAAAGAGAAGCTGCACGAGGATAGTTCGCCTACATAATATGCCAAACCCCGAAAACCGAATGATTCCTAAGTACATCAGTCCGCGTCTTCAAGGAATTATGTATAAGGCAGAAATAAATAATGAAGTCAGAAGGTAAAAATAGAATGGCTTGCGTGTATTGACACGAAAGCTCGCTCGTGCGATTCAATACCGTGACATCCGCTCTCAACGCTTCCTTCTGTGGCACGCGCCACCATGTGATCAGTGCTGCAATGCCCTCCGTTCTCTTTCCGCTTCTCTTACTGAACGTTTTCCACATTCGCTCCTATTCTTAGCGCTCCTTATACCGGACGGTCGCCTTGAAACAAGATAATTGAACACAGTATGCGGCGCCTTCTCCACAGGCTACGACGAGATTATTTTGCAGCTTCTTAAAGCTGGTGTTTCTATGTTGTTTCATTTACCATGCGACAAAGTCTACATAGCAGGTGAAAGGCTGAGTAGACCACGTCAACGCCTGCTTTCTGGCCAATATATTTAAAGTTATTACAAATCCCAGTCGAAAAGGGGGCGCTGTGAGCGCGCGAAGCGAGAGGACGTGCAGCGTATCGGCTCCACCAAAGTTTTGGCTGGAGCAACGAAATTTCGACCTCAACCCCATCAAGTCAGCTGCGATTGTCTGCGTGAAATTGGCAGCTACCTGTGGACACCACCCGCACACAGGTGGGACTATTAAGGCATTTTTAGGGCCGATCATCACTTGCGTGTCGTGGCGGCGACGCTAGGCCTAACGGCTGCGCCGCAGCCCGGCAGTGGGTGAGTCGCCCAACAGCGGCAAGATGGCTCAACAGTTACAACGTGGCTACGACCCGGCCACCATGACCTGGTCAGAGATTTCGGGAACGTCTGCGCCTGATAGCCCGGATTCTGCGCCCATCGAGAACGCGAGGCTATTCAAATTGGTTGAACGCCGCTCCCGCAAGCGGAACGCCAAGAAGGCGGACACCAAGTTGAATGACCCCTCAACACAGCAAAACGCTGCTGTGCGGCTGCAGCACTTCACGGCGGGCCCCCGCGTAACTCTGGACCCGTTTGGAAACCAAAGCCGCTTCCTCGGCTTCACCCCGAAGACATTGTCATCATCCTGAAGCCCCGGGTGACCGTCGCTCTCAAGGATGTCTTCCAACATGGCGAGCTGGGAGCAGCGTTCGCGGCCTACCTGGGCACCCAGGCCGCAGCATCGCTCAGCCTCCTCCCCACGTGGGAGCAAAATCTTATCGTCGCAGGCACCCGACAACCGCACGTCGCTGACAAGCTTCTGCGTGATTTCGAAATTGCGTCACCCAAAGGTCAGCTCCCCATGTACGGCCAATTGAAACTCACTGGTGATGTGTGTCGCGGCGTCATCACCGTAGCAAACTACGAGACCAGTGAGTCACTCCAAAACAAGATCCAGTGGCGTGCTGGAGAGCTTGCCGATATCCGCAAGCTTGGGAAATCAAACGTCGTGGCGCTCACTTTTGTGGGCAAAGTGGTGCCGCGATTTATTCACTATAATTCAGAAGTGACCCTTGTACGTGCGTACAAGCGAACTGTCCCGGCCTGCGTGCGATGCGGTACTGTGGGCCACCGGGCGGACACATGCCCCTGCCCGGACAACGAAAAGTGCGGCCTGTGTGGCCAAACGGTGCCGACCGTCGATGGGGTCAAGGCACCTCATGAATGCAGTCCATCCTGTGCAGTCTGCGGGCAAGCCCACCCTACCAACTCACGTGACTGCACGGGAAAATTCCGCCAGCTCAAGGCACCAGGCCCCAAGGCCAAACGCCGTGAGCCCCCAGCAAAACGGCGGCAGCCAAGGCAACAAGCTCCAGGTGGCAATGGCGGAACGCCGCCTGCTGATCCTGCCACCGACATCAAAACGCCGCCTGGGAAGAAGAAGGCGCCTCCACCGCCACCGCCCAGCGGCATGGACAAGCACCACTTCCCGGCTCTTAAGACGGGTGGCGCTGCCGGCGCCCGGGCATCTGCGCCCCAACATTGCAAACAGGTGAGCAGCTGGGCGGGGATCGCCTCCTCTTCTCCCCAGCCCCCCTCTTCCCCACTCACCGTCTCCGCGCTCGATGCGGAATACAAAAAACAGATTGACGTGCTCCGGGCACAGAATGAAATTTTACTGAACAAAATTCAAAATTTAGAATCAAAATTGGCGTCCGCCGCTCCGAGCTCGCAGAACTCGGACGCGATGGAGAGCGACGCGGAGCTCTCGCTAGCCCTCGTGACAGCGATCTCCGCGATGGAGGAACGCTTATCCTCAAAAATGCAATCTATGATAGAAGCCGCTATGGACCAGATCTTCACCAAGGTCATAACCGCCGTACCGGCGGTCGTCTCAAAACACATCTCGGACAACCCCCGCCTCCTCCGTCGGTCGGGGCCCATTAGGGACGTATCCCGTCCTGCAAAATTCAACCGTCGGATCATTGATTCGGACAATGAGGACAGCTGCCCCGCTCCTGCCGCAACCCCCTTGGTGCCGCAGGTAGCTGGCTCTGGGGCAGCCACTCCCTCCTCCTCCCCTCCAAAAATGTTAAATCATGGCGAGACACCTTAGTCAAAGGCGCTCTTCTACCTCCAATTCGGCCACTTCAACATTAATAACACAATGGAACTGTAGAGGCTTTAAGGACCGCACTAAGCGGGCCAATTTCCGCCTCTACCTTGAAACATTCGAGTGTGTACCAGCCGTGGTTGCCCTCCAGGAGCCAGGCCTAGGCGCCACACTTTCAAATTACACGACGTTCCAACAGGATCCCGCGTCTTGTCTTCTCGTACACAAAGCATGCACAGCCAACTTGGTGGATCTCGATCTCCAACTAGGTTATTCCTATGTAATGGTGACAATTCTACCACTCCGCCGCAGGGACCCGCCATTGCATGTACTCAACGTGTACTGCCCTCCCAAACTCAAGCGAGTGACATTCGCGGACCTCTTCAGCCGCGCGCTAAGAGTAGCGGGTCGCGATCCCCTCCTGATCGTGGGCGACTTTAACGCTCCCAGTCAGCTGTGGGGGTATCGCAAGGAGGAGTCGCGCGGACGTAAGTTGGCGGAATTTGCGTCCACGTTGGGCCTCACCCTCCACACTGACCCGGTCTGCCCAACACGGTTAGGAAACTCCGTGACACGGGATACGTGTCCGGACTTAACCTTCACTCGCAACATAAGACACGCAGACTGGCTCAACACCGAGGAAACCCTCGGTAGTGACCACTGCATCCTTAACATTACAATACACACACGCCCGCTCAAACGTCCCACAACACAAGCCCGTATCCCAGATTGGACGAAATTCAGGCAAAATTTTGACTCACTTGATAACACACCCATTTCCGAGCAGGGCTACTCAGCATGGTCCCAACAGCTGCTGACACACCTTCGCTCGCATGAAACACATATCCAGCTCTCAGAGGCGGTTACGGACGTGGATAACCACCTCCTACACTTCTGGGAAGCCCGTCGCAGCCTCGTCCGCCGTTGGCGACGCCAGAAACACAACAGAAAGCTTAAAGCTCGAATTGCCGAGCTCACCCAGAAAGCGGGTGAGTACGCGGCCCATCTCGCCGACTCCAACTGGGTGGATAGATGCAACACGGCCGCGCGACAAATGTCTAGCCGCAACACATGGAGCCTCTTTCGAGCCCTCATCGACCCAACCCAAACACGAACCGAAACACAGAAACATTTGCAGAGAGCCATGCATGCTTTCTCTGGCAACACTACTCAACTGACACAGAAACTCCGGGACCAGTATCTGTGTACAGCCCAAGACCCCCGTGGATCATCATACTCTTATGCAGGCAGAGAGAACACAGAGCTGGATCAACTTTTCCAACTCCATGATCTGCGGGCGGCTCTTGCCAAAATGAAACGGGGCACTGCCCCGGGAAGGGATAAGGTCACCGTCAAACTTTTGACGAACCTGCCCGACTCGGCATACCAGTCCCTCCTTGACTACATCAATGCGATTTGGCGCGGGGACATCCCCCTGCCAAGCGACTGGAAAACGGCTCTAGTAACCTTTATTCCTAAATCAGGGAAACCAATTGACACAGATAACCTCCGTCCCGTCTCTCTCACCTCCTGTGTGGGCAAACTAATGGAGACGATGGTGCGGGACCGGCTATCTCAATATCTTGAACAAAAACATGTATTCGCAGGCACCATGTTCGGATTCCGCCCACACAGATCCGCTCAAGATGTCCTCTTGCAACTCAATCGAGAAGTCCTTGACCCACTCGAATGCCCCCATAATGACCGGGTAGTACTCGCCTTAGATCTCAAAGGGGCATTTGATAATGTAACACACGAGATTATACTCACCCACCTAAGCCAGACCGACTGTGGTCTCAACACATTCCAATACATCAAGCAATTTCTCACGGATCGTCAGTGCTACATTCGCATCCAAGATAATGAGCATGGTCCTTACCTACTCGGCACGCGGGGAACCCCCCAAGGCGCAGTACTTTCCCCGCTGCTCTTCAATTTGGCTATGATGCACCTGCCTGCCCAGCTCGATGGTGTCACTGGTGTGCAGCACGCCCTGTATGCCGATGACATCGCCCTGTGGGCCACGCATGGCAGTATCGGGGACATTGAAACCAGCCTGCAAACAGCGGCGACGATAGTAGACAGCTACGCCCGCCGCTGTGGTCTTCAGTGTTCACCACAAAAATCAGAATTTGTGCACCTCCGCCCCTCGCGAAAGTGCACAACTCAAATCACTCTTTCTTTAGACAGTGGTCCCATACACGAAGCTGACGAGATACGGGTACTCGGACTCTACATACACAAACACAGACGGTCAGACACTACATTGGCCAAACTCCGTAAGGTGGGGGACCAGGTGGGCCGCATGGTCCGCCGGGTTTCAAACAAACGCGGGGGGTTGCGAAGTAAGGATGCCTTGCGGCTGGCAAACGCCTTCGTGACTAGTCGGATTCTATATTCGACACCTTATCTCCACCTACGGAAACAAGAGGAGGATGCCCTTGAGGTTATCCTTCGCAAAATTGTCAAGCGTGCCCTGGACCTCCCCATCACTACTTCAAACAGCCGTCTTATGGCCCTTGGGGTGGTGAATACTTTTCGGGAGCTCCGGGAGGCGCACCTTACAAATCAGTACACGCGTTTGTCGCAAACGGAGTCGGGTCGCCGCCTTCTTGCTCGACTCCATATCCAACACACCACACTCATGGAAGACAGGTTTCGCATCCCAGAATTGTGGAGACGCGCCCTCTGCGTGCGACCTCTGCCAGCGAATATGTCACACGAAGATCATAATGGTCGGCGCTTGGCACGAGCGGAAGCCCTAGCCCGACATTATGGCAACAAAACAGGTGTATACTACGTGGACGCCTCCGGCCCTCACCACGGGGGATGGTACACGGCCGCTGTAGTTCACAACAGCAAAACGGTTAACGGTCTCACCTTCAGAGCCCAAAGTACAACACACGCAGAAGAGGTGGCGATTGCTCTCGCGGCCTCTCATTCCGACTCAAAATACATAATTACCGACTCGCGAGGAGCCGGTCGGAACGTCAGACAAGGCTGGACTCCCTTACTAGCCTATAAAATTTACTTAAACTGCATACGGGATACGGACCCCGCACACCGCTACCTTATATGGGCCCCTGCTCATCAGGGTTTGGCAGGAAACGAGGCAGCAGACGCAGCCGCCCGCGCGCTCTCTCACCGGGCTGTTTTCTCCTCCCTACCCGATCAGGAACCCGATTTTAATCCGGCCTACACCTTCAAAGATATCACGACGTACTATCAAAATTGTCATCGCCTTTATCCCAGCCCATGCAAAGGTCTCAAAAAGGCGGATGAGCGGCTTCTTCTCCGCCTTTTCACCAATACATTGCTGTGCCCGGCAGCCCTAAAACATTTTGACCCCTCCTTTAGTGGCAGCTGCACACACTGTGGAGCGGTGTCTTCTGACATCTATCACATGGTGTGGGCCTGCCCCTCCAACCCGGCTATTCCCCCCATCCCCAACCCAACCCGGGAGAATGGGAGGCGGTCCTGCTCGGCTGCCACGACTTACAGGCCCAACAAGCCTTAGTCGGACGCGCCCGAGCGGCGGCAACCGCCACTGGGGTCCCCAACTAGGGACCTCCACCTAGTGCTTGTAAGGATCGGTCCCTTATGGGCCGATCCAAACATACCTCCTGGCCCTTGTGTAAATAAATGTTCTTACCACCACCACCACCAGTCGAAAAAACTACAGAAACATGTCAAAAATACGACAAAATATTTTGTAGTTCAGTCGTAAACGTCAGATTTTTTTTGTAGTTCTGTAGTTTTTCTGTACTATGTTTCTGTTGTCTGTAGTTCTGTAACACCTTTCTGATGTAACTACAGAAATTTTTGATGTAACTACAGAACATTCTGTTCTCACAACAGGTTTTCGGTCAAAAACCGCACAGAAATTCGGTCGTAACGACAGAAAATGCTCTGTAGTGTTTTCCGCCTGGGAAACCTTGCAGCTGAAAGTTCATCGGTGTCTTTGTTCACGTGATTTTTGTTTTGAATGCATCTTAAATCCAAACGAATAAAGTTAAATAATAAACGTAGCTGTTTTAACTGAAAGAGGAACATGCCCTGCCTTAAGTTCATATTGTTACCTGGAAACGCGGGACCAAAGTGATGTGCTCACTGACAAAGACAACGATCGAGGAACGCGGAAAGACGAAGCGTTGAGAAAGAGGACGACGCTGAGAGTGGATTCTGCACGGCTACCGAAGTCTTAGCGTCGAGTTCAGCCCATCGCAGTACCGTCACATTAAGTACATCCCCGTAACAATATGAAACCAACTGTCTGTATGACACGGTAGCATAGCCTTGAAACATTGTATATTCACTTCAGATGCTTCAGGCAGATATTATATTTTTCTTTTGGTCACCGCCGACTGACTTTTCCATCATTAGATTAGAAAATGCTAATAAATGAAAGCTTCGACACCACTAAGGGCATTCACAGAACTAAGTGGAGATGCCCTGACGTGTCCCGCTTTTTAAACTTTCATATGCTGCCCTTTCGGGACATCAAGAACTTTACCAATTTTCCCAATATCAGTAACTATTCTAACCATCATAATAATTGAAGTTTCAACTCTTGATATTTCTACATTGCGACAGCCTTTCAAAAACGCCGAACGTATTCTTTGCAGATGTGAGATGGTACAGGCATGCACTCTCCCCGCCAGGGTGGTGCACTGATTGCGGCGCTTGACTACTGTTCTCAAGGTTGCGGGATCAAATTCCGGCCTCAGCGGCCGCTTTTCGATGGAGGCGGAAAGCAACGCGCTCATTTGCTGTGCGATGTCACTGCACGTTAAAGAACCCCAGGTGGTCGAAATTGCCGGTGTCCTCCACTAAGGCGTCTCTCATAGCCTGAGTCGCTTTCGGATGTTAAACCCCACAAACCAACAGGCATGCAGTCTACTTTTAGAATTTAATTGTCTCCATTTTTTTCACTCAGGACATGATCACGGTTTTTCAGTAAAATCATGTCTATTTTGTTAAAGCACTTTAAGGTTAAAGATATGTGTCAACAGTTATAGGCGTTTCTTCCATTACCTGACCGGAGAGCGAATTTACTGGAGATATGTTTAATCCCCGCCTCTTTGATAATTTCCCTTTGTTTTAAACTAAACATAGATTTAGTGGTTTTCTACCTACTTAAAAATTTGTCAAGTTTATTCTTTCAATACATATATAAGCATAAAACCAGTGAGTTTGAGAAAATTGTTTAATTGTGTAGCCGAAGAAGTGCGAGCGTTCCGTGAAGAAAGAAGACGCTGATGCGGGCGATTCTTTCGGCCTTCTGGGTATCCCCACACCCCGCCGGGGTGGCGCAGTGGTTACGACGCTCGACTACTGTTCCCAAGGACGCGGGATCGAATCCCGGCCTCGGCGGCAGCTTTTCGGTGGAGGCGAAAAGCAAGGCGTCCGTGTGCTGTGCGATGTCAGTGCACGCTAAAGAACCCCAGGTGGTCGAAATTTCCGGAGTCCTCCACTACGGCGTCTCTCATAGCCTGAGTTGCTTTGGGACGTTAAACCCCACAAACCAACCAACCAACCAACCACCATCGCGCTGGTTCCTGCTGCCGCCCTGCTAACCTGCGGTTGCTGTCATCGTCTCGTCCTCTTGCTAGGACGTGACAATATGACTGTCTTCATGTTGTCTGGACGAGATGCTGTAGTACTCAAACTGTTTATAAATTGGTCCATGTGTCAACCAAAATGGTACATAAACTTCATATCCGAAATTTTCATACATATTTTCGCTGAGTTAAGATATGTAGAAGATGTAGTCTATACTAGCTTAGGTTGATAATTACCATTGAATTGTTACTATACTAAGAGTTCATTATTTCTATCACAGCTTTTTTCGCAGTTAAATCAGTGTTTTCATTGCTTGTGAGACAGCTCTGTTATACACATTTTTAGTTTATCCACTGCTTTCTTGTAATGAACCACTGTGGGCTCTGACTGGGAATCTTTTTCCAAAACTCTTGACAATATTCACTGTTTCTTCAATAAAGAGTGTGGAAAACTTTAATGCTTCGCAGTTCTTCCATAAAAGATTTTTGATGCTGTTGCTTGGTCCTTGATAACGCTTCCTTTCTGTTTTAAGCATTGAATATTCCATCTTTACCTCAACGATTCTTCAATTCTTCATGATTAGATGACCATTCTTTGCTCTTGGTATCTTTGAATGCTTGGTAACCAAAAAAAAAATTTATATGACTATATATTCCGTATATCGCTGCATCAGGCAATCAGCAAGACACCCTTGTGTTGTGCGTTGCCAACGTATGTTAAAGGACCCCTGATTGTAGAAATTTCCGGAGTCCTCTGCTACGGCATTTCTCATATCCCTAGTCGAACGGAGACGTTAAATCCCACAAAACAAACCAAATCATATTGTTTTGGATCTGTAAATATTTCGCGTGCAATATTTCTATGAGAACTTAATTTTTTTCAACTGCCGTATCATCGTGTGTGGTACGGCAGACGTTTCTTTAATCTGAAGCAATCGCGCTTTCGAATAATTTCAATCGCTATTACTCGTTTTATCTAATAGTTCTGCGCTGAAATTCAATTCTAAACAATTAGATTATCTCAATGATAATTCCACGTTAAACGAACTTCTTTCAGCGATGGATTATATATTAGAATGTGATGACGGATGATCTACTGGGAAGAACCATTTGCGATTAATGAAGCCTCTTCTGCTTTTATGCCGTTTGCTATTTTACCTCTCCAAGTTGAATGATTATCATTGATCCCTCCTCTAAGCAGGCGTAGTCTGCTGGCACTCTTTCTTTTCACGTTCACTCTCATGCACTGTCCGCGATTGTTTGACATTCAGAGCAAGTTACAGTCCATGATTATAAAGTCGTAGAGCAAATTAGATTCTAGAAAATACATATTTTCAGTGAGCTGTTTTGTAAATATCATTTTTATTTTGTATTGGTACATCCTCGGTGAGAATATCATATTAAACAATTTTATCTTTTTAGGAAAACCAATTAGGGATCCTGCTTTACAAGTTTTCGTTACGTTTATTTTTGAACATGTATACTTGGCCAGCCGCTCATAGAGTGCTCTCATGGTTGATTCCGGGCTTGGTTTACAGTGGGCACATTTTCCATCTTTTCACGCACTTCTTTTACAGGTGATTTTCTCAATATACCGAATATCTGATCTCCTCAGATCTGCAAAATGTACTTTATATTCAACCTTTGTACAATTGCTGCATGTGCTCACAGATATATTTCCCTAGCATTGGCATTTTTGTAATTCCAGATAAACCTTTTTCTCCTATTAACTATCAGGCTATAACATTCGTAGAAAAAATTTGCATGTGGAATTCTAGTGTGCACCTTCCTCTGCTACGCAGGTGTCCTTCATATATCTTAGATATAGTCTCTGGTATTCTGTGCGAGCTGTTTCGCAACAACACTCTCATTCGATATTTCACAGCAGCGCCTATAACCTTGTCTTCAGGATGAAGGCAATTAGCAGCCTAGTGATCCATTTGTTAGCGATACTTTAAGCCTACATTCCAGGTGTCAGCATTTCAAAACACGAGGCGTCGCTAGTAGTAACCGCGGCGAATTTGTAATGATACCGTAGCAAGACTGTCGTCGTTCCGCAATCCTTAGACTGCATTTTTATGTTCATAACCGAGACGGAAATAAATGAAAGATGGTTTAGCTCGGCTATGCCTGGACATACGTAGCGAAAAGCAGTGACTACCTCGGCATCAGAAGAAGTAGTTTCTCCAGCCTTCTGCGCCGTTCACCAGCAACTAAGCTCTCCTTGGCTTACATGTCGAGCGCGTCTAGGTTCACCGGCGTTCTATAATTCATTTACAGGAAAGGAAAGATGCAGCATGTCACTCGCGGAAGGCAAGCCAGAAGCGGCACCCGGCGGCGCTGGAGCCCACTCGTTCCCGTTTGGTCCTTATAGCTGATGGCAGATCGGTGACGTAACATCCTTGACGTCACCATAGTCGAGTGACTTCACTATTTTAGTCTTTGGTACTTTCAAATTGCGATCCAATCGCAGCATTTGTCACCCGCGGAATCCCAACATCATCCTCAAGGTAGACAAGCGGAATTATGAAGAGAGTTTCACGACCCGGGGGGTGGCGCGGCGGTACAGCGCTCGGCTGGGCATCGCACATCTCTTAAGCGTTGCTAGGCAATGCCGGCGGAGCTCTGCGAGAGGGCTGCGCAGCTGGTCCTGGCTCTGGCGTCACGCGCATGCGCAGAACTAGGCTATATGGAGTCACGCGAAGCTGCGCTCTGACACGGGTAGTAAAACGACAGCTGCGGCCACTTGCGCTGCGCGTGACGTCACTCGGTAGCGGCATAGGGCATACGCGATGCTCGGCTCCGGTCCTCTTAGTGAAGCTTTTCGCTTCAAAACATGAAAAGCTCACAGGAAGCAAACAGCAAGACATATTTTTGTGCGTTCTTACACTGTGAACCGGTTGTCAGAACAGAAATTGGTAGTAACTTCAGAATTTCCAGTAGGTACAACGGAACAATACTATAGACAACAAAACAAAGAAAAGTATTGAACTGCAAAAACGCGCCATACAAAAAAGCCTGACGCTACGATTGGACTGCACACTAAAGAGTTTCGCATATTTTGACACCGTTCGGTATACGTCCCTATCGACCGGCTGAATTGAACTGTTTTAGCCTCCTCCGAGGCCAAAACTCCTTTTCGTGGCATATTCTGTGACATATAAAGGGTGCAATTTCATTCAAAATTCAAAAGATAATTATGTAATAGGAGTCCTTGAACAGGGCGCTACGCCGTCAACAATCAATGGAACGTTCAGCGATCAGTCGTTGCACTTCTGTAAGCGCACGCCCGAGCGTCGGAGAGAGAGCTTCGTTGTCGTTTTCTTTCCCGACCGTCACGCGCATTGAACATGGTTGTCGTTCTCTTCAGAGCATCAGGCGCTGAACGTATCAGAGCCGAATTCCTGTTTTACAACTTCCCCCGGGCGAAAAGACGCCATCCTGGCGGATTATGGCGATGTGACGATGGCAGGGTCGTAGTAAGGCTTCAGGCGGTTACTGTCTACTATTTCACGATTGCGGCGACGGTGGTCAGTGGATGGCTTAAGGGGTTCGATGAGGTAGTTGGCGGGGGATATTTACTTGACAATACGGTAGGGGCCCTGATACTTGCTCAAAAGTTTGGATGAAAGACCGGGACTGGAGGAAGGCACCCATAGCCAGACCAAGGAGTCTGTACGGTAAATAGGAAGAAGTTAAGTTTGATCTCGTGTGGTTTTCTGCTGTTGCTGAGCGTGAGAAGTGAAGAACAGGGCAAGCTGGCGGCATTCTTCAGCATAAGTTGAGCTTGTGAAACAGTCGTGAATTCGGAAGAATCTGGTCGGTAAGGGAGAATGGTGTCCATGGTACAAGAGGGCTCACGACCATACAGAAGGAAGTATGGCGAGAATCCTGTGGTTGCTTGAGTGGCAGAGTTATAAGCGAATGTGACGAATGGAAGAACGCGGTCCCAGTTGTAGTGGTCGGAAGCGACATACACTGCCAGCATGTCGCCCATGGTGCGCTAAAAAGCTCAACCATTCCGTTTGTTTGCGGATGGTACGCGGAGGTGGCGCGATGAACGATTTTGCATTCTCTAAGAACAGCTTCGACAGCTTCAGAAAGGAAGGCGGGACCTCTGTCACTGAGCACTTCTTTGGGAGCCCCGTGGAGAAGAATGATGTGATGAAGGATGAAGGAGTCAATATTTTGGGCTGTAGCAGATGGCAAAGACGCCGTTTTGGCGTAGCGTGTGAGATGATCAATTGCAACGATGATCCAGCGATTGCCTGTCGATGTGCTAGGAAGCGGGCCGTACAGGTCGATTCAAACGCGCTCGAAGAGCTGAGCAGGGCAGGTCAGCGGCTGCAGAGGAGCGGCGGGCTGGCGAGGTGAGTGTTTTCGGCGCTGACGCTCTTGGCAGGACTGGACGAACCGACGAACATAACGGTACATCCCATGCCAGTAGTACCGCTGTCGCAGGCTAGTGAAGGTTTTCAATAAGCCTACGTGGGCGCACTGGGGGTTTTCGTGGTAATGGGAGCAAATCACAGAGCGCAGATGGGTCGGAATTACAAGCAGCCACTTTCTACCATCCGGAAGGTAATTCCTGCGATAGAGGAGCTCGTCTCTGATGGCGAAATGGTGAGACTGGCGACGGAGAGCGCGGCAAGGAGGTCATGAAGCGCCACCAGATAAAACATCCAGGAGTGAAGCGATCCGTGAGTCTGCGTTGCTCGGAAGTCATATCGGTGGGCATGTCGGTGGGGTGTAGAACGGATATAGCAGGAGTGGCTTCAGACGACAATGGAGAACGTGAGAGATGCATCAGCATCGGCATGTTTATGGCCAGAGCGATAGACGACGTTAATGTGGTATTCTTGGAGCCTCAGAGCCCAACGGGTCAGTCGACCAGAAGGATCTTTCAAAGAAGACAGCCAGCAGAGGGAGTGATGATCGGTGACGACATCGAAAGAACGGCCATACAAGTAGGGGCGAAATTTTGCTATTGCACAGATTATAGCGAGACACTCGTTCTCGGTGATGGAATAGTTTGCTTCAAATTTTGTAAGGGTCCGACTGGCGTAAGCGACAACGTACTCATCAAACGCCAGACTTCCGCTGAGCAAGTACTGCGCCGAGGCCGACGCCGCTGGCATCAGTGTGGATTTCCGTGGGAAAAGAAGGGTCGAAAGGACGCAGGATTGGCGGAGTCGTCAGAAGGTGGCGGAGTGTCGCGAATGCATCAATACAGTGTGGAAACCAGGCTGAAATATCGTGGCTGGACAGAAGCTTGGTGAGAGGGTTGATGTTTGTGTCGAAATTGCGAACGAAGCGGCGGAAGTACGAGCAGAGGTCGACGAAGCTGCGGAGTTCTTTCACATTAATTGGCTTGGGAAATTCTGCCACAGCGCGCAGTTTTGTCGGATGGGGAAGAATGCCATCCTTGGAGACGACATGCCCGAGAATGGTTAGCTGTCGTGCTCCGAAACGGCACTTCATTAAATTTAATTGGAGGCAAGCGTCGGTCAGGCATCGCAAAACTGTCTCAAGGCGCTGGAGGTGAGATGGAAAATCTGGGGAAAAGATGGCAACGTCGTCCAGGTAACAAAGGCATGTGTGCCATTTGAGCCCTCTGAGTAGGTTGTCCATAATGAGTTCGAATGTGGCAGGGGCATTGCATTGTCCGAATGGCATGACATTAAACTCATAGAGCCCATCGGGTGTGACGAAAGCGGTTTTGGGCAATCGGCCTCTGCCATCAGCACCTGCCAATAGCCGGAACGCAGGTCTATTGAAGAAAATAACTCAGCTCCCCGCAGGCAGTCAAGGGCGTCGTCGATACGAGGGAGAGGACAAACGTCCTTGCGCGTAATCTTGTTCAGTCGGCGGTAGTCTATACAGAATCGGATGGAACCGTCTTTTTTCTTGACCAGGACGACCGGAGACGCCCAATGGCTGTGCCACGGTTGGATGACGTTGCGCTGGAGCATGTCAGTCACCTGTTCGTCAATAATGCGGCGCTCGGTGGCTGAAACACAGTACGGACGCTGGCGCAAAGGGGTATGCGTGCCGGTATCAATGCGGTGAGTAACGTCAGTTGTGCGCCCCAACAAAGGTTGCTGGGAGTCGAACGAAGCCGCGAAACGTTGTGGGATGGCGACAAGCTGGGCTCGTTTTAAGGGTGTCAGGTCAGCGTCGATGGATCGGTGGAAAACTTCGAGGGAAGATGGAGTGGCGAAAGGAAGAGGCGTTGTTGCGCTGATGTGAAGGCCGGCAGTGTTATCTACGAAGGGATAGGTGGAAGTGGAATCGAGCAAAGCAACGCTACCCAGTGACTGGCCACGGAGGAAAGTAGTTGGGCAGGGGCACGGGTTACAAACAAAAATAGCACTTGAGCTGCGAAAAATTTTTAGCACAGCATGGGGCAGCAGAACGGATTTTTGGTCAGCGCATCATAACGAGGGTGTGTAGCTAACAGTGGCGTCGGAAAGAGCAGCACAATAAAGAGGCACAAGCACTGAGGAGAAAGGCGGAACGTCGGTGTCCTCTGCGACGTGCACGGTAGCGGCAGCAGCAGCGGATACGTCGAAGGAAGTGTCACTGAGGGGTGATAACTCTAGTTGAGCACGGGCGCAGTCTATTATGGCGTTATGATTGGAGAGGAAGTCCCAACCAAGGATGACGTCGTGTGATGAACTGGCGAGGACGAGGAATTCAATTGGTCTTCTACTTTTCTTGCGGTGTTATAGTTATGATTTTATGAAAATCACTGATACATTTCTTGGTGAGTAGATTCTATTTAATGCTTTCGTTTTCGATGTCCACCAGGGAGGTAAGGAATGTCACGTCAATAGTCAGTTGTAGCTATATTTGAAACATGTTCATCTGAAAATGGCCTCAGTCCTTCAGCATCACGAGATTATAGCGCACAGTGACGCTGTAAAACGGAGGCGCTAAGATCGGCGTTCACAGCCGGCGAAAGAACAAAAAATAAGTTGAACGGCACGTGCTCGGTGAGCACGCATGGTACGGGCTGTTCGGTTCGAAGAGCCTGCCACGCTGTTCCTGTTGTTCCGGTGTTCCGCTGTGACCCCATACATTCCCTACAAGATCTTTCTTCTATAGAGTCCGTGCAACCACGATGCGCTGCCACCACGGTCGCCGCATTCACGGCCACCAGCTTCTTCGTTTCGAGTAAGATGGCGCCCTTTTGCATTACATGTAGATATAAGTTTAATAAACGTTTTCATGTTTTCACGGTGTAGAAAGATATCGTACGTTTGCAAAGAACCTAGAACACAGAAGAATTGAATAAGAAAGCATGAGCCCTCATTTTAATGGCGATATATGGTACAACACCGATATATGTGCACGTTGGTCAATCACGGAGGTCAGCGCCAGACGAGAACGTGGCCTATGTAAAAGGATTGAAACAATCCCTTACGGTGAGGTTTACTCGCATCATCTTATCATGCTGGCAACCGTTCGTTCATAGTTGCCGTGCGCTTTGAGGTAAGGAAGCTAAGGAATGTGAATAAATATGCTCGATCAAATCTAACCTACCCTTTTAAAACGACATAAGTGCATGTTGTGAAGACGGAGGCACCATTAAGAGTTTCACCTCGTTTTTGTTTTAACTCACAAGGTTCTCTTGGAGTTCAACATGCTTATTGCCATTCCCCGAAAACTGCAGCAAAGGAAGTGTAAGGGGAGTCACTAAAAATGAAACACAACAAAAAGCTACGTAATAAAGCCCGTGTTTTGTTGAGTATTCAATGCAGAACATAAACTAAAATGCATACGCAATGAAATACTTTGCTGCAATAATAACGTTTGTAGTAAATTGCTGAATATGCCAGTTGCATTCGTCGAGCCATCATTGGTAAAATAAGCGGAAATATAAAATGAGATAAGGTCGCTTTTTAAGCCTGCTATTCCCGTCGCTTCTGTGGTGCAATGGATTAAAACTAATTATCTCCGCTCTAAAAATGTGGTCAATTCCTCTAAGTGCAATTTATTTTATATTCAAAAAATTGGAAAAAAATATACTAACATCTTTCCTGGGGTTTGTTCTTTTTTAGGTTGCGTAACGTGATATTTTGTAATAATAGCCGCAAAACCAGCCGTGAACACAGCCTGGAGGTGACTGTATGACAACCTTTATACTGCAATTACCTTCAGCGTAATCAATTCCTGCCTTCAGTCAGTGTATGCTACGCTTAGGTTGAATTGCCTAAGCAACAATTGCTGTTTGACTCGGAGAGAGAGAAACAGTGAGTAGAAAGAACTTCCGGGACCCTACCACTGAGAAAAGAGAATTACGGCGCGCTGATATCCAAGTTAACTTTTTCAACGTAACAAAGATGGGACGACGGAGGCAACCGATGTACCTCTCTACTGTAATAATTATCCGAAAAACTATTTTATAAATGTGCACTTCAGTTTGCGTACTGCGCCGTATGCTGGAACAAAGCGTTAGGCTGTATTGAGTTGCTTTTTACTGTGTTTTATTGTTTTTTGTAATGCACCCAGCACTTCCGTTGCTCGAGTCTTCGGAGAACGGCAATAAGCGTCCGACATACCGTCATCTGCGCTACTCTGCCTAAATAGAACGGTTATTAAAACTAGGCAACATTGCAAGCTCTGCAGCAAAAACAACTCTCATACCGCAAACAGCGATCAAAACCAAAATTCCGACACCACTGTGGATTCTACACGACAGAAATGCAAAAAGCGGAGCGTTGCCGCTGTACACAGTGAATCACGTTTGGTCTTATTATAATTATTCAATAAATGCACCGCCATTATCATTGCTACTATCATCATTGTCATTAATAACTACAGCATCATTGTCAAAGCTATCATCTTCACGGTATACACAAGGAAAATTACGATGAACAATCGCGCCCCTTCTCACCTCGTCATGACCCTTCAAGCAGTGCCGTTGATACCGAGCATTCTCGGTTCTACAGATTACCCTCCCAACACCGCCGTCAGTTCCGTTCTCTCTAACGCCATCGCTTTTCATCCCAAGTTCCCAACGACCGCTCTCCAACGGAAAACTAGGTGTTGCAGCATCTACAAGTTATGCTGATGCAGGGACCACGATCTCAAATTATCGTCTAGCTATTCGTGCGCGCCGTGATTTTCTACCGAAACCGATGGTTCCAGCCACAAATGTTCCGCCTTCCGCTCTTTTCTACTTAGAATGAACACTCCCATCCCTTCTCGCCTCGTCACGACCTTTCAAGCACTGCCGTTGATGACATCAGCTGTGCTGCAGTCTTTGTACACAAGCTAATTGAACAGATCGTTTGCAGTGCCCTTCAAGACGTGGCCCACGTTTCCGGACTCCAACATTTTCTGATCCACTTTGCGTCAAAGGGAATCATATCCCGCCAAACAGCATGAAGAAGAGTGAACAACCCGTTGTGTCGTGCTTCGAAGAATTGTAGACGAAGGTCATATGGCAAACCGAGGTCCCAGTCTTGGGGATCAGGTGATACACACATAGTTTGCATGTTCGTTAGTGATCTATTGAAGCGCTCAGTAAGGCCGCTAGTTTGCAACGGTAAAACTTTGTGTTGAGGCGAATGAAGGGTTTGGGCAACAATATAGTGTCTACACTGGACAGAGGATCAAGAGAAGAACGTGACGTAAGTTGCGGCTCCAGCTCTTCCCTCAAATCATGTCGCTCGGCACCCTGTATCGATCTGAAATTCTTGTCTAGCTATTTCTGCGTGCCGCAATTACTCACCGTACTCGTCGATGCCCCGATAGATACCGGGCCGCAATTTCCAGTAATGAGCGTGCCGAAAATATCTGACCCCTGCTCGTATGCAGGTTGTGCGAATCGATTCTCGAACAAAACAAAGCATTAACCTGACATGCAACTCTGCTGGGGCACCATTCAATGCTCGCTTGCGAAGTCTGAAGACTCGGAAATCGAATAATTGCGTTTCGCGTTGGAGAGAAGGCGACTAGCATAGGTGATGACGCGGTCTTCGCAGTGGTGGTGTTGGGCAAGAACTGCACCGATCCCATATTCGCCGGCATCGGTTTGAACTTCAGTGAAAGCTGAGGGATCAAAATGAGCCGAGACAGGGGGACCTGTCAGTAAGCTTATAACCTTTGAAAACATACCTTGCCTCGCTCCCACGCATGTATTTTAATTCTATACAAATGCCCATCAGTTTTCTGAGTTCTGGTTTCAGTGTTCCAGGGGCCGGTGCAAAGATTGTGCGCAGAATAAGGCACCCTGGCGGTGGATTGCCTTTTAAGGCTTAATCCTTCACCTTTATCCCCACTTGAAAGAAGAGGTCAGGTTAGATTAGCTTAGCAACCCGTTAGCAAAAATAGATACCTTTTGAATACCTAGCGAGCAGCGAGGACTTCACAAAGGCAAGCTATCTGGAACGTGCCCACTCTCATTAATTGACAAAGGAAGACTTTATTTCATTTATCCCTTTCTTCTCAAGTGCCGAACTGTGTTCAGTGCTCCATGCGCCACTGCTTTCCTCCAGGCCCGTTAGACTACTATTGTGAGAGGTGCAAAAGAAAACAAAACGAGAAAGTCCAGAAAGTGCAAAAAGCAGACAAGAAAGGATGGGAAAAAGATACAAAGAAAACACATCCATCACTAAATCAGATATAAACTGTCCAAGCACTCGCCAAGTAGGGAAAATTGGGAAAGTTGTAAGAAAGGATAACTGAAGCACAACTATAAATACATGCCTCATAGGAGCCACATGACCGAGAAAAACAAGCTTACTTGTAAGATTAACAGAAATCTAGCAGGGAGAAAGAAAATGTACATATATATGCATGTATACAATTGGAAAAAGAATAAGCAAAAAAGACAAATGTAAAATTAAATGAATTAAAAGACTCAGTAAGCATCCACAACTATAAAACTCCCAAAAATGCATAAAGATGCACAAGTGGAAACAGGTAGTGAAAGAGGAAACCGACACTTACTAAAAGACATGCATATTGCACCATTACTGAAATCTTCTGGAGCTGAAGCCTCGGTGAATAATGGTAGACCACAGACGCAACTCGTATTGCTATCCATGAAGCATCTAAAAGAGCTGGTTAAGTGTAAAGAAGTGACTGAAACCGGCAAATTGCAGTCACGGAGTACCTCCAGCAAAGAAAAAGAGTGCTAGGCCCGAACAACCATTTGTTCGACAAAGAAGCAGGAGCCCTCTTTTGTACAGATCCTGGTAGGGGCTCTGCAGGGGTCTGACGCCTTCCAATAATCTAGCTCTGTCTTCAAACCTCCTTGAGGTACAGGCGATCTCCATCGAAGGTGAGATGGTCAACAACAGCCTATTTAGCTGAGTCACTGTTTCTTTTCTGCCAAGGGTAGTCATACTCGATTTCTAGCCACAGTTTGAGTAACTGTCACATGACACCAAATCAGGCCCAATGTGGCAATCAGAGATGCAACCATCTGCCACATTAATGCGAGTTCATGGCAAGACAAGGTCTCGTGACTCTATTATTAAACAGGCACTGAAGGTGTGTCTTTTTCAGCCTTTTCAATATGCTTCACAGCAGTCATGCGCTTTGGAGCAGGATCTAAATATTCGTATAAAGAGCTCTCGGGGTAATAAAACTAGCCACACCCATAAAAATTATTAAATTGTTAACAGTTTCTGACTATAAAATGATTTACATCTATTAAACACGCAGCTGCAAATACCCTTATTTGGTCCTGTTCTCCATGTTTAACTAACGGAACTTCCAAAGAAACCTCTTGTAGCTCCTTTGCAAAGGTTGTAAAAAGAGTGATCATGTTTGGCTTTGAAAAACCTAACTAAAGAGCAGGCATAAGCATGCATGTTCTGCTTTCGCACTGCAGGGCCCCCATGAAGATGACACTAAACTCGTCAGATGTCAACAGTGGATTTTTCAACCAATCTAATTCTCTCTGTATTCCACAATAGTGAAATATCGTGAGTTGAAAATCAGCCGACAGCCTGGCATGTTCTATGCAATCCACTATGCCACTGATGACGTTTCCTCAGCATCTTTGCGGAAGCCACTTCGAGCTTTGCTGCCCAAGGATTCGTTTAAGCTGCTCTTTCAAAGGAATAACTAGGAAGGAAGAGCAATAGGCAGTCAACAACCCATTCGAAGTTCTCGAGGTGAATCTCAATCTGAGCTGAACTGCCCAAGAACCTGGTATAATCAAGACAAAAGAAGAGGCTCTCAGCTTCAGGATTGTGTGCACCTAAAGCTTTGAAAAGCAAGTATTTAGACTTCTGAAGCTTTCCCAGGGCAGATGATTCAGCAGGTCCAGCAGGCTTGTGATCCCTGGTGACTGATTTTATGGCGCATCAGATAGGACATGAGAGCTGCAACTTGTGTCCTCACATCAGCGACTGGCAAAGTACTCTTTTGAGCTCTGCAGTCAGCGTTGCAAAATAAATAAGATATTCCACAAATATAATTTGCGGGAAAACGTTAGTTCCCATCACAGTTCCCTACAGTCCACTTATATATAAGTGCCAAAAAGCAGAGTCTGACTGATACAATGTGAGGTGTATTTTACCGACAAGCAGTGCGAAATGGTTCCTTTCATGATAATTCTCATTTTTACATTTCTTAGGCTCAACATAAAGGAGAGCATGTGCAAGACAAGCAAGCCAGACAAAGGTTATCTGCCCAAAATGCTTAACTTTTGCACTTTATGCGAAGCTTTTGGTGTCAAGATAACATTATCCCTTATTATAATTCAGTCATTATCAACTCAATTTTGATCTACAATTACTGCATACTGAAAGTTGCATGGTTGTAATTTGTGTTATATGACATTTAAACATTCAGCATTTCAGGAAAAAAGAAACATGCTTACTTGAGAACCTCATTCCTCTTGTGAACCTGAGCTGTCTGCATCATTTGGCACAGGAAAAGATACTGGGATTTCGTCCTTCTTTGCTAAAAAAATTTTATGAATCCTGAAGGCAAAATCTTACCTCACTCAATAGAAATGTAGTCCAGCTTTCCATTCAAAGTTTATTGAAGCTTAAAATGTTTATATCAGGATCAGCTGCATGAACAGCATAGCACGCCGCTTACAACTAATAAATGACAGTAGCATATTATTAAATGTTGCATGGCAGTTTCATTAAACCAACCCTAATGGAAATCCCATATCTGCTCCAGATATGGAACATATGCTGCAGATACAAATTATAAGGCAGCAAATAAGACCTTATCTGGGCCAGATAAGGTCATATATGTGCAAAATGTTGCCCTTATACGGTTCAGATTTGGCGATATCATGCAACCTATAATCCATATCTGAACGGGTAACGGAACCTTATATGGCTTGATCAGGGATATATATGGTACCCTCCCGACCTTACGTGGCCTGATAAAGGGCATATATGGCATCGTCATGACCTTATATAGACAGACCAGAGCCATATGCCTAGCGTCAACAGGACTTTATATAACCTCATCAGGGCCTTAATTATGTAGGCGCCATAGTGATTGTAATTAGTAATATATGGCCGATCGTTTACCTTCTACAAATATCCAATAATGGCTTCATGTGGTCGAGCTTCAATTTTTCTACACTTTTCCACACTCAGCATGGCCTGCATGCTTAGTGTTAATTGTATCCAATTTAGAAAACAGCTACAACTAATATTTCAAATATTTTGCAGATTTCGCTGCACTATAATTATTACACCATGTGTTCCTTAATCCAGGAGGGCGCTGGGTTCTGGCTACATGCTCCTCTTTCCGCCTACTAAATCGCATTTTCATTTAAAATGCGGCGGCAGTCCGGTGCACAAAAGCATGGTCTGTTAAGTTGAGCGATTCAAAATATCAAGAAAATGATGGCAGTTCAGTATACGCCCCCCTCCGCGCGGTCTAGACAGTGACTCACCCTCAGAGACAGCTGGCGGTTCTGCGTCGAGGGCCGCACTGGCTAAACAGTGACTCCTCCTCTCCCGCGTTCCCCTCTTCCCTCTCAGAGAGCGGCGGCCCCTGCGTCGTGGGCTCGCATTTCATCTTTCCTCCTCGCTTGCACGCTCTATACCGCGTAGGCCGCGAGCTCTTCGTTTTGTGTGTGCTTGCTTCTTTCCCCTCTCCCTTTCAACTCCATGCGCCTAAGCACTTGCTGCCTGGTTCCTTTTCGGTGGCAGACATAGGAGTTCGGAGCGGCTGGCTGGCGTGCTGCATGTTGTGTATGCTGGTGTGTGTGCGTGTGCCAGCGCCTGTACGCTATTAGCTGTGAGCATGTAAAAAATATGCGACAGCAAACCTACAAGAGCTTCAGTCTGACCGTCGGCACAGAGGAAATTACTGTGTCCCACTCGAGTGGACGCTGCCTCCTCAGCCTTGGCAGCGAGCATGATGGTCGATTCTTTTCGGGGCTGCTGCCCTGGGTGGCCCGGCCAAATCTTCACCATTGTGTCGGATCGCACCCTCATCGTGCCGCCTCATCTTCACGCCCGATCACCAAAACCGTGAGCGTGAGACTTCATGTCGGAAACTAGCACTTTCCAGCCTCAGGATATTGTTCAGATTATTATTTTGATGGAAAATTAGTTTTCTGGTCAGTAAATTGGATGGTAATCGCCAGTATGTGATATTTTTTCGCACATTTCGTTGCTAATTTGTCTTTGCTCCAGCAATTTTGAGAAATTTCAGTAAGTGGATAGGGTCCTTCATTGTTTGTTATTATTATTATTATTATTTGCGCTACCTAAGTAGCTCCATGCTTGATTTGGTTTAGGGGCAGAGCTGTCGCTGTCATGACAAATGCCATCGGACATGCTTTTTTCTGTGTTTTCTCTCTTAATTTTAAAAGCAACCACGAGTTAGGCGCGTTCGCTCATTTTACACTGCAGTCTCTGCTTAAGGTAACACCAGTACTTTGGTAAGGTTTAATATTAGGTATTATCAGCAGTCCCAGCAGTGTGTGTTTTATTGCCCTGCGGTTTAGCGGAACCTGTTCCGGGTATAGACAAACCTTTAAATTCCATTTCAATAGTCTAGTTCGATTAATAGCCGTTTATTTTATTTAGCTTCGCAAATAAACCCGCTCAAACTAAAAGCATTTACTGGTTAAAGCTCTCTGTGTAAAAGAGTAGAATAAAAATATAATATCTAATTTAATAGGTTAATGTCTCACTTTAGCTTCTCGTGTAGACATTATTCTGTTCAGATATCTCATTAGCTTGTTATGGTATCCCGCGTAAGTGAGTAGAATCTCAATATTTACTAACGGATGAGCATGTCTTTGACCCTCGGTATACACACGTCTTTGAGCGATTCCTATAGGCAGGGAAAAATAAGAACCTGTGGTTTCAAAGCTATTTTCCTGAAAGGCTTGAAATAAAAGGGAAAATTCAGGCTTCCCTTGGCAAACTTTATTGAGCGGGCGTTTAGCTGGAATACTGAAATTGTCTTTTGTGTGTTGTAATAAAGTGTTATGTTGATATATATAGATCTATAGTTGAAAACCTACATGCCATGCGGCTGGATCTTTAAATCAGGAATTGGGTAGATAAGGCACATCTGACCAGATATGCCTTATCTGGTACTCGAAATCAGGAATTGGGCAGATATGCCTTCTCTGGCCTAGATCTGTCCTAATATACCATATCTGCCCAATTCCTGATATACCTGATCTGGATTTTTTATAAGTCCAGATATGGCATTTCCGTAAGGGCAGGAGGGGGAGCAGAAAAATGGACACAACAGATCCGATTCTTTATAAAAGGAGAGGATGGCCACACATGTAATTCATTTTTATAATCGGTTTATGAGGCTTGATGAATGCTTAAAGAGACAAAAGCTATCCTTACTAGTTTCCTAACTAAAAGTTTTTCAATTACTTCTCAAATCTTCACATAAAGGCTAGTCACATGCAAGCAATTGATTGAGCTCAGTGGTGAGCGGCATTTACAAAGCGAAAAATTTCTAACAAGTTGAAACTGGATCGCTCGAGCTGCCATGCCAGCTCAAAACAGGTTCTTTGTTACTCCGGCATACCCAGGCAGCACAAAGCATTGGACCAATGTTGTAAGTACAACGGCAAACAGTGGCCCTACATTGGGCCAGCCTAACCAGCATGCTCCCAACATAGGACATGCCAGTCAACACCAGGTCCAACAATAACCCAGACTAGCCAATGCTCTCCCAGTGTTGGCGCTGCCAATAGCTAATACTGGCTAGCTTGGGCCAAGATGTACAGTGAGTTCCCGATATTGGCACTGCCATACAAACGGAATGTATATATTGGACCGAGATTGCCATTGTTCCTCCAATAATGGTCGCAACGGGTTCTAAAACTGGCTATAATGGGCCAAGCTGTCCTGCGTTCATTCTTCGTTGGGATTTCCGTTTCTTAAAACTGGCTACAATGGACCAAGTTGTCCTGTGTTCTTCCGGCATTGGAGGTTCCGGTTTTTAAACATGGCTATAATGGACAATGTTATCCTCTGTTCTGCCAGTATTGGATGTTCAGTTTTTTAAAGCTGGCTACAATGGACCATGTTGTCCTGTGTTCTTCCGGCGTTGCCCGTTCAGTTTTTAAAATTGACTACAATGGACCAAGGTGTCCTGTGTTTCTCCGACGTTGACCGTTCCGTTTTTTTTAAATTGGCTGTAATGGACCACTTTCTCTTGTGTTTTTCCAATATTAGCTATCCCTGTATGAAAACTGCCCACGATGGACCATTTTATCCCCTGATCTCCCGATTGTCATTGCCACCCTAAAAACGCAGCTTTAATGGGCTGCCGAAGTGAATATTTTTCGTTGACCATTCAATCAAAACAAATTCTACATTTTTATGGTTGAATACACTTGCGCTGGACGCCAAACCGCGGCATTTAATTACGACAACATTTCAGCCGATTGTTCGGACCTCACAGAGTACCACGTACGGGACGACAATTACTATAACGCATTCAAGCACGTACCGCTGCAGCTGTCGGGATTCGTCTTTTCGGTGCGCTCATATGCGGCGCACGTTTGGGGGTCAGCTATATGTGTTTACGGTTTTAGGCTATTGGCATGCATGCAGATTTCGTCGCAGGCGCATACGTTTGTCGCACAATTATATCTGATGATAGCACGACCGTGCGACCACATATGCATACCCCAGACCGGCTAGCGCTCACGACCCAATATGCCTGTATTGGACGCCGATTACATCCCTGCATCTACTTAACCTCTAGTACAAATCCAGTTGTCCGTGAGAACGCGCATACAAAACGAAATCGTGTCGCCATAGCATGATCATGTGACATTAAATTAGTGATTAGAAGGTAGCTTTTTCATTGCCGAGAAGGAAAACGTTGCCTCAAGTTGAAGGAACAAATGACCATTTTCTCAGCGATGTTTTTGTTCTAGTGCTTTTGTATTATCCATAAGGAACTACGCGCAGCATCGTCTGTTTACCTGAAGAAAGGACCGAATACGATGTGCATACTTTTTAGACGCAATCACTAGAAAATGAAAAGCCGGAAAACTCGCGAGGTTACCATTTTAGTTTTGGGCATTCACACGGTGGTAAAAAAAAATGACAGTTTTTCGCGCAGACTGCGAGCATGAAGGCCCCGGTACATTTATATGGCGCACAACATATATATCGGCGATAAACAACAAAAATAGTTCCGCCTATTAGTTTAGAGTTTGACCATTTCAACCGCGCTAGGCAGTGGCAAAGGAATAAAAAAAACTGTGCAGGAATGAAAATAATGTGTGCTGTCGAGTCATTCGAAAAAACGAATGCAGCCCAGAAACACTGTTTTAATGAGGCAGTTTTCCATGCCCTTTAAAATTCTTTCATTCTACTAAAATGATTTGGAATACGTTGCTTGCTCATTGAACGTTATCGTCTTTTTGTGCAATCCGCGTTAAGGTGAAGGTGATTGCGAAAAACGTCTGTGTGTTGCCTGATGCCAGAGCGCATCAGGACCTCGACGCACACAAAATTGATTCTGAATCATTCATTGCTGTGTGTCATCGTCGGTTTGCGAAGTCGAGGCAAAGCATGACCGAAGAAATATTGTTACAGCTGGAGAATGATGAGGACGAAGTGGCGCGCTCGTTTGTGGAAAATTAAGAAAAAGAAGTGCGTCGAACGGGGGGCCCTCGATCGTAGCCTGGCTCCTTGGCTGTTCCTCAATGTATATATCTTTAATCCTCTTTTGTAAATACATTTCTCCTTGTTACAAAATTATATGCCAAAATTTAAAAACCTTGAACAATTCACAAATTCTGTAGAATCTTCAGAACTGCGCTGTGCGCTATAATTGTACAAAGGCTTTATCGAAGTGGCCATAATTACTTGCGCAACAAAATTATGCAAGGTGTTTTTAATGGTTTTGAAAGCTGAAATAGTGTAGAATAGGTGGAAAAAGTTTAAACAACGTTAAAACATCACATCACATCATCACATCACTTTAATACCTTAAATACTCTCATCAGAGGGTATTACATAAGGGGTGGGGCGCACAGAAATGAAAAACAGAATTGATAACATATATGAGTAAGTAAGTTATAAAAATGCAAGATTTTCACTGCGCAAGTACACGTGTGATTTGATCAAGAAATAAAGATGGACATGTGATAGCAGCAAGTTCTCGGGGAAGGCCGTTCCAGTCGTTGGCAGTCCGGGGGAAGAATGATGAAGAAAATGTAGTGGTGCGGGCGCGATGTCGGGACACTTGCTGCTGATGACCGGTGCGGAGGGAGATACGTGGTGGGGGTGCGCAGATGTAAGGTTCCTGTCGTAGCTCGGAGTAAAAAAATTTGTGAAACAAACATAAACTAGCAATGTAGCGACGATGAGCAAGGGTAGATAGGTTGGACTGCGATTTTAAGGATGATATGCTGATATCATCCTTAAAATCTGTTTATGTTATAAAAAAACTGTTTATTTTTTTCCTAAAAATTTTCAATGTTCGCTGCTTTCTGTAAATTAGCGCGATCGTATCTCTGTATTCAAATGTAATAAACATATGAGCTTTAGTTTTTCGCGGATAATTATGCTGAGAACATATTGTGGAATTATTGCTGCTCTACCATGAACCTTTTCTGAAATAAAGGCCTGCAAATTAGGAAAATTTTCGTTTCCTGGGCCGATGTTGAGAATTTTTATAAAAACATCTGCTCATACCCGAAAAGCGAACATTAACTGAATACAAATAAAAACATGTATATATTTAGCCAGATAATTTTCGGCTAGCTAACTAGAACATAATTTCTATAATCTCTAACCAAAGTTGGCCAGAATAGAAGAGAAGCTCGGAACTCGGCCTCTTCGACATTATTAATCAGTCATCACGCAACAATATATAATATTTTGAAGTAAATATATAAGGTCGAACGACCATCCTTTGTTCAATCATAGGTGGTGAACGGGAGAGGAAAAATGACGCGCGCATTTGTCGATGCACCAACTGTATGGATTTACGCAAGAATGTGGATGGTAGATGGGGAGGCTTTCTATTTTTTTTTAGAAAATGTTATGTCAGTGGTTGGCTTGAAGAAACAGTGCGTTTGCGAACACACAAAACAAAACTATTTACTAGACATCGACTCGAGCGGTGCGCGCTGGCGGCCGCTCAACGGCACGGTCCGAAGTCACGGCTGGCCGGTGCAAGCAGAAGAGGGCGGAATGGAATGTTGTGAGGGTCGTTGGTCCTTCGTTCCCACGCGCAGCCCTTGCGAACACAACACCGCGGCGGGAATCGCGCACTGGTTGAGCGGTTCGTTGTTCCCCCTCGCCTACGCGTCTACGTGCAAGACACAATAGAAAGCATCCCCAGCTGCGCTGCTGTGCGGCCTCCTCCCGAAGCGTTCTTTTCAGAGCTTGTTGAAGACGCTACAAGACTTGTGACAGCTTCTTAAACCTTTCTTTAATTTCTTCCCTCATCAATTTTCTTATTCATTATGCTATGCATAATTTTCTCTTGCGCCTATACATGTCCATGTGCTCCGGTTTGTGCTTGCTACATATCAGTGAATAGCTGAGCTGTGAAATGTCGCCGGAGTACGAATTACAGCAACGGCGGGATACCATCGGCATTATCGGACTCAGTGAACGCCGTCATCAAAGACCGTGAGTATATATCTTTGCAGCATGCCATTGCTTCATAATTGGTTCTATATAATCTCCTACCAGTCCCAAATGTTCTCTTTCCGTATTCTCCTCGAAACAACTGCGCGAAGCATGACTTCAAGAACTAAGCGAATTTTCGTCCGGGTTACATGCAAGCAAGTGCGTGGACAAATAAATTTGCTGGTTGCGATATGAATAGCATTTGCGCCGAAAATAGAGAAGCCGTGCATAACAGGTGTGTGTGCCACCAACGCGCGACAGAACACTGCAGGCAGCCATTTGCGCAGTTTTTTTTTTTACTGTGCAGCGCGCCGCAATCAATTAGTAACCAGATACTATGCGCCCGGCTTTGTACATATATTTTGGACAGCGTCTCTTCTGCGCGCAGGAAGCCATGTTCGCTCAGTTGTTGGATTTTGGTAAGAGTAAAGGGCAGTTTTGTGTTTTCAGATGTACAGACGAAGTTTTGAAAACGGTTCGTGCCGCCTGTGCAAGCGACTTTTACAGTGGGGCGGACATTATGTGCGTGATGCCGCTTGATGATTAGGCTATAAATAAGTCATAATGAACCTCCACTTTTGTAATGGTTAATATCATACTATTGAGGAATTGAAAGCCGTGAACAGCGCAAGTGAGCCACTTTTCAAAATTTTCTTAATCGAGGCCCCCCTTCGAGCACGCGCCTTCAGGTGAGGGCGTTATCAGAAATCGGCGACAATAGGAGAGCAATTTCGCAGACGCGCTTCGAAGCGGGGGAAAATAACAATACAAGCAAAAAGGAACATAAGCCATGTGTGCACTGCGTCCCTGTCACTGTAAAGTAAACAACGTGCACGCGGGACACATTGTACAAAGCATTGACAGCTGGTATGAGGCGATCATATTGTCCGAAATATATTGCTCGCGAAGCGCTCGATCACGGCGCGCACTTTCAGGCGAAATGGGACAGGACGTCAGGTCCGCCTGTTCGGCAATTACAGATCTTTGTACCTCACGTACCGTACCGTATGCATGAAGTGTGCGCCATAGCCATCGTGCAAAAATGTTGAAACCGAAGCAGCGATCCACGTATTCTAATTCTATAGGAAATCATTTGGGAGTAGAAAAGAGCAACTTAATATGATGTGCATGGTTCTTTAATGAACGATATGTATAAATGGACGGTTGAATAGTTACAGTAATGGAGTGTTCCGCTAGAATTGTTTACGGCCGTGACCGCAATAAATATTACTCATGTTGTTCTTAGCTTTAAGCTCTGGCATTGATAAGCCTATCTAAAGAACCGACTGGCATTGACAGGTTGTTTACAGCTCTTGATCAAAAGGTAGGCCACCATGCTATTATTGCAGGCATATTTGCTCCTTTTTGTACCTCTGTTTACTAAAACTTAATTTTGTTCCCCATTCCTAGGGACGCTGCACCTCTTACAACACTCACTATTCAGTCGCTTTTATTCAAGGTACAAAAAGGAGGAAATGCGCATGCACTCATTGGATAGCCTGTCTTTCCGTTAACAGCTGCAAATAACACGCCACTGCTGCTCGGTACCTTGGATGAGGTTTTCAGTGGGGTTACCTGAGAAGCCTAGCAATTGCTGTAATATTTACACCAATTACTGCAGTGAAAAAGAAAGGTAACACTGCATCACTTTAACTGCTGCATGCACCTTTAAACGTGCCTTAATTTGATTCCCTATTCCTATAGACGCAGGACCTCTTGCCATAGGCTTTGTTCTGTAAGCAACCGTCTTTCATTGCTTCAATTTCTATCTCTCCACCACTTTCTTGTTGCTCTGGGTGTGATCATATGATTTCATTGTTCAAATCATATTGTTTTATCATGTGTGAATGATTTAGCCTGCACATACATGCTTTCATTTTTTTAGATGTGCATCGGGAGCGTTTTCTACGTAGAAATGGATCGATTGAGTTGTATAACTGGGTCGAAAACCGACAACCCCCAGAAGATACGTGTCCTGTGGTTGGAAGGGCAATAAAGAAGAGGAAAATCATCGGAAAAGCCTGCCTAAAAAAAGGTAGCACTGCATCACTGTAACTGCTGCATGCACCTTTAAATATGCCTTATTTTTATTGCCTATTCTTATAGACGGTGGACCTCTTGCTATTGGCTTTTTGCAGAAAGCAACCGCCTTTCGTTTCTTCAATTCGAATCTCTCCACCTCTTTTTGTTACTTCGAGTGTGATCCTTTGATTGCATTGTTAAAATCACATTATTAAATCGCCGGTGAATGATTTCGCCTACACATACATGCTTTAATTTTTTTAGGTGCTCATCGAGAGTGTTTTCTACGTAGAAATGGATCGATTAAGTTGTATCACTGGTGCGAAAACCAACAGTTCGGTACCCCCAGAAGATTTGTGTCCAGTGGGTGGCAGGGGTATAAAGAAGAGGATAATCAGTGGAAAAGCCTGCATAAAAACTTAAAAAAGATGGCGCAAAAGCGAAATGCTGATCTGGGTTAGAATCTGATTACTTCTGTTATCCCATTTCACTTGCTAGGTGATGTGACTATATATGAAGCACCTTAGTATGTTTTGTGGTATACTGGCTGAAAATTGTGTAGACATTAAATTTTTCCTCGTTCAATTATTTTCAGTAACGCACGAATTGGAATAAAGCGAAGTCATTCACGCATCTAATGCCCATAGACATTAGATGCGTGAATGAGTTCATTAATTGTGTTCCTATGTGAACATGCGATAGTTTGTCGAATATATTAATACGGTAAAAGTCGACTTTTTTACTGTTAACCGGAGTAATAAATATGCTCCGTATCATAGCCTTATTTGCCTATAGTTTGTGACTGCTCTTTCTTAAATTGTATTGTGCAGAGTACACGTGTGTCAGCCCGTACGCCTATTTAACTCGCGAACAATTTGCAATCGAATTCCTTTTGTGATGTTGTTTCAGCTACAAATAACGGATGACAGTTGTGACAATATAGGTGGCTTTAGGTATAACGTATAGCGCGAAAATCTTTAATATATGCGATGATATTTTTATTCACCACATTAGCCTGTTTGAAGATACGAAATGAAAACAAATATGGGTGTCTTCGGACAGGAACAGTAATCGTGGTGCCATGACCAGTTTCTTTTTCAATTAAATTTTCATATGCCGTGGGCTAATATCTCGACACAAAGGAATGACCCTTAGGTTTACAAGATGCGGCGTAGTATTCTCGAAAAAAAAAACGCCTATCACTAAAGCTGGAAAACGCCGTTTTTGTCGTTTCAAAATGTTGCACGTTTGGAGGCTGGCTGGTTGCGTAAAATATTGTCAGCCATTGTCTTTTACTCACCGCATTTGCGTAACGTTTACTTGTATAAGATGTATTAAAAGTGTGTTTCATTGATGCAGTTGATTTAGTAAAAAATAGCAAACTTTGCTTCAAGAACAACGCGCTACAAAAATGTTAATGTTCAACCTTACATACCGGCGTGATGCGTTACGTTCTTTGCAAAAACATTCTGTGTTTTTTACGCAGGTCATATTGTTAATTTAAGGCAGAATTTGGAGCTCTAAGCTCATGTGTGTTCCCTGTAACGCCACCAAAATTAATATGCTGGAAAGCGATTTGCTTATGATTGTAATTATAAAAATTACACATTGAAAAATCATCTTCAAAAATATAGTATTCTTAGTGGTGGTCAAAGCTAAGAAATGGAATAATATATTAATAAACTAGATTGAATACTGTTACACCTAGCAATAAAAAAGAATGCAGGACAGAGAAAAAGTTCAGCCTTCACTTGCATTCTGCCGTAAAATTGACAGAAATAGTGAATTAATACCATTTTAAGCTATATTAAGTATTTGCCCAGAAGCAGAAAAAGGGTGTATAAGCGCTGACAAGGTTTTAAATTTTACCTAAGGTAAAATTCAACTCAATTCAGCAATTACTAAATTGAAGTTTTGATGCCTACTCCATAAGGGGGAGCCATATAAGCACATCTGTAGAACAAAAACAGGCATTTTTATATTTCTAATATTACATTTTGCAGAATTCAATACTATATTTACTGACTCATATTAACACAGTACTTTGCATTGTTTCCACAGATTTTGATAAAAATTGATGTTGCGGCCGTTTCTTCAATTCTAATTTGTTTTCCTTATTTTACCATTTTCTTACTTTTGTCCAATTTCAAAATATTATGCAGAAACACACACCAATCTAGAGCTTCAAATTTTTCAGAAATAAAGAATGGAACCTAGATAATGTAGAGAAATAGTTTCTGTGCCAAGATATTATTGGATCTTGCAAGAATGCAGGCTGACTTTGGCCATTATCAGCACAAGCACTCGGTTTAATATTTAATGTTATATTTTTAAACAGTATAACGCAACACTTTTTAGTCCATGATATTTTTGAGGTACTGAAGATTTTTGAGAGGGATTTAAATGAAAATTGTAGATAATCTTTTTTTTAATTCCAGCAAATTTGCCCTTTACGGCTGTTTTCGAATTCTGAGCAATTTTGATGCGTTGTGGAGAACACACCTAGTGGTCTGGAGCTCCAGATACTGCCTGGAATTAAGAACATGCGTCAGGAAGTGAAAATATATTTAGTGCAACCAACCTAATGCATCATATGCCAGTACATAAGGTTAAAAATGAATATTTTTGCAGCGTATCGCTCCTGAAGCAAAGTTTGCGATTTTTTAATAACTCAACTTCAAAACCAAAACAGGTTTTAATAGTGTTTGTAAATGTAAAACCTGCATATATTTAGTGAGTAAAAAATAGTAGATGACAAAATCATTGTATCCAAACTTGCAACATTTTGAAATGGCAAAAACAGCGTTTTCTACCTATAGAGATATACCATACAATTTTTTTTTCGAGGAAACTACGCGTACCTTGAAAAACTAAGGTTAATTCTTTTGTATCTAGATATTCGCCCACCACATACAAGAATTTCATGAGAAACGAAAGATGGCCATGGGACCTCGATTATGTTTCTTATCTAAGGCATCCAAATACGCTGTGAGAAAGCCAGTATCAAGGGCTTTTATTAATGTTCCATATTTCGAACGGTTGTGCCATCTAAGAAAATTTGAAAGCTAGGCACACCTTAGGTGTCACCAGCCCTCACTTTTTGTTACAGCTGCTCTTGCTAAGCTGAATTAATACGTTGAGTACTTTATTTTAGCCACGAATATAGCGCTACTAAGTGTCAATTTTAAAGAAAGGCCACAGTGACGCGATTCCCGTAGAATTTGTAAGTGAAATCTGTAAACCTTACAAATCTACCCATATATATGATCTCTTGCAGGTTTTATTCAAGCTACATTACACCTGCTGCGCCCTATAGCTTGAACCAAGGGTTATAAATAAACCATTAGAAACAGACGATGGAAACCGGTGGCGCATTGCTGGTAGCCACTTAGGACAGCGCAAAAATTTTTTATTTTGTACGTAGGGAAGTGAGGTTATTCGCTTCAAGTACTAAATATTCACTTTAGACAATAAATAGGACTTACAGAGTCTGACTGCTCATTGGAGGGTCAAATTCTAAAGTTAAAGCGCAGCTACTTTGGTCATCTGATGAGAAGAGAGGAGTCGCTGGAGAAAGATTTGATGTTGGGAAAGGTTGAGCGTCGCCGGAGAAGGGGTAGGCAGCGAACGCGATGGTTAGATGGCATCCTCGAGGCATTGCAGATGAAGTTATGTGATGTTAGGAAGATAGTGAGAGACCGGAAAGCGTGGCGTGACATGGTCCATAGGGTCACGAAGAGTCGGACACGACTGAACGACTGAACTGAACAGAGTCGGTGAGCACGTTCAGAAACCCCTGTTTCAATATTTGCGGTTAGAAACCTCATGTATACCTTTTTTTTCCAGCTGCAGATAGATTCCGGGTTATGTAGATACCGAAACCGTTACCAGCCCATTCGCGCACCTCAATTGTGCTGCTCACAACATGATTTTGAGCGGACAAAACAACCTGCCGCTACGATGGCTAGCCCCATGCATGAGTAAGGGTGATATGCTGGCGATGGTTGCCTCGCGTCGGCCCTTTAACGCACATGAAGGCTCGAGTTACAATGAGCGCGCCGAACTTTGCAATGCGGATAATGACTACAAAGCGGTAAGGATACAAATGAGTGGAACAGTATTTTTCAGCTGTAAAATACAAATACAGTCTCGTTGGACGAATGTGCTGGCGCGGACGAAGAAAGCATAGGCAACTTGTAGGTCTAACGCTACAGAGGGCTGTCGAGCCAAGCCAAGTCCTCAATTGTATTGTCCGGGAATCTGATTTTTGTATTTTTGTGGTTTCCTATTGTACCTGACGTTCAAAATGCAGATGTGAGGGTTCTTTATCGCAAATAATCAAACGTGGTTTGTGCCGGCACTCTTCAAAGTAGCAACACCATTTATTATGTAAGTCATTAATCAGTAATTTAGGTAAATAATGTCAATTAGGGATTCCAAACAAAACCTTTTCTGTGGCGCTCAAGGTAGCTTCCAGCAATATGTATCTGGTTTCCTTTGCCTGCCTCCGAAATGCTTTTTTTTTATCCCTTGGATCAAATTTGCTTGGACAAGCAGTATATGTGTAAAAATGGTGCACCTCATATTTAAATTGACTTCAGATATCATCCGGTGACTAAATCGCCACTGATCCCACTGAAGGTCCTTATAATTGCTTCAGTGACAGCTTTTTATCACTTTAACAGGCTAGAAAATTCATATGAATACGGAATGAAAGCTGATATTTTCTTTCGTATATTTTCTAGGATGCCTGAGGAGAGGCAGCGTGTACCTGGTTGACGTCCTCTCCAGGAAGACCGCGGCAGCCATGAAGTGATGGCTCGTAACAGTGAAGTAATGGGACGGCGGGCACAACGAGCAGGAAAACGTGACATCTTCAACTCAGCCTAGAAGCTAAAAGCCGGAATAAATTGCTGTGAAGGCTCACAACCTTAGTAAGCTGTAAGTGCCACTTTTTTATTAGGAGGGTTTTGAACCTCTTTCGAATATTAAGGGAAAAACAAAACAAAGTGCTGTTTAAAACTACATTTGTCGATGCGCAGGCTTTTTTAAGCTGCATACGTATGGGGTGCTTTTCACCTGCCCGGAGAACACCATTGCTGATGCCAAAAAGTTAGAGCCCGCGTGGAGGAGAATATGCGCATCTCAAAATACTGCCGCAGCGCTAACGTCCATGCACAATCGAACCGCAGACGTTTTGATGGGTAAACCATAGGCCATGGATGAGTAGACTCCTAATCATACCTGGATAAACCACCGGGTAGCGTGTACCGCCGAAGTGGTTGGGCCATGTGTGGGTAAGCCATGGCCCATGCATGACCCTAGTGCGGCAGTAGGCTGATAAAGTCGGCCATATTCGCCGGCCCGAGGTCGATTGCCGATAATTGGCCGTTCTTAGGTCATTGTCAATTCCCGACTTCGGGCTGAGGTGGGTGGCCTAGGTCGGCCGATGAGTTTTAGTCGGTCATATTGGCAAGGGCCGAGCGCGGGCCGACTGTGCGCTTGCCGCTTGGGACTGCCGTGAGACAGCTATAGGTATATTCTGGCTAGCGATGACACAACAATCGAATATTGTTCGAACGTACGCACTCGGCCGCAGCCATCCTCGGCAAACTGGCAGCGGAGCGATAAGCATTGACTTCAATAGCTGCAGTGTGTTTTATGAACTTCAGCAGAATGATAATAGATTGTAACGATCGAGTGGCTAGATTTCCGTGTTCACACTTCAGCACTCAAGAGCTGTAAATAAACGCTTATGCGTGACAAGTATGCAGACAGAGCTAGTGATTTCGGCTTGTCTGGAAAGCGACATTCACCAGTTTAACTGAGATACCCACAAAATCAGCCGAAAGCGTATATCAGCTAACCAGCGACCAGTGCAGCAGTCGTGGGCTTAGATCGCTCGCGTATATTATATCTAGCCATTTCAAAAAAATGCAAATGGTCGCCGAACATTTTCTTGGTAACGATTTTAGTATAAACTGTTTGCACATCGTAGAAAGCGTAGGAGCGGCAAAAAGCTAGTGCGCCAGTCTTATGCGGAGACAGCCGACAATCAAGCAGGGATTCTTAGTGTGGGATGAAACACTGGCTGTCTCAGCCGTATTGTTATGGAGGCGATCAAAATGCAGCAGGGCACATGCTATGCAATGTATGTGCGTGCGTCTTTCATCCTAATAAACCCAAGGCCGCTGAAACTAATCTGGAACTCATCAGTATATTGTTTCTCATTGACCATGAATTTCGGTACATGAATCCTGGAATTTTCTACATCTTCCTAAAATAATGCGCGCGATTTTATATGCCTCGTAATAGTGTTGTAAATTTTGTTTCCTGATTGTTTTTCTGCAGGTGCCATTTGCGAAAAAGTTGTGGTGGACGCTTTGGAGGCACACGCATTTATTCGCAGGTGGCTGCCTGGTTCCTGTGACAGAGGGGGTGGAAGAAAAAGGTGTTATGCTGAAACCTCCCTTGGCGAACCAGGCATGCCACCTGTGAATGCAATTGCAGGGTTAGCCCCCTCACTACGCCTATGAGTGTGCCCCTGGCCCCTTCCATTTCCCGAGAGCTCGCCCTGCTCTGCCCAACCCTGCCGCTGCCCTGCTGCCACTCTGCCTGCCACTGCCCCGCCAGCTGCGGCTGTGTGTGCCCTCAGCGCTGGCTAGTAACAACGGCCGTCTAGTAACAATTCCAATAAATATTATCTTTTTGTGAACTCTGACCTTGTTTTGTGAATATCTACTGGTTGCTCATGAGCGGCAATTTGAATTATTATGGCACTCTATTTGAAAGGCCATTATTGTCGCAGCAAGTTCGATGTGCTGTCACGAATATGACTTGAATGAAAAAGGCTGCATTTTATGGCCTGCAGAGGCAGTGCCACAAAATGTGTCATCTTGACATCATCAATGGTACATAAGTGGAGTAGCCGGTGTACCCATGAACTATTGGATGAATATTGGTATCGACAATATGCGGCATGAATGGAGTAGCCAGTGCACCTGCAATGGCTAACCATTGGTATGATATTTTCACTGACAATGGGTCATCAATGGAATAGCTGGTATTAAACAAATATTGGTAACACAATGATGGTATAATGCTGCACAGTATTGGCAAGAATCATGGGGCATGAATGAAAAGTTTAATATTGTGCCTACATTGGTGGCTCCAGCTTGGTTGAACACTGGACCAGTCTTGGAACGAAAGATGGGCCAAGAATGGAGAATGTAGTAAAATGCCCAAATGCCAATATCAATCCAATATTGATGCCATTCTTTTCCAGTGATGAACCATTGTTGGACCAATGCTGGTGTGCTGCGTGGGTACATTGCTTGCGATTTCACTTGCATGTGAAGTAGGCTTAAGCGCTCATAGGGAAGTTATAATTAAAAGCAACTGTTATATTAGAAATTGATTGAAATTCCCACCTGAAGCCGCATATGTAAACGCTTCGGACGTTAAGGGGAATCAGTGGAAGGAAAAGGGGGAATTCCACGTGGTGAACGGTGGAAGGCTAAGTTCGCTACATGGCTGTTTGCCAAATGCAAGACAAAATTGTTCGTAAGGTTAGTATCTGGAACTATATTCAGCCAGCAAGAGCGCCTTTTTTAGTAGTCTTGACGGCATTAGAGTTGAAATCAGCAATTCTTCAGAACTGAACATTAAATAGCTTAATTTACATTTAAAATCTTAACGAATGCAGTGCCATAGGTAAAGCACTCATTGTTTATGTCTTTTATGATAACCTGTATCTCTAACATTGTGGCATCCTATGGCAGACACGAGCAACTGGGTGCAGCGGGGATAATTATGGCATACCTTTGTTGCAGCAAAAAGATGTGACGCACGTGATAGCACTGGCTGTGACCATAATTTTGCTTCTCTCAGAACCACATACGGCTCCTCCTAATGGTCAAGCAATATAAGTACATAGCTCTGATTCTGTTAAATAATATTCAAGTATATATCTAGTAATTTGTTGTTTCCACCTCATGCAGCTGCTAAATTATAGGAGAAAGGAGCAATTCAGGCCTCACCCACCTTGATGCATAGAAGGTGACACAACACTGACTAAACCTTTAAGCATATTTTTGTTTATCCACTTCCCTCCAAAACCCCAGTGACATACCTTTCTACGTCACTGCACTTTTTGCATAATTATCATAAGCATTACTGCTCATAGAATCATACTCTTGGTAGCACGAGTGAAATTCAAGCTGAAATAAAACTAAAAAACCTTCAGCATGGTGCATATCAGAGCCGCATCCCTATTTCTGCAATATTGTGACCAGGGCTAAAAGTACTATTTTGTGATATGGGCCAAGTATTAAAAGACGGGAAAAAATTAAAAAATAGTATCTGAACAGCCTCTGACCATTCAGTAAATACATACAACTATACATGTCATTGCCATTATTGTTATGATTTCAAAGACATTAAAAAAGCTTATTCCTTATCTAAGCGTGAAAAATGTAATTACTTTTTTAACAGTACTACTGAAGACGTGGTGACACATTGGTCTCCCGAGTGCCTGATTGCACATGCTTCGAAAATTTCCTTTGCTAACCTGCCCTCATTCCTTCTCAAAACCTTCACATTGTGAAGGTCAGGTGGGCATGTTTGGTCTTTGCAAATGAAGCAATCTTTGCAGAGCAGTGCCAAGTTGGTGTCCGACTTCTTCGATATTGCCGCAGCGTGCTCTCTATTTCTGTCATAAATGCATTTTCCTGTTTGTCCAATATATATCTTCCCCCAATGCAAGGAAATCTGATAAAAAATCCTCTGGATACAATCGGAGTGCCTTGTCTGGTGCGCAGTTTGGTATCTAAACTTGGCTCACACATGTCTTTTGCTGTGTTTGGTGCCGTAGGAACAATCCGAATGCCGTGTCTGTGTCCAATATTCATTATCAAGTATGGGTCAATCCATGAGTATATAGTATCACCGAACACTTCAGTCTTTGTGTAAGGAAATAAGTGGTCAGTGGTACCATATATTTATGAATTTAGCCATATTTTGGTGAAGTTTGGACATAGACACGGCATGCGGATTGTTCCTACGACATAAAATAGAGCTAAAGGTATGTGTGCTCAGGAGAATAACCAAAACTTATACCTAGATGCCAAACTTTGCACCGGACAAGGTACTCAGATTGTATCCAGGGGGTTGTCTATCAGATTCTTCTAGATTGTGGGAAGCAATACATTGGACAAACGGGAAGATGCATTAATGACAGAATTATAGAGCACGCTATGGCAATACCGGAGAAGTCGGGCAATAACCTCGCAGTGCACTGCCAAGTCGGCTTTATTTGCAAAGACCAAAAATGTACAGCTGACCTTCACAATGTGAAGGTTTTGAGAATAAGGACAGGTTAGCGAGGAAAATTCCGGGGCACGTGCAATCAGGAACTAGGGAGACCAATATGTTAGCATGCCTTCAATGGTACTGTTGAAAAAGGAATCAGATTTTTTATGCTTACTTGCAGGACGTTAAAGATAAAGAAGAGGTTAGCTGCAGAGGTAAAGTGAAGAGAGAAGATGTGCGGGTTCAGATTCTTATAGGTGTCAGTGCAGGGTTATCCTTGTGTCTGTGTGCTTCTTCCGTTTTTTTCCTACTTTGCTGGCTTCTTCCAAGGCAGACTCAGTTGTATTTGTCTCCATGTTGCATTCTTGCTAAAGAGGTACTTTCACGTAATGTAAACAGTGAATCTTATAAAAATAGAAAATTGCAAAAAGGAGGCAATAAGAGAGTTTTAGTTTTTGTTTTATAAACCAACAAGACGTGCTTAGTAATTCAATTACCAGGCAGCAGCTTCAGGGCAACATTGTCACCAAAACAGATATAGGAAAGATTTTTGACAGTCTTAGCGACGTTACCATACTGCGGTTATGCTCTAGCAGTTCAGGAAGGGCACCTTGGTCACAACGTACTTGAATGATCTTTTTTTTCATTTCTTAATCACAAAATCAACCCTTGTGTTCAATAGGGTTTGATTATAAATGTATAGAATGTTTTTATTGATGGTCATAAAATCCACCTTTGTATTCATTCATATTCTTACAGTAAGGTTCTTACAAAGTATTTCATCAGAGAGACATGTCATAATAATAATAATAATAATAATAATAATAATAATAATAATAATAATAATAATAATAATAATAATAATAATAATAAATCTTTATTTCCATCAGGTGCTATACAGATCGAGGGCTACGGAAAAAAAGCTGCCACTTGGCGGCTTGAGGAGTCCGCAGCCCCATATATATGGCAGCGTCTAGGCAACACCAGAGAATCAACACGCGATAAACAAATCAACACTTAATCAATGCGGAATAAAAGAAAAGGTCCTGAGCCAGGTAAAACAAACACCGTCAGCACAAAAAGTAAACAAGCGATAAGCATATCAAGACACTGGTTCTATGCAGAAGAAAAGAAATGCTAGATAAAACAAACACCAGAAAAGATGGTCAGCTTAGTCAATCAGCAAACATGTCTCTGAGTTTAACAGTGGAACAGCTAAATAAATCAAAATTCAGTGATTGATAATAGTTTATAAGAGATGGCAGAGAATAACACAAACGCTCCATACCAGAATTCAAGCGTGGTGCAGCAACCTTCCATTTTTCTCCATGTCTAGTATTATAACACTTCTCATTTGTTTCTAAATGTGCCAAGGCGTCCAGGCTGTGAATATTTTTTTCAGTTCATATTTATACCGAGCACTCAAACGGTAGCGGTATAGCTTGTGAGCTGTAATAACATGAGCACTGTGAAAAAATTCTGCAGTGGTTGCATTATAACCAGCATTGCATACGTGGCGCAGAAACCGTTTTTGCATACGGAATATTTTTTGTGTGTTCGAGAATGTAGTTGTGCCCCAGACAAGTTGGCAGTAGTAGGCGTGCGAATAGAAAAGAGAATTATAGACCAATAGTTTTGTTTTAGTAGAGAGCATGTGTCGGAGACGACCGACTACACCGGTTATCCGAGCAAGTTTGGCTAATACAAAATTCACATGAGTTTCCCAGGACATATTGGCAGTGAATATCACACCTAGACATTTGTATTGATCAACAATGTCAACAGGTTGAGAGTTTAAAACAATATCGGCATGAGGAGGAACAGGTTTATTTTTCGGCCGGAAGACAACAGCTTTTGTTTTATTTTCGTTAATCTTCATGCAATTGGATGAGGACCATTGCTGCACTTGGACTATTGTGTCATTACAATCAGAGATGAGTTTATCGATATTATTGCCAGAAAAATATATGCTAGTATCATCTGCGTATATAATAAATTTGGCGTTCTGATTAATGTTAACAATGTCATTAATATACAGGTTAAATAGCAAGGGGCCCAATATGCTGCCTTGTGGAACACGACAAAGCAGTGGCAGGACTCGTGACCGCGAGTTGTTGATTTGGACTACTTGACCTTTTATCGCTTTTAAAAAGTGTTTTTTTTTTTTTTTTTTTTTTTTTATCTCGAGCTGCTGCTAGTTTTAATTAATTTTTAATTGGTTTAAGCCTGGCAAAGCTTTTGCTGGTCCGGGTTCCCACTCAATTTTTTTTATGTTTTTTTTTCTTCTCAGTTCGAGGGGACGAATAAAATGGTAAAATGGGATAAATATGTAATAACTGTAGTCCACACCCACGTATACCGTAAAAGTCCAACTTCTGCACCAGAATGTCATGATTCACCAGGTCGAATGCCTTGGAAAAATCTACAAATAAATAGGCCGACTACTGTTTTCTTGCTTTCGAACTGCGTTAAAATACTCTTTCTGGTGAAGCAGGGCTAACTCTGTAGACATATTCTTCCTAAACCCAAACTGGTGTTTCGTTATTAATTCGCAGGGATCAGCAAAATTGGCAAGCCTGCAGTGTATTATTTTTTCGAGAGGCTTAGAAAATATAGGTAAGATAGACACCGGACGGTAATTGCCCAATTCATTTCTGCTTCCCTTTTTAAAAAGCACGACTACTTTTGCAGTTTGCATTTTCACCAGAAATGTCGATGTCGTCAGACATTTATTAAAGATATGCATTAGAACTGGTGCTATGACATCTGCGACATACTTTACTGGTTTTATTTGAATTTCGTCGATATTCCTACTGCTGCTGTTCTTTAAATTTTTTATTGTTGAAATTACTTCCAGTACACTCACTGGCTGTAAAAATATTGATTTTTCATTCCGCGTGCTGATATACCGACACGCATTTGAGGAGCTGTCTGGCGTACTCATGCTTGTAAAGAAATTATTGAAAGCATCAGCCAGTTCCGCCTCGTGCAAAACTTTGCCATTAATCGTTAGTTTAGAAATGCCGCTACGTTGGTTATCGCGACGCAGTAGCGTGTTTAATTTGTTCCAGAGCAACTCACTCGGCACATTTTTGTCGTCCAAAAAACGTGACAAGTACTCTTTACGTGCATTACGTAGTTTTTTCGTTAGTTGGTTCCTATATTGTTTAACAACGGTCAAGTCATCAGGATGGCGGGTGTTTAAGAATTGTCTGTAGAGCTTATCTTTTGCTCTCATTTGCTGGCACAGTTCATGTGTGACCCACGGCTTTCGAATTTTTCTACTCTTTTTGCGTCTCTTAACATGAAAATGAGCATTGTACACTCTTTTGAAGGTATCTAAAAAAACACTGTAGGCGTTGTTAGCATCATGTGTGTTCAGGACTTCGCACCAGTCCATTTGAAGCAGCTCATTTCTAAACGCGTTAAGAGCCGTATCGGGTACTGGCTGGTAGAGACTCAGCAGACGAACAGTTTCGACTGGGGGCAACTTGTAAACAAAGGAACACGGGAAGATGGTCACTAATGGAGCAAGATAGGGCACCAGCTTTTATATCTTGCGATGAAAGGTTTGTTATGAATATGTCTAGCAATGATTCACATTCAGTTGTTATTCTGGTATTTACATTATTAACATTTTCAAACCCATATGACAAGAGAATATTGTTGAAATTTGTACTAATAGTAGTGTTAACACTCATATCGATATTATAATCACCTGCGGCGATCAGGTTATACCTATTCTCTACAAGAAATGAAAGAAAGCCTTCATAAAAATCACAAATTGTTGAAATATGCCCATTTGGCGGCCGATAACAGACCGAATATATTACCTTATCTGCAAATAAAGTTAACACTTCATAGTCTAGTGTCACTATGCTAAATGCATTAAGCAGTTCACAGTCCATTTGCTCCAGCGTGAGAATTGCAGTGCCACCTCCGCGACCACAAGGGCGGTTCATATAGTACGTATTGTAGCCTTTCATTCTGAAAACATCACTCTCGTTCGTGCTCCATGTTTCGCTGATCATAATAACAGAAAACAGAAAGAAAATTTACTGAAGAATTCTTCTAAAGAAAATGTTTTGTTGCGGACAGATCTTGCATTTAGGTGTACACATTTTAGTACGGAAGACCTAAAATTAGATACTGTAATGTTCAGGTCGTCTGGAAAGTAAACGGTGTTTTCAAACATCTTTGCCCTTTTCACTTAGGTATAGCACACAGCGCATTCTTCATTTTCTCTTAAGGCGATCAAGGTCCACGAGACATTTAATATGAATTGCATTTGCCCCATCGGTCATCCGTACAAGAACCTTTCCATGGGTATACCATACATATTTGAATTCGGCCTCTTTCGCCCAATTTTTTGTTGCTAAAGGAGTTCTCGGTTGTGTCTGGTTAGGTTTTCTTGGATGAAGATTTTTGGCTTACTGTCTTTTAGTTTGTTCTTCTTACTCAACCACGATTCCCTGACCGCCTGCCTTGTGAAGCGCACGATTATGCCGGGTATCTTATCTTTCTGAGCGGGCAGCCTATGTGCCGAGGCAATGTCATGTCATTAGAAACAAAACAGCACTTATTAGTGAGAGAGTTTTAAAATATTTGCAAATCTAATGGCCATGTGTGTAGCACAAAAAATGTTTTGACCGAATCGTCCACTGTAACCATTTGTAAGCATTTGTGACCACTGTAACCATTTGTGACCACATGAGTAGTCTGGGCCTTTCAAAGGCTCGAAAGAGTCAAAAGAGCTTGAGGGGGAAGTTGCCAGTTTGCATGAAACTGAAACTGAAACAGCAGCTTCGATAGCGATTGAAACAAGCTGGGAGAGGGCTGAATCTACAGACATAAAAGCTTTCTTTGCCATGGAAACCTTGCACCCTCGGCTGCAAGGTAGAAGCCTATAGATACCTGTTAAACTCAAGTCTAAATTGGTGACTAAACTTTTTTTATAATGATGGATGCTTCTTATAGGGATGCTAATTAGCAGGAATCATACTTCTGCTTCCAGTATGACTCTGCAAGAAAACATGATGACTGTTTAAAAACATGTTTATAGCTTCTGTAGTACAGTGGAACTCTGATTATGCTTCCTGTGTTTATAAGACGACCCGCATTTTATGACTGGGTGGCGCAGGTGCGACAAATTGCTGATAGGAGGTATTCAGGTGACATCACGGGCGCCATTTTGTGGTGCATTTTACATTTCAGCAGTGCAAGTGGCGAAAAGCACATATCCCACAGCTGTTCGCCACGCTACATGCTCCACAAAATGGTGGTCACTGTGACATAGGTGCACGCTTCCTTTAGACAAAGTGCCTTAAGAACCTAAATTATACGACACAATATTATGCACTATCAGCCTTGTACAATAGCCAGTGGGAACGGCTCAGAATGCGAGATAATGGCAGAACAGTTTATCGGCCAATGCCATATAAATACAGAGCATTCCAACTTGTAATCATAAGCGAGACAAGTAAGGGTGTGATTGAGCACATGAAAGTCTTTGTTGGTAGTTCTTTCATTGACAGTTGACTTCATGCATGCGACTTGTGGTCGTCAGTACATGGTGTTGGCTCTCACCTGCACCACTTTCCGTGCTCTTCACTGACAAGGCATTGCAAAAATCAAGATATATTTCTAACAGAGTGTGGCAATCAGAATATATACTTCTATAATCAGTATTGTAGTTCGAAGGTCGTTTCTATACTGCCGGTTTAGCGGGGAGCACATTTGGCTCGAGAGCACCGTGTGAGAAGAGACACGCCGCACATCGCTGCATGAAGCCTCCTAATGGCATGAGTGCACTAAACTTCCGCATTCACACCATAGGTGAACAAGAAGAGTCTTATTTATTTTGCCCTGCATGATGTGAAGGCCTTACGGACACTGCTACCTGTGCTGCAGAGTGAGAATGGTTCAGAAGGGCGTCAGTCTGATAAGGAAGATGTTGCTGGCATGGCTGTACTGCATGTCTGAAAACATCTGCTTTGTACCAAATCATTGCTTTGAAGGCACACGTGATGCCAGCTTAAAACGTAGTTATAGGAATACATGTGGGTCCCGTCAAAAGCTGCCTCTTTGAGCCATCTCTTTGTTTGCAGCAACATATAATTTGAAGCTAGCCTTTTTTTTTGCCAAGGAGAGATATGAGTCTTCGAATTGACGTGGCAATGTGTTGTATTTCTTGCACAGTTCGACACTTCTAGAGCTTTTAGGACTTGCCTGCAAAATTCTATATTTGTGCATCCTAATTTTTAGGTCCGAGTTGGGACAAAAGAGTGCAAGATATGTAAGAAAATGCTTGAACTCTAAGAATAAAAATAAGGCCACATTTTTATCACATGGAGAGAATTATAATTACGTTTGGTAGCCAATGTATACACGTTTCACTGGATTTCCATTGATACGGTGCCCAGGTTATGCAACAGTTTCAAGCAGCCCCCAAACGTTGCATAATCAGGGTTTTACAGTACAAGTAGAAGTGTAATCTCATGCGGGCACGATGTGTAGAACAGCTTAGAATTTACCAATATTAAAAGGACCAGACATATTTGCTGGCTGTATTTGAGTGCTGCTTATGAAGAAGTGATGGTTTTGAAGATATATGTTACATGTGTTTGCTTTTTTATGCTTTAGCAACTCCAAATAAATTCGAATAAAGCTGAGTAACATTTGCCAGTTACCACAGTGATTTGATGTGAATTGTATGCTACCATTGGTTTTTGCCAGATGCTTGGATTAGTATCATGGAGTATACTTTTTATTACTATGCGTTACTGTAAAACGAGCATTACTCAAGTTCTGAAGTCTTTTTCTATTGAGGAAGATTATATACATAAGCTCAAGATGATTGCTTGCTAACATACTGTTTCTTCTAGGACGTATCTTGCTGCAGCGCTCATGTACACTCACCAGACGCAACATATACCAGAATACAGTACTGTGCAAAAGCGAAAAACTCTCATAGGGGGGCAAGAAGCATTGGTGTACCTAGGAACAGATCATTTGTTACCCGACAAGTTCGCACAGGATTATAGCTTGACAGTATGTCTGTTTGCGAATTTCACTATAGGCTTGCTAGAAGAGAGAATCTAAGACAGAGACTTCAATTTGTGGCGCAATTAGGCGGTCATTATAAGCTAGGATGTATGTAATTGTCCTGTAACCCTATTGACATTGAAGGGCTTTAACAACGTATACTCTCAGGGTGCAACACTGCTGTAGGTGCTTTCATGGGATCATTTCGGATCCGGGCCACCGGGGATATTGAAAGCCCCTGGACGCATGATAAGGTCCTCTTGACCAAGGCTGCGAAATGGTCAGTCTCAGGCTGCCCTGTGGAATATTTCTACCTTCGTTTTCTGCTTTGTATGCTATGCTTGCCTTCACAGTTGGCTTCCGAGCTTCCTGTTTTGGAAATTGAGATTTTGGCTCTAGCTCCAAGTGTCAGTGTACACCTAAAAGCAATGTGATAGGAAAAACAATATTGCTGGCCTTCAAATTCTGCAAGTGCTGTCAGCAGCAAAAGATGAGAATGGGTAGCACCAGGGGCATGCACGGAAAGAGTAGTCGTCCAAGCTTACTTTGCATGCGCCCTTATCCGTGATCCTTATCACATCTCAGTGGCAGTGCTTTAAAAAAATGTAGAGGCCATGCGCTCCTGTGTTCCCTCTCCTTTCTAGCTGTACTATGTCGCTTACGTACATGCCAAAGTTATTGGCACGAGCGCAAGACTGCCTGTCTTATTCGTGTGATAGAAAACGTCATGCACTCGCATAACCTTAACAGTGTTGAATAGCTTGAACGAAGCAGAAATATTCTTCCAGCCAAATAGTTTGTCTAATACTCATCATCACCATCACAATTTATTATCTCTTAAAGGCTCCGAGTGGGGTATTTCATAAGGGGGGATCGATAACATATGTATATATAGTCAGTAAATGAGAAACGAGAACAGGCACTACAACACAGTATCCCAATAACAATACAAGGATCCCATAATTTGTACCTAAGTAGAATTATAAAACTCCTAAAACAGACTATAGGCAGTATAAGAGAAAACAATGTGATACGTGGACCACAATCCCATAAACTCAAAAGATAAAAATTGCGTAAAAAGGAAACCGTTGTAGTTTTGTATCTTGATGGTCAGCAAATATAGTATTAAATTTATTTGCGTCATGCTCGGAGGTATTCATTCGGGCAATTCATTTAGTTCCATTGGTCTGGGATAAAAGGACCTCTTGGAAGCATCAGTGCGATCATGAAGACTCTGAACCCATATTGAATTAAAATTGCGGCGAGAAGTACGTAGCGGCGACTGTAAGAGCGAGTTTGGTCGAAGAGGAGAATTATAGTATAGTTTATGAAACAAAGTTGTGCAATTTGCCGTCGGATTTTCAGTGGCTGAAGATCAATGGAGGTTTTGATACTAGTTATGTTCTCCCAATACTGCCCTGTACAAAACCAAGACAGGCAGCCTTGCGCTCGTGCCAATAACTTTCGCATGTAAGTATGCGACATTGTACTGCTAAAAGCAATAGGAGAGGGAACACAGGACAAATTTAGACTGCAAACAAACATAAGATCAACAGGCGTTCAGAAATGGTACTCTACTAGCCTTATCATGAACAAGGTGATAGAAAAATGCTCGTAATATAACCAGCCCTTATACAAGCATTAATTGATTACGAAAAAGCATTTGATTCAGTGTGAACATCGGCATTCATGCAGGCATTGCTAAATCAGTGTGGACGAGCCGTACGTGAGAGTGCTGGAAGATATATGTAGGGCCTGCACGGCAACCATAGTTCTGCATAAAGAAAGAAATAAAATTCGTATAAAAGAAGGTGTTAGGCAAAAAGACACGCTCTTCCCAGTACTATTCACGGCTTGCTTAGAAGTATTCAGAGATTTGGAATAGGAGCAGTTAGGGATAAGGGTAGATGCAGAAGACCTCAATAATTTTTTAATAACGTTGTTTATTGCCTCAGGGCATAAATGATTATGTAAAAAATTTTAAAGGGACGGCAGTGAGCTATACATTGCAGGGTGTTATCACTGCTCTCTTTTGAACTTTAAAGTACCTCAGTAATCTGCGATTCGCTGATAAAGTTGCCTGGCTAAGTAGCTCAGTAGATAAACTTCAAACTGATTGATGACCTAGACAGGAAAATTAGAAAGGTAGGCTTGAAAATCAATATGCAGAAGGCTATGTTAATGTTCAACAGCCTAGGGAAACAACAGCAGTTTACGATAGAGCGCGAAGCACTGGAAGTAATGTCTACTTAGAACAGGCATTAACCGCAGATCCAGACCTTGAAATGGAGATAACAAGGAGAATATGATTGAGATGGAGCGCATTTCGCAAGCGCTCCGAGATTATGACTAGCAGATTACCAGTAACGCTCAAGAGGAAAGTATATAACATTGGCACCTTACCTGTACTTACCTATAGGGCTGAAACATGGAGGTTAACAAAGAGGGTTCGACTTAAGATGAGGACAATGCAGAGGGCTATGAAAAGAAAAATGGTAGGGATAATGTTAAGAATTAGGAAACGTGCAGAATGGATCAGACAATTAACTCATGCCGCTGCCATTCTAGTGTAAATCAAGAAGAAATGGCATGGACAAGACATGTAGTGCGATGAAAGGATAACCGGTGGTCGCTTAGGGTAACAAACTAAATTCCATGGGAAGGAAAGCATAGCAGGGGCGGTAGAAAGTTTGGTGGGCTGATGAGGTTAAGACGTTTGTTGGGGTTAAGTGGATGCATCTAGAACAGGACCCGGTTAATTGGAGGAATAAGAAAGAGGGCTTCGCCCTGCAGTGGGCATAGTGAGGCTGGTGATGATTGTGATGATGATGTAATATAAATATTTCGCGCTGAAATGTTGTCATCTGAGCACTGTACTGATACAGTACACGTCGTTCACAGACTCATTGGTAACGTCTGTTGATTAGCACTGTTGATTAGCATTGTTTAGAGTACAAACTTTTTCGTTGAATTAGGCACCAGAAATATGGCATCTAGAAAGAAAAGGGCTAATTTTCCTGGGCTCACCCATTCAGAATGCACCTTGAATATTTTAATCGGAGTGCTCGCTTCGGCTGCTTCATCTGAGGCAGTTGAGACCATTCGCATAATTTTCAGCAAGTGGGCCCATTCCGCCGAGAAGCTGGCTGGTGTGTTTGTAGGCACACCTTCTTCCTGTAGGTATCGCTTTTTTACATGGAATATGGACAGTGCCTCCTTGCATTCCGATCTTGTAGTTGGTGCTCTACAGTAGTAGCGCATATGTTAGTTGACTGTACAAAGCATTGCCTTTTGTTCTATCACCTCAAAGACACTTACTAAACTCTGCAAGTGATGCCTTTTTGATTAGGTCTGCAGACCTTGTACAGAAGCAAATGAAAACAAAATGGTTCTTTTCTAATGCCCAGTTAAGTGTAAATAATTTTATAAAGTAGAATTGTTGGTTGCTGCGCAACGTAGTGCAAATGACTTCCAGCTGAGTATTACGCTTCAGTTGCTCTGTGCTGTCTGTAGCTAAATAAGTTAGGGAAATTCAAACTTCACCTAACTGAAGGTCCCACGCGCAGTGTCTGTCATATTTTCTTTCTGTAATGCTCTTCCTCATCAAGACTTCTGGATTGGCTGGTGCAGCAGCAGGAAACACTGGTGGTGCTGAATGTGTTGGCCATCCATTAAGTGTTGATCAACTATAGCAATGAACATTAGGGTAAAATGTAGTCCTTTATAAGAGGCCCTATTCTCCACAACTGTTTATACCAATTGCTAAGCATAACTCTGCCAGAATGCGCTATATGTCGAATTGGGCAATGTAAAGGCCTCATTGGGGCACTGAAATTTGCCCTGACAGAGGTGCGCAGTCTAAGCGGTAAGAAATCTCATTGTCCTAGATACACCTTGAGTATTACTATGAACAGACGAGTTCAACAGCAAATCTAAACAAGGTTTGCTGCGCTGCTGTGACATTTAATGTGAAACATCTGTGTAGAGCAAAGTGTGCGATTCCTTTGCTTGTAGGATAAAAGAGCACTGAACAAGGGATGCAGGCAAGCCTCACTTAGCAAGCTGAGCCAACGTTTCGACAAGGGGACTTGTCTTTGTCTGGGCAGCACGATCACTGGCGGATGTTTAAACAGGGTTTTGCTCCCGAAGAAGAAAAGTTAGGGAGGGGGGAGAAAGAAATAGACCAAGGAGTGAAAGAATGTTTCTTTGTGTATTAATTTTTAAGCATGGAATTAGTGCTTCCATCATCACATGAAAAAAAAGTGGCCGCAGCTAGAAAATCTGCTATGCGAGCTAGAATTGTCAGCACTAAAGCAGGTTTGATGCTGACACGTGTTTCTTGAAAGGAGACGAACATAGCAATGGGACCTGATAAGCAATACAGCTGCGTGAGAATAGTTATCAAATGACTTTGGAAAGAGAAGAGAAGGACAAAAATCAAAGTAACGACCAAAGCATGGCATTATCTGAAAGGATCCAAGAGGAAGCGAAGTAAGAAGTGATGAGAAAAGAACATGTTTGAAAAAAAAACACTTGGAGCTTATGCTATTACTGAGGAGGGGGGTGGTTCAAAGCAGACACATATTCCATGAATAAATTGTACTATTTGCACTTTATGGGATTGTTTTCATGACTAGTTATGACAGAGAAGAAATATATTTAAGGAATTCTAATGCTCCTTTCAAAATATTTGCTCCTGTTGGTTCCAATGCTCTGAAGATAGGTATTAGATACGCCACCAAATATTTTGTGCCCCTTGGAGATTAAAAACCCAACATGGAGTATAAATGAGTGAATTTCATCAACCTTATTTCCCATCTGATTCAAGTGCTGGGAAACTGCTTTTCGGAGGTTTTTGCCTTTGTCTGCCCCATAACCATTTACCCTTCTATTCATTGACTGCTCTGTCTCGGATGTATTCAACGAAAAGCCTCCTTCCCCCTTCTTCACATCTTACTTTGGTGAATCCCTTTCTTCAGATAATGCCATGCTTAGCAGGCATGGTTCACTATAACTTGTCATATTGTTTTCCTTTTTCTTCGGAGTGTACATGAGGGTCATTTAATAGTTTAAATCATTCATGGCGGAACCCACTCACACTTGAAGTCTTTTTGTGCATGAACTCCTATGAAGCTTGACTGAAATAAAGTCTGACAATTTGAGTTGTGTAATAATTCAAATTACTGACGTCTAAATACCAACCTTTCACTGCATGCAAATTGACAAAATTAAAATATAATAATAACAGAACTGATGAATTTAAAGAGCTTGTCTGTCCCATTGCCATATTTTTGGTTGCTCATTCTGCAGTCTTGCAGAAAATGTATAAATTCTGCCCAAGATATGTTACGGACGACAAGGAAGAAGAAGCGGGCAGTGGCGCGGGCAGGAGCGCTCGCGCTAGGCCCACCGCGAAAATTCATTAAACGTCATCTACCATCGTCATCGGTCATGTTCTGTCTCCTGTCTTCATCGGCTTGCCGCTTCGTAACAATATTTAAAAAAACGACAAATATTCTGTGCTGGGCAGCTTTAAAGTGCAACTCTTTGATGGTGCTATGGTAACTATGAAACAAATGAAAGGAAAATCAAAGCGCAGCAATAGTGAAGGAGAGGACGAAAGCAAAGGCGGGAGGTACAACAGCAACATGAGATGGAGAGCAGAGGAGGGCGTACAGCAGAAGTGTGGGGAAAAAAGCCGAGACATTGTGGTATGAGAGACTGGAATGCTGATGTGTTCTCTCAATGGAGCACATTATATCGAGGCAAGAATCATTTGGAGGATTAGGCGAACATAAGCGACCTTTCTTTTTTTGACTGTGTTAGAATGTTTTTGACAATAGTTTGTCAAAAATGCACTCCAGCCTTACTTCCTTGAAAAACAGTTGAGACAGATGCTTGGCTACATTCTCGAAGGAATGCGCGATTGCCCCTAACGCATGAGAGGAATGCCTGTGCAAATATGGTTTGTGTGTTCATGATTCCTAAATCCGTATTCACAAACGTGTCTCGACTCGACGCTCCACCTCCACTCCGTCAGGTGGAGAAAACAGCTGCGTCTCCACGCTAGGGCCAATTCGGATTCATGAACGCCCCTCGGGATTTCCTCTGACAAGGTCTCCTCGAGAATACCCTCTCCACTCGAAGCTGCGCAAGTAATGTACAAGAGGTGTATGAAGATGAGATTAAGGCCAAAGTTTGGCTCGGAAACTGCATGCTGCAGTGTGTAACCCTCATGTTTTTATGTCGAGTCTTCAAAACAACCTTTGTAATCAACCTTAACTTTTAGAGTATAGTAAAATTACTGGTGCGGGCTGAATAAAGGCTTAATAAAAACTTGACTGAGGCAAATGACTGAACACGTTTATTCGTCTGGCAACAGTCACCTCAGGTGCTGCAGTTTACATGTAACATGATGTAGGCTTTGAGAAAGAATGTGAACTCTTTGGTTTGTTATATTCAAAGTTGTGAAATCTCCGTTATGCACGCCCTTTACCTCCAGAGCACTTAGGAGCGAGCAGGGAAAACTTGCGTGCTGCTTCGCAGCACACTGCAGCACATGCGCACTCAATGCGACGCTCCAAGAAGCAAATGCTGCATGTCAGTTCCAAAGAACTTCGGAGTCATTGAGAAAACCTGCTTGAAAAGCCATGCGCTTCCTCGACGGCGATGGGCAAGCCCCTGATGCATGGTGTGCAGCACAGATGTCCGCACAGCTTCACTGCATCTCCTGTGTGCTCAATTTACTGCATGCAACACGCTGTCCCCCCCCCCCCCCCCCCCGAGTTCGCCGCCATCTGGGTAAGCCGTCACGCAGGGTGCGTCACGAAACTTTCAGTTACCAGTGATAATTTGAAATGTGCTCATGGCACAAAAGTGTAATACGCTGACCATTTACTGTACTGGTACCGGCTGCTGATCACAGTTGCCACACCTAGACACGGAGCGGCGCGAGCAGCAAGAGGCTATGACCACATCTGTAAAACGCTAACCAGGTCTCCGTCACTATCAGCCAATAGAAAGCTTTGGTGCATCCTCGTCGTATCGAATTTCGTGAATAGTGTGGTATAGCGGCAGAACAAAGTCCGCACAGTGAGCTAACGATGCGATGTCATCTGTGTTTACAAGTGGCGGGGAAATCGAGGAGCGGCCAAGACAGCGTCGTTGCGGACTATAGACCGTTTTCGTGGCGAGGAGGAAAATAGCCTCGAACCGGAAAGCGCTGCGCGGTTTCTATGTCTGGTATGTGGGGACGCGGGGATAGCAGCGGGGGCGGCAGGGCATTCTACGGAGGAAGGGCACACGTGCAGTCTTTTGCACACAGAGTGTCTTGAATAGCCGCAAAGTATCTAAGCCGATTAGCTGATGTGAGCGATGTGCTCTCTTTCCATCATTTCCGTGATCGTTTCAATTCCGCCGGCCGCAGTTTAGCTGCTAAGAGCTACCGCGGTTAACGCAATCTTTTTTTTTTACTCAGTTGTTTGCATTAACAAAAAAATAACAACCAAAAGGAGATGACTAACAGAAGATGAAATATTAACAGCGGTGGTATGCGCGTGTGTTGCTCTACACTGTTCCACTTGCAACTCATTCAATTGGGCGAAGACGAGCAGCTTCTGAATTTCAAGCCCCAACCAAAAATGTTTCGCTTTGGCAGCCTTTCGTGCGAGTTCCAAACACTGTGTTTGTAGAGTAGGGACCGGAAAACTGAATACCCGTGCAACAACGGCAGACTTTGGGCAACAAGCGGATGATATTCCTTGCGGCAAATATTTACGAGATGCCGCCAGGTAAAGAAGAACCACGGCCACTTAATGGAGGCCATTGAGCAGCCGTGGAAGAACTATTTCGATTCAGTCACCTGAGGTTAATGCAAGTATGAAAATAAACCTGTCCTACTTGAAGACAACGATATACTAATAAATTGGTTGTTAGTGAAACAGCGGTAAAATATATTTTTTTGAATACACGCATCTTGTAAGATTTTGCTGCCGATAATAAATGGGAATATGATCATAGGAATGCAGGGATTGCTTGCAGTAAGCAAACCTTTCGACGAAAAATAGACTATATAAATCTTGATAAAAGCAACTTTCGATGAGGTTATTCGGGGACATAATTTAGGGTCACTATTCCATAGGTATCATTTGTCCATTTTATCTTGCATTTTAATGTCAGCATGACGGCAGCGTCAGACAAACGCAACTAACGCCCAGTCAGAGAAATTGCAGGATAGCAGCTTCCGCTGTTGGCAAGTCATCGCCATTCGCTGCACATACCGCCAAACAAGTGGTTGAGTCATGTAGGCAATGCTGAAATCCGATTGCCTGGTAGTGGACGCTTGAACACCCTGCCTGATTGTCACCCAACAAAAGTAGCCAGGGTAGAGTAAATGGATCCGAAATGGATAATGGATACTTAAGAATAGAACCCCAGTGGAGGTGTGGGAACTTCCGCAGTAGTCGCTCAAGCAGTAAAGAGTATATGAATGATCGGTTGACCTAACAAATCTAGCGCGATTAGCATTGCTCCTAAACGTGACATATGAAACGGCTACATTCGCTTTCTTTCCTCAAATTGTTACGGTAAGCCATCTCTATAAATCATTAAAGAATAAAAAGTAGATCGAAAGCTGCCATCACTGGCAGTGGTGCGCCGCCGCCTCTCTGTGCCACATAAAAGTTACACGCTAATTGTAATCGGGATTGTAGCCTTCAGTCGACCTGATCAGGAGCATAATTTTTTGTCATTTCTGACCGAATGGCTTCGCTGCTACTGAAAACGTTTTTTCTTTCAGCTAGGTACTTTCAGAAAGCAAAAATTTGCACGCGAAAGCTCCAAAATGCCGATTTCCGCTACTTGTCGCCTGTTCCGCGGATGGGACCCCACATACCAGTATGGCGGTTGTTCCCAACTCGGCCGCTAGATGGCGCCACATACACAAAATGGCAGCGCGCATGATAAAACGGTCTATAGATTCTTGAGAAAATTCTTGAGAAAACTCGAGCTTTCTCATGAATCTCAAGTCCGCAATGACGCTGCCTTGGCCACTCCTCGACCGCCACTCTACTTGTAAACACCGAGGACATAGTATAATTTTCTCGCTGTGTGGGTATACCAAACTATTGACCAAAGTGGATACGACGAGGATGCACCAAACCTTTGTCTAAAGCATTGGCTGAAAGTTACAGCGATACGGGAGATCTGGTACGTTATCGTATTATAGGTACGGCCGTGGCTAGTCTCCATCCTACCCTGTCGCTGACGCCAGACATAGATATCCATGATCAGCCGCAAACACCAGTGTGCTGCAGTTTATCATCGCATTATGCTTCTGGGGCGTGGGTACATTTCAAGTTGTTGCCGCTGAAGTGAACAACTTTTCGGAGCCTACTGAGTGCATAGCTGAGGCGCTGATTTCACGGGTAATGGTGAGCTCGCCTGCATCGGGTCTCGAGCGGCGGTGGCGGCACAATCCTTCCGTAGCTCACCCTGTGTGATGACTTCTACAAATGGTGGCGAACTTGTAATGGGGAACAGCGTGTTGCATGCAGTGCGCTGAGGGACAAAGGGCGTGGTGGGGCTGTGCGGACATCTGTGCTGCCCCCCACGCATCACTGGCTTGCCCGTCACTTGAGGGTAGGTAGTGCATCTTCTGACGCATGGCGCCATTGAGGAAGCGCGTTGGTGTGCTTGTTCCACGGAGGGATATTCGCAGCCACTGAAGGCATGGTGTTTTAAGCACGTTTCTAATTAGTGCTGCGAATTCAGTGTGCATGGGCTGAAACGCACTGCAAAGCAGCATGCAGGTTCTAAGCGTTTGCCTCCGAGCCCTTTGGGAGGCCAGAATCATAATCATAGAAGTTGGTGACTTTTACTTTTTTTAACGTTTTTTGATGTCTGTCAAAGCCTGGCAATAAAAGAAAGGCAGAGTGGCAAAGGGCGAGAATAGCCTCACACCAAAAAAATAAACCGAAGTATTGACACTATATCTTAAAGCCTATGTTATGTTCTGCGTAAACTCTACGTCACCAGCAGAGACTGTTTTGCCAGGTTCAAAACCATTTTCGGCCATTTTTCCAAGTCACCCTTTTCATCCAGCCCACAAAACAAGTTACACTATGCTGTTAACATTGCGCTTGCTCGCGAAGGTTGTTTAGAAAGCTCCACATGAATGAAAAACTGAGCGTGCTACACACTTCAGCACGCAGTTTTCGGGCCAAAAATATGCCTTAATCTCATCTGAATATGCCATTTGCGCTGATTCGAGTGGAGAAAATATTCTCAAGGAGAACGTTTGGAGGAAACGCCGAGGGGGATTCATGAATTCCAATCGACCCTGGAGTGGAGGAGTGGCTGTTTTCTCCACTCCACGCACTGGAGGTGGAACGTCAAGTCGCGGCACGTTTGTGAATATGGGCGGTAGCAGGAATTCATGTGAGAAGACCGTCGAGAATTTAAAGTACGCGAATCAAACTGAACTGGCTGGACTATATTGCTGAGACGTTTAGCTTACACATCACGTTCCTGTTATACCTAAGAGTGCAATTGCAGGCTTTTATGGCATCCTTAATGAATTTTCACAGCGCCACTTTGTTTCGCATTTCAGTGGGAGCGCCGATTTCATGGAAGTTGTATTAACACACGAAACCCAAATAGTTTTTGATGGCGATGTTTGTACCTCCAACCATCAGTCAGGGTTTAACTGAGTTATCCCCAGTTTGGTCAAAAGGTGGGTTGCCTGTAATATAATGTAGAGCACCTGTTGGGAGCAGCTCTGCTATATCGAAAATGTCAACTGTACTGATATTTTGATATATTCAATTGCACATTACCAAAGCTTTAGCTGTTTTTCTTGCTGTTTCTTCGAAATTCGCTCGTATTATTTTCACAAATGCATGCATTCAAGATTAAGCAGAAAGGAAAGGGTTCTAAATTGGGCTTTTGTATTTTATACGCCGCTAAAAGATAAAACTGTTGATTCAGTGAAGTTCGTAAGATAACATTTTTTTTTTCTTAAAAGGGTAAAAGCAAAAGTAGGTTATAAATTAGGTTGAATTAGAGCGGACATTAAGAAGCAGCAGATCTGTTTTTTTTGTGAGAGTCGACCATTCCTTGTCGTGCTGAACGTGCGGCGTAGCATAAGCTTTGGAGGCTGCGAACGGTAAGAAGCTGCAGATTTTTTTTTTTCCGGGAGTCCTCCCTTTTCGTATCTATCAATCAACGAAAGTACGCATTCCGCTGCGACCATCACACCAGCGTTTAGCATTGTTCCCCTCAAATCGCATTTGCAGCTATCACGCTTTGCGATGATTTTGTGGCAGTGGATTACGCCCGGCCAAAGCGCGGCGGGATAAATCGAACCAGGCTTGTGCAATCACGCTACCACGGGCACTCTGCCAATTTCGCTCCGCGCCGCCGTAGGAGCTATCAAAAGCACAGTCACAAGCTAAACACGCCGTGACGTTATTGCTGCACAGCATCTTGACGCATTGTCAATAAATGAGCTGCAGTTGGGACGGCCGAAACGCAGGGACACACCACCAACACGCCTCGCTTTTTTCGGATTCTTGGAAGGAAAGTGGAGGGGGGGGGGGGGGGGGGTTATTGTGCGAGTGGACTGGTTATGCGACAAATACGTATTACTTTTCAAGATCGCTAGCAGTGTCTCAAGCAGATTTCTGTATATCGAATTATCGTTTGATCGAACGGTTTCACGATCCCTTTCGAGTTCAATATATCCAAGTTCAACTAAGCGTATTCTCAGTGTGATATTATGAGCACTCATTAAAATGGTACTCTGCATATTAGTGGAAGAGGAATAGGCTTAGTACACACGAGATAGCAGTACTTGATGCAGTAATCTGTGTCCCAAAATTGAAAACCTTAGCTGGTTTTTTGACCCCACCTATTTCAAAATGAGTAAACATTTAATTCTTATGCCGTTATGCAATCAAATTGCAGTGTGTGCTAAGTATGTAGTCATTTCCACTTATAATGGCTGCAATTATAATGAACGCTTGCTTTTATGAAGTATGGGTGGAGCTATCGACAAAATATGTGCTCGGTCGATGGCATTGCATCTCAAGCATAATCACAACTGTGACTGCACTACACTAGATACTGGGAACTTGCCGTCATAGTAAAAAAAGGCATGCTTGACACCTCAGCAGAAGGATAGGATAGAATGTTCTAGCTCTCACGAACTCTTAAAGAAAACAATTCCCTCTACCCTGCAACAATAAAGAAGGAATTGAAGTGCTTTGAGACCAATTTCCATGTGCTTATGTGCCAGCTTGGTAAGTCACCTAGAGTGAAACAGGTTTGGTAAGCGGAAACCATGGTATCGTTGACACAAACTACGGCGCGCTACGGTGATCAGTCTCTGGGAGAGACGTGAGAAGCTTTCAGTACCACACAAGAGTACCACAAGTACCACACGCCTTGATAGCCAACGTGATGATGTTGCTTGCATCAAATGCCTAATTTGATTACAGCAGTCTCCGTTATACTATTTTAGAGTAGCACAGATGTGCACACCAATCAATGAAGACTGTGGTCAGACTGTATGGATAATGGTTTTTATTCGGAGTGCTAATTCCACCTTATTTCTAGGTTCAAGTGGCTGTACTTACGGGCAAAGATTGATAATGCATGTTTATTACATTTTTCACAAAGCTGATGCATACTGGAGGTTCTGCATAGACGGGCACTATGGTTGGGCGGCAGGCTAGCTTTGTCACCGCATTCTTGTAACGTTGTCAGCGATCGGGGGCAAGGTTGCCTACTTACAACTGGCTCTTGCAAACTCCTCAGTTACTTGTCATATTCTTATAGGAGCTTGCCTTCTGAAAGAGCATGGACCAGGACCTAACAGTTCAGGAGAGCTTAGAGAGTGGGTTGATAGGGTCACAGGAATACACAGAAGAACTGTACAAGAAGGACCCGAATGTGCAAACCCAACATAAGACGGTTGTGATTACTGATCTCGAGCCGGGCATCCTGAAGAGTGAAGTTGAATGGGCCTTAGCCAGTCTTGCTAAGAAGAAAGCCAGCGGAAGTGATGGCATTCCAGCTGAGTTGCTTCAAAACCTCAACCATGACGCTGTTAGCATTCTGCATACATTATGTCAGAAGATTTGGACAACTCTGCAGTGGCCACAGGATTGGAGGAGGTCAGTTTACATCCCCATTCCAAAGAAAGGCAGTGCCAAAGATTGTTCCAACTACCGCACGATCGCACTTATTTCTCATGCTAGCAAGGTGATGTTGAAAATCCTCCAAGGTAGGCTGCAGCAGTATGTGGATCGGGAGCTTCCGGACGTGCAAGCTGGGTTTCGCAAGGGCAGAGGAACTAGAGACCAAATTGCCAACCTCCGCTGGATCATGGAAAAAGCAAGAGAGTTCCAGAAACCCATCTACTTCTGCTTTATTGATTATGCGAAAGCGTTTGACTGCGTAGATCACAGCAGATTGTGGCAAGCTCTCCAAGAGATGGGAGTTCCAATTCACCTCATCTGTCTCCTCAGGAACCTGTATGAAGGACAAGAGGCCACAGTCAGAACTGGGCATGGTCTTACCGATTGGCTTCCGATTGAGAAAGGAGTGAGGCAAGGCTGCATACTGTCGCCCTGCCTATTTAACCTATATGCAGAGTGCATCATGAGGAAGGCCGGTCTGGACGAGTCTTCATATGGAGTGAAGATTGCTGGAAAACGTATCAACAACCTTAGATATGCGGATGATACCACTTTAATGGCAGAAAGTGAAGTGGAACTCAGGAGACTTCTGATGCGCGTACAAGAAGAGAGTGAGAAGTTTGGGCTTAAACTGAACATCAAAAAAACAAAGATCATGGCGTCTTGCCCTATCAAGTCCTGGAGCATCAATGGACAAGAAGTGGAAGCTGTGACAGATTTTCTCTTCTTGGGCTCCAAGGTTACCTCGGAAGGAGACTGCAGCCATGAAATTAGGAGACGGCTGCTTCTGGGAAAGAAAGCAATGGTTAGCCTTGACCGCCTAGTAAAGAGCAGAGACATTAGTCTGCCAACCAAGATCCGTATAACTCGTGCTATGGTCTTTTCAGTTGTGATGTATGGATGCGAGAGTTGGACTGTGAAAAAGGCTGACCGCCGAAGAATTGACGCGTTTGAATTGTGGTGCTGGCGAAGACTCTTGAGAGTTCCTTGGACTGCCAGAAGATCAAATCAGTCGATATTGTCGACTATAAACCCTGACTGCTCATTGGAGGGTCAAATTCTAAAGTTAAAACTCAGCTACTTTGGTCATCTGATGAGAAGAGAGGAGTCGCTGGAGAAAGATTTGATGTTGGGAAAGGTTGACGGTCGCCGGAGAAGGGGTAGACAGCGAACGCGATGGTTAGATGGCATCCTCGAGGCACTGCAGATGAAGTTATGTGATGTTAGGAAGATAGTGAGAGACCGGAAAGCGTGGCGTGAAATGGTCCATAGGGTCACGAAGAGTCGGACACGACTGAACGACTGAACTGAACTGAACTGATAGGGTCAGCTCTCAAGAAAGTTTGCGTGCACACAATACCCTTTTTGGTCCGAAATTATGTTTTTGTGCTGTAGTTGGAGAAGTTCATTTACTATGAACTTTGCACCTAACAAAAGCAATCCACTTGGCATTCGTTTTTGTAATAAGTTTGCTCTAATATGCTATGTTCACAGTCGTACAGCACTGATAATGGTGGTTATTTAGAAATGTAGGGGCGGTACTGTTATATCTAAAGTGGCCAGATTCGGACTGCGTTTAAGGATTTTATTCACTTATTTTTCGTTTATAGGGGCTGCCATATTTGTTGCAGCATTTGAAATTTTTAAGTGTTAAAAAGCCCTCTCTATATTGTGTCATGGTTTCTTCTTCTTCAGTTCCTGTGATGTCCAAAATCCTAACCTACCTGACTCTATGGTCCCGAGAATTTTGTGTCGCAAATGCAACATTGCGGCGAGTGCATTGAAGCAAGAGAGTAAAAATTCATATGCTGGAAGTATGTTTCTCTTCTCATTCTCTGATAAAAAAATTGTGCTTCCACTATTCTAGCACGCACTCCTTTATTCTGAAAAATGGAACTATTATATTCATGTCAGGATCAGATAAAAAACAAAATCCCTATTCTGGTTGTCATAGAGGTTGGTGTCTGCTATTTCCTGCATTTCAAATACTGCGTTTCAGATATTGCTGTTCCCAGCTCCAGCGCAGCTGTTTTAACTTTTTTTTTGCCCGTTATTCATAACCATATTAGGAAGGCACGAACCATCTGGTTTCTAAAGTTAGTGCTTGTTGCAGTGTACGATTGTTAATTTGAATGTCAACAAGCCCCCTTTCAGTTCAGTTCAGGCGTTCAGTCGTGTCCGACTCTTCGTGACCCTATGGACCATGTCACGCCACGCTTTCCGGTCTCTCACTATCTTCTTAACATCACATAGCTTCATCTGCAATGCCTCGAGAATGCCATCTAACCATCGCGTTCGCTGCCTACCCCTTCTCCGGCGACCCTCAACCTTTCCCAACATCAAATCTTTCTCCAGCGACTCCTCTCTTCTCATCAGATGACCAAAGTAGCTGAGCTTTAACTTTAGAATTTGACCCTCCAATGAGCAGTCAGGGTTTATGGTCGACAATATCGACTGATTTGATCTTCTGGCAGTCCAAGGAACTCTTAAGAGTCTTCGCCAGCACCACAATTCAAACGCGTCAATTCTTCGGCGGTCAGCCTTTTTCACAGTCCAACTCTCGCATCCATACATCACAACTGGAAAGACCATAGCACGGGCTATACGGATCTTGGTTGGTAGACTAATGTCTCTGCTCTTTACTAGGCGGTCAAGGCTAACCATTGCTCTCTTTCCCAGAAGCAGGCGTCTCCTAATTTCATGGCTGCAGTCTCCTTCCGAGGTAATCTTGGCGCCCAAGAACAGAAAATCTGTCACAGCTTCCACTTCTTGTCCATTGATGCTCCAGGACTTGATAGGGCAAGACGCCATGATCTTCGTCTTTTTAATGTTCAGTTTAAGCCCAAACTTCTCACTCTCTTCTTGTACGCGCATCACAAGTCTCTTGAGTTCCACTTCACTTTCTGCCATTAAAGTGGTATCATCCGCATATCTAAGGTTGTTGATACGTTTTCCAGCAATCTTCACTCCAGCTGAAGACTCGTCCAGACCGGCCTTCCTCATGATGCACTCTGCATATAGGTTAAATAGGCAGGGCGACAGTATGCAGCCTTGCCTCACTCCTTTCTCAATCGGAAACCAATCAGTAAGGCCATGCCCAGTTCTGACTGTGGCCTCTTGCCCTTCATAAAGGTTCCTGAGGAGACAGATGAGGTGAATTGGAACTCCCATCTCTTGGAGAGCTTGCCACAATCTGCTGTGATCTACGCAGTCAAACGCTTTCGCATAATCAATAAAGCAGAAGTAAATGGGTTTCTGGAACTCTCTTGCTTTTTCCATGATCCAGCGAAGGTTAAAGCCCCCTTTAATTTGTGTCTTTTCTTCCCTTTCAGTTCACGGTGTGTCCAAAGATTGGAACCTATCCAGATCTGCGGTCCGCATTTTCTACTTACTTTCGCTTAGCACGAGACCAGTGTTTTATTACTCTATATATTGGTGTATGTAGCATTGTGTCTTGAAACCTAAACTCCATAAATAGATATTGATTAGCACAGGTTTAACTACTTTATATGAACTGTATTGTGATTTATTGATGTGTGATATGGTATGGCATAAATTGTTTGCTGCGAGTGCTGCCAAGGGGCATAGCCACGGCAGGCTCTTTCATGCCTTTTTTAGGAGTCATGAGGAAAATTGCATGCAGCTGGTTTGGTTTCTTTGGTTTAACATCCGAATGCAACACACACTATGAAACACCTCATAGTGGAGGGCTCTGAAAAAGTCGACCACCTGGGGTTCCTTAACATGCACTGGCATTGCACAGCACGCGAGCATCTTGCTTTCTTCCACCGCCATCGAACAGCTGCCGCTGCGGCCGGGATTCGATCCCGCATCCTCGGGCCCAGTAGTCAAGTGCCCTAACTACTGTACAACCACGGCGGGCCATTGTACTAAAATGTCTCAAATGAAGATATAAAGGAAGTTGTCACATATACTCAGACTTTGTGAGCAAAATACAAGGATGGAAATAAAGGTAAGTCAGCCCGATTGACAATTACTTTTGAAAAATGTCAATCAAGGATCGTAAAAAAAGGGTCACGACAATTAACACAAATGTCGCATTGTGGTGTTTGTCGGTGTTGCCCTTCCTGTATGTTTCTCGGTAGCCAGCTTTCAGAATTTCAGACGTATTTTCAGAATTTTTTGCAACATTTCTGTAATGCATCAAAAATATAAGTGAATCATATTTCTGTATATTTCGAAGATGGTAGGAATTTTTACTTTTATTATACGATTAGTATATTTTTCTTAATTTCGCAATATACTGCAGCAACATATTATTTGCATAAAAAGTATAAGCGCATCACATTTCTCATGTATTTTTAGTGCATTCCGAGAATGGTAGAAATTTATACCTCTAGTATATTATTAGCATATTTTCCTTGATTTGAAAAATATGGCGGCAAAATAGCTGTAATGCTCTGAAAACTATAAGTGCATGCTATTTTTTTATTTTTAATGTATTTCAAGGCTGCCAGAATGAAAAATAGCTCATGCATAGATTAGCAATGCTTTAAAAGTAGATTGTCAGTCTATTGATGGGAGATTTTGTGAAGCAAAACTGAAGACAGTATATTTTAGGTATTTTAGAATTATACTCAACAGGCAAAAAGGATATTTTCAACATATTTGTATAGATATGCTGCGTTGTACTCCTATTATATTTATAACGTATTTATTTTGTATTTTAGGTATGCGGACAAAAATATAAAATAAATACGAAATAAATACAATGCATTTCAAATACATTTTAGTGTACCTGTTTTTCTGTAAAGTGAGGCATTTTAAAAGTAACGCGTATCCAAGAATTTTAATTAATATTGATTATGTTTCTGCCCTTATATAGCCTGTTGCTATACAATGGTCCTTCCGGATGAGCTTCATCGCTCGGCCCGGCTTGAGTTGAGAAGCTGAAATACTCGATTCTGTACCAGTGTCATAAAAGACTGGTTTTTCCGCCTTTAGTTATACTGGACATAATTTGTCCGATATATGAGTTCTATACAAGACCACCATGTCCAGATTAATATGCATACCTAAAATTATTTTCCCCGTATAAGATTTTAATCGAGCTGGTCCGCCTTTATTGCGGTCCATGCAGACATGATCTCCCTGGTTCGACCTGCATACCGGAAATGACCTGTCCGGTATAAGCTCCATACCGGATGGGGTCATCTGACTTAATCTTTATAGCGATCCGGTACAAACCTTTTTCTACTTCATACAGGACTGACTACACCGGTATGAAGCTATACCGGTCAATACAGGACCACTGAAAACCGGTTTTGCGCCATACGGAATTGTTCACTAGTGTTGTGCTACCATATGTGTATTTTAATTCTTTACAAGGGCTTATCAGCTTTCGGGATGCTTGTTTTAGGGTTCCAGGGTTCGAGCTAACAGTAGGGCACTCCTTTCGTGACTTTCTATGAGGGCTTAATCCTTTATCGCCACATCTTATTGATGGTGATGATATGCCACGTTTATCTACTCGTCCCCCCTCCATCAGGAGCACCTTCTGGCCATGTTCTTTCTACATATTTACACATTTTGCTCATTCCTACTTTTTGCTTTGCGAAACTTGACCTTTGACCCCTGTGGATTGTTGAAAATAATTTAAGAGTAGCGTTCGGGCCGGCCAAATGTAATATAATGTTTGAAACAGACACACCACTAGCTACGATGCCGCACAAGGCGGCCTGAACTTAAACTTTAGGATACATATAAGCGGCGCCGTGCCACAAAACAGATCTACACTGACTAATTGGATCCAATTGGCGCTTCATTATGTCCGTTCTTATGTCATCACACAGATAGTATATCGAGCTATTCACCCATGATTACTTGCCATGGTGATCACGATTACTGTTCCTTTTTGATCCTGCATAATTTGGTTAGAGAACATATTGTCGTCGCTAAAAGGTTTGGATATAACAGGTGAATTGTAATGCATAGCTTCGTCTCCCTCTAGACGGTTTTCCTTTGGTTATTGAATATTGCTCTGCGCTCTTTTATTCTTTCTATCCAGACAGCCCATATGGCTCAAAAGTTTCTTGGTTCTCGTTTAGCTAAGTAATAAAAATTTTGTACAAATTGTGCAACAAAACACATACCTGTTTGTTAGATTGCTATTTTTCGTCGTCCATTGGATGGATGGATGGTTAAGAGCGTCCCCTTTGAAACGGGGTGTTGCAGTTTTCTATTGACCTCGGTTTCTTTTTCCTGTATCTCGAATGTAAGATCCAGATGAAGTGATGAGCACACATGCAGAAATAAACTTTTATTGTCGGAGATATATGTTTGTGGTACGGGACAAACTCCCCTGAAATCAGTGCATACGCCGTCCATTGAAAGCCTCGATGGTACTTAACACGCGTGCTTCAACCTGTTTTAGTATCGCCCTTTAGCTTGGCCTGTTCAATTGAACTTCAGCCTCAAGAAGTTAGGCTAACTGGTCGCCCAGTTTGTTCAGGCGCTCCCGCCAAGCTTGCGCTTGAGAATTGCTAAAGTACCTGCTTTACGGGGGGTACATTAACCTGCTGCGTAATTGCTATGTTCGCTACAAGGGGTGCCGAAACAAATAAAGGCGGTGGCACTGCACGAGCCACGTAAAGTTCGTCATCCTGAAACTTCATTTTTAACGGCTTATGAAAAGTGAAGTTGGAAGTTACCCAGAAAAGAAGTTCAATAGCGGTGCGACATATTGATGAACATTCTCACTCAGAAGATTCCATAGAAGATCCTAATTAAAGACAGCGTTAAAAGTGCGCACTGTGACCCTCAAAATTATTTCCCTGGTAGTTCGAGTGCACGTCTCATGTTAAGTCGGAGCTTTTGTTTCAAATGAAATAATCCGAAGAAGAAATGGATATAACGATCACACTTTTCTGCTATGTGCGTTCATAATATCATGAAGTAAATTCATGCCCCAGCCACCATCTGAAACTGCCAGTCTCATTGTAAAGCTCGAGAGTCGCTAAAGGCGCATGTTCGGGACCTCTTAGTCACGGTTAAAACAGCCCCTCCCACCTCATCTACCCCACTGTGCACTGCTTTAGCCAAGTAAGTGCATCAACGTGGATCACTCAAGCCATGCTTTCTGGACAGCCACTTTACATGACCTGCTAGTTTTATGTTATAGAGTATGAGGCGTGCAATACGCTGCACGTGCAGGTTTGATACTTGAGTTAGTCATTCTCTCGCTTATCTATTGTACTACGCTTCATATCAGATCACGAGAGCAGCATTACGGAACACATGCTATCGGTAACCGTTTTTGAGCTATGTTAATAGAGTGTGCACCGAAATAGAAAGGGCGCTGCATACTGCCAATGAATAATAATAATAATAATTTGTTCACAAGAAGGAAAGGCGTAGTATCTGTCACACTTGCTATGTGGATACCTGAACCGAGCCGTAAGGGAAGGGATGAAGATGGGAGTGAAAGTGGAAAGAGAGAAAGAGGAGCCGTAGTGGAGGGCTACTGAGTAATTTCGACCACCTGGCGATCTTTACCGTGCGCTGACATCGCACAGCACACGGACGCCACTTCGTTTCACCTCCATCGAAACGCAGCCGCGGAGGTCGGGTTCGAACCCGGGAACTCTGCAGAGTAGTCGGGCGTCATACCACAGTACCACCCCGGCGGGGCGCACATTGTTCTTCTAAAGCGAGAACTGTGTAATTAAGATTGACTGAGCTTTAGCAACAGATTCAAATTTTGCTTTGAAACAGTCATGATAATACTTTTGACAGTTTAGTGCCGATTAAAACATGTCAGTACATGCTGAATAAATGATCTAGGTGATTGTACATATAGGGTGTTTTTGGTTATATTAAAACACTATTAGGAAGAAGCTAGAACATAGCTGAAGCTGCGATATTTATGGCCAACGTTCAATCTTGTGGAAGTCCGCAATCTGCCCAAAGCTGCATCACATCGCTGTCTTGCGTCTTCAGAGAAATCCAAGCCTTCATTCTTTCGATGTGCTCCGCCTTGAAGTAGTTCCTCCAATCACCGATGGCACCTTTGCGGATGAAGTCACTCCTAGCAGTTAAGGTGCATTTTTCAGAGACCGCTTTCCTGTAGACCTCTACCGACTTAAGAGCCTTCTCTGGCGGTAGAGCCAGCAAGTTAGGCAAAATAGACTTGATGCCCTCACTGAAGGCCTTGCGCATGCTTGACGCGCTCACCATGTGTGTGATTTTAGCGTGGAGTCCCGGGTCACGGCGGAGGTCATCACCGTACTGGTTTCCAATGAAGTCCGCCATTTTTAGCACCCAGCCTGCTGTGTCGTCTTTCAGTGCCTCGTAGGTAGTCAAAAGGACATTGGGGTCAGCACGATGCTGGTACCACGAAAGAAGGTGGTCAAAGTAGTCTCCGTAGCTCACCTTTCCCTGAATAAAAACGTCAAAAAACATGTCGAATGTTGCTTCGGAACAGCTGTAGGTGGGCGAATTGCGCACTTGGTGGAAGTACGACACGCAGCAGTCGTAAGGGTTTCGTGTGACGTAAATGTACCTGCAATAAAGGAACCGAGAAAAGAAGTTGGTGTTTCCTCTAAAATTACTCGAATCTCACCGGCGATGATTCCAGATGCCTTTTTTAAAAAATTGACATTTTTGCAGCGCTATTTGCTGCACAGTATAACTTTTAGCTCTTTTTCCCGCAGCTACAAAAAGGGAGAAATCCTTCATGTATAATGCTTCTCTTTCACTCTAGTAGGTTTTGCTACATAGTCCTAACTGACAAGGGGTGTGTTTTCTATCACTTCTTTGTTGAGAATGTTGAAGAACTAAAATTTATGCAGTGCAAAGCACTATTTTGTAAAAAATGTGCTGGTCTTAATTCGAGTTGGGGGCAGGCCTCCAAACTTTGGATAAATAAAAGAAACATGTAAAATAGTGAACAAAAATAAATTGGGTAAGTGGATTAAACTACGCCTACCAAATAAAAGAAGGCATTGCTAGAAATTCGTTAGTCATTGATTACAAATTATTCAGAATCTACACGACACACTTTATAACACAAATAAGTGCGTTCTTAAGCAGTGACTGAAGCATCGATTTACGAGAATATTTTTTGTCAAAGGGCCAGGGGACCTGAAAAGTATATCTCAATGTAGAACGCGTTTATTGGCTACATTTTCAATTCGCATTGTGCATCACGGTTCCGCCCAAAAAGGCTTCAGGCCATACTTAGGTAGCCTGTGAGGCTTTGGGGGGTCTAAAACTATTCTTGTGCTGGTGCTGTAAGCATTGCTTCAAATATTGTCACGTGAAGCAGGAAAGAACGCCAATGGTTTTCTACTACTACTGATGATACCTAATGAGGCTTAAAGAAGCTATAAACTATACGGGCGTTGATGTCGTATAAATATCGTCAGAGCAAAAACTATTAGCTGCTAATGGCTTTGTTGCCAAATCCTACAACAATGACATTGCGAAGGCACATCATTATTAATCCGGGCAGCTTTCCGAATGAAGGAATAAATGAGAGAGCATACCGCGGCGCGCGCGCTCGTCGGCAAGGATTGCCACTGCCACGCGATACAAAGGCGGAAATTAGGAATGGCGCTGGTTGAACCAGATTGCGCAAATTTATTTATTTTTTTATTTGATACCTCTATGGGGCATTACATTAGAGATTGGCGTGGCAGTTAAACAATGGTCTTGATAAAGTACTTAAATTAGATGGCGTTATGATGCACAGCGTCCTGTGGTAGATCATTCTATTCCCCGGATGACTTGAAGAAAAAATATCCAGAATGAGGGGTAGTTTTTGCGATGGGGGCGTAAACGGCCATATGGGTAATAATATAGCTTGAGAGGCGATAGGCGGGTTAAATGATTGATTCTTCTATTATGAAAGATAAAACACGTGAAAGAGGCGCAATAGAGAAAATTGTCGCCGTGTTTCAAGGCTGGGTAAGTTGGCTCTAGATTTTAACGCAGACACACTAATGTAGTGTGAATATTGAGAATAAATAAAGCGGATAGCCCAATTTTTAATTTTTTCTAGGGTAAAAGGAGGTTAGACTAGTGAGGATCCCGCATTGCTAAAGCGTAATCTAGTTTAGGTTCGATAAAAGTTCGCTATGCTAATGATTTGATGGATGGGTGAAAAATCGTAGATTGCGCCGTGTGAAACCAAGGATACCGTTTGCCTTGTTAGCGATGTTCATTATATGAGATGATCATGTTAAGTTTTGCATTACAGTAATACCCAAGTACTTACAGGAAGAGACGGACGACACTTAAGAACCAAAAAAGAGTATTTAGACGGAGTATGCATCTGCATATAATCAAAATCGTTGTGTAAATATTAGGAGACATTAACCAATGTTCGCACCAAACTTCGATCGCGTTAAGATCTTGTTGAAGAATGCAACCATCACTACTCTTAGTTACTGAGGGGTAAATTATACAATCGTCAGCAAATAAGCGGATACTAGAGAAAATATTAGAAGGAAGATCGTATAAGTATAGGAAGAAAAGCAAGGGTCTTGGGAGCGTATCTTGGGGAACATCTCAAAGAACCGGGCAACGAGAAGAAGCATTCTTAGCATAGACAAATTGATATCTGTTAGTCAAGAAGTTACGAAGTCATTCCCATACCAACGATTTAAGGTTTAGGCACGATACCTTTAGTAGCATGTTTGATACGGTACTTTATCAAAAGCTGTTTTGAAATCAAGGAAGAGAGTGTCAGTAGGAACGTTGCGACTAAGGTTGCAGCTTAGGTTATCAATAAAGGGAGCCAATTGAAAGCCACATGAACGTCTTTTCAAAACGCCATGCTTATTAGTATTAAAAAATTACTGAGACAAGGAATTTGACTATGTACGAAAAAATAATGTGTTCTATTAATTTCGTTCTCAAGTTTGTTATGGAAATGGGGCGATACTTTTTGAATGAAAAAGGTGACCCTTTTGGGGACTGGAATGATGTTATCAAGTTTTTAACATTGTAGAAGGACACCTGTGAATATGGGCTGCTGAAAGAGGTGGCAGAATATCACACTTACATTGTTTTTGGTATTTTAGGTTAAGGATTTATGCTTTCAATACCAGATCAAGAGGTGAGTTTCATTGTTTCAATGAGTTTCATGATGCTATCAGCATCTCATGAAATTTATGGCATAACTGGTTGTAAAAGCTGAAAAAAAAAACATTTATTAAGAGCTTGGCTTGATTCTAGGTGCGGGATAAGGTTGTTAACGTTTTAATGTAATGTTAAAGCCTTAGATTGTGATGAACTTATAATTTGATAAAACTTGCGGGGGTTGGTGTGCAACATTGCAGGTAGAACTGACGAGAAAAGGTATGCTCATTTTTGCCTCAATAAGGATAAGAATGTTTTTTTTTCTGAATATTAACATCCTTCCCATGAATATGCGCTGTCAAAGGTATTGCGGAGCTAAAAAGTGTTTTATTTCTGTTGATTAGGGGTGTCAGCTATTTGTTAAACCATGGCGACGTTGGGTGTTCGGTGACGCTTATAGTAGGGACGTGTGTATCTATAGTTTGATGCATCATGTTTTTGAAAAGAGACCAGTTATCCTCGATTGATCCTCTGAAAAATGTAAAAAAACCACGTGCAGAATTCAGCTAGTTCTGAATTATTGGCTGAATATTTGCCTTTGTCGTACAATGTTAACGTTTTTCGTAGTTGTGTGCGTGACAACTGCCAGGAGTACGTGAATTATATTTTGAAATGATAACTGAGTCCTTGACAACTGCTAGAACTACGTGAATTATATTATGAAATGGTAACTGAGTCCTTGACAACTGCCAGGAGTACGTGAATTATATTATGAAATGATAACTGAGTCCTTGACAACTGCCAGAAGTACGTGAATTATATTATGAAATGATAACTGAGTCCTTGACAACTGCCAGGAGTACGTGAATTATATTATGAAATGATAACTGAGTCCTTGACAACTGCCAGAAGTACGTGAATTATATAATGAAATGATAACTGAGTCCTTGACAACTGCCAGAAGTACGTGAATTATATTATGAAATGATAACTGAGTCCTTGACAACTGCCAGGAGTACGTGAAATATATTATGAAATGGTAACTGAGTCCTTGTAAATGACGGCGGGACGTTATCAGGTTTGGAAGTTAATACGAGGTCGAGTATGTTGGAGGAATGATTGCAGGACAGACCAAAGGTTAGACACGTGTTGACAAAATTGTTTTCGATGTTATGTTTACATGGTGTGGTGGAAAGGTCGGATCAGTTTATGCAGGAAAGTTATAGTCGCCGAAAAGGACAATGGGAGTATGTTGGTGAGCCGCAGTTATCAGAAGGCGTGCTTTGTGGAAATTAGCAGCAAAAATATCGGTTAAGTCAGGTGGACGATAGCATACGTCAGTGATTACGGGAAGAAGTGAAGAGTGGCGCTGAAGGAACAATATTTCTAGAGTGGATGGAATTTTAATTTTGGAACAACGAAGCGAATCATAAGTTCCTAATAACACGCTTCCTCCCCGTTTATCTGTTTTATCGCGATGGGAAATAGCCTATAGTTAGGAAAAAAGGATCTCAGAGTAATATACGCATGATGTTTATTAGATTTCAGTGAGTATGATTACGTTTCTATCAATTGTGCGCGCAAAGCATTCAAGGGCGTCAAGATTGGGCAGGAGGATTCGGATATTATTGTAGAGGAGGGACAAGGAGCAAAACTTAGAACTGACTGGATGTTTACGTGGTAGCTATGGCGTGTGGACGGACAGGGCGGGGGGTGACGAGGAATGATTTTGTGGTCACTGGTCAAATATATAGACAGTATTATCAATGATTAGTTTATTATGGCGGGGTTTGTATGTTTCTGGTTGCAGTTTCGAAATTCTTGTTGCCGTTTTCTGACAAAAAGAGTACGCTTCGAGTAGTCTTCCGAGGTTCTGTATCCACTGTCTTTTATTTTCTTAGCGCCAGAAATAACTTTCTCTAGTTTTAAAGTGAGCGAATGTAATGGTGATCGGCCGCTTACTGTCGCTTTGAAACTCTCCAATACTGCGCGCTATTTCAACATCCATGGGGCTGAATGTAAGTCGAGATTGTCCCCACTTAACTCTGAAAACAAATTTTTATATTTGGCCCAGTGTTATTGTCAGCGTCTGAGAAGCCGAAAAATAATCAATTGTTTCTGCGGGATCTGTCCTCAAAATCAGCAATTTCGGAATATAGCATAGCCATTTCACCCTACTTTTGCTCCGCAAACATTCGCAAATAGCTAATATCTTCCCAATTTAAGGAAAAAGATGCACAATCGTCTCAAATTTTGACAAGTAGTTTTGTAATTTCTTTGAATATTTTATCATTCTGGGCTAATTTTGAACCTATGTTTTTCATTTCGCCTAACAAGGATGTGAGGTGACCGAAAACTCAATATTTCTGTACTATTTCTGCTCAAAAGTCTGTACTCAACTAACACAGTGCAACTGTTTGAACCACCATTTTTGTTTTTGGATAGCTCAGTGATCAAAGGTCAAGCTTGTCGCTAAGAGGCTATGAGCCACACTAGTGGTGTCAGAATCAGCTGAATTTATCACGTGTACTGCTGCCGTTTTTTTAGGTGAGTGTCTAAGTGAGCGTCATCGCCATTTACGAAAGGCGCCCGGAAAAAGTGTAATGTAATATCTGCAGTTTACATTAGGTAGCGAAATACTGGAAGTAGTAGGCGAATATGTCTACTTAGGACAGGTAGTAACCGCAGATCCGGACCATGAAAAGGAAATAACAAGAAGAATAAGATTGGGATGGAGCGCATTTGGCAAGCACTCGCAGATTATGACTAGCAGCTTACCGGTATCGCTCAAGAGGAAAGTATACAACAGTTGCATCTTGCCTGTACTCACCTATGGGGCTGAAACGTGGAGGCTAACCAAGAGAGTTCTACTTAAGTTGAGGACAACCCAGAGGGCTATGGAACGAAAAATGGTAGGGGTAACATTAAGAGATCGAGAGCGTGCAGAGTGGGTCAGAGAAATAACTCAAGTTACCGACATTCTAGTGGAAATTAAGAAGAAGAAATGGACATGGGCAGGACATGTAGTGCGAAGAGAGGATAACCGATGGTCGCTTAGGGTAACAGACTGGATTCCTAGGGAAGGAAAGCGTAGCAGGGGGCGGCAGAAAGTTAGGTGGGCGGATGAGATTAAGAAGTTCGCAGGGGTCAAGTGGATGCAGCTAGCACAGAACCGGGTTAAGTGGAGAAATATGGGAGAGGCCTTCGCCCTGCAGTGGGTATAATCAGGCTGATGATGATGATGATGAATATCTGGGACAAAAGTCTTTGGACCGCACTTCAGGCGAATGTCGACCATAAATACGGTGAAAACGAATTATCAGATTATCTCTCTAGCAAACATTAAAGAACTAAAGTCCAACTTTCACGACGACAAATATTGTCTGAGGCTACTGGCCGGACGGACGTTATACGCTTTGGTTGCAGTCTGCGTGGTCTCTAAACTTTTGTCCGCGATAGTACTCAGGCACACTACGCCTGTCACCGCACCTGTCTCAAGGCCAAAGATCACGTGCGGAGACACGCATGCCGTTAAGTGCGACGTAAGCGGATGAGGCATGGTGAGAGCGTGCATATGCACTTCTATGAACACTTCCCAATATGACTTAAAATGTTCCATAGCCATGGCTTTTATCAACTACGCGAATGTGAGCAAAATATTGCCTGGAACCGGATGCTACTTTCACCATCTTCTCCAGCGGAGTGGCGCAGTGGTTGGGGCGCTTGACTGCTTTAATATATACCACAACGCGCATGTCTTTACCAAACTAAATATTTACGGATGGCCGGACGGACACGTTCGATATGCCGCGAGCATGAGCCATTAAAGACTCGCCTTAATAAAGCTCGTCGACCAAAACAGGTGTGTGGGCAGGAAGTTATTTGCTTCCGCTACGCCAGACATCCTGCCTGGGATGTGTTTGTGCCGTACTCTGCTCTCCCTTTTCCCCATCTCCTCCGCGCTTTCCCTCACAAATTGACGATCGCGTGGAAGGCGCTGCGTAGCTGCTTGCGCTATCTTCAGACTTTTTACCTTGTTGCTAGCTTTCGAATCTGTCACAGAAGACGCGGATTTCAATAGGCCCTCTTTCCCCATAGTAGTGCTTGTGAAGTGATCAGTGTGCCATCTTCAGCTCACGGTAACTGGGACGCGATTGTCGCCAGAGTGATAAAAAGTGTAAATGGTACAATTAGTTGGAGAGGTGCTTCAGGAGCGTTCGGGCGGGTCACCTTGCTTGACACATGGGGCTGTGATCACTTTTTTTTACTTACGCCTGACTGTGGCAAAAGCAAGCAAAGAGATTTTACAAAATGAAAAGAGTTTTATAACTACTGTATGGTCAATAAGGAAGTAATCACCGATGTCGATGTTCTCAACGATATCACCATCTAAGCTGAAAACGCCACTGTCATACGTACAGCAAGAATCCCCGCCCCAGTACACGAGCTACATGTCCTGAATCTCAGTTCTTCTTGCAGGCGGGTTGTAAGTCGAACCAAAAGCTTCTCTCGACCGTTGCATTGCATAAATGCTGTAGACATTCCAGACGCCCATGCACCGAGATCTGGGGCGACATTTACCACAGCGTCGGAAAATAAAAAGCTCCTTACGCACTTCGCATCTCCTATACTGTCTTCTTTACTCAATTCGTCTTCTATATCCATTTTTTTTTGCTGCCGCCATCATCCACCGTATTAACAACACCCCACCAGCAGATCACTTCGTCCACACAAATCCCCCATCACCCTCCCTACTCTTAACCACCTCCCTTCCAATATCACTCTCTCCCTGCTATTCAATTATACAGCTTGCAACAATTATCTCTGCTAAGGGGATAGTACTAGCAAAGCAGCAATGGGGCTAGTGGTTCAACATGTGGAGAAGTGTTGAATTTTCTCTGGAAGAGATATTACTCTAGAAGAACTTAACCGAGCCCTTGCAAATTTACTCCCTCAGAATTGCACCCAGCGAAGACGGCATAAGCTTTCAAGTACTCAAAATCTTCGATACGCCTCAAACAGCCCCGCTCATCGAGAATTAGAAGAGCGCCTGGCAAATAGGCTCGCTTTTTGACTCCCGGAGAACATCATCAAGGCCCCACTGCTCAAACCCAAGAAGATCACTTCTGCACTCACCTCACACCGACCCTTTTCTGCCCCTCAGCAGCCTACAAAGGTACGAAAAACATTACCCTCAAACGCCTCGAATCGGTAAGAACTTTAAAAGCAATAACTCTTGGGTTAATTGGTGATCAGTCTCAAACTTCATCTTGTTAGCGCAAAAGGACAGGACACACAGAATGAAGACACGTACACCACAGGCGCTGTGGTGTACGTGTCTTCCTTCTGTGTGTCCTCTCATTTTGCGCTAACAAGATGAATTTTGAGTCGGTAGGAACTACACTGAAATAATGTCAATCTGAACAAAACAGCTTCCGCATCACCGCTCTGGTGCGGATTCCATTGCCGATGTTATTAGCCCCGTTGAAAAAGCAGGATAAAGCCCAGAACTGCACATGATCTTGATCTGCAGTTTGGTTCAAGACTCAGCAGTTCACACCTTTGGTGTCATTGGTACCAGAGGAAAACTCTGTGTAATCGTCTTTTAAGGCCATATTGGCGAAACCCTCATCACTCCCAGACCGCGCAGACAAATGGCTAAGAGCGCAGTCTTGCAGTGATAACGCACCCTATATTAGTGGAGTGAGCATTCTGAACGAGGTGACAACTTATTCTCCGCGTAGTTTGAAACTCGTCATATTATTTCACGAATAATGTTTGGCTTTTTCTGTGGCCTGTAAAAACTAAATTTCATTGCCTTATTGCTGCGGCTTCAAAAACATCACCTATGCCGGTGATCACGATTATGCTACTTAATTGAGGTCCCATGAAGCACTTCAATGTAAAACCCCAAAGCCATCCCGGAAATGTGTAAACAGGCAAACATCGGGAGCCAAGATAGTTATATCCATATCTTTGTGACCCGGTACATCTATGAGATTAGATCCTACCCTCCTTAATGAATGGGACGTTGTTCGTTTTAAAAGCTTACGTCAAGCTCGCCTTTATGACGGCTGTCGATAGTTCAAGAGGCTACTTAGCAGTGGACTATTTTGGAAAGACACATATTTCACTTTCATCGACCATTTAGCTAGGTAAAATAAAAGAACTGATATCTTAATAATATTGTTAATCATTTTTATAACTTGAATTTGAATGGGGCAATCAATTCTGCGAATACTTCTTTGTTAGTACATTGCATTATTTGTTAAGAGTTCGGAAATTTTTTCAGATTTTTTATGCTTTGCATTTGGTAATGTGCTGCGTCAGGGCCCCTTGTGCTGAAGAGAGCTTTGGTGTTTCTGTAGGGAAATTTTAAACTTCGTCCACTCTCACTTTTGTTAAAGCTCTTAAATGCAATATATATTTAATAGCGGGGTGACATGCAAGATTTGGGGCAAATAATATAAGCAGTCGTTCAAGTAATAAGAATGTGCTATTAGTCCGCTTATCGCTGGTGGCTCGATCTGCTCAGCGTAACGCATGTCTTCGACTTCATTATGGCTCCCGTCATAATTCAAGTAAAACCCATGCAATAATAACTCTATAGATTTGGTTCCGAAAAACTGAGGATCCCACACTGATGTTAGACTTTCAGTAACCTGCATCATCATATTTAATTTACATGCACTGGGCAGCAGGGGAATTTGAGAACTCCGCTACATGCACCTCTATCCACGTGGGACTTTTCTCAGAAAGAATAGAGGCAGCAGAGTCATCAAGGTGCCTACTTTCACATGATTACTGAATGCACGGACTTTTGCACTTCCATCCATAGCCTGTGTGTAGACTGGCTTTAGGTCTCGTTCATTTTTAGAGAACTGTGTACTATAACAACTGCAGGTGCGTCTTCAGCGGCATCCCAGCGAAGATAAAATTTCTTGCCACCAAGCAGCCAAGCAACACTAGCACAGTTATACGCGCAATCTCACTGGTAAGATCATTAGTTATGTGGCAGCAGTCTATAAGGTCTAGTGCTTATACTTTTCCTAAGAATGGCTTTTTCAATTCTGAGAAACCTTGGTGTATGTGGACTTTCATGCAATGTACATGCGGTTACACAGTATATAAACACCTGCACGCTTGCACTGGTTGCATTTTAAAGCACCATTAAGGAAACATTTTGTTTGGAGGCAAAAGGTTGTATCGCAGTTGGTCTGTTCATGTGTGGATTCCCCCATATGTGTGGTTCTTAAGTAGCGGCTTTCAAAATTGTTCATAACTAGTCTATCATGCCATGCTGTTTTATGCTCTCCTGAAGAAATCTCTTTTTCATTCAATTAGCTCACGGCGTCATCTGATGTGGCGCAAAAGTACATCTGAAGCAGTATCACAGTACCAAAGACAGAAGTGTGTCTATGCAATTTAAGGAATTTATGTAAGCCAGGAAAGCAAAATATGATTTGTAATTTGAAACCTCTGCCTTCGTCGTAGTTTCGGTTTTGCGTCCTAAGACAGCTGCTGCTCTGAAATTCCCATTGAACGGTTGCACTCGTGAACCAATATCATAATATACTCCAATATTCAATGGAACCAGTACCTCTGCCTATCAGTGGCAACAACCCAGTTGGCTACCCGTTTTTGTATCGGAAATTGTCCCTAGCGATAAATGTACTGGTGTCAAATGTTTACTGCTATTCTAATTACCTCACGGCTAAGCGTCCGACCACATTTTCTATTTAGCAGCGGCACATCTTTTCAAAGTATTTTCTGTGTGGCTGTAGAAATGTAGAAAGATTTGGTAAGACGTTGTTTTCGACGTCAGTTGTTTCTGTTTTTTTTTTAATCTTGCCCTGGGAATTTGTGAAGTGTGGTAGGTTTGGCTAAAGAACACACAAGAAGTACCCGGTTCATTATTACCAATACGCACTGATAACCTCCAGTGTTTAAAGAGAAAAAGATTCCTGCTTTTCATATACCCTTGAATTCAGCTGACCAATAAAGCGACCTTCAATCTGAGACATCTTGGCCTAAAGTAATACAATGTATGTAAACAGCACATACTTGCTTTCTGAGTGATATGGCTGCCGGTCGAAAGGAAAGTGAGTCTTTATAGGTCCATTGCCAATCATCCGGTCCACCGACTCTGCGCCCAAAAAGTCCAAGAAAGGAGAGCGGAGGAAGAAGTCTGTGAAGTCTTCCGGAGGTTGGCCCTTGTTTAGGATGCAAAAGGCGATATATTGGGTCCACGTTGTTCCACACTTTGGGTAGCTAACAACGAACAAGTCTCCGGGCTTCGCCTTATAGTTGAGCGCTGAGCGAACGTTGTCCTCGTGGAAGAAATTGTTGACAAGAAATCCATCCACAGGCTTGCACATGTTCCGTAGCATTGCGCTTATAATTCCGTAAGCCCACTGGAAAGGAGAACTCAATAACCATCTTCATTCCTTTGACCTGAATAAACCTAGTAAGTAAAGAACACCTAATTTATTGAGTAAGAGCTACCAACCAATGCATCGGTTTTATTTCGCACATTGCTTTTAGGGTGTGGGAGCCACTTCAACACTGGTGCCGGTGTACTGAGGTACAAAGTTGATGAGTTGACTAATATATATATATATATATATATATAGGTATAAATATTTATGTTTTTGATAATTATCCTTCAAGCGTTCTTTGCATGGCGACATGGTATGAAACCTTGAAAATTCTCCTCCTAAATGGTGTAGTGAGAGGAAAAAACCGTCTTATTTACCAGGAAGTGCTGCTGGTTCGTGTCCAAGTTTTACAAATAAAACCTTTTCCCCATAACTAGTCAGCAAACGAGAATAGAGAATACGGGCTCGTTATGAAACATAAATCAAAAGTGTCTGCAGACATTTAGGTGGCTGTAAGCGTCTTATCTATCTGCATTAACTGGTGACGGTGCTCGTTGACATCGCCGTAACTTTTCACAGCGTATAACTCCGCTCCCTTATTTGTTGATATGGGCATAAGGGTGGCAGCTTAAGCACACTGGGGTATGTCTGGTTTCGGGCATCTGAAAACCTGATATCTAATAAGCTCTTTATTTAAGTCAACTATTCCGTGACGTCGTGCCCGCTAACATCGAGCTGACACTAGATCCCTTCTATAAATTAGGACTTTCACACTATTACGTTAAGGCATTATAAAATCAGTTAAATGTTTGGCCCAACTTTATGACGCAGGTGTCATCAAAACCAGATAATAGCACGCGTGTATTCTTCGACGTCAAGTTCTGAGCTAGCATCTTCGTTAAGGTGGGGTATCCAAATTTCTTTTTGTGTTCGCCGCGTTTCTGACTCACTAAATTCACATAACGTTTCGCCACTCATACCTCTATCACGGGGAATCGTGCAGCATTCATCGCAATATATTTTAAATGAGTGGATGCTATCGAGAGCATTTCATTTTCAGCGTGCTAGAGAAAAAGCAGATTTCTCCAAAAGTAACATTACCTCTTCCCTCTTTGGTCGCAGAGACCTCGCGTTTTAGGTGGGAACATTTAAGCCATTTACTTGCCTTCATGTGTTTTACGATATTTGCAAGTCCTTCTGGGGCAACACTGTCGTTAGCCGTGATTCACCAACATTTTGACGTATTAATGGCCAGGGTGAAAGACCTCATTCATGTCAGTGCTAATCTTATCAATGTCACTCTCACGCTGGATTAGCACAGCGGAAGACGTGTCTTTGCATCGCGCTAAAATAGATCCATTCTTTATCCATACATATTTCCACTCACACTCTCGCTTTCGTGCAATGGTCGCTCCAAGCAGTTTTTTCATGATCGGACAAACGTGCTCATTTACGTAGATTGGCGACCCTTGTAACGCGTCTGATGAAGGCAAGCCCAGTACTACATTGGTTAACCTTTTCTTTCGCGATTTTTGCAACACCTGATCACGCTTATCTCGTCTAAGAAACTGTACGATTAGGTTCGTCTGTTTCTTGTCTTTAGTGGGTACTCTACGACACATATCAATGTCAGTACTTGCTATCGGCTTACCTATCGACTCGCCTATCTTTTTCTGAATGTCCGGAAGACATTCTTGCAGACCGCCTATGATTTCTAGATTCTTGTTTCGAGAGTACTGTTCCGCTTTTACAAGGTTGGTTTGACATTCCTGTAGGCCTTGTTCAAGCGTGCTCACTCTCTGCCGAAGCGTCTCATTTTCTTTCTTCAGAGTGGTATTTTCGGCGGCTGTAGTTGCTGCCTGACGATTTGCCTCACCAAAGCTTTTGCTGAAAAATTCCATGCTTTACTTAATCTCTTCCAATTCGACACGAACACTGCGTTCTTCTGTACGCATGTTCCTGTCAATCGCATCTTTAAATGCTTTTAATTCAGTTTTAATCTCTTCCTTGAGATCCTAGAAAAGCTTTACCAACTCTTTTGTCATAGTGAAATCAAAGCAGCACGCTCAGAACAACACACCAGCTATGCAGTCTTTCTTTCTGGCAGCAGTAACAGCGAAAAACAAACACCCAGAAAAGTATACAGGTGAAAATAAAAAAGTTCTAACCTGAAATGTGCTGAAGATGCGGTTAGATACAGCAGATATCGTTGTCACCACTACCACTGCCGTTTCCAAGTAATGCGCTGAATATATCTGTGCAGAAATGACCACGTGGTGAATCCAGCACGTGACCTGTCTTGCTGACGAGATGCGCAAAGCAGCTCCGATGCAGAGATTTGTGCGGCTCCTGCTTGGTGATTTCCGCGCAGTTCGGTGACGGCCTACGATAAAGGCAGATTCACGGAAGGCGCATTTGTGATCACCACGGCCACCAACGACCCGGGATCTATAGGTCGGCACTCAGCAATGGCATAAGATGCGGTTAGGTACAATAGCTACCTCTGCAACACTATCATATGAATGAGCAGCATCACCTGCTGCATAGTATTTTCAACAGATGTCATTTTTTGATTGCTCAATGTTGTAAATTCGACTGCACAGGCTTTCACACGTGTGCATTTTTTACATTGATTATGGTGCCTCTATCTGCTGATGAAGAGAAGTTCAAAAATGACTCACTTTTCAAGTTTACTGTATTTGACTCAGCAGTGTAATTTCACCTACTAAGTGAGAAAATATGAGGATAGTGACTTTAAGCGATAAATATTGCTATCAACAAGATATCTCACGTGGTTAATGTCATCTTTGCTCTAACAACAACCTGAACAGACTTCCAGTCGTAAATATCACAGTTGGTTGTTTGGTTTGTGGGGTTTAACGTCCCAAAGCGACTCAGGCTATGAGAGACGCCGTAGTGGAGGACTCCGGAAATTTCGACCACCTGGGGTTCTTTAACGTGCACTGACATCGCAGAGCACACGGGCGCCTTGCTTTTCGCCTCCATCGAAAAGCGGCTGCCGAGGCCGGGATGCGATCCCGCATCCTTGGGAACAGTAGTCGAACGCCGTAACCACTGCGCCACCCCGGCAGGGCAAAAATATCACAGTTAGTAAAATACAAATTATTACACAATTATAAAAACTCTGTATAAGTAAACAAACAAGTGCACCTGAAATAGGCTGGAACGAAAGGAAATACCAGGCATACAAAGGTTGGTAGACCATATATATTTTAGAATTTTCAATATGACGAATGACGGGTTACAAAAGAGAGGGCGGTTCTCTCTGGCATTATATCGGATATATCCCGCACAGCAGCTAATAATGCTTTTGATAATGGCGTTGATTATATAAGCAATATTGTCAGCTCAACGCTCTAAAATTCTGCTTAGACTATTCACATAAATCGGGAACGCATGAGAGTGAGCACTGCGTGCTTAAGTGAACAATATTTGTTTCTATTGTTCGAACTATCCTGTTACATTGTATCGACTCCCCTGTTCATATTTTTTGTCATCCAGGCAAGAAGCACGCTAATCCTTCCCACAGAGCAGATAACTGCTGCGATGTACAGATTCATGCTTGCATTGTCATCTTATTACAGGCAAAAGTGATCTCTAAATCATAATAAAACGTATTGTAACGGATGAATCAGTGCGCCGCTACGCGACGTAACAATATGAAAACCGTGGTTTAACCTACTTTGTGACACATTTAGTTTATGCTGTACAAGCCCAAAATAGAAGAGATTTTTGCTTGGTAGAGCGTGAACGTAGCGGATACTTAGTGAGAACGAGAAATATACAGATACAAAGATCAAGGCATGTGTTTACGTTCATGCGTGCGCACGTGTGTCTTCGTCTCTGCAGCGCTACGTACACTTTACTATTAATACGGAATCTGCCAAGGGCAAACGCATCATTTTTGAAGTCGTTTCTATACATCTAGTCCAATAAACGTCAATACTTTCTATCTAGCGGATACTTCGCGCATGTTACTGAAAATGTGGTAGGACTTTGAGCTTCTATTTGATTATGTCGCTGAGGCCATTACGTAGTTATATTGTTGGTATGACTCTTTTTTGCTTGCTGATATTGGGACGTCACGTGCTATGGGTCGTTATTGTAGGGCCGAAGAAAAAGTAGGCCACATGATTCAGAAGCTATTGACTCTCCTGCAAGTATATGTCCCCAAACACTATATAACCAGCCAGTTAAAAACTCCCTGCATTACAATTTGTATAGCATCGCAGTGCTGTTATTATGCTCCTGACTTTTCACCGCTGTGTGTATATTTTGGGGAGAAATTGATTTTCGAGTTAAGCATTCTGCTTATACCATGGGTATTGTCTGGGCCATGCGCTCACCTGATAGAGTCCAAAGGTGGGGAGGTTGGACCGCAATGGAATGAGCCTGCAGAGGCGATTTTAAAGCTTTGGGTAAGTAGGCCGTGCTCACAAATTCCAACGGATGTATAGCACTAAACCAAGAATCGAGGCTACATCGACTGAACCGTCGTCTACGTCGAAAAAAAAAAAGGTACACCAACGCCCAGAAACGAGGCTTCGTTGATGAAATAATAAAAACAAGAAAAGTTCAATTAGATGAAAGAGCGTGCCCTGCCGGGGTTCATGAACAGGAAAACGTGAAATAAAGATTTATTTCTCTCCTAGAGCAGAGGCGAATTCGGTACGAAAAGCTATGTGCAAGAGCTTGACGAGGCCCTGGCCTGGGGCAGTGATTAATAGAACAAAAACAGGATGCATCGAGATTGCAATTAGCGCCAAAACTCTAAACACAGAAAAATCGTCCTCTATAATTTTTTACATGTCAAAAAAGACACCGAAAACAACACAAAGAAACCAAAAGTGAATTAGGAACTCGTCTTTTTGCTGAAAATCATAACGTCAAAGAATACAACATGGGCACATTTCAAACACAAATCATTATTTTCTTCATGTTATTTGCTGACGGCAGGATAGCATAATTTTAGGATTAGATGATTTGACTGTGTTGTATAAGAAACCACGAAACTTAAGTATATGTAGTAGTTTTAGGACAATGTAGCGTATTTTTCCAGGCAATGGATTCTTACGTTCATGAAAAACCAGTTTATTCCTGCTTTAGAACGGTAGACCACCTCCACCCCCGCTAGCATTATGGTGTAGCCGTCTGAAAGAGAAGATAGTACATCTTCTTTGGGGGAAGGATAGCCCGTGATGGGTGCGCCACGAAGACGTCATAGTGGATCACCGTATGAACACGACACAGAGAGTTTCTGAATCCAGCCAGTAATGTGAGTGTTGGCTTCTCTTCACCTGTCAATAAAGCTGGCATAGAATAAGCGGCATACACGGGAGGGCCCGTCGTGCACGACCGCCCGTCTTCTGGTTCACAGCAGCAGAGCGACCGGTAAATACCGCGCGCTTACGCTGTCCCCAGCGGCAGGCGCCATGATATGAATGTCTGAAGACTTCGGCTCGTATGACAGATTCCGGCCGCCATTTCGCTTTCCGAAGCCGTACTCCCCTTTATCAGTAGAGTTAGAAACCCTTACGCAGCAATCTTCCAAGGAATCTTGTTGAAAGTTGGGCGAGTTGAAAGTTAGTTGAAATTTAGCCGAGTTGAATCTGGTTCATTTTGTAGGTATCGTAAAAAAACGAGGACCAAGAGTGGGACACAACACGAGCGCTTTTTGACAACTAAACTTTTTATTGAAAAACACGAATAAATACCCATCTTACGAAACAAGAACACAAGAAAACAAACCTGATAGCATCAAGTAAAGGAAAAGTTTAGGGCATGATGCCTGAGCGTTGGCGGTACGAAGAGAAACAGCAGGAAGCAGCGTCATTACCTTTTTGACTTTGCGACAGAGGGCGTAATTAAGAACTGAAACGGCTGCGCCAGTATCTACAAGTGCTTCGACAGGAAGTCCCTCAATGAATACGGTAATAATGTCGGCTGGTACGAAAACATGTCTTTAGTTGGTCCCTGATGGCGCAGTTCTTGCCTCCGGAACTGAGGCCGTTAGTTTTCCGTGTGAACGGCTGATTGGCGGCGGAGCATCGGGGAACGGGAACGACGGCCAGGAGAAGGCAATCGTAACTTAAGAGGACTGCGGAGGAGGCTCAGGAACACGGGCGAGGGGGAAGGGGGAAGATTGTACGTCGGCTCAAGTGCATAGTCGTAGGGACGAGGGCCACGATTGAGGCACGAACGAGCTACATGGCCGCCGACTCCACATGTGTAGCAAATAGGTCGGTTGTCTTGTGTGCGCCAGGGGTTTAAAGGCTGTGGCTGTGGTCGACGCCGGAGAACTGGACTATAAGGGGGGATTGTAGGTTGCTGAGTTTGCTGAGGTCCCTGAAGCTCGTATAGGAGGGGAGGCCGGCTGTACACAGGGGAGACCGGGGGTGGTGGCCGCACTAAAACATCAGCGTACGTGAGAGGAGCCGCACCAGGAGCTGCTGAGGAGGTGAAGGTAGAACCTCAGCGACTTGCTCTTGTATGACACAGTCAAGAGTAGGAGTGAGTGGCGGCGCAGGCGCAGGTGCTGGCGGGCAAGGGAAGGTAGACAAGGAAAGCTGGCTAGCGACTTCCTCACAAACAAAGTGTTGAATGTGCTGAATGGGCAACTGCTGGTCCTGGGCACCGTACCCGGAGAGAGCCAAGCTGGAAAGGGTGGCCTGCTGAAGGACAGCACGTCGTGTGGAAGAAGCTTTGGCAGAAGCTGATAACATCGGACACAGTTTGGGGTTTTTTGGCGACGAGAATCTGGAAGGCGTCATCGTCAATGCCTTGCATAATGTGCCCGATCTTCTCGGCGTCGCTCATGGAAGGGTTTACGAGCTTGCAGAGGTCTACGGCATTTTCTATGAGACTGGTGAAGTTTTCGCCGGTTTGTTGTGCCCAACTTTTCAAGCGTTGCTCGGCGCGAAGCTTACGTATAGCGGGACGGCCAAAAACTTCTGTCAGGCTGGTCTTGAGAGCCGTTCAGGTAGAGATGTCACTCTCATGGTTGCGAAACCATAGATTGGCAACGTCGCTCAAATAGAAAATGACGTTTGTGTGCTTCACGGTGTTGTCCCACTTGTATGCACTGACGCGTTCATACGACGCAAACCAGTCTTCTACATCTGTGTCATCAGTGCCGCTGAAGATGGCTAGGTCGCGCTGACGCGCTGCACCGGGACAGATGACAGGCGATGGGGTTGGCGGTTGGCTGGCGGTCTCAGGCATCGCGGAAGTGGTAGGCAAAGCTCGGCTGCGAAGCTCCAGGTTGATGGGATTGCTGTCACCTCCACCACTTGTTGTAGAAGACCTTGAACAGGGCGGTGCGTCGTTAACAGTCAATAGAACGTGCTGCGATCAGTCGTGAGACTTGTGTCAGCACACGCACGAGCGTCGAAGTGGGCTTCGTCGTCGTTTTCTTTCCTGAGCGTCACGCGCGTGGAACTTGCTTGTCGTCGTTCTCCTCAGCACCAGGCGCTGAACATATCACAGCCGAATACCTGCTTTACAATATATATATATATATATATATATATATATATATATATATATATATATATATATATATATATATATATATATATATATATATATATATATATATATACCGCCTGTCCCAGCTGTCTTAAAACAAGGGCTAAAAAAGCAAAAAGGTATTATTTGAGATATCACAGGGAAACCAGTTGCATACAGCTGGAACCCGCCTTGCGCACCGTAGGAAATGTTTTGTTTCGGATATAGATTATTACTTAATGTGGGTAGTGTTTCTAATTTACTTAATGCTGACTGTTGACAAGTAATGTGTTTCGCAAAGTTAACTAAAAGATTATTTAGGCAGCAAAAATTGCCTGTGGTGCGTAAGACGGCATGGTAGCTGTATGATATTGATATATATATATATATATATATATATATATATATATATATATATATATATATATATATATATATATATATATATGGGACACCAAAAGAAAGCAGGCGAATGCCGCAACGCCGAAAAATATCACAAGCAAGCACTCGACTCAAGCTTGTTTCCACGCCTTGGACGCTCTGGCTCACGCAGTGCTTCCCGTACCGGATCCCGAAGAGTGTCGCGAAGCGCGTTGCATGGCCGTGACTCATCTCACAGGAACAGAATCGAAGGTTAGTATTCGCGCGCTCGTGACAGAATCAGTTGGGCGGACGCAGAAAAGGGAGAAGTTGAAAGCAGCAACGCTAGCTCCAACAGCGCCCCCCCCCCCCCCTAGTGGCCGAAGCACACAAGCAGCTTGCAGGAATGGACTTCCAGCCCCTACTACAAGGAGTTCGAACAACTGCGCGCCGCCATTGCGACGCTGTTAGAAACCACGCACCGGCTTACCCATGAGCTAACCGACGTCAAGAATGAACTGCAAGCACAGCGAGCTCCGCCAACCACTGGCGCAGCTCAGTCAGCCGAGACACACCCGCCGTTATCCCCGAGAAGAACACCAACACGCCATCACATCAAGGCTTACAATCAATGAACACATGACAAGACGAGCCTGAGGAAGAGGAAAGCACTGACCTAACCACCAAGAAACGAGCACGTATCTCATCACATCATAAGGACCTAACACGATTGGAAACTCAGCTTGAAACCAAAATAGAAGCGGTCACCAACACCTACGCCAACACTCTCAAGACCATACTAAGCAGCCCCAAATTTGCTGAGCAATTCGCCAGCCACCCGTATCTCTGGAAACAGACGCAAGCCCCAACTACATCACAACCATGTCCCAGCCCAATACATAACAGGCTCGCTGCCGGGCCTTACACTCTGGAAGTGGAACTGCCACAGTTACAAGATAGCAGTGCTGCAACAACACATCACCATGGTAACCAAGAAATCCGACATCATTTGGCTGGAAGAAACGGTGACGGGGAACCCACTCCTCACTGGGTATCACGCTCAAGTTAGCCTAGCGGAGGGACGAGGCGTCTGCACATTCGTCCGCAAAGGGCTAGCGTTCATTGAACACCAGCTCACACGGCAGCAGCAGGGTGGAATACACCTTCACTAAATCATCCCAAGCAAATAACGGAAAGGCAGCCTGTTCATCGTTAACATCTACAGTAACCCAGAAGCACCAAACACAGAAATTCAGGACCCTACTACACACAGCGAATACCGAAGCCAAAGGACAAACTTTGCTGATTGGAAGACACTTCAACGCCTCCGATCGAGCGTGGGGTTGCGTGCAAGACACGACAAAGTGACGGGACCTACTACAGGATACCCTGGACCACAACTGTACCCTGATCAGTGATCCCAGTCATGCTACCCGAACCGGCAATTCCCCAGCACGAGACACCACACCAGACCTTGCATTCATCAAGAACGACCACATCGGCAAATTCATCATCATCATCATCAGCCTGGCTATACCTACTGCAGGGCGAAGGCCTCTCCCCTATTTTTCCACTTAACCCGGTTCTGTGCTAGCTGCATCCACTTGACCCCTGCGAACTTCTTAATCTCATCCGCCAACCTAACTTTCTGCCGCCCCCTGCTACGCTTTCCTTCCCTTGGAATCCAGTTTGTTACCCTCAGCGACCATCGGTTATCCTCTCTTCGCACTACATGTCCTGCCCATGTCCATTTCTTCCTCTTAATTTCCACTAGAATGTCGGTAACTTGAGTTAGTTCTCTGACCCACTCTGCACGCTTTCTATCTCTTAATGTTACCCCTACCATTTTTCGTTCCATAGCCCTCTGGGGTGTCCTCAACTTAAGTAGAACTCTCTTGGTTAGCCTCCACGTTTCAGCCCCATAGGTGAGTACAGGCAAGATGCAACTGTTGTATACTTTCCTCTTGAGTGATACCGGTAAGCTGCTAGTCATAATCTGCGAGTGCTTGCCGAATGCGCTCCATCCCAATCTTATTCTTCTTGTTATTTCTTTTTCATGGTCCGGATCTGCGGTTACTACCTGTCCTAAGTAGACATATGCGCCTACTACTTCCAGTATTTCGCTACCTAATGTAAACTGCTGTTCCTTCCCGAGGCTGTTGAACATTACCTTAGTCTTCTGCATATTGATCTTCAATCCTACCTTTCTACTTTTTCTGTCTAGGTCATCAATCATTATTTGCAGTTCATCCCCCGAGTTGCTTAGCAATTCAATGTCATCAGCAAATCGCAGATTACTGAAGTATTCTCCATCTACCCTTATCCCTAACTGCTCCCATTCCAAGTTTCTGAATACTTCCTCTAAACAAGCTGTGAATAGTACTGGGGAGATTGTGTCTCCTTGCCTAACACCTTTCTTTATGGGAATTTCGTTACTTTCTTTCGGCAAATTAACATTGCACAACAACTGGGTCAGCCACAGCAGTGACCACTACATTCTCAAAATTACGATACTCAATCAATTCCGGGGCAACACTATTACACACAAGTAGACGGACTGGGATGGTTTCCGTGAGGGACGACCATCCACAGCGCAACACATCACATACATCGAAACGTGGTCGGCAGCGCTCCACGACGCACTGCACTCGGCCACCAAGGCCATCGAAATGGACGAGGACATCGTAGCTATGGACAGTCATCTGGCCCATCTGATTGAGTCCAAACGTTCGATACAGGCGCGCTAGAAGTGGCAACAGATGAATAGCAAATTGCGAAAGAAGGTGGCCGACTTAAACAGGGCTATTAAACATCACTGCAAGGTCCTGTGCCGTGAGCAGTGGAACGAAGTCTGCAACCGAGCTTACAGCCAACTACATCCCGGTTGCAAATGGAATATATTTTGGCACCTCCTAAACGAAACTAAGACCAAGTCACACCAGCGTGATCGCTTGGCCTGCTTCATACACACCCCTACACAACAACAAGGAAAAGACGTCGTTATCAAGAACCTGGAAGCCAAGGTGGTCGCATCTCATTAACTTCACCCCGTGTTATTGGCGTCCGGTTGCGGTGCGAAAAACAGACGGATAGAATTGTGAAGCTCTAGTGCCGATGTGATGAACTGCTACAAGGAAGTATTTTTTATTAGTTTTGGGTAGCTTCACCATAATATATGTATCGAAGTCTGTCGGTCTGAAGACGCAAAAACGAGCTCTCATTGCACCGCCTCTTAAAACAAACGTCTAGGGTGGGCACACCCCGCGCTCATGGCCGCTCCGGTCATCTCAACATCTCAACATTACTGTCCTCATTTCCGTCGACATCTTTTCTCTACTGTTGGACATATTTTTAGAACCTGAAATCCAATCCTGCTTGCATTTTATTCGCTTAGACGCCAAGAAGTCAGACCTACAGCAATTGCAAATTCCTGTTTTAGGGTCTTATTGGACTGGTCGTAACTACTAGCGCACCAATATTGTGCAATGTGTTTTTATTGACATTGCAAATTTATGTAGAAAAGAATACGTGAACAAAGTTTAAAAAGATATCATAAACGTTTTTTTTATTCTCCTCAGAAATTTTCATTGTAATAATGGTGAAGGTGATTGCGAAAAACGTCTGTGGGCTGCCCTATGCCACAGCGCATCAGGAACACTACGCATACAAAGCTGACTCCGATTCATTCATTGCTGTGTCTGTCACAGCTAGTTTGCAACGTCGAGACAAAAAATGACAGAGGATGATGAGGACGAAGTGGCGCGCTCGTTTGTGGAAGAATAAAAAAAAAGAAGTGCGTCGAACTCATTGCCTGGCTCCTTGGCTGAATACAAGTACCTTCGCACTTGTATTCAGAACTCGAGCGTAACCACTGAGCCATCACGCCTTATACGCTTCAGATTCGGATATCAATTTTGTAGACATTTTGCGGAATCCTTGTGGATTGTGGGTGAATGTTCTACTTATCATGGGTCCCGAAAGAGATAGCGCGCATGCATAGGCGGAATTTCTCGTCGTTCTTCCTAAGGCTCAATAGGCCTTACTCTGGAAGCGACGGACCAACTGAGCATAGGCATTAAAAACAGTTGAGCAGAGGCAATTTACGAGACTACTGTGGCCACAGGCCGACAAAAACGACCTTCCTTTTGAGACGTGTGTTAACGAGGTAAGCACACCTACGCGAAAAAGTGGAGAGGCCACGCGCTTTGAAAAGTCTGCACGTCCGCTTTTTCTGACGGTGAAGCGGTTATTTCTGTTTAAGGTACTCTCCTAAATGTACTTGCCATCTTGCCCAAACAATTTTGTCTGGCGCATTGTTTTGTATAAAATAAAAAAAAAGCAATCGTAGCGGTTTGCTCGAAGCTGTACGTGTTGGTTCAATGCTGGAAACTAAAGCTGGAACGGGAAACCGAAGGAGGTTCTTGCCTCTATCAGCCTCTCTCGCCTCCCTGCTGTTCACCGGTAGTCTGCGCAGAGCGTGCGCAAGCCAACAGCGCATGTGAGACGCGCCAGCACGGTCGGTGGGAAACAGAGGGTGGATGTTTACTCTGCGGGCGCGTTGAGGCCAAATTACAGGTGCCGAGGAGCGCGTTTCATCGTACTGAACGCGCCGCTTTCGAGCTCGCACGATGTCGACAATCGCCGAACCTTTCGCTTTCGCCGTAGTCCCTTTATGTTCTCTCTCCGAGTGCGTTTTTTTTCGTTTTTTTTTTGTCTAGATATATAATCTCGCTATTACTGCCTGTAATATATAGATATTGATGCTTATTCGCTTATTTAGTCGAGTTTGCATTTTTCCTCCTTTTCGCGTTTCAGTGTTTGAACTGTTGTCATATTACTTTTATGGATTCCGTTACGCGTGTTTTTACGTTGCGTTTCTTCGTGACAGCAAATAAATGCATATTGTAGCGCCCGAACAAGAAGCGCGATCGCTTTGACAAAGACGGCGACGCTGCTGCCGTGACTCGCACGCATGCGCTGTTCCGCTGCTCTTGTGCTGCACTGTGCAGTTGCCCCGACTTCGAACCATTCTTTGCTGTGTCTGTCACAGCTAGTTTGCAATGTCGAGACAAAACGTTACTGGATGATGATGAGAATGATGAAGACGAAGTGGCGCGCTCGTTTGCGTAAGATTAAGAAAAAAGTGCGTCGTATGGGGGGCCCTCATTGCCTAGCTCCTTGGCTGTCTCTCATTGTATTTATCTTTATTCCTTTTTTGTAAATATATTTCTCCCTGTTACAATAATATTGTCACGTCTTGGTAAAACGCCAAGGAGGGCCTAGCGATAGATGGTTTGGACGGTCGACCAGAGCGAGTCTTGCGTTCGAGCTTTTTTCTCTTCCAGGCTCGCGCTTGTCGTCTCATATGTCATCTTTTGCTTCGACTTCTATGTGTCATTTGCCCCCCTCCTCAGGAAGCATCGTCTCGATGAGGCCGTGGGCGATTCACAAATGCCGTAGAGTCTTCAGATCTGCGTGGTGCGCTACACCTTGCACCAGGGCCTTATTGAAGTGGCCGTAATTACTTGCGCAACAAAATTATGTAAGGCGTTTTAATAATTTTGAAAGCTGGGGTATAGTGGAGATACGTAGTAAAAGTTTAAACAATGTTTAAACTATTTTTACTTTCCTAAAAAATGTTCAATGTTCGCTGCTTTCTTTAAATTAGCGCGATCGTATCTGTGTATTAAAAAGTTATATAAATATAAGCTTTAGCTGTTTAATACATAACTATGCTGAGAACATAGTGTGGATTTTTTGCTGCTCTGCCATAAACCTTTTTTGAAATAATTAGGTGTGCAAAGTCGAAAAATTTTGTTTCTTCGGCCGATTTTGTGAAAATGTATAAAAACATCTACACCACCTTGAAAAGCGAAAAATAACTGAATACAAATAAAAACATGCATATATTTAGTCCGATAATTTTCAATTAACTGTAACATATTGCGTAATTCAAAACCAAAGTTGTCCAAAAGAGCAGAGAAGATAAGCGCGAAACTCCGCCACTTCATTATCAATTTCGTGTGGCCGGAAAAATGTTTTGGCAGCAAAACCAATTGCAGATCTCTTCTTTCCATTTATCTGACAATGTTATATAAAGTTTGGAAATTAATATGAAAGGTCGACCGACAATATTTTTTCTTACGTGGAAACATTCTGCTATTTTTTTCTTCCTTTTCCACCGCCTAGCGCGGTTAGAATGATCGGACTCTAAACTAATAGGCGGAACAAACTAATTTGTTATTTATTGCCGATATATATGTTGCGCGCCATATAAATATATCGGGGCTTGTCATGCTCGCAGTCTGCGCGAAAAACTGCGATTTTTTTCTTTTTTTACCACCGTGTGAATGCCCAAAACTAAAATGGCAAACTCGAGTCTTCCGGCTTTTCATTTTCCAGGGATTGTGTATAGGAAGTACACACATCGTATTCGTTCCTTTCCCCAGGTAAACAGACGATGCTGCGCGTAGTTCCTTATGGATAATGCAAAAGCACTAGGACAAAAACGGCTGCGAAAACGGTCATTTGTTCGATAAACTTGCGGCAACGTTTTCTTTCTCGGCAATGAAAAAGCTACCTTCTAATCATAATTTAATGTCACATAATCGTGCTATGACAACATGGTTTCGTTTTGTCTGCGCGTTCTCGCTAACAACTGGATTTGTACTAGAGGTTAAGTAGATCCAGGGATGTAATCGGCGTCCACTACAAGCATATTGGGTCGGGAGTGCTAGCCGGCTTCCTGGCCCACATGGCACGCGGGCGACCGTGGGCTGCCAAATGCCCGAGCAACCGTTGCCAAACAGGTCGGCATTCAGTTGGGGTTACAAGCTCGGGCCATGGTTTCTGGCTGACTTCTGCCAAACCTAGTACATGGCCGACCATGGGCCGCCCAATGGCCGAGCTACCATGGCCAAATTGGTCGGCGTTCAGTTGGGTGCTCGAGATCGGGCCCTGCTTGGTGGCCGACTTCCGCCCTACCTGGCACATGGCCAACCATGGGCCGTCATTGGACTGAGCCCCGAATGCCGGCAGGTCGGCTGCCGACCAGCTGCCGATGACCGGCCATAGGTCGGCAGTCGGCCAATGCTGCTTGGGGTGGACGCGAAATAGTTCATGTGGACCGAATCAATCCCTACTACGATCCGTCTGTCCTTTCGGCCCCATGAGTCGCCAGGATGGCTCCTTCTCTGCCCGGGGAGAAACTGTAGTGTGGTGATCATCGTTATAACCACTGACATGCGTCGCGTGCTGCCGCTCTCAAGGACGAAGTTGTTCGCTGCCTTGCTCTTTCGCCACGCCTGACACTCCGCTGCGAGTCCCTCTTGAGCGGCTGGATACATCTGGGTTTACCGAATAGACACCCCTACAATATATGTATATATATATATATATACATATTTATTCGCAATTAACAAATTAGTGATAATTTATTAACACCTCCCATTATTTACCTGATATAATATTTTATATAATTTTTCAACCATGCATATTGCATATTTAATTACAATTAAAAAGAGGGTGATAATTATTTAAAAAGTACTATTAGCTAGTCCAGCGCAATCACTATCCAACAATTTATGACTTGAAGGTGTAGCAAAATATTCGCAATTTACAAATTAGTGGCAACTGATTAGTACCCACAGTTATTACAGTGTAATCCTACTTGACGTAAGCTATCTAGTGATATATCATTAAATGTAGCATAATGTTCAAATTTATTCACTCAGATAATTCACAGTAGATGTTTAAGATCTCCGATTTGTCCAGTGCAAGTATACTAATGGTAGAGCAATTATTCCCATTAAACTTGGTATTCTTTCTTTCGAAGAGTTTGCATTGAGGAAAGAAATCTTTTCTAGAAAAGCCATACTGAGTTTCGCCACAACTGCACAAGAGAAGCGGACTGAGAAGCAAGATGTCGCCACTGCAGAGCGTGGCATCTCAACGCTTCGTGGACATAGGTCCGCATAACGGCGCGGCAAGAGAGCCACGGAACTCGTTTTTCGCGTCTCGATTCACGCCCGCCTATGAATGTATGTTGGAGCAAGGTAGCAGAGCACCAGTATTTGCAAACGCACGCCAATCGCCCACGTGGTGAGCGCCGAGACCGGCGATGCGAACACCCTCAGTGAGTGAGCGAGTGAAAAACTTTACTGAGTAGAGATAAGGGAGGGGGATACGCGGGGGGGGGTCCCTAGTCCAGGACTCCAGCGGCTGCCGCTGCTATCCGCGCCCGTGTCACGAGGGATCGTTGGGCCTTTAGTCCAGAGCTGGATAGGGAAGCCTCCCGCCCCTCAATTGTTGGCACTGTATTTGTGTTATCTGGAGGCCCTAAATGCATATATTGCGGGGAGAAGGCAGACCTGCACCACATGGTGTGGGCCTGCGCACACAATCCTCCAGATGACCCGAACATCCTACAAACATCCAGTGTCCAGACGCCCTCTTTCGTAGCGAGCGGCAGCGGCGAAACAAACGGACGAACGCCGCACATAGTGTTCAGAAGGCGTGTTACTTGACAGCGCCAGAGGGAGGGAGAAATCTGTCGTCACATATTACACCCTCGCGCCGAGCGCCGAGCAAAGATAGCAGCGCCGCGATGCGGTCCGGCAGCCGCTCCGCGTGCCGAAGCCGTGGGCCGTGTATTTTTGAAAACCACTGCACCTCGCATCGATGGACCTGAAGAGCGGATGTTGGCAAATCATGTCGACGAAAAAGATCGCGAGAAGGCCGCATTCATCACACCGGATGGTCTCTTTGAGTAGAAGGTGATGCCATTTGGCCTCTGCTCCGCACCAGCCACCTTTCAACCAGTAGTGGACACAATCCTGGCAGGCATGAATTGGCAAATTTGTTTGGTATATTTGGACGACGACATTGTCTTCTCGTCAAATTTTGAAGACCACCTAAAACGACTTCAGACAGTGCTAGAAGCCATCAAGTCATCAGGGCTAACGCTAAAAGCAGAGAAGTGTCACTTCGCCTACGAAGAACTGCGGTTCCTAGGTCACATCGTTAGCAAGGATGGCATTCGGCCAGACCCGGAGAAAACATTTGCAATCGCACAATTCCCACCGCCTGTCGACAAGAAAGCTGTGCGCTGATTCCTTGGGCTGTGCGCTTATTATCCACGATTTGTCAGAACCGTTTCGCGCATCGCCGAACCATTGATGCTGCTTACAAAGGCTGACGTATCTTTTAAATGGGGATTGCGCCGCAAGGAGAAGCCTTTGACGAACTCAAGCACCGCCTGCAATGCCCTCCTGTACTTGGCAACTTTGATGAAAACGCCGAGACCGAAATTCACACCGACACGAGCAGTGTGGGCCTATGAGCAGTTCTCGTCAAGAAGAGTGCCGGACAGGAGAAATTAACCGTCTAAGCTAGCAGGTCTCTCACAAAAGCCGAAGTCAATTACTCAACGACCGAGAAGGAGTCCCTCGCGATCAACTGTCCCAGACAGCATTGGCCGACTGCCGACCTATGGCCGGTCATCGGCAGCTGGTCGGCAGCCGACCTGCCGGCATTCGGTGCTCGGTCGAATGACGGCCCATGGTTGGCCATGTACCAGGTAGGACGGAAGTCGGCCATCAACCAAGGCCCAAGCTCAGGCACCCAACTGAACGCCGACCAATCCGGCCACGGTAGCTCGGTCAATGGGTGGCCCATGGCCGGCCATGTATTAGGTAGGGCAGAAGTCGGCCAGCATCCATGGCCCGAGCTTGTAACCCCGACTGAACGCCGACCTGTTTGCCACGGTAGCTCGGTCAATGGGTGGCCCATGGCCGGCCATGTATTAGGTAGGGCAGAAGTCGGCCAGCAGCCATGGCCCGAGCTTGTAACCCCGACTGAACGCCGACCTGTTTGGCAACGGTTGCTCGGGCATTTGGCTGCCCACAGTCGGCCGCGTGCCATGTTGGCCAGGAAGCCGGCTAGCACTCACGACCCAATATGCCTGTAGTGGACGCCGATTACCTCCCTGGATCTACTTAACATCTTGTACAAATCCAGTTGTCAGTGAGAACGCGCATACAAAACAAAACCGCGTGGTCGTAGCACGATCATGTGACATTAAATTAGTGATTAGAAGACAGCTTTTTCATTGCCGAGAAAGAAAACGTTGCTGCAAGTTGATCGAATAAATGACCGTTTTCTGCGCGCAGGAACTAAGCGCAGCATCGTATGTTTACCTGGGGAAAGGACCGAATACGATGTGTGCACTTTCTAGATGCAATCCCTCAAAAATGAAAAGTCGGAAGACTGTCGAGTTTGCCATTTTAGTTTCACACGGTGGTAAAAAAAAAGAAAAAATGGCAGCTTTTCGCATAGACTGCGAGCATGGCAAGCCCCCCTATTGCAGCAGTACAGAAAATGTTGTGGATTCCGTACGTTTTTCGCATCACACTTACAGAAAACAAGCGGATTTCATACGTTCGTTACGGAAGTCCTTGCGGAACTTACGGATTTCATGCTGCGGATGCGGATGGTCGTGTGCGGAGAGCATATAGACGTCATGCGATTGATACGGATGTTCTAATAGAGTGTACGGAGCATGTACGGCGATTGCGGACGGATGTGTGCGGAGCATACGGATTCCTCACTGACATGATGCGGTAACTACGGAGTGCGTACGGTTGATGCGGATACTCCGTTCCGCGTAAGCGGAAACCTCGCTGTACAGGCCGGCAAATGCGGAAGAAACGGACTTCACCACAGCTACTCGCTTGAGCCACGTGTCCCGAACGCAGTCGTTGCAAATAATTAATGAGGCTGTTTCGCTCACTTTTTATACATTTATTGAGAGAATCATACGTATATGTATAAGCCATGTAAAGACTAGCTATGGCTCGCGGTGACAGTTAAGACGCACCAAAAAATGGCTCGCGCGGCGGTAATAGCAGTTGCAGACGCACTGCAGTCGATCGGTAGCATGAACGATCGCCACGCCTTGGCCGCTATCACTTTGCATGTTATCAGCGTTCATTGAACGCACGGATATGTACCGAAAACAACCGCGAACTTCGGAAGAAAACAATAGCACGGTACTATTCATTCTTCTCCGCAATCCGTTCGCGGGTGATTGTGTCATTGCCGATGTTTGCTTAGAAGCGTTTTTTTGGTGACGCTGCGCAATTGTGATGAGTTGCTTGAGCCTGAAAAGCTGAGTGACCGAAGGGATTTGAAAACAGTGCTACATGTGTTTTAATAGAGGTTCACAAGAATATCAGCATGCATGTGAGCCTTCTGAAAGGGTTCATCTTCTGCAATTTAATTTCATTTATTTTCCCCTGAGGGCATTACATAAGGGGGGAGCAAACTTAATATGCAATGCGAGCAAGAACGGGAAAACATTGGAACAACAAGAAAACAGAAACGAGAGAAATAGTGCATGGCCGGGTTAAACGGAACAATATGAAAAGTAAAAATAACAACATACCATAAGTAAATGATGCCGAAACTGTTATATAAATCTATGTTATATGCATGAAGTATTAAACACGCGAAAAAAGGCAAGACAATGTAAGCGCTGTCTCCTGCCCCCCCACCCCCCCCCCCCCGCGCGCCCACAATTCCGCCGACGTCACCATCAATGCCTTCACAAAAGTTGGTCGTTCAGTTTTACCCTGAATGATTTACAATCAGTACATGATACGATGGTGTTTGGCAGGGCGTTCCACATATTGCGTCTGGAAAAATGAAGAATTTAGCGCTAATAACGTGCAGCAGTTAATATGTGCAATGCTATTATTTGGTAGCAACTTTACTGGATTAAGTGAGTGATGAGCATTTTGCATTTTGGAGGTGCTAAAATTCTTCAAAAACAAAGTCAATCTTGTTTTAAACAATACTCTGATGCCCCCCAGGTTCTTTATCTTTTGCAAGTCAATTCACAGTTTCATCTCACGTTCATAAGTTTTTGAAAAGTTCGTTTGAAGGCAGGTTGTCTCACACCAATACAGTCAGAATGGCTCTGGATGTTATCACAAAACACAAGTCCGGCTACATAAAACAGGAATCTAACTTTCTTAAGTGAAGGGGGTTCTGAACACATACAGAGCATGAACAAACAGCAACTTTAATGATAGATGAAATGCAACTTGAAGCAAATTTTGATCGCAAAGCTGGCTTGGCTGCTATTTAGTTGTGAAGCCCTGCGAAAGCCGTCCACATATTCATGCTCCAGGGGTTCTTCAAACAGACGTACACATTCTACCTGTGGCACAACTTGATGCTAAGGTGCTGCATGACTTTCTTTGGAAGCTTATTATTGACCTGGAGGCATCTGCTTTTTGAATTAGAGCATTGATATCAGACAATAACTTCATAAATAGGAAAGCTATGTGAATCTTTGCTTAGCCTGCAAGGCAATAGCATTGTGTACCAGCATCCTGCCAATCCCTCATGCCCCCTATTTCTTCTAGTAGACCTAATTTACTTGCTTAAGTGTAGTTTTGTTTAGCTAAGTGTATAACCTTCATTTTGCAGGCACTACTTCAAAATATCTATGGCATATTTATTGCTGGGTACAAGTAAAGAGAAAGCAGCAGCTGGTATTTAGCTACAGTTAGAAGCACCCTGTACCCTGTAGAGTATAATGACAATGTGATTTACAACATGCTCAAGAAAACAGTAACCAGCTTGAACTTTAGAGTAGTTAAATGCACCTTAATACAAAACAGCAAGACACTGAAAATATTCTGTTAGCAGCTAGCAGCAAAGTTTTGCCATCACTGCACTCCCACGTTTATTAACAGTAGCTGCGTCTTAAAAATTGTGGGCCATACTGAGTGACATTTCATCATAATCTAGTCAGAGTGCACTGTACAAAGCATATGCTCACTATGATGGCTCAGTGCTTACAGGGCTTGATATAAACCCAAAGACGAATTCAATCCTTGCCACAGTGGTTGCTTTTCAATGGAGGTGAAAAGAATGGTGCCTGTCTACTGTACAATTCCACTGCACATTTAAAAAAAAAACCACAGATGATTGAAATTGCCATAACCATCAAGAGGGTTTCTAGTTGGGCTAGTTGGTGACTGACATGTTCAAACATTGTTGTGCTTAAGAACAACTGACGTAAAGAACGATGTGAAACACAAAAGTGCAAACTATCAACTGAAATTTTATTGCGATGAACATACATATATAGCATTACACATAACAACATCACAAAAATCGACAGCAAAGTAGCTATTGTCTCAAGGGTGAATGTGATATCTCCTTCACAAAAAAAAAGAAAAAAAACCATTTGTCTCCTTTTCTTTATTTTCCCAAGAATTCCCTTTCTTTTTTCGATAGAGAGACCGAAGGGTCGCTTACACATGTCCCATTCCCGGATTCGATACAGTGGGCCTCCCACAGTTCCCTTGTTAGCTTGTCTTTAGATTTCAGAAGAACTGCCGTCTCATTGAAAAATGGTGCACAATCTTTGCATCTAGCGCAGTGTGGCACCAGACTTCCAGATACACTAATTTGGTTACAGTTGTACCTGTGCTCTCTGAGCCTTTATTTAAGGCATCTTCCCGTTTGCCCCACATATGCACGACCGCATGAGAGCGTGCATATTTTTTTGTGAAGGAGATGTCACGTTCACCCTTGAGACGATAGCTACTTTGCTGACTTGTCGATTTTTGTGATGTTGGTATGTGTAATGCTATATCTGTGTGTTCATCACAATAAAATTTCAGTTGATAGTTTGTGCTCTTGTCTTTCGTGTCGTTCTTTACGTCAGTGTTTCTTAAGAGCAACGATGTTTAAACATTGCCATAACCCATCATGGCAGCATTTCTCATAGACTAAGTCACTTTGGGATGTTAAACCCTATAAGCCAAACTGAGAGTACAAGCAAAGTATTAAATCTTAATCCCGCTCAATAAGGTTTGGCAAATCACATACATATATGCTGTGTCATCAGCTGGAAATTCAATGAGAAGGCATGATGCTGCAATATCATTCAATTTCAATATTGACAGAGCAGTCAGAAGAGACAAAAAGCACTCAGTAATGTGTCTTCGCAGCCTGTGTGTACTATCAATGTAAACCAGTTTCTTACAAAGAAAAATAGTACTAGTACCATCAAAATGATGGCCTCTGCTGACAGGCTAGGTGTGCAGTTGGCATGACCAAGAAGACATGCTCCATCAATATGTGTGTAGCTGTAGCAGTAAGTGGATTAGCTAGCATGGCAATAATGAGGTCTTTCACTTATCTCTCAAAAGAATGAAGTGTTGAGCTACAGCTGTTGTAGCATTATCAGCTTCTCCGCCACCTTATTTGGCACCCATTTTGCACCAGTTATCATTTTAATGAGCCTGCCACTCCCATTCTCAAAAACAAAAACACTATGTCCCCACAGATATCCAAAGTTTCTAATAGCTGCTACGAGGTGAAGCAATTGATGCAGATTGAATATCATCATTTGCCGGTTATAGAGTTTTCATCCAACAAACTCCTGTAGCAAGTGACCTGCACCACAGAAATGAACAAATAAAGCATGTATTAGCCCTGGCAAAACATTCTGTGCAATAAGCAAAACAATTGCAAAGGCAGGAAAGTTGGGTTTGTTCAGCCTGTTGTGATAGGATCTGCTGTATTTGACTGGGTGCCCATTTTATTTCCCTGGGGAATATTATTCATTTTAGCTATATGCTAAAATATGACTATAAAGCATACATTGGCATCTTCATGCACAATCTCACACATGGATTCTGGTTAGTTCAATTGTCCGACAAATATCAAATTTGATACTCTGCATGGATTAACAAATTTTTTATCTCTATTAAAATGAAGTGATACCTTGTTAACTGAAATCACGCCTTGTAAAATGCACTGCATTATTTAATGCGCAATATCCACAATGGTAGACGTATACCAGTTAACAGCTCCGTGTCATTTCAACCCCCTGGGGTTCTTCAAAGTGCACTGGTGTCATGCAGTACACGGGTGCCTTGCTTTTCATCTCCAATGAAAAGCAGCAGTCATGTCCTGTGTTTGAACTTGCATCCTTGGGCACAGCGATCAAGTGCCCTAACCACTGATCCTTTGCAGAGGGGCAAATCCACGAAGAGTGCAAGCTCAACTGTTACTTAGTATTTGAACAGCTACTATTATTATGTTGTGACATCCAGCAATTGCTTTGTCTGCAGAATGTGTAAATGACAATAGTTACAGCTCTCATTTAGTTTAATTGAAGCCAGTGATTGCAATCCCTGTACATTTTGAAATATGTCGTATGTATCTTTCTTATTAATCTCTTTTATGTCATGCATAATTGTTAGAAAAGTGTGAACTATTAAAATATTGAAACAACATAGCTGAATAAAATTTTTCAACTTACCAGTATGCTATAGCTGTTCTTCACTCAACTCTTCTAAAAGTAGTATGAATACTGCACCAACAAGCATCATGAAATTCGGTTAGGGAAGGATGCCTGAATAGCACAGCACAGTATAAAATAGGAGCCACATCTTGCCACCGGTTGGTAGTGGCATGTACATCTCAGGTCAATAATGTGTCAGAGCATATACTACAATGATAACAGAGTTGTATAAAAGAGTGTTGTTTACATATATGTATATGAACTTCAACTTGTATTATTTGCTCCCTTGCCTTGTTTTAGACAGATGTGAAAATATTGCAAGAGAAAATTTCACATCAAAAGTTGAGAAATAAATTATTGTAAATTTGACAATTTTTAATCATGCCACCCCCCGCCCCCCCCCCCCTTATCATGTCCTGCATTTCACTAGTAGGAAAATGGTCACCCAGAAGTGCACTCATTTTTTTTTTATTATTATTCAAAGGCTTGCCATGTGGCATAGAATGAGGCTGTCTTCTTAAAGGAAGTCATGCAGTCTATTTTCTTCAAGAAACCGGAGCAAGCTCCGGCTCTTAATATTGTCCATTAGCCACACGTATAAATGTTCCTCCCTCGTAGCCGACAGTCCAACTTCTTGTAGTTGTCTTATTCTTGACGGCTGCATTCATGGGCACGTTCATAAAAGGTGGCGAAGACCCACCTCGGCAGTTGGCCTTGTACACTTAGGGCATGTACTCTGCACTGCATCCTCTTCAGAGCCCCGTCGGCATGTCACCGATGGGGTAAGGGCCCTAATCCTTGTAAGGGACACCTCTCTCGTTATGTTATGAGAGAGGGATTAAGTATAGTAACAGGACGTATAGTAACTGCATATGTTGTTTTCCTGAGTTAATGCTGAATGCAATGAGACAAAATCGAAGTAGGAGCATTTAATGTGATGGTCATATATTTGCAGAGGAAACCCTATGGTAAAAAATGTGTGCTAATATAATCGGGCATACAGGGCTTGATATGGCTTCAAACTTTCATTTTTGTGCAGCTGTATGAATCAAGTCATATATCAAGTGGCAGTCTGCAAGTCGGACTTGAACATATAGCAGCATTGCATGCAAATAAAGCTATATATTAAAGGCATGAAACGCGACAACACTTCGTCTCCGGGCCTCGTTACAGTTTGCGCCATTCTAAGACCATGCTGGGGACCAACCCTTCGATTTTAGCTGTGATGGTATTGGACTGTACATTTAATGCATGGATACTGAACTTAACATATGCTGGGGCACTTAGATTTACTGCAAAATTGCGCTGGTAACGACGTTAGATCGACGTACTGTGCCACAAAAATTAAACAGTAGTATGTGGTTATTTATCATTAGATATCAAAAAGGGAGGAAAAGATGTTTGCTATCCCCGGCAGCACCTGGCTGAGGCGGCGAAAATAAAAGGATAGTAAGGAAGCGGTAGAGGAAATCAAAGAAGAGCGACAGAGAGAAAGGACAGGGTAGGCAAAAATAAGAAAATAAAGATATATACACTATATATGGTATAATGTACAGTAGAATGGTAGAATCCCGACCGCGCCTTTCGCAGTAATGTGGTGGTCACAAAAAAAAAAAAAAAAAAAAAATTAATAGCACATAATTTGCATCACGTGATATAATAATACCGCGGTAGTATGTATGCTGCTATGAATGCACACGTTAATGAGCAACACGTCCTCCACCAAAGCGCATAGAAAATGGGGTAATGTGAACGCGCGGTTATGTTAACCTCCGTGATTATGAGAGTGTATATTTGTTTCCTTTGGCCATATGACCACGGTGGACATCAGTAATAAAATGATAATTTTCTTTACTTTAAATAGCAGCAAGTGCTTCCTATCTGTTAAAACTACATGACAAATATCTGACCTAACCGGTTTTCCTGTCTGAAGACGATAATTTACTAGCAGACGATATCACGTCGCAAAACGAACGAAGCCAGAGCCATCCAAAGCTTTAGGCATTCCTGTAGCCAAGAGAGTCTGGGAGGCTGCGTTAATGGCGGTGTTTGTGCGCGGTCACGGTGTGCGATGCTCTTGTTGTACGCAAGTATTCATTGTTTCATATCTGCCAGTCACTGCCTGCAGGCAGTTTGTCGCGTGGCATGGAAGCTCCACAATAGCCTATGCGGTATGCGACGACGGGGGAAAGCTTTCGTGAACGTATCGCTTGTGAAAGCATACAAGCCACAGACTACAAAGAATGTTGCGAAGGGCAGGCTTACTGGTGTTGGCAGGCCAGGAGATGACCGCAAGAGAAGAACTTTTATCATGGAAATGGCGAAGAATTGGCAGGTAAGTGCTGTAACTATGTTTACACGGGCGTATGTACCTTTTCCCTATTCCTGTTTCTCATTGCAATGGCAGTAGGGCTAGCAGTAGCAGTATCGGCAGTTGCGCGTCACTAGAGAAACAAAACTTTATTGTCGGAAGCTGAGTTACGGGGTACCCTAGTGGAAGAGCCAAGTAGCCGTCAGCTGGGGGCTCGCTGTTTACGGCGCCTAGTTGTATGTATCGGGACGCACGTTACGTAGCACTGGGCGGCAAGTGGCCGTCAGCTGGTGGCTTGCGGCGACTTTTTCAGAGCGGTGCGCACGGCGCCCAGTTGTATGTATACCTATCGGGGTTTGTTCTAAGGCAGCAGTAGGGGGGGGGGGGGGGGAGGGGAGGGAGGGAGGATGGAGTCTCCAACAATTTACAGCCCACGGCATCATCAGATGTGCCACCAGTTTTGCGTTTGATGCGGCCATCTTCAGTGGATAGAGGCTTTGTCTGTGTACATTCATCTTTCATGGCCTTAATATTTAAATTGCCTGCACACCTCAAAGGGCAGTGAGACATTTCCAGTAATGCTGAGGATGACGCTTAAATCAGTTGCGCAAATTCAAGCAAGGTATCAAACTATTGCAAAGATGCATTCAAAAGACTTATTGCTTCAAATAGAATACAGCCTGGTTCACTCCTGTGAATGCGTTCCGAATTTGCGTCCTGCGAGGGAAAATCAAAAGGTTCACATTCCAAAAAAAAAAAAAAAGCACCCAGCACGCAGTTGATAAATTCCCATTTTAGTTTTTGATCAATTCCATTTGGTATGTATGGGTTCAAGTCATTGAAAAAAAACAACAGCAGCAGGATTGGCTGAAAATACATTTTATCTATGTTGCGTCAACAGACGCTTTGGCAAGAAAAAAGGAAACGCATGTCCCATAGATGTAAATACGTCAGTATTTTTTCCTAGTGACAATGAAGCAAAAAAAAAAAAAAAAGGAATGGTGCACTTGTGGTAAATTTCGCTGACCTTCCTGTGCTCCACTGTAACCTGGCGCTGACAATCCATGCATCCGATGGTAACGCAATATTATAAATATTTCAAAGGCATGTAAGCTCTCAATAAGTGTGCTCACGCGCGTTAATCTGACTGAAAACTAAGCCAACAGGCGAGAGCACAGTGAGCTGCTGCCAGGGACGTTACTCGTGATGGTGAGTTTTTGAGAAAAGAACAGCAGTGAAAACATTGCAAACTATTATGTATGAACATGGATAGGCTCCGATCGGAACGAGCCTTCACTGCTCAGCTAATGCGCACGATAGTTACTTTTTTCAATTGATGTTTTGTGTGAGTGCCTGCCACCGCCAGCACCGCGTCGCATCGTTGCCGCCGTTGCTTGTAGCCAGCGAATGCCGAATTGGTGAACCTTCTAAGGAGTTTCGAGGGCGTGCTCGAGTGAAATGTGCTGAGCACACCCGCCGCGTCAGGCTCGTGAATGCCAAGAACTTCCATCCATATTTTTTTCGCTTATTCTGAGAGGGAAATATATAAAAAAAAAACATTTTTCCACTGCCTTCGCTGCTCAAGTAGCATGGTGCTGCCTAGGTTTCGTTCTCATGGCAGCGCAGAATTCAACGAGATATCACCTACGAGAAACCAGCTGTGTAGGCAAGAGTTTGCATGTGCATAGAGGGTAGCTATACTTGCCAAAGCCATTTATGTAGAGAGACGCAGAGTTCTCCGAGGCAGAACAATAGCCAGAGCCTGTAGCAATGATTACTTTTTTGCAATACTTTGGAGTAATTTGACGAAAGCAAACATGCTGGTTTTGTAGATACTATAGAAAATACAAAAATATGACGGAACATATATCTACTTATGAGCCCTTTTAGCTGTGAATTTATTGTTCGTCCAATCATCAAACCCCTACCCAGTGATAACACATCCGCTGCCAAAAACGGCCATTGTGTGCCAGCACCCTCAGTGGCCCGAACTCATTTTTCGCGACCAACTTAAAGCATTAAACGCTGGATAATACACAAAACAACCAGCAGTTATTGTGTCACTATCTACGTAACCAAAAGGCAGAACAATGTGCTTAACAAGCATTTCGAAGCTCTTTTAAGGCTTTCTCTTTGCTGTAAACAATGTTTTTCATTGTAGCTTGCATGCAAGGAGTTGTCAAATGTTGGTCACTTGTAAAAAGTGTTTAGCATTGATGCAGTGCAGTGCATGAAGGAAGCTTGCAAACATCAGCTTCTTGTTAATTACCTATAACGAGGTTGCAAACTCTACTTGACTTGTTTCTGTTTGCATGTGTTCGCAGAGAATATTGAAATGAAATTGGATACCCACCTTGCACATGGCGGAAGGGCAGGGAGAAGCAAGAGGTAAAGGCACTGAGGATTGAAACCCCTGTGTTTATCTCTGAATATTGCCTTCTGCTTTTGCTGTTATGTAAGAAGTGGTACCTGCAGCAGTCCCAAAGATGAGCTGCTTGGCAGCTGGCTAAGCCATGATGTTGTACAGCTGGAATACCTCTTTTGAAGGGCTTTTGGGGCCCCAGTGTTGAGTTTTACCTGTCTCTTAAAGATTAGAAAAACATTGTTACAGGATGGGAAGCTAGTGAAGAAAGAGCATGACCGATGGTGATGGGATGGGATGGTTTTTAATAATGGGAGCAGGCCTGGATCAAGTGCTCATGCCTGTGCCACTGCTCGCTTCATCTTCATTGTCCTTAGCAATATTCAGTGTCGAAAAGAAATTGAAGATGTTGGTTACTTTCCTAAACTTGACTTGCTGCTCATTAATTAGATATCTGCACATACTCTAACAGTGAGACGCCTTGTGACAAGGCCAATGTTGGGAGCATGCCCAATCCTTCCCTTAAAGCATGCCAATTTTCATGCTTCGGGTTGTTTCTTATTGGTCGTCAAGAATGTGCTTCTAGTTTCTTATTGGTCGCCAAGAATGTGCTTCTAGTTTCTTGTTGCACTACTGGCACCCCGCTGACTAATTGGCATGGTCAGGCGCGTCTCATGCACTTACCTGGGAGCTTTAATGCAATTATGGTTATGCTTGCCTTCAGCACTTTTAACCGCATCTTATTAAAAGGCCATATTAGGAAAATAAAACAACAAATGCAGTGCTGTAAACAGCGCATTTCTAAAATGGCAATTTACTGTCTCCTTACATTTTAAGGGCCAGGTGAGAACTGTGGTCTCGATTTAGTACTTGGGATCTATATACAAGCAGAAACCATAAGTTAGTGTAACGTTGAGGAGAACAATAGAAAAATTCTCTGAACATTGCACCCACATTCCTTTCCCCGCTCTCCCCTTCTGGTTGGTCTGTTTTGTCTGTTGTATTCTGTTGTATAACACCCCCGAAAAATATTTCTGGCTAGGCCACTGGTACCAAGAGTACTGTCACCAACTTGCCCAAGCTTCCTTATCTGCTAATTTGATTCAAATGTTGCAAAAAGCAGTTGTGCCTTTACGAGCCACCACACTCCATGCGTATCATATGAGTGGACACTGCCACAGTTCTCATGAATGTAGTTTTGCAATAGAGCTGCATATTAAATGATCTACCAACAAGGAAAATGGTTGGTATATTTATTGCATCAGTTAAGGGGTCGTCGCCAAACATACAGCACCTTAGAGAATTCGGCACCAGGTGTTTGCATAAGTGATAACTCATGGACAGATGCAATTGATATCTTGAGCAAGTATGAGCAATACCCACACAGCTAGTTTTCTATATTTTGTTTTTATCTACAATATTACTCTGATTCATTGGTATTGTGTATAGGTGCTCCCCAGTGCATGCTCAAGTTTGCAACATCTTGTCTGCCTGTGCAAATATAAAGAAGCAGCGACGTGCAGACCGGAACTTTTTGTAATGAATGCGTTGCATGCGGCAGTGTATTTATGCTAATACACAGTACCGAAGATGTGCATTATCACAATGGTGTGCAAGTGGCCGAGCAAGGGAACAATAGGCACCTGCTCGCACTGGTGAGTCAGCAGAATGCCACTGCTGCAACAGTGCCTTGCAGCATGCCCTTGGCAATCAATAAGCAGCTACTCAGTGACAGAAAAATAGCATGCTTGTTGGTAACGAAGGACACGCATGGTCCTAGAGCCAGTCTCATCACCTGGTGTGTTACCATGAGTGTGTGCATGATATGCTGCTGTGGAGTGGTCCAGTAAATTTTGTCCTTGATGGCAGACTTCTGTCCATAACACTTAAGAAGCCAGAAGGTAGACATGGACAGTATCTTTGTACATAGTGTAGGCACATGAAGTAAACATTCCACTGCATGATATTTTGTGCAGTCTGCTACACATAAGCATAGGGCTTTTCCTTCACTTCCTTTTATTACGTGTTTATATAGCTTGTGGTCATGGAAGTAAAAATATTACAAAGAGTATTTTCTTTTGCATTGCACGGCCAAATAAATCAACAGAAATAGGAAATGAGAGCTTCACTTCTTAATTTCAGTTGTAAATAGCGGCTAGTGACTCTATTAGCTAAAGATGCATTGCTTAGTGTGTTATTTGAGTGGCTGATTTTTGGGGTGCTCAGCTCTTGATCTGAAGCTTTTCTAACTGCATTCAACTTTCTGGTTGGCTTTTAACTATTTGTATAACAATGTTCAAGTAACTGTGTTCTATTTGCTTCTTTTTGCACCCCAGGTTTTTATGTAACCCCCCCTCACATAATACTCCAGTTGGAGCCTGTGAGGTATGTGAGTAAAAAAAATACAGTAAACAATCGTTAACACGGACTCGCATATCTCGAAAAATTGGTTAAGTTCAAAATTTTCCACGTCGCGCTTTCACCTCCCATAGGTACTATGTACTGACTCCCGTTTATCTCGAAGCATTTTTCGGGCATAATGCGGATATGTCGAAATTTTGACCGCAAAGATCGAAGACACAGGTCATTACCAAAAAGTGATAGGGGCTCCAAGCGAGTGCTTTGTTCTTATATTAAGTGCTAAACGCAGTCACGTTTAAAGAGCGAATACAAAATTCCCGCAGACGCAGCCGTTTTTCACCTTGGGAGCAGTCACGTAAGCACCGATCGCACGCGGGGGCTGATGAGTCTTATTGGGCGTGGTTCGGTCAGCTGCCCTCCGCATGTGCATACCGGCAAGAGCAAATTAGTGATTGTGTGGTTCTGTTTTGTCGCGCCATATTCACGAAGCGTTGACTGATTTTTGTTGTATATGTGGTGTCCGCAACAAAGTTGAATGCAGCGGCGGCAACCAACGGCTTATGCGATGCGTTTAGCAGCTAGAGGACGCTTTTGTCGGGCAGAATGCCAACGCGAAGCTGGCAAGCATTACCCAGTTCTTCCTTCAAAAATCATAAGGTTGAGTTTTTCCTGAGAGTTCTTTTCCGTTAATTACAAGAGCTCCCTTAGTGCAGTGGAGCGTTGACAGGCGTGACAGGCCGAGGGACGCCAAAGCATTCCGCTCGGCGCTGTCGCGCTCAGGTTCTGGGTTTGTAGAAAATTTCGCGTATCACCCAGAAGCAGCTCGCTAGGCAGCCAATCGCAGAAGGCTTTGGGCTACTCAATTTCCGTCCTAGTTCTTTTTTTTTTTTTTTTGTGAGCGAAGTTGGTTTTCCTAGTCCGATTTGAGCGAAGAACCTGCAGACGCTCACTTCGTCTGATCCATGCATATATGAGCGCATCGAGACAATTCAGTAAAAGCTTGGTAGGGTAGTAAAGGAAAATAAATATGCTAGTGTGGGTAGATATTAATTTTCTAAAGGAGCAAGAGGAAGTCATTGCTTCCATCACAGTGTAGTAGCGCACCGCTGAGCTGTGACCTTTTTTTTTTTTACACGCAATGCGCTACAAAACCATTCAACACTGTTTTACCATGCGTCATGCTGTTTAGTGTTAAAAGCTGGATATAGCATAATTGTACTCCCCCTGACAGGCCCAATTGACCTTCATTTCCCCAGCTAGGGAACTGGAGATTGCGGACGCTTTATTAATGTGTGGAGCTATCCATGGTAGCTAAGGAGTTCAGCTCGGTTCTGCTCTCCTCGTCTGAGTTTTTCTTCCTGTTTTGACATGTAAATAATGTATATAAAACTTCTTTGCCAGCTCTACCTGCTGCTCCCCGTCCGATGTCTTGTCCACCTGATCACGCTACCCAGAAGCCTTGGCCCCGAACCTGATCGCATCAAGTGGATGGCTGCGGTGTAATGGTCTGCGCCTCCAGTCCTGACTCTGGTACAGTAAGTACATGGTCCTTCTCTTGGAACATTGCCAGGTTTTACAACTTGTAGATATTTGTAAGCTTCGGCAAATGAAGGGTGGTTTTAGAGGCAGATTGGTTTCCTCTAACCACATAGTGCAGGGACTTGCCATTGCTGCAGTAGTCATGGACTGAAAAAAGTTGCACAAACTGGAGCTGGTTTTAATCTTTGGGGAATTGGGCATTGACTGTGGGCCCATCCGCAGAAAACCAGAACTGATTAGGGCAATTGAGGACATCGGTGCGGACGCGGAGGAGATAGCAGAACGTTGGGAGCTTATTCAAGAAGAGTTAAAGAAGGCTGAGGAACAGGAGAAACTCAAAAAGGATCTTGAAGACAAGTAGAATGAAAGGGGGATCGAGAAAAAAACAGCTCGATCTGCAGTTAGCAGAGGCAAAATACACTGGGAGACACACACCAAACTCCGTCGTGAGTCAGGAAGCATCAAGTGTTAAAATAAAAAACCTCTTGCTACCGTACAAACTAGAAGAAGACATAGGGTTTTTTCTCGTAAAGTTCGAGTGGGCGTGTGAAAATGTTGAGTTATCATCCGAGCTTTGGCCCCAGAAGCTGCTGACCATCCTCCCATGTGAGGCAGCCCAAGTGCTTGCTGGTCTGACAAAAGAAGGAGCAGCCGACTATGCTAAAGCAAAGGCAGCGCTTCTCAAAAAGTACCGCCTATCCCTCAGATGCGTTTTGCCGCCATTTCAGGGAAACCAGGTAACAACGTAATCAGTCGTTTCCGCATTTCACTTACAATCTGAAGGCAGACCTGACAGAATGGTAAAAGAGGAGAAGAGGCTTTCGGAACTCATGACAAAATAATAGAAGTGAATAACGGCCTGGGGGGCCAGTTGGTGCATGATGGAATTGAACGGCGGCGCAACATGGAAACGGACACAGACAAGAAGGGGACACCACATGCGCACACTACCAACTATTTATTAAACGGAAAGGTGGCATATTTATACGTCCATCTCAAGCATCAGACTCATCGCCACAGTCCGCTCCAAACCCAACACGTGAACGCCGAGCACCACCAACAGGAAATCAGACAAGATATTTCTAACCTCAGTAGATAAACTATCAAAAACGGGGGAAAAAAAAAGTTTTTCTTTTTTTAAAACGGAAGGGAGGCCATATTTCATAGCAAATGCAGTGTGGACCGAAAACAGCAGAGTAAGACATGAGAAGCGACCAGCCCGAACCCTAACAAATAAAAAATAAAACTATAAAACAATCATAGCAAAAGCAGAGTCAAAACAGTTAAGCAAAAGCAGTCAGAACCCTAAGCCAACAACAAAAGACGATCGTAGCAAAAGCAGAGTCAAAACAAAAGAAGCAAAAGCAGTCAAAAAAAAAAAAAAGCTAGGCCAACAACAACAAAAGACGATCATAGCAAAAGCCGAGTCAAACAAAGGAAGCAAAAGCAGTCAAAAACCTCAACCAACACCAACATTCGTAGCTCAAGGAGAGTCAAAGAAATGAAGCAAAAGCAGTCAAACACAATCGTATACCAAAGGCATAGTCAAAAAAAGGGGGAGCAAAAACAGTCAGGAAATCGTTGTTTTAGGCTGTTGTTTTAGGTTTGACCGCTGTTGTTTCTTTTGTTTTGACTCTGCTTTTGCTACGATCGTTTTTAGTTGCTTTTAGGTTCCTGACTTTTTGCTCCCCCTTTTTTTGACTACGCCTTTGGTATACGATTGTGTTTGACTGCTTTTGCTTCATTTCTTTGACTCTGAGCTACGAATGTTGGTGTTGGTTGAGGTTTTTTGACTGCTTTTGCTTCCTTTGTTTGACTCGGCTTTTGCTATGATCGTCTTTTGTTGTTGTTGGCCTAGTTTTTTTTTTTACTGCTTTTGCTTCTTTTGTTTTGACTGCTTTTGCTACGATCGTCTTTTGTTGTTGGCTTAGGGTTCTGACTGCTTTTGCTTAACTGTTTTGACTCTGCTTTTGCTACGATTGTTTTATCGTTTTATTTTTTATTTGTTAGGGTTCGGGCTGGTCGCTTCTCATGTCTTACTCTGCTGTTTTCGGTCCACACTGCATTTGCTATGAGATATGGCCTGCCTTCCGTTTAAAAAAAAAAAATTTTTTTTTTCTTTCCCGTTTTTGATAGTTTATCTACTGAGGTTAGGAATATCTTTGGGTTTGGAGCGGACTGTGGCGATGAGTCTGATGCTTGAGATGAACGTATAAATATGCCACCTTTCCGTTTAATAAATAGTTGGTAGTGTGCGCATGTGGTGTCCCCTTCTTGTCTGTGTCCGTTTCCGTGTTGCGCCGCCGTTCAATTCCTTAATAGAAGTGATCTGCCTGGAACAATTCTATAGCTGTCTAGGAGCATGAACGTGTGTGTGGGTGCAAGACAGGCCGGGAAATAAAAGCTTAGAACGTGCAGCAGAGCTGGCCGAAGAATTCCATGCTAGGTGGGAAACGGAGTGATCGCGTTCTCGGGGAAACCCTAAAGCAAACTAAAACGTGAACCCAGACTGGAAACCTAGCAAGCGGCACCTTGGAGCGAGACGAAAGCCACAGGGCAGAGTCGAGTAACTACCCTAAAGTGACAGCCGACAAAGGGAAGGAAACAAAGAAAAATCGGTCTGTTTCCGATGCAACGAGCCCGTTCACTTTGCCAACACATAGGAAGTTGAAGGTTTTGTTCTCTTTGGCAGATGCAGATGAAAAAAAAACATGCGCCTGCTAGAGTCATACCTAAAAGATGCAGGTTAATGGGAAGCATTGTCGGGTTCTGAGAGATTCCGCGGCCATCATGGACGTAATCCACCTCACATACGTGAAGGCAGCTGACTTAACGGGGGATTGTGCATGTATTAAACAGGTTCCCGTAAAGAATAGCCCATGTTTGCCGGTCGCACGTGTCAGAATAGGCCCATTTGGCATTCTGGAAATAGAGGCAGCGGTATCACGGAACCTGCCAGAGCAGTTTCCGTACCTCTTTTCGAACAGGTCAGAGCAGATGCTGCAGGAGGAAGGTCGTAGCTTCGGTGACCGAGCCGTCCAAGCGCTCACTTGATTGAAAGCCCGCGAAATTGCAGCTGAACTAAGCCGAAAGAAGAATGAGCTTTCTCTCGCGATGGGCCAGGCAGTGGCAAACCAAGGTAGTATCAGATTTTGGCAGAGTGGCTCAGGTCAGTGACAGAGAGGACTTTGAAGGCAAGGAATCGGGCACCGTGTCCCCGAATGAATCAAGGGAGATAGCGTCTATTGTAGTGCAGCCACGTGTGGAACCTTTGTTAGCTCTGGCAAAAGTCGATAGACGATAGCAGCCGAGCCGTAAAAGACATGGTAAAAATGAAGATAAATACGAAAAGCATTTGTGGCGAACACCCTTCCTCCCAAGTGTGGCAGAGCTTCACAAAGGCCAACCTAGAATGCCCCAAGCTAGGGTGGCTGCGGGAAAAAAAAAAAAGCTGCGGAGAATTGAGCGGCCGAGAAGGATAGAATGAGTATGGGAGAAGAATAGGAAATAATGAACGTACTGTATGCATGAAGTGCACGTCATAGCCATCGTACAAAAATTTTGAAACCGAAGCAGCGATCTACGTATTCTAATTCTATAGGAAACCATTTGGGAGTAGAAAAGAGCAACTTAATAAGATGTGCATGGTTCTTAAATGAACAATATGTATACAAATGGACGGTTTATTTATTTATTACAAGTTCCTGCAGCGCCCGAAGGCATTATTGCAGGGGGAGAGATGACACGTAATCTTGCTGGGAACGCCAGTGATAAAATACATAAAAATGAAGAAAATAAGAAAATAACAGGACACAAGTGATAATGCGGAAAGAAAAACATGCATCTAAAGGGGGCAACTGCGCGACGAACAAAGTGATGAAAACACTCAAAAAACAAAGTAATGAAGGAAACACACGCAAGAGAACTGGGCGCCACGTCACACATCCGATAAAAAAGCCCGAAATAAATTTTCAGTGCAACACTCAGTGATGCCAGCTGGCAGCCGGTTCCACTCATTGATCGTCAGTGGAAAAAACGAGGTTTTGTACACATCTGTCCGGCATTTTATTTCGCGGATCTTCCACTGATGGTCAAGTCGTCTAGAAAAAAAGTGAGGTTGAAGCAGGTACCGGTCTTTGTCAATGCTGAACTTTCCAAAATAAATGCGATACATGATCTGCAGTCTGAAATGTTTTCTGCGGTGAGCTAAAGATTCCCAACCAAGATGATGTTTAATAGACGTGACACTAGATGAAAAATTATAATTATTAATTGAATAGTTACAGTAATGGAGTGTTGTGCTAGAATTCTTTACAGCCGTGACCGCAATAAATATTACTCATATTGCTCTTAGCTTTAAGCTCTGACATTGACAACTCTATCCAAAGAACCGACTGGTAGTGACAGGTTGTTTACAGCTGTTGATGAAAACATAGGCCATCATGATATTATTGCAAGCATATTTGCTCCTTTTTGTACTTGGTTATTACAAGCAAACTTAATTTTGGTCCCTATTCCTAGGGACGCTGCACCTCTTACAACACCCACTGTTCAGTCGCTTTCATTTAAGGTACAAATGCGCCACTGCTGCTCGGTACCTTGGATGAGGTTTTCAATGGGGTTACCTCTGATACCTAGCAATTGCTGTAATATTTATACCAACTACTGCAGTGAAAAAAAAAGGTAACACTGCATCACTGTAACTGCTGCATGCACCTTTAAACGTGCCTTAATTTCATTGCCTATTCTTATCGACACATGGCCTCTTGCTATTGCTTTGTTCAGTAAGCAATCGTCTTTCATTGCTTCAATTTCTATCTCTCCACCACTTTCTTGTTGCTCCGGGTGTGATCATGTGATTTCATTGTTCAAATCGTATTGTTTTATCACATGTGAAGGATTTAGCCTATACATAATGGTTTTTTTTTTTTTTTTTTTTTAGATGCGCATCGGGAGTGTTTTCTACATAGAAATGAATCGATTGAGTTGTATGACTGGCGCAAAAACCGACACAGTTTGGCACCCCCAAAAGATCTGTGTCCTGTGGTTGGAAGGGGAATAAAGAAGAGGATAATCAGCGGAAAAGCCTGCCTAACAAAAGGTAGCACTGCATCACTGTAACTGCTGCATGCACCTTTAAATGTGCCTTATATTTATTGCCTATTCTTATAGACAGTGGACCTCTTGCTATTATTGCAGTAGGCAACCGCCTTTCAAGCTTTAATTCCTATCTCTCCACCACTTTCTTGTTGTTTCGAGTGTGATCATTCGATTTTATTGTTCAAATCATATTATTTTATCACGGGTGAATGATTTCGCCTACACATACATGCTTTCATTTTTTTTAGGTGCGCACTGAGAGTGTTTTCTACGTAGAAATGGATCGATTGAGTTTTATCACTGGTGCGAAAACCAACACTTCGGCACCCCCCAGAAGATCTGTGTCCTGTGGTTGGAAGAGGAATAAAGAGGATAATCAGTGAAAAAGCCTGCCTAAAAAGTTACAAAGATGACGCAAAAGCGAAATGCTGATCAGAGTGAGTGATTACTTCTGGTATCCCACTTCACTTGCTATGTGATGTGACTGTATATGAAGCACCTTAGTATATTTTGTGGTATACTCGCTGAAAATTGTGTAAATACTAAATTTTTCCTTGTTCAATTAGTTTGAGTGACGCACAAATTGGATTAAAACGAAGTCATTCACACATCTAATGCCCATAGACATTACATACGTGGATGACCCCATAATTGTGTTCATGCAATAGTTTGTCGAATACATTAATATGTTAAAAGTCGCCTTTTTTACTGTTAACCGGAGTAATACATATGCTCCATATCATAGCATTATTTGCCTATAGTTTGTAACTGCTCTTTCTTAAATTGTATTCTACAAAGTATACGTGTGTCATCTTGTACGTCTATTTAACTCACGAACAATTTGCGATCGAATTCCTTTTGTGATGTTGTTTCAGCTACAAATAACGAATAACAGTTGTGACAATATAGGTGGCTTTAGGTATAACGCGTAGCGCAGAAATCTTTAATATATGCGATGATATTTTTATTCACCGCATTGCCTAAACGAACATGTTTAAAGAGACGAAATGAAAACAAATATGCATGTCTTCGGACACGAACAGTAATCGTGGTGCCATCACCATTTTATTTTAATTAAATTTTCCTATGTCGTGGGCTAATGTCTCGACACAAAGGAAAGACCCTTAGGTTTGCAATATGCAGCATAGTTTTCCCGAAAAAAGAAAACAAGAACGCCTATCACTAAAGAAAACACCGTTTTTTGTCGTTTCAAAAAGTTGCACATTTGGAGGCCTGCTGCTTGCGCACTAAAATTTTGTCATCCATTGTTTTTTACTCACCAAATCAACATAACTTTTATTTGTATAAGAAGTATTAAAGGCTTGTTTCATTGATTCAGTTGATTTAGTAAAAAATCGCAAACTTTGCTTCAGGAGCAACGCGCTACAAAAATGTTAATTTTCGACCTTACATACTGGCGTAATGCGTTACGTTATTCGCAGTAAAACATTCTGTGTTTATTACGCAGGTTATATTGTTATTTTAAGGCAGAATCTGGAGCTCTATGCTGGTATGTGTGTTCTTTGTAACACCTTCAAAATTATTATGCTGGAAAGAGATTTGCTTATGATTATAATTATAAAAAATTACACATTGAAAAATGACCTTCAAAATTATATGAAGGAAAGAAGCCAACAGTCGGCGAGGCCGAGGAAAGCGTTGGGGCTGGTACTTTTGTCTTTTTTTTTTAATGTTTACTTGGATAACCACAGAAATTATTAATGTAATCTGATTAGGGGAAAGATAATTAAACACAAAGTAGAAGAAAAAACAACGTGCCGATGGTGGGAACCGAACCCACGACCTCCGAATATTGCGTCCGGTGCTCTTCCAACTGAGCTACATCGGCCGCTGTCCCCCCTGCTACTTTCTTGGGTATTTATGTTGTCCATATACGAACCTTGAGAGTGTTCACCGGCGCCACCCTCAACCATAGCGGTGGACGTGGAACGGCCTTTGTTACCGCCAGCGTCACATAGAACGTGATCAAGAGCGAGGGCGAAAGCTGTGCTAGAACCCTGTTACGCTACCTATGGCTTCAAGACTGCCAGAACCGAGACCTCCGTACGCTACAAGCAGATCAATTAAGGGGAAATGAGGGTGCTCGTTGTAATACATGAAGGAAAGAAGCGAATAGTCAGCGAGGCCGAGGAAAGCGTTGGGGATTGTACTTTTATGTCTTTTTTTTTTTAATGTTTACTTGGATAATCACAGAAATTATTAATGTAATCTGATTAGGGGAAAGATAATTAAACACAAAGTAGAAGAAAAAACAACGTGCTGATGGTGGGAACCGAACCCACGACCTCCGAATATCGCGATTATCCAAGTAAACATTAAAAAAATAGAAAACATAAAAGTACCATCCCTAACGCTTTCCTCGGCCTCGCCGACTGTTGGCTTCTTTCCTTCATGTGTTATAACGAGCACCTTCATTCCTCCTTAATTGATCTGCTTGTAGCGTACGGGGGTCTCGGTTCTGGCAGTCTTGAAGCCATAGGTAGCGTAAGAGGGTTCTAGCACAGCTTTCGCCCTCGCTCTTGATCACGTTCTATGTGACGCTGGCGGTAACAAAGGACGTTCCACGTCTGCCGCTATGGTTGAGGGTGGCGCTGGTGAACACTCTCAAGGTTCGTATACAGACAACATAAATACCCAAGAAAGTAGCAGGGGGGACAGCGGCCGATGTAGCTCAGTTGGAAGAGCACCGGACGCGATATTCGGAGGTCGTGGGTTCAGTTCCCACCATCGGCACGTTGTTTTTTCTTCTACTTTGTGTTTAATTATGTTTCCCCTAATCAGATTACATTAATAATTTCTGTGATTATCCAAGTAAACATTAAAAAAAAAGACATAAAAGTACCATCCCCAACGCTTTCCTCGGCCTCGCCGACTGTTGGCTTCTTTCCTTCATGTATTATAACGAGCACCCTCATTTCCCCTTCAAAATTATAGTATTGTTAGTTATGGTCATTAATAAACTTGATTGAATACTACTGCACCTAGCAATAAAAAAAGAGTGCAGGACAGAGAAAAAGTTCAGCCTTCACTTGCGTTTTGTCATGAATTTGACAGAAATAGGGAATAATTCAATTTTATGCCGACAAGCAGAAAAAGGGTTTATAAGCTCTGACAAGGCTTTAAATTTTACAAGACTGTAACTAAATTCAGCAAATACTAAATTGAAGATTTGATGCCTACTCCATGAGGTGGAGCCATATAAGCACATCTATAGAATAAAAACAGGCATTTTTATGTTTCTAATAATTCATTTTGCAGAATTGAATATATTTACTGACTCGTATTAACAAAGTAGTTTGCATTGTTTCCAGAGATTTTGATACAAATCGATGTTGTGGCAGTTTCTTCAATTCTAATCAGTTTTCCTTATTTTACCATTTTTTTTTAAATTTTGCCCGATTTCAATATAATATGCAGAAAAAAACATATCTAGAGCTTAAAATTTTTTTAGAAATAAAGAATGGAACCTTGATAATCTAGAGATAGTTTCAGTGCCACAATATTATTGGATCTTGCAAGAATGCAGACTGAATTTGGCCATTATCAGGACAAGCACTCGGTTTAATATTCAACGTTATATTTTTAAACAATATAACGCAACACATTTTAGTCCGTGATATTTTTGAGGCACTGAAGATTCTTGACTGGGATTTGAATGAAAATCGAATATGATCCTTTTTTTATTTGCAGCAAATTTACACTTTACTGCTGTTTTCGAATTTTGGGCAATTTTGATAAGTTGTGGAGAACACACCTTGCGGTCTGGAGCTGCAAAAATTGCTTGGAATTAAGAACATGCGTTAGGAAGTGAAAACATATTTAGTGCAACCAACCTAAGCATCATATTCCAGTATATAAGATTAAAAATGAATATTTTTGCAGCCCATTGCTCTTGAAGCAAAGTTTGCGATTTTTAATAACTCGACTGCAAAAACAAGACGGGTTTCTAATAGTGTTTGTAAATGTAAAACCTGCATATATTTAGTGAGTAAAACATACATGACAAAATCGTGGTATCCAAACTTGCAACATTTTGAAATGACAAAAACAGCGTTTAATTTCTACCTCTAAAGATATACCGTACAATTTTTTTGTTTTCAAGGAAACTACGCCGTATCTTGCAAAGCTAAGGTTAATTCCTTTGTTTCTGATATTTGCCCATCACATACAAAAATTTAATTGGAAACTAAAGATGGTCATGGGACCTCGATTATAATTCTTATCTAAGGCACCCATATATACGCTGTGGGAAAGCCGCTATCAAGGGCTTATTTTTAAAATTACATATTTCGAACGGTTGTGCCATCTAAGAAAATTTGAAAGCTAGGCGCACCTTCGGTGTCTCCAGCCCTCACTTTCTGTTACAGCTGCATTTGCGAAGCTGAATTAATACGTTGAGTACTTTATTTTAGCCACGTATATTGCACTGTTGCGTGTCAATTTTAAGAAAGGCCGCAGTGACGCGATTCTCGTAGTATTTGTAAGTGAAATCTGTAAAGCTTACAAATCTACCCATTAAGATGCTCTCACGCAGATTTTATGCATGGTACATTACACCTGCTGTGTCCGATAGCTTGAGACAAGGGTTAGAAATAAACCATTGGAAACAGGCGATGGAAACCGGGGGTGCATTGCTGGCAGCCACTTCGCACAGCGCAGTACATTTTTATTTTCTGCATAGGAAAGTGAGGTTATTCTCTCCAAGTACTAAATATTCACTTTAGACAATAAATAGGACTTACAGAGTCGGCGAGCACGTTCGGAAACCCCTGTTTCAATATTTGCGGTTAGAAACCTCATGTAACTTTTTATTCGTCTGCAGAAAAATTCCGGGTTATGTAAATACCGAAACCGTTACCAGCCCATTCGCGCACCTCAATTGCGCTGCTCTCAACATGATTTTGAGCGGACGAAACAACCTGCCGCTATGATGGCTGGCCCCATGCATGAGTAAGGGTGATATGCTGGCAATGGTTGCTTCACGTCAGCCCTTTGGCACACATGAAGGTGCGAGTTACAGTGAGCGCGCCGAACTTTGCAATGCGGATAACGACTACAAAGCGGTAAGGATATAAATGAGTGTGAAATGGGTTTTACTGAGGGTTCAACAGAATATAGTCCTCTGTAAGCTGCATGGCGAAAGCACAGGAACACAGTCCGTCTAGGCACAAACCAGCGAGCTCGAGCAGCGCAGCGGCACTTCGTTGTTCTCTTCCTCGTGTTTCGTGACATCTGCTCTTCGTTCACTACAATTTCCCGGGAGCGAAGAGGAGCCACCCTGGCGACCTATGGTGAGGGCAAGACGAGCGGGTCGTAGTATGTTTTGAGGCGGCTCACGTGCACAGTTTCGCGGCCGCGAGGACGCATGTCCGAAGAGGGAGTGAGTGGCTCCACGATATAATTTACAGGGGAGGTTTGGTGAACGATGTGGTAGGGGCCGTGGTATTCAGTTCGAAATTTCGATGACAATCCCGGTGGGGTGCCAGGAACCCAGAGCCAAACGAGGGACCCTGTAGGGAAAACATGTGGCGTCTGATCTTTGTCGTGACGATGCTTTTGGCGGCCTTGAGATTCCGATGTTAAACTGCGGGCCAGCTGGCGACATTCCTCCGCATGCTTTACAGCGTCAGAAAGTGGAGTCCACTCGGAGGAGTCTGGACGATATGGTAATATAGTGTCCATCGTGGACAAAGCCTCACGCCCATAAAGGAGGAAGAAAGGGCTAAATCCAGTGGTTGACTGCGTGGCGGTGTTGTACGCGTACGTCACGAAAGGAAGAACAGCGTCCCAGTTAGTCTGATCGGCGGCAACGTACATCGTGAGCACATTTCCAAGAGTATGATTGAAGCGCTCAGTCAGCCCGTTAGTTTGAGGGTGATAGGCTGTGGTGGTTCGATGTATGATGCGACATTCGGCCAGTAGAGCTTCAACGACATTGGAAAGGAAGACTCGGCCTCTGTCACTGAGCAGCTCACGCGGCGCGCCGTGGCAAAGGACAAAATGATGAAACAAGAACAGGGCGACCTCACGGGCAGTAGCGGCAGGTAGGGCAGCGGTCTCCGCATATGGGGTGAGGTGGTCGATACCGATGATAATCCAGCGGTTCCCAGAGACCGTGCAGGGAAGTGGCCCGTAAAGATCAACGCCAATGCGATCAAAAGGACGGGCCGGGCATGGAAGGGGTTGTAAGGGGCCAGAAGCACGAGGTGTGGATGGCTTGCGGCGCTGACAGGCGATGCAGGACCGGACATATTTGCGAATATAACCGTACATTCCGCGCTAATAGTAGCGTTGAGAAATTCTTTGAAACGTCTTGACTACACCAGGATGGGCACACTGAGGATCGGCATGGAAAGGGGCGCAAATTTCATGTCGTAAATGGCGGGGAATGACGAGAACCCACCGTCGACCATCAGTCATATCATTGTGGCGGTAGAGAAAACCATCTCGTAGGGCAAAGTGTGGTGCTTGACGGCGTAAAGTCCGAGAAGGCGCAGCGTTGGAAGAAGTGGACATGATGTCGATAAGAGATGCGAGCCACGGGTCTTTGCGCTGCTCCGCAGGCATATCTGCGATGGTTAGAGTCGAGAGGACGGGATCAGCTGCCGTGGAGCAAGCAGGTTCGCTGGATAGGGGAGAACGAGACAGAGCGTCGGTGTCCATGTGTTTACGGCCAGAACGATATACAACTCGAATGCCAAATTCCTGAAGGCGGAGGGCCCATCTTGCGAGGTGGCCGGACGGGTCTTTAAGAGAGGACAGCCAACATAACGTGTGGTGGTCCGTGGCGACGTCAAACTGGCGACCGTACAAGTAGGGTCTGAATTTCGTTAGTGCCCACACAATTGCCAAACACTCCTTTTCTGCAACTGAGTAGTTGCATTCAGCTTTAGAGAGAACACGACTCGCGTAGGCGAAGACGTATTCCTGAAAGCCGTTTTTTCGTTGAGCCAAGACGGCTCCGAGGCCAATGCCACTCGCATCAGTATGGACCTCAGTGGGTGCGGTCGGGTCGTAGTGGCGAAGGATTGGTGGCGATGTCAAAAGATGGCGCAATGCGGTGAACGCTTCGTCGCACTCGGCTGACGAATCACTTAACTGACTGTTTCCCCCGAGTAGCTTCGTCAGGGGTGCAATAATAGAAGCAAAGTTCCGTATGAAGCGTCGAAAATACGAGCACAGACCTATGAAGCTTCGAAGTTGCTTGAGTGAGAACGGTTTAGGAAACTCTGCGACTGCGCGCAGCTTGGCCGGATCAGGACGAACACCTTCCTTAGAGACGATGTGACCCAAAATTGTCAACTGCTGGGCACCGAAGTGACAGTTCTTAAGATTCAATTGTAGGCCAGCGTCAGTAAGACAAACCAAAACTTGCCGCAAGTGCTCTAGGTGCGTAGCGAAGTCAGTGGAAAAGACAACAATGTCGTCCAAGTAGCAGAGGCAGATGTGCCACTTGAACTTCCGCAAGATGTTATCCATCATTATCTCGAATGTGGCGGGCGCATTGCACAGACCGTAGGGCATCACATTAAATTCATAAAGGCCATCCGTCATCACAAATGCGGTCTTAATCTCGGTCACAGGCGGCCATTGGTACTTGCCAGTAACCGGAACGTAAATCAAGGGATGAAAAGTACTCGGCACCTTGGAAGCAATCAAGAGCATCGTCTATACGCGGAAGGGGGTAATTGTCCTTGTGGGTAATTTTGTTGAAGCGTCTGTAATCGATACAAAAGCGAAACGAACCATCTTTCTTCTTGACTAACACCACTGGTGAACACCAGGGGCTTTGAGATGGACGGATCACACCACGTTGTAGCATGTCCTCAACTTGCTTATTGATCACGCGACGCTCTGCCGCTGACACACGATAGGGCGCTGTCGAAAAGGCGTTAGAGCCGGTCTGAATGTGATGCGCGACTGTGGAAGTGTGGCCGAGAGGTGTGTGGGCGGCGTCGAACGCGGAGCAAAACGTCTGTAAAAGGGCCGCAAGCTGTGTTCGGTAGGTGGAAGGAAGGGCGTCATCGATGGCGGTTCGGAAGGAGTCGTCTGGCAACGAATCAGGCGTCGAATCCGACTGCAGAGCATCAATGTAGTTACCACATTTGGTCTCGGAGGCATCCAGGTCAGAGAGAAGGTGGGCTGGTTCAATGGAACTGGGAGATTCCCCATGTAGCAAAGTAATCGGGCGCAGAGACGGATTGTAGATGAGTAGCTTCGTGAAGCCACCGTGAACATCGAGAACAGCAGACGACAGCGGCAGGTGCTTGCGGTGGATGAAGGATGCAGACGGCGTAAACAGAACACTAACGGCTGACACGGCAGGACACGAAAGAGGTACAAGGGCACAAGCTTCTGGAGCTACGTCGACATCTTCAGCGATGGTAAGCTTTTGAGGACACACTGAACGGTTTTCGTCGTGCAGTACGTCGCACAGTGCAGAAAATTCCACTTCAGCTCGGGCGCAATCGATCACGGCATTATTTTTAGACGAAGTCCCATCCAAGGATCACATCGTGAGAACAAGACGACAAAACTACGAACTCGACACTGTATAAAAGACCTTCAATGACGACACGCGCTGTACCGTCTGTTGCAGAAGTTTGCGGCCCAACGCGCCGGGCAGAGGAGCAGTATCGCTCCCGAGAGGCGGCGCTGCGCCCGCCGGCGCTGCCTGGTGACGTAGCTATAAATAGTGAGGAGGCTTGTTCTCTTCCCCTCATCCCGCGGCTGAGAGCAAAGATGTGCGATATCAACCGCGGGATGAGGAGAAGAGAACAAGCCTCCTCACTCTTTATAGCTACGTCACCAGGCAGCGCCGGCGGGCGCAGCGCCGCCTCTCGGGAGCGATACTGCTCCTCTGCCCGGCGCGTTGGGCCGCAAACTTCTGCAACAGACGGTACATGCTGCTAAAGGTGCAATCCTCTCTTCGCTGGCAGTGCGGAGCGACAAACCGTTAAATGGCGTTGTAACTTTTCGTAATCATCGGCAAAGTCGCTCATGAATCACAGACACTGCAGCACCTGTATCGACCAGCGCATGTACAGGCAGACCATCGATAGAGATTACTATAACGTTCGTGGGCAAAATATGAGGCCTTGAGCTTTTCGCAGAGCAAGCAGTTCTCGCCTCATGAACCGCGGAACTTAGTTTCCCTCATCAGCAGGGGGTGGTCGCCAGCTCATTGGTGACAGTGACCTGCGACGTGGAGAAGGAGAACGATGGGTCGTGTACGAACGCTGTTCGGCGTCGTATGCAGGTGAAGACGGAGCAGAATGAAGCAGCGGTGGGGAGTCCTCCAAAGACGCAGGCTCGGGACACGCAGCCATGTGGCGATGGCACCGACGAGCCACGTGTCCAGGGCAACCACAGTAGTAACTTGGGCGATTGTCCGAAGTGCGCTACGGGTTGTAATAGCGTGGAGTCGCAGGATGAAGCGGAGCCTTTTGAGGAAGCGGTGCATGGCGTAGGACAGGCTGCACGGGTGGTAACGGCTGAGGCGGAGGCCGCGCAGCTACTGCCGCGTAGGTCGAAGGGGCTGGGACAGAAGGTTGGCTATATTGTAGTGGTCCTCAGACGTATGTCAAGGGAGCGACAGCAGGAGCTTCAGGAAGCGTGGGAAGTACTGAGACTTGTTTGCGGATGACTTGCTGCAACTTTGGAACCAAAGGAGGGGAAGCGTCAGGACGATGGGGAACGAGGGATGTATTTTCGGGGTTTCCTATTGTACTGGGGAACAAAATGCAGACGTGAGGGTTCTTTATCGCAAATAATGAAACGTGGTTTGAGCCGGTACTCTTCAAAGTAGCAACACCATTTAATGTGTAAGTCATTAATCAGTAACTTGGGTAAATAATGTCAATTAAGGATTCCAAACAAAACCTTTTCTGTGGTGCTCAAGGTAGCTTCCAGTGATATGTATTTGGTTTCCTTCCCCTGCCTCAGAAATGTCTTTTTTCCCCCTTGGATCAAATTTGCTTACACAAGCAGTATATGTGTAAAAATATATCATCCGATGACTACACCACTGATCCCACTGAAGGTCCTTATAAATGCTTGAGTGACAGCCTTTTATCACTTTAACAGGCTAGAAAATTCACATGAATACGGAGTGAAGGCTGATATTTTCTTTCGTATATTTTCTAGGATGCCTGAGGAGAGGCAGCGTGTACCTGAGTGACGTCCTCTCCAGGAAGACCGCGGCAGCAGTCAAGCGATGGCTCGTAACAGTGAAGTAATGGGACGGCAGGCACAACGAGCAGGGAAACGTGGCATCCTTAACTCAGCCTAGAAGCTGAATGCCAGAATAAATTGCTGTGAAGCCTCACAAACTTAGTAAGCTGTAAGTGCAATTTTGTATTAGGAGGGCTTTGAGCCTTTCGAATATTTAAGAAAGACCAATAAAAAGTGCTGTTTAAACCTACATTTGTCGATGCACAGGCTTTTTTAAGCTACATACGTATGGGTTGCTTTTCACCTGCCCGGCGAACAGCATTGCTGATGCCACAAAGTTAGAGCCCGCTTGGAGGAGAAGATGCGCATCTCAAAATGCTGCCGCAGCACTAATTTTCAGCAACAATAGCACTGCGGACGTTTTAATGGGTAAACGATAGGCCATGGATGAGTAGATCACTAATTACACATGGATAGGCCACTGAGCAGCGTGTACTGCCGAAGTAGTTGGGCCATGTGGGTAAGCCAGCGCCCATGCATGACCCTAGCGCGGCAGTAGGCTGGCCAAGTCGGCAATACTCATTGGCCCGAGGTCTACTGCCGATGGTGGATAAACCACCGGCCAGCGAGTACCACCGACGAGGTTGGGCCATGTGTGGATAAGCCATGGCCCATGCATGACCCAAGTGCGGCAGTAGGCTGGCCAAGTCGGCAAGCCATGGCCCATGCATGACCCTAGCGTGGCGGTAGGCTGGCCAAGTCGGCCATACTCGTTGGCCCGAGCTCGATTGCCAATGATTGGCCATTCTTAGGCCATTGTCAATCCCCGACCTTGGGCTGAGGTTGGTCGCCTAGGTTGGCCCGGTGAGTTTCAGTCGGCCATATTGCCAAGGTCCGAGCGCGGGCCGACCATAGGCTTGCCGCTTGGGGTGCCACTTCTACGTTTCGTCCATACCTATACGGCCGACAATTCAAGGTGGTAAGCGACCATCACCCGCTCTGCTGGCTGGCTAGTATGATAGATCCCTCCGGCCGCCTTGCCAGATGGAGCCTACGACTTCAAAAATTTGACTTGACTGTAGTCTATAAGTCGGGCCGGAAGCATTCCGGCGCAGACTGCTTATCCCGCGCTCCCGTCGATTCTCCCCCGAAGGACGACGCCGACGACGCCTCTTTGAACCGGTAAACGCTAGTAGTTTCGCAGAACAATAGCAATCAGACCCTGAGCTGAAAGCGCTAGCCGATTACGTAGAAAGAATGACCGCTTCCCCTCCTAGTGTGTTCAGGCGACATGTATCTTCGTTCGCGTTAATCAATGGCCTCCTCGTGGAGAACGTCGCACCCAACAAGACTGCGCAACTTCTTGCAGTGCCTAAAAGCCTCCGGCAGGAAATTCTGCAGGCGTTGCATGATGAGCCCAAAGCAGGCAATCTCTGATTTGCACGCACGTTGCGTCGAATCCAGGAGAAGTACTACTGGCCGCGACTGACTGCCGAAGTTGCCCACTACGTGAAGACACGTCGTAGGTGCCAACGACGCAAGACGCCGCCTATCAGACCAGCAGGACTACTATACCCGATTCCGCCCTCAGACCTGTCCTTTCAACAAAATTGGATGGATCTCTTCGGCCCTTTTCCAGCATCGCCTATGGGTAACAAGTAGATCATCGTGGCCACTTACTACCTTACCCGTTAAGCCGAAGCAAAGCACTACCGAATGGTACCACGACAGAAGTCACCAAACTTTTTCTCGAACAAATTCTTTTGCGACACGGCGCCCCAGAAATGCTCATCACGGACAGGGGAACGGCGTTTACGGCAGAGTTGACGCAAGCCATCCTAGAATACAGTCATACAAGCCATCGATGAACAACTGCGTATCATCCCCAGACCAATGGCCTTACGGAGCGCCGGAACAAAACGATCGCGGACATGATTGCCATTTACGTTGGCGCTGAACACAAGACCTGGGATGCCATCTTGCCGTACGTGATATTCGCGTATAACACGGCAGTGCAGGAGACGGCCAGAGCAACCCTGTTCAAGCTTTTGTACGGCAGGGAGCCCACGACGACGCTCGAAGCAATGCTGCCGCGCGTAACCAACGAGGACAACCTTGACGTCGCCGCCTACCTGCAGCTTGCAGAGGAAGCCCGAGGACTCGCACGGATGCGTATTAAAGACCAACAGCGTACCGACAGCCGACGATACAACTTACGACAACGCCACGCAGAGTACAATGCAGGAGAACAAGTGTGGGTTTGGACACCAATTCACCGTCGCGAACTAAGTGAAAAGTGGTTGCGTCGATATTTTGGGCCGTTCAAAATCATTCGCCGCGTCGGACCGCTGGACTATGAAGTCACTCCCGATGGAACGTGAGCATCACAACGGCGACGCGAACGCCCAGAAATTGTACATGTCGTACGACTGAAGCCATATAACGCGCGTTAATGAAACTGTGGTGTTTAAACTTTCATTGTTTATGTTTGAGTTGCTTTGTTTTAGAACATCGAGGCAATGTTTTTTTACGGGGGGAGTAATGTAGCGAAACCTTCAAAACTGTATTTGTTGTTTCTTAACAGCGGCTGGCATACGGCCCTATCACTGATTCTGGATCGCGTATCAGTTCTGTATTCTTTGTTTGTTAACTCTCGATGTCGCGAGTCGCACCTTTATCAGTTCCGTTGTAGCGCAAGACGCACCGAGATCTGTCTCGAAGATTCCGGCCACACGTGTGCCTTTCTATTATGTTCCAGCTTGTGCTGGTAGCAGTTTGCGACGTTATCTAGATTGCTCTGAGCAGCTTTTAAATTGAGCGTTGACGAGTGTGAGGAGCATTCTTTGTTCGATGATCGACGGGCATGTTTGTTGCTATCGCCGCCGCCGAGTTGCTCAGTTCTTTTGAGGGCGCAAGTCAGCCCTATAAAGAGTTTCTTGAGTGCAATCCACGGGTCTTCATTTCTGTCATCGACCTTGTCGCCACCACTTGAAAATATGTATACTTCATTAGCATACGTACGTTGCCGAGCTCGACTATGAACATGCGCCTGTATGTCGCCTCCTGGTCTTTTTGTTGCGTTAGCAATACTGCCCCACGTTTCAGCCCGTCGCGTCGTTCTGGGAAAGGCCACGTTTGAACTTGACCCACAGCCGTGCTGAATACGGCTTTAACCATGCAAGGTCCTCGCAGGCTGATTCTAACATAACCATCCCATGTGAAACGAGAGACCCAAGTTGGCAGCTCCCGCTAGCCCCATATAAAGCCCTGCTCTAACTAAGCCGTATGGGCGTGCCTTATTGGCCTATAAGGGGAACGGGAATGCCACGGTTCCGGCAGGCAGATTTTGACATAACCGTTCCATGTGAAGCGAGAAACCAAGTCGGCAGCTCCTGCCAGCCCACATATAAAGTCATACTTTCACCACGCCGTATGAACGTGCCTTAGTGGCCTATAGGGGTAACCTGAATGCCAGGGTCCCAGCAGGCTGATTCTGACATAACCGCCCCACGTTAAACGAGAGGCCCAAGTATCGCTAACGCAGTTCAACCCGATTTAACCGGAGCTAAACCACAGCCAATGTTTTTTGTATACATGTAGCGCATGTAAAGCCAAAATGACGCTCAGTTGTGGATGTGTCGGGAAGCGACCGGAAAGTCCGATGTTGGAAGGAGATATATCACATAGCAACATGGAATGTAAGATCTATGACGCAAGGTAAACTGGATGTCGTCAAGCGAGAAATGGACAGATTGAACATTGATATCTTGGGTATCAGCGAGCTCAAGTGGACCTGAATGGGAGAATTTAACTCCGGCGACCATTATGTCTTTTATTGTGGGCACGAATCCAAGTGAAGGAATGGGGTCGCTCTCATAGTAAACAGAAGAATGCGCAAAGCAGAGCTAGGGTACAACCCCAAAAACGACGGAATGATTTCACTTCGGATCCAAGGTCACCCTTTCAAGATAACAATTATATAAGTCTATGCACCAACCGCTACTGCTGAAGAAGCTGACGTTGAGAGATATTATGCCGACCTGCAATGCATTTAGACCGCACTCCATCCTCAGACGTCGTTTTTCTGATAGGAGACTGGAATGCTAAGGTCGGGAGAGAAGAAATAGCCGGAATTACAGGCAAGTTCGGTCTTGGTGAGCCAAATGAAGCTGGGCAGAGGCTAGTAGAGTTTTGTCAAGAAAACAACCTGACCATAGCGAATACTCATTTTCAACAGCACAAGAGGCGCCTGTACACATGGACTTCACCGGACGGTCTGTACAAGAATCAGATCGATTATATTCTTTGCCGGCAGAGATGGAGAAGCGCTGTACAAGCAGTAAAAACAAGGCCTGGGGCCGATTGTGGCACCCTTCATCATCTTCTTGTTACCAAACTTAAGTTTCGATTGAGAAAAACGCAGAAAACTAGAAGGCCTTTAATGTATGATCTGGATTAAATTCCATCAGAGTATGCTGTGGAAGTGAGGAATCGATTTCAAGAATTAGATCTAAAAGACCGAGAGCCTGAAGAGATGTTGACTGATGTTCGTGATATAATACAAGAAGTTGCTACTAAGGTAGTTCCAAAGCAAAAGAAATGCAAGAAAGTAAACTGGTTATCTCAAGAGGCTTTGCAAATAGCTGAGGAAGGGAGGATGGCAAACGTTATGGGGGAAAGAGAGATACAAGGTTCTCAATGCAGATTTTCAGAAAATAGCAAGGAGAGATAAGAATGCCTTTCTGCGCATACAGTGCCAAGCAGTTTAGGACAACAGCCATTTGAGAAACACAAGAGCTCTGTATAAGACAATCAAAGATATCAAAGCAAGCTTCAGTGCTAAGCTGGGGGTGATAAAGGACAAACGAGGCAGGGACCTCACGGAAGCCTCAGAGATAAAGAAGAGGTGGCAGGAATACACAGAAGAACTGTACAAGAATTACCCGGATTTGCAAACCCGACATAAGATGATTGTGATTACTGAGCTCGAGCCGGGCATCCTGAAGAGTGAAGTTGAATGGGCCTTAGCCAGCCTTGCTAAGAACACAGCTAGCGGAATTGATGGCATTCCAGCGGAGTTGCTTCAAAACCTCAACCATGACGCTGTTAACATCCTGCATACTCCTATTGCAAAAACCAGCCTCTCCAGTTCGAAACCAGTAAAATTTTCGCGCTGGTTTTGCACTGGATCTGCTGGGCACGCTGGAGGTCTGCGATATTCGATGGCGCAGTAACGGGAAGACACTGTATGCACTGGTGCTATGGGAGAAAAACGCTGGGATTAGCCTTTTGGCGCTGGGTATGTCGCTAGCATCCGCGATGCACTGGGAGAAGCGCTGTATGTGCGCTGGCGCCGCACTGGTCCCAGTGCCCCAGTATAGCCGGTGCGGCCTGAGGCGTGAGCCTGAGTAGCATCCCTCAGGGGCCCACAGGGCAACAGCGTACTCGCAATCGACCATTGGGGCGCATATGAAAAATATGGTTCAAGCAAGCGCTTTTGCTGCGAAGTCGTTGCGCATGTATAAGAAAATAAAGACAGTATCTTTTTTCTAGAGTTTCCATGTTTAGATAGGTCGTTTCGAGCGTTTCGAGAGAGACCACGACCGCCGCGCTTCTATCGCATGACACACTGACTATTAACGCACAACTAAAGCTGGAATTGAATAATGTGGGCTACCATCCATAACCAACTTCACAGCTGATCTTAAGGGCACTCTAACACAATGGTTACTGCCAAAATGTTCAATTCGGGCTCAATCGCAGGCGAACTTAGCCTGCCCCACGGCCCATTATAAACAGCAGAAAGAAAAACTAAAACGAGGAAGAGTGTAGTTTACCGAGCGATGGGCCCATGAGAGAAAAAACAACATACAGCGCTTGTAATGCATAATATTTGGCGTGTTACTCAAGCTTTTGTGCTCCTACTTACTCTGGGTAAGAAGCATCCGTGCCCTCGGTCATCGCAACGCTTCCCGAAATGTTTACATACAAATAAGGTTTAGTTACACGCAATATAGGGTCATCGCTGCTGCGCTTGCCGGTATTGAAGCTTGGTCGCACTTTTTTCCTTGAAGGTTTGTACTAAAGCTCCGTGTTCAGCGAAAATTACGCCCACGGTAGCAGAGCACCACCGAAGAGCCGGCATTGGTAAATTTGCCTGCGATGTCAAACTCCACACGTTAAAATGATTCCAGTGCACAAAATATCGCGCATAGGCACCCAGAACTTTAGTTGCAAGTCGCGAGAGAAGCCAACAAGCTCCAATGATCAAGAAGTTGTAATTGTTAAAGCGGTAGCAATGGGGGGGGGGGGGGGGGGGGGCTGTAGACTGCGGAGCATGAAATCCCAACCTTATAAATGCGGGTCATGCCATAAAACGCAGAAATGTTGCGGAACTCTCCAGTTCCCGGCGTGGCCGAGTGGTTAGCGTGGTGAGCTAGTGATTGATATGTGCCTAGGGACTGAGTTCGAAGCGCGCTTGGTGCACTCATTTTGTTCCTTTTTTTCACTTTCTTTAGGTTTTTTATGTGCGTAACTTTTTCGTTATTTTTTGCTTTTTAATTTTTATCCCACATCTTTTTTTCTCCGGGCGAACAGTGCCGCCAGTGCGGAGCATCCCAATATGAGGCGTCCCAGTGCGGCCAGTTTCCAGCGTCATACTGGGACCACAATCAGGTATGGTGCAGGAGCGCTGTTACCCAGTGGCACTGGTTTTTGCAATAGGGACATTATCTTAGAAGATTTGGACAACCCTGCAGTGGCCACAGGATTGGAGGAGGTCAGTTTACATCCCCATTCCAAAGAAAGGCAGTGCTAAAGATTGTTCCAAATATCGCACGATCTCGCTTATTTCGCATGCTAGCAAGGTGATGTTGAAAATCCTCCAAGGTAGGCTGCAGCAGTATGTGGATCGGGAGCTTGCGGACGTGCAAGCTGGGTTTCGCAAGGGCAGAGGAACTAGAGACCAAATTTCCAACCTTCGCTGGATCATGAAAATAGCAAGAGAGTTCCTGATAGCCATCTACTTCTGCTTTATTGATTATGCGAAAGCGTTTGACTGCGTAGATCGCAGCAGATTGTGGCAAGCTCTCCAAGAGAAGGGAGAGCTTGCCACAATCTGCTGCAAATTTCTGCAATTTCTGTTGCAAATTTCTTGTCTATTTTATTAATGCGGCTGGTGCCGGCCATATTTTGATACAACGCTTAACATTTATTACGCCGAGTGAACGATCCTGAGAGTGCTTAACGAGCTACGTTCAGCGCCGTCGGCCAGGGGCGTATACTCTCGAAGGTTGTATTCATCGGTAGGCACACTATCGCCAATGCCTATATGACCTGCTGGTCTTGAAACTTGCTTTCGTGTGCGATGTGTACGTAGTTGAAACAGCTTGGCCAGCCACGCGCTTTACTTTTGCATCAGGGCTCGGCGCACCTTCCGTACTCTTCCGTATTCTAACGCTGACACCGCCGCTTAGCTTCATAATGGATAGTTGTGATCAGCAGGCTGGTTACGTACGGAATGTAAGAGGTCAACGGGAATTTAAAGACTGCTTTCGCTCAGGGCGCATTTTCGTAACACATTGAAGGCCCATAAAAATTTTGTGTGTGCTCAATTTTTATCCATGCCAAATTATTTGTAGACGTATTAGTTTTGGTCGTGCAGTACGGCATAGAAATAATGATATTAAATTGAACAAATGCCATTCGGTGAGAATGACAATAAACTTTTAATCTAGCAAGGGTATTGGTGTGTAGACAATAATCTTGCTCGCAGCGAGGCAGATTTAGGTCGGTATCGAGAAAAAAATGCAAATTGTAGTAGCGATCGGTCACCCACATGTATGGCGGCTACTTGCATCGGCTTGTGGGTGCATAAGTGGCTTAAAAATTCTAGTGAATTGATGCTTCATAAGAAAACAGTTTATACCCCTTCAAGATCGCTTGCTCGTCCTGCCCTCATTGGCCATGGATGCATAGAGTGATTTTTTTATTGCATTTGGATGGCTCAGTTCTGGCTGTCCTTGTAAAATGATATTAAGGGCGACTCACCAGCAACATATAATGTTTCACATGTTGCTGTACGTGACAGCGATTCACGTTCGCACACCTCGGTAGAACGGCAGGGAGTGTCGTTATCATATTGGCAATGTACACCGTCAGCAACAAGTGCGTACAAGACGCCCAGTGCGCATGCCTCAGCCCAAGAGTTGTCGGTATAAATCCTGGCGCATTTCGCAATAAAACGCCTCTCCTCTTTCCCACATGCTTGCGTGTTACGTGTTGTCAGAAGTGGCATTATCGCCCGTGTTTCCCGTGTACCTTCGGCCGTGTCGACAGCTTAGCCTTGCAGATTGAAATCGCCCCAGCAGCGTCCGCGAAACATGGCATCATCGATGCTTCCCTCTCCGGAGCCGCTGGACACAACGGGAGACGACTTTCACAGCTGCACCACCTGGAAGAAAGAGTTCAAGCGGTATGCAAGAGCAACGAAGCTGAGATTGCAACCAAAGGAAGTTCAAGCTGTGATTTCCTTATGGCAATCGGCGAAGAAACCAGGCGACTGTTCTACACTTTCACATTTGGGAGTGACGACGACAAGCAGTTATGTCGCAGTTCTTTGTTACTCTAGCAGAGAGTAGCCCGAGACGAGGCTACACGCACCGGGTGCGCTGCGACCGCTTTGACCCTACCGTGACAAACTGCATGTCGAGGACGGCCTGCTCCTTTGGAGCTAAGCGGCTTGAAGTCCTCCACTTACTGCGCGTGGCACACGGGAAAGAAGAGAAAATGAAGGCAAGGGCCCGACAGGTGATGCTCTGGCCCAACATGAATGCCCACATCGGCGCGCTAGTGAATTCTTGCCCCGCATGCCAAAAATACAAAACAGAAACGCAAAGCTTCCTGTGCTCAGTCATCTGGTGACCAGTTTACCCTGGCAGTCTGTTGGTATGGACCTGTTCTACTACGGAGGCAACAAGTGCTTGATTCTAGTAGATTTTTACTCTTTTTTTCGAGATCCGAAAGCTGCACCACGCAACAGCGCAAACGGTTATCCAAGCATGCATGGAAAGTTTTACAACACACGGAATGCCTGTCAACACCTGCAGTGATAACGGACCACGTTCACGAGTGCGAAGTTCACGTCGTTCACCTGTCATCCCCACGTGGAAGTGACATGCCTACATGTCACTCCTAGGCCCTACTATCGATTTGGCAACGGCATCACAAATCTTGCTGTTGAAGAGGCAAAAATGATGCTTAAAAATGCTCGTTTTGCACTTTTGAATTTTGCAGCGCCCTCCTAGAATGGAGGAACTTGCCGAGAGACTATCTTCTGCAGTCTGCAGCCGAAAGGCTGATGGGTTGCCGCACCAGAACAAGGCTGCCAGTACTGGACTACCATCTCGAGGAAAAGGATTCCCGCCGAAACCGTGCGAGGCTGTCAAACGGCCATTAGAAGCAGGCAAACGTACTACAGCAAGTCTGCCCGACATCGCCCAGACCTACGCACAGTGTGTCCAGTATCCATCTACGATAATTTGCAGAGAACCTGTGCACCAGCAGTGGTGGTAGGCAAGTCAAACACGCCACGATTCTACATTATGGCTGCTGGCAGCGGACAACTGAGTCGCACAAGAGAGCATCTATGAACTAAGATAGCAATTTTATTTTTCCACCAGATAAGGAGGCCCCCAAACCCCGCCCCCGGCATGCAGGCCTGAGGGACTGGAGCCAGGACTTTCGCGATCAGAAGTACGCAAATAGGTCTTGGTTATTCGCCGGCTTCTTCCGCCAGGTGGACGGCTTGTTGCTGTAAAGCAGGGACCTTGCTCCGAGCAGGGCTTCCCAGGCCTCTGTACAATTTATATTTGTTTCAGCCCGTGGAGATCTTGCACATTCCCATATTATGTGGTCGAGGCCTCCCTCTCTTCCCACAGTGCTTGCACTTATCGCTTTTTCTATCATTCATTTGGACATAATATGCACAGGCAGGGTTTGCGAAGTTCCCAGTTTGCAGCCGCCGATGTGACTGCCTCCTTATTGTTTAGGTTTTTATCCGGTGGTTACACCAGTCTCCTGCTTAAGCTGTAATTTTCGATAATCTCCGTATAATTTTGCAGACGCTCGTCCATGTTCCTGCAGTCGGGCGGCTCCATACAATCATGTGCCATCATTCAAGGCAGTGCGCTCCAGGCCCCTTTGCTTAGTTGTTTGGTTATTTAAAGTTATTGCTTGAGTATTGTAAAAAATGTAATCGCGTACTGTTATTACTGAGCCTTCTGCAATATAAATCAATGATTAACTTACCACGGTCGAAAAATCGCCGAGTTGCCTTTTGAAGGTCCAGTTAGTCGAAATGGCCGCGTAGCTCTCCAGTATAGAACCTCTTCATCGCTTTCCGCTTTAACTCCCGCTGTGCTCCCTTCCTTTACAGCGCGATTAAGGGACGTATTCAGGGAGACATGTGACAAATACTGTGCTTTCTATACCTGTAAATCAAATTATTTACTTACTATAAAATCAACTTCTCAGCCAACTCTTCAGAGAAGATATTCAGAATCTGAAATTAGATATGCTATAGCTCGATGCTTATTCTAATCAGTGCTGCTATCTCTCCGGCGCAGCCACCGCATATCATTTCGTGTCCGTCATCCTGACTCCGCATTCAGCACGAACTCACAGCCAGTCCAGCAAGACCAAATGTCTGGAAACTCAAACGCTTTCAACGCCGTCTTCAAATTGCGGGGTGGGGGTATGTGGGGGGGAGGGGGGCAATAAGGCCCGTTCTTCACCATCTCTCATGTTGCTGAGTCGCCTTTAACACGTGCAGACGTGACATGTCGGTGAGGTGTGTTCCAGGAAGCCGTTAAGCATCGAGCTTTAGACTTGACGGCGCCATCATAACAGATTACGACGACCAATGCATCAAGACATACTAAAATCGGCAAAAAAAGCCATCTCAAGGTCTATGTGGCCTTAATTTTAAGGAATCCAATGATGTTTGGAGGAGTAAGTCATCCTTTTCGTACAATACACCTTAAAAAGATTTCTTTTTTTTAAACTATTACAAATTTAAGGACTGATTTGTTCTATGAAGATATGGTATTTTTATTAATTAGCAGTTGTCGGTAATAATTGACTCGCTGTTCAGGTTACAATGTTTATCTGCTGACCTGACTATTGGCTTTGTCTACTTTAGGCTAAACTTTAAAATCCTTCAGCGACGGCATTTCTCATTTCAAAGAAACCCAACGTTTCAGGATCTGCTTGGTGTTCTCATAATAAGCGTTTTTATTGGAGAATTTCCAAGTTTCACTCAGTTACTATCCAACCAGGCAGGCAAATCTGCTCAAATGTCTAGCTTTCATTTAGTCGATGTTGTGTTACAAAATACGTCCTGATGCAGAGCTGAAATAATAATGCCGGAATAAATCATTTTATATTCCCTCGACCAAGTCAACGAAGTCAGTGCATGGTTAAGCAAACATCATACTCTGAGTTTCTGCACAAAATTAGGGCTTTGTGTAGGTGTGTGCATGTGCCCTTTTAGTAGTTCTGTAGTTTTTTCGGCGGTACTTTTCTGCAGTCAGTAGCTCTGAAGTTCTTTTCTGAAGTTGTAACAGAAAATTCTTATGTTTGTACAGGCTTTTGCTTGGCCACAACTGGTTCACTGCCGAAAACTGCACAGAAATTTGATTTGCCGATAGAAATCTTTCTTCAGTGCCCTTGGACTGGAAAACAACTTTTTACAACACGCCAATATATAGGAGCATAAAAGTTGAAATGTCAAACATTTCTAAAAGAGCGTGCGTAGTTCTTTGTGTTTCAAACGGGGAACTCGCTGGCTGGAAAGGCGATTGAGATTTACGATCCAAAGCGTTCAACTGTGCAGTTTCTTGTCCATCGAACTTTCCGTTTCGGTTGACGTCAGAGCGACGGTTAATAAAACAAAAACATCAAAAGCGGGATTGAACCAATATCCGTCGAAATAAAGTTTGTGCAGCGAACACACTTCACCGGATATTCTGTCATGTCTCGCTGTTCGGTCCACAGTCGGCGTCGCTCCCTCGCGTCATATTGTCATAATAACTAGAAGCCAGCCGCTCTTAATTCCCCTGATCGGCGAGTAGGACCACGACATCTACAACAGACAATCATGCGCCAGTGCCCTTCATCATCAAGTTGCCATTGTTGTACCATTCCTTCACAAGCCATCACAAAGCACCCACCTGCTGCCAGATTTTTTCTTTTATCAAAATTATAACACAATCATTTTTGTGCATCACTGCAAGTGGTAGTTTACCATGTCTGCTTAGGTGGTAGGCTAGCTATCTACACGGATTTTCACCTACATATGTGTCTGCTACCATGGGCTGTAATTACCTCACTACACCATGCGACGTAGAGCACCGGGCGTTTTCGGAGAAGGTATAGCGGAGTGCACTACATGGGCAGGACATGTAATGCGAAGAGAGGATAACCGAAGGTCACTTAGGGTAACAAACTGGATTCCAAGAGAAGGAAAGTGTAGCAGGGGGCGGCAGAAAGTTAGGTGGGCGGATGAGGTTAAGAAGTTCGCAGGGGTCAAGTGGATGCAGCTAGCACAGAACCGGGTTAATTGGAGAATAACGGGAGAGGCCTTCGCCCTGCAGTGGGTATAGTCAGGCTGATGATGATGATGATGATGATAGCGGAGTTGGTGCCATCACAGAAGCATGCTACCGGTCACGTGGTGATACGCACCAGACTAAGAAGCCTGTCAATCCGGGCTCGCTGCACCAACTCGTTTTCAAGCCATGTGTCTCAAAATATTTTGCTAATAGTCCGCTGTCATGTAAAACATTTCCTTAATTCGTAAACCTATTTTACAACACATATTACTACTTTTCGCATTAATTAAAACATTATATTTAGGATTCTTTATCATTTTAAAGATATAATCCTGTTTTCCAAGTTTTAAGTTCGTTTTGAAAATTTTGCGACAGTCTTAATATACGGCATAATTTCATAGTTTAAAGTTCTAATTTACAACAGTTTTTAAGTATTGTATGATATTGCCCGGTGTCCCTCGAATCAGAACAGCGTGCAGTGCCGCAAAACCAAAAATCGCAGCAACTCCTTGTCAGTATATTGTAGCAGTTGCCATATTGCCCTAAAATCGTTTTCACTAAGAAAACATAGCATTATGCCCTATCAAAATTTGTTTGCTTTCTTAAAGGTTATTATTTAGCTCACTGTGCCGCTCTCATTCCAATCGTGCTTAACATTTGGACGACATGTCCAAGCAGATAGAGCGCTTTATGTCTTGAACATTTCGATAAGAGCAACACACTTCAAATAAACACAATAAAAACAAAGAAGGAAATTTTCGGAACACATAAGGACACGCCTAAAGAGAAGAGAGATGAACTGGTCTGTGCAATAAAAATTACGCGCATGGCAGAAAATACAACCACACAATTTCTCGGGTGCACTTTATTAATATTACCCATCCAAAGAGCTCTTTTTTTGAAAGAAAGGAGAGTTAGAGTTCTTTCTTGATTGAAAAATAACATAGAAAAAAGGGTGGATTATTTGGGCTATGTTGAGAACACGGTCGAAAAAAAAATCGGGCGGGGTGAGGGAAAAAGTGCATACTTTCACGTTTGTTTGCACCAGAGGACCGGTCTAAGGCGGTTTTCTTTTCCACCAAGAAGTCTGGATTTTTCGAGCTCGTAACTATATATATGTATTGTAAAAGAGATGCATGACTTGTGGAAAGGAGAAAGACAAGGAAGTCAGAGAGGTCGCGTGCCTAAGACGGTAAAAAAATGAAGACAACAAAGTGGTCGAGCTGGAGCGGTCGCTGGGAACGCTGTCCTTCGTAGATGCTACATAGGACAAATGTATTGCTGTGTGAACCATCTAGACTGCTTAATTACTATATGTATATATATACATATATATATATGTGTGTGCATGTATGTATGTATGTATGTATGTATGTATGTATGTATGTATGTATGTATGTATGTATGTATGTATGTATGTATGTATGTATGTATGTATGTATGTATGTATGTATGTATGTATGTATGTATGTATGTATGTATGTATGTATGTATGTATGTATGTATGTATGTATGTATGTATGTATGTATGTATGTATGCATGCATGTATGTATGTATGTATGTATGTATGTATGTATGTATGTATAACTGTATTGAGATGCCGGCAAACGACGGTTTAAAGCATCGTAACGCTGGCCAAGCATTGACCCGGGGTTATGCCCTACTCTGCATTACCTCATTTTGGCCCGTTTGTGATGGGTTGGGAGGCTTGTGCTCTTTAAGTAAACCCCGGGCCTGCTAGACGGCCCATAGTTGAATGTCCTTGTCTATACTCTGATCTGCACTTTGAAGTTCCGGCGGGTATGTCTGGGATGCAGCTTCGGTCGGGAACCTGGCACAGTCCCACATTATGTGCTATTGGTCCGCGGGACCCACTTGACATTCACAGCACGTAACACTCGTGTAGAGTCTGGGTGGATGACGTGTAGGACTGCCGGGGCGATGAAAGATCCGGTTTGTATTTGCCTTAGGATGACCGCCTCCTCCAGACTAAGTGCCGAGTGAGGCGGCGGCAATGTCCGTAGAGCTAGGCGATAACACAGTCACTTCCTCGTAACTGGTCATTCCGTCCTTTGTTTCGAACCACCACTCGGAAAGGCCACTTTCGGGGACGCTGAAGGTAAGCGCTCGCGCCGCCGATTGAGCCGTTCCGTTGTGATTCGGTGAGGATGCACAATCTCCCGTGTGCGCCAGGACCCACTTGGGGCGGATAGTGTTGCTGTGGTCTTGGAGCTGGAGCTTACCGATGATGGTGGCCGCCGGCGTGTACACTCGCCCCTTGGCAGATTTGCGCACAGCGTTAATCGAGTCGCTGAGCACGGTGCGACAATCGGCCTCCGAGATCGCCAGAGACTTGGCAACCTCCTCGGCGTATGTTGCGTCCGTGCTCCGCACGCTCGCTGCCATTGTCTTGATGCCGGCAGCCGCCGCGACGGCCACTGCCACAAATCCTTCTCGCTTGTATTTTGCTACGTCCACGTACTGGGCGTGTGAATCTTGGGCATGTTATTCGACGAGGACATTGGCCCGCTCCTGCCACCGTTCTCGGTTTTACTCGGGATGCATGTTCTTTGGAATGGGATCCACGGGTATGTGGGCCCACGCTTTATCGCTGATCTCACATGATTGCCGACTGGGAGCTTGGGGGTTGGGACCCAAAGACGACAGTATACTGCGGCATGTTTTGGTCGTAGAGAGGCGCTCCATTTGCGCAATGAGCTGCGCCTCGACTATTTCTTTTAAAGTGTTATGGACGCCGAGCTGCAGGAGCCGAGCCGTACTCGTGGTCCCCATTATTCCCAGCGCCGTTTTGTAAACCCGTTTGATCAGCCTGTTATTTTTGTCCTATCAGTGACCTGCCAGTTGAGGTAGGCCAGACCGTAGGCGACGTGCCTGATCCCAAATGACTGTACGAGGCGCAGAAGGCTGTCTTCACGCATACCTGTCCGTCGTATCGAAACTTGATGTACGAGCCGGATGGCGTCCATTGTCTTTCTGGTAATCTTATTGATGGTCTCGTCGTCACAGCCATTCGTGTTAGCAGCAGGCCCAGGACCTTGATCTTGGGAACTTCGGCGATGCGCTGCCCCGATGCAGTCCCAATCGTTATGGGATCGCACTCCCGAGGGGGAGCACGTTTCTATCCCGGTCGTAATGGTGAGAGAACGAACAGCTCGGACTTGGAGGGCGAGCACACTAGGCCTGTGCCATCAATGTGCTGCTCGTTGGCAGTAACAGCCTCTTAGAGCTGCTGCTCAATGCTTGCGTCGGTGCCGCCTGCTGCCCACGCGGTAATGTCGTCGGCGTAGACCGTAGGCAGGACGCTGGTCCCCTTTACTGCCCTCGCTACCCCGGTCATGACGAGGTTGAAGAGCAATGGCGAGATGACCGAACCTTGCAACGTAGCCGTCCTGCCGAGTTTGTGTTAGAGAAGCTTAAGGTCTCAGGTGTGCTGTTCCACCGTGCAGTCGGTCAAGAAGTCTTGAATGTAATTGTAGCTCCTTACCCCTATGTTGAGTCTTGATGCTTGTGCTGAGTGTTTGACTTTACAGAATTCGCTTTGTAAATCAAGCCCCATAATTACTTTGCTGTCTTGTGTCTTCTTGACAATTATTTCGTGTTTGAATTGTAATAAGGCGTCTTGTGTACCGAGTCTGCGCCGGAAAAAGACCATCGTATCCGGATATAGACTAACACAGATCTGTGACGTAAGCACGATGCGGCGGCGCTTCTGTCGCCAGGCTGGGCCGACTGGGGGTGAAATTTACGGTTAGTGGCAATGAATTTAGGGTTAGTGGCACATGAAACCGAAATATTTCAAAGCAGTTTTCTCATTTCAGAGGGCACCTATGATATTGTTTTTCCGCACAGAGCAATCATGCACATCCTAGAACAAATAGTGAAAGTATGAAATCTCATTACCAAGGAAAAGTATTTTTAAAACACCGCGAAACGTTTGGAGGTGCGAATAGGGAGGGCGACCCATAAAAACACATGTAAACAAAAGCTGCCGCAACATTTTCTCGTTTCGCAGAGCACGAGATGTGGTGGCCGGTCGTTGAACGTTGTCCAGTGCTTGATAGAAGTGTGTGACAAAGTATTCTCCATCATTGCGGTGGCAGTCTACTTTTAAAACACTTCGTTGTATAGAATCTGAGTTAGAAATGCATTGCGATAGCGCGGCTCTTACAAAATATATGCAAAGAACGGTTCGCAAAGAAGCTTACTTTTGTGTCAACGAAAGAGTCGTTTGTTGAGAGCTGGTGCATTATTTTAAAACCATGAATATACATATGCAACTACATTCCGCATCTGACACTTTGTGAAGCACATAAAGCACTTTGTAAAGCACTTTGTGCGTCGCGTTTCCAGACGAACCCTCACGTCTAGGAAACGAGTCGCCCAAGCGGCTTCTGCTTTTTTTCGTGAAAGTCTTGCACCATGCCCCGACATCATGTTGTATGGCGGAAGTAAAAAAAAAACATTTCAAGGGCTGGCGATTTGCATGAGCCGCCTAAGGCGGTAATGATGCCGTCGAGACATGGTTCATTTTGAAAATTGAGAGAAAAAAAACGCAAAATAACGGGCACGGCGTCACTGCGTACTGAAAACATCGATCGTGGCTAAGAAGACGGTATCAAAATTAAAAAAAATATGTAGTTGCGCTGCGATGCATGCATGCGGTCAGCAAGTCGTAAGCAAACATTTTGACTGACTATATTCCGACGTCCGTGCACTTGCTGCATGGTCTGCGCCGTGCGGAAATATAATAAATAAGACCAGGAAATCGCTCAGAAAGCGCGAACCGATATACGACAGCTATAGCCATACCACGAAAAAAAAGAATAAAAACAAAAAATGTTTAGATAGCATATATGCCCGTTGATGAACTTGTGCGCACCCACATGATTCAAAACAATTATATGCCTCCAGGGACTTGTGTGCCTTAACGGTCTCTGCGGTGAAGCGACTCGGAGAACGAATCACATACACTACAATATTTGCCATGCCCAATAGTGTAAGAGCACCCGGTCAGCCTGGAGGACTTCCAAATGTGTTTCAGACGTAGCAGATTGGTCCGGGTGCACAACGCCGTCAGTGTACCGCTTTTTATTGTAGCTGTTTATCTGATTCCGACAAGCTTTTCACGTAATCCGACATTGCTGCATCACACACTACATTCCCTTGTAAGCACTGAAAATCTGACGATTTACAGGCCTCTTCACAGCACGATAAATTGACCGCTCACAGTTGCAGATGACCATGCACCACCGGCGCCGTCATTAGAAAACGCTCAGGCGGCTGCTCCGTCGTCTGCTGCAATGCGCAATTTTGTTCGGTCCATATTGTCGTATGGCGCTTGACAGCTGTTTTTTAAATGTAATTCTGTTTAGGCTATATCACTTGAGCGACAGTATTATTAAGCTAACTTACTCATGCTGCAGCACATCAGACTAAAAACAAAACTGTGCAATTCGCTACATTCAGCTTTTTTTTTTTGGGGGGGGGGGGGGGGGGCGGGGGGAGGGCCGGATTTTAACACAGATTATTCGGGGAGTTTTAAAAGTATATTGCCTCCGAAATGAACCAGCACACTTTGTCACACATTTCTTGAAAGTGCTGGCCCATGTATAATGATCGGGCACCACCTCTGGTGGCCTGCGAAATGAGAAAAATGTGGCGGTAAGTTGTGTTTACATGTGCTTATATGGGTCGCCCTCCCAACTCGCACCCCCATGCGTTTCGCGGTGTTTTAAAAATACTTCGCCACGGTAATGAGATTTCATACTTTTTTTATCTGTTCCACGATGTTCATAGTTGCTTTGTACCGGATAACCACACCATAGGTGCCCTGTGAAATGAGAAAACTGTTTTGGAACCTATCAGTTCCATGTATTCCTGTGGATGCTAGCCCTAATTTTCACCCCCAGTTTACTGCGGCGCAGCGAGCGCCTCCTTTGTTTGTAAACACGGTGTTGGTCGACAGGGCTTCCTTCTTGAAGTACTCCTACCACCGGGTGGCAACCGCGTGCTCCAGCACCTTTCCCACGCTGGACGAGAGCGAGATCAGACACGAGTTGCCGATGTCCGACAGCTTGCCCGGCCTTCGGATTAGGATTGCTCTTGCCGTTTTCCACTGTCGGGAGAGGTTGCCCGAACGCCAGCATTCATTGTAGTAGCGGTTTAGTGCTTTGATCTATGCATAGTCGAGGTTGCATATAATCTTGTCAGTAATAAGATCGGGGCCGGCTGCTAAGCGAGTGTTGAGCCTCGTGCAGTGCTACCCGTGCCTGTGATATAGTAATGTGTCTATCTCGCCACAAGTTGGGCCACGAGTTGAGCCCCCAGTATGGCGGATGGGTTTTCGTTGGCGTGTGTGGCAGATATGGGAAAGGTGACGTGCGCATTTGTCGATGCACCAACTGTATAGATTTACGCAACGTTGTGGATGGTAGATGGGGAGGCTTTCTATTTTTTTTTTAGAAAATGTTATGTCCGCGGTTGGCTTGAAGAAACAATGATTTTGCGAACAGAAAAAAACTATTTATTAGACCTCGACTCGAGCGGTGCGCGCTGGCGGCCGCTCATCGGCGCGGTCCAATCTCTGGGCACGGCTGGCCGATGCAGACAGGAGAGGGCTGGGGTAAAGGAGGAATGGAACGTCGAGAAGGTCGTTGGTCCTTCGTTCCCACGCGCAGCCCTTGCGAACACAACACCGCGGCGGGAATCGACGCGCACGAGCAGTTCATTGTTCCACCTCGTCTACGAATCCCCCGCTGCGCGGCTATGCGGCCTCCTCCCGAAGCGTTCATTTCAGAGCTTGATGAAGACGATACAAGACTTGTGACTGCTTCTTATACCTTTCTGTAATTGCTTCCCTCATTAATTTTCTTATTCAATGTGCTGTGTATAATTTTTTTTTCTTGCTCCTATATACGTTACATGTGCTCCGGTTTGTGCTTGCTACATATCTGTGAATAGTAGAACTGTGAAATGTCGCCGGAGTACGGATTACAGCAACGGCGGGAAACCATCAGCCTTCTCGGACTCAGTGAAAGCCGTCATCTTAGACCGTGAGTATATATCTTTGCAGCATGCCATTTCTTCATAATTGGTTCTATATAATCTCCTACCAGTCCCAAATGTTCTCTTTCCGTATTCTCCTCGAAATAACTGCGCGAAGCATGACTTCAAGAACTAAGCGAATTTTCGTCCGGGTTACATGCAAAATAGTGCGTGGACTTATTTACTGGCTGCGATATGAACAACATTTGCGCCGAAAATAGAGAAGCCGTGAATAACAGGTGTGTGTGCCACCAACGCGCGACAGAACACTACCGGCAGCCATTTGCGCAGTTTTTTGACTGCGCAGTGCGCCGGAATTAATTAGTAACCGAATACTACGCGCTCAGCTTTGTACATATATTTTGGACAGCGTCTTTTCGGCACGCAGGAAGCCATGTTCACACAGTTTTTGGATTTTGTGAAGAGTTAAGGGCAGGTTTTTGTTTTCAAATGTACAGACGATGCTTTGAAAACTGTCCGTGCGGTCTGTGCAAGCGAATTTTACAGTGGGGCAGACGTTATGTGCGTGATGCCGCTTGATGATTAGGCTATACTTTAGTAATAATGAACCCCCCCTTTTATAATGGTTAATATCATATTGAGGAATTGAAAGCCGTGAACAGCGCAAGTGAGCCCCTTTTCAAAATTTTCTTAATCGACGCCCCCCTTCTGAGAACGCACCTTCAGGTGACGGCGCGCTGTCAGGAAGCGGCGACAATAGGAGAGCGGTTTCGCAGACGCGCTTCGAAGGCTGAGGAAAATAACAAAACTAGCAAAAAGGCGCATCAGCCGTGTGTGCACTGCGCCCCTGTCACTGGAAAGTAAGCAACGTGCATGTGGGACACATTGTACAAAAAATTGACTGCCGGTATGAGGCGACCATATCGCCGAGATATATAGCTCGCGAAGCGGTCGATCACGGCGCGCACTTTAAATGGGACAGGACGTCAGGTTAGCCTGTTCGGCAATTATAGCTCTTTGTGCCTCACGTACTGTATGCATGAAGTGCACGTCATAGCCATCGTACAAAAATTTTAAACCGAAGCAGCGACCACGTATTCTAATTGTATAGGAAATCATTTGGGAGTAGAAAAGAGCAACTTAATAAGATGTGCATGGTTCTTTATTGAACAATATGTATAAATGGACGGTTGAATAGTTACAGTAATGGAGTATTGTGCTAATTCTTTACGGCCGTGACCGCTATAAATATTACTCATATTGCTCTTAGCTTTAAGCTCTGGCATTGACAACCCTATCTAAAGAACCGACTAGTAGTGACAGGTTGTTTACAGCTGTTGATGAAAAGGTAGGTCATCATGCAATTATTGCAAGCATATTTGATCCTTTTTGTACTTTTGTTTATTACAAGCAAAACTTAATTGTGTTCCCTATTCCTAGGGACGCTGCACCTCTTACAACACCCACTGTTCAGTCGCTTTCATTCAAGGTACAAAAAGGAGGAAATGAACATGCACTCATAGGATAGCCTGTCTTACCGTTAACAGCTGCAAATGACACGCCGCAGCAACCTTGGATGAGGTTTTCATGGGGTTACCTGAGATGCCTAGAAATTTCTGCAATATTTATACCAACCGCTGCAGTGAAACAAAAAAGGTAACACTGCATCACTGTAACTGCTGCATGCACCTTTAAATGTGCCATAATTTTATTGCCTATTCTTATAGACGCAGGACCTCTTGCTATTGACTTTGTTCAGTAATCAACCGTCTTTCATTGCTTCAATTCCTATCTCTCCATCACTTTATTGTTGCTTCGGGTGTGATCATTTGATTTTATTGTTCAAATAATATTGTTTTATCATGTGTGAATGATTTAGCCTACACATACATGCTTTCATTTTTTTAGATGTGCATCGGAATGTTTTCTACGTAGAAATGGATCGATTGAGGTGTATCACTGGTGCGAAAACCGACAATTTGGCACCCCCAGAAGATCTGTGTCCTGTGGTTGGAAGGGGAATAAAGAAGAGGATAATCAGCGGAAAAGCCTGCCTAACAAAAGGTAGCACTGCATCACTGTAACTGCTGCATGCACCTTTAAATGTGCCTTATTTTTATTGCCTATTCTTATAGACGGTGGACTTCTTGCTATTGGCTTTTTGCAGTAAGCAACCGCCTTTCATTGCTTCAATTCCTATCTCTCCACCAATTTGTTGTTGCTTCGAGTGTGATCATTTGATTTTATTGTTCAAGTCATATTATTTTATCACGGCTGAATGATTTCGCCTACACATACATGCTCTCATTTTTTTTAGGTGCGCATCGAGTGTTTTCTACGTAGAAATGGTTCGATTAAGTTGAATCACTGGTGCGAAAACCAACAGTTCGGTACCCCCAGAAGATCTGTGTCCTGTGGGTGGCAAGGGTATATACAAGAGGATAATCAGTGGAAAAGCCTGCCTAAAAACTTACAAAGATGACGCAAAAGCGAAATGCTGATCAGGGTGAGTGTCTGATTAGTTCTGCTATCCCACTTCACTTGCTAGGTGATGTGACCAATGTGACTATATATGAAGCACCTTAGTATATTTTGTGGTATACTGGCTGAAAATTGTGTAGACATTAAATTTTTCCTCGTTCAATTATTTTCAGTAACGCACGAATTGGAATAAAGCGAAGTCATCCACGCATCTAATGCCCATAGACATTAGATGCGTGAATGAGTTCATTAATTGTGTTCCTATGTGAACATGCGATAGTTTGTCGAATATATTAATACGGTAAAAGTCGACTTTTTTACTGTTAACCGGAGTAATAAATATGCTCCGTATCATAGCCTTATTTGCCTATAGTTTGTGACTGCTCTTTCTTAAATTGTATTGTGCAGAGTACACGTGTGTCAGCCCGTACGCCTATTTAACTCGCGAACAATTTGCAATCGAATTCCTTTTGTGATGTTGTTTCAGCTACAAATAACGAATGATAGTTGTGACAATATAGGTAGCTTTAGGTACAATGTGTAGCGCGGAAATCTTTAATATATATGATGATATTTTTATTCACCGCATTGCCTATACCAGCCTGTTTGAAGAGACGAAATGAAAACAAATATGGATGTCTTTGGACAGGAACAGTAATCGTGGAGTCATGACCATTTTGTTTTAATTAAATTTCCCTATGTCGTGGGCTAATCTCTCGACACAAAGGAAAGACCCTTAGGTTTGCAAGATGCGGCGTAGTTTTCTCAGAAAAAAAAAAAAAAAACGCCTATCACTTAAGCTGGAAAACCCCGTTTTTGTCATTTAAAAATGTTGCACGTTTGGAGGCCTGCTGCTAGCGCACTAAAATTTTGTCATCCATTGTTTTTTACTCAAAACATCAATATAACTTTTATTTGTATAAGAAGTATTGAAAGCTTGTTTCATTGATGCAGTTGATTTAGTAAAATATTGCAATTTTTGCTTCAAGCGCAACGCGCTACAAAAATGTTTATTTTCAACCTTACATACTGGCGTGATGCGTTGTGTTGTTTGCACTAAAATATTCTGTCTTTATTACGCAGGTTATATTGTTAATTTAAGGCAGAATCTTGAGATCTAAGCTGCTATGTGTGTTCTCTGTAACGCTGGAAAGCAATTTGCTTATGATTGCATTATAAAAATTACACATTTAAAAACCATCTTCAAAAATATAGTATTGTTAGTTGTGGTCAAAGCTGAGAAATGGAATAATATATTAATAGACTAGATTGAATACTACTGCACCTAGAAATAAAAAAGAATGAAAGACAGAGAAAAAGTGCAGCCTTCACTTGCGTTGGACTTTTTGACGGGTTAGTTGGTACAAGATCTTGAGTTGTGAGTTGTGATCTTGAGTTGTGATACATGAGTTGCGCTACTGTCCTTTTGTGTCGTTCTTCCTGTGGTGTTTCGCCAGCGCTATAAGAATCAAGATCACTTGCGTTCTGCCATAAAATTGACAGAAATAGCGAATTAATACCATTTTAAGCTAGATTATGTCCTTGCTGACAAGCAGAAAAAGGCTTTATTAGCGCTGACAAGGCTTTAAATTTTACTTACAGTAAAATGTAACTAAATTCTGCATATACTAAATTGAAGTTTTGATGCCTACTCTATAAGGGGGAGTCATATAAGCAAATCTATAGATTAAAAACAGTCATTTTTATATTTCTAATTTTACATTTTGCAGAATTCAATATATTTACTGACTCATATTAACAAAGTACTTTGCATTTTTTCCAGAGATTTCGATAAAAATCGATGTTGCGGCATTTTCTTCAGTCCTAATCAGTTTTCCTTACTTTACCATTTTTTTTTTAATTTTCGCCAATTTAAATATTATATGTAGAAAAAAACAAACCTAGAGCTTCAAGTTTTCCAGAAATAAAGAATGGAACTTAGATAATGCAGATAAATAGTTTCAGTGCCAGGACAATATTGGATGTTGCAAGAATGCAGGCTGAATTTGGCCATTATCAGGAAAAGCACTTGGTTTAATATTTAATGTTATATTTTTAAACAATATAACGCAACACTTTTTAGTCCGCGATATTGTTGAGGTACTGAAGATTCTTGAGAGGTATTTGAAGATTGAAGATCTTTTTTTTTTTTTTATCGCAGCAAATTTACCCTTTACTGCTGTTTTCGAATTTTCGGCAATTTTGATGCGTTGTGTAGAACACACCTAGCGGTCTGGAGCTCCAAATATTGCCTGGAATTAAGAACATGCCTTAGGAAGTGGAAAGATATTTAGTGCAACCGACCTAATGCATCACATTCTAGTATACAAGGTTAAAAATGCATATTTTTACAGCGCATCGCTCCTGAACCAAAGTTTGCGATTTTTCAATAACTCAACTGCAAAAGCAAAACGGGTTCCCAATACTGTTAGTAAATGTAAAACCTCCATATATTTAGTGAGTAAAGAATAGTAGATGACAAAATCATGGTATCCAAATTTTCAACATTTTGAAATGGCAAAAGCAGTGTTTTCTACCTCTAAAGATATACCGTAATATTTTTTTGTTTTCGAAGAAACTACGCCGTATCTTGCAAAACTAAGGTTAATTCCTTTGTGTCTAGATATTTGCCCACCACATATAAAAAATTCATTTGAAACGAAAGATGGTAATGGGACCTCTATTATGTTTCTTATTAAGGCACCCATACACGCTGTGAGAAAGCCACTATCAAGGGCTTATTTTTAAAATTACATATTTCGAACGGTTGGGCCATCTAAAAAAATTTGAAAGCTTAGCACACCTTCGGTGTCGCCAGCCCTCACTTTCTGTTACAGCTGCACTTGCGAAGCTGAATTAAAACGTTGAGTACTTTATTTTAGCCACGAATATTGGTGTCAATTTTAAAGAAAGACCGCAGTTACGCGATTCTCGTCATATTTGTAAGTGAAATCTGTAAAGCTTACAAATATACCTATATGTATGATCTCATGCAGGTTTTATTCAAGTTACATTACACCTGCTGTGCTTGATAGCTTGAGCCAAGGGTTAGAAATAAACCTTAGAGACAGTGGATGGTAACCGATGACGCATTGCCGGCAGCCTCTTAGGGCAGCACAGTGAAGTTTTATTTTGTACGTAGGGAAGTGAGGTTATTCGCTCCAAGTACTAAATATTCACTTTAGACAATACATACGACTTACAGAGTCGGTGAGCACGTTCGGAAACCTCTGTTTCGATATTTGCGGTTAGAAACCTCATGTGTACCTTTTTTTTAATCTGCAGTGTTTTGTAGATACCGGTTATGTAGATACCGAAACCGTTACCAGCCCATTCGCACACCTCAATTGTGGTGCTCTCAACATGATTTTGAGCGGACGAAACAACCTGCCGCTATGATGGCTGGTCTCATGCATGAGTAAGGGTGATATGCTGGCGATGGTTGCCTCGCGTCAGCCCTTTGGCGCACATGAAGACGCGAGTTACACTGAGAGCGCTGAACTTTGCAGTGCGGATAATGACTACAAAGCGGTAAGGATACAAATGTGTGGAATGTTATTTTCAACTGTAAAGTACAAATATGGTCTTGTTGAACGGTTGGGCTGGCGCGGACAAAGGAACGGTAGGCAACTTATAGGTTTAACGCTACACAGGGCTGTCGAGCCAAGCCAAGGCCTCAATTGTTTTGTCCGGCAATCTGATTTTTGTATTTTCGGGGTTTCCTATTGTACCTGGGGAACGAAATGCAGACGTGATGGTTTTTTATCGCTAATAATGAAACGTGGTTTGTGCCGGTACGCTTCAAAGTAGCAACACCATTTTTTGTGTAAGTCATTATTCAGTAATTTAGGTAAATAATGTCAATTAAGGATTCCAAACAAAAGCTTTTCTGTGGCGCTCAAGGTAGCTTCCAGCAATATGTATCTGGTTTCCTTCCCCTGCCTCGGAAATGTCTTTTTTATCCCTTGGATCAAATTTGCTTGGACAAGCAGTATATGTGTAAAAATGGTGCACCTCATATTTCAAATGACTTGAGATATCATCGGATGACTACATCACTACTGATACCACTGAAGGTCCTTATAATTGCTTGAGTGACAGCCTTTTATCATTTTAACAGGCTAGGAAACTCATGAATACGGAATGAAGGCTGATATTTTCTTTCGTATATTTTCTAGGATGCCTGAGGAGAGGCAGCGTGTACCTGAGTGACGTCCTCTCCAGGAAGACCGCGGCAGCAATCAAGCGATGGCTCGTGACAGTGAAGTAAAAGGACGGCGGGCGCAACGATCAGGGAAACGTGACATCTTCAACTCAGTCTAGAAGCTGAAAGCCAGAATAAATTGATGTGAAGCCTCACAAACTTAGCTGTAAGTGCCATTTTTTTATTAGCAGGGCTTTAAGCATGTTTCGAATATTTAAGAAAAACCAATAAAAAGTGCTGTTTAAACCTGCATTTGCTGAAGCTCAGGCTTTTTGAGCTACATACGTATGGGTTGCTTTTCACCTGCCCGGAGAACACCATTACTGATGCCACAAAGTTAAAGCCCGCTTGGAGGAGAAGATGCGCATCTCAAAATACTGCCGCAGCGCTAATTTTCCATGCACAATTGAACTGCAGACGTTTTAATGGGTACACCATAGGCCATGGATGAGTAGAACACTAATTATACATGGATGAACCACCGGGCAGCGTGTACCGCCGAAGTGGTTGGGCCATGTGTGGGTAAGCCATGGCCCATATGCATGACCCTAGCGCGGCAGTAGGCTGGCCAAGTCGGCCATACTCGTTGGCCCGAGGTCCACTGCCGATGGTGGATAAACCACCGGCCAGCGAGTACCGCTGAAGTGGTTGGGCCATGTGTGGGTAAGCCATGGCCCATTCATGACCCTAGCGCGGTAGTAGGCTGGTCAAGTCGGCAAGCCATGGCCCATGCATGACCCTAGCGCGGCAATAGGCTGGCCAAGTCGGCCGTACTCGTCGGCCCGAGGTCGATTGCCGATGATCAGCCGTTCTTAGGCCATTGTCAATCCCCGACCTCGGGCTGAAGTAGGTGGCCTAGGTCGGCCCGGTGAGTTTCAGTCGGCCATATTGGCAAGGGCCGAGTGCGGGCCGACAATAGGCTTGCCGCTTGGGACGGCGACGCAAGTCCGCAGATGGCGTAACGGGCTCAACTACGTAGTTCACAGGAGATGTTTCTTGAAGGACTCGGTATGGACCGCGATACCGAGCAAGAAGCTTCTTTGACAGGCCGGCGGTTGTGGCAGGAACCCAGAGCCACACCAGGGAATTGGGCGCATATGCAGGCGCCTCACCAGTGTCAGGATGGTATTTTGTTGCCACTGATTTTCCTTTGTAAGCGAACGAGCGAGCTGACGGCATTCTTCTGCGTACTGGGCGGCGTCCGAGAGTGGCGTCGATTCAGAAACATCAGTGCGGTAGGGAAAAAGCGCGTCTTTTGTGCAGGTTGGCTCGCGCCCGTAAAGAAGAAAGAAGGGAGAGAATCCAGTGGTGGTCTGTAACGCAGTGTTGTACGCGTAGGTTACGAAGGAAAGAACGTGATCCCAGTTGGAATGAGCGTCGTTGACGTACATGGCCAGCATGTCCCTCAGAGTACGGTTGAAGCGTTCTGTCAGGCCATTCGTCTGAGGGTGGTAAGAAGTAGCGGTGCGATGAATTATGCGACATTCTTTCAGTAGGGCCTCGAGAGCGTCGCACAAGAAAACGCGTCCGCGGTCACTGAGCAGTTCCTTCGGAGTCCCGTGGCGAAGAATCAAGTTGTTGAGAATGAACAAAGCAACGTCTCTTGCGGAGGCAGAGGTTAACGGTGATGTTTCAGTGTAGCGAGTAAGATGGTCTACTGCCACGATACATCGGTTTCCAGCAGGAGTAGTAGGAAGAGGGCCATAGCGATGTATGCCAACGCGGTCAAACGGACGAGCAGGGCAGGGTAATGGCTGCAACAAAACAGGGGACTTCTGAGGAGGTTTTCGGCGTTGACAAGATTCGCAAGCGCGCACGAAATGTCGTACAAGGAGGTACATCCCACGCCAGTAAAATCGCAGACGTAGGCGTGTGTAGGTTTTCAATACGCCACCGTGAGCACATTGTGGGTCACCATGGTACGCAGCACAAATGTCGGCACGGAGATGACGCGGGATGACTAGAAGCCACTTCCGTCCATCAAGCAAATAATTGCGGCGATAGAGAAGACTGTCACGAATGGAGAAGTGGTGGGCTTGGCGGACGAGCGTTTTGGATGAATGACCAGGAGTAGGACTTGAGAGAAAATTCAAAAGTGCATTGATCCAGCGGTCATTCCGCTGCTCGGTAGCCATGTCGATAGGGGTAAGAGTCGACAAATCGTAGGCACAGACGCGGTCAGACGAAGTATTTCTAGGCAATGGCTAGCGGGAAAGAGCATCCGCGTCCGTATGCTTCAGGCCTGATCGATAAATGACATGAATGTCAAACTCCTGGAGACGATGAGCCGAGCGAGCAAGGTGACCGGATGGGTCTTTCAGAGAGGCAAGCCAGCACAAAGCGTGGTGATCGGTCACAACGTAAAATGGTCGACCATACACATAAGGACGAAATTTTCCGATGGCCCAAACCAAACATTCCCTTTCCGTGACTGAATAATTAGATTCTGCCTTCGTCAATGTTCGGCTGGCGTATGCCACAACATGCTCGCTGTAACCAGGCTTACGTTGGGTAAGGACGCCACCAAGCCCAATACCGCTGGCATCAGTGTGGATCTCCGTAGGCGCGGCCGGATCAAAATGGCGTAGAATGTTAGGCGAAACCAAAAGGCGGCGTAAAGTGTCGAAGCCTTTATCGCAGGCTGGAGTCCAGGCGGAAAGGTCGGAGCTGCCGACAAGGAGCTGGGTCACAGGAGCGATGATAGAGGCGAAGTTCAAAATGAAAAGTCGAAAGTAGGAGCAGAGGCTGATAAAGCTCCGGAGCTGCTTCAGAGAGGTTCGCTTCAGAAACTCTGCAACTGCGCGAAGCTTGGTGGGGTCGAGAAGAATGCCGTCCTTAGAGACTATGTGTCCTAAAATTGTGAGTTTTCGAGCGGCAAAGTGGCACTTCTTCAAATTCAACTGAAGCCGAGTATCGGCGAGACATGTGAGGACATGCTTTAGGCGAAGAAGGTGAGAAGAAAAGTCGGTGAAAGAAAACTGCGATGTCATCCAGGTAACAACGACAGGTCTGCCACTTGAGTCCACGAAGAACAGTGTCCATCAGGCGCTCGAAAGTAGCTGGGGCATTGCAGAGGCGAAAGGGCAGAGCGTAGAACTCGTATAATCCATCCGGTGTTATAAAGGCAGTTTTAGAGTGGTCATCATTCGCCATCGGTAACTGCCAGTAGCCGGAGCGCAAATCCAAAGAGGAGAAATACTCGGCTCCCTGTAAACAGTCCAAGGCGTAGTCGATTCGCGGCAGAGGATAGACATCTTTGCGCGTGATTTTGTTAAGCCTACGGTAATCGACGCAAAACCGGATGGAACCATATTTCTTGGTGACCAAAACAACCGGAGAAGCCCATGGACTGTTAGATGGCTGTATGACGCCCTGGCGAAGCATGTCGTCCACGTTGCCAGCAATAACTTGGCGCTCAGAGGCCGACACGCGATAAGGACGTCGTAAAGGTGCGTTTGTACCAGTGTCGATTGTGTGCGCAACGACAGACGTGCGACCCAGAGCAGTGTGAGGAAGGTCGAAAGCAGAAGTGAAGTTCTGTAGAAGAGCAGCGAGTTGATCGCGTTGTACGGGTGGAAGATCTGCGTCAATAGCTTGTTGAAGAACATCGGGTGGTGTCGAAGCGGTCGCTATATCGCAAGAGCTGAGCACATTAACGTCTAATGAAGTAGGCGTTCTAGGAAGAGTATTTACTAGCGCGGGATCAAGTTCTTCAATACGAACGAGACACTCGCCGCGTAGCAGGACGGACGGGCACGAAAATGGATTTGAGACGTACATTGCACTAAGGCCATCTTCAAACTTGAGGACAGCAAATGGAAGCAGGAGGCAGGGATGGCGTGAAGCGGTGTCAGAAGGTGTGAAGAAGACACTCGAACTAATAACGCTTTCACAGGAAAGTGGAACGAGGGCAGCAGAAAATGGAGGAATGTCTGTGTCATTGGCGACGAGGAGTTTTGCAGGCCGCGTATGGACGTCTCACAAGACGGTATCACAAAGAGGTAAAAAGGAAACTTCCGCGCGGGCGCAGTCAATAACGGCATGATGAGTGGAAAGGAAATCGTAGCCCGGGATGATGTCGTGTGAGCAGCGAGACAGTACAATAAACTCGATGGTGTATAAGACGTCTTCAATGAGAACACGGGCCGTGCACGCCGCTGAGGGATGAATGCGCTGTGATGAGGCGGTGCGAAGCGAAAACTCGGAAAGTGCGGTGCTCACCTTACGAAAACGACGGCAAAGCCCTATTGCAAAAACCAGTGCCACTGGGCCCAGCGCGCCAGCGCCATACCTGATTATGGTCCCAGTATGACACTGGAAACTGGGCGCACTGGGACGCGGCATACTGGGACGCTCCGCACTGGCGGCACTGTTCACCCGGAGAAAAAAAAAAGGCGGGGGATAAAAATTAAAAAGTAAGAAGTAACGAAACAAGTTAAGTACATAAAAAAAACCTAAAAAAAAGTAAAAAACTAACTGACCAAGCGCGCTTCGAACTCATGTTCCTAGGTACATTTCAATCGCTAGCTCAGCACGCTAACCACTCGGCCAAGCCGAGAATCGGGTTTTTTTGAAATATTATTGTGTTTTATGTCATGACCCGTATTTATAAGGTTGGGACTTCATGTTTCGTAGTCTACAGGCCATTGCTACCGCTCTAAAATTTACAACTTTTTGATCATTGGAGCTTGCTGTCTGCTCTCACGACTTGCAACTAATGTTCTGGGTGCCTATGCGCGCTATTTTGTGCACTGGAATCATTTTCCCATGTGGTTGACATCGCTGGCAAATTTACCAACGCCGGCTCTTCGGTGGTGCTCTGCTACCGTGGGAGTAATTTTCGCTGAACACGGAGCTTTAGTACAAACCTTCAAGGAAAAAAGTGCGACCAAGCTTCAATACCGGCAAGCGCCGCAGCGATGACCCTATATTGCGAGTAACTATAAACCTTATTTGTATGTAAACATTTCGGGAAGCGTTGCGATGACAGAGGGCTCGGCTGCTTCATACGCAGAGTAAGAAGGAGCGGAAAAGCTTGAGAAACACGCCAAATATTATGCATTACAAGCGCTGTATGTTGTTGTTTTTTCTCTCATGGGCCCATTGCTCGGTAAACTACTCTCTTCCTCGTTTTAGTTTTTCTTTCTGCGGTTTATACTGGGCCGTGGTGCAGGCTACACTCGCCTGCGATTGAGCCCGCATTGAACATTTTGGCAGTAATAATTGTGTTTGAGTGCCCTTAACATCAGCTGTGAAGTTGGTTATGCATGGTAGCCCACATTATTCAATTCCAGCTTGAGTTGTGCGTTAATCATCAGTGTGTCATGAGATAGAGGCACGGCGGTCGTGGTCTCTCTCGAAACGCCCGAAATGACCTATCGGAACATGGAAACTCTAGAAAAAAGATACTGCCTTTGTTTTCTTACAAATGCGCATGACTTCGCAGCAAAAAGCGGATGCTTGAACCATATTTTTCATATGCGCCCCGATGGTGGATTGCGAGTACGCTGTTGCCCTGTTGGCCCCTGAGGGATGCTACTCCGGCTGACGCCGCAGGCCGCACCGACTATACTGGGGCACTGGGTCCAGTGCGGCCCCAGCGCACATACAGCGCTTCTCTCAGTGCATCGCGGATGCCAGCGACACACCCAGCGTCAAAAGGCTAATCCCAGCGTTTTTCTCCCATCGCACCAGTGAAGCCAGTGTCTTCCCGTTACTGTTCCAGTGAATATCGCAGACCTCCAGCGTGCCCAGCAGATCCAGTGCAAAACCAGCGCGAAAATCTTACTGGTTTCGCACTGGAGACGCTGGTTTTTGCAATAGGGAGAGCTTCACTGATGACGGATACGGCAGCGCCCGTGTCGACAAAAGCGAGTACTGCGACGCCGTCGACAAACACTTGAATTACGTTAGTGGGAGAACACCGAGGACTTAAAGAGTTCGAACCAAGCGCAGTTCTTGCCCCGGGAACTGCGACTGTTAGTTTCCCTCAACAGTGCCGGTAGAACGTCGAAGTGGGGACGGGGAACGGCGACGAGGGGAAGGTGATCGGTGAGTTGTGTAGGTTTGATTGTCAAGAGATACAAAGTCGGAACTGGGCGGATTTCTCGGCGAGGGCTGGTCTGTATTGTAGGAGTAGTTGCATAGGCCAGGTCGAGAAGGTGGAAGGCGTTGGCGGCAAAGGCGTGCGACATGGCCCGGCAGCCCGCAAGAGTAGCAGATTGGCCGGTTGTCCGCGGTACGCCAAGGGTTCGTAGTGCGTTGGCGTACACCTGGAATAGGGACATCGAATGCAGACCCAGGCAAAGGCGAAGGAAGGTTGGAAGGAACCGCCTGGTAGGAAAGAGATGCTGATGGCATGAGCGGCCTGGCCGCAACTTGGGCGTAAGTCAGTGGTGCCGTTACTTGCGCCGGCACGGGGCTGGGCGGCAGCACAGGGCTGGGCGGGAGCATGGAGCTGGGCGGAAAGACATCAGCGATGTGATCTTGAACGGCACGCAGTATGGTAGGGGCCAAAGACGGAACCATGTCAGGAGCAAGGCGGCCAGTATCCTGTAACTGAGGGACCAGCGATAGCTGGCGGGCGACCTCTTCTCGAACGAAGGCTTTGATTTGCTGAAGTAAAGGGCTGTCCTCTGAAGGGGTAGAACCACCCAGTGCTAGTGTACAGTGCTACACTACACTACACTAGTGTACTAGTGTAGTGTAGTGTAGTGTAGTGTAGTGTACAGCGTCTCTAACACCGGACCGCCGGGTAGAAGCGCGCTTCTTACGCATCACGTCGTAGCTCTGGCAACGCGTGATAACGTCACTAACCGTGGCAGGATTTTTCACCCAGAGCATTTGGCACTCATCGTCAGAGATGCCTTTCATGATGTTTTCGATCTTATCCGCTTCGGTCATTAGCGGATCGACACGCTTGCATAGGTCCACGATGTCTTCTATATAACTAGTTAACGACTCTTCGACATGCTGAGTGCACTCACGCAAGCGTTGTTCTGCCCGGAGCTTGCGAACTGCAGGGCGGCCGAACACTTCCGCAAAACTCTTTTTAAATGCAGACCAAGATGGCAGGTCTGCCTCATGGTTGCGAAACCAGAGGTTCGCCACGTCAGTCCGATAAAAGATTACATTACTTAGCTTGATAGCGTCGTCCCATCTGTTGTAGCTACTGACGCGCTCATATGCCGACAACCAATCGTCGACGTCTTGGTCGGCTGTGCCACTGAAGAGGCACGGATCACGCTGCCGTAGAGCTCCAGAACACAGCACGGTGGTTGGGAGGGGCGACGATGTCGAGGCAGTGTCGTCCGGCATGCTGGAAGCAGAGGGTAATGTGCGGCTTCTTAGTTCCAGTGTGGATGGGAACGTACCCGGCAGCACATCCACCAATTGTAGGGGTGCCTTTATTCGGCAAACCCAGATTGATCCAGCCGCTCAGGAGGGACTCGCAGCGGAGCGTCAGGCGGGGCGAAAGAGCAAGGCAGCGAACAACTTCTTCGTCCTTGAGAGCTGCAGCACGCGACGCATGTCAGTGGTTATAACGATGAAGATTACCACACTACAATATATATATATATATATATATATATTAAACTACAACCTCAAGTTACATATCATTGGATAGCTTATGTCGAGTATTATTGCACAAACTAATAATGTGGGTTAAATATTTATCGCTAATCTGTTATCGTCATAGACACAGTTCGCCACAATACACCAGATTTAGTCTACTTAAGAGCAAGATACTGTAATCCTTACTAATCTTTCTTGATAGTGGGGTAAACATAAGCTATTCAAAGATATATAACTGGAACATTTAGCATTGCACTCTAATAAAGTAAAACGCATTATTAATTCTGTGCAATAATACTCGATATAAGCTATTTATTGATACCTAACTTGAGGTAGTAGTTCAACATATATATTTATCGCAATTAACAAATTAGCATACTAGTTTAGCGCTTACCAATCATTATTTGCTATAATACTTCTTACAAGTTTTCCAACCATGCATGACTTCATGGTGTAGCATATTTCATACTTAGTTGCAATTAACAAAAGAGCGATGATTAATTGAATAGTACAATTAGCTAGTCCAGCTCAAATATACCCTGCATAGCTATCCAACAATTTCTGACTTGAAGGCATAGCGAAATATTTAATCGCAAATTACAAATGAGTGACAAAACATTATTACCCACAATTAGTACAGTGTTATCATACTTGACAAGCTATCCAGTGATATATCATTAAATTTACATAATGTTCAAATTTATTCTCGCTATCATAATTCACAGCAGACGTTTATGGTCTCCGATTTGTCAAGTGCAACTGTACTAGACAAAAAGGTAAATGGTAGAACATTTGTTCGCATTAAACTTGGTATTTCTTCTTTGGAAGAGTTTGAGGAGAGCCGACTTTTCTAAAAAAAGTCATACTGAGTTTCGCTGCAACTGCACAAGAGAAGCGGACTGAGTAGCAAGGTCTCGCCACTGCAGAGCGCGGCATCTGAACGCTCAGTGGACATAGGTCCGATAACAGCGCGGCGAGAGAGAGGCACGACACTCGTTTTTCGTGTCTCGATGCACGTACGGCGATGAACGTATGTTGGAGGAAGGTAGCAGGGCGCCAGTATTTGCAAACGCGGGCCAAGACCGGTGATGCAAATATCCAGAGTCCAGGCACCCTCTTTCGTAGCGAGCGGCAGCGGCGAAATCATAAAGGAAGAAAGGCGAAACGGACGAACGCCGCACATACAGTTCCGAAGGCGTGTTACTTTACAGCGCGAGAGGGAGGGAGAAAGCTGTCGTTACATAGGGCACCCTCGTACTAAGCGCCAGGCAGAGATAGCAGCGCCGCGGTGCGGCCCGGCAGCCGCTCCGCGGACTGTAGCCGTGGGCCGTGTATTTTTCGAAACCACTGTACCTTGCATTGCAGAGTCGGTCGAGAGTGTCGTCGATGCGGAGAAGCGGGTACACATCCTTCTTCGTTATGCTATTCAAACAACATAGAACGAAAGTTACAAATTCCACCAAAAGTAGCTTTTGTGTTTATACTCGGGGTTGTATTAGAAGTCAAGATTGCTCCGATAAAAAAAAAAAAAACAAAAACAAAAACGAGACGCCTCACTAATGACAACGTCCAACGTCCGGTCTTTTATTCTAGAATTTGTGTGAGTAAACTTTGACGGCAGAACTTTTTTTAAGTCCACTGCTAGCCACGGCGGCACGCTGCCGCAGTGTAAGTTCACTGGGCGACACAGACATGTCACCATCTATAATCTTTGTTCGCATATGCCCTGTGGAGTCAGGTTCTGCAAGGGATGAGCAGGCAGATACGTTTAGTACGTTCACATCACATTATAGAGAGCAATACACGCACAGATAAGGAACCAAGATTTGTCTGGCGTAAAAAAAGCTTTTTTTGCGACGGGGCTTCGTGAAAATAAGAGCAAGAAAGAGAATGGTATTCGAAATTATATTCGTGGTAACCGCAATCATAGTTCATCACAGTTTACCCATTTGAGACCTGCCACGATTTCAACATTTCTTAATGATATCTTATAGTAATCAGTAAATCAATTTAGGTCAGAGAAGGGACATGTGTACGCTTCACTTTGTACTGGACTAATGATTCAAGCGTTGAAAAACTGAACGTATGTTGATGTGAAAACGGAAAGGTAATGAGACAAAATGACGAACAACAAATTGTTTTGTATGTAAAAAGCGACTATTATGAGGCCCTGCTGTAGCCCCGTAAAGCTTTTGTGCCTAAGTGTCAGGCACAATTAAGGGAAGTTGGTCAATCGCTGGCCCTGAAAACCAAACAACATTGCAGTTCTGCTTTTACTGAACGCCCCGAGCAGTAAAAATTGGATGTAGCCATCTGACGAAAATAAATCGCTTGCGACGCATTTGGATTGATTTAAAGAGGCAAAGTTTCGTAAAACGCATGACTGCATACGTGAAACCATGATATTAGGTGGTGACACGTACATGTTCAGCAATGAAGTCGCTACTCGGCAGTACCTACCAATTGACCTGTTTATGGACTTTAATAATAATTTCTCTTTCCGAAGAAGTTTTACTCGCATAAACTTTTCCATAATTAGTGCTGTCTTTCTTACTGTGTACAACCAGCCATGTGAAGCATTTTTATGTTGAGGGCCTTGACTCCCAATAAAAGCCTGAATAACAAAGAAAGGTCAATTTTTGCCGGGTTTGAAGAATATTGTTTTAAATACCGCTTCGTTCATTCTAATGAAATAATTTTAACATCAAGTACAGCGAATAATGAAATAGTAGTTTTTTTTTATTTAACGTTGAGGTTAATGTCAGAAATTTCTTAAAACTCCGCATTTCTTGTTGTATTAGTAACCCTAAGTAATCCAAAATTCTTGTATTGTTATATAATAAGTAATATGACAGAACAAAGCAAGTGAAAAATATTAAATAACAGCATGCGGTATTGCTACTTATTTCGCGCAAAATTTAAAATTTTGTGCCTTAGGTTCCGGGAAATTTAAACAGCGCTTATGCAAGAAAATTGATTCATAAAAAAATACTTCCGCGAAAGGCGTTTAGCGCAATTGCCACGAAGTCCTACTCCCAAAAAATCATACACTGAAAGTATACGTCCACTAGACTGCTGATTGCGTCGCTTCCCTTACAACAGGGCCATATCTGACCAGCCTCTCACTGGCGGTACCACATAGGAGTCGGGATTGATAATTAGTGCAATTAAAAGGGGATCAGCCCCCCCCCCCCTCCCTGTATCGGTATTCATAACACAGTACGCGACATAGGTCAGAAGTAATAAATTTTATCGTTCAAATTAAACGAGTAAAGCGACAACTGAAAGGAAATACTAGCAAAAAATGCAGAATAAAAAATACATATTCAGAACGAGATAGTGGAGAGGTGAGGCACTTTAGCTTCTAGAGGACGTCGAAATCCGATCCAAATTGAGTCTCGCTGTACAAGTTGGCTTCCTGTAGTGGGTCATCGCTAGCTGCTTTCCACAAACGCCCAGAATTGAGCATCACTTCGTCACCCAGAATTCCTCCTCCAGGCTGCTATGCAGCACGGCTAAGACAAAACTTTCCTACGTGTTTTTTAAGCAATTCTCGATTTCAGCAATCCGTGCGGCATGTGCCGGTGTCACGAAATCGGCGCACATATTCATCAAGTCGGCACGGCGCGAGGCCCGCGCGGCGTCGCGTGGAAAGCATGTAGAGAAAAGCCCCCTTCCCCGCGCGGGAGAGCCGTAGCTTTGTACGCGTTGCCGTCACCCTCTTTCCCATTGCCCGGGGAGGACGGTGGTTCATCGGACTGGAATCAGCCAGAAAATTCCAGCATCTTCTATGGGACCTAGCCAATGACGACGCGCGGCTCGACGGGAGGAGAAGAGGGAGCTATAACCAGCGAAGCTATGTGTGTGTGCGCGCTAGCTTTGGCGCATGTTAACAAACAGACGCGGCGCGCCCTATTTAAAGCGGCCGCGCCGCTTGTTGAGTCAGTCAGTCAGTTCGTTAGTGTTTGCGACGTGTTCGCCTGTGCTTCGGCTGGACTCCCGGGGATCACCCGCTGCTGGCAAGCCCACGGACTTTCAAGGGAGCGGCGCTCGTCTCGTATGGCGGCCACATCGTGACTCTTGAGGCGTCGGACTGCAACAGTGCCCGGTGAACAATTTGGTGTTTGTTTATATAACTCTCTCGTGTTTGATCTGTTGCAAAGCCTGTGTTATTGAATCATTCTGTAGTTGCATGCTTAGCGTTTGTATTCTGTGAACCTCTCGTCTGTTGTATTTCAAGTGATCTTGTGTATTCCTTTGTATCGTCTCTTGCTGTGCATAAATTGTGTTTTGTTTGTTACTTCTGACTCCGATCCTTACTCTGGTTTGAACCGGAGACCGCTGGGCACCAAACGACCACCCCCTTCTGTCACTACAAGGTAGTTGAATTCCGGCTGAGCTTGCCACGCAGGTCGAGGGCATCTCCTTTGCGATCGGAACAGCTACCCCCACTCACTCTAAGGGTGTCTGGGAGTGTGCGCACCGTTAAGGGCGCATCGTTAATAATACCCCCATAATTATTAACGGGTGACAGCCGGCAAAACCATGCAATGTGCCAAAGAGGTCAGACGCCCCTCGCATGCGCTATGGATACTCCGCAGTGCTTGTCAGCACAGTGGCACATAGTTTCATGTATTTTCTATGTTCTCTAGCGATCGGCGCAACAGAATCGATGCATTTCCTATCTCCGCGGAACGAACTGAATGTGCCGTCGACAATTTATGTGTAGCTCGTCAGTTTTTGTTGTATGATTTCTTTCCAGGTATCAACTGCCTTCTACAGGCACGGAACACCTACGCATAGGTACCAGTAAACAATACGTACTACGCAGCTCCACTTCTCAAGTCGATATCAGTTGTGGCAGCTGATCACGGCGCTTTTTAACCTCGTTCTGCTAATAAAATCATCACCAAATGCGCGTAAGGCAGCAGTCTACGACGATCGGCTGAATTATTCACGGCGTCAAGCAGGCGTCTCGAGATCTGCAGGCCACGCAGCGCGTGACACTGTGCTCGACCTTAGACGGCGCACGTTACGAGAATTGGGCCCGTTGCGTGATCGTTCGTCGATATGCGGCCGCTTACTATCCGCGTCGCAGCTTATCACACTTGGATAAGATTCCCGAATCGATTGGTATAGTTTAGTCGGCGACAGGTCTGTGACGACTATGCACGGTGAATCGATCGAGCCGCGACACCTCTTTATTTTTAATATATTCTCAAATAAACGGTAAAGCCCGTTTCAGGGCGCTCATTTGATCAAAAGCCCGCATGTGTTTCACACCTTGCCAGTTACCAAAGGAGCCGTGAATGAAGTTATGCATGCATATACATACACAGATCGGATCCAGAATTAGCCTTATTACTATATTAATCAAGCAATCAAGGGGTCGCTGAATTAACTCAAAACGATATAGAAATCAGCAGCTTATCTGTGCTCAAAATGCAACTTCGATGAGCTCATCTTTTGAACTCAAGTTCTTGATGGCCCTTCATGCGTCTTTCCGCAATACAGTCAAGTTCTAGGATATTCCATACATGTGTAATATGCTGAAGTAAAAGTGAACTAAACATTCCACATTAAGAAAAGGATATCAATAAAACAAATGAATGATTTTCCAGATATATCCACACATCACCTCGTCAACTGCAGCATAAATAACCCCCGTGAATAGGCGAAAGTTATTGCAGATTGGCCATACAAACCTGATGCACACAACCTTGCTTGCATATACGTCGAATGTGCTTTCTTGGACACCTGACAATTAATTGAAAGAAATGATTTGCGGCTGCTCTAAAGGCTCTCTCATAGAACAGCTGTCAAGAAGAGCTCTATCAGCTGTACGAACAAGCCACCGCACTAATTAGTTTTTCATGTTTGATGACATAATTTTAAAGGAGACGGCTTTCTCGACAGCAGCTAGTATTTACTTAATTCCACAACTTCTTGAACGTTTTTCTGTATACAGTTAAAACTCGATTTAACGAAGTTGAGGGGAGCCGTGAATTATTTCGTTAAATCGAGAACTTCGTTAAATTGAATGAGGCATTTCTTGGGCACATAATTCAGTACATTCGATTACAGTAAAACCTCGTTAAAACGTACCCGCTTAAACAGCACTTTCGTTTTAAAAGTAGTAAAGTCAAGTCCCCGACTGAGCACCCATTGAACATAATGCATTTTGCATCCGCATAAACCGTACCAGCTTATCGCGGTCGTAACGGTTAGCACGTACCATTTTCACTTTTCGTCGCACTCGCGCGTGACGAATTCACGCCGGTAGCACCGACCCAAAGGACGGTTCGGCTAGCGGCGCAACAATCTTCCCTAAATACCGCCGACGGGACGGCAAGCCACACAGCTAATGACAAATTGGCGCCAAAGTTGGCAATCATACAACTAGCGCAATCTTTGGGGGTCCGTATGGTCATCGTCATGGCCCCCCGCGCTACTTTCGAGTGGGTAGCGCCAACACCACGACCGGCGCCCCTGGCGCGTATGAAAAGAAACAACAATTCTTACTAAAATTCTAATTTTGGGGTGCTGTCTACAAAATAGACCAAAAATTAACACTTTTTCACCTTTATTTCTCGAAAAAAGGTTCGTTAAATCGGGACAAATCACGGAATCGGTTTCGTTATTTCGGGTTAGTCAAAGCATTGAACCCTATGGGTGTCTGAGGGGGAATTAGGATACCTTCGTTAAATCGGGTTTCGTTAAATCGAGTTTTGACTGTATGCAGTGCACAAGAGTATTGAAAGTGCGCATAAGAGCTCACGAGAATGAGGGGTAGATGTATACACAGTATCAAAAAAAAAACAAGGGTTGAGCATAACCCTCAGTTACAAGCAAACATTTGAACAAGAGGATTGGTCTTCACCTTGATGAAGAGAAGTCCTCTTGTTAAAATGATTGCTTGCGAATCCGCCTTTTGCGCGAGGATGTGGCGCCATCATACGGGAGCGGGTGAGAAACACATTGGACGGCAGTGTAGCAGACGACGCGAAAGCGCACCATACGAAAAGGCCACGCCAACCCAGGTAGAAAGCGAAAGCTTCCCCCTTTTTTGGCCTCGGGGCGAAAGTAGTGAAAGTGATTGAAGTATATCATGTTGACACCGTATGGGGGAATGTACAGCGTTTTCACAATCCACTCATAACACACGCATAGACTATCTTCGTATTGTAAGAGCGTGTAGCGCGGGCCGTGTTCGACGTGACAGAATGAGACGCTCTCAGCGTGCAGGTTTTTGGCAGACAGTAGAGTGCGAAGGCAGAGAGACAGAGAGAGGGATCCCAAAGGCCAAAGCAGTCAGGGGTTTGTTGATGCTGTAGAGCTAGGTGGAATCGTCTCCTGTGACTTCGAGTGGCGCATATGCGCGGGGTGTCTTGAGTTACCGAGCTCAATGCGGTCGCCGCGGCGCCGGCATGGTGCAATGGGCGCCGCTTCCTGCTCGCGTCATCAACAATCGTGCAGCTATAGGATTTCATCTACGAAGCTCGGCAGAGAGGCACTTATACACACCCGCTGAAAAGGTCATTGTCCCGGCCGGAATGCACACCTGCAGGAAACGCGCGGCATTTTCCTGGCAACGGATCGGATGATTCAGCGCTTTAGCCAGTTTCTGCCCTCAGGAGTCAGAACGGATGTGGTCGCAGTGGCGAAAAGGTTCTCAGTCCACAGCGAATGGTCATTCTGTTGTGAAAGGATCCACAATTAACCTTTCTGTCATCGTGACTGCCACCTGACTAAGAAGAAAAAAAATTACGGCGTTTTAATGCACTGCCGTTCGCGAGCCTCATGACCAGCTCAACCAATCGGTTCTCGAACGGCGGTGCATCACAACAAACGTATAATAATAATTGGTTCACAAGAAGGGAAAGATGCAGTATCTGTCACACTTGTGTCTGTGGACACCTGAACCGCGCCGTAAGGGAAGGGAGGAAGGTGGGAGTTAAACTGAAAAGAGAGAAAGAGAAGCCGTAGTGGAGGGCTACGGAGTAATTTCGACTACCTGGGGATCTTTAACGTGCGCTGACATCGCACAGCACACGGACGCCTCTTCGTTTCGCCTCCATCGAAACGCAGCAGCCGAGGTCGGGTTCGAACCCGGGAATTCCGGACAGTAGTCGGCCGTCTTACCACTGTACCACCCCGGCGGGGCTCACAACAAACGTCAATTTTATTTTCTTTTTAGTCAGGCGGCAGTCGTAATAAAACATGCTAAATATTACGGTGTGGCGCACACAGCAACGCCCCGCCGGGGTGGTGCAGTGGTAAGACGCCCGACTACTGTGCCGGAGTTCCCGGGATCGAATCCCGGCCTCGGCGGCTGCGTTTCGATGGAGGCGAAACGAAGTGGCGTCCGTGTGCTGTGCGATGTCAGCGCACGTTAAAGATCCCCAGGTGGTCGAAATTACTCCGTAGCCCTCCACTACGGCTCCCCCTTCTCTCTTTCTACTTTCACTCCCAGCTTCCTCCCTTCCCTTACGGCGCGGTTCAGGTGTCCACAGAGCAAGTGTGACAGATACTGCGCCTTTCCCTTCCTGTGAACCAACCAACCAACCAACACAGCAACCTGTGATATCTGCGCTACCCGGCCCCTTCGTACATAAAGAAAACAAACGACAAAATACATCGCCATCAGACGCGCAGAACAAATTCTCATTGCGGCTATCACTGGTGGATTACAGGCTTGGTGAAAATTCCGGTAGATACTTTTCATCATGCAGATTTCCTTTAGATGCATACATACCTGAAACCAAGTGTTTTTCGCATAGTCGAGCGTACGCACTCGGTTGCTAAGGTCGGCCATTCACATCTTGATGCTTGGTGGCCCTAATTGAAGCTTCATGTCGTTGTTGGTCGCGGCTCGCCGAAAGAAACCTGAAAAACCGCGCCTTGCATCTCGGCACGCTTAGAGAGTGGCAACCGTACGCGGCGGGTGTGGATGGCATCGCTTTGCCAAGCCTGTGACGGTCACCGTGCCGGCCGGCGCCGCCAGCCCCCGTGCACTGGCGGCGCCGAGCAACGCCGTCGACGCCTTCCAATGTGTTTCCATCGGTCGCCGCTACGACTTCGCGCATGCGCAGAAAACTCGAGCAAAAGAAGATTGAGGCTTCCGCTCAAATCTTGTTTTTGTTTGATACTAGATGTCCAATGCTTCCATTTGTCAATTTTCTAATGCTCAATTTTCGCACTGCTAAATATAAGGTTAAAGGCACATCATATGGCAGAAGCAGTAATTGCAGTGTGCCTCCCGCACCTGATATCAGATTGCTTGTTCTCTTTACAGCAAAGCATTTTCAACATTTACACCCAGCGGCAATTTCTGCTGCATCCTGCTAAGCTCTAAATAAGCCACGCAGTCTCGACAAGTTAGTTCTGACAGGTGTCACCAACTGCTTTCAGTAAGCTTGCACACCTGTGTTAAAAAAGCAATATTGCATCAATGTCTAAATAGTAGCGACATACTGTACGTGACTGTGTCTGCGCCCGACATATAGTTTTCTTGAAACGTATTGCTTTCTGGACCATTCTCAGTTTCCCAGTTTGTATTTTTTGAAGCTATGTAGGCAACAGCATCAAGCATAGCATTTTTCGAGTTGTGTGAAACTCTAAATGAGCATCAGGTAAAAAAAGAACATGACATATAGCAGCTATGTACCATAAATCATAAGTACACATTATTAGTTCCTCTAGCGTGCAGCTTATATGAAAGGCAAAACTACTTACCACACATAGACAACATAATCAGCACAGCCCTTGCTGGAACATAATGTTTCCACTGTCACTGAAGCCACACTTCATGCTTCCGCTTGGGGTTGACACATGAGTATTTTCTATCAATGCTTAATTGTTAGAGCAGTGTTTTCCTGGCACAACTCCGTCATTGCTGCGATCAACTTGCAGTGAGCAGGAACTGTGTTGTTTTCTTATGAGAACGCACGCTAAGACATTATACATGAAATACTTTTATTCCAAACCAGGGAATGATAAACTAGTTTTCTCTATGACAGTTGCACTGTTCATCTGTGTCCTAATCTTTGAAAAGCTATGACAAACACATAAAGTGGCCCTGCCCTCGCTTTCAGCAAGGATCATAGTGTCATTCAGTGTCAAAGATGTTATCATCAGGAAACGCTAGAATGCATATCAGTCGCGTAGTTCGACATGGAAGACCAGGAGGCATGCTTGAAGATGATGGTAGCAGAGCATATACTTAGAGCATAATATTTATTCACAGTAAAACTGGAAGGACGGAAATTGAATTAACAAAAACAACTAATTTCTGCTACTGAACTGGTTAGGGCCTAAGCACCTAAATGGTTACAACCTAACCATGTTAATGACTAAGTATGGAGTTCAAGCTCAGAATGGAATGAACTAACCTTTCTTCAATCAGTTGTTTAACAAAAAATAAGGGGAGTAATTTCTAGTGTCCGGGCCTACAAGTTAATTCGTACTGTTAGTCTGGTCCTACCCAGGACCACACTATAGGAACTACATCAAAAACAAATACAGCAGCACTTTATCCGGCAAGGTATAGAACCCTCTCCCATTGGAAGGCTGTCTTCCCCCTTGCCTCCTGCACCCTGTCGCCCCATCGACACATGCGTTGCTAGTCAAATTCAATTTCAATTTTATTTCCCAGAATGTTCTGGTCGGCTGCCTGGGCTAAAAGCTGTGAGTAAATAGCCTGATAAGACCTACACAGCCGTTATAAGGCAGGCCAGCATACAATAAACTATTTACACACATATGCATTTTTTTCATGTCTTAAATGCAGCTGACAGGATCACTAATGCAAGTAATGCAATGGAACCATAGGTATATCACAACAGCATCTAAATATCAGTTCTGCAAGCAAAACAAACTAGCAGGATATATTTACAGAATCACTAAAAACAAAAACTGACCGCAGATAGTTCATACTCTAACAACACTTTAAGTGCGAAATTATAACAGAGGCCATGACTAAAAATAAGAGAGAACTTTATACCTATGAAAGATGCCATCGAGTTACATAATTACAAACACTCACGTAGTGCAGCATTAGTGGGCTAATTTATCTCTCTTAATTTGTTTCAAATTGAAGGAAGAGTATATTCTAATCTCTGCAGCCTACAGTCCGTGCAAAAAAACGGTACCAGCCACTTGTCTGTGTTACATGTGTTCACAGATGTCTTTTTTTTTAGCAGGGTGGCATATTTAATCATAGTTCTGAAGCTGGAAGAAAATAATATAACAACAGAACTCGAAATTTATATATATTTTGAATCCTTACTGCATTTTATATCTGGAGAGCTTGTATAGTATGGGCAAGTAACCAAGATTGGCTACATGACGAATGGGTTTCTTTCGAAGGAGATAAATTTTCTCTGTGTTTGTTTGAGTAGTTGTGAGCCAAAATAAAGATCAATAATTCATACATGAGACGAATAATGCATTATATATCTGAAGTTTTATTTTTAAAGGAAGAAAAGTACGGAAATGAGAAATTGCACTTGTCACTGATGAGAGCTCATTAAATCCTGAACATGCGAATCCCAGGTCCACTGATTCTTTCCACTGATGCGCTTTCACGTGTCATTTATGTTTGTATTCTGCCAAGAACAACATAGAAAGTACTGCAAAGTCTCTATAGCCAAACGGGCGAATTGGTGGAACATATTGGATGGAAAAACAGCGCGACAGACAAACACAACAGCAAAGGAACAAAAGACGAGCACTCGTCTTGTGTTCCTTTACTGTCGTGTTCGTCTGTCGCGCTGTTTTTCCATCTAAAAAGCCTCTATGCCCAAGACGATTGAGTGCTCGGAGCAGGAGAGGATGGGAGATTCAATTTTTGGCGCTTTGTACTATGCTAGAGTGATGGTTCAACTGCTTCCTCAGGCACATGGTCACCTCATCGGAAAAGGTGAGGAGAATGTGCATTTCCCATGGCACTCAGTTGTAATGTTACGAAGACACCCCTGCTACAAAGTTCTGTTATTTACCCCTAAATGGCACTCAGGCGTTCAGCCACCCATGCAGTGGCATGAGTGGCTGAACGCCTTTTTAAAATTGGAGGGGGGGGGGTTCACCCATAGTAAAGGAAGTTGCATAGCCGGGTACTATCTGTTTGTGAGTGCAGACCAGCAGAATCACTACTGCACACCAATAACATATTACCTGGAAAAATATTATTGCACTCACCAAAGTTGTTTTACAAATGAACACCAACCTCCATCAGCAGAAGCCATGCAACACTCGTGAAAATCCAAGCACGAAGAAAGGTCAAGCGCACAAACTACGGTGTAAGAACAATCAAGTGAACCTTTTTTGGGCGTATCAAAGCCAACAGCAGAAGGTTTAAAATAATTGAGCTAACTATCTGAACGATATATGAAATGCAGAAGAGGTTGGCAATAAACTAATGAGCTTGTATAAAGACGCATGAAGCCTGCTCTTCTTCATAAATCATATTTAGGTTAAAAAAACCAAGCTTAAGACCATAAGATACAATGTGTGGGGTACGTGAGGTACCCGATAATGTTTAGTTAAGACATTGTCACTGTATGTCCTCAAGATTTAAGTTTTATGTGGAGTGGGGCTTTAATGTACAAAGTTGGGAAGTATTTACAATCATATATAAGCACAATACAGAGCTCCAGGAAGACTAGTTTGGCAGTCTAACAGTTTGTGAACTACCTTACTGAAGGTCAGGTGCCTAAATAAATATTTTCACCTCCTCTCAGCGTCGACTAGAAATGCTCCACAGCCTTTCTGAAGGAACTGTGATTATTTTTGCTCTTAGTACACTTTTACAAGTCTTTATGTTCATAGAATGCAGCACCATCATAGCATAGATTCACAATATACAATGATCTACACTGGAAAAGACAAAGTTGACTATTTTGAGTTGCGTCACCCACCTACCATTCAAATGCTCCATAATTGAATTAAATTTACCAGCTTCATGGGCGCAAAACACTTAGTGATAGGAGACTGGAGTGACGTGATGCTTATCTTGTGTATCGCAACTAAGACAACTTAGTGCGTATTGCAAAATTTTCTTTTGACATTCGAGCAATCGTGGCTATAGTACAGACAGGTTTACTTTTAGGATTCGAGTAATCAATGGATAAATGCCTGATAAGAATTTTGCATGAAATGTGTTTGCACAGACTGTACAAGCATACTTTGTAAAAATTGACAAAGCATCAACTTTTATTTCTTAGTCATGCAATACAGCCCCATGCTACCTCCAAGCTCTAAACTTCTACAAGGTAAAGAGCACCCTTTTCCTCCAATTATAAGGTGTTCTAGTCTTTGGGGGTGTTATTTGGCATACACTAAGTGGCTGAGAAGCAAGCCTTGTTGCCTGGTAAAGATAGTATGTGCGATAATTGCAGTGATGCAATCCTTTTAATATCTGAGTCATTCAAGACAGTGTTCAATGTCACTGACTCGACTGCTTTTGTTCGCCCCCTGCGTCGCATGTGCCACACATAGGCATCCGCCGGTCCTTCTCAGCGAAATAGGTTGATGTGGGGGCAGGTCTTTTCAGCTGCATTGCTAAAAAACACAATTAGAACAATGAAAAAACTATCAGTAAATGAAACGACCGCTATGAGTTATAGAAATTGTATAAACGTAAAAATATGGTGAAGAAAGCCTCTGCAAAACGAGCACTTCACATAGGAGTGGACAACTAAAATTGGTGAAAAACTTGAATTCTTTTGCCAAAGATATTGTCACGTCTCGGTAGAAAACCAAGGAGGGCCTAGCGATAGATGGTCTGGATGGTCGACCAGCACTAGTCTTGCGTTCAAGCTTCTTTCTCTTCCAGGCTCGCGTCTCAGATGTCATCTTATGCGTCGTCTTCTATGCTTCATTTGCCCCTCTCCTCAGAAAGCATCGTTTCAATGAGTATAAAAGGATGTAGGAGGTCAAGGTCAGTCCCAGTTGTACGGCTTCGTACGCACAACGTGGACGACGTCTGCTTGTTGCTGGCGTCGCTTTGATGTCGATACCTCGTCTGGCACCACCTCATAAGTGACGTCCGTTAAACGTCGCTTAACAACATATAGGGGCCGAAGTATCGCCGCAGTAGTGTTTCGGAGAGTCCACGGCGGCGAATAGGCGTCCAGACCCACGCTTTGTCGCCAGGTTCGTACATGAAATGTCTGTGTCTATGATTGTAGCGTCGTGCATCATGCTCTTCACACGCGCTAGTTGTCGAGCTTCCTCTGCGAATTTCTCGGCGTCCTGATCGAGATCATCGGTGTCGGCATTTTCGGCGGTAGTGCGGCAATGTCAATGTTAACAGCGGCGTTAGAAGCACAGGTTGTCGGCAGTTGCGGCAGTGGTGAGGGGTTTGACACTTTTCGGCTGGTTGCAACCTCCCCGCAAGAGGTTGCGGCTGTTAGTTTCCCCTGTGAGCGCTCGGGGACCGCTGTCTGCTAACGTCAGCAAATGCTACGACGCATCGGCGAAGTAAAACGCTTTGTGATGGGGAGGAGCGGCGGCGGAAGCCCCGGATTCGGTTTCCCTGCTGACCGGAGGGTCGTCCTCGATTTGGGCAAAGTCAGCGTTAAAGTGTTGGCGAGCAGAAGCAGGCGGAAAGGCCTGCCCCTCTTCGCGATAGCGGCAGTACCGGTACACGTGGCCAGGTTGTCCGCAGTAGAAACAGAGTGGTCGGCTATCATAACTGCGCCACCTGACAGTTCGGCGTGGTTGAAGTGCCTGGAAGGCGCCCACTGAGGTTCATGGAAGAATCGCGTCTCCTGACGACTCGATGAGCTCGGTGGGGCGTGGTCTGGAGGCGGGCGACGAAGGACTGCGGCACAGCTCTCGCGTTGCGGCTCGTGGTAAGGTGCAGGAACATCGGCCGTGAAGCTGACCGGTTGTGGAGCGTGGTATGGCTCCGAAATAGCTGCCGCGTTGTCGACGGGGTGAGACTGGTTGCATGTTGCAAACGGTGATAAGGCATACCGAATTTCACTCCTGACGGCTTCTACGAGGGCCTGTGATGACTGAGCCTTTGTAGTCGTAATTCGCTGGAGCTTCTCAATGACAATTTCTATAATGAGGTCTCGAAGAGTGGTCCTATCGGTTGCATTCAGCGCTGCCGCAGTCGTCGAAGCACAGTTAACGGGTCGGTTGTACTGGCGGCACCGGTCTTGTAGGGCTCGCTCTATAGCAGTAGCGTTCTTAACGAACTCTCTCACCGTTTTAGGTGGGTTGCGTACTAAACCGGCAAACACCTGTTCTTTGATACCATGCATGAGAGGCCGTAGCTTCCTTGGCTCACTCATATCAGGGTCGGCACAGCGAAAAAGGCGAGCCATGTCTTCCGCAAACATAGGTACGCTCTCATTCGGCTTCTGGATACGCACTTCAAGCAGGCGCAGCACATTGTTTCGTCGGTCAGTTCTCGCAGAATTGTCGACCAGCTGGCAGCGGAAGTCATTCCATGTGGATAAGCTGGCCTCGTGGTTTTCAAACCATGTTCTAGCATTATCCTGAAGGGCAAAATAAACTTTACAAAGCTTCTGGTCTGCGCTCCACTGGTTGATCTTGGCCACTCGCTCAAACTGGTCGAGCCAGTCCTCCACGTCTTCAAACGCTTCCCCGCGAAAGCACTCTGGCCCCTTGGTGTTCTGTAGAGTCACCGGCGTAGGGTTAGGATGCGCCATGGCTTGGGATGTCTGAGGAATTTGGGCGTTTGAGGAGTCGTTCGGCAGATGGTTCTACTCCGGCGCTAGGCCTATAAGGCGGCGGCTAGCACGATGGACAGTCGTGTCGATGTTTGGGATCTGCTGTGGACTGCCGGAAGGAGTCTTATGCATACCCCAGCGCGCACCACCAATGTCACGTCTCGGTAGAACGCCAATGAGGGCCTAGCGATAGATGTTTTGAATGGTCGACCAGAACGAGTCTTGCATTCAAGCTTCTTTCTCTTCCAGGCTCGCGCTTGTCATCTCAGATGTCATCTTTTGTGTCGTCTTCTATGCGTCAATATATAACATCTTACGAAACATGTTTAAAACAACCCAGTCGAAAAATACAACACAAATCTAGCCTGTCGTAAAATGGGACCCTGTTGTCTGTTGTACAATTGTGTGTTGTAAGTTGCGACCCTGTCGTCTGTAGTACTGTTGTCTGTAGTGCTGTTGTCTGTTGTACTGTTGTTGGTCGTAAAATGGGACCGCTGTTTGTAGTACTGTTGTGTGTTGTATGTCGTAACATTGTGTCGTATTGTTATCTGTCGTACATTGAGTATTGTGTCGCGGCATTGTTTTTCCATCGTGCCTCCAGTATTTTCCGTGGCAGTGTACGTCCTAAATCTGTGGCATCTCTTCAATTAAAAAATTTGAAATTTTGCTTTTATTCACATATGACGCTAGAGCAGTGCACACGTGCCTCTACAAGGCATCATGCTTAATTGTGAAATAAAAGCATGCCTTTATGTACGGAGTATAAGTAAGAACTGGGACATAAATGCAAGGCTACTTATCCACTTTATTATTGTCAGCTGGACCTGCCGCAGACCACGACCACCTTTGAACCTGCATGGAAGCAAGGAACACAAAACATAAGAATCAATTTAAAGCCCATAAAGAAGTATAACCTGCTTCCTGATTCTCAAAGCTAGTTAGCACTCATTTAGTCAGCATGCCGACAAAGCATATAATTTTTAATTGACGTATGTTCCAAGGTCAAAGCTGCTAAATGCCTACATTGCTGAAAGAAAAGCAACAAGAAAAACAGGCAAGAGGAGAAAACATTGGAGTAATATTCCACTCAGTATGTTGCGAATTAATCCTCATACCACAAGTGTACTGCTCATAAAAGGCTTCTTCGTCTGCCATAGACAGCAAGGTACTCTGCAATGTTACAATTATGGCGCAACCAATTACTGGATAAAATTCAACAAAATTTTTTATTCCACCATGTTTGTTTCAAAAAGGGTATTTAATTTCTCCCAATTCTCATGCAGTGTCAGCTACAGAATAACTAAATTTTTATTTTCACGAGGTGAAATAACTGGAGAGAAATTCTAAGTGCATCCTTACAATAGTCATTCCTAGTAATTCCGCCACGCCATCGAGTGGCCACGCAAAGCACCCTGGGAAAGCGAAGTGTTGTCACGCTCACGTCTCTCTGACTGTCATTTCTCGGCGTAAGTTTTTTCTGCTATCTTGGCATTCTTGCTGCGCTGCTGCTTCCCGCTGTTTTCTTTTTTATTGTGTCCACCATTCCTTTGCATCGTGTTGCCCGGTTGGATGTTGCATTCTAAATCCATGGATCATCAGTCAACACGAAGTCTGACGTTCGCCCACTGAGGCTCTCCATAGTGGCACACGAATGCGCAGTACGGAAACCCTTCCCCCCTCTGTGCCGTGCATATCTGGAGCCCAGCAGTGGAACACCTTGGAAGGGCGTAGATGGATGCCATGGTCACGACGCGTTCGATGTGGCGGCGTGAACCCCACACGGCAACCTTGGCTTTACATGACATAGTGAAGCTTTTGCTTCAAAAGTCACGGAAAATTGCAAAGACTAGTAGCTAACTATCAAAGCAATCCGGTGCTTGCTGAATTTTGCAAGGAAGTACCACCAATGCACACAAGAAGACACATGACAGCGGAAAGCAGCGGCACAACACGCTAACATTTGCCAGCAGCCGACGCGAGAGGCGATTGCTTCTTCTTCCATTGTGCTTTGCGCAGATCTGCCAGAGCATGGCGCGGCACTTAAATTTGTGGAACTGTGTTATGACGGGCCATTTCTGACTAGTGCGATTGGCTTAGCAAGATGGAGGAATTTGTAAAAACATTATCCAACTCTCCCCATTGGATGGATGCTACATTTAAAAGTCACTGACTGCTGATGAGGCAAGTCTTGGCAAGTTTGAAAAAATCCATGGTTAAGCTTTACTATACAGTTTTTGTTCATGGCAGAGATAATAAACCTGGCGTTGTTTTCTGTTACAAGTTGCCCTGCACTCATCTTAGTTTATAAAAAATATGAGGCATGTATCAACTAAAAAATTGAAATGAATGTGAACCATAAAACTGAAAAGGTTTATTTTTAAAACCTCGGGGCCAGCAAAAATACAAAAAGCTAGAGAATATGCATTTCAGTTTTTTTTCTTCTACCGTGGTTTGACATTCTCCATCACGGGATCTTATCTTGCTCACAACACTCACAAAACTATGTTTTAATGTCTGCGAAACTGTAGCTGGTGTGCGATGGCAGCTCCGAAAGAGCTCAATTCAAAGTCGTGACTACAATCAGCCCATGCTCAAAAAGCCCAGAAATGAGCACAGTACAAAAAAAATGTTGATTCAAAAGCAAATATGCAGGCAAGTTACAGTAAAACCTCGTTACAAGAGACACTCAAGGGACCCGAAAAACATCTCTTGTAACCAAAAATTCTAAAAGCAGCGTGTTTACTGCACATCAGCATATAAATGCATTCACACACATTAACAGGAAATTATTCAGGATAGCTTGAAGAAGTTATTCATACTAGTATGTATTTTTGTGAGTGCAGAGTGTATTCCTTCCCAAATTCTGGAGGTAAAGCACTTCACTTTGCAAGCCTTCTTTTTGCTTTAATACCTTTGAGGCACTCTTACATGCTCGTCACCCTCAGATGATTCACAAAAATGTCTCTTATAACAGTGTCTCTTGTAACGAGATTTAACTGTATTAGCAAAGAAAACTTGAGCGAGCACATCTTAGGCCTGTGATTATGCTTTCTAGGGACTGGCAATGACAAGCATATTAGATTATACATTTCATGCGCAGTGCAGACATTATAGCATTTCAATGTTCTAGCATCTGTAAATGTTAATTTTGGCAGTCTTGGGCTCCAATGCGATGTTATGGAATTCAAAATCTAAGGTTGCTGCATGTTTCCTGACCTGCCGCGCCCCCCCCAAAAAAACAAAATTACCTCCTCCACCTCAAAATATATTCTCACAAACACAGAAGCCATATTTGATGGCACCTCTGTCTGACGATGGGAAAGCGAGTCTATCGACGAGACAGCACAAAAACAACCCTGCTAACATGAATGCCGCAACTACAAAAAACCTCCAAGAGCCGCACAAAAAAAAAGCCAACTAGATATATCTATTAGAAGCATGCAGCACTTAAAACTCAGCGTAGAAGCATTGCTCCACAATCACAAGCCGGCCCTTTTCGCAGTGCGACGCAATAGAAGTGCTGCCTCGTTACAAATGGCCACATTGCTTTAGAGGGATGCTTCACTGCACGGACCGTCGCCTGTACAGTGAAGCATCCTCAAACCGCAACTGTTCAGCATACTCGAAGCGCGGAAAAGCACGTCGATGCAAGAGAAAAATAACGGGTAGGCATTACGATGGCATGACGTCATCTCAAAATAAAATAAAAGGCCAGTGATGCATGCTGCAGTATATGAAACGTCGCAACTGGTCATATCACAACAGAAAGCTTTCCCTGCATATGGCCAAATTTTGCGTCTAGTCGGGGCATTTTGGCGCAATGTGGCGCACATTTAACGAATTTCGCACTTATGGTGCAGCAACATGCAGCTGTACCAATAAGGCGCAGTTGGCGCAGCTGTTACACCCCTGCTGTTGTGCCTCCACTGACTAAAAGTTATGAGTGCCCTTCGGGCACCACTAGATCAGAAATTGGCACAGAAGCCCAAGAAAATTGGCCGAGTATATTGCGATGCTGGCAATATGCATACAACAGCAGAGGCGAATGCAGATTCCAGAGAGAAAACAAGTGTGGCTACCGTATTACTAGGAGGTTTAGTAGATACGAAGGAGCCGGCCCCAGAGGAGAAAGACGAGCATGTGAGTCCACAAGATGGCTCAGAAAACGGCAAGGCCAGTAGCGATAAGATACCAATGTCAAGACCCACTATGTGTTTAGCAGAGGCAGAGCCTGCGGTGCTGTTCCCAACCATAGCTACCACCGCAAAGTTACTTGTAGCTTTAGCAGAGGCAGACATTGTCAATGTCAGAAACACACAGGTGTTATTGCTATCCATCGCAGGGGATTAGAAAGATGAGAGAAATATGCCAGATGATGGCCAGGCCGGCCAGTGGACACAAAAAAATCCTGCCAGTTGAATGTTGCAGTACCAGAGCAGGTGAGCCCTGAAGAAGGCCCCAAGATCATTCGGAATGATCGCCTCCAGCAATGAAAGTGAGATCTGCATTTTGACCACAGCAGGTGCCACGTTAACCAAAGGAGACGTTGAGCAGCCAATGCAAGCGCCAGGAAGAATAAACAGAGGGCAAGAAGCTTGCGGAAATGTTAGTGGTACGTCAGCTATTTCCTTGCTGCTGGAGTTACCACCGATTAGTGGTGACACACTTATCGCCTGGCGGCCATAAAACCTGTGAGCGGGGTCGGGTTTTTGCGGCGCTACTTAACAGAAAGTTAAAGTACTGTGTTTTCCTTTTAGATATGGAAAAGGATGCACTCATAAAGCGAAATCCGGAGTGTGGGCACAGCGCCCGAGAGTCGCTGGCTGGAGCTAATGTGTGTGATATTGTACTCTCACTAGCTTGCCCTGCGTGGTGGCTTCCACAGACGATGGCGAACTTGTGGGGGAACAGCGTGTTGCATGCAGTAAGCTGGGGGGTACCAGAGGGGCGGTGAAGCTGTGTGTGCATCTGTGCTGCACCCCACACACCAATGGCTTGCCTGTCGCTCATGGGTTACTAACATCTTCAGACGAGCGGCACTGTCGAGGGAGCACATTGGTTTGCTTGCCCTACGAAGGGATATTCGCAGTTGGTGAAGGGTATGCCTTCTGAGGCACATTTTAAATTACGGTTCTTAACTTATTGGGAAACTGCAGGCAGCATTTGCTTCTGCAGAGCCGAATTCAGTGTGCATGCGCTGCAACGCGCTGTGAAGAAACACGAATGTTTTCAATTCTCCCCCGAGCGCTCTGATGGCCAGAAGCCTGCTCGTAGGAGTTGGCAGCTCTTAATTTTGTTCTGCAATGTATTCAGTTGTCTGTCAAAGCCTGGCAATAAAAATAAAAGAAAGTGACAAAGGGTGAACATAGACCTCACACCAAACAAGCAAACCGAGGTATTCATACCATTTCTCTAAGCCTGCCTCATGTTCTACGTAAACTCGTCACCAGCAGTGACTGTTGCCAGATGCAGAATTGTTTTCTGCCATTTTTCACAGCTACCTTTTTTATCCCACCCACAAAACAAGTTCCAATATACTCTTAACATTGAGGTTGCTGGCAAAAGTTTAGAAGACTCGACATGAAAAACTGAGCATTACACACTTCAGCACGCAGTTTTCGGGCAAAAAGTTCCCCTTAATCTCGCTCCCATATGTACTTGCACTGCTTCGAGTGGAGGACATATTCTCAAAGAGACCTTGTTGAAGGAAACGCCGAGGGGCGTTCATGAATCTGAATTGGCCCTGGGAAGGAGCAGCTGTTTTCTCCACTCAGTGGAGTGGAGGTGGAGTGTTGAATCGAGGCGCGTTTTTGAATGCAGGTATTAGTAATGTCAACTGATGCAATGTTACTTCATAAGGATCACTGCATTTTGCCTTTGTTTACTGTAGCAGTGCCATGCAAATGACAGCAATGGGCAACACGTCATGTGGGCAGAAGCCATAAATACATTCAGTACTTCCCTATCACACTGAACCGCTGAGTAAGCGTTCTGATAACCTGTTCCCACTGCCTCTCCTTATCAAGACATCCACCAAGCCACGTCTGATGTTTTTACCGGAGCTGAGATACAGGCATGTGAAAGTACTGCTGTGATCGTTTTGGTGTGACTGGCCTAGTGTTCCTTAGCTGATGTCTGGACACAACTGGCCTCGTTAACACGTCATTTTGCTGAAAATGCTCAGCAAACTCGGCAATAAAAAATGCAGCACTTTAAATACAAGGACAGCAGACTGTAAAGTGTGAACAGTCACATTTTTGAGAATGTTGGTTTAAAAATGATTGTTACAGTTCGAAATGTTAGGAAGCAACAAAACACTCACCTCTTCCTTTGGCTTTGAGCAATGCCTGCTGCTTTCAACCACTCCGGAGCCCTGAGCAAGTGCTTCTCTAGAAGTTCGAAGCTGAATTCCTCTTGCATCCTTGGCCACCTCTGCTACACGAAATCCCCCGGGGATGGCCGAGAATTGCTGAAAAATAGTAATACCAATGACTATAAAGTAGTATGAAGACCTGAATAAGGGTAAATGGGGTGCACCTCAGTTCGCAGATGAGCCAACGTTTCGACAAGTGGACTTGTCTTCATCTGGGCAAAGTGATCATCGCTGGCAGGGGTTTAAATATGCTTTTGCTTCCGAAGAAGAAAAGCTGGGGAGGGGAAAGTGGGTGCGAAGAAATTAGGTGTGAAGGAGTGGGGAGGAGAGGATGGGTGAGAAGAAAGTGGGTCATGAAGTGAAAGCAAAAAAGAAAAAAATCTTCAGTATGTATTTATCAGTTTGGAACCAAGGATTCTGTGGCCCGCAAAAGTAAAAGCAGCAGTACAAGGAAAAACTACAATACTGGGTAGGTGGTTAGTCACCACTTAAACTGGTTTGGTACAGATATGCCTTACAAAGGGACAGGCTATGCAAAGGGCCCTGATAAGGCATATATCTAGGGGGACAATTCTTAAAAGGTAGGGGGAGGAAAGGGGGAGTACGGTCACAGGATAATAACCACACAGTGAACCACAACTGACCAAAAAAAAAAATCTGAAGTATGTATCTCAACCTGGAACCAGATTCTGTGGCCTGCAAAAGAAGTAAAAGCGGCAGTACCAGGAAAAACCACTGTACAGGGTAGATGATCAGTCACCACAAATATTCCTGCTGGTTCCAATGTTCTAAATTTATGAATTAGATAAAATTTATGAATTAGATATGCATTGGAACCAGCAGGAATAAATATATCTAAGGGAACGTTAGAATTCCTTAGGTATATTCCCCCTGCATCATAACTATTCAGGAAAACAATGCCACATAGTGTGAATTGTACAGCCTCGTCCACTTCTAGCTAGAACACGGCCACTGCTTTCAAGGTGTCATTGCATCCGACCCGGCCACGCAGTAATCTAAAGTGGCTGGCCATGTGAAGCAGCACATCCGTGTCTCTGTGTGCTTGCATCGCTTTGCATCGATATCTGCCTGCGTCAGATACAATGTTGCTTTAAAAGCAGTGACCGTGTTCTAGCTAGAAGTGGACGACCCTGTACAGTTTATTCACACCACATGTACACACTAATCCCTTTCACAATAGCATAACCTTACATGTTCCTCTAAACACATTTCCTCCTTGTCACTTGTTGCTTGAATTTGTCCTCAAACTTTTTTTGATTAATATATTTTTTTTTATGTCAGTTGTGGTTCTCCCCCCCAACTTTTGTAGAAAAAATTTAAGAATTGTCCCCCTTAGATATATCACTTACCAGGGCCCTTCGCAAAGCCTGTCCCTTTGTAAGGTGTATCTGCACCAAACCCGACTAAGTGGTGACTAATCATCTGCCCGATACTGTGGCTTTTCCTGGTACTGCCGCTTTCACAGGCCACAGGATCTCTGGTTCCAGGTTGAGATACATACTTAAAATAATTTTTTTTTTCTTTCACTTCATAACCCACTTTCTTCTCACCCATCCTCTCCTCCCCACTTTTTCACATCTACTTTCATCAGACCCACTTTCCCCTCCCCAGCTTTTCTTCTTCGGAAGCAAAAGCGTATTTAAACCCCTGCCAGTGATGATCGCTTTGCCCAGACGAAGACAAGTCCACTTGTCGAAACGTTGGCTCATCTGTGAACTGAGGCGTACCCCATTTACCCTTGTTCAGTTCTTCTTCAACCGTGCAAACCCTCTTCTTCCTCTCATTCTACCTATAAAATAGTAAAGCTGTCAAATTCATGCACTCAAAATAAAGCTCTGCTTTGCTCTTTTTAAGGCTCAGTCATCATCAGCGAATTGCTTTTAGCATTTCTGTAAAAGACTACGACATCCAAGTCGTTTCCTGCTTTGCATCCCATAATGCAATGACATCACAGAAACAATGCACACAGCTTTACTGCTTTAGATGTCCTCTCTGAAGAGCAACATGCAAAACAACTTCCTCTAATTTGAAACATTCTGCAGTACTTAAGAAATAGCTTCATGCAAACTATGACGACTTGTGAAAAACTGCTAGTTATTCGTCTGAAGCATTCAAGGGCGCCAAAAAACACAGCACATATGGAAGAAATTGTAAAAGAGTGTGAATAACAAATTACTCTTTTTGCAAAAAAGTATGCGTTATATGCTTTTTGCCACCACATGTGCAAAGAACGCATCAATGCATCAACTGTGGCATAACAGTGAACTTTTAAAATGTTGTGCTGAGCCTTTCACCATGGCAAATAAGTACTGCGGACTCACAGGTTACCTTTCTTGCTAATATAGAAGGCTTCAATAAGTTTCTGCGATTCTGTATTTCTGCTCATAACAGTAGTACACATCCCCACAGCATACCTCATGGGACCTCACAGGACAAGATGCAATGTGCTGTGGTAAATTAGAGACCATTTTCTTTTGCTCAATATTTCACTGAAGTTCCCAGACTCCCTCATTCGCACAGTGCGTAGTTTGTCCTGCACAGGAATGGCTGCTTGAGAGTGAAACTCGTACACTACCATTTCTGCATGTTTCATGAATGACCGTCTATTGTTGGTACCAAAACCTCTTTCGCCTTTTCCGATGTGACAGGAAAGACCACAGCTTCATTGGAGATAAAAAGGGAAGCGGACTGTCATGCATGCTCACAGCAATGTTCAAATTGTGGGACAGCTTAGGTAGATATTGCATAACTGCCAGTCTCGCCTTTTCTCAAGGACCCTGCGCCGCAATGCTGGTTAGGGAAGCTGACGCAAGTATGCTGATAGCAATATTTGAAAAGCAAGTATAAGCAGAGCACTGAGTGCTTAATGAATCAGGTATGCTGGTGTTTTGTTCCACATTAAAAAAGGGGCTCTTTCCAATTGATTTTCAAATGGATAAAATTTAGTGAAAGGAATGAGTGACTGATTTATTTTTTTGTGAATCTGTGATCAGGAAGTCATGTGTCCCCAAGCTCCATTCTAGTTTTCAAATTCAATTGGCTAGGCTGACTTCAGCTGGGGCCCATTGTTTGCTTTTGAAAGGGGTTACAAGACACCCAGAAGTGACGGGCTGTAGAAGTTGGTGCAGATGAGCCTAGAGAAAAGGTGAGACCAGTAGTGACGTACCCGCACATACTATCCCACAATGTAAACAAGGTAGTGAGCAGGCATGACATTCTGCTAGTCTTTTTAGCCCCTCCAAAGCTTGGTTGTCTTTCCTCTGGCTTCATAAAAGGACAACTAAAAGAAAGAGGCTCTGGTAAAAAGCTTCGATGTCCATTCAAGAGATGCGCTGACCGGTCAGTATATGAGTTGCCCTCTCGTTTGCTCATTCCTATATAGTAAAAACTGGGTGTCATGTCACTGAGCAAATCAAGGGACATGAACAGATTGTTGAGCAACATAAAGTGTAGTGCAAACTGCAAAACCATTTCTGATCTTGACTTCATGCTCTTTAATAGCATCAAGATAAATAGTCTGTCAGCAAAAGGTATCAAGCTACCTAAAGATGAGCTGGAAACAGTATTGTGTGACTGGGTTGCAATGAAGAGCTGAAATGATTTTCTTTTCGAGGGCATGTTCTATTCCATACAAATATTGTGCATATGCCAATCACAATTCAAAAGCAGACACATGTAAAAGCCCAGTCACAGCTTGCGAGTTGTAAAGGTATTGCGACAATGTGGGCTTAAAAGGAACAGCTGCTGGCCAATTGCATGCTGCTCGATTCCTTGGAGCTGCTAAGAAATAAGCAGCACCTCGGATGTAATGAATGCTTGTTTCACATCTAGCTTCTAATTACCTAACAGCAAGACCAACTGCCCTTCTAGAAGATAAAGCGTAACAAAAGGAAGCACATAAAAGGAATGATGGGATATACATTTGATATACAAACATGCTGCCCTATAACGTTTTACTGTAATACTGGCAACTCTTGGACATGACGATGCCTTGTGGGATGGTGACCAGTTGGTTACACTTATAATAGCCCATAGGTACAGTTGCCAGTACGGCTATATACAGCGCTCGACCGAGGCGCATTTGGCTGCACCGATGGCATCTAGTGGAAACAACTGGTTTCGAATAGCCTGCATCTGAGCATGGGCTGACATACTGATGGGAGTGCCTTCACGTCTGTGCCTAGTCTGTATGCAGCTTTTACCACTTGTGACTGTTCACAAAGGTGCAGCAGAAACACAAAACAATGTGTAGCTAGAGCATTCAGGCATGCATGTGCTGTATTAAATATTTGTGTGCAGCAACATTAATACACCGCATTCACTTTTCCTAACACTCGTCAAATGTATTATTATTCGTAGTGCAGACATCGTTTCCTTTTGGTACAGAACAACTCCCCAATATGGTTTAGCTTGATATTTAGATAACTGTCACCTACTGTGTCATAAATGTGATGATGACATTAATGGACAAGATAAAACAGCTCAAGGAAGCTCTATCAGTGTGGGGATGCATGATAAATGCACACTATCATAAAAGAAGAATTATTGGCAGATGACATCCATGCAGCCCAAAGTACACTATCTGAGTACTCTAGATTGCCATGCTGATGACTGCACAATCAAGTTGCTCCCTGGTTGCAAATCATAGCCATTTGCATGCCTTTTTGCAGTGTGAGACCTAAATGCTCAGCAAATCCCCCCAGACGCTGGCCATTTTGTGCACTCAGACTAAAAGCAAATACTTTTTGAAAACCCACATGTCATGACGTTATTCATGATTTGTATGTTTTGAATACTTTCATCCGAACTGCTGTCCAGCAAACTGGCAGAACATATTAAAATACTCATTAAGCAGCACAAGAAGGGTTCTCTTTCAATCAGTTCATCCGTTCTGCAAAATTTTAAAACATTTCACATAGATTTTGTGATGTCAACTGTCACGTATTGCTACTGTGAATTACGCACGGCTGCTTCAATGTGCAAAAAAAAAATCTCCGTACTTACGTCTTTTCAAAACTGCCATGACCTGGTAATTGCATGGAAAGCCGCCTCACAGCAGGGCTGCGAGACCTGCCGGTGCTGCTGCTGGCGAGGGCTCCTGCTTTACCTGCATAATGTGACTTCGCGACAAAAAAAAAAAAAAAAGATTACAAGTAGAGCTCTTTGACTATGTTCGGAAACTTCCTTTGAGCCTTCCTGCATACGGCTGACGAAGGGCTTTTCACACTGATTTTGTGATATCAACGGTCACGTATTGCTACTGTGAATTGAGCACGGCCGCTTTTTTGCGTAAAAAAAAATCTCAGTATGTTTCAAACGCACTGTGAACTGGTAATTGCATAGAAAGCGGCTTCACAGCAGGGCTGTGAGACCTGCCGATGTTGCTGTTGGCGAGGGTTACTGCTTGGCTTGCATAATGTTACTTTGCGACAAAAAAAAAAATAGAAGCTCTTTGTATGACTACATTCGGATATTTCCTTTGAGCCTTTCTGCATACGGCTGACAAACAATGCAGGGTTTTCACATTGCTTTTGCGATGTCAACAATGCAAACATGGGAGCCAGTTGGTTGATCATACTGGGGAATACTGTTCTACTTGCTAGACAGGGAACAGGTTCATTCGTGTGTTGTCCTTCACCTGTCCCCCATCTAGCAAGTAGCGCTGTATTCTCCAGTTTGTGATGTCAACGGTCCCTTATTGCTACTGTGAAATAAGCACGGCTGCTTCATTGTGTAAAAAAAAAATCTGAGTACATATGTCTTTTCAAACCCGCTATGAACTGGTAATTGCATGGAAAGTGGCTTCCCAGTAGGGCCATGAGACTCCTGCTTGGCCTGCATAATGTGACTTCGCAAAAAAAAAAGAATTATAAGTGAAGCTCTTTGTATGACGGTTCGGAAACTTCCTTTTAGCCTTTCTGCATATGGCTGACAAACAATGAAGGGCTTTTCACATTGATTTTATAATGTCAACAATGCAAACACGGGGGCCAGTTGGTTGATCATACTGGAGAATACTGCGATACTTGATAGACCGGGGACACGTTCATTCGTGTGTTGTCCTTCACCTGTCCCCCATCTAGCAAGTAGCGCTGTATTCCCCAGTTTGTGATGTCAACGGTCCCTTATTGCTACTGTGAAATAAGCACGGCTGCTTCATTGTGTAAAAAAAAAAAAATCTGAGTACATATGTCTTTTCAAACCCACTATGAACTGGCAAGTGCATGAAAAGTGGCCTCGCAGTAGGGCCATGAGACTCCTGCTTGGCCTGCATAATGTCGCGAAAAAAAAATAGAAGTAAAGCTCTTTGTGTGACTATGTTTGGAAACTTCCCTTGAGCCTTTCTGCATGTCGCTGACAAACATTGAAGGGCTTCCAAATCACAAGGAAACGCAAGAAAACGCGACAAATTTTGAAATGCAAACAGTAGTTCCTCACGCTTTACGAGTCCTACACTACAATCGATGTTTCCGGCATTACCTTGAAACGCACATATTACTTGCGCAAGAGAAAACTAAGCTCCGTTTCCTTTCATTCAGATGTTCATTATTTTACGCTGAACACTGACTTCGGCATTTATATCGAACTGCTAGTAGAAGCACTTTATTGAAAGGAACTGCAAACAGCGATACAAAGGTTCTACCAACACTGGGTTGTGCAAGGTGCACCGAAGAATATAACAAGGACCATCGCTGCGCTACGCAGTTAAATCTAAATGAGGTATCCAGCCACAGATGCTCGCGTACACAACAGTGCATGGCAAGCGTTGCAGCACAGGCAGAACAACTACTATAATGAATGCTTTATCTGCAAATGAAGAGTCGATGACTTGCCTCAAGTGGTTCTTTTCCGCTGCGGTTCGAACCCGGCAGACGCTTGCAGCGTTGAACGTGAACGCATTGCCAGGTGCGGGGCTTCCGCGCTTCTCAAGCGTTTGACGTTTCCGCTATATCAACCAACAACTCCAACCGTATAGAACACTGCACGCTGAACGCACAAAGCAAAGCGCAGCAATCATCGACGAACGCAAACACCGGCTTTAGCGAAGTATTTCAACTTCAAAAACGAACAACTGACATACGACGCCGCCATGCCGCTGTTACTACGCGTCACGCATGGATGGTATTAGCAAAGTAAGTGCAGCAGACTACGTTTCAGCGGCTCCACTCCGCCACTGACGAACAACACGGGGGCGCTAAAGTCACCTAGCAGAATTCGTCAGCAAATGCAGTTTGTAACTGCCAATTTTCAGCGTGCGAGACCATGAAAGTACAAAAAAACTATTTCCGATTTTGTATCCAGCGCGTGACAAGCATTTTAGGTACAGAATTGTTACAAAGTAGACTTTACACAATAGTAAGCTGCGCGCATCTAGTGGCGCTTCAGTCGAAAGTAGATGATCACGGCAGTTTCACTAGTCGTATTAGGCCACTGCAACATTGTGTCTTGACGAAGTTAATGAAATGATGCGATATCTTTGCAAAGGGTAGTATTGTTTTCCATTAAACAAAAATTAAAATATTGTTAGCTATGGCATAAAGCGCAGTGTTCTGGGTCAAATTGTTTGACTAAATTACATAAGAGCTATTTAGCTGCAATAACGAAACTGAAACATTGGCTCCAACTGCCAAACATCTAAGGTGGTGCGAAGGTTGCAGTGCAGTTATCTAGCTGTATTCTGTAGTTTCTACTGCTAAGACCGTTAAAAGGACCTCGTTGTTTTCTTTCTTTCGGCCTTGTTCAGCATTGCGAGCGTCGTTGCTCGAGATTTGTGCTTTTTGATACTTGCGCGTGGCGCTACAACGATGTGCAGCCTTCGTTATGTAGAAAATTATGTCGCAGAGGGGTCATTGCCGCTCGAAATCTTCCGTGCATGTGCTATCTGAGTCGAAACAACCCATAAATCAGCGCCACGAGAGCGCCGCTGAGGCCCAGTGCCCCTAGGCGTGGCACACTAATATTGCATGGTACGCTGCCTTGGGCTCCGCTGGTTATTGGGGAAAATACGCCCTGGCAAAAATGAGAAAAAGATAAATCATAAAGTATCAAAAATAGGCGGAGAAAAGGGCAAGCCAAGTCAGAATTCGAGTCCACTCTCTGACTATCTTGCCAGCCTGGGAGACAAAAGCAAATGAACGAAGAGCTACATTTTTTTTATGGCCAGCAGCACACTTCACATTCGTGGGTTCATGTCTCGAAGTAGATAGTCTGAGGCAGCCGCTATGATAATTAAGATTACCACTGCTCGAACACTGAAGCTGGTTGCCGGCATTCTAGATTGGACACTGATGTGGATCTCTAGGCGCCATGGAGAAATGAATACTTCCTCCGTGCTAGGCGCTCAGAAGCATGGAGTTCCAATTAGTTTAGTCACGCTGTTCTGGAGCTCCGGCGCGAAACCTAATTAAGGTGGAATTCGTGACTATCAAAGCTTTAACCCTGTGCAGGGTCCAGAGACTACTTCGGTCTAAAAATTGATGTGTTATGTGATCGAGAAGTCAGATGCATGGTTTATATATGTTGCCTTTGGAAGACGGAAAGAGCTAAAAAACAGGCAGGATGTGCTGTAGTACAAGTGCTGTGTGCTTTCTTTTCTTGCACACTAGTTTATATTACTAGGTAGTCTATGCTTTCCTTTGTTTCATTCTTTTTGCATTGCTTTCCTAGAATGCACAGTTATATTCACTGCTTTGTCTACCTTGTTTAAAGTCTAAGATTATACAAGCAGTGCATATGACGGTGGTAATTACATCATGAAGACTTTGCCAATTTTTTATAATAGCCTTTCTGATTCATTTCACCTTCCCTATCTTATCCATTTTACTTGTTCGTAGATGTGCTTTCTTAATATATTACTGTTTGGTTCATTTACATGTCCACAATGCAAAGTTTTGTACTGTATAATTAATAATTCATGATTTCGGTTTTTCCTTGTGCATTATTTTTATTATTTAACATGCATTGTTCAATACTTTCTGTAAGTTCATGCTGGCAAAATTAAGTGCCCAGGATGTGTGACTATATAAGAAGTTCGCAGTTTTGCTGTTAGCCATGCAGTGGTCTCAGACCGCTGTTGTCGAGCTGGAAGCTAAACTATTAACTTTTGTGGGGTAATTTACGAAACGAGGTGATTATGTGTACAAACAAGAACAGCCTAGATTGAATTCCACGTATAATATGAGAAGTTTTGTCCTCCATAACAGATGTTAGCCTTTGCTATATGTGCTGTTTTTTGCTCCTGCTTTTACTTTATTTTTCCGCTGTCTGATTTCTTTACACTGTTTACCTCAGTTTACTTTAATTTATAAATTTGCCTTTTCTCATTCCTACTTAAGCGGTGGTAATTATGAGTGCCACACCTGGTGTTTAAGAAATTGAATGATAGTGGCAAGAGCCGCATCCACCTGCCAAATCTGTTAGCCTTTTGCTGCTTGGTGTTTGGTGCCATGCAAACTGTTCATTTAATGGCAATATGTGCTTTGCGCACAACATTGTCTGACATTCACCAATAGAACTGTTTCGTGTTGCTGTATAATTTTGTTTTGGCAAATTCTGTCCTATGTCATCTCATTCAGCTATGCAATAACCTTTGACTTTAATGTTCCATGAATTGAGCCTATAAAAAAAGGTACTTAACAATGAAGCAATTTGGGCACCACATCTTCAAAATAGACTCTCTGCTGATTAGTATAGTTTCTCTACACATCTGCTTGTTTCTCTGAAGGCATCTGCTTCGTTTGTAACAAATATTTTATTTACACATTACGAGGAATTTTGTTTAATAGTGCTGAAAGATGGGCATCTATGCAAAGAGCCACAACACCAATCGCTGGCTTGTGGTGAAAGAAACCATGACTTCGTACAAAAATATGTACAGTGAGTGTGGCGAGTATACCCTAGCTATTATGTACGTTACTGGTGTGCACCAATTATTATGGTTATCTAATATATTATAGTGCAAAGGTGCACACTTGGCAGCACTTTGCATCTCTGTAATATGTGAGAGGTGTTGAAGAGCAAGTTGGTTTGATAACGTCAACTGCTAGTCGCCTGAAATGCTGCATAGATTCTCCGCACATTTTACACAGTCCTTGGTAAATTCTGCATAATTTAATTCTCAACAAGTTATTGTATTTTAGCTTTTCTGTTCAAAATACACAGCCTTTGTTCTTTCATGAAGTAATTGTTTGCTTTCTTTCTCACGAGCATCGCAGTTATAAAAGCTGCAGTCCTCACTGACACATTACCAGAAATAAAAAAATAAAAATGAATTCCGCTTTTTTACCATCTATGCCCTCTTTATAGATTGAGAAATTTCAACTCCTGGCAAACCACTGCTGTTGATAATTTTCTCAATTCGTTTGTTTTAGAGCATAACTAAATAAATGAAACTTGTGCCATTAATGCATGGCAGGTATGTGTTGCATGGATACCATTGCGCTTACTGACATGCAAAATCAGCAAGTGACAACTTCCAATTTGAATGTATGATACCTTAATATCAGTATAAAAAGCTATTTTGTTTTTAGTTAAAAATGAGGCTCTGAATAATTTCTGGAGGTGGCATGATGCATCGCTCAGTCAAAGTCATTGATTACAAAAGTAGAAGATTGGTAGTAATGTCGACAAAAAATGTGTATACCAAAATTATTTGCAGTGGTTGCCCAGCTTATGTTGAGTACAATTTATCTCAAATAGTTTATGTTAAGTGTAAATGTAAGTGTCTAATTGTAGGTCTCACTTACTGCTAGTTGGTTAAATGTGACTAAATTGAGTTTATTGCATTACTAAGTCAAATATCCCTGAATAGCTTATGTCAAGTATATTTGAATGAAACCAACCCTACACTGTGATTATAATTGTTATTGTGTGTATATTGTGATTAGGTATCAACTAAACACATGAAATGATAAATTGTTCGATGGCTTACATTTTTCAGCTATGTGTTTCATTATATATGGCTTACATTGCGTACCATTGTGCTGAACTATTGCAGGTCAAAATTAATTTTCATAGCTAGATAGTAGTGTTTATTATTCGACATTACAGTGCATCAAGTAATATATCTGGAGAGCTTATGTTGAGTATATTTGCACTAGACTAATTGCAAGCCTTAATGAAGTGTCATTGGGTAAATGTGAATAAAAATGGAAGCTCAGGCCATGAAATCATCACGTATGAATGAGTAGCTTATCTCAATATTCACCGGAATTATTGCAGGTTCTTTTTAAAAATAAATTTCATCCTATGAAATAGGAAGTCACATATCATATCATTTAATAGCTTATGTTGAGAGGGCTAATTGTAGGTCTTAATTATGATTTGTTAGCTATTTGGGAAATACATTGTGCTTGTACATCATCAAGTTATATATCATTAGATAACAATTATGCCATGTATATTGGTACTGAAATATATGCTAAGTCTATTAGCATGCAGTGCAGGTAATTGGTTTAATGATAAGAATAAAAATTGAAAATCCTGCTGTATATATCAAATCATACATCTTTGATTAGCTTATATTGAATTCAAATGCACTACATTAATTGCCAGTCTTAAATAGGAATCAATTAGCAAAGTGATGCAATTAACAATTCAACTTTAGCCTCTCAAGTCACATACCATATAAAATTTCTCGAGAAGTACATAATCCAAAATCAAACAATAAACTGGGCATAAACATGTACAAGTAAAATTTAGCATGTTCAACTTGATCAGGTAAAGAAGCAACAAAGGTCACAAAGTACTACTTAAAGCTATGGATTCCCCACAATAAGCTTGGAGACCTAATTACAGCCCCCTAGTAGTGTTTTTTCCATGTTCATTGCAATATACATATTTTAACCTTGCGAGATGGAATACATGTGCATGGCAAGAGCTCTCAAGTACCACACACACACACACCTATAAAGATTGACCCACACATTTTAACATTTGAACTGATAGTTCTCAACTGCATGCATATAATGAAATGTGCTGTTTTCGGGCAACCTTCCATGTGTGCAAGGCAATTGAAATTACGGTTATTTAAAGCTGCTTAATTCAGTAATTATGAAAAAGAAATTTTTTAGGTCGATCATTAGGACATACAACAATCATCATTAATTATTCAATGACCAAATAGACATATGTATATCCTTTTTCTGCTTTATGTTGCACCCCTCCAGAAAGAGTGCATTGAAGTACTGATGGACCCTTTTAAGGGGTGTAAGCAAGCAGCATTGCACCCATAAAATGTTGCATCTATATGTCAAAACACACATATAGATGATGCGAGTTAGACACAGAAATGTACTTTATGGATATGAATTCATAAGCAGTGCAGAACAGACCAGTTTGTTGTACAACTCAATTTGCAGTACAACAGTGTTGCGCTCTGTTGTACTGTGGTTTGTTGTACAACAGACCAGTCTGTAGTACAACACAGCAGTCATTAGTACAACAGAGCAGTCTTGTGTTGTACAACAAAGAGCTCTGTTGTACAACATACATTCCTGTAGTACAACTGGACCGTGTTGTGTTGTATAACAGAAGTTTGTGTCGCACAATACAAAATTATGTCGTACAACAGAAATTTCTGTTGTACAACAGAAATTTCCTGTAGTATTTTTCGACTGGGAACAGATTAAAATAACAATCATATGCTGTTTCACAGTCTAGTAAAAAGGTCTACAACATTAAAGGAGAAGTCGGTCTTCTTATACCATGCTCGAGTTATTAGCGCCGAAATGCATATGAGCATATGTTTCCTCAAGCAGAACTTTTGTATCTTTTGAAATATCTTCCTAGTGGTACTTGAAGCCAATAGAGAACATGTTATATATCATGTAACCAGAAAAGTTCCAAAATCAGAAGCTGGTGCCATAAAGAAAGAAGAACCCTTGCCACCCATCCTACACTAATGTGCCATTCTCCCTTAACCTGAAACCAGGCCAGTGGAAAAGTAATGGGTGAGATACCGTGTAACACATGTTATTGTCCGAATAATTTAGGCGCGCCGATTTAGGCATCCGAATGAGAAAAGCACACACATCCGGGGCGTGTGCCTTGCAACAACTGGTAACTACTGTGTAGGGCGCACAGTAGGGAGCCAAAGGTACCATAATTTCACTGTCACTTCAGTTGTTGAATTACTTTACTGGTTCAAGCATCAAAGGAGCAAGACGAAATTGAGGGTGACGAACCATGCAGGCCATCAGAAAGCATAGTTTTATGGTTTACTTTCCTCTCTGCCCTTATAACAACTTTCTTAGCACATTTTGTTTTTAACCCTTTAACTGGGTTGGAAGTACATCGTCGACAGATAGACACAAGCCAGGCTGGCCGAGCAGCGTGTGAATACGACACAATACGGAATTTATACTAACAAGCTTCTCAATCACAGACTGCCTGAGTCAGCGAAAATTCCCGCGGGCTTCGCTAGAGAAAGAGTTTTTAATATCCGTAGCCTAGATGTAAATACACCCGCGAAAGAGACGACGCAACACGCAAGCTTTTCGAAGGCATCACTTACCAAGCTCGCCCTCTCGAGGAAAGCAACATTATACATGCACGTCACACAGACAATCCGCGTAGCGACAAAACACGCAAACGCAAGACACCTGCGTGCTCAAACTGACGCCGAGCAAATCAAGCGGCACCATTAATCACGAAAGAATTGTTGCACTAGTTCAGTGAAATGCGCTGTTAAATTAAAGTGCCAATTGTGTACAAGCCAAATCTACACTTTCGTTTAAAATAATCCCGACGATCATTCTCGTCATGTAGCTTCATATTTTTCTTGGAAACGAATATATACCGCAGACTGGCGAAATAAAAAGTGTTATACAGCTGATCGCTATCAAAGAGCAGCATCAAGCTCGACGACCGGAGGCTCATAAGATGAGCGTGGTGCCTTCCATTCACGCTGAATAACCGCGACATCGTTGAGATCCTTACCTGTTGTAATATGTAAACATGGTGCAGTGCCAAAGTGCTTCCGTAGAAGCATCGGCGACGCAGTAACACGTATTTTTCTCCACGGTAGATTTCATAAACACTTTCGTCAGCTGATCACTATTTGTTGAGGATCTCCAGCGTTGCCGGCGCCTGAACGTCGGTCTGATAGTCCCTGGGACATTTGGGCATGTCAGAATGAAGCGTAAACCGTCCCAAACGCAACCACGTTTAACAAAATACCGCAGATCTTGTCACAAGCAAGGAACAGAAATACATTTTAAAGGAACGAGTTGCGCTCAGACTTTGATACTGCTGCCATCTTGCCCAGAGGGGCCACACTTCGCAGCGCCCCTGTCGTTAGAGTTGCGAATAGGTTTGAGGGAAAACATAAATGCGCGCAAGCGGTGGCACGTCATGTCGGGTACTCGATATAAGCAAACTGCAATGTGTTTTCGGTGCACTTTTGTTTGTAGCCACTACAAATGAGATGCGGCGACACGCATCCTTCAAGGCCACAATCACTCCTACAGCGCAGGTCAAGTCACATCTGACATGCGGTCCAGCTGTCTACCAACAGCAGCAAACATGACGAAACTGTCTCGGCTCTACGAGACCTACGCTTCGCGACGCTGGCGTCAATCGAAACCACGCTGTCGCGAATTCAGGTTAAGTCATGCTGACATTTGTGCCAGAAGGCGCCAGGCAGATCAATAGCAAAAACTGAGTAATTAAAACTTGCGAAGCTTCTCAGGCACATTATGCTCTCTGTGATCCCTTTTGCAAATGGACCTGAAGCAACAAAATGTAAAACAATGCGAATTTTTCGCAGTCCGTTACCTTGTACCAACTACACTATTGTGATTCCCCACTAGGTTTTGTTTCAGCTTATAAGTGCCTCAGCGTACATGTTACGAATAACATTTTCTGGAAGACTCATATTAACTACGTAACATGCAAAGCCAACCGAATGTATATCTAATCAGTACATCACATCTGTAATAGAAGACCTTGAAGAGGGCGCTACGCTGTGAACAGTCAAGGGAAAGTTGGGCGATCAGTCGTAGAACTTGTGTCAGTACACGCCCGAGCGTCGGAGCGAGCTTCGTCGTCGTTGTCATTCCTGACAGTCAGGCGTTGTACATGGGGGTCGTCGTTTTCTCCAGCACCAGGCGCTGAACATATCAGAGCCGAATACCTAGCTGTTGTATAACGTCCCCTGGGCGGCAAGGCGCCATCCTGGCGGCTCATGGCAATGTGACGATGGCAGTATCTTAGCAAGGTTTCAGGCGGTTTCTGTGTACTATTTCACGGTTGTGGCGAAGGTGGTCAGTGGATAACGTAAGGGGTTCGATGTGGTAGTAGACGGGAGATGTTTGCTTGGCAATACGGTAGGGGCTTTGATACTTGCTCAGAAGTTTTGATGAAAGGCCGGGACTGGAGGAAGGTACCCATAGTCAGACCAAAGAGCCTGTATGGTAAGAAGTGCAGATTGATCTCGGGTGGTTTTCTGCTGTTGCTGGGTGTGAGAAGCGAAGGACCGGGCAAGCTGGCGGTATTCTTCAGCATAAGTTGAAGCTTGTGAAATAGTAGTGAATTCGGAAGAATCCGGTCGGTAAGGGAGAGTGGTGTGTATGGTACAAGAGGGCTCACGACCGTACAGGAGGAAGTAGGGCGAGAATCAATGGTTGCTTGAGTGCAGAGTTATAAGCGAAGGTGACGAATGGAAGAACGCGGTCCCAGTTGGAGTGGTCGGAAGCGACATACATTGCCAGCATGTCACCAATGATGGGGTTAAAACGTTTAAACATTCCATTTGTTTGCGGATGGGACGCGAAGGTGGCTCGGTGAACTATTTTGCATTCTCTAAGAACTGCTTTGACAACTTCAGAAAGAAAGGCAAGCCTCTGTCACTCAGCAATTCTTTGGGAGCCCCGTGGCAAAGAATGGTATTGTCACGCGCCTTCGCAGAAAGTCGAAGGAAGATGTAGAGGAACGGTTGGGTAGATCGTTGAAGAAGAAAGAACAAGGGCAGAGGGACGTTTGTACGCTTCGCCACAGTCCTGTTTGGACCGATCCCTGTAAATAAATTCCCCGTGCGTACAAAACACGTAACATCTTGGTGGAGGTGCATGGATGCGACTACAGAGCGTTCCAGCTACCAAAGACGCCGTAGATTGGCTGGATTACATCCAATGCCATCGAACATGTCTGAAGATGGCAGTACCGAGCAGCCAGGACCATCCACGGCGAACAACTGGCCCAATTATCGAGAGCCCCGTACATTCTCTGGGAAACCTGAGGAGATGTTGATGAGTGGCTAAAACACTATGAAAAAGTGAATAAATATAATCGCTGGAACGCCGCTACTAAGCTGGCTAACGTGTTTTTTCTTGCCGCCCCTGCCTTTGACTGGTTCGATAATCACGAGGATTCATTAAGTACATGGGCTATTTTTCAAGCGAGATTAAGAAAAATTTTAGTGATGAACCTGCAAAGAAGAAGAAGCGCGCTGAACAAACTTTGCTTCACCGAGCCTAAGTACTAGGAAAAACTTGTATGGCATACATTGAACTCAACTCAAAGCTATGCAAGCTGGTCAATCCCACAATGCTTGAAGACAAAGTCGGCCACCTCCTGAAAGGAATAGCGGAAGACGTCTATAATTTTTTTATTAGCAAAGAGAGCCTGAGCACCACTGCTGATGTTATAAAGCGTTGTAGAACATTTGAGGCTCTCAAGCTGCGACGAATTACACCTAAATTCGGAAGACTGGCCAATGTCATCTCTGCAGCCAGTGCTGAAGCCTGTCCTTCAGTTTCAATGGCTGATATGATACAAGATTGTACGCGAGGAATTGTCAAGATACGGGGACACCATCTGTGGTGAAGAATATGTGCGGCAGAGTTGAGCACAGCCGGCTAATGTTGCCGTCCTGTCCACTCCGTGGGTTCAACCTAGCGGCGCATCGCATATGGACGACCGCCGAAGCTCTACTCAACGTTATAAGCACCAGCCGACGGTAAGGAGGCCCGCGCCTACTCTAGAAACGTGGTTCGTCAGCAGCGAGAGCCTGTCTGCAGCCAACGTCGAGGCTATAATTTAAGGGATTTGGAGCCAGCACGCTTGCCGACATGCGCCTCACGCTACTGTTGCACATGCAGGTCATTTTTTACGCTCGGAACCTCGGCTGAGCTTGGCCCGACCGGACAAGCGATGTCTTCTTGACTCATCAAGCCTTTTTCATCGGCCGTGCACGGTTGGGAGGCCACCGCCGTGTCGTCTATCGTCGACAAGAGCGGATCACCGGTTATCAACGTTTCCAAGCTTTACCAAGGTAGCTTTACGCGGACACTGATTTCCTTGTCGGCGACTCGCCAATCTTCTTCGAGCAACGTAAGGAACCACGTGACAACAAGCAAACCTACTTAAACCCGCTGCACTTTGGCTTTGTTGGATTTGGAGACATGCGCCTCACGCCACTGTTGCACATGCAGGTTAGTTACCGTTACCCTATTGTAATACGAGAACGTTTGTCTGCATTGCCGGCTCCACCCATGTTAAGTGCTTCTGTTTGTCGTTGCAGACGAGTACACAGATTTGTATGTTGCCAGCATTTTTCGCCTGATTGTGAATCGGGTGTTGTACCTGGTGCTCCTACTGCTACTTTCCAGAGATATTGAGCTCAATCCTGGCCCTCTGAGTGAAAGTCAGGTGGAACTGCTCTAGAGTTTACAAAGCGGTCAGGCAGCTATTATGGCTAAGTTAGATACCATTGACGAGAGGGTCACTAAGCATGAAGCCATCATAGGGGATATAAACAGTAAACTCGATAATGCTAGTGGACAGATTGACGCTCTTGACAAATTGGTTAGTGAACAGGGAAATGTTATTAAACGCTAGACGCGAGAAGTAAAGGATTTGCACAGCAAGAATACCGATCTTGAAAATCGAAGTCTTAGGCTAAACCTTGTTTTCTATGATGTAAAAGACAGCAACCAATCAGAAACATGGGAAGAATTAGATAACCTAATCGAAAGCATCTGTCAGTCAAAGCTAGGGATTGAATTGCAAACACTGCAAAAGGTGCACTGTGTCGAGCGTTACGATGATAACACTGTGCGACCGATAATAGCGAATTTTGCCTCCTATAAAGAAAAACGAGAAGTCATGCGTTGCGCGAGAGCGTTTAAGGGTGCGGGAGCGGAAGCGACTGTGAGAATATGCAAAACTAAAGAGGCTGACAAAATCAAGATAAACCTAAACTATGACAAACATATTCTGAACGGACAAGGCTTTTACGTGGGACAACGAAGAACAGGTGGTTGTTTTAGCCATGAAACGATGACGCCGCATTCATCCAAGGAAAGTCCTTCAACGAGATTCAATTAAATAAAACAGCGCAAGGAACGGGACGAAACACGAAGAAAGGGAGACAAAGACACAGGCTCTGTGTCTTTGTCTCCATTCCTTCGTGTTTCGTCCCGTTCCTTGCGCTGTTTTATTTAATTATGCAGTGCCAACTAGCCCGCCATCTTGCACTTCTGAGATTTAATTGCCGTAATTGTGAACTGCAGAAGCATTGTAAATAAAGTTGAGTTTGCTAGTTTTCTGGAGTCTGTAAATGCAGTCATATTATTTGGTACTGAGTCATGGATAGATGCATCAATTCGTGATAGCGAGGTGTTTCCTAAAGAATTTGTTGCTTACCGCAAAGACAGATCCCGCTCTGGCAGGGGCGTCTTTCTGTTGGTACATTCTTCTTTAAGATCATCATTACTAGATGTCAATTACAACGATATTGAATCAATATGGTGTACACTTACGCTACACGACAACTCGTCATACGCTGTCGGATCATTTTATCGCCCACCCGGTTTTGATCCGAGCATGTTGCAATCACTTTATGAAATTATTTCCGAGGTTTCTAAAAACCCGATATTGCTCGGGGGTGATTTCAATCTGCCGGATCTGCACTGGGGTGATGGCGTGTGTGTAACCACAGCAGGTTGCGGAATCAATGAGAAATGAAGAGTAGCATAGATACATTTGGCCTATTACTGTACGTTCAAGAACCAACTAGGGGTAAAATTATTTTAGATCTTTTCTTCACCAACTCTCCAGATCAGGTTAATGCTGTTCATGTTAGTCCAGGCATTAGTGATCATCATGCGGTCATTGCATGAGTAAAAGCATCACATAATAGACAAAAGAAATGTGAGTCAAGCCGAATCTTTTTTTTTTACGGGAAAGGTGATTATGCTAGACTGTGCGAAAATTACTCGATCACTTGCCCATTTTTGAGTGCTTATATGAGTGAGATATTCATGAATTATGGCGCTGATTTTAGTAAAATGTTTTTGAACTGAGGGATGCTCACGTGCCAAATATAGATTCGGCTAGATTGAAGAAACGTAGAAAGCCGTGGGTGACTGCTTGTTTGATAAAGATAATAAGGAAAAGAAGGCGTGCGTACCTCAAGTTTAAAAGAACAAAATGTGAAGATCACCTTGGCAGATTACTTGAGCTAACGCGTGAGCAAAAGCAAAAACTTAAAACTGCGAACGAAGAGTACTTTGAAATGCTGGACGTTAAAATGAAGTAAAAACCCTAAACTCTTTTGGCATTACTGAAGGGAGTGTGGATCAGATTCATTTCGGCGTAGGTGGTATCGTTTATAATCGACAGGTCATTTCAGGTGATGCAGAAACGGCAACGTGTTTTAGTACTGACTGCAAATCTGTTTTCCTATCTAAGGATATCCTAAGTCCCTAACAATACACAAGTTATGAGCCAACAATGCAGCCAGTTGAAATAAGTGTAAGAGGGATTCAAGCGCTCTTATAGGATATAGATGAATCAAAGGCCTGTGGTCCAGACGGCATATCGCCCCGTTTGCTTTTAAAGAACTGTGCTCATCTTATTTCACAGCATTTATATCTAATTTGTAAAATCTTTGGATACACTTCTTTTACCAGACTGGAAAATAGCCTATGTTGTCCTAATTCACAAAGGCAGAGCCAGAAAGGATGTGTCAAATTACAGGCCTATTTCTCTAACATCAGTTTCATGCAAAATTTGGAGCACATCTTATGCACCGAAATAATGAACCAGCTAGTAACGAATAATTTGCTAATAAAGGAACAGCATGGGTTCCGCAAAGGCTTATCATGTATTACTCAACTTGACGAATTTTACCATGAACTTGTATCTGAAGTTGACCGCGGGGGCCAAACAGACTGCATATTTCTAGATTTTCGGAAAGCGATTGACACTGTGTCACACCCACTCCTTCTCTATAAACTAAAAATGGTAGATCTGAATGCAGCTGCAATAAAATGGATTCAGAATTATTTTGCTCGACCGCCGCCAACGTGTAGTCCTGAACGGCAAATGCTCAGATTATGTTGATATGACATCGAGGGTCCCGCAGGGGTCGGTCCTGGAGCCACTCCTGTTCTTAATTTTTATAAATGATATTTCATTCGGCATCTCCTCAAGAATACGTCTGTTTACAGATGACTGTGTTTTGTACAAGAAAATTAACAATGCCAATGATGTTGCTCAACTCCAGACTGACTTAGGACTTATCCACGATTGGTGTCTTAAGTGAAAAATGTCTTTGAATACGGAGCAATAAGCTCATCTTTGTTTTTCACGGAAAAAAATCAATGTCCAAGCTCAGTATCGTATAAGCAATGAATTGATCAGCCAGAAATGTACATACAGATACTGAGGTGTTATACTGACAAATGACTGTTTCTGGAATGCTCATGTCGACCATGTGGTTACCAAAGCAGGTAGAGCACTAAATTTTATACAGCGAAGATTAAGGGGTTCGCAGCCAAACCTCAAGAAAACTGATTTTCTCGCTTGTGCTCGACTCATCATGGAATATGCGTGTATTGTATGGGACCCTGCACATCACGTATTAATTGACAAACTCGAGAAAATTCGTAATAAAGCAGCAAGGTTCGTCTTAGGGAGGTATGGGCGAAGGGATAGTTGTACAGCAATGAAAGAAGAATTGCAGTGGGAACCACTCGCTTTCCGTAGAAGAAAGTTGAGCCTAAAATTGCTGTACTAAAAAATTCACGGAAAAACGGGGATTTATTTTGAAAGTTAGTTAAAACAGCCATTTTACATTTCTAAACGACATGACCACTCTCTCAAAATTAGAGAGTACCGTACCAAGACGAACCTTTTTGCAAATTCATGTGTGACGCCGCCACCCCAGCGCCCGCGCAGGTCACCTTCCCCTAGACGTCGTTCTTCCCCTCCGCCTAAGGGAAACTAAGAGGCACGGCCGATGGAGGTGAGGCCGCCGGCGAGTCGATGACGTTCATACTTCTACCCGTGTTCATGTTATAGAACAAATTGGAAATATTTGTTGATGGTGTGAAAACCATGGCTCTTGTGGACACTGGTGCTACAGTATGAGTTTTAAGAACCGTTTAGGTAGGAAAGTAACGTTCAGTGGTGACCGTGCAGTGTTCTTCCGTGTTGTCGGTGGTGAACTTTTAGTTCCTCTTGGTGTTTGTGCTTCGGAAGTTGTTATTGGCGGCCTCAAGTTTCGAGTAGAATTTGCAGTGCTGCCTCGGTCAAAACATGATTTGATTCTTGGAAATGATTTTCTGCAAGAGTGTGGCGAAACTTTAGACTGTGGCACGGGAAAGATTGATTTGAATAATTCGCTACTTTCGGTTCTTGTGGATGACTCGACACCTGATTTTGGAGCATTTCCTGTGGAAGAAGACACAATTGTGCCAGCGTTACCTGCAGCATTCGTGCGCGTTTTCTTTATTCGCAAACGGTGCGAATCTTTTGAAGCTTGAGTAGAACCTACGAGACTCACCTGCTCTACGAAGAGTATCCTTGTGCCTCGTTGCGTCGTTCCCGCGACTAAAGGCCGCACTGACCTGTGGACAGTGAACCACTGTGAACAGCCAGCTGTGTTGCCTCGGGGCCTAAAGCTCGCGCAGAAGGCGTATCCTGCTCCGTCGCGGCGTTAAAAAGCTCTGACACTGAGCAGCAGGGGCAACCAGGCATGGAGACCAAAGTTAAGGCTATGACTATTGTCTCTTTCTATAACTTAGTGTCGCATTCTAGTGGAACTACTACTGAAACACGTGACAGCCCTATTCCAAAAATCAGCGTCTCCAGTGCGAAACCAGTAAGATTTTCGCACTGGTTTTGCACTGCATCTGCTGGGAACGCTGGAGGTCTGTGATATTCACTGGAGCAGTAACGGGAAGACACTTGCTGCACTGGTGCGATGGGAGAAAAACGCTGGGATTAGACTTTTGACGCTGGGTGTGTCACTGGCATCCGCGATGCACTGGGAGGAGCGCTGTATGTGCGCTGGGGCCGCACTGGTCCCAGTGCCCCAGTGTAGCAGGTGCGGCCTGCGGCGTCAGCCGGAGTATCATCCCTCAGGCGCCAACAGGGCAACAGCGTACTTTCAATCGACCAGCGGGGGGCATATGAAAAATATGGTTAAAGCAAGCGCTTTTTGCTGCGAAGTCGTTGCGCATTTGTAAGAAAACAAAGGCAGTATCTTTTTTCTAGAGTTTCCATGTTTCCATACGTCGTTTCGAGCATTTCGAGAGAGACAACGACCGCCGCGCCTCGATCTCATGACACACTGGCGATTAACGCACAACTAAAGCTGGAATTGAATAATGTGGGCTACCATGCATAACCAGCTTCACAGCTGATCTTAATGGCACTCTAACACAATGATTAGTGCCAAAATGTTCAATGCGGGTTCAATCGCAGGCGAGCGTAGCCTGCACCACGGCCCAGTATAAACAGCAGAAAGAAAAACTAAAACCAGGAAGGTGGTAGTTTACCGAGCGATGGGCCCGTGAGAGAAAAGGCAACAACATACAGCGCTTGTAATACATAATATTTGGCGTAATTCTCAAGCTTTTGCGCTCCTTCTTACTGTGCGGTTCAAGCAGCCGAGCCCTCGGTCGTCGCAACGCTACCCGCAATGTTTACACACAAATAAGGTTTAGTTACACGCAGTTAGGGTCATCGCTGCGGCGCTTGCCGGTATTGAAGCTTGCTTCTACTAAAGCTACGTGTTCAGCGAAAATTACGCCCACGGTAGCAGAGCACCACCCAAGAGCCGGCGTGGGTAAATTTGCCAGCGATGTCAAAGTTCACATGTTAAAATGATTCGAGTGCACAAAATAGCGCGCATAGGCACCCAGAACATTAGTTTCAAGTCTTGAGAGCAGACAGCAAGCTAAAATGATCAAGAAGTTGCAATTATTAGAGCGGTAGCAATGGGGCCTGTAGACTGCGAAACATGAAGTCCCAACCTTATAAATGCGGGTCATGACATAAACTGCAGAAATTAAAAAAAAATTCAGTTCTCGGCGTGGGCGGCTGAGCCTGAAAATGTTGCTTGCTGGAAACAGCGCATCGGCCGTTGGCCGAGGTGTTTCGACTCCTCAGGATACTACCGAAACGTACAAAGTTGTCCTTCCACGCCTGCCCACCGGTAATGTTGTCCTTAATACCGTTTTCCTGCATGCCGACCTTAAGGGTCGCCCTTACCGAGCACCTGACTTTCGAGACGCACTTGCACAGATTTTGGACTTCCGGGAAACTTTGTGCATTGGTCAATACCAAATGAGCCATGTGTGGATGGTTACCTGTGAGAGTAGTTCTTCAAAGCAGAAGCTAATTAACAAAGCAGAGTTCCCTGTGAAAGGACTTCGGTGCATGGTGCTCGACCCGGATACAAAGAATGTCAAGGTTAAGCTCCTTTGGCTTCCCCGCTATATGGAGAACCGGAGGATTTTGGAAGCTTTCGAGCCTTATGGAACGATTCAATATGTGGAGCGTGAAAAGTGGCGGTGCCCAGGGATGGAGCACATGGAAACGGCGAACCGTGAAATCTCCCTCACGCTCAAGGACGGAGTTTCAGCAAGTAGAATTCCCGACACTCTTAATGTTTATGGGGTGCAGGCATTAGTTCTTATCCCAAGGAGACCTCCACTGTGTCTTCGATGCAGCCGGGTAGGACATGTACGGCGTCAGTGCCGCACGCCTCGATGCACCCAGTGCCGGGGCTTTGGCCTTACTGTGGAGAACTGTGTATTAAGTTATGCCGATAGACTGCGTCAAGGCCAGTGGTCACGAGAAGATGACGTGGCGTCCGAACATATCATGGATGTGTCTGAGGTTGTTGATGTAACTGGTGAGTTAAGTCGTGAACCTCAAATTGATGAGGACCAGAAGCCTTCTGCACCTCACATCAACACAGAAGAATCTGCAGTGACTGGCCATCAAGAACCAGCGTCTCCACAGCCAAAACCGCCGGACCCGGGCCCGCCTGTGAGTGCCACTCAGAGTGCTGCGCTTGCTGCCCAAGAACCACCTGTAGTTGAAGGACGCCTGGATATGCCTCCTGTGGAGCCAATGGAGAAGATACTGCCAGTGGATGCTTGCCTATCTTCCTTCGTCGTTGATTCTCCTTCGTCGTTGGAGGGTAACAGTGAGCCGTCTGTGGCGCCGATCTCTGGTTCGTACGGTTCTCTGTCGGCTGTCAGTGTGGCAGCGAGCGATGTGCTACAATCAGGTTCGTGGGCCGAAGCCTTGAGTGTCTCAGAGGAGGACATGGACAACAAAGTGCCTTTGAAGCGTCCCGCAGATGATGAGGTGTGTATCGATGGTGCTGGCCAGAAGGCACACTGTGTAGAGGCCACAGGAAGGGTGCCTTTAAAGAGGAGGGCGATGTCTGCCCGAAAGGCCGCCAATTTGCAGGTGGGCCACCGCATTCCAGGGGATGGTGTTTAAAAGGACTAGTACCAAAAATGGCTAGCGTCGCAGCATATCAAGTCGCTACCCTTAACGTCAGGGGTATGCGTAATCGTCGGAGACAGCAGCAGTTAAGACATCTGTTAAAGAAATGAAGTGTGTCTGTAGCAGCAATTCAGGAAACAAAGTTGTCCTCCGATGAAGAGACGGAAGCTGCTCTTGAGCCGTTTTTGCCGGCATATAACATTATTGTTAGCCACGCTAGAGGCTTGTCCGGAGGGTGTATGCTATTCCTGGCCAAAACGCTGGAGATGAAAGCCATGTCTTATTGCATAGATGACGAGGGGCGACTTATATGCTGTGACCTCGCAATCTCAGGTGTGCAGTGGCGAATTATTTGTGTTTACGCCCCTTTAAAACAGCGAGACAGAATGCATTTTTTTCTTTCATTAGTTCACCATTTGTGCACAGATCGCAAAATTATATTGTCGGGAAATTTTAATTGTGTTTGTAGGGATGAGGACCGATCAGCAGTATGTAAGAGATGTGACCCTAGTACTGCATTACTTAACGATTTGGCTTGTGAATACAACCTTGTGGATGTGGGGCAGGAAAAAGGCGACAGTATTCATTTCACTCATTTTCAGTTCTCTAATGAGCGCCTTGACAGAATTTGTTCTGCAGACACGTTAGCAAATGTGTTTGGTCACTGGGTGCGGCCCATCTCCTTCAGTGGCCATTGTATGGTGTCCCTTCAGGTAGGGAGGTACAGTTGGCAGATACTTCACCCTCGGTGGGAGTTGTGGAAGATGAATAACTGTCTGCTCTCAGATGAAATCTTTAAGCGTGCTGTACCTACTTATTTGAAAGACACATGGTCAGGCCATGATCGGTCAGTTTTCCAAAAATGGGACTTGTTTAAACAGGAAACCAAAAACTTGGCAATTGAAGCCTCTGCAAGAATCGCGTTCCTAAAGAGACACCACCTTCGTGAGCTTGGGCGCACTCTAACTGAGCTACATGAGTTAGAGAAGGTTAGCCTGGGTGCCTATGTTGAAGAAATTAATAACGTAAAGGCAGAGCTTCAACGATTTGCGACGGAAAAATACAAGGGGGCCGTAATAAGATCTAGGACTCGAAGGTTTCTTGACCAGCAACCTTCACGTCGGGCCCTCAGTGATGAAAGAAAGAATGCTCTTACGAAGGAAATATTGGAAATTCAGTATGGTGATTGCACATATAGTGATGCTCCTAGTATTCTTGCTGCTTTCTATGATTATTATCGAAAGCTGTTCGGCAGTTGTAAACATCCAAATCAGGGTTTCGATTATAATTCCTTACTTCAGAACTTTCCTCGACTAGACGATGAGAAGTGTGCTGTAGTAGAGGGACCCATCACTTTGGACGAAATTTAATCAGCCATTTCAGACCTTCAGAACCAGAAATCTCCTGGCCCAGATGGTATTACTAGCGAATTTTATAAAACATTTTCGCCTCGCCTAACGCCTGTTTTGATGGAAGTACTTCAAGCATCTTATGATGTGGGTTTCCTGCCTCCCACTTTCTATTCAGGCCACACAATACTAATTCCCAAAAGCAAAGATACTAATCGGTCGAAAACTGTTGAAGGATATCGTCCAATTTCCCTCTGTAATGTTGGTTACAAAATTTTTGCCAAGATCCTTTGTTCTCGTTTTCAGCTGGTTATCATGGACTTGATAGGTTCGCATCAGGTATGTGGTATCAGAAGACGTAGTATTCAAACACATATCCATATTGCACGTTCAGTAATTGAGACAGTATCAGATGAGACAGGCCAAGTAGCTCTGATTCAAATTGACCTGGCGAAGGCGTTTGATAAAGTTCGGCACAATTTCTGGTTCGCGGTCTTGAAGAATGCAAACACTGGTGACGTTTTGCTCAAATGAATAAGGCTGTGCTATATGAACACGTACACAAGACTAATTGTTAATTAGTAGCTAACGAAACCAATACCACTGGAATCATGTGTTCGTCAAGAATGTCCACTGTCTCCACTGTTGTTTGGCTTATATCTGGAACCCCTCTGTCTCAGGATAATTAACAGTGCAGCCAACCGTGCTTTCTCTCTGGCTCAATGTGAAAAGATTTTAGCGTGCGCGGACGATATCGCCCTCTTTTGTTCTGACAGAAAGAGTGTACTTGAGGCTCTACACTTGACTGAACAGTTCTGCTATGTATCAGGCGCGGCCCTTAATGTAGATAAATCCAATGGTTTTTGGTTGGGACACTGGGGCACTAGACCAAGCCAGTTTGGAGGCATATGTTGGGACTGTAGTCCTCTTCAGTGCCTAGGGGTTCCGCTGTACCAAGTTCGTAACAGCGCAGCCTACTGGGATTCACAAACCGTACCTATGCGGCGACAAACGCGGGCTTGGATGGGTAGGGAACTGTCAGTGTTTGCTAGGGCACAGGTCTGTAACATATTTTTGTTTGCAATGCTTGCGTATGTCCTTCAAGTCCTGCATTGTGCAAGAAGGAAAGTACAAGTTATACACAGAATATTTGCAACATTTGTGTGGCGCTCTCAATGGGAGCCCATGCGGCGTGACAACTTGTTTCTTCCCTTAGAGTCTGCTGGTGTGGGCCTTGTTCACTTGTTTGCGCACCAACTTGTTTCCCGTTTTTTTCTTTTTCAAATCGGCAAACCATCCGTTTCTTGTAACTGTGCTCATTAGGCGTCTTAGTCCACATTTGCTTATTCGCACCAACTGGGCAGGCTCGTGAGGGGCGTCTATGGGGATTCCTTAAGGAGGTTGCTGACACTTTCAATTTTCTCACTGTGCGTTTCTCTGTAGATTACCTGTATAGCCTCTCGAGAAAGCAGATGACCCAGGCTCTCACTGAGTCTTTGTTCCCTACACCGTTGTATCGGCGGCCTTATCTGGGGTTTTTGGACACCACTGTTCTAAAGCCTGTTAGGCAAATGTGCATTCAGGCAGCTGCAAAAACGTTCTTTTTCAAATTACACACAGCGACGTTGACTGTGAAGGCATTTCTTCACAATAAGGAGATGTTTGTGCCCTTGTCGGTAAATTGTCGACTCTGTAACGTGCCTGAGACAATTGGTCATTGCTTTATTCTGTGCTGTGATGGTATGTTCTTTTGGGACATACTACAAAGAACTCTTAAAAAGGACATTGAAAGTACGCCTAATACTATTAGATTTTTGCCTCCTGACAAAAACTCTGTCGTGCCTTACGATCTATTTGTGTTGATGGGACTCTTCAGCCTTTAAAAAAGCAGCATGATCGGCAGGCTGTCAGAGCCACCAAGATCGTCCAAATCCGTGTTTCGGGAGCAGTGTGCTTTGGTGAGAATTGTATATGCTGCACGTGAAGTACCTCCAAACTGGATGCCGTATCTAGACGCATGTGTTTGTCTCCCAGACTTTTGATGTTCTTATGATTGTGCACTGTCGGGCTGGGGATATGACGGGCTCGTATTAAGCAGCCCGGTAACTTTAGACATGGACATGTTTAGGTAAGTGGAGTTGTTCCTTTTTTACGCAAGTTTTTCCATGCAATAAAGAAAAAAAAACTTATCGGCGTGGCCGAGTGGTTAGCATGCTGAGCTAGTGTTTGATATTTGCCTGGAAACTATGTTCGAGGCGCACTTGGTGCAATAATTGTTTTTCTTTTTTTACTTTTTTTTGTACCTAACTTGTTTCGTTACTTTTGATTTTTAAATTTTTATCCCGCACCTTTTTTTCTCCGGGCGAACAGTGCCGCCAGTGCGGAGCGCCCCAGTATGCGGCGTCCCAGTGCGCCGAGTTTCCAGCGTCATACTGGGACCATAATTAATTATGGCGCTGGGGCGCTGGCACCTAGTGGCACTGGATTTTGCAATAGGGTGTGTACGACTTTGTAAAGCATGACTCAAAGCCACTGCCTACGTGTCATATTCATCACACGTTCAACACCGGGTCTGCACCTGCAATCGCACCTCCCATTCGCACCTCCCATTCACATTTTTGTATATTAATATATCTTCATTCCTAGATATTTTGGTACAGAAACCGCTGATCTTACATGAAATGATCGGTTCTAGTCAATTTATCTGATATTTTGCAACTTACTTGTATGTTTAAAATAAGTGCAGTTTTGTTGTTTGTTGTTGTTGTTCTCCTATTTTAGTTCCTTCAATTCAGTTCCACAGTACCATTTGTTGCTTTGCCCTTCCCCTCTAGAATGCTCTTGTAACCCCTGAGGGTTAAAAAAAACGAAAAATAAGCTTCATGCGAGCAATTATACTAACAAGCTAACATTGTTATGAAAACTTCTCGTTGAACAAATGAAACCAATGCGCATTTTTACGGGAAGATGTCCAATATAATTAGTGTAGGGGTGTGCTTATTCAGTTAGCCCAGATGGGTCCAGCCGCTCAGGAGGAACTCGCAGTGGAGCGTCAGGCGTGGCGAATCAGCAAGGCAGCGACCAAATTCTTCGTCCTCGAGTGCGCCAGCACGCGACGCATGACAGTGGCTAGGATGAAGATCTCCACACTACATTGGAAATATACGCTTTATTTTAGCATAATGTAAATTCAGTTAGAATGAAAAAGTCATGGTATTTATTGGCAACGTTTAGTCTCACGGAAGTCCGCAATCGGCCCAAAGCTGCATCACATCACTGCCTTGCGTCTTCAGAGTAATCCAAGCCTTCATTCTTTCGATGTGATCCGGCTGGAAGTAGTTCCTCCAGTCGCCAACGACACCTTTGCGGATGAATTCACTCTTGGCGGCCGACATGCGCTTTTTACTCAGCACTTCGCGGTAGACCTCAACCGACTTCAACGCCTTCTCTGGGGGCAGAGCCAGCAAGTTAGGCATAATAGATTTGATACCTTGGCTGAAGGCCTTGCGCATGCTTGACGCACTCACCATGTCAGTGATCTTAGAGTAGAGGTTTGGATTACTGCGCAGTTCTTCGCCGTACTGGTTTCCAATGAAGTCAGCTATTTTGAGCACCGATGCTGCCGTGTTGTCTTTCAGAGCCTCGTACGTGATGAGGAGGACATTTGGGTCTTTCCGATGCTCGTACCACGATAGAAGGTGGTCGAAGTAGTCTCCGCAGCTGACCTTGCCCTCAAGAAAGACGTCAAAAAACATGTCGAAATTCGCTTCTGAATAGTTGTAGACGGGCGAATCGCGGACGTGGTGGAAATAGGACACGCAGCAGTCGTAAGGGTTCCGTGTGACGTAAATGTACCTGTAACAGAATAACACAGTACGTGGTTATGTTTAAGCAACCGTAACCTAAATACCGCCTCGCATTGCTATTGAAGAAAGTTAATGAGTTCTTTTTTGTGCCAGTGAATACTGTAGCGCTTTAATGTCGGCAATATAATAGTTTGCGCTTTATGTACAGCGAGCACTGTACAGTGTGAAAACAATTATGTGTGGTGTGTCGCTATTGGTGAGCAATTTGGGTACAACTAAAGATCCAATTAGTCGCAAAACGGGCGTCATTTTCCTTACACTGCTTAGAGAAAACGGCTGCTTTGAGGCAGCCGTTCCCACCAGTTTATAGGGTAAGACTCAAATTTTGCTACTAGCAAAAGAAGTGTTGTAGGCCTTTTACTCAAGCGCAACACAACAAAAATCGAAAAAAGAGAAATTTTGTTATAGACGTAAACGATATGTTGATATCTTCTGTGTATTCAAAAAACCGTTGTGGGGCTGGTAATTGTTAACCAAAGAGTATATTTCACAGTGTATAAATAATATGCAATGCTTGCTTCAGTGCAGATGGAGGCTGTTTTTTCTTAGCGTATGTTAATGTATAAACACGTTCTATTGTTAAACGGAAAGAGAGCATGACCAATACGGTTCCTTATATTATGAAGAGAAATAGCAACGGATGTGTAAAAAACAAGCCGTCATGTGCGGATTTTCTAGTTTACAATGTTGTCACGATGCATCTACCCTTCGTTTGGCAAGCTGGGCCTGTCAGAATGGCATGGACGCTATGTTTTTGCTACACGTCACTGTCAGGCTACACCGGGGACAAGGGGTTCCATGAGAAGCATTATAATCACTGTGGTGTCCTACGGTGAGCTGTAGACTTATAATATTGTTTTCGAAATACCTTCCGTAATGAGCTACCTTGCCTTGCTAGATAAAAGAACTGTGCCTTGTCATGATGTGCGACAAGTGACTAAAACGCTAAGCTTAGTGAGCGCTTAACCTTTTGCTGTAGTTAAGTCCGGTATAACAAAGTAAATTGATTTGAGGTATTGAAAATTACGCGGATGCTTTCGCTTTATTGTTTTTTTTTTTTACATTCCTTCCCTGCTATTAAGGAGCAGCCGCTACAAAGGTTCACTTATCATGAACTCATTAACTACCTTTCAGGCTGAGGAGCCTTAATTTGGGTAAGATGGCCTACTTTATGATCGAATGTATGGCACGCGGTAACATATCAAGCAAGGCACGAACTGACTAAAATACGCAAATAAAGGAACGCCGACCCTTTGCAGAGGTAATGTCCCGTATAGCACAATACATTTTGTGAAGCTGTAAAAAATACTAAAATAATTGTTCAAGCTTTACCAGGCACTGCGATAATACGGCGGCCGGCAATAGCAGTGCTCCAGCCGAGCAACCTTTCATCATATAGTGCATGCATCAGGAGTCATATCATCGCTTACTCCTTGATTGAATTAGAGCATTGACTGCATTTCGTATTTATTCAAAAACTCGCCTTTTGTTCTTTAACACCCCATTTATACCCTGACGCAGGTCGAGAAGAAAGACAACGGTAAATCAGGGCACTTGTATTCATCTCTGTTGTTTAGCATTTGGAACAAGTCGTAAACTCGGATGACAGAGTGGCAAAGCGGGCGAGTTGGTGATACATGTTTTAAAAACAAAACAGCGCAAAACACACAGACGAAAGAATAGAAACAGACACCACAAGCGCTGTTCTCAACTGATTTTTAATCATCGGAAACACTATAAATAGGGGAACACAACAAATACAAAGAATAGCACGTGTGGCTACGTGTTGTCAAGATACGCCACTTCACTATCGCGCAGTAACAGCGAAGGTTCGCTGACGCACAAACTGGTTCTTTTCCTCATTTCAAAGGCTTCAACGATTTCACGTGTCAGCTGCACCGGGTGTTTGCACAAAATGCCGCTATAATGGAATAAAGGTGAACACGATTGTCATATATGGCAATGGTCTGTTAAGTTCGAGGAACGGGTAGATACCAGGGAGCGGTTATGTTCACTGAGACGTGTGTTAATGCAACGTCCCGTTTGGCCAACATGCACTTGACCACAGGCAAAGGGGAATTTTATATACCACCCCCTGACAACAAGGAACATACTCCCGGTCATGATTTATCCTGCACACCTGTTTTGGATTTAAAGCGTTACTGTTCTTGTTATCAACGATAGAACAAATCTTTCCGAGCTTATTTGGGGCCGAAAAAACAGCTCGAACACCGAACCTACGGGCCACATTCTTAAGGTTATGCGACAATCGGTGTATATAGGGAATAACCGCTATCTTCTGCCTTTCACAAACTTTCTGAGTAGACGGCAAGGTCTTGAGCCTTTTGATTAATTTATTGCATCCAAGAGTGATCACCTCATCTGGATAACCTGCCTCTTTAAGCCTCCGTACTTGATCATGGAAGCTCTGATCCATTCTGTGTGTGCAGGATCTAGATAACGCCGATGACAAAGAAGATACAACAATCCCGGCTTTAACGGTTATTGAATGCTTAGATACATAGTTAAGTAAAGGTTTGTCAGTCCGCGGCGAATATTTCCAGCATAAATGATCTTTCTCTATATACAGACATAAATCTAAATCTTTTATTTGATCATCAACCGGGACTTCATTGGTTAACTGTAAACCACAACCGTTCGCTTTGAATACATCCATCACTTCTACCATATGCCTCGGAAAGTGCATTTTATCAACAAATACTAAGAAATCATCCACGTATCTTAAAATGCGTGATGTTGTCTCACCTAAGTCATTTTGAATGGCTCTATCGATAAAGGAAAGGAAAATATCGCTAAGTACAGGCGCCCCTCTAGAACCTATACACACACCTGCTTTTTGGACGTATAGAAGACCTTCCCATTCAATGAATGTAGACTGCACATAAAAAGACAGCAGTTCTAACCCCCCCCCCCCTACAGAAATGCCACATGACTGTATGATTGCGCTTGTGGTGTCTGTTTCTATTCTTTCGTGCGTGTGTTTTGCGCTGTTTTATTTTTAAATCTGATGACAGTTTTAAGTAGTGGAAAGTTTCACATTAGTATTTGTTTACAATATTGATTCTGGCCGGTCCACTCTCTTAACAGGATTGAAACTAGGATGCATGCTTATCAATGTTTCAATGATATTATAAGGTGTACTCAAGGGACTAAAAGATAATCATACAGGTACGACAAGTCTACCGATAATGACCGGGGTTCCCTGAGTGGGATGTGGTAAATAGACGCACAAAGATGAGATTTTACTCGCTTTGGGGGGGGGGGGGGGGCAGCTGAAAAATTCAGCTTAGACGTCTATGAGCCTGAAGCTGGAAGCTCGTCTTCGCATTTTGGCTGCCTATATTTCCGAGTAATTGTCCTGTGGCGCCCACAATCACGCGACAGGTAGCGCAATGCCCTCTGTACTCATTTTGTTACACTGGTTGCGACTTCGTCACTATCCTTCTTTTTGAGAATGCCCGCTGTGCTAAGTCATGAGCATTCCGACTTCCGACTCTCCTCTTCGATGGCTAATCAACGGTTTGCACCGCAATTGCCATGACAACCAGAAAGGCGAAAAGAGATTTTTTGAGCCACGCGCACAGAACAATTTTCTGTCCGCTCTAAGCAGGAAACAATGCAGCCTTTAGACATGGAAATAGCCGAGGTGGTGAGCAGCAGTCATTATAACAGACATATTTCTTCACACGCATTTGGGCTCAGCAGCGAATACAAGTCTTTCAATGGGTAGCAATCCTCAACCGACCATGTTCAAGGAACGAGAAAAATGAATCACGGCTATTAGCAGGTGTAAAATTAGTAGTTCTAAATATTATTTTTATACCATTGATGTCTTTTGTGAGGCACATCACTTCGCTAGCATTTTCCTAGTTCTGCTGAAAAGATTTAAGTCGGCAGCCGCTTTAAAGAGGCTAAATGTGAGGTAACAACACCATCTGGGAAGTGTATGTACTTTGAGAGGAAATGAAGATAGTCGAAGTATCTGCAGCCGTCTTCTATGGTGTCCCTCGTAGCCTGAGTCACGTTGGCCCATTAAGCCTTACAGTATAAAGCAAACTCAATACTGGAGTATATTGTTTAGCAGAGCGACTATGTACTCTTAGCAGCAAAAGTTTCCAGGATCTTCAGCGCGTGGCACAGCGTCGGAAAACTCCATTGCTGTGCCATCTGCTGCAGTTGTGTCCAATTACGAGGCTAACGGAACTTCCGTCTGAAGCAGGCTTTGCGCACGCCGGTACTTATTTAGCTATCAAGCATGCCTTCACACGAAGAAAAAAGCGACGAGGCATGCTTGAAAGCGAAGGAAGGACTGGCGTTTGTGTGCAAAGCGTGCCTCAAATGCGATTTCCGTTCGCCTCGTCATCGAGTGCAACTGCGGCAAATGGCATACCAATGCAGGTTTCCATCGATCCGCCACGCATTTGAGATTCCGCAAAACTTTGCTGTTAACCTTACGTTCCCGTACGAACAACCGTTCAAAACAGTGTGTAGAGAAGGACATGCTAACAGCTGCGGTTATTTGTCTTTGAATTGAAAGCTTCATCACACAAGTTTTTAAGACGTCGGCATTCAAGCAAATTTGACTGAAAAATTTCGAAGATCCCTTCCTTTCCTGTGAAAAAATTGAAGAATTATGGAAAAATTGCTTATTGAAAAGGCGGTGTTGCAGACGCTATCGCTGCAACGCTCACAGCATTCGCTCTATCACTAGGTTCAAGCCATTCTTAAACTGCGACAAGTTTGAAGCGATAGGTTCACTAAGCGAAATAAGTCCAAGGTCACCCTGTACTTCCGATGACCTTCAAAAATCTTGGAGGAGAAGTTGGAACTGAAGTCACAACCACTTTGGGCAGTTATGTTCCCATCAAAGGTCAAGGTCAAAAGTCAACTGAGGTGGGAAGTGGTTTAATGCATGACCAGCTGTGCGGCGAGATACACGACTGCTGACGTCAATGTCGAGAACGCAGACACGCTACGAACTCGGAGCACGACAAGTTCAAACCAAGACGAACACTTTATAGATCTACCGGAGTCTCTCAATATCCATACCTATAAAAACACCTGTTAAGTAAATAGCTTTACCCTGTGTAACCATGCTTTAGCTTAAGCTTTACGCTAGGTTTGAAACCACAGCTATTTTTCCCCTACCCCGGGGACAGGAATGAGTGGCAAAACAGCATCCATGGTGAGACGAGATTTTTCTGCGGTTCCCTGGCAATGGTTGCTCTTTATGCCACTCATGAGCCAAGTAAGGCCGATTTAAAACCTCTTCTGGATGTATTTTTCTTGTAAGTTTTCGCCGCTGATTTCATGCTTTCTCTAAAATTAAGAATGAAACGAATAAGCCATCGGAAGAGACTAAGACTGACGATACGGCAAAACTGATGGCGGCTTGTTTTATTTAGAAAAAATTATGATTTTGGAGACGAAAGCCGCACTGGGTGGGAGGCGAAAAGAAAGTCAGCGAAAGAAAGAAGATAAATAAGGGCCGCAGCGGGCCTCTTGAGCACTACAAGGGCTCCGGAGGCACTTTCGCGATTTTAGAATGAGTACTATAACAGGCAAGGTGCCAGGATTAGCAAGGCAGTTCCAGCGCCTTCTCGCTGAAAGCCAAGGCTTCAAGAAATGGGTGCAAAGAACTTCATCGCTTGTCGTGGGCAGCTAAGCCGCGCCGCATCCTTTGGAAGGGATGAAAGAAGGGTCGAAAGCAAGAGAGAGGCGAGCGCCCTATATTGAGGTCTTCGCATAAATTTAATTCGCCTGCTGTTGTAAACTATCTTCACATCGCACATCAAGGAGACGCCTTATGATTGCTGGCCCGATCAAAAGTCTGCAAACATTGCCCGAACTGAACCATGGTAGCGTATCTAACTAAGCACAGAGCCACTGCGATTGCTTTTGTGGACACATACGCGCTGGGCTGAGGCACAGTTCCACAGTTGCCAAAGCTAGCCTGCTCTTTCCTATTGTATTACCCTCGCTAACTGAAAACAATCATCTAACATACGTGGAACGCGTGAATGAATTGGTTAGTAAAGGAATCTTGATATGAAATCCCTCTGCAGTTGATGACACCTACTACACCCAGCGATGGGCGCTGGGGGCTGCTGTGGGCTGTACCAAAAAGCATAAAATTTATTAAATATCTTTCATGTGTTTTGCACCATATTTAAAGTATGTATAAATTACTGTAAGCTGGAAATATAGGCCCAGATTTTTTGATCGAATGTTTCAACGCACTAGCTTTGTTATGACGGCTGGACGATTAAGGAAAATGAAATTCTCGGGACTGCTTAGTGGTTCTTTACTGCTGCTGCCTTGTGTGAAGAAGGCAGATTTGAAAGAAGTGCGAGAAGTAAGACTGAAAGAAGAGACGCTTTTTGCCATAGCTGTCGTCTCCCACCGAAGTGAGGCGGGCGAGGTGGCACGCATAACAGGTAGTTCACCGGCAAGGACCTCCGCCGCAACTTGTTAGGGCCTCCCTTGGGACTGCCATCTTACGGGAACCTTTGAGTAATATATACATTTTCTCATTGGCCAACACATTGATGACGAAGCTGGTTATGATGTCGTCAATAAACACTACAAAGTGGCTTAAAACCAATTACGAGAGTCATGTGTAAAATAAAAATGGGTTGACTAAGATACTTAAACGCCACTCTTTCGATTACAGGCCGGGCATGCTTCCTCCACACTAGGTAGAAGGGCAAGATCACTTCAGATTTGACATGCTTTGCTATACCAACTCATTACGAATAATGCAGGGCACTACAATGCCGAAGCGCAACAATTTACCGAAAACTAAGAACTTTGATAAAAACTATGAGAAGGAACTGATATGTAGCAATATTAAGTACAGCTAGCCTACCCAACTAGCGAAATATGTTACTTAGGAGGGTTATTTAGCGCCGCTAATTACAATAATTGCTTAGGAATAACGCATTGTTATCGCCAGATGCAATGATATTGATAAAATTGTAAAGATTTTTGCATGCCCATTTATTTAAGCATGATTATTTTCTTTTTGTGCAATGAATGCAGGTGCCGGTTTTCGCCAGGTTTACACTTTGCGGGAAGAGGAGTACATACTCGCAAATACCACATATTGCCACTTTGATTTTTTTTCACCTCCCTTTTTCGAGTGTTGGTGTCGACTGAAATGCAAGCTGTAGGTGCATGTCCAAAAGACACACACGCGCACATGGTTCCACATAACGTTGTATGTCTCAGTGATATGTCACCGCTTGCTTGGAACCTCGGTACGGCAATTATATTAATGCTTACTGCTCTGGCACACGGCCTGGCGGACAAGAATTTGTAAAACGCAAGACCTTACTCGCGCTCGTATTTATTTTTATGTAATAAACAACTTAGCCAAATTACCACATCTATGCACAAACCTTTCCGTGACGCTATAGGTGCGCGTAAGGGGATAATATTTTTTTTTGCCTTGTGATGATGAGCGTAATATTAAGGAAAAATGCTTTATAGGCTGACGAGTGTGCTTCCTCCATATGTCAGCCTATCCGCAGATATGGTCATACTCCACCTGTCAATTAAATCACGTCCTCGATCACCAACCAGTGATGTCATCAAAAAAAATATCATTGATAACCAATCCAATACCAACAAAGATCAGTTGAGTAACAAAATAAGTGATGTATTTTTATTACTCATAAACAATAATTAAAAAAATGTTTCTAAACCACAGAAACAATTATGAGAACAAATAAACTAATTTTGCTTTTCAATTCGTTAATGGACCAAACGACGTCATCACAGTTATTCCAATGACGTCACTGAGTGGTACAACTGCGGCACAACAGTAAAGAGCGTGCAAAAACCGAACAACCACCGCGCTATAAAACTTTCCACCTCAGAGGACTTAAGTGGTCCAAACCGCCCCACGAATGTTTTAAAACTGAGCTAGTTGGTATTCTCGATACAAGCTATTGAGTTCCTGTCCAATGGAATAGCAGTGTTCGTCTTTCTTTTCTTCGTTCTTTCTCTATTTGGCTGGCTACTGTTGCGTAACCCAAGAGTATGCTGCTCCAGTTGAAAACACACCCTGTAAATATTCGATTAACTGCATGTCATTATAGGATTAACGGTAATGAGCTGGCCCAACACCTCGTCCGCGAATTTTCATACAGGACGCCTGTAATCCTATGGTGATGCTCACCTCCACAGAGGAGTGGGTGCTCATTAACAACGCCATCAAAGTAAACTGCATCTGAATGAGGTCGCATCTGTCAGTCCTACTTCTCTAAATGTATTTTTTCAATCGTGAAGCTCGCATAATTTGCAGAATTTAATCGAAATTATTTGTGAAGCCATAGGCTACAGCACTAAAAGCTTGCACATCATCCTCGCTCCCAGAACTGCCTTCCTAAAACGTTGAAACTGAACCCTCCTACATGTAGTCCAAAGTCCTTATCTCCCACCACTTTTCCCACCCCGTCATTTTACCTGGCCCACCAGGTTGGCCGACCTGGTTGGCTGGGACCAGACATACCGCTGGCCGTGAATATGTTGGGCGTCTAAATTAATACGGTCACATAGATCTTTTCTTCACTCCTTGGTATTGGGCTTATCTGTAGAGGCTATTTTATGAGATACTTTGCCTACATGTCTGCTGCATTTTATGCATTTATACCATGCTTTGGCCACAAGTGCCCAAAAAGCGGATCCCATCGGACATCAACTTACTCAACGTAAAATGCGACGTTAGCCACAATCCGCTATGCAAACGAATGGTTAAAAAGCGGTTCGTGACAAAATTTGACAGGATTGACACATACACGACGGCTGAGTAATCGCACTTATTTAACGGCCTATTTTGGGCTTGGGCTGTGCGACCATGAAATAGTACTTTCACGATAGTTAGGCCCAAAATTTGCGGGCGGCCTCGGCCACAACCAAAACGAGAACATCTTGCCCGAAAATATATGTTGTATATTAGGTGTTAATGTTTTACGAAGACGTATACCGAATTCTTGCGGGAGGCCCGCAAACACAACAATAAGTGCGTATTGAAATAAGGGAAATATGCAGGGAAGAAGAGCTGCCATTCCTTTCGGGCAGGTTCGCAAATGTACCACTAGCAAAAAATGCTGTTTTGGAATGGCATTGCAAAACATCGTATAAGTAGGCACGCCGTACGAAATGATGAAAATGGAGCAGTTGTGAGTTTTGGCTTTTAGCTGAACTCTGGCGCCCACACTCAGAATAAAGGTCGCTTGTTGGCTGGCGCCGAGCTGACGACAAATATTTTCATTTAATTTAACCCTGAATTTTTATCTTTTGTTGCCCTTCAACTTCTGCTTTTTTGTGAATCATAAAGGTCAAACCGTCGGCGAGTACGTGTAAAGTCTCTTTGTGGAGCATTAAAACACCTGTGTGAATTCAGCAGGGGGCGAGAAGAATAGCAAGAGACAAAAAGCCATTGCGCAGCAATGCCATAATACACATGGCTCACTTATTATAAACAACGGTGTTTTGTTTTCAAGGTTCATACCAATCTACAACTGACATTGATCTACTGAGGTTCGAATATATTGTTAGGATGGTTGGTGTGCATTTCTACGGCATTTCGACAAGATTACTGTCAATTCTATCTCACGTCCAAGCTGATTGGAAGAACTGGTTGCGAACTGCTAAACACCTACTTCAAAACCTTAACTATAAACCTTGACCTCTATCCATAGGACAAGCTATGTTCTAGTAACAATGTTCGCTCAGTTTTTCGTCCTATTTCCCCTAGCAATGATTTAAAATAGAATAAACTGAATGACAGTACTTGAATCGTCGTCGGCCATTTTGCGCCGATTCGAGTTTGTGGATCCCGACGAATTCAATGCACTTTTCATTCCCTTCTGTGTAAAATGTGCCAAGATGTATGAATTGGTCACAAGCACTGAGGAAACCTTGGCCGAGCGTAGAGAAAAACGCTACTCGAAATTACCTATTGGGAACACCTGTGACGATTTCCTATGCCAGACAGGTATATCGGAAAGAAATCATGAAATCATTTTGGTACAAGTCTACAAATAGATTTGTATGAGTATTTCAACGTCAAAGTTGCCTACTAAATCTCCTCTCATGAATTTATGCATGCGCATGGATCTTTAATACTCTTATAATTGTAAAAAGTATCGTTAAGCAGCAGCACCACTTTGAAAGTCATTAGCTTTTCTATAGTTTAATGCTAGTTCAGCGAATGCGTAATTGAATGAAGGTTAAGCATAACGGGAAATACGGAGGTACTAGCCAAAGCTTTTTTAGGCATATTTATGCATGATCTGACAATTTGAAATATGAAGACGTTCAAGGTTTGCTTTAGAGTCGCCGCGATACCCTCTGTAAAACCGTGTTTTTAATGCAAGGCGCAGTATACATATGGGTGGACATCATGGAATGGTGGTTACCTACTGTGACAGTGCTCGATTTAAGGACGAACGCAGTCTTGGCCGAGTGTGATGTACTAGGCGACGACGAAGTGAACAGTGCAGGATCGAAGCAGTAAAAGACGATAAAGACAGAATACAGCAGGGTGCTCGAAAGACGGCCAACAACAACAACAACAGCAACAACAGCCGTGTCTCTGCTTGTTCTCCTTTACATTGGAGCAGTCGACTAACGTCAGGCCAGCCCCGGACCTACCCGACCTCCTCCTCCTTCCAAGCGGCCGGGCAGTCACACAGCTGGCTCACTCGGCGCCTGGGTCTTCTACCCCTTCCGAGAATGGCGTCCATGCCTCCTCGGTGGATTCGGCCCTGGCCCTTCTTCCGGAAGCCCTATCCACCCTTCGTGAGTTATCCACGTTTTGCACTGCAGCGCTTGGCAGCGCCTCGCTGTCCTCTGGGTGCCCAGTACCGCCGGTACCGCTTCCGGAGTTCCGTGGTTTTTCTGATGACGCCGAAGCGTGGGTTCAACTTGTTGACGCTGCTGCCCGGCGTTGCCTGGTCACCCACCACCACGATCGCCGTCGCGGAAGACCACCTCCAGGGTGCCGCCCTTGCCTGGCATCCATACGAAGGCCGCCGCTGCACCACTTTGGCCGCCTGTACCGCTGCCCTCCTTGCTGCCTTTAAACCCTTGGCCAATGCGTACGACGTTAAATTCGCGACGATGAGATCGCGGCGCCAGGCTGCAGATGAAGACGTTGCCCGTCTTCTTAAGGCTGCAATATCGAGTGGGCCGCGCGTGCTACTGAGCAATACATCGTCGCCGGCCAGCACAATGCCACCCACGCATCCAGTATGACCACTCTGGACACCGATAGTCTGCCCATCTTTGTCCACCGGGCAGCCGCCTTGCATGACACCGCAGCTCGTAGCGGGGCTCTCGCTGCCGCTGGTACATCCGCAGAACCCCAAGATGTTGCCCGTCCATGCATAAACTTTCAGAACCATCCTCTGCCTTTCCTGCCGGTGCATATCGACGACATCGGGGGGTTGACCGCATTCGTTGACACTGGCGCTCCACAAACGATATTGCTCCAACGCCATGCACCGCTCCCACTGAATCAATGGACCTCGTATACACTGCAAGGCTTGGGGGGAAGCGCCTTTCCCGTTGGTGCAGTAAATATCTGCATCCACACTCAGGCTGGCAGCAAGATCCTGGTGGGCGTCCCGGTATTTGTGGACTTGCCTGCTGACCTCATCTTGGGTGCGGACTACCTCATGTCAGGGGACGTGGCTCTGTCCATCGAAAACGGCGAAGTGCAGTTCCGCTCGTGCCGTACTGCCCCTAGCCCCTGAGGCTAAACGCATGCAACACCAACAGGAAGCGGTGCATCACCCGAAGAAAGGCAACGTTTCCCGAGAGCGGATCAGTGGAAGACTGAAGGACTTAACACGATCGGCGGCTACGGCTTCATCAACTGCAGCGACACTGGCGAGGACATTTTTGTCCACCGCACCGCGTTGCAACACTCCCGTAACCTTCACCAGATCCAGAAAAGGCAGGAAGTTGGATATAAAGTAATTCCAGGAGTAAAAGGCCTCACTGCGGCCAATGTCAGTGTGCTAGACGTGAAGTCCGCGCAGGACGTCGCGTGTTTGCCGGTAAGGAACGAGCAGAGACCTACCGGCGTACTCAGGGAAGCTGTGCACGGCACGGTGCTTCCGGTGGAAACAGTAGCCGCAGCAACATGTGTAGTCGACACAGTCGTCAAAAACAAAACAACGGAACAGATTTATTGTCCCTTCGTTTACAACACTCGCTCGCACGGCGTACAGAACACACACTGACCGAAAAGGGTCCGTTTCGGTGGCGGCACGGTCCACTCGGTCCTTCCCCGCACACCCTCTCCCACCAGATGTCCGGGGTCGGAATGGCCGAGTAACGCGAGAGCTAGTTCGCAGCGCGGAGCAGAGCACCCCCCGTCGAGTCCGAGGCGGGACCCGGGAGAGGGTCTGCGCGCATTCCGTCCGTGGGCCGAAAGTGCGTGGTGTCGTCGACAACATTCGGCCATCCTTTTCTTTTCAACCGCCCTCGGTTGGAATGGGGTCTTGCGTTTTCTCTTTTTTTTCTTACTCGTAGGCCGCTTGGCCCTCGTCGCTTTCGGTGTCTTCTGAAGATGAATCGCCGCTGGCCGCGGTTTCCAAAGTGAAGCGCCTCATCCGGTCCGCCGCCACGACACGTTCGTAGAATCGCCGGGTACGCTGTACTTCGGGGAAGTCTTGCACTTTGTATCGGTCATTGGGAAGAATTTCCACGACCATGTACGGTCCCCTGTACTTTGGGCACAGCTCGCGCGACTTTCCGTTGAAACTGGCTCCCTCTCGATCAACACTATGTCGCCTGGTTGGTAGCTGGGCGCTGTCTTTCGTCGCTTGTTGAAACGCTCTCTCTGTTTCTTCTGGTCCTGACGAATATTGTCAATTGCCGTCTCCCGTAGCTTAAGTAGGCTGGCGTCAAGCTCCAGTGCGATGGCGTCATCAACTGGGTCTCCCGTCACGTTTCGTGGGTGAAAGTTGAAAAGCAGACTGAATGGCGTCGCTTTCGTAGCTCGATTTACGGTGTTGTTGATTCCCCATTGCATCTGCGTTAGCGTTTCGTCCCAGTCTGTTCCGTCGCCTCGTTCTGACAGACTGCCAATGGCGGGCGTTATCATTCGGTTGTACCTCTCGACCTGCCCGTTGGCTCTAGGTGTGCACGTTGCGTTCTTCACGTAAAGTTTGTTGCATAATCCCCTGAAAAGCACGCCTTCTATCAGGACATACTCCTTTCTTATGCGGTGCGCTTCTACGTCTTCGACGATCCCCTCAAGCTGTCTCCGATAGACTGCAACGTTGGGTCCGTTTTCTGGGCAAGCGTCAATCAGTCGTCGTCGGTGAGCTCCGTTACAAAGACATTAATGCTTCTTGCAACATCAATTTCTTCTGCTTCCGAGGTTGGCGCCCTGCTGAGGGCATCAACATGGCGCATTGAAGCTCCAGCGATTGCCTTTGTCGGCTTTTTTTCGTTGCAGCTTACGAGAATGAAGGGTTCCGAATATTCTTCTTCCATGCTCAATGTCCCCCTTGCGATTTTCTGGTTTTGCGTGATGATCAACGGAGACTCTGAGACATTCGCTACAGGTAGGCATAGCTCGCACCCTTCGTTTTCCCTCAGCACACAGCTTGCTGCGTATTCGCCGCGTGGCTCGTGCAGCTTTCCGTGGACGAAGATGTCACTGTGAGTAACGTTGTCACTGCCCAGTGCAACGAAGCAGACCTAATTCGGAGGTATGACAACAGCCTCCTTTGCCCACAAGTTCATTCAGCGCGGTGGTAGGGCTGGTACAGCTGAGTCGGCCAGAGTCCCGTCCTCATCCTCCAACTCGTCATGCTCCTCGAAAATGCGCACTGTATTTTTGCGGCGCGCCACCGTTATGTGCGGCTGCTCGGTAAAGAGTGGCCCTACAGTCAGTGGGACAGCTTGTACATCGTCTCGGACAATGTGGATCTGTACGTCGGCTGTAGCCTGGTCCACCGTCCATTTCGCTTCAAAACTGCCCATTGGCGTCGTTTTTCCCGACCCGTACCCGCTGATCGTAAAGGGACGGTTTATAGGTTCGTATGAGAATTTCAACTTTTCTGCTTCGCTCTCCCGCATCGTTATGCACTGGCTTCCCATGTCGACGAATGCCTTAATCGGCTTGCCGTTCACGTTGGCACTCATGAAATACTTCTGATTTGGCACCATGCTGCCCACTGTATCGTTGCTCCTTGCGCAAGGACAGCTGGTTTCGTCCCGTTGCTAGTTGTCGAGCCTTTCTTCGAATAACAATCTTTGGCCTCGTGGCCCGATTTTCCACAATTTGTGCATCGCGGTTTGCGTTAAGGTTTTGGGCATGCTACCGAAAAATGTCTGTATGAAGAGCAATTGAAACAAAGTGGCTCGCCTTTTTTATTGTACTTCCGTCCGGGTGCCTTTGCCGATTCGCCTCCGGTGCGAGGTGTACGTTGAGCAGTTGCCGCTACGCAGTCGTTGCCGTCTTGGACGCGGCGTGAACGTCGAGCATCCAACGGCTGATAGAGTGTCTTAGGTCTCATCTGCCTCATGGTGTCCGTTCTGTCGCAGAGCCGTTTCATACACTGGAGCAACTCATCTGGGATTGCGTAGTCTCGAACGCTGAGGGTCCGCACAAGACCTTCGTCGTTGAGTCCAGTGATGACGTACTCGATACAAGCCGCTTCACCGATGTTGCATCGCCTTGCTTTGGCCAGCTTGTCGTAGAAGTACGCTTCAACACTTTCGTGGCGCTCCTTCGTTCGTGATTCCATGTCCCGTAATGTGCGTTGGAAACTGGATGCTGAAGGAAACGCCCTCTTCATTTAGGCTTTCCAGTCGACCCAAGTTCGTTGGACATCTGTGAGCCCATCATACCACGTTCTTGCGACGCCCTGGAGCTTCGTGAGGGCGAAGCAAGTGGTCTGCTGGTCGCTCCAACTGTAGGCTGCAGCCAGGTTGTCCACTTTGTTGAGCCACGTATCGACCGTTGGCTGATCGTGCAAAGATGGGTCGAATATTGGCACCAGTTGCGCGCTCACCGTCGCCAATCGTCCATCCGCGACGGCCAATGCTCCTGCTGACGGGTGGTGTGGTGGCGATTGAGCCGATTGCATTAGCTGGGCTGCTCCCTGCAAACACTCTTGTACCGCCGTCTGGATCGCCGCCTGCATCAGCGCCTGAAAGTCGAAGGCACTGGGAACGGGCACTGCTTCGTTGGGGCTGTCCATGTCGCGGCTGCTATGCCGTTGCAGCGTTCATTGATCCCCTTTTGATGTTGGGCTGCGTCTCGCCTTCGTTCTGTACGCTCTCGTTCGTCGAGTGAGCCGGTCGTGATACCTCGCCCTCGGGTCCTCCATTCGTTGTCTTCGAGCGTAGCATCATCGTGGCTTTTCGTGGTCGAATAACTTTAGAGGCACTCGTTGAGGAAGGTAGTTGGTTGAAATCCCACTTCTGAGAAAGGTTCTGTAGTCGACACAGTCGCCAAAAACAAAACAACGGAATAGATTTATTGTCCCTTCGTTTACAACACTCGCTCGCACGGCGTACAGAACACACACTGACCGAAAAGGGTCCGTTTCGGTGGCGGCACGGTCCACTCGGTCCTTCCCCGCACACCCTCTCCCACCAGATGTCCGGGGTCGGAATGGCCGAGTAACCCGAAAGCTACTTCGCAGCGCGGAGCAGAGCACTCCCCGTCGAGTCCGAGGCGGGACCCCGGAGAGGGTCTGTGCGCATTCCGTATGTGGGCCGAAAGTGCGTGGCGTCGTCGACAACACATGTATTGTGATGAAGCTTCACTTTTCGGCACCACTGCGGATGCCTGACGAAGGCAGTTCCAGATCAGAGATAACCATCCGCGCAAGTAGAGCAAGTCAACAGGAAGTACCTGGTATTGGAGAAACATTCAGGAGTAGACTATCATCAAGGCCTTGGCAGAACACCCACGTGGCAACTGCCCAAAGAGTCCCGCAACGCGCCAATCGCCCAACCAGACAATAAGCAAGTTTTATCGGTGCGAATATCATCATGGCTCCGCAGGAGGGTAGCCCGAAAAAAACATGAACGCCATGTGCAGCAGATGCGATGTCAGCGATGTGGTGGCACTCCATGTAAGGACAAGCGCAGTCGTGGACGAGTGTGATGTACTAGGCGACAACGAAGTGAACAGTGCAGGAGCTAAACAGAAGAAGACGATGAAGACAGAATACAGTAGGGCATTCGAATGAACGGCCTTGTCCCTGCTTGTTCTTCTTTACACTACACAAAACCAGGTGAATGCCACAACAACATTTGAAGGCCAAGCGGCCAGACAAGTTGACTTTGGCTAATACATGATCCAGCGAACTTTCCTTTCATTTTATGTCTGACTTCGTTTCATGGTGGACACCTGCCCTTAAACTTCACGGCAGACAACTGAAAGCAGGAATGCTCTCTTTGTCACAGAGTTCCTTAACCTCGCTATGTTAAAAGAAGGAAAATGGTGTTGCCCCATTCTTAACGCTGCCAAAAGAACTAGCTCTTCAAATTTAGAAAATATTTCAGGTACTTTTTCCTACATGTTTTTTAAATTCCCAGTGCGAGTGGGTTGAAACGATTGTGCACATGCTTTGTGACAGCCCTCAAGGAGAGCTTGAGCATGCCTTCCTGGCAGCTACAATCCGCCGCTTACATTATCGTCCTGTTACAGAAGCTAATATTATGGGCCCTTGGACGACACCTACATCAGAAAGGAAAGCAGTGAAGGCGCTCCTTAAGTATTTAAAGGACTGGGGCTGAGGTCAAGATTTTAAGTGTACGCTCTCTACAACATTTGTCATAGATCTCTGTACACGTGACCGACACCACTGCTTGTGCTCTTTCTTTGTTCTCCTTTTGTTCCCATCCCCACGTGTAGGGTACCCTACTGGGCATCGCCTAGTTAATCTCCCTGCCTTTCTATTCCATTATCTTTCCCTCTGTCTCTCAATTCCGAGCTGCAGCAACTGTGATGCATTTTGAAGTGAGGAATTTTATGCGCTACCGCACTAAGTGTAACCTCAAACGCCCAACTCCTGCGCCTTGGAAGCAGAAAAGTAAAAGCATAATTTCAAAAACCTCTAATCTCAGCAAAAGGCTCACAATATTAGACATCATTTTATTCTGTTTTTCTTTTGTGGAGTATTCCTCAGATAGATTTGGGAACTCCCTTTAGGTCCTTTGTTTAGCCAATGAGGGTCGGCCAAGGAAATACCAGGTGTTTTCGGGAAGTAATCATGCAATTCAGGAAATATTTTAAGGTACACCTGATTGCTTACTAAGCTATTATGGTGAAAGCATTTGCAGATGCCATAAAAATGTGTCAGAAAAACGTGTAATGTAATTCTCCTAAATCTGCCACTAACAATAAAACTGATCAATGAGGCGCTTGGTTGAGACAGGAGAATTGTAACGCGTGATCAGGTTAGTAAGCACCTAATGCTAAATATCAACAGGGGATAATGGCCTCGAGTTTGGGAAGTACTAATTCTGGCTGTCCACACATCGAAAAGGCGCGCGGAGACTGCTGAGACAACATAGGCTCGTATATGTAGAGATACACATGAAAGCTGAGTCATCGTGTTGACTCCAGCCCCCAACTTGAAAATTACAAGATAAGTGCTGTAGTATGCACTGGGCCGCTCAAGCCGGCAAAAACGGATAGACCAGGCCACTGTCATTTTATGGCTGGCAACACTCCCCCTCCACTACACCTTTCCATGCGTTGGAAAACTAAAGTTGTTCGCCTGATTTCTGCGCGGATAGAAGGCAACTTTCCTCACCCATCAGTTGACACTGAGTGACCTTACTGGCGCTACAATTCACTGATTGTAATCAAAAGACAAATTAGAAAAGCTAATGTAACTTGTTAGTGTTTAGGTATTTTTGTGATTTCAACCTTTTCCCATCCGTTTTAGGGCGCCCATCAGCACAGTCGCGATGATTGCAAAATAATTGTTATTTTTTCGCAATTTTCGCCTTCATGAAATACACTTATTCGTTTTATGAGAACACTCGGCAGAAAGTTAACCAATAAAAATTACTTAAAAAAGAGCGTTTGCTTATCTATAAAAATAGGTGTGTAATATTCCTTTAAGTGACAGCAATGGCAAGTTAAGTGACAAGAAGAGATAGCAGAGCAGATATTTTTTGAAAGAAACGATAAAAAGATGTAAGAAAATAAATGAAAGTAACATGCACTACCATCCAATAAGGCTTACCATTTTCGTAGGAATAAATCAGGAATCGAATAAGCGCGGACGTATGCTGATGCATGCCTTTTTCCTCAAATAAAAGCTATGAACGACATGAGAGCTAATCCGCCTTTTGCGCGAGTTTTCTGCGCATGCGCGAAGCCCCAGCGGCGACTGATGAAAACACACTGAGCGGCGTCGACGGCGCTTCTCGTCGCCGCACTCATAGCCAACGCACGGGGGCGGGAGGCACGGTCACGTTCACAGCCTCGGTAAAACGATGCCAACCACCTGTGCCGCTTACGGCTGCCACTCTCGAGGCGTGCCGGGATGCAAGACGCGTTTTGTTAGGTTTCCTTCGGCGAGCCGCGACCTGCAACAGCGTGAAGCTTGGATTAGGGCAACCAAGCGTCAAGACGTGATGGGCGACCTTGGCAGCCGACTGCGTGCTCTCGACTGTGCGAAAAACACTTCGTTACAGGTATGTATGCATCTAAAGGAAATTTGTATGATGAAAAGTATCTACCGGAGTTTGCACCAAGCCTGTAACCCACCAGTGATAGCCGCAATGAGCATTTGTTCGGGGCGTCTGATGGCGATGTATTTTGTCGTTTGTTTTATTTATGTGCGAAGGGGCCGGGTAGCGCAGATATCACAGGTGGCTGTATGCGCTAGACCGTAATATTTAGCATGTTTTATCGCGACTGCCGCCTGACTAAAAAGAAAAAAAAAGGGTGTTTGTTGTGATGCACCGCCGTTAGCGAGCCGAGTGGTTGAGCTGGTCATGAGGCTCGCGAACGGCAGTGCATTAAAACGCCGTATTTTTTTTTCTTGTTAGTCAGGTGGCAGTCACGATAAAACATGCTAAATATTACGGCCTAGCGCACACAGCCGCCTGTGATATCTTAGCTACCTAGCCCTTTCGCACATAAAGATAAGAAGGGACAAAATACATCGCCTTCAGGCCCCGGTGCAACTGCAGCACTCATGCACCGAAGAAATCCTCATTGCAGCTATCACTGGTGTGCTACAGCCTGGGTGAAAACTCCAGTAGGTACTTTTCATCATGCCTATTTCGCTTAGGTGCATACATACCTGTAGTATCTGTGTTTTTGCCGCTCGGAGCATATGATGCACTTGACACTCTTGAAAGTTGTGCACCACTACAAAAAAAAGCATTTCAGATAGCGAGTGGCCTTTTCTGTGCTTGAAATTATTGAAGCGTGTTATCAGCTTATTTTAATTAAGGTATGGCCTGTATGATACTGCCTTCTGAACTGTTTAGCTTATTTAGCTTTATCCTTGAAGCATTGCAGATGAATCTATTTGATATTCGAAAGATAGCGGGTGCGATATAACTGGCGTGAACTAAGGGAAAGGAGGGCAGAACCTCGCTGATATTTGAGACTGCTTGTAACAAGTGTTCTAGGGCAGGTACATTATGAGAAATACTCAATTTTCTTGTTATTGGCCTCCAGAAAACCTCGAGTCAAGGATTATGCTGTGCATGAGCTACAGGCTAATTACTAACCTGTTTTTTTTTCTTTTTGCAGAAAGCTGGTTGCTTCCACTTCATCACGGAATATGTGCGCTTCAAGTTTTACGTCATAGTGATAAATTAGACATTTCACAATAAAAATATGCCTGTTGTACTCTAAGCTGCTTTTCTATTTTATTGCCTCGTGGGAGCGAAAAAAGAATGCATGCAGCATATATGCGAGGAAGATCCGGGAACGGATGTCCATTGGCCAGACAAACATGTCCATTTGGACGCCCATCGGACTGCCGACGGACGTCCACTGGCTGTTCGCGGTCGTCCGTCGGCCATCCGGAACATCCGAAACGGATGGCCATTGGCCGTCCGATGGATGTCGGTGGTTGCTTGGGAACGGCAAGGAAACCGCCCGGCACAATAAATGAGTCTCCTGGAGGGTTCATTCTCGTTCACTTGCAGAGTGGATCGCTCTGGACGTAGAACAGGGTTGATTCCTGACCGAGATGCACATCCGATATGTAGGAGGTTCACATCTGTCACCAAGTTGTTGATTCCGCACAAATGGCGGCGGAGGCAGAAATGAACGTTGGAGATCCTTTCTCAACAGAATGACCATTCTCTGCGCACCGAGAACCTTTTCACCACTGCGACCACATCCGTTCTGACTCCTGACGCCAGAAACCGGCTACAGCTCTGAATCATCCATTGCCAGAAAAATGCAGCGCGTTTCCTGCAGGTGTGCATTCCGGCCGGGACAATGCCCTTTTCACGGGGTGTGTATATGTGACTCTCTGCCGATCTTCGTGGATGAAATCCTATAGCTGCACGGTCGTAGATGACGCGAGGAGGAAGCGACGCCCATTGCACCATGCCGGCGCTGCGGTGACCGCATTTTGCGCGGTAACTCAAGACGCCCCGCGCATATGCGCCGCTCAAAGTCAGAGGAGACGATTCCACCTAGCTCTGCAGCATCAACAAACCCCTGGCTGCTTTGCCCTTTGAGATCTCTCTCTCTCTCTCTGCCCCCACGCTCTCCTGTCTGCCGAAAACCTGCACGCTGAGAGCGTCTCATTCTGTCACGTCGAACACTGCCCGCGCTACACGCTCTTACAATACGAAGATAGTATATGCGTACGTGCGTTATGAGTGGATTGTGAAAACGCTCTACCTTCCCCCATACTGCGTGAACATGATATGCTGCAATCACTGCCACTACTTTCCGCTCCGAGGCCAAAAAAGGGGGAAGCTTTCGCTTTCTACTAGCGTTGGCGTGACCATTTCGTATGGTGAGTTTTCGCGTCGTCTGCTACACTGCCGCTCAATGTGTTTCCCGCCCGCTCCCGCATGATGGCGCCACATCCTCGCGAAAAAGGCGGATTCCGCCTCACACTCGGCATCGGACGTTTACCAAGGCACACAGTGGTGTTGCCTGACGCAAGTAGATGGACATTGGTGTCCTTGAGTTTTACCCTCGACTAACATTCAAACCAGCAACACGGAGTAAATTGTACTCTCCACCCCACTTTAAATGCTTGCTTTAACAGCACATTTGTATAATGAAAGCTAAATGTTTTTATTGAACGTAAAAGGTTTTCTTCATATTGCGATTTATGGTTCATTTCTAAATTGTCAACTTTAGTACGCTAATGGAAATAACGTTAAACATGTACACATAGCTTCACTGTCAATGGTTTGTCCACATATGCACTACTAGTCAACGTGTTTTGTAGCAGTTCCATATATTCAATTCTTCGAAATCTTACAGTAGTCGTCATCAACCCACCCGTGCAAGCGTTACCCTAGCGCTTACGCCTGTGTGCATCCATCTAAACCCATTTGACTTCCTTTTCAGAAATCGTCGCCATCGCACGAACACTCTAATAGCTAAGTCCGCATGACATGTTCACTCCACCGGCATGCACAAGCATTTTCAACGATGAAAGCTGGTACCCGCTTTCCGCGAACTCCTAGCTGAGCCATCAGTCTATCGAACTTCACCGCAGAATACTGGTTTCTACGACCAACGTCTACGGAAATCTTTTCCAATTATTGTAATCGCAAGTCTAAGTTGTGGCACAAAAAATAAGGAGACATTCCACACGCCTCTCTTCAGTTTTTAAAGCAATCAGAGAGGCTTGGTACACCGGCACATTAAGGTCAACACGAACAGAGATAACAAAACTCAAGCTCACATAATAGGGCACACAGTACAAGAATGGTATCTCAGAATAACAGCATGAGTCCTCGTTTTGTAGCGTCTCCGGCTATCATGCACCGATTTTCCCCACAAGCTTTTATTCTGGGAGAAACAGAGAGGCATCAGCACTTCGCAGATAATCCTATTATGGCCACTTGTGATGTTTTGAACTATTTTCAATGCGTCTTAAGCATTGAAGGCAGAAATATGTGGGTGAAATGCCATTATCAACAGTATTTTCCTGCTTTTGCAACGGCTGAAAATAAATCATCATCATCAGTCTGACTATACCCACTGCAGGGCGAAGGCCTTTCTCATAATCCCCAACCCCTTCAGCGGTGGGAGACCTTGTTATCCAGCCCCGCCCTATCCATTCAGCTCGCATTAACGGACAGGGGCCAGGAGCTGCTGGGAACATATGGGTCCCGCAACTAGGGAACCACCCCGTCTGGTGCAAGCATGCACCAACCGAAACATTTCGGGCATAATAATTGTTGATTCTTCCTCCTCCCATAGTTCACCAATTTACCCGGTTCTGTGCTAGCTGCACCCCGTTGGCCCCTGCGAACTTCTTAACCTCATCCGCCCACCTAACATTCTGCCGCCCCCTGCTACGCTTTCCTTCCCTTGAAATTGAATCTGTTACCCTTAGCGACCATAGGTTATCCTCTCTTCGCACTACATGTCCTGCCCATGCCCGATTCTTCTTCTTGATTTCAACTAGAATGACAGTAACTTGAGTTATTTCTCTGACCGAATCTGCACGCTTCCTGTCCTAATGTTACCCCCCTACCATTATTTGTTCTATAGCCCTCTGCGTTGTCCTCAACTTAAATAGAACCCTCTTTGTTAGCCTCCACGTTTTAGCCCTATAGGTAAGTACAGGTAAGATGCATATTTGTGGCAAATCAATATTTTTTGCTCACTGCCGGTGAGAATAATCATTTCCAAGTAGCTTTATGTGTCAAGATTGCGCTTTGGCGATCCAGGTAAGATGCAACTGTTGTATACTTTCCTCTTGAGCGATACCGGTACGCTGCTAGTCATAATCAGCGAGTGCTTGCCAAATGCGCTCAATCCCAATCTTATTCTTCTTGTTATTTCCTTTTCATGGTTCGCATGTGCGCTTACTACCTGTCCTAAGTAGAATTATTCGCTTACTACTTCCTTGTGCTTCGCTACCTAACGTAAACTGCTGTTCCTTCCCGAGGCTTACCTTAGTCTTCTGCATATTGATTTTCAAGCCTACCTTTCTACATTTTCTCTCCTGGTAATCAATCATTATTTGCAGTTCATCCCCCGAGTTACTTAGCAAAGCAATGCCATTAGCAAATCGCAGATTACTGCGGTATTCTCCATCTACCCGTATCCCTAACTGCTCCCATTCCAAGTCTCTGAATACGTTCTTTAAGCAAGCTGTGAATAGTACTGGGAAGATCGTGTCTCCTTGCCTAACACCTTTTTTATGGGAATTTTGTTACTTTCTTTATGCAGAATTGTGGTTGCTGTGTAGCGACTATATATATCTTCCAGCACTTTCACGTACAGCTCGTCTACCCTCTGATTTCGCAATGACTGCATCACCACCGAGGTTTCTACTGAGTCAAATGCTTTTTCGTATTCAATGAATGCTATGTATAAGGGCTGGTTATATTCCGAGCATTTTTCTACCACCTGGTTGATGGTATGGTTATGATCGATAGTAGAGTGCCTTTTTCGAAAACCTGCTTGATCCTTTGCTTGATTGCAGTCTAAGGTTGTCCCGATTCTATTAGTGATTACCTTAGTAAATACCTTATACGTAACAGACAGTAAGCTGATTGGTCTGTAATTTTTAAGGTCCTTGGAGTCCCCTTTCTTGTGAATGAAGATATAGTTTGCATTCTTCTATGGTTCCGGTACCGTCGATGACACCAGGCACTGCGTACACAGGGTGGCCAGTTTTTCTAGCACGATATCCCCCCCGTCCTTCAACAAATTTGTAGTTATCTGATCCTCTCCAGCTTATTTCTCCCTTTCATAGTTCCTAATGCTTTCTTGACCTCGTGGAACGTCTGACTGGAACGTCTGACGGTTTTTCCCTACCGTCAATCTCATTACGGTCCTGGCTAGTTTGGCTACTGTAGAGATCTGTATAGAAGTCCTCGGCTACTTTGACTATCTTGTCCATATTCGTGATGACGTTGGCAGCCTCGTCCCTTGGCGCATACATCTGGGTTTTGCCTATGCCAGATTTCTTCTTTACAGCTTTAAGGCTTCTTTACCGCTTTAAAATAAATATGAGCGCAATATGACACAAGCTGTGCAGTAAACCCAGTATTGTATGCTTTACTAGAGAAGAAACTCTTATCTGGTGAACAGTAATAATTGATGATAGCTGGAGTTTAAATACAAATACAACAATTGCAATTTTATAATACATCCATGAATTAATCACTGCTAAAGCAGCATTCGGTCTCAGACACGTCTTCATAAAATAATATCAGGTATTGGAGCACCACGTACTTGCTTTGCGGATGTTGTGGCTGCCGGTCAAAAGGAAAGTGCGTCTTTATGGGTCCCTGGCCAGTCATCCGGTGCACCGACTCAGCACCCAGAAGCTCCAAAAATGGAGAGCGGAGCATGAAATCGGTGTAGTCTTCCGGAGGTTGGCCTTTGTTTAGGATGCAAAAGGCGATATACTGGGTCCATGTTGTTCCGCACTTTGGGTAGCTGACGACGAACAGATCCCCGGGCTTCGCACTGTAGTTCAGCGCCGATCTCACGTTTTCGTCTTGCAGAAAGTCGTTGATGAGGAACCCGTCCACAAGCTTACACATGTTCCGCAGCATCGTGCTCCTAATTCTGTTTACGGCTGCTGAAAGGAGTTACACGCAATAATTAACATCATTCCTCAGACGTTAATACATAGGTACTCCTCGAACGGTCACCAAATTTATAAACATGAGACTACAAGGGCATGTTTTCTTTTCTGCTCGCTCGTATGGAGTAGGAAACACTAAAATACAAGTGTTCGGGCACTAAGCGGACACTTCGAAAATATATTATATATATTCAATTTATTGACGTTACAGCATGTTCACTAGAAGAATTTAAGGCAGTGTACGTGTTCGTAAGCGGCTTGGTAAAATACTAGGGAAACTAGTTTTGGATCTCACAGGCAATACATTGTACACGTGGGATGGCCTCCGAACCGAAACTGTCTTCGTCTTAACCTGATGCCGCACAGCATCACAGCCACCGCTGTGAATTTCTACTCGCATCTCCTGCGTTTCGATATATAGTCGGTGTGCAATCGTACACTTGTCTCCCAAGGTCACAGCAAATCCCTCTGTGGCACTGGTGTTAACATCTGTCTGCTAAGGAATCTTTCTTAGCAGGGAGGAAAATAGAACTTTCTCCAAGTGTTTAAGATGGAAAGATTTGCAATTTGACGCAATACGACTTCTACTGTACTCATCAGTCTTCAGTCATTATCCAAATTGTGAGGTGGGTCGTCTTAGAGCGCTTTCATAAATGAGTAAACCGTTAGAAGCTGCGCACGTTTGAGCCATCTTTTCGCCAAATATTGTAGGAACTTTATAAGCTTAAACACCGATTACGCAAATGAGATTCGTTATTCTACTTCTATTTGCAGGAAATAGATATTAATCCAGAGATATATGGGAGGATGAAAAATCATAAAATGTAACTCCGTATTACACCCGCTAATGAGCGTTAACCCTAAGTTTTCGGGTCGTAGACCTCACTAGGTGGAATAAATTTGAAGTCTCAGGGCGGGCGGGGTTAATTTAGAGGCGGGCCAATAAAATTAGGCGAATGTTTAAAACTTTACAAGAGGTCTTTGAACTGTTGTGGGTCTACTTTAAAGGTATGGGAGTGGGGCAACGCCTTTAAGGGATGGGTCGCCTGCTATATATTTGGCTTTCGCCCAATGTTCTGATAGCCATTAGCTTAGTTACGAATTTGGCTCTTTCGTGTGAATAGTTTCTTGATGCTGGATGCCTTCAGTTCTCCATATCAGTTAAAAAATTTCCTACGGCTGCGTACATCGGTATAAGTCATGCCAGACGAGCGATTTATCACATTATGAACGATTTACCAGATTAGCCTTTCGTCTGCCCAAAGCTCTGTTTACACGAGGTCACATTATTTTAGGCCAATGGGGATTCCCTATTTACGTCGCCACAGTTCGAGCGTATATACGTCGTTCTTATGAATTTCACGTCCAGTGTCATGTGGCAAATACCTCAGTACCTCAAGCACTATTCAGAGAATATCCGCACGCAGAACGGGAAATTTCCGCCTCAATGGCAGCCCTAATCACACAGGAGTAATAGATTGATACGAATCTGCGCACTGCAAAAACAGGCCTCTTTTCATGCCACTTAAGCTTCGCTTTCAGGATGGCAAAATGGCGCTAATATATCTCTTCAGCGGGCTATCTTCCCATCTGTAAATCCACTGCGGTGCCCACAAGCAGCAATCTGGTGTCAAAATGACATTTCCTGCCTCGCCAGACATCATGAAACTTCCAGGCGCTGATGACACGTCGAGTGTTTAGTGCCGCCACGGTTTGAAAAGATTGCGCTTGCGATGTTGCTTAATTTTGAGGTCATGGGCTTCAGGGGCCGTCTAGCACATTACGTGATTGATCACCGCACTAAAAACACTTTCCTATGACAGCGATCTAACTCAACTACAGGTAATATTAAGAAATGTGAAATACGTGTAGCGCTGGTGATAATGAAACAACGTGATGCACTGCATCACGGGACTAGTGTGCTCGTGACGTCATTGAAATTATTGATTGATTTGGTTTATGGGGTTAAACATCCCAAAGCGACTCAGGCTATGACAAACTACGTAGTGGAGGGTACCGGTAATTTCGACCACCTGGGGTTCTTTACATGCACTAATATCGAATAGTACACGTGCGCCAGCATTTCGCCTCCACCGAAAAGTCACCGCCGCGGCCTTGATTCGACCCCGCATCCTTGGGCACATTAGTCGAGCGCCCTAACCACTGCATCACCACGGCGGTGCACAGAGATTATTTCTCTAAGGTAAAACATTCAAACTCATGTGACGCTGATATACACTCCACTTAACGTAATTACTCTAATTAGAGCTCCTAAGAATAGCAAGCCACTAAATTCCGACCACCATTTTGGCATGTGAATAACATGCACGTGCGTGGACACACTCATTACCTTTCTCTCATTTGTATTGTTGATAAGGTAAAACTTAAAATGGGTAGAGTCAATAACAATTTACGTGGACATCTGCCCACTCAAGTTGTAAACACATTACAAAGTTCACTCATGCACGCTTCCCTCTAATTTACTTTCTCCGACTTCATCATAGCGATTCGCAGCTCGGCAATTACCGCCTCCACAGCCAACCATCTACATTACCGGCAAAAAAATAACGTCAACTACGTGGACCAGCTGATACCGCGTGTGATGTGAAAAACAAGAAACCGTCATTTTATATGCGCAAGTGTTTTAAGTCGTATACACGCCGGGAAAGTAATGAAGCATATCATATCTAAGCATGCCTAATATCCTTGACGAACAAAATCTAATACATCAACGGCCCCATGGTTTCCGTATGGTTTCCAGGATTTCACAGTAAATTGAGGCAGTAGATTGCTTTCCAGCTGCTATAGACAGACAGAGCCAAATAAATATATTCAGACTTCCAAAAATTGTTTCACTGTACTTCCCACTGCCCGTTATTATTAACACTGAAACCCATGCTTAAAATTGTATCATTGCTTTCCTGGATTGCGGTGTACCTTTCTTCAGGGCGCCAGTGTGTGTCAGTCGAAGGTATGTGTATTCTTGATTTAGGCCGGTCCTGCCGGGCGTCCCGCAGGGTTCTGTCCTTGGGCTTGTTTTTGTTTTAGTATTCATTAGTGATATCGTCAGTGAAGTGTCCGTGAAAATAAACGTTTTTGAAGATGATTTATTTTTTACCAAGAGATTAAACATCCCAGTGATCGGACTGTATTGAATATGTCTTCAGCTAAAATAGAGAATTGTTCCAAAACGTGGCAGATAAAAATAAATAGAGAACATACCATATCAATGAAAATATTAATCAATAAAAAATTCTTCTTTTTTCGTATTTCCTTAACGAGCACTTCTTGACATGCGTCGACAGTAACAAATATTTATGGGTCATATATTAACCTCCAAACTCAAATAAAATGAACATGTCAATTAAGTCTAAAGAAGGCCATTAAAAAATATGGTTATTTGGGAAGGACCTTCAACCGCCCATTCAAAACAGGTGACGAACAGCATATACAGCACTTCAGAAAAGGGCTAAGTTAGATGTTTTGCAGTTACAACGCTTTCAGGAACGAACAAATATATATGCTTCCGATTTATTGCAGTAGGCTTGGCATAGAAAAGTGCGTTCATATAGAATCGGCTAGTCGGCAGACCACGCATTGAAACTATTCAAGAAAGTGAAAAATATAGCTGCAAAACCGATTCATCAAATAACTGCTTTTTCCCTGAACAGTTTGAGAGTGAAACGCACTTCCTGCTAAAAATGTGGAATGCCCGCCTTCCGAGTTCATTGAAAGAAAGTTGAAACAAGTTTCTGAGTGCCAAATTTTGAAACACTTCTTGCCGTGTAAGGACGCCTTAAGAGCAGCTCGCCTTCCTTTCCTCCATTTTTAAACATGCCTTACCGAGGAGAGCTTAGTGTGGCCTCCCTTAGAATGAACCTTCCCCTAGGCAGGAAGTGCGCTACCTTCATGCTCCATTTTATCGTTCATTCGCTGCAGCGCACGCTTCCCTGAACAACTTACTTCGCGCTTGCGCCGTAGGGCGTCTCTGGCGGCTCTGGAGACCCCCACTGGGCGTGGAAAATTGCGCAGAGCGGATATTCGCTGCAGTTCCAGCACAGTATATCAGTTTTAACACCTTCCTGTGGCCAGGTCATTTTGTCAAGCCAAGTACAGCGTTTAAATAAACATATCAAATAAAACATGATAGCGCATATGAGCCCACCTTTAAAGAGACACAACGTTATAAACGTGCTCCTGCTTTTTGTTTTCGAATTGAACCATTATACGCTCATATTCTCGACACCAGATCGATGCTAGCCGCTCCTGTTCACTCTGAGTTCCCCCTTAGCCAAGGAGCCGCCAAGGATGATTCGAGAATCCGACGTCTCCCTTAAACCCCGTATTGAGTTGAGGAAGCATGGATGGCTCTTCGTGGAACATGAGGAAGTAGCGGAAAACAAGGAGTATTTTGAAATTTGGCGCTTAGTCTCTGGACCGAAATGCTGTTTGATCATCTGCAGCGATCTGCGTACGGGTGTTTCACATATCTTCTTTTCCTTGTCGTTTTCTGCATCTTCTTCTAACTTTAAACTTTTACGCCTGTTGAACGGGGTTTAGATCATTCAGCCCAGTATATGTTTGTTTGCTGTCTGTTCAAACGGGGTCAAAAGGTCTGTCTCCTTTACTGACGTCTTTTGATGTAACTTTTTTGCAGCTTATTGCTTCTGCTATACTGTACGTCCCACTCCTGCCTAAGGCCCTCGCTGGTAGCATCTCTGAAATAAAAAAATAAATACACAAGTCTTCGTTTTAACAGATTTCAATCGAGATTTCACGCATTGTCTCACGCAGATTTGCAACACAAGGCCGGGCTCCGGTGCACGCCAGGATTCTTTTTATTATGAGCTAGAGGCATCTAGAAGGATGTACTGCCTTTTATGGGAATTTTCCTTTCATTCAAATGAAAGCTCCTATGTCAAAATACGAATACGTGGCTGTAGTGCTTAGAGACAAAGCAAGAAATTTTGTACCTTAGTTTTAACATCATTTGACCTTTCTCTGAATGAATCCCGCCGGTGTGATGCAGTGGTTAGGACACCCGAGTGCTCCGCCAAGGATGATGGATCGACTTCCGGCAGAGCGGCCACTTTTCCATTGAGACAAAAAGCTGGTCGCCCGTGTGCTGTGTGAAGTCAGGGCACGTTAAATAATCCCAGGTGGTCAAAATTTGCGGACCCCTTCAAAGTGGCCTCTCTCGTAGCCTGACTCGTTTTGGGATCAGAGCAACATGGCAATCGCCGTGTCGCCAGCGCCGCCTATAAGTCGTACAAAAGAATTTGAACGTTGCTTTTACCCGAAATGCACATTTCATGTTAAAGGTTTGTTTGTGATTATGAAGCTAGCTCTCAATAATAGAAATAAATATATCGCCTGAATTAAACTGTCCATATGTGTTCCTGTTTGCAAATACAAAGTTTGCCCATAATAGCGCTACGACTGGCAATGCCGTTACCAGAATAATGACGTCTTCGGTTATTTGATCTTTTTTTTTCAAAGCCTTTCCAAGAATCTAAATCAAGAAGAAACAATAAACGCTCGCGGTAATATTGCCTGCAATTGATATGAACAAGGACTGCTGTCTCTATGACGCTTGACATTGTCTTGAAATACATATCCATTTAGGACGCCTCAGGCGACTACCACATCAGCCGCAACGAGAAGACAGCAGCACGGCACTGTCATCCGTTCGAACTTCACGTTAGTGACCAATTTTAAATATGAATTCCTGCCTAACCTACGAGTTTTGTCCTCGTTATTGGCACCAAGTGGTGAAACTTACCAGATGCACGAAGCGAATTTCTTACTCGCTTCAGACAGTTGGGATTCTCATAGATCTATCGCTTTAAATGTCGCTGAGTATGACATCGTTTATTGGTAGAATGACAAAACACGTGCCCTATACTCATAGAGTTTCTTACTCTTACCTAGAGGGAAAGCTATGCTGCCGTCTATGGGCGTTTACATGGAGTTTCCAGACGGCGAGTTCAGCCACCATGGGCGCTCAAAGCATCATGGGCCGGTGAGCTACCGAGTGCAGAACTACAACTTTTGGCCAAAACTAATGCAAAGATAAACGTTGTTCTACCGTAAATAATGTCCTAAGATTGAATATTCTGACTATAAATTACAAAAAGAGAGAGAAACAGAATGCCAGTGTGAGATTTATCCAATATAAGCGATGGCCCTTTCTCCTATTGGCTTAGTTTTGAGCAGCACAAATACCAATATTTCGCACTTAATAGACAAACTTTGAAATAAAAAAAATGTTATGAAAATATTTATCGTTGTGCTATCACTTAAGGAAATTTTTAGTGGCATTTCGGGAAACAGAAACCATTTATTGGCGACGTCTGCTTTTGCGCCTTCGCTACTATGGCTTTCGTGGTCTATGTTGATGACGAAAAAGAAACATCGCAGTAACGCCACTCTACGTACTCGAGAAAAACCGACTGTCCCGCAACAAGTAGCACACCGGCCCATGATTCTTAGCGCGCCCATGGTGGCTGAAGTGCAGCGCCCTCAGCTTTCCCTCTAGTTAGTGTAAGGAACTCTATGCCTATACTGCGTTATGCGAGCGATGTTAGGGGTACTGCGCGCGCTAGCTGCAAAATGCGAAACTGAAACTTGCTGCAAGGACGTACATGAAAAGTGTAGAAACCTATGGTTATAGCCACGGCAATGATTCGTGCATCGCCGGCGGCGTGAGGATTTTTGTCCACAAGTAAATTAACACGAAGCAGTCTACTGGCAGAAGCTGCAAACTGGAACCTTCCCTAATTTACACATTTTAAGTAAAATTGTCCTGAACCAATATAGGGACTTTTGTCCATGGTGCGGTACTATACCCACCCCATATCACATCACTTGGGAATGCGATAGAAACAAAGCTTTCCACAAAATAGAAACTTCGAGTGTGGAACAGTGGGAGAGCATGCTCTCCAGTGGCAACCCAGTCCTCCTAAGTTGACTGGTCATCCATGGCCAGCGAGCAGCAAAACTCAATCGTGCCCTGGAATAGGGGCGACCTTGAGAAAAGGAGCCACGACATCGACGCAAAGAAGATGGAAAAACTCTGGCGGCAATACCTCTAAATTAGAGCGATAAAGTTTATCACATCCTATCCTATCCTGCTTGAAGGTGAAGAGAGGAGGGGAATCGAAAAATGAGCGCCGTTTGTTTTCCTCCGATGTACCCATCATGTCATATCTGCATGCGTAGGTTTTTTTTCTTTAATGTTTCGTATTACAACAAGCGAAACAAACTCATGATTTGAGGAGATGAAAATATGTTTTTTATTAGCTACTTTACTGTGCATGCCAAACCGCGATGAAGAGGACTAAGAATCCCCTAAGCATAGTGCACAATAAAGATATACATGAGCAATCTTTTTACTCATAAATGAAACCACAATGTTTTCACTTTATTATCTGTTTTGTCATGTTTCAGGCAATAAATATTGTCTTTTTATTGAAATTCGAACACAGAAACGAGGTATACAACAATGAGGTGAGTAACCACCTACCACCCAGCTCTCCACATAGCGCTGTCACACTCTCTTATCACTTAGTTACCAATGCAAGATCTACAACTGGCTCAGATATATCTATTAAGCTTTTTCTTAGTCCAGAGTAAGTTTTTCTTAACGATTAACGTCAAAGGCTGTGGCAGTATTTTCTAAGAAGAACCACCTTTTGAGCTATCACTGTAACTTATATCTATGAGAATGTTACGGCATAGCTAGAATCGGATACACGAGGTCAACCTGTGTCTTGTAATTTACCTGGAAATAATAACCAAGAGCAACACTGTGGATTGCGACAAAATTTCACCCTACGCAAGGTCACGCGCGAAAACCTTGATCTACCTAAAACAAATGCTTGGCATTCCAGGCCGCGTTTCTTTCAATATGGGCAAGCTAGCTTAGCATGATGTTTTCTCTTCCACTGTTAGGTCGTACATATGTTGCATGAAGAATAGGCGTCTCTTGATCAGCCTGATATTACTGGGCCTGTGGGCTGTTAACTCATTCATTGCGCTAAAACGCGGACTAAAGATGCAAAAGAAGAAAGAGATAATCACTATCATGTGTCTTTCCCATAGGCCGTCAACGGTCTCTACCAAATCTCTGAAATCAACAGTGCCCTGTGTGAACGGTGCCACACAACTACTCGCAAAATGTCTCAATTTCGTATACCATACAAATGGGGCGCCCTTTTATGCAACGGGTACTTTTTTGTCCTTTCGGTTACCATTAGGTACCACAATTATTTCTTTGAATCCATTGAGCCTTGCCCGTTTCTTCCTTTTATAACTTGTGTAGAATGCCAATACCTCCCCAATGTTGCTAGGCCACTGTTCCTTTTTCTTGTTTCTTACGTTATATTCATAATTTGAACACAACAGGGTTAAGCACTCTGCTGTAAAAAAATGAGCCGACACTGAGGCAGCGACAGATTACCGAGCGCTAGCTTTAATGATATACTTCGTTTTTTTTTTGTTTCGTTCATGTATAAGTATTCTAATAGGAGTCCTTGAACAGGGCGCTACGCCGTCAACAGTCAATGGAACGTTCTGCGATCAGTCGGACTCGTTGCACTTCTGTAAGCGCACGCCCGAGCATCGGTGAGAGAGCTTCGTTGTCGTTTTCTTTCCTGACCGTCACGCGCGTTGAACATGGTTGTCGTTCACTTCAGGGCATCAGGCGCTGAACATATCAGAGCCGAATATCTGTTTTACACCTTCCCCCGGGCAAAAAGACGCCATACTGGCGGATTATCGCGATGTGACGATGGCAGGGTCGTAGTAAGGCTTCAGGCGGTTACTGTGTACTATTTCACGATAGCGGCGACGGTGGTCAGTGGATGGCGCAAGGGGCTTGATGAGGTAGTGGACGGGGGACGTTTGCTTGACAATACGGTAGGGGCCCTGATACTTGCTCAAAAGTTTGGATGAAAGGCCGGGACTGGAGGAAGGCACCATAGACAGACCAAAGAGTCTGTACGGTATGTAGGAAGAAGTGCAGTTTGATCTCGTGTGGGTTTCTGCTGTTGCTGAGAGTGAGAAGTGAAGGACCGGGCAAGCTGGCGGCATTCTTCAGCATAAGCTGCAGCTTGTGAAACAGTTGTGAATTTGTAAGAATCCGATCGGTAAGAGAGAATGGTGTCCATGGTACAAGAGGGCGCACGACCGTACAGAAGGAAGTATGGCGAGAATCCAGTAGTTGCGTGAGTGGCAGAGTTATAAGCGAATGTGACGAATGGAAGAACGCTGTCCCAGTTGGAGTGGTCGGAAGCTAGATACATTGCCAGCATGTCGCCCATGGTGCGGTTAAAACGCTCAACCATTCCCTTCGTTAGCGGATGGCACGCGGAAGTGGCGCGATGAACAATTTTGCATTCTCTAAGAACAGCTACGACAACTTCTGAAAGGGAGGCGGGACCTCTGTCACTCAGCAATTCTTTGGGAGCCCCGTGGCGAAGAATGCTGTGATGGAGGATAAAGGAGGCAATGTCTTGGGCTGTAGCAGATGGCAAAGACGCCGTTTCGGCGTAGCGTGTGAGATGATCAATTGCAACGATGATCCAGCGATCTCCTGTTCATGTGCTAGGAAGCGGGCCGTACAGGTCGATTCCAACGCGCTCGAAGGGCTAAGCTGGGCAGGTCTAGGGCTGCAGAGGAGCGGCGGGCTGGCGAGGTGGGTGTTTTCGGCGCTGACACTCTTGGCAGGACTGGACGAACCGACGAACATAACGGTACATCCCACGCCAGTAGTACCGCTGTCGCAGGCGAGTGAAGGTCGCAGGCGAATAAGCCTGCGTGGGCGCACTGGGGATTGTCGTGGTAATGGGAGCAAATAACAGAGCGCAGATGGGTCTGAATTACAAGCAGCCACTTTCTACCATCCGGAAGGTAATTCCTATGGTAGAGGAGCTCGTCTCTGATGGCGAAATGGTGAGACTGGCGACGGAGAGCGCGGCAAGGAGGTTGTGAAGCGCGGCCCGATGAAACATTCAGGAGTGAAGCGATCCACGCGTCTTTGCGTTGCTCGGAAGTCATATCGGTGTGCATGTCGGTGGGATGTAGAACGGATATAGCAGGAGTGGCGTTCGACGGCAATGGAGAACGTGAGAGAGCATCAGCATCTGCATGTTTACGGCCAGAGCGATAGATGACGTTAATGTCGTATTCTTGGAGCCTCAGAGCCCAACGGGCCAGTCGACCAGAAGGATCTTTCAAAGGAGACAGCCAGCAGAGGGAGTGATGATCGGTGACGACATCAAAAGAACGGCCCTACAAGTAGAGGCGAAATTTTGCTTTCGCCCAGATGATAGCGAGACACTCTTTCTCGGTGACGGAATAGTTTGCTTCCGCTTTTGTTAGGGTCCGACTGTCGTAAGCGACAACGTACTCATCAAAGCCAGACTTCCGCTGAGCAAGTACTACGCCGAGGCCGACGCCGCTGGCATCAGTGTGGATTTCCGTGGGAGAAGAAGGGTCGAAATGACGCAGGATCGGCGGAGTCGTCAGAAGGTGGCGGAGTGTCACGAAGGCATCATTACAGTGGGAGACCAGGCTGAAAGATCCTAGCTGGACAGAAGTTTGGTGAGAGGGTTGATGATTGTGGCAAAATTGCGAACGAAGCGGCGGAAGTACGAGCAGAGGCCGACGAAGCTGCGGAGTTCATTAACATTAGCTGGCTTGGGAAATTCTGCCACAGCGCGCAGTTTAGAACACCATCCTTGGAGACGACATGCCCAAGAATGGTTAGCTTTCGTGCTCCGAAACGGCATGTAATACTTGATGATTTTATATTAGACTGAACTTTGTTACTACAACTTTGAACTTTAGGGGATTCGAATAAAAGTGAAGAAATCACACGCGGACAAAAGTTCTTTAACGGTAACAAAAACACTAGATATATTCAGCAAATTTTACACGCGTCTTTCTCCGACGAAGGGTGCGTTCCACACTGTCTCGTCCCCTCTTCTCCCCGCCAGTCGTTCCCGGCAGCACTCGCACACCGCACGTGCGCACAGCCTCCTCGTCGCCGGCCCAGGTCCCTCCTTCTCCTCAGCGGGGTGCCACGCCGACCCTTGTTCCCAATCGTGCGTTCCCCGGTCTCTCCGGGAAAGTGAACCATGCCTATACCTAGGAACGCGCTGACTTTTGCTGGCTGCTCTTTCGGGAGCAAGAGCTCGGTATTTCTTATCTTTATAAATTCTTTACATCCTCCCTCCCCCCCCCCCCCCCAAATGAGTGCAACTCATTTTATGCGTGTCTCCAAGGGATAGAGAAGCTGAACCAGTCGCCTTATGATGGCCCCGGAAGGCATCTTAACTGTGCACGAACGCACATGTCCATCTCGCCCCTTAAAGACCTCTACCACGCGAGCAGTCTTCCACGTATGCTTGGGCGCCTTTTCTTGATGCACGATAACCAAGTCGTCTACTGTGATCGCACTCGCAGGGCTGGAAACGGACAAGTGGACCGAGCGTAACTGAAGCAGGTACTCCTTCAGCCATCGCTTCCAAAACGAGTCCATGACCGTTTATCGGTACTTACACCTTCGACCTAAGTCGGTTGCACTGGCCGAAGGAACGGACGCTGCTTTCGCTTCGGGCAAGGCAATCAACCGTTTCCCAGTGAGCAGATGGGAAGGCGTGAGAACCGATGTTTCTTCTGGTGCTGAGGAGACATAGGCTAGTGGCCGAGAATTAATCGTAGCCTCGACGTCTGCAAGCACTACGCGCTTCGACGCAGCTCCGCTAGTTAATGAGCTGATCACACTGGCCAGGGATATTGCCATCTTGTCAGCTGCGCTCCATTTCATTCCCAGGATCTTCTGTTCACCGTTCGAAGATGTAGTTTCGTCATGCCCAAACGCCGCGCGGACTGCATCGGAATTCGAGGACCATTTCCTTAAGCGTATGCCGGCGTCGCTCATTATGTCGATGGCTTCAGTGGCCATTTTAAACGCCTCGTTTACTGTAGCCGCCCCCGTCACCAGATCTTCCTCGTAAAAGGAGTCCTTCATGAGGCTCGCCGTTTTCGAAACTTCCTTTGTCGCGCATTCAAGGTGGTGGAGGAGGGTAGCGGTCAGCAAATACTGGCTGGCTGTCGTACCGAACGGTACCCGAGTCATTCTCCATTCTTCGATATCCGGCAATGCTGACGGGTCAAGCGGCGGGCTACTGTACCAGAAGAACCGCAGGGCGTCTGTATCCTCAGGCCGCACGCTTCTCTCCAGAAATGCTTTCTCGATGTCTGCTACGAGAGCGACCTTGTGTAGGCGGAATCGCAAGAGAATCTGCACCAAATCACTGACGAGGTTAGGTCCTTTTTCCATGTGGTCGTTGAGTGACCGTTTCTTCGGAGCGTGTGATGATGCGTCGAACACGACACGCAGCTTCGTTGTAGTTGCCTCACTACGTACGACTGGCTGATGTGGCATGTAATAAACTTTCCCAGACGCTACTTCTTCGGTCACCCGCTCCGCATGCCCTGCCTCGAAATAACTCCTGATGGCGTCGTCGTATTGCTTAGCGAGTTCTGGATTGCGGCATAGTCGCTTTGTCAAGTTGTCGTGTCGCCGAATTGCCATGTTTTTGTTGTCGTTGAGTTCTTTGGATGCGTCTTTCCATGGCAAGGCAACTTCATAGCGCAGACATTTCTTCTCCAACTTTACCTTGCTCAGTGCTCTTTCGTCGTGTGTCTCTGGGGAATCTTTTATGCCGATGGCGTCTAGTTCCCGGAAATTCTGCAGCGTAGTATGGACCTTGTCTGCAGTTTCCAAGCCTATTCTTAGTATGCAAACATTGTTTGCGATTGCGAGGCTTGAAGTCACACTGAACGGTCCCTGAATCAGTAGCGTGGTTTTTTGGGCTTGTTGGTACATAATTCCAATACACTATAGCGCAGCAAAAGACGAGGACACAAGAGCGAGAGACGAACACCACGAGCGCTAACTTCCAACAAATTTTATTCTCCTGAAGCATCATATATAAACGCCAGAAAAACATGAATCATATGTGCAAACAGTATCAATTCCTTAGAAAGACAAGCTCTTTATCTGAGAGGAGAATGGAAGGTGTGCTTACACACGCGCATCCTGAACTATTTATCTTTTCGGCTTCAATGATTTCGCGCGTTACTCTTTCTCTGCTTTTTCCTATTACAACACCTTTATCAAAGAAAGGCTTACAGGTTTTTGAGTTGCATTCGAGAATGTGGTCAACTAGCGATCCGCCTAGCCGGCCGTTTCTGACGTTGCGAGCGTGTTCTATTAGGCGCTCGTTCAGACATCTCCCCGTCTGGCCGATATAGTGTTTCCCGCATGACAAGGGAATTTTATATACAACACCTTCATCGCACGAGACGTACGGCTTCTGGTGCTTAATTGCGCATCCGCCTGCTTTTTTGGTGTTGGTTTCTTTCAGCTTGCACAACGTAGAAAGTTTCTTCGGCGCCGATAACACTACGGTCGCATTCGCTCGTTGACCAATTCTTTTCAAATTGTGAGAAATCTTGTGCAGATATGGTAAAACAACAAGATTTTTCCGTTCCAGAGGAACCGGATTTGGATGGCATTGATTTTCTGGTTTCATTTTTTAAGAAGTTTTTCGGCAACAGAAACTTGAACATGGGCGGGATATCCAGCATTAGTCAGCCTCCTGGACTGCTCTTGAAAACTATCGCCCATCATGTGTGGACAAGATTTCCGGAGAGCATTTTGAAAACATAAATTGATAATACCTCTTTTCACAAGTTTAGAATGAGCGGAGTGATATGGCAGCATCGGCTTGTCGCTACGCGGCTGATAGGCCCAGCATATGTGATGAGCGTGAAAGGTGAAGTTAATATCTAAAAATCTAATGGAGTTATTAATGGGCAATTCGCATGTTAGAACAAGTGGTTTAAAATGCTCTTTCATGATAGTTACAATGCTTTGAGCCTTTGGCTCAAGAGAGCCATGGTCACACTTAACAAGAACAAACAAATCATCAACAAATCTAAAGACATTGATTACGTCCAAGCTTTCAAGGTGGCTGGAAACAGCCTTGTCAAGTTTGGATAAAAACAGATTACTCAGAATCGGCGCTATGCACGACCCGATGCATATCCCTTCTTTCTGAAGGTAGGGTTTTCCTTCCCAGTTAATAAACGTTGACTGCAAGTAAATAGCTAAAATTTCTAAAAAACTGCTCGCCGACACACCCGCCGAGTTCTGGAAATCCGGAAATCTTGTCCACACATGATGAGCGATAGTTTTCAAGAGCAGTCCAGGAGGCTGACTAATGCTGGATATCCCGCCCATGTTCAAGTTTCTGTTGCCGAAAAACTTCTTTAAAAAATGAAACCAGAAAATCAATGCCACCCAAATCCGGTTCCTCTGGAACGGAAAAATCTTGTTGTTTTACCATATCTGCACAAGATTTCTCACAATTTGAAAAGAATTGGTCAACGAGCGAATGCGACTGTAGTGTTCTCGGCGCCGAAGAAACTTTCTACGTTGTGCAAGCTGAAAGAAACCAACACCAAAAAAGCAGGCGGATGCGCAATTAAGCACCAGAAGCCGTACGTCTCGTGCGATGAAGGTTGGTTGGTTGGTTTGTGGGGTTTAACGTCCCAAAGCAACTCAGGCTATGAGAGACGCCGTAGTGGAGGACTCCGGAAATTTCGACCACCTGGCGTTCTTTAACGTGCACTGACATCGCACAGCACACGGACGCCTTGCTTTTCGCCTCCATCGAAAAGCTGCCGCCGAGGCCGGGATTCGATCCCGCGTCCTTGGGAACAGTAGTCGAGCGTCGTAACCACTGCGCCACCCCGGCGGGGTCGTGCGATGAAGGTGTTGTATATAAAATTCCCTTGTCATGCGGGAAACACTATATCGGCCAGACGGGGAGATGTCTGAACGAGCGCCTAATGGAACACGCTCGCAACGTCAGAAACGGCCGGCTAGGCGGATCGCTAGTTGACCACATTCTCGAATGCAACTCAAAAACCTGTAAGCCTTTCTTTGATAAAAGTGTTGTAATAGGAAAAAAGCAGAGAAAGAGTAACGCGTGAAATCATTGAAGCCGAAAAGATAAATAGTTCAGGATGCGCGTGTGTAAGCACACCTTCCATTCTCCTCTCAGATAAAGAGCTTGTCTTTCTAAGGAATTGATACTGTTTGCACATATGATTCATGTTTTTCTGGCGTTTATATATGATGCTTCAGGAGAATAAAATTTGTTGGAAGTTAGCGCTCGTGGTGTTCGTCTCTCGCTCTTGTGTCCTCGTCTTTTGCTGCGCTATAGTGTATTGGGGTCCCTGAATCGTCCAACCAAACTTTGTATTCACCGCTGCTAAGCCTTCATTTTCGTTGCATATTTGAACCTCTCCTGTTTGAAATTTCCAAAGGTGGTCGGCTCCAATTAGTAATCCAATACCTGGCACTGAAGACATGCCCGGATGGATCGATCTGTCTGCGAGCAGTGCTCCTCGAACTTCCATCTTTTGCACAAAACTGTGATTTGTGGGCACCTGTTTGACGTCCTTCAATATGAAGGGCACCTCAATAGCCTCTATTGCTATTTCGTGATCTCCGTATTGACTTCGGAGGCGAACTTCTACCAGCCGGCAGCTTTGGACTTGCGCGGCCGCAGCACCAAAGGTGTTTAGGCGAAAGTCGGCCTTTCCTAAAACCTTCAAATCAAGTGTTTTTGAGATATCTTCTCGAATGAACGTCTTTTGATTTCCACCGTCCATTACGCCCCGGATGTAGCCGTATTTGGTGCTCCCCAGCGCAAAGGCACGGAAAGTCTGCAGTGCCGTCTCTTGCGTTTCTTCTGTTTTGGCGTCTGCATGCACATTAATGGCGGTGATCTCTGTTGCTACGTCAGTTTTGATCGCTGCCCAATTGGGGTTACACATTGAGCTAGCATGCCTTTTCTCGCACTTCCCGCATTTTACCTTTCGCCTGCAGTCTTTTGCTCGGTGTCCCCACCTTGTGCATCGAAAGCACCTTTTCGCCCTGGCAAGTTTTTCGGTTTTTTCTTCTTTCGTCAGTGCAGCCGTGCAGATCTCTGTGCCGTGCCTCTTCGAATCGCAGAATGAGCATTTTTCTGTCTTCTCTGTTTGCGCATAAAGAACAGCGGCACTCGGAATCGGCTGCCTCGCGCGTTTGCCGAAGTTTTCCTTGTAAGACGGCTTTTCAAAAGCGGGAACTTGCCTGCATCGCTCTCGACACTCTTTTTCTACCAGCAGAAAGTGTAGTACCTCCTCTAGCCTTCTCTCTGATCTGTCTGCTGCCTGCGTCGAGGCGGAGGACTGCTGCGCTGGTGACGCGGGACTACTATCGGGCGGCGACGATACATCTGTCTTGGTCGCTCGGCTTGCCAGGCGGTGAAACTCCACCACCGTGTCTCGCGGCAGCGCCGTTAGAATAATGTCGCAAAGCATGGCGCAATAGGCATTTTTGGTCACTCCGAGAGCCGTTAGCCCGCAAATATGGGCTTGAACATGATCGTAGATCCGGCGGAGTCCTCTGACAACTCCTGATGACGACACTGGTGGTAGCGTCCTTAATTCGGCAAGGTGTTCTTGTTCGATTAGCCCCTTGTCTCCGAAACGGCGCAGCAGTATCTGTATAGCGTCTTCATAGCAGGCCTCAGTCGCTTGTAACCCTTGAACTGCCGACGCGGCAGGCCCAGTGAGGAGGCTCTTTAAGTAATGAAATTTCTCCGCTTTGGACAAGGCCTGATTATCATGCTCCGCTTCGCGGAAACATTCCCAAAACGACTGCCAGTTGGCAAGCTCACCATTGAAAGACTGGAGCTGCAGCTTCGGAATCCTGATTGCAGTGAGTCTGGGCATCGGCACGGACGTTTGCGTCGATTCGGCGTTCTGTTCAGACGCAGTCCGTTGTGAAGCGACGATTCGAGTCCTCAGTTGGCCGATGAGGTTTATGGCCCGGTCGTCGTATTCGACGCTTTCTGTAAACTCGGTCTCGAACGCTTCCTCCGGGAGATAGTTCTCCAACTCGTCGTTGATCTTCCGCAGCTCGTCATTGCTGACTTCCAGTCTGTGAAGCAGAGCTGTCAACTGTTGGACGTTGGCTGTCGGCAATGCTGTTGTGGCCTCGTTGATATTAATCGTGTTCTGCCCTCGTCGACTTTGCCTCTTCGCTTTGAGCTTTTCCATTTTGGTCCGTCGTGGTCTTTTCGGATTTCGCCACTATCTTCTCTTCCCGGGTTTCGGCACCATGTAGTAGTTGTTGATTTGATATTAGACTGAACTTTGTTACTACAACTTTGAACTTTAGGGGATTCGAATAAAAGTGAAGAAATCACACGCGGACAAAAACTCTTTAACGGTAACAAAAACACTGGATATATTCATCAGAGTTTACACGCGTCTTTCTCCGACGAAGGGTGCGTTCCACACTGTCTCGTCCCCTCTTGTCTCCGCCAGGTGTTCCCAGCAGCACTCGCACCCCGCACGTGCGCACAGCCTCCACGTCGCGGGCCCAAGCCCCTCCTTGTCCTCAGCGGGGTGCCACGCCGTCCCTTGTTCCCAATCGCGCGTTCCCCGGTCGTTCCGGGAAAGTGGACCATGCCTATACCTAGGAACGCGCTGACTTTTGCTGGCTGCTCTTTCGGGAGCAAGAGCTCGGTATTTCTTCTCTTTATAAATTCTTAACACGGCACTTCTTTAAATTTAATTGGAAGCCAGCGTCGGTCAGGCATCGCAGAACTGTCTGAAGGCGCTGCAGGTGAGATGGAAAATATGAGGAAAAGATGACAACGTCGTCCAGGTAACAAAGTCAAGTGCATTCCAGCCCTCTGAGTAGGTTGTCCATCATGCGTTCGAATGTGGCAGGGGCACTGCATAGTCCGAATGGCATGGCATTAAACTCGTAGAGTCCATCGGGTGTGACGAAAGAGGTTTTTGGGCGATCGGCCTCTGCCATCGGCACCAGCCAATAGCCGGAAGGCAGGTCTATTGAACTCAGCTCCCTGCAGGCAATCAAGGGCGTCGTCGACATGAGGAAGAGGATAAACGTCCTTGCGCGTAATCTTCTTCAGTCTATACAGAATCGGATGGAACCGTTGTTTTTCTTGACCAGGACGACCGGAGACGCCCAAGGGCTGTGCGACGGTTGGATCACGTTGCGCTGGAGCATGTCGGTAACCTTTTCGTCAATAATGCGGCGCTCGGCGGCTGAAACACGGTACGGACGCTGGCGCAAAGGGGCATGTGTGCCGGTATCAATGCGGTGAGTAACGGCTGTTGTGCGCCCCAACGAAGGTTGCTGAGAGTCGAACGAAGCCGCGAAACGTTGTAGGATGGCGAAAAGCTGGGCTCGTTGTAAGGGCGTCAGGCCAGCGTCGATGGACCGGTGGAAAACTTCGAGGGAAGATGGAGTGGCGACAGGAAGAGGCGTTATGGCGCAGTATATTAAGTAATGCTGTAACAAACTTTGTATACATCCGGATAACACGGTATATATTCATATCTGTTTTATTCTGTGGGGTCCTTCTTATATCAGGATGAAGATTGTGAATTGAATTAGATATAAATATGTGCTGCAGATAAATTTTTATCTGACGTATCCTTTGACACCATCCGGAACGTCTTTCGAGAAACTGTTTGGCCGCAATGGTCGTCTGAAGACTCACGGAGAAGGGGGGGGGGGGACATGTTTTAGGAAAGGAATTCAAATTCCACCTTTGCGAATCACCCGCGCAGACTAAGCTGCCATTCAACTAGCAATTGTGTGCCCTCTGATCTGTCGAATTGTTTGACATCCACCAAAAGCTATTTCGCCCAGCGGCTGGACCCAAAATGTTGCACTAACGGGCGTACTAAGGTGTCTAAACTTGATGCCTGACAGAATGGTCTTTATATAGCGAAACAAAAAATATGTGTTGAATTGCGGCGTTCGATCCCGGCCGATATGCATCCGTTGTTCCTATGCAGCTTTCGGGTAGTCACATGGTGTGGGGCCACCTTGGTGTAATGCTACTGTAGCACCTTCGTCGCGTCGTATATATACGTTCTTTTTGTGCGACGACCACACTGCATTGCCATTTTAAAATTATGGCTCACATTAGCTTGGACTTCTCAAATTGTGACCTTGAGAATCGTCACTAGTAGATAAAACTATCTATAATCCCCGACGTCGACGTTCTAGTAATGAATGCAAGCGAAAATCATGTCCAGTCTTCTGACAAGTGGTTGCTGGCAATTGAGGTGGTCGACCACTTACTGGTCATCCCGTTATGTAACGTACCCAGAAAACATTCCAAGAACAATGTTGGAGGAGTTTCTAACAAGGACAGCTCCTGGGAGCGGGGATGGTGAGGAGAAAATCGAAACCTGGACCCTTTGATTCCTAATCAGTGACGCTGCCAATAAAATTCGCAGGTGCGTTACTGCTGATTGGTTTAAATCAAGGCTATAAATATTGCTTTGCACATGAGGTGATAGCGTCAGAATTTATGCTATGACTTATGGATGAGATAATATTTGCCTGAAATAAAATGAAAGTATTTACGCCAGTAACAAATTGCATATCCAGGACGATTGAGATCCTTAGTCGCAGTCGCAAGAAAAAAAAATTTAACGCTGCCATGTCATATCTTTAAAAGCGGCCTTTTATGTGCTTATTAATAGTTTACCGAACATTTTTCTTTAGATAGCTGGATGCGCGGTATTCACTTTCAGCAGGACGTTTTTTTTTTGTTTTTTTTTTTTGGTAGAGTTTATGTAGGTGCCTTTCTCAGTCAAAAAACTCGATAAGCTGAGTCATTTTTTGCCCTTTACAAATACTAATGACCTATCATGATCTGCGATTACCGGGCAGATGCCTTGCGTCTCAGTTATTACTCTTCTAGTTAAATGCTCGCGCTTCGTCAGACTTGGGCACTGCACTGTGGTTGCTTGCTGCTTGGTTTCTAGCTGGCGCTTTTTTCGAATGCTCGACTAGTACTGTGCAAAAAATATTTCTATAAACTTTCCTAGCCGTGAGATTAACATAGCTGTAATGCCACAGACATAAAAGGTGACGAACGAAGCCTTCCCTTAGGCCTTAAAGACAGAAGATAAACTTGGAAACATGTATGTAAATAAATATTGTATGTATAAAAGGAGTGGAACAAAATGAATTGCAAGAATGCAGTGGCACAGAAATAATAACTGATTTTCTAGCGGTATTAGAAATGGGCTAAAACAAGTCCGACTTATTTGGAGGCCCATCGGAGCAGTCTGTTTCCTGCAGTGAGAGGGATAGGCTGATTGTAATCACGATATAGGCATGTCTAATACAATATTATGCAACGTTGCTTTATTTAATGGGAAAGGCCGGAACTGTATTCCCTTTGAAAACGCAGGGAGAGAGAATGAAATTTCGTTTTGCATCATTACAATCCTTGCGATGCCACTTGCACAGGGTTATTTTTGCTTGCTTTCTTGGTAGAGATCAAGCGTACTTTTACATTTCAAGTTGTACAGGCGACTACTACTGAGCTTACTAGGTAAGCTTGGTGAAATTTCTTTTGTAGTCTCTTCTTGCTCTACTAAACGGAAAATATAACGATGGTGGTCTCACTCAGTTAGGTGGTAACTGTTGCTAGTTTCAAGTTCAAAAGGGAAGCAGGCAGAACAACAAAAGCTCCATTTTAAATGTCTTGGCTGCAGTTTAATTTTTTCCAGTATCTCAATATTTCCACTTCCATAGCGTAACTCAGTATAGGAAAAGAAACAATAAAATTTCAACGTGAAATTAGGTAGAATTCCTTACTCTCGTAACTTCTTAGTAGCACTACTGTTTCTGCGCCATGCTGCATCTTAAATTGTAGGGTATGTTGTCAATGTCTTTCTCTAGCTAAATGAATTAAAACTGCTGCCTTCCTTCGGAAATATTTCTCTCCGCATGCTTCTCGGCTGAGCTGTTATTATTATTATTATTAAGGCGTGTTTTTATTAGGCTTTTATATATTTCATAAATAACGGCTCATAGAGTTACAATGGACTCACCTGATTAAACACTAGAATGGCAATGCGGTGGTCTCACCAAGAGAAGCGTGTACATGCGAGTTGAAAGCTCTCCATAAGTACTCTGTGCTCACATCCGTTGCAGGCTTTAGTTGGGGCTACAAACACATCGAGGATACGTAGAAATTTAGCACACCTACATTGGAAAGACGGAAAGGTGCATGATAACCTGTCCATTGCAGCTGCGTGAGCGCTAGACAAAAAAAAAAGGTTCGCGCTGCGGCTCGCTTCCTGCCGGGAAGTTCAGACGGATGTAGGTCCTTCATGTATGAATATTACTCGGAATAACGACCCAGGCAGCTGTAAATAACAAGAAGCAGGAGGAAGATGAGGAGGAAAGGCAGGGAGGTTAACGCGTAAAAGAACCCGGTTTGCTACCCTGCACTGGGGGAAAGGGGTGAGTGGACATGAAAGTTGTGAGGGAGGGATGGGTGAAGTTAGTACAGTCACATCACAGACATGTCGCATCACATCACATCACAGTCATATCATAGCATAACAGCAAAATCATAGTCTCGATTAGGCCTGTGCTTTTCATAAAGTAGAACAGTGCCTCAGAGGCCTTCACCGCAGACGATCGCCGTGACCAGGGACCTAACATCTTAATTTCAGTCAATGGGCGTCTATCTAGATGCTTCAGCGCACGGCATAGACACTGTCTTTCCTCACTGTATAGGGGGCACTCATAAAGAATATGGCCTATAGACTCGTCGCACCCACAATTTGTACATGCAGGGTTGTTTGTCATATTGATCATAAAATAATACTAGTTTGTGAATGCTACACCAACCCACAGGCGGCACAGCAAAGTTTCTTCGCGTCGGGGTAGGTCAGTTGCAAGCCGAAGCTTGAGATCAGGGTTCAGGGATTTTGAGCGGCAGTTCGCAAACTGGCCAGAATTCCACGAGGAGAGCGTGTGTTCCCGCGGAAGTGCGCGAAGCCTGCTCGCATGCGTCGGCCCTGGAAAATGGAATCAACACACAATCGCCGCCTTGGTGGGCTGTTCTTGCGACCTCGTCCGCCCGGAGATTTCCGCTATGCCGCTGTGTCCTGGAAGCCATTGGTAAATGATGTCATGTCCTCCATTAATTGCATAGTGATGAATCAGTCGCATTTCCGCAACGCTTTGTTCATGGGCTCCACGGCGAAGAGCCGCTTTTAAGGCTCGCAGGGCTGCTTTTGAATCTGTGACAATAGACCACCGCTTAGGGCTGTGCTGACTGTTATGCCTTATTGCGACACGAAGAGCGGTTAGCTCTGCACCTGTTAAAAAGTCTGATTAATTGTCCTAGTTTTTATTTCTGTATCAATTGAGGGTATAACCATGGAGCCTGAAGAACTTACGGCATTCACTGAACCATCGGTCTAGACAAACGATTTCCATGGTACTCATGGAAGTATTCAAGAGTGATTTGCTTTAGTTCTGTCGCCGAGAGCTTGACCTTCTTCCTGATGCCGGGTATTGAAAGAAGCACTTGTGGTATATGCAGTCTCCATAGTAGAGAGGACGGTCTAGATGCGGGTGTAAACTGGGACGGCAAAATAGCTCCATGCGCATCAACGGTCTCTGTAAACGATCTACTCGACCTGGTAATAGGAAGACAGGCCAAATGATGGCAGGAAACCCGGGAGATGTGTCGGAAATGTTCCCTCAGGGCGTGGACGGTTAGGTAGGTAGATATGGGATGCTCCTGCACAATTAAAATGGTAGCAACCGTAGAGGCACATTTCGGCAATCCCAGGCAGGTTCGCAGAGCTTTTGCTTGAACGCTCTGTAGAATTCCTAAGTTGATTTTCCTTATATTTCCAAGTGTTGGTGAGCTGTACCGAAGAAATCACATAAATAATGCACGGTATAGTTGGAGCATCAACCGCATGGACTCTCCCCGTGACTTTCCCCAATAACAAAGTGGATGAACACCCAAAAGGCGACGTGAATATTGTGAAATGTATGATAAGCAAGTACGAAATTCAGGACGATAACAAGAATATGATTCCACGAAACACTTCCGCTTTCACCTTTTCTTATTAACATAAGTAGTCATTGGTTCACTAGCCACCTCAAGAAGTTAGTGGTATTTGATTGCCATAACCTATACAGCAGTCGCCTATAAAAATACAGCAGATGTTTATTTTATACCATGTTGACATGTGAATTCATCATCATCTGCAGCCTCGCTAAAACCCTCTGCAGGGCGAAGGGCTCTCCCCAATTCCTCCAATTAATCCTGTCTTGTGCTAGCTGCATCTCTTGACCCCTGCGAACTTCTTAACCTCCTCCTCCCACCTAACTTTCGCTGCCCCTGCTAACCTTTCCTTCCCTTGGAATCCAGTTTGTTGCTCTAAGCGACCACCATTTATCCTCTCTTCGCCCTACATGTCTGCCCATACCCATTTCTTCGTCTTGATTTCCACTAAAATGTCAGTAAATGAGTTCATCAGATAAAGTCAAATAATTTGAAAACATATTGCTGATAGCTTACTATGTTGAAACGCTTAGGATTACCTGAAAACAATATCGCGTAATAATCTGAAGCACGGTACAAGAAAAAATCAATTTTCGGCGCTGTCATTTGTAGATGAGGTGTACAAAACGACAAAATGGAATTGCGGTAACGTGAACTGTTAAACAGCAAAAAACGGCACTCTGGAGGTGAGAGGTAGCGTGAAAAAGGTGACAGGCAGTAAATTGTTGGGCTGCGCGTAGAGGCTGAGGCCATTAATTCGCTCTACCGTCGTCAGAGACCCCCCCCCCCCCCCCCCCTGCGCGCTTCAGACCTCCAATTATTTCAAAGAACAGCACACGTGGGCTCATACATTTTTTTAAAGTAAGTTTTGATCTCTACCCATGACAAGACTTGCTTTGACATGAACATTAAAACACTGTTTTATTTTTACGCCACGACGCAGTTAAAGGCGGCGGTTTCCCGGAAATCCGGCTTCGACATCAGTGTTGTGAGGGCGCGTTCACGATCATTACTCTGGCTTGTGGTAGTTGGTGAATGACGTAGCGTGCAGTGATTTGGCGGTGCACTGCTATTATCCGGACTCTGATTTCTCTTTTGACTTGAAAGGATGAGGTGACTAAAGAACCATCCGGGAGCTGGGGATAACAAGATCGCAAGACAGAGATAGGAATACTTGGTCATGTAAGCACGTTCGTACGGCTGTATTTAAAACTACGGCTTTAATGGGGATAGTTATGTCGTATAAACTTTCAATGAACGTTGTAGCTTATAAGTGAAGGACAATGAGTATTTATAAGATAATTATGGTAGACTTTGCGGTTATAGGTATCGGGAGATAGCAAATGTACGTTAAAAATAGTCTGTAAATAAAGCAACCAGAGTACGCTGCCGCGCGCTTGAAAGCGCCATTTTTGCTCCGTTAATTTTTTAATGCAACTTTAAAATTTCATTATTAAATGCAACGGGGATTATTCACGACAGTATGCCAGTCAATAGTCACTCTGATGCGTAAAGCTAGCACGTTAAAGCTATCCCGTTTAGGACAAGCAAATTGCTGAAAAAAACTCTTGTTTAACGCTCTCTGTCAGTAAATTTTGTTACCTTGCGAAAAATAAAAGAAATAAAAGTAATAAAATGGACCCAAGAACTGTTGCGATTTGCTTGAAATTGACCTCAAGATTTGTGAGGAAAGACGCGTTCATAAATATGCTGTGACCGAGCTAGGTATTCGCTCCTTAAGAAGGCTGGAAAATATATGCAAAGTCGGAAGGCCTCAAATCATCAAAATCAGGAAAGAAATGAAATAACGCATGTGAAACTGCACGCAGTTCTCTACACGCTACATATAAATTCACAGCTTATACTTATTAGAACATCCTTTTTTCAGACTGCTTTAGCGCCCCAGGCAAACACATATATGAAATTGCGTTAACCCTGTCATGCATACGGGCCTCATTGGACACATATTTATCCCAAGATGGGAGCGGGTCGCTCGCTTCATAGAGATTTCAGCTGAGGACATGTCATGGTTCCTAACCTTTTTCACAGGTGGCACAAGCCTTCGGCGTATTTTGAACTACCAAATTCTAATGGGCAGTAGACTTCTTTGAGGTCGTCTAATGTCCCCAAGGAACAAAAATAATTCGTCGAGATACAGCAGCTCTGTCCGAGTACAAAAATATAGTATTGTGAGCACTGTGTGGCGCTTCATCTTCCACACGGCTGAACGTGCTGCTTCATCTTCATACTGCTCTCTCTTGTAGATACCCATCGTCATCGCGGAGTGTGTCTGGCTGCAGTGTGCGACCAAGGCTTCAGGACTGCAGTAAAGCCTGATCCCCCAAGTCCGACCTTCACGTTACTTTACACGTGGTGGAGGTGCGCCTTGATTTCCTTGCTGCTTCGTAACCTTCATCCACCTGGAGCTTCGTTCTGGCCGCCGTTTGACCCCAACCACCATCGTCATGACTCAAGAGGGCCACTCCGCTATTTCGGCTTCTACCAACTCAACTCCAGCTCTAGTGGCCACTTGGACTGTCATTAGCCGTCAGCGCGACCCGCAGATGTTCGCCGGTCTCCGCGGCGACGACGCTGATGACTGGCTCGACAGCTACGACCGGGTCAGTGCTTTCAACCGGTGCGACGATTCTCTTAAACTAATTAATGTGTCCTTTTATTTGACGGATGTGGCCAAAACGTGGTTCCTAAATCATGAATCGATGATTCCGGACTGGGCTACCTTTAAACAAAAGTTGCGCCAGATTTCCTGCGCTCCTACTGTTCGCACGGATTCCACCAAGAAGAAGCTAGAAGCCCGACTTCAGCGGTCCAATGATACCTATACCTCTTATGTAGATGTTCTTGCACTTTGTCGCCGCTTAAATGACACCATGCCAGAGGCCGAGCGGGTTCGGCACTTTAAAGATATTGGGCCACTCGCCTATAACGCCCTGGCCGTGCAGAACCCTACCACAATCGACGCCATCATATCGACTTGTCAACGCCTTAACGAACTACAGTCAATACGCCTGCAGCCTGATCCCACTTCATTTGGTTTCACTGCCGACGCTGACCTCCGTGCGCTTATTCGCGGATTAATTCGTGAAGAGCTCTAGGCTCAAGGTAATTTGTGCCGCCCTGCATCTGAGCCACATCCTTCAAGTGCCGGCCTGCGTAGCATTGTCAGAGAAGAGCTGGCCTCAATGACCTATTCCCCCCCGACATCGGTCGCTCCTACCATCTGTCAGGTGCAAACGTACGCCCAGGTCACGTCCTTGCCGCCTGCAGTTGGAGCGCCTTCGCCACCGGCGCCTACCACTGCTCATGTCGCTGCATTGGCACCACCTGCCGCGGCGCCGACGTACTACCTCAACTAGCGCCCAGCCCGCCCTGTTTTTTATTACTGCGGGTACCGAGGCCATATTTCCCTCTTCTGTCGTCGCAGGCTCCAGAATAAACGCCGCGGCTACGATCATTTGAAGCAGACTACCCTGCTCGCCTTTCCGGCTCTAACCACCGTTCATTTCCTGATTATCCCTGACGTTCATCACCCCCGCCAGAAAGCCCCGCTCCGCTTGCTGGTTACAGGCCTTCAAGACACCGTTCTCCTTCGCAGTTTCGCCGCTCAACCTCGTCTCTCCGTCAAGCTTCTCTGACGACCCCCCGCCTATCGAAAAACTGACCACTGAAGTTTTAGGAGGGAAAACTGCACTCTTCGGCCACCCCAAAAATCCTCCGGAACGTCCCTGGAATATTATTTTAGTGTGGGTTGAAGGTTTATCTGTTGAATCTTTGGTTGACACGGGCGCCGCTGTTTCTGTGATACGCACTAACTTGTGCTCCCGCTTGCGATAAGTGAAAACGCCTTATGATGGACCTGAACTCCGTGGAGCTAATGGTGCTATAATTCGGCCTTTTGCTAAGTGTACTGTGCGAATTTTTGTTGATGGTGTCCGCCACCATGTACAATTTGCCGTGATGTCACCGTGCGCTCACCCAATTATTTTAGGCTTGGATTTTCTGCCTGCCGCCTCAGCCAGCATTTCCTGTCTTCTGAACTTCCCGAGCCCCGTCATCGCCTGCTTGCCGCTACTAACTCAGTGTTGCCCCCTGGATGCGAACAACTTGTCGCGCTTACTTATACTAACATTGATAACGGAGAAGTGCTAATCGCGCCTTCTGATCGCTATCTGACCCGTGGAATCGCGCTACCACCAAGTCTTGTTCGGTTTGAGCATGGCACAGCGTTTGTCGCTGCTTCGAACACTTCCCCAGAGCCCATTGTGCTGACTAAATTACATGTTTTCCTCGTGCCCTGGACATTCACCCGGTGTCCCTCACCACCCTTACCGCCCCCTCTTCCTCACCAGCAGCTTCTTCCGATGCTTCTCTCTGTGTTCTCTTTGCACCATCAATCCTGACCTTCCTGCGACTCACCGCCAAGCTTTGCAGGAATTACTTCGAAAACACCAAGCCTCCTTTGATGTCACTTCTCCGACCTTGGGCCGAACGTCTTCTGCACAGCACCGCATTACTACAGAAGGTACTTCTATTGTTAGCCGCCGCGCTTACCATGTTTCCTTATCAGACCTTAAGCTCATAGAAAATAATGTGAATGATATGCGCCGACGAGACATTATTCGGCCCTTAGCTAGCGCCTGGTCATCTCCGGTCGTCTTGACCAAAAAAAAGGATGGGTCCGTGCGTTTTTGCGTTGATTACCGCGCACTTAACAAAGTCACTCGCAAAGATGTTTACGCTATGCCACGAATTGACGACTCCCTCGACTGTCTTCAGGGCGCCGAATATTTCTCCACTTTGGATTTGCGTTCCCGTTACTGGCAGATACCGATGCACGAAGCCGCCAAAGAAAAAACCACATTCGCTACTCCCGATGGGCTTTACGAATTCAATGTCATGCCTTTTGGACTTTGTAATGCCCCCGCTACATTTGAGCGCATGATTGACACTGTTCTTAGAGGACTTGAGTGGAAAACATGGTTGTGCTACCTGGACGACATAGTTATTTTCTCTGCGACGTTTTCTGATCATTTATGCCGCCTTGATCAAGTATTAACATGCCTGGCATCTGCCGGTCTCCAGCTGAACACAAAAAAGTGTAAATTCGCCAAGAAAGAAATCAAGATCCTGGGCCACCTCGCCAGCCGCGATGGCATTCGACCCGACCCTGACAAGCTTGCTGCAGTTTTGAACTCTGCACGCCCTCAGCGGACTAAGAAACTACGCAGTTTCCTTGGCCTGTCTTCGTACTTTCGCCGTTTATTCGCAATTTCGCTACCATTGCTGCACCGCTCCACCGCCTCCTTACCGACCGCACCACTTTCAATTGGTCCGAAGAATGCGAAAAAGCTTTCCAAACCCTAAAGAACGCCCTCACTTTGGACCCTGTTCTCGCTCACTTCGACGACACTGCTGCCAGGTAATTGCGTTTGCCAGTCGAACTAACACCAGCGGAACGCAACTACACCATCACTGAGCAAGAGGGCCTCGCCGTCGCTTGGGCAGTTCAGAAATTCAGCTCCTACCTTTACGGCCGCCATTTCACGATCGTTACCGGTCACCGCGCTCTGTGCTGGTTATCAACCCTCAAAGATTTGACTGGACGCCTGGGCCGTTGGTTTCTGCGTTTGCAGGAATACCACTTCGATGGCATATTCAGATCGGGTCGCAAACATCGAGATGCCGATGCTCTATCCCGCTGCCCGCTCCCAGCATCACCATCTAGTGCTTCTTCGCGCCTTCCTGCGTGCACCCTCGACGTCCCAATGTCGTCCAGGGCTCCAAACATCACTTGTGCTACTCCTGCCGCTGCTCCAGACCGCCACGCCATTATTTCACACCAGCGAGCAGATCCCTACTGTCTTTCCCTAATCAACCTTCTCACCGGTGCTTCTCACCCTCCTACCGCTAGGATGCGCAGGCAACTCCAAAAGTTTAAACTTGACAACAGCGTGCTCTCCCGTTATATTTGTTGCTCTGAAGGCACCCCTTGGGTCCCCGTTATTCCGAGAGCGCTTCGCACCCGTATCCTGGCGGCTTTCCACGATGATGCTACAGCCGGTCACTTAGGCTTGCATAAAACGTACCACCGCGTGAAAACACGTTTCTTCTGGCCAGGCCTCGCCTCAAGTGCCAGCGCCATGTCAGCGCGGCAAACGGCCTACTTCTCCTCCTGCTGGCCTACTACAGCCGCTACCTTGGCCTGCTACTCCTTTTGCCGATGTTGCAATAGACTTATACGGGCCACTTCCATTGTCCGCATGAGGTAATCGCTGGAGCGTCACCGCCGTCGACCACCTAACACGCTACGCTGAGACCGCTGTCCTGCCTAATGGCTCAGCACATTAGGTCGCGACCTTCTTTTTGAAATCGCTAGTACTGCGCCATGGGGCCCCTCAAGTCCTTCACAGTGATCGTGGTCGGACATTTCTGTCAACGATTGTAGCCGAAGTTATTGAGGCCTCAACCACACATCACAAATTGACCTCCAGCTATCACCCGCAGACCAATGGGTTGACTGTGCGGTTCCACCGCACGCTTTCTGACATGTTGCCTATGTACGTCGAGCAGGACCACCGTAACTGTCACGTAAAACTTCCTTTTGTTAAGTTCGCCTACAATACGGCTGTACAGCGGACCACAGGTTACACCCCGTTTTTCCTCGTTTACGGCCGTTCTCCCGCTACCTTTCTTGACGCCTCTTTCTTTTCTACACATGCCAGTTCCTCATCCTCTCTTCCTGACCAGGTCCTTTCCCGAGTGGCCAAATCTCGCCGGCTTGCTCACGTCAACACGGGAGCTAGCCAGGAAGACCGCAAGTCCGGCTGTGATGGAACCCATCGCCAAGTTCCGTTCCGTCCCGGCTACGAGGTGTCACATTACGCACTCCTGGCCTTCGTGACAAATTACAGCACCGTCACATTGGTCCTGACACAGTTCTTGCAAAAACCTGCCCGGTCAACTATCGCGTCTCCCCTGTTTACCATCCTCTGGACGGTCGTTACCGTGGCACTGAAGTTGTCCACATTTCACGTTTGAAACCTTTTATTCGGCGCAATCCTGCGGACTAATTGTGGCCAGGCTGGCCGCTTCAACTGCACGGGGGAAATAGTGTGAGCACTCTGTGGCGCTTCATCTTCCACACGGCTGAACGTGCTCCCTCTTGTAGATACCCATTGTTATCCCATTGTCATCGTGGAGTGTGTTTGGCTGCAGTGTGCGGCCAAGGCTTCAGGTCTGCAATAAAGTCTGATTCCCTAAGTCCGACCTTCGCGTTACCATACAGTATATATATTTATATATAGACATGGTTTGCTTGTTACTAATGGGCCAGAGTTAAATTCAAACAGGATGTCAGACAACTTTCCCGATTATCTATTTTATTCCGACAGTTTCGGTCAGTGGACCGTCCTTTTTCAATGTAGAATTAAGAGTTAATTAATTAAGAATTTATGCTTCCTTGAAGAAGGACGGTCCACTGTCCGAAACTGTTCGAATAAAATAGATAATCGGAAAAGTTGTGCGACATCCTGATAGAATATATATATATATATATATATATATATATATATATATATATATATATATATATATATATATATATATATATATATTCAAACTAAAGGTCTTGTTTAATGTAAGCCAGATTTGTTCATGGATATGGCCTCTGTACATGGAAAGAAATATATTTCCCCAAATGGGGGCATTGCGCACGAAAAGTGTAGCTTCATTTATAGCGCGACCTAACCAAAAGTCAGTTGCTGAATTCGAGGCCTGTGCTAAACGCTCTATTATTTCTAGGGCTTTCCATGCCCGGTGCAGGTAATCTTGGCGGAAATTTGGTTGTGTGTAAGTGTCGCACTTCCATTGATCGTGGAAAAAAGCAACAATATTTCAAAAACGTCTCCTGTGCGAGGTCTGTCCAGTAAAGAAATTGATGATCTTTTGAGCCTCTATCTGACTCCGACGAATATTCTGAGGCGGATGATTAAGAGAAAGATCTTGGCATTTTCAGCAGCTCAGAAGAGCAAGTTTATGACAGCGAACCCCACATGTTAACGGCGCTCCTGCAAATTCTGGCCTATAAGGGCTGCTTTGAGGGTTTCTACTGCAAGAAAGTACACTACATTGTGTCGAAATTTGGGCTTGTTGGTTCATACTTCCACGGTGTAGCGCACACATGACGAGGGACTGAGAACGAGAGAACACAGCGCTGTGTGTGTTCTCTCGTTCTCAGTCCCTCGTCTTGTGTGCGCTACTGCTTGGAAATACACTACATTGTGTGTCGTCAATAAATACAACGGCCATGAATGGAGGCCTCCTGGATTTATTGGTGATCCCGGGGTTAACGTGCATGACACAGATACCGACTATTTCCTCGCCATAATTTAGAAGATCGTACTTGAGAATATTGTTTTTTGAACAATTTTGGATAAAGTTAAAATTAATAAAAGTATACAGAGTAATGTAATCAATGTCACGCGTATGCAGTCCGTGCAACGTTTGTACAAAAACAAATATTAGGTGTCGGCATCACTGATTCCTTGATCGCATGCATCTGGAGCAAGAGGTGTTACGCGTGAATGCTCTTCCACCTACTATATGCAGCAGCTCCGAACGCCTATAGAGTATGGAGGTGCAAACACGTCCAGAAACAAATTGCGTACCGAACTGAGTTCCGAATTCGAATTGCGGGGAAGCTCATAAACAGCGTTGAACCAGCACAGAGCTCGGTGCGAAAGGTTGCCTATTTATTGATGCTTTACTATCTTTTATATAGAAGAGAGCCCTTCATCACGTGTTTCTGGAGAAAACTATGCGATGTCGGGCAACAGCTTCTAAATTGATTGATTGATTGAAAACATCTTTATTTATTCAGTATTCTCAGAACATGTGGGTGGGCCGCCTATTCGGGTAGTCCAATGGCTGCTGCTGCTGCGCTGGCCCTCCCCACCAGCCAGTGCTGACGGTCAGGATCATCGCTGAGCAGAATAGCCTCCCACTGCTCCTCCGAGGGGTTGGGAATGGGGTCAACTAAGGGATTAAATTGGCATGCCCACACCATATGGTAAAGGTTAGCTACCTCTCCACAGTGTGGGCACTGCGGAGAGTATAGTGTAGGGTACCACAGGTGTAATTTAGCTGGTGTTGGGCATGTGTTGGTTTGTAGTCTCCTAAGGATGTTCTCTTCTAACTTATTGAGGGATTTGTGTGGTGTTGGGTACTCCTTTCTGGCTGTTCTGTATGGCGCGAGATTGTCAGCATACACTGCTAAACCTATCAGGTCACGGCACCCTTTATGGTCATCAGGGGGAGACGCCCGGTAAAGAAGAGCTCGGGCATGCCTGTGAGCGGCTTCGTTTCCTCCTGGTAGTTCCAGGTGACCGGGAAACCAGATGATTGATGCTTGGTTGGGTGGGTGCTTAGTTAGCAATGACAACCCTGACTTATGAATTAATCCGTAATTGAAGTTGCGACAGGCGTTTTGGGAATCAGTGAGCACAACGGCGTTGGGGTTAGATGCTACAGCTAATGCAATAGCTGCCTCCTCTGCGTGAGTGGGGTTAGATGTTTTCACCGAGGCGCAGTTCACCATCGATCCCGCAGGCGTTGAGACTACGATAGTCATGACTCCATTGTGTGGTCCTGCTGCGTCCACGTAAAGGGTGTTAGTCTGCTTGTCCCATTTCTTCTGCAGGGCTTCCCCTCTTGCTATCCTCCTCTCGATGTTATATGCGGGATGCATATTCCGCGGAATGGGGTACACGTTGATGCGTCTTCTCACATCGCGTGGGACCTCTTCCCTTTGGTCAATTGTATAGGGCTGATTAACATGGATCTTCTCGAGCAGTTCTCTGCCGGGTGTTGTAAGTGCGAGCCTATTGAGTTGTGAGAGCCATTGTGCTTCCCACATCTTTTCGAGGGTATTATGTACTCCTAGAGCCATGAGCTTGGCCGTTGGCGTGGAGTTCGGTAGCCCCAGGGCCGTCTTGTAGGCTTTCCTGATGAGTGTCTCCAACTTTTCAATTTCCGACCTGGAGAGGTTAAGGAATGCCCTCCCGTACATTATCCGCGAGATCACGAAAGCTTGCACCAAGCGGATGGTGTCCCTTTCCTTCATGCCATGGTGTTTATTTCGGATACGATGTATTATCCGGAGGATTTGCTCGGTGGATGTTGTAAGCTTCTTCATTGTGGTGGTGTTCTGTCGCCCCTGCGGGATATACTGCCCTAGGATCTTGATCTCCGTGGGTTTCTGTACTGGGTGGCTCTCTATATACACCGAGATGTTCTGTGCTAGGGGTGTCCTCGGGTTCTTCAGAATTAGCAACTCGGACTTTTCCGGCGCACACTGGAGGCCTCTCTCCCTGGCGTACCGGGCCACCGTGTCCGCTGCTGCTTGAAGACGCTCCTCGATCTCGGCGTCACTCCCCGAGTTGCACCAGACAGTGATATCATCCGCATACAATGTGTGTTTGATGCCGGGAATTTCGGAAAGAAGGCCTGGTAGATCTTTCATAGCTAAGTTGAACAAGAGGGGTGACAGTACCGCCCCTTGCGGAGTTCCCCTCGGGCCTAGAGTGATGAGATCTGATTTTATTCCACCGAAGTTTATAGTGGCTTGCCTGGCTGATAAGAAGTTTTTGATATAGTTGTAGGTTCTTGCGCCACAGTTGGTATCGGCGAGGCTTTGCAGGATATTTTTATGTAGAACGTTATCGAACGCTCCTTTCAAATCAAGTGCCAGGATGGCCCTTGTCTGTGACGTGGGAGGTGTCTCAAGGAGGTCTTTGTACAAGTACAACAGGGCGTCCTGTGTTGATAGGTGTGGGCGAAAGCCGAATTGAGTGTTAGGTAGGAGGTTGTTATCTTCTAAGTATCTACTCAGTCTCGTGTTGATGACCCTCTCTATGAGTTTCCCCAAACACGAGGTCAGCGATATCGGTCTTAGATTATCCAGTTTAAGGGGCTTGTTCGGCTTCGGAATGAACCGAACCTCGGCTGTCTTCCAGGATATTGGTAACGTTCCTGTAGCCCAATGCTGCTCGTTGAAGCATTCCACCAGCGAGGTGATGGTGTCATCGCTGAGGTTAAATAAGAGCTTCGCTGTTATCTGATCTGGACCTGGAGCTGCATTTTTTCTCATGGCCGCGATTTCTGCTTTTATTTCTTCTTTCGTGAGTGGGATGTCCAGCTCGGGATTCGCCAGCCCAGAATACTCCGGCTGTTCCACGACTTGGTCAGTGCACAGATACCTGGTCTTGAGCTTTTCCATCAACTCTGTGTAACAACCGTAACAGAAGTAAGCCGACTGATGTCGAAGTCCTGCCTACCGTAGCAAGACAATGTATCTCTGCAGTCGGTGCTACGTGCCTCTCTGTACCAAGAGCTCTGAGCCCTTTTTACGCCGCACAAGCTGTGTGTGCAAGGCCCATCAATAACCTTAAGTTTGAAGTCTTGTTTGATATGCTATTCTGGCATGAAGGTACTTTACTTTTGAGAGTATTACTTATTGTCTTTCGTACTTACAGCAATAACCTCGGCCACCTTACTTCACTTTGTGCACTTATGAGGACACATTAAATATATATTAGGGAGTTGTTTAATTACATGTCATACATTTGTTTTCGGGAGATTTTGTGGTCTCGAGCGATAAGTTTGGGCGAGAAAAAATTCATCAACTGTGCTTAATTGATGAGTTGTAGGTTAAGTAAAGTGGCGCTTTGCGACATAGGAATTTAGCTTGGAAAAAGAATAAGCGCTAATTGAAAACAAATTACGAAATGCAACTTTGAGAAATGCAACTCCATCTTAAAATTAGTCTTCTACTCGTTCGAAAATTGAGGAATATAATGTTCAGTACTGTCTGAACTATGTAGTACCCAATACTTTCCGGCGCTTCGGATATTCAAGGGGAAGGTCGTAAGGTTTGTATTTCGAGCTCTTAAGCAATCTTAAGACAAGTCAGTGAATTTTTGTCCATGGGGCGAAAACTTCCCAGCTGTAGATATCGTACAGTTAGAACATAGAAGAGAAAGAAAAAAAAACGAAAAGGCAGGGAGGTTAACTAGGCTATGCCCAGTAGGCTATTCTACATGCGAGGAGGGAAACAAAAAGAGAAAAAGGAAGAAAATACGGCAAATAAATTAGTTTTTCACGTGTGCATAGGTCTCTATGATGAACGAACAGAAAGCGGGCACTTAAAGTTTATAATCCGAAACTCAACAAACACCAATATAAAAATTTTAGAAGCGGCTTTCCCGTTTTTTTTCTTTTTAATTCTACGAGTATCCAGAATAGTTGCTTGTGTAACAATTTTTGCTTGTGCGCTAATCTATAAATACAAATGTCTTTGCACCCCCATTGTTGGCCTATCCTTTTGCGTCATATATGCATTACGATTAGAGAAGAACAACCACAATATGTTGCAATCTTTTCACGAGGCGTCATCGGCAGCGGCGATAGGAAAGCGCTCTTGCATTGGCCAAGGAAGTTATATTCTTTATGGCGGTGGTTCGAAGGCTAATTGGCGGCGATGCCCTAGGCTGATGTTTTTTTATTTTATTTCTTTAGTGAAAAAATTACACTGCGGAAGTCCCAATTAAATAATGATGTCATGAAAGGAGACTCTAAGGACCTGAAAAATTACAGACCAATCAGCTTACTGTCTGTTACGTGTAAGGTATTTACTAAGGTAATCGCTAATAGAATCAGGACAACCTTAGACTGCAATCAATCAAAGGATCAAGCAGGGTTTCGGAAACGGTACTCTACTATCGATCATATCCACACCATCAATCAGGTGACAGAAAAATGCTCAGAATATAACCAGCCCTTACACATAGCATTCATTGATTACGAAAAAGCATTTGACTCAGTTGAAACCACGGCGGTGATGCAGGCATTGCGAAATCAGGGGGTAGACGAGCCGTACGTGAAAGTGCTGGAAGATATATATAGTGGCTGCACAGCAATCATAGTTCTGTATAAAGAAAGTACCAAAATTCCCATAAAGAAAGGTGTTAGGCAAGGAGACAAAATCTCCCCAGTACTATTCACAGCTTGTTTAGAGGTAGTATTCAGAGACTTGGAATGGGAGCAGTTAGAGATAAGGGTAGATGGAGAATACCTCAGTAATCTGCGATTTGCTGATGGCATTGCCTTGCTAAGCAACTCGGGGGATGAACTGCGAATAATCATTGAAGACCTAGACAGGAAAAGTAGAAAGGTAGGCTTGAAAATCAATATGCAGAAGACTAAGGTAATGTGCAACAGCCTCGGGAAGGAACAGCAGTTTACATTAGGTAGCGAAATACTGGAAGTAGTAGGCGAATATGTCTACTTAGGACAGGTAGTAACCGTAGATCCGGACCATGAAAAGGAAATAACAAGAATAAGATTGGGATGGAGCGCATTTGGCAAGCACTCACAGATTGTGACTAGCAGCTTACCGGTGTCGCTCAAGAGAAAAGTATATAACAGTTGCATCTTACCTGTACTCACCTATGGCGCTGAAACGTGGAGGCTAACCAAGAGAGTTCTACTTAAGTTGAGAACAACCCAGAGGGCTATGGAACAAAAAATGGTAGGGGTAACATTAAGAGATAGGAAGCGTGCAGAGTGGGTCAGAGAAGTAACTCAAGTTACCGACATTCTAGTGGAAATTAAGAAGAAGAAATGGACATGGGCAGGATATGTAGTGCGAAGAGAGGATAACCGATGGTCGCTTAGGGTAACAAACTGGATTCCAAGGGAACGAAAGCGTAGCAGGGGGCGGCAGAAAGTTAGGTGAGCGGATGAGGTTAAGAAGTTTGCAGGGGTCAAGTGGATGCAGCTAGCAGAGAACCGGGTTAAGTGGAGAAATGTGGGAGAGGCCTTCGTCCTGCAGTGGGTAAAGTCAGGCTTATGAATTAATATGATCATCATTAAACGTACCAGCAGTAACACTGCGGGCGAAATGTTGAGAGCTAGTCAATATTTAATGCCTCCTTCTAGCACAAATGTGCTCTTTCGCACTTTCGGTATTTGTCGGAAGTGCAGAAGATGTTGTCAAAGTTAGGCGACTGCCTTTTAAACAGGCTATATTTTTCTTGGCTAGTAGCAGGCTTGACCAATATATAGCATATCTTTGCTGAAAATCACTTTTGCGGTTTATGGTTTTTGGTTTGGCAAAGGTTTGACACATTTATGGTTTGGTTTATGGTTTGGCAAAGACGTGCTTGGAGCGATAAGAAATTTATCAATCCAGAATTTAACATATTTGCAAATAATATATCCCGTCCAAACATGCTGCAAAAACCATCATCATCATCAGTCGGACTATAGCAACTACACAATGAAGGCCTCAGCCTCTCTGATATTTCTCTAATTAGCCCTGTCCTGTGCTAGCTGCTTCCATTTAACCTTTGCGTACTTCTTAACCTCATCCGTCCAGCAAACGTTTTTTGCCCCCCCCCCCCCCCCTCCGCTACGCGTTCCTTGACATGGAATCCAATTGGTTACTTTGGGCAACCATCTGTAGTTATTTGTTCGCACTACAGGACCTGCCCGTGTCAATTTCTTCCTCATGATTTCAGTTATAATGTCATTACTTTTAGTTATTTCTCTGATCCACTCTGCACACTTCTTATCTCATAAACTTACATCTACTATTTTGAGCTCCATAGTCCTCTCTTTTGTCCTCAGCTTAACTAAAACCCTTTTTGTCTCTACCTATTGCAAACTCCTTTTCCTTCCCTAGGCTTTTAACATTACCTTAATCTTCCGCGCATTTATATTTAATAAATGAATGAAATCTTTTATTTTCCATCAAATACAGATGGGGGAATTGTAGAAAAAAAGCTGTCCATGGACGGCTTGACGGGTCCACAATCCCTTCTTTTCCTTCGGCAGCATGGCAGCATCACATATGCACACATACTCTTCATTAAAACAAGTATACAGGTACATATTTAATATTATGTAAACATAGTAATCATTAGTTATCATATAAATGAAAACAGCATAGAAACGCGTTGTTACAAAATCAAACAAAAACATCAGCAGGGTTAGACAATATTACATAGAACTCGAAAACATTTCCCGGAGGTCTTTGCAGGATGCCGTGAAAAGATCAAAACGAATTGAATTATAGTAATTTAAATGTGATGGTATTATGTACTTAAGACTCTGTTTCCGGTAATTCGAACGTGATGTGGGTACTAACCAGTTTTCAAAATGTCTCGTGACGTAGCTTTGAGTGTTGTCCTGTAATTGAGATAAGTTACGTAGATAGTTGACATTCCTATGGGGTTCCTTTTTATACATATGACTTAAGCGGTATTTATATAAATTGTAAGCTGGAATTACACCGAAATTCTTAAAGAAAGTGGATGTTTAAGCAGTATAAGAAGCATTATATGTGTGTCGGAGATACTTTTTCTGTAAGAGGTGGATGTGTTCTATATTAGTGGATGTTGTGTTTCCCCATACTAACTGACAATAGTTCAAGTGTGATTGAAAGAGTCAAATATAAAGCAAACGTTTGATGCGTGTGGGAAGGATATATTTTAAACAACCTATTACACCAGATATTTTTTTCGCTGAGAACATGCTTGACATGATTATCCCAGGACAGATTAGCGGAAAAGGTGACACCAAGGCATTTGAAATTCTCGACTAAATCAATGCATCGTGAGTTTATTATAATATCTTGATGCGGAGGTATGAGCTTGTTTTTTGGCCTGAATATAATCGCTTTCGTTTTGCTTTCATTTACCTTCACTGCATTTACTCTCGACCAATCCTCTAAGGATTTCAACGCACTGTTACATTGTTCAACAAGGAGATTAATATCATTGCCGGCGAAAAAAATACTAGTGTCGTCTGCATAGATGATAAATTTTGCTTTGGAGTTAATATTGACGATATCATTGAGATAGAGATTAAAAAGTAGAGGCCCTAAAATGCTTCCCTGCGGCACTCCACAATGGACAGTTTTAGCATTCGATGTATAGGTACCTATTTTCACAACTTGAGTTCTATTGGATAGGTAAGATTTTATAAGAGCTAGTACCTGTCCTCGTATACCGTAATAACTTAATTTTTCCAGCAAAATGTTATGATCCACTAATTCAAAGGCTTTAGAAAACTCCACAAAAATGCCAACAGCTAATGCCTTGTTTTCAAATGCCGTTAGTATATACTCTTTCTGCTCTGGCAACGCTAACTCTGCTGATTTGTTTTTACGGAAGCCGAACTGGTGTGGTGTTAACAGATTATGTTTTTCAATGAAATTTGCCATCCTCGAATGCAAGACCTTTTGAAACAGCTTTGAAAAGATCGGCAAAATAGCTACCGGCCTGTAATTTCCCAGCTCCTTACGATCTCCTTTTTTGTATAGAACAGTAACTTTTGCACATTGCATTTTAGCTGGAAAAAATTCCCGATTTCAAACACATGTTAAAAATAGAGGTGATTATTGGGGCAATAATGTTGACTACATGTTTGATTGGGCGTGCTTGGAAACCATCAATGTCACACCTGCTACTGTTGTTTAAGGCTCGTATAAATGACACGATTTCATCCAGTGTTACGGGCTGGAGGTATATTGTGTTGTTAAGATGAGTGGAAACATACTTGCTAGCATTAGATGACGTAGAACGAGCAGTAGCGATACTTGTGAAAAAATTGTTAAAAGTATCAGCTAGTTCAGCACCGGATAATTCTTTGCCATCAATTTGTAGTTTCAATAAAGGCTTATGCGAGTGACCACAATTAAGGAGAGTGTTCAACCTCGACCATAACAGACTGTCTTGACGGCGCCCCATATCAAGAAAAGATGAGTAATACGCTGTGCGTGCATTTCGCAACTTTTTTGTAAGCTGATTACGATGCTTTTTTAAATTTGACAAGATCATTTGCTGATCGTGTATGAAGAAAATGCTGATATAACTTGTCTCTCGTTTTCATTTCATCTCGCAATTCAGGTGTAATTCATGGTTTGCGTGTTTTTTTACTTTTTTGCGTGTTCTTAACGGGAAACTTTTGTGGTATAACTGTGTCAGTATATTCAGAAATTTATTGTACGCTTCACTGGCATTTGTAAGATCAGCGATCATGTTCCATTCTGCTGACAACAGAGCGTCACGAAAGGAATTCAGTGCTGTGTCTGTTATTAGTTGGTACATTAATGGTGGAAATTTTTCTTTTCTTATTGACCTACTTGTTTCCAAACACAAGAACACCGGCAAATGATCGCTGATAGAACAAGATAAAACTCCAGATTTAGCGTTCGACTGAAAGGAATTAGTAATAAACAAATCTAGGGTAGACTGGCCTTCGGGGGTAATTCTGGTTGGTGTATTAATTAAATTGGAAAAACCATTCGATAATATGACCACATTGAAAGCATTTGATGACGGACTGTTCACACTCATGTCGACGTTGAAATCTCCACCCGCTATCAGAGGTTTAGAGTTGTGGTTTTGAACGACATAAGCCAGAAACTGATCATAAAACTGCAGAAACGCAGACAAATCACCATTCGGTGGTCGATAGCACACAGAAAATACATGTCTTGCAGTACACAGGGTTAACATTTCATAGTCTGGTCAAAGAATCGTATAAGAATCAATGATTTGACATTCTACATCATTTGTAATCAGCAGTGGTACTCCACCCCCTCGAGAGTGCGATCTGCTTAAATAGTAGGTATCGTAATCAGGCAACCTAAAAACATCACATTCGTTAGTGCTCCATGCCTCGGTTAGCATGATAACCGAAAATTGAAAAGAGAATCCAGTAAATAACTCTTCCAGGGATGACACCTTATTTCTGACCGAACGCGTATTCAGGTGGATACATTTTATGGGAGTTGCAGGAAATGCTGTAACAATTTTATCTACATCATTAGGTAAGTAAAATTCCATTTCATTATTCATTCTCTTTTGTTGCAAAAAGAAACTACCCTTTAAGGTCGTCAAGTTCCCCCTTCTCCCTGATGTGAATTGCAGTAGCTCCATCGGTCTTTTGAACAAGGACTTTACCGTTCACGTACCAAGCAAACTTATAACCTTTTTGTTTTGCAGCTTCCTTTGCCGACCGTAGAAGCTCCCTGTTATGCAGGGTCAAGTTTTCTTGAATGAAAATTTGAGAGGTCTCATCCCTCAGGGGTTTTTTTCTTAAGCCACGTGTCTCTGGTTCCCTGCTTTGTGAAACGGACAAGAATTCCTGGCACATTGTCTTGCCTAGCGGGCAGCCGATGCACGGCTGCAACGTCAGCCTCTTCGGGCTGAGGTATCCGGAGCTTATCAGCGACTTCATTTAGAGAGCATATCAGTTTTTCGCCCACCTCAACAGGCATTCCGTGGACTTCAAGGTTCAGTTTCCTACTTCGGAACTCAAGGTCATTTACCTGGCGTTGGAGTTCGGATTCTACAGCTGCATGCACTGTTTCTCTTTCCTCCAGTTCCGCAACTCTTTTTCTTAGCCCTTTAATTTCAGTGTTGATTAGAAATCTTTTGTTGAAATTCGTCAAATTTCTGCGACAGAAACTGCACTGCCTGTTGCATGCTGTCTACTTTCTCTACTAGAGCCGGTAGGCCCTCAAGTTTCTCGTTGATTGACGCAAGAACCATGCTTACATCAATGTCGTCCTTACTACGACTGGCCCGCGAGCCTGCGCTCTTACATGTTACACATTTCCACGCCTTCTTAGCCGCCTCATTTTTGGATTTGTAGGACTTTTGCAAACCAGCATATTTCCCGAAGTGGTGCATATATGAACACTCAGTACATTTCACTGCCCCTTCATCCTGTACAGGCAGCTGGCACGATAAACAAATATCAGACATAGTGCGAAAGAATCAAGAAGACAGAAATAACAACAACTAGCCAGAAAGTTCCCCAAGGCAACTGTTACCTAGTTCTTTTGCATAATTTTTTGGCAGTGGCAGTGGTGGCAGCAGCGAGAGCGTAAGGGAAGCATTGAAGTGCAAAAGAATGCTCTGGGTTACTAACCTGCAACAGTAGAGTACAAGAATTAGACGTGGCTCCAGATGCTGCCGCCGCTGCCAAATGACCGCCGACCGGGAAACGCCCCACAATATCAAGATGCGATGCGTCGAACGGCGCTTGCGCAGATGGTATCCTTGCAGTCTTGAATCCAGAAGCAGAGTACAGCCTAGAGTCCGAACTTTGTCGCAGGAACACGGACGATAAGGATGGCCGCCGGAAAATGGTAGTTCTGACGATGGCCCGGTAGGATCGTAAGCAGCACGGCTTCAGTGCGGCAACTGTAACAGTAGAGTACAAGAATTAGACATGGCTCTAGATGCTGCCGCCGCTGCCAAATGACCGCCGACCGCGAAACACCCCGCAGTATCAAGATGTGATGCGTCGAACGGCGCTTGCGCAGATGGTATCCTTGCAGTCTTGAATCCAGAAGCAGAGTACAGCCTAGCGTCCGAACTTTGTCGCAGGAACACGGACGATAAGGATGGCTGCCGGAAAATGGTAGTTCGGACGATGGCCCGGTAGGATCGTAAGCAGCACGGCTTCAGTGCGGCAACTGTACAGAAATTAGCCGTGGCTCCAGATGCTGCCGCCGCTGCCATTTAGGCCCATGTTTCTGCTTTGCCTGACTAGGTCTATCAATCAGTCTTTGCAATTCATCCTATGAGTTACCCGGGGTGGCGCAGTGGTTACGGCGCTCGACTACTGTTGCCAAGGATGCGGGATCGAATCCCGGCCTCGGCGGCCGCTTTTCGATGGATGCGAAAAGCAAGGTACCCGCGTGCTGTGCGATGTCAGTGCACGTTAAAGCACCCCAGGTGGTATAAATTTCCTGAGTCCTCCACTACGGCGTCTGTCATAGCCTGAGTCGCTTTGGGACATTTAAACCCCACAAAACCAACCTTACATAGCAAGGCAATGTCATCAAGTAATCACAGATTAATGAGGTATTCTTTATCCACCCCACCCCCCTTTACCTAACTGCTCCCATTCCAAGTCTCTGGGTACCTTCTAAGCAATCTGTGAACAGTAATGGGTAGATTGTGTCTCATTGTCTAGCACCTTTCTTTATAGAAAACATTGGTTCTTGCGCAGCCAAGATATGCACCTTGCAGTAATTTCACATGCGGTTCGTGTACACCCTGATTTCGCAGTGCCTGCATGACAGCTGATGCTTCTACTAAGTTAAATGCATTTTTGTAATCGATGAATGCTATGTATAAGGACTGGTTATACTCACAGCATTTTCCCGCGCATCAACATTCCGAGCACCACTCGGTTGACAATGTGGATATGATTGATAGTTGTGTACTCTGCTAAAATCTGCTTGATCTTCTGTTTGTTGACGTTCTTATTCTGCTAGCGGTCATCTTTGTAAATACCTTGTACAGTCGTGCGCAAAAGTAGTATACAACACTTGACCGGTGGTTACGGTCTCGGAAAACTCCATCGAAAAGCTATCTAACGGGAGCGACAGGGACAGCGACGACGACACATGCATGTCAGCATAATAAGGAACCGCAAGAGTGTCTTGATCCCACATGGCAGTTGCCAGATGCAATGCACTGTTATCAAGCTCCACCAACGACTAAGTGTTGTAAAGCACTTTTGCTCACGACTGTATGTAACAGATTGTAACCTTACCTGTCTGTAATTTTTCAAGCCTAATTATGCTAATTTATAAGCAAGGGAAAGCAGACTTAACGTTAAGCTTGGAGTAAGCTTTAATCCAAATTGTTCCCACAAAATGGACTGTTATTGAAACGCAGTTTTTCATATGTCAGCTTTATTGACAGAAAGTAAATTAGGTCACCTCGTTCTAAAAAAAGAGCATTTTATTTGGCATTGATTGCAGATTAGTCTACGTAGATAAAATTAACACTAATGCTTGAACAATTTGAAGTGGTGGCACCAACAACAATAAAGACGCCTAAGTTTATTGCTGGTTAGTGCTATAAGAGTTTGTCCTTTAAAAAAACATAGCTCTTTTGCTCGTAAAACGTGCAACACCAAAAAGCTTTACATGATCCCCATGATAGCGAATACCAAGCAGCAGTATACAGGGAACAGCTTTTTTCGAGTCAGCTAACTGCTACTTCTACCTATGACTAGGCTATGGAGTGATATTTACGGAGCAGCAGCGGTGAAACGTAATAGCTTTGGCGTGTAGGCTCTCATTTCTACTGAGCCCAGTCGCACAGCTGAACACTGACGCGATATGGGCATGTTTTCGTCATGAGCATATCCTGTCTGCCATGCGCACGTGGATACAACTATAGCGTCTTCCTCCCAGGTGTCAGACCAGATTGTGCTAATTTAATTTACCTTAATGTTCTTATTCCAGGGAAGTCAATGTGCCGACTGTGTCGGAACATTAAATCCGACATAGTCGAAGTATGTTCTACGAACATATAGAAGAGTATTACAGCGAGGAAAACATACATCACCAGCAATAGTTCATCGCATATATGTAAAATTGCGCGCTATAAAAAGGCATATCGTTCTTGATAACAGTTTTAGGTCCCTGTTATCAAAGATATAGATCGTCTAAGCAGCAATTGACTGTTATCGTAACAAAAGCAGTGGCCCTTGCCCCGAACCCTTTCAGTTTATCTGGACCGCGAAATCATTTTTTTTAGATTCTGCGTAAATTCTGGATCTAAGGATTTTTAAGAGTGCAGTTTCATTCAAAGTGCTGTGGTATTACGGAAGTACAAAGTGTTGTCTAGAGATTCATGGACTTTGTACTTTAGAAAGACTCGAACTGGCAATTGCAATCAGAAATGCGCCGACGATCGAGTCATTAAAATCTCTAAGAAAGCGTTGTTAAGTAAACGATAACGAACTATACTCATAATAGAGTATATCAGGATGAACGTTACAGTGAACTATAACTAGATCACAAAATCCGCCTCTACACTGTGGACCTGTGGCCTAAACGTAGTCATGCTGCCTGTTTTATTTCTCACTTTTATGCTCGTTGTCATATGTGCTGTAGTATGGAGCGAACTCGTAAGCACGCATTACCTTGTAGATAGCATGAACCTACAAATAGCGATAACTTGACCTACCAAAACTCTGCTCAGTTAAAATATAGGCCAATTCAAGAGCTCCGGATACAGAGGAGCTCGAAGGTTGACGACTTCATCTTTGGTGGAATGATTGCAGGTCGCCTTACCGGTACAAGGGATAAAACCTCCTACTGAACAGGATCAGTTCCCTCCGTTCAAGTGCAAACTGTTACGCACAGAAGCGGCTGGACTTTGTTTGGCCCCAATGAACAAGGAGAGGGAGAGAGCCCAGAAAACAGCAGGCACGGATAAAGCTGCAGGCTTCAAAGGGATGCCCGGTAGTGTGGCGCGGACATTCGCACCCCAGGTTCGATCAGGCTTGTGGGAGTTATTGCAACTGGTGCTTTCAGGAGCGGATGTTTTAGATGCCGGGAAGGCAGTGAAGGTCAAACCGCGTTACAAGGGCTGCGGGCACAGGAAATATCTGGAAATGTACAAACCAATTACTGTACAGGATGGCAATGCAAGCGTCAAAGCCAGGCTCCAGAGTTGGGCGCAGAAACAAGAAGTCCTGAGGGAGCTAGAGATAAGTCTTCCACAGAGGTCACCGGATAGAGTACTATCTATTCGTACTTAGTGCATCGAAATTGCTATCTTTTACTCTTCGCTCCATTATCTGGCACTCCTAGACATAGCAAAGGCATATAACTGCGTGAACGTTGGGTTCTGTTTGTCATGATGCAAGAAATCGAGCTGGCAGCAAAAAATATTGAGCTATTCCAGGCCGTTTATGCAGCTCATTCAGCAGTACTAAAGAGGACCAATGTGGTAATGCTGCCATTAATATGCATCAAAGCATTCGGCAACGATGTCCGCTCTTCCCATCACTTTTCATGCTGCATCCTACCGAGATGAAACAGATGCTGGCGAAGTCAGGATGTGGCTGCACGTTCGAGCATAGTGAGTAGCAAGAACAGGTAGTTCTTGCTACTACCTGTAGACTACGGGTAGACTACAGGTAGTCTACGTCGGTGACTTTGAACATTTGGCAGGACATCCTGAAAAGCTGCAACGGTAGCTGGTAATTTTTCTGTTGATATCTGCAGGCTTGGTTTGGGTTTCATCTCAGCCAAGGGTGTGGATATATTTTACTGCTTCACAACCATGGACCTAATCTAGTGTGGGATCTACAGGGCAGTGCAGTGACACACACCAGCGTGAAAAAGTTCCTTAGCGTCCAGTTGGGTACTTGGGCCGAATACCTGACGGCCCACGAGAGATTCCTGGTAGGCATATCAGGTCAACGGGTGTTGTGGGAAAATAACCGCTACGAGGTCACAAGGGCACTCTGGGACATGGTGGCGGCCCTGCGCTAGACCTACTCTAATGTTGTGATCTGTCTCTTGTTGGCTACGCGATAATTTTTGAAGCGACACCAGAGGGAGGCAGGAAGAATATGTAGTTCACAGTTCTTAAGCATATCATTATAAGGTCTATTCAGAGGGACATAGGTTGCTCATGATTCACTAACCACGAAACAACAGGGAAGCGGGGTTTGAGATTATGTCTCGTCCGTCCCCGAATCAAAGGGTGGCTATCAGACACTTGTTCACACCAAATTTTCGTAAGCTTAACGCGGGACGGACGAGACAAACGCCGACCCTTCGTTATATGTACTGATCCCCGTGAGTATCGCCGGTTGCTGAAGCTTAGGAGATCGGCTTTAGAACGAATGAGAAGACCCGCACATAGGTGCGACAGGTTCAGACTGACGAATGAAAGACGTCCACCATAAAAAAAGGGTCATTGGCCCTGTGTAGATTAGAAAAGTGCCCTAGCCGAAAGGGGCTCTGATTTAACAATTCGCGGGGTGGTGGCTTGCTTGCAAGTGCACGCTCGGGTGCGTTGCGTAGGCGCAAGTCGAGAGCTAGATTCAGGGCTGGCCATAAATTGTATGCGCCCTATGCGCGTGGCAGAGGTGTCAAAAGTTCACATGTTACAGGGGAAGGAAGACGAAGACGAAAGAAGAAGGAAGCAGGTTTTGGGGCTCCGGATTATTTGGTTTTGCCGAGTCTCCAGGGTGCCTTTTGCAAGTGCGTTTGCTCGGAGGGGCCTTGCCTTCTTCCAGGGACCCTCCGGGGGACTTTTAGTGGCGTCCTACCACGCTGCAGCGATAATTTGCAACCTTCAGGGCTCAGCTGTCAGCCTGGCTAGGCCTGACCGTCGCTCGAACCGCCATGGCTGACTCGTATGCTGTTGCTGGCAACGCTCACCTCCCTGCTGATTCTACTGCGCACCCTCCAGCCACAGCGGTCTCTTCGGACAGTAGAGCTCACCTCCCGGACGTTACTTCTTTCTTGGAGGATTCTAACCCAGAAGTTACTGCTGATTCCGATTCACATTCGCCTTCGGAGGTGAATTTGTCTCATTCGACAACCTTACCGGGGCTCTCCCCGAATCCTGCGGCCTTTGGGCCATCCACAGATATTGATGAGCTTCCGCTGGGTTCCAACGCTGCCATTTTGAGGGCGCACGAGAAGCTGATATCTGCAATCAACGCCAGAAAAAGCAAGATTTGCCCTGGAGTTCGCGCTGTCCTCGTCTCCCTGGCTTCGTCGCTGAATGCACAGGCAATGCACTTTTTTTGGTTGTGCTGTTCGGGACATGGAGCGGAATAGAAGCTCGTAAGGCACACAACGCGGAGGTTTCTTGTAGGAAATCTGATTGCGAAATTAATGAGCAGAAGACTGGGTGTAATCTTTCTTGGACCTTCGCAGCAACTTTGCGGGCCACTCCAGATTCCGTGGCACCTCGCGAAGCAATTCCCAGATCTATGGATGGTATTCAGGAGTTTATAAGGCCTTACGAGCATCATACTGTTGAACCTCACCAGATCGTCGTAACGTCCGCGGCCGCTACAAATCATATGGGACAAGACGTTGCAACTCTGCTCAAGGCATCAATAGACCCAGTATCCGAGGGCATTGACACTCAACCTCCGGCCCACGCGTCGTGTCTTGGTACTAATTTCCAAGGACCCAGGGGATCTTGAGCGTTTGAGGGAAGCCATCACCCGCATTGAGGCCACCACCGCCTCATTTAAGGTCCGGATTCCCTCGAGGAGTAACCCGCACGTTCGGCTATAAGGTGTTGACCTGGACGTCCTCCCGGATGATTTGGTGGCGATCGTCAACCGCAGAAACCTGGATTATGCCTCGATGCCGAAACATGTAAGGTCAGACTTTCTTTTACTCAGCGATCTGGACAGCGGGTGCACATCACTGAGGTCGACCCTCCCGCCTTCTCCCGACTACGCGCCGCACGTAGGGTCACGATTGGTTGGACTTCAGTTGAAGTCCAGGAGGATCTACATGTGCCTCTGTGTACATGTTGTGCACAGTATGGTCATGCCCTTCGAGCTTGTACACAAAATGCTTCCCCGGATAAGGCGTGTTGTACTAGATGCGCTGGTTCGCACCCCCTTGCGCAGTGTCTCAGACCGATTAAGGACCAAAACGTAAAATGCGCCCCATGCGCAACGGCAGGCCGCCCTTGTGCCCATCAGGCTGGTGACGTCTCCTGCACTATCTTGCAGGATCGAGTGGCTCGAATACTGGCAAGAACCAACTATGGCTTTTAGTACCATGGCATCCCCTCATCCCAACCCTAAGTTCTTACAAGCAAATTTGGATCACACACGTTGTGCGACTGCCCCGATGGTTATATGCATTTACAACAATGACATCAATGTAACTGCTGTCTGCAATCCATACATCACCCCTAAAAAAGAATTTGTAGGAATTCCCCATTCATTTCATAAAATTTATTGTACTGAAATCCCCGCTGTATTGTATTGCTCCATAATCCTAATTTTGATGTATTTCCTACTTTCATTTCTCCTGAGCTCGTTGCCACTTTGTGTTCGACGTCGGCTTATCAATTTCTTTTCATAGCAGTACATATACCACCTCGCGCAGACATCAAGTTTCCTCGCTTTTCTGGCAAATTTTGTGCAGACTTCACCTACAGATAATATTATCATTTGTGGAAGTGTTGCATTTGTGGAATATACATTTGTGGAATATTAACATTCTTTGGAGTGGAAGTGTTGCGGACCTAAGAGGTACTCACGTTCAAGCATTTGCCGCATCCAATAACTTTGTTGTTAATAATAATCCAAATTCCTTGCCAACATATGAAACTCCGTACGCTTCAAGTTGGATTGAGATCAAATTGGCCTCCCCAAACTTACTGAACGAGGCTTATTTTTGGGAATTTATGCCAGGTTTGTCCCTTTTTGAGCACAGATTTTATTTCTTTTTCTTTCATTTCTCCACCTTCATCACAGTTTAATAGGCTTACTATAGCCAGTTCATGTCGCTTAATTTCCCCGTCAACGTCTCTGAATTGGTTTCATCATTTTTACAATCATCAGATCTATTCACGCCTGCCCTTGATAGCGTCTTTTCAAACTTTAATCAGATGTTTACCAAACTCTACAGCGAAGACTTACGTTCTGTTAATGCACAGCCGTGAGCAAAAGTGGAGAGACCACGCGAACTGCTACGATTGCTTTTTTGATGTATAAAAAGATGTGCCAGAGAAAATTGCTTGGGCAAAGAGGCAAGTATATTATCCATGGTAGCTAATGCACTTCTCATAAATAACTGTTTCACAGTCAGAAAAAGCTGGCGGGTAGTTTTCTCAAAGCGCATGGTCTCTTCACTTTTGCTCACGACTGTACATTGTCTGAGGGGTCTGTTTGGTGGTCGGTTGATTTGCGCATGGAGCGCTCACGTGTTCGCGCTTTTCGACGTCGTTTTCAACGTATTTCCGATCCCACACAGAGAATATACCACCCCTCAATTTATTATAAACCTCTGGCTGTCTATAGAGCTAACATCAGGCGCACACATGACATTTATGTAAAGGAACTTTGCTCAAAAGCTACAAGCAAATTCCTTTTTGGCAACCCATACAAGTATGCTTTTGAAAGGCTCAGGACTCCCTCAATAATTCCTATGCTGAAATGCCTTAACGGTACCTATACAGAGACGTTTCAGCACACTATAAACCTTCTGCTGAATATGCATGTCGCTGTGGACGATTCTTCTTTGGATCTAACTTTACATATTGTAGCGTGTGCAACAGCAGCCGCTAGGCGGCTGCTTATCGAGAGTCTCGTGCACGGACTCGAAGAAGTGCCCCGTGGCGTTCGAGAAGAAGCTGAAGTTAGCTGCCGTCTCTCGGTGCTCCGACCCTGCTCTTCTGCGCCTGCTAGCTCAACCCTCCATTAAAACCCAACCTTCTGGTTACGGCCCTAAACGGCTACGTGACACTGGTGGAGGTGAGGTCTTGAACTACATGTCTCGGGCCTCTCGCAGCCGCTCATTGAGTCCCAACCGGCTTCCGCTCGTATCTACACCCGTTCATCGCTGCAGCCGTCGCCTCCGGGTCTGGCGCCGGAATTCGCTCCTCTATCTGAACCGACGCCAGCTGACCAGCAGTTAGAGACTTCTGCAATGGCCCAGGCAAGTCAGCATCAGTTGCTGCTTCAGCAGCCTCGTACGCACCCCAGTTTCAATGGCGGTACTGGGGAAGATGTCGACGACTGGATCGACCAGTTCGAGCGAGTGGCGCAATTTATTCAGTGGAACCCGGCTCAGAAGCTGCGCAATGTGTATTTCGCGCTTGAAGACTGTGCCAAAACGTGGTATGAGAATAGCGAGGCCAGTCTTCAAAACTGGGATTCCTTTCGCCAGCAGCTGCGGGAAACCTTTGCCAACCACGACCGCCGAGATCGCGCACGCAGCCTCCTAGAAGCTCGTGTGCAACTACCTAACGAAAGTGTGGCCATGTTCGCCGAGGACGTGACGCGTCTTTCCCTACAGGCTGATCCCGACATGACGGAATCAGCGAAGTTGCGCCACCTGATGCAGGGCGTAAAAGAACCCCTCTTCGCTGGTCTGGTTCGGAGTCTACCTCAAACCGTCGCGGACTTCATCAGTGAAGCTACCCTCATTGAGCGAGCCCTGCAGCAAAGATACCGGCGCACGGAGTCTGCCTGTGGTCAGCCCTTCAGCAGTGTGGCCACATTGAACAGGTCCACTGACGATCACTCTCTGCGTGAGCTTTTCCGCGAGGTAGTTCGCGAGGAGCTCCTCAAGTTCAATCTTGGATCGCCTAACCCGACTGCCGTGGCTGTCACCGAAGCCGTGCGGGAAGAAATACGTCAGACATTGTCACCGCCTGAGTCGGAGCCACGTTCTATGAACTACGCAGCGGCTCTTCGTCGGCCTGCAGTGCCGCCTGCGCAACAGCTTCGTTTCGAAGCACAGCCGCCGCCCACTTTGCAGCCACCGTTCTACCAACCATCCTACCAGCCGCCATCCCAGCAAAGCCTCGTAATGCAGCCGTCCGCTCCTCAGCCACTGTTCTACCAGCCGCCATTCCAGCAGAGCCCCGTCATGCAGCAACCGGTTCGGAAGGCAGACGTCTGGCGCACTCCTCGCCAACGGCCGCTGTGCTACCACTGCGGAGAACCCGGCCACTTGTACCGTCGTTGTCCATACCGGGAACTCGGTCTTCGGGGTTTTGCTCGTGATTCCCCGCGTCCCCGGGCCGGCGAACGCCCTCCAGAAATCGAAGAATATCTGGCAACCCTGGCAACCTCTTCGAGCGACAGTATACAGTCTTCTCCCGTGCGCTATTCGTCACCCGGCCGCCGTGAGTTGAATCATGTGCCGAGGCGCCGGTCGCCAAGCCCACACCGGGGAAACTGAAGGCGGCGACCTCAGGGGGGCAGGTTGCTGACGAACGGAATCGATGTCCCGAAGACCCTCCCGTGACGACTCAGTCCGATGCTGTGACTACAATGCCTCCGCCGCCCCATGAACCCGAAACTCCCAGTCAACCTCAAGCCGATCACATTGTTAGCGCCGACCTTTCCGTTCTCGTCGACGGACACCCAGTAACCGCTTTGGTAGATACCGGCGCAGACTTTTCAATAATAAGCAAGAATTTCGCAGATCGGCTCTCCAAGGTTAAAACTGAATGGCTGGGGCCGCAAATTCGTACTGCTGGCGGTCACCTTTTGACGCCGATCGGACGATGCACTGCCCGAGTAACCATCGCCGATTCAATCTTTGTAGCCGTTTTTGTTATCCTGCCACACTGCTGCAAGGACCTCATACTCGGCATGGACTTTTTACGTGAGCATGGGGCCATTATTAATGCTCCTCGCCGCACTGCCACATTTTCGACGCCTGCAACGACGACCGCTGACTCCGAACGACGCCACGCACCTTTACGCATCGTTGACGCGGATGTATCTATGCCGCCACGTTCGTCTGCTCTCGTCACAGTCAGGTGCGACGACCAGTCCTGTGCTGCCGGCGTTGCCGAACAGAACACAGAGCTTCTGTTACATCGTGGAGTCTGTGTTGCACGCGGTATAGTTCATCTGACTAATGGTCTAGCTCACGTGCTGATTACGAACTTCAAGAACGAAGGGCAACGGATCGCTAAGGGCACCACGGTAGCCTACTTTGAAGGTGTTGCAGAAGCAGCCCACGACTGCTTTGTTCTTGAGACCAACACGTCTGCCAGCCAAACGCCCAACTTCGACCCTGATGTGAATTCCGCTCTATCACCGGCAGAGAAGGACAGACTCGTCGGGCTACTCTTTCAGTTTCAAGACTGCTTCTCATCCGCCTCCACGGTTAAACAGACGCCCTTGACCAAGCACCGCATAATAACCGACGACCGCACCCGACCAGTCCGACAGAACCCCTACCGAGTGTCACCGCGGGAACGCGAAGTCATTGCTCAACAGGTAGACGAGATGTTAAATGACGGTGTCATACAACCATCGAGGAGTCCCTGGGCTTCGCCTGTTGTCCTCGTTAAGAAGAAAGACGAAGTTTAAGGTTCTGTGTGGACTACCGTAAGCTCAATCAAGTCACAAAAAAAGACGTCTACCCGCTGCCACGCATTGATGACTCATTAGACCGGTTGCGCCACGCGCGCTACTTTTCATCGCTTGATCTTAAGAGCGGTTACTGGCAGATTGAAGTCGATGAACGTGATCGCGAGAAGACAGCGTTTGTCACGCCCGACGGACTTTATGAATTCAAAGTCCTACCTTTCGGATTGTGCTCCGCTCCAGCGACATTCCAGCGAATGATGGACGCAGTTCTATCTGGTCTTAAATGGCAGATGTGTCTAGTCTACCTGGACGACGTTGTTGTGTTTTCACCAACGTTCGAGGAACACATCCAACGTCTCTCCGCTGTGCTACGGGCTATCAGATCTGCCGGCCTCACGTTAAAACCACAAAAGTGTCACTTTGGCTATGAAGAGCTCCTGTTCTTGGGCCACGTCGTCAGCCATCGAGGAGGTCGTCCCGATCCTGCTAAAACAACAGCCGTCACCAAATTCCCTACTCCATGTAACAAGAAGACAGTTCGCCGTTTCTTTGCCCTCTGCGCCTATTACCGCAGGTTTATTGAAAACTTTTCGCGCATTGCCGCTCCGTTGACACGTCTCACCCGGGATGATGTCACCTTCACCTGGACGGACGAAGAGCAAAAGGCATTCGACGAGTTACGGCACCGCTTGCAAACAACACCTGTGCTTGCCCATTTCGATGCGAATGCCGAGACCCTGGTCCACACAGATGCCAGCAACGTGGGTCTAGGCGCTGTACTCGTCCAGTGGCAAGACGGTGCCGAGCGAGTTATCGCATACGCCAGCCGGACTTTGTCCCGTGCCGAACCAAACTATTCCACCACCGAAAAAGAATGTCTGGCTGTTGTATGGGCGGTGATGAAATTTCGACCCTATCTTTATAGCCGGCACTTTCGGGTTGTGAGTGACCATCACTCTTTGTGCTGGTTAACGAACTTGCGAGACCCCTCCGGACGCCTTGCACGATGGATTTTACGGCTACAGGAGTTCGACATGACCATCGTGTATACGTCTGGACGTCTGCACAACGACGCCGACTGCTTGTCCCGTTCACCTGTCGAGGCTGCGCGGGAAGACGAAGAACCAGACTTCCCCCTTATCGCAGCCGTCGACGCGCTCACTCTTTCGCAGCAGCAACGTGACGACCCGGCTCTCGCACCACTTATCAATTTTCTGGAAGCGCGCTCTACAGAAGTTCCCCGTCTCTTCGCCAGAACGCATTCATCGTTTTGCATGCGAAACAATGTTTTATACAAGATTAAATTCGCTCCGACGGGAAGAGATTACCTCCTCGTCGTACCACAGTCTCTTCGCGAAGAAATCTTACAGGCATGTCATGACGAGCCCACCGCGGGTCACCTGGGGTATGCTCGAACTCTGGCCCAAATTAAAAAGAGTTATTACTGGCCAAACCTTGCGGCCGCAGTACGACATTACGTGAGGACATGCCATGATTGCCAGCGACGGAAAACACCGCCTGTGAAACCGGCCGGTTTACTGCATCTTGTTCAAGTGCCAAGATACCCATTCGAACAAGTTGGCATGGATCTGTTGGGTCCTTTTCCAATTTCTGATTCGGGCAACAGGTGGATAATTGTCGCTACAGATTACCTCACGCGTTACGCTGAAACGAAGGCTCTCCAGCGCGGTACAGCAATCGAGGCAGCGAAATTTTTCATCGAACGCATCGTCCTGAGGCACGGCGCTCCGACAGTTATAATAACGGACCGAGGCACTGCTTTCACTTCCAAGCTACTGGAATCTGTCATGCAACTAAGCGGCACTACCCATCGCAGGTCAACCGCCTACCATCCACAAACTAATGGCTTAACAGAACGTCTGAACAAAACTCTCGCCGACATGATGTCCATGTACGTGGATGTTGAACATCGGTCGTGGGATAACGTCCTGCCGTACGTCACGTTTGCGTACAACACGGCGCAGCAGGAAACAACACAATTGACGCCGTTCTCCTTATTGTATGGCCGCGAAGTTTCGACAATGCTCGAAGCCATGTTGCCCCACGACGGCTGTGACCTCGAAGTTGGCGCCGAGGAGTTCACTCAACTCGCAGAAGCGCGACAGCTGGCGAGGGCACGCATCCGGAACCAGCAAGGTCGAGGCGCCCAGCGTTACGATCACCGCCACCGTGTAGTGACTTTCGAACCGGGCGATAGAGTGTGGCTTTGGACTCCGATTCGACGTCGGGGACTATCCGAAAAACTTCTGAAGCAGTACTTTGGCCCATACAAAGTGCTCCGTCAGCTGAGCGACGTCACGTACGAAGTGCTTCCGCACGGCTTTTCTTCTACTCGTCGCCAGCAGAAATCTGAGGTTGTCCATGTCGTGCGCATGAAGCCGTACTTTTCGCGAGGAAATTAGCGCACCGCCTACCGCATGTTTCTTGCTTTATTTTTTTTTTATCTCTGCTTTCGAATTCATCAAGTTGACATTTATTTTTTTTAGAGAGGGGGGTAATGTAGCGGGTGCAACAGCAGCCGCTAGGCGACTGCTTATCGAGAGTCTCGTGCACGGACTCGAAGAAGTGCCCCGTGGTGTTCGAGAAGAAGCTGAAGTTAGCTGCCGTCTCTCGGTGCTCCGATCCTGCTGTTCTGCGCCTGCTAGCTCAACCCTCCATTAAAACCCAACCTTCTGGTTACGGGCCTAAACGGCTACGTGACAATATTCACGTTAGGGATATTATTAAGCAGCCTTAAAATAACTCAATCCAGGATCCACCTTTCACTCATGAAGAAATTGAGGCTGTTACAACTTCAATGAATTTAGCGTCTTCTGCTGGTCTTGATCTTATCTCTCCTCGTTTTGTCGTTTCCTTGTTTAATGCTCATTCCTTCTTCTTTTCCTCTATTTTCAATTCATCTCTGTTTTGGGGTCATTTCCCTCAACGATGAAAAACAAGCAGAGTTATTTTTATTCCCAAATCCAACAGACCACCGGAACTTCCGAGTTCCTACCACCCGATTTGTATTATTTCTTCATTTGGTAGAGTACTAGAGCGCTTGCTTTATGGTCGACTGTACTGCTTTTTATCGAAAAATAACTTGCTTCACAGGAATCACTATAGTTTCACTCACGGCCGGAATTCTGTCCGGGACCTTTATAAATTACGTGAATTATTACAGGATTACAAACAACAGAAGCATCCTGTGGTTTTAATTTCTCTGGACTTTAAAGGTGCATTTGATAGTGTTTGGCACCCTTTATTTTTACGTTTCCTAAGGCAGCATCGATGCCCAAAAAATGTATATTCCCTTTTAGCTTCTTCCTTAGATGACCTGCATTTGACATATCAATCTCCTTCTTGTTCTATTTCCGCTCCTCCTCCTCCTCTTGGTAGTCCACAAGGATCGCCCCTTTCCCCATTACTTTGGAACATTGTGCTTTATGACCTCTAAATATATCTCTTTTTTTCCCCAATACACATTCAGGCATATGCCAATGATACCATCATCCTTGTACCTGGTAAGACAAGTCGCGAGTTATCTACAAGGGCAACCAGCGTCCTAACATTAGTCCAGCAATGGTGCACCGAAAATCATGTTCAGTTAAACGCACAAAAATGTTTTTATGTTTTATTTCGTAATGGACTACCAGCATTACATAAGCGTAAACCCAACACCCATCTTGTATCTCACAGCCCTAAGTGCGAGCCAACTATAAAATTATTCGGGGTTATTTTTGATTCATACCTTACCTTTATTGCCCATGTAAATCATTTGCATACTAAAACTTTGTCCTCCACCACTAAGCTCCTTAATTGGTTTAATTTACACTTTCGCGTTTCACCTTCTTATTTGCGTCAAATATATCACCAAGGTATTCTGCCTTCGATTACATATACTGCCCCTTCATGGTGGTATCACTGTCGTCTTTTTCGACTAAGAAATCGCGTCCTTTCCCTACAACGAATACCACTCCTTGCTCTTACTGGTGCCTACGAAACCACGCGAACAGCTGAACTTTATGTTCTGGCCAATGTTGTTCCATTGCCTATTCATGTAGACCAGTTATGGGCCGAGTTCAAGCTTTTTACACTCCGGCAACCTATAGTTTATGGCAACGTTACATACAACCCTCCTGAAACACGGCCATTGTTCAATTCCTGGACTGATCATCCCTCAATGAAGTTTAAATTTCATTCTATTAAACCAGTTATGGGCCGAGTTCAAGCTTTTTACACTCCGGCAACCTATAGTTTATGGCAACGTTACATACAACCCTCCTGAAACACGGCCATTGTTCAATTCCTGGACTGATCATCCCTCAATGAAGTTTAAATTTCATTCTATTAAACTCAACTTTCAGGAAGCCATGTTTTGTTCCTCTCCACGCGCACTGCATATCTATACTGATGGGTCATTCACACTTCACTCCGCGGGCGCAGCTTTTGTAGGGCTTAACTCAACCCAAAACATATTATTTGTTCATCGCCTTTCTTTGCAGCCACCTTCCAGTGCGTATGGATTATGCACTTAACAACCCTCCTACTACGGCTATTTATTTCTATACAAATTCTCTGCCTCTCCTCTCTGCCATCTCTTAAGTAAATTCTTTTAACCCCACAATTCTTACCATTAAAAAGAACCTGTCGCGCTTATCGTCTCTCGCTCCATACACGTTATTCCAAATCCGGGGCCACTCCGGCATTTATGGTAATGAGTTGTCCGACCAAGCAGCTGGTAGCGCAGGCCAGTACGGCCGTTTACATCCTTCTACCCTTTCAAGACGTTATGTCCGTTCACGCTTACATCGTTCTTCCCTTGTTTTGTGGAGCTCATATTGGAGCAAAAATAATGGCGGCACCGAATTCTTTAATTGGATACCTAATACCCTCAATATACCACGTATTTGTCCGCCCAAGTAATGCGCTAACAACTCTAATTACAGGGCATGGCAGATTTCCTTTTTACTTTAAAAGAGTACGTCTATCCTCCTCTTCACTTTGTTCCTGTGGCAAGATGTGTAATGACCTCCGTCACTACTTCCAAGACTGCTCTCTTACTGCTCCTTTTGTTCTTGCCTAAAGTCTTTTTGCTCATCAGATATTATAACTTGTCAATACCCCACGGTGCGTCGGAATCACGTCGCTTGTGCAATTTTAATTTAAATGGTTCAACACATAAGCAGCACTATACCTGACTACTCTCGCTGACAATCTTCTCGCAAGTGAACAATTTGCTTGTTATTTCGCATTCTTTAAATTATATGCCGCGGGGTTTATTTTTCTACATATTTGCTCTGAAAGGTTACCTATGTTGTTTGTTTTGCTCTTTATTTTTTTCCTAATTCAATATAAATATATATATTCTTTTGTTCTCAAATATTTTCCTAGAATCCATTATTTCTCTTCTCAGGTATGCTTTATTTCTTTTGTTCTGGCTGCCTTAATACTTGGATGCATTTTTGACCTGTTTCCTGTTTCCTGGCACGCTGCTGCTGGCAAAAGTTCATCCTTGGCTCTACAAGCACCAGTGGATTTCCGTTAGATCCTGTACTTGAGACTGGGGATGAGGGGCTTCTCGGAGTATCCTGCCGACTCCCAATTGCGCTCTGTGCAGGAGAGGAAGATTGTTCTTCCTTTCCGCCTGTCTGATTCGGACACGCCCACTTGATGGCATGGAGGCGCCTGTGGCTGTAGTGCGCAGGCCACTTATGCCTACTGGATCACGTTTCTACGAGTCCATTGGTATTTCGTCGTGGCGTGCCCTTGGATGCCGCCAACTCTTCATCTTCGTTTTTACAAGCCCCAGCGGATGACCTGCTGATCCTGTTATTGAGCCTGACGGTGGTGGGGGCGAGGGTCTCGTCGAAGGGTCCTGAAGACCCCCTACCACGCTCTGCACAAGGGAGGGCTCCGTGCTCCTGTGTTGAGCAGAGTGCTTAAGGCATGCCTTTCAGTTTTCTGGATCTGCCCGTGACTGCAGTCACTCTTGCCTACAGAGCCAGGTCCACATGGGCAGCATGCATACTGCGATGAAATGAGTGGAGTTATTTTTTTTTTCTTATTCCTCAATGATATACCTTTTTTACCCTTTCTGCGGCGGTTATACCACGAGTCCGATATAGTGGTGCAGTAGTTTTTTTTTAATGTAATATTATTTTGAATTATTCCCATCAGCTGTCATGATTAGTATAATAAAAAATTAGCTATTGAAGTCCATATTCTTTACAGCAAAAATAAGTGGCGAAATTTGTTACCTATAGAAATTTAAGGTTTGAATCAACGTACATTAAAACAATTTACTGCTAGGATATTGTTGCTCCCTGCTTTTTGCGATTTTTTTTTGCGAGACTAAAGCCGTTGTGTAGCAGGTGCATCATTTGAACATTGTAGTGGTTTCCAGCAATGTTGTAATCGAAGTGTTCACAAATACTAGACTGTTACATTGTCTGTGAGTTAACCATAAATGCCTGTCTGCTTTGAAAATAATTTTATGTAAAAATTTACAGGAACTCTTTAAGGTCTTTTTGAACGACGGACCGTATCGCAGATATCGAGGGCCAATGGCGTTCGACGTCTTTTGACGTCATGCACTGAGCCTGGCTGGAGAGCGTTTACTAGCTCGGAGAACGGCCTTTTCCTGCCGCCCTCTTGACGTAACGACCATACTCAGAAACCATTCGCAGCTGAAATTCTGGGAATGAAAAGCAGCCACTTCTGCGTTCACACAGAGCATCTGTAAAAAAAAACGAATATAAAAGCAAAATCATAATACAGTTACAAAGTAGAAATCAGGCTGATTATTTAGGCAGACACACATAGAAAGCTAAAGCACCGACAGCATACGTATACGTGTAATTGCGGATAATCACGTACTGCAACCATTGTAGAATAATTAAATATAAATCTTAAAGGATGACACAGACCACCCTATGAGAAACTTGTTGAGCTATAACAACGGCGTAGCGGTCACCATAAACTATATGCATTGTTGCAATAGTTGGGCATCCTGTTATTTAATGATATAGAGATACCATATTGTATATACAGGCTGCTGGCCGGTGCAAGGAAATCGGCTACGGCGCTTTGTCAACAGGTGAACTCAAAGCGCTTGAAAGCTTCTGCTCTGCTTGAATGGTATTTGTTCCTTCCCATTTATATAGTGTTGTGACAAATGAAAGAACAGAAAACCATACTGCAGCAATACATGTGGAATGCAAAAATGAATATTTCTTAGTATTTTGGGAATTCAAACTGACTGCAGTACCTAATTGCTCCGCTTTCAAATCCGAATGAGCCGTGTGACACCGCCAAACTAACGTTTTCAAAACCAAATGTCATATTTACTCTTCTATACAATATGACGCTTTTTTTAACCGCGTATAGATATGACATTTTTTAACTTCTTTGAACATTTTCTTCACTGTTTCCACGCAAATACGCCAGTACAGGTCGCTAGATATGCTGAACGAATCAATTGGATAGCAGTTTTATTTTCTGTAGCATAAATTAAAGTACACCCTATATACGTTAGTGTAACTGGGAGAAGACAGTAAAGGAAAACGTCGGCAGAATTATCTGGGACCAGAAATTGCGCACCTGAGGGAATTTATGCGCGCCATAAAGTCGGGATGCAAAAAAGAAACAACATGATAACATTAAACACTTCCTTAAGGCCGTTTCACATGAAAGTGAGCACGCTCGCCATTTCTGCCACTACTTCGCAAAAACGTATTCCGAGTAGTTGCAGCGACTCAAGCTGGAAGAACGATGAGATTCAAACAAGTTTCAAATATTTTGCCGTATCGATGCCGGTTGTTACGAATTGTGCTCAGTTGCCTGTGAACTAGACGTTACTGACTTGATGCATTGATACAGGAAGCGCTTATTAATTCTCTCGTGAATGAACGGTAGATCACCAACGTGCGCAACAGATGGAATACGACAAAGTGAAAGGGGTCAAAGATTCCAGGTTCAATATCATCAAAGATAATAAATCTTACCAATCGGTCAGTGCTGATTTTTGCATGACGTCAAGCTAGAATATTGTTAATAAAAAGGTTTACCAGCTTTTTGTCTCATTCGCCATTTGTGCGAATAAAAATCAACTGATATTTAGACTACATTTATTTCTGAACGATTGACAACATAAAATAACGAAAGGAAGGTGTTACTCATAAATACAGCCTTGCAAGCCGGGTTCTGAGGTACGCCGGAGCCATCACGGTCTGTCATATGTGGCGTTTGCTTCCGCAGATTACGAACAGCTTCATATATGCTAAGTTGGATCGTGCGACCATGAATCTTGCCGGAAGATGCACTGACGACAAGGGGACGCACTCGTTAACACAGTCAAAGAAAGCTAACTTGAATTACAAAAGGAGGGGTTGGCCAGAGACACGCACGGCATCGTGCTGTCGAACATCCGCCTATTCGTACTTCGAGGAGCAATGGAGGGCTTCGGCGAGCAACTTTACTGCTCTTTCTCTGTAGCGCCGCAGGCAGCGACAAACAAGTCGGATCTCCGGTCAGCAGCAGTAGCAGAGGCACGAATTCCGACGCCCCGTTCTGTTTCCCTACGGCCTTGATGCCGCGCACACGTGTGGAACAAACTCACCAACGGAATTGGAGGAGAGATTGGGAGCAAACAGACAACGAACATAGCGCGCTGTAAAAAACATCGAGGCACCTTATACGCTGACACATAATTCACAAAGCCCTTCTCTTCCCCCACGCAGCATCCCACTCCAATGAAAAAAGAACGCATACATAACACAGGAGGAGGGTGAACGCGGAGCGGCGCACAGTTGGGAGTGGGTAAAAACAAGTTTTGCCTCGCGCGGGGGAAGCTAGAACTCTTGTGGGCAAGGAGAGCGGGAAGAAAGATGGGGGAAGCGACGAGATTTTTCCTCATATGCAAAGCGTACTTGGCGGTCGTCTTTCTCCAATCCACCTGTCAGTGCTGGTATGTAAACGGCGGCAGCGGAGACAGAACCCGCGCTCTTGGTTTGTACTCGCAGTGACGAGCGGTATAATAAAATTGCAGGCGGTGGTCGCGCTCGTTTACAGACTTTGTTACTATTAACTTCTCTCGACCTACACCTTTCAGACTCCCTATCAGTCCTCTATTTTATTTCCTCTTGCTGCCCATTCGCTCACTCTTACTGCCAGCCGCGGATATCATGCTTGAGGCCGCAGCCCGCACAAATCTTTTCATATCTGTTTGTGTTATATTTAATTAATAAGCTCTTGCTACAGCTACTTTCCGACGAAAAACGTCCAAAACAGCTCCAAAAACTTGCTTTAATGTGCGGTGGTGTGTTACGGCCTGTTTGTTCATGCCGGAATAAAAAGTCTTCTCAGAGATAACAACAGATAAAAACAATGTCTAAGACAATAATCCAGATCCAGCCTCTTTGATAAACTATGACGTCGCACAATGAAAAAAAAAAAAAACAAATCGTAAATTTATTCATTCTCTTGCAGCTCGAGATATTCTATCCTTGTTACGCAAAACGTTTGGCAGGTTGGCCGAGCCTGTCTAGGCTATCTAGAAATAAGGCGAATGCATTGTGCAAGGCATTGATCCTACTCGTACTGCAAAACAACGAATAAATCAGGAAACACAAACCAAAATGACTAAATTTATAACTGACAGCTACTTCCCGTTCTTTATTTAATAATTTCTATTCGTACAAGTCAATAATTTGACAAAAACGAAATAAGAAACACATGGCACGGCACATTAAAAAAAATTCCGCAAGAGTTGAATGAGTTAGCAAGAAAACAACATTTACTGTATCACATTCGGCAGAGAAGGGCCGACATACCTCAACAAAGAACGCAGGAAGAAGCGTTATTACTCACTGCGTATTCTAGATCACATTTTTATCACGTCACTGATACAGTGTACAATTTTTCGTGCCTATACACGTTTTGCATGAATTGCGGCAGTAAATATAACTCCCTCTGTAGTTTGAGCAACGTCGAACGCGAAATTAGGTCACAATTAAACGTCTGACTGCTGATGACTTATATTGAATGCACCGTACGCTTTGCTTCATATGTCAACTCATTTATCAATAATTCGCCAATAAGGTATATAGACCACGGTATATAGACCACTGGGCACCCCAAATTTCAGTCCATTATTCCAAGTAGGACAGCAGCATTGCACCGATAGCGACTCCCGATTGGAAACTGACATCAATGTCGTACCTTCATTAGCACTAGATCCAAAAGCTAATATATAGCCGGGCTAAAACAAATGTAGGACCTATATTTAGCCATTAAAAAAGTCGGCATGCCTACGATGCTAGTTTTCCAGTTACAAACCGATAATTATATATATATTCCTATTGAATGGCTCTTTATATTGGCAACCTAACCGTATTTGTCGGCTATCGTAATTTTGCCATCGGATGTTCTTTACTGGCGTCTCAATATTTTCATGTTCTCAAGTTCATCGGCACTGCAATATTTGTAAGCCAAGCCTACCTTCTGGCATGCATAATGATAGTATCGGGATTTACTTATTGGTTTCATTTTTTTTTTTCAATCCGTTGTTTGGACCCATTCACATACATAAAGCTGTTTGTGCAACTCATTGAGAAAGTGCGCTGAAGCAAAACCAGAAATATGTATTTTGAAAGACGTTTCTTTATTTAGTAATGCAAGAGAGCGCATGTGGCCAAGAGATTTGAGTAATATCGGGTGCGGAAGTTGTGAGTGGTGCCAGGCTCACTGGAAGGCCCAGTGGCAATGTAGGGGAAGCAGAATCTGTATTTAGGTTGCTGATGAGTGGGGACTTTCTGAAAGGTGGCGCCGGTAGTGTCCAATAGCAGAACCAGGGGATAAATGGTGGGCATTTCCAGATGCCGTCTCAGAAAACAAAACCAGCTGTCTCTTTCAGCTTCTCCCGCGATCGATTGCTCTGGGAATCCATCTGATGATGAATACCAGTATTTCAGCGCTGTCAAGGTCGTCCATGTAATAGATAAGGCATCTGCGGAAACAGAGAAAATCAAAGCTAATATACTGTTAGCGCGGCTGGCCACGCGATATGTCCGTCAGGTAGATCTCAGCAGCAGTCTACCTGCCAAACTCGTTCAGGACGTGTAATATATGCTCAATCGTTTTCTTTTGCAGTGAAGTCTATAGTCACACTACCAGGTTTTGTTTTGGCGTTTTGGCGTTATAAGCCAGCACTGCATGGGAACAATAATTTAGGATGGGAAGCTCGTAGTACTGTAAGCATCAAGGAAAGCTCTTTTTTGCAAAAAACAAAATGGCCTCTTGCGCTGCATAATAATGACACGTGCGTGGAAATTGAGTAAACATGTGAAAGTCTACATTCGTGCTTTATTTCAGCTAATGCAAAAGCGGAGCGCTTTGCGGCTCGAAAGCGAGCTATATCAAATATCGCGCAATTGCAGACAATTAGCGGGAACAAAATACAGGACGCATAGACGTAATTTCTTTCAGGCGCATGGCAAGGTTCGTCTGTGGCAACGGAATTCACGCCCATAAAACATGTGACGAGGTCCATGCAGGAATAATTATTGCGTATCTTTATGGCAAAGAGATACAATGAGACAGCTGAACTGCTTAGAGGCATTGGAAATCTGTTATGGTTTAAAGTAGAGAACAAGGGCCAATGGAAGGTACGAAGCTCTGGACAATAAAAAACGCAGGACAGTTATAAGTTAAAGTGAAGTATGACCCGTTTATATAAAGCATCGCCTACTACCACTCCACACAACTGCAAAGTGCCTAAATGCTTGTTTTCTTTCTCCCATGCTTCTTTACGACATCGATGCTGATGGCACTCAAGGTATTGTGTTGCAGTCGCCGGAAGGATGGACAGCGTAATTGCAAGTGGCGCTGACTCTGAAAGCAGAATTTAAGATGAGATGGGCCTGGAAAGCAAAAAAAAAATTGAACCTTTATGCAGAAACGGATCAGACTAAATATTTCTGGTCATTAAAAAGGAAGTTAGAGCTAACAGCATTCTATGCGTACATCGTACATCGTACATCGCGCAGCAGTAACACATCACAGCATATGTGTACTCTCCAAGACTTATTACAATAATAAGAGTAATTTTCATTTGCACAGGAGATGTGAAAACAAAGGTCGCACAGAACCGCCTTTAGGCTTTGGAATTCTCGCCACACTACAGAATTTTATTCAACAAAATCATAATGTTCACTCAGTAACATCTGCACATATTTGGAGCTAATTGCATCTGTAAAGAACGCAAATTATTATAAATAACAATACTATTGCGTACAGCAAATAAAGCCCTAATTTTGGCAAAGTAATGTACTCCGAACTTAAGTCGGCATAGGGTGAGCGAAAAGCAACTCTGTCGACTATAGTTAGCGTAAAAAAAGAAAAACTAGTCCCTGTTACCTTAGGATCGCTCGCTTTTGTATGCGACCCTTTTGAAATGATGTACAAGTGCATGGAGCATGAAACTTTAGTAGAAGTAAATATATAAGAGGGTCTTCCTTGGGAAAATGTTCGCTTCAGCGTAAGGGCATATCTACACGTACATGCAAAAATAAAGTTAGGATTTCCTCAGGATCTCAGAAGAATAAAAACCTGTTCTAATCAGGCAAAGAGCTTTATAAAAAGCAGAACAGAATAACTTGAAATGAGAGTTTCATCTTTGGAATAATAAGCGAACATTTGGGAAGCCTCGGAGACAAAGTAGGGTTTTTTTTTTGCATTCTGCAGCTAGCCAAACATTAAGCGGAATATGCGTACAAAATATAACTTTTAAAATAGAACCAAAAATATGCGCGCTCATTTGGCGGCTAGTGCTGATAAGTGTACTGATGGAATTTAAAAATTTTGTTTTGCTCAGAAAGGGAAGTCTTGTTTCGAAAAGGCACATCCGTAATCAACCGTCCATCTTTTCAGTCGGCTGCGGCGCGCACGAGTGTTGGCGCTGGGCACAGAGGGAGCTCGAAGAGTAAAGCCGCGTTCAGACTACGTGCGCAACGCACGTATCGTTCGTAAGGATCGTAAGCGTAAGCGCAAAAAACGTAACGTGTCTGTTCAGACTGCTGTCGTATTGAGCGTAAAATGCGCAACGTACGCAGCAAACGTGGGCGTAAATGTCGGAGGACCCGCGACTTTTACGACTATTACAGATACGTCTGTTACGCGCGACCAATGCGCACAGCCGTTTCGGTTTTCCCTTTCCGGTCACGGGGCTTCCGGTCCTTTCAGATTTCGCGCGCAAACCACTAGTAGGCGACATCATCCAACGCTCCTACTCTGCTGCAGTGTCTCGGCTCGCCAGTGTTATTGGTGTTTTGTCGGTGATTGTGTCTGTGTCGGTGATTGTGTCTGTCCGCAGCTTGATCATTTGCAGTGCGGAATCTTCGCTGTGGAATTATCAGCCTCTCATAAAAAAAGTTCGGCAGAGGCCGGCTCTCTACTGTCTCTACTACGAGTAGCTGAAATCGCACAGAGAGAAGTGCAAAACGATGCCTGGTTGCAAATTGCCAGTGCGCTGAGTCAAAGTAGTAAGTGGTTTATCAATCCGTTTTTTCATGCGCGAACAAGCTCTCAACAAGCAAATGTTTCCTCTAGTTTAGAAAAGTGAGGTTATGGAGGCGGGGGATGCCCGCTTCATCCCCGTGCATTCTCGCAGCCCATCGGCTCCGTTGACAAGTGAGGAAACAGTTGGCCTGCAGCGAAAGGCCGATGCGGGGAGACGTTGCGGTCGGGCCGCAGAACGGAGCTGGTGGGGACTCGTCGAAGTTTGAAAGAAGCTCACCGTAAAAGAGAAAAAGAAAACAGCATTTTCTGAGGGGGGACGAGGTTCCGCGGACGTTTCCGAGTCTGCCGCGCGCCCCGGCTCATTGTTTGGAGTCAGTAGTACGGCCTTTGAGTCACCGCCCCGGCCCGTCTCCAAGATCGCTCCGGGGCACTGGTAAAATCGCAAGCAGGGATGCAGGCGGACCGTACGCCTGTTTTGGTGCGAGAGAGTGCGATCACGGGACACCGAGCTGGAGTGCGCAGTGCGTCGACAGTGAGAGCGGGCGCGTGAAATGTGCGAAGGAGTGAGCGGTGCGTCAACACGGTGAGCGGACGTTTGAAAACTGTGTGCGAACGTGCGTGTGTGAAACGAAGTGTATTTATAATCGAGTTGTTAATTGTTAATATACCCATTGTTCTTTTTCGTATTTTATTTGTGTGTCCAGTCTTTTCTTTCACATCTCATTTTGAGCTTGAAGAGCCCAGACCTCCGCTATCAGCCGCTGCTAACCAGCGCCATGTTGAGAGCGCTGATTGGCCGGTCGTAAAGAACGCATCTTACCGAACGGCCCAGTGTGAACATGCGCGGTCGCAAGCTACGTAAACGGGAGTTCCAGCCACTATGCGCACTGCGATAAATACGATACTTACGACGGATGCGCACTTAGTCTGAACGCGGCTTAAGAATCTTCATAGAGGATGAGAGGGGTGAAAAGAACAAAGAATGCAGCAAGGTTCAGTAAACAATCGAACGAAGCAAGCGTGTTCCTTGAGCAGTAGGAGGGACCAGGGGGGGTGGGGGTGGAGCAGTACTGCTTTTAGGTGTCTTCATTGCTTCAACATTCAACAGCTTGAGGTTGGATGAGGGGGGATAGCAGAGAAGAACGAGGTGTCCGTCACGCTTTGGCGGCCAGTGCATTGTTTGTACCCATTCGTTTCTACATATTCGCTACAAGAATATTCGTGTCGCTTCCAAATGCATGCGTCTTGGCAGAAAGCTTCTGTTGGAGATAATCAGTACAGTGTGCCCTCAACCGAACAAGCTTTTTGGTTCAACTGTGCTTGCGAATGAGAAAACATATTGGTTAAAATAACTGAAGACTTTGGGAACCTTTTATGTTACCGCTGTAGAGTGCATTCAGTTAACTTTGAAAGATTTGCGCTCAGATATAACTTCCGCAAACTTGTGAGGCTAAAATATAAAGAAATAGGTTAGACCATGGTTTATTGTACATTGGATTTTCATTCTACGTACACCTATCTGCTAACGAGTAAAAAGAATAAAATTTTCTGACATCATCATCATCATCATCAGCAGCAGCAGCAGCAGCAGCAGCAGCAGCAGCAGCAGCAGCAGCAGCAGCAGAAGCAGCAGCAGAAGCAGCAGCAGCAGCAGCAGCAGCAGCAACAGCAGCAGCAGCAGCAGCAGCAGCAGCAGCAGCAGCAGCAGCAGCAGCAGCAGCAGCAGCAGCAGCAGCAGCAGCAGCAGCAGCAGCAGCAGCAGCAGCAGCAGCAGCAGCCGCCGCCGCAGCAGCCGCCGCCTGACTGTACCATCTGTAGGGCGAAGAACTCTCCCATATTTCTCTAATTAACCCAGTTCTGCGCTAGCTGCATCCACTTCACCCCTGCGAACTTCTTAACCTCAACCGCCCACCTAATATTCTGCCACACCCTGCACGTTTTCCTTCCCTTGGAATCCCGTTTGCTACCCTAAGCGACCACCGGTTATCCTCTCTTCGCACTACATGTCCTGCCCATGCCCATTTCTTCTTCTTGATTTCCACTAGAATGTCAGTAACTTGATTTATTTCTCTGACCCACTCTGCATGCTTTCTATCTCGTAATGTTACCCCTACCATAGCCCTCTGCCTTGTCCTCAACTTAAGTAGAACCCTCTCGGTTAGCCTCCATGTTTCAGCCCCTCTCTGACAGAATTCTCGTGAGTAAGCTTATCGTTATCTTGGCTAAAATTTACAAACAATAAAGAATTAGGTGCCTATTAATATAAACACATTTGCTTTATTTTGATATGGTGTCCAGCGCAGGTATATGGGTATATCTAGCAATATTTGTATTCTGTAGTTCTTGAGCGCTACACAAAAGAGAAAAGCGGGATAGCGCACAGCCAAATGTGCCCGTAGAAAACAGGAGCGTCGCTTCTCTTTACGAAATGCAGCTGAAATGCCACTGGTAAATTTGATCAGAGTAACGTCACGTGGGAGCTTTTTCGAGACGCACTGACCGCATTAATCAGGTCAACGTGTTCCGTTTCTACATAAATCAAAGCATAGAGATAGTAATATTTTCTAGATGTTTTGTTGTCACAAATGTTTGATTGTGTGCAATGCTGCTTGTCTTAATCTTTTTAATTATCCCGTCTCATTGTCATCTTTTCTTCTGTTAAACTATGTCCACAGTGTCGTCTTTTTTGTGCATAGTCCAGCGCCATTCTTGTAAAGTGCATCGTCAAATGTAAGCTGCTGTGCGTGGTTTGTCGGCATGTAAAAATGACAAATCATTGAGTAAAATAGTTTGGCGCGGCTCATCTACACACTCTGGCGATTTTTAACAATACATAATCGCACGTACATCAAAGCTGTTTCGCAAGTACGCTATGCGAACAGGTGGACAGAAAAAAGAGTAATTGCTGTTTGTCACGAAATCGGCGCCCATTTTCATCAAGCCGGCACGGCGCGAGGCCCGCGCGGCGTCGCGTGGAAAGCATGTAGAGAAAGGCCCCTTCCCCGCGCGGGAGAGCGCGTAGCTTTGTACGCGTTGCCGTCACCCTCTTTTCCATTGCCCGGGGAGGACGGTGATTCATCGGACTGGAATCAGCCAGAAAATTCTAGCATCCTCTATGGGACCTAGCCAATGACGACGCGCGGCTCGACGGGAGGAGAAGAGGGAGCTATAACCAGCGAAGCTATGTGTGTGTGCGCGCTAGCTTTGGCGCGTGTTAACAAACAGACGCGGCGCGCCCTATTTAAAGCGACCGCGCCGCTTGATGAGTCAGTCAGTCAGTCAGTCAGTTCGTCAAGTGTTTTGCGACGTGATCGCCTGTGTTTCGGCTGGACTCCCGGGGATCACCCGCTGCTGGCAAGCCCACGGACTTTCAAGGGAGCGGCGCTCGCCTCGTATGGCGGCCACATCGTGATTCTTGAGGCGTCGGACTGCAACAGTGCCCGGTGAACAATTTGGTGTTTGTTTATGTACTCTCTCGTGTTTCATCTGTTGTAAAGCCTCTACGTTATTGGATACCTGTGTAATTGCATGCTTAGCGTTTGTATTCTGTGAACCTCTCGTCTGTGTATTGCAAGCGATCTTGTGTATTCCTTTGTACCGTCTCTTGCTGTGCATAAATTGTGTTTTGTTTGTTACTTCTGACTCCGATTCTTACTCTGGTTTGAACCGGCGACCGCTGGACACCAAACGACCACCCCCTTCTGTCGCTACAAGGTAGTTGAATTCCGGCTGAGCTTGCCATGCAGGTCGAGGGCATCTCCTTTGCGACCGGAACAGCTACCCCCAGTCACTCAAAGGGTGTCTGGGAGTGTTCGCACCGTTAAGGGCGCATCGTTAATAATACCCCCTAATTATTAACGGGTGACACTGTTGTCTACCCACGATTTTAGAAACGATGCATTAATAAAATATTTAGCCTCGTATACTGTCAGTTTGTAAACTTGGAAACCGTCACATTTCTAGATAGCTCCAATTTGTATAACGTTTCAAAGCGAGTGTGGCATCAGAAATTTAGCTCTAAATATTCAATTTCGATTTTCGTATTTACGCGTAACTGTTACGGTGGCCGCCTAAATGGTTTCAGCTGTGACTAAGTGTTTCACGACTCCTCATATGCCATTAGCATACTAGGCAGGGTTTGAACTTTTGCTTTAGAATATCGAATTGGAAGAAACGTTCCGATCCGAACAGCTAACCGCGTCAAGTATGTTTTTCATGGACTGTCGCTGCCTTGCGTGTGTTCACATAAACATAAAGGTAACGTTCTGAGCTTATGTTTCGAATCTGCACGTACACCGAGATGCGACTGCCTATAGTTTATAATATAACAATGCTCGGTATAGTTAGCGGCGGTTCATGAACATGAACATATCGTTCAAGTCTCAAATGTTCATGAACATATTAGCTGTTCATGAACATTCAGGCAACACTAGCATATTGCCTCAATTTTAATGTACCGCTATTAGATAAGGCGGACGCGAATTATTTCTGCAATTTGTGTACGCCTCGTTGCATAACATAAACACACGAGCAAGTTCAATGTGCTGCTTATTGTTTACCTAAGAGCTGTAAACACCATTTTAAAACACCAAGGCTCGTAGAGGAAGATATGCTTCTTAAAAGCCGTATCTTAACCAACGAAGCATTGTTGTCAACAAGTGCATGCCAATATATGTGAGATGCTGGCACTTTAAGGGAAAATGTTGACCAACGCTTGCTATTAGTCTGGATAAAAAAACGGGTAATGTTGAACAATATATGGCAAGCTGTACCTCATGTTGGCAGCGCGATCTGAATGAGCGCAAAATATTGGTCGGCATATTGCCAGGGGGTGCTGCGACAAAGAAAGAATACGTTGACGTGCCGTAAACTGGCGCTGTCGGTGACTGCCTATTGTGCCCACGTCTCATCTAATATTGGGCATCAACGCCGTGACAAATCTGGTGGAGGTAGGTGTACGCCAATCGCCTAGCCCTTGCCAGGAAAACTGAAAACAGCGACCCTCAAGGGTGGGCTTGCTGGACATCGCAGCGTGAGAGACCCCCCCCACTGCGAACATGAAGTGAATACGCATCGATGGTGACTACGTCCGCGTTTCACAATCGCAACGCCATGTCGACGCCCCAACAACGCATCGGAAATGACGACGAATTGCTGGTGAAAGAATGCCGATGCAGCAACGCACTCGGAACGAAGACATATTGCCGGTAGAACGGACGTCCATAACGCAGCCGCAACTACGGCACATTGCCGCTGAAACAGGCCGCTGGACACGACGCAGATTACTCAATGGCTCAGGAGGCTGATATGCGCGAACGCATATCGTTGGACATACCTGTGATACTTGATGGTCACCACGTTCGCGCTTTATTGGATACTGGGGCGGATTATTCTATTTTGAGCCGCAAGTTCTCTGCAGATCTTAGGAAGGCTCTCACTTGATGGGCTGGCGCACACGTTCGTACCGCGGGAGAACATCTAATTACTCCTCTAGGTGTGTACACTGCCGGAATAAAACTCCAGGAATAGAGGTTCGTGGTCAGGTGCCTTGTTTTAGAAAATTGCTACAGTGACCTCATCCTGGGCGTGGATTATTTCCGCGAGTATGGAGAATGTATTGACCTCCAAAACGGCAAAGTTTTCATTTGCAATGAGGAAGCAACAGTTTTCAAGCGACCGCGCCCAATGATTCAAGTTTCCGAGGACAATGTCTTGCTGCTACCCTGAACCACGGTCCCAACGAAAGATGGATTTTACAATTTTCTGGTGTTCTCCAAAGGAACTACAGAGACCTCTTCACTAATGTGGGGGAGCACGAAACCCGCTTTTCTTTGCACAAGCTTCAAGTGTGGGCCCTATTACTTTAGGAGACCAACGCATTGCCAACAAATACAGGCTTTAGGCATTACGCATCCCCATCGATGATTGACCATTGTGTGCATACTGCTTCCCTTCCAGGAAAGGCGGCGGTGTATGTTAAGAAACGCTTCCTTCACACATGCGTCTCTCTGGAAAACTGGTGCAACTCATACCAGTAAGTCGTTGCTGCTAAACTGCCAAAGGCAACTGTTTTGGCATTTTGGTTTTACGTTAGGCAAGCAGGTGACGCTCACTCACTTGTAAAAATAGGTTGGCTGTTCATTGCGCGTAGGAAATACTCCTGTTGCCCGATTCTAGACGGAGGCAAGTTCAATGCTCCATATCAAGATTAGGGGTATCTTACTTAAAGCCCCCTTCGCCGGCATGTGCGGGACGCCTTCGCGGATGCGTTATTTACTCTTCTAAACAATCCCGGCTCAGCAAAGCGGGCTGTTTGCAACATTCGCACTGCCACATATGCTCCTGATTTGACGTGGTGGTCTGGCCCTGGCACTCTCTCGTAGCGCATTGAATCTGATTGCTTGGGGAGTAATCATCACCCAATCATCAGCAGTGTCCATCTATCACTAGCCCGCCGGTTGCACCGTCAATGCACGGTAGTCAAATGGGATATTTTCCGCACTATTCTGCAAGATCTGCTTTTGGAGGCGTCACCACTGCTTGTTAACCACATACAATGTGCTTTAGACTGGGCTACCACTACTACACAGACAGATGTCAATCGACCGGTTCATGACATTGGTGCACTCAACTTGTGGGCTGCTCGCCTACAAGCCGACCTGGCAGCTACACGGGGCCATTCATCAACCCAGGCACGTATAAGGGTGAACCATAATACTGCTAAGGCTCGCAAGTATGAACAGTATCTAGTACGAAGGCAGTGGCGTAATTGGTGTGAGCAGTTTAATATAAATTCTTGAAATGCATCTCTCTGGCGAACGTTCCGGGTTATAGAACAAGGTCTCCGTCGCCAAAACACAGTGACTACCGCATACTTCGCAGCTAACTCGTCTCCGGACGATTTTGCAGAGAAGCGGCGAGGAAGGTTTTTTCCGAAGCATGTTGAGTTGCCTCCCTCCACTCCAATTTGTAACGTTGTAGGGATTGCAGCACACATAGACAGACTGCCAACAGTAGACAAGTCCAATGGTATTGCGAGTCCGTTCTACACGCCAGAGCCATTGTCGGCAATAGATGAGGCTAAGAGAAGACATCACCTTGTCAAAATGCCATTACAGACGAAGCGTGCAAGAGCCTGAGTAACGCTGTACTCCCTCAACTCCTGGACAGCATTTACTAGCTATGGCTAGAGGGCTCTGTACCAGAGATCTGGAAATCGGCCATTGCAATCGCAATTCGAAAAGAAGGGAAGCAACCGACGGACATCGTCAACATCCGGCCTATTTCTCTAACGTCAACATTGCACAAGCTGACAGAAAAAAATGTTACCCACACGATTGTCAGGTGGCTGGAGCACCAAGGTTTCTATTACTCCGCAAAAATTGGCTTTCGTTTATTCCTGTGTCACCGAAAATAGACTGGCTGTTATGGCCTCGCAAGTTCTGACAACCCGCAAAAGCAATTTACGTACCATTCTCGCGATAGATATCAAAACGGCGTATGATAACCTATAGCTATGTCGCCATTTTGAATTGTATTGAGACACTACATTTCCCTCTTATGGTACTCAGTTTCGTAAAATCCTGCCTTGAAAACAGAAGATTTGCATACGGCGTAGTGGCGATTCCATCGGATTATTTATCCCTGTTCGCGGTGTACCCCAGGTCTCGGTACGTTCGCCAACGTTATTTAACAGTAGTTTCATTTCCCTTGCACGGCGTTTACATAATGTTCTTGAATCAAATTTTTACCCTGTGCTGATGACATCACGGTGTGGAGTACACACCATGACCTGTTGACTCAGGTGGCAGCTTTACAGTGAGCCTTAGAGATTACTGCCCATTAAGCTAAATCTGCCGGCCTAGAGCTTTCCACTAGCAAAACTATGTTCATGCCGGTCGCTAACCGCTGGGGTTGCCGTAAACGCGTTGCGACAATCCTTTTCCAGCTATCGGTAATCCCCCTTCACTAAATTCCGACATTGAAAATTCTGGAATTTTCGATTGATCAGTCGGGAATGGGGACTGTCTGGCTTTCTCAGGCTATAAAGCAGGCGATGTAGACTTAGGGCCTAATAAGACGTTTTTCTCCTAACTCCGGTGGCACTCGCTCCCACGTCGCACGAAATTTGATGACAGCGGCTCTGCAGCCACGCTTCATTTATTGAGCACAGTTTCAGCACTTGACAAAAGCTCAATGGGATCGTCTGGAAGCAATAATTAGAGAGGCTATAAGAACCATCACTTGTCTCCTCCGCATCACATTGGTCGTGGCACTACAAGAGAAAGCTGAGCTAAACACACTAGATGAACTGGTACAGCAACGCCGCGACGCTCGTAGCCTTGAGGCTACTCTTTTTTACTCACCGCGAGCACTCCGAGCCTATGCTACATCGCACAACATATTGCCGCCGCCATCGCCAGTTATTGTTCCAGTGAATTTTGTTCAACTGATCAAAACCAAACCTACTGATCTTCATCGACCAACCACATCTTATGTGGCATCCTCCCTTCGTGAAAGGATCAGAGAAAAAGATGCCAAGCTGCCGCAAGGCTCCATAAGTATATATGTAGATGCCAGCATTGACGAAGTTGAACTACAATTGAACTTTATTGTCCTTGTAAGCCGGCATCCAGATATCGATTGGCAGAACCTCCTTCTCCTTTCTGTGCCGAGCTGGTTGCCGACCATGACGCTCGATCAAATTTCACGCTCGAGCATCGACATCTTTTCCGAGGCACTTCGGTATCTTTCGCCTAGCAAATCTGTGATATTGCTGAGTGCTTCATGTCAGAAACCGTGCCGCCACTCACGTCCGTCGAAAATTTTCATGTCAGCGCAGAGCTTTCAGCCAACCAGCATGACCAGCTGTATTCTTTGTAACGCGAATTCAAAGAATGCTTTGCTTCTTCGTCGAAAGTGCGTCAAACTAACATCGCCAAGCAAAAGATCGTGACGTTCGATGACGTTCACACCACCCGTCAGCACCCCTACCGCGTCTCTTCGACCGAGCGCGAAGTAGTTAAGTCGCAGGTTAAGGAGGTGTCCGACGATGACGTTATCCAGCCTTCAAACAGCCCGTGGTCATCCCCGGTTGTTTTCGTTAAAACGAAAGACGGCACGTTGCGTATTTGCGTCGATTATTGGAAGCTAAACACAGTAACCAAGAAGGACGTTTACCCATTACCGCGGATTGACTAGGCTCTCGACCTCCTTCGGCGTGCTAAGTATTTGTCCCCTATCAATCTAAAATGTGGCTACTGGCTGATTGGGGTGGATAAAAGAGACCGCAAGAAACAACCTTTGTTACTCCCGACGGCCTTTATGAATTTAAAGTTCTGCCTTTTTGAACTTGTTTTGTGCAAGCCACTCTTCAGCGGATGATGAACATTGTACTCACCGGCCTTAAGCGGCAGTGTTGCTGAGTCTACCTTGACGACGCGGTGGTCATCGCAGAATCGTTTCCTCAACATCTGGAGCGCCTGCGGTCTGTTATGGAAGCCCTTCATTCAGTTAACCTGACAATAAAGCCGAAAAAATGCCATATTATCTACCGAGATTTCAAATTTCTCGGCCATGTCGTCAGCGCCGCTGGAGTGAAGCCCGAACCTGATAAGCTTGCAGCTTTTGTAGAATTTCCAACTCAACGTGACAAGAAAGCTGTTTGCCGCTTTCTCGGCTTGTGATGTCTCTATCGGCGTTTTATCGAAAATTTCACAGACTAACCCGCGGACACGCGCTGTTTTGGACCCACGAGCAAGCAGAGGCTTACGCGAAGCTGCCCCTCCATGTCCAAACGCCGCCTATTTTGACCGATTTCGATGATCAGGGTGACTAAATTTACGCCATGTCAGCAACATTGGCCAGGGAATGGTCCTTGTGCAACGAAAAGTCAGCATTGAACGAGTCATCGCCTATTTTCATCATCATCATCATTAGCCTGACTATACGCACTGCAGGCGAAGGCATCTCTCATATTTCTCCAATTAACCCGGTTGTGTGCTAGCTGCATCCACTTGACCCCTGCGGACTTCTTAACCTCATCCGCCCACCTAACGTTCTGCCGCTCCCTGGTACGCTTTCCTTCCCTTGGAATCCAATTTGTTACCCTATACTATAATGCTCGCCTATATTACTATATAACTCGACTATAATAGCCGCACTCTATAACAGCAGCAAAAAAAAAAAGGAATGTCTCACCATTATTTGGGCAGGTGCTAAACTTCGCCCCTACCTTTATGGTCGCCCTTTCAAAGTGGCTAATGACCACCACTCTTTGTGTTAGTTGGCCAGTCTCCATCTGGGCGCTTAGCGCTGGAGCGTTCGCCTGCAAGAGGGCGACCTCACTATCGTCTATAAGTCCAGGCACAAGAATTATGATGCCGGCACGTTCTCTCATGCCCCTGTCGAGCTAGCTTCGCAAGACACAGACGGCGCCTGCAGCTTCCTCGGAGCTGTTGATACTTCTGATTTCTTCAACTAGCAGCGTGGCGATCCAGAGTTGCGACCCCTAATTGATTATTTAGAGAGCTGGCCAGCCACCATTGATGTGTGTTTCTCTAGAGAACGCCCTTTCTCTCCAAAACGGTGTGCTATATAAGCACAACATTAGATCCGAATCTAGAGCTTATTTCCTCGTCGTACCCACAGCTCGACGAGAAGAAACTCTTTCAGCGCGCTACGACGAACCCACTTCTCGCCACTTGGGATACTCTCACATGCTTGCACAAATAAGACAGACGTTCTACTGGCCCGGCCTCGGCACTGCTGTTAAGCGCTATGTCCAGAGCAGGTCGGCAATGTCAGCGTCGGAAGGTTCCAACATCAAAGCCTGCCGGCTTCCTCATACCCATTGCACCACTGAGTACACGTTTGATCAAGTGGGAATGGATCTTCTCGCCCGTTCCTTTTGCCATCTAGAGGGAATCCCTGGATAATCATCACCATAGATTATCTCACTCGCAACGCCAAGACCGAAGCGTTGCCTTGTGGTACACCGTCCGAAGTGGCCCATTTCTTTGTGTATCACATCGTACTTCGGCACGGCGCCCCTACCCATATATGTTATTATTGATGGAGGGACTGCCTTTATCTCCCAAATGATGGCGGAAATTTTTCAACTCAGTGGTGCAACCAATCGTAATGCTACTGCTTACCCCCCGCAGACAAACAGGCTGACAGAGAGGCTTAATAAGACCATGACGGACATGCTTGCGACGTATGCCGATGCCCAGCACAAAACCTGGCGTTATCTTACTGTACGTGACATTCGCGTATATACGGCAGGCCAAGGTACCATTCGTTTCAGGCAGTTCCGCCTTTTCTATGGAAAGGACGTTCATGCGATGCTTGGCGAAATGCACCGTGTGAACCAATTGGCCAGCGTTCTTCTGATGTCAAACAGTTTGCTTTTGATGTCGAACAGTCTGCCCAAGATTCCAAGCACGCACGTCAGCTAGCATGCTTTCACATCGCCCACCAAGACAAACATTCGCGGCGATACAACCTACGCCACAGGCACACCTGCTGCAACTTAGTCAATCAGGTTTGGGTGTGGACTCCTATTCGAAGCCAAGGATTGTTCGACATGCTTATTTGCCGCTATTTCTGTCGGTATAAAATACTGCGGCACCTCAGCGACGTCAACTGCGAGGGGCTCCCTGACTGCCCCGATCAGAGACGCCGCCGACTACCCCGTCCAGAGACTATCCACGTGATACGCATGAAGCTGTTTTTAGCGGTAAACCATGTTCTAGTCAAGACGTCATTGTTTTCCTCACGATAACCGGATAGCGTAGTCTGTCATACTTTTTGTTTGTTTGTGAGCGCTCTTATACACGTGTTCCGGTGCGCCTTCCCCTTAGAAAGGGTATAAAGCCAGGGGGCGCTCCGACAAAGAACGAAGTTGATGCGAGTCCGCTCCAGGCCCGGCAGCACATGCTGTCAACTGATGCTGTTGCTGACTGCCTGCTGTGCCCGCGTCTTATCTGATATTCGCCATCAACGCCGTGGCAATATATAAAAACCTTTATCAGAAGCTGGCAGTCATACTTAAATGAGCGAAAAATATCTGAAAATGTACATGAAAGTATGTGAAATGTTCACATTCCAATCTCAAGCAGTGACGAATATTTCATATCATTTATTAATACTGTCAGCCACTATACGGTGCAGTAACATGAACGAAAAATCCAGAACGTAACAGCAAGAGTTATGCAGAATACGATGAAAAGCAATAGTCAATCAAAAATTGCCTCTGAATACACACACAAACAAAACAAAAATGCATCACGCAGAAATCGGAACAGCAGCCATATGACCAAACAGCAATATGGCCCCATCGCACTGTGCTAGTGCCATAGATAAAATTTTCTAAATGGCGCGAAAATTTCCATAATGATAAAGATTGAAACGCAGAATCTGGAACAGAGTTCGCGGAAAATAACTAAACTTGAAGCGATTATTTTTTATAGCCCGCAGTGGGATGCGCTTATTATGAAAACGGCTTGATGTCTCATTAGTTGTGATCTCAATGTAATCTGATTTATTTATTTTTAGATAATTATTGATAAAGAGGCAAAGAGTTGGTAGACCAATCGAAATCATCGACGATGTTGCCGACCTGACACCAACGTATGCGAGATATTGACGACGCAGACGTGTATCTTGGACAATGTTAATTGCTTTTTTCCAGACATAGCACCAATGTCAGCAGGCAATGGCATACCTGGCGCGTTGTAAATTATAGATTGGCATTATGATAATTACACTGATAACAATGTGCAGCCCTCGGGCCGTGTTTTACCAGCATGTTTCCAATATTGGGCCGGTTAACTGTGCTACCTTGGGTGTATTTCACTCCCGGTTATTAGTCTTGCGAGTTTATAAATTGTAACATACATTTTGCTGGGCACTAATATGCAAAGAACACACCTAAATAATAGCATGTTTTAAAACAACGAGATCGCACACGAGGCATCGCGAGGACTCAACCACCGCGTCCCCCGCTACTCCACATATCGAGTACAGATGTCAATTATTCACGTACAACAAGCTCAATAAGCGCTTTTATCTTCAAGATAAGAAATTAACCCGCAGCCAGTCAGTAACGTTACGCTTGCTCCAAACGAACTCATACCCTAACCCCTGGCGCATGAAGCACATCGACCCAGACAATGACGGACAACATGTGTATGAACAGTGTAGACTTAAACCATATGCTGTGTGGTTGTGTATCGAGCGACGCCTACACCAAGAACAAGGAACATTGGGACAAAATGTTAAAAGGTGCTTCACTTCGTGTCAGCTTCGGGCTGTCCAGGATGCCCATGCGGCAGCGGTGAGCTTCGGGCTCTCTGTGCCGACGTGGGAGCTGCCCTCTACACCTGGCGCCTAGCTATGTTTCCTTCTGGACCCCTACTGTGGGAAATAAAGTATTACCAAACCAAATCAAAACTATTTTTCGCGATTTGGTATACGAACGACTTGCGTGCTCTTCTCAGGAGCCAAAGTATTATATTAAGGAAGCCTATGAATATCAGATGCACAATAAATTAGTGGACGGCAGAATCGAAGTTGGGCGAGTACAGTGATGCTGTGAATTCGTTTGAAGGCCATTACGCTCAAATATCAGTGTCACGAATTTGCAATGTCTTCTACATGCATGTTAAAATCATTACACTACTTATTTTGTAATAGCCAGGTCTTTAACGTGGTACTTTCAATAGGGGGACAACTTGTTCATCGTCTGCGGTTTTTAAAAACAGCATGATAGGTATCAGAAGAGGAGACAAACTGTTTATTATCGCCCGTTTTTAGAAACGGCACTGCCATTTTCGGAAGAACACGAGATTGGTTGGTCGCATATCAGCAATTTCGAAAGTAGCTCTTCTGATATCGGGAGGACACAGGAGAAACTGGTCCAGCGTTGCCAATTTCTAAATACCGCTAGTAAAGTATCGGAAGGGCACAGAACAATCTGGTCAAACATTGCCAGTTTTGAAATACGGCTAGTCCAATCGCGGGAGGGCACAGGAAGAACTGGCCTAATCTTCCCAGTTTCTAAATACAGCCAGCCTAATATTAGGAGGCCACGAGATAAACTGATACAATGCTGGCCGTTTCTAAATACGGGTAGTCCAATATCGGGACAGCACAAGGCAAATTTGTCCATTATGCCCGCATTTGATAACGGTGGTGCCAACATTGCGGAAACATGTGAGACTTTGTCCATCATTGGATGTGCTGTGTACCTGCTGAATCTGGCCGGAAACCACCGAAAATCCTGCACCATCGCAGGACCACCGTTATCCGATAATTTTCTAATATTGGACAATTTCCCTGTGCTGCCTGGATCCTCTTTTCATTCTAGCGGCTTACCACTCTAACCTCTTTAAATGTTGTCCTATGAGTATTTCTACCTGATCATAATACCAATCTTCCATGGGGCGTTTCTCTATTCCTTCCTCTATGTCTGCTGCTATTTGCTCTACTTGATCATCATTTATTTTTGCGTTTACTTTTTGTCTAAGTTCCAGTTCACAGTTCAGCAAGGGCCTCACCTGCAGACTAATACGTTTATGATTATTACCGAGACTACACTTCCCTTATTCGTCTATCTCCATCTTTGAAAACGTGCTATGTATTCCCTGCGACATTAAGCAGTAGTTAACGGTCGTCTGCCTGTTCCGGAATTCCCATGTGATTTGTCCCTCATTTTGTTTCTCCGTTTACAATAACTACGTTGTGTTGCTCACAGAAATTCAGCATTAGCTTTCCCTTAAAATTTGTGTATCCATGAAGATCATCTACGTGGCCAGTCATGTCCTCCACTAGAATAATATCGACCCCTTCTCCAAACTGGCTTAATAGTCCCTGAGACATTTCATGAAATCCTTATTTTCCGGCCCGGATTAGTTCAATGTCTCTAATTAAACTACCGCTAGCCCTGCCTTTATTCCGGCAATTGTTCCTGATCCCCAGATATATTCCCTTGGAAGTTGATTTTATTCTTTGCCAATTTGTTCCTTGCACATGTATCAACTTACCGCCCCGTCCCCATTTTGTTCGTTGTCATTCTCCTACACCCTTCACAGACGCAGCCTTCTATAAACGGTGGACATTCTAGATCCTTGAGATGACCCTCGCACACAGCGTACACACCTATTTTGTCGTCCTTCAACTGCTGTTCTATTTCAAGTCATTTCGCTTTCTTTCTACCCCCTTGCTTGTTTACGCAACTGATCCTACTGTTAAATGTTTTTTTTTTTTGCAAATTTATTTCTCAACCATCTCTCTGCCATTTTGTTGCGTTCAGCCTCCATTATTACGCTTCATTTGCATCACTTCCAACTATCCATGCGCATAGAGCCCTCGCTGACTCTTTAAAGAAGTTACAGCCCTGCCCGCTAGGCGCCAGCCGAACTTTGTGCCCACCCTTCTGTTAAAATGGATGAGATCTCGTAGAAAGGCTTTGCCAAAACCTGCTTTAAGCCCTTCTCTTTTTACTTCAACTACCTCAAAACGTTTCTGCAGTCTTAACATTCCTATGTGATGACTAATTGTCATTGCGTTCTTTTCAAGCTTTTCATTCATTCTTAGCACCTCCGGTCCTGTGAACACAACGATCTGCGCTTGCTGTGCTATCGCCCTGATACTGTAAACTCCCTGACCAAAACTTCAAAGCACGGTACAGCACCTCCTATGACCTGTTGCGCTAATCGTGCATGTCCTCGCTCGCGTTTTTCAGCAATCCTACTGAAACGTAGTGAAACGGTATTCGCGGTCAGAGTAATGAATATTCCTGGATAATGGCAATAATCTGCGCCATACAATTCTAACATGTCCGGGTTTTTGTATGAGGGTTATTCTGGGCACAACCTATTCAGAGAGGTGTAGCCAGCAGTACTACTCAGGTTTTTCAAGCATTTTAATATAGGAAAATAAGGCATTTGTTTAGCAAATACGGATGTGTAAAATCAATACCTTCCTCTTCATGCATAACCTGAACGTGTATAACGTGCTAGGACCCTGGCATTCACGTTCCCCTGTAGGCCACTAAGGCACGTTCATACGGCTTGGTTAAAGCGGGGCTTTATAAGTGGGCTGAGGAAGAAAGAGAAGAAGGAGAACGCTCGGTCACCTGCAGCTAATGCTTTCGCCCAATATTTGGTTCCGCAGGGTTGAACTCCTGTATTTTTTGAGATTCTAGTTGAAATTAAGAAGAATAAATGGGCATGGGCAGAGCATATAGCGCGAAGAAAGGACAACCGATGGTCTCTAAGTGTAACCAATTGGATTCCAACCGAAGGTAAGCGTAGAAAAGGGTGGCAGAAAAATTACGTGTGTGGATGAGGTTTAAACATTCGCAGGAGTCAAGAGGATGCAGCTAGCACCGTGCCGGGATATTTGGAAGAAAATGGGAGAGGCTTTCGCCTTGCAGTAGGTATAGTCCTGCAGATGAAGATGAGATGAGGTGTTACCTAATATGCCAAGGTAATAAATTTCTAAGCATGAAGAAAGGCGTCATTTTTGTTGGACATCTATACTAGTTCAGAGTAATTTCTTATTGTCTCGGCGCTGCAGGAAATATAAAATAATTGAAATAAAAACAGTGAGTGCCAAGAAAACATGTATTGCGTGCGGTGCAAAGCGGTAAAATTTCGAAAAGTTTGCCGCAGTACCTATCCGAATCTAGTGTCTCACTCCTTGTTTAAAACCATTCGGAGAACGAAATTGCAGCTGCAACAGCAGTTTTAGTAGAGAGGAAATGGAGACCGGAGCGTGTATCACAAGGTGTCTCTGAATGCGAGAAAATTGATTGCTTTTGAACTTCATCCATAGTATTTTATTGACAAGTGCACGATAGCCATGAACTGCGTCGACACGTGTCCCTGCTCTTAACAAAAAACAAATGCAAACCGCGATACCTAATGCCAGCAATGGTAGAAAAACAACAACGTTGTGGAGTCAGTGAATGCAGCTCAGTGTGCAAGCATGCCACCTGCATGAGCGCAGTACCTAGAAAGCCAGAGAGACATTGAGCACCGGAAATAATAGAGAGAAAAAAAAAACAATAGGAGGCCACCAGTCAGCTTAACACGTCAGATATAATCGGAGCCACCAGGATATTCCTGGATAAATTGTCGTTTTATACGCCCTTGTGAACTCGCGTATGCTCAAGTAGCACCGCAGCGACCGAGGGAGAGCACGTGGCAGTTTCGCAGAGCATGATGATAAATGAGCAAATTATGGGACCGCACTTGGGTTCAAAAACATAGCCAGGTCAAACGTGAGCCTCGTTCCTCGCAGTTACGACGATGTTGCTCCTTACTATGCTATGTTTAAAGTTTATGAGGTGAAAAAGTTGGGCATAACTACGTTTTTATCGTTGGGTTTATTTGACTGAAGCGAAAGAAAACTTTCAAACGAGGGCGCTGAATAGGGACATGTGCGCTAGACGCTTTAGATAAGACTCTGGAACTGACAGATTCTCGGCCTTAAAAATCATATATAAATTATTTCTTGTATCATTTAGATTTTTATGCGCAGTAATGAAAGGGGCCTGATTATAATACCATAAAAGTTTGCAGCATTTCTCAACTTATAGAATGGTGATACACAGTTCACATTTTGAAGCAGATGTAATACATGAAATTTATTTTGATAGCCGATGGCTGCGGGGAGTGATATGCTTTATAAATCGGAAACTTTTCAATTTATTTTATACATCTGCCTTTTACGCAGTGATATTGTGACGGACGAGGAAGACTCGGGCAATGGCACTGGCAGGGGGGCTCGCACTAGGCCCGAAGCGATCCATTAAAATCATCTCACGGTCATCGGTCACCTTCTCTCTGTTCTCTGTGTTCACCTGCTTGCTATAGTGTTACGGGGCGCAACACTATGGAAAAGACGGCCGGCACGGCGAGAAAGCACGCAAGCTTTGCAGATAAAATGATCGTCAGCGATTCGTCGTTGTTTCAGAGTGCGTTTTCGGAGATTGGATGGTACAAAATGACAACTGCTATATTAAAAAAAGGGAACATGACAAGTAGGGCTGGTCTAGTAAGAGATAGTAGGAAGCGGGTCCCTCCTGCTGGTGATTACTCCTGTGTAAATAGTGACCCTTACATAGGAGGAAGCGATGCTCTCAGCGGCAAGACTTCAGCAAATTTTGACCTAATAACATAGCAGATAGACGGCTGAGTGGGCGGTATGAAGTACGGAGGGCAGATGGTCTGCTACACGGAGTGTAGGAAAACAGCTGGCATTCGACGTTGTTCAGGATGAGGTCTTTGATGCTCACCATGAAGACGTACTGTTCCGAAGTTGCCAGGGTAGGCGGCAAACTAGCAATCATCATCATCGTCATCATCAGCCTGATTATACCCACTGCAGGGCGAAGGCCTCTCCCATATTTCTCCACTTAATTCGGTTCTGTGCTAGCTGCATCCACTTGACCCCTGCGAACTTCTTAATCTCATCCGCCCACCTAACTTTCTGCCGCCCCCTGTTACGCTTTCCTTCCCTTGGAATCCAGTTTGTTACCCTAAGCGACCATCAGTTATCCTCTCTTCGCACTACATGTCCTGCCCATGCCCATTTCTTCTTCTTAATGTCTACTAGAATGTCGGTAACTTGAGTTATTTCTCTGACCCACTCTGCACGCTTTCTATCTCTTAATGTTACGCCTACCATTTTTCGTTCCATAGCCCTCTGGGTTGTCCTCAACTTAAGTAGAACTCTCTTCGTTAGCCTCCACGTTTCAGCCCCATAGGGGAGTACAGGCAAGATGCAACTGTTGTATACTTTCCTCTTGAGTGATACCGGTAAGCTGCTAGTCATAATCTGCGAGTGCTTGCCAAATGCGTTCCATCCCAATCTTATTCTTCTTGTTATTTCCTTTTCATGGTCCGGATCTGCGGTTACTACCTGTCCTAAGTAGACATATTCGCCCACTACTTCCAGTATTTCGCTACCTACTGCAAACTGCTGTTCCTTCCCGTGGCTGTTGAACATTACCTTAGTCTTCTGCATATTGATTTTGAAGCCTACCCTTCTACATTCCTGTCTAGGTCATCAATCATTATTTGCAGTTCATCTCCCGAGTTGCTTAGCAAGGCAATGTCATCAGCAAATCGCAGATTACTGAGGTATTCTCCATCTACCCTTATCCCTAACTGCTCCCATTCCAAGTCTCTGAATTCTTCCTCTAAACAAGCTGTGAATAGTACTGGGGAGATTGTGTCTCCTTGCCTAACACCTTTCTTTATGGGAATTTTGTTACTTTCTTTGTGCAGAACTATGGTTGCTGTGCAGCCGCTATATATATCTTCCAGCACTTTCACGTATGGCTCGTCTACCCCCTGATTTCGCAATGCCTGCGTCACCGCCGAGGTTTCAACTGAGTCAAATGCTTTTTCGTAATCAATGAATGCTATGTATAAGGGCTGGTTGTATTCCGAGCATTTTTCTATCACCTGATTGATGGTATGGATATGACCGATAGTAGAGTACCGTTTCCGAAACCCTGCTTGATCCTTTGCTTGATTGCAGTGTAAGGCTGTCCTTATTCTATTAGCGATTACCTTAGTAAATACCTTATACGTAACAGAGAGTAAGCTGACTGGTCTGTAATTTTTAAGGTCCTTAGAGTCCCCTTTCTTGCGAATGAGGATAATGTTTGCAATCTTCCATGGTTCCGGTACCGTCGATGACACCAGCCTGGCTGGTGTCATCAAAGCCTGGCTCCGCTGGACAGACCGCCATTGGAAACTGACCCTGGCAACGTTTAATGCTAGAACGCTAGCTAGTGAAGCTAGTTTAGCAGTGCTGTTAGAGGAACTAGAGGGCATGAACTAGGATGTCGTAGGGCTTAGTGAGGTTAGGAGGCCGAATGAGGCATATACTGTACTGAAGGATGGGCATGTACTGTGTTATCGAGGTTTACCAGAGAGGCGACAACTAGGAGTAGGTTTCCTTGTCAATAAGCATATAGCGGGTAATATAGATGAATTCTATAGTACCAATGAGAGGGTTGCAGGCATCGTAATTAGGCTTAAGAAGCGGTATAAACTGAAGGTTGTACAGGCCTATGCACCTACATGTAGTTATGATGACCAGACAGTTGAAAGCTTCTATGAAGGTGTAGAATCGGCAATGCGAAAAGTAAAGACGCAGTATACTGTACTGATGGGCGACTTCAATGCCAAGGTAGGGAAAAAAACAGGCAGGAGACAATTCAGTAGGTCACTATGACATTGGTTCTAGGAATAGCAAGTGGGAGTTACTAGTTGAGTTTGCAGAGCGCAATAACTTACGAATCATGAATACTTTCTTTAGCAAACGGAAGAACCGGAAATGGACATGGAAAAGTCCTAACGGAGAGACTAAAAATGAAATCGACTTCATAATGTGTTGAACCCCCGCCATTGTGCAGGATGTAGAGGTAATCGGGAAAGTGCGATGCAGTGACCACAGAATGGTGAGGTCCCGAATTAGCCTAAATCTGAAGAAGGAACGCAAGAGATTAGTGAGAAAGAAACCCATCAACGAATTAGCGGTGAGGGGGAGGGCAGAAGAGTTCAGGATCTCGCTACACAATAGATATTCAGCTCTAACTGAGGATGGCGACATTACCCTAGAGGCAAGGAACAATAATTTCAGAGATATCATCACCGAGTGCGCGGTAGTAGTAGGCGGTAGGATATTTGGAGAGGAAACCGGTAAGCTGTCTAACGAGACGAAAGATTTGATTAAGGAACACCAGAGTATGAAAGCTTCCAATCAAACTAGCAATGCCCTCGTCGAATTAGCCAGACGGCTGCGTGAAATCGCCTTGATTTTGTACCGCAACAAAGCTATTCTACAGTGTTATAATGTCGCCTATGGAGGTGAGATTCCTGGGCAAGAGCATTTAGTAACCATCGCCAGTGATCCCTCTAATATGGTCGACTCTTTCATCCTCGAGCATGGACCTATTGACACCCTTCCGGAGTTCAATGCCGTTCTCAATATAGCTGGTAAAGTTTTCCATCAGAAAATCAGACTTTACATAGAGGTGTTGTTCAGCGCCGCTTTTACGTACACCCGCCCACTTTTTTACCTGAACGCACGAGCGTCGACCGCCGAGTCGATAAGCGCCTTACGACGGAACACAGCGGCGAAATGAGCGAGAATACGCGCGTGCGCGCAGTGAGCACTCAGGTGCAACTGTCCTCTGCCAGGCTGTTACGGGAAGCGGATGCAACCCCACCTGCTTTTTTTGCGCGTTATCGAATTTCCTTCTGTTTTCGGCATGCCGCTGGGAAAAGATTAGGAAAGGCCACGTGTACCGCGTGCTTTCCTGTATGCTAGTAAGGTGTGAATTTATAAGCGAAGTAATCCCATCAGAAGTCGTTGCCATCGTGCTTCATGATAATAACTCCTTTCATCCGTTTTATTCGGGAGTGTGCTTCGTATAGAGTGAATGATTCCGCCTCGGGTTTCAGAGGAAAAGAGAGTAGCTGCATGTCTTTGTGCGGCGCATCCCAAAGACAGATCGCGAGCACCATAGATTTACAGCTAGCTACAGTAAACAGGATAATTTGTGGGTTTAGAGATGAAGGGCGCATAGATGACGCAGCAAGAAACTGCGTTCGGAAGACGACAGCAGAGGATGCCGCCTTGGTTCTTGTCGCCGAGGCAAATCCCTTCATGACGGCCGGCCAGGTTAGAGATGCGGTGGGCGTGGATGTCAGCGAAGAGTTGGTGAGAAGACGGCTTTTGGAAGAAGGCCTGAAGAGTCGAAGTGCTGCCCAAAAGCCGATTCTATCGGACGCCGCAAAGGCGAAAAGACTGGACTTTGCCCAGGCCCATCTTCACTGGACAGCAGGTGACTCGCACAATGTCGTTTTTACCGACGAGTCTACATTCTGCACGCAGTGGGACCAAAGGCGCAAATTATACAGACCAGACCTAACCAGGTTCGGTTTTTTATTCTATCAATATTTAGTCAGTTTTTCCTGTTTCTGTTTTCAATGTCATTTTATTTTATTCGTTTTATTCTGGATTACAGAAACCGGAGCAAAGGCATAGGGCAAGCCTGATAAAGGCCTTTGCTCCGTATGCAGTTCGTCACACAGGGATTACATCGCAAACATGAGTAACTATAACTGCAAATAAATCACTCGTAATTATTCATAAATAAATGTTTCTGTAATGCAGAACGAATTTAATGTAATGCATTTTCAGCAGATTTCATGAGAATTGACCTGTTACAATGTAGCAGTTTTTCAGTGCAGTTATGTAAAGAATCGTTTTAGACTTTTCTTCCTGTGAGCCGTGTTTCTTATTGTTACTTTAGCAGAGTATATTTAGTGGGACTTGTCGCTGCTTTAAATTGAGTAATTGTTTTCATCTCTTATAGGTATGACCCCCCATACATCCAGAAAGTAAGATCCAGTGGACGCAGAAGTGTCAACGTTTGGGGGATGGTAACAAAAGAGGGTCTCGGTGCACTACACAGAATTGAGGGCCGATTTTGTGCCAAATGCTACATTAGTATTATAGAGCAGGAGCTCCTTCCTCATGTCCTCGACGGTCCTTTTGGTGACGGCTTCTTCATTCTACAACACGATTTGTCCCCCGTGCACACGTCTCGCGCTGCCAAAGGCCGCCTGGAAGAACTCTGTATCATGACCATGGCCTGGCCACCACAGGGTGCGGACATGAATATAATTAAAAATGTGTGGGGAATAATGAAAACTAACCTGTCCAAAATGGGGCTTCACAGAGCCAGCTGCGATGAATTGTGGCGCAAAGCTCAAGCCGAATGGGAGCTTCTGAAGATGGACCGCGACCTCGTATCAGCGCTGTACGACTCTCCTACGCGACGCATTGCAGCGGTTGTTCAATCTGGGGGAGGTTTTTGCAGCTACTGAAGGACAACCGGAAGCCCATAGTTTGTAAAGCAGCTGTATTAGGAAAATCTCTAATACCCCTTTGTGCTAGTACGAGCAAAGGTATCTTTATGGACTCTCTCCGTTTTATTTTTTTTTGTTCTCTAAAAAGCAATAAATTTATTTCTATTATGACATTGGCAATGAGTCTGCGCCTTTCGTTGCAAAATAGAAGTTCCTGCTCAACAGGAGTTCGAGTGGCAGATACCTTTAATTTGCCACAGGGAAGTGCTACGGGACCTATAGCAAAAAGAAACAAACTGTTTATACGCATGTAGTATAATCAGCCGGCGCATATCGCATTCCATCCAGCGTTATCACCTGACCGTTTATTTATAACTTGATGGAAGCGTTCAGGAAAATAAAAAAGACGATGACGATAACGGTGCTCAAAAGAAGCAGGGGTGACGTCCCGTTCCCGGAACAGCCTAGCAGAGGACAGCTGCACCAGAGTGCTCGCTGCGCGCACGCGCGTATTCTCGCTCATTTCGCCGCTGTTCTCCGTCATACAGCGCTTATCGACTCGTCGGTCGACGCTCGTGCGTTCAGGTTAAAAAAGTGGGCGGGTGTACAGTATGATGGCCAAAGACGTCCGCGAATCTCCTGAATGTGTAGCATTCGGGAGGCCGGCTTTTCGGTTGCGAAAGTATAGGTCGACAACTTTATTGAGGTAGAAGAGGGCGTTGCTTAGCTTCACGGAATCGGCCCACCGGTTGTAATTGCTGAAACGCTAGAGTATACCAGCCCATTGTCAACATCGTGGTCGTCGGTTTAACTGAAGGAAAGTGGCCCATGCTGCCATTGTAACCCGGTACAGAGGACGGTGGTAGGGATGATCGCTTGGAGAGTCTTTCATGCCGGCCTAAAAGCTCAGGTTCGCCTTCGAAGCTCCAGGGTAACGCCTTTTTATTAGGGCCGAGCGAAGATGGGATACCTCCACCTAGTGTAAAGGGTTTATTTGATTTTCGGTGAGTGAATACTGTTATTGTCGTCCTTGCCCCAAACTCCATTTCGTCTACTTTTTCGCTATGTCAATTGAGCTCCAGTCTCATCCTTGATATGATATGCATTCTTATTAACATGCTCTCGAGCCACTCATGACCAGTGTGTCTCCGGGATCATATCGTCCTAGCGCCCGATAGAATATTCGATGCTTGACTTCCACTCGCCGACATTCCGTTTTGCCGATGCTCTGATGATAGGGTCCTATACAAGAAAAAACTGAATGCCGAAGTTTTTAAGACAATTACGGCACGTTCGGGAGCTCCTTAGGTCCACCTTCTTCACACGCCAATGTTATTGAAGTATTTTTTCAAGGCATTTCTTTTCTCGCGCTGGTGGAAACGGACGTTGCTGTGTCCGTATTTAGTTATCCACTTTGCGGTGAAATTCGCCGCGCCAAGACGCCGCTTTCAGATTATCACCTCCTATACGTATGCAGGGTATGAGTTTGTATATACGAGGTATTGTACGTCTAGGAGGATGTTGTACTGTTTGACAGCTTTTAAGATATCATCCTCGGTTTCAACTTTCTCGAGACCTACAGTGCTGATATTGATTGCGCCTGTGCTGAAGCTGTATTTTCCCTGTGTATTGCTTCCTTGAGAGCTTATGCGCCCCGCTTAGCACCTTGTAGCTGCAGATATCGTCATTGCTCCATTTGTCTGCACTTGTTGCCATTTATGTCACCTCTGCCCTCTCTAGCCCTACTATTTACGTCCTATCTATTTACCTATATCTGCCCTCCTGCTTACGTCCACTACAGACCTCACTTGTAACCACCTCCTCCTCCTTCATTTCGCTATTCTCTCGATATTCAGTGAGAGTTGCGCCATCTGAGTCCCAAGTTTTATTCCTTCCTGAAGGCTATCCTTTGCGACAAATGCTTTGGCTACATTGAGGAGGTGGAGTCTTAACTTACGTGTTCTCCGAAACTCATGCTTTTACCCTGTCAATGCCGTGACATCTGGTACGACTACAATACATAAGCTTCCGAGCGATATTCACAAAAAATAAATGTAATAGCAGAACCATTGAATTTTGCCCTACAATAGAGATGAAAGACCTCCGGAGGGAATATGTATAACAGTAAACAACAATATTAATAAAACACGCAATTAAGCAAACAACGGGCAAGCAGAATTATCATATAAGGTAAAAATTAGGTGCACTGTGTTTAAATGTAGTTAGTTATTTGCCTTTTGGGACAATAGGTGTTAGAAGGATGAGTGGCAATAACATAGAACCAAGAAAGCCGCAGCTAATAAACCGAACATTGCACGCACACACTTATAAAAAGCAAAGAGCAGCATTACGAAAGGCAACAGTATCGATAATTTAAACAGGTGATTCCGGCTTTCCCAAGTGCTAATTATGGATAAATCATAAAAACATGCGACGCAACATAGAAGGATCCAAATTTTGTGGCGATGATCAACACGTGCTGAAATATACAAGGGTATTTTAATTAACTTTGCTTTTGGGTAATTCTTACGATAAATTTTATGAAAAGTACATAAAGGAGCTCTTTCCCTGAGAGCCTGAGATCAGAAAGAAGCGGGATGGAAAGGTTAGCTTTTTTTGCAGTAACACTGCTAGTTACAAAGCTTCAAACGACACGCGCGGTTTTGAGCAGATTGCAACTCTGAAATGAAAGTATCGATGCAGGATATTTCGATTAAGAGCGGACCGTTGTTTTACAAACTAACAATCTTAATGACAGAAATGCTTTATTATATCTCATGTCTGAGGCTTCTTTGGGGGCGTGGGGGAAGGGTTGCTCACAGAGATTGAGTTTGCTAAGCATGTAATTACTATTGCCTCAAATTGTACTTCTCGTGCCTTCGATATTGTCGCTATGACAGTCATATTGCACGACATTATGTGTAAGAGGACCCGACATAGCTCTAAAAGCCAATGAGCCTAGCACTTGTATTGCACCTGCACAGCCACAAGGAGCGTATCTGTTTCGGAATCTGAGAAACCCGATCGGATATAATCCCATGTTGCCCTTCATTCTGAACTCACCTACCTAAGCAGCGCCAGTCAACTCGAACAAGTGGCCTCGCGAAATGCAAGAAACCGAGAGTGAGTAAATGGACGGCCACATCACCTTCCAGCTACAACGTACCAGAGGCATATCCATTATTTTCATGTCACAAGGCCAACCGCACATTTCCTGGAGGTTTCGACTGTTGTAACGTCAAGCGACAAAAGTCAAACATAAGGATTGAGAAATGCTTAACAAGTAATGTAGGGAGCATGTCTGCAGACCCCATGCGCACGCGCAAGCGGTCGTCGAGAACCATTATACCCATTCGCATTGGCGTTCTAGACATACGTATAATAATAACGGAGCTGTTTGGCAGACTGCCAGGTTCACAGGGCGATAAAGAGGCGTGTAAAATTTTTTTGTACGATGCCAAGGTCTGCACTGTGAACGGCACGTGCCTACGCTAATGGCGCAAAACTCAGGATTTAACTAGATGAGCTTACCGTATAAAATTTGTTTTAATGACCTATACATGGTGTCTATTCTACGCACGTAGCAAGAAGTGGGACAATTGAAGCAAAATTAAAGGTGAAGTGGGACAACTGAAGCAAAATTAAAGGTGAAATTGGTTTCCACGCCATGCTGCTGCCGCGTCGGCTGTCAGAATCGGGAAGGCGAGGTAAACGGCATTTTTGCATTCAATCCGTGGAGCGCAAGGTGTTCTAAAGCCACAGATTCGCGGAAGAGGTTTGACTCATTTCCATTTCTCTCCCGATTTCGTCTTCCGTTGGACCCGATTACATGATTGATTGATTGCACGTCCTTTATTGATAGAAGGCTCATGGCCATGAATGGGGGTAAATGGGAGTAGGCAGAATCTTCATTGTTTGCACAGGTTGTTACTCAAATTATATTGCTCTGACCAGGTCACTAAGGGAGCAATACTTGGCAATTATCATTTGTGTGTTTCCCTGTTTTCGAAATGGCAATAATAACGTATCCCACCAACATGTAGGACTTTAGGCGGTGCTTAGTTTTTTTACGGGGGCCTATTTGTTTTATTGAAGCCCTTTCTTTCTGTAATAATGATCGCACCTCATGGTGCCTATAACTACCGGAGCGAATTTTCAAGGTCCATATTTTAAGGAAAACTAAGTAATAGCGCATGGTGGGAGCAGTAATAAAAGCTTCGTGTTTTTGTCATAGTCCTACATGCTTATAGTCGAGAACCGATGTGAATGTTCTGGGCAATATTCAGAAAAACAACGACGCTTAAGCTGGACCTGGTGTGCTTGTGTGTGAACTGATTCCTTGGGGTGTCGTTGATTCAGGGTCGTTCATGCCATTCAGAAACGCCCCATCAAAGTTTGGTGGATGGTATGTTCGAAATTACTAATTCAGGCGCACAACCTGAATCTGCGCTGCGGTTGCCAGCTTGGTCCGCTAATTATGCTTTCCGATATATTCCTATCTACAGAGGCAACACCAGCCCCTACCGTCTCCTTGGGGCAGCCTTGCGAATCGGATGACACCATCAGCACAAAGGGTGGAACATGTGTCTAGCTCGAGAAGCATGAAGAAGACTTCGCATCCTGAAGTATCTGTGGAAAGAGGATGAGAGACTTATAAGACACACGAACAGGAGGGAAAATCAGCTGGGTGGCCACGAAGATTATGAACAAGATGCCTAAGTGAAGAATCTCCAGAGTGGCTTCAGATATAGTTATGAAGCTCTAGAAAGCGTGCGATGAACTGAATTTTGTGTCTCGGTATCATTAAATCATTCCTCTGAAGGCACATGTGGAGTTCGCGGTTATCCCAAGATTCATAGAACTCGTGAGACCCTGTATAGTGCGCAGTTAATCTGTTCGGGCTGCCTGGTGTTTGACTTTGATAATTTGGTGATCGGCGAAACGGACACACAGGGTTTTCCTTACGACTAAGCGTTTAAATATTCACTCCGGTTCGGACAAATATGCACGACGATGTGTTGTAAAGGGCAATATTTTGCTAACTATAGCTACGAAATAATTTACTCCTGGTTCTCCTTAGAAAATAACGGGCTGCAAAGAGTTGAATCCAGCTAGTCTGTATGTCGCCTGCAATTTTCCTTTCCTTGCATTTTTTACAAGCGCCGCCTCCGACTGATCGAGGTCATGTTAAAACAAACATATTCACACAAATTATAGCGGCACCGTCAGTGCGCACCTCTGCAAGGTGAACATTCGAGATAGTTGAGAGCGTCCTTGCAAACGCCTGCTCCACTAGGAATTAACTGGGGCATATTTGTACAGCCTGTGCACGCTCTCATTCCAGTCTACGTGGCGTGGTTGAATTTTGCCTTACAGGTGACACTTTCACGCTTCATAGTCACATTTGGTGCCTTGCGGCCCATTTACTCCCTAAATAACGCTAATCGCTGCCATGAGTGGGCACGTGTCTAATGCAACAAACGATCCATGCATAGGGATTCGCAAACCGCTGTGCTGCGATGAAGACATGTTTATCACGAAGAAGACAGCAGTAAGTATTAGCGGACAGTGCTTGCACAGCCTTTCTTTCCTTTCAGACAATGCGTAAAAAAGATAATACAATGTTCTCCCTAGGCATGAAATGTATTATGTGTAATTGATTTTCTTACTGCGTTTAGGCTGCTACAGGTTGGCTACGTTGCAAAAATTAATTGAGTGCTTTTTTGTGCTTCAAACATACACTTTTGTGTTTCAAAATATCCAATATTGAGAATATTGTTTCGGTTCCGTGGAGAAACTTTTGACCTCTGCGCTTTGCAACATATGATGATGAGCATCATAATTTTGTGTACGTTAATAGGTGGTTATGAATGATTTGGATTGGAATTTTAAATCATTATTGTTTATGTTTTACCACAGCTTTTAAATGCGGTCGCACTGGATTTCCCTTCCTTCAAAATTCCGAAGTCATGCAAACTAAAATACGGTAGGCGCTAAAAGCAGCTGTGAAGCTTTGATACCTCTTAACATGTGGCCACGCCTTCGAGTTTCCCATCTGTGCTGATCAAATTCACCTTAGTAGTGCGGAAGCCGGTTTTCCTAAACATTTAAGAGCAATTATTCTACTGTGTACTGAAATTAGGTGTGTTTGTAGTTGCAAACGGACGTAAGGTAAGTGGGTATCACACTGCAAAAATACACACTGCATATACACTGCAAAGATGCAAAAGCCTTATTGTTGCTAGTGCACACAGTGCATCACGTTTGCTCTCAAATTATTATCAACTAAATTCAGCATCATTATCATTACTAATGTTATCATTGTCAATATTACTTACTGCAGCGCCAATGTCATCGATGCTATCATAATCCCAGCCGACAAAGCGAATTATGATGTGAGTTCCACGATCCCGGACGTGGCGCATTTTTTTTTTATTACCCACTCAACTTCAAGGCCGAAAAGAAAAGCATAAACAAACATTTTATAAACAACAACCGCACTTTGGCTGTTGGTAACTTACTAAAAGCGCTTGAGACTAGCTAGCTCGTCTAACACAGAATACCATGATGGTTGCTCTTTTTGAGCATTGAAAACTTCACGAGCGTATAAGACACTCTATATAAAGTTTACTTTTACAGATAGAATGTCAGCATCAGCGTAGAGCTAGCTATACGTGTCTTCCACACGGCATGCAAATTCAAGGCCATAAACATCATCGTCATCCATGAGCAGGAAACAGATACCCCATGGAGTTACGGGCACTTCTCTCTTGAAAGTGCGCTTAAGGATGTTGCGGTGAAAAACTCATCCATCGAAAGAAATATAATCGGCTGTTTATGGCTTTCAACAAAGGGGACCGTTCACCGTCCAAGGAACGAAAATCCCTTTATCCATGGAGCGAAGGATCGGCGGTGGATCTAAGGGAGGGATTTTTGATACCCGGTGGAAAAAAGTTTGTATTTTTGATCAGGTCATCATGATGGCATTTGTTTGACAGCTAGAGAGTGACCGAATGAACCAGCGCTGAGAGTATGAGCCCTTAAAGGCTTTCGCCTAAAAACGCCGTTTACACCATGTGTGCATACATTAAGAAACCGGCTTAGTATTAAATTCATGAAGTCTCCCTGATCAGTACTGAACTGTCCTTCTTCTAAAATAGGCGCTGCCAGGTATATTATTTGCGTGGCTATTGAATACAGATTGGCCTTGAACTCTCAGTTTGCATTACGGTAATTTGAATAAAGTTGCCGGACAATTATTTGATCATCAAGTAACTGGGATATTGCTGTGCACATATACAAGTTAATGGCTAAGCTTCTGCTGCTGAGCAAAATGTTTTAACTTGTTCTTGAAATTGTGCTTAGTATATAATTGTGCCATCGAAAATCAATATTCTTCATTTTCGAAATAATTTGTGAGACAAGTGTAGAATGTTGCGCAATACTCTTCATAACATATGTATGTGAATTGGTTTAAAGCTGAGATGAGTAACATTTGTTTGTTTCCAGGTCCCCCTCTGCACACAACGAGTAATAAAGACTGTCAATAAACAATGAAGTGCAATTTTAAAAATTAACAAGAAAAGCTACCACAATTTATAGAAAGCATTTACAACTATATTATTTTAATTCTCAGGACTGCGTAGTTAGTCATTACATCGCGCAGAGTGAAAAGAAATTAAACGAAAAAAAAGGACAAAATTACTAGTGCGGTTACTGCAGGTGCAAGTCGGTGGCATACTTAAAATTATGGGTATCCTGTATCGAAACTATGAAAAAGAGACATTGGGTTCAGCCCACACCAATTTGTTGATAAATAAATTTATAAACAGAATAGTCCCGTATGACAAAGTTTTTCTCTATATTATTGGACATCTAATAATTTTCCAATTTATTTATTTAATTTGAGCTTTGAAGACCTTGCGTCTTCCAGTGAAAGGATTCGGGACCCTCGGCTCTCCCATCGAGTGCCACAAGTTAAAGTAAGAACATTAATTTATGCTCGCAGAACAAGGAACTTGTGCCCACCAAGGCAAGAAATACGAGAAAAATTAATAATTTTGTGAAGAGGAAGAAGTGCACAAGGAACATGCCAGTTAGTGGCATCGTGATCGCTGCGCGTGCTGGATCTGACTGTGTTCGCTGCCGCTGTGTTCGCCGCTGATCTGCTCAGTCCTGCCGATCAAGTCCTGTTGATCTGCTGAATAAACCCCCCATTCTTACAATTTGTACTTGTGGACAACGCGTGAAACCGGCACATACCACTCTTAAGCAGAAGTCACTGAAGGAAGCATCAGCCTGGCTTGATAAACGCACGCATGAGCAAGCGAGGGGGGCTTTTTGGCGGCCGCGAAAGACGGTGTGTGAGGGCCAAATTGGGCTACAAACGAATGCAGTGCTTGTCCGGGCGCCTGGCCAGTTTTTCTATGAAGCAATAATCGTACATAGCAAAAAGCAATCGAGGAAAGCATAGAACAACTGGCCAGGCGCCCGGACAAGCACTGAATTCGTTTGTAGTCCAATTTGGCCCTCACACACCGTCCTTCGCGGGCGCCAAAAAGCCCCCCTCGCTTGCTCATGCGTGCGTTTATCAAGCCAGGCTGATGCTTCCTTCAATGGCCTCTGCTTAAGAGTGGTATGTGCCGGTTTCACGCGTTGTCCACAAGTACAAATTATTAATTTTTCTCGTATTTCTTGCAGTTATTTTACCTGCGGAAAACCCGCAGCTTCAAAGATAGGTCTCGCAGTGAAGAATAAAACCGCTAAAATATATTCCACAAGCAAGCCTCCTATTATGCCCTAAAATGGAGCCAAATTTCGATCACTTCCCTTCTCTCACCAAATGCTCCGCGAAATATTTTCCGATAACCACCATGTCCACGCCCAAGGACGGCAATGACAACGCCCGACAAATGCTTCAACATTCTACCGCCGATGATAAATAACCGCGGCCGCATATGCGTCCCTTTCTATGCAACAGAATCATTCGTGCGGAATCCTGGCAGTATTTGATGTCTGTCTCCATTGATAATGATTTCCGACCGCGATTTCCAAGACATCGATTGTGTCAACCTTGGCTCTTCTCATGAGGGCTTGATGGTTTAATGAAGGCATGTCTAGCACTTGTGGTCTTCATCTCTAGGCGAAGCCAGGCCCCGTCAAGCTGCTCTTTGAAGGAGCTTTTTAGCGGATGTTGCCTTCCATATTTTGAACGTAATAAAATCTATAATAATAATAATAATAATAATAATAATAATAATAATAATAATAATAATAATAATAATAATAATAATAATAATAATAATAATAATAATAATAATATTAATAATAATAATCAATCAATCAATCAATCTTTATTTAATGTGCGCAGGAACAACCATGTGGTCTTTGTGCTGCAGCACAAATAAAAAAAAAAAGAAACAAAAATGAAAAAGCACAAACATGTTTACACACACAGAGAGAACACAAAAAAAGAAATAAATAATACATGAAATGACAGACGAAAAGTATCACGGAAAGTAAGCAAACAATGAGTAGCATCACTTATATACACAGTGAGAGAATTTTTTAGCACACCAGGAAATAAAGAAAAAAAAAAGAACGGTATATAGAAGAAAAAAAAAAACAAATAACTGACATTGATTATAGTAATATAGAAATATACATAAAATAAACAACCCTTCCAGGCGCAACAAGTGCATGGTACTTAAAACACAGGCTAGAAATACAGAATAATACAATAAAGAAGTAAAATTGAACAAGGGGCAGTAAGATTCGAATATAAAGTTTAAAGTTGAAATAATAATAATAATAATAATAATAATTATTATTATTATTATTATTATTATTATTATTATTATTATTATTATTATTATTATTATTATTACTATTGTGGTTATTTTTGTCAGGTGTCACGGTAGTGCTTGAATGGAGCAGATTGCCGGCTAGTGTTGTCATATCGCCCGAGCGCATGTCCTAGTATATCCCACCGCTTCCAGTGCGCTCGCGCGCCAGGAAGGCACTCCCTGGTTTATACCTAGTAATTAATAGGTATAGAGGTTATATTTATAGTTATAGTGTTTCACGCCACGAAGACTTCACAACATGTTTACCTACGGACGCGCACAGGTGGTGGATGGAACGCGCTAACTCCTGTATTATAAGCCACTCGCGTGGCGCATCCTGACACGATAAAAAAAGCCCGCGGAAACCTACACCCTCTAGTGAGGATGATGGTGTGTGGCAGTGTATAAGCTTCCTTCATGTGCTTAAAATGCGTTGCTTGTTCTATTGACTCTAGTCAAAGATGAAGGCAAAGATTAAGGACGGCATCATTCATTCGCCTTACCCCGACTTCAAGGAGCCATCGGGTTCATTGTTCGAACTCCTCGCCGAAAGAATGCTGAGGCACACAGACAGGACGGCCATAGTGAGTCCGCCATCTTGGCTCCTGCTAACTACATTCTTCGTTAAATACCTTACCAATTCTCGTACTCGCTATGCGTGGAAGCTGGGCTACTGGTTTCTAGTACAATTGTGAGACATTCTTCCTGCGCACGCAAAAACACGGACAAAGGTAGAAGAGACACATGAAAACTGGCCCTAATGTGTGTATCTTTTAAATGTTTCCGTGTTTCTGCATGGGCTAAAAAAATGTCTCACAATTCTGCACTTGACAGTAGTGATGCACGTGACTAGTGTTCCGTGCATCACTACTGGCTGTGGCCACGCGTAGCCGTTTCCTCACGGGGCCTTTTGAAATGGAGATCGCGCTGCCATCGATTCATGTTCAGATCTATGGTGGAGAGTAAAAGTTTTTATTTAATTCTTGCGGGCTTGGGGACGTCTAAAATATTGTGCTCAAGTTACCCGAAGTATTCCCAACGTCTTTGTACAGACAAACATTTCATCATTTGAATCGCATTTTGTTTTTCATTTATCCCATAAAACTGGCTATTACGCCTTTTCTGCGCACTTAATGGGACAAATACGTAATCAGACTGCTGCTCACCAAGTATTTGTCTTCTGCGCATTGAAGAGAGGTGAATAAGGCGCAAACCCCAATGCGATTAATAGGCCTCGCCCGTGTAACATTGCTGCCTGAGAGAAGTTCCTTTAGCAGAACATTATTAGGTAGCAAGGAAAAGCAACAGACACAAGGAAAAGCAACGTAGCAAGGCATTTCTGCGCCATCTATTCTGGCTGCTCTTTTTTGGCGCCAAATAAAATTTGATAAGGCAGACTCTGCACTGTGTAACACTGTTGGTGAACTGCGCACTGTGTGCACGCACATTAATACATAGAGGTGCATGCACTATTTCTTGTTAACATATGACGGTCGTTCGGGCTTCTAGGAGACTAAAGATGTAGCCTTGATACGGAGAAACTCTCGGATTTAGGTTTTTAACCATATATTCCCCGAAGTCGTTAATTATAGCTACTTCCATTTTCGTCGGCACAAGATTCTCAGCAGCATAGAGCATAACAAAACGACGAATATATGCTATCTAGCCAATGGTTAACAAGTATAAAGTTAACATTTTCACCCATAGTATGACCCTTTATTTTCCATAGGCTTGTATTCCATCGTGATATCAAAAACAGCTTTAGGAATTTCCGAAATGTCATTGTCAAAATGCGAGACCAATATAAATATTAGGATCGGATACAAACATATGAATAATGAGGACTGAAACCCTATGCATCAAAAAGGATAACTTTTATACATCACAATATATCGTTCTCGATATCGTGTCTACATGGCATTAAAACTGCACTGTACTCCTCAGAATGCTATGCCGAAGAAAGTTGTCTCATAAGTAAAAGAATCCTGTATAGAATAATTGTGAAACATGTAAACGAATATTATTTCGCCAGGTGTACAAGGAGGAAGCTGTGTCGCACGGGGAACTTCTGCACCGTTTTCGCTGCATCACGGCCGGTCTGCAGGCCATGGGTGTGGGCAGGGGAGACCGCGTCTACGCCCGTTTCTACAGCCCTTCAATCAATGGACTGGCAGCCCTGTGCGGTGTTATGTTCTCAGGAGCTACGCTCATCATCGTGGGAGAGTTCACCAAAGGTGACTGTGGGGGACAGAATCTTTGCTGATAGAGGGAGATCACACGGACCATGCTTGCTTATATATAAATATATAAATATATATATATATATATATATATATATATATATATATATATATATATATATATATATATATATATATATATATATATATATATATATATATATATATATATATATATATATATATATATATATATATATATAGACATGGATTGCTTGTTACTAATGGGCCAGAGTTAAATTCAAACAGGGTGTCACACAACTTTCCCGATTATCTATTTTATTCCAACAGTTTCGGACGGTGGACCGTCCTTCTTCAAGGTAGCATTGAGTATGGAGAATAAGTCTGCACATTACGCCACTGTTAGGAGAGGGAGAAGGAATTCTCGCTCTCCGTCTTTGGAGAAGCAAACATTACTGAATAGATAGAAAGGGCGAAAAGCTCCAGTTGATTATTGGCTGGTGATGCAACAAAGACGGAGAAAGAGAGAAACAAAAAAAAAAGAAAAAAAAAAGTGGGGGGGGGGAGAAAAGGGGCAAAAAGAGAAAGTGGTGAGCCGACGAATGTTACATACGCGTCGTGCTTCCACGAAGACGACACTACAAGCAAGACAAGTCTCTCTCGAAGGAAATTTCAGAATAACATAAAAAAATTTTAAAAAATGTAAAAAAGAAAACAGAAAAAAAAGAAAAAAAAAGAAAAAAAAAGTGAAAAAACAGACAACGCGAGCATGCACACCAGGACGGCCCGCTCCCCAGCGGTGCAGGTGCTCAAGAAACCGTTGGGATAAGAGTTATGTGTTCTAGACGGAGTTGTTCCACCCCGCGACACGCCAGCGATCGGAGCCAGGGCGGCGCGCCGCCGCGGCGACGAAACCTTCAGGTTAACGGTACGGCGATGGGAACCAAGGTGGCACCTGCTTATGCCAATATATTCATGGCGGCCCTCGAGAAGCAATTCCTGGACACTCAGTCTCTGAAACCCCTCCTCTATAAACGTTTTCTTGACGATATTTTCCTCATTTGGCCCCACGACGAAGCCAGCCTGTTAACATTTATACAAAATTACAATTCATTTCACCCATCCATATCGTTCACTCACAGCTTTTCTAAATCCTTAATTAACTTCTTGGACGTTACAATACAGAGAAAAGGCAACGTTCTTAAGACTACCCTATACCGGAAACCTACCGACCGCCAGCAGTACCTACATTTCAAAAGCAGCCACCCACACCACTGTAAAACCAGCATACCGTACTCACAGGCCCATAGATTCCGACGGATTTGCTCTGAGCTAGATGACTTTGACCGCCATGCGGAGCAACTAAAAACAAATCTTCTGCAAAAGGAATACCCCCCCTTCATTGTTGATGATGCTATTGGGAAAGCTCGAGGCTTAGACAGAAATGAAATAATCAATTTTGAAAAATCTCAGCTGAACGACAGGCCAACAAACCTCGTTCTTACACATTCCTCAAACATGCCACGGGTTAATAATATCCTCTCGAAACATTTTAATATATTCCAGCAAAGCAGTCACTTGTCTTCCATTTTCAAACAGCCACCGAGAGCAGTGTATCGGCGCTCTAGAAACCTAAAGGACATGTTAGTTAAATCTAAAACGACCGCCAATGCTAACCCTAACCCCGGATGTAAACCGTGCGGAAAACCACGCTGTAAAGTTTGCAATCATGTGCAGGCGACAAATATTGTAAAGGGCAACTTCTCTGATTTCACCTTTAAGATCAAAGAGTCCTTGAACTGCGACAGTGCCAATGTGGTATACATGCTAAGCTGCGGTGTGTGCGGCATGGAATACGTCGGCCAGACCGAAACACCATTCAGGTTTCGTTTCAATAACCACAAGGCCCACGTCCACACACTGCCAAATCTCCCTTTTTCTAAGCACCTGTGCCTTCCAAACCACACTTTCGAAAACTATCGGGTCATTCTCCTTCAATCAGGCTTCCAAACAAATCGACAAAGAGAACAAAGAGAATCGTACTTCATACACAAATTTCAGACTCTAACCCATGGAATTAATGAAACATTGGGCAACTTTGCCTTTCTGAAAAGCCTACATAACTAATAGACAAGGCCTTTATCTCCCCCCATTTGCCCGCTCCTAAGAATATCCTCCTTCTCACGCAAACTATACTGTTCGCTATTTAGCTCCTTGGCCTCCCCCCTTTGGTCGGTTTTCTATCCCGCAACAAACGTCTTTACTTAGGACACGCTCGCGGGAACCACTTGACGCAAATGCCCGGCTGCGGCATTGGGTTTCGGGTTTCGGGAGAGCGCGTCTGGCCGACGGCTCTTTCGTCGCCGCGGCGGCGCGCCGCCCTGGCTCCGATCGCTGGCGTGTCGCGGGGTGGAACAACTCCGTCTAGAACACTTAACTCTTATCCCAACGGTTTCTTGAGCACCTGCACCGCTGGGGAGCGGGCCGTCCTGGTGTGCATGCTCGCGTTGTCTGTTTTTTCACTTTTTTTTTCTTTTTTTTCTTTTTTTTCTGTTTTCTTTTTTACATTTTTTAAAATTTTTTTGTTATTCTGAAATTTCCTTCGAGAGAGACTTGTCTTGCTTGTAGTGTCGTCTTCGTGAAAGCACGACGCGTATGTAACATTCGTCGGCTCTCCACTTTCTCTTTTTGCCCCTTTTCTCCCCCCCCCCCATTTTTTTTTCTCATTTTTTTTGTTTCTCTCTTTCTCCGTCTTTGTTGCATCACCAGCCAATAATCAACTGGAGCTTTTCGCCCTTTCTATCTATTCAGTAATGTTTGCTTCTCCAAAGACGGAGAGCGAGAATTCCTTCTCCCTCTCCTAACAGTGGCGTAATGTGCAGACTTATTCTCCATACTCAATGCTACCTTGAAGAAGGACGGTCCACCGTCCGAAACTGTTGGAATAAAACAGATAATCGGGAAAGTTGTGTGACACCCTGTTTGAATTTAACTCTGGCCCATTAGTAACAAGCAATCCATGTCTATTTCCACTGCTATGGCTGCCAGCTTCAACACAACTGAACGATTGTCAATTCACTTGCCCAGAAGACCCATCCGCACAGCTATTATTAGTGACGAAATTCTCAAGCACCTATATCAACACTTCGACCCGGACCATCCTGACACACCTGGCTTCATTATCTATAAGGGAGCAACATTCTCCGATGTTCCAGCCCTTCTGGAGTACCTTCCCACGACCACCCAGAAAGTGATTTTACATGTCGGACAAGCGGACATCGCGGCAGCCGGTGCCTCGGATGCCTTGTCATCGATGAGGGAGCTGGTGAAGAGGATAGGCCGTGAGCGGCCCTCGATCAGGCTCTGCATGAGCCTCCCTCTCCCCCGTGCACAGAACCGCCGACGCCACGGAGCCAACCGGCGGTTCGTCACCTGGTTCAATGGACAACTACATCGTTATGTGTTCCAGGTGCGTCGCTTGTGTCACCGACGACAGCTCGGAAGAAATGTGGTTTACTTGAACCACGCAATCGAGGAGCTGCCACCGTGGAGGGTCCTCGCGGCTGATGGGTTCCACTTGAGCTTCGAGGGCGTGGCTGTCGTGTGCGAACACGTGAAACGCACACTTGGCGCCTCGACCCCGACGACACGGTGGAACTCCCGTCAACATCCGACGCCAAGGACTTCAGGTGGCTGCAGGACAGTAGTGAATTCAACTGGGATTCGCCCGCTGTCTCAGGAATCCGAGACACCCCCCGTGCCACCCCGCCGCCGATACATGACCAGGAAGGCCTGCAGCGAGGCGGCACGTCACGGCCACCGCAGCGATTGACTCGCTACCGCCACAGGTACGGCCCGCTCCCCAAATACGCATTCACGTTCATTCCTAAAAATCCGTAAGATTACAGAAAAACGCGTCCGATACCGCGCTCACGTTAAAACACTTACGCAGTACTGTGAATCGAAAACAATACCAAAGGGTTTGCGGCTACAGCTATCCCCGGCTATGACAATTCTGAACGACGATGAAGAGGCGGAGTGGAATGGCATTCTACATGACAGCTCACTGCACCTTATGGACCTAATCATAAGACATAGCCATCGAAAAGCTCTCGAACTTGAACATATGGAAGAATGCTGCCGCCGCGAACAATCATTCACGGAAAATGAACTAACTGAGCTCCGCGAATTTGAAAATCGCAAAACAACAGAAATCAATGAAAAGAAAATAAAAAAACTCAGCCGGGATGGTGTGGTCCCTACGCCTAGCTATCCTCTAACACCGCCTGTGGCCAAGGATAAACCAGCCCCACCTGTGGCTAAAGATAAAGTAGCCCCTCGCCAGCCTTGCGGGTCTGCTGGAAACCAGGCTACCATGGCTAATGATAATGTAGTGAATGTGTCGAGTCTGCCGCTCTCACCTTCGGAACGAACGTTGCTCGCTAGGGGCCTAACATTCTGCCCTACGACAGGAAAATTCAATGAATTTCAGTTATTTCAAGATTTAGATAACTTTGCAAGGAGTCTGCGTCTCCGTGAATACTTCAGTAACCACGAAACGAAGCGTGAAATTAACATACCGGGGATATCTGATAAATCATGGACACCAAGGGAACACAGAGACAAACATTTAGATATGTACATCGCTGCTGTTCAAAAGGATATTCTGGCTACGTATACAAAATCAAAACCTAATGCAGTCCGTAACAACCTGTCACCCGAAGAGCGCCAAGCACTCGACGCTTTGAGTCAGCGGTCCGACATCATCATCAAACCTGCGGACAAAGGCGGCGCTATTGTTGTTATGGACAAGGCAGAATATTTAACAGAAGGTTTCCGACAATTGGAAGATAAACGTTTCTACACTAAATTGGATAGCGATCCCACAAGAGAGTTTGAAACCAAAATCAACAATCAATTAGAGTCTCTGTTTCAAAAGCAAAAGATATCCCAGGATATGTTTAAAGCAATGAAGCCCATCAAACCGGTTCCCGGGCGATTCTACCTCCTCCCAAAAATTCACAAACCCAACCGTCCCGGCCGCCCAATTGTGTCAAGTAACAGTACACTCACCGAAAATATTTCCGCAGTCCTTGACTTCCTATTTAAGGACATTATACCAACTATCCCTGCCTACATTAAGGACACAAATCATTTCCTGAGGGTCGTGTCCAACCTCGAAATTTCGACGGAAAGCTTTTTAGTCACAATGGACGTAACATCCCTGTACACGAATATCCCCCATTCAGACGGCATACGCGCGGCAGTGGATGCATACCTTAAGACGGACCCCTCGGTGAACCTGGATGAGGAAACCCTCTCCACTATTCTTAGCCTGGTGCTTAATCACAATAACTTCGAATTTGAGGGAAGACACTACCTTCAGGTTAACGGTACGGCGATGGGAACCAAGGTGGCACCTGCTTATGTCAATATATTCATGGCGGCCCTCGAGAAGCAATTCCTGGACACTCAGTCTCTGAAACCCCTCCTCTATAAACGTTTTCTTGACGATATTTTCCTCATTTGGCCCCACGGCGAAGCCAGCCTGTTAACATTTATACAAAATTACAATTCATTTCACCCATTCATATCGTTCACTCACAGCTTTTCTAAATCCTTAATTAACTTCTTGGACGTTACAATACAGAGAAAAGGCAACGTTCTTAAGACTACCCTATACCGGAAACCTACCGACCGCCAGCAGTACCTACATTTCAAAAGCAGCCACCCACACCACTGTAAAACCAGCATACCGTACTCACAGGCCCATAGATTCCGACGGATTTGCTCTGAGCTAGATGACTTTGACCGCCATGCGGAGCAACTAAAAACAAATCTTCTGCAAAAGGAATACCCCCCCTTCATTGTTGATGATGCTATTGGGAAAGCTCGAGGCTTAGACAGAAATGAAATAATCAATTTTGAAAAATCTCAGCAGAACGACAGGCCAACAAACCTCGTTCTTACACATTCCTCAAACATGCCACGGGTTAATAATATCCTCTCGAAACATTTTAATATAATCCAGCAAAGCAGTCACTTGTCTTCCATTTTCAAACAGTCACCGAGAGCAGTGTATCGGCGCTCTAGAAACCTAAAGGACATGTTAGTTAAATCTAAAACGACCGCCAATGCTAACCCTAACCCCGGATGTAAACCGTGCGGAAAACCACGCTGTAAAGTTTGCAATCATGTGCAGGCGACAAATATTGTAAAGGGCAACTTCTCTGATTTCACCTTTAAGATCAAAGAGTCCTTGAACTGCGACAGTGCCAATGTGGTATACATGCTAAGCTGCGGTGTGTGCGGCATGGAATACGTCGGCCAGACCGAAACACCATTCAGGTTTCGTTTCAATAACCACAAGGCCCACGTCCACACACTGCCAAATCTCCCTTTTTCTAAGCACCTGTGCCTTCCAAACCACACTTTCGAAAACATTCGGGTCATTCTCCTTCAATCAGGCTTCCAAACAAATCGACAAAGAGAACAAAGAGAATCGTACTTCATACACAAATTTCAGACTCTAACCCATGGAATTAATGAAACATTGGGCAACTTTGCCTTTCTGAAAAGCCTACATAACTAATAGACAAGGCCTTTATCTCCCCCCATTTTCCCGCTCCTAAGAATTTCCTCCTTCTCACGCAAACTATACTGTTCGCTATTTAGCTCCTTGGCCTCCCCCCTTTGGTCGGTTTTTTATCCCGCAACAAACGTCTTTACTTAGGACACGCTCGCGGGAACCACTTGACGCAAATGCCCGGCTGCGGCATTGGGTTTCGGGTTTCGGGAGAGCGCGTCTGGCCGACGGCTCTTTCGTCGCCGCGGCGGCGCGCCGCCCTGGCTCCGATCGCTGGCGTGTCGCATGGTGGAACAACTCCGTCTAGAACACATAACTCTTATCCCAACGGTTTCTTGAGCACCTGCACCGCTGGGGAGCGGGCCGTCCTGGTGTGCATGCTCGCGTTGTCTGTTTTTTCACTTTTTTTTTCTTTTTTTTCTTTTTTTTTCTTTTTTTTTTCTGTTTTCTTTTTTACATTTTTTTAAATTTTTTTATGTTATTCTGAAATTTCCTTCGAGAGAGACTTGTCTTGCTTGTAGTGTCGTCTTCGTGGAAGCACGACGCGTATGTAACATTCGTCGGCTCTCCACTTTCTCTTGTTGCCCCTTTTCTCCCCCCCCCCCCCTTTTTTTTTTCTTTTTTTTTTGTTTCTCTCTTTCTCCGTCTTTGTTGCATCACCAGCCAATAATCAACTGGAGCTTTTCGCCCTTTCTATCTATTCAGTAATGTTTGCTTCTCCAAAGACGGAGAGCGAGAATTCCTTCTCCCTCTCCTAACAGTGGCGTAATGTGCAGACTTATTCTCCATACTCAATGCTACCTTGAAGAAGGACGGTCCACCGTCCGAAACTGTTGGAATAAAATAGATAATCGGGAAAGTTGTGTGACACCCTGTTTGAATATATATATATATATATATATATATATATATATATATATATATATACAGTCGCAACAGTCGGCGAGGCCAAGGAAAGCATTAGGGTTGTACTTTAAGTCTTTTTTTTTTAATTTTTACTTCGGTAATCACATAAGTTAATAATGTAATCTGTCTAGGGGAAAGATAAACACAAAGTAGAAGGAAAAACAACGTGCCGATGGTGGGCACCGAACCCATGACCTCCGAATATCGCGTCCGGTGCTCTTCCAACTGAGCTACATCGGCCGCTGTCCCACCTGCTACTTTCTTGGGTATTAATGTTGTCTGTATACGAACCTTGAGAGTGTTCACTAGCTTCTTCGCACAGCACCCAAGGTTCGTATACAGCTATTCCCCTACACAGATTACATTACTAACTTATGTGATTATCTAAGTAAAAATTAAAAAAAAAAGACAAAGTACAATTCCCAATGCTTTCCTTGGCCTCACCGACTGTTGGCTTCTTTCCTTCATATATAAATATATATGCGTCCTAACTTGTGCCATGCTAGATGAGCAGCACTCGGTTCTCTGTCAGAAGATACTGAATGGTCGGGAAGAAGCGGAGATGCGCCATGCGTCCTGATATGATCACGACCAAGTAGAAATCTATCTTTAGAAACATGTGCAGGCGCAAACAACTCTGGCTATAAATCAAGTGCTGGCGTCCGTTGTGTTGGAAATCAAAAACGGCAACACTTAAAACCCACGTGTATTGATAGTTGGAGCAATAATAAACATCAGGGGCAACTGCCAAGGTTCGATAAATTAGGAGCTGAAAATAAATGCACATGTGGAACACGCTGCCGAGTCCAGTAAGTTCATTTTGACCTAGTTTCGAACTAGTAACATAGTAGGCGAATAAATCTGCAACTATATTCAGGCTCCTTCGCACAGCAGAGCGTCTGTTGGGGTGCGATTAGTGACGTCATGTACTCTGCTGCTGCGTCTGCTACATATAAAATTGAAGAAATTGAAGAAATAAGTATAATCATAATCAGCCTGACTATACCCATTGCAGAGCGAAGGCTTCTCCCAAATTCCCCCAATTAAGCCGGTCCTGTGCTAGCTGCATCCACGTAACCTCTGCGAACCTCTTTACCTAACCGCTCGCTCAACTTTCTGCCTCCCCTTGCTACGCTTTGCTTCCCTTGGAATCTAGTTTGTTACCCTAAACGACCATCGGGTATCCTCTGTTCGCAATACATGTCGTGCCCATGCCTATTTTTCTGTTTGATTTCCGCTAGTATGTAAGCAACTTGAAATATTTCTCTGGCCCCCTCTGAATGTCGGCAACTTGAGTTATTTCTCTGACCCACTCTGCTCGCTTCCTGTTTCTTAATGTTACCCCTAACATGTTTTGTTCCATAGCCCTCTGCGTTGTCCTCAAATTAAGTATAATTTTCTTTGTTAGCCTCCATTTTTAGCCCCATAGGTTAATAAGTATATTATTACTGAAATTTAGTCCATCTAAGCATTGTTTGATGGCATCGTACGACGCATCGTATGGTGTGGGCGAAGAAGGTACAATTTAGAAGTATGCAAATCCGTCACGTCATTACCACGCGTATCAGGGTATTTATAATAACAAAAACCGCTTTAGGTTCAAACGCCAATGACGTAACTCTTTCAAATACCTTCGCAAAACCATATCCGTTTTCAAAGTTCTAAGTTTATTAAGAAGTAAATACAAATCTTTTAATCTTACAGACGGTTACAAAAAGAGGTTCCAAAGCTTGATACGGTACTGGGGCCTCTATGTACACATGGAAATAAGAACAAATAACAACATGAAGGAGCATTGAATGAGGTAGAACTCGTTAACGAAATTTAAATATACAACATTAATTAGAGCACGCAACAAATACACTAAAGCTCGAAGTTTCGATAAGGGAGCAAACCGGATAGCTAAAAGGTGGGAAAAATACATCAATAATAAACAATGAATGAGCGGAGCTGACGTATAAATGCAGATACGCATGAGTCGGTGTTCATACTCTGAGGTAAAGAATTCCATACCTTTATTAGAGAAACTCCGACAGTCTGAATTCCATAATTAGTTAGAGCATTTGGAAGTGAAAAATTATTGTAGCAGGTAAATCAAGTAGTATTACGATTGAACAGTTCTTGCAAATGAATGTACTGTAGAAGGTTACGATAAGTTAACACATGATATGCAAACACTTCAAGTTTAATTTTTATTAGCTCTGGAATACGAAGTATATTGAGGTGAGAGTGTAAAGAAGAAATGGATGGATCCAGATTTGACCAAGTTATTATACGGACTGCTTTGTGTTGTGTAATCTGAAGTGCGGAAAGATGATAATGATATGTCTGACTCCAAGAGGTGATAGAATAGTTAAGGTGGCAATGAATGAAAGCATAGTTAAGTTGAAAAAAGTATGTTAACTAAAGTAATGACGTGCCTTTGGAAGACGTCTGATTCTACACGACATTTATTTCGAAGTTGTTGAATGTGGGTAGTAAATTTTAAGTGGCGGTCCAGTTTACCTCAAAAAATGAACATTTATCTAAAGTATATATAAGGTAATAGATTGAAACAAAATTTGGAACAGTAGTAAGCTTTGACCCATGAACTTGGATTTAGTACGGTTAATCAGAAGACCATTTTTGGTGCACCAAGTAGCAATGATAATAGGATCTGAATTGAGCTTGGATGTCATGATATCCAGCGATTTTTGTGAAGAGATAAGGGTAGTGTCTTCTGCATAAAGAATACAATCGGTGGTAGGAAAGAGACAGTAGGAAGATCATTTATTAAATTAGGAATAGAAGCGGATCAAGTATAGGGTTTTGCGGGACACTCATGTACAAACCTAACTCTTTTGTTAGAAAAGAAACATGGTATGCACACTGTTTGCTCGCGGTTAGATAAAAAGCTACGAATTAATTTGAAAAGAATCCTAATAATACCAAAAGACGTTAGTTTAACAATAAGAATAATGTTGAAATCCCATCTAAAAATCACCAGATGCGCACAAGGTGAAAGCACAGCAAACTGCACATAGTGGCGGACGCCGTCTATAACAACTCGAACTGCACACTTTGCTGAAGGGTGCAGAGGGACGCCATTTGCTCCACGAAGTTCAAGCCCATCATATGGTGACGTCACTTTTTGCAAACGGTGGCCCAAATCAGCGTGAATGGCAGAAATTGCAGCTCCTGTATCATTCAATGCTTTGACCGGTAATCCTTCAGCGAAAACAGAAATCACATTATACGGGCGATGAGGAGGACTTTTGGTAAGTGCACGCAGTGCCGTTTCACCTCCGGAAACTGCATCGCTTAGTTTTCCGAATGAAGGACATGGAGAGTTGGTGCTGGTCGAAGTGGAGAAACAGAACGGTGGTCTGAGAAAGGGGACCGGCGTCGGCATACATGGGCCCCACTTTGTTCAGACGAAGATACCGGTGGTGGCGTGGATCGGCGAGGTGGGCTGGGAATAGGGCGTCGCTGGTAACATGAAGCTATGTTAATTTCGAAGGCGTCGTAACCACGCCGCTCGTTCTGAATGCTTCGACGACAGAAGCGGGATATATGTCCTCGGATTCCGCAATAGTAGCACACTGGGCGAGAGGAGAGCCAAGGTGCTTGATAGGGTGGCGTTGGTTGAGCCGTCGCCATGGCGTTCATGTGGTTGTAGGGCGGTACTTGTCGGGGTGGGGGAACAAAAGGAGGAAGGGATACAGCTACGTCAGCGTAAGTCGGTGCTGGGAAAAGTGCAGGAGGGTCAGGTGCGACAGGATGGGTTATAGTTGCCAACTTTTCGTTAATTATTTTGCGGAGGCTGGCGTTATTAGAAGGCGGAGTACAATGATCGCACCCGTGCCGGTAGTAAGGGCTGAGGGCTTGGATCTTTCGCGGAGTTTCGCTCGAATTAGGGCTCGTAAATGGAAGTCAGCCAGTAGCGAAGTTGGGCTGCAATCGGAAGGACTGCAGCTGGTCGAGGCGTTGGGAGGTCTTAGTAATGGAATCAATACTTGAAGGATTCTGGGCAGCTAGGGTAATAAATGCCACATAATTCATTCCTTTGAAGACATGGTGCGGCGTTCAGGTTCCGGCATGGTGGGACTGATACGCCGGCAGAGTGTAACTAAGGCCTCTATGTAACACGCATAAGAATCATCGGCACCTTGACGGCGGGAAGCGAGCTTGTTCTTGGCGTTCTCAGTCCGAACAGCCCGGTCGGCAATGTACTTTCGGAACTTCTTTTTTAAAGTGGGCCAGTTAGTGGTATGGGGTTCGCCGTTCATCAACCAATTCCTGGCGACCTCAATAAGGTAGAAAGAAACGTTGAGGAACATTAAAGCATCATCCCACCGGTACTGCAGCGTTCATAGGTGTCGAGCCAGTCATCTATGCCTCCGTCGCAACGACCAGCGAACAGCGGCGGGTCGCGTTGTCGTGTGGGCACAGTCGGAGGTGGCGGTGCAGAAGAGGTACAGGTGTCCGGCCGGATCGGGATGGCCATTGAGGAAGGAAACAACTTAGGAGAGGCCGTTATCATTCCCAATGCATTCGAGAAAGTGTGGCGGAAGTGACGTCAAAGTTTAGGGTTAGCTAAGTCGGGTCATTAGCAACGGCATCGCTGTTGCTATGAAACCTCGGGCCACTAGCGACAGCGTTGCTAAGGGCCCGAGGTAAGTAAGCGTCGCGGAGATAGAAAATGCGGAGGTTAAAGGAGGAGGAGACACATTGCAGCGTCCGGACGCGGCGCGGCAGTACCGGCTTCAAAATGATGACGTCAGGGCCCCTCCTAAGTTCTTTCCTTCCTCTATAGGAACAGCTCTCGGCTGACATGACGATGGTGGCTGTTTCTAAACGGCGACCGGAACGTAGCCCCAGCGAGAGGCAAGGCACAAGGCAACAAGAGGACAAAGTTTCACCTCCACCCCTTGTGAGAGAAGGCCAAGCCGAGGCGGCAAGGTCGTGACGGCAAGGCGCGGTTTGCCGTGTCTAGCGTTTAATCCGATGGCGAACCCAGACGCGTGTCGGAGCGGACGAAGCGGGACGATGACGATGGTATGTACAAATGAAAAAAGAAGGTCATGGTATGTACACATCAAATAACATCCATGAAGGGCTCACACAATCGTTCTTCATTGTGCCAAAAGCCTTAGTAAAATCAAGAAAGACAGAGCTGACGTAGTTAAGTTTATCTATTTCAAGTTTACATTTATCGACGGAGTGCATCAAAGCAAGGTTAGTGGAACATTCACGCCGAAAATCAGATTGTTTCGTACGTAGCATATGTTAATTTTATCTAGGTAATGTAGAGTGTTAAGCAAATCAACATTTTATTGATTTTACTACAAATCACACAACACTACAGTGTTGTGTGACTCTAGAACGGCAGTGAAGAACTACGCCAAGGGTAGGGTATGTAGTAAGGCCGCGCGCATACTGCGCAAGGCCGAAGACATCGGACGCAAAAGTCCTGTGGTGATCAAGTGGTTTCCGGCCCACATGGGCAGTGACGTGTCGGAACGCGGAAACGTGAACCACAACGAGACGGCCAACTTGGCCGCGCGAGGACTAACCAACCGCGCGGCTGCAAGCACGGCCGACTCGGAGTCTTGGTCGCGGCGCAGTGCCAAGGACAAGATGACCACCTTCAACGAAATAGTGAAATGGTAAAGACTGAACAGACAGACTATGCCGCCACCTCACCCGGGGCTTACCCGGAAGGAGGCAGTGTTATACAGACAGTTACAGACGGGGTCCCTGCTCACCCCGGTGCTAGCTAAGCACATGTGTCCGAGTGTGCACGCGAGCGACATGTGTAGACTGTGCGCGAAGGAGAGAGCCACCGCGACTCACATCCTATGGGACTGTAGCGTAAATCCGCGCGAAGCCAGCGAGAAGACGACGATCCCGCCGCAGCTAGAGGCTGCAACGAGGAGCTGTGATCAAGAGACACAACTCAAGGCCGTCCAGCAGGTCTCGGCAGCTCTAGAGAGGCAGCGACCGAGCGAAACCGAGGAGAGGGGGGGCAGCACCCCCAAGAAGGGGGCGGCGGCCCTCTCGAACCCGCGGAAGTAGCGAGGGACGTAACAAGACCTCAAGGAGCACAACGCACGAGACTGACGTAGTGGCCGCGTCACGGTAAAAGCTTGTCCTCCCTGCTTGTAGGGAGCCTAACCGATTCTGCAGGCATTTTAAATAAAAGTTGTTCTCTCTCTCTCTCTCTCACTAAAAATGGAAGGATAGAGATGGGCTTAAAGTTATTAATGAGGTTTTTGTCCCCGTTTTTGAAAATAGGCAAGTCTTGCCTTAGCTCATGAGGAAAAACACCAGATTCAAAAAACTAAATAAAGTGTTTCCGAGGCCTTAAGTTGTCAAGCTTGACAACCTTTTCTCGGGACCGACGACGGAAAGTGAAGGTGCGTCTGAAACATTGCAATGCCTCGGTGCTATACCCTGCGGCGACAGGTCGGTGTCCGGCACGACTTCTGCCTGTGATGCGCTAGTGACTTCGACGACAGCAGATCATTTCCCCACAGAACTTTGACCATTCTGGAGCGAGGGTTGCAAGACATTTCTCTGGAGAAGTGATAACTTCCATCCCCACATCGGATGCAGAAAGGGAACGAAGCTTGTTTTTTGTCAGGACGGGGCACACCGGACTCTCTGTGCCATCCAACAGTTTATTCACTCAACTGCCTTCCACGCGGTTCTAGAAGGGACGTCAGCCCATCGGGGCTGATACGCTTAGTTCTCACTCCTCCCCACCTGACCAGCGCACCAAGAGACTTGTGCTCTTTTTAGAGCCCACCTCTTTGGTGCCCGTTCCTGCGTTGCGCTTCGTCGTTGGCGTTGGAGTCGGCGGCGTCGGCGTTGTCACTGTAACCAAATTCGCATCTTGAGCAGCGCGCTCCTTCACTCACGCCCCTCCCGCTTCCTCCGTGGCGGCGACCGCACATGTTATCGGATTACTGCGCGCGCTCCCCACCCCCTCTTCCTGCGTGGCGGCGAGTCCGGTTGCCGAAACGCCAGCTCGCTATCAGCAGATCACGGTGCCTGCATCCAAAGACGAAACGCAGTCACGTTCTCTCCACACGCTCGCGGCGTCAGCGGCATCAGTCAGTCGCTGCTATCTGTTCGTCACGCTACGTTCCTATGGGCTCACGCGCTGCATCATGGAACGTCCGATAGCCTAGTTGCTCTCTTCATTTCTCCGACCACAAAGCTTCTTTCATGACAGCCAAGAGCTGTTAGTGGAGTGCACTCTTAGAAAAAAAGGTAGTGAAAACGTAGTAACGGCTGCTGTTACAACGTTTTTTAACCCTTACTACATATGTACTATGTTCCTACAACTTTGTCACTACCTCAAAGAAAAAATAAGCAGTAACAAGGTAGTGAGGTCTGTTGTTACTACGTTCTTTGGCAGTTACTACACTTGCACTACCTCACTATTGCCCTGGTAGTAACCGTTACTACCTTGATATGGAAATGGATGATCGGAATATGCAGGTGTATGCATACTAACATTTCTGGTGACATTGCTACTCGGTGCCCCACTTTTTTATATAATGAAAAGGGCATCCTAAATGGCAACAAAACTGCCAGTGCTGTTTTTGTTTTCAATAATACATATATGCAGCACGTATGTGTCCGATTCTTTAGTTAAATTTCTTAATTGCACTTTTTCAACGACCTCAAACTACTGTGCCTGACTTGCACTCATTTTTCCTTCTGGTTTTACTGCAAGATGCATCCATGTTCAATGCTTTACCCTTTTGTGGTGGGGTATTTTTTTTTCCTTGGACATACGATGCAATTTTTTTAATCCGTAAAGTGAGCAGTCATTGTCAGCGACATGTGTGCTGTGTTCCAACCCTTACTACAGCCTCTCCATAGGCTAGAGCAGTTTGTCTAAATAAAATAAATAAATGGTAATAAAATACAAAAGTACTCTTTATTCTAGAGGCACAAAGGAAAGAAGTGTAAACATTTTCAACTAAACAATTGTAGCCAGCCTGCAGATAATACTGCCAGTTCAATCTGTGATCATTATTTCTGGCCTCAGTACTAGCTCCTTCTCAAAATACAGGTCTAGAACTTGGAACGATTGCAGTTCTGCAGGCTGTATAACTCTCTCTTCTGTTGTTCGACAAACAGTATATGACCAGCGGTGTCGCTGAAACAACACAGTTCTAAGAACACTCACATGAATAAAGACTGACCCACAGTACATATACAGAGCTATGATCTGTCCAAAAATAGGCAGCAGGTCTTTCTCCAAGACCACTACATCTAACACTTTGTATTTACAACTTGCAACAGTAACGGATGACACTCCCCACACAGGAACACCTTCAGGAAAGACTTCATGAGTGAATGGGGCTAAGTCCTCCTGTCTAAGAGGCTTGGCCTTCGTTGTCTGAATGCCCATGTTTAACTCATCTCCAGACAGCTCGAAGCTCTGAAGCAGCTGATGCCGTTCTGCGATTGACTTCGAAATATTCTTGAAATTTCTGTTGCGACATGCTATCATTTTCACATATTGGTGTTTTGCTTCGTAACGCATGCACCAATATTGTTTCAATGGGCCCAACTGGTTGATCAGCCTTGGATAATGCACCAAAAAATGGAGCTTCGGGGTCATTTTTCCAGGATAAAGAGCTACAAAATTTGTCAGAAAAAACCTAATTTCTTCTTGAAGGAAAGCAATATGGTCATGTGGGATATCATCGGAAAATATTATGTCAACAATCCTCCTGAGTTGAAGATACACTTCCCAATGCTCATTGAGATCTGGAACAATGTCACCAAATATAAGTGAAAAGAAACGAAACAGGCACCACTTCTGTGATGCAGTGCCTTTATAAGCAGCTTCCCCCTTCACAAAAGATTTCTCGAGTCCTTCAGGTTTGTTTTTCCTGTCGTGTGGCCCAAACTCAAACAAAGTGACACGTTCCAGATCAGAGTAACTCATTACTTTCGAACTGATGAGGCCTTGTAAGATCTGTCTTAAAACATGAGTTATGGATCCTTCGAGCAAATCATGCATGATGTCAGGCGGCAGTTGTTGCGTCACATCAAAGTAATTGAGACCTGACAATGGCGACATACTTTTCACCCCATGAATTGCTGTACTTAGTGGTTGGTTTACAACTGCAAGTTCAACATGCTTTTTGTGCGCAGTTGCATCTCGTACCTGTACATCTTTTTCGTGGAAAATTTTGCCGAGTTCTGAGAATGCCACAGTGCAAAAACGGCACGGGTGCCCTCGATTGAAGCAGCAAGTGAAACCACCTAACCTGTTCATTGAGAGGTTATCCCCACAGAAGGCGACAAGAAAAGCTGTGACTCTCACAGCTGTTGCATGCAGCTGCACAGTGAAACCAGTTGTGCTTATAGCTGAGAGCTCAATGATAAGTGGTCCCAAAACTGCATCGATTCCATGCTTAAGAATAAGTTTGTATTTTGCAATAATTGCTATATGTATGGCACTAAGCTGGGACCTGTAACGTGCGTGAAGGTTCAATACACTGAAATACACAACAAGTAGCTTGTGCACGTTGCGCTTGGGTCCTATCGGGTTAACAATCTCAAGTTCATCTGTATAAAACACAAGAAACAGTGTGAACTGAGATCCTTCCTGTATAAGTGCTGACAGCTTTTGCTTGTACATGAAACCATCACAAAAGTTGTGCAATAGTGGAGATGATTCTCCATTTGATGCCTCCTCATTTAAATGACTGCGAAAGGATTCTGAAAGCATTAGGTTTTGCAGAACATTAGTGACAGGAATATACTGGAATGTTTCTCCAGCAGCCAAGACATGCTCCACAGGTTTTGTGTAAGGAAGGCATTTCTTGGCAAACTGCTCTCTCTTGTGTTTGCTCACCACATCTTCAAAAATCTCATCCAGAAAGTCACAAGCAAGCAACGTGTGCAAGTCTTTTCCGAGCGGCAGAGGATGAATGTCTTGCTGAATCTTGGTGGAAAAAAGGCGAAACATATCGCACAAAGTCACTTTCATATGGCAAATGACGCTTTCCATTGTAGAGTGTGGCAACTTGTGTACTTCTGCCATGCGGAAGAAAAGTAAACACAGGTGCTTCTTCATTCGCGCTTTGAAGTCGATAGCTCCACTGGCAGCTGAAAAACCAGTACAGGATGCAACCTCTTGTTCTCCATCGGTATCGTCCATGAGGAGGCTAGAGCTTAGCAGTTCATTCCCACTTAAAACGTCGCCTTCCGCAATGGAAGCACTCGCCGAAGCGTCCAACCGTAGCTCCCCACTACTGCTTTTTTCCGCGACAGCGGCATCGCCAGGCGTGTCGAGGTCCATATAGCTTCTGTGGTCCCGATAAACGTGCCTCCGATACGACTCAAAGAGACGGTACGTCTTTGCGCAGCCTTCCACACCACACATCACAGAAAAATTGCTATCATAGCGGTGATCCCCTATGTGCCTGACCACTTTGCAAAACTTCACAGACGTAAAGGGACAACGCGGACACGTATGAATCATTTTGAAGCACGTATACTTGCGGGTGACGTATACTTCGCTGTCACACCATTAGGCCAGCCATTTGATGCACTCTGTCAACTGCAACAGCTGAGAGAGGCTTGGTTGATAAACATTTCCGAGGGAGGTAGATAAAAGCAAGCTGGAGTAGAGCAGTAGAGACCTCAGCAGCGCCGCTAGCTGAAGCCACTTTCTGAACGGAGCCTCGAAACTAGCGAAAGTGACCTTGGCCTGTCAATACAGGCACAACAAACATAACTGCGCTACGCGTAATGTCTGAAAAGGTAGAGCAGTGACAGGAGTAAACATGGCCTCCGTGATGAGGCGCGCCGACGCGCTGCCGCCGATCTCGGAGGGCTCAAAAGTACAAAAAAAAAGCAACTTTCTTTACTTATTGGTAGGTGGCGCTTGCTACAGTACCAGAAAGGGATCGACTTCAACTGGTCTATCCATAGTACTGGCCATGGGTTCTTTATAACTTGTCCATACGTTGTGTAGTCTTACTTTTGCTACTTTTGCAAATGGCGTGTGTTTTGCATCCGTAGATAGAAGAGCCCTCCTTTAGAACAACCGAATTACTACATGTGCTGGCCCTTTATCCTGCTATAAGCAATGTCTTCGTCGCCGATCGAATGCCTGGTTACCTGGAAAGGCAGGAAACAGGTTCTTCTTGTCAATGGAGATCACAAGAAGTCCGATGTGATTGATGCTGCCATGCTGACGGAATCGTGGACATCGTTGCAGTGCGACCGAATAGAGGTATGCACATTTTTTATACGATAGATTTTAATCGCTTGCTGCTTTCAGGGCCTGTACTTGTGCATATAATCGCGTTCTAGTTATGCGCTTCAGGCCAACGTAGTATCGTGGTTTGCTTATAGGCCTGTGCTGTGTCCAAAATTTGCGTGCAAGCTTAGGATAGACACCGGTGCCAGATGTATATATATCAGAGCCTGTATCTTAGCTGTGAGCAACAGGCGAGCATGCAATAGCGATGCCTGTCGCGCTGTTAACTGCAGCGCTAGTGTTGCTTCAGAAATTGTTTCCAAATGGATCATGACTCCGTTAAAAACGGTTTTTTTTTTTTTTTTTTTTTTCTACACTGCACTGCACGTGTGCGCGCCTCGCGGAGCTGGAGCGGACGTTCGCCTTCGCAGGGTTCAAGGTACGCGGCGCGCACACGGGCTGTGGAAGAGTAGTGTGTTTCCATACATGCGCGCGTGGAGAGTTTGGAAGCCATCATAATGTGTAGGCCAATCTTATAAACAGATGGGAAACTAAGTAGTTTCAGAATGCTCGTAATGAAATAATTACTAAATCAATTGTATCCACATTCATTATTATGTTTTTGGCTTCCAATTCATAAACACATTTTTGTTGTAGGTCTACAATTCCCGCTTTGAAACATATGTCGAGGTCCCGGAAGGACACAAATTTTGCGATGGCGACAAGATAAATCTGGTTGCCAGTGACAGCTGTGATGAAGAAAGCTTGCCACTCAAAACTGGGTTAGTAGGCCACCTTTAACCCTGTGCTGGAGCTATAACATGGGACATTACAGTCATGATACTTACGGTGCACTTAATTCCATCCTCTCTTTTTTCAGATCTAACGATGGTCCATCAGTGGTGGCTTCATGTATCAGTGGTTTTCAGCAAATGCATTATGAACTGCCTCCAGTTCCAGTTGACATCAAGTTCGACATTGACAGAACAACATTAGGAGAAGTGTCGAGTCGCACAAAAAGCCGCATTGTGTCTTGGATTACATCCCATTTGCTGACAGTTGACCTGTAAGTACCACTTAGTAGTGTTGTATGCTCAAATCCTGCTCATGCAACCTCTCTTGCGCTCGCAGGTATCCTGGGAAATTCTACGAGCCTGCAGCTAAGGCTCTTGTTCTGAAATATCCAGTTCTCCGGGATGCGATGGGAACAGGCTTTGCAAGTTCCCTACCTGCTTGCCAGTCTTTGTAAACAAATAGCTGGTAATATCTTTCTCAAAAACACCTTCCGAGGTTACTCCTACTATCAAAGTATAAAAACGAGCCGTCTTTTGAAGCATAAAAGGAAAGTATCTGTAAAATGCTTTGCACTGAGTAGGTTACTTTTTTTCTCAAAAAGAGAAAAAAAAAAGCATGCGATGAAGTGACTAGCCATGTATGCAACCCATGCTTGGGTTCATATTGCGACTGGTCGACCCATCAAAGATGAGACAGGCGAAGTGTGTGTGCACTTGGCGACGTCCGGTGCACCCTGTGCTTGTGTCGCGTTATACCGGTGTTTTACGTGGTATGTACGCCTCTTGCCGCGTAACATCTTGGTGGAGGTGCGGGGTCACAACAGCGTCTCTCGTAGCCTGAATCGCTTTGGAATGTGAAACCCCACAAACCAAACCTCATCACAGCTGCTTCTTTCCCTGTGTTTGCATCATATGTTTTACATACTGCCTGGCAAGCAAAATTTCACCTCCTATTTTCTTGACTGCTTACTTTTTTACTTAAGGTGGTATTTTTCCTTGAGGTAATATTTTTTTCTCGTGTGGAATTCACTGCTGCTTGTGGACCATTCTGGCATACATTGGGAATGTTCTGTGCACATGCATTGTCTCCTCTTCAATGATTTTACAAGGCATCAATTAACTGCAGTTTTTTGTGAACAAAATTTTCTTGAATATTGGTGGGATAGAACACAATACAGTAATTAGATGTGAATTCTCTTATGCCCTTGCAGGATGTTCATGAGGCCCGCACATGCACTATGGTTTGCAAACATCTTTGATAGGGAATTAAGCATGTTAATTTGCAGCTTTAATAATGTACTGAGCAGCAGGTGCGTCCACAGATTGCTCATGCATTTCGGCTCGGGCTCGAACAATGCAGTGCTGCTTTTAGCTCTTTTCCTGCAGTAAGAGCAAGTGGCTTGTGCGGAAGCATTTATGATGCCTATTGCCGTTTGAGTCTGTTTTCTTCAAGGAAAGTCTGTATATATTGTTGGCTGCTAGGCAGATGTTTAATTGATTTTGCATTTCCAATGTGATGGTTTTAATTTACAGGATTCTTGGAGGGTCGCATTTAAATACAAGATGTGCAATATTCGAAAATCCGTGGATAATAATCCTAAGGTTGAAGAAGCAAGAAAGAAGTTTTGTAGGAAGGGGAACTTTCAAGACAAATGTCATCCAAAGAAGCAGTGCCGCCTGGTAAGTGAAACCCCTGATTTACACCAGTATTACAAATATCTGGAAAAGTTTTGCATCTTTTCTAGCTGGGTTATCTGAAAAGAAATGTTGCAAGTTAAAGTGCCCTGTGAATGTCATTGCACACAAGTAGGTGCAATTTATTATAGTAATTCTGCTTTGTTTTGAGGTGGTGGTAAATACTGACTTAAAGAACAAATTACAACAGCCAAAAATAAAAACCATGGTATTGCACTGGTGAAACAAGGAAGACATAGCCACAAAAGTAAATGGAAGGCAGGAAATCGGTGCAGACCCCTCCCTGGCCACGCATTTCATGAAACGAGAAAAAAACTGCGACTACAACACCTGACTCTAGAACTTGCAGTTACTTTAAAACTGTAGAACAGCTGAAATTTGGAGAAAGTTGGTGCTTTATGTTATGTAACCAACACACAGTGGCAAAAATAAAAAAAGCAGAGCAGTAGCTGTATGTTTAACTGCTGTATTAAAAAATAATTATAGTAAAATCTTATTAATTGGCCTTTTAATACCAGCAATATATTAGAATTTTCCAAAGGTCTGATTGATCTATTGGCCTTAAAGAACTGCTGAAAACTATTTGCATCACAGCAATTTTATTTAATGAACACTGGGATTAGGGTTATGCATAAACTTGAGATGAAAGTAAAGAGCAAACCCGATTTTTCTTGGTATTGTGAAGTGCCATGTTTTGTGAATACTGTTGGGATTGTCGAAGAATTGCTTCAAATTTGCAACTGTTACCATCGGCCTTTTGGCAGTGCGACACAGTAGCAGTGATGCCTCGTTACAAATGGCCCTGTTGCGTTTTGAGGATGCTTCACCGTTTAGATGGTGACACTTGCTATCGGCACCGTGCGGAAACCCAGCGGGTAGCACTCGCGGTGAAAAGGCAGTGCAGCGCCACGAGTGGGCGCTGGAGGATTTTTGCAGGAACAGGCGTGGCCGCCTGGGTAGGGCACGCACTTGAAAGAGGCAGCCATGGGAATGTAATTGGGGTCTGCGCAGAAAAATAGTGGCAATTTTGGCCAGCTTGAGTGATGTAGTGATGCATAAACAATGCGAGAGCCACACGGCACAAGACGTAGAGGCACGGACAAGTCCTGGCTGCCTGCTGGGCGTTTATTTCTCGGCTGGAAACACAAGAAACAAAAAATGACAGAAGGAGAAGCATGCTGTTGGGGAAGGCTGAGCAAAAAGCTTATATCAAGCAAAACAAAGGTAAAAGCAAAGAAACGTTGGGTCCTGCATCCCTTTTCAAAAGCTGTTAGGTTTGCCAGAGCAAAAGAGATAGCAAACTGTAGCCTACACAGTTAATTGCAATACCTAAAAACGCATGCAATGGTGGAATTATAAGGAATTTAGCATTGAATGGAAGGAAAGCACTTCATAAAGGTAAGTAATACAGCTGTAGAGTAAGGGCTGACAAAACAGACTGATATTCAGTTGTGTTCAACCTTTGCACAGGTTGTAGATCATAAAAAAGATTTTGGAATCTTAGGTCTGCGTTATCTAAAAATATGATAGGCATTACTTGTGATATTTTACTCAACTGTGTTATTTTTATCATTTCTTTTGCAAGTCAACTGGTGCTTTGGAAACCGGAGGCGAAGAAGATGATGGAGTCGTTGCTGCTCACATAGAATTCATAATTAAAGAAGTGAAACGAAGCACACCTGACATCGCAAAATTGAAAGCTTCAATGAAGGCCACCTTCTCATCACGAAGGAAATGGATTCAAGAAAGCAGCCCATCAACAGCGGTGTTGCTGGAAAGGTACCCAGCGCTGGCACTTCGTGAACTGGTAAGGTTTTAAGACGTGTAGCATCAGGCCGGTTTCCTGAAATGGTTCTTGATGATGGGTCGTACGCATGCCATCAGTCGGGCTTCACAGAGACATGCAGTATATAGTCGGCTGTTGTAAGAGGCTCAATAGGTTATGAGAAAATACTCTATTTAGTTTAAACATTTGCAGTGTTTGCAAAATCAGGATGCAGAGATCCACTACAGAAGGTGAAACAGAAAGATTGCATTTTTGACAACATAAACTGACATAAGCATGGGAGAAATATTGCTTGGTAGGAAACATTTCAACTGAATAATTTGTCTTCATCTGGGTGAGCACAGTCATCACTGGTAAGGGTATTTAGAACTTTTATCTGATGGGGAGGAACAGGTTAGGTTTGCTGGAGAAGGGTGAATATGGGTGATTGATAAAGAGTGTTAGTGCTAATTATTTATTTGGTAGACTAAATGGGCAGTTTTGTAATCGTAAAAACATTGAAATATAACTGCTGAAGCCACAGCGGGTCGTGAAGTAATCATTGCTTATGTTTCGGCTGAAATTTGAGCACTTCTGCATAATTGCGTTCCTCTCTGTCCCACTTTTGTATTCTATGTGCTACTAAAAATGTTTATGCAAGGTCATGATTGCAGTCGCATTTGGATGGAGGGCGTTCTTTGAGGGGCATCTGCTGCTTTATTTTTAGTTGTGTTTGCCTATGGATACTGCATAATTTTCCAGCTGCAGTGGTTGGAAGAAATGCTAATGCACCAGTCAGCGTGCATGTCAGGCAAAGAGATATAGGCTCTGAATTTCGGTTCACAACGGGTTCAAAGATGCATTCCCAAAGGTGATTAGGAACAATTAGGGAATAACAGGGTGGAGACGAAGGACAAGGAAGAAGACAACACCTGCACTGTTGTTTTATTAAACAATTAGGGATTGATGGTAACAACGTACATAGTTACGTTTATTAATGGATTCACCCTTATTCCCTCAGAAAAAATTTCAGTGCATCACTGATGACATATTTAAACAGAAATCAGAATGATGCAACCTCTAAATTATGATGAAAGAAAGCAACTATGCAGCCTTTGGACCAGCTTTCCAACTTTGCACCAACAGCACAACTGTCCAGTGCTTGGCTTGGACACTTGTGCACGAGCGACGTGATGTCTTTTTGTATTTTGCAAATATTGTGCTAAATTCCCCCTATCATTTTTGTTCATTTTCAGCTTCGCCAGGAGTTCATGAGTATTACACAAGTGGACTTTGAGTCAAAGTTGCTCAGCTTTATTAACACACATGGAGAGAGGTGTCTCCAACTCCTGAAAATGTCCCGTACCGCAAAAAGTGCCCTCGCCGAAGCAGAACGGGCGATTTCAGAGACAGAAGGCGACTTGAAGAAATGTGAGTGTTCAGAGCTTTGTCTTTTAGTTCCAATTTATTTTCTTATTTTTATGTTTTTGTAATCGTCTGGGTGTTCTATGAATTTTCTTTGTGCACAGATTACTTCGCAGTTGCTGTCCTGCAGCTCCTCCCGCACTTAGTGAAGGAGCAGCCCTATTTTCTGAGAGGACCAGTAAGATTATACTGTTCATTTTAATTGTAGTTTGCTTGAAATTGTCTCGTTTCTTATTAATTCTATTTTATTACAGGACAGCTACCCCTCCCTTGTCATGAACAACAAGGCTCTAATTGCCACAGAAATATGCGCCACTTTTGAGTCCTACAAGGTGGAAGTGATTGACCTGATATCAGGGACAAGTGCCCTCATGGAACTTTATTGGATAATGAACATCCAGTATTCTAGCAGGAATAAGAACACATTTGCTCTGATGGAGCATTTCTGCGGCCTAAATTCGGCAGCACGGTCACCCCTCGTGATGCGGGCGATCAGCTTAATTGAGAAAGTTTGAGTCAACAAATAAAGTTAAACCTTTTGAGCTACACTTGTGTTGAATTTGTTTTTTGAAAGCCATATAGGCCCACTGCTTCATAGTGCTTCTAACATGCTATTGAGGTTAGTGGTTGCCTGGCCGTCAAACCAAAGCTAAGCTTACTACTAAGGTAGTAAACGAGGTTGTTGCTGTTACTACTTTAGGTAAGCTACCATTCTTACTACCCTATGGTAGTAAATGTTAAAAAAGGTAGTTGCTGTTGCTACCTGTCCACAGGTAGTAAATGTTACTACCTTTGCAGTTACTACGTACAGTCACTACCTAGGTAGTCATATATGTGACGGTTGTTGCTACCCCAAAATGTAGTAACCTCAACTACCTTTTTTTTTAGAGTGTGTTTCTTGAAGGAATACGTGTGAAAAATTTAAAAAGTCTTTATTTGTGCATACATGTCTTGCTCGAAACCTTTGCCTCAATCTATCGAAAAGGTGAAACAGCTGACAAGCTGCCCTCAAATTTCGCATTATGAAGTAACGTAATTGTCGGCATTTTTTTTATCAGGGAATAGAACGTCTTTATGGCAAAGACAGTCTTGTGAGTGTCTTTGTAGCCGAATGCTTCCTTCGATAATGTTAGGCACTCTTCCGTGACATCCGGTATATAATCAGCCAGATCTACATCGGCCCGCTTTACAAACACCAGCTTTGGAGTTCTTGGATATCGCGGAATTGTTAAAAAGCCACTAATTTGCCTTTTTTAAGGACGCGACATGACGCCATTAAAGGTTCTCATCAAAAGCTCCCCTTATGAATCTCCTTTTGCGTAAACTCATTCCTCACCGAAATGAACTATTAGTGCATCTTTAATCTCACAGAAACGATTAGCACAAAAAAAAATAAACAGTAACTGATAGAGATATAAGGCCTGTTTCGTTGCGGAAGCAACAATACGCTAGGTCTCAGTGATTTTGCGGATTCCCGGAGAGCCCCAACTGCACCTGAGCGAGGAGCGAGTGACCTTACATGGCGCATATCTAGAGAGGAGCGCGGGGCCGTCGCCATCTCCTCCGCTGAGCGAATAACTCCGCGGTGGCGTCGCCGCTGCGCCAGCTGTGCAATCTCAAAGAGCAGTGGCGCCACACGGCGCACAGCTGTGGCGGTGGGGCCACCGGCGGCGCCTCCACTACGCGGGTGAATCAGAGGTGCCACCTCCGCTGCGATTGCCTCCCCGCTCATGCCAAGCGATGTCATTATTCTTCGAAAAAAAAAATTGAGTACTATCGTGTCTCTCGTTTCGCTTTCTATGATGTCGTGTCTCAAGCGGAACATTACGTCTTGTGTGCACAGGCCGGGCCGGAACCCAGCCATTCCTTGCGGCCACAGGTCGTTAGGCTCCATGAAACGCGTTACTCGTGTTTGGACTACACGCTTCATCAATTTCCCTTTACATGATGTTAGAGAGATTGGTTGTAAGTTCTCTAGTTTCGGGGGTTTGCATGGCTTCAGTATCAAAATTACGTTTGCCGTCTTCCACTGTTGTGGGAGGCGGCCTGTCCCATACGACGCACATGTATTTCGTGAGCGTGCGGATGGAGTTATTGTCCAAATTTCGGAGAACCTTGTTTGTGATTCCGTCTGGGCCGGGAGCCGATTTAATTTTTAGGCCTAACAATTCTGCGCAAACCTCCGCCTCCGGGACCGGGTCAGTGTGGAGGGTGAGGCCCAACGTGGACGCAAGTTCCGCCAACTTACGTCCGCGCGACTCCTCCTTGCGATACCCCCACAGCTGACTGGGAGCGTTAAAGTCGCCCACGATCAGGAGGGGATCGCGACCCGCTACTCTTAGCGCGCGGCTGAAGAGGTCCGCGAATGTCACTCGCTTGAGTTTGGGAGGGCAGTACACGTTGAGTACATGTAATGGCGGGTCCCTGCGGCGGAGTGGTAGAATTGTCACCATTACATAGGAATAACCTAGTTGGAGATCGAGATCCACCAAGTTGGCTGTGCATGCTTTGTGTACGAGAAGACAAGACGCGGGATCCTGTTGGAACGTCGTGTAATTTGAAAGTGTGGCGCCTAGGCCTGGCTCCTGGAGGGCAACCACGGCTGGTACACACTCGAATGTTTCAAGGTAGAGGCGGAAATTGGCCCGCTTAGTGCGGTCCTTAAAGCCTCTACAGTTCCATTGTGTTATTAATGTTGAGATGGCCGAATTGGAGGTAGAAGAGCGCCTTTGACTAAGGTGTCTCGCCATGATTTAACATTTTTGGAGGGGAGGAGGAGGGAGTGGCTGCCCCAGAGCCAGCTACCTGCGGCACCAAGTGGGTTGCGGCAGGAGCGGGGCAGCTGTCCTCATTGTCCGAATTAATGATCCGACGGTTGAATTTTGCAGGACGGGATACGTCCCTAATGGGCCCCGACCGACGGATGAGGCGGGGGTTGTCCGAGATGTGTTTTGAGACGACCGCCGGTATGGCAGTTATGACCTTGGTGAAGATCTGGTCCATAGCGGCTTCTATCATAGATTGCATTTTTGAGGATAAGCGTTCCTCCATCGCGGAGATCGCTGTCACGAGGGCTGGCGAGAGCTCCGCGTCGCTCTCCATCGCGTCCGAGTTCTGCGAGCTCGGAGCGGCGGACGCCAATTTTGATTCTAAATTTTGAATTTTGTTCAGTAAAATTTCATTCTGTGCCCGGAGCACGTCAATCTGTTTTTTGTATTCCGCATCGAGCGCGGAGACGGTGAGTGGGGAAGAGGGGGGCTGGGGAGAAGAGGAGGCGATCCCCGCCCAGCTGCTCACCTGTTTGCAATGTTGGGGCGCAGATGCCCGGGCGCCGGCAGCGCCACCCGTCTTAAGAGCCGGGAAGTGGTGCTTGTCCATGCCGCTGGGCGGTGGCGGTGGAGGCGCCTTCTTCTTCCCAGGCGGCGTTTTGATGTCGGTGGCAGGATCAGTAGGCGGCGTTCCGCCATTGCCACCTGGAGCTTGTTGCCTTGGCTGCCGCCGTTTTGCTGGGGGCTCACGGCGTTTGGCCTTGGGGCCTGGTGCCTTGAGCTGGCGGAATTTTCCCGTGCAGTCACGTGAGTTGGTAGGGTGGGCTTGCCCGTAGACTGCACAGGATGGACTGCATTCATGAGGTGCCTTGACCCCGTCGACGGTCGGCACCGTTTGGCCACACAGGCCGCACTTTTCGTTGTCCGGGCAGGGGCATGTGTCCGCCCGGTGGCCCACAGTACCGCATCGCACGCAGGCCGGGACAGTTCGCTTGTACGCACGTACAAGGGTCACTTCTGAATTATAGTGAATAAATCGCGGCACCACTTTGCCCACAAAAGTGAGCGCCGCGACGTTTGATTTCCCAAGCTTGCGGATATCGGCAAGCTCTCCAGCACGCCACTGGATCTTGTTTTGGAGTGACTCACTGGTCTCGTAGTTTGCTACGGTGATGACGCCGCGACACGCATCACCAGTGAGTTTCAATTGGCCGTACATGGTTAGGAAACTCCGTGACACGGGATACGTGTCCGGACTTAACCTTCACTCGCAACATAAGACACGCAGACTGGCTCAACACCGAGGAAACCCTCAGTAGTGACCACTGCATCCTTAACATTACAATACACACACGCCCGCTCAAACGTCCCACAACACAAGCCCGTATCCCAGATTGGACGAAATTCAGGCAAAATTTTGACTCACTTGATAACACACCCATTTCCGAGCAGGGCTACTCAGCATGGTCCCAACAGCTGCTGACACACCTTCGCTCGCATGAAACACATATCCAGCTCTCAGAGGTGGTTACGGACGTGGATAACCACCTCCTACACCTCTGGGAAGCCCGTCGCAGCCTCGTCCGCCGTTGGCGACGCCAGAAACACAACAGAAAGCTTAAAGCTCGAATTGCCGAGCTCACCCAGAAAGCGGCTGAGTACGCGGCCCATCTCGCCGACTCCAACTGGGTGGATAGATGCAACACGGCCGCGCGACAAATGTCTAGCCGCAACACATGGAGCCTCTTTCGAGCCCTCATCGACCCAACCCAAACACGAACCGAAACACAGAAACATTTGCAGAGAGCCATGCATGCTTTCTCTGGCAACACTACTCAACTGGCACAGAAACTCCGGGACCAGTATCTGTGTGCAGCCCAAGACCCCCGTGGATCATCATACTCTTATGCAGGCAGAGAGAACACAGAGCTGGATCAACTTTTCCAACTCCATGATCTGCGGGCGGCTCTTGCCAAAATGAAACGGGGCACTGCCCCGGGAAGGGATAAGGTCACCGTCAAACTTTTGACGAACCTGCCCGACTCGGCATACCAGTCCCTCCTTGACTACATCAATGCGATTTGGCGCGGGGACATCCCCCTGCCAAGTGACTGGAAAACGGCTCTAGTAACCTTTATTCCTAAATCAGGGAAACCAATTGACACAGATAACCTCCGTCCCATCTCTCTCACCTCCTGTGTGGGCAAACTAATGGAGACGATGGTGCGGGACCGGCTATCTGAATATCTTGAACAAAAACATGTATTCGCAGGCACCATGTTCGGATTCCGCCCACACAGATCCGCTCAAGATGTCCTCCTGCAACTCAATCGGGAAGTCCTTGACCCACTCGAATGCCCCCATAATGACCGGGTAGTACTCGCCTTAGATCTCAAAGGGGCATTTGATAATGTAACACACGAGATTATACTCACCCACCTAAGCCAGACCGACTGTGGTCTCAACACATTCCAATACATCAAGCAATTTCTCACGGATCGTCAGTGCTACATTCGCATCCAAGATAATGAGCATGGTCCTTACCTACTCGGCACGCGGAGAACCCCCCAAGGCGCAGTACTTTCCCCGCTGCTCTTCAATTTGGCTATGATGCACCTGCCTGCCCAGCTCGATGGTGTCACTGGTGTGCAGCACGCCCTGTATGCCGATGACATCACCCTGTGGGCCACGCATGGCAGTATCGGGGACATTGAAACCAGCCTGCAAACAGCGGCGACGATAGTAGACAGCTACGCCCGCCGCTGTGGTCTTCAGTGTTCACCACAAAAATCAGAATTTGTGCACCTCCGCCCTCGCGAAAGTGCACAACTCAAATCACTCTTTCTTTAGACAGTGGTCCCATACACGAAGCTGACGAGATACGGGTACTCGGACTCTACATACACAAACACAGACGGTCAGACACTACATTGGCCAAACTCCGTAAGGTGGGGGACCAGGTGGGCCGCATGGTCCGCCGGGTTTCAAACAAACGCGGGGGGTTGCGAAGTAAGGATGCCTTGCGGCTGGCAAACGCCTTCGTGACTAGTCGGATTCTATATTCGACACCTTATCTCCACCTACGGAAACAAGAGGAGGATGCCCTTGAGGTTATCCTTCGCAAAATTGTCAAGCGTGCCCTGGACCTCCCCATCACTACTTCAAACAGCCGTCTTATGGCCCTTGGGGTGGTGAATACTTTTCGGGAGCTCCGGGAGGCGCACCTTACAAATCAGTACACGCGTTTGTCGCAAACGGAGTCGGGTCGCCGCCTTCTTGCTCGACTCCATATCCAACACACCACACTCATGGAAGACAGGTTTCGCATCCCAGAATTGTGGAGACGCGCCCTCTGCGTGCGACCTCTGCCAGCGAATATGTCACACGAAGATCATAATGGTCGGCGCTTGGCACGAGCGGAAGCCCTAGCCCGACATTATGGCAACAAAACAGGTGTATACTACGTGGACGCCTCCGGCCCTCACCACGGGGGATGGTACACGGCCGCTGTAGTTCACAACAGCAAAACGGTTAACGGTCTCACCTTCAGAGCCCAAAGTACAACACACGCAGAAGAGGTGGCGATTGCTCTCGCGGCCTCTCATTCCGACTCAAAATACATAATTACCGACTCGCGAGGAGCCTGTCGGAACGTCAGACAAGGCTGGACTCCCTTACTAGCCTATAAAATTTACTTCAACTGCATACGGGATACGGACCCCGCACACCGCTACCTTATATGGGCCCCTGCTCATCAGGGTTTGGCAGGAAACGAGGCAGCAGACGCAGCCGCCCGCGCGCTCTCTCACCGGGCTGTTTTCTCCTCCCTACCCGATCAGGAACCCGATTTTAATCCGGCCTACACCATCAAAGATATCACGACGTACTATCAAAATTGTCATCGCCTTTATCCCAGCCCATGCAAAGGTCTCAAAAAGGCGGATGAGCGGCTTCTTCTCCGCCTTTTCACCAATACATTGCTGTGCCCGGCAGCCCTAAAACATTTTGACCCCTCCTTTAGTGGCAGCTGCACACACTATGGAGCGGTGTCTTCTGACATCTATCACATGGTGTGGGCCTGCCCCTCCAACCCGGCTATTCCCCCCATCCCCAACCCAACCCGGGAGAACTGGGAGGCGGTCCTGCTCGGCTGCCACGACTTACAGGCCCAACAAGCCTTAGTCGGACGCGCCCGAGCGGCGGCAACCGCCACTGGGGTCCCCAACTAGGGACCTCCACCTAGTGCCTGTAAGGATCGGTCCCTTATGGGCCGATCCAAACATACCTCCTGGCCCTTGTGTAAATAAATGTTCTTACCACCACCACCGCCTCCGGGATCGGCGCGTCTAGGGCCTCGTTTGAGGGTCCTTCGTAATCCGGCAAGGGGAAGGCTTGTGTGTCGCCTACGTACATGTTAATTAGTTTCGCCATGAGTTCCTCGTCCGTGCCCTCGAATGCGTGTCTGCGACTCTTTCTGGCCTCCAAAAATTGGGGGTCGGAAAGAAGACGTACGACTACGTAAAAAACTTTTTGTCGGGTAGAACGGGAAAGATAAAGTTTCAGGAAATTGAATCCTCCATTATCAAACTAGGAAGCAGGGGTACACCGCAAGGTTCAGTGCTCTCGCCATTTCTCTTTAATGTTGCCACGCGACACCTCCCGTAGAACTGAGAAAGGTGGAAATCGTAAAATTTAGCATGTACGCGGACGCCGTCAACCTGTGGGCCACCCAGGGAGTGATGCAAACATTTAGGAGTGCTTCCAGGTGGCGGCAGACTCCGTGGTTTCCTAGGTGGCCGAAAGGGGCCTCTCGTGCTCTCCCCAAAAATCGGAATTGTTTATCTACAACCTGAAAGCGCTCAGGTGCAAACGCCAGATAATATCAACATAACAGTAGACGGCCAAACAGTGCCGAAAGTAGAACAAATTAGAATCATGGGGCTGTTTCTACGAGCAGATGAGTACAACTATACAACGGTAAAGAAACAACGCGTACGGCACACAAGTAACGGGTCTGTTCAGGATAATCGCACTCAAGGGCCTGGGCCTTAAGGAAGGAAGCCTCCTGAAACTAATGCTGGCTTAGATCACTAGCCGCATATGTTACGCCCCACCATTCCTAAACATCAGATCAGACGAAAAGCAGAGAATAATTAACGTACAATGTCTATGCACGGTAAAGATCCCCAGGCGGTCGAAATTACTCCGTAGCCCTCCACTATGACAGGGCGGCTAGGAAAGGTGCGATGAATGCGGCACGCTTTCCATAGAGAGGGGTGGCCCTCCGAGCAACACAGCCACATGGGCCAAACGGAGGGCTGCAGTCTGGGGCTCCGTCAGCATTCCGTGGAAACGAACGCGTCCAAAGAACGCCGATAGGCCGGAGACACTGCGCATGCGTGGGGTGTATATACGTAACACCGCGCCAGTACCGGCGCAGTCAGCCATGGAGAAATTGAGCCGAGCAAAGACTGATCGCCTTAGCCGAGCAAATCTTCGTAATTCTTTGCTTCCGCAATTCTACTTGGGATGGCCATTGGTCAAACCGCAGCCATGTTGTTTACTATACGTCGAACGAACGTGCGCTTTTAATTCCATAGCTCCACTGGCGATGGCAAACTTTTTGGACCAATTCGGATTTTCTCAACACATAGGCTTCGGTGATGTAGTCGCCGCTACTTCCTTTGCAGAACGGTAGTGCTAGTGCTTCGTCTGTATTAACGCATGACGTGTTTTATTGTATTTTGATACATAAACTAAACAGCTAAACGCACTCAGACCTCAAATTGAAGTGGAAAGCAGACTGCCGCGCTCGAAGGCGAAAGAGCCCACCAACACAGTACTGAAGTTAGCGCGTCCGTCTACTCCGCTGGATGACGCACTATCTCACCCAGTCACGGCATCTGCATTTTCATGGAGACCAAACACAATGCACCAGTGTACTGTGCGACGTCATTTATTGTAAGGAAACCCACGCCGTTCATATTGCCTGGAGACCTCCGCTGTTGTGTCCCGCATAACAATATTCACTTTGTGACGATAAAAGTTCATATTCATATTATGTTCACGCTATAGAGTTTTTGTTGTAAACAAGACGACGTAAAAAGAATCCGTGGAGTACGCTTAGCGCTCAAGCGTATAGGTCAGCTTGATCTGAGGGGCAGAAAGCAGAAAGATTTGGAGTGATGAAAGGCCTCAAGCGTAGGGCGAGAACGGCAGCGGCACGCTTCGCTCTCTATACCTGTTGCTGCTAAGGTCATAAGCACTATATGAAAGTGCCTGCGCAGTTTCACTCGGCGGACGAATGGTAGTTTAAGAAGCCGGCGATGTAGAGCACAGTAGGTGGCTTTTCAACACATGCGGCGCCCGGCCCAGTGGTATCCCCAAAACAAAACATCACTTCCTCAGTTTCAAGCACGCAGTTCTGCTCTCGAATATTTTGCAGCTGTCCTAATAAAACCGAGTCTATTTTCTTCCCAAATTATTCGATGCTTCACGGCTATGCAGTATGTGCACGCACCTCTTAATTTTTTTCTCATTAGACTACCCAGCTTATAGAAAATTAGAATGATCGACGGGCACTTGCGAATAATGTTCAACTCAGCAAAGTGGTGCAATAAACTGTCCTTACACTGCACTGATTCACCCTTGTGGTGAAGTGCACTTTACACTTTTGTTACCTTTCGTCGACTGTCCTGTTGAACTCGGTCGAGTATCTCAAAGCCTCTACACACAGGTTATGTAAATATAGCATACTTTGAGAGTATAATAATTATCATGCTTAAAAAGATATCCAGTTATTGCTTAGTTGTTCAATGCAGAAGCCAGGAAAGCTAGCAGTCGACTACTTCATGGGCTGGAATCGCGTTCAGGGCGGTGAGCTATTTATACCTTGTGCTCATTATTCACCCTTCACGCAGAGAGTGACGCCCCACTATGACGACCACATTGCGGTATCAGTGTCTCCGGCTTTTTAGCAGGAATTCCCCACCGCCACCTTTCGTGCAGCGCACTGTGGTATACGTCGCGCATATGGATGCATTGCAAATTACGAGCGCTGCGACGGAGAACAACAACGAGAGAGTAATGACAAGGACAAGTGCTCGTTGTAGTTCTCCGTCGCAGCGCTCGTAATTTGCAATCATGTACCAACTAGCTCAACTTTCCGTATTACTGCATATGGATGCCAAACAAGATCTCGCTTCGGCGCAAGCCGTGTAAGCGTAAGTGGGTCCCTCAAGAAAGCTGCTTTAATCTTTAAGAGATGCTGATCACGCTGAAAATATAATAGACATAGCACCATCGCTGAACGAATTAGGTAATGAAGCCTTATGTGCTTACAGTTGACAGCGTATGAGAACTAGCACCTCGACGTAGAAAAAACATGGGTGAAATGTAACCCTGCTAAACCTAGTAGGCAAAAGAAAAGCGTAGTTTTACTTTGCTCTGCTTTTGATTATAGGCTTACAGGTTTAGAAATGGGTACAGATTGCTTTAAGTTATTAATTTGACATGACTACACGGTCGCGCCCCCCGAGACGACACATTCTGATAGTCTGTTTCATTGTTTTATTGTTCATGGGAATAAAGACGATGGGTACACAGCTGTGCGGCAGGCTATTGGACGAATTCCGCAACTGCAGTTTTTCCTGGGGGAGATAAGCGTATGCGGTTTTAGATAAAAACATTGCGATCAATTGAAACCTTTCCTCGCGTTGAGTAAACTGAAGGAGCTAATTGGATCAGCCCCTCCTCTGGTGTTAGCTCAATCGACATAAACTAGTTATTTCATTGCCACCTAGGCGAGTATTTCAAATTTGCGTCGATTTCAGAAGTGCAGTGTTGTCAATGACCTACATTGGCTGCCAAAGCTTATTGTTCCGCTGTTTCCACATATCAGATGATGACAGAAATAGAGAAAACGACTTTTGAAACCGAAGCAAACACGCAATATGGGCGTTAACAGGTAAAAACGGTTAAAAGGCAGTAGGGGAACAGCAGTGAAATGATATAGGGTAACAGGTAGCCAATCGAAATAGACAGACTCAGGTTCCACCTGTCAAGACAAATTAAGTAGAGTCTCAATATACAGATAACAGAGGAGGCAGGTGTCAGATGCATTGAAGAGTGTAAAATATTGGCGGAAGGCTTAGCTTGGTTAAACGTGGAAGATTGCGAAAGCACGGCGCCGCCGCTTGGCTGCAGCAGACCGTTCCCTCTCGCCTTATACACATCATGCAACATACCGTAAGGCTGCGCCCCGATTACTCCGAGGAGCCGAGCCACAGCCCCATTTATCCTCCTGGCGTGATGTCACAAACAGCGAGCGCCTTCTCTCGGCTACGACACAGCGCTGTGTATGGACTCGCCGCCACCATCCAATGGCGCGAGCTGGCGTGACGTCACACGGTAACGTGAAAGGTCATGTATGGAAGCGCCACGACACTCCAAAGGCTCGAAATGCTAGCAGTATTGCTTTCGTAAATAAAAGCCTGGCTAGGTGTACAGGTTACGTCTGATTATAATTTTGTATATTTCTTTTGCATACCACCTGCCTATCCTGGGCAGGTTTCAGTCGTGCATTACGTGTGGTGGCCACCAACTATGACAACAGCAACGTTTCGGGCTGAAACGAAAGATTAGTAGTGCCGGAAAAGCAAACATAGAACTGAATCTCACGGATACCCAGTACTTTGGAAGCTATAGTTGAGAGTGGTTGCCACAGAGAAGAACCCGCGGAGTCTTTAGAGAGAAGGAATGATTTTTCGCAACGCGTTCCTGAACTGGACTTGTTTACGGCCTTGGTGGGGTTATTCTAGTTTCCCGCCTTTTCTGGCGGATGCATCAACCATTTATACCCTAAAAGACCAGAGACTGAAAAACAGTTTGATTTTTATTGAAATTATTGAATTGATTGGATTGAATGGAGAATGAATTTATCTTCGACCACTTGACAAGGTTAGCTGATGAAAACGCGGAAATCAGGTAATTTTATGTTCACACTTGCAGGAAATCAGGGAGAAGTTAGAAGGTGGCTGTCGCAAGAAAAAGTCAGGAGGTTGATTCTGCAGACAGAGGGAATTCGGAGGTTGGTGGTTTAATGTGCACCTGTAGGTAAATACTACCTGGAAAGCTTGGCTGGTAGTACCTATTCTTTAATCAGGATTATCCTATAAATGGCTAATGGCTCTTATCCATCCTACAATAGCTTTCGTTGATTATGGCTCCAAGCGATTTATTTTTAGGGAAAGAACTTATTTTTCGAAGAAGTTGCATTAAGTGGTCCTACGTTCACTAAATAACCCAACCTTATACCATTCGCCTCTGACAAGAGTACGATTCTCACGTTCTGTAGCGGAGCACCTGACCAGCATCCGGAGTTTGGACATTACACACCTCCTTACCGACTCGGGCACAGCGGACAGCCTCATTCCACTGCTTCCACAGCTGAAATTTAAGGTGAATAAATTCCGCTTCATTTAATAATTGTCGCGCTGCTAGTGATACCTAGTTAGGCACATTTCTGCCATCAACAAACGCAAAGTTACACAGACCATGTAACCTGCCCCAAACAAGATGTAGATCCTAATTAAAGGTCAATATCGATTGACAAAAGGCAAATTTGATGAGCTTATAAGAAAGCAATGAGGAATCCGAGAACATGAAAACTTTATTGAGAAAGTTATACAAACCAGCTATACGTATCGTGAGACACGATACAGCCTATAGCATCAGCGAGTTTATAACTACGGATGAACCTTTGAATGGTGCGCTCATGGTCTTGTACGTAGACACCTGCTGTTCATGGCTGAGCACATTGTTACAAACACTCGGAACTACAGATGATTAACTGTAAAGATTTTAGGGCGTTGCAGGTACCTGTACGCAACGAAGTAAGTGTATTTCATAAAACTGGCAGCTTTGGCAGCACGTGCTGCCTTGGGGTCATGTCCAAACGGTTGATTCGCTTCCTGAAACACTTTAAACAAACAAAATAACACCGAATAAAATAAAATAAAATAACGTGTAAAAAATGAGTACTGAGCAGTTGTAAGATTAACACGAAAGACGGATGCAAACACAGGTAGTAAGATGAGGTTTATTGACATGAACTGGCTCATACAGCCACAGCTTCACTAGAAAAGGAACAAGATCAACAACAAACAACATTTATGCAACAGAGGCAGGATCACCGCATTGCTCCATCCTATTCCGTCAACTTATTAACATGTTGACGGATGAGTATTAACATCAACTTTTTTTGCTCATGCGCAGGGATGGCGTGTTGACAAACGCTTCAGAAAATTTCTAAATGGCCTGAGCTTGTGCTTTCGCCTTTTTCGTGGTGTCACGGCATTTGCTCATAACAGCCGTGTTCTGAAATATAGGTGGGCAGCTCTTACGAACGGTGCAGCGTTTCTTTATTTAAGCACAGTTGACATATCATTCAGGCATCTTCTGTGTGACTACAGCCTTCGGTTAGCACAGTTCTGTATTGTTGTTTGGACATGGAAAGATATTTTAATGCAGTTTATGAATCGCGGACACTGTTTGGTGATGCAGCCGGCCTCTCTAATAATTTCAGAATTAACCTTGTTGCCCACCTGATGGGTACCTTTGGTGCCGAAAAGAAAATATCGGTTCTTTCCTTCTTTCCAATGTTTTTTTATGTTTCATAGCCCATACTGTAGATATTTTATCATAAGCACCTTCCATTGACACCAGGTTTCTTTAGATGGCTTCCAGATTTTTTTACTGATATTTCTTTTATAGCAATTAAATGATATGCTGGTAATGGTACGTCTTGAATACGATGCAGTTGGATCTGAAAAGTACCTCCCTCTCGGCGAGTGAATGATTTTTCAAGACACTCATGAGACAAATGTTTACTGTAATTCTGCTAACCAGTTTCCACTGCAGAAATTGCACAAAATAATAACGCAGGCAGCCCAACGCAAATGACTGTCAAAAAGGAGTTCGTTGTCACATATCTACATACTGTATCGCACAGCGTAAAAAGGTTTGGTTAACAAGCAAGATTGTGCGCTTTCTCGGCACTAAAGGAATCTCACCAGCTAAGCAAAAGAGTTTATTCAGGAAGGATTAAAGAGACCGACCGCGTCACCATACGTCGTCCGCGTCTTGAAAGTTGTGCCAAAGATATCTAGTCTATTCACCGGTCACGGGGAATCGGTATCGGCTGAACAAGAAGGAAAATAAACAACACAAGGTTGCAGAAACAAGAATAAATCTGAGATATGCCAACCGCCTGGGTGAACTAGGAAAAGGCTGCAGCTAGAGTTAAAACGGCGTCAGTCTTTGAAAGAGCAGCTGTTCTGTGAAGCGAAAGACAAAACCGAAATAGAGACTGCGGACTCTCAACAAATATAAATATTCACTAATACATGCGTCAGCACGCCGTTCGCTCACCTGAGCGAAAAAGGGTTCTTGATTTTAAGCACCAATGAATATGCTAGAGATTGGAGTTAAGGATCTTGAGCAACTATATAATTGTTGTTGCGTTTCTTTATTTTCTCAATTAGAATCGGTGACTGCATAATTAGGCGCAACTCAATGCTCTAATAAGCGCCAATGTTTGCTCCCGTCCTTAAGGATAGTGTTACTGCTCAACTCTGTTGTTCTGAATCACGAACCAAAGACGTAGTCACTACGTATTAACGTTCTTAAAACACATTAGTGTTGCGTCAAAAAATAATGCCTTTTATACATGTGTAACCTTCAGGGATTCCGTCATTTTAGAGTGTCCGGCTTGGTTCATAATTAACAAAAAAAAAATGAAAGCAGTCGATTTGTTGAAACGATCCTTTGTCGCTGAGTGACAAACCAGGACAAGGAAAAGGAGAATGACACTACACTTGTGACTGCTGAAAATACGCGTTCACGGGCTCAATCTTCAATTTTAATGCCACACTAATAGGGTTTTTATTATTATTTTCCAGGAGTACTCAAGCTCCGTTGTCGCTAAGAGCAACACATATAGAAGTGGTTTATTCATAAATAAGGCCGGAGTAGTCAACCTCCAGCCTACTTCTCGGACTTGAGGGAAAAAGAAAATATAGGAAATGCGGGTGTGCTAATGAGAGTGTGGCCATGTCAAGAAACAGACGTGTAAGAAGAACAGTTCGGTGGATACATACAAAAGCAGAGAGGGGTGCTCATTATTTTCGCGGAATCAGTATCATACGTGTAAAAAATGCACAGAGAGATGTATCAAGATGAACGTATACATCTGTGCAGTTAGCAGAATACGAAAGCTGTTTTCCATATAGCATTACAAGATACGTTGATGGCATCAAAGTAAATCTGGCAATATATATCAGAAAATTGGAAACACTCCCATTGACGCGCATTCTGTTTTTGAAGGACAGCCGCAGGAGATCCGGTCTGAGCTAATGGCGATGAATAGTGAAATGTTCAAGCCTATAATAACGTCCGTAAATCATGTGCAAGATTTTAGGTCGCTTAAACACTGACGACAAAGAACCCAGTGGTCGGCCATGTAAAAGAAATTGCAATTGGGTTTCGTGTTTTGCTGCAGTTTTCCTAAGTCGGTGCGATGCCTTGTGTACGTATGTTACCACGTATGTTAATGCGGCAGGAGATACGTAAGCCAGACCGAAAGATCTATAAATATAAGATTGGGTGAACATTAAAATTACTGCAGCAGAAATACCGACCCAAGCAACCTCTCCAAAAACGTTAATAGCTCTAAAAAATGTATCCCAAGGCTCGAAGAAACTCCTATAATCGGACACTTCACAGACCGACGCGAAAGAATAATCTTTGAAGCATATGAAAGGCACGGGCCGGTTCCTCGGAATTCGTAAGGGATCCGTCGATAACGCTGATGCAGAGAGAAATCCAGTTGTTAACAGGCCGCGTGATGGAAAGCGGTGCTTCATGGGTTATGGTTTGATTAATTGAACTTATAAACTTGTATCTGACATGTGTTTGTACATGTTTTCTTTGTATGTGCGTATATAAGGGGAGAAATACATGCAATAAACAGTTCAAAGTTCGCGCACGTACTAGTCTTGTATTGTTTTAATTAATCGTCTTGAGTTAAAGCTTAGCTCGCCTACATGATGATTTAAGAACACCCCTCCTATATATACGTTCTTGGGACGCTCATCCATGAGGACAGCTAGGTTATTGTTGAACTGCCATTGTTGATGACTACTTGAGCCCTTCTATTATCTCTTCCTTACTAGGGCAAGTGGTCATTAGACGATGTGCCGGGCTTCACGTGCCTTTCGTCTCTACAGTATGGCAACGAAGATACATTCTATGACGAAGGCGGCTGGGAAGACGCAGTAACGCTGATCGCCTACAGCAGCGGCACATCGGGTCTACCAAAGAACATCGAGATTCCGCAAAGAACTATCCCCTATTGTCTTGCTGCTGCCGAGTAAGAGCGCGATTCATATCTCCGTCGTGCTAAAGTTAGAATGAATCGAAACACTTGTTTTCAAAATCGCTTTTACTGCGATCTCTAATAAATACTGCGTTTACCTCTGTCTGTGTAAAATTAATTTATTTCTTATAGATGCTCTGGCGTAATTGTACAGTATCTCCGTGGCTCCAGAGGATCCAGATGAGCTGCAGTTTAGCAAAATACATTGTTGTAAACAAACTCTAAACTATGATCTTAACGACATGAAACGTCACATCGGCCACATGGAAAGCTACAGTGGACATCTTTGTATAAATTTTAATTACAAATGTGTTATTAAGGAGCGTGCGATCGCAAAGCACTCTTGCTCGCTTGTGCCTTCTCCTCCAAAGAACGCCACAATGAATTACTGCACATGCTACGTACACTAAGATTGATTTGTTTTGATTTGTTTCCTCTTCAGCATTATTGACTTTAGTTAGTGGATATGTTGTGTTTTTATTTATTTAATTGCTCGTATTACGCAGGGCCACCAAGAGATTGACGTCTGATAATGTCTGCGTCATGAACGCGGGAATATGTACCTTCATTGGATTGACGCATTACCTGATGGGACTCTACTGCGGCGCCACCTTCGTGATGACTGAGGACGGGGGCCTCAAAAGTAGCCTTCTGGACACCATCACGAAACACAAGGTGCAAGGTGCTCTGCTATCCAGAGCAGAACTAAACAAAGAGAAATCTTTCAGTCTCCGTAATAATTCGCTTTTCTCACAAAGAGGCTCCGCTTTCTTTCGCCTTTATTGAACCGACACCGAATCGACCTTCGCAGGTGACATGGTACCTGAGCCCGCCGCTTCGAGCTCTGGAATTGGCTAGGCAGGTGCGCGAACGCGGCTGTGGTGCTCCTTTTTCACTGAAGACCCTTGTGGTGGCGGGGACGCCACTGACAACATCCATCGCCCGGGAGATTGTGGCCACACTGCGTCCCCAAGAGCTTCGCAATAGCTATGGAACTACGGAGACTGGTGGTAATGTGGCTGTAACTCCCTTAGGGGAATGCGCCCTTGACAACGTCGGATTTCCGCCCTTCGGAACAAAAATTAAGCTGCGTGTGTTCTTGTGCTCAAAATAAGGAGGAAATCTCCGAGAGTTGGTTATTACAGAAGTACCGCCAAGCCAGAAACACGCACAGAGCCTTCTGTGCAAGCATTTTAGTGCAAGGCACCAAAGGAGAGGAGGGGGCATGCCGGAGAGCCCGCCTCTCCTACTTCAATGCCTGCAGAACTGTGTAATGAGCCACATACATAAGACGACCACATTCTGAATTATGGTAATATATACCCAACTCAGGTAGTGATAGAAAACTAAAAAATATTAGAGCTAATATTTGAACTTTGGCTATTTTAGCATATTTTAATGCGGTAACTTCCAAGGCCCGTTTTCCAGAGAGAAGCACTGCAGGGGAACGTAAGCTTCCTATGGTATGCGAAGGTAAGCATTAGGTGTTAGTCTAACTTCTGTTGATTGCTTTTAGAGCTTTGCTAGAAAAGCTCTAGATGGCTTTGCACTCGCTTTTAGATGGCGTTTTTCAGTCTAAATATTGGATTTTAGATTTGGCCCTTCTAGTCCTTTTTAGCAAGACCACTGGATTTTGTAGCTAAAAGTTTATTCGTATGACTCTAACCTAAATAAGACTGCTAAGATTTGCCAATATCAAATCAAGTGCGTACATTTTGCAACTTAGAACTTTCCGGATGGAGGGGCGCTGCAAGTGTGACTGGCCCGCAGCACCTAGTTTGGCACAGCGACAGCACCCGTTACCAGTACACAAATATGTACAAAGAAAGACCTCATGCACAGTATAGCATTACAATACAATAAGGTCTGTTATCATTGAAAGATTGAAGTGAGAGTGATCATATTCTAAATAGTAGTGCAAGCAAAGCAAGAGAAAAAAGGAAACGCAAACATACGAGCTCATGCAGTGTATAGTAGATCAATCTTACTTTGTGCAAACTATCCAATGATATATGACTTAATCTACTGCGTGAAGTTCATATATTTGCAGTTAACTAATTAAGAGTAATTTGAACACACAATCAGTCAAGCACAGCTATATATTCGACATATGCTACTCAATCAAACATGATTTGATGTTGCAGAGTAACGGTTTTATTTTAAATATAAATAACTATTTCATCCTCATCATCATCATCAGGCTGACTACACGCACTGAAGGGCAACGACCTCTCTTTTTTCCCGAAATTAAGAGGGTCCTGTGCTTGCTGCATATACTTTGCGCTGCGAATTTCTTTATCTCAGCCATCCACCTAATTTTCTACCGCCACCTGCTACGTTTACCTTCCCTTACAATCCAATTGGTTACCCGTACAGACCATCAGTTTTCCTCTCCTATATATCCTATATGACCTAGCCAGACCTATTTTTGTTCTTAATTTCAACTAGAATATCAATAACTCGAGTTATTTCTCTGCCATACCTTTCACGTTTCCCGTCTCCAAACATTACGCCTACTATTTTTTGTTCCATGTGTGTGTCTACTACTTAAGTAGAACCCCTTTCGTTAACCTCCATTTTTAGGCCCCATTGTCGAGTACCGGTAGGTGCAACTGTTGTACAGTTTCCTTGTGTGATACCGGTAAGCTGCTAGTCATAATTTTTGAGTACCTTCCAAATGCATTCAGTCCTAATTTTATTTATGCAGTGATTTTCTTTCGTGGTCGGTATCTTATGTCCATACATGCCCTAAATAGACACATTCACCTAACACTTCCAGCTCTTCGCTGCCTATTTTAAACTGCTGTTCCTTTCCTTGGCTGTTAAACTTTACCTTATACACCTGTCATACGAGCAAATATAATATCATTCGTATCGAATGAGAATAGCATCTAATGTCATTATTCCGCTGCTACACGAGGAAATTTAATGTCATTAGGTTCGAATGACATTCTTCATCGAATGAGTTTGGGCAACTCATTTGCATTCGATCGCGAACATTGTGTGTACTCTTGACGCCAGATGGACAGCAGAAACAAGTAACGCAACAAAATATTCTGCGCGCAGTGAAATATAAAAATATTATTTCTAGAGATTTGTTTTAAAAACGGTTAACCTGGTGTAAAATTATTCGCACATCAGGCTCTCGCCGAACGGTATTACTGTCCGTAACAGCAGTGGTCCAATCATGGCAGCAACTTACGATCATTTTAGGCTTTATGTTCCTTGGTGGCTGCATCTTCCGGTATGTTTACCTCGGAACTATTTAAAGTTGAGACTGAGCACCTCAAAGTGCGGACGTCAAATGCGTGCTTTATGTATCGCCGTGCGTCTCCGCACTTTGTATCGACGCTCCGCTATGTTCAGCCATATTGTTTGTTTACATTTAACGAATTTTTGGGTGACTTTATACTTGGCTTGGATTTTCATGGCTAAAATGCTACACCACAGGCAAAAATTATGTTTTTGGCTTGAATTATAGTACAGAAATGTCTTGATCAGCTTTAAAATGCTGCACAGTGATTTAAAACGCCTTTTACGCGCACTGATGTTCTTTAGTTGCAGTATATTTTTATAGCTGATCGTAATTGCCACCATTTGCGAATGACTTTATATTTTACCGTGTAGCACTGAAAGAAACCGAATGACAGTCGATGCATGGAATGACATTAAATCTGATCGCGTAACATAGGTATCAGTCTTGTGCATTTTCATTTTTAGACCTACCTTTTTACGCGTCCTGTTAAGGTCAATAATCGTATAGTTGCCGTTCGTTCCCTGAGTTCCTTAACAAGGCAAGGTCATCAGCGGTTAGGATATTCATCAGGTATTCTCCATCGACCCGGATTCCTAACTTCTCCCATTCCATGTCGGAAACACTTTCTAAGCAAGCTGTAAATAGCTCTGGAGAGATCGTGTCTCCAGGCTTAATATTTTTAATAATTAGAATTTTATCAATTTATTTAGGCAGAACTGCGATTTTTGTGCAGCCACTGTATATATATATATATATATATATATATATATATATATATATATATATATATATATATATTGTTACGGCGCGCGCCGAGGAGCGCTGCGCCAGAAAAAGAAGAGATGCGTAACGAGCGCGCGGCGCCAGCGAGAGGGCTAGAGAACAAAAGAAGAGCGCCGGGGCAAGTGGTGTTTGCCTGGTGTCCTCCGTTCTGTGGCTATCTCTAGGCGGGCACAGCGTCCCACAACATTTTGGTGGCAGCGGTGGGATCATGCCGCTCACCCACTCCCAAAGTCAAGGACCCGACGTGCCAGACGACAGCACTCTGCCACCAGGCGATGGCGCCAGCGACGCAGCGGCTGGCGCAGCTAGACCTAGACGCTCGGAGGGGCTCGGAGCTTCGCAGCAGCTGGATGGCGGTATAGAGCGCCTCCTGGATATAGTTACTCAGCGGATGGACGCATGGGAGGCCCGTCTGACTGCCCAGGCTGTGGAGATGGAAGCTCTCCGGCGCGACTTCTGCCGCTTTGTGCCAGCTGAGCCGAACACAGGTCATGAGTCTTTAGGCGTCACCGCCACCGCTGCCTCCAGCCCTGCCGTCGCTGCGTCTGCTGTCGTAGCCGCCAATAACGTGCTCGGCGCGGGTACATCATTGGACGTAGTGGAACTACCCACGTTTGACGGCACTATCTAGTGGGATGCTTACCGCATCCAACTGGAAGGTATTGCGACGGCGAGAGGCTGGGACGAGCAAATGAAGGCATGGATGCTCGTCGCCAAACTGAGAGGCCGCGCAACTGAGCAGCTGCAGAACGTTGCGCCCGACCAGCTGGGCTCTTACACCGTCCTGGTGGGCCTCTTGTCCGATCACTACAGTGTTTCAGGTCAACCCCATGCGCAGTACCACCGCCTGCGAGCCCGCCGTCAAGAGCCCGGGTAGACATACGAGGACCTCGCCGCCGCCATTGAGCGTCTGGGTCTGCAGTCGCTGCCGGGGGCACCAGAACGTCGTGGACCTGGTCGCGTAGTGCCTGAGGAGGCACTACGCGAGGGACTGTGCTAGCCTTCCGACGTCGGAACACGATTTGGCGAAACTCAGGGGGCACCGTTCCGCCGAATAAATACCGTCCCCACACTACTCCGTTATCCTTGTCCCCTCCTTTCGTCGGCTTCGATAACAACTGAGGCTCCCTACGTACTCGTCGACGTCGCTCTGCTTGACTGGCACGTAGAGGCCTTGGTCGACACCGGAGCGGCTGTCAATGTGCTGGACAAATCGTTTATTGTTAACGAGCCCAACCGGCTTCTTCCAGCCGCCAAAACCCGGCTCTTAGTTTTGAACGGCGCCCCGGTGGAGCAAGTCGGACGTGTCATCGTCAATCTGACAGCGCTCGGAAAGACCCTCTCCACCGAGTTTGTTGTAGCAGACAGCCATATTTGGCCAGTGGTCCTCGGGTGCGGGTGGTGCCAGCAAGCCGGAGTGGTCCTTAATTTTACGACAACAGAACCACGGGCGAACCTAACTGCGTGGACCGGGTTGGCTTAGCAGAATTTCCAGTGTCGGTGTCGCCCTGTGGCAGTCCCTGGCGTCGGCGATCAAGCGTGCCTCAGAATCTGTGCGTTACCTCGCAACGAAGTGGCCACGTCGAGTCAAGCCGATCGACGTCACTACCGTGACTATAGCGTCCGCCGTCACTCTGCCAGCGGGTGCGGCAATGTGGGTGTATGCCAAGCTTGACAGTCCGATCACAGTGGACCTGCTTTTCGAACCCATCCGGTGTTCAGCTCCAGACCGTGAGATGACCTCCCCTCGAAGCCTTCTGCCTGTGCTCAAAGGAGAGGCCCACGTATTTATGCTAAACATCAGCCGCACACCTCTCGTGCCGATTCCTGGCGCTCAATTGGGTACAGCCTCAATCCTAAACTCCGGATCACCGGTTGCGTCTCTGCAACCTGAAGCACCGCCTCAGCACCCTCCAGTGCCGGCGGTCCTACCATGGGAAACATTTAACTTTGGCCCCACCCTCACCGACGCTGAGCTTGCCTCTCTCAAGGCCTTGCTGCTCGAACATCGCAGTTGCTTTCCTCTAAGCGTCGGTGAACTCAGTTGCACTTCCTGGGCCCAACACCGGATCAACACCAAAAACCGCGGGCCCATTCATCACCAACCTCGCCGTGTAGCGACAGCCAAACGGAGAGTCATCCAGCAGCACGTATGCGACATGCTTGACCAGGGAATCATTGCCGCGTCTTGTAGCCCTTGGTCCTCCCCTGTAGTCCTTGTGCGCAAGAAGAATGAAACACTCCGCTTCTGCGTCGATTATCGCAAGGGTAATGCTATTACTCGCCTCGACGTGTACCCTTTTGCCCGCCTCGACGATGCACTTGATCACCTGAAGGGGGCGTTATTTTTCCACCCTAGACCTGCTCTCGGGCTACTGGCGAGCTGTTGGAGCCGGTTCACCCCGATGATGCGGAAAAGACGGCTTTCGTGACTCCCGACGGCCTTTACCAGTTCAACCGTATGCCCTTCGGTCTCTCGAATGCTCCAGCTACCTTTCAGCGCCTCATGGACTGCGTCTTAGGCAATATGAAGAGGACTATGGCGTTGGTCTATCTGGACGACGTAATTGCCTACGCGGCTACGTTTGAAGAACACCCAACGCGACTCAAACTCGTCCTAGAAGCTCTTACCTCTTCTGGGATTCGCTTAAACCCAAAGAAATGTTTCTTCGGTTTTGCAGAGGTGACGCACTTGGGTCACGTTGTGAGCCGGCATGGCATCCCTCCCGACCCTGAAAAACTAAAAGCACTTACGGCTTACGAAGCTCCCACCACAGCCAAGGAGCTCTAAAGTTTCCTTGGATTTTCTTCGTATTTACGTCGTTTAATTCCGGATTTTGCCAAGCGAAGCGCTCCGTTGACCGCCCTGCTGAAGAAGAATGTAGCATGGAGTAGGACGCCGGTCCAACAGCTCGCGTTCCTCGACGTCAAGCACGCCCTCCTCAAGCCTCCCACATTGGTCCACTAACACGAATCGGCCCCCATCGTCCTCCACACGGATGCCAGCCAAGATGGGCTCTGCGCTGTCCTTCTGCAGGAAGGCGAGTCTGGTGACCTCCAAGTTCTAGCTTATGCCAGCCGCCAGCTTTCCGACGTTGAGCGCCGCCGCCACTCTTCGGAACTCGAGTGCCTCGCCGTTTTCTGGGCCGTCGAGAAGTTCCGTCCCTACCTGTACGGCCGTCATTTTACAATAATAATCATCATCATCATCAGCCTGACTATACCCACTGCAGGGCGAAGGCCTCTCCCATAATTCTCCACTTAGCCCGGTCATTTTACTATAGTCACGGACAATAGCGCTCTCACTTGGCTGCAGTCTGCCAAACACTTAAATGCCAAGATTGCACGCTGGTCACTGATACTTCAAGAGTACAATTTCACCATAGTACATCGGCGCGATTCTGCCCATCAAGATGCCGATTTCCTTTCTCCCCGCCCTTGTCCAGTGACGGCTTTGACGGATTTCAGGACTGCACAAACGCAAGATCCCGACATTGCGGCCGCCGTCCCATCCCTTGGCACCGCCGCCGGCGCAGGTCTCCGTAAACTGCGCCGGGTCTATAGAATTAAAGATGTTCTCTTGTGTCATGTCAGGCGGCAGCTTGGTCGACCACCCGTGTGGTTGACAATGGTGCCAGCAACACTGCGGCCGCAAGTCTTGCGCGGCCTACACGACGCTCCCACAGCTGGTCACCTTGGTCGCGGCAAGAGCTACGCACGAGTGTCGAAGCGCTTTTGGTGGCCTAACATGTCCAGAGACGTCAAGGAAAACGGTGCGTCCTGCCAGAAGTGCCGGAAATCGTCCACACGAATAACCAAGCCACCCCCGCAGGCTTTTTCGCCGCCGAGTTCACCTTTCAACTGGTTGGACTGAATCATTTGGGCCCATTCCCGAAGACGCCCGCCGGAAACAGGTATATTCTGGTTGCGATCGACTACTTTTCCAAATGGGTCGAAGCACTGCCCGTTCCAGACACCTATTCCGCTCATGCCGTTCTGTTTGTAGAACAGCATCTCGTTCTTCGGCATAGTGTGCCCCGACGCCTCATCACGGATCGTGGGAGCTGCTTTATGTCACATGAATTTGAGCGAGCTCTCCGCTCTTCGGTATTGCGCATTCCACTACATCCGTCAATCATCCCCAGTGCAATGGCTTCGTAGAGCGCGTCAAGCGCACCCTCACGGATATACTCGCCTCCTACGTGGCTCCGTCCCATAGAAACTGGGATCGTTTTGTTTATGCGGTAGCTTTTGCACTCAACACTGCGAGGAAAGAAACAACGCATGTCACGCCGTTCTCAGTCGTCTATGGCAGAACACCCTCCATCCCACTCGACGCGCAGTTGTGCCTTCCCCATCAGACTGCGTCACCAGCCGACTCCGCCCAACGACTTCGTTCGACGCTCAGCGCAACCTTCTCACGGCTCATGCGCGTGTGCAAGTGGCCAATGCGGCAGCACCACCACTTGTGACTTGGTCCTCGTTCGCCGCACCATCCGCGCGACTGGCCGTGCCCTGAAGCTCATGCCCCGATACCGCGGCCATTACCGTGTCGTGGAACGGCTCGGCCCCGTGACATACCGCCTCGAAGACCTCCCCGAGCATGGAACATGTGGTGTGCACCACATTTTCCCGGAGCATGTGTCAAACATGAAGCGATATGTCAAGGGCACCAGCATTGACTCCGGCAAGTGGTGTTTGTCTGGTGTCCTCCGTTCTTCTGTGTCTATTTCTAGGCGGGCACAGCGTCCCGCAACAATATATATATATATATATATATATATATATATGTATATTATATATGTATATATATATATATATATATATATATATATATATATATATATATATATATATATATATATATATATATATATATATATATATATATATATATATATATATATATATATATATAATATACATATATAATATACATATATTCCAATACTTTCTCATATGGTTCATCTGCACCCTGATCTCGCAATGCCTACATGACTTCTGCGGTTTGGATCGAGTTAAATGCTTTCTCGTACTGAAAGAATGCTATGTATGCTGTCTGGTTACATTCCGAGCACTTTTCTGTTACCTGGTTGATAGTGCGGATGTGAGCTATAGTACAGAACCTTTTCCGAAAAACTGCTTGATTATTTTGTTGATTAAATTAATTATAAGGTTGTTCTGATGCTATAAGCGATTACCTTAGTAAACACCTTGTACGTAACGAATAGTAAGCTGATTGGTGAGTAATTTTGAAGTCCTTAGCGTCATATTTCAAGTTAGCTATGATGTTGTCAGCTTTCATCCATGATTCCGGTACTTTCGATGTCATCAAGCATTGCTTATAAAGGGTGGCCAGATATTCGAGCACGATACTCTCTCAGTCCTTCAACAAATCTATGTTTACCTGAACGTCCCAAGCTGCTTACCCTCTTTTCATTGCTTCTAATGCCTTCTTAAGCTAGTCTTTCGTTACTGGCGGAAAGTGTGCTTCATCTTCTCTACAGCCAATTTCATTTTTGTCCTGACTACTTTGGCTATTGTAGACGACCGTATAAAACTCCTCGGCGTCCTTAATTATCTTGTCCATATTAGTAATTGCATTGCCCGCCTTGGCTTCCTCAGTGCATACATCTGATTTTGTCTATGCGTGATTTTCTCATTACCGCTTTCAGGCTACAGCCTTCACTAAGAGCATACTTAAATTTCCCCTCGGTACACTTCCTTATGTCGGCCTCCTTGCGCTTATTGGCTAGCTTTGATATATCTGCCAATTCCATCTGGTCTGCTGGGTTCGACGCTGTCAATATTCGCGTTTTTTTATCAAATATTTGTTTTCTGAGAAAGTTTACCCATATCCTCTCTAACCACTCTACCGCGCTGTTCTGCCGCACCTTCAGTAATATCTCCGAAATTATAAATTGCTTCTAGGGTACTGTCAGCTTCCTCGGTTAGCACAGAACATCTATGCTGCAGCGAGAGGCTGAATTTTTCATCTTTTGTCCTTACGGCTAATTCTTTGTTGGACTTCTTCCTCTCTAGTCTGTGCCATTCCCTCTTTAAATCCAAAATAATTCTAGACCTTACCATTTTATCTTCACTGTATCAATCCTTTTCCCTTACCTCTACATCCTGCACAATCCTGCTCTTACTTGACATCCAGGGTTGGAATAGAGTATAAAGTCAATTTAATTCTTAGTCTTCACACTAGTGATTTGCCATGTCCACTTCCGGTTCTTCCGTTTTCTGAAGGAAGTATTCATGATTCGAGGGTTATTTCGTTCAGCAAACTCAACAGCTCCCGCCTAGTATTACTTAACCCAATGATATAGCAGCCCATTGATTGGTCTCCACATTGCCTTCTGCCTACTTTGGCATTGAAGTCGCTCATCAGGATAGTACAGTTTGTTTTCAGTTTCGCCATTGCAAATTCTACATCTTCGTAGAAGTTTTCCACTGCCTGGTCGCCATGACTACATGTAGGCGGGTTTGTTTGCACAACCTTCAGCTTATGCCACTCATTAGACTTAATTACGATGCCTGCTAGCCTCTCAGTAATGCTACATCCTTTATCTATATTACCAGGTATATCCTTATTGACAAGGAAACCGTCTTATAGTTCTTATCGCTCTAGGTAAACCTCGATACCACAGTGCCTGCCTGTCCTTCAGTGAGTATATGCCTCATTCGACCTCTTATCATCACTAAACCCTTTGATACCCCATTGAATACCCTCTAGCTCCGCTAACTGCTGTGCTAAACTAGCCTCACAAGCTTAGGTTGTAGCAATAAACGCTGGCAGGTTAAGTTTTCAATGGCAGCCTTTCCGGAGCCAGAAAGTCTCAGCACCCCACGCTCTCTCACAGTTGCTCCGCAGCAGCTGGTGACTGAGAGCCGAGGTTTTATAAAACTGTCTATGGGAGGTTGGGGCCAATTACTGCTCTAGAGGGGCCAACGACTGTTCTGGTTAGGGAGTGCTTTACCGGGGGGGTTCAGTGACATCAGGTTGCAGCCAAAATCTGTTTAGGCAATTCAATCAACACGCGGATGTTTTTTTTAAAATCCGGTGAGGAATCCGCGGAACCGGCATTCGAACCACAGTCCTATTGCATGCCAGGTAGATGTTGTATATCAACACCACCACTGCTCTGCTCCACGCTACCGCTGTTCTCTATTTAGAAATACATACAATTATTTGCTTTTAGATCAGTGCGACTGCACTGGACATAAGCTATTCAGTGTATAACACATGTGGTTATCATTCGCGACATAAGCTGCACAGCCTATATATCCTCCACATATACCCTGCGCACACGTTTTCACTTGGGTTTGATTTTTCAATACAAGTACGCGCATCGAGTATTCCAGTGTAGAAACTAACTTAACTGCCATCACAAGAATAGCTTAATGTCTCGATAATATTCAGCATACTTCCGTAGAACATCAAGGATGTAAAATGTCATAAGTTAGAAAAATCAGATTTTAGCACAGAAAAATGAATTCACGATTTGAAGTGCAACTGCAGACGAGAAAACCACAAATTGGTTAATCAAGATTCTAGATAGATGCTTTGCATGGTAATACACACAAAAAGGAGGAACAAATTTGGAGATTGAGAAGCTGTCTTGAGAGGTGTTAATGCCAATGCATTAAATTTTGTTCCAATATTGAGTTGGCATTGCCTTTCCCTCCGATACTTTGCTACATAGGGCGCAATAAATTAAATTCAATATAATGAATAACACCTCAGCATAGCTCCTCAAATGATCTTCAGCCGCGCTTCCCGACACTGCAAGTCGAAGGTAACTCATGATACTATGCGGTAGAGCCTTTTCTCGCATTTGTGTAGCACAGCGGCACACAGCAGCTGCGCGGCATCGAATCGCACACGTGACCTTGCTGCCTACGCGCACACAGCAAAAAGCACAGCACAAAAAACGAACGCTTCCTGTCATGATGCAAACGTGCTCACACACACACATAATAAAGCTTGCGTTTGCTACGCAGACATGTGGCGAAAGCGTCCAGAGAGAAAGCAAACTGCTCCTCCATAGCCCGCTATCCCGGCGGCAACAGTGGCACCGAACAGTGGCACCCTTAGCAGAAACAGCATGCGCAGCTGTAAATTTCTCAATGACGCGCTTACCCATTGCCGGAAATGCGACGCAGCAGATCGCACCTAGTGTGCTTTATTCGAGCGGCCGTGACACATTCCATGAATGGCACGCGTCAGCCATGTAAATGCTACTCATCATGTGGCGTCGATATTGCGAGCATTATGAACGAAAATTTGGCCGCATGGTTCCGGCAGGTGGTAGGTTGAAGGTAAAATAGCCGTGCACTTACTGTGCCTCAGCTTATGTGAAATCAGGTGGCCGCGTTTAGTGGAGCTGACAACTCAGGCTTCGATTGTCAATCTGGAGGGGGGGGGGGTGATAACAAAATCCACCCTCCAGGATCCTTGCGCTTCGAGTACTTCCGTACGGCTTCTTGAAAGTGATACTTTATATATATATATATATAACGTTATGTCTATCTTTGTGTAATGTATTATCCTACAGCTCTATGCCATTGAGAACGTGTGTAATAATAGACACAGAAATCAAAATATTACTGGTTGAACGAGCGACATAGTGCATATAGTAGGCGAACAATTGCTGCAAGGGGCTCCTACGCACTGCAGCAATTAACACTCTCAGGTCATATTCTAGAAGGTGGAGTTTACGCGTCTCCAATTGCTTTTTCTAGGTCATCGACATGAACACCTGAGATGTTCTGGGGACAATGAAAGCAGGCGAAGTTCTGGTACATTCTCCCGGAATCATGAAAGGATACTACAACATGCCGGCAGAAACAGCAGCCTGTTTGGACTCGCAAGGCTGGTTCCACACAGGTATGCAGCGTCAGCTGCGCGACACACACTACAAAATTTTGGCGTCGCTTACGGTGTTCTGCATTCGCTGACATTGTGCTGATAATGTGACGAGTAATCATGTTTTTTTTTTTTTTCACTAAGACATTGCCTCGGATTCTCAAGTGAATGCGCCGAAGTTTACGGCAAGTTTAACTAAAAATGCGGAAGAGAAAAGATATTTGAGCAACCAAGCAATTTACAAAAATATATTACGGCGAATTACGAAAACACACAGCACGACTCCAGACGTAAATGTTTTTTGAGTTCTGTGATATATGTAACACATGAAACTCGCCCAACACTTAGAATTTGAATAATGAGTAGGTGAAAAGATAAGTGATTTTTCAAGCATGCATATAACAAAGGCTGCTCGTTTCTGACCGCACTAATAATAAAGAGACCAAATTGGACGCCTTTCTTTTTATCGCTGGTTTAGCATGAAATAAAAGAGAGCCAACAATAATAGGCACCTCTTCAATAATTTGAAATTTGATTTAGCATTTCATACTGGACAGTATAAGTTTAATATCCGAACAAAATATACTCCTTTGGCGCTTGTTCGATTACTACAGATTGTTGCCTCCCGTGAACTAAATTACGCTACTCATGACGCACTCTACAAACTATTTCGCAAAAATGCTTGTCAAGCTCGCCAGAGGCTTCTATATTTATAAAATTGTTGCAGTTGGCACTTTAATCGGCAGTATATCCGGTCCTACTGGGTATTCCACACCGCAATTTTACTGCGTATGTTCGGTATTTTTCACTCTCATATTGAAGTCTCGCCGTTTTGTAAAGGCTCAACTTTGCCATATATCTGCGAAATAGTTTCACACCTTTTAAATAATCTTGCGATAACGTTTAGTTCAATTTCTAATTCCCTTCAGGGGAACTATACGTCTATCCATATATTCTGGCACGCACTCTACTAATGCCCATGCTTAGCCTGCCTAATGCATTGCTTTTGTACACTCTTTCAGAGTCCGAGGTGCGCCCCTATATCGCCATTATTACTTTCAATGAGCAACTGCTGTATGATACAATTACGCAATAAATAGGATGAAGGGATACAATTACCACAAACCTTTCCAAAATGAAAATATTCGTGGAACGACTTTTGACAGTTCTGCTAGAAAGAATCACCTTAAATATGAAGTAAAACTTGGTAGAGGACTGCGGCGTAATTCGACTCTGGGGGTGTCCTTCGCAGTTCGCAAGAACCTCAGCTCGTAAATGTTTAGTACGTGGAAAGCAGTTATAGAGGGTTCAATTAGATCGGAATTATTAGATTTGCGTCCATATCTCGGAACGTAAGTTGCTTAAGCGAGAGAATTCAAAGGCAAGCTTACTTTGACGAATTTTGTAGAAAGCAGATGCTTTCTCGGGCGCTGGATCTAAGAAGCGCTAACTGATGGGATAAGATTATGGGCCAAAAAAATAAAGCGGTGCGAAATTGTGCTGACGTATAGATAACACACAATAGTTATGATATGGTAAACATGATGCCAATATGGCAGCCGGCCTGTAGTTAGTATCTCAAAATAACAGCTTGAGGGGCTAGTTGGTACTGCATAATACCCAGAAATGTGGCGCAACAAACAAACAACATTCCACTGACCTGCGGTAAAGTATATATAGGGCAGACTGGAAGATGTATCAATGATAGAATAAGGGAACATGAGAAGTCCATAGAAAATGGGAAGTGGTAAAATTTACCCCTGCACTGTCAGAAGTGCAAGTGTGAGCCATTGTTTAGTAGGATTAATATTTTATGGAAGATTCGGGATAAGATGGTGCGCGAAATTATAGAGGCGTTCTGGATACATAAGAAAGAAGACATATGTATTAGTGAAGCCTCGCTGAGTTTACGTAGAAAAGAATTTGCTTCTATTGATGAATCGTCTTGAGTAATGAGAAGAATCGAGTTTATTATCAGGCCTGTTATTCTTAGAAACCTCTCATATATTGTGGCCTTGTTTGCTTATTGATCCTTCTTTCCCTCAAGTACATGTACTTGTCATTCTCATGTACTTCGTTGCTTCATAGACATGTTGGGCAGGTTAATATTTTCATTACATAGGGACTTCACAAGTGATTTGTTTTGGATGGACGTGTCTTACCGCACATGTGTGGTGGTTGGTTGTTAGTGTGCGACGATGTGACTATGTGGTGGACTTTGTGACTGTCCAGCTTTGATGATGGGTGTGGTACACTGGGACGATTGTGGTATTAGCTGCTGGGCAAAGAAGAGGTGTGTGGAGATGTACGGGAGAGTAGAATTAGTGACTGCCATGAATGACGATGTTTATGCTCTGCGAGGAAGAAAGTGCTACTATCTCCTTGGTAATGAAGAGGATGATGAGAAGATATACTTGGGTGAAGAAGAACAGGAGTGGGGAAAAGGAAGTGTGTCTGCAGATCCATATTACAGTTGGTAGTGTGCGCGTGTGTTGTGTCTCTTCGCATGTGATTGTGTTTGTTGTGCCACATTTCTGGGTATTATGTAGTTAGTATATTCATAACGAAATGCAGCGCAGACCTTCAGGTTTTTTTTACTGGCGTCCGACGAAGTACGGCCACCGCTGACGGATATCAAAACCGCCAGCTCAGTAGAAGTGTGTCATATGCTGTGAATCAATCCCGTGAGTATTTCGCCTGAAAAGCTTGGTAACTTTTCACACGCGACATTGGTTATTACGATGAGGACGGGCGTCTGTATCTGGTCGACCGAGTCAAGTTCACCATCGACTGCTTAGGCAAAAAAGTGAGCCCTTGTGAGCTGGAGGACTGTCTCCTAGAACACCCCGAAGTGGCTGAGGTTGCTGTGCTTGGCGTGCCAAGAGAAGTCGGAAGAGAAGAGGCGGGTGAAGTTCCCGCCGCCATTGTTGTTCCCCGGCCAGATTGCACAAATTTCGAGCACTTGGGTGAAGAACTCAAGGAGCTTATTGCAGGTGTGTGCTTTCAATTAGTAATCTCTCTAAAACGGACTGCCACACGTGAGTGATAATACAAAAGTCTGGATAAAAGCTCTCTCATTCATGCCAATTATCTGCTAGTTTTCGTATGAATTTCACATATCACCAAATAATCAAGATACAGCCAACTAAAAACGTCAACTAGTCTGTAAAATGCGGCATATATCTACTAAAGAAGGCTATATTACGAATTGGGGAGCTGTGCTGAGATCAATGCATGTATCTAAATCTCCTCATGATCTTGCATATTCATGCCCGCATATTTCACATCAATTATAAATTAAGATTTCACACTTCGGTACATATAGTCGCTCTAGCTCCTGGTGTCTAGAAAGCAAACATTTATTTGTCGATGTGGTCGGCCTGGAGGTTTAAAACGGCATTTCATGCAGCTCTAAAAGTAAAAGCATTTGATTTCTTTCTTGGGCCTCCTTTCAACTTGCCATTGCCGAAAGCAATTTTTCGTGTTGAGGCTTCCACCGGAAGCTCGCGAATGATAGCAAAATCTAGTTCAAAACATTTGCGGATAAACTACTTTGCGCACCAGATATAAATATATTTAATGCAATAAAAACATTCTGCATGCATATATAGGAACCTCCAAATATTTATCTTTCCCTAGCTTAACGCCGTTAACACGAAAAAAAATCGTGATGGTTTGAGTTTAGTTTACTAATCACATTGCCGCAGTAGTTATTGCAAATGCTGTCGCAGATTCCATAAAATACTAAGAAGCCGTTCAAAATACTTCCGTGCTTAAAGAACGGTAATGTGGCCACAAAGGAATTTTGAGGACGGAAAGAAGTATTTTTTCTGAATGCAGCTGCTACTGTTATCGTGACGTTATTCAAGTAACCTACCTAAAATTTTTTATCCGTTACGTTTTCTTTGAAATAAAACTTTATTCCTCAAAATTATATTTGAATGTTTATTTTAATCGAGAAATTATCCTGTATATTCAGCACCGGTAAGCGTTACTGCGGTTTGATCTCCAGGGCAGTGGAGGCCGCTGCCGGAGCTACAGAGGCACAGAACCCGCACTTCCCATTCGTATAGTGATGGTGTGAGTTTGGACGTTCTGCTCTATAAGGCATTGTTTGAGAAAATAGATATCCAGCCGCTGCCCGTGGGAAGCGCCAAGGCAAACCGAGGGGTTACTGAAGAGGCCAAAAAAACTTAGCTGACGTTTAGCTTTCGGGAAACCTGATGAAAGAGGAAGCTTACGTTATTGGGGACACTTAAGCTAAGCTTTGAAGGGCAGGGATCATAAGCTCTGAGCCCCCATATAAAGTCCCGCTTCAGCCTAGCCTTATGGACGTATTTGCATCTCCTAGGTGTACACGAATGCAAAAGGTTCTGGCAGGCTGATTCTGTCATCACCTTCCCATAGGAAAGCAGCGACCGAGTTGCCAGCTCCTGCCCAACCTAATTCAAGCAATCCTAGGGTAAGTTAGTGCTCAGACATGTCAGCTCCCAGCTGCGGCTGCCCGCGCCATGCTCTAAGGTTTGAACTTCAAGGTGCTCATGGGCAAGCCGACACTGATGCTTAAAGCTGGAGCTAGCTGGCGTGGTGAAGCTTCCACTTCAAAAGGTCACTACGGCATTGCCTCAGCACTCAGCTACCGGAATCGCTATCAAATTCATGTGCATATTCTAGCCCGAGCATCATCAACATGGCCGATGCCCCAAGTAGCACAGTAGAGTTTGTAATGGCGATACCCGAACCTGCACAGCAGGAAGGAAGTGAATCTCGAAGATTAGATAACAAAACAAGTGAGAAGCGTTTTTTGTGCTTGTGTGGTATATATCATCAAAATAAAGTCTTGTGTTTGTTTACTCTGAAATTTGACGTCGAGGAAGAACGTCATGGCTTTCCAACTGGCATGTATTTCATCAACTGCGCAACAAGTGCTTCCAGAATTGACATCTCACTGCCTTAACCCTCAGCTGAGGTTGTTGTAGCCTCAGAGTCACCAAAGTAATTAAAAAAAATCGAACGCATGAGGTTCTTTTGAAAGCTTGACGCTTTGTAATGGAGCACTGGTGTTCCCTAACGTTTAATCATTCTCACTGTCAACTCTGCACCCTGGACATCCGCTATGGAGCTGCTGGTCGGCTCCCTTAGTCTCGGCAGCCTCATACATTGCAGTGATGAGAAACAGAGAAAAGCTAATGCAGGGCGATGGTGCAGGTGTTAACCTTACAAAATTTATTTCCAGTTTGAAATAAAAAAGCTGAGAATGAAGGTGCGCAACTAAGTTCCATTTATTAGATGTACGCCAAGTAAATTCCCCATTATTTTTTAGGACTACCACACCCAGCTACTGACAGTAAGTGTATCGCAAAAAGAAATTTCCCAAAAAGACATGAATTTTCTACTGAAATGGATTACACTGCCTTTCCTGCGAGACAGTTTCATCAACTTCCAAATTCGAGAACATATTTTGAATCAGTATATAGAGGTCAACAATATTTACGAAATTGAGCCTATCATCCTGTTTTAGTATTATTCGCTGTTTTTGTGAGAAATAAAACTAATTGGCTTCAAGCCATTATACTGAAAACAGCGATATATATTTACTGAGAAAGTCAACCATGCATTCAAATGTTCTGCAAAATTTCTTTAGACTCTGTTTTGTTATTTTCCCCTAAACAGCACCACATAACAAAAACAATATTTTTAACAGTAGCCTGTCTGCGAGAGTGCTCACCGCACTAGTACCACGTACTTTAATTTTCATCAAAGGAATGAGATACCCGAATGCACATTTTGGGTAAATTGGAGCAGAATGTGAAAGCGCTGAAGTGGTGTGCGTAATCGAGACTTCTCCTCGCAGCTGCAAATAATAAATGTGCACAGAGGGAAGATTTGGCAGTGCATGAGCGCCCCATTTTTTGCCCTCTTTTTTAATATGTACGATGTAGCGTAACTGTCCGGAAGTTTTTACGCAAAAGTCCTCTCTTTTCGATATCAATAATAATGCGTTATCTCGTCGCCGTTTTTTTTTTTTTTTCAAAAATTTCAATGCAGATTCAACGTTTTCTGCGAATAATGGCATCGCAAAAGATATACTGCATCATCCACTTGGTGTGCTTTTTTGAACGGATGACGTTTAGGGTTCATTTAAGGCTGAGCGCCCTCATGGCTCATATCCACCAAAATTCGCAAACTGTGGATAGGGAACGGCATACTGTCCCCAAAACGAGTAATTATAGAATAAAAATTCAATTTCAGCTCAGCATCACGGTACGACTTACTGTCAACCGGGGTTCGCCAATAACGTACATTATTAGAAGGGTCGCTCGAGCTGTTTTCATTTTAATGTCATTTTTTTTATGCTGCGGATGCCACGTTCTGGATATACGATACACAACAACAAAAATGAATTGTACAGGCTAAAGAATTGACTAAACTTCCAATTATTTTCCTTTTTTGCTTTCCCTGCACAGCACGACTCTCTCCATGGAAGCATCTTGGAGGGGTCTACATATCGGATGCCATCCCGAAAACCGATACAGGGAAGATTCGACGACGGGAGTTGCCGAAATTTATCCTTTCGCTCCCCAGAATCGACTGCAGGATTTTGCTGCCATGACAGCGACAGAGATTCAGAAACTGCAATATAGAGGACTTTGTTATTGGCTTTTGACTCCAATTTATAATAAAATGGTATTGAGGGGGCGTTGAAATGCTCTTATTTTTAAAGCCTCAACGGCCCTGATTGTGACCAAATAAACAAATGAAGAGGTACTGATCGAGGAGGGCTTTCACTTTACTCGACGTCCGTCAACGTTTTTCTTTAATGCAGTGATGTGGCGGTTATAGTCAGTGTAGATGCGGGGCCACAGTGCAATACTTCGTATGAAACAACATCTCTTATCATGTTGAAACTAGGCCCAGGTACAATTAACATATACAATAGATGTCACAGACGCAATAGTGTCAGTAGCTGTGGTCGTCCAGAGGGTTAAAAACTTTTCCTGGAAAAAAATTCAGTCTTCAATTTCAGAAGAGTAAAGAGGGACCGGGCGTATACCAAACCTTTTTTGTTTGAAATTTTTTGCGCTACTGCTGGGCATTAGCTGGTACACTGACTAACGCCATGTAAGCAGAGGTAGAAATGCGGTTGGTTGACTTCTCATCAGAATAAACAGAAATGTTTGTGTCGAGGCAAATGAACAAGATTAGTACACATCATTTCTGGCCTATACTCTAACCCTGAGAGAATTTAGGAGTGATATGGGACTTTGTTGTTGGGCGCCTAAAAGCCATATGCCTTTTAAACAGCCGCCTCCGTCTAATGCCATCATTGTAGGGACACCTGTCGAAGAGTTTTTCTCCAATGTTAAAATAACAGGGCCAAACATATAGGTCAGACCCGATTTGATCTGTGTTGGTTTATAGGGCACGCCGTACGTTGACCTGAGTTTTTTTACTGGTAAACCTATGGTAGACATACAAAATTCCTAGAGCACTGCAATATCTGCAGTGGAGAAATGCAAGCCAGAGCGTTGCTGCTGCACACGGCACATCGCGCTCCCCTAGACGAACACAACCAGCATTCTGTTGAAAGCATGAAAATTCACCGGCCTTCTGTAGCTGGTTTACAGGAAAGGAAGGGTGCAGTATCTCCCGTTGGCTACTATCCCGCTACTAGTATCATCCTCGTAGACAAGTAGAATTATGATGTGAGATTCGCAATCTCAGGCGTGGCGCAGATGGTTACTAGATCCAGCAGCCGACCCTAGTGATGGATGTTCGACTGCCGATAGATAAGAATTTGTTTTAGTGATGACGTCGTCAGGATAATTCACAAATGGAATCCCGTGGAATCTCGCGGCACTTCGTGCACGCACAGACAAACACGCTGACGAGTCATGAGCAATAAAAGGCTTTCTCCTTAAAATCGTAATCCCCGCCGCGGTGGTACATCAATTGGACTCCCGACTACTATGCCTAAGTTCCCGAGTTCGATCTCGACCGCCGGCAGCTGAGTTTCGATGGAGACGAAACAGAGGCATCAGTCTGATGTGCAATGTCAGCGTTGTTGTTATTGTTGTTTTGGCTGTAGGAAGAAGGAAAAGCAAACGCACGGGCTTGCTACTAGCTCCGTAGCTGAGCCGCCTCCGCTGATTGATTGATTGATTTATAGAAAGGGAAAGGCGCGGTAAATTTCTCACTTTTTTTTTTCTGTGGACACATCAACCGCATCGTTAGGGAAGGGTAGAAGGTGGGAGAGAAAGGGGAAAGAGAGAAAGAGGAGCCCTAGTGGAGGGCTACAGAGTAATTTCGACCACGGGGATCTTTAGCGGGCGCTGACATCGCACAGCACACGACGCCTCTTCGTTTCGCCTCCATCGAAACGCAGCCGCCAAGGACGGGTTTCAACCCGGGTACTCCGGCACAGTAGTCGGACTTCTTACCACTACACCAGCCCGGCGGGGCAGCCACCTCCGCTGCTTCGTGCAGACAGAAGAAAAAATAAAGAAGAAAGGAAATGAAGAGGGAGAAAAAGACGTGCGCCACAACAGCCGTCGTCCACCACCGAAACGGTGGCGGGTGCAATGACGGCCTGCAACAGAACAATTTTGTGGCAGGCTAGCCCCCACCGCAACCGGCAGTGGCCTACCTGTCCCAGCCCCATCAGGGGAGTACTTGATGTCAGCGCGCGTTAAAGATTCCTAGGTTGTCGAAATCACTATAGTAGCCCTCCACTAGGGCTACTCTTAACTCTGCCTACTTTCACTCCCACCTTCCTCCATTCGTGTACGGCACGAGCTAGGTGTACACAGAACAAGTGGGACAGATACAGCGCCTTTCCTTTCCTGTGAACTAATTGCTATTAAAATGTCAACGTGGCTCTGCGCGCACTAGCCATGATGATGATGATGATGGTGGTGGTGACTATGCCCTTTGTAGCGGGTGCCACTACCTCGTCGCGTAGCGGAGCTAAAAAAATGGCACCAGTGTACAGCGCCCTCGCCTAGCATCTTCACGTAATCTGAGCGAGCCGGCCGACTCTATCTGCTGTCTTGCTAGCGTCTGCTCCGCCTGCACGTGAAACTCGCACGCTTTTTTGCTTTTGCTGCGGGCAGCTGTCAATGATCTACTTGGTGCGCGCTCACGTGCTTTAGAAAATTGGTGTTCCGAGCTTACCTTGTCAGCCGATTTTGTAGCGAGAGCTACTTCGGCCATAGATTCGCCGTTTCGCGAGCCTCCAACAGGTGCAGTTCTGCGCATGCGCGAGGAACCGAGTGGCGTCACAGCATAGCAGGCGCGCTCCTCGACGCCGCTCCGCCCGCTTCGCTTCACCAGCTATGCGCATGCGCGAAGAGCCGAGTGACGTCATCGCGTTGCACGCTATTGCGCATGCGCAAGGAGGCTGCGTTGCTGTATAGTGATACAGACGCGATATAGACCGTTTACAGCGAGTAGTTCAACTCTTTTGCAACAGGTGGCGCCACTAGGACGGCCGTCATTGTTGGCCTTCGGAACGCACCGGCGCGGAGTGCGGACTGCTGTTATGCATCTTGCGTAAGAATGCTGGCTGACATTTAAACAGCGCTGCTTTGATGCAGGTGTCATTTGTATAGTCGAAGTATTCTGCGAGGAAGTAGAGCTTATGACCCTGTTGTTTGCTGGCGGAAGAACAGACGATGCTTTCTACATAAGGTGCACATCATGGCCTAAGCCAGTTTTTTTCGGAGGTGTGCCACCAGTTCATGTCCCTTTCTGGGACAAGAAAGCGCCTTTGAATTGTAGAGAAAGGCTATATACACATCACGCACCAGCTAATTTTAGCACCGGCAGTAGCCATGGGAATGCGAGAACGACCCTGACGTTTTCTGAGGAATTGTATATTGCGTCTTTGCACTGCTGACGCGTTATTTTCGCAGGACGTTACGAGGTACCTTGACGTTGCTATTAATGTCTGTGCAGTTATAAGAATTGATTGTGTAGAGAAGGAAAGTCAGTGTGGGCATGTCAGTGAATCTGCTTATTTAATTAGGTACTGTTCCCAAGGATATGCGGGATCGAATATCGGCCTCGGCGGCTACTTTTCGATGCAGCCGAAAACCCAGGAGTCCGTGTGCTTTGCGATATCAGTGCACATTAAAGAACCCCAAGAGTGGGGGAATCTCCGTGGTCCTCCACTCACAGCTTGAGTCGCTTTGGAGCGTTGAACCTCACAAACAATGCCAAACTGTAATTAGCCAAGCACTGCTGCAATACATGTAATGACTGCTGCTTTTATAAAACTAATGCACAGGCCAATGATGAAATTTACCATGATCAGATTTTTTATATGCCCGCTTGTTTGGGCTGCCTACTGTGGGTTTTGAATTCCGGTGAAGTTTCAGTCACCTTCGCCCGAGCGCAGGTGAACGCCGCTGAGCGCCTGATGCGGCCTTCAAGCAGCGTAATAGTCTTTTGAAGCAAGGACGTTTACAGGAGGTGAAATTATACCTTATCAATTGTCGGGGATTACACGTGCGTCGATATTGAGCAGTTAATATTGTGCACAATGTTAAAGGAACATTCATAATGCGTCTCAGCCAGCACGGTCTTGACATGCGTTCGCCCTGTGCGCAAGAAAATAAAGAGAAACGTTTGAGGGGTAAATTAGTTTGTAATCTATTCAGTTTTACAGAAAATCCCGTTTTCCACAAAGAGCGCTGGAGAGAAAATTGATAAAAAAAAAATTACCAACGATTACGTTACTTCCTAATGCGAAATTTGAGCGCAGCAAATAAGCTGTTTCACCTTTTCGATAGATTGAGGCAAAGAAATCGAGAAACACATGTATGCGCTATCACATAATTTTTTCGTCCCGCTCATGGCTCAGAAAGAACTGGCAGATAATTTCGCAGTGGCGAACGGCAGCGGCAATTTCGGCTCGGGCGGTGCGCATATACAGATCCGCCGCCACCGATCTGGCTCTCTGATTGCCACCGCACAGGGCTTGCATTGGAGGAGGAGCGAAGAAAGGAATTAAGTTCGAGCCGGCGCTTTGATTGATTGATTTATAGGAAGGGAAAGGCGCGGTAACTGTCTCACTTGTTTTCTGTGGACACCTCAACCGTGCTATAAGGGAAGGGAGGAAGATGGGAGTGAAAGGGGATAGAGAGAAAGAGGAGCCGTAGTGGAGGGCTACGGAGTAATTTCGACCACCTGGGGATCTTTAAAGTGCGCTGACATCGCACAGCACACGACGCCTCTTCGTTTCGCCTCCATCGAAACGCAGCCACCGAGGTCGGGTTCGAACCCGGGTACTCCGGCACAGTAGTCGGGCGTCTTACCACTGCTGACAACCGAAGACTCGCAGGAAGAGGGGGGGGGGGGGGCGGTGTGTACACCCAGCGGCAAACGATGGGGGCAGAAGCGCGCGCAGCAAGCGGACAACGCGATAAAGGGAGGAGGGAAGAGATAGCAGCGACTGACATGCTGCTGACGCCGATAGCGAGTCAACCCCAGCTGCGGAGTTGGTTTCAGGGACAACGCCGCCGATGCCGACGCAAACAATATGATACCCTCGCTTCCGCAGCGCCAAGAACCAGGTCTAGCCGTGGGAATGTGGTCACGTATTCGTCCACATGCCATATATATAATCTAAATGAGTTTATGAAAAGCCAGAAGCACTGCTTTTATTGTGCCAGTGTTAGTATACCGCTACGGATATAAACATAGCTCCAGGAAGTCAGCTCTATAAACGCTGGGACATTTTTAAGTCTGTACTCGTTTTGGAAACAAATGGAAAGAAAGTTTCGCAATGATTTCATAGCACTCAAAACATGTAACTCTACGATCAGCAGCGGACTTTATTTTTGGCTCTAGAATTTATTTCAGCTCAATAAATACGTAAAATGTATCGAGTATGAAAGTATTTATTAAAAAAATACTCTCGAGAGGCACTTGTAGCTGGACGAGAAAGATACGCTGGGCAGTTTGGAAGTATGCTTGGTACTGCGTCAAGTCGAAGTCGTACTAGTTTCAGCTTAGCTTCAATCACTTTTCCTGTCTTCGCATCCACGTAACGTGTTTTGTCGACCCTGTCCGCAGGCTTAAAGGGACGCTCGCAGGCCTAGGATGTGAAATCACTCGTTAGAAGGATGCAATACCTGAAGGTAAAAAAAAAAACAGCAGCCCTACCTTTTAAGGTTCTAATGATCGCAATTTAGTTTAAAGTCCACGCGCACTAAACATTAGTAATACTGTGTCTCTAAGTCACATTCACGTAGTATAAAATAAGGTTCGCACCATAGCTATGGAAACTTTCTTTTTAAGGCGGAAGCCTTTAACGACTCATACTGTCGTGGACAAAGTGTGTCCCGCTTTTGCGGCAGCTGTCACTTGGCGTTCCTCGCTGTGCGTTCAAGTGTGGAATTCAGATGCAGGAACGCTAGACACCATGAGACTTCTGGAGGGAAGGCGCAGTATCCGTCGCATTTTCTCCGACAAGTGTGCGTCTGGATGTTACGCCATCGCGATCCTGTCGCGTGGCGTTCCTTGGCGCGCATTCAAGTGTGGGATATCAGATGTCAGGAACGCTAGACAAGATGAGATTTCTCGGGCTTACGCATTCCACTACTTTACTCGCTAAAGTCCCTTGTTATTTTTAAGGTAAGTATCACGTACACATAATTTCGAGTATCTATGTAGCGATGCAAAGAAGTTTTCGATAACAAATAGTAAAGAGGAAGATTTGCTTTACTACCGATCGCTTTCCTGGTGTGAAATCGGCACGATGGATGGCTTTTATCCGCTGAGCCCTTCTCACTGGGTCCGATGGGAAAGTGAAGACTCTCACTGTATCCCCACCTTCATAGTTTCCGCGGCACCGCGGTACACAGCAATGTCTAGGCATCCTCAAAACGTGCACACTTGATGAAAACACTGCAGCATCAGCGCAGACCTGTCACCGGCACTCATCCAGTGCTTATTTCTAAAAAAAAATCTGCAAAACTTTTCCGACACACGTTGCACAAAGGCGAAATCTCGCACTGCAGTTGGAGCATGAACAACACCACCTAGACTAATCACTCGCGCCCCTCGCACCCGCCTCCCGGATGTGCGCCGAGACGGGAGACGACGAAAGAGCTCCGTCGTGGTGTGATGACGTAGGCGCGAGGAGGAGGAGGATATGAAGAGGACTTAGTTAGTCTAGGTTGATACGATGCACCGTGCAGCTGAGTACCAGTGCGCCGGAAGCCGTGAGACCAGAAGGCCAGAAGGCCGGCGATGGCGGAAGGGTCACATGATCAAATATGGCAGCGCCCATCCTCTCGCGCTGCAAAGGGTCTATATAGCCGCTTGCTTTAGAGAAGGAGTCGGGCCGCTGCCGAGCGGTGCTGGAGGCTGAAGAATTTTAGAGAATCTCAACTCGTCCGGCCCCGAGGTTGCAGCTTGGCAGATGGCCGCCGAGAGCAGGAAGAAGGAACGGCGCAAGGCCAAGTCAGAGGCGCCCCGCCGGGTGCCTGAGTTCCCGGATTCGAACCCGACCACGGCTGCTACGTTTCGATGCCGACGAAACGAAGTGGCGTCCGTGTGCTGTGCGATGTCCGCGCACATTAAAGATTCCCAGGTGGTCGAATTACTCAGAGCCCTCCACAACGGCTCCCATTTCTCTCCACGTTCACTCCCGCAGTCATCCCTTCAATTACGGAGCGGTTCAGGTGTCCACAGAGCAAGTGTGACAGCTACTGCGCCTTTCCCTTCCTGTGAACCAATTATTATTATTACTATGATTAGGTGAGAGCCGGAGCAGAGATTGGAGCGCCTGACCAAGAGACTGCGTCGGAACGCGGAGCGGTGTGCCCTGACTGTGCTGCAAGGTGGTGCGGTGATGGACGACGACGTAAAGGCCAGCTGTGTAACCGATCACGTGATTAGACTCGGTGAAAACTGCACCGCTTGCTACGTATATGTATAACTATAGTATATGCTGGCATAGCCGAGCTATGCCACTGCCGCTTTTCGTTTTCGTTACGGCATGCTTGGATGCAATACAATGTGAAAATACTAAATAAATCTATGAAACTATTCCGTTTCGCTTTTTCGCTTTATACTGCATGTGCTCCTCTTGGTTCTGCACTGTTCGTGTCTTGGTCGCATTCATTTGCTTATTGTATTTTTGCGTTCCCGGGTTGCTTTATTCGCTTTGGGTAGAGAATTCTGACTCGAATGTCGCTGATTTCCTCGCGGCTCATTTTAATTTCGTGGACTAATACTATTAATAACAACCGGTTCACAGGATGGGGAATACACTTATTCTGTCATACGTATTTCTTTGGGCACCTGAGCCACGCCGTAATAAAATTGAGGTGGGAGTGAAAGTGGAAAGAAAGAGGAGCCGGACAGGAGAGGCTGGGATCTTTAACCACCTGTGTATCACTAACGTGCACTGACATCGCATATTCTACCACCTGTGTATCACTAACGTGCACTGACATCGCATATTCTCTGTCGATCGTCGCTTTCATTGCCGCCCCGGTTGGCTGCGTATGATTGCGGAATTACGCAGGCAGCGGTTGCATGCTCCTTATTGCAGTGTTTGCACAAGGCCATGGAACTTTCTAAGGCGTTGTCGTATCTAGAACAGCGTCCGTAACTAGTCGCCCGGCAGGTGGCCCTCATGTAGCCCTCTTCTTGGCACCCTATTTATATCCAGGTACTGCAACATAGTGCCGTGGCCCGCGACATAGCGGAAATTCGGAGGCGCCCACGTCATTGCCAGCTTGACAAGGCGGAAACCCTTGCTGAAGTGGTTCCGTCCCTGAAACGCGCAACCCGTGGCGGCACGCAGTTTTCCACATGGAGCCAGCACTGTAGCCAGGGCATTGTCGGTGACGCATGCAGGCAACCAGAAAACCGTAACGAACACCACTGGCGGCCCCGCCGGGGTGGTGCAGTGGCAAGACGCTCGACTACTGTGCCGGAGTACCCGGGTTCGATCCCGACCTCGGCGGCTGCGTTTCGATGGAGGCGAAACGAAGAGGCGTCCGTGTGCTGTGCGATGTCAGCACACGTTAAAGATCCCAGGTGGTCCAAATTACTCCGTAGCCCTCCACTACGGCTCCTCTTTCTCTCTTTCCACTTTCTCTCCCACCTTCCTCCCTTCCCTTACGGCGCGGTTCAGGTGTCCACAGCAACAAGTGTGACATCTACTGCGCCTTTCCCTTTCTGTGAACCAATCAATCAATCAACACCACTGGCGCAGCGAGCTGCACAAGCGGCATATGATTGCCGACAGACAGAGCTGCGACAAGTTTCATGTTGTGTGCCTTTAAAAACGCTGTGGCAAACTTGGTTCCGCCGAGGTACTGCAGGTATTGCAGTACCCTGCACCGTCGTACGCCTCGACGGCGTCGATGAGATCGTCTGCCGGAGTTGGCTCCGGCAAATGGAATATGAAGTACTCTGCATTTGTAGGCCTAGTGCTCGGTGGCGGCCTGTCCATTGCCCCACGCCAGTAGAGCCAGACAAGGAACGCGGTTCAGGACAGCAGGACTGGTGGGACCGCAGACATCAGAAATCGAGACTTCAGGAGGGGCCTATTTCAGGTGGAAGGGGCCCAGGAGGCCAGGCAGCAGGCGAGACGCCATTACATGACTGGCAGCAGGGCCAAGCAAAACTGGGGAATACTGCGCTACTTGATATACAGAAACAAGTGAAAGACGACACACGAATGAAGCGCGAACTTACAACTGTTTATTTTTTTCGACAAAACACGGACATATATACATATATCATTCTCGTCAAATCATAAACACATCATTCATGCGCGTGATCACGCGCGTTATCACTTAGACCACAACTCCGCATCTGCACAGCTATCATATCTAGCTCCTCTTTTGTCAGCGCCACAGATGATGTACTAACACGTGTATCTTTTTCTGCTGACTCAATCTGTGTAAATACATCTGCTGTGTTAGTACATAATCTGTGGCTCTCACAAAAGAGGAGCTAGATATGATAGGCGACCACCATCCACGACGGGTCGCCTGCGAAGCTCGAGATCGGTAGGGACTTAGTCTGAGTGGTGAGGGATGTGTGGTTTTCGTGAGTTTCGGTTTACGCCTTGTAACCCTATGTTTAGTGCGTTGAACCAGTTACGGCCCAGAAGGTTGTAACCGTTGCCTTCCATGACACGCAGTGGAATAACATAATCCTTTCACTAGGGCCGAAACTACACTTCAGTAGTGTCCACGAGACTGAATTGCTCTCCTGTCCACGTGTGAAGGTTCAAGACTGATTGCATCAGCAGAGGAGGTTTTGTGGGCCAATTACGCTCGTAGGTTTCCTTGCTGATTAGCGAATATGCTGCATCAGAGTCAACCTCAAAATCCAAAACCTTGTCATTGACGCGAAGCGGTAACATGAATTTTGGGGATGCTGGCAAGCTCATGACTGTATTTATGTTCCGTGCTGACCTCATTGGAGAATGGGCCATGCTTGTATTCTGGCTTACAGGCATAAGCTCGACATGATGCGTCTCAGTTTGGCGCCTTTTCTTTATGATGCAAGCTCTTTCGATGTGCCCAATGTTTTTGCAAAAATTACATGCAGCTTTGTGAAATTTGCACTCACTTGGGTCGTGCGAGCCATCGCATCTGTACCAGCCCAAACCCCACGAATACCTAACATTTCACTTGCATATAGAATTCCTGGGCCATCACACACCAGTGGGCGATTGCGTCATCCGAGAAACGCAACACACGAGGAAAGAGTGCAAGACAAGCAAGGCGTATCCCTGTTTTTAGGCAACCGCAATGCTATTTCAAACATCGCTAAACTGCCCACAGATGAACATAATCAGTGCTGGAAGCTAACGCAGGGTGTCTGCTTGCATCCACCGTTGTCGAAGGAGGCGAGCGCAACGGGAATGAGAGAAAGCGCGCGCATCTTCTGTTGCATGGGCAGTCAAGGCGCAGAGGCAGCGTCCAGTAGCACCGCAGATTTTGCATATAAGGGAGGAGCGCGCTCTACAGTCGCGCAGCCAAACTATGCTTGGAACACATCTTCTACTCTACCAGAGAAACTAGTCATGTCATACATCGCCTGCAAGCAAAGGTTGTGGTTCTGTCACCCTGCCTCAACCAGGACTGCCCCTCCCCCCATGCTTGGAGGACAGGGAGGTAATAGAGAAGATGGCTTCAAACCGATTACTGAAAAACAATTTGTATTACGTGGCGGTTTCGCATGACAATCCTTCAGCTGTTTTAAAGATGAAGCAGCTATTCAATGCAAAAGTCTCCCACTGCAATAATACGTTTCCTCTAAAAACGCAGAAATCAAATGCTGTGCCGTCTAATTTCAGTACGGCCTCTTAAGTTCTGTATGGAGTGAAGAAAATGGGAAAATTACTTAGAATAAATAAATACTTTTTGCATGTTACACTTGAGTTTAAGTACAGCAAACTTGTTTGTCAGTTTTGTTTTCTGTTATTTTTGCGAAGAAATTGCGACAACACATCGCTCATTTACACTTTCAAGAAGGTTTAACAATTAATTGCGACGGCTGACGTCCCCTTGTTAATCTGATCTGATTACGAATTCAAATGTGTCACAAGTTACATCCCACGCATGCAAGACCATGAGAATGAAGATTTTTAGGACTGTATTGAAAATGTCGTAACCAGTCTCAGTTCTTCCTTTATTCTAATGGCGAAATCAAAATTCAGAGCAGTGCGCAAGGCATGCCATGTTCTCCACATTCCAGGCAAGCGTGGAAACATCAGAAGCAGACGAAAAAGTGGGGCCTCACATGCCTTGGACATGATTATCAATGCTCGAGGAGTTTCAGCGGGAGAGAAGTGAGGGAGAAGAGTGACACAAAATATAGTAAGTTTTAGAGTAGGGTGTAGCTATCACCTATAGGGATACAGAAATATTGAGGCGAACGTGTGCATGCACAGGCCCTAAAACATAGGTGTTTTGGGAAAACATGCGAAAGTAGTTCGAAATTGCTGAATTTGGCAGCAGCAAACGATGTATAAGGTCAGACAAGATGGTGGCACCCGGCGACCGGTGACCAATCGTTTTCCAACAATTCGTTTCCAACAATTTCCACCAACAATTCGGTTTCGCCGCTCACTTTGTCCTGATTTAGCTGAACCGTAATAGATAAAGAAGCTTTTCGTCGGTGATAATATGTCAGCACAAGAAAAGTAGTGACAGAACACTCCAAATTTCTGAATATACGGTTGGATTTCGACTGTTGGAATGGTTTGCCGGTATGCATTCATAAGGATGACCAGCGCTGCATAGAACCGCACAAGAGAAGCTAGCACTGCTATAAACAGCGCTGCAGGCGTACGTTTAATGGACATACCCGCAAACTGTAAAGCCACAACCCAAATGGCGGCGGTGTTTTAGGGCTAGGCTAGATATTGTTTGATTGCACTGTACTGTAATATTTATTTCTTTACTTTTCACCGTTATGCAGCGATATCACTTAATTTGAGCCGGTAAGACACGCACGGATTAGTTTTCGTGCATATACTGGAAGCAAACTGCACTCGCCCATTTTACAGAGGCACAGAAAACAAACAGCAAAATCATGGATGTTTCGGGTCGCTGTGGATGCATTGTTCAAAAGTAAACAAAGCGACCAAGGTCCTTGATGATTGTATCAAAATGTTGATTATAGAGCGCATGTACAGGGGGGCCTATTCTCGACACGTCCGGCTGCCGTTCGGCGGTAATTTGCTTCTCCGATTGGTTCTAATAATAATTTTCTGTAATAATAATTTTCTAATTTTCTGTGGCTCTGTCAGCGCAGTTGTGTGTGTCCCTAGTCCTTTATCCTCGTCTGCCAGCGCTGTGACACCATAATGTTTAATAGCAACGTGTTTCAAATTTGGGACTCGAAATTTTCAGCTGTCGAAATGGCTTTTTGCGATGACGAAACAATTAGCTGTGGTATAGCATTGGGTTTAACCTAGAGTTACACGACAGCTATCTGCATGGCTACGCTTAGGTTTGACTGGAAAGTAAAAAATAGCTTTTGCACATAGCAGTTTACTCTATTGTTTCAGCTTTATTTTTTTCCAAGGGGACACTTTTGACCACTAAATAGCGATGAGGCGAAAGCCTCTATTACGCGGTGGTCCGAACCACTCCACTAGGCAACCTCTTTCTCTCTGTTTTCACTCCCACCTTCGGAATGACGCGTTAGCATAAGCTATCAGCCAACAAATAAAGCCCCGGGTTAATCGAGCCGTATGAACGTTCTTGCGTGGCCTAGGGATAACGTAAATATAATGGTCGTCGCAGGGTAATTCTGATATCACACTCCCATTGAAAAGAGAGGCCCGAGTTGTAAGCTCCTGCCAAGCGTAATTGCAGGAAGCTCTACTTCCAGTTGTTGTTTGTTCTCCTATAATTTGATGGCACATACCCACACAGGGCTTCAAACTCGGCTTCCCCATTTACAATAACACAGTGGAACTGCAGGGGTTTCCGTGCTCGCTGTAAGCGGGCCAACTTTCGTCTTTACCTCGCAACTTTTGAATGCTTACCAGCCGTGGTAGCCCTCCAAGAGCCAGGGATGGGCGCCGCACTCGCAAGCTATACGACATTCCAACAAGACCCCTCGATTTGTCTTTGTGTCCACAAAAATTATACAGCTAATCTTGTCGACCTCGACCTCCAAATTGTATATTCCTATGTGATGGTGACTCTCCTCCCTCTCCGCAAGCAGGACCCACCACTTCACATTCTCAATGTATACTGTCCTCCTAAACTGCAACACATTTCTTTTTCAGACCTCTTCAGCCGAGCGCTGAGAGTCGCGGTTCGAGGCCCCCTCCTGATTGTAGGCGACTTTAACGCCCCCAGTCGGCTTTGGGGCTACCACTGTGAAGAAAAGCGAGGGCGCAGGTTGGCGGAGCTTGCGTCCACGCTGGGCCTCACTCTTCACACTGACCCCGTCCACCCAACCCGACTTGGTAACTCCGTGACAAGGGACACCTGTCCGGACCTCACCTTTACTTATAACATCCAACATGCAGACTGGGTCAACACCGAGGAAACCCTCGGCAGCGACCACTGCATTATCAATACCACAATCAGAACTCGTCCACTCTCTAAACCCACAACACAAGCCCGTCTCCCAGATTGGACAAAATTCAGACAAAATTTCGACAACACAACATCCATTACAGAGCAAGGGTACACCTCATGGTCCCAGCATTTGGTTTCACACCTTCGCTCCACCGAAACTCAGATTCAGCTTTCAGAGGTTGTATCGGATGTGGAAAACCACCTACTCCACCTCTGGGAAGCTCGGCACTCCCTCGTCCGCCGATGGCGCCGGCAGAAACATAACAGAAACCTTAAAGCTCGAATTGCCGAGCTCACCCAGCGAGCGGCTGAGTATGCGGCCAAGCTCGCCGACTCTAACTGGGTGGATAGGTGCAACACGGCAGTGCGTCAAATGTCCAGCCGAAACACATGGCGCCTCTTTCGCGGCCTCATTGATCCAACTCAGACCCGTAGAGAAACACAAAAACATCTTCAGCGTGTAATCCACACCTTCTCTGGTAATACTACACAACTCGCGCACTACACAACTCGCGTGCAACATACAGGACACCCGTGGGCAGGCGTACTCTTATGCAGGCTCTGAGAACGCTGAGCTTGATCAGCCGTTTAAGCTCCACGACTTACGGGCAGCCTTGGGCAAAATGAAACGTGGTACTGCACCTGGCCGGGACAAAATCACTGTTAAATTACTAGCTAACCTTCCCGACTCAGCTTATACCACTTTATTGGACTACATCAATGCAATATGGCGAGGAGATACGCCACTCCCCATTGATTGGAAAACCGCTGTGGTCACATTCATACCAAAGGCCGGCAAAGCAATAAACACGGACAACCTTCACCCCATCTCTCTTACCTCTTGTGTGGGCAAACTTATGGAGACGATGGTGCGGGACCGGTTGTCTGAGTACCTTGAGACACAACATGTCTTCGCGGACACCATGTACGGATTTCGCCCACACAGATCCACACAGGATGTCTTGCTTCAACTACATCGGGAAGTCCTTGACCCCCTCGAGTGCCCTCATAACGACAGGGTCGTACTCGCCCTGGACCTTAAGGGGGCTTTCGACAATGTAACGCATGATATTATTCTCACTCATTTAAGTCAAACCAACTGTGGCCACCGTGCCTTCCAATATATCCGCCAATTCCTCACAGACCGCCAATCTTACATCCGCATTCAGGATAACGAACACGGCCCCTTCCCCCTTGGTACCAGGGGAACGCCGCAAGGCGCAGTGCTTTCTCCCCTGCTATTCAATTTGGCCATGATGCGCCTGCCGGCCCAGCTGGGTGCTGTCGAGGGCGTGCAGCATGCTCTGTACGCCGACGACATCACCCTGTGGGCTACACAGGGCTCACTTGGAGACATTGAGGCCAGCCTGCAGCAGGCGGCGACTATAGTAGACCGCTATGCTAGCTGCTGCGGCCTTCAATGCTCCCCACAGAAATCGGAATTTGTGCACATCGCCCCTCTCCAAAATGCACTACTAAAATTCAACTTACTCTTCAATCAGGTCCAATTCCAGAAACACAAGAAGTCCGAGTACTGGGACTCTTCATTCACCAACACCGCAAGCCAGACACCACATTGGCTAAACTCCGCAAGGTGGGGGACCAGGTGGGCCGCATGGTCTGCCGGGTTTCCAATAAACGCGGGGGGTTACGAAGCAAGGATGCCTTGCGGCTGGCAAACGCCTTCGTAACCAGTCGAATCCTTTATTCGACTCCATATCTCCACCTGCGGAAGCAAGATGAGGATGCCCTCGAGGTCATTCTCCGCAAAAGCTATAAGCGGGCCCTCGATATTCCGGTGACTACCTCAAACCAGCGCCTCATGGCACTGGGAATGGTGAACACCTTCAGGGAATTGAGGGAAGCGCACCCCACAAATCAATATACGCGTTTGTCGCAGACGCAGTCGGGCCACCGCCTTCTTGCCCGGCTCCACATAAAACATACGACACTTATAGAAGAACGGGCACGCATTCCAGCGCCGTGGAGATGCGCCCTCCGCGTACGCCCTCTTCCCGCCAAAATGGCACGCGAAGACCATGATGGCAGACGCCTGGCGCGGGCGGAAGCCCTGGCACGCCATTATGGTTCTAAACCCGGCGTTTTTTATGTTGACGCCTCTGGCCCGCACCACGGGGGATGGTACACGGCCGCAGTCGTCCACGAGGCGAAAACAGTCAACGGTCTTAGCTTCAGGGCCCGCAACATAACTCATGCGGAGGAGGTCGCCATAGCATTGGCTGCTTCCCACTCTGACTCGAAATATATAATTTCCGACTCGCGAGGGGCCTGTCGGAATGTCGAACAGGGCTGGACCCCTTATCTAGCCTACCGAATACTTCAAAATAGCTCCTACATTGGGGACCCCGCTACCCGATATATTATTTGGGCTCCTGCTCATCAGGGGCTGGCTGGAAACGAGGCTGCCGACGCCGCCGCCCGCGCGCTCTCTATCCGGGAAGCTTCCTCCTCCTCTCCCTCCGACCAGGACGCTGATCCTAATCCGGCTTAAACATTCAAAGATATCGTAAATTACTACCAATCTAGCCACAGCCTTTACCCCCGCCCATGTAAAGGCCTTTCAAAGGCGGATGAGCGCCTCTTACTCCGCCTCTGTACAAACACACTGCTGTGCCCGGCAGCTCTAAAACACTTCGACCCTGCTTTCTCTGGCAGCTGCCCGCACTGTGGGGTGGCGTCTTCGGACATCTACCACATGGTGTGGGCCTGCCCCTGAAATCCGGCTATCCCCCCTCACCCCAACCCAACCCGGGAGGACTGGGAGGCGACCCTGCTCGGCTGCTCCGACCTGAAGGCCCAACGGGCCTTAGTCGGGCGAGCCCGAGCGGCGGCAGACGCCACTGGGGTCCCGAACTAGGGACCTCCACCTAGTGTTTGTGAGGGTTGGCCCCTTCAGGGTCAGCTCACGCATAACCTCCTGTATTTGTCCTATATAAATGTTTTCTACCACACAGGGCTGTTGTTGCTCGGCCGTATCAACTGCGAGCTACCGCCTCCCACTTCTTCCTCTTCTGCTTTCTTCGCTCTTAGGATAGGCACGGACAGGCGCCGGATAGGCATGGCGAAATGCGAGACTGCGGCCAATGTAGCTATCGCTACAATTATGACGTCATCTTGAAACCGGCTTTTTAGCTTGTCCACTTATGATGCCTGAATAGTAAATATAAGTAAGGATGGAGGCAGGACGAAGGTGAATATGGCAGATAGAAAAGCCCTTTTGCTTGTTTAGGCGCAAGATGAAGCCAACTGCTTACTCGCAATAGCCACTTCCTGGAATCTGATTGGCTGTGGTTGCGTTGCCGAAAATACGCCATGCAGAACATCATAAGGTGATGTTATAATCACGTTTCATTACCTAACGTATGATCCGCCTTTGCTATAGAATGCAAAATTTGGGCGCCACGTTTAAAACCTATTGAGGCGACCACGTAAAGATCATGGCGAATTGAACGTGGATTATAGGTGGCTGTTCCTCACCGCATTTTGGTAGACATTAACCCTGTTTGATAAAGTAAGGCGAGACACTTTGTCTTAATTGCAGAAGGCACTGGAATGACGTAGTTAGGCTACTTTTCAGCTGCGTGAGTTCCACGCCGACCAAGCTGGAGAGCGGACGTGCAGTCGATGGGATTCATCGACCACGAACGCTTGCGCTCTATTTCGGCCACTGGATTTCAGAAATTTTGTGGGAATCGACTCTATTCAGGAAGCGCTCACCGCGGATTATCAAGGCTCTAAGGTGGGCCGATTCTTTCGCACATTTTTGAGGCTTTGAAGAACTTCGCCAGCCACGGGGGACACTAGGCCTAGTTAGGCCTACACACTAAACAATTTCTGACCCTTAAGGGTGGAAAAAAGGGTGCGCCGCGTATTTGCACCCCATAGCGCACACTTGAAACGCCCTTTTTGGCATTATCTCACATTTAAGGGTGAGAAAAAGGGTGCGCTACTAATTGCACCTTATTTCGGCCGATGCACCCTAAATTAAAGGTGCAGAAAGGGGCATTAACCAAAAGGGTGCGAACGACGGCGCTGAAAGGGAGCGGCAACAAATGAGTGCTGAAAGTACAGTATATATTCGAATGGTGTCACGTCACAAAGCGTCGTTGTTAATATGTATCACGAAAAAATAAAGTGGAATTGAGCGAAAGATAACCACAGAAAATATTGAACGTTTGTGTACGATATATAATCTGTCAGGAAAGTTGATTAGTTAGATTTCTTTTTTTTTCAAATGTATTGCAGTTAGCATGCACATATCACTCACATGACCTTTGCATCAGCAAAATACAATCAGTACTGGTTTAGAGAGTGCATGAAAAATTGTAATGATTTTAAATTGATGGCAGTGTGGGAAATTTGTTTGGGAGAATAGAAGTACTAAGTCATATTGGAGGGACGTTGGGTTCATGCAAGAAAATTTGGGATTTTTGGGTTGTTAGAGTTGGATGACAATGAACAATGAATGAACCAAATCTTGGAGGGTGAGGCGACATAATGGGTGAAGGTACCATTAAAACTAAGTCAGCTGATTGAAAATTCTGTATAATTACGTGTTTGCGCGTTTTTTCTTGAAGCTGTCAAGCGAATGTGAGCACCGAGCCCCCACTTCCAAACATGGTTTTATATTGCAAAGATTCAACTGAGTATGGGCATTCTGCGATATTCTCGGTAACACACGGTCGCCGCCGAGAATGCCTACATTTCATCAACACATTGACTGCGTATACACGTGAAGAGCTTGCAGCCTTTGCACCTTAGTACGGCACCTCTTCGAATTACGTACTGCATAGCTGTTTTAAAAAGGCTGCATTTGATTTCCTTACACCACATCGAATAAAGCACTTTTAAAGGACAATAGACACTAAATGTTGTTGGCATTTTTCTTTTTGTTAATGTGCGCAAGACATTCCTATATATGGATTACCAATCGGCTTTTGCCTACGGCCACTCAGTATTTCTTTTTTTTTTTGCGTTGCTTGCTAGTTTTGGTTTCAGCGGCTGAGAGATAGCTGTGATATCACAATCAAATCCACGTGACGCTCGGCTTGAAAAAACAGCAATATAATTGCAGACGCTTCATCTTTTGTTATTCTTGTCCTCCAAGAAAGACGGCTTTAGTTTTCTGCTGAATTAAAACAACACTGGAGCGATTTTATCGCTGTTTTATTCATGCCTCACGTGACCTAGACTTGACTGTGACGTCATAGCCATAGCTCGACGCCTTAGTCCTTAGTCGCGGAGGTTCCAGCCTCCGTTCCTCAGGCCTGCGTGCCAGGAGCGGGGAGTAGGGGGCCTCCTAAATCGATGGAAATTAAAGTTTTAATCAATCAATCAATCGACTGTTGAAAGCGAAACCAAAACTGTTGATAAAATAAATTTGATTATAAATTATACAGCGAGCGTAAGCGAATATCATAAGACGATTCATATACAGTAATGTCTTGCGCATTATTACAAATTATAAAACACGAATTCAAAAATGAAGTGTCTATACACCTTTAAAATGCGTAGGAAACGACGCGCAGCACTAATTAGAAAGGAGAAAAAGAGAAAGTTATCTGCGTCGTCTGATCTTTGTCGGCACATCTACCAGGCAGCTTTGTTCAGCACCGTATTATCTGCACGCACAGCGAGACACTTCTGTGCACAATAGACAACGGACTTCCTACTCGGGTTCCAATTCTGCTGCTTCATTTGCTGTGCTGCCGATTATATATTTTAGTCAGTTGCCTCGTTTTCGAAGCTACTGATTTTCTACAACAAAATTTCATGTGCACTTTGTTCGGCTTCGCTGATCCACCACCGGAAAATGAGAATCGTGTTAATGATGTCATCTGAACTGGCACGTGCACTTTTCAAACTCAACGCAAAGCAAGCAACAGGTTGTTATTTCACATTGCCCCCAACTGGCAATTTCCTGGGTATTGCTCCGATTTCTGCTGCCGTCAATATGCCTTTATGCCAAAATAAGGCACTAGAAATAACACTACAAAACAGAAAACACTCAAGCTTCATTTTTCTAACGAAACCGAAACAGAAACGAACTATACTCTATGCATTCACCCTTTCACCGCCAGGCGGCCGTCGGTAGCTACCTTCCTCTCGCCAACATGGCGGCTTCCACGCTGCGGACTTGACCACTTTTCGGCGACCGTTAATCTGCAGCATCGATTGCGAGTCGTCGGTCGTGAAATGTGCTGCGTTTCGCGTGCATAATTGTTGCAGAATTGTGTACGCCTGTGATGTGATGTTTCGGGCAAACGGGCATTAATCGTGCCGGCTAGTTTTCAGTGTTCGTGCTCTTTGCTTTGCTCAAGCGTATTGGTTGGTTCATCGTGTCAAGTTTGAGAAGCTTGAAGGAAGAATGCGTGAAAATGTTTTTCTGCGTGACCAACTGAACCCACTTGTTGATTCCGCACCGGTGGTGCGAAGGCGAACAGCTTTCTGGACGGCTTACGCAATCGTCTGTAAAGGTAAGCATACTCAATCACATTCCGAGGCGGGCAGTGCGGGAACAGTAACAATGGCCTACCGCATTGCTATACTGTTTGTCGTTTGTTTGGGAACGTGACAGAACGGGCTGGAACGGACCGCGCTTGATTTCGGCTGGCTGCAAAAATAACGCTCATGAAGTTTGATGTCGCGATGATTATTTTCGCAGATTTGCTGCTAGAAAATAAAACTTCTGCCTTAAAAAAAAAAAATACACATGCTGGGCTTTCTTGCCTTACACGCAGCAGGTTCACGAATGGAAGTTGGGTGATGAGCGCTGATTTGTCAGTCTCGGCCTCGTTCTACTCGTTTCTATTAGTGCTAATTCTCGTTATGGGGCAAAGTAAAGGAAACGCACTGTGTTGGTACATAAAATGTTTAGCTGACTTTCGAGATAACGCTAGCACTTTGCGGACGTAGGAACTCAAAAACCACTTTCCCATCCGTCATCGCGGCTTTTCCGCTCCGTTGATCATCCCTAGGTAGCAGGTTAAATAGAGGTGAAATAGAGAAACGCATGATATGGTGCCTTGTGAGTGCGTGTAGCGGATTTACTGAGGTCTAAAAATATTCTTTAGCCATCCTGTATGGTCATATCCCATTTGCCTCTGCGGGACATTAAACCGCATAATTTACAAAACACCATTTTGAGTGGCTACTATGCCCAACCGATGTTATTTTTCCCCAACAGGATTTACATTTTTAATCGCAATATGAGCTGATTTTATCGATAGGGTCTTGTATCCGCTTGCCTGGCGAATAAAGTCTTGCTTCTGGGTTGTGATGCTTTTCTTATGGTTTTTACACTTACTTCCTACAGTCCTTTATATTTTGTGTTGTCAGTAGTGGGCAATACAATGAACGGATATTTGCAGGTGATGCTTCTGCATTCAAGTAGAAGCTGACAGCTTGGATTCTAGGCCAAAAAGCGTGCAGTAAGTTGCTGTGACAGTGTTGCTATGTTTTTTGTTCTGACCAAATGTTCACTTTCTTCGCTCTTTTCCTTAAATCTACTTTTTGGAGCAGTTCTATTTGCCTGTTACAATACAGGCCAGCTAGTTTCTTTGTTTTCAGTTTCTGCGTTTGGTTTTGAATCAGCATTTTCTTTTTGTTTTCATATTGTGCTTGCTTTCGGCACAGGCCGATCGATCGCAGTCATGGCTTCAAATTGGCCTCTTCCAGGAGCTGTTCTTGCACGACACAAGCTATGGATTTCGTAGTCAGTAAAACATTGCTTTCTGAGTCTTGTGAGCAAAATGAGATTAAAATTGACAAACCGCTCTAGAAGCAGAAAAAAAAAGATTGCATATTCTCTACATTTTTTATTTTTGTTCAGTCCCTGAATTTTTAAAACTTAACCTCCTCGGTTTTATGGCTCGCATTCTTTTTTCTTCCTTTCGTGTGATAGTATGCCTTGCAATAAAGAACGATTTTTTACAAAAATTGGTACACACCGGATTCCCAAAGGAAATATACTAATCCCTATTGATAAGTGGTCCTTGCTAAATTTCCTTTGGATCACATTCATACCGTCCGATATTCACATCTCCATTTTTTGTTTTTGGTGCCAAAAGTAAGGTTCCACATTTGAATTTTATGCTGTCATTATTGTTTTTGAACCTAATGGATGACATCTCATCAATTGGTTTCCTTCCACAGTTTCTGCCAAGATATTTAAAAACAACTTTCTTAAACACCATTTATTCAATAGGATTTTTTTTTTTCATTTGTTCTGTGGGCCAGTATACAAAGATCTGCATGTTTTAGAACTCTGGAAATGCCTGTGTTGTACTCGCACTCATGTAGCTGCAAAATGCCTGCTAAAAGTTAGCAGAATTTCTGATTAATACTGTTTTTGATTTTTTTTTCTGGGAATCAAAAAGCTATCTCTTGTAATATTTTAGTAAAGGGAGCAATATTGTGCAGAATGGTGCATCAAAATTTGCATAATGTGCTCCAGCTTCTTTCCGCACTCTTGTGGAGTATATTTCTGTCAGTGGTTATATAACTGAATATGTAACTTACTTTTACATTTTTCAAAATACTTTTTTGCCAAATCTGATTGCATTTTAGGGCATGCCAATGCCATTATTACTGCTGATCAGTCTTCTTTAATACAGGCTTGTCTACTTTACCTGCAGCTACTTTGGAACCCTCTTCTATGTCACCACTCATCACTGACAAGGACAAGGTGGCTCAAGCTGCAGTGCATTCTGTGGATCCAGCTTCAGACCATTTCTTGCCTGTCGACTGCACTGCTGCACGCCCTCTGAGCTCTGGTATATTTATTCAAGCCATCACTCGCCTGCAACTAGAGATAATGGAGTCATGCAGTCACGTTTTCAACTCAGGTTAGTTACGAGACTGGTAAACAATTCTTAATTTTTGTATATCACCTCCTTTGACATTTTTTGCTGATTAGCATAATGCATACACCTACATGGCCTATCAGGACAGTAGGAACTAAACCCTAGACAACACATAGTAGCCTGCCTGCATTCCGTACAATTTATCTGAAAAGCTTTATTGTAGTTGGAACTTACAGAATACAAAATTCTCGCTTAACTCACTCGTATTTCCTGCTCTATGAATAATTGAAGGTACATTTGGCTGTTGGCCATTTTGTGCTGGCGCAATAAAAAAGGCTGGGCAAATTGAATACCTGTTTCATTCTGCACACTGATGAGAAGCATAGGAAATCTGCACATATGACGAGGATAAGGGTGTGTTCAGATAAGGACGGTAATCAAGGTCCCATGGCCATTTTTTGTCTTCAATGAAATCTTTATATGTGGTGGGCAAATGTCTCGATACAAAAAAATGAACCTTAATTTTGCATGATATGGTGTAGTTTTCTCTGGAAAAAGAAATTGTACATCACTACTTGTGGGAAATGCCATTTTTGCCCTTTCAGAAAGTTGCAACTTTGGAGACCTGCTGCTATTGTACAGAAATTTTGTCATCCATCCCTTTTTACCCACTGAATCTATGCAACCTTTACCTCTATGAGAATGATAAAAACCTGCTTTTCTGTTGCACTTGAGTTAGTAAAAGATCGCAAACATTACTCCAGAAACAGCACGCCACAAGAAAGTCAATTTTCAAACTTATATATGGGCTTGATGTATTATGTCGTTAAAATTAAAATCTTTTTCTGTTTATTATTCAGATTCTTTGCTTATTTCCTTAATTTCATGCAAAACTGGGAGCTCATCAAATAAAATATGATATAGAAAAAAAGTTAAACCAAGTTAAACCGTTCTGGCGTTCTGCCATGAAATTTTAAGCAATAGCGAATTTAATTCATTTCAAGCAATCAACACTGCCAACAAGCAGAAAAGTGACTTTATAAGCATTGAGAAGGCTTTGGATTTTGCATATGTTAGAATGAAACTAAATTCAGCAAATAATGAATTGAACTTCTAACTCCTACTTCTTAAGAGGAAGCCATAAGCATTTCTACAGCGACAACATGCATTCAGTTCTATATTTATTTTTATACCTTTAGCTTACATAGCGGAACACATTCTAGTACCAGATGTTTATAAAGTACTAAGGATTGTTTTTATGGGAGTTCAATGAAAAAGAAGATGCTGTAGTTTTTGAAATTCAAGTCACAGTTGTCTGTTTTTTTTTTGTTTTTTTTTGTAGTTTCAAATTTTTGCAATTGCAAGATAATGCGGAGGAAGAACAAGCAAGTCTAGAACTTCCAATTTTTTGAGAAATAGAGAACTAGGCCAGGATAATGTGCAGAAAGAGTTTTAGTGGCAGCACTTTATTTAGTTGTGCCAGAATGTAGGGTTGAATATTAACAAGCTTCAAAACCAGTGCTCAATTTTAAACTTTTTTTATAATGTTAAACAATATAATGCAGCCCTTCTTCAAGCTGTAATATTCATTAGGTACTGAGGATTCTTGAGAGGGATTTTCATAAAAATCGATGATATTTAAAAAAAGTTGAAATCAAAGTTTTGCATTTTCGCGGTTTTCAAATGTTGGGCAGATTTGATCCATTGGCAAGAACACGCAGGGCAGTCTAGAGCTCCCTGTTTTGCCTGAAAATAAGGAAATTATCGGATTTATAAACGAAAAAAGGCTTCATAAAAATATGATCATCATGCCCCTATATAAGGTTGAAAATGGATTTTTTGTAGCGTGGCGCCTCTGGAGCAAAGTTCCGGATTTTTTACTACATCAACTACAACAACAAAACATGTTTTTAATAACTCCCATAAAAGTAAAATTTGCATAGATTTAGTGGATAAAAAGAATAGCTGGCAAGCTTTTAGTACGCTAGCAGCAGGTCTCCAAACTTTCAACATTTTTAAATAGCAAAACTGCATTTTTCACCTGCAGCGATATACGACTTTTTCCCAAAGAAACTACACCACACCTTGCAAAACTAAACCCATATTTGTGCAGAGACGATTGCCCACCACATGTAACAATTTCACTGAAAACAAAAAATGGTCATAGGACCTCCATTACAGTTTTTATCTGAATACACCGATAAGATATTGTAGATTGCTTTTTTAAATGGCACATAGGCTGCTAAGGCTGGCACATTATGGCACATAGGCTGCTAAGGCCATTATGCATTAGGCTTATTTCTGTAACCGGAACCACATTTATTTCACTTTATAAGGTTACCTTGCCCGCTTTTCAGAAAGTTACTACTACCACTTTTTTACTCATACCTGGCAAACAGTACAGAAATAAGATCAATAAATCATCTTAATTCTGCTCACAACAGTACATAGAAGAGAAATCTCTCGCTTAAAGGTATTTTATAACCATTTTTTTTCTTCTGTTTGGGACATAATTCTACTGCCACCTATGAGCATCATTGCAGCTCTCATACGGAGTTCTCCTGTTATCACTGATGAAAAGAATTCATTATATTGGACCACTCTCTCATTAAATGCGACCCTTCTAAGTTCAGTCGGCAGCTTATATTTCACTTGGAGCATGAGCACATGCTAAGTTTGCCTTTCATTTCCTTTTATTTGTATTTTTCAAGTGTATTAAATGTGTATATGGCTTTTCTTTCTTGGTGCCTGCAGTATCTAAACTGTAAGACTACTGCCACTCTTCAAAGTTACCTCTCTTCAACTAGAGGACCTTAAAATACAATAAAATAATGATTATCCTTTGTATTTTGCATTATCTGTACACATTGTTTCCAAGAATACTAAGCAAGGGTTGAGGGTGAGCCTCAGTCCAGAAGCCAGCATTTCAATAAAGGTACTTGTCCTCATCTTGGCAGTGTGGTCATCAGATGTGGAGCTTGCATATGCTTTTGTTTTACAAGAAGAAAGCAGAGGAGGGAAGGAGAATAGAGCTAAGGGTTAAGAGAATGTTATCTTTTAAATAGCTTTCCCTGAGCTGGGCTACAGCAGCAGCAGCAGAGTACTTTTGAAAAGCATTTCGGAGGTGGCGAATTATATACCAGCGTTAGGTGTCCAGGAGTGTAGTGATAAAAAAAAAGAATTATATGTCGCACGTGAATAGTGAAAAATTATCAAACATTATCAAGAAGAAAAAATATAAAAAGACAGAACTTTGGGTAAACAGATTCAGTTTGCATTGGAAGAAGTATTCATTACCTACTGTCTAGATAAACAAAAATTGGAGAGACAGGGCAATGAATGAGCATAACATGAAATAGTCGTCGGGCAGGCACAAGCAAAACCTTCCTTAATGCAGTCTATAGCCTTTAAATAAAATTGGTCATAATTTTGATGAAATTAGGGTATTTATCTCGAGTAAGCTTTAATTCTACAAAAACCAACTATAGGGAGCCATTTCTAATCCATGAATTTAGACCAGTGGAAAATAAATATCTCGAAAGGAACGTTTGAATCCCTTAAATACAATCCCCTCACACCATAAGTAGTTGGCAAGGCAGTCACATGCACCATGAATGGTGCAATTTATTTACAGCAAGTGTATCTCCACTAGCATAAGCTCAACGTGTCTTTTAAACACTTCCTCTTTATCATTGGTGACTTTGGTTACCCCTTGAATCTTTCGTCTGATAATGCCTTTTTTGGCAGGTAAGGCTTACTCAAATTTATCTTTTCAGTTGTCCTTTCTCCTCAGCATTTCATTTATGTTTTGCATGGCATTTTTAGCCTATGCTAGTACTTAACCATTTCCAAATAGCTCTTAACAACTATTTAACTGCAGCTGTATTGCCTGTTCCTTTCAAAAAACATGTGCCAGCATTGAACCTGCTTTAGATGCTGACTTTCCTACCCCATACTGTAGTTTTCCCTGCTACTTCCACCCTTTTATTTTGTTTTTTTTTTGGTGATAGACCACCCAGACCAAAGTCATAGAAGTTAATACCCAGACAAACATAATTTTACTTCTCGCTCTGCCCCTCTTTCTCTCCCCTCCCTTCCTTTCTCAGTTTTCTTCTTGGGAAGTAAAAGGTTCTTTCTTCCCTGCCAGTGATGCTCATGGTGTCCAAATAGACAAGCGCCTTTTTAAACTTTTGGCTTGGCTTGCAAACTGAAGCTTTTCTGCTACCCTTCAATTCTCTTTCATGCTATGTAGTCACCTTGCTCTTGTTCTATCCTGGATCATTTTATAACAAGTAGTATGTTTATGTGCAGGTAATGGCCACAGTTCTATGGTCCTCTACCGCCCAAAAGGGAGTCTATATTCTGAAAGACTAATAGTAGTCCTGTCAATCTATATGCAAAGTAAAACCATATATAAAAGGTGATCTAAAGGCCTAAAAACATATTATGGTGAGCTGCTGAATGTCATTTTGATTCCGTAGCTTACTGTCTTCAGGATTTGTTATAAGCTTTACCATGTAGCATTTAAAAATGTATTGTGCAGAAGAAAATAATTCCTTTAGAGCTATGACGGTAAAGAGCAACAGAAGCATCAAAGAACCCTAGAACTGTGAGCAAGAGCAGGTGGCACATTGTATCTGCAGGTAGAGCAGTTTTTCAATCATACAACATGAAAAAAAAAACAAATGCTGCTTTCAACTAAAGGCTAAGTTTTAAAATGTGCGGTTTTCACGCGCATACCTATTGTCAGCATTCCACCTGCACTCGTGCCATTTTTTTTCTGTTTCATAACGAATTTTTAATGACATCTCTAAATAACTTGCAGATTACAGTTGGCAAAGAAATTGTGTCATGTATTTTCATCAGTGTTTAATTGAATTACAAACATATTGACATGAGTAAATTTGGAATAATTACAAAAAACGAAAGCTGCCAATTTAGACATTGTAGGTTTACCGGCCTTTGCCCACAAATTTACATTTGGCTTAAGCAACTTTTGTGTGCATAGAACATTCTTTGTATTATAGGGAGATAATTTGTAGCATTTGAGTAGCTATAAAAGAAGTGGGTTTGAAGGAATACTTTAACAAATCTTGAAGATGGGCTAGATGATGCATTGCAACTTGACGAAAGGTAAAAGCGCACAGGAAGACACAACCCAAGTGAAGACGACACAGGACACACGGGACAGCGTGTGTCGTCTTTACTCAAGTGTGTCTTCCTGTGCACTTTCAACTTTTTTTGCAAGAATACCTCTTCAGCAATCGGCACTGATGCAATAATTTATTGCCACTGCAGGACTCGTGTACCAGCTACTCTTGTCAGCATTGACTCTGGGGAAAATATTGAAGATGTCGACCTGCTGCGCATCCAGGTGGACCATGAAAAGCTGTTCTCTGCGACAAGTGGGTGGAGTGACTGGCAGCGGTTCTGTCCGCCAACATGGTCTTCAACATTCAGTATGACTGCAAGCTATTCAACACATGTTCTAGGTGCCTCTCCTTTCATTATGCATTGTACCTAGAGTGGTGGCTACCAAGTTCTTGAACAGTCACCTAAAGTATCTCAATTTTCATTGCTAGGAGTTGTATGTTCTGGTGTCTTGTCATAATGATACATGCCTTTTTTGTATATCTACACATTTCTTAGCCATTTGTGTAGGAGAGGGTGCCATGCACTAAATAAGTGATGCACTATTTTGCTCTTGCTCGGACATGTCATTATGTTGTGATACTACACTAATAAATTGTAGACATTCCTCCAAGGAATTTTGAGTTGTCCAACGCTATAAACCAGCCAAATAACTTGCTGATAGTGTGAATAAACTTTGCTACCAAAACTGTAGGTGTCACTTGTATATGATTGTAAAGCTGCCTCTGAGTAACTTTGCAGCACACACTTTTTCCCATTATTGTTTCAAGAATCTCCATGCCCTATTTTTGGTATGTTTTTGCTCAGCATGCTTGTCTGAACAGTTGCCAAGCATCTCCACGACATGTACAGATAGACCGTGAAATTGAGCAGTATACATGTCATTGTGCCTCATCAAAATTACATCTACCTAAACATGGAAAGTATTTTTGTCAGATGCTTATAGGATGTTCTTCATAGACTCGCCCTGAAGCAGAAGCCTGGGATTGATGTGTGGCAGGAAATGCAAGCACAAATATAGGATTCTGTGGCCCCATATTCTTATTTGCATTGTTTTTGCCCTCAACTTATTGATACAAACACAGGAACTCCTCGTCAATGCTGACTAGCAACAGAGCAGACTTCTCTGCAATGCTTTAACCAGTGCAGGGGAAAGTGAAAATGACACTTCGGACAGATCACGAGTGCAAGAAAACTTTTGAATATGAGTTTTCATGCACCCTTGACCTGTCCGAAGTGTCATTTTCACTTTCTCTTGCAATGGTTAAAACATTTCAAAGATGTCTGTTGGGTTGCCAGTCAGCATTGACAAGGATGTCCTGTGTTTGTACCAACCTGTTGAGAGCGAAAACAATGCAAACTAAGAATATGGGCCCACAGAGTTCTATATTTATGCTTACAATTCCTGCCGCATATCAATCCAAGGCTACTGCTTCAGGGCGAATCTATGCGGTGCACCCTTTTGCCACCTATTTCGTAAGGGTGCAAAGGAAAAAGTGCACCCTTAGAGAAGGGTGCAACAATTGCACCCTCTAAAATTTTAAGCTGGGCACCCTTTTTAAGGGTGCGGTATCTTCACCCTATTTTTTGCACCCTACTTGTTGCACCCTTTAGGTAAGAAAGGGTGAGCGTCTGGGGACAAGCCAATTTTCACCCTTAAGGGTGAGAAATTGTTTAGTGTGTAGGCAAACAAACGCACCCCCGGCCGTTTAGAAGCTCGGCAAAAATGATGGAAACCGTGGAGGGAACGAGCATAGACCCTGCGGAGCTGAAAGAACCTGGCCAGTGGTTTATTGCTAAGAAAAGAGGAAAGGCGGTGCCACTTGAGAACGAGGAACGCAGCGTCACCGATGATCAAGGGAGAGAGCGAGCCGCGTCCAAGCTCGCCGGAAAGAGATTGGCAGCAAAGTCGGTTGAAAGGCAATCGATCAAGGTACCCGACGTAACTGACAAAATAATTCTCCGCCCACGGGGAGGAGTCAGCCGCCTACTTAAGTACGGCAACATTGAACTTCTCGAGTTGATCGCTCGCACCGCGAATATAAACATCAGAGAGGCCGCGGAAGACACATTCTCGGTGAACACAAAACAGCAGCAGTCTATCCTCATTGCAACAGACACCGAAGAACGGAAAAGAAAATACGTCGCACTATGCGTCCTCGAATTCGAGGGCCAGAAAATTGAAATCACGGCGTACGTCGCTATGCCCGAAGACTGCGGCAAGGGGGTGGTACACGACATTCCCCTTCGCTTCACCGAGGTAGAAATAGTGCAACGGCTACGCACAATCAAAGGCAACCCCCCGTGCTAGGAGCCAGGCTCCTAGGCAGCAGCAGCAGCAGCAGCAGCAGCAGCAGCAGCAGCAGCAGCAGCAGCAGCAGCAGCAGCAGCAGCAGCAGCAGCAGCAGCAGCAGCAGCAGCAGCAGCAGCAGCAGCAGCAGCAGCAGCAGCAGCAGCAGCAGCAGCAGCAGCAGCAGCAGCAGCAGCAGCAGCAGCAGCAGCAGCAGCAGCAGCAGCAGCAGCAGCAGCAGCAGCAGCAGCAGCAGCAGCAGCAGCAGCAGCAGCAGCAGCAGCAGCAGCAGCAGCAGCAGCAGCAGCAGCAGCAGCAGCAGCAGCAGCAGCAGCAGCAGCAGCAGCAGCAGCAGCAGCAGCAGCAGCAGCAGCAGCAGCAGCAGCAGCAGCAGCAGCAGCAGCAGCAGCAGCAGCAGCAGCAGCAGCAGCAGCAGCAGCAGCAGCAGCAGCAGCAGCAGCAGCAGCAGCAGCAGCAGCAGCAGCAGCAGCAGCAGCAGCAGCAGCAGCAGCAGCAGCAGCAGCAGCAGCAGCAGCAGCAGCAGCAGCAGCAGCAGCAGCAGCAGCAGCAGCAGCAGCAGCAGCAGCAGCAGCAGCAGCAGCAGCAGCAGCAGCAGCAGCAGCAGCAGCAGCAGCAGCAGCAGCAGCAGCAGCAGCAGCAGCAGCAGCAGCAGCAGCAGCAGCAGCAGCAGCAGCAGCAGCAGCAGCAGCAGCAGCAGCAGCAGCAGCAGCAGCAGCAGCAGCAGCAGCAGCAGCAGCAGCAGCAGCAGCAGCAGCAGCAGCAGCAGCAGCAGCAGCAGCAGCAGCAGCAGCAGCAGCAGCAGCAGCAGCAGCAGCAGCAGCAGCAGCAGCAGCAGCAGCAGCAGCAGCAGCAGCAGCAGCAGCAGCAGCAGCAGCAGCGGCGGCGGCGGCGGCGGCGGCGGCGGCGGCGGCGGCGGCCGCAGCGGCAGCAGCAGCAGCAGCAGCGGCAGCGGCAGCGGCAGCGGCAGCGGCAGCGGCGGCGACAGCGGCGACAGCGGCGACAGCGGCGGCGGCGACAGCGGCGACAGCGGCGGCGGCAGCAGCAGCAGCAGCAGCAGCAGCAGCGGCAGCGGCAGCGGCGGCAGCGGCGGCAGCGGCAGCAGCAGCAGCAGCAGCAGCAGCAGCAGTAGCAGCAGCAGCGGCAGCAGCGGCGGCGGCGGCGGCGGCAGCGGCGGCAGCGGCAGCAGCAGCAGCAGCAGCAGCAGCAGCAGCAGCAGCAGCAGCAGCAGCAGCAGCAGCAGCAGCAGCAGCAGCAGCAGCAAGTATCCGGACACCACACCTTAGAGCGGCGGCGGCAGAAGGCGCTCGAAATTCAGAAGAGACCACCGTGACCAACGCGGGATATTCTCAAGACAGGGTCGGAGGCTTCCGGGCGCAGAGCGGGGACTTCTCGCAGTTGGGGATGCCAACAGACGTCACCGTTCAAGCTCCCGCAGCAGCAGGGAGCGGTCCGGATCCAAGTCCAGGTCGGGGTCTAAATCCAGAGCCACGGCCAAACTCCAGGGACCCAAGGAACCCGTCAGCCATCCAAAAGCGAAGCCCGATCGGGGACAGTAAAACCGTGAGTTTAAAGGTACACTAAAGACAGCCAAAGATGGTATGAAAATCTAATAAACTACATTTGGTGACACTGTCGCCGCATATCCGGCAGCAAAAAATCGAATAATCGCTGAGATATTGCGATAAGAAGTTGAGGTTTTTTCTTGTTCCCGCCGGTCGAATTCAAACGTACTCGGAGTTGAATAACGCACACTGTGACGTAAGCGGAGACTCCGTGATAGCTAGTGAGCCGGCGCAGCCCGCGGCGTCGCATCCCTCAAGGGCCAACATGGCAACAGCGTACTCGCAATGGCGGCCTCAGCCGAAATAAAACGATGAAGAGAGTAATTTACCGAGCGATGGGCCCATAAAGGAAGAAAAAAAAAACATAGAACGCTTGTAATGCACAATACTTTACATGTTTCTGAAGCTTTTGCGCTCCTGTGTATAAACAAACCGAGCCCTCGGTCATCGCAACGCTTCCTGACATGTTTACATACAAATAAGATTTAGTTACCAGCAAAATAGTGTCCTCGCTGCTGCGCTTGTCAGTTTTGAAGCTTCGTCGCACATTTTTCCTTCAAGGTTTGTGCTACAGCTCCGTGTTCAGCGAAAATTACGTCCACGGTAGCAGAACATGACCGAAGCGCAGGCGCCACTACATTTACCAGCGCTGTGAAATTCCACATGTTAAAATGGATCCAGTGCACAATATAGTGCGCATAGGCATCCAGAACATTAGTTACAAGACGTGAGAGCAGGCAGCATGCGCCGATGATCAAAAAGTTGTAATTTTTAGACCGACAGCAGAAACACTTTATTGTAAATGGGGCCATGACATAAAAACTGTAAATATTTCCAAGGTTCCTGTGGCGCGGCGTAGCCGAGCGGTTAGAGCCGAATGTTACGGAGCAAGCTGTAGCGAGTTCGAGCAGTTCGACTCTTACCTCTGCTGACGATTTCTTTTTACAAATCGATTTTTTTTAATCTTTTGTAATGTATTTCTGTTGCTTCGTTATTTTTCATTTTTACTTTTTACCCGAGGCCCTTTTTTCGCCGGGCGACGAGTGCAATATATCGACGCTCTCCTTGGTATGAACGTCAAGTATGCCCCTTTTGTTTACGACGCCTGCAAATAGCACGTTGAAGGTCTGGTTGACGCAGTATATGTTGGTCAGATGTGCCATGATTTAGTGAACAATTGAATGATAATGCGTTTTTCCTTCGGTACTTAGCATATGTATGCTTTTCGTGGCGTGCGTATCTGCAGTCAAGCGGTCAGGTTGCAGTCGAAGCGGCAACGGCGGCGATATGTTGGCGCAGAAGTGTGAACGAAGGAGTGTGTCGGCGGTAGCGGATTTCGCTCGCTCGTGCCTCCGAATGCTCAAATGGGAACCATCAAGGCGCATCTGCTACTCCAAGCTCGTAATTCAGGCGCTGCAGGTTCAAACAAACTATCCGAGTGCGCACGAAATGCCTGAGCCGAAACATAACCAAAACTGAAGTGGGCGCCTGTGGCGCCTCCAAGTATATTTTTGTATTTGCCTTGCAACGTTTGCGTTGTCTTTTCGCCGTCGTTTACGTATGATAAAAGCGTGTTATCATGTTTGAGAAAAAACTTACTACCGCATTCAAACATGCTACGTAATTCGCATTTGTCAGCCCACGGGATCCCTAGCGCGTCACGTGATTTGTAGTTGCGAGCCTCGGCCGTTTGGCTGTAGTGGCGATACATGTATTTCTGTTATTCTTCTTTACTACCTTATAACAGCTCTGTTTTCAGTAAGAGTGGTCTTTTTGTAATCAGGAACTGGCATTCTATCGATGCAAACCCACTTCCTTTCTCACTTTAGTGTCCCTTTAAGCAGTGGGGTTCCCCAGGCTAAAGATGAGGAAAACAAAGAAAAAGATAAACAAATAGAAAAGTTAAGAAATGAATTTGAGGAACTGATGGAGATAATTAAGAAACTCACCCAGGACCTCCACCAATCCAAATCACAGCCAAATTCCGGGGCTCCCCCGCCTCCACAGGCTCCCACCGCAAAACAAGTAGCCAAACCGACACCACCACCTGCGACGCCAAAGGTGCTAACACCACCGGCGGCGTCAGACACGGAGGAGGACGCAATGATCACTAAACAGTGCAGGCCACCTCCCCCGCAGAAACGAAGAGGCGGGGAAACGGATCCGCTGGCGGCAATAGAGCGTAGTCTAGACGCCAAATACGGGTCGAGACTCGAGCGGCTCGAGACAGGCATGACCAACATCATAGGCGCCCTAAACCGAATTCAGGAACAATCTAAATAAACAAACGCGGCTCTTGCTGCTACGGAAGAAAGGCAAACAGTGAGAGAAGGGATACTTGACCAATTCCAACATGGGCAAAACGCAACCAAAGATTAATTCGACGGTATGACAGTGGAACTGCCGAGGATTCCCGCTCAAGCGAGCGTTAGTGCAACAACATCTCGAGCAAATAGTTGAAAAATCTCTAGCCGTAGCCCTACAAGAAACTGGCAAAGGACTAATTAAATTATCAGGATATCAAGCGTTTGCTAGTGGACGGGGAGAAAAATCCCGGGTCACTACATTCGTCAAAAGGAACGTAGCGGTGATCGAACATGAAATTAGTTCTCGCGACATTGAGTTGGTTTTCGTTGAAATCATCATGGGCAGGAAGAAGGAACCCATTATTTTCGTCTTAAACATATATAGCTCTCCTCAGCAGCGCAAAGTTAGGTTCAAGACATTATTTCGCAAAGCAATGAAGGCAGCTGGAGCTAACCCCCTACTAATTGTAGGAGACTTCAACGCCTGCCACCAAGAGTGGGGATATAATAGGCAAGATCCAAAGGGCAGGCATTTATGGGAACATTTTCACGAATTAAACCTCACCCTGCAGACAGACTCTGGCTGCCCGACCAGGGTGGGAAACAGTGTGGGCAAAGACATAACCCCAGACTTAACATTCACCAGAAACATAGAGGAGCTTAGGTCGAAGAACACAGAACTCAACTTTGGAAGCGATCATTACGTCCTCGAAATAACGCTTAAACGGGGAGTCAAAGTAAGACGAAAAAAGATCATCAGCGCATTTGAATGGGAGAAATTCAGACAAATTAGGAAATCTGCAAACATGGACGAAAATAATGAAAATATCGACGATTGGGCAGAAACCCTCCTAAACCACGTTAAATCCGCTACCATTACCCTATAGGGGGACGATGCACCGAAAACAGTCGACAGGAAACTCCTACACATGTGGGAAGCAAAAAAATGGTATGGAAAGACGCCTCCGGTGTCAGAGATGGAACCGAAACCTAAGGCGAAAAATAGCCAGGCACAATAAGGAAATTGAGGATTATGCAATTAAACTCTGCGAGCAAAACTGGTGTAACAGGTGCGATGAAATGGAGGGCAACATGAGCCTTTCAAAGACGTGGAGCCTGATACGATATCTTCTATAACCCGACAGTTCGAAAAAACAGTCCAACACAACAATAGCAAAGGCAAGACACGCGTTCGAGGGGACTGACGTTGAACTAATAACTAAACTCGTAGACACATATGTCGGCGATACAACATCCCTCCCTCTTAGGCAATACGCGGGCCCACCGAACGAGGCCCTTGACGCGCCCATCTCAGAAGCGGAAGTTAGAGCCGAAATCCTGAGCTTAAAGACGCGATGAGCTCCCGGCCCCGACGGAATAACAAATAAAATGCTACGAAACCTAGACGACGCTTGCATAACGGCACTCACCAACTACATGCAAGAAGTATGGAGTAGCGGTCGTCTTACCCAGCAGTGGAAAACTGCAAACATTGTGCTAATTCCAAAACCTGGCAAGCCCCCGAAATCGGAAAGCCTCAGACCTATTTCTCTAACCTCATGCATTGGAAAGCTTATGGAACGCGTAATCCAATCAAGGCTAACTAATTTCATGGAGGAAAACGACCTGTGGCCGCACGAGATGGTCGGGTTCCGACCGGGCCTGTGCACACAGGACATACAGGAGATGACATGATTGACTCGAAATCCAGAGACGCAAAGGTAATTCTAGCACTAGATCTAACAAAAGCATTTGACAACGTAAAACACCAGGCAATTCTCGCGGGACTGCAGGAATTAGGAGTCGGCGAGAGGACATATAATTACGTAATGGATTTCCTGACAAACAGGACGTTGAAACTAAAGTTTCAGGACCTAGAATCCCCCACTGTCCACCTGGGAAATAAAGGAACGCCGCAAGGCTCGGTGTTCTCCCCCTTCCTTTTTAACGTGGTGATGAGAGGCCTTCCTGCCGCTCTTAAAATCATAAAAGACCTGAAGTTCAGCATTTACGCAGACGACGTTAATCTCTGGATGAACAATGGCAGCGATGGCAGCATAGATTAACGCCTACAGGCGGCGGCGGACACCATTGTGTCCTACGCGGCCGAAAGGGGTCTTGCGGGCTCTTCGCAAAAATCCGAACTTTTCATATATAATCCAAAATCAATGAGGTGCAAGGGCGACTTTAACGCAGAAATTAAGATAGACGGCAAAACCGCACCAAAAGTCCAGCAAATCAGAATCCTCGGACTTTTTACTCAAGAGGACGGGTATAACGACGGAACGATAAAAAAACTCACTACCTACGCGATGCAAGTAACAGGGATATTTAGGAGGATTGCATTCAAAGGCAGAGGCCTCAAAGAGAGAAGCCTCTTGAGACTGATGCAGGCGTACATAATAAGTCGAATATGCTATGCCACACCGTTCCTCAAAATCAGGACCAATGAAAAAGATAAGATAGACGCACTCATCAGGCGTTGCGTCAAGAGGGCGCTGGGTCTACCCATCTCCTCTTCTACGGTACGCCTGATAGAAATGGGAGTGCATAATAGCTGAACGGAACTTGCTGAAGCGGTGAGAATCGCCCAACATGAGAGATTAAGTAGGTCGAGCACGGGTCGAACCATCTTAGAATGGGTGGGTTGAAAAATAGATAGGGGCACAGCCGACAAGGTTGCCCTACTGCCACAATGTCGCGAGAACATCATTTTCCGTCCCCTCCCCCCGCAACATGCATCCAGAATATCACAAGGAGAGACGGGAGAAGAGCGCAGAAGCACTGGTTAAAAGTGCAAAAGAATTCAGAGTAAAAGAAGTTGCCTACGTAGACGCTGCAAGCGGCCGATCAGGGGCGGTAGTCGCCGCGGTAGTCAATGGTAGCGGCGAACCAGTCGTCTCCGCCACCATCCGAAGCAGAAACAGACACGGCTGAAGAGGTCGCAATAGCGCTTGCTTGCGTCGGAACGAAGGCTAGATTGATCTTTAGCGACAGTAAGACTGCTCTCTGGAATATCGGAAAAGCCAGGCTCTCGCAAGACAACGACCGAATTCTAAAAGCTGCAACTAAAATCGATCGCAAAATCACCCTAATTTGGGTCCCAGCACACACGTCCGTCCCCGGCAATGAAGCGGCCCATGATTTAGCCCGAGATCTCTACTCCCGGGCAAACGCGGAGCCGACCGACTGCCAGGCGATGGACGAACGTTTGCAAACTTATAATGAAATAATCGAAAACTATAGATTAGGAAGACGACTGATGCCGCCACCGGATCCTAGCTTAAATATAAAGATGCCATAGCCTGGTGGCGATTATAAGCCGGAAATTTCCCGAACCCTGTCTGGTTGTTTCACACCCAGATAGATGAGAGAAATAATGATAAATGTAAAGCCTGCGAAGCGAGGGGGACCCTCAACCATATACTTTGGGAATGCCCTAAGTCTCCGGGCGCTAGGGAAAACATTAAAAGTAGAGAAGCCTGGGTAACCCTGCTGCGAAGCGACGTCCCCGCGAATAACCAATGTATATTCGCCAGTTCTTAGTCGCGGAGGTTACAGCCCCCGTTACTCAGGCCTGCGTGCCAGGAGCGCGGAGTAGGGGGCCTCCTATATCGGTAGAAATTAAAGTTTTAATCAATAAATCGATCAATTTCAGCTGCGTATACTCTTAGAGGATTAATAACGAGGACAAAGATCTATAGCCGTACGAGGAGACATGCTGAACTTAATTTGCAAGCCCTTTGCGCTCGTGGAGAAACTATGAATCAGTGCAGTAGTTGCCAAGCGCCGCAATGGCGGTCTGCTAACTCAAGCGGCTAATATGTGCCAAATGAGGCAGTTCAGGAAGCTCTGCGACGATTGCAAATAATCTGCCTGAATGGGTCATGAGTGCGACAACCTGTTGAGTCATATAGACACGTATATTACAGCTGGAAGAAGGAGCGAAATGGGACGAAGTAGAAGACGTTGAAGCGTTCGCCCGTTCCGGTTGCCCGCGTTCCTGATTTAGCTCTGTCGGTGCCCTCGTTCAGTGGTTACAGCAATTCTTTAGTGTAACAACCGTTACACATCTGGTGGAGGTGCTGGGTGCACGTCCTTTTTTATAACCTGATTCAGTTTCCTGTATTCAACGCAGAATCGCAACGTGTTGTCTCTTTTTCACCAGGACGACCGGCGACGCCCACGGACTTGTTGACGGCTGTATAACATCGTCTGCAAGCATTTCATCGACTTGCACTCTAATAGCCTCCCGCTCTTTAGGCGAAACACGGTATGGACGCTGACAAACTGGGGGCGTGGCTGAATCGATGACGATGCGATGCTTGGCTAATTGTGTACGCTCGACCTTGGAGCTCGTCGCGAAGCAGTCTTTAAAATCAAGTAGCACGGACGACAGAAGGTTCTTTTGATAAGGTGACAAACCCGGGTTGATTTTAACCTTCTAAAGAGCGTTGTGTGCTGCGGCATCGTCATGAAGATTCATCTCCACGAGGCACAGATTCGGCAATCAATCTACATCGTGGAGGAAGGCGACAGCCGTTCTGTTCGCGAGGTGTTGAATTTCATTGGTGAAATTCGTCAGGAAAACTGTCGCACAGCCGTCATTCAGGTCGACAAGACGGCGCGCAATAGCCACTCCCTTCTCGAGCAACAGCGAAGGGTTACTGTCCGCAATACTTTCGTAGTCGTGAAACCAGTCGTTCTTAACACTGGACCGTGGTGGCAGCATTATGTCGTCTTCGACAATACGCAGAGCGTTGACTCCTGGGTCTTCTGTGTCACTGTGCGCCAAGGCTTGCTTTGCCGAAAATGTAACTCGCGCCTCCTGTAAGTCGATCAAAGCACCGTTTGCCTGTTGAAAGTCAAGGCCCAGGATCAAATCCCTCGAACACTCGCGCAGGACGAAGAATTCGCCGACATAGACGAAACCGCGGATGCTGATTCGGGCTGTGCACCTTCCAGCCGGACTAATGACGTGGCCTCCAGCCGTGTGAATGCTAGGGCCCAACCACGGCGTCAAAACTTTTCTCAAGTCCTCGGCGAGGACATGGCTCATCACCGAAAAATCTGCCCCAGTATCAAGTACAGCTACAGCGTCAATACCGTCAATTGTAACACACAAATCGAAGGTAGCACGTCGGATGCTGTCGCTACCCTGCCCCTGCAAGAAATCAGCGTTTCGGCGTATCGGTGACGGAGGATCTTCGGTTTTCCCGACAACAGCGACCTTGCCTCCGGAGACCGCTGGAATTAGGTTTTCCGACCTGGACTGGGGGAACACCGCTGAGGGTAGCCGGCGTCTCGGCGAGGAATTGGGGAACGGTAACGCCGAGACGACGATGATATAGAGTCATAACGGCCGTATGTTCCAGGACTCTGACGAGCCGACAGGTGAGCTTCGATTTCGAATGGTCGTTCGCTGTTCCGTGAGCAAGGATCCTCGGGCGCGAAACCACGCAGGCCCACTCGGCGATATGGGCAGGCCCTGTAAAGATGACCCGCCTCACCACAGTGGTAGCAGAGGGGCCGCCGGTCCGGTGTACGCTACACGTCACATTTCCGTGGCCGCTGATAAACTGGTCGAGCAGGCACACGGGCGAGACCAGGCTGCTGGACTGCTTGAGTGGCGGTATTCACGTCGTAGACTGGTGCTGGCGCCTGACAGAGGACAGCTGAATATGCAGATCTGACCTCAGTCTGTCTAGGAATCTCAGAGACTTGTTGCTGCTGCGATGCTAGGCGCACCTCGAGCCGGACGACTTCAGACAACGATGTAACAGATGGCGCGCTGGGAGACAGCTGGAGGGCTTGTAATTCCTCCCTGATGATCGACCTGATTAGGTCACGTAAAACGGCTACATCACTCCCTAGCGGCATCGAAGAAATAGCGGGTTCAAAGGTGCTTACATCTCGATTGTATTGCCAGGGTCGTTGCAGGAGCGTCGCCTCCATGGTGGTCGCTTCAGTGAGGAATTCGGCAACAGTACGCGGTGGCATCAGACCAGCGAAAAGCTACTGCTTGACCCCGCGCATGAGGTGGCGAAGCTTCGTCTCCTCGGCCATGGAGGGGTCAGCACGCTTGAAGAGGCGCGTCATGTACTCCACATACATGCGGACGCTTTCGTTAGTGCGCTGATTGCGGGAGTGAAGCGCAGCTTCCGCTTTCTCCTGGCGGTCTGCGTTGGGGAAAGTAGCTAGGAGATTTATGCGAAATGTCTCCCAGGTGAACAGGTTGTTCTCGTGGTTCTCGAACCATGTCCTAGCGGAGTCTTCAAGTGCAAAAAACACGCATACGGTCGTTGGTCCAGCCGTTATAGCGTGCGATCCGCTCAACGGTGCAGCCAGTCCTCCGCATCTTCGTATACATCGTCGTGAAAAGATGGCGGTGTTCGCGGCGCGTGGTAAAGGATGGGCGCCGGGGACGCACTATCTGTGGCCATTTCCGGTGGGACCGTCGGTCGAGGCTGCGTCGTCCTCGTCGGGGTGGTGAGAGGTCCGAATTCAGATGACTGGCCGCGGAGACGGCGGCTAGGGCGCTGATGAACCGGTGTGAGCTCCGTGTTCTTATATTGTAGGCGTACGGAGGTCGGGAAGCGTATACCCAGCACGACTCCACCAAATGTGTAACGGTTGTTACACTAAAGAATTGCTGTAAACGCTAAACGAGGGCACCGAGAGAGCTGAATCAGGAACACGGGCGACCGAAACGGGCGAGCATTTCAACGGATTCTACTTCATCCCATTTCGCTCCTTCTTCTTCTAGCTCGAAAGCACGTGTCAGTTGTGTGGTCGCTGTGCAAGGAGGTCTGCAGCGACAGGCAGCGAGGGATCACCAATGACAGCTTTAAACGTCGCCCCTAACCCAGGAAGTATAGCGGCCTGATTTTGGTTGCCCAATGAATTCAATGGTAATGAAATTAGGATCCTTTCCAAGATATATAATGCAAGGAAACTTACTGTCAGCATCAATTTTATTAAATTAATGTTTTTGCCATGTACGTGACACATGTTTGCTTCCACATATTATGCGTTTCATGTAATTGTTTGATCAGGTATACGTGCAGGCTCATCATTTGCGTAGTTTTTCAGAAAAGAAAAATAAGTGCTCTAGCACTACAGCGCCCATTTTGACGGAACGCTCTAATAATATAATTCTGGTAATTCACTATTTTGTTTACTACTTTTGTCATATAGTTGGAACAATTTCTGTTTATTACTTTGCGTTCTACCATTTCGATATTAAGAAACGCGAGCACGCGAAGTCGCGTTAACGTTTTGCCCTTGATTTCCGCAAAAATATTTCGCTCTTTCCTTTCTCTTCGTGTATTCTCCTCTGCACGTTTACGGTAGCCTACTGAGACTGTCTACTTAACTTCGCAGCCTTTCCTTTCTTCTGTTTCCCTCACTGTCTCAGACATGTGTCGCGTTTCGCAGGAGCCTTTCACACGGCAGCGCATGAAAATTTAACCGGCTAATTTTGAGGCCCGGCTTGCGCCTTTCACACACACACACACACACACACACACACACACACACACACACACACACACACACACACACACACACACACACACACACACACACACACACACACACACACACACACACACACACACACACACACACACACACACACACACACACACACACACACACACACACACACACACACACACACACACACACACACACACACACACACACACACACACACACACACACACACACACACACACACACACACACACACACACACACACACACACACACACACACACACACACACACACACACACACACACACACACACACACACACACACACAAACACAGCTTTCCGTGCTCTACACATCTCTTACCTACACAAGGCGTTAGAAACTAGGCAGATATACTGACGTGGGTGTAGCGACGAAGCGAGGATGACCGCTAGTCTGTAATAGCAACCTAGTTGGATTTAAAGAGAACGAAAGCATAGCGGGAGGTGGCCGAAAGTTACGCAGGTGGAAAAGGTTCGGAATTTCGCGGAGGGTCAAGTGGATGCAGCTAGGACAGGGCCGGGTCAATGGGAGGAAAATGGGAGAGGCCTTCACTGTGCAGTGGGTATAGGCCTACTTCTGCTGGTGATAATGATTATCAATAATGATGATGATGTATGTAGCGGCCATTTGTAGTCCGTAGACAACCGAGCAACATCGCTTATATCGCTGCCGCCGACGGACTTATTTTGTGGCTGGCTCAAGGTAACCTACTGTACAGTTTATCTGACTACAACCGCTACATGCTTGCTTCTTGCCTGGAGCACTGCCACCATCACAGGCAGTAACTAGCAAAAGGCGTTTTTCATGTGTCATGCAGGCATAGACTTTTCTTCTACTGGATTTCAGTTCTGCAAAACTTTTGAGAAGAGTTGTCTGTAAGTTCAACGCATCAACACGTTTCCATACTGTACTAGGTCTCTGTCTAGGTGAGATTTCACTTCGATTCTCTGCACTCGGCAATAGTTCAATGCACAATTGCATTGCCGGAGCGATGTTTGTTAGAGCTTGGGAGCGAAATCGAAAAAAACCAGCAGGCGAATATGTGCTCCGATCGCCTTTCGATTGACCCAGTAAAGGTTGGATACCAAACAAAAAGTCAATGAAAAAGGCGAAAACGTGAGCACTGCGTAATCCGAATTATTGCCGTTAATCTACTTATGAAAACGTCGTGCTATTTCTTGTATACATCAGTCGCTGTTTTGTTCCTTACTTTTGCTATGTTTTTAAATTTTTGCTGCTTTGTATGTGCAGTTATGACGCCTGCTGTTTTTCCTAGCAGTTCATTTTTCGGTGGCCTTCAGTACTTTCTCATTCTCTTGCTATCAGTGAAAACAGCGCTATAGTTATACTTCTGCTAGAAAATAAGGTGTCGACGGAGATAAAGACGGAGAAAAAAAAAGATGCCCTTGTTCCTGTACAAGTCCACAGCAGGCGGAGAACATCCATTTCTGCAGTTAGTGTGGAACACTTCGAGCATGCGGTTGGTCCCATGTTTGCTTGAGAATCCCATCGGCATGATACCGATGGGGTAAATGCCGCCCCAGCTCATATCCTTCTAAAAGAAACCTCCTCCCATCTTGTTAAATTATGAAGGAAGGGGAATGTACACGGGGGAATGGGGGCACGTGCACATTTCCTTAAAGAGGATGCTAAGATGGGAACAGCGGAGCGGGCATCGAAAGGGAGCCTGGTGGGGGGCGCATTACTGTTTGGAACTTCGTGTGTGAGGGGGTCAACTTTTCTCTGCGCACCGCCGCGGCTCGGGCGTCGAGCGCTACTGCCGCCGGTCCAACGCAAGGACAGTTCTGGCCCCTGCGCTGCTGAGCGCATGGTCGCACCCGCATGGCAGAAAGGATGGCTCCTTCCTAGCTATAAATTAACAGAATTAGGCACGCCAGACCGCTTTCGCCAGCGCTGCGAAGGGAAATATTTTCACCTCGCGCTCCTTGTGACGCGCGCCACCTTTTCCCTCGTTTTTTTCTTCCCAGGCCAGCGTCGAAACAAGCGGCCGGCAAGAGAAACTGGGTCACGCCGGCAGCACCAAAAGCTCACTGAGCGCCTGGGCCGCATTGCATGAGAATAAGGGCGGCGCAGCAGCCAAATGCACGAGCACACCAGATTTGTTTTCATGTGCATCAATGCAACTTGTTTGAGAGAAAACTCTCGGAACAGCTTGAGAAAACGAAAAAACTCGTATCCGACTAGGCCGCTGAGAGCAGGCCGCACGACGGCAGGTCATTTTGGGAACAGTGGTGAAACCGTATTGTCGTTGCGCTTCGTAAAGTTTTAGCACCCGAAACATATGACTCTCTTTTTGGAAAACCTGTGCACTGTACGTATCACCACCACCCCGTCCGATTTGCAGGCATGCAAACCGTTCCTGTTCTCTATCATGCACGAGACCCAACGATGAAGAAATACTGAGAAGTGCAGCGCAACGGCACGGCGTCTAAAGAAGGTCATTTCAATATTCGTCTCCAGGGGCATACGAAGGCACTCTCAACATCTATATAACCACTAGGAGGTTGAACACCGTACCAGGCGTGATAAGATGGTTAGAAAGCAAGCAGCTCGTCGCGGCAAAGAGGTCGCGATCAGGATTCGGACGAGTGAGGGCCACCGCAGAAAATCCGACAGCGCCGGCCGGAGCCTTCGCATTAAACTGCAGGTAGTGGGGGTCACTGAGTTCAGTTCAGTCGTTCAGTCGTGTCCGACTCTTTGTGACCCTATGGACCATGTCACGCCACGCTTTCCGGTCTCTCACTATCTTCCTAACATCACATAACTTCATCTGCAGTGCCTCAAGGATGCCATCTAACCATCGCGTTCGCTGCCTACCCCTTCTCCGCCGACCCTCAACCTTTCCTAACGTCAAATCTTTCTCTAGCGACTCTTCTCTTCTCATCGGATGACCAAAGTAGCTGACCTTTAACTTTAGAATTTGACCCTTCAATGAGCAGTCAAGGTTTATGGTCGACAATATCAACTGATTTGATCTTCTGGCCGTCCAAGGAATTCTCAAGATTCTCCTCCAGCACCACAATTCAAGCGCGGCAATTCTTCGGCGGTCAGCCAACTATCGCATCCATATATCACAACTGGAAAGACCATAGCACGAGTTATACGGATCTTGGTTGGCAGACTAATATCTCTGCTCTTTACTAGGCGGTCAAGGCTAACCATAGCTCTCTTTCCCAGAAGCAGGCGTCTCCTAATTTCATGGCTGCAGTCTCTTTCCGAGGTAATCTTGGAGCCCAAGAAGAGACAATCTGTCACAGCTTCCACTTCTTGTCCATTGATGCTCCAGGACTTGATAGGGCAAGACGCCATGATCTTTGTCTTTTTAATGTCCAGTTTAAACCCAAACTTCTCACTCTCTTCTTGTACGCGCATCGGAAATCTCTTGAGTTCCACTTCACTTTCTGCCATTAAAGTGGTATCATCCGCATATCTAAGGTTGTTGATACGTTTTCCAGCAATCTTCACTCCAGCTGAAGACTCGTCCAGACCGGCCTTCCTCATGATGCACTCAGCATATAGGTTAAATAGGCAGGGCGACAGTATGCAGCCTTGCCTCACTCCTTTCTCAATCGAAATCAATCAGTAAGACCATGCCCAGTTCTGACTGTGGCCCCTTGTCCTTCATACAGGTTGCTGAGGAGACAGATGAGGTGAATTGGAACTCCCATCTCTTGGAGTTTCTCATAATCAATAAAGCAGATGTAGGTGGGTTTCTGGAACTCTCTTGCTTTTTCCATGATCCAGCGAAGGTTGGCAATTTGGTCTCTAGTTCCTCTGCCCTTGCGAAACCCAGCTTACACGTCCGGAAGCTCCCGATCCAAATACTGCGGCAGCCTACCTTGGAGGATTTTCAACATCACCTTGCTAGCATGCGAAATCAGCGCGATCGTGCTGTAGTTGGAACAATCTTTGGCACTGCCTTTCTTTGGAATGTGGATGTAAACTGACCTCCTCCAATCCTGTGGCTACTGCAGGGTTGTCCAAATCTTCTGGCATAATGTATGCAGAATGTTAACAGCGTCATGGTTGAGGTTTTGAAGCAACTCAGCTGGAATGCCATCAATTCCGCTAGCTTTGTTCTTAGCAAGGCTAGCTAAGGCCCATTCAACTTCACTCTTCAGGATGCCCGGCTCGAGATCAGTAATCACAACCGTCTTATGTTGGGTTTGCACATTCGGATCCTTCTTGTACTGTTCCTCTGTGTATTCCTGCCACCTCTTCTTTATCTCTGAGGCTTCAGTGAGGTCCTTGCCTCGTTTGTCCTTTATCACGTCCAGCTTAGCACAGAAGCTTCCTTTGATATCTTTGATTGTCTTATACAGAGCTCTTGTGTTCCTTAATTGGCTGCTGTCCTCAACTGCTTGGCACTGTATGTTCAGGAAGGCAATCTTATCTCTCCTTGCTATTTTCTGAAAATCCGCATTGAGAACCTTGTATCTTTCTCTTTCCCCCATAACTTTTGCCATCCTCCTTTCCTCAGCTATTTGCAAAGCCTCTTCAGATAACCAGTTTGCTTTCTTGCATTTCTTTTGCTTTGGAACTACCTTAGTAGCAACTTCTTGTATTATATCACGAACATCAGTCCACATCTCTTCGGGCTCTCTGTCTTCTAGATCTAATTCTTGAAATCGATTCCTCACTTCCACAGCATGAAGGGCAGGATGAGTGTGAGGGGTATTATAAAAGAAGAGGAGCACTAGATTGGAGCTGCCTGCATGGAGCAGCTGTCGCATTGAATTGCACTGCGACTCAAATCATGATGCAGGGAGAGTTCATCACAGGCAGTTTGTCTAATCATGCCGGGTAAATTCGGAGGCTCATGTGAATCAACGCTTGTGACAGTGGTGATTTTAGGCAAGGTGCCGAACGTCGTTGTAATGCGACGCAGCTTAAGTGCTTCGAACGGGAGTAAGTTCTCGATGACGGCCTTTGCAGAATTCGAGTTACCTTTAATCACTCAAAAGTTGTACACGTCCTCCGCAATTCCCTTTAAAAGGTAGTCAGCTGTCTTCTTCAGACATCCTGGGATTCATCTCTGCGCAAAGCCTCCGCACCTCTCCTATGTACGTTGTACGCGTTTTGCCAGGAACGTGCGCTCGCTAGAGTGAAGTCTCCTCAGGTTTTCAGCATTTACTTTGTATGAATGCCTTGTTTCTTTTAATCAATGTGTCACTTTGAAACTGTGAATTATGTTTTTGGGGAGCCAATGCAAATATCTCGAAAATACAAAGTGTATAATGCAAAACCGTGCAGAAGTGCTTTATGATTAGAGAATCGGTGCGCTAAGAACAACGTATGAGGTAGCCCTCATCACATACCAGTGTATCTCCCGCTTGTCCTCCACAGCGGCCGGCCGGTTATTCATCACTTCGAAATAGGCGACCTCTGTAGCGTGGAGTTTGAGCACTGCTGGTTGCAGCGTACTCGTTGATGCAATCTGCATCGTCTTGCACCAGGGCATACACACGCTGCTCCTCGCGGCAGCAATGGCTTCCCCGCTCGGTGTTCATCGGGCGGCACAGGCTGCACTGACAGAATCAAGTATTAGAAAAAACTTGAGAATCATGGCTTATTAATCCCTGCCAGCAAGGAGTTAAAAAGCAATTCTCATGTGTCACTAAGTTGATCAAATGCGCCCTTGACATTCTCAAAACGACAGATACCAGCAATACTGTCGAATGTATCTTTTTACACTTTCGTAAAGCTTTTGACATTGTTGCACATGATTTGTTTATAATACAATTGTACTCCTATAACATTGATTGTCGTATAATTGCCTGAATAACTGAATATCTGCATGCGAGACGCCAACTTGTAAATGTGTATGGAGCTCAATCTGGTGTTAATGATATGACGTCTGGCGTCCCTCAATGTTCCGTTTTGGAACCTCTTCTTTTCTCGCTATACATCAATGAAAGCACTGAAAATATAGCGTCCCACATGTAAATTTTTGCAGTCGATTGTATCCTGTATAAATATATAACATGTAAAACTGAACGTGATATGCTTCAAAACGACCATGACACTATTTATGACTGGTGTGGAAAACGGAAAAAGAATCTCAACTTGGACAAAACAGTTTGCATGGCATTTTCAAGAAAACGTACAAAAGCAAGGTCCACATACGCTATAAATAATACAAATCTGAAATTAGGCGAAGAATATAAGTACTTAGGAGTTTATTTCATGTCATCGCTTTGTGGCACCGGAACACCGGTTATATAGGGGGAAAGGCCTGCAAATTCCGTAGTATTTCTCTGTGAAAACACGCGTTCCTTCCCGCAAGCTACGAAGAACTCATTTACAAAACCTATGTGCAGTCAGTGTTTGAGTATGCTAGCATGGTGTGGGATCATCCTACCATAGGTGATAAAGACAAACTTGCGTCTTTGGCGGCTCGATACGTACTTGGGAAGCCATTTAAACCTGCAACAAAAGCAAAAAAGATTTTCGATAAAGAATAATTAACAGTGGATAACGATACTTAGGCTCGAACTCTTTCATAATATATACCACTCCCACATTGGAGTTTAACACGAAACATAAATATTCGAACCATGATATGTATCCATACGCATAGACCACAATCAAAATGTACGTGAATATGGTACAGGACGGCAGCATACAGCGACTCGTTTTTTTCCAAAGACCAGCATTCAATGAAACCGTTTGCCGGCAGCTATTACGGCTATCTGATGAAATGAATCTTTCTTTTCTGCTTTAGGTCAGTCACGTCATTTCATTGTTAGATACTGCATCGTTATGTGTTCACTGCTGCCTGTTATTTTTTTTTGTCTTTCATTCCGCATTTCCGTGGGACGCCAATCTTGCGCGGCATACTTTCGTGAATTAAATATATAAAGTTTTTTTATGACGCACTTTTCTTAATGAATGTGTATTGGGTTAGTGATTTGTATTTTGTTTTTCAATACACGTTTATTGGGGGCAGTACGCAGTTGACGTTTTTCTTATACCCTAAATGATGTATATGGAAACGTACTGCACATATGTGGTTATTCTTTTGTTTTTGTTACTGGTTGTTCCCAAGCTCGGGAACCCGACTGAATATACAACAAATCGGCGATAGCTGATCGGCCACTCAGCCGCCCATGTACTAGTTTTTTCAGAAGCTTTCCAGCGCCCATGGACCGAGCTCGTAATCCTATATGAACGCCTACCAATTGGCAACGATTGTTCGGGCATTCGGCTGCCCATGATCAGCAGCCAGGCAGCATCCAGAACACCAACGTATGCCCGTACTGAATGCCGCTTAGAACCATTAAGTAGGAACGAAATGATTTAAGCAGGACTTAGCCGACCGTCAAGGCCACCTTTTGAAAAACCTAAATAAATTGAAACGGAGAAGGAGCCGTCATTATCATTCACGGTTAAGTTCGTCCATTTACTTGTGCGCATGTATGATTTGAAACTGTAGATTTGTTTGCTTGGGCGGACATGTGCGAACATAAATATGCACTTTTCTGCCAAAAGAACTGAATAAGTTACTAGCATTTGGCAACTTTTGTCCTAGTAATCCGAAGACTATTTTATGGAACAATCATACGTGGCTGGAAAGAAAGTTGAAAATGTGGTGATGAATCACCATTCTTTATATTAGCAGTATTAAGCCGCACGAGTGGTAATTTTGTTGCGCTAAGAACATTCTTGTGGTTATTTTCAACATGATCATGATTGCAAATGTCTTCAGCATTTTGGCGTTTCAAGAGTCTCGCAGTGATTACGCAATAACGCTAAAGGAAAAATGAATCTAATAAGAGTGGATGGGTGCCTCCAGGTGCTGGACATGAGCGGTCCGCAACGTGGTCCACAGAATTTATAAAACGCCTACGGCTGACAGGTCTCAACGAGCGCTCGAAAGATAATGAGCCCATCGCCGTATTTCTTTAAAATGACATTCATACTGGGCCAATAACCCAGGTAGCACAAAGTGGAATATGAAGGGGGGCCCTGGTGGGTTCGATGTAGGCAATGCAGGACAGCCCCGGTGGGCTCACTGTGGGTGCTGCAAGAGGGGCTGACGCAAGCCTTAAGGAGGCTGTCGACAAAGAACCCGATGGGCCCCACGAGGGATCGATAAAGGCAGCCCTTGCGGGGCTCCCCACATTTTTCCCGCATTGTCAAAAGGGCATATCCCGCCAACTCCCCCCGATAGTCCTACTTTGGACCGATTCGGGCAGCTGCTGTGGATGAACATTTAATTTCAATTTCTGTTAGCCCCTCAGATAATGACATATGACCGATGCGGATTCTATAGCGCAAGCCGCAGTCGGGCTTACCCACATTATTATCATAGGGAGCCGACGCATATAATTGATGGGAAGCCCTAGTCCAAGTTCTCCCAATCAATATTTATGCTCATAATTAAGAATTTATTTTATACATGTCTGCCCTTTCTAAACAGCCACAATAATAAATTTTACAATACCTTATCACGTTAATCGAGCCTAAATGATCATGTACATCTTGTTCAGGCAAGGAAGATGTGTGCTCTGAACAGTAATATTGTGCTAAGAGATGCAGGCTGTCCACAGCAATAACATAAGAAGCAACAGTTAGTACGTTTTAGTAGTTTTAGCGCAATTTGCATAAGCGCGAGAACTAAAGCCATGTAATATTTTTAATCGACTAAAAACGGCAACAACTATTATACAAATCATCTATAATAGTAATTAACGGCAACGTCTAGTGGAAATAAAGGTTGGAAAGAATTATTGCACAATTGCACGCACACATTCTAGCCCCATAATGGCCGATGATGGACCTATGGTGGTTTTGTGTGGGCAGCCCCAATTGGGCTGGGTGTTGTTTTTGAACTTAGAGCCCACCTGCTGCTGCACGTGCCTTAAAATACCCCACAAGAGACAGATATTAGTACATTGCGGGCATGCCCGCCTTCCAGCCCCATTACAGCCATGTGGGACCTAAAGCGATTTAGCTAAGGCTACCTCATTTGGGCTTCACGAAGGCTTGTCAAAATTGAGCTTTTATTCATATTTCACCTACCCTCAAATCACCTACAAGGGGCCAATTGGGGTAGCATATAGGCATGTCCGTTTTTTGCCCCTTTGGGCAGGTGTAGGTCCCACAAAGATTTAATGGAGCGGCCTCATTTCGGATCTATGAGGGCGTTCCCATAAAGAGCCCACATTTAAGTTGGATTGCGCTCAAATATCCGACAAGGGACCCTTATGGTCTGGATGCAGGACTGTACTCTGTGTTAGCCTCAGCAATGCCAGTATGGGACCCTGTATGGGACCCAGCAGGAACTGGGGCAAGCCAGAATGGGCCTTGCCCACTTTTGGCCCAACGGGACCGATGCAGGTTTTATGATGGTTTCCCCAGCCCCACTGGCCTACATCCGACCTACTGGAGCCCCACATTTTGTGCTCCCTTGGAACAACAATTAAGCACTTTTGTCGCGGGTGCAAAGACCCCATCGATGAAGAAAGTTTGAAACGCGAACTCGCACAAAGCACGCAAGGGATTGAAGACACAGACATCATTGTTTAATAAACTCTCAGCGTAACGAAACTCCCCAAGTAGCACACATTACGTTGCCCACCTGGGGCCCGTATGGGAAGTTGGTCTTGGGCAACCACGATAACACCCATGAGGGCCCCCTTTAAGGATCAAGCAGGCAAGCCCAATTTGGGCTTTCCCGTGCTTTTCCCATCTGGGCATCATATAGGCTTTGATAGGGCTAACTGAGTACATATTCCCACATCTGGCCCTCAAGGGTCCCGCTCGGGGAATTTTAGGGCCGATGCAAAGAAAATTTCGCCTTTATGTAGAAAAAGCCTGGGCTAATCTAAGTGGGGCTGCCCACTCAAAAGCGCAATAGGTGCCACATGAGCAGCGGCAGGGCTGAATACGGGTATGCCCGCCCATTGCCTAAATGGGACTCTTGAGGGGTTTTCGAGGGAAGGTGAAACGGAAATGTAGGCTTCATGCAGAAAATTCCTGGGCTGCCCACCAAGAACCTAGATAATTTCCTCATGGTCTGAAGCGGTGCAGGAAAGTGCACATTCCTGCTTCTGCCCGCATCGGTCTCTTGCGGGGCACTTTGGGGCACATCCGATGCAAATGTCGGCCTAAAGCAAATAGTTGACGGGCTAGCCGAAATAGGGCCACCCACTCAAAACCTAAATAGGGCCCGTGTGGTTTGCATCCGGTCTGAAAAGCGGGCATTCCTACACGCCGCCCACATGGGTATTTTGTGTGTTAATTGTGGGCAAATGCAACATATATTCGTATTCTATACGGTAAAAATACGATAAGCCCAGCTGAGGCTGCCCATGAAAGGCCGAAGTGGGCCCCAAATTGGCCTTAGGCAGGCTTACCGCTCTGAAATTTCTTCACCCTATATTTCAGGCACCATTTTTTATGTAATTCGTTTTATACCCCCCCCCCCCCACTGCACTTTTTTTCACTTCCCGCCTGCACCTGCTTTTTATCCCACCCACCACTGCAATACCATTGTACGCCTCTCCGCCACCTGTTTCTTCTTCCACTATTCGCATATAGAACTTACCCACATCGTTTGCATTCGCACTGCTGATGAAGGCCAGCTTCTGGTTGAAACGTCAAATCCAATAAAATGTTTCTTTGAATGAAGCGTACACTTCGCTCTATAATGTTTTAAGCGGCCAAGTACGTTAAATGTTCTCGCATTCATACATGCATATATATATATATATATATATATATATATATATATATATATATATATATATATATATATTGTAAAAGAAGGCTAGGTCGAGACGGCGAGGTCGTGACGGCAAGGACAGCGAAGCCTTGTCTAGCGTTTTATTCCAATCACGAACCCAGGCGCGCGCCGGAGCCGGCGCCGCGGGACGATGATGATGGTATGTACAAATGAAAGAAGATCATGGCATGTACAAATGAAAGAAGGTCCACAGAAGGCTCACACAATAGTTTAAGAAAGCCTATACTACTACTACTACTACTATTACTACTACTACTACTACTATTATTATTATTATTACTATTGTTATTATTATTATTATTAGTAGTAGTAGTAGTAGAAGTAGTAGTAGTAGTAGTATAGAGGAAGACTCGTTTCACTAAGTTGGCACTGAATTGTCTGTAGGTAACGGCCAAAATAACTGGCTAAATATTATCTTCACAGTTTTAATTATTAATGATAATAATAATTAGTTCACAGGAAGGGAAAGGCGCAGTATCTGTTGCACTTGTGTCTGTGGACACCAAGGGATGAAGGTGTCCACAGACACAAGTGTGACAGATACTGCGCCTTTCCCTTCCTGTTCACCAATTATTATTATTAATTAAAACTGTGAAGATAATATTTAGCCAGTTAATTCGGCCGTTAACTAGACAATTCAGTGCCAACTTCGTGAAACGAGTCTTCCTGTATACTGCTGCCGCTACTACTACTACTACTACTACTACTACTACTAATAATAATAATAATAATAATAATAATAATAATAAAATTAGCAGAGAAATATTACTGTGTATTATTATTATTATTATTATTAGCAGTAGTAGTAGTAGTAGTAGCCGGAACAGCCGTGCCGCGTCCAACGTGACGCCCATTGAAAAAGCATGCGGCGTTAATCGCTGGGCTACTCGGCTCCTGGGGGCGGCAGATGCTAGTCGGAACAGCCCGTTTTCTTCGTCTCTTCTGTTGCTTTGTCTCTTGCGGAGCCACCGCACCGAGCAAACCCAAATACGCGCCCGGGGGGTCGGAAGCGGCCTGCCTGGCCGCTCCTAATTAACTGATGTACCGCGGCGCACAAACGGTTTCAAGCGAGAAACATGAACAATTTAAGTTCCACGGTGGCGTCGATCGGCTGGGGGATCAACAGGCGTGACTTTGTAGTTAACAGGAGAAGTTTGGCTGATGATCTCGTAGGGACCAAGGTAGCGATGGTGGAATTTGTCACTAAGGCCAGGGGTGCGGATTGGTGTATAAAGCAGTACTTCATCACCGGGACGATAAGAGACCACGCGATGCGTAGAATCGTAGCGACACTTGTGGTCTTCCTGGCACGCTGCTGTGTTTAGGTGGGCAAGATGACGGCACCTGGCCACACGAGATAAGAACTGAGTAGGTACTGATGTGGAGTAGTCGGGCGTAGAGAAGAAGGAAGCGTCGAGAATTTTAGTGGGAGGACGGCCATAAACGAGGAAAAATGGAGAATAAGGGTAGTCCGCTGCACTGCTGTGTTATAGGCGAAAGTGACGAATGGTAGAATAGTGTCCCAATTTCGATGGTCCGGTGGGATGTACATAGACATCATATCCGATAAGGTGCGGTGAAATCGCTCAGTCAGCCCGTTAGTCTGGGGATGGTAGCTTGAGGTTGTCTTATGAAGGGTGGATGACGCGTGAAGAACTTCGGCAACGACTGCCGATAAGAAGGCCGTCCCGCGGTTACTTAGGAGCACACGAGGAGCGCCATGACGCAATACAATTGATCGCAAAAAGAAATTTGCCACTTCTTGAGCGGAACCGGTCGGTACAGGTGCTGTCTCAGCGTAGCGTGTAAGGTGATCGACAGCTGTTATGATCCAATGGTTACCCCCATCGGAGAGAGGTAGGGGACCATATAAGTCGATGCCGACTACGTCGAATGCCGTGGCGGGACAGGGAACAGGTTGTAGAAGGCCACCGGGCGAAGACGTCGGCCGTTTGCGACGTTGGCACTGAGGGCAGGATGCGATGTATTTGGCAACGCAGGAAGATAGGCCAGGCCAAAAGAATCGTTTTTTCACGCGGTCGTAGGTTTTGTCAACTTGGTGTTGACAGTGACCTGCAGTAGCGTCATCGTGGAGAGCCGCCAGTATACGTGGGCGAAGCACACGCGGCACGACTGGGATCCAGCGAGTTCCATCAGGGCAATATACGAAGCGGAGTAGGATGCCATCTTCGAGCTTAAAATTGCGAAGTTGTCGGCGAAGCCGAGCATTGGGTGGGTCCGAAGCGCCAATAAGGCGGTCGATGATGGGTCGGCAGTAGGCATCGGCTAATTGCTGTGAGCGGAGAGCGTGTTTGTTCTCAAAGTCGTCAAATGAAACAGTTGTGATACACGTCGGAGAAAGAGATATAGGTGGAAATGCATTGGGAAGAAAAACAGCAAGCCGATTCCGAAAGTGGGCAGCGAGAAAGAGCGTCGGCGTCTTGGTGCTGGCGATCCGATTTATAAGTGACGTCGAAATTGTATTCTTGCAGGCGAAGAATCCAACGGCCAAGTCGGCCTGTCAAATTTTTGAGCGAAGACAACCAGCAAAGAGCATGGTGGTCGGTCACAACTGTGAAATGCCGACCATATAGGTAAGGGCGAAATTTTTGGACCGCCCAGACGACAGCAAGGCACTCCTGCTCGGTAATGGTGTAGTTTTTCTCAGCTGGAGTCATAGTCCGACTGGCAAAGGCAATCACTTTCTCACGCGAAGTTTCATCGCGCTGCAGAAGTACAGCTCCAAGACCGAGGCCACTGGCATCAGTGTGCAGGATGGTTGGAGCGCTATCACTGAAGTGGCCAAGTACAGGGTCTGATGTGAGGGCGTTCTTCAGATTATGAAAAGCGGCTTCGCACTGTTCAGTCCACACGAAAGGGCTGCGCGTTTTAAGTAGTGCATGAAGTGGAGCAGCAATGCTTGCAAAATGCCTTATAAAACGCCGGAAATAAGACGCCAGGCCAAGAAAGCTGCGCAATTCTGTAATCCGTTGTGGACGAGCAAAGTTCAAGACCGCGATGATTTTTTTCAGGGTCTGGGCGAATGCCGTCATGGCTGACTAGATGTCCCAATATTTTAATTTCCTTCTGTGCAAAGTGGCACTTCTTGGTGTTGAGCTGAAGGCCCGCTGAAGCGAGACACGTAAGGACCTCATTCAGGCGCGTGAGATGGTCGTTAAAAGTTGACGAAAATATGACAATGTCATCCAAGTAACATAAACAGGTTCTCCATTTTAGGCCACGAAGCACAGTATCGATCATTCTTTCAAATGTCGCTGGTGCGTTACAAAGTCCGAAAGGCATAACATTAAATTCGTAAAGGCCATCGGGAGTTGAGAAAGCGGTTTTTTCTTTATCGTCCTCGTGCATAGGTATTTGCCAATAACCTGAGCGGAGGTCCAAAGTCGAGAAATATTCGGCGCCTTGGAGAGAGTCAAGGGCGTCATCAATTCTTGGCATTGCGTATACATCTTTGCGGGTAATTTTGTTGAGTGCCCGGTAATCAAAACAAAAGCGTACCGAGCCGTCCTTTTTTTTAACTAACACTACTGGGGAGGACCATGGGCTTGTCGAGGGACGAATAATATTGCGATGGAGCATGTCATTTACATTTTCTTCAATTACTTTTCGTTTAGAGAGGGAAACCCGATAAGGCCGTCGGCGAACGATAAAGTTACCTTCAGTAATGATGCGATGGTGCGCAACACTAGTCCGTCCCAGTGGTGGGGAAGTGGCATCAAAAATGGCTTGGTGGTGTCGAAGCAATGTCAGTAGTTTTTGGCGTTGGTGCGGCGTGAGGTTAGGATTAATAGTCTTTGTGAGAGCAGAAAGAGAGACGTCTGGCGAAACACGGCGCTGAGGCAGAGGGGCGGTGAGCACCATCAAGGACAAAGGTTGAACATCCACTATGCAGGGGAGAGAAGTTCCTTTTGGGAGCACGAGGGATTCACGTGAAGTGTTAGTGGCCGCTACAGTCGCTGAGCCGTTGCAGAACCTCACAAGACTAGACGGGAAGGCGATACCGCGTGCAAGATGACGATGAGATGGTGCGATGAGTACGTCGCCGTCAGTGATGTGGTCAGAAACAACGGTAAGCAGTTTTTCGCACTGAGGAGGCAAAACAGCATCAGCGGCGGCAACGAGGGGATGATGTCGTTCAGAAACTTCAGATGAAAAATCGCTGTCTGTCATATGGACAACACGGTCGCCACAAGAAATTAATGCCGAAGCGGTTGACAAAAAATCCCATCCTAAAATCATCAGATGCGCACATGGTGAGAGCACCGCAAACTGCACATGATGGCGGACGCCGTCAATAACAATTCGTACGGTGCACTTTGCTAAAGGGCGCAAAGGGACGTCATTGGCTCCACGGAGTTCAGGCCCATCATATGGTGTCGTCACTTTTCGCAAACGGTAGCACAAATCTGCGTGAATGACAGAAATTGCAGCTCCTGTATCAATCAATGCTTCGACCGGTAATCTTTCAGCGAAAACAGAAATCACATTACACGGGCGATCTGGAGGACTTTTGGTAAGTTCGAAGAGTGCAGTTTGACCTCCAGAAACTGCAACGCTTAGTTTTCCGGATGGCGGACAGGGATAGTTGTTGCGGGTCGGAGAGGGGAAACTGAGCGGCGGTATGGGGATAGGGATCGACGTCGGGATGCATGGGTTCCACGAGGCTCAGACGAGGATTCTGGAGGTGGGGATGATCTTCGAGGTGGGCTTGGAGTAAACCGGCGTTGATAATATGACGTTGGAGGGATGTCACTTTCAAAGGTATCGTAACCACGGCGCTCGTTCTGGAGGCGGCGACGACAGACGCGGGATATATGTCCTCTAATGCCACAGTAATAGCAAATTGGTCGGGAGGGGCGCCAAGGTGCATAATAGGGTGGTGCAGGTTGAGCTGTCGCTATTGCATTGACGTGATTGTAGGTTGGTGCCGGTCGAGGCGGGGGAACTAAAGGAGGGGGGGATGCTGCGACGTGCGCGTAAGTCGGTACTGAGCGGAGTGCCGGAGGGCCAGATGTCATAGGTTCGGTGATTGTTGCTAGCTCTTCTTTGATGATGCTGCGGAGACCTGCGTCATTAGATGTTGCGGAAGAGTGATCGCACCCGTGTCGACAGACAGGCTTGAGGGCCTGGAGCTCCTCGCGGATGATGGCTCGAATAAGTGCCCGCAATTCGAGATCAGCATAGGTCGGGCCAGTAATGTTGGCGGGCTGCAATCGGGAGGACTGCAGCTGGTCGATGCGTTGGCAGGTCGTAATAATGGAATCAATAGTTGAAGGATTCTGAGCAACTAGGATGTTATACGCCGTAGAATTGATTCCTTTCAAGACGTGGTGTACTCGTTCATGTTCCGCCATGGTGGGACTAATACGCCGGCAGAGTGCAAGTATGGCCTCTATGTAAGACGCATATGACTCATCAGGACCTTGACAGCGTGAAGCGAGCTTGGTCTTCGCGATCTCAGTCCGAACTGCCGGGTCGGCGAAGTACTGTCGGAACTGCTGTTTAAAGGTGGTCCAGTTAGTTGTGTGGGGCTCGCTGTTGATGAACCAAGTCCTGGCGACCTCAATAAGGTAGAAAGAGATGTTGAGAAATTTCAGAGCATCGTCCCACCGGTTGTAGGCACTGGAGCGCTCGTAGGTGTCAAGCCAGTCATCGACGTCTTCATCGCGACGACCAGCGAACAGCGGCGGGTCGCGCTGTCGTGTGGGCACAGTCGGAGGGGGTGGTGCAGCCGAGGTAGAGGGTCCAGCTTGTTCTTGGGTACTGTCGGTAGACATAGCGATGGTGGCAGTTGCCAAACGGCGACCGGAACGTAGCTCCAGCGAGAGGCAGGGCCCAAGGCAGCAAGGGGATCAAATTTCACCTCCACCACTTGTAAAAGAAGGCTAGGTCGAGACGGCGAGGTCGTGACGGCAAGGACAGCGAAGCCTTGTCTAGCGTTTTAATCCAATCACGAACCCAGGCGCGCGCCGGAGCCGGCGCCGCGGGACGATGATGATGGTGTGTACAAATGAAAGAAGAAGATCATGGCATGTACAAATGAAAGAAGGTCCACAGAAGGCTCACAATATATATAACACGTACAGCACCTGACAAGATGCTCTGTGCCACTGAGATGGGGGCAGTATCACAAAACTGTATGTAAGTTAAAGGTAAAATACGTTTACGGGAGAGGCCCAGATAAACCGACAGATAGGCAATCGTGAGCCTACCTTCAAAAAAGCCTCGTGTTCCAGGGTTGCAGGATTGGTGGTTCTCCGCCTTATTGGAACCTAGCAAACATGTTTATCTTCCGTTGTTTGAGACCATGTCTAGCATTTTGACCCTGAAAAATGAACACGGGTGTGACACCGCCGCAAATGTTGTCCGACCGCATGCCCGTGCTAATTCATAAATGTCTCTCCTCAATGCACGAGGGGAGTATAAGATAAAAAAAAGACTGAAGACATCTTTTATTTAACTGCTTCTCTTTTGAACAGTCCTTTGCGCATCTTCGTCGTTAATAATTGTCATCTACATATGGATCATGAACACCCCGGTATCGCATCGCCCTCATGAGGCATGCTGAGCGGTCACATAGTTTAATTGTGCAGTACAATTAAGGTCCCCAGTCACAGCCTACACCGACCTTCGATTGAAGCCAGATACTTCCACAATAGTCTCGAACTGAAAGAAAAACGTAACGCGACAACTCAGCTGTCGTAAAATGCGATTTGGGAACTTTTGAATTACAAGGAGTAGCAGTATCTAAGCCTATCGGAAGCGTCCAGCAGTGTAAATCTCAGAGGCATTATTTTAGGTTAATTTAGCTTATTAAAATGCAGACAATAAACACGAAGACGTTACTTATCAAGAATAATTGGCTGCTGATTAGAAAAAATGTTTTATTGCTGAATTTGTGAGGGACTCCTCCGCTGTGGTACAGTAGTTTAGGGACAAGACATCTGTGGGCTAGGATGCGGAATGAAACCCTAGCTGCGGCGGCCGCTTTTCAATGGAGACTGAAAGGAAAGCGCCAGTCTGCTGTGTTGTTCGTCACTCAGAAGAATTCGAGGTGGGCGAAATTTGCGAAGCTCTATATTACGGCGTCTCTCATAGCCACGACAGCAGGTTGCCCAAGTTGGTCATCTATTTTGGGAAGCAGAAACACGCGCATCCCGTGCATGGCAGATAGCATTGCCAATGCGAGTAATGAGAGTTTAGAAGTCGAAAAAAAACATTGAAAGGACCCCAGGTGCCAAAAAATAAATTTAGCCAAGACAGCAGCTGGGGCAAGTTGATAGTCCATTTGTGATAAAACAGCTCGCAATAATGGGACAAGGCATAGGCGCAGCGCTCGTCGCTCGTTTCTTTATTCCGCCTCTAATTAGCCACAAATCTCGTATCCTGCTTTGCTTACGACATTGAGCCCTAAATATCCAAACTAACATATTGAATAAATGATTCTCTTATTACAGTCTAAAAAACAGGCTTCTGTATTATTTTTTGCTTAGGGCAAAGTTTGCTGTTTGGAATATTATTACTTTAAAGAAAGACTACAATCCATAAAAATCTGGGTGTTACGAACAATTGCAAAATGTTTTTCATTTGACGCTCTTCTGCTAAAGGTAGGTAACGCCAGCGGAAAACTATTTTTAGCATAAATATTATACCCCTGCCACAAAAATGAGACTGCTTTTATGGTGCTAAAAAGAACATGTGCTTTTAAACAGTGTTCCTGGAAGCACTGGGAAGCACGTCAAAGTGATGAAGCTATACAACGAGGACACACAGAGGTTAAAATGATACTCAGAAACAAAGACAAAAGCATATAATGTTAGCGTATATGATTAGAAATAATTAGAAAATATAGCGCTGTGGATTTGTGAGGCACTAAAATGTCAAGATATAGAATGAATATAAAAAGAATAGGGCGAATTAAAGAGAAAAACATTGATTTAAAATTTCATCGCATGTAAAGTAAAAAGAAATCACAACGTTGAAGAATTAAGCATAATAAATTGTATCCAGAACGGAATAAAATGGTAAGAGAAATTTAAAACTGTACCGCATAAGTATGTCGCTTTTAAGAATATTCAATGAGCAATAACATGTAAGACGACCTTTCATAAGGTTAATCTGTTTTCTGATCATAGCCTAGATTAATGACTCTTTGGGTGTATATGAGGCGCATCGGCACACGTGCGAACTCTCTCCCAAGAAGACCTGTGGCTGCGCTGGAGAGTTATTTCTTATGTTCTAATCATAAAGCCTCCTTTCAGGGCCGAGTTGAAGGCGGCTTCCTTAAGAAAGAGCACATAACCCTGCAGGTCTGTATGACCATTATGAAGCCAATTTTACTTCTTTTATTTGCTTTAGAAGTATGAGCTATTGCACGTAAAAAAAGGTACAAATAAAATATACTTATGTATCAACTGATTATATGCTTGCAATGAGAGGTAAGCAGGCGGCACTTTAAAAGATGATAATACAAGACCGCTAAGGCTAAAGACAAACAGTGTATTTATTAGACCGACTGCATGTGCGGTTAACCTGCTAGGAAGCCAACACAGTGGCTAGGGATGACTGCAGATCCATAAATGTAAAGAGAATTCAAAGGAATTTGCTTTCATGTGCTGGCTACAGGTTTGAGACTTGTGATTTGAGTAACTATTTCTATTCTGTAAATGCTGTCTGAGAATGTGTTTTTATTCTGGAAACAAATAAACAAATTTAAATAAAAAACTGCAGCACGTTGTTCATACCCACTGCACCTCGAAGATCTCTCTCACCTTCCTACAAATAATACGGACCTTTGGCAGCCTCACTCACCTGACCACTTCGATGCTCTAACCTCATAGACACCCACCTCCTGCCGCGCTTTCCCTCTCTTTGTATCCAGTTGATTACTCTTAGACGTTGCTTACCGTCAGTTATCCTATCCGCATTACATACCTTAGCCATCCCCATTTCTTCTTGATTTCGGCAAAAATGTCAGATACCACAGTAATTTCTGTTCCATCTCCATGCTTCGTTTCTCTTGTTACACCTACCATTGTTTTCTCCATAGCCCCCTAACATGTCCTCAACTTAACTAGAACCCTTTTTGTTAGCCTCCATGTTTCAGCTCCATTGATGGTTACTCTGCAAATATTGGATACTCGGGATCAATATCATGAGTCTCCGTTCATATTTGGGGTCACTTTTTCCTCCGACATAGGAGCAGTGTTGTCGCTTGAGGAATTTGTGGCTTTGAAGTGCTTATGGAAGCAGGTAAACTAATCGACATTTAGCGGCCGTATCTCAACACCATCTTGATGACGTTAGTGATAAGACTGCCCGTGCGGCAGGCGGCAGACTGGTGCAAAAAGCAGGGCCCTTTTGCTTTTCGGTTTTGTCGCTGGCTTCTCCCTCTTTTAGTCTATTAGCGCCAAAGTAGTGTTTTGAGACCTAATGAAATGTAAAAGGGAATCTTCTGGAACAAGGTCAGGTTTACGATCCCTACAAAGAAAATGTAGGCTACCTTACACTTGAGATCATACTATATTGTCACGGGTTCTACCGCTACTCGGACGGCAGTCCAGAAGGACAGAGTCAAAGGACGGGGTTGAGGCACAGGAGGCAGAGAGCAGGCGCTTTACCAGGCAAAAGCAGCGGCGTCCCAGAACCACGCGCACTCCGCAGAACTTCGTCTTCTTCTCCCTCCAGAACTGACACAGTTAGCGCGGGTTACACTACTCCTCCCCCTGAAAGGCGCATCGTCCCGATGCGCGCTCCAGCGTAACTGAAACGTTAAATCGAGCAGAACTCAGAGTCAGAATACGTGGTTCTAGCGTTCACAGTAAGTTTTGAGGCGAACCACATGCACCACTTCAGGATGAGGGGGCCGACGAGATGTGCTTGGAACAATCGGAATCACCTCGTAATTTACGTCGCTTATACGGCGAACGACCTCGTATGGGCCAAAGTAACGTTTTAGCAGCTTCTCGCTGAGACTGCAAAGGCGAACGGGAGTCCACACCCACACTTTATCACCAGGTGCAAAATGAACTTCACGATGCCGGAGGTTGTACCTGCGTGCATCGACGTGCTGGCGGTCTTGGATGCGTAGTCGTGCCAACTGTCGGGCTTCTTCTGCGTGCTGGGTTACCAGTTGGACATCGTCGTAAGAGTAGGCCTCCGGCTCATGGGGAAGCATGGAGTCAAGCATGGTAATCACCTCTCGGCCATGCACCAGGCAGAACGGCGAAAACCCGGTTGTTTCCTGAGTTGCGGTGTTGTAAGCGAAAGTTACGTAGGGGAGAATGTCGTCCCATGTACGATGCTCGACGTCCACATACATAGATATCATGTCGGCCATAGTCTTATTAAGGCGCTCTGTGAGCCCATTCGTTTGGGGGTGGTATGCGGTAGTTTTGCGGTGGTGCGTGTTGCTTAAACGCAAGATCTCCGCCATTAGCTGGGACACGAACGCGGCACCGCGATCTGTGATCAAGACTTCGGGAGCACCGTGACGCAGGACGATGGACTCGACGAAAAACTTCGCTACATCAGCCGCTGTTGCAGAAGGTAAAGCTCGCGATTCAGCATACCGTGTGAGGTAATCCGTAGCAACAGCAATCCAGCGGTGTCCCGAGTTGGACGTAGGGAAAGGTCCTAGCAGGTCCATGCCTACCTCCTGGAACGGAGTCATAGGCGGCGGAATAGGGTGAAGATGTCCTGCGGGTTGTACGGGCGGAGTCTTACGTCTTTGACATTCGCGGCAGGTCCTGGTATAGTGACGAACAGTGTTAGCAAGTTGAGGCCAGTAATACTTGGAACGAATTCGTGCGAGTGTTCGGCTGTATCCCAAATGCCCGGAAGTTGGGTCGTCATGACAGGCGTCCATAATTTCATTACGTAGGTCAGCCGGAATAACCAGTAGCCAAGACCTCGCACTCGCTGTGAAGCTCTTTTTGTATAGTACATTGTTGCGAAGACGTAATGCAGGTAGAACACGCAAGAAGACGCGTGGAATGGTGCCTTCTTGACCTTCCAGATGGGCGATTACTTCACGGAGTTCAGTGTCGTGTCGCTGCCGTGCTGCCATATCGACCGTGCTTATGGTACCTATAAAAGCATCTTCATACTCGTCGTCTTTACCGTCAGATGTTGATTCTATAGGGGCTCTCGAGAGGCAGTCAGCATCTGTGTGCCTGCGACCGGACTTATAACTATTGTAGCATCGAATTCTTGCAACCGAAGGGCCCACCGTGCAAGTCGCCCTGAAGGGTGGGAGTTCACCTCGAGCGCGCACCAAGGGCTGACGTGTTTTCCGTCGGCTCCGGTGCCTCTCGCCGCGAACTGCGACCCGCCGACCCAAGCGGGGCTGAAATTCGCCGAAAAGCGTCTGGCCCAGGCCGCGCTGCCGCGGCTGCCTCCTCCGCCCGGCGGCTGACGCCGTCTCCGAGCCGAGGAGCCCTTCCGGAGAATATGGCCGCTCTGCAAGCTCAGCGAGGCTACGATCCCGAGACTATGGCCTGGTCCACGGTCCCGGTTGCCCCAACTGAAGAGCTTCCGCCGGGATCAGCTCTCCGGCATGAAAATCTGTTCAAGCTCGTGGAACGCCGCTCCCAGCGACGAGCCAAGATAGCGTCCTCCGCCGCGTCAGCGAAGTCAGCGCTCTCAAATCAGCAAAATGGCGTCCAGCGCGAGGATGCGTCCCAAAGCGGTTCAGCTCATAAGCCGACACCGAAGTGGAAGCCCAGACCACTTCCAAGATTCCATCCGGATGACTATCAAGTCGTCCTCAAACCCAGCACACCGGTGGCCCTCCGGGATTTGTATCAATGCGGTCAGTTGGGAGAAGCTTTCAAGGCCCTACTGGGTGAGTCGGCAGCAGCTACTCTCACTCTGCTTCCTTCATGGGAGCAAAATCTCGTTGTCACGGGCACCCCGGTTGCCGACGTGGCAGATCGCCTCATTGGCGAATTTCAACTTGCCTCTCCGAAAGGCTCCATTGCCATGCGGGGCCATCTTAAGCAAACCGACAATGTTTCTAAAGGTGTCATCACCGTAGCGAGCTGCGAGACCACTGCGTCCCTGCAACAAAAAATTCAATGGCGAGCCGGAGAGATCGTCGACATCCGAAAATACGGCACCTCCAACGCGGCCCAGCTCACCTTCGCCTTGAAGAGTGTGCCTCGGTATGTGCATTACAATTCAGAAATTGCCCTGGTCCGGGCATACAAAAGAACAATTCCGGCATGTGTGAAGTGCGGCACAGTTGGACACCGGGCGGACACATGTCCCAACCCGAATGGTGAAAACTGCGGCCTGTGTGACCAAAAAGTGCCGGCAGTGGAGGGGGTGCGGGCTCCTCACGACTGTCAGCCGAAATGTGCGACGTGTGGGTTCGGGCACCCAACAAACTCTCCTGAGTGCTCGAGGAAATTCCGCTCGCCCTCTACGGCCAAGCGCTCGGGGCCTGCAGCAACACGGCATTCTGACGGGAAGCCAAAACACTCCGGCGCCACAACCAAAGACATCGCAAAACGTCAGACCAACATCACAGCGGAAAAGCAGCAAGAGTCCCCTGACGGAGGTGGCGCCAAGGGACAGACGCCTCCGCCACCACCGAATGGGGGAAAAGGCCACAAAGCCCATACTAACAAGACGGATGGCACAGCTGACGCTTGGGCCCGTGCCGTGAAAAATGACAAACAGGTGAGTGGCATGGGTGGGGTTGCCTCCTCTCCTCCCCCTCCCTCCCATTCTCACGTTGATATCGAGCTCCAAAAACAGATGGCAGAAATCCGGGCCCAAAATGAGATGCTGCTTACCAAAATTCAAGCTTTAGAAAGCAGATTGGCTTCTAATCCTCCCTGCCCTCCTAGCCCGGAGAACATGGAGAGCGAGCCGGTGGCATCATCACCAGCCTTCCCGGCGGTCCTTGCTGAGATGGAGGCCCGCCTGACTATGAAACTTACCTCAATGATCAGTGCAGCAATGGAGCAGGTCCTGACCAAGGTCATGGAGACTGTTCCGGCTATGATTTCAAAACATGTCAGTGAAAATGCTCGCCTTCTCCGACGATCGGGACCCCTTCGGGTTGTGTCCTCTCGACTTCCCAAAACAAGCCGTCGAGTCATAGACTCGGACTCCGAGGAAGCTGCCCCTCACCCAGGGACTGAGCTCCATGCCCAGCCTTTGGGTGCTGGCTCTGAGGTAGTCGCTCCCTCCAAATTTATATTTAATCCTAATGATGGCGGGGCCCCCTAAATGTAGGCGCTTTCGACCTTCAAACTTGGCTTCCCCATTTACAATAACACAGTGGAACTGCAAAGGTTTCCGTGCTCGCTGTAAGCGGGCCAACTTTCGTCTTTACCTCGCAACTTTTGAATGCTTACCAGCCGTGGTAGCCCTCCAAGAGCCAGGGATGGGCGCCGCACTCACAAGCTATACGACATTCCAACAAGACCCCTCGACTTGTCTTTGTGTCCACAAAAATTATACAGCTAATCTTGTCGACCTCGACCTCCAAATTGTATATTCCTATGTGATGGTGACTCTCCTCCCTCTCCGCAAGCAGGACCCACCACTTCACATTGTCAATGTATACTGTCCTCCTAAACTGCAACACATTTCTTTTTCAGAGCTCTTCAGCCGAGCGCTGAGAGTCGCGGGTCGAGACCCCCTCCTGATTGTAGGCGACTTTAACGCCCCCAGTCGGCTTTGGGGCTACCACCGTGAAGAAAAGCGAGGGCGCATGTTGGCGGAGCTTGCGTCCACGCTGGGCCTCACTCTTCACACTGACCCCGTCCACCCAACCCGACTTGGTAACTCCGTGACAAGGGACACCTGTCCGGACCTCACCTTTACTTATAACATCCAACATGCAGACTGGGTCAACACCGAGGAAACCCTCGGCAGCGACCCATGCATTATCAATACCACAATCAGAACTCGTCCACTCTCTAAACCCACAACACAAGCCCGTCTCCCAGATTGGACGAAATTCAGACAAAATTTCGACAACACAACATCCATTACAGAGCAAGGGTACACCTCATGGTCCCAGCATTTGGTTTCACACCTTCGCTCCACCGAAACTCAGATTCAGCTTTCAGAGGTGGTATCGGATGTGGACAACCACCTACTCCACCTCTGGGAAGCTCGGCACTCCCTCGTCCGCCGATGGCGCCGGCAGAAACATAACAGAAACCTTAAAGCTCGAATTGCCGAGCTCACCCAGCGAGCGGCTGAGTATGCGGTCCAGCTCGCCGACTCTAACTGGGTGGATAGGTGCAACACGGCAGCGCGTCAAATGTCCAGCCGAAACACATGGCGCCTCTTTCGCGCCCTCATTGATCCAACTCAGACCCGTAGAGAAACACAAAAACATCTTCAGCGTGTAATCCACACCTTCTCTAATAATACTACACAACTCGCGCACAAACTCAGGGACCGATATTTGTGCAACATACAGGACACCCGTGGGCAGGCGTACTCTTATGCAGGCTCTGAGAACGCTGAGCTTGATCAGCCGTTTAAGCTCCACGACTTACGGGCAGCCCTGGGCAAAATGAAACGTGGTACTGCACCTGGCCGGGACAAAATCACTGTTAAATTTACTAGCTAACCTTCCTGACTCAGCTTATACCACTTTATTGGACTACATCAATGCAATATGGCGAGGAGATACGCCACTCCCCATTGATTGGAAAACCGCTGTGGTCACATTCATACCAAAGGCCGGCAAAGCAATAAACACGGACAACCTTCGCCCCATCTCTCTTACCTCTTGTGTGGGCAAACTTATGGAGACGATGGTGCGGGACCGGTTGTCTGAGTACCTTGAGACACAACATATCTTCGCGGACACCATGTACGGATTTCGCCCACACAGATCCGCACAGGATGTCTTGCTTCAACTACATCGTGAAGTCCTTGACCCCCTCGAGTGCCCTCATAACGACAGGGTCGTACTCGCCCTGGACCTTAAGGGGGCTTTCGACAATGTAACGCATGATATTATTCTCACTCATTTAAGTCAAACCAACTGTGGCCACCGTGCCTTCCAATATATCCGCCAATTCCTCACAGACCGCCAATCTTACATCCGCATTCAGGATAACGAACACGGCCCCTTCCCCCTAGGTACCAGGGGAACGCCGCAAGGCGCAGTGCTTTCTCCCCTGCTATTCAATTTGGCCATGATGCGTCTGCCGGCCCAGCTGGGTGCTGTCTAGGGCGTGCAGCATGCTCTGTACGCCGACGACATCACCCTGTGGGCTACACAGGGCTCACTTGGAGACATTGAGGCCAGCCTGCAGCAGGCGGCGACTATAGTAGAGCGCTATGCTAGCCGCTGCGGCCTTCAATGCTCCCCACAGAAATCGGAATTTGTGCACATCCGCCCCTCTCCAAAATGCACTACTAAAATTCAACTTACTCTTCAATCAGGTCCAATTCCAGAAACACAAGAAGTCCGAGTACTAGGACTCTTCATTCACCAACACCGCAAGCCAGACACCACGTCGGCTAAACTCCGCAAGGTGGGGGACCAGGTGGGCCGCATGGTCCGCCGGGTTTCCAATAAACGCGGGGGGTTACGAAGCAAGGATGCCTTGCGGCTGGCAAACGCCTTCGTAACCAGTCGAATCCTTTATTCGACTCCATATCTCCACCTGCGGAAGCAAGATGAGGATGCCCTCGAGGTCATTCTCCGCAAAATCTATAAGCGGGCCCTCGATATTCCGGTGACTACCTCAAACCAGCGCCTCATGGCACTGGGAATGGTGAACACCTTCAGGGAATTGAGGGAAGCGCACCTCACAAATCAATATACGCGTTTGTCGCAGACGCAGTCGGGCCGCCGCCTTCTTGCCCGGCTCCACATCAAACATACGACACTTATGGAAGAACGGGCACGCATTCCAGCGCCGTGGAGATGCGCCCTCCGCGTACGCCCTCTTCCCGCTAAAATGGCACGCGAAGACCATGATGGCAGACGCCTGGCGCGGGCGGAAGCCCTGGCACACCATTATGGTTCTAAACCCGGCGTTTTTTATGTGGACGCCTCTGGCCCGCACCATGGGGGGTGGTACACGGCCGCAGTCGTCCACGAGGCGAAAACAGTCAACGGTCTTAGCTTCAGGGCCCGCAACATAACTCATGCGGAGGAGGTCGCCATAGCATTGGCTGCTTCCCACTCTGACTCGAAATATATAATTTCCGACTCGCGAGGGGCCTGTCGGAATGTCGAACAGGGCTGGACCCCTTATCTAGCCTACCGAATACTTCAAAATAGCTCCTACATTGGGGACCCCGCTACCCAATATATTATTTGGGCTCCTGCTCATCAGGGGCTGGCTGGAAACGAGGCTGCCGACGCCGCCGCCCGCGCGCTCTCTCTCCGGGAAGTTTCCTCCTCCTCCCCCTCCGACCTGGACGCTGATCCTAATCCGGCTTATACATTCAAAGATATCGTAAATTATTACCAATCTAGCCACAGCCTTTACCCCCGCCCATGTAAAGGCCTTTCAAAGGCGGATGAGCGGCTCTTACTCCGCCTCTATACAAACACACTGCTGTGCCCGGCAGCTCTAAAACACTTCGACCCTGCTTTCTCTGGCAGCTGCCCGCACTGTGGGGTGGTGTCTTCGGACATCTACCACATGGTGTGGGCCTGCCCCTCAAATCCGGCTATCCCCCCTCACCCCAACCCAACCCGGGAGGACTGGGAGGCGACCCTGCTCGGCTGCTCCGACCTGAAGGCCCAACGGGCCTTAGTCGGGCGAGCCCGAGCGGCGGCAGACGCCACTGGCGTCCCGAACTAGGGACCTCCACCTAGTGTTCGTGAGGGTTGGCCCCTTCAGGGTCAGCTCACGCATAACCTCCTGTATTTGTCCTATATAAATGTTTTCTACCACCACCACACCTGAAGGGTCTCTCAGAGTGCTGAGCCAACATAGTGAGTGATGGTCGGTAACCACCTGAAATGGGCGTCCGTACAAGTAGGGTCTGAACTTATTAATCGCCCAAACTACCGCGAGACATTCTTTTTCAGTGGTCGAGTAGTTAGCCCCCGCCTTCGATAATGTTCGACTTGCGTAAGCGATTACATGCTCGGTCCCGTTCTGTTTTTGAATGAGCACGGCTCCGAGGCCCTTGTTGCTGGCGTCTGTATGAACTTCAGTCTCGGCGTCCTGGTCAAAGGGGCGGTGGCTGAGACTTGGGGGCGAACTCAGAGTAGCGGGTTTTGAGGGGCTGTGATGCATTTACCCCGCGTCTCCACCAGAATGTCACGGGTTCTACCGCTACCCGGATGGCAGTCCAGAAGGACAGAGTCAAAGGACGGGGTTGAGGCACAGGAGGCAGAGAGCAGGCGCTTCACCAGGCAAAAGCAGCGGCGTCCCAGAACCACGCGCACTCCGCAGAACTTCGTCTTCTTCTCCCTCCAGAACTGACACAGCGCGGGTTACAATATGACTATTAGCAGGAGACATATTTTCTATGCTGCTCCCTTTTAATATGCTTCCCCTTAAGGACAGTTGAGTCTGAGGATGCAATCACTTAAGAGAATGTTCGGGGCCGGTGATGTTCGCGCATTTACTCATCTGCATGAAACCAATTGTCTTGTCTCTTGTACCCCCCCCTCGCGACCACATACACGTTATTCAGGTTCGTGGCTGCTGCAAATATATTAATCGAATTCCCTGCATTTTCATGTCTGAAACAAATATCCAAAAGCATGGGGATTGTTTGTTTTAAAAAGTGTTTCAAGCCACTTTAGAAAACTAATTGTGTTGTGTAGTCTGAGGTGATGTGATGGTAATGGATCGTTTTGAGGACAATAATGATATGGTTAAGTGCTTGGTCAAACACTCGAAAGTGCTGCATCACAAACACTCAAGAAGTACACAATTTTAAAGATGTGTGGTGCTTAAGCGTCGTGCAGAATTCAAATTATTTTTCGGGAGAGCGTGATTGTAAAGCAAGTGCTTATTCCTAGTGCTTTTTGTAGTGTAAACGCCTATACCTCACAACACGTCGTGGAGCTGCCTTGGACTGCGACGGCTAACCCTGTCTGCCTGGCTACAGGAGATCATCTGCAATTCCGGTGCATAATCGGCATCCAATCACCATTCGCCAAATGTATTCTGCTGCCTAGGAAATGGACAGCACTCCTGGACATGCGGTAGTTTTGTTGTGGTGCGCGAGAGGAACGCAACTCTATTATCCCATCCGGTCTGGTTTTTGCAGGTGTGCGATTGAATCTTTTGTTTCTTAGCCCATAGTTTCGTTGCGCACTACTGCGAAACTCGAATATTTGTGTTGTGGCTTTTCTGTCGCTCTTGTTCAATGTAGAAAGATGGTTAAATATCGAAACTAATGGGCAATTGCAAATGTGAAATGCCTTCTCTAAAGGATAGTCAATGAAGAAAGTTTTGCAGCGATACTTGTGACAAGACGAAGGTATCAGCTTTGAAATCAAAGCACTAAGAAAAGAGTTAGCAAGCTGGCAAGCTGAAATAAAATTGTTAGAGCTAAAACAAATGCTTATCTCTAAGAGGGAAAGAACTTGAACAGTATGGTCGCTAGAACAATGTAGAAATCAAGGTTGGAAGGCAAATATTGAATGCAGTGAATCTGGGCGAGAAACTCGGCGTCAAATAAGGAGCTTGGTTTCACATGCAGAATGCGGGCGTATGTACGTGAGTGAACATTATGCCAACAAACGACATCTCGGAGCGACCATTGCTCGTAAAAAGGAACTTAGCTGGAAATCTGTGTTGACGAATGGCTGCAAAAGTTTCTCACGCAGGAATGAATAATCTGACACAGTCAATATCACTTTCTAAAGTGGCAGAACCGATGTTGACATCTATAATAGCTTCCTTTATGGTTTATATTCATGGACTGTCCGTTCACTGCTTTAATTGCAACACAGGATGCTTTAACGACAAGTTTGTTACATCCATAGGAAGATTCTCTGGCCTACAGATTAACGTTCGTAGTATGAAAAACAAATGTGACAGTCCGGATGAGTAACTAAACTCTTAATCCCGTTCCACATAGCTTTCAGTTATAAGTGGAACTTTCAAAAAAGTTCTCCTTAATAAGTGGAACTTTTTTAAAAGTTCCACTTATAAGCCGAACGTATGTGGAACCAGATTAAGTTTGTAGGGTCGTTAAACTGCACTTTCATGTAATTTGCTTTACCGAAACCTGGTTATAATTTCAAAATGATTATTTTTCCTCCAAAAACTACCGGCATCATGGGCTCATTTACCCGAACATGATAGGTGGTGGTATTGCCTTGTACGTGAAAAAATGTTATCCGCAGTTTGCATTAGAATAAATTTCGGTGACAGATCTCAATATTGAGTACTCAGTCATATCATTGTCCTATGCCGTTGTAATCGTGATATAGAGACACCTTGGACAAAAAAAATTGCATTTTGTTAAGTTTCTTGAAAGTTTACTGTTGAATTCTCCAATTTTTCGGTTTTGTTGTGTAATAAAGAGCTATACTAATAATAATTTATTCGATAATAACTGTAGCACACTGACTTCAATAATATTGTCAGGCATGCGAACAGAACGTAAGATAATTGACGAACAGGTCCGTGATATGATGCAAAGAGGAATCATTCAGGAATCATCTAGCCCATGGGCCGCCCCTGTGATTCTCGTAAAAAAGAAAGATGGCACCTGGCGATTTTGTGTAGGCCCGTTTTCCCGCTCGTCCAAAGGCAATCGCTGGGTCATCTTGCGCGTTGATCATCTCATGCGTTACTGTGAAAGTGCCGCTATCCCTTCCACCACCGCCGCTGACGTTTCGTTCTTTCTTCTTCACGCTGTCGTCCTCCGTCATGGGCCTCCTCGTGTAATTATCAGTGACCGAGGCCGCCAGTTTACGGCAGATGTTGTGGAACAGCTTCTGCGCTATTGTACTTGCCAGTTGCGTCACTCTACGCCGTACCACCCCAGACAAATGACCTCGTCGAACGTACAAAGCGGACACTGACGAACATGCTTGCGATGTATGTTGACTCGAGGCACAAGAACTGGGATGACGTGCTTCCTTTCATTACTTACGCCTATAACACCTCGAAGCATGAGACATGGATGGATGGGAAAACATTTATTCGGCTTTAAGAGGTACAGTTTGATTGCTGGCCGCGCCAGATGGCCGCCAGTTGCGTCCTGTCGGCGATCTCTTCGGCCCACTCAGTGACCCGAGCCTGGATGGCCGGGTCCGAGCAGCGCAGCACGGCCTCCCACTTCTCCAGAGATGGAGCTGGCAGCAAATCGACGGGTGGCGGATAGGCCCCGCACCCCCATCTAATGTGGTCTAAAGTAGCGTCGACGTCACACTCTTTGCATTCAGGGTCAACCTGCTCTTTGAATATATATGAATAAACTTTGGTGCAGGGGAAGGAGCGGGTTTGTAGCTGGCGCCAGAGTATCTCCTGGGCCTTGCTTAATGAATTGTGTGGTGGAGGGAAGATGCGCCTTCCCAGGCTAAAATGGCGAGTTATATCATGGAACGAGAGCAAGCCCTCCCTCGCGCCCGCGGGAAACGAGATGCTCACCGCTCGGCCGACGAAACCTCGGGCATATTCGTGAGCCTTCTCGTTCCCGGGATTGGCCCGAGGGAGCCGGAACCCATACCAGTTCTATCGTCCTACCAGGGACTGGACGGTAGCTTTTAAGGATATTCCTGGCGGTAGCCGACAGACGGCCCCTCCCGAAATTCCGTACGGCTATTTTGGAATCACTGACTATAACATCTGCTTCGGCAGAAGCGATAGCCAGCGCGATGGCTGCTTCCTCTGCAGCCTCGGAGGTTCTGGTGCGTACAGTAGCTGAAGCTAAGGTTTTGGTAGGCGTGGACTCACGGGCCCCAGTCACCGCACAAATCGCAGAAACCGCGGTCCATCTCTTCATATTCGGCCGCATCTACGTAAGCAACCGAATGGTTTTTTTGTATTTGATGTGTAGTGCACGTGCGCGTGTTTCCTCCTCTACGCCCGTCCGCCTCGACGTTCTCTTGACACCATTTTGCCGTTCTCTCTCGACACCGAGCCGTCTGTTTCGAGAACCCTCTGCCACGCTGAAGAGGCTCGTCGGGTCACCCGATTACTTTCTCTGGCCTCGCAGGACCGCTCTAAGCAGCGCTACGATCGTCGGCATCAGGATGTCTCCTACCTTCCCGGCGACTTAGTGTGGCTCTGGACACCTCTCCGCAAGCGTGGTTTGTCCCAGAAGCTGTTGTCGCACTACACAGGCCCATTTATTGTGCTCAAACGCATCAATGAGTTGAACTACGTCGTGTCTCGCCAATGTTCTCAAGGTCGCCCCTCCCGGAAAACACAGGTAGTTCATGTCGCAAGAATGAAGCGCTGCCACTCTCGCTCGGGACTCTGACTGACAGCCAAGGGGCTTCGTCTGCGAAGGGGGAAATGTCAGGCATGCGAACAGAAGAGAACAAGGAAGTGCAAAAAGAGGCTCTCCGGAGTAGAAGTGGAAGAAGAGGAAGCTCACTATATCTTGGTTAGCACATCAGGCTAAGGTGCAGAACCCCTTTGTAAATAAACCTTAACAATAATATAGCTTCCTGTGATTGTACAAAGACTATATCTCTACCAACTAGAGTTACTGCTGTTGCAGCTTCTCTTTTCAACACTTGTGTCAAAAATATGATGTATTCTTAAACGATAGTTCGCCTGCTATCCTCTGAAATTAGAGATAATATCCCAATGTTTTATTTTCTTTCTATAAACCGCAATAATCTGGTTTCCATACGCGCTGAGGAGGTAACTAGAGACATTTGCGAAACAAATACTGCCAAATTTCGATTCTTATTGAAAACACCATTTGATAAAGTATGTAATACCGCTGCCACACGGGCATGAAAAATGACATTAAGCACCTAATGCCTTAAGTGTTAATGCCATTCGCATAGTGCCACATACGCGAAATCTAATGGCATTCCTCCTAATGTCATTCGCAAGCTAATCAGTTCACAACTTATTCGACCTTCGTTCGATGATGGAATGAATACTTTCGAGCCCAGCGGTTATGCCAGTTAGCAAACATTTTGCATATAAAAACAGATATAAGAACTAAAAACTAACACATTCGAAATACAGAGTTAAAAAATATCTCGTATGAGTAATACATAGTTAAAAAAAACGCGTATGAGTTGGCAGAAACTGCAATAGCACAAGCGCCATTTGGTTTACAGTCTGTATTTGGCCATACATACGGCCCTTACTGGCTAGTATTAGTGTTCGGTTGGCTAAAAATGATTACCACGTGCTAAAAAAAATTACCCTTATTCTTATAGTTTTCTAACACTGAAAAAAATTACAACGAATACAAAAGTGTTATGTTCTTTGCAAAATATTTATTCTAACTTTAGATCATCATCATCAAATAGTTACATGGAATTACATCTCGGCGTGTAGCACCGGCCACGAAAGCGATGGCATTAAGCAGTTTAAGGCATTATGTGCCTGATATCTTTCGTACCCGTGTGGCAGGGGTATAAGATATATCTGATGTAAACTTTGCAAACACATTTGTTGGAATGTTTGCTTAGTGTTTTAACTCTCAATTTCTTTTAATTGAAGTAAAGCGCAGCTACTGAAAGTCCAGAAAGCCATGGACCCATAAGAAGTTATATAAATAATTGTAGGGTAAAACTTAAATGTACGATAGCTTGGTATGCAATGATGGTACAACCCTTTTACTGAATTCTAGAAATTAAGAAAAAAATTAAACAAGACATTAAGGCAACAAAACTATGTTACTATACAGAACATTTCTCAAGAAAATATTATGACGGCAAGAATTTTTGGCATGAGAAAAATATTTGGTAAACAAGCACAAGTGCGGAGATAATGCAGGAACTGTTATATCCCATTCCCCGACTAGTCGAACTGATGTGGAAAACATCGTAAACCAGTTTTAATATAAGCTAGAAAACCCACTTTGGATCAATCTTTATAAAACGCCACCATACGTGACCACTTTAAACCCTTAATAATTTCTATGTGTAGCTGCCTGTGTTTGCACAAGAGGTCGCTCTATATATTGGTAGAATAAAAAACATTGTTTCTGCCGACCATGACGCCATCAAGGATATCCCAGTTAGTATGTATCGACATCAGTTTACGAAGTTCTATCTTGTCTGATAATAATAACTTTCACCACCGGTGTGTTTTCAAATGAACTACAAATAGCTCGGGTGTGCCGGTATATTAAGAAGGAAATAGAAATGACGTAACAAATTATCAACTATCTCTATATTATCTGTGTTTTCTAAGGAATTCGAAGCAGCATTTTATTGCAGATTGAAAACGTTTTCCAATGCAGTGTCCATAATAATATTGACTGGTCTGAGTATGGATTTTACAAACTAGATCAACCGAACAAGCTGTCCTTAGTGTTAAAGAAAAAGGTATTGATAATATTGAGTCCCGAGCATATACATTTAAGTGGTCTGTAGCAGAATTGCGCGCAGCATGAAACTTTCTTCAGCAAACTAAATGGGTATGGAATACTTGAGACTCCCCTAAACCTGCTCAGAAGGTACTTGCGCCACAGACCTCAATATGTAAAATGGAATACTATTGTTTCACAGCGCTTCACATCAGCACGCCGAATTCAATGCTTTCGTAGTTTCGTCTCCCAATACAGCTTTGAGAAGCCGTTAAAATTTGTTTCAGCAGGCGGTTTCATGTATATATTGCTGATGTATACAACGCTGCGGTGGGTCCGGCACCTTTTGTGCAGCATTTGTGATTGAGAAAGAAGGGCACAGCTCATTTGGGACATCGCGCTCAGCACGGCATGTAACTGCGGGCGCCTTTATCTGCTCCAGCCGTTCAGAAAGGACACACCCACCACCATGAGCGGCGCGCATGTCGGGTTGCAGTTAGATGCACATGGTGCCTAAACCGCTGATTAAGCAGCATGTGCCCTCAGCAGCTTTCAGGGCGTTCATAATGCCTGATGGATTAATTTGTTGTAGTCGCGTGTGATGTCGAAGCACTTTGTGGGCTGCACAGATGGTACGCGGTCAGCCAGATTGTAAACGGGAACGACTCTGCTTGCTAGCAGTGTTATCCTGGCGGAAGTTTGTTGTGCCAAAGCTTATCTGTCAGTCTCCTGCTCGGAGATGTACCCATGTGTATGCCAAAACAAATGCGTAGTGCGCAGAGTATTTGCAAAATATTTATCGTTACAGGGGGATGATGCTTCAATTATACATGCTCATTTGCCTGTAACTGAACATCCACTACTTTATTTCTCTTACATGAAGGAAAAAAAACTGTAACAAAAGACGGTTAGGCCTAACGTCAAAAAGCCCATATACACTACACACCAGCGCGCAACTCGGAAAACAAATTCTAACAGAGCATTACAACAAACAGTGATAATTAAATATACTGGAGAATAAACAGCAAAGGAATAAAGCTCAAAAACATTATCTACCCTACACACTCAAAATGAAATAACACAGGGCAAAACGAACACTGAACATGTTCGTGCAGTAACATGCCACGACAAAAATTTGCATATACTAAATACAAAACAAAACAAAAATAATAATTCTAGGTCATAAAGTATGAACTGCTCTTTTATGTCTCTTTGATATCTGCTTTTAGAGACTGAAACAATAATATTGAAATGGGTTATTGAGAATCACTGGAATCTGGTAATGAAGCTTCTGTTAACCGTAGTTTGGCCTTATTTCTAGGACTAGGTTTTTGTGCTGTCTGAGATGGTATCTACTAGGAAGTGGGTTAGGAGAGACGAAGAACAGTCTATTGCTGTAGATATATTATAACAAGCGGTATATGTAGACGCGGCTTTATCATAGTAGGTTGACATTGACACGTTTTCCGGTCTGCCGTGACAGCCCTCAATACCACTAAGTGCATTTTTTGCAAAATGAAATGCTTCTTATAATAGCTGGAAGTTCTCGAACCCACACCAGTGCGCAATAAGGTCATTAGAAAAAATTGAACATAACACACCGATACTTTGGTGAAACAGGTAAAATGTCTCTGATTCTGTAGAGACAGCCAACCGTTCCGCTAAGATCTGTGGAAAGTTTAGAAATATGTGCATTCCAGGATAAGCATTCACTGAACCAGACATCGTGGTTCTTCTGAGAGGGTACCTGCTGCATATGTTTGTTAGCAAACCTTGTATTTAGAGAGTAATGGGTTGGGGCATTAGGCGGTCTGAAAATATTATAAATGGTTTTGGACAAGGTTAAGCTAAATTTATTTGCATGCATCCAAACATGCAATTTCACCAGATAGTCGTTTACAGTAGTTTCTGAACTTGGTAAAGTTTGGGACGAGAAAAATATATTTGCATCATCAGCATAGATGGCCAAATCAGGTGTATCAGGTATGTTACAAACATCATTTATGCAAACTAAAAACAAAAGTGGGCCTAAAATAGATTCCAGGGGCACAACTTGGGTAACACAGAAGCGAAGTGAAAATTATTGCATTTTACATAATGAGGTCTATTGCTTAAGTACTTTCTAAACAGGTTCAGGACAGTTCCACCTATCCATACATATTGAGCTTGCTTAAAAGAATTTCGTGCAACACGCAATTCTGCTGAAGACCAAGTGTATATGCTCTACACTAAATATTAACTAAAACTTTCTCCTGAAGCGCGAGTAAAGCTTCAACGGTCCATCTACTTTTAAAGAGCCATACTTGGACGGATTACTAATATTATGTACACTGAACACTGCAAAAGTTTTCCAACCTGCCATGAAACACTCCTTTGAATTCCTTAAAAACACAACTAATACGGATATAGTTCGATAATTCGTTACATCATTTCAATTTCCTCCTTTGTATACCAGGCACACCCGAGCTATTTTCAGTTTTGTTGGGAACACACCTGTGGAGAAAGTTAGATTTATAAGGCAAGCTTGAACTTTGCAAACTGATGTCGTATAGCCTTGATGCCGTCATGGCCACTGGAAACAATATTTTTTTTTTATTCTACCAATATAAAGAGCTATATCTTATGCAACCACAAGCAGCAACTCCATAGACTTAAATAAAGGTGTAATGAGCTCACTCGTGGAGGGATTTTATAAAGATTGTTCTAAAGTGAGTTTACTAGCTTAAATAGAAAAGTGGTTTTTATTATTTACTAGATGAGGTCCACTGGTCTGGGAATGGGGTATAATAATTTCTGCATCATCTGTGCGCTTTTGCTTGTGTAATATTTCGTTTATCTCATGCCAAACTTTCTTGCCGTCATAATATATTCTGGAGAAACGTTCTGTATAGTAAGCTCTTTTAGTTGCCTTGAGGTCTTTGTTTATTAATTACTAAACTTCTTGAACTCAGTGAAAGAATTGTATGGTTATGTACTGTCGTGGACAAAACTGGTATACTCCACGCGAACCGTAATTATTGCATTATTTCAGTATAAAAAAATGTGCCACACAAAATTGCTTGGACAAAATGGCAACTACATAAAAAAGGGTGCGTTATTCATATCTCAGAAATAACTGCTTCTCTGCCGGAAAAGCCTGGCGGGCAGGTTTCTCGCAGCGAGTAGAGTATATTACTTTCGTCCACGGGGGTACGTTTATTTTTAGCCTCTATTTGTTTATATAACTGACCATTGTGGTCCATGGCTCTCTGGACTTTCGGAAGCTCTGTTTTCATTACCATCATCATCATCAGCCTGACTATACCCACTGCAAGGCGAAGGTCTCTCTCATATTTCTCCACTTAACCCGGTTCTGTGCTAGCTGCATCCACTTGACCCCTGCGAACTTCTTAACCTCATCCGCCCACCTAACTTTCTGCCACCCCCTGCTACAATTTCCTTCCTTTGGAATCCAGTTTGTTACCCTAAGCGACCATAGGTCATCCTCTCTTCGCACTGTTTTATTTCTTTTTTAGCTCTGTGTTAGTTCAATTAAAAAAATCAGCATAATTACACTCAAAAAACTCCAAGAAATTTAGTATTTGCCAAGTTGACATAAGAGGTGCCTTACATATTCTCTCAACTGGTACTCTCAATAAAAATTCGACAAGAACAAGGAATGGGGATTGGCTGGTTATGTAGTACGGAGAGGATAACCGACGATCTAAGAATAAACAATTGCGTACAAAGAGAGGGAAAGCTTTGCAGGATGTGGCAGAAAAGTAGCTGCGTGTCTGTGAGGTCAAGAACTTCGCAGTGGCCAGGTGGATGAAGCTACCACAGGATCTGGTTAACTTGAGGAGTGTGAGAGAGATGTTCGCCCTGAATTGTTAAATTTGTTAATTTAATTCTAGAATAAAAGACACATTCTGCAAAAGCAGTTAATAGAAATGAAATAATTACTGAAATCCATTTTTCAAATCAGTAGCCAGCACATAAAAGCAAATTCCGTTGACTCTTCTTACCTTTAATGGGAGTTTGATTATAACCCCAATCATCCCTAACCAATGTCTCGGATTCCAAGTAGGTTAAGGCATATTCAGTATATCTTAAAAGTACACTTTTTGCCTTTTACCTAAGCGGTCTTGTATTATCATCTTTTAAAGTGCAACCTGCTTGCTTTTCTATGCAAGCATGTAATTAACTCATACAGAAGCACATTTGTGTGTACCTTTTATGACGTGCCATAGCACAGACTTTCCAAGCATTTAAAGGAAGTAAAATTGGCTTTATAATGGTAATTATACTGGGCTGCGGTGTTTATGTGCTCTTTCATAAGGAAGCCGTCTTCAACTCGGCTGTGCAAGCTTTGGCTGATGATTAGAATCTAAGGAATAACTCTCCAACGCAGCCGCAGGGCCTCGTGAGACATAGTTCACACGTATGCCAAAACACCCCATTTAAAACACTAGAACACATATGTGTTCAAACAGTTATTCAGCTTGGTTATGATCAGACAACAGTGTAACCTTATCAACGGTCTTCTTCCTTGGTATTGCTTATCGAATCTTCGTAACAATGCTATATTTATGCGGTACAGTTCTAAATTTCTCTTACCGTTTTATCCCGATTGAGACACAATTTATTGCGCATAATTCTTGCAGGTTATGATTTCTTTTTACTTTACAGGCGATCAAATCTTAGATCATTTTTTCTCTCCCAATTCGCGCCTTTCCTTTTATAATCATTCTACTTCATGACTTTTGAAAGCCTCACAAAGCCACAGCGCTTTATTGTCTCATTATTTCTAACCTTATGCGGCAAACATTACATGCGTTTGCCTTCGTTGCCATGTGTCATAACCTCTGTCTGTCCTCTTTGTACAGTTTCGTCATCTTTATATGTTTTCTAGCCTTCCTAGAACACTTTTGAAAAGCATATGTCGCTTTTAGCACGTAAAGGCATTTGCATTTTTGTGGCGGTGATATAATATTTGTGCTAATTATGCAGTATTCTGCTGGCATTACGTTTCCTGAACAGAAGAGCGTCAAATGACAAAAAAAAATTGCAATTGCTCCTGACGCACATATTTTTATGAATCATGTTTTTTGTTTGAAGTTATGGCATTCCCAATGGCAAAATAGGCTCTCGACAATAAATTAACAGAGAAATCTGTTTTGTAGGCACCAATAAAAAGAGCCACTTATTCAATATGTTCATTTCGATTCGTAGGGCTCAACGTCTTAAGCAACCCAGGATGCGAGATTTGTAGCAAAACAGCCGTGAACAAATAAACGAGTGACAAGCGCTGCGTTTATGCCTTGTCCCTTTGTTGCATCCTGTTTGGTCACAAATGTACAACCAACTTTCCCCAGCTGCTGTCTTGGCTAATTTCATTTCTGGTACCTAGGGCTATTTTCAGTGTTTCATTCTCGACTTCGCTTTTCTCTTGTTCCTTTATCCTGCGCTGTTTTCCCACAAACTGATGACCACCTTCCTCAATCTGGCGTCGTGGCTATGAGAGACGCCACAATAAAGTGGTTCGGAAATTTCGCCATCCTAGAATTCTTCTTCGTGACGAGCGAGATACCACGGTATCGCCTTTCTTTTTGCCTCCATTGAAAAGCGGCCACCGCGGCTAGGATTCGATCCCGCTCTAGCCCAGAAAAGTCATGTGCCCAAACTACCCTACCACAGCGGAGGAGTCACTAAGCAAATCTGAAATGAAGGGCTTTTTCTTAGTACCAGTTCAATATTATTGATAAGAAACAAGCTTCCTGCTTATTGTCTGCATTTTAATGAGCTAAATGAACCGAAACGAATGCCTCTGAGGGTTAAACTACTGGACGCTTCAGATATGCTTAAATACTACTACTCGCTTTAGTTCAAAAGTTTATAAATCGCATTTTGCAAGCTCCGAGTGGTCCCGTTGCATTTTGCTTGCTGTTCAGGACCGTTGTTGAAACATCTAGCTTGAGTCGAAGGTCGATGTAGTCTCTTTCGGGGTCCTTAATTAAACAGTACAATTAAATTATACGACCTCTCAGCTTACCTCATGAGGGCGATGCGATATCGTGGTGTTCTTGATAAGTAACTTGTTGATGACAATTGATAACGATGAAGACACATAAATACTCGATACAGGCAAAAGCCGGGAAATAAAAGGTGTTAGTTTTTCTTACGTTATACATCTCTCGTACATTGACCAGAAACGTTTATTGATTCGCACGGCCATGCGGTCGAACATTTGCGGAGCTGTTGCACCCGTATTCATTTTTCAAGGTGAGAACGCTAGACATGGTCTCGAACTATGGCAGATATACATGTCTGGTAGGCTGCAATAAGGCGGAGAAGCGGGATTTCTGCATCCCTGGAAAACAAGGTGTTTGTTGAAGTCAGGGTCACGATGTCCTCCCTGTCGTTTTATCTGGCTCGCGTTTTCTACATTTTTTACCTTTATTTACATCCATTTGGGCGATGCTGTGCCACCAGCTCTGTGGCACAGAGCGTCCTGTCAGGTGCAAAACCATTATATATATATATATATATATATATATATATATATATATATATATATATATATATATATATATATATATATATATATATATATATATATATATATATTGTCACGCGCCTTCGTAGAACGTCGACGGAAGATGAAGAAGAGCGGTCGAGTAGATCCGCATCACGCTGCAGACTGTGTGGAGACAACCATTCATCTGACATGTGCACTTCTGCTGTGGTAATTTGCGCACTATGTCACGCAGATCACCCTGCTGATGATGGTACATGCCCAAAACGCGCAGATGAACAAACTGTTCTTAACATTATTCAGCATAAAAGGTGTTCTAGAGCAGATGCCTATGCGCAGCTAGACCATAAGAGGAATTCGTATGCAGCTTGTGCAAAAACAATAGCTTCAGATGTGGAAACAGGCATGACAAAGTCAGTTGTCTCAGCTGTAGAGAAATCTCTTGAGGGTTTAGTAAACTTTTGGTTCGGATGTGATGAGTGACTGGATGGTGGAGCAAGCCAGTAAGTTGGTGGAGCAACTTGATAAACAACCGGAGAACTTTATACAAAAGAATAAGAGGTACAAGAGTTATATTCTCAAAGGAAAACTAGCGGTGGTCGGCCGCGCCGACCGCTAAACAGAGCGACAAGGGACTCCGCGTCCCCGCCGTCGAGCTGGCGCCTCTTGCCCCAGCTCCAAAGCAACCACTAGCTACTCCCCGCGCTCGCCAGCGCGAGCGTCCTAACGCAAGGAGCAGCTCCAGCAAAAGACACTCGGGGCCCGTCCCGCGCTCCAGAGGTGAGCCGAGAGCGCGTCCCTTTCCACACGTAAAAACATAAAAACACAGTAACTTTAGCTCTTCCCCGCGCATATGGGCCACTCGTCGCAGCCTGTCCGACCGTTTCGCTTACTGACAGTCGTGTACTAGCAAGCTACACGTTATGCAGCGGGACGAAAGCCAGACCCCTCTCGCGGGATTTATGGCCCCCGGCCGTTCTCACTCGGGCGACGGGACCACGGGGGGCCGCGTTAATAAGGTCCGGCTCGAGGGAAGCGGAGGGTCTCTCCCGTCTCCCGTAACAAAGGGACACGTGTGGCGGGGTCCGAACGAGGAGCCTGCGCTCTTGATTCTTGAACTAATGGTCTCCTTCTAGGAAGTGTTTGAAAACCGACCAGACGCGCAGTTCGCACCACGGCACCCCGCCGAGACATTCCTTCCCAGTCAAGGATGCTCAAAAATACAAACGGCAACGCGCCGGACCTTACACCTTCCCCCCAAGACTCGGGTAATATATTGAAAGATAAGCCGAGACAAAACAACAAGAAAAAGGTTCGGCAAGTGGCGGTTGAGTCCTGCAGCTCACGCCAGCTATGGAAGCCGGTGAGCATGGCTGCGTGACCCTTCATCACATACATCCACAAACACATGATGCGAAAAAAAAAATACACACACACAGATGGTCCACAGGATTACTGAGTTTGGCTTTGGCGTGCACACTTCGAATCCAATGATTCCAGTTTGTTGCTCGCGCACCATTCCCTGGCCCACTGTCCCCAGCGGTCACTGCGGGATGTCAGCCGGTGGCCTGTTCCAACAAGCGTTGGGGGTTTCAGACAAGGCATCTGCGAGTAAGCTTCGCGCTTTGGGGCATACTACTCGCAAGGAATGAGAGAGGATGCTTTCGGTGACAACGGTTACGGTGGCAGCAAACACCCACGTCTCAAATTTCTTTACCGCCCATATTACGGCGTAAACCTCCCTTTTGATTGCCGCCCATCGCATTAGAACTGACGTGTGTCTGGCGAAGGCTATGGGCGCCTCCGTGCCGTCGTCAGAAAGCTGCGCCAAACAGGCACCGGCAGCCACTGCCGACGCGTCCGTTAAAAGCAGATACGGCTTTCGCGGGTCCGGAGTAGTCAACAAAACAGCCTCGCATAGGGCCCTCTTTGAGGCGCTGAAGCCTTTGTCCGCATCATCTGGCCACGGTATCTTATTCGGTGAGCCTTTCCCCGTTAGGCATGTCAGTGGCAGAGCGATATCTGCAAAATTGAGAACATACCCCTGCGGAGTATACTCGACTTCACCAAAGTCGCTGTCATCCTGAAATATGACTCTCACGGAGTCTATCCTGCCGATGCACGGACATAACTTATTTGCATGCACTAGCATGCGGCGACCGTCACTCATTTGTACATAGTACGAGTGCTCGCGGTATCTCTTTTTCACTACCGCCGGCTCGAGCCACTTCAGGTACAATTTCCTTGGTCTCTTGTCATCAAAGACGAGAACCGCCTCACCTTCACGAAAGGTTTTCACCATCGCGTGCCTGTTGTAGTGAAACGCGTGCGCCCCTTGCTGTTTGCTGCTCCTTAGCTCCGCGATGTCGGCCGTGATCTCGAGCTGCGGTTTAAGGTTTTTCAAGTAGTCATAGGGGGCCTCCGCTAGCTCCCCAGGTTCCCCAATATCTCCTGTCCAGGTCTCTTTGCGTGGGGGAGGCGCTATCGGTACCCTGTCGGTTTGCCGGCCGTCGGACTGAACTTTACAACTGTGGCAGCTGTCGCAGTGTTTGCGGATGTCCGCCTCCATGCCCGGCCAATAGAAACTTAACTTTAGGCGAGCTTTAGTTTTCCAAAAGCCAATGTGTCCGTCCCAATAGGAATCAACTGCCAGGCTCAGTGCGGCCTCGCGTCGTGATTTTGGCAGTACTAACTGCTGCACCCCCTGACCTAACACCTGGTCTCTATGATACAAGACTCCCTCTACAATTGACATGCCAGCCTTCTCTTGCCTAGCATTCTGCCAGGCATGACGCAGAGTCTCATCCTCGTGCTGCTCCTCCCGAAACCTCTGCACCCCGCTACGCTCAGTAATCACGTTGTCATCTTGTGATTTCTCCACCGCATTAATGACGACTGTCTGATCCGGCAGCATTTCATTCTCTGACACCAAGACGGGCTCCGCGCCAGCATCTAGTCCAGATTCATCTGGTATTTCATCCGGTGTCGGCACCGTTACCACTGCCTGCACGCGACTCTCGCTGCCAATTTCGCCCGAGTCCTGCAGCTGTTCCCAGGCATCTGCGGAGATTAGGCAATCCGTATGCGTGAGCTTGTCGGTGAGCGCGCACTTCACCGATGTCGAATATTCCCCGGCTTCGATTAACGAATTACCACGATACAAACTCAACGGGACGATGGCCAGCTTCGCCTCTACCCTCTCTCCGAAAGCAGAATGAGATCGATTGTCCCCTGTGCGGTTACAAACTCCTCAGGCACCATGCTCTCACGCAAGACAGTGATGTCAGCGCCAGTGTCGACCATGGCGCTGATAACCGCTTCCTGACAGCTGAGTTTAATGTCCCTGAGCGCAGGACGCGTGGTTTGCTTATCGTGGGTCGACACGCGTGCCGTTAACTTATCCTCGCGTGGCGGATCATCTCGCTTGTCGGCTGGGTTCTCGCCACTGTATGGACAATTCGCAACAAAATGTCTCCAGCTCCCGCATCGGAAACAGCCACTCGATCGCGATGGCCTTTTCCTTTCTCCTCCTGTCCTGCCTCCAGTTCTCTCTGCTCGCTCCGACCCTGAATTCTGCAAAGGTGCGGAATCGGTTCTGGCCCTTGGACACGTGTCAGGGGCTTTAAAGTTGTCGTCTTTCCTCTGAGCGCTGCCCTTTCCAGCGGCTTCCTCATATGTTTGTAGCAGCGCGGCTATCTCGTCCGCCTTCAGCCTCTTCTCTCCTTCGCGCAGCTTAACATATTTGTTGGCTTCCTCTGACAGCCCTGCCTTGAGCTGATCGGCTACCAATAGCCTTACAAGCTCATCGAATGATGACACGCATCGAGACTTTAAATAAAAATTTAGATAACTCTGGAGGCGGGTGACAAATGCCTTCCAGGTTTCTTCGCGGCGCTTGATGGCCCCAGAAAACCGCCTTTTGTACTCTGCGGCTGAAAGTTTTAGCTCCTCTAGGACCACCGCCTTCAGCTTGTCATAGTCCCGGTGCTGCTCGGCGGTGAACCGAGTTGACAAGTAGGTCACTCACTCGGCCAGCATCGGGAACACGAGCTGCGCCCAGTGTTCCTTCGGAACGCTGTAAGCCTCGAGCGAGCATTCCACCGACTCAAACCAGACCGGCACTTCACCATCCGCTGGTAATTTGGGGAACGCGCCGGCGAGTAGCTTAGCGTACTGCCTCAGACGATCGTTCTCCGAAGGCGCCGCACTTTGCCCGTTAGCCAGCATGAGTTGCATCTGGAGCTCTAAAGCCCTTATCTTCTTTTCATACAACTCTAACTCCTTTTCAATGTTTCGGCCACACTGAGGTCTCGGCGCCTCAGTGCTGCCCTTGTCGCCACCGTCTCCCCCGTCCCCGTCACTATCCATTGTCAGTGCCTTGTTGGGGTTAAGATGCCTAAATCTGGTCAGCATTAACTACACCAGCCACATCAAACAGTGAACGCCAAGAAAACAAAGGGACCAGGGAACTCACTCTGTGGTGCCCGCCGGGTCCTCTTTTCGGACTGGAATGGCGTCGATCGTCAAAGTGGCGCCGCTTGAAGTCGTCCGCTGTTGTTGCTACTCGAGGGCTCCGCTCGCGTCCGTCGACGGACGCGTCCACTTGCGCTTGCAAGCTTCTGTGTCGCTCGTATCGCTGCTCATTGACGTCCTCGTCTTCGGCGCCTTGACGCCCGATGCTTGACGCACCCTCTTGTACCTGCTCGTTGTCTTCGGCGTATCGACGCCCCATGCTTCACGCACCTTGTCTCTCGGTTGAGCTGCAGCACACCAATCCTGTCGCGACTGCGCCAGTAAAGTTTTTGGTTCGGATGTGATGGGTGACTGGATGGTGGAGCAAGCCAGTAAGTTGGTGGAGCAACTTGATAAACAACCGGAGAACTTTATACAAAAGAATAAGAGGTACAAGAGTTATATTCACAAAGGAAAACTAGCCGTGGTCGGCCGCGCCGACCGCTAAACAGAGCGACAAGGGACTCCACGTCCCCGCCGTCGAGCTGGCGCCTCTTGCCCCAGCTCCAAAGCAACCACTAGCTACTCCCGGCGCTCGCCAGCGCGAGCGTCCTAACGCAAGGAGCAGCTCCAGCAAAAGACACTCGGGGCCCGTCCCGCGCTCCAGAGGTGAGCCGAGAGCGCGCCCCTTTCCACACGTAAAAACATAAAAACACAGTAACTGTAGCTCTTCCCCGCGTATGTGGGCCACTCGTCGCAGCCTGTCTGACCGTTTCGCTTACTGACAGTCGTGTACTAGCAAGCTACACGTTATGCAGCGGGACGAAAGCCAGACCCCTCTCGCGGGATTTATGGCCCCCGGCCGTTCTCACTCGGGCGACGGGACCACGGGGGGCCGCGTTAATGAGGTCCGGCTTGAGGGAAGCGGAGGGTCTCTCCCGTCTCCCGTAACAAAGGGACACGTGTGGCGGGGTCCGAACGAGGAGCCTGCGCTCTTGATTCTTGAACTAATGGTCTCCTTCTAGGAAGTGTTTGAAAACAGACCAGACGCGCAGTTCGCACCACGGCACCCCGCCGAGACATTCCTTCCCAGTCAAGGATGCTCAAAAATACAAACGGCAACGCGCCGGACCTTACAGGTTTCTTCGAGCGTATGTTAAGCACGTTTACAGAAGCTGTGTCACAGGTGATAGCTGCAAAGATTGGTTCGACCGAAATTGCAGCTTTGCAAGTTGGCAACCCTGGTATAGCTGAATGCTATGCTCCTATGGTTGCTAGGGCCTCTGTTCAGGGAGATTCTACCCAGATGACGCCTGCTCCTTTTTGTCAATGAAAGTACAGGGACAGGGTCCTGTGGATACCCACGTGTTCACCGTTTACCCATTAGACGTAGAGATGACATGTTCATTCCAGAAGCGTCGCGCTTCTTCCTCTCCCTCTAAATCCGCCCATTCTAACACTAAAAGTAAAAAATGTTCCCCTAATCCTCAGAATAACATTGACGTCTTAAAGGAGGCTGTTACAGCCTCCCGGATTCTAAAATAATCATGGCGGGGTTAAAAGTACTACAGTGGATTTGTCGTTCAATTGCATCTTCGCTTCACGATTTACAGAATCCTATCTCAAATTTCAACCCAGGTATAGTTATATTACAAGAAACTTGGCTTTTGCCAAATCGGCCATTTTCTCTAAAGTATTTTAGAACTTTTAGATCAGATCGCACTTGCGGCCAGGGTGGCGGCTTGCTAACACAAATTTCGTCAAAAACAATTGATCGAGCGAAGGTGTCACACAAAATTCTACGACAAGACTGCGATATCGCAATCTTGTTGCAATATCGCAAGTTGATATTGCAATTCCACAGTCTGCTCCTCTCACTATTGCAAATGTCTACTTCCCAACAGGTGTCCGTACAACAGATGATTTAAGTGATCTATTGAGTTCAACCAACGGACTGATTATTGCTGGCGATTTTAATTCACACCATGTTATTTGGGGTTACCGTTCAGATATATGTGGGCAGCGAATTTGGAACTGGATGTCTGTAAATGATGTGCATTGCTGTAATAGTCCAGGCATAACCTACATGCGAGCAGCTTCTAGGTCAGTAATTGACTTAACGTTAGCAGCAAATGGATTAAGGGTCTCATCATGGGCTATGGTGGATTGTGGTACATCTAGCGACCACTTTCCAGTTACGTTTAATATAGAATCTACTCCCCTTAGAGCAACTACTTGTGAGCAAAAATTTGTCAACCATAAACTCTTTAAAAAGTTTGTGAACTCCTCTTTTTCCTCCATAGCATCATCTCAGCATTCTGAACGTGCTCAACATGCACTCTCTTCTCAGCTAGATGCCACTGAGCGTTCAGTGTTCACTGTAAAATCGTCTGTCCCTAAAAAAATGTCATGCCGATGGTGGAACGAAGAGTGTGAGAAAGCATTCCGTCGTAGAAAAGCTGCGTGGAAGAGCCTTTCCCATAACCAGTGTCCCAAAAATTGGATAAATTATAAATTTTATGCGGCTTCATTTAAAAAAAAAACTATTCGTATAGCAATCGATGAGTATAATGCTAATATGAATATTTATCTCTCTAATCCAATTAATCGGAAGGCATTGTATAGGTTCATGGAACGCAACCAAAGTTCTTCTCCACCACATGTAACCGAGTCAGAGGTGTTATCACCCAATGAAGCAAAAGAGAAACTTGAACAAATTGCAAACGGTCTTGCTATTCGTTTCAAGCGCAAACGGTGGCTCCGTTACTTCGACCTACACACTACGTGCTGATTTCGTTGAAGTTGAGCCACCTGAATTGCATTGTATAGCGGCTGCTCTGAAACCTGCAGCTCTTGGGTGTGACGGTATTACAGTGGCTATGCTGAAAGCTTTAGTGCAAGACCACAGCTCGGAAGTGTTGAATATTGTCAATTTTTCTCTTGAAAATGCTTGGTTACCTCAAGGCTGGAAAGTTGCAAAAATCATACTAAGCCTCAAAGATCCGAAAAAAAGGCTTTGAATTGGATAATATTCGGCCAATTTCTCTAACTTCAAACCTTGTGAAACTTATTGAACGCGTAGTTCACCGGCGCCTCACAAGCCATGTGATGACCCTGAATGCATTTAATTATGCACAAAAGGGTTTTCGTCAAGGGTGCTCCATTCGGACGGCTCATACAGATTTGGAGAGTAGAATTAGGTTAGCAATGAAAAAGAAAGAAGTGTCGGCATTGGTCACTTTGGATATCGCCAAAGCATATGACAATGTAGAACACTCTATTCTGTTGAAGAAGAAAAACTAAATTAGGTCATCTTTTTACATGTTTGCATGGTTAAAAGAATTCTTAAGCAATAGAACATTTTTCTGCACGAGAGGTTCTATAACTTCTGAAACTTATTACCAAACTAGAGGCGTGCCTCAGGGATCGGTGCTGTCTCCATTGCTATTTAATATATTAATGAGAGATATTCCTGTTCATCCAAATATAAAAGTGCACGTGTATGCGGATAAAATTGCCTTTTTCTCTTCTGCACGAGATGTTCATTCTTGATATCAGCTATTGCAAGCCTACTTGAATGACCTTGAAGTTTGGCTCGGTAGAGTAAAATTAACTCTCAACGTGAAGAAATCCTCAGTACTCGCTTTCCCACCGGCACACCCTCTTTATATCTCCCTTGCGTATTGCGGTTCACAAATCTCACATGTTGAATCCTTAGAATACTTGGGTGTATTATACCACTCCCAATTAGACTGGCGACCTCATATCAAAAGTAATTGCCTGAAAGGTGAGCGAACCCTTGGTCGCCTGATTCGAATTAGCCATTAGAAATTCGGTATTCGTAGAGATACTCTTTTGTTTCTCTATAAAACTTATTTGAGACCAATTCTGGAGTTCGGCTGTGTTCTTTTCTCGGGCAGTCCTAAATACAAACTACGACCTTTGTTGCTACTGGACAAGCGCGCTTTACGATTATGTTTGGGGTTGCCAAGAACAGTTTAAAATTCAGTCCTCTGTTTAGAGGCCCGTGTACGTGACTTGAATTCTTGATTTGAGCTGCTCACTGTGCGAACCTTTTTACGAGCACTGGAATCTCTGTCTGTAGTGGCTTCTCCCATTTTTATTACACACCAATCTCAGTTTCTAGATTATCATTGGCCGCAATATAAGCAACCACAATTTATATTTACTCTGTCCTTGCTGTCAAAAATTGCAGTTTCGCTTATGTCAGTAAGACGTGTCGGCAATGTTCAAGCTACTTCCACACTGTGCTTTGACCAGTCGTTGCCATCTAATGCAAAACACTTGACTAACACGGTAATAAAGGGACACCTTGAAGATTATCTATTACAATATCCACGACACGTAGCTATTTTCACAGATGCCTCACAACGAAATGAAAAAGCAGCAATAGGGATTTACTCCCAAACACTCGATTGGAGTTTTTCTGTACGAATCCCTGATTACACACCAATATTTACTGCTGAATTGCTTGCAATTGGTTTGGCCCTTCAAAAAGTTCCCGGTAATGTTACTCACGTAATCATACTCGCTGACTGCCTGTCAGTCTTAGCAGCATTAGAAAGTCCGAAAGTGCGTCTTTTGAAACAAACCCTGATGTTTTTCCTTTCGATACACTTGCAGGAAGTACGTTTTCAGTGGGTTCCGGGACACTGCGGCATCGCTTCTAATGCAATGGCGGATTATTTAGCAAATTCAGCTCTCAGTGGGCCTGTTGCCGATGTTGTACCCAATATTATCTTCCTAAATATATCCCGTTTTGAACGATTTCAAACGGTAAACTCTTTGAGCCATGAGCCACTCCTTGCGACTACAGATTTTAACCATTTAAATTTCAATTGGAATGTCCGATGTTGTACCTCGAGGCAATGTGAGGTTTCCGTGACGCTCATGCGTTGTAGAATTCCTTCCCTCAATCTTTATTTATGTCGCTCTGAATTCGCGCCGTCGAATCTTTGTGCGTAATGTAATGACGTGGAAACAATGGAACATTACATCCTCTCCTGCCACAGGTATGCTACTCAGAGAAGACATTGTCTAGAAATACCTCTTACTCGCCTACGATTGCCATTTACAGTTCCTGTCCTCCTCTCCTTTGGTGAAACCGTCAAAAGGTATGCCCTAAAACCGGTGTGTGACTTACTTCATAATTATAATATTGCTACTGGAAGATTTGTATGTTAGCGCTGATCTGTCTGAATTGTATTTTTTCTTCTTATTATTATTTTAAGTAATTTACAGTTTTATTCCCTTTTTTCATTGCTTTCTATTATACCGCCTCGAAATTTCAAGTTATATCAGCAACACTAGCTCCTAATTATTAGGTTATCTATATTATACAGTCAAATCGACATTATCAAAAATATTATGTCACCTACAACGAATTCTGGCCAATCCTCCCCTGTGGGTATGTGCCATTACAACGAGGGAGAAGAAGAAGAAGAAGAGCAAGGGCAGAGGAACGTTTGTACGCTTCGCCGCAGTCCTGTTTTTACCGATCCCTGTTAATAACCCTCGTGCGTACAAAGCACGTAACATCTTGGTGAGAGGTGCTTGGGTAGTGACCACGGAGCGTTTCATCTACCGAAGAAGCCGTAGACTTGCTGGCCTACCACCAATGCCATCAGACATGGCTGAAGACGGCAGTACCGAGCAGCCAGGACCATCCACGGCGAACAACTGGCCCCATTATCGAGAGCCGCGTACTTTTTCCGGAAAACCTGAGGAGGACGTTGATGAGTGGCTGAAGCACTACGAAAGAGTGAGTAAATACAATCACTGGATCACCGCTACTAAGCTGGCTAATGTGGTGTTCTTCCTTGCCGGCACTGCCTTTGACTGGTTCAATAATCACGAGGATTCATTAAGTACATGGGCTATTTTTACAAGCGAAATCAAGAAAAATTTTGGGGATGAACCTGCAAAGAATAAGCGCGCTGAACAAACTTTGTTTCACCGGGCGCAAGTACCCGGGAGAACCTTGTACTGCATATATCGAAGCCACCTTAAAGCTATGCAAACTCGTCAACCCCACTATGCTTGAAGACAAAGTCGGTCACCTCCTGAAAGGAATAGCGGAAGACGTTCATAATTTTCTTATTAGCAAAGAGAACCTGAGCACCACCGCTGATGTTATAAAGCATTGTAGAACATTTGAGGCTCTCAAGCTGCGACGAATTACACCTAAATTCGGAAGACTGGCCAATGTCACCTGTGTAGCCAGTGTTGAGGCCTGTCCTTCAGTTTCCATGGCTGATGTGATTCGATAGATTGTACGCAAGGAATTTTCAAGATCTAGGGACGCCATCTGCAGTGAAGAATATGTGCGGCAGAGTTGTGCACCGCAGGCAAATGTTGCCGCCTTGTGCACTCCGTGCGTTCAACCTAGCGGCGCTTCGCATATGGACGATCAGCGCAGCTGTACTCAACGTTATGACCACCAGCCGATGGAAAAGAGGCCCGCCTACTCTGAAAATGTGGTTCGTCAGCAGCGAGAGCCTCGCTACAACCAACGTCGCGACTTTGTTAGTGAGGACTCTTATGCTGATCGCTGGCGCCCTCAACCTGTGTGCTACAGGTGTGGCATTGCGGGGCATATCGCTAGATACTGCCGCCGTCGTTTTCCAACTGTCCAAGATTACCGACCCCACGCGAACATTCACGGACGGCTGCACGCCGAACACCGACTCTTGCACGATGTTCGCCCCGGTATTGGCCTTCCAGGTGCTGTCGTACTGGCTCTCTGCTGGTACGCACCGTGGCCTGGACCCTTGCCCATCACCTACACTGCACTTCCCGGATTTTTTGGCTCCGTGGATGCCTGAACAGCCATCTGCTGTATAAACCGGACCTGACCGCCCATATTTGGCGCCGCTCGACGCCTTCGCCTGGAAACCACCGCCATCGACTACGTCATCAATCACGTGGCCAGAAGCAGAAGTATTTAATCTGCGGCACACCGTCAGCTCGGCGGGGCACGACACCGACTCTTGCACGATGTTCACCCCAATATTGGCCTTCCAGGTGCTGTCGTACTGGCTCTCTGCTGATACGCACCGTGGCCTGGACCCCTGCCCATCACCTGCACTGCACTTCCCGGATTCTTTGGCTCCGTGGATGCCTGAACAGTCATCTGCTGTATCGACCGGACCTGACCGCCCGTATTTGGCACCGCTCGACGCCTTCGCCTGGAAACCACCACCATCGACTACGTCATCAATCACATGGCCAGAAGCAACAGTATTTAATCTGCGGCACACCGTCAGCTCGGCGGGGCATGACACCGACTCTTGCACGATGTTCACCCCGGTATTGGCCTTCCAGGTTAGTTACCTAGACTACGCTAAGGAGACTCGTAGTAGCGATCGTTGTCTTTTCGCGGTGTCGTGCCCCTACGACTTGAAATGGCGCACTGCGCTGCGTGTGTTATGTGACATACCTGCCTTTGATTTGCTATCTGAGCTAATACTGCTGCTGCTTTCGGAAGATGTTGAACTTAATCCTGGCCCCGGACCAACCAACCTTTCCGATGTTTTAGATGCTCTCAAGCGGCTAGAAGAACACTATGCAGCCATGCGTGCCGACCTTGATCAATTGAAAACCACCCAAATCAGCCATGAAACACAACTAGCTGCACTTTCAAACCGAGTAGCAGTGCTCGAATTAGACGAGCGTAAAACAGTATCACCATCAAAACAGGTAGAGACTAGCCAGATTAGGCAGGACATCGCTGAACTAAAGGCCGCCAACATAGACGCGAAGAACAGAATGCGCCGAAACAACCTGCTCTTTTTCGGCTTAGATGATAGCGACAAAGAATCGTGGACTGAATCGGAGGAAAAAGTTATTGCGCTGTGCAAAGAAAAACTAGATTTGAATCTAGAACTAAGCGCATTAGAACGCGCCCACCGCATTGGTCAATTCTCAACGGAAAAAAGCGACCAATAATAGTTAAAATGAATCACTACAAGGCAAAAGAAAGCGTGCTTGCATGTGGTCGTAAATTGAAACACCTTACGTTATCCGAGAAGACTTCGAATTCACCACTCGACTCGCTCGCTCCAAATTGGTTCAATTCATTAAGCCCCGAGGGTGTCGCTTTAAGCTTCGATACGATAAACTTATCGTTGGCGAGGAATATTACACCTGCGATCATGCCTCTGATACCATAACAGAAACAGATACGAACACCAAGCCCGCGGCAAAGATAAATGGAGCACAGGACAATACACAGCAGGCCTCAGAGCAAGCCAAGTGACCATCTACTTAACTGCATGAACCGATTCCGCCAAGCAATCGTCATTCACCCGCACTCATCAACATCACTTTTACTAATATACGGAGTATTCTACCTAAACGCCATCAGGTTCACAGACGCCGACATGGTCATACTCACAGAAACTTGGCTGCACCCAGAGATAGAAGACCACGAATTATTCCCTTCAGACTTCCATTTCACCACATACCGCAAAGATCGCACTAACCGAAAAGGGGGAGGAGTTCTAATAGCCGTTCGTAACACTCCGCAGTCCTCGATTATCCGGCATGATAATATCCTAGAAATGATCTGGGTATGCCTTCACAACGCCTCCGGAAAGCTAGTGTTCGGTGTCTGCTATAGACCCCCATACAGTCACGTATCATTCCCCGATTCCCTACGCCATTAATTAACGATTATGAGAAATGAGTATCCCAAAGCACCCATATTTCTGTTTGGTGATTTCAATTACCCACAAATTAACTGGTCATTGCTCTCGACACTAAGTTCGGCACCTGCAAACGAACAAAAACTTTTCCTAGAACTAACCCTTGATTTTAACCTTCAGCAAGTGATAACAAGTCCAACGAGAAGAGACAACATCCTAGATCTCTTGCTCACAAGTCACCCGGACGACGTAAAATCCATTACTGTCCTTCCTGGATTAAGCGACCACAACCTTGTTCACATCTCTATGACGCTACCTTTAAAGAAGAAATCACCAACCAGCAAACTGATAAAAGACTACAAAAGGGCTGATTTTGATGCTATGAACAATGATCTTGAAAAATTTTTCGACAACTTTCGTTGCACTTATCTAAATCGCACACCTAACTCGAACTGGAATTTGTACAAAGACACCCTACTACATTTGGAAAGTAAGCACGTTCCAACACTACTTATTAAATCAGATACCAAGAATCAATGGTTTAACAAACGCCTCAAGTCTCTCCTTGGCAAAAAGAAGCGCCTGTACCGAACAGCAAATCTTCAATATAGTCACTTAGCATGGAAAAAATATCGCTTGTGCGCCCAACAGTATACCACAGAACTGACAAGTACTAAAGATAAGTTTTACTCTCAAGATTTACTATCAATCCTTCACTCTAACCCCAACAAATTCTGGCGCATGCTATCTAATAAACCACAAGATCTCCATGTACAACTCCTAGATGCTGATGGAGAACCAATCAAAAGCGATGACTGTGCGACCGCGCTCAACAATTACTTTACGTCAGTTTTTTCCGCTGCTAACGTTACTGCTAATGAACACATTCCAGAAATCTCAGAAATGCCTAAAATCGAAATTAACCCTGATGGTGTATCAAAGCTTATTGCCTCACTGAAAATATCTACATCTGCCGGCTGCGATCAAATTAACAGCAAGCTACTAAAAAATACAATTTCATTGTCTAGCCAGGTACTGCATCTAATTTTTACGCAATCCTTAGATACCGGGGTTGTCCCTGACGATTGGAAAAAAGCTCAAATTACACCCATATTTAAAGCGGGTGACCGCACGTGCCCTAACAACTATCGTCCCATTTCCCTCACTAGTATACCGTCTAAACTACTTGAGCACATTATTTTTTCCAATCTTATGACCCACCTAGAATCAATGAACTTTTTCTATCCGAATCAACACGGCTTCCGGAAGCAGCTGTCATGTGAGACCCAGCTCGCCGAATTCACCCACGACATTCTACAATACTTAGATAACCTTGTCCAGATCGACGCTTTCTCGACTTTTCAAAAGCATTTGATCGTGTTTCCCGTAATCTTCTTCTTTTTAAGTTGTCATCGCACGGCATTCCACAAACCTTGCTCTCCTGGCTAGAGCAGTTCCTTAAAAGACGTAAGCAGTTCACCTGTGTTAATAACTGTCGCTCAGCATTTTCCGACGTATCATCCGGCGTACCTCAAGGTGCAGGCTTATCACCTCTTTTATTCCTTATCTACATCAATGACCTACCGATCGACATAAAATCAACGCTACGTTTATTCGCAGATGGCTGCGTAATTTACAGCCCCATCCACGGTGCTAGCGCCATTGCCGTTCTTCAACAGGATCTAACCACTATCTCAGCGTGGTGTGACAAATGGCACATGCCTCTTAAACTAAATAAATGCCAATACATATCATTCTCCCGCAAAAACACAGTTATTCATAGCACTTACAACATAAAATCGGTCGCCGTCACGAGAACATCTTATAAATACCTAGGAGTACACATCACATCATCGCTGTCATGGACAACACATATTCAGACCATCTGTTCCAAAGCATCACGCACACTTCGGTTTCTCCGGCGCAATCTAAAATCTGCATCACCTGAAGTAAAAAAGTTGGCATACATAACATTCGTACGTCCTAAATTGGAGTACGCGTCATCTGTCTGGCATCCATCACAATCGCATCTCACCTCACACCTTGAAGCCATTCAAAATCGCGCCGCCCGTTTTATTACATCGCAGTACTCAAGAAATACCAGCGTAACATTACTAAAACGATCCCTCGGCCTTCAAACACTAGCAACTCGCCGTGTTATTTTCCGGCTATGCCTCTTTCACTCTTTCTTTTATCGCTCACCAAGACATTTCTTGCTGCAGCCACCCCCACGTACGTCATCCCGCCTAAACCACAGTAACCCAATCGCACGCATTAAAACCCGCACCTCCGCAATGAGCAGTTCATTTTTTCCCGACGCCACATTGCTCTGGAATGGCCTTCCCGACAACGTAATTACATGCTCCGATCGCTGCCTTTTCCGCGAGAAACTGGCTAATCACTTCTCATAAACATATTCATACTGCGACACCGAAGTGCCAACTGTTCCTTGTTTCTTTCTGTATGTTTATTTCTTGATTTTAGTTTGTATATTATTTTACACTTTTTTGGTACCCCGTGTATTTTTCCCCCTTTCTTTCTTTTGTGTTCTCTGCTACTACCCTCCAACCTGTATGTAAGCCCCCCTTATGTAATGCCTTCGGGCCTTTAAGGGACAAATAAATGAAATGGAATGAACAGCGATCCCCGACTATGCCTACTGTGGACTCACACCATTTGACATATTTGCGGAATTCATCTCCTGCATCTGATCGTAGTGTGATGCCGCCACCCCAGCGCCCGCGCAGGTCACCTTCCCCTCGACGTCGTTCTACCCCTCCACCTCAGGGACACTAGGGGGCGCGGCCGATGGAGGTGAGGTCGCCGGCGAGTCGATGACGTCCATACCTCTGCCCGTGTTTATGGTAAAGAACACATTGGAAATGTTTGTTGATGGTGTGAAAACAATGGCTCTTGTGGACACTGGTGCTACATTATCTGTTATGAGCTTGCGTTTTAAGAACCGTTTAGGTAGAAAAATAATGTTCAGTGGTGATCGTGCAGTGTTATTCCGTGGTGTCGGTGGTGAACCTTTAGTTCCTCTTGGTATGTGTGCTTCCGACGTTGTTATTGGCGGCCTCAAGTTTAGAGTAGAATTTGCAGTACTGCCTCGGTCTACGCATGTTGTGATTCTTGGGATTGATTTTATGCAAGAGTGTGGTGCAACTTTATACTGTGGTACGGGAGAGATTGCTTTGAATCCTTCACTACTTTCGGTTCTTGTGGATGACTCGACACCTGAATTTGGAGCATTTTGCTGTGGAAGAAGGCACAATTGTGCCAGTGTTATCTGCAGCATTCGTGCGGGTTTTCTCTATTCGGAACCATGTGCGAATCTTTTGAGGCTATAGTAGAACCAACGAGATTCACCTGCTCTAAGAAGAGTATCCTTGTACCTCGTTGCGTCATTCCCGTGACTAGAGCCCGCACTGAGCTATGGACAGTGAACCACTCCGAAGAGCCGACTGTGTTGCCTCGGGGCCTAAAACTCGCCCGTTTCGAAGAAGGCATATCCGGTTCCGTCGCGGCGTTAAACAGCTCTGTCACTGAGCAGCAGGTGCGACCAGGCATGGAGACCCAAGCTATGGCTATGATTAGTAAGTCTCTTTCTACAACTGAGCGTCGTATTCTAGTGAAACTGCTACTGAAATACGTGACAGTGTTCGACTTTGCCAAGGATGACTCAATGCCACTGCCTACCAGTCGTATTCATCACACGATCAAAACTGGGTCCGCCCCTCCAATACGTCAGAAGCCCTATCGAGTCTCAGCAACTGAACGTAAGTTAATAGATGAGCAAGTTCAAGATATGCTAAAGCGCTGCATTATTGGAGAGTCCTGTAGTCCTTGGGCAGCTCCAGTTATCCTTGTTAAAACGAAAGATGGCACATGGAGGTTTTGCGTTGACTACCGCCGTTTAAATTCAGTCACGAAGAAAGGTGTCTACCCGCTTCCACGTATAGATGACGCAATTGACTGTCTGCACTCAGCTTCATACTTTTCTTCTATTGACTTGAGATCCAGTTACTGGCAAATCCCCATGCACATTGCAGATAAAGAAAAAACGGTATTCGTAACACCAGACGGACTTTACGAATTAAACGTTATGTCTTTTGGATTATGTAATGCACCTGCCACATTCGAGCGGTTCATGGATTCAATTCTACGTGGACGAAAGTGGCAAATTCGTTTATGTTATTTGGACGACGTAGTAATTTTTGGCAAAACATTTAGTGAGAACAACAGCCGTCTGGATATCGTACTTAATTGCATGGAACGAGCTGGTCTTGTACTGAATGCAAGGAAATGTCATTTTGGCGATCCTGAAACAATTGTCCTCGGTCACTTTGTTGACAGAGAAGGTGTTCGACCAGATCCCAAGAAAATTGAAGCCGTCAAACGTTTTACCGTGCCCAAATCAGTAAAAGAGCTGCACAGCTTTTTGGGGCTATGGTCGTACTTTCGACGCTTTATACCAAGGTTTGCAGACATTTCTTACCCACTTACGAGTCTACAGCATAAAGATACACCATTCAATTGGACCTGCGAATGTGACTCAGCTTTCCGTTATCTGAAGTTTCTTTTGACCTCGGGCCCAATCCTCCACCACTTCTGCCCATCAGCTCCAATTGAAGTACACACTGACGATAGTGGTATCGGTATCGGCGCTGTTCTTATACAACGCCATGGACGCGATCAGCACGTGATAACGTATGCCAGCCGCTCGTTGAGTAAACGTGAAAGAAATTACACGGTTATGGAACAAGAATGTCTAGCCGATGTTTTCGCTGTACAGCGCTTTCGTTCCTATCTGTACGGGAATGCTTTCACGATTGTGACCGACCACCATTCCCTTTGCTGGCTCGTGAGTCTTCGTGACCCCTGTGGGCGGCTCGCTTGATGGGCTTTACGCTTACAAGAGTTTAATTTTACTGTGGTGCATAAAAGCGGCCATAAACACTCAGATGCTGAGTGTCTCGCGTTTTCCGCTTTAAACGACTGATAATGGCTCAGACAATTTCGATGAATATTTAGCTCCAATTTCACAAACCTTCCCCGATCTCCGAGTTTTCCGAACCGAGCAACGCAAAGACAAAACATTAACTTCACTGTTTGATTCCGCCAACTATCCCATGAAGAACACATTTAGCATTCGCGAAGGAGTGCTTTACAAGAAAACTTTCGCCTCTGGGGGAGCACGTATGCTTCTTGTCGTTCCGGAAAGCCTACGTATCACAGTTCTAGAAATGATGCATGATGACGCCACGTCTGGCCACCCGGGAGTGGCCCGAACACTCCACCGCACACAGCAGCAATTTTACTGGCCGAAGATGCGTTCAACGATCAAGCGATATGTAGCCAGCTGAGTGCAATGCCAGCGCTTTAAGCTGCGACTTCAAGCCCACATGGAAAACTGCAGCCAGTCACACCTCCAACAGCCCCGTTTGAGCAAAGTTGGCATTGACCTTCTTGGACCTTTTCCACTGTCCTCTAAAGGAGACCGATGGATTATTGTATGCGTTGATTATTTAACCCGCTACTGTGAGACAGCCGCGATACCATCCGCTACTGCGTCAGAAGTATCAAATTTCTTACTTCGACTCGTCATTCTTCGGCACGGCCCTCCTGCAGTCATCATTAGTGACTGTGGACGCCAATTCACAGCGCACATTGTCGCAGAACTTATTCGCCTCAGCGCCTGCAGTTTTCGCCACTCCACACCATATTATCCCCAAACGAACGGTGTGGTAGAACGAATAGGACGCTCACCACCATGTTGGCTATGTACATCGCTGCAGATCATAAGGACTGGGATGGCGTTCTACCGTTCATTACGCATGCATATAACACAGCGCAACATGAGACAACAGGCTACAGTCCCTCCTACCCTCTCTATGCTCGTACGCCTCGCTGTGCCCTCGACACCATACTGCCATTCATTCATGACAAACCTTCTCTTGCTACCACACTCTGCAGAGCTGAAGAAGCCCGCCAGCTGGCCAGAGTTAGAATTTTATCTTCACAAGAACGTTCTAAGACCGGCTACGACGCCCGACACCAACAAGTTTCCCATGCTCCTGGTGACTATGTGTGGTTGCGGACACCTCTCCGTAAGCGTGGTCTTTGTCAAAAACTGCTGCCACACTACGCAGGACAGTTTGTGTTGTTAGAACGCATCAATAACCTGAATTACGTCATAGCACGCAAAACGGCGAAGGGTCCACGGTGACGGCAGTCGCAGGTGGTGCATGTAGCCCGCCTCAAGCGATTTCATTCCAGAGGATCTCTCTAACTCGCCCGACGGGCTTCGTATGCGAGGAGGGAAATGTCACGCGCCTTCGTAGATTGTCGACGGAAGATGAAGAGCGGTCGGGTAGATCGGTGAAGAAGAAAGAAGAGCAAGGGCAGAGGAACGTTTGTACGCTTCGCCGCAGTCCTGTTTGTACCGATCCCTGTAAATAAACCCCCCGTGCGTACAAAGCACGTAACAATATATATATATATACTGTGAGATGGTGGTTTATTGGGGTACTGGGATGCGATCTAGAAGCCGTCAGTAACAGTCTGCGTACAAGCAGGTCCAGAACACACAACGATAGCGATGTCACTGGCGACAGCGCATAGCAGCTTCTTTATCTTCACACGCACATCTTCATCTTTCCAAGGGCCCCAGGGAGAAAAGGAGCAACCCGGGGGACTTATGGCGTAGGCAAAATGGCAGAGTCGTAATATTGTTTAAGGCACAGGACGTTGACAGTTTCGCAGCCCCGCCGACGGAGATCAGGTAAGAGCGTCAGGGGTTCCACAATGTAATTTGCAGTAGGAATGCGCTCCAGGACCCGATAGGGACCGTAATACCTGGAGATAAATTTTGAAGATAGTCCGGGAGTACGTGATGGAATGCAGAGCCACACAAAAATGCCAGAGCAGAATTGCGGTGTCGTCTGGTGGTTGTCTTGGCGGTCATTTTGTGGGGCTGGATTTCAGTTGTGAGATACTGGGCAATTTGGCGACCCTCGCGTGTCGGGCAGCTTCAGAAGCAGCGGTATACTCAGATGCGTCTGGTTGGTACGAAAGAATGGTATTTAGTGGAGCAGAAGGGTGACGGCCGTAAATAGTATAGAACGGAGAGAAACCGGTAGTTGATTGTGTAGTAGTATTGTATGCGTACGTCACATATGGAAGGAGGAGATCCCAGTTAGAGTGTTCGGAGGAGACACTTAGAAAGCATGTCACCAAGGGTATGGTTAAAGAGTTCAGTAAGGCTGTTATTCTGCCGATGATAGGCGGTAGAGGTTCGGTGAAGTAAGTGGCACTTGTAGTGTTCAGGAGAGTTTTAACTACGTCTGATAAAAAGAAGCGTCCTCTGTCACTGAGTAGTTCACGTGATGCGCTGTGGCGAAGGACGAATCGCTGCAAAATGAGGCTGCATCTGATGCTATGGAAGACAGGAATGGCGGCGGTTTCATCATATCTCCTCAAACGATGCCCCAACGGTTTCCAGCGACAGTGTACGTGAGCGGGCCGTATGAAACAATACCGACGCGATCAAATGGGCTGGTGGGCAAGGTAATGGCTGCAGCTCACCAGCAGAATGATGAGAAGGAGACATGCGACGTTGACAGGCGAGGCATGAGCGATCATATTTGAGGACAAAGTTGTACATGCCCCTCCAGTAGTGTCGCAAGCGTAGCTGATGGTACGGCATGAATATTCACGCATCGCTGCATTGTAGGTCACCGTGGGAGCAGTCGCATACTTACGAAAATAGATGGCGGGGAATGACTAGTAACCATTTGCGACCATCAGCACTGTAGTTCCGGCGATGGAGAAGATTGTAGCGAATGACGAAGTGTGATGCTTGCCGGCGAAGCGGACGCGATGGAGAAGCCGCTGATGGATCGGAGGCGAGATCTATAATAGAAGCGACTCAGGGTTCACTCCGCTGCTCAGCAGGCATATGTCACTGATGGCAAGTACGATTGGCGAGGCGTCCGAGGTGGAAAGGCTAGCGACGTGAGATAGTAGGGGGCAGCGAGAAAGGGCATCAGCGTCTTGATGCTTGCGTCCAGAGCGGTAGACAACGTTGACATAAAATTCTTGCAGAGGAAGAGCCCACCTGGCCAGAAGGCCGGATGGATCTTTCAAGGAGGAAAGCCAGCACAGCGCTTGGTGGTCCGTCACAACTTCAAAGGGGCAGTCATAGAGGTAAGGCGGAATTTTGTCAGAGACGAAGCTATTGCCAGACTCGTTTCCAGTTACCAAGTAATTTGACTGCGCCTTCCTGAGCGTTCGGCTCGCATAGGTGACGACGTATTCAGCAAATTCAGATTTCGGCTGAGCGAGTACAGAGCCGAGACCGATACCACTGGCGTCGGTGTGTAATTCAGTAAGGGCTGTCCGGTCGCAGTTACGCTGGACGGGCAGAGTTGTGAGGATGTGGTGCGATTTACTGATCACGTCTTCGCATGACGGTGACCAGAGCGAAAAGTCGGAAATGCCCGACAGAAGCTGTGTCAAAGGGGCAGCAATGGAGGCGAAGTTTCGTATGAACCAACGAAAGCAGGAGCACAATCCTAGGAATCTGCGCAGGTCTTTAATGGATTTCGCCTAGTGAAAGGCAGCAACAGCAAGACGTTTGGCCGGGTCTAGAGAAACCCTTTTTTTGGAGGCAACGTGCCTAAAATTGTCAGTTGATGGGCGACAAAACGACACTTCCTTAAGTTTATCTGCAAGCCGGCATCAGAAAGGCAGGTCAAGACGTGCTTCAAGCGGTAGAGATGAATGTCGAAATCAGAAAAAAGACGATCATGTCGTCGAGATAGCAGAGGCAGATCTATTTTAGTCCATGCAAAATGGTGTCAATCATTCTCTCAAATGTCGTAGGAGGATTGCAAAGGCCGAAAGGCATAACAGTAAATTCGTACAGGCCATCTGGAGTAACAAAAGCGGTTTTAGAGTGGTCGGTAACTTCCATCGAGACCTGCCAGTATCCGGAACGTAAATCCATGAAGGAAGGGAATTAAGCCCCATGCAAACAGTCCAGTCCGTCGTCTATTTGCGGAAGAAGATAAACGTCTTTCTTCGTAATCTCATTAGGTCGGCGGTAATCTACACAGAAGCGAATGAAACCATTCTTCTTTTTGACGAACACAACAGGCAAACCCAAGGGCTGTTTGAGGGCCGAATGATGCCGTTTTGGAGCATCTGGTTTGCTTGCTTTTCAATAACTTGGCGCTTTGTTGCTGCGATATGGTAAGGCTGCTGTCGCAGTGGTGGGTGGTGTCCAGTGTCTATCCGATGAGTTACAGTGGCTAAGGGGAGACGAAGGAGAAGCTGAACTGTTGAAGGAGGGCAAGAAGTTGCGCTCGCTGAAGCGGAGCAATGCTGGCGTCGATGGAGTGACGGAACAGGTCTGTGAAATTGAAAGTTGGTTACAGAAAGTGGAGGGCTCAGCGCAGTTATGGCGAGGCGTGGTGCGTCGCCAGTCTCTTCACGGAGAAGAGATCCGATGGGTTGTAGGCTCCCGGGACATTCACCGTGGCGCACAGAAGTTGGGTTATAACGGGTTAGAGACCCAGAGGGCAGAGGAGCCAGCGGAAATCGTGAGTATAGCATTTGGGCAACGGAAGAAAATTTCGGCGCAGAAATGTATGTGCTGGCGTGAAAGGGACAGGACAGTTTGGTCGCACACAGAGTCACCAGTGATATTTACAAGCAGAGCAGAAGAGGGAAGATTGTCTATGTCTTCGGCGACAAGGGCTTTAGTCCATAGACTAGGAGTGGCGTTGTCTGACAAGGGCTCAATCAGCGCAGAAAATTCGGCTTCAGCGCGAGCACAATAGATTATAGTGGAATGACGCGACAGGCAATCCTAGCCTGAAATTACAACATGTGAGGAACTTGGCAGCACTACGAATTCAATTGTATAAAGAAAATACTGGATCCCTACTCCAGCTAACTACAGATTGAACATTGCTACATTGTGGTGACAAGCCATAGGCCCCAAAAAGCACGGAAAACTATTTATTGGGACGACTTGCGCCCGCAAAACAGCTAAGAAACTCGATGGCAGCTATAGAAACAAGGGTGCTCTCTGGTCGTCTATAAAAAATGACCGGTCCAAGCTTCAGCGCGCAATATAAAGGCAATGAGGAAAGATCGAAATAAAACCGAAAATAGTGACTAGCATACCCTAGAACATTGTAGGAACATGCGTGTGACTACAATCGTTCGAGATACATCTCAAAACACCTCCTGCGACATAGAAAATGATGAAGCCGCGTCTCGCGAGAAAGAGCGTAAGCAACCTACGTAATCTATCAATGCGCTACAATCATGGTGGTAAGGCCACATACCAGCTGCTGTCGAAAAAGAACAATTAAAGATTTGAATGATTCGCGCCCCAACTCCCTCTGGAAAGGCATTGTCACTTTTACAAAACGAACAGAGAAAGGTAAGCAAAATGCGAGAAACGTAAAATAAATACGGAATTTAGCGCGCGTCATAAGGTTTTATTTCACATCATGGACAATTTCTGGGAACTCCCAGCGCTGCTGCGATGCCTCGTAATTAAGCTTACCAATGCGTCGGCGGACAGTAGGGGCCGAAGTACTGCCGCAAGAGCTTTTTGTGAACTCAGTCCGTGGCAACGTATCGGCGTCCCAAATCATTCTTCCTTTCCTGGTTTATACTCTGTGTCGCGTCGTAGAAAATTGCAGCCTTAGCGTCGGTGCGTTGCTGGTCTTTGATAGCAGCCGGGCGAGTTGTCAGACTCACTGTGCACGCTGAAGGTAGGTAGCGACGTCCTGGTTCTTGTGCTCGGTTACGTGCGCTAGCATAGCGTGCAGCGTCCTCGTAGTAACGCTTCCCATTTAAATGGTATAGGTATACGTCTTTGTAAGTGAAAGCAAATGTTCGAAAAAGCGCGAAAGGTCTCTGAAAAATCGTCGGTAGTAAGCCAACAGCTCAAGGAATCGCACAGCTTTCTGGTTAGCAGGCCGCTGGAGCTCTGTGATTGCAGCCGCCTTCTCCTTGCTAACGATGTGATGAAAGAACTAGAGTTCCTCGCAGGCGAAGTGTCATTTCTCTAGTTTCGTCGTTAGCCCTGACTGCTCCATTGCGTCGACCACTGTTCGAAGCCTTTTGAGCTGTTCGTTAAAGCTAGAGAAGACAGCGACGTCGTCCAAGTATGCCAGTCAAATTTCCCACATCACGGAAACCAGTATGGTGCCCACTACTGTTTGGAACATTGCTGGGGCGGAGAAACAGCCGAAGGGCCCTGGAGCAATGAAAGCTGTCTACAAGCTGCCACGTTCGTCGACCTCAATTTGCTAGTACCCGCTCTTCAAGAAGAAAGATGAGAAATACTTATTGTTGCAGAGAAGGTCAAGAGTTTAATCGAGGTGGGGGAACAGTTAGCTGTACTTTTTTACGTTGTTCAAGCAGAGGTAATTGATGCAGAAGAGAAGTGTTTGTCTTTCTTCACCAAACCGATTGGTGTAGCCCAGGGGTTCATCGATGGCTGAATTGAACCATTTCTTCAACTTCGTTATGTGTGATCTCACGTTCTGGCGGCAATATACGGAAGGGGCTCTGAAGAAACAGTTCGAACATGTCTGTCCGTCATAATGCGGTGCTTTCACAGCAGAGTTTACGGCACCTTCGACGTTGAAGAAAAGCACTCGCTGTAGATTTCAAGGAGACTGCGAATCCGGTCTATTTGGTTTCGCCGTAGCGTTGCGTTGATGCTGAAAGTGAGTTGCTTGGCTAGGATGGGTGCGTCGTCTTCAGTTTTGCAGGGGAAGTGAAGCCATCCCGGGTGTATACTAGCTCGTATAGGAATGCGATTGTCGTGACCTAATTGCTGAGAGCAATTGCTCACGCACTTGCCTTTATTGGGGGAAAGTCATGGGGATCGTCCATGCGGTCGATGCTCCAACTATACCGTGAAATATTTATGGGATTTCTTCGGTACAGACTACTTGCACTTGGAAATATCAGGAAAACCAACTTAGGAACTCTACAGAGAGTTCAACCTGCTCGGCGAACCTGCCTCGGATTGCCGAAATGTGCCTCTACGGTTGCTGCCATTTTAATTGCACAGGAGCATCCAATATCTACCTACCTAACAGTTGACTCCCTGAAGTCACATTTCTGACACATCTCCCCGGTTCCCTGTCATCATTTGGCCAGTCTTCCTATTAACAGACCGCGTACATCGTTTACAGAGACCGTTGATGTGCATCGCGCTATTTTGCCGTCCCAGTTTACACCCGCATCTAGACCGTCCTCTCCATTATGGAGCCTGCATAAACTACATGTGCGTCTTTCAAGCCCGGCATCAGGAAGAAGCTCGAGCTATCGCCGACAGAACTAAAACAAATCACTCTTCAATACTTCCATGAGAACTATGCAAATCGTTTGCACATCTACACCGATGGTTCAATGAATGCGGTGAGTTCTTCAGGCTCCATGGTCATACCCTCAATTAGCACAGAAATAAGATTTAGGACAATTCACCAGACTTCTTCAACAGCTGCAGAGCTAACCGCTCTTCGTGTCGCCATTAGGCATATCAGTCAACAGAACCCCCAGCGGTGGTCTATTTTCACAGATTCGAAAGCAGCCTTGCAAGACTTAAAACCGGCTCTTCGCCGTGGCGCCCATGAATAACTTGTTGCGGCAATATGACAAATTCATCCCTGTGCACCTAAAGGAGGACATGACATAATCTTCCAATGGCTTTTAGGACACAGCGGCATAGCGGGTAATCTTCGGGCGGACGAGGTCGCACGAACAGCCCACCAAGACGGCGATAGTGTATTGATTCCCTTTTCCAGGGCAGACGCAGCGGGTAGGCTTCGCGCACTTGCGCGAGAACACACTCTCCTTGTGGAATTCTGGCCAGTTTGCGAAGTCCCGCTTAAATTTCCTGTACCCTGACCTGAAGCTTCGGCCTACCCTGACCCTGACCTGGCCTAACCCGGCGCGAAGGAACTTTGGTGTGCCGCATGTGGGTTCGTGTCGCATTCACAAACTCGTATTCTTTTATGATAGGCATGGTAAACAGCCCTGCATGTACAAACTGTAGGTGCGACGAGTATATAGGCCACAATCTTTGTGAGTGCCCCATAAACAGCGAGGAAAGACAGTATCTGTGCAGTACGCTGGAGCATCTAGATGGACGCCTATTTACTGATATTAAGATTTTAGTTCCCTGGCCATGGCGATTGTCTGCGGTGAACGCCTCCCAGGAACTGGTCCGGTTTATGAAAAGCACAGGCCTGATCGAAAGACTATGAGTTTACTGTTATGTTAAGCGATATGACCAGATAGCGCCGGCAGGCGCAGCGCCGCCTCTCGGGAGCGATACTGCTCCTCCGCCCGGCGCGTTGGGCTGCAAACTTCTGCAACAGACGGTACGTAGGCTTCACAGGCATGGGACAAGGTTTTTCTTTCAGGAGCGACCTGTTTATGACTAGGAGGGCTTGTAGTAGTGTGTCTGAACTCAGGACGGCATAACGCAGAAGCGTTGTTCACAGATGACATCGGTGAACGACGCAACCTGAGGCTGCATTTGCGATGGCATGAGTAGGCGTAATTCTTTATGAACAATTTCACAGATGACCTCTCATAATGCATCTCCGCTAGTAGGTGCGGTGTCGCTGTGGCTTGTAAACAGCATTTGGAGAGGCCGGCTGTATAGGTGCATCCTTTCTTAGCACTTTTCAATATTCGCAGCTTCCTGGAGGAATTCTGCAAGAGTTTATGACGGCTCGCGAAGAGGACCTACAAAAAGTTGATATTTCACACCGGGCATCAACATACTCACCTTGGTCGCCTCTGCAAGGGGGGAGGGGGGGGGTGGCGCTGCGAAACAGACGCTCCGACTCCTCAATGTTAGCCGGGAAAGGCCCATTTGGAAGCTGAATGCTTAATTCGAGGAGGGCCTGGGCACGTTTCTGACATAGCTTGCCAAGGCCGGTAAAAACGGCCTTTGGATGCCTACCAATCATCCATAGAAGGCTCACGATTTCAGCACAAGATTCAGGCTGGTACTTGAAGGGCAAAATATATTTGCCTGAGTTTCGCGTCGTCGCTCTAGCCATCAAACAGTGCCACGCGGTTGAAGATGTCCGTGCGGTCTTCTGCATAGTTAGTTGGTAGTCCCTTGAAAATGGGGGCTCCCGGGGCTACCATTACTATATCCTGGGCAAATATCAATGTTGACGCTTTGCGGGGTAGAATGGTGTCGAGCAGCAGACTACGTTCGGGCTGGACCCCTTGAAGTCAGCAGCTGTTTTAAGGCCTGTTTGCTTGTCCCCGTAGGCGACAGGAACAGGGCTGCGTTCTCGGCTAGAAGGGGTAAACCAGACACCAAGGGAAGCAGCTCCACCAGATGTTATGTGGTGGTGTCAAGTTAATAGACACAAAAAAGAAGACAGATGGAGCAGCACTGACAACTCTTTTGGGGTGACTTTCGTCAGCAAACAAACTAAACAACTCGGCTGCAGTGATAGCAACAAACGTGCTCTCTAGTCATCAATTAAAAAATCCCCATTTCATGCGTCAAAGATCAATTTAAAGGAGGAGAAGAAATTTCGAGATTGCATCCCAAACAGGGATTAGCATAACCTGGAGCACTGTAGAAACATGCGCATGGATGCAATCTTTCGAAATACATCTCGAAGCATCTTCTACAACAAAGGAAATGATACAACCTCGTCTCGTGACAAGGAGAATTCACTAACAAGCAGTGCATAATCGATCCGCGCGCTACTATCACGGTGATAAGGTCGCATGCCGGCGGCTGTCCAAATGAACAAATAAAGAACACAATGGTTTGCGGCAGTATATAGGGGAATCCCCTAAGGTTTAGTGATTTTGTAATATTTGAGTAGTTACTCACCGACATCAACAAAAACGTGGCCATACGGCTACAAAGAAAAGCTAAAACTTCGCAGTTACCGAAAATTCGTCCTGGTCAGGGTATGAAACACTAGACCACCGCCGTTCTGGGCGGTCGCTCTGCCAAATTAGCTAGCCAGATGGTCAGCAGATCAAATAGTAGGGCGAGAGCAAACTGATCAATAATTCAAATTTTGGAATATTGTTGATCGAATATTTTGGCGAGTCCTCAAGGTAGAGTAGTTTTATAATGAGCGAGTGATTTCTTATTGACACCCACCAAAGCGAAGCCATACGGCTACAAAAGAAATCTAATTCAAAATAAAACGCATCCTCCTGAGACATACTGCTTCCGAAGTACTGATCGCAGATAAAAGAACACCAGTATCTTAAAGCTATATCGAGCTAAGCTACAGCTAGAAAAGCCACCGTAGACCTTGCCACCTTCCACAGTCCAATTGACTTATGGGCCATCTGAACGAAACGATTGAGGGTTTGTCGTATGTCGACGGCGATCATAACACGTTTGAAGGAGTCCTTCTCTACTTGATATTCGTCTGTAACACCGAACCCAATAGGGCCAAAAGCTTTGGCTATGGGAAACTAACACAACATGCGTTCCGTGTATTGCAAGTGCACCAGGGTTCTTTTCTGACCCTACTTTCTTGCCCTGGGCATGTAGTGCCAGCAGGCGCTTTCGCTGCCGTTTCGCTCTGTCAGTTTTCAGCAGAGGTGCGCGCCTACGCAGTGCGGAAATTGCACGCCTCTCCTTGCTGTCGTCGCCGTCTGCTGAGATGTCGCTACCCTCTATCTGCGAGCGGCGGGCACACGTAGCTCACCAGTCACCGGTTGAACCACGTGACACAACTAATGATAACAAGGTTGGAGCGCGAATGTCGGTGGTAAGGCGGTCGTGTCAGAAGCGTGCAGATATGACGGCGGCGCGGTTGGAATTCATTTCCAAGCATGATTTTACCTTCAACTCATGATGCTAGCCTTTCTCTTCGCTTCAAAATTGTGGCAGAGTACAGCACATGCATCCCTCTGGTGTAGGGATAGGCCTCTATTACCACGAATACTCCAATAAACTCCTTGCACTCAGTCCCCAGTGGCTACGGAGCAACTGACACACTTTGATCTCAATTTAAAAAGAGCTGCGAAACACACTTTTCTGTAATATATCAAAGATAGATTGCTTGGGTAGAGGTAAGCCCTCAAAATATTCCCTACAAGCTATTGCCGGTGTGCTGTGATTTCGGTTGAGTAGGCAAGACAACTTGCAATTCTGTGCAGGATGCGGATAACCCGATTTAGTTTCTTTAATGACGCCGAGCAATAGATTGATATTCCATATGGTATTATGAATTCTTCTAACCTATATATATCATCTTTCTAAAAGACACATCGCAAATACACTATAGAGGGTGCATATACGTGCATACCAGAAGCTGTTTGGCTATTTCTTGAATATGGGTATTCCATGACAGTGTTTAGTCAAATGCTATCCCAAGATACTTGAAATTTGATTTGACCTCTAATGGCTGCCATGAGCAGCTCGTATAAATCCTATCGTGAAGGAGGAGGAGCAAGATGAGGAGGAAAGGCAGGGAGGTTAACCGGTAAAGGAACTGGTTTGCTACCCTGCACCTATCGTGAAGGTGTGCATTAGAGTATATTTAACAGATTTTGTATGGGTTATCAAAGAAGAAAAATCAGGTGTTTGAATTATTGTAAAGATATAATTAGCATTAAACCATTCTACTAAGAAATGCTAATCCCGTCTGATCTTGTTCGCTGCCTCTTCGTGTGTTTCATTGGGATCGCCGGGAAAATATCTCCCTCATGTAAGAAAAGCTAAGAGTTTAAATGAAGGTTGGCTATGCCATTCACATACCGTATTTGCCAAAAGTAATCAGGCTGCACGGTCTTGCTTTTCCCGTGCATTATAAATGCAGTTGGGATTCCGAGAAAATCGCACCGTCTTAATAAGTCGGGACAGGGACTCGCGTTTACATTGCAGAGATTTATACTTCCAGAAGTGGTATGAGTTCTGCACCTAATGGCTGAGAATCAGACCCTGCAGCCTGGCACTTTTAGCAAAGACGGTACATATTGAAGAATAAGGGTCCTAAAACAGATCGTTGAGGGACACATGCTAAAATATTTAGCATTGGGCTGCATGATCCGCCTATTCGGACACCATGGGCTCGATCAGTAAAACAGCCGTTACAAAAGACAAATAGTGACATCTGAAGCCAAAACGATTGAGTTTATCTAATAATAGATTGTGAATAATAGTATCTAAAGCGTTTTACAAAGCAATAAAAAGTGTAAGCACAATGTTATTCTGATCAATTTCTTTACAGACTAAGGAATGAAACTCCTTTAGTAAACTTATCGTGATTTTGCATCTGCGGAAAATATACGCGGCGATGTTTAGCAGATTGTACTTATCACAAAAGGAGATCATGTTAGCATGCACAAGTTTCTTTTTATTCAATCTAGGAAGAGCAAAATTGCAATTGGTCGGTAATTATTAAAGGCCCTCTTTGAGCCTTTTTATGTAATAGCCTTATTGAATTTGTTTTCATGTGTGTATGTATTTGGTACTTACAGAGGTTTCGTTGATGATAAAAAGTAATACCCTTTAAATGAACCAAAAGCAACCATTAGATCCCTCATCCTGACACCATCATATTATGGCGATTTTTTTGTTTGACATTGTTTGCAATGCAGACATCAAATCTAGCACGGTAACAGTAGGCATGAAAGCTAAAACGAACGGTCAATGTAGGTGGAGGAACTTTCCTTATGGCTCTGCTTTGAGTCAATAAGAATAAAACAGACTTTACAAAGTGGCTATTTAAGTCATTGACCAAGTATCCATTATTTTTATCTGGAAATGCCTCTTTTAATTAGCATCAATACTTTTCTTGGTCGGTTTTTCCTATGGTCTTGTGGACAAAGTTCCATCTTTTCTTATATCCTTACTGCATGCCGAAAACTGATTAAATTATTGCTGGTTTTGCCAGTTGTATTTCTACAGCAATTTTATTTAGCAGCTGCCTGTATTCTATCTTAGTGCAAGTTCATATGGACGGTCAGTGCACCTTCTTAAGAGTTTACTCTTATACATGAAAATAAATTACCTCACTGTTTAACCAAGGACTGACCTGCTTTCGCAGCAACAGCAATACCTCAGTTCAATTTTATTTAGCAGCTGCCTGTATTCTATCTTAGTGCAAGTTCATATGGATGGTCAGTGCACCTTCTTAAGAGTTTACTCTTATACATGAAAATAAATTACCTCACTGTTTAACCAAGGACTGACCTGCTTTCGCAGCAACAGCAATACCTCAGTTCAATTTTATTTAGCAGCTGCCTGTATTCTATCTTAGTGCAAGTTCATATGGACGGTCAGTGCACCTTCTTAAGAGTTTACTCTTATACATGAAAATAAATTACCTCACTGTTTAACCAAGGACTGACCTGCTTTCCCAGCAACAGCAATACCTCAGTTCAATTTTATTTAGCAGCTGCCTGTATTCTATCTTAATGCAAGTTCATATGGACGGTCAGTGCACCTTCTTAAGAGTTTACTCTTATACATGAAAATAAATTACCTCACTGTTTAACCAAGGACTGACCTGATTTCGCAGCAACAGCAATACCTCAGTTCAATTTTATTTAGCAGGTGCCTGTATTCTATCTTAGTGCAAGTTTATATGGACGGTCAGTGCACCTTCTTAAGAGTTTACTCTTATACATGAAAATAAATTACCTCACTGTTTAACCAAGGACTGACCTGCTTTCGCAGCAACAGCAATACCTCAGTTCAATTTTATTTAGCAGCTGCTTGTATTCTATCTTAGTGCAAGTTAATATGGACGGTCAGTGCACCTTCTTAAGAGTTTACTCTTATACATGAAAATAAATTACCTCACTGTTTAACCAAGGACTGACCTGCTTTCGCAGCAACAGCAATACCTCAGTTCAATTTTATTTAGCAGCTGCCTGTATTCTATCTTAGTGCAAGTTCATATGGATGGTCAGTGCACCTTTTTAAGAGTTTACTCTTATACATGAAAATAAATTACCTCACTGTTTAACCAAGGACTGACCTGCTTTCGCAGCAACAGCAATACCTCAGTTTGTGATGAGTTATAAATGCAGTCGCTGGGACTTAGTGCAAGGAGTTTATCGGAGTATTCATAGTTCGTTGAGTCCTATTCCTACACCAGAGGGATGCATGTCCTGTACTCTGCCAGAATTCTGAAGCGAAGAGAAAGGCTAGCATCATGAGTTGAAAGTAAAATCATGCTTGGAAATGAATTCCAACGGCGATGCCGTCATATCTGTGCCCTTCTGGCACAATCGCCCTAACACCGACATTCGCTCCTACCTAGCTATCACCAGTGGTGTCATGTGGTTCAACCAGTGACTGGTGAGGTGCGTTGTTCCCGCCGCTCACAGGTGGACGGTAGCGACATACCAGCAGATGGCCACGACTGTGAGGAGAAGCGTGCAGTTTCCGCACTGCGTAGGCGCGCACCTCTGCTGAAAACTGACAGAGCGAAACGGCAGCGAAAGCGCCTGCTGGCACAACATGCCCAGGGCAAGAAAGTAGGGTCAGAAAAGAACCCTGGTGCACTTGCAATACATAGAACGCATGTTGTGTTAGTTGCCCATAGTCAAAGCTTTTGGCCCGCATTGGGTTCGGTGTTACAGACGAATATCAAGTAGAGAAGGACTCCTTCAAACGTATTATGATCGCCGTCGACATACAACAAACGCTCAATCGTTTCGTTCAGATGGCCCATAAGTCAATTGGACTGTGGCAGGTGGCAAGTTCTACGGTGGCTTGTCTAGCTGTAGCTTAGCTCAATATAGCTTTAAGATACTGGTGTTCTTTTATCTGAGATCAGCACTTCCGAAGCAGTGTGTCTCAGGAGGATGCGTTTTCCTTTGAGTTAGATTTCTTTTTATGGCTTCGCTTGGGTGGGTGTCAATGAGTAATTACTCGCTCATTATAAAACTACTCTACCTCGGTGGACTCACCAAAATATTCGACCAACCATATTCCAAACCTCGAATTACGGATCAATTTGCTCTCGCCCTAGTATATGATCTGCTGACCATCTCATTAGCTAATTTGGCAGAGCGGCCGCCCAGTCTAGGGTTCGCTACCCTAACCAGGACTAATGTTTTGTAACTACAAAGTTTCTGAAAAAGCTATTTAGCTTTGCTTTGCAGCCGTGCGGCCGCGTTTTTATGATGTCGGTGAGTAACTACTCAATTATAATAAAATCACTAAACTTCCCTATATACTGCCGCAAGCCATTGTGTTCTTTATTTGTACATTTTGACAGCCGCAGGCATGCGCCCTTATCACCGTGATAGCAGCGCGCGGATCGGTTATGTACTGCTTGTTTGTGAATTCTCCTTGTCACGAGACGCGGTTGTATCATTTCTTTGTTGTAGAAGGTGCTTCGAGATGTATTTCGAAAGATTGCATCCACGCGCATGTTTCTACAATGCTCCAGGTTATGCTAATCACTGTTTGGGATGCAATCTCGAAATTTATTCACCTCCTTTAAAATGATCTTTGACGCGTGAAATGGACATTTTTAATTGATGACCAGAGAGCGCGTTTGTTGCTATCGCTGCAGTCGAGTTGTTTACTTTCACTGCTGACGGAAGTCAACCCAAAAAGAGCTGTCAGTGCTGTTACGTCTGACTTCTTTTTTGTGCCTATTAACTTGCCAACACCACATAACATCTGGTGGAACTGCTTCCTTTCGGTCTCTGGTTTGCCCCTTCTAGCCAAGAACTTTGCCCTGTTCTTGTTGCCCACGGGTACAAGCAAACAGGCCATAAAAAAGCCGCTGACTTCAAGGGGTCCAACCCGAACGTAGTCTGTTGCTCGACACCATTCGAGCCCGCAAAGCTTCACCATTAATATTTGCCCAGAATATAGTAATGGTAGCCCCGAGAGCCCCTCATCTTCGAGGAACTACCAACTAACGGTGCGGAAGACTGCATGGACATCTTTGACCGCGTGGCACAGTAATATGGTCGAGGCCGGCCGCCGAAGTCGTCTTGAGGCGATTGATTTCTGATCAGACATGCGTAAAAGTGATTGAAGAGTGTAGGCCGGGATTTTCCGTGGCCTGATAGAAGGGGAGGTTGGTTGCTGTTTCGGGGCGGATGTATTTTATGCTCTTGTTTGAACTCGTCTGACGTGGCAGGATACTGATGGAAGATTCCATCGAGCTGTTGGCGTTTGAAGTTCGCTTCCAGTGGTCGAGTAAAAGTCGAAGGCGCTTCTACGTATTATGAGCATTTGGAGTCTTTCATCTCGTCACAGACGTCGTGCCAGCTCTGTCGAGTGAGTTCGATTGAATAGTTCTTGATATGCGTGTGTGTGCGCGCCAGGCTACGTCGGATATGGCAGTCCCATTTCCGAGTCGCGAATAGAGCTTCAAATGAAATCTTGCGCTTCCAGAGGCGAGCGTAGTAGCGGTCGAAGTGTGGGACACTGTCTTCTAACTCAATGGGTTGTGTGGCTTCGGCCACTGTTTTGACAATTTCGGTTGTCCCCGCCTTGATGTCAGTAATAGCGGGAGGTTGGTCCAGCAGTTTTCTGTGCGTCCGGAAGGCGTTCCAGTCAATCACCTGATCCGGCCGCGTATATTGCCTGGTGGGCTCCTGTGTCATGATTTCGAGCACGAAGTGATCACTCCCAAAATATTCGAGAGTGTGGCCCCAAGTTGCTTAAAATCTGGATGTCGTAAAGGAAGGATTCAGCGTTGTATCGCGGTGTAGGCCCGTACCGCGTCTAATGGGGTAGGACGCGTCCATGATAAGGGTCAGCTGGTGCGTAGGCCAGTTATTCCAAAGGCGTTGGCCTTTAGCAGAGTCATAGTGATAGTCACAAGCGCGGGGATGCGCATTGAAGTCACTGAGGATGAGGAGGGGTTCCCTGCGCCAGCTGCTGAGATTTGAGGACAAGCGGACCGAAAATAACTTTATGGTCTCGGGGAGCGCTATGGACAATAATTATAAACAGACTAGGGCGACGGTTACGCTAGGGTCGATGTAATATTCCCAAGAAGACTTGTTTGGGGAAAGTTGGATCTAAATTGTATTGCAGGGCAGTGAGATTACTTTTGACGAGAGTCGTTGTTCGAGACTTATACTCCTTCCGATAGGTATGTACTGTGACTGGAAAGTTGCTTGTTCTTGTCGCATTCCTGGAAAGCTACTGGTTCGGGGCGATGACTCGCGGTGAGGAGCTGCTGGAGGACCGGACACTTACGCGCGAACCCACGATAGTTCCATTGCCAGATGGTGATGTTACATCTCGGCACATGAGTTGCGGTAACAGAGCCTCACGTCATAGCTTTACGCAACAACTGGCACTTAAAACGAAATGTCACTCCAAATAGTGTAACCAGCAGATCAGCTTCTTTGCACCAAGCACGGGTCTAGTATATTATTCATACCACATAAACCAAACCCATTAAATGGTATGTGAATTTTCCCCTTCTATTTCGCAAGCTTCCCCATTAAAAAGGACATTGCTGGGTGGTGTCATATGGGCAAACAATGGAACACGGCGACACAACAGAAACAGTAAGACGTGATGACATGATGATGGAATATGACTTAATGGCCAGCTGGCCTAGCGCGAGCTCTCAGCTCCTGCGCCACTGCCCGTTTCGTCGTCTTCGTAACATTACCCGGGGACGCTGAGCGATCGTCCCGATCGATTTCGTGTACTCCAATGCATAATGTGAAAATGAACACTGACTGAGGATTCAGAGTAAAATGCCTGGCACCCAAATGAAAGCGACGATGTGATGAATACTTGCCCAGGAGGACCAGGTCCATTGTTCACCTTTTGCCGATGGCCAAGGCTCAAGGACACCCCGAACGGCTTGGGCGGGGTTGCTGTCTTCGCTCGAGTGGTCGTGAGGTCGCTACATTGTGGTGTCGGTCGGGTCGGTTTTGGGGTCTTCCTGGTCGTCGTGGGTTGTGGTCAGGGCTGTGGACGGGGATGGGGAGAGCGGCTATCGGGTCTGAGCAGAAAGGACTGGGGAGGGCTGGGCAGCGATCTCCAAGGGCGTTCGGCCAAAGGACCCGGTGTAGGGTTGGTGACAACGGTGCAAGGCGAGGATAGGGATGAATCGCTCCTCCCACCAAATATTGCGTGGTGTCATATGGCAAGCAATGGAACACGGCGACCAAACAGGAACAGAACGATGTGGTAACATGATGTTGAAATATGGTTTAAGGGCCAGCGGGCCAAGCGCAAGCTTTCCACCCTGCGCCACTGCCCGCTTCGTCATCTTCGTAACGTCAAAAAAAATGTGGCATCGACACACGCAAATTTTGAGATAAAGCAAGACAGATATTTTAAAACTAAGACGGTAAAAAATCATTTTTATATATCATCAATTAATCATATGAACCACAACTATGAAAACAGCTGACTTATTGAAGTAGATTTGGTACATTTTACTAATACTCGCTACCTATAAACAGTTTTAGCATGGCCGGTGCCAATTTGTGTAGTGCGCCATGTTGCGAACAACCGCCATGCTTGTTTGTAAGGTTCCGTCTACGGAACAGGAGGCAAGTAGCACACACCGGCATTTCACATCTTTCGCATTCTTTTTTTACATTTTGAAAGCAACTAGATGAGGGAAAGAAAAAAAGTTTCAAGAGTAGTGAAGACATTCGATCAGAAATGACTGGAATTTAAGCGCCTGATGGGATCGGCTAATGAGTAGGAGCCCGAAGAAAAACAATGTGTATGCAAGGTAGTTTTTGATCTGCTTTTTATCCTTGAATGACATCTGTGGACAGGCTGCCGAAACTGTTGTAGCAGTGGAAGGAAGCTAATGCTGCCGTTTCGCGATGTTTTTAGGGACAGTGCCAAGCACGCCAAATTTGTTGGTCCAACCGTCATACACATACTGTTTACGTCTTGAGCGCTATACTGCAAGATTTTATCACAGCACCACTGGGGCTCTATTCAAAGAAATGTGTTGTCCATTTCGGATACATTTACTCTGCCCTAGGCCACCGTTGCTGGTCGACAGATCATTGTAGCCCTGTCTTTCTGGCGATATGGTTTCAGCATTGCCTGTATGACTAAGTCACCGGTTTCCCGATTCCTGCGGCGAGTGGCGATAAATTGTCGACGGAGGGAGCTGCTATTCAGGAGTCTCCGTGAGTGGCTACGTTCGTCTGATGCTGCGGTCATGCTGCCGTCCGGCCAGACGAAACAGAAAGGACAGCTGGCATATATGACCTTATTCAATAATTGGAGATAATGAACACAGCAAACGTTGCTTTTGTGAGCAAATATTTTACAGCTAATATGTCGTCGCAAAATTTACCTAATTTAAGGAATGACTGTCGTTTTCAGGACCACGTTCACATTTACTATCGGCAGGAAAATCTTGCAACCTGATGGCTTTATAAACAAAAATTGTTGTACAGCTGTTTTATTGAATAATCAGTTCACAACCACTAGACGGTATCTTGTTTATTTTGCCGCAAAGAACGTCATCTGCTTGTTATTTTTTCCTTGTCTATTCTTTACAAATACAGCGTTCGAGCTCGCACGAAAGGCTCCAAGGCGAAACAATTTTGCTTTGTGCTTGAAATTCAGAGTTCGAGCGTTTTGAACGCCCGCTTGAAAAAGTTGGAACCTACAGCGACAAACATGCATACAGCCGCTGTTAAACTTTTTATCTTCTGCTCATAATCTGTGTTTGGCTGTTAATTTGTCTTGTAATTCGAACAACACCGTAAAGATTCGGCAGGTGAAAATGATACGAACAGGGAGGGCAAAGAAAGAAATGAGCCAAAAGAAGGACATGGTTAGAGTGTCTAAAATGATACACAAATTAAAAAACCAGTAAAAATACTGCACCGCTCATATCAGCTCAGTACCTTAAACATTCTGGCTATTTAGGATGATTTGTGCGCAGAGATACTACACAGCGCGTGTCCTTTCTGCATGGTAATTCAGTGTACCTGCGCTGCTTTCTTACACTTCGCAATTAATTATGAGAAAAAACGTTAGTGGTAATTCATTGTACACGTGTCTGTTAGTTGGAAAATTGTGAACAAGATGTGGCCTCTAGTGGCACAGAAAATATTTAGTAGACCAGGCCTAATTTCTCTATATGTAATTTTTGAATTTTTTGCTTAGAACTAAAACTTCTTCTCAATGAAGGTAAAGCGCCAGAACCACTCTTTGAAATATATAGTTTGGCTACAAACATATATTAATCATGGCTGGAATGACTCCAATTGTTTACAACCAAATCAGAACCACGGGAAGAAGTCTACGTGGTATGAAAGAGACTGAACAATGGTAGAGGGAGGAGCCTCAGTTCACAGGTCGAACCAATATTTCGGCAAGTGGACTTCTCTACACAGACGAATTCCGCTTGTCGAAACGTTGTCTCGTCCTGCGAACTGAGACTTCCCCCTCTACACTTGTTCAATCTCTGTCATATCCTTTTTGCTACGTCATTTCAAAATCCGGACAAGCGATGTGTGTGAAAATTTTCTTGTGGATGGCATCGTATTTTAAGGCGATACCTATTAATGCACATTGTTGTCGATAGAAGGTAGTCTGCAGGAGATAGTAGAGGTGTCACGGTTTCGAGAGCGAGAGTTAAAAATAAATAAATAACCGTTTTCTCCACAGGCAACCGAACCTCCATCCCTTGGATCTCGAGCCCAGAGATTTATCAATTGCTCCACGCCCCAGATCGTGAACTCTTCATAATTGTCCTTGTCTACCTAGAGGATGATAGCGGGATTCCGCGACTGCGCCTTTCCTTTCCTCTAAAAGATTTATAGAACACCGACGAACTTTGATACGTTTAATGAAATGCTGGTTGTGTTCGGCAAGTGGCGACCGTCACTACAGGTCATGACATCAATAGGCGATTCATGCATATAAGCCATCCGCCCCTTCACCTCTGCCCCCGTAGGGAGAAAATAGGCATACCCCAACTCCCGAGGATTTTGGATTTTGCAACCTATACCGAGAGGAGGAATAAGAGAGCCGAAGCGCTAACAAAACGCTTCGCAAAAATGAGTCGCGAAGAGGTCGCCTACGTGGACGCGGCTAGTCGGAAGTGTGGCGTGGTGGTTGCTTCAGTATTCAACGGTCTAGGAGCCCCAAATCGGCAGCCACTACTCGCAGCCGCAGCATAGAGACGACCGAAGAAGTGGCTGTAGAGCTCACTCGCGTTGGAATGGAAACAAAATTTGTAGTCAGCAATAGTAAAACGGCTATTTAGAATTTTATGAAAGGCAGAATCTCGCCCGAAGCGGCGAACATCTTGACCGGCAAAGAGTTGACCCGCAAATCAAGCCTAATATGGCCCCAGTGGATGCGTCTGTCCCGGCAGTGAAGCCGCACATGAGTTATCCCGAGCTATCTACTTCTGGGTGACCATAGAACCGCCGAACTACCAGAACCTAGATGAGCGTGCGCAAACATTGAGAAATCGCTGAGAATTATGGATTGCACGGAAAACTACTGCCACCAACGAATACGACACTAATAGAGAGGCGACCGCGTGGCGGCGACTGCAAGCGTGTAATTTCGTTAACACAGTATTAGCCTTTCACGTACTACCAGGGGAAAAACAAAATTATCTTTGTAAAGCATGCGGGGAGAAGGGTACTGTCGAATACATTATATGGGAATGCGCAGACTGCTCTGGAGTCGAGTAAGCTTTCAATAGCAGTGAGAGCTGGGAAGCACTGCTGTGGAGAGAAGAACCCGCTGGGCAGCAACAAGCGGTCCGCCTGGGGGCCGAGGCAGCGTAGAGACAAAATCTTTTTGGTAGCCTTTAGTCGAGGAGGCTCTAGATGAACAATAAAATTTGTTATCCATCCATTTATCCATGTACGAAGCTGACCCTGCCGGGCATTCGATCCAGGCATACGTGCGCAGCCTTTCATTGGCGCTCCCTAGAACGCCGCACCAAAGGCAAATGAAAAGAAAATGCACGGGCCTGCTACGGAGCCAGTAGCAGGCCTGTGAATTTTCTTTTCATTCTTTCTACAGCCACAACAACAACAGAAGCAGACCCAGATGTCTAGGAGGCGTTAGTACAACAGGCATCAGCGACGTTTGAAATTGATTTACAGGAAGAAAAGATGATGTATCTTTCCCAATTCTCTGCGGCGGTATGTATGATGCGGTGAAAGAAGGAAGGAAAGTGGGAATGAAAGACGAGAGGGAGAAACAGGTGCCGTAGTGGAGGGCTACAGTCCACCGCGTTATAGTGGCATTAGTGGGACAAACCGTCGTCTAGCATCCTTATTATTTTCCACTCAATGTTAACTTTGCTACAAAAATAATTGCACGGTTGACATATTCAAGATTACTTGCAGAACATATCCAACGTCGAATTAAATTTAAAATATCAAATAATAAGGCAGTGTGATGTGTCATGGAATCACCCGGATGTGTTTTAACTGTCCATATTTTGAATGTTGCTTACAAAACTCGTCTTTGATGAGTCTTTTAGCATAAGGCAGTTTCGCGCTAACGCAACGAAACGAAGATTTCAGCAAGAAAATCTCTTCATGTAGGGAAAAGCACGAATATATTAATTCTGTTGTTTTCTCTTGCAGGCATAACGTACCACCTAATAATCCGTCTTTGTGTCTGTCGAAGATAGTCGTATTTTCCGAATGAATAAATAAAGAAATCAGACAGCCAGAATACGTATATAAACCCGCTTTCGAGCACTGTTCTAGCAGGAAAGCCATCATCCATCCAGCAGAAAGGAGGCCTCCCGCCCTCGGCATTGCGCACACAGCTGCCATCCCAGTTTCAACGCTTCTTCAATGTTCAAGGGTGAGTTTGAATTTCTTATAAAGTGCATACCGAATATATTGCAGTGCATAATATGGGCAATAAATTTTCACACTGCCCCCCACAAATGCCGGCGAACTCAAAAAGCTACTGAAGGTATACTCGCTCAAAGGCAGTTTTCTTAAAACATTGCGTGTTTCCCGACTTCTTGGTGCGCATTTAATGGGACAGGGTAATCACCATCTTTCCCATTCATTTTTGTTTATTGTGGTGCATTTTTCCAAGCAACCATAAGTAGAGTGATAGGATACTTACATAATTTTGTTCAGTAAATAATCGTTTATGTAGTGTACCAAAATTTATTTACTGGTAAGAAATTTGTTAGGAATGTTTCTACTTCCCACACATTATTTTAATCAAGCTTTCAAATGCTTTCGTTCAACATTGTTCTTTGCAAGCCAACAATTTTGAAACTGTATATATGCACATATATGTAGTGTACGCACAGAAATAAAATCAGCTATTTTTTTGTCATTTAGTCAATTCGGAAATAATAGTCCGACATAACAAAAGATATTGTTTTGAGGAAATTGAGTCTGAATGAAATAAAACCTTCAGTTCCATGATAGGATTGAAAAAACCTTAAATCTGAAGATTTCATTCAACAAAATAGGAGCAACCTTTATTGTAGCCGCAGGTCCTGTTCTTTTGCCGAAACTGGGGAAAACTCTTGATATTTATTTTTATTAAAAAAAGCTGCGAAAGCAAAAGTCCAAAAATGGGGGTGTGTCATTGATTTTGCCTAATTAGTGATTCTTCAGTTTGATAAAATTTTCTCAAATTGAAGCGTGGTATATGAAAAGATGCAGAAACACATGTGCATATCAATGAGAGAAAAAAAATTTAGATTTTTGATTTTCCAGTTTTCTTAGCGCAATAAATATAAGCGCCTATTCTACAGAACACTCAGCGTTATCGGCGTTATGGTCGCAGGGGCCGCAACCTTACAACTATGACACAGACATGTGGTAGTTTCCACGTGAAACTGAAGAGCGTTGATTTTTCAATGGCCTGCGTGAGGCAATGATGCCTTAAAAGAACATAAAACATGGAGGAAGAGGAGGAGGAGGAGGAAGATGAGGAGAAAAGGCAGGGAGGTTAACCAGTAAAATAAACCGGTTTGCTACCCAGCACTGGGGGAAGGGGGTGAGACGATATGAAAGTTGCGAGAGAGGGATGGTTGAAGTTAGTGTAGACACATAACAGACACGCCACATCATATTACGTCACAGTCATGTCATAACAAACTCATAGTCTTTCGATTAGGCCTGTAGTTCTCATAAAGCGGAGCAGTGCCTGGGAGGCCTTCACCGCAGACGATCGCAGTGACCAGGGACCTAAAATCTTATTTTCACTCAATGGGCGTCCATCTAGAAGCTCCAGCGTACGGCAAAGACACTGCCTTTCCTCACTGTATAACGGGTACTCGGAAAGAATGTGGCCTATAGACTCGTCGCATCCACAGTTTGTACATGCAGGGCTGTTTGCCATGACTATCATAAAAGAATACGAGTTTGTGAATGCTACACCAACTCAAAGGCGGCACAACAGAGTTTCTTCGCGTCGTGGTAAGCCAGGTGGAAGGCCCTGGAGTGGGTGAAACATGGAGTTCCTGACAATAGGGCCTGCTTATTAGACGCGGGATTGCTGGGTAGTTATTGAGATATGACGACTCTTGGATCCCAGGTTAACTACGATAATCTTATGCCACGCGGGCACGTATTTGCATACGACTGGATTTCATGTCAACTTCGACAGTTTGCTACTAGCCGTAGCTGAATAAATATTCGCAATATCTTTTATACGGCGCATTGAACTCATTATTCTACGCGCATAGAGCAGAACTCTCTGAGTACACGGAATCGCACCACCAAGTTTACGCTAGTGCCTGAGGCTCCGGCGTCCCTGAAAATTATTGCCAGCTCCCGACGGGAACTAGGACGTCATTTCTGAGCAGCGCCGAACAATAGAAGAAGTAAGATATATGGCAGGCTTAATTTCTGCAGCACGTGCCGTGAAGGTCATGGATCTGTGTTTGTTTTACCACTCAATATTAAAATAATGCTGCTAAAATAAGTTATACAATATCCGGGAAATCGTTCTTTTGAAGACGTGTCAGTATTTATTTGCACTCTAAGCAGGCCAAGTGGGATGTCATGGCACTTCAACAAAAACTTGTAATCTGGCAGTGTTATCGAACACAAGTGAGAAAAACGTATGTGGTCAATTTTCAGGTCTCCCAGCCAGACAGTCTATGGCTCGATTGTGCTTGTTCATTGCATTCGCTTTGGCGGCCTTCGTGTGCGGAGCGGCTGGCGCCAAGAAGATTACAGCAGCAAAGGATATAGTACAGGATAAGGACCTTATCAAGACCTTGGCGCAGACTGCTCTCCAAGAGCAAAATGATGCACAAGGAGTCACAACTTATTTCTGGTGGTGGTTCGTCAAAATTTTGAATGCTGTGGTCAAGGTATGTGAGACATACAAGATTTTGTCCTCAATCAACATGATGCGTGGTTAGTGTGCGCAAAATAATAAGCAAAGCTATCTGTAGACCGCGAGCATCAACAGCAGTGCATTGTAGTCGCTATCTCTGAACACGGTTTCCCAAGCCGGTGCTGTGCTTGCCCAAATATTTCATTTATAATAAAATATTTCATTTATAACAAAATTCCCATAATGAAAGGTGTTAGGCAAGGAGACACAATCTCCCCAGTACTATTCACAGCTTGTTTAGAGGAAGTATTCAGAGACTTGGAATGGGAGCAGTTAGGGATAAGGGTAGATGGAGAATACGTCAGTAATCTGCGATTTGCTGATGACATTGCCTTGCTAAGCAACTCGGGGGATGAACTGCAAATAATGATTGATGACCTAGACAGAAAAAGTAGAAAGGTAGGCTTGAAAATCAATATGCAGAAGACTAAGGTAATGTTCAACAGCCTCGGGAAGGAACAGCAGTTTACATTAGGTAGCGAAATACTGGAAGTAGTAGGCGAATATGTCTACTTAGGACAGGTAGTAACTGCCGATCCGGACCATGAAAAGGAAATAACAAGAAGAATAAGATTGGGATGGAGCGCATTTGGCAAGCACTCGCAGATTATGACTAGCAGCTTACCGGTATCGCTCAAGAGGAAAGTATACAGCAGTTGCATCTTGCCTGTACTCACCTATGGGGCTGAAACGTGGAGGCTAAGCAAGAGAGTTCTACTTAAGTTGAGGACAACCCAGAGGGCTATGGAACGAAAAAGGGTAGGGATAACATTGAGAGATAGAAAGCGTGCAGAGTGGGTCAGAGAAATAACTCGTTACCGACATTCTAGTGGAAATTAAGAAGAAGAAATGGACATGGGCAGGACATGTAGCGCGAAGAGAGGATAACTGATGGTCGCTGAGGGTAACAAACTGGATTCCAAGGGAAGCAAAGCGTAGCAGGGGACGGCAGAAAGTTAGGTGGGCGGATGAGATTAAGAAGTTTGCAGGGGTCAAGTGGATGCAGCTAGCACAGAACCGGGTTAAGTGAAGAAATATGGGAGAGGCCTGCGCCCTGCAGTGGGTATAATCAGGCTGATGATGATGATGATGATGATGATGAATAAAAGAGAACTGCCTAAAAAAACAAGTGGCGCAATTATGTCTTGCAGTGCTCTAATGAAAAGAAGGTTTCATGTTGCTTACCTCTCTGTACATTTATTTTCATATTAGAAATTGACCAGAGGCATTCACCACTAATTAGTATGTATCTCAAAAAAAGCGTGGAATATAAATTATTGCGTTGCTTAGATGGAGTCAACAATTAAACTGCTGCTCTCTTCATTGTAGAACAGTATCTGCAAACAGTTTAAGAGTAGCACCATGTTTAACATTTGCGGTCACATCGAATGAGCAGTGGATGATGTCGTCCTACAGTCTACTCTGTGAACAGTATGAGTACGTGTGATATTGTTGAATTTTTAGTTTATTATCATAGAATACCCAAGCATGGGCCTATTCTAAGCTTTCTTGCTCCGCAACCAGTAAAGGTGATGTCACCTCGCACGGAACTTATTTTAAAGCAATGGCCTTATGTCCTCTGCATCCCTAATCACTGCATTCCAGCTAATTGTCTGCTGGCAATATTTTAAAAAATATTTTCTGAACGAAAATTTTGGAGATGCATAATTTTTTAACGTCTGATATTATATACGCAACAACTGCGCATCGCAGCTGCGGACTATTTCAAATTTATTTATATTATATACCATAATCATGATCCCCTTATCTTATAATGCGCATACAGTGTATATATAGTTGTTCACCTACCAAGGCTTGCTGTCGCAAAATATGCAGGCAGGGTGCTAATGCAGCATAAAAATTAACGGTTAAAGAAGCGCTATCTACAGGAACAATAAATGTAAACGTATGCCATCTGTGGGCGCCAGTGAGCATAATGGTGCACAAAATGTAAGACCCATTGTTAAAAATGCGTGGTAAACACGCGACTCTCGATCTACGTGGTTCATGACATGTATAAAAATGAGCGGCGTTCTCTGCGTGTCTGATCAGTTGATCAATCGCGTCGAACTCCCAGCGGTACCAGCACGGTAGTATAGACACGTTCCGTGTATAACAATTCTGGCGCACTCGAATGTTTCTGCTGGGTGAGGTAACGACAGGGCCTCTCCAGAAGAACAATTAGCAGAGTGCTTGTGACTTTGGCACGTGAGGTATGAAATAACGAACGTGGTTAGAGACGAAGGTACACATAGGCCGCCAGTAGCAATGCAGCCAGATGCAAGTGCACGTATACAATAATACCGCGCGGTCGAATTGTGGGTAAGCGTACAAGTAGTCACTCTTTCAAGCGCTGGTTTCGCGTAATAACACGAAACAACCTGTGGTCATTTTCGTTGTAATTCTGGTGATAACGAAGGTTATGACTAATGAATAAGTTCTAAGCACGGTGGCGAAGAACAAGTGATGGCGATTCAGTCGTTAGATTGGACTTGGAAAAATGCAGAAGAGAAGGTATGCAGCAATCTTGGACCCTGTTGAAGGTATATCGCTTATGTGAGTTGATAGCAAGAGTATCGTCGAAGGCGGAATATTGTCAACTTTAGCTGCAAGGCGTTAGCGGGAGTTGTCCGCACCTTGATCCTAGCGGCCAGATCGGTAGAGAGTGAGAAGGTCACATTGCTGAAGTTGAAGATCCCATCTTTCAAGTCTGACAGATGTGGCTGACTTAGGAAAGCCAGCAAAGGGCGCAGTGCTCCGTCAGCGCTTCAACTGAGTGGTCATAGTGGTAAGAGTGCAAAAGATGGGTGAACACTCTTTTTCAGTGGCGGAATAGTTTGAATGAGCCTTCGTGCGCGCACAGCTATCATAGGTGGCGACGCATTCTCTTAGCGAGATTTCAGCCGGGCGAGCACTACAAGACTAACACTATTGACGTTCGTTCGGGCCTCGATATGGGATGTTGGCAGTAAGTGCCACAGAACGGGCGGTGCCAAGATCAGTCGCCGCTGTGTGCTAGGGAATGTTCGCACGGTGGAAAACACAGCGAAAAGCCAGAAATGCGGGAAAATGACACTTTCAATGGAGCAGCGATTGAAGAAATGTTTCTAATGAACCAATGAAAGACGATAATGACCGAGCAAACTGCATGTATCTTTGACGGTGACACGTTTTGGGAAATGCTACTAAAGCACTAAGTTTGGTCGTTTCTCGTCATGCACCTTCTTTGGAAACTATCAATAGTGAAGCAAATCATTTTAATATATGGTAGTAATTATTCCCTTATATCAAAATCATTTTGATGTTCGCAAATGATTTTAATGTTCGAATTTAGCTGCAGTACGGCATCAGAGGTTCCAATCAAGTCCTGCTTCAAGCTGAGTATGTCGCTGTCGCATTGTCGAAGAAGCGACGATTCGTCTTCTTAGCAGAAGCAAAACTTCTACTTACTTTCTATGCACAATTCTGTCCATCACGTGCTAAAATGTCACAGGCACAGTTCAAAGGTATATTCGTCCATTTGTACAATCAATCCATAAGGAGTTACAATGGCGGATTTGGGATGATCGGCCAATTCTAGATAGACCGGATACTACACGGAACATACATATACATATGAGGTCGTATACAGGTTATTGGAAAGAGTGAGAATAGCAGAGGGAAACCAAAGCCACTGAGCGTAGAACCGTATGCGCATGTTGTATATGACGGGTAATCGCTTACAACGACAACACAGGCATTTCACCACGGACGAGTAGGAATAATAGTTGTGTCCAGCGACGATGGCTTTAGCGCAGGAGCTGGATAGAGAAGAATTAGCAAAGTCTACGATTAAGCCGAGAACCAGACTTCAGCACGAACACAATCGATTCTAGTAGTGTTGCGCTACAGAAAATTGAGGCCTAGGATAACAGTATGCGAGCAATAAAGCAGCACGATGATCTCGATATCGTGCTGCCATGATGGAGTCATGATCCAAGAATCGCCATGATTCCTAGATCCTGACTCCATCAGTGATGCTGCTAGATGGGATGGACTCGCAGCGAGAGTACTGATAATGTGCTATTGAACTGGTGTTTATAAAATTCATGATAGAAGCGCGCTCGACCATAATTCCAACAAGGGGGGCAAGTGCTTTATGCGGTTTTAGAAAAATCATCGGGGACGCTGTTTTCATCCTCAGAAATGGGTATTTTTTGTTGCTTTGATAATTACGGCAAGTTCTCTTTTCACAAAGGGAGCGGCACCGTGACAAAGGCGAGTGGTGGCTAGAAAGGGATTAATGTTAAGGAGAAAGACAGACTTTACTTGGTGATTGCTCAACATGTGAAGAGTACGTATATCTGTACCATTACACGGAACCTTGGCAAAGTGGTGGTTGCCGTGAGAACGGCAGAGGTAATGGCAGGCAGTATGGCCAGGCAAGCTAAAATGTTGATAATAGTGCGCTAAATATTGAAAGCCTGCAGTATATAGCTAGTGAGGCCAGTCGAAGATAAGAAGATGTCGGTGTTTGTACAAGCATTGATATCTCTGGTAGCTGGGCGTTGGAGGGCGTCCAATGGAGACAGTTCTTAGAGATAAGTCAGCTGAGTCACCGAAGCGGGGACAAGTCCTGTAATCTCGAAAAATCTGAGGAGTGCGGCCGGTAGGGCCGGTTGGGGGCGGGAGTGAATCATAAAGCTGCTCTTTATTAACCTGTCGTAGAGGTGAGGTCGAGTACGGTGCTAGCTGTTCAGGGCCAGGTAGAAGGGAATGCTGACACAACACGTCTTGAGGAGCGACGGTTTTGTCTGCTGAAGTTGAGAGGTGCTCCAGTTGCAGTTGTCAGTCCGCCAATTGATTCAACCTAAGGTGGGTGGTGATGCGTCAGAGCCAATGTCTTGTGAAACTCTTCGAACATCTGCCAACGTTTGAAAACTTCGCCAAGGATAGAAAAGACACGCCCTAGCAGCTTCTAGAAGGTGTCATCATGGAAAGCTTTTAAGATGAGCTTTGTTTTGTCAGCTTCCAATGCATCGAAAATCTTTCTTGCTTAAGTCGACAACTTCTATAATATTGCAAAGCATTCACCAATTTGCTTTGACCACTTTAACAAGCTTTTTTCGGCATGTATATGTCTAACTGCTGGGCGGGTGAGCATTTTATTTTGGAAGCAATACTCCGCAGGTCTAACCGCTCATCGCTGTATGCCGCGTCCGTGTCCGTGTTCCCCGAGCCGGCGCTGCACCTAACAGAAGAAGAACGATCGGTCACAAGCAGCTAATGCTTTCGCTCCATATTCCTTTTGGCAACGTTAAACCCGTCTAATGTTTTTTAAATTCATCTCGAAGGCACCCCAAGTTCTAACGCCCTGGTCGATATTTCGATAAAACTAGTTAGCTACGCCGGTAAAAATCAAATACATTGTTACGCCCTTAGCGTCGCGACCGATACGTTCTAGCCGGTTCAGTATGCCAGGTACACACGGCCAGCGGAGAGCAACTCAGATGCCACAAGACAAAGGTCGAACAAGCGCGCACACCTCTTCCTCTTTCTTCTTCCCTCCTCTGCGTTCTGCTTGAGAACAAGTCCGTAACACTTCCCCCGTCACGGGCGAGGCCCTCCAGGTGAGTCAAGCATTAGCACGAAGATGAGAGGGTTTTATACGCGCGACGTGAGCAAACTTAGTTCGTGAAGAACGTCGGCCACTTTTCGTAAGACACGCAATCCGATAGGTGAGGTCACTAATTTTCTCGAGGATAACATAGGGACCAATATAGTGCGCGAGCAGCTTCTGACTTAAGCCACGCTTCCTTAGTGGACGCCAAAGCCAGACCTCTCGCCAAGGAGGTAGGTGACGTAGCGATGGTGGTCGTCGTAGCGCGATTTTGAGCGCTTTTGTGAGGCGAGAGTTCTCAGGCGGGCTATCCGGCGGGCTTCTTCAGCCCGGCAGAGGATCGTCGTCTGTGGAGAACAGAAGGAAGGTGTTTAGGGTGTGTCGAGCGGTATTGTATGCGTATGTTATAAACGGTTGCACAGAGTCCCAGTCCTTGTGGTCGGCGGCAACGTACATCGAAAGCATGTTGGTGAGTGTCCGGTTGGTTCGCTCGGTCAACCCATTTGCGGGCGATAAGAGGCAGAACGTCGGAAATTCGTTTGACACAAACAAAGGACTTCTTCGACAACATCAGCGGTGAACTGACAACCTCGGTCGCCGATCAACACTCGGGGAGGCTCACGGAGTACTATAACAGAGTGCAGCAGGAAGAGGGAGACTTTGTGTGCAGTAGCCGATTTAAGAGCTGCCGTCTCACAGTAACGAGTGTGGTAATCAGTGCAGATGACGATCCAGCGGTTGCAAGAATGAGACTTGGGAAAGGGTTCTAAGAGGTCTACCGCGACCTTCTCAAAAGGGGATCTTAGAGGCGTCACAGGATGAAGGAGACCAGGAAGAGTGCCGGTGAGGCGTTTGTGACTCGCACACTGAGCGCAGCTAGCCACATACTTCTCAGTGGTTTCACGCATCCGTGGCCAGTGTATACGTTCTTGGATGCGATAGAGCGCCCACGCAGATTCCAGGTGTCCCGAAGTGGGGTAGTCGTGCATAACGCGCAAAACAGAGGAACGTGTGCTGGCGGGCGCCACCAGAAGGTAGCGGAGACCAGTGGCAGAATAGTCCTTTTTGTACAAAAGACCACCCCGTATACAATCGGGACTGGAAGCTGTAGGGTCCGCTGCAGTGGTAAAAATTGGTTGGAGATTGTCGACCTTCCTCTGCTCAGTGTGTGGAACATACGGCTATTGGGGAATGGAGGTAAAACTGCAGCGATGCAATGATCAAAATTGTCCGTGTCACATTCCATTGTGGGAAGCAGTAAACGTGAGAGACACTCCTTGTCAGCATGCCGACGTCCACTCTTATACGAAACTGCGTAATCGAACTAGTGTAAACGGATTGCCCCCCCCCCCCCCCCGTGCAAGACGGCCAGATGGGCCACGGAGGTTTAACAGCCAGCACAGGGAATGATAATCAGTAACCACTGTGAAGGGTCGCCCGTATAGATAACAGCGAAACCGCTGAACGGCGGAAACTACAGCAAGGCATTCCTGCTCATGCTCAATGATTGCGTAATTGCGTTCAGGTTTGCTTAAGAAACGACTGGCGTAAGCAATAACGTGTTCCTTGTCGCCAATGCCAATGCCAGCACCAATGCCAACACCACTGGCGTCCGTGTGCAGTTCCGTTGGAGCAGAAGGGTTGAAATGCCGGAGAATCGGTTGTGATGTTAGTAAAAACTTGAGCTGGCGAAAAGAAGAGTCACACTGATGTCCACTCAAAGGAAGCGTCTTTGTGGTGAAGGCACGTGAGCGGGTTAGCGATGTCAGCAAAACGGGGAATGAAGCGGCGAAAATATGAGCACAGTAATAGAAAACTTCAAACACGAGTTCTCAAACACAGTGTGTATCCGAAAACCCTATTCCTACTAGATAGAGTAGATAACAGAATTTCAGCACCAGTTTAAATTTTGAAAACGCTGCCAGGCCAAATGAAAGTAGAGCCCTGAATGTCTAACCGAAGTGACGTGAACCACACAGAAGTGCTCAGCGATTCCATGGAACATATCAAAATGCCCTTTATTGGTCAGCCTAACCCCATGCTTGGTAAAGGGATACGTGATACACAAATACTGATTTCAAATACGGCGTTCACTGATCCTATACGTAGTAACCTGTCAGCGATTGAAAATTTTCGTGATTTTTTATTATGGCATCCCAGTCTATCTTACGTGTCTTGGAAAAAAGTTGTTGACGAGTCCCACGGCGTAATGAAGCTTTCAAGCCTTAAAGGCTGTTTAAAAAACAATGAAAACTGACTTGTTCTGTGGAGAAACATAGGTAATGACATCAATAGCTGCCCATAGGTTTAGTTCCGCCACAGTTGACGACGGTAGATGAGTCATCTTAGCGGTCTTCAAATTTGGCCATGCTCTGTTACTACAAATGCTATGAGCCGGTTAACTGATCCATTTGTGCAAAACGTATCTGGCGACTATGGTTATAATTAAGATTATACAGTCGCCTGTCTCACTGTCGTATAGAAGAAAATAATACACAATCAATGTGCGTAATTTCTTGAAACGAAAGGTGAAAGGTTTGGTGTAGGCTTACAGGAGTCTGCATGTTTTGAAGCGGGGGTGACTATCGCTAAATCGGGATGTTGACTAAATAACACAGAAGCTTCGAGATGATGACAGGTGTCACGAGTGAAGTGGCTAATAAGTATGAATTTGTGTACTTGGTTACGGGCTCTATGTTGAGCTCCCGTGCTAAAAAATAGCTGCATCTATGAATCGCATTTAGGCGCTTCAAAGGAGATACGATTAGCCAGTGCTTGCTTAAAATCAGCAAGCTGCACTGCGTTCCGCTCAGCAATAGCTAGCAATACAGTTGCTTCAGAAATATAATCGTGGAATCGAGGTCTTTCTCCGAAAAAGGAGAGGACATGAAGAGTCGCTCTCCATTTCCTGTTTATGTCCCAGAAGTGAGCACTCCACAGTGATTCCTTTTCAATAGCAACTTACTGTATGGAGGCCAGGGCTTCCCTTGTACGAAATGACAGGTATTTGTACATATCGTATATTGTGACATCGTTTTTAGTTGAATCCCCTATGTGAACAATTTTCGGTCGAAGTATTTAGGCCTCAATGACGAAGTGAGCTAAATTTTTACTATAGAGTCGGAGATGCACCTTTCACACCTCTGAAAACAATTCTACCTGTATAGATAGAATTCTCAATTTACAACACCTACAAATCACCTAAGGGGTCGTTACACTAGGTTTTTTTCTGCCCTGTGCAGAGGAAATCACGGTCATGATACCCAGCTCTATGCAAGAGGTGTGGACCATGTTGTGTCAAAGTATTATTGATGAATAAATAACTAAATTAATTTGCGACTGGGCATTGTAACCTATAAATGAGATACCTTTAAATCAGAAACAAAATGCATAAGAGACTGCCTAATAACATCCGTATTGCCAATAATAAATACCTAATGCCACACACTTTACAAATCATACCGCATTTATTTTGAGCCACCTGCCATAAAAGAATCACACATTATGCGAGTGGCAGCATTCTTGCAGAACCTAATCTTATCTATAAATAGCCACGCTTGCAAATTATCAGCTGCCTTAGTCTTTGGGAAGTAGCGATATTCGTACACGACAAGCAACTGTTCAATATTTACGTATCTATATGATGCTCAGTGTGTACCTTGAGATGCCCTTATGCCATATTTCACATTTTCGCTTCTTGGCAGGTTGTCAACAGCATTGTGGAGGCAGTTCTGGAAGTCCAGTTTGAAACCAAAAACTTGATATGTGGGAGCAGCTGCACCTATGCCAGTAAAAATGAACAGGTAAGCATCGACATTAAGCACTGTAGCAATGCGCAAAACAAACTCCACGGTTTTCCTGAGCATCCCTGCGGTATGCTTTGTCATGTTCGCATAACTGTACAAAGCATTTTACCGTGGATAACTGTTATTGTGATGAAAAGCTGCCTGGACCACAAATATCATGCTTTTGTGCTTGGGGAGAAGCATCTGAGTGATGGGGAGAACAATGTAAAGAAAATGTTCCAATTATTGGGGAAACTACGTCTGCTCTGAGTACCGTGCTGGCCGCCTCGGCACTTCTTTGCGCGTAGGTTATTCCTGAATGTCAGCGAAAACTAACTTTGTGAGAACATTCTTAGGGCAAGCCAGCACATGCTAAACAAATCCTTTTGTCAGTAAATTTATTATTTTGTTAGTGAATGCAGTTCTGTTTATCAATGTCACGGAAACCAGGCGAGGCGAGCAATGTAGGACACACTTAGGCGCGTTTCCTACATTGCATTTACTTTGCTCCTGCAATATGGCTCTCTGCAAGTGATCATAATATAAGAATATCGAAAAAAAGGATTGTCATTCTAATATGATGCCTATATGCGTGTAGTAAATCCCAGTCCTACCTACATTTTCAAATCCTCCAACAGGTTATACCACGAAAACAATCGGCAGCGGAAAAAGAAATGGCTAAAGAACAAAGATTCGCGTGGTCGTAGTATTTTAACAAGGGCGAACATTTAAGAATTTCACCTTCGGGGCCTTGATTTATCCTGGTATTCGGAGTTGTAGTTACTAAAACTGCATATCATCAGGAAGTCATTCCACGTATGAGTACAGAAATATAAATGAAGAATTCTTTGCCGCATCAAGCAGGAAGTTGTTATGAGAAGTTTGTTCTTTTATTCTGATAAAATTTAAAGACAAATGGTTTGTCTGTGTATCCAGTCAAGCCCAAAGCCCAGTTCTTTTTACTGTGGTAAAAAGTCAAAGCCCCTTTTTATCCTCCGACCCTTAATCCAAAATGTTTCCTCACCACCAAACCTCAGAATTGATTATGCAGCGTAGAAACTTGCCCATCTTTTCTCCGCATTACACGAAGGTAAACATTAAAAGACAACACAGCGCATCTGATCAATCCTGTAACTGAACAGTTGACCGACGGACGTTTCATCTGGTTTATTCTTATGAAAATATATTCGAATTCCAGATCGCTCTTTTAGAGCGGTTATCACTTTAGACTTATAGGTAGAGCGTCATTATAGAACTTTGTTGTTAGAACAAATTTAAAGTAAAACTTATCTCCTGGACTTCTAAACTAATAATCCTGCCATTTTAGCATAATCGATTGTGCTCCATAGCTATTCAAACTAGCTCTGAAGTTTTGCACTATGTCCGGAATGTCGCTCAAAGTATAAAGTCTAGACAAATATTCATTCTTTGTGGCCCTACAGGAACGAGGAGAGATACGGAGAAAGACAGACCAAGTGACCACTGTCCGTATCGGTCCTCGTCCCTGTGGTGCCACAATAAGATGAATACTTAACAACTTGCCCAGTTTTCTACTCTCATTCTAGAAATATATGTGGGATTATTAGTAAGGAATATTTCAGAAACTTGTCCAACTTGGGTAAAAGTAACAATGTGTCGAAAGGTGCAGGCATTTTGCAATCACATCGTACTGTTAATGACGTAGGTGATCTATTTCATCTTTTTATATGCATATGTTGGGAGCCTATAGTTCAGCACGTGCGATCTGGGCTTCATTATAGCATCGCAAGCCGAAAATTACGGCACGCCTAAGCTCCGCCTTTAAGGGTATGAATTCAGAGCATTAGGAATCTCGCCAGCGGCTCACCCTTCATAAGCGTGCCCTATGTCGACGCTTCCAAGCTAACCGCGATGCGTTCAGCCGTGGAAAAAATGTTCAGCGATTATTCCTTTTCGTCATGCTTGTGTGATGCTGCAATGAAGCACACCAGTAACAATTCGGGTCTAAGTAAACTATTAAATCGAATGAATATATCAACCGCGCGAAGCGGCAGGGACGAAGAAAAGAAAGCACAGGACAAAAACACGATTGCAATATACATTCCATAGTCTTAAGCCTTCTACATGTCGCATGAAATTTAGCGAGCTTATCATTCATTTGTCGTCTGTGATTGTAATATACCCTTCATCTACGCGCTTTGCCACGGTCCCATGAAACAGGGTAAAGGCTTCCCTGGGGACGCACTTGTTCATTAGGTCCCTCCACCACACGAAACGTGTACTGTTTTGTTCTCCTGCCGATTTTCTCTTCAACCCTGCGGCGCGAGAAACAACGAATGTGGCGCCATTCTTGGTTCTATGTTGACTTTTTTGTGCGTATCCGTGTTTTGTCCTGCGAGTTCTTCTATTCGTCCCTCTCGCTTGGTGCAACAGTATGCATTATATAGTCAACCGCCAACTAGCCATCCTTCGACTGATACAGAACGCTTAAGAGTCGGCAATAAACGTTCGGGTGCACAATGGCAAAGGAATGCCGTCCGCGAAATGAGATCGCATGAGTAGACAATGTACCGGGAGCAACGAGAATAGTACATGCGTGAAACCTGTTTGAAAAGCGGTCGATCCTAAACTTGAGAATTACGTTTGCGACCTGTGTCTTTGGAAATATGACAAATTTTCTACTACAACCAGAGCTCCGTGGCGAAAAGCTGGCGGAGTTGGATTCAGTACTCGTAGCTCTGAATTCCTGCTCTGGCACGTCTGCTGTGACGCGACATTTCTTTATAGGTTTAAATGTAATACGATACGAAAAGACCTACGACACTCGGCTACAGGTATTACCACGACCAGTAAGTCTGCTGTAGTAGCGACTTGGAAACTGTGCGAAGCATGGGGCCGAAGCCTTTGGGCACCTCAAGCAACCATACAGTAATTCTATTACAGATGCATTTTTTACGGTAGAACATGCTTTTGCACGCGGAAGATGAAGTCAAGTGTCCGGAAGCAGCGCGTAGGGTGTGAAACAAGGCAGGTTCCTCGAAATCTTTGCATTACGTGGTCTTCAGATTCATCAAAGGCGCTACAAAAAAGCGACGTGGCGAGTTGAAATCGGCTTTTTGATGAATATAGCAGCGACGAGGTCGAGGATAAATTTAAACTTATTTTGGAGGCCATTTTAGAATTTAAGGAATGCAATATATGGCCGAAGCAGCCAAGCGAGAGCCTTCATCTTGGTAGACATGACAAAATGGCAGCCTTATAAGGGGTAGAATTTCTTGACTGTGTATAAAATGTAACAACATTCTTGTTGCGAAGAATGGGAACGATGCTTAACTTGCGAAAGATGGCGGCAACCTTCAGAAAATAACTTGACACAACTCTTCCATCCGAAGTACTGCACCGAGTCCAATTTGGTGACATTCGCATGTAGGAATGTGGGGGCCGATTCATAAAATATACTAATGTAGGAGGCTTTGCGAAACCGTGCTTGTCATCAAGGAAGTAGTCTGTTGATTGGTGTCCTATTCCATACGGAGTCTTCTTCAGCAGGGTCTCTAAAAGCGCGCCTTCTTTGCTAAAGTCATAATGAAACAATAGAAATCGAAGTTAAGTTTGTGGCAACATGTTCAACTCTCTGGATGTGTTTGCACGCTGAAAAATCTTGATCACTCACACATTGCCAAGGTCAACAAGACTATCATTGCTGTCCACAAGCTAACCGAATACAATGCGCAGAAGTATTATGGATTACAAGGACACGGTTCACAGGCTTCTGATTTTCTTTAAAACTACCCGAGTTGGAAATTACGTCTTTAAGATAGAATGAAAATAAAATCTACAATTATAGCCCAGGAAATAGTATGTGAAGTACTGAAAAGTCTTCGAAGCGCTTGAAAGACCGAATATAATGCGGCTGAAATATAAAGACCATTCGGAATACCAGTCTGTGCCTGTACACTGTCGGCTACGTGACGAAATACCTTTCAGTAGCATTAACGTTTTTCAAAAACGAATACTTTTTATCCAGGGTAAAAAGCACGCTGTCTACTGTTTCGCGCTGAGTCAACACAGGTGGTACGCGGCTCATTGTCAGCACAAATAAGCGGAGCTTTGTTTTCATTGTAGACGCATGGCTCCGAGGAGACGTAATGTGGGTTAGAGTTGAACATAGGTTGTGTGCGAAAAGAGCGTTCAGTGTGATCAGGATTGGCTTCCCAGCACACAACCAACTTTCCTCACCCGGTGGCCGAGTCATTACAAATGCTGCACTGGCTGTTATCACATTGGGCATTTCCACTCGATGCCGGTGCTGTGCAGCGAGGCAGCGCAAAAGAAGACGCAAGACTGGCACTGGTGGCACTGAGATTTGAAATCTCGCTAAGCCAGGTCAGCCTAAAGACAGTTAGACGTGCCTTATTATTTTGCTTTCACAAAGTTGCGAATTATCCCTCTATGCTGGCACTATCCGCAACCTGACAATGTCGGCCAGAGCGACGAGCTACGACCACAGACTATTGAAACCCTTGCAGAGTGCGCTCATTTTTATTGAGAAAAATACCGGCAGACTGCTCCACCATAATACAATTAAATGTATCGAGCTTGGTTCTAGCTGTTTGCTCTAGCAGGTGGGGTGCACTGGCATTGAAAGAGTTTGGCCAACATGTAGGCCGTAGCATGTAGCACGTAAGGTCCATCACATGTAGGCGAATAAGGACATGGAGACGAAGAAGCGCGGGGTCGGTGTAGCTGCGCCCCAAGTGTATCGAAAGATCAATTTTCGATGTTCGAGGTCTGCCGGCATCCTGCGGGTAGCCGCTCCGCTGACCGCATCGAAAGTAGGTCAAGCTTAGTTTACTGCGATCATGTAAGCTAGATATCACTGAAGTGGTTGTAGGCTGTAGTGAATGCCTGTATTGAATTAAAGTATTGCAGAATGGGAGGTGTCATGGCAACGCGGGCGCAATTAGAGCGTAATAAGTAATCGAATGGTTGGAGATCGGGATCCTTGACGGCATCCGAAAGTGCATCTTTGCAGTTAAGCGCCATAGCATTCTAGGGCAGCCCCGCAGCGGACCTAAGCTCTACCGCTGAATGGCTCGAAGTCCAGAGGCATCTCCCCGGGGTATTGACGGTGATCACGCAATTGATATTGCAGCAAGAGTACCCTTCATGATTCAATAGGTTGCTAGAATCTCGGCGAAAACTATATAAAAGCCTTTGTCGTCAGGAGGTACTTTCTGCAGCAGCTGCAGGTCTACCACGCGGATTAGTTTGTTAACAAGCATGCGGACGCTCCATTGATTACTCGTAACCAATCACTGTACATATGGTGTCCCGGTGAATGCCTCAACCATCCGATAAAACAGTGACGTCCAACAGAAAAATCCCCACCCTCAACGAATATACCGGCTAAAGCACACTAGCACCGACCACGTCATCGGAGGCTGTACTGCACGTCAGAGGATAACAGGGTTGAAGACAGCCATACCGTGACCATCCAGTGGAACAGGGGAACAGGACGTATAATGTACACATGGGCTAAAGTTAGACAACAGAAGTGACGCCAGGGAGCCTTCACCTTTGTCTAGAACGGTAGATGTTCCCTCTTCATTACCTCTGCTTCACATATTAACCTGCACATGATATTGTAGATGTGTTCAGTATTTATGCTATTTTATTTTAAAAACTGAGAGATGAGACAGACCGCCCAGTGTGCTGGCCGAAAAGTTCATTGAGCATTGGCAACATCCGCTTAAATGTATGCTGAATTTATACTATAACTGGGATGGCGCTAATGCCTGGGCCTTCCCATTGATGGGCGTGGCTGACCTACCGTTGTGAACAGCGCTTTTAGGGAAGGTGAAATAATTATAGATTTTGTTTGACGTCGACAATCGTGAAATATGTTAAACCATAGCGATCAGTGGTAGTTACATATATAATGGTGTCGTATTTTAAAATTATAACTGTACAAGACTAGCTCCTAATTAATTCTTTTATTGAGGGTCACAGTTCCTAAGAAAACAATCCCAATATGAAGGCCGTCAGCTTGAGACTTGAGTCACATGTTTTAACATTTTTTTAATGTAGATCTTGAATCGATATTTTGAAGATAAAGAGTTAAGTTTTGCCGGCTTCTTGTGCAAGTTTTTTATTTTCCTTGCGGGTGAAAGTGCCTTGTCTTTTATTTATACTGCTTTTATTGAAGGCAAATTCGTGCATGGATTATTGTTTGAGAAAGCTCAACTGAATAGATTTAGTAACAAATATGGCGACACCATTTTATGCAGACAAAATGCACGAAATTAGCCGAGCCAGGTTCTTAGGCAGACTGCAAAAATCATCATTTCGCAGTAGAATGAGAAAATTTCACAAACCGGAACTCCTACAGATATGCTCTCATATTTCTTTATGTTATGTTAAAAAAAAAGAAAATGTCGAAGCCTATTTGTCCCTTTATGTATGCAATGTCCATTAAATTATCTCTTATGCACAATATGCTTACATCAATGCACAATCAATTAGCATAGACTGCGTTCATATGCTCCAAATTTCAAAAACAATATCCTAACATTTTATTGTTTGCCTCCGTGAATATTTAATGGCCCGTTTCACGTAGGAGTAATAGGTTTTAGTTCAAAATGTGTGGTCTATTTCAGGATTTTAAAGCAGACAACTGCACCGCTGAGATCAAATACAACACAGAAACAAAGCAACACGTGGTTTTATCACTTGACTGCAAAAACGCTAAGACCAAAAATGGAAAAAAGAAGAAAAATTAATTTCGTTTCCGGGCATGCACTTGGTCCTCTGCATCTGTTTACACTTTCTTTTATTCATTTGTTGGAATGAAAGCAATCTGGTATGTTTTACGCAGTTATGCGATGCTGTTATATTTTAGGTTGCAATGAAAATAAACGAGAATTCCCCTGCGTTTCTCTCACTTTTATTGTCTGTTTTCAACGAAAATGCAAAATAAATCTATGAATAGTTTTCTCTTTTGTGTAATTCACGTTCCAGAGATTTCAATCTCTCATTCACATTTGGAAATCACAATATATAAACGTGTACAATGCAATCTCTGGAAAACTAATTATCTAGACTAGTGAGAGTATTCGATTTCCTTAGAAGGGGCTTGTAGTGAATTCTTGCGGCTCATTTCAATTGAAATGTTCACTGGAACACGCCAGACCAGAGCCAATAGAACTTGACACTGCTGAAAGTTTAATACTGTCGTGTATAACTGCTCGCTAAAGATATAAGATATTGCACTGACACTGCCACTTCAGCGTCGGCTATAGCTAAAGTGCGATTAGGCAAACGCCATTATAGCGCGGCGGACCGTAGCCTTCCACTATGGCACCTCTATCGCCCCCTTCTTTCACTCTCACCTTCGTCCCTTTTTTTACTACGTGTACATATGTCCGCGAAGAATTGCGACATATATTGCGCCATTTCTTTCCCGTAAATTAATTTCAAACGCCGCTGGTGGCCTCTGTACTAACGCCACCTATACATCTGGGTCTGTTTCTGTTGTCAAACGCAGGGTCTCGTTTGGGTGTGACTACTCGTTGTTCTACGGGGCTGGAACTGGTAGGTCACTGCCGCTTGCGGCCGTAGCTAGCCTGCCACCATATGTTTATCTGTTGTACCAGCTACCATTTCGGTGGGGCACAACGACTATTGCCAAGCGAGTCTTTGTTATTCTTCTTTTTACTCTATTTTCTCTTCTGCCCGTAGGAGACAGCGGAGGTGGCTCAGTTACAGATTCAGTACAAGGCTCCTGCATTTTCTTTTCCTTCTTCGTTCAGTCACAACAATAGTGGAGTGTTGTCGAACACAACTAGCATTTCATTGAACGCACCAAAGTTAACCGGCGTTCTTTGATTGATTTATAGGAAACGAAATGCGCAGTTGCCACTTGCGAAATCTCGCTATAATCTTCACAGTATACATGGGTAATTACGAAGAGAGTTTCGTGATCCGGGCGAGTGGCGTAGTTGATATAGCGCTTGGGATCAAAGGGATGGAGGTTCGATTCCCGCTGGACAATGTTTATTATTTTTTTAACTCTCACTTCTAAAGTGTTATATGTCTGCTGATAACCTTCTTCTGACTGCCTTCTGTCGACAACAATGACGCACTAAAGAATGCGCCTTAAACAAATGGCGCAAGCCTTTAATGCGTCACCGTTGTCGACAGAAGGCTGTCAGCAGAAGGTAGTCAAGGCGCAGCATGGACGCCTATATCTGCAGCGTCAGCCTCGTATTTATGTGAATCGCGTGGGGAAATCATAATTCATCACTACATGTGATGTCATCACGAACATAACGTTATGATAACCTCAGTTCAGCTTATATTTGACATAATCGAATGTGTCGTCATGATGGCGCCGCATTCAGTCAAGACGGAACGTCCTGTCATGGCTCATGATATCACAAGGTGATGGTGCCCAAGTTGGTCATGAGTGCTGACGTCACTATCTCTACAAACATCAACTGTCACTCTCATCATAAGGGACTATCATTACAGCGTCATCATTACAACTCCTATCATCATCACTATTATCATTGTCACCTCTAACTACCACTATAATTATCAGTCACTATTTACTACTAGTTAACGTTTTTCACTGACAGCTACAAAGGTAAAGAGAACCCCGTGATAACTCGCGGTATACCGCGTAATCGCTCGAAGTGTGGCAGTTATCGCGGACGCATGCAGCCGCCGACGTATGGCCCCTTCTGGCCCTAAAAGGATTTCGTCGTAACAGATTATGCAAGCGTCGACTCCGCTGTAGCACTTCTCTTTCAACTTGATTCCAACATTGCTCCTTTGTCGGGGCATTTCAGATACTCAGTGAGAACTTTGACCGACACTCCGCCTTTCACTCGAAGTCGATCAGTTTACAATTACATTTAAGGGAAATGCAATTCTCGCTTATAAGAGCGCCGCTTGTGGCGAGAAGTGTGCACACCACAGGAAAAGCTGGCAATCATGCATGCTGAAACCGACTGGAGTGCTGCTCTGATTTTGTTCACTGTCAACTTTAAACATACTGTAGCGTTGTCGTTGGCGCAAGCATACACATGTAATACTCTCACGAAGCAGAGCGGCAGACGTTCGGGTAGACGAGAGTCGCCTAGGCGTACCAGCGGAGCAGGCGGACTCAAGAAAAGGTTTTTTAAATGCTCGAACACGTCCTACCTCACGAGCTCCTCATGCGTGAACAGCAGCTCTATCGTTAAGACCAAGATCGAAAGCACTGTGGTGCTGATACATGGCGTTATTCCTGTCGACGAAATATAGGCAATGTGTTGATGCGAAAAGTCTTGTAATAAAACAGAAAAATGACAGAGAAAAATAACTACACGGTGAATATGCAACGAAGTACGGCACAATCAGTGTTAGGTTGGAGGCGGAGATATGCAAGTGAAACGCATCAATGACGCTGAGTTACAAAGAAAAGTTTGGCTTCAGCCGAGCTACGCAGCCACTGACACTAATGACTTGCTGCCACTGTTCCGAGAGGAACTAATTCGTAAGTAACATTGCCGGTGTGACGGAGGAATTTGGCCCGAAATACTGAGCAGCTTGTCACACCGCTCCTTGCGGCGCGCAAGGTCCATATCCAGACCTGGTGGCCCTATATGTAGTGCACAACGCTATGCCGAAGGTTGTAATATCTTACATCGCCAGCTTGTTGCTCTATGATGTACAAGTGCGCTAGCTCGCTTACTTCAATTATTCCATGAACTGGTTCGTGTGATGTGATCTTATCAAGGCATAATAGCATGCATGGTGACTAACATCACGCAAACCTTCTTACTATACAAGAGGCCGAAAGGGGGTAATTTGGGTTCTTTCTAGCGGCGCCGTATTGCAAGGGAAGATGATGCAAGGCAGGCGGTCGTCCCATTTTTATGCTCAACATCGGCGTACATTGAAATCATGACCTCTAATGTTTCATATAGCCGTTCTGCTAAGCCATTTTGCGGGTGGTATGCTGTGGTTCTTCGATGTTCGACATGGCTAAGTGTCAATATGTTCCTTAGTATCTGAGCAGTGAACGGCTTCCTGTAAGAAGTGGTGACCGACGGCGCGCCATGTTGAAGAATAACGTTTTCCTAAAAGGCTGAGCCACTTGGATGGTAGTAGCTTTCGCAAGAGCCTTTGGCAACGTGGCCCCAGTGAAATAGTAGTTGGCAACAATGATCCATTTGTGACCGGTCCGCGACAGAGAAAATGGTCCTAGTTGGCCTATACCTACTTTATCGCATAATATTTGTAGTGGCTTGATGAAGTAAAACATGCTGGAAGGTTCGCTGGTTTCTTTCGCGTGGGGAGTTCTTACATAGTGCTTTACGTTGAACGCACGATGTGGCCATAAATAGTTCTCTCGTACGCTCCTGTAAACACAATATGGCAGGACGTCGCTTTATTGTGATATGGAAGGAGGACTTTTAGACCAGATGGTGGGTTCTTGCACCTGAAACAGGACTCTATCTAAAGCCCACTGCTATGGAGGCAGAAGAAGAAAGGAGGCCTCCTTCAAGATGGTCAGTGAGCAGTAACAGTTCAGTGTCGGCATGCTTTCTGGACATTAGGTCGGATATACTAACTGCTCCGAAGAAGCTATCGTCTTGCGTGGCGTCTTGCCTATAGCCTCGACATGAGCACGCGAAAGGTTGTTAGCGCTTCCATACTTGCATCCACATTTGCTGGTGAAGGCAAATTGAAACTCTTGGAGCAACGTGCTCAAAAAGTTAAGCGACAGCACGTGCCCTTTGGATTCTGTAGCCAGCACAAGGAGTGGTGATCGGTGGCCATAGGAAATGGTCTTCTAAAAAAGTGGCGGCGAAACATTGCGGTGACACAGAACTACCACCAAACATTATTTTTCAGTAGTAAAGTAATTCGAATCAGCACGCAAAATGACGCGGTTTTCATAGGCGTAAACGCTACGACACCGCCTCGCCGCTCAACGAGGATGGCGCCAAGGCCGACGTTGTTTCCATCACTAGGAACTCGGTGTCGACATCGTCGTCGAAGCTTGCGTGTATTCGCGGTGTTCGGAGATGTCGCATAGCCTCTCGAAAGCTGTCTGCTGTTCGCTGCTTATGAAAAATACAGCGTCATCACTATTTACAGCGTCAGAAGGCTACGGAGTTGAGCGAAGTTTTTGATAGTGCCGGTAGTATCGCCGGTCTTTTTTTTTTTTCGTTATAAGATTTGGAAAGCCACAAATGCAGTAAGATTTTTGTGGAGCAGTCTGGATGCCACGACCACTCAGGACATGCCATAGAAATTTAAACTACCGAAAATCGACATTTCAGTTTGAGTTTAAGGTGGAAGCCTTTATTGGCTCGTACCCAAGCAGCACATGACGACGGTCCAACGTTGGGCCTGAGCTGGCAAACGTCGGTCCTGTGAAGGCCCCGCGTTGCCTATGTACTCCCAGCCTCGGCTAATCCATCTTTAGAAGTTGGCGTCATTGGACCAATGTCTCGGATGTTTTCCCAGCCTTGGCTCAGCCACTTTTAGAGGATGGCATTATTGGACCAGTTTCTCGAATGTGTTCCCAACCTTGGATTAGCCACTTTTAAAAGATGGCATTATTGGACCAGTTTCTCGAATGTGTTCCCAGCCTTGGTTCAGCCACTTTTAGAAGATGGTATTATTGGACCAATTTATCCGATGTATCCCCTATCTTAGCACTGCCATTTTTAGAAGATGGCAATAATGGACCAGTTTCTCGGACATTCTCCCTGCCTTGGATCTGCCATTCTTTGAAGTTGGCAATAACGGACAAGTTTTTCAAAATTTTTCCCTGCACTGACTGTGCCATTTTTGGACGACGGCAGTATACTAGACAATTAATTTTCTACAATCGCTTTCCGAAGTAGGCCGCGCCGCGTTAAAACGTTTGCTACAGAGGAACATCGCTTGCTGCGTCGTTCGACTTTTTCTTACTCTGCGAGATCGACGCGATATTATTTTGCATGGCGTACATGAGCTCGCAGCTTGTGGGATATATACATGTATATCTTCTGCGTTAACTGCAGTAATTATCCATAAAAAAGGATACCTCGATCCGTATACCCATTCGATTCTCGGCAAAAGCAGGCGGACGTCAACACAAGGTAATGCAGCTGAAGTAACGTATGTCCATTTGTTACCTATCTAATCGCTTGCTATAGCGCGTATACCTGACGCCCAGTCTTCGAGACTCTCGTGGAGCTGCTGAAAAGAGTTGTGTACGGCGCGCATTGCTGTCACTTATACGCGCGCGCTGGCTGTAGGCGAAGCTACGTATGTGTACCAGCAGGTACACGCATCACATTCGCGAGCCGTTCAAAATAAAGTGTCATCTCGATCTGCTGCACCGATCGCCGAAGACTGAGCGCCGGCACAACACAAAAAGTTGTGATCTGTGTATGAAACTTCTTTGCTACTTCTTTACGTGCACGCCAAATCTCCTAGAGGCGTTTGGCGATGACCAGCAGGTGGTGGTGGAAAACATTTATATCTGATACAAATACAAGAGCTGACCATGAGCAGGCCGTCGAGGAATGTCGAGGCGAAGACGCGCTGCATCGCAATGCATGCGATTGTATACAGCAGGTAGCGCGAATGATCGATCTGTTTCCATACGAAGCAGTTTCTCTGGCGAAATTTTCGCGTACAGCAAGCAGCTTAAACCCCTGTAGGTTCAACGTAGCGCGAGTCGATCGAGTGGCGCCCCTCAGCCGTTGTCACACTTCGGTAAATCCCCATATAAATAGCCAGAAATAAATACTACAGTTCAACGCTGCTGTCCAGCGACTTGTGTGAAGCAGTGTATACAAACGGAAGACACGCTGGTTTTCACGCACGCGCGCAGCACAAACTGACAATTTATTGGTGGCACACTCGAACTTCGAATAGGACACCAATCGCCACATTTCGGGCAGTGTGTAGACACAAGAAAAACAGTCGCTAAAGTTACCCACCACGCGGCTCACATTTGAGCAGTTGTGTCAACTTGGTTTGTCCTATAGTTACTACCAATAGTAGATCGAAGCACATATGTGCAGCATCGTATCTGTCGTACCAAACCTATGCGAAAACCTCAGTTGATATGTCAGATATGCCGAACTTAAAATACTGACGTACCCGGGGTAAATCTTTAGGCTGGTGCGACGCATTTTTAGTTACAGCACTTAAATACAGCCGTATCTGAAAAAAAAAACGCATCAGGTCCTTGCGATGTACCTGTATCCATAGCCCCTTTAACAGTTTTCTTTTTTTTTTTAAGTGAAAATGCGCAAAGTTTCTTCGGAGGCATGCGAGTGCCCCCTTTTGATTGTCTCCTATTCGTCCTTTAAAGCAATGTGCAGTCGTGCAATTATTGAAGTGACTGTGACATGAGACTGCTCAGCAGTAACAGAAGCATATTTAGCGTGCAGGTTTGATAGAACTTCGCCTTACTGGCTATATTTCATTTTCAACAAATTCAGTCAGATATATGTCTGCAAATTAATTGCCTCCACAACTGATCTTTTGGTTCAAATTTAAATAACTAGGTACAGAAACAAGTTATAGAAGCAACTCGATTATACCGTTAGATTTGCTGTTTGGTCATGCACTTGGATATCACCAACGCTTTTGTCAGTACTTCTATGACATTAGCAAAACTGCACAAGAACACATATACATGGCAGAACTTCGGTGCCAAGACGACATAAGACAGATCGAATTTAGGAAGCAGTAAGCGATACAGCATTACATAATGTGCACTAATTGCTCCTTGATACAACAGCTGAACATGTACTTATACAAGAAAGGAGACATTGGCTTATGACAAAAGGGCCATTTGTTCAACCTAAACCAGCTACACCAGTGTAGGAAATGTCAGATACCTATAATGTATTTTTGCTGCACTGGTGCAGCAGGTGTAGATTTAAAAAAATGGCCCTAAAATGACACCAAATGAAGTGTCCATTCCGCCACACTTTAGTAGCACTTGCAAGAGCTAACTTTTCTCTTCATCCTCCAGAATGTGCTACATCTTCCTTGCTATCATCTAATGCTTACATCTGCTCTTGAAGACGAGTCAGGATGGAAGTTCTATATTATTTAGAGTAGCTAACTTCCCACTGCATAATCAAAAGGAAAAAGTGTCTATGATGTGTCATTTATTGCTGACACGTTGCAATGCTCATAACACGATTGAGATTCGTGATGGCACAATTACACAAAATGAAACATCCACAAGTAATTAAGCATTTCCATTGTTTTCTGCTAGCATTGAAGTTACATAAATGTATTTACTTAAACAACGTCATTTCAAAAATGGCAGGATGAGCTTGAACACAAATTTGAATGCCAGGCGACTTCCACCAACATGTACAGCTGAGGAAAGAAAAATATAAACCTTGCTTTGGCATTCACATGCTTGTTCCTTTGATGTGCAAGGAGAAAAGCAAACCAGAACCTGTAATATGCACCTAACAAATAATGTTTTCAGAGTAATAGATCACAATATTTTAACCGCTGAAAAGTTCACGCCATCTGAAACTGATGAAAGCCTAGTGTTCTTGAACTTGTAGTGTATTCGGTGTGCAGCAAGAAATTGTATTAGGTGCACAATCAATTTGCCTTCTTCGTACGGCACGGACAGATACATCAAGGCAGCCAATAAAATGCATTATAGAATCATGGTGTATATGTTTCCAATAAAATGCTTGATCGCACGTTCTATGCCGAGATACGCGCAGGTTACTTTGCTCGATATTCGTCAGCATTATGCACGTAGAACCCGTTGTTGCTATCAAAAAGGATGGATACTAATTTGAGATGTGTACGGTCACTGCACGCTATCTAGCAGTTTAATTGTATTCACTTCATCCATCAGATCTGATGGAACAGGGCATTACAGGAAGCTCACAACACGCCTGTGCGAATGAATGTTTACCAAGCTGTATTCTAATATAAAGCACGTTTTCATATATCTTATGTGACTCCAGTAGGTTAGGTATAGAATAACTTGGATAAACTGTATAAGGGCATACACTTGTCAGTTTTGTGATGAGTGTGAGTTGACACTTCAAATGATAAATGTCTCGTTGCAATTAGCTCATGAACACCTATCAAGTTTTTCGTTTTCATTGTAACACTGTCGTCTTGATAAGAAAATTTGCCCACTGAAGAAACTGAATGTATGTTCTTTCATTGAAATAAGTTCATGAACTTTGAATGTCTCGGACTGAGAGAGTAATGAGACGTACTGCACACTTTTATAAAAATTCACTTTTCCCACAGTACACATTTCAGATTGAATTGAGTACAGATCCAAATTGAAGGCAGCATTTATGGCTGCTTCTGAAGATATACCATCACAGACGAGAGAAGTGAATAAGTTTTGCACAGTATAGTTAAGATTCCAGGTCCACACCGATATGAAGACAAAAAGATATTTCCACGTTCTTTTATAAATTTGCCTTCATGTGCAACATTTTGTACTGTACACTGCATTTAGACTCATATGCACCAGGTTAGAGCCACCATGAAATTCTGACCTCTAAAGCTGCACATTTCTGGAGAACTAATAAATCATTACCTTTCATTTGACATGTAGTTTTACACAGCATCCCATTGATACAAGCCTAGTAATAATATAAGATAACAGCAATCCAGTTTAACCTAGAACAAAAATTATATAGTATGACAGTTCCATATGGCTGGTTGAAATAACTAGCCTGCCTTGTTTAGAATTAGTTGTTACCAGTACAATAACTGCTCAGGACTACATTTCTAACTGATGCTCCACCTGCAGCACTGAAGCCCTCTCATAATTCTCATAATTTCATCCACATGGTAGGAACAGCTCTTCTGCTAATTATGATAACCTGAACCAAATGATAGTTGTGCAATATTATCAGCACCACTGGTTCATGGCGAGTATTGCATTTGTGACCATTCAATTCTGCAAAAAAGGCAATATGGTGATTGCATGCATTAACAGCCTCACAAGGAAAATAAAAGGAAGTTAGTCTTTGGATACATCTGTGCCAAGTGACACGCAGAGGCTTGCATGTTATCATTGAAACATCTGTTGCATTCAGCAGATCCTCACTGACATTCACTGACCAATAGTGCTGGATTAAGGAAAACGGGGGCCCTAGGCTAAAGTGCATGTAACTCCCCTACCCCCCACCCCCGTGTTGTTCCTTCCTCAGTCCCATACTACACTTCTGCAGTATACTCCGTTTCATTCTAACTGCACAAACATAAAAAAAAATCAAGATGTGATCCCTGTGATTAGTGCAAGAGTGGTGCGTTAGCAGCACACAGAATACAAGCGCAGTAATTAACATTCAGACATAGAAGTAACAAATACTATTCTATCCTATTCTTGGACTCATTCTGACTTTGCCTATTTTCCTCCCCTAAAGTGGCAGAAAAGAACTGAAGGAACTTCGTGAGAGATATGTAGGGTAATAGAAATGCTGGCAGTGGAAATTTTCCTTCTTATTTCCTCTATTATTCCAACTGCATATTTTTTTATGTTATGCACCACCACAGGATAGAGGGACCAACAGGAAACACTCTCCAATCCTATAAGCAATTGGTGCAGATAACCTCACGTGAAAGGGACTAGCTCCGAGAGTGGTGGGGAATTCCTACTTTTGCAGCTCAACAAGGTCTCACCAACTGCTAAACAATTAAGTCCAATTAGGTGGAGGCCCTATCTCTTCATTCTGTTTTTTTCTCTCCAAAACCTGTTGCTCATAAGTTTCATTGCTTATGAGTCCATATATGGAGCAGGTAAGAATGGGCCCCCTCCCCCTACCCTTGGAGATGAGGCCTGGGCTGCAGCCTTCACTTTGATCGAGTGCAGCTGACCAACACAGTCATGAAGCATCTTTTCTTGCAATTATGGCTGTTGAATAACTTTATCACATGGTCAGGTAATGATAAGAACAAGTGGGCAAGTTGTCAGACGTAGTTTCAACTGAGGCTGCTTAACAGCACAAGGCCTAGAAGAGATTTTCAGTACTGTATTCGTCCTCTAATATCCTCTAGGCCTTGTGATACTTCACTATGTCACTTGAAACTAGTCAGGTAATTAAATGAAATCTGGAATGATGCAAGCATACAGTAGCAATGGATATCACAAGACTAGGCCAGCTGCACAACACCAAGAGTCTATATGCCCCTGCAGTTTGCATAACCGTGCCAGGAATGGTGCCAATAATAAATTTCATTATATAAACTATACAGTTTTCCACTTAGATCATCATGTTCAAGCGCATGTCTTAAGCTTTATTTAATGTGTACTATAATGTTTGCACCTCTGCACTCATACATACTATCATTTGCATAAGTCATGAATTGGTGGCATATATTCACCATATATTTATTTGCACATGGTCTTATTTGCAGTTGCTCACTTCAGGGTATTGCATTAAAATGCAACCGTTATTTTAATATTTTTCACATTGAGTAAATATTCGTTGGAGCATCCTTCACGAAATCAATAACCTTTAAGGTGCTGTAACTAGTATTGTGGTTTCCTTACCGAAATGCTAAAAAGTTCCTAAAGAGCACTGAGCTGGAAAGCACGTTTTACATGCAAGACCAGTGCACTTTCTCGCGTAGGCTAGAAATTTCAGCAAGCTAAAGATTGGCAGGTCATCTTTTGGCTTGTATTATTCATCATTGATTGCCTTTGTGTAACTCCTCTTGATCGCATTCTTGTTTATGGCATAGTACAGCAGTTACAAGCTTATTTCACTCTAGTTATAGCAGGATGCTGGTTTACGGGGCACTGCTTTAGTTCCTTTAACCTAATATATTCTATAAATTGTTTCCATGGAGCCTGAGGGTTCCTTGGAGTGTTTATAGGGCTCCCCAAGAACCTCTATTTAAGTATTACTTGAATTACTATAAAACCCCGGCCCTCAGTCCCCAGCGACTGCGAAACAATTGACCACGGCGGCGGTCAGACCTGTGACGCAGCAGGGGGTGCTAAGAATTTCTGGCTCCGCTGGACAGGCCGCCATTAGAAACTGACCCTGGAAACGTTTAACGTTAGAACCCCAGCTAGTGAAGCAAGTCTAGCAGTGCTGTTAGAGGAACTAGAGAAAATGCAGCATCAGGATGTCATAGGGCTTAGTGAGGTTAGGAGGCCGAATGAGGCATATACCGTACTGAAGGATGGGCATGTACTGTGTTATCGAGGTTTACCGGAGGGGCGAGATCTAGGAGTAGGTTTCCTTGTCAATAAGTGCATAGCGGGCAAAATAGATGAATTCTATAGTATTAATGAGAGGGTGGCAGGCATAGTAGCTTAATAAGCGGTATAAACTGAAGGTTGTACAGGCCTATGCACCCACATGTAGTTATGATGACCAGGCAGTTGAAAGCTTTTATGAAGATGTAGAATCGGCAATGCAAAAAGTAAAGACGCAGTATACTGTACTAATGGGCGACTTCAATGCCAAAGTAGGGAAAAAGCAGGCAGAAGACCAGGCAGTAGGTGACTATGGCATTGGCTCTAGGAATAGCAGGGGGGAGTTTTACTAGTTGAGTTTGCAGAGCACAATAACTTAAGAATCATTAGTACCTTCTTCAGCAAACGGAAGAACCAGAAATGGACATGGAAAAGTCCAAATGGGGAGACTAAAAATGAAATTCACTTCATACTATGTTCAACCCCCACCATTATGCAAGATATAGAGGCAATTGGGAAAGTGAGATGCAGTGACCACAGGATGGTGAGGTCCCGAATTAGCCTAAATGTGAATAAGGAACGCAGCAGATTAGTAAGAAAGAAACCCACCAACGAATTAGCGGTGAGGGCAGAAGAGTTCAGGATCTCGCTACAGAATAGATATTCAGCTCTAACCGAGGATGGCGACATTACCCTAGAAGCAATGAACAGTGACTTCAGAGATATCATTACTGAGTGCGCTGTAGAAGTAGGCGGCAGGATAGTTAGAGAGGATACCGTTAAGCTGTCTAAGGAGATGAAAGATTTGATTAAGAAATGCCAGAATATCAAAGCTTCAAATCCAACAAACCAGATAGAATTGGCCGAGATATCAAAGCTAATCAATAAGCGCAAGGTGGCCGATATAAGGAAGTATAACATAAAGAAAATTGTGCAAGCTGTGAAGAATGGGGGGAGCCTTAAAGCGGTAAAAAAGAAATTGGGCATAGGCAAAAGCCAGATGCATGCGATAAGGGACAATGCGGGCAACGTCATCACGAATAGGACAAGATAGTCAAAGTAGCCAAGGAGTTCTATATAGATCTTTACAGTAGCCAAAGTAGTCAGGACCGTTATGAGATTGGCGGTAGGGAAAAATAGTCAGACATTCCTTCAGTGATGAAGGACGAGGTCAAGAAAGCATTAGAAACTATGAAAAGGGGGAAATCAGCTGGAGAGGATCAGATAACTACAGATTTGTTAAAGGGCGTGGGGATATCGTGCTAGAAAAACTGGTCACCCTGTATACGCCGTGCCTGGTGTCATCGACGGTACCGGAACCATGGAAGAATGCAAACATTATCCTCATTCATAAGAAAGGGGACTCTAAGGACCTTAAACATTACAGACCAATCAGCTTACTGTCTGTTACATATAAGGTATTTACTAAGATAATCGCTAATAGAATCAGACAACCTCAGACTGCAATCAAGCAAAGGATCAAGCAGGTTTTCGGAAACGGTACTCTACTATTGATCATATCGATACCATCAACCAGGTGATAGAAAAATGCTCGGAATATAACCAGACCTCATACATAGCATTCATTGATTATGAAAAAGCATTTGACTCAGTTGAAACCTCGGCGGTGATGCAGGCATTGCGAAATCAGGAGGTAGACGAGCCGTACGTGAAAGTGCTGGAAGATACTATATATAGTGGCTGCACAGCAACCATAGTTCTGCACAAAGAAAGGTGTTAGGCAAGGAGACACGATCTCCCCAGTACTATTGACAGCTTGCTTAGAGGAAGTGTTCAGAGATTTGTAATGGGAGCAGTTAGGGATAAGGGTAGATGGAGAATATCTCAGTAATTTGCGATTTGCTGATGACATTGCCTTGCTAAAGTAACTTGGGGGATGAACTGCAAATAAAGATCGATGACCTAGACAAGTAGAAAGTTAAGCTTAAAAATCAATATGCAGAACACTAAGGTAATGTTCAACAGCCTCGGGAAGGAACAGCAGTTTACGTTAGGTAGCGAAGCACTGGAAGTGGTAGGCGATTGTCTATTTAGGACAGGTAGTAACTGCAGATCCAGACCATGAAAAGGAAATAACAAGAATAAGATTGGGATGGAGCGCATTTGGTAAGCACTCGCAGATTATGACTAGCAGCTTACCGGTATTGCTCAAGAGGAAAGTACACAACAGTTGCATCTTACCTGTACTCACCTATGGGGCTGAAACGTGGAGGCTAACCAAAAGGGTTCAACTTAAGTTGAGGACAACTCAGAGGGCTATGGGACGAAAAATGGTAGGGGTAACATTAAGAGATAGGAAGCTGCAAAGTGGGTCAGAGAAATAACTCAAGTTACTGACATTCTAGTGGAAATTACGAAGAAGAAATGGGCATGGGCAGGACACGTAGTGCTATGAGAGGATAACCGGTGGTCGCTTAGGGTAACAAACTAGATTCCAAGGGAAGGAAAGCATAGCAGAGGGTGGCAGAAAGTTAGGTGGGCGGATGAGGTTAAGAAGTTCGCAGGGGTCAAGTGGATGTAGCTTGCACAGAACCGGGTTAATTGGAGAAATATGGGAGAGGCCTTTGCCCTGCAGTGGGTATAGTCAGGCTGATGACGATGAGGACGATGACGACAATGAATCTTTTTGTACTAAACTTTATTTTCTGCAAAGTGGCTTGTTGAGAGAGTTGGTTGGGCATTATATTAAAACAGTGCTAGGAACATGGACATTTTTTATTTTCTGACTCATCACGTTATTTATTTGAGACTTTCATTATGCAGCTGGCCCACATAACTGAATGTGAGCATTTTTTAAGTACTGCGAATCTGCAGACTTTCTTTTCAAGGTAGGTAGGCATGACAGTAAGAAAGACAAATGGAGTTTCTCAGCCGTAATTGAAAGCTATTTGTTTTCTTCACAGTTGAAATGATTGACTCCTGATTAACCGATCATTAGGTTCTGAGGTTGTTACTCATAATTTTTAGCATTGCATCTGTGGCAATCAGGCAGTACCCTTGAATGACCTAAATTAAAAAAAAAAAGCCGAAATAAATATTTGATTAAATGGTGAGTACTATTGCAAACTGAAGTGTTGCATGACCCACAAGTGTGTCATTACAGCAGTTCAGATCTGCTTTCCTGGACACTGCAAACACATCTATTATACTGGGCACGGGGGTTTATGACCCTTTCAGGACCAAAAACTTATGGCCAAAGAAACTTGCATGACTACGATAACTTCATGAACACGTCATTTCCTGCCACAGCAATGTGTATGGTACAAAAGGAAATATGAGCCCTCTCAACTTTTTAAAGCGTGCAAATGAGACTGACAAAAATACACACTTGAAAAGAGTTCCTTCACGAGTGTTTCCTGTAGCGAAAAAGCAGTGGAAAAAAAAAAAAGCCTTAAGTATCCTGGGATACTGTCCAGCCAGGAACTTCATTAACCATGGTTGCTGATGGGGCTGTAGTCAAAAATGAATGCTGGTTTGGGAGTGTTACGACTATTCACAGCTTAGAGGAAGGAAGCTGACATTTCCACTTGACCATCATCAATGACCAGTTAACTTCACTTATCCTTTTGTGCACAATATGCTTTGTACGTGGAGCACGGAGCCAAACTGGTTGATGTCAGAGCACAGGACTTATTTGGCATGTGGTAATGTGATAAATGCCAAACCCCTCTATTTTTGAATCAATGTTATATTCTTATGATCAGTCGATTTTCCCTTTATTTGCAGAAGCCAGTGTTATTTTAATGTTATTCTTGCAGTTTTTAGGAATGAAATGCAATGTGTCACCCTATACATCTGCACTGCACTTTAGTTGTGAGAGCACATGCTGCCAGAAATGCCTGTAAATATCTGTATGTAATCTAGCATATAAAAGCCCCATCTTCAGTGAAAGTAACCTGTCATGAAAATGGAGTAATATATCAAACAGGTGAACAAATTTGTGATTTGTGAAGTTTAACATCTCAAAGGGACACTAGAGCTATGAGGTCTATTAAGTTACATCCTCCTATTACATTAATTTTTTGTAATAATGTCCATTGTGCACCACTTCATGCAGTTATGCCGCATATACCAATTTCTCTCACCCAAAACTTATCAATCCACATTAATATAGCCTTGTGTGCTCAATCCTTCATTGTTTTATTCTGTATGTCTATTTTATTAAATAGAATGAGAGATTTTGGTGGAAATGGGGAGCAGTCGAAGGCCCAACTGCAGCCCTGCCAGCACGTTTGGGTGGCTCTGAAAAGAGCCGTTATCTTCGAAGTCCAAGCTCCAATGTGAGGCTGTAAGAAATGATGATCTACAAGTTGCTGTCCTTGGCACCAATAACTGTGGCCTGCATCTGAATATGAGGCTGCAAGTCCGATTCTAAGCAGCATTTCGATGAAGGCAAAAGACACGGAGGCATACCATGCTGTTCACTCTTGATAGAGGTACATATTTTTTCATGCTGAAATAGCCATCTGACCCGTCGCAGTGACTTAATGGTTAGGGCGCTTGGCTGCTGAACCCAAGGAAGTGAGTTTTATCTTGCGGCCTTTTTTCAATGGACGCAAAAAGCAAGGAGCCCATGTAGTGTTTGATGTCAGTGCATATCAAAGAACCCCAAAGTGGAAGAGCTTCCCAGACAATTCCTGTATGGTACCCGCCGGGATGGCGCAGTGGTTACGGCGCTTGACTACTGTTCCCAAGGATGCAGGATCGAATCTCGGTATCGGCGGCCGCTTTTCGATGGAGCCGAAAAGCAAGGCGTCCGTGTGCTGTGCGATGTCAGTGCACGTTAAAGAACCCCAGGTGGTCGAAATTTCCGGAGTTCTCCACTGTGGCGTCTCTCATAGCCTGAGTCGCTTTGGGACGTTAAACCCACAAACCAAAACAAACTTCCTCTATGGTGGTTCTCATAGCCTAAGTTCCTTTTGGGCATGAAAGCAAACCAACAGCAATAAGAGATTTCACTGCAAGTGGAGAAGAGGAAACATAATGTGCCCTCGCTTGTATTTAAGCTTCAAGCATTGAACTTGGTTCCTGATATACGAGAGAGGCCACATCTTAGCCTCTTGACTGAGAGCGCTGTAACGCCTTATGTGTAGCCGAGAGCTCTCAATTGGTGTTTTGAAGAAATCTCTGCCATTTGGCAAGATGCCAGCCTTGACATTATCTTCATGCACTTCAACAATGAGAACAGCACAGTTGTCTATTAAGAAGCAGTCGCCCACTTTCACATGTCGGTCAACTCTTGTACAAATCTGTGTGCACTCCCTTGCTTCTGACATTCTGCGGCTGAGCTGTGCCAGTGGCTTGTTCGTAGTTCTCAGCTTCTTCTTAACCTTTCCTAAGTAACTTTCGAAAGGAAAAGCACTGAAATCATCCACAGGCCCATGCTGAAGACACTGCTCTGCCAAGTGCACCAAACGGTGTACGTTGTACACCAGCTGCTTCACCCCATATAGTACACCGAACTGCTGAACAAAATATCTCAGCAAGTCCCGGGCAAAGCTGTTCAGAACTACATGGTATTCAGGTGCAGCGAGTATTCGCAAAGCCACATGTAACTGTAGGAAGTGTTCATACTTTTCTTTGGGCAGGAGAGATTTCAGAACAACAGGTCCTAGGTAGAGCAGAAATGTTCTGAATTCAGTCGCTTTCCAACGATCCAACTCCTCTGTTCCTCTGGGTTTTCGCTGGAAGGAACTTGGAAAGGCTTTAGCTGTTTCTCGCAACCTGTTGTTGAGTTCACATCGCTCATCTCTGCTCAGTCGGGCAGCGTGCCCTTGCGAGACCCAATTTCTTAACAGCCGCCGCATTACACCCAGACAGACAAGGTGCATGTATTCCGTAGGAAAGCATGCCACCATATCAATATCCAACTTGGTGAAAGGGGAAACACCAGTGTGGTGCCGCTTATCTTCTTGTGCACGAAATGATACATCACTTCGCTGCGGTGCATGAAGGTCAGGAAATGTCAGCCTGTTTTCCACATAGCGACCCTTTTGGCTGCATCTTTCACAAGCATGGTAGCCTCCGTGTCCTATAATTGCCTTTACAAAGCTCCTTGCTGGGGCATCGCAGATCACAGCTGTCAGTGTCACAGTGGCACTAGTCCCTTTCACAAGTAAACCGCTGCTGCTCAGACTGTAGACTTCGTCTAGGAATGGAGCGAGAAATTGCTCCAGACAAGGTGACTTCCCTGCACCACAGTACACACTGACCATAAATGGGGCAGAGTTCTTGAAGTTCGTTATGCGGCAAAGTATTGGCCACAAACCAGTCTGGCTGCTTTTATACAACGGCAGGCCATCTATGTTAGCATGCAGCCTGATGTTCTCGGGCACAGGTCCTTGCCCAATCGCTTGCTGGATGCCTTTGGCAAGGCCGAAATGAGCAAATGTGTCATTCTGCTCCAGCTGTGATCTCCTTTGCGTCCGCAGCACAGTCCTTGCATCTTTTGGGAGCTCCGGAATCCCGCGACGACGGCAAAAGTCGAGCATATCATTAAGCAAAGCATGTGTGATGTTGTGCTTGTTAGCTATGACAGCCAACTCCTCAGTCGCCGAGAGACTATGAAGAAAATTTTCATCAGGCTGACCCACATTCTCAGCCGCTGGACTGCTAGATGTCTCATCACTTGACTCTTCCGAGCTTGTGGCATGATCATTTCTTGAATGTTCTGCAGCATATGAATCATCCATAGAAAGGTCTGAGCTTGAAGCCTCATCACTTAGCCTGCTGGCTGTGCTCAATGTGCTGCTCCCTGATGCATTATCACACTCGCGCACAAATGGTGCTGGTGGATCTGCAGGTGGCCCGCTTCTACTGGTGCAAGCGTCGTCGGCGCAGACTCCAATTCTCCGACGCGTGGTTGCTTCGGACGGTGGCAGGGTGCGAACGTCGAGTAACGGTGCTTCACTCTGCGATTGTTTTCTGTCCCCGCGTTCTAAGCGTGACGACGCAGAATCGACCGGCCGCCCCGGAATACCGAGCTCTTGCAAGATCTCCCGGTATTCTTTCTCGACGATGCGGTACTTACGCCTTTTTACGCTCATGACGAAACGCAACGCTCAGCGGTGAGAGACGAGGACCGAAACAGGTGCACAAAAAGACAACAGATGGATACGGGCCGCACCTCTACGCCACAAAAACACAGCGATGACAAGCGAGCGCGCGCTCGGAACCACGTTGGAAGAAAGAGGTGCTCCGAAGGCGCCGTGCGGAGCCGAAGCAGCCACTTAGTGTGGGCGCCAGTGCACTGAACTATGGTCACCATAACTGTACTGTTCCGCACGGAGCGGCCGCCAAGGGCAGTGCCGGTGCTGAGGGTCGCTCGTTTTGCTGGCGCTTCTAACTGGGCGAACCTGCCACAGGCGCTTCATTTCGACGCGTATGATGTTCGCTTGCATGAAACTACTACTTTCGCATTCCACTCAACAATTAGACCCCTAATTCTCGAAACAACTGTCTCCTTCGCGCTTGGCTAAATTTCAATGTATACTTTAACAGCTAGAGCAACTGCTTATATAACGGTACTGAGCTGAGAACATATAGAAGTTGCGGTTTGGCGCTGCTTTCACGCGTATATCGTGTTACGGCACATGTTAAATGGTGTAATAATTGATTTCAGAGTTTTCGTTTGTGAAAAGCAGCATCCATCTATACCAGGATACTTCTAAAACACCACGTAAGATACAAAAAAAGTATAAGCGATGAAGCGCAGGAAAACGACTGCGCATGTGATTGGTGTAAGCTTGGGATGCATATCAACTATCGGCAAGCACGTATGAGTATACATATACGCCGTAGGTATAGGCTGTCTACGAAACATCTGATGCCGATACAAAAAGTACAAGAAAGACTGTTGGCGGCGCACTATAACGGGATGGCACTTTAATTGCATATCACTGTATGCGCTTCCGATGCCCCGCGCGCGCCAGGCGTCTTCTGCTCGAGCACAGACGTTTCCCATACAGGAATAGCAAATACAGTTTATTTGCGCAGAAGGCAGTGTGAAAATTTATACCAGCTCAGAATTAGGTGTTTACATAACGAAAAGAAGCATATATCATGTTAGAGGTGCCTGAATGCTAACTGAGGTTACAAAATTTCAGCGCGCCTGCCGCTGCTCCGTCCACTGACTCTGGCGGCCTCTTCCGAGCACACCAGCCGAGCTTTTTCGCGGCCCAGGCTTCGAAGCACTACTCTCTTACACTATGCAAAGAACCTCCTCGATCCGGACGCATGGAGAGAGAGAGAGAGAAAGAAAAAGAAATACCCGGATGCAAGTTGTCACGAAAAAGCGCCAACACTGTGCAGAAGAAGAAAAAAAAAAGGCTTGCAAACAGTAAACAGTTGTCACGAAAGAAAGCCAACATTGTGCAGAAAAAAGTAAAATGATTTAACGTTACGAGTGGTACGTAAATTAGATATAGCCACAGCAATTTTACCCATGAGCATAAATAATGCATATTTCCTTTATAACATCCATTCGTTTACAACTTCATCTACTTCAGCACTACGGCATTAGGTAAACACGCGTGTGTTTGCTTTCGTAACTTGCAAAAAAAAAAAAAAAAAACACGATGTGTAGCTCTTTAAAAAAAAATTGAAGTGCAGTAAGAACATAAAAACAAATCATGGTGCCGTTGTCAGCACTCAGCTTCAAAGAGCTGTTCTCCACTGCTTTACGCACTATCCCTGTAGGCATCCCTTTAGCGCGCAAACCCGTTATCCCATTATTCCCCCGGTCATTTCGTGGTTCGTCTCCGTCGGCTACGGAAGCGCTTGCTTTGTTTTAGGCTCAACTTTGGCGTGGCGACTCGTCTGGGTGACCCACAGGAGCACGAAGGAACTTTTTACGTAAGTATGCATGTTGATCTTCATCCCCTTGCATATTAGTGGTCAATTAACAGCTAATTACTCGTGAACTTAATGCCACGAGAAACAATGAGCCCGACTCGCAAGTAGCCCTTATCTGTCCGTAGACATCATTGGTTGTATTTTGATTAACGCGTCTCTGTGCATCGCTTCTGAGAGGTTTCGTTTATATCGGGTGTGTGCATGGATATTATAACAAGCCTATAATTTTTGGCGCTAAACGAATGTTATGCTACTACTGCTCGTCATGGTTGCGATGACAGGCAAGTGCGAAGTAGTCGACAGCTTTTCATCGCAATTTTCGCGTTTGTAACGCTAATCGCTATTTAATATATGCGCTGTCATAGAAACCAGCCTACATGTCTTGTGCTTGAATGACGAATGTTTCCACGGCAGTGCTTTGTTTCGTTGCGAGTCCTTGTATGATGAGACAAATGTGAGCAGAACAGATGAGCGAACACAATTCTTTTTCAGCGCTGCCAGAAGCAATGCAAAACCTGCCAGTTATCTGCTCCAGAAGGAGTTTATTTATTTATCTATTTATTTATTCGTTAATTTATTTATACAGGTGCCTGCAGCACCTCAAGGGCATTACTGCTGAAGTGGGGAGGGGGGGGGGGGAGGTGACAACTGGAAGAAAACATGTATTCAATAAACATGAAAAAAAAAACTTAACAGCACAGTACAGTTGCTAAAAGCAAGAAAGTAACTTTTTGTCCCCTCCCACTTAACTGAGTTTTCTATCGCAAACCACGGTAAAAATTTTCCCACTCGTTTCCTGCTGGCATCCTACTGGTTCCCAGTAGTATTAGAACCACCAGCAGCTACTAGTAACAGTAGCTGATGGAATGTGTAGCAGCTGGGTTTCTGTCGTGAGCTGCAGAAAGTCAGACTTTGGTGCATTGTTTTCATGGGGTCCTTTTGGCCGAGGAATCATGGTGCAGCAGCTACCTTGGGCCATACAACCAAAACAATGATGACGGCAGAGGTTTTATTTCATGAATCATGCTTTATTATTACTTATGCCTACATAAGCTCTGCAGTTCGCTTGGCCACCCCTTAGTTTGAGATTGTGGTACTACCGCAGGTGTGCTCCAGCTCCAAATCAGATGGCGCCATGAAGTTAGCTGCACAGAAAAGGACTTGTTCCGAAAAACATGCTAGCAACACCATGCTACTGTTATTTACATTTTGAAAGCAGCCACTCATGAACCACACATGTGGTGAGAATCGACACGGGATCAGGTCAAGTGTAGTACAGTCAAGTCTACTTATAACAGATGCACTTATAATGAACGCTCACTCGTTATGAACAAGGGTCGGGGTACCGTCAAAATATGCATTAGGGCTACGAAACTGTCTCAGATTAAATGAACAACCGTGACCATACCACTTTGTTACAATAAAAAGAAAGGGGAAGCCTGGTGACCCGCCACACCACTGCAGTTGAAAGATGCACGCTTGCTGCGAATGCGGAGAACAACGAGCACATCCCAGGTATTGGCGCATCTAATGTCCACCTACCATAGGACAGGTTACAAGGTCTGTCGGTGCACGTGTACCCTGGATGGGTAAAGAACCTAATGTAAAAGCAAATGAGTGGCAATCACGTAAAAGGACCAGTCAAAAACCACCATCTCCGATTTGAGTTATGAATAATAGTCGAGGTATGCGGTGCTCGCCCACCAAGACCGGCGTGTGTGTCATTGACAGAGTCGAATCTCGAGCTTCTGCACTGCTGCCACGTGGAGGCGGCACACAAGAAAACAGATGTGTAGTATGTCCTGTGCACACATGCACTGTAGTAGCTTGGGCACTGCTATCTTGTGGAGAATCGAAGAGTTGGGGGGCAAACTACGAAATAGCATAAGCGCCTCATTAGCTATCGCTATTCCGCGTTCATCAAGCAGCTGGTCCGCAGACTGTTTCGGGCAGGAGCATATGATCACACTGCAAAGCTTAGAAGGCAGCTTGATAGTGTCCGATTTGAATAAACAGATGTCCAAAAACGACTCTTGGAAAAAAAACAAATGCCACTTTTGTAGAAGTTTGCATTCTTTTGGCTGAAATAAGGGGAGTCCACTTCACATGAACTTTGGATACAACGAACAACATCCGTGCGATTGTTATAAGTGGGCTTGACTGTATAATCACATAGCCTTTAATGAAAATTTTTCATGAATGGTGCTCCACCAGAACTTGAGAAAGGGTGAAGGTGGGTCACACATTGTGTGCACTAGTGCATATTGAACCTAAAGCCACACATACCAACTGTGTTCACTCAACACTGAGAACACCATTTCTAGGAGCAGTGTAAGTACATGGCCTTAGCATGAGGCCGTAAGTGCTGGTGCTACCAGTGAGGTTACAGGTATACACACCGTTAGCCAGACCTGGCTGCTCAGTGCTGAATGCTTTTGTCTTGTATGGAATGCCACACAAGACACACCTATACGCTGCAGTAGCTATAGTAGTATCAAGACATCCAAAAACGAATTATCATTGAAAGCTAGCCTACTTGGGCTTCGATTGGCATTACTGTAAACAGTGCAGTCAATAACCAAGTGATGAAGTGGGGCACTTGTGTGACACTGCAGCAAGTGTCGCAAGGATTATATTACCTAATTGCTTCTGAGAACAGCCCACATAGTATCGCAGTGTATGCAACAGATCGAGCATCCAAATGCTGCTACACAGTGTATGCCATTAAAATTATTGTGGTACACATTACCGGAAAGCTAGCAAGAGTTCACGGTCACCAGTACTCTGCAAGCAAGTCTGTAATAACCTTTCTGTACATTGGATTCAGGTGGCATCACAGACACCATGACCAAGTCCAAGACATAGCTTCCACAGTGCATGTCGAAACAGGCACCAATAAGCAGATTAGGGAAACATTCAGCTTTCCACCAAGTTTCTAGTTTCAAACGCAGTGCCTGATGCAATGTCCGTGCTGCCAATCTAAACAATAGGTAACAAAGAAGCCAACAGACACAGAGGGAGGCATAGGAGAATGGTAAAAAAAAATCCCTTATGCTTTCCTTTGTTTCAATGGCTGTTGGCTCCTTTGTTGTCTGTCATAACGAAGCCCCTCCCTACATTACTTTGCAAATCTGAAACATGTTACACAATAGTACACATTTGATTGAAGGTTATCACACCCGGAAGAGTTGCTTGTGATTAGCATCTAAAATTTTCATAAAAATCCATTTTCAAAAAAAGAACTTGTAACAATTTTTGATGTGAGAGTGCAGTTTAAGGTAGCAACACAACGAAAACAACAATGCTCTCATCATAACAAATTGCCATATGCAGAACAGCAACAGCAGAGCACTGAAGAAAAAAAAAAGATTTTCTGGATTGTTTTAGATGTGCTACAATGACGTATTAACATAGAAGTATTCACAAAATCCCTTTGTCTGTGCTTTGCTCCGTTCTCGTCCTTGCCGCTCTGAGCGCAGTACTCCTTTTTGTACCAAGGTAAGCGGTGAAAATAAATTAAATATATCGACTATAGCATTAATATCAGCACTGCGCGTTCTGCCTCCCGCGAAACTGCCGGCGAAAGTAACTTTCCTCTGAGCATGCTGAGCTTTTTTCTCGCAAAGCTGCACTGCGATGTAGCTCCTCGAACTATAACTATAACCAGTAAAGGCAAGCATAACTTAGTTTTGAAAACGAACATCGTACTCTACTGCTACTGCGGCGTAGCGCATTAGCTCGGCCGGAGCTCCTGCTTTTTTTTTTTCTTTCTTGCCTGTTTATATATCTCCAGGCTTGCTTCGTAGTTTAAACGTAACTATTATAGTACCGCTTCACGGGCAGCACTAACTCCAGGCTTGCTTCGTAGTTTAAACGTAACTATTATAGTACCGCTTCACGGGCAGCACTAACAATCAGAGGCTTTTAAGGTCACGTTTTATTATTATTTTTTCTTTTTTTTTTTTACTTGCGTACAAAAATACGGCCCATTTGGAATTACGGGGTCATACCACCTCACTTCGGTAGTTCACTCCGTTTTCATCAGTAGTGGCCATCACTGCCGGACATGCTTGCGTTACTGTTGGTCTTCCCCAGTGTCATAAATTAGTCCACGCAAATCTGCCAGGTAGCAACAATCCAATCGGACATGTGTTTTTACGGGTCACAGATAAGTCAAATATACTTAGGCAGAACTACGGGCCAACAAAAGTGATCACCTCACTTGGTAGTTCACTGGATTTTGATCAGCGGCGGTCATCATTGCCGGGCTTACGTGCCTGAGAACCGCTGTGCCCGTTTGCGTTGCTGTTTTCCATTCATTTAAATGAGTCTTAGCAAAACCGCCGGACCTGAGCCCTAACGCGTTACACAAGTCGTGAAGACCCACAACACGAGAGAGAAATAAGCTTTTACTCACAATTGCAGCGCGGTGCTAGGCCTTGTAGAAGAGTCATTTTACATTTTTGCGTCTTGCCAGATTGTCATATCGCTCAAATTTACGTAGAAATGCTCTAAAATAATTCATACCAAACATGTTAAAAGCGCAAAATACTCGCGGTGCATCGCGCTCGTAAACACGCATTGGTACACAGGCACGAACATCTGTCGCCAAATTCGGCACTCCCTCAAGATATTACACTGCGTAGACTTCAGGACAGCCACTTTTGGCTTGTGGAGGCTCAAGTGGCTCAAGCCTATGGCTCAAGCCGTAGGACGTGGTCATAGGTGCTAGAAACCTGCAATTGTCAAACTGTAATGCAAGAAATACGTGACATAATAAAAATTATTTACATTATTTAAAAAATAACTTCTTGTACATAATTGTATTCGCTGCACTTAGAGAGTTAATGCCGATTTGTCATAAGACGCGTGCGTCGTCTGCTGCGCTAGCAGACAGCAGAAGTAAACAGTAACGTGCACTATGCTATAATAAAGGAAATGTTTCTTCTAAATGATAAAACTTCTTGTGTCCCTGACGCTTGGAATACCTCATAGCGATATTCCACTATGTGGCTACTGCTCAAGAGAAAAAAAAAAAAAAAACAGACATATGCTTAGCTTGTTTGGAAAATTGCCTGTTCTTCGATCGTCTACCGTTGTATTTCAGCCCACTATAATTCTTATAATGTAACCTAGACTTACCAGAACCATGTATTAAATATTGGTACATAGTTTCCGTTCTTTTTTTTTTTTAGTGAAATGCGTAAAAATGCGGTAAGTGTATGCAACAAGCTTTTGTATGGGACTGCATAAACTCAAATGCATGCTTTTGTACACCTTCAAGCCAACTGAAGATCGTCGGGTCGTCTGCTGGTTTCAGCAGACACCAGTACAAACCAGTAGCTCCCAGCCAGCACGAAACGAGCAGGAAATTTTCACCTGATTTTCATGGTTAGGATACATGTGACATGAAATACTGGGTGAAAATCTCAAGCAATGTGTTTCCTGTCTCTCTTGCTCGTTTGGCCTTTTCTTGCATTTTGCTTTTTTTTTCATCCCCGTGCTCCTGGTAAAGTGCACTCAGTGCAATATTCAAGTTCTATGCTATGATGCTGGCTGTGATATGTGCATTTCGTTCGCATGACGACAGGCAGAAAGATTGCTTAAATAAATCCCAGATTGCAAGCACTTGTGACACACGTAACTGTCAACTTGCTTTTGATGAAAGTTCAGGAGTGTGGTGCGGCACAGAACGAGGTGGATGTGAGAGTAGCGACGTCAGTTGTAGAGGGGCACTATAGTTTATGGCTAGCCTAACAGGAGTACTTAGAGAATATCACAATAATTCTCTTGGCTGTAGGGCTTAGACACTGGGCTGCAAAAAGTTTTTTACACTTCTCTATTAATATTTTGTCCTGTTTTCTCCACGCAGCATGTCGAAACCATTCGCATTGGTGAAATTCCCAGATGAGGAGGACAGCTTGGCAGCTGTGCCGGTGGGCTGGCTTGATGGCGACAGCCATTGCTTCTGGCCTATGGCCAGCCCAACGGCAGTGATTCGCCTGGCCAAGAGCCAGGCTGATAGAAATGCCAGCGGGCACCAATGGACACGGTGCCCAGTGACAGTGGTTGCCTCTTGCCGTAAGTATAGTCACATTGTAGACTATGTAAAGATGATGATGATCTGGCTAGCAATCGTAAAGAGCTCTTTAAGAAATTCTTTGAGCCTTCAACTCTATGTGACTAAATTACGACTAAGAAGTTGTAATTTAGCAGCCACTTAGCCAGTTATCAAAAAACAAAGAGGAATGAACTGTTCTCTGTAAGCCGATCGAAGGCGACTTTTGAAACATACTAGTGCCTTATTCTTGAAGTCCTACAGTTTTCAGCGCAACTGCTGGAGTCAACATGCAAAATAATTACAGTTAAGACAGAAAAGTTTAATGCGGTTCAGTTTTTTTTTTCTTCCAGTTTTAAGTAAGCGTGCTGCAGCAGCTAAGCGTCAGGCACTTTGCTGCTGGGACGAGTCCCTGTGTTACGTGCATGCAGTGAAATGGAGCAGTGCAGAATGTGCTTGTGCAATATAGTATCAGTGCTTGTTAAACTATCCCACTTGATGTAAATTAGTGTTCTTTCACAATATTGTCCTTCTGTGCAAGCATTGACCTTGATGCCCCTTTTACACTACACGAGCTTGAAGCTGCACTTCTTGCTAACGCCACTCGGTCGGCTCCTGGTGAAGATGGAATCACTTACTCTGCTAACGCAAAAGATAACGCAAAAGAGTACCTTCTCAACCTCTATAACACCGCCTGGGAAGAAGGCTCTCTGCCATCTCCTCCGTAGCCATGTGTTGCATAGTTTTTAAACCCTAGAAATTGGAAACACGTTTTAAATGTAAATATAAAAGAATGCCTCTGCCACATGAGTGTTTCAATGGCATTCAAACATGGATGGAGTCTGTTGGCTGAACTGACTGGTGACTGCAGTTACAAGGGCAGCTGAACAGGCGTCAGTTCGGCAAAGTAGCCTAGAACTTCTTTTACATACAGCAGTATCATGCACTTTCGGATGTGTATGTGTTATGGCCAAGCGTTGAGGAATGATATCAATGAAATTTATAAAGAAGGGCAGGTCGTTCAACCAATTGCATGTTTGTGCTTCTATGGAAGTCTATGATCCTACTTCCAAGTTTCGATGACCGGGGTTGTTGCATATTTTAAAAAATGCGATATGTAATTGTGATCAGGAAGCCCCTTCCATTAAGAGTGACCGCCATAATTAAATGCTCACAAGATGTCATGACAGACAGCAGAGCGTCAGCAATGAGGTAATATGTCAAAGAACAGATTTCTTTTATTTTTATACATGACTAGCCATATTAGCAGTGTGCATCTTAGGGGAGTGCTTGACGAACATTGCTACCAAGCAAACAATAAATGTAATATGTGTTTTTGCCGGCATAAAGGCATGATCAGTTGGGCTGGGCAATAGATGTCTTACATATAGCTTATTATGCGGCAATCTGCCGCGTCATACCGGCAGCTACAGCAGCACTATCAGCAGTCTAGTGCTTTCAGACCCGCAATGCCAATGAAGCTGATCAGCAGATGGTTGCTTGATCTGTCATAGGCTGATCGAAAACCACTTCGTTGAGGCAATGGCCTAAGTAGTTGCACTTGTCTGTGCCTTAACCATTTAAGAAAATGAAATAAACAGCACTTCAATGTTCAAACTTTAACGTTTATGAGCAGTGAGCTATGCCAGAAATTTCAGTCAACATGGCCAGTTCTACAACAGGTAAACCTAGCAAAACATGAGTTGGCCATGCTAGTTGGCACAGCTATACCAACTAGCTGTATACCAACCTACGGTCATGATACTACAGCGTAAGAAAAGAAAGAGGGATCAGAGAAAGGAAAACACGGGACAAGCGCTGACTTACAATTAAGGGTTTTCTTTACCAATGGTTTGGTATATAAAGAAACACTCAAAGGTGTGAAAGTGTTGATGCAGATAAACCATATAACACAACACTAAAGCCCACTCAGATATGTATGCAACCTCCAAGCATTCTCAAGAAAGGCAATCTCCCTGTCACTTAGAAAACTTTTTTTGCCTACGCAGTTATCTTGGTCCAATATGTAAATCCTCAACCAGTTCCTGTGTTGTCTAATCATCATGGGTGTAGTGCAGGTGTAGTACAAATTTCATTCATTTCATATTAATTCTTTGCAGGCTCTTACAAGAGCGCCGAAAAAAAGATGCGAAAATATGAGTTCACATCTGCTGTGGAGACGTCGGCAGTTTCTGGTAATTATAATTCCTGGAGTTATAATTAACAAAAAATTATTTGCATACTGAAGATGATATTAATGTGCAATTCTTTCTTTAGGAAACGAGGGTCATGAAGATTGGCCCATGGAAGTGGAGCTGCCATCACCTCGTATGTTATGAATTGTCATCGACATTTAATCTATAAGCTTGATTTTAGTTCAGATTGTGAATATATGGCAGTAGGTGCTTGCAAGAGCTGCAAAAAAAAAACTGTAGCTCATTGCACTCTCAGAGAAATAGAACACATTTACCGTATATTCTCATGTCAGTATACAGATGTCAGTAACCATTTCTTGGCAAACTGCCAGTTGCCCGCAGTTCTAGGGTAATTTTAGTTTACTCAAGAGGTAAAGATGCAGTGTTGAAATTTCTAGTAGACTGCTTGAAATTGGAATGATTAAATTTCTTGAGTTAGGCAAGCATGGCCAGATGTACACGTGTCACATGCTCATTAAGTATTGAGTGATTTTGGCTCCTTGAATAAGGAAAAAAATAGTAATATCTTGTTAATTTGGCCTTCAAGGGATCAAGAAAAATTTTCGAATTATTGAATGATACTATATACTGCCAAAAACCTCCTGCATCACAGTAGTTTTATGTGATGAATGCCAGAAATATGGTTGTCTGTACTTGAGAGGTAAAAACTTATTAACATTGATCATTTTCCATGGCTACATCAAGTACTTTGCTTTGTGCACAATGTCAGGAGTGTTGAAGAATTGCTATAATATGATGCCTGCATAGCCCTTTTCACAGTGCAGTACAGTAGCAGTAATGCCTCTTCACAAATGGCACTGCTGTGTTTCAAAAATGCTTGCATGGACCATGGCTCTTGATGGCAGCGGCAGAATGTTGTGAATTTAACAAAAGTGAAACAGTGCTGCTGGGATATATTTGACAGACGGGGGACTTTTTATCCTAGTCACTCTTCTGCTATAGTGTGCATGATTGATGCGTGTGCACGGGCGCCACTGTTCCATGCGACTCAAGTTGGGAGGTCTATTTTGGGAATTGCTGTCTTTCTGGGTTGCATAAATTAACACAACTTGGGGTTTGAAATAGGTGCCTTTTACTGTTACCTGGCAAAGAATGGTCAAACAAAAGCACCACCTCACTTTAATCTGGACAGTATGAAGGAGCACTGAACAGGGTAAATGGGGTACACCTCAGTTTGCAGGTCGAGCCAACGTTTCGACAAGTGAATTTGTCTCCGCCTAGACGAAGACAAGTCCACTTATCGAAACGTTGGGTCGACCTGCGAACTGAGGCGTACTCCACTTACCCTTGTTCAGTGCTCGTTCATACCGTGTAAACCATCTTCTTCCTCTCGTTCTACCTTTAATCTGGACAGTTTGTTTATTATTTTTTGTGCCTCCTGCATTACCACTAATGATGTTCGTGTTCCAGCACCTCTGAATGAAGGCGCTGAAGTGCCAGCAGCGACACTTTCTGAAGCTGTCGGCAGGGAAAGTGCAGCCCTGAGCTCCGAGGAGGCTGCCAATGAAAGTGGGACTGTTGAAGGTGAAATGTTCACTTTGTTTTCTTTTTTTAATGTAAAATAACCTAGAGCAAAAAAACAGGAATGCTAGCCAAACATGGGGACAATGTGAGAGGATGGGACAAATGTTTGTCCTGTCTTACCAATTTTTCCCTGTCTGGTTTTCACTCCTATTTCTCTGCTACCAAGTAATGCTCTCAGCTAGAGGTTAGACCTGTTTAGCTTTAAAAAAAAAAGCAGCAAATTTTATTTTCCTCAGTATATCCTATGCTAGTGAACTGAAGTTGGCATTGCCAGAAATATCTAGAGAATAAATATTTAGGAAGGTATTACACGGAGTTCACGATCAGACTGAAATTATGTTCTTTGAAAGTGATAACTCTGAAAATGTTTACTGGTATTCTTCAAAGACAGTCCCTACTGAACCAAAGTAATGCTAAAACATACAACCTAGTATTTCGATTCGCTTTCAGCTTTTGTCATTCATACTGCACTGGCTGCTGTAGTTAGTAACTTTTGTTGTCATCTTTTGGATCCTGGCATTGCTGCTGCCTCTCTCTGCCTACGATCACCAGAAAGCCATCACCATTAATGTACTGCGTGCAGTGGTCCCATGTTCTGTGCTTTTTCTTCTTGCAGAATAATTTATTCACTTCCAGGGGCATACAGGTCAAAGGGGCTCATATTTTAACTTTTGTTGTCTTTGATAGTATCTTAAGAGTTCATTAGCTGGAAGCGAATGCAGTGCCTCAGATGGAGTGTAAAATGTGGAAGAAAATTAATTTGGACATCATGCAGCCCCTGTGCACTCCCTTATAAGGTACCCAAAACCAACAGGGTGGCACGCTCTCATTTAGGAAAGATCTCAGCAGTCTAACCACCTTCTGCAGCATCCGCTGCCATTCATCTTTTCTTGCATACAGCAAGATTTATGTGTGATAAGCAATAATTACGACCTTTTTTATTTCTCAAACATTCGCCTGTGCCTAGCAAGAAATGTCAGTTGGTCGGCAAAAAACAGCCCGCTTTATAGAGATGGTGCCACATTTTCTGACTTACAATTCCATTTTTATTTGCATACTTCAACTTAAAGTGGCAATAAGCTGAACAGTGTTTACCACAAAATGCTTTCATTTAGTGCACACAAAAATGCTTGCACTATTTATTCTAATACTCTCAGAGCGTCTCACATAGGACTGTATGCCATGTATGACGTCATGTTTATCTTGCTGACAGATGCCAACAATGAGTCACTAGATGATCATGTTTGACATATATGCTGGCAAAAGTTTGCTGTTTGAAAGAGGCAGTTGTTTCAAGCTGATTTTCCAGCGAGTTAGCTTGTGGATTAATATTTGGGCATCGTTTGAGGCATATGTCTGCTTTATGCCATTGTGATGGAATACTTCATTTAAATGTTGCTAGCATATTCGTGGAACAGGAGATATTAAAAGGGAGTCTTCGCAAATCCCAGTTGGCATGCAATATATTTGCCCCCCCCCCCTCCTTCTCAAATCGCTATCATCTGGTGTTGCTTGATCATGAACCCACCCTGGTTTTTTTTGTTGTTTAGTTCACTTTTGTAAGCACTTGTTTGTATTCTTGCTTTTGGCAACTACCTTTTTATTCAATACCTACCTCTCACTTATACTGGAAACTATAAGCAAAATCCAGATGGCAAAACTAGAAACAGTAAACTAGTCACAAGACCAGCACTACATTCAATTCTCGTGTCCAACCCAGCTGGACTGTGCATAGAATCACGCAGCAGCTCACGGGTTATTGGCTGCCCCCTGCTTCGGCATCAGTGCGGCATAGGCATACTTTTGCTCTTTGGCAGTAGAAGCTCGTGGAACCCCTGAGCTCTGCAGAACCCAGTTTGAGAACCCCTGATTAGTGCATAAACAAAAAGAAAGCCTAGGAGTGGTACCTTGCAGCTTGCGCAGTTACTTTGTAAAAGGTATGCAAAACAAGATTACCTGCTTAGAGGTCTGATCAGAACTATATTTTCTGTTTAGTGATATTGCAGATGACTATAGTGTAGCTCCTAGCCTTTGAAACATGTTACTGTGCATCACCCTTTATGCACTGCATTTTGCATTGGAATGTGATGAATTACTGTGGCAAATTTTTCTTAGCGTTCCTTTTTCAGAATTCTGTGTTGTTCCTTTTTGTCATAAGCAATAGGCAACTGTGTGCAGTGTCTGCAGTTCGATAGTGCAGAGATGTATGAAGAAAGCCTATCTGAAATATTGAACATAATATAGGGGTGCCAGCGGAAACACAAAGATGCGTACACAAGAACGAAGAGGTAGCTACAGCACAAAAACACACATCTGACGCATGCGCATCTGCGGTGGTGCTGCAGATGCGCATGTGTCGGATGTGTATTTTTGTGCGGCAATGCTTCTTCAATAAACCACAGTTGATAGTCCAGCATCCGTCTGTAGCTACCTCTTCGTTCTTGTGTACGCACCTTTGTGTTTCCGCTGGCACCCCTGTAATTATGTTCAACATGCACCAACTGGCCCAAGAGCTAATGTTATTGTATCTTATATATTTCCTGTATTTATTTACGTCCACATGGTGGTGGGCTCATCTTGGATTTAATCTTTACTTTGTCCTCTGATGTGGAACTTGACACATGATTCACCTTTTTGTTGCATTTTGTTTATCAGCCAAGGACAACAGTGCAATAGAGATCTTTGCTGCAGCAAGTGTAATGCATTAGCTCCCAAAAGTACTTGTAGTTACACAGAACAGACTCCTACCTCCAAAATTTTTCTAATATCATCTTGCCATGAAAAACACTTTTCAAATGATGCAAAGCTAAATTACAGGCGAAGGCCTGCTCTGCTTCCTGACTCCCTATTAGCATGTGCTTCTCATGAGAGTAGAAGAATACATTAATCCTTTCTGCAATGCAGTAGCAGTGGAAATGCTTCTGAAGTGCCATAACCATTGGCAGAAGCCCAGACTGAGGAGGCATTTGCAGAACAATATCGCAGCTCTTTTGCTATCTGTCACACGTAGAGGAGCTCTGTTTGACCTAAGTGTTCATCAGTGTGATGACATTTATAACTTTTACATTAGGCTGGCAAGGAATAGATGCATGTGTTATGAGTGTCTCTGTGAAAGCTGTAGAAAGTTAGGAGCATAAGCAGCATGTTGCTTCTTGCTGTTTACACTCATACTGTTTTATTGGTGCCTAGGGCATAAGTGATGCTATCGGCCTTAGGAAGCTGTACTCTCACTGAATTTATTATTAATTGCTTCAATTACAGCTGCAGTGCTCAGGGTGCTGAGGATTTTGCTTGAGGTCCGACAGCAGCAGCGGGAGCTGATCCAGCGCGTGCAGCGCATTGAATATAGCCTGCTGCTGCGGTCGGACCGAGAGCCAGGCCCAGGCACTGCGCAGCCAGTCTCCCCACCAGCACCTCCTCCCGCCCTTGCTCTGCCCGCCTACACTACAGAGGAGCTGGAGGCAGCCGACGCTGCCTTGCAGGATGATGGTGTGGCAGCTGCACTGGTAATCTAATGCTTTTTAATAATTCTTAACTGAGAAAAATGAGTACCTAGTCAGGGTTTGCAATATAAAGTAATTCAGATGTTTGTGAAAAAGGTGCATGCCATGCTCTGTGGATAACATGCTCATCATATTCATAATTCTTACTGATTTGCTTGAGTATGTTGTCACTTCTGCATGTTTTATTAATGTAAATATCTTGTGCATGAAAGCTGCATATACAGATTACTGGGTGCTTCAGTGAACATTTTCAAAAATTCTGAATAAGGGGAGGCTAGAAAAAATAGATTCTAGGAACGCATTTCCTGATGCAACAGGCACAATGTACGGCTAAACTTTAGTAATTACATGGTTAACTAAACTCAGTTAATAAATCTTTAATTTAATTGCGATTTGGTGGTTAGTGGCAGTGCGGAGTTCAATTCCATCAATCGTGCCATACTTTTTTTCAATAAACAAGTTTCAAAAGCACTGCAGCATGAGGAAATTACACACTTTTTCACTTGAAAATGGAAATTATTGTAAGAGGCGTGGAAGCTCAGTGAGGATGGCAACGTTTGCTGAGGCTTGTTGCTGTGACCATGGCACTAAATTCGAACTGTGCTTTATTTCTCTTTATTGCTCTAAGAAAGTAACGTCTACACATTTGGCTATTACTGTCCTTTTCTTTCCATGTAAATCTGATGCAAAAGTGCTTGCAGTTTGAACTGAGCACTGCAACATGTCCGCAGTGGGTGTCACATCTGCAGCGACACTCCTGCATGTCTAATGCATAAAGTTTCAGTTTTGCTTCAGGAAGCATTACAATTGCTCGTGCTGTAGGGCTTTTGGCAATTACATTTTCATTTCAGGAATTGATCCTACTACATGGTCTTGTATATGGTCTCAAACCGCTTTTGACACTATACCACCAAACTGTGCAACAACACTGATGTTTGGGCCCGTTGATGTTGATTCATCAACGTATAGTGCTCACAGCACGAAAAAAATGAGGACATGAAGAAACACACAGCAGGACGAACTTCCAACTAAATTTTATATAAAATAAAAACAAGCTTAAGTATGGTGCTGTTATTGCCATGTGGTAGTCAACCGTGTTTGTCCTGAAAGGCCATTTCATTATCATACAGAAACAATGAGGGGGGCTGACACATTGATCTCCCGCTTTTCTGATATGATATACCTCAACAATATCTCTTTCAGTCTGATCTTTCTCGCACCCAAGAAACTTGGTTTTTCGAAAAATTAGCTTACACTTACAGTTTCTGCATTCAGTGGCAAGATTACTCCCTTTACCGTCTTTGACTTAATCATATTGCTCCCTGGCTCTCTCATTAAAACAGTGTCCTGTTTGACCAATGTAAACTCTATTACAAGTGAGTGGAACACTGTAAACTACCTTTGTAGTGCACCGGGTGAACCAGAGTTGGTGCTTGATACTACAATGCGGCTTTTGCTCTTTCATCATCATTGGACAAATTTTTTAGAGCTTACTTGATGCAGAGAAGAGCATGTTTACATTGTATCTTTTTGCAACCTTCTTAAATTATGGGATACTTTGCGAATGCACGGAATGACTTGTGTTGTCAGCCTCTGATCTTGCTTATCTTGCTTTTTACTGATCTTTTTCTTTTTTAGCAGGCTGTCTGCAACTGCTAAGTATCTGGAGGATAGCCGGACATGTGCAAACGCTGTGCTTGTATTTTAACGCTCTGAGATATTTGATGACAACATGATTTTTCCAACGTGTAATTGAGGCAATTCATGGCAACTGCTCATTTTACTACCATCCAATGAGCACTACTATAGGGGAGGAGTGCCTTTTGTGATCTAGGATTATACATCCAACATATGTGCCCTTTCAAAATTGAAATTCTTAGGTCACGGAACTGTATGCTGTCTTCATGTGGGAGCTCATGCACAGCCCATGAGTTCACAGCCCTGTGTTTTGTTTATGTTGTGGTGTCAAGTCCTTGTTTTCGAGCTGTTTTTTATCCCCACTTTTTCCTCTCTTGCCCATATCATGCTTTCTTTCATTACTTGATCTGCTGCCAAAAACAGGAATGTTAAGACTGCTTAAAGAAAAGTGGTTGCTAGGCATGCAGCTTTACTCATGTGCTTGGGGTACATAATATTAGATCATGCTCAGTTTCGGGATAATGGGCCCCGTGGCAGCGGCTCAGTCATTCAACTGCTGAACCCAAAAAGAGTTCAAACCTGGCTGCAGCAACCACTTTTCCATGGAGGTGAAAAGCAAGGTGCACGTGTGCTGTGCGATGTCAGTGCACGTTAAGGATTCCAGATGGTTAAAATTTGCAAACCCCTCTTCTACAGCATGCTCTTAGCCCGAATTCCTTAGGGACTGCAGCCCAAATACATCCAGCACACATATCTGCTAAAAGCCTCAAGTTATAACATGATAAGAGCGACCACTTTTGCTCAGCACCTAAATTTGTCTGCTCCTAGCAAATTAGAAAAAAAATGTCTTTGTTTGCAGTGGTAGAGAGCTGTTGCATCATACAAGAATGATGCATTAAATAGCAGGCACAATTGTATGAGCTGCTGACAATTGGTCACACAGTTATCTCAGTTATTCTATTCAGAAATAAACTAACAGTACTTGTTATTTTATGTCTAATAGCATTTGCGCAACTATGATTTTCTTTCTTTTCAGCGACAGCAGCTGCTCCGCCTGGGGGGAAAAGGGCTAAAGGAGGTGGCGGCCAACGCCATGACGGCCATCATGGGGGTGTCCGTACAACGCCTGTACAGTCTGCACGGCCGGAAAGGAAAACTTTCCTTTATCGGCCTTAGATTGTGCAGCGTGGTCACAGGTATATTTTTTATTAATTACAGTAGCTTTTAATTTTAAAACATGAGCGAAAGCACATGTAACAGGCTTTGCTGCACTTTGTTTCCATCTGTAAAATCTGTTACCACTTTACCCAGCTTACGACTTCTTTTTTATAACAGATGAATATTTTGTTACTGCAATTGTTTGTGGGGCTGGTTGCAGTTTTCCTCAGTGGGCATCTAAAGAATGAACAGCAGATGTATTTTGAAAAAGCCCTCAAACCAGTCAAGTCCATCTTTTCTCGCAGCATTGCAGTCATGTTGCACTGGCCAGCTATTTGTGCTCCCCCTCTAGTCCTTGAAAGGTGGACCATAGTGTCATAGTAGCTATATACAGTTGGTTAGAAGAGCTTTCTTGCGAGAGCTTTTTCTAAAGTTGCATTTGGTTGCCTATAGTCCTTGAATTATGAGGCCCATTCCGTGTAACATTTACTTGTGCGTCCTCTTCTGTTTTTTTCAATAAAACTTGTTGCTGGGCTGGTTCCTCGTCCTTTTGCGCTACCTTTTATTCTTCTGTTCTTCTTTCAGTGAAATAAGCTTGATTTCTGTGAGCCAACAAAGTGTTCCTGTTGGCCTAAAATGTCCATTTATCTTGTGCAGATATCATCTGCCAAAAGACAGGCGTGGATGTTGCTGAAGCGCACGGCTTCATTAAGAAGTGGTTGCCAGGGTCAGTGGACCGTGGTGGCGGTAGAAAGCGGCGCTTTGCCGAAACACTAAATACAAGTTCTGCCGCCAGCCTGGCAACCACACCGAACCCCTGTGCTTCGGCGACATCCAGTACGGCACCCCCACTGCCTCACCCGGCCCACACCTCCAGTGCTGCCCTGCAGGGCCCTGCTGGCACCTGAGGCTGCTCATGAGTTGCCTCTACCCGGTGTGCCAGCGCTCTTCTTGGTGTTCTACCGCTGCTCCTCCCATCCGTGACCACCGAAACGACTCATATGGCCCTGCTCCCCTAGCTCGTTCCCACTACAGGGCGCCACCTCCTCCGCAACAACCCCAGCGGCTGGACTTTGCTGATCACTGCGATCCTGTTACCGAGGGCTATTATTTGGACCGTGCTCGTGAACCACCCGTCTGTTACCGCTGTGGTATGCTTGGCCACATATCCAGATTCTGCCGTCGCCGGTACCCGCCACCACGCTACCAGTGCCAATGGACAAATCGCCGTTCTACTGTGAGCCCAGAAGTCCATGACCCGACCTATCCCCCTCCTTCGGGCTCCTACCGCTACGTACCACCATGCAACGACTCGTCAGTTTCTGATCGCAGCCTGACTCCTCCTGCCCGCCGCTCCCGACAATCGCTTTCTCCCCGCCGTTCTTCTCCGCCACCGGGAAACTAGCGTGTGCGGCCGATGGAGGTGCGGTCGCCAGGTCATCGATATTGCCAATTCCTCTACCGGTCGTTATGCTGAAGAACCGCTTGGAAGTGTCAGTGGATGGTGTTTGTGTTATGGCCTTAGTGGATACTGGTGCTACAGTTTCCGTGATGAGCTTAGATTTTAAGAACCGTCTCGGCCGCAAAATTATGTTTGGCTGGGATAGAACTGTCATATTTCGAGGTGTAGGGGGAGAATCGTTGGTTCCGCTTGGTATTTGTTATGTAAATGTAGCGATGGCTGGACACGAGTTTAGAACTGAATTTACGGTGCTCCCTCGCTTTACGCACGACGTTATTCTAGGAGTTGACTTTTTACAGCAGTGTGGCGCAACTCTCGACTTCAACAGTGGCGAGATATCAATAAGCCCCAGCCTTCGATCGGCTCTCATAGAAGAATCGCCGCGGGCGGTCCAAGTGTTTTCTGTCTTCGAAGATACCGTCGTTCCGGCGATGTCCGCCATCTTCGTCCCAGTTGTGTCTTCGGGTGCGGTTCCCAATGCCTTCGACGCTTTGGTGGAACCCACTTCCCTTTCCGGTGCCAAAAAGAGTGTGTTGGTGCCCCGCAGCGTTGTTCGAGTGAACGAGGGCCGTACCACGCTTTGGACTGTCAACCATACCAATGAACCCGCCGTATTGCCGCGTGATTTCAAACTCGCCGACTTTGAAGAATGCCTTTCTATGCACATCGCCGCGTTCAATGAAGGCGTTGCTCGTTCAACTAGACGTCCCGATCATGCTGATTCCCAGTTTAAGTCTATGATAAATGAATCGCTACCCACCAACGACCAGCGAATATTGATGGAGGTTCTTATGAAACATGCGGACGTGTTAGACTTTGCTCGAGATCAGCCACCACCGATTCCGCCTTCCCGCACCCATCACATGATCGACACTGGATCTGCACACCCGATTAGACAGACACCATACCGTGTTTCACCTTCAGAACGTAAGATAATTGACGAACAGGTCCGTGATATGATGCAAAGAGGAAGTAGTTCATGTAGTTCACAGGTAGTTCATGTCGCAAGAATGAAGCGCTGCCACTCTCGCTCGGGACTCTGACAGCCCAGGGGCTTCGTCTGCCAAGGGGGAAATGTCAGGGATGCGCACAGAAGAGGAGAAGGAAGTGCAAAAAGAGGCTCTCCGGGATAGAGAAAGAAGAAGAAGAAGCTCACCATCTGTTACTTAGCACATCAGGCTAAGGTGCAGAATCGCTCTTTAAATAAACCCTAACAATATGTTATTTTTAAATAAATGATAACACTTTGATTTTTGTTGCGCCTCATTTTATGCATGTGTATATAAAGGGTGCAGTTTGGCAGTAGTAAAGCATGTGGCTTGTATAATGCAAATATTAGCTGGAATGCACTGAAAATGCATGGCCTGAATTCTGGGCCAGCTTTAACAGATAGGCTAAACAATTGTCTAATTGTGGCATGTCCACTTTTGGTAGACTGGCTGAATGCAGGTTCAATCATGGCATGAATGTCGGGCCAATGTTATCACATCGGCATAACACTGGTCTAATCATGGGTGAACGGCGGGCCAACATGAATATATGGGCAGTACAGTGGTTCAATCATGGGTGAACGGCGGGCCAACATGAATATATGGGCAGTACAGTGGTTCAATCATGGCATAATGTCGGACAAATGTAGGCTGGAGAGCGGTCCAATCGTGGCATGAACGTCGGCCCAAGGTTGGAAAAAGTCTCTTTTGGCCTAAATGCCAATGACGGTCCGACTTTCGTGCCGTTTTTTACCAATGTAACGCCAGCGCTGGTCCATTGTTGGTGTGATGCTTGGGTACTACCGGCATTCGTTCCCGGTAAAAATAGAGCTCTGAATAAAATTCCGCCATTACCGAAAACCAAAACTAACGTAATCAGAAAGAGAACTTTAACAAACTACGACATGCCAAGCATTGTGAAACGCGCATCAAACGATATAATAAAAAAATATGTTTATCAGTCCGTCAGCCATATCCATCCACTGAGGTTGCTAAGGCCGACAATGGAGAACACCTCTGAGAAAAGTTACACTTTCCATAAAGTGGTCCCTGGAAGATCGTAAATTTTCTTCTGCCTGCCTAAATGCCATCTGCGTTTTCCAAATGCTGTGGAGGCCCAGCACCATATTGATGTCACACGGAATCTTGTCACTACTGGCAGAAACCGGATACCATAAGGAGTAATTTGTAGTTGTTTATATAGGTTCCTTGTAATATATCCAAGTCAAAAAAGAATCTAACAGTTTATAAAAAATTCGATCAATGGTCTGGGCTTTTACATATTGTGCAGTTGATGGTCGAAGGTAGCAATCATTATTCTACGTTTTTACTTAAGGGCATCAGAGTGAAGCTATGAATAAAATGATTTGAACGTCGTCTTAACCAGCATCTTCCTAACTCTATTTACACTTTGTAAAGCGCCTCCGCAATATATCGATCGGTATAAAGATACTGGTATAAAGAGGTTGAGAGAGTCCTTATATAATTTTTCTTGGGTGCAGTACTAAGATACTTCAACAAAAAAGTGCACGCAAAATTTGCGAGGAAAAAACAACTTTTCTTAAACACCCAGTGAAAGCGCATTTTGTGGCCAGACAACTAGACATAGCTGATCACGATATCACATTACCTAAGCGTATCTGCAGCATTGTGAGAAACACAGTGTCTCTTATCTCGTGCAAAAAAGAAATCGTGACTCAGCTTGACTCAGAATCAAGTTTGGAAGAGCAAGACCGCTTTATGGGAATGAACAAATTAGTTCAGCTAGTTCGCTCCGCGTTTCACCCTACGTAAACACAACCAACACCTGTGCTGTTTCTGCACTTTTGAGCGTTAGATGCGTAAACATTGCAGCAAGTACTAAATATTTGTACTTAAAAACACGTTGTACCCACATGCATGTGCAAACATCGAGAGGTCACGCCCTTTCAACCGATCCACTTTTTGCTTAGTGTTTTTCGCTCAGTCGTCCTACAACTCTCTCCTGCTGTGATAATAATTCAGTGGTACACACATTTACATCCCGAGAACTATCGTCCATTCCCTATTAGTAAAAATTGCCAATGTGTTATTCCATTAACTCTACCAAAATCCAATCCTCTTCTCCTTATCGATTTCGCACCCTACCTTTTTGCACTAGTCGTCCGCAACTAGAATAACTTTAACGCTTTCCCGATATGCGTAAAAAACGGCAGTATCCTCCGTGTCGGCTAGTACTTTTACCTGCCTAGACTAGAGAGTGAAACCGAATGCACAATAATTATGCATCAATTGCCACTTAAACCGATCAAGATTAATAGCAAAACACCAGAAGTGAGATCCAGACTGCTCCACAAAAATCTTACTGCATTTGTGGCTTTCCAAATATTATAACGAAAAAAAAAAAAAGACCGGCGATACTACCGCAACTATCTAAAACTTCGCTCAACACCGCAGCCTTCTGACGCTGTAAATAGTGATGACGCTGTATTTTTCATAAGCAGCGAACAGCAGACAGCTTTCGAGAGGCTATGACGACATCTCCGAACACCTCGAATACACGCAAGCTTCGACGACGATGTCGACACCGAGTTCCTAGAGATGGAAACAACGTCGGCCTTGGCGCCGTCCTCGTTGAGCGGCGAGACGGCGTCGTAGCGTTTACGCCTATGAAAACCGCGTCATTTTGCGTGCTGATTCGAATTACTTTACAACAGAAAAATAATGTTTGGTGGTAGTTCTGTGTCACCGCAATGTTTCGCCGCCACTTTTTTAGAAGACCATTTCCTATGGCCACCGATCACCCCTCCTTGTGCTGGCTACAGAATCCAAAGCGCACGTGCTGTCGCTTACCTTTTTGAGCACGTTGCTCCAAGAGTTTGAATTTGCCTTTACCAGCAAATGTGGATGCAAGTATGGAAGCGCTAACAACCTTTCGCGTGCTCTTGTTGAGGCTATAGGCAAGACGCCACGCAAGACGATAGCTTCTTCGGAGCAGTTAGTATATCCGACCTAATGTCCAGAAAGCATGCCGACACTGAACTGTTACTGCTCACTGACCATCTTGAAGGAGGCCTGCTTTCTTCTTCTGCCTCCATAGCAGTGGGCTTTAGATAGAGTCCTGTTTCGGGTGCAAGAACCCACCATCTGGTCTAAAAGTCCTCCTTCCATATCACAATGAAGCGGCGTCCGGCCATATTGTGTTTACAGGAGCGTACGAGAGAACTATTTATGGCCACAGCGTGCGTTCAACGTAAAGCACTATGTAAGAACTCCCCACGCGAAAGAAACCAGCGAACCTTCCAGCATGTTTTACTTCATCAAGCCACTACAAATATTATGCGATAAAGTAGGTATAGGCCAACTAGGACCATTTTCTCTGTCGCGGACCGGTCACAAATGGATCATTGTTGCCAACTACTATTTCACTGGGGCCACGTTGCCAAAGGCTCTTGCGAAAGCTACTAACATCCAAGTGGCTCAGCCTTTTAAGAAAACGTTATTCTTCAACATGGCGCGCCGTCGGTCACCACTGCTTACAGGAAGCCGTTCACTGCTCAGATACTAAGGAACATATTGACACTTAGCCATGTCGAACATCGAAGAACCACAGCATACCACCCGCAAAATGGCTTAGCAGAACGGCTATATGAAACATTAGAGGTCATGATTTCAATGTACGTCGATGTTGAGCATAAAAATGGGACGACCGCCTGCATGGCATCATCTTCCCTTGCAACACGGCGACGCTAGAAACAACCCAAATTACCCCCTTTCGGCCTCTTGTATAGTAAGAAGGTTTGCGTGATGTTAGTCACCATGCATGCTATTATGCCTTGATAAGATCACATCACACGAGCCAGTTCATGGAATAATTGAAGGAAGTAAGCGAGCTAGCGCACTTGCACATCATAGAGCAATAAGCTGGCGATGTAAGATATTACAACCTTCGGCCTAGCGCTGTGCACTACATATAGGGCCACCAGGTCTGGATATGGACCTTGCGCGCCGCAAGGAGCTGTGTGACAAGCTGCTCAGTATTTCGGGCCAAATTCCTCCCTCACACCGACAATGTTACTTACGAATTAGTTCCTCTCGGAACAGTGACAGCAAGTCATTAGTGTCAGTGGCTGCGTAGCTCGGCTGAAGCCAAAATTTTCTTTGTAACTCAGCGTCATTGATGCGTTTCACTTGCATATCTCAGCCTCCAACCTAACACTGATTGTGCCGTACTTCGTTGCATAGTCACCTTGTAGTTATTTTCTCTGTCTTTTTTCTGCTTTATTACAAGTCTTTTCGCATCAACACATTGCCTATATTTCGTCGAGAGGAATAACGCCATGTATCAGCACCACAGTGCCTTCGATCTTGGTCGTAACGATAGAGCTGCTGTTCACGCATGAGGAGCTCTTGAGGTAGGACGTGTTCGAGCATTTAAAAAACCTTTTCTTGAGTCCGCCTGCTCCGCTGGTACGCCTACGCGACTCTCGTCTACCCGAACGTCTGCCGCTCTGCTTCGTGAGAATATTACATGTGTATGCTTGCGCCGTCGACAACGCCACAGTAATGTTGACAGTGAACAAAATCAGAGCAGCACTCCAGTCGGTTTCAGCATGCATGGTTGCCAGCTTTTCCTGTGGTGTGTGCGCTTCTCGCCACAAGCGGCGCTCGTATAAGCGAGAATTGCATTTCCCTTAAATGTAATTGTAAACTGGTCGACTTCGAGTGAAAGGCGGAGTGTCGGTCAAAGTTCCGACTGAGTATCTGAAATGCCCCGACAAAGGAGCAATGTTGGAATCAAGTTGAAAGAGAAGTGCTACAGCGGAGTCGACGCCTGCATAATCTGTTACGACGAAAGCCTTTTAGGGCCAGAAGGGGCCATACGTCTGCGGCTGCATGCGTCCGCGATAAGTGCCACACTTCGAGCGATTACGCGGTATATCGCGAGTTATCACGGGGTTCTCTTTACCTTTGTAGCTGTCAGTGAAAAACGTAACTAGTAGTAGATAGTGACTGATAATTATAGTAGTAGTTAGAGGTGACAATGATAATAGTGATGATGATAGGAGTTGTAATGATGACGCTGTAATGATAGTCCCTTATGATGAGAGTGACAGTTGATGTTTATAGAGATAGTGACGTCAGCACTCATGACCAACTTGGGCACCATCACCTTGTGATATCATGAGCCATGACAGGACGTTCCGTCTTGACTGAATGCGGCGCCATCATGACGACACATTCGATTATGTCTAATATAAGCTGAACTGAGGTTATCATAACGTTATGTTCGTGATGACATCACATCTAGTGATGAATTATGATTTCTCCGCGCGATTCACATAAATACGAGGCTGACGCTGCAGATATAGGCGTCCATGCTGCGCCTTGACTACCTTCTGCTGACAGCCTTCTGTCGACAACGGTGACGCATTAAAGGCTTGCGCCATTTTTTTTAAGGCGCATTCTTTAGTGCGTCATTGTTGTCGACAGAAGGCAGTCAGAAGAAGGTTATCAGCAGACATATAACACTTTAGAAGTGAGAGTTAAAAAAATAATAAACATTGTCCACCGGGAATCGAACCTCCATCCCTTTGATCCCAAGCGCTATATCAACTACGCCACTCGCCCGGATCACGAAACTCTCTTCGTAATTACCCATGTATACTGTGAAGATTATAGCGAGATTTCGCAAGTGGCAACTGCGCATTTCGTTTCCTATAAATCAATCAAAGAACGCCGGTTAACTTTGGTGCGTTCAATGAAATGCTAGTTGTGTTCGACAACACTCCACTATTGTTGTGACTGAACGAAGAAGGAAAAGAAAATGCAGGAGCCTTGTACTGAATCTGTAACTGAGCCACCTCCGCTGTCTCCTACGGGCAGAAGAGAAAATAGAGTAGAAAGAAGAATAACAAAGACTCGCTTGGCAATAGTCGTCGTGCCCCACCGAAATGGTAGCTGGTACAAGAGATAAATATACACTGTGAACCAAAATACACCCTTAAGGGTGGATATCGATGTCTATAACTAACACCCTTACACCCTCCAGAAAGGGTAATTTTAGGTTGAAATGTACCCTTATAAAGGGTAATGTTTCATAATTTTTCCCTTTTGCAGCAGAAACTGGGGAAGGTGTTTTATGCCAGTTACACCCTTTTACAATGGGTGTAAACAACATTTTTTACCTTCACACCCTTTTTTTAATTTTGCACTTTTATACCGTCCTTTTCGTTTTAGAAATTTCTTTACTACGTACTGCGTGGCTAAGCAATGCTCAGTGAAATGATCAACGCTTTGCACTTCCCAAAATATCCAGTATGTGCTGCAGACAATACAGCTGCTTTCTGTTGGTTTCAGAATGTTTAAAACATGTCAAACATTCAACGAGAATGAACACACATGAAACTGTACTCTTGGAAAACCATTTATTGAAACCATTCAGGGGACATGACAGACAGATACATGCTATCAAAAATATGACTTTGGCTTCAAGGCTAGAAGAGCAGGTTCTCAATGGCAAGAACAATGTGCTTTACCATGGCCTGGTCTTTAGGCAAAAGCAATTTGATGTGCTGATATGAAGCGCTGGATGATGTGCATCACGCCTTTATTACATAAACACCTAAAAATACCTGATCAAGTATACAAAAAGCCAGTGTGCTGCCATTCATGCTATAATGCCTTCTATGATGTCTGGAACTCTGAGTACAAAATTAAAAAAAAATCTCTTGTGCCTCTGCGAGGTTGATGCTGGTGAATCCGATGCATGGTGTATATAGCTTCTCTTTGTCCTGAATAAGAAACAAAAAGGAAGAACAGAAGTTAAAATGTTCGCTATTTCTACAAATGACAGCATTGTTACCATCTACTGGTTACAAATTTGTATCAGCAAAAGCTGTTACTGCAGTTTGATAAAATATTTCACACTTTAGAACCTGCAAGGCACAACAAAGCAGCCCATCTTCAAAATTTATGTAAAAAAACTGTCTAAGTCTAAGGTTTTTCTTTTTTTAATTCCAGTCTATAAGCCCTTTTAATCAATTTTGACTGGCTATCATATTCAGTGCAGTGTTTCGAACAGCCAGATGAGACACAAATGTGTGGAACATTGTGGCACTGCTTCAAGTACCTTGGTTTTTGTCCCTCTTCAGGCATCTATATGTAGAAGGCATTTTTTTATTGAGTGCAAAAATCCTACTGAATAAAATATGTTGTACCAATAGCCAGATCTAGTATGGGTCCTGGTCACATATATAATTGAAGAGTTCTACTTATGCGCATTACCATTGGAACTTAGTCCTGAAGAGGAATGTACCATCAAAACTGATGCTTCATTCTCATGCACAGAGGAATGTGATTACTATCTTCAAATGTTTTTGCATAGCTGTGCTCGAATAATATGTGCAAAAATACAAAATAACATGCGTCCAAATCTAAAATGCATCTTTCAGGCTCCACATAATTACAAATATTACAAATGAAATGAGACTACGATTTCTTTCAACAGTATATGAGGGTCTAAATACCAAAAAAATATTCCAGTTAGCACACACTGTGTACAGCATAATGCTAGCTTAACTCACCAAAGGCACAGAAGTTGCTCCCTCTGCTCTCGGTTGATCCAGATGTTTGGACAGCAAGCAAAAGATGCATGCAGCTTGGATGTTTGTACATAAAGACACAAAAATATGCCAAATTTAAGGTTTTGGTCCAGGCTTGGTTTAGAAAGAACAAGGCACTATGAAAGCTGACAATAAGATCTTCTGAGCATCCTACTGCTCACTGTCCACCAAAAACCAGAGCTGCGTCAGTGGAAATACTGAGAGCAGGAATAAAATTATCTGAAGGTGATATGATTTGGAAGCTTACAAACTGTGACTAAAATGTATGCATTGCCCTAGTAGATGGCCACACATTCATGTCACGATATCAGAGGAGCCATTCCACCCCTAGGGAGTTTCCCTCTAATGGTGCTTCAGCCACAGCGCTAGAATAAAAGATTACAGTAATGCATTTAAGCCTGATCATGTGATGAAATTCAGAAGCATTCAAGTTCCGTGCCTCGTTCCATTATGAGTCCTGTATTTTGTTGCCTAGAACCATTACTTAGTTGCCCTTTCTATCGTTGAAATTATGGGAATCAAGAAACCAAAATCCGGGAGTGGACCATTGAATCTGGTAATCACAACTGAGTCAGCTATACTGAAATTAAGCTAGACATAAAATATGGATAAATTTGGATGAGGTCAAATTTCAGGAATCCAGAGGTTGGCCAAGTTTTCGACAAGGCCTACCTAAATTTTAGAGTCATCGCAGAATTGGTCACACTCAAATAACATTAGGCACCAATTTTCGACAAAATTGATAGAATTTAAATTTCAGATGGGACCTGAGTTTGTTTGGAGGTATGCACAGAATTCGGCATACTCAAATTAGGTCAGACATTGATTTTCATCAAATTTTGGAGGTCCAGGGGGCCGAATTGTGGAGGTTCCCAGTCACCATGTGGTCATCTAAATTGGTCATACTCAAATTACATTAGACAGCACCATCAGCCAGCATATACCAACTGAAGGGCAAAGGCATATCTCCATATTTTTCCAATTAGCCCTTTCCTGTACCAGCTGCATTCATTTTACCCCCGCAAAGTACACCTCATCCACCCACCTTTCTGCCATCCCCTGCTATGCTTTCCAGTAGTTGAAATCGTTTGTTACCCTAAGCAACAATCAGTTATCCTATTTCCACAATACATGCCCGGCACATGCCCATTTCTTCTTGATTTTTACTCGAATGTCATTAACTTTAGCTATTTTTCTGACTCTTCGGTAAGCTGCGAGTCAAATCTGCTAGTACTTGCCAAATACACTCCATTACAGTCTTATTCTCCTAGCTAATTCCCTTTCATGGTCCGGATCTGCAGTTATTACCTGTCCTAAGTAGACATATTCGCCTACCATTTCCAGTGCTTCATTGCCCATTGTAAACTGCTGTTCCTTCTCGAGGCTGCTAAACATTACTTTAGTCTACTACATATTGATTTTCAGGCCTACTTTTCTTTCTGCTTTCCCTGCCTAGGTCACCAAACATCTTTTGTAGTTCATCCCCTGAATTACTTAACAATGCAACGTCATCAGCAAATTGTAGATCACTTCGGTGGTTCCCATCAACTGTTATCCCTAAATGCTCCCATTACAAGTCTGAATACTTCCTCGAAGCAAGCTGTGAATAGTACTAACGAAGTCGTGTCTCCTCCCTAACACCTCTTTTGTATTGCAATTTTGCTACCTCTTTCATGCAGAATAATGGTTGCTATACAGCCACTACAGATATATTTCAGTACTTTCACATACAGTTTGTCTACACCAAGATTCTGCAGTAAGCAATGCCTGCACGGTTGCAGAGGTTTCTATTGGGTCAAATGCTTATTCTCTATCAAAGAATGCTATGTGTAAGGTCTGGTTGTATACCGAGCATTTTTCTATCAGCTATTCTGTTCTAATACCAGTGCTGCGACAGGGGACAAAGATGCGAAGGAAGGAGAAGCGCTACTAACAACTGCAGTTTATGCGAAAAATACACAATATACTCACGAAAGACAACCATAAGTGCAAGCGCTTGCTCCTTACCCCGTAAAAAAAAAAGAAAAAAAAAAGAAGAGACATTAGTTATATATCCGAATACGAAATTTAATTCATGTGTATTTACTGAACAGATGCTTATGCACGTGTTGCTGTTCTTGTCAATAGGCTTCATACAATGTCAATTCATCTTGATGTCTGAATATAACTTTTGCCCGGTTAAAAAGAGGAGCACATGCTTTTTTTGACACATTAGACACACTTGGCTTGTTCAGGTGAGTCTCAGTAATGTAGTGCTAAATTTGGTGAAGGAGGACCATTCAAAGACATTTTGCATTTTAATAAATTTCTCGGTCTGGCCTATATTATAGTTCTTGACGCATTTAAAAGGTATGTCAAAGACCACGTCCTCTTCACATGGCACAAAATGCCACTCATATTCCACTTGGCCGACTTTTTTTGGTTCTTTTTTGCTTCCATTCTCTGGCTCTTCTGTTAAAAAAAGCACGAAATTTTCCTAGCTTATTAGGAGCCGAAAATAATACCTCAACTGCATATCTAGTGCCAACTTGTTTAAGCCTATGGGATAAATGATGGATGTATGGTATCACTGCATACCTCTTTTTATCTCTACTGGAAGGCCCCTGTGGATCATGTTTACCAAACGACAATCTTTTTCGGGATTTTATTGCAAGCAAGTTTTATCGTGTCATCTGGGAAGCCGGCTAACGTTAGCCTTTGGACCTGCTGCTTGAAACTTCTGTTTGTATCGTGGATGCATGATTTAGTAATCGCTGATAAGCATGGCACTGCTATGCCGCACTTAACTATCTACGAATGCTCTCAATGATAACTAAGTAAAGGCTTTTCAGACATATGTAGAAAGAACCAACAAATTTGATCTTCCTTCTTTTCCAACAGCCAAGATTGGAGCTGATTTCATTTCGTATTTTGGAAGTAAACATCAAAATTTGGAAAAAAGTCAAAATACCAGAAATTAGCCCCAATTCCTGAATGTTTGAATGGAAGGGAACGAAGATCATGTTTGTTGTTCCTTCCTACAGTGGTCAGAAAAGCCTTTACTTATTTATTATTCAGGACATTTGAAGATAGTCAAGTGCGGCATAGCAATGGCATGCTTAGGATCAGCTATTAATAAATCATGCGTCCATGCTAGACACAAGTTTCAAGCAGCAGGTCCATAGGCTCAGATTAGCCGGCTTTCCGAATCACTTGAAATGCTTGCAATAAAATCCTGAAAAAGATAGTCGTTTGGTAAACATGATCCACAGGGGCCTTCCAGCAAAAAGAAAAAGAAGTATGCAGTGATATCATACATCCATCAGTTATCCCATAGGCGTAAACAAGTTGGCATTATATTGCTCTTTTCAGCACCTAATAAGCTAGCAAGAATTTCTGCTGTTGTTGACTGAAAAGCCAGAGAATGAAAACAAAAATGAAGCAAAAGGAAAAATGCCTGCCAAGTGGAACATGAGTCGCAGTTTGTGCCATATGAAGAGGGAGTGGTCAATGACATACCTTTTAGGTTTGGCATAAACTATATAGACCAAACCGGGAAATTCATGAACACGCACTTACGCCAACATAAAACGCCTTTGAATAGTGCTCCTTCGTCAAATTTAGCCCTACATTACTGAAACTCACCTGAACAAACCAAGTGTGCCTAATGTGTCAAATAAAAAAGCATGCACTCCTCTTTTTTTAAAGAGGAGTGCATTCTTATTATTCAGACGTCAAGATCAACTGACATGGGAATTGCATGATGCCTATTAGGTGTACAAGAACGGCAAAACGTACATAACCATCCCTTAAGTAAATATACACGACTAAAAGTTCTTATCTGGATTCCTAATATTTTTTCGGGGGGGGGGGGGGGGAGGGGAGAGTAGCACATGCACTTCTGGTTGTCTTGTCAGTATAATAGCTGTGTATTTTTCAAATAATATTCACTTAGTAGCGTTTGTCGTTCCTGCTCTCTGTCCCCTATCGCAGCACTGGTAAAGTTTTCGAAGATGTACCAACTAACTGAAATGTATGTTTTGCTATGGTATGGATATGATCGATAGTAGAGTGTAGTACCCTTTCCGAAAACCTGCTTGATCTTTTGCTTGACAAATGTCTAAGGTTGTCCTAATTTTGTTAGCCATTGCCTTAGTAAAACCTTATATTTAACAGATAGTAGCTGATTGGTCTATAATTTTCAAGTCCTTGACTTCCCCTTTTTATGAATTAACATAGTGTTAACAATCTTCCATGATTCCAGTTCTGCTGATGACTCCAGGCCTTACACTTGAAGGATGGCTAGCTTTCCTAGCATGGTATCCCTCCAGTCTACAACAAATCTGTGGTTACCTGATCCTTCCCAGCTCCTTTCCCCCTTTTCATAGTTTCTAAAGCTTTCTCAATCTCGTTCTTCGTCACTGGTGGAACGTCCGATTGATTTTTACAACAGCCAATCTTGCTGTTCTGACTACTTCGGATGATACATAGATTCACCGTTTTAAGGCTGCCCGTTCTTTAAGACACGCTCAATTTTCTTTATGTAATACTTGCTTACATCAGACACTTTGTACGTGTTGATTACCTTTGATAGCTCTGCCAGTTTTATTGTCGATTGGTTTGGAAGCTTTTATACTTTGGCATTTCTTAGTCAAATATTTAGTCTCATTAGACAGCTTACCGGTATCTTCTCTATCCTACCACCTACTTCTACCGTGCACCCAGTAGTGATATCACTGAAGGTATCACTCATCATTTATACACAAAAGTTGTCATTCTCGGTTAAAGCTGAATATCAAAATCGACTTTGGTCGCAACTGATGAAGTGAAATTTGGGGGCCCAGGGGGCCAAATTCTGGATGTTCCCCATCCCCAATCGGATATGCTCGAATAGGTTAGACATATCCAATATCAGCTCTGTTATCATAAAACCAATGCCTAAAACAACTATGGGCAAGCAATATAAGCTTTTATTCACACTCATCATTCTCATAAAGCACCTCTCACTCCCACTTGCTGCCTATGAGCCCAGTCTTGCTCGGTCCACTATTGCTACTTCTATGAACAATGTAAAGTGCATGACTCAATCTTGCAATTTATTCGATATTGCAACTACTCACATTTCTTGTGTCTTGGGACAATACCAATGCATCAGCCTGGAGAACCACTTTCATGTCCCTGTTGCACTGCCATAAGCCCATCGTTCTCAATAAGGTTGAGTCATGCAGGAACTGCAAAGAGACCAGTATAAAAAAAGGCAAAACAAAGGAGAGATGTTAACTTGCAACAGTTACTGCATGCAGCAGCAGACTTGCATGATTACAATATCCACTCAGGAAGTGCTCCAAATCACAGCCATATGTTAGAAACTAGGACCGCAGTAGGCATCTGCTCCTATATTTCTCTGAATAATATCAAATTGTTAAGTAAACCGTTGCCAAGGAAGCACTTCATTAGTAAAGCATGATAGTGCAGTGGCAATGAAACCTCACTGCATCAGTGCACGGCGTGATCTAGACTGCCATTTCTCCCGAATTGCTTTGCATTGATTTTATACACTTACAAGTCGTAATGATGTTCCAGGCAAGAAGTGGCCTTGTAGTCAGAGTTTATGAATGGTATAATGATTTTCAGTTCAGCCACTTCACACTGATGTCAAACATTTTTTTTCTTTATGGTTTAGGGCATTTAATACCCCAAAGCGACTCAGGCTATGAGACACACAATAGTGGAGGGCTCTCAAAATTCTAACCACTTATAGTTTTCACACACTGACATTGCAAACACACAGACACCTTGCTCTTTTGCATTCGCTGCTAAGTGGCTGCCACACATTTTGAGCAATCCAAATTTTTTCAGCATGCCTTCATGTTCTTCACTGAATGGCAGTCTTAACACTGCTGTGGATGCTGCAATTGCCAAATATCACAAGAAAAATGGCAACTAAGATTAATAAAATACATTCTTCAGGAAACCCAGTATGTGTGTGCATGAGAGGAAGGTGTATTACCAAGCCACACGATACATATATTGGTCCTTGCATACCTTGCAGTTGTGGTGAAGGTATCTAGAGGGGAATATTGTTCAGAAACTACTAAGTCTACCAAGTTTCCCTGTAAATAATGTTAATATGTCAATATGCAATTTTTTTATGCGTTAAAGGATAACCTGCGCTACATACGATCTTCTATTCATCTATTCTATTCATGAACTGTTTTTTTCAAAACTGTTCCCCCCTCTACAGTATGAGCTGCATTGCTTTTTGAAACGTTTGTTGGTGCTTCTCACTTTGTCTTGCATTTGTCTCTTTTCTTTTGGCATTTCATTCCTTGCATGTGCGGCGTAACATAATTCATTCTGTTCAAATATCTCCTTTCTGCCTTATTTATTCCTTTCTTAATGTCACCCTCCAGACTCCTCAGCAATGGCTTCCTAGAACCTCCATCTTTTTCTTCCCTGCCTTCTGCATGCGATCTGTTTCTCACAGTACCTACTGCTATTCGCAGCTAAGTTGGCCCATGGCAATTCACCTACAAAATCATCAATTTTCTCCTACAAACACATGCAAACATCCAACCTGCTTCTTGCGCCTATTCATTGTGTACAATGCACTGCCCTTTAAGTGCTGCAGCAACATTTGTTTATTCTCTTCAGGTTAAGGGATCATCTATCTATCTTGTACAATGCACTGCTCTTTAACTGCTGCTGCAAAATTTTTATTTTCTTCAGGTTATGGGATCACAAGTTCCATGCTAATATAAGGCCATATCCAAGGCAGCACCTTTTTGTTTCTTCCCTACTCGCCTTAGTCCTTGGGAAGCAAAAACAAACTACACCACTGCCCAGACATTGACAAGTTCACTTGTCAAAACAGCCACTGGCAGACTGCGGCTGCACCTCAATCCTTCTTCAGTCTCCTTTGACTTTATGTAACTTATTGCCTTCATTTCGTTCTATCTATTTTAATGATATAATACTGATATTCAGGCCATATTAGTATGCAGACGCTTGGTGCCATACAAATTAGCTCGCTAGGAATGTTATAGCAGCTTCATACAGCAATTGAGTCCAGCTGTGGCTTCATCTATAGTTGCAGTAAAGGTTTTTTTTTCTTCCAACTCTCACCTCTGATAAATTAGGACTTTATATTTGCCTCAGCATTTGGCCTTTTTGAATGAATTATGTAAACGATTGAGCCTGAATTAATTTGGTCATATTGAGGCCCTTGCATATCTCACAATATATTTGGTTTCAAATACAGGCCTCAAAGTAAGCATATAGTGTGTTAGCGTTTTGTTTTAGCACGATTTCAATACCAATCAGCTTTTGCAACAGCCGTAGCCATTCATTAGTAAATGGTTACTATGAGAGTGCTAATAAATTCCCAATTTAATGACACATGAATAAAGAAGCCATGAGAAGCTCTATTTCTGTCTGCTGACATTTACATCAATGATAACCTCTCCTCATATTTTGCCTTTCATTCACGTAATGCAGGGTCTTAAGGAACACTGATGCTTAATATAATATTCAAAGTGGTCTGAAACAAGTCTCGGCTGAAATCCAACTACAAAGAATGAATAAGGTATTTAGTACACAGTTATACATATTGCTATGAAATAACAAAGCGCCAATGACGAACGAATACAAGTTCCACTACAAGTTGTCCATGCAGAATTAGAGGAAGAAGATTGCTACACTGCATGAATGAGCATTGGAAAAGAGTAGAGGGGTGAAGCCTCAGTTCACAGGTTGAGCAAACATTTCAACAAGTGGACTTGCCTTCGTCTGGGCAGAGCGGGCATCACTGGCAAGGGTTTAAATATGCTTTTGATTTTGTTCTCATCTGCCAGCCAGCACTGCGATATCATAATGTTGACAACTATTAAGTAGCCCAGCAAAACACCCTGCATAGATATCTAGTCCATCGCCTTAACCGCTCGGCCACCGACTGCACACACACAAAAAAAAATTCTCAAAAGCCTTCTCCAGATGGGGGAGAAGGACATAAAAAAACAGAATATTAACAGGACAGTTAACCACAGTGGCAGGTATATCGTTCACTGTCCTGTTAATATTTTGTTTCTTTTTCCTTCTCCCCCTTTGGGAAAAGCTTTTGAGAATTGTTCCCCTGCAGATATCAGTTATCAGGACCTTTTGGAATGCATGTTGCTTTTCAAGAAAAGTGTGTCTGCACTAAAACTGCTTTAGGTGCCGACTAATCACTGCAGAAACAAGCGTACACTGGCTCCAACCTTCTGGAAAAAAAAAGAAGGAAAAACCATGTTTCGGGGCTGGTACGGGTCCCTTGTTAACATGAAGCGCTGCACGGAACGACAGCGGCTTAAATATGGTTAAAATTGCATAGTGACCGATTGTAGATATCTGGAAGATTTACGTGTGTCCTGCTAAGAGCATGCCTCGTGTTATGCTTTTAATAGGACACGTGGAAATCTTCCAGAGATCTACAATCGGACACTACCCAATTTTATCGCATTTAAGCTGCCCTAGTTCCACGCAGCGCTCCATGTGATCAAGGGACCCGCACGGGCCCCGAAATGTCATGTTTCCTTTTTTAAAACATTTTGGAGAGTGTATGCTTGTTTCTGCAATGTTCGCCTTTTGCCAGACGGTAGTCCGTGAAACCATGCACTATGCTGACTAATCATCTACCCTGCATTGTAGTTTTTCCTGCTGCTGCCACTTTTATTTCTTTTTCAGGCCACAGGAACAGATTCCAGGCTGAAAAATCCATACTGAAGAAATTTTTTCTCTATTTTTCTTTCAGTTCTTGACCTACTTTCTTCTCATGCACCTTCCTCCTCCTCAGCTTTTCTTCAGCGTATTTAAACCTCTGCTAGAGATGATTTCTCCGCCCAGATGAAGACAAGCCAACTGGTCAAAATGTCGACCTGCGAACTTAGGCATCTCCCTCTACCCTTGTTCAGTGCTCATTCATACAAGTTGTCCGTGACACTTAGTTGTATTTGTTCATTGTTGACGCTTCTTTATTTCATAACATGCACCAACACAGCAAAAAGTTCTACTAGAGTGCTTACATACATATTTCATTATTTATGTAGGATGGAGAACACATAATCCAACTTAAAAAGAGGTACTACAGCCAGAACACGCACCATTGGTTCACATGCCGCTCCTGAATATTTTCCAGTTGCCACAAATTCAGTGCTGTGAGCTCCCATGTGGTATGTCCTGCAGACATAATGCAATGCCGTCATAAATACAACTGAGCAATGCGGCCAGAACAAAAATGTGGCAGAAGGGAGAATAAATGAAAGAAGCTCTGTAGAGGTTATCACGCAGCAGTTTTTCACACACGGACAATATTTTTCACTTCCCATTTTTTTCTTTTATACACCTATGCTTAGCACCACAAAACATTCGCTTTCCGTTCTAATTTTCATTTTTTGTTTCAATTAACAAATTGGTCATTTATACATTATATTTTCTTAATTAGCAACATCAAGCGTTTTGTCTGAGCATTCTCTTGCTTTAAACCCTCTATTTTAAATTTATTTTTTAATTCATCAATGATGAATTAAAATAATTGCATCAACTCTTCATTACCTATCACACGCCAATCAATCATCTATCACTAGAAGCCCAAATTACCATGATCAAAATTTTTATGTACTCTTCGGCATGCTGTGCCAACTACTACTACATCTACTGCTAGTATTACTACTACTACTACTACTACTACTACTACTACTACTACTACTACTACTACTACTACTATGCCGAAGACTTTTAGACCGAACGTGCGGCATAAGTTGTCACTTAAGCTGAAGACAGAATGAAATAAATGCAAAGCAATCAGATGCACAAACCAGCGGCCAATGCCTGTGCAGAAGATAGAGAAAATTTTTTCTCAAATATTGTGCTTACGCAATGTATCACATAGGGCTAAAATACAGCCCATGAGCGCTTATGACAGTAAAAATTGACATGCGCGAAGGAACCTCTGGGCGAGATGAAAATCGACCAAATGCATTCTCCTTGCCTTTCAAACTTGTCACATTTTAAATCTGGCAGAACGCAGAGATCCTAAAGAGTATGCGCTAGTAATCTCTAACATGGATGCATGGCTTCCAGTTATAATCGTGTAAATCGAATGATTTCTCTATGTTTACTGTTCAGCGCACCCCCCTCCCTCTCCCCTCCCCGTTAGTGTTGCAACCGCTCTCGGCGGAGAGCTCCGAACAAGTCTGTAACGCTTGCAATTTCCTGAACGTCGAACTCAGCAGTATGACAGGCATACATTCTGTAAAACATGCGTTCTAAAATTTGCACCCACCATATGCCAATACATAAGATCTCTTACCTTTAGAGGGGGGTCGAGCATCGTCGTGAAGACAACAAAGAACGCAAAGCTTCATAGGGAACTTCGAGGGCCACTTCTGTTCCGTGTGTATGTCAGACGGCACACTGACAACAGTGAACGAAACTACTCGCATTTGCAGTTAAATATGCACACAAAAACACTACGGTTCACTTCAATACGTCGCAAAATATGTCCGAAAATGCCGTTGGCGTGGACAACGCACCGCCGCCATGCCACACGCTGAAAAACAAAATGGTGGGAAAACGTGACCACGACGATACCGATGGCCACCTGGCGCCAGACATGCAGCGATGCAGCCTCGCTTTCGGTTTCGGTTTATCGCGAGACGCAACGTGTATTTTTTCGTACAGCAGCAGCAGCAGCAGCAGCAGCAGCAGCAGCCAGAACGATTGTGTTAGCAGACACTCAAAGAAATTAAGGGAACTAATTTATTGAGGTCGAATTAAAAAATTAGGTGAATGTCAGTCCGAAAGAAGAACGCGCCTGTGCGAACTACGCTGTTGTGATGCGTATCCGTTCTATCGCTCGGTCCAGCTTCGACTGACTCTCTCAGTATTCACATTTCACACCTTCACATCCGTTCTTCCCACGGTTGAATCCCTGGTACCGGCACGTACACCAGTCACACACACGTCAGAGACGGCTCGCTCTCTCTCCTCATGTGATCTTGCCCTGCGGTTTCGTGTGCTGCGCCGACGGCCGTGAGAAAGTTCGTTTTAGCCTTGGCTGGGCGCGGTGTCGGATAGCGGCGTCAGCGTTCGATGGTCAAGGTAGACAATGCCTAAAGGCAACCTGCAGTGGCCAGGCGGCGCTAGTGGAGCGCAGCGTTCAGCGCCGCCAACGGCGGCGCCGAGTAATCTGAGTAGGCTGGCGCGGTCGGGTTGCGTTCGCGTTGTACGGCTAGAAGCATCTCGGCTCTCATTTTCTGCAGTTTTAAGGCAATCGAATGTCTTGAGAGCTACTTCCGAAAACCAATACTGACGAAAGGACACCGCCTGTTCGAGAATGCTCATGTTTAAAACGTGAACGGTGTCGACGTCACCGCGAAGTGCGCGCCGCTCGCGACGGAACACCCGCGCGCACAGCTTTGAATGTCGCGTGAGTAGACGGAATTTTTTTTAACGAAATTTATTCTCTCCGGGCATTAGTCGGATATGTGATGATGAATTAAGAAATAATTAAATGAATGAAAAATGTAAACGTAGCTTTTCATTCACCTATTGCGTTCACACCTCATACCCAAACATTGAAAGTGCAGAGAGAACCTGAGAAGAGATTGATCGCCGTTTCTTTTTTTTTTGTTCTTGCTGTTTGATTACAGCAGCATAATAATTTCCTCGCGGTTTTCTTTAAAGTTTAATACCATGACGAACACTTTTGTTCGTGGTGCACCTTTCGACAGTGCCGCGGAAGTTACGGGAGGCATGGTGCGGTACCCGCTACGGACGTCGTGGCGATTGCAAGCACTGTGCGGTTGTAGCGTGCGTCATCAACGAAAACTGTGCGTGCCGGGGGCGGGGAGTAGGGGGCCTCCTACACCGTTGGAAAAATAAAGTCCTGAACAACAACAATAACTGGCATGCATTTTGTATCTCCGTACCTCAAGCTTGGGGAAAGCCGGCGGGAAATGCTGGCACTCAACGGCAAAGCTTTCGTAACGGAGGTCGTTAAGAGTTAGAATTTTTTACTGTTGTTACTAATGATGAAATATTCTATCGTCTGAGACAAGAGACTCTTGAGTAGCTTGAGCAGTCGGTGAAAGAAATATTTGGCGCAGAACAATAGAACGAAGTTCCATTCTCAGCGTACACAGTATCACGGGCCTCTACACTCCGCCACTTCAACTTTTTCAGCACTTTAAGAACTAATTTACAGATAAATATGCTTATTGAAATCTGTAATTGGAAGTTTTGAAGATATTTTGGCTTTGTGGTTCCGAATAGACACCGCATTAGAAATCCGGTTCACAGATCCACGAACATTTTTTTTTTATTTCGCCGCCGTTGAAATGCGGCTGGAATACGATGCTGCGACTGCACGGCTTTGTTGATTTTCTGGACGTATGCCACTCGATCTTGCACAGCATATACCAGTACACGCCAAATTTTACAGCGCGTACTGAGTAGTGTGTCCCAACCAGCGTGCGACTCCCCGAGTCAGAAGTTTATACCGTTTCCTCCACTCACGGGCAATCGTTTTATTTTAGCGTCTTGGCGTCTGTACGCCAATGGCCCCATAACAAAACAAATTTCAGTTACATTACTCTCTCGCAGCCAATATCTCCTTCTCTCATCATTCTCCCCAGGTTCTCCCAGCAAGCGGTACGCTTAGGTCTCCTTCGTGATTGTGGTAGTCTTTCTCGCCGCCCTTGCGCTTATTTTTATTCTTGTTCACATCCGTAGTAGTTGAAGCATCGCACGAGACCACTGAAGTCACTAAATGAGTAAATCACACTCACTGGGATAACAAAACGCGAACGCAGAAAGAACACAGCGGCCGCAACATATACGGCGTCAGCTTCTGCGCCGACTCAGTATTAGCTCCCGTCGGCCGTCAGGTGGCGCCACATGTCTCAGCAAACTCCATTGCAGGTTGCCTAAACGGGCACTTTGGTCGGCGTAGTCGGCGTAGCGCTGATACGACACTCCCGAATATGCGCCTGTCCTCAGGTGCAAGCATTCCGGGGAGATGGCATAAGCTCATTAGCGGCGAGATCGCGCTCCTTGTATATCCGCAGTTGTTCAACGTTCACTGTTTTTCGGTTGATTTTACCAGGTGCGTGGTGTAGTCTTTCTATGACTACTAGGTTTGGCTCATCACTTCTGTAATTTCAAAGGGTCCTTCGTAGCGCGCGTCAAGTGTGTTCCGTGCGCCGGCTTCGAGCACGACGAGATCTCCGGGATGAAATTCTGTGGCCCGTCGCCTTGCGTTATATCGGGCGGTTGATTCTCGTTGACTCTCGAGAAGGCAGTCCCTTGTTTCTGCACTGACAATTGCTACAATTGCGTGTATAATCTTCTCTGTCGCCACGAAGGTCAGTCTCACGGCATGCACTAGAATGAGAGGCAAGCCCGCGTCAAAACATGGAATAGTTCATTTCAAAGCAAAGCGCTTTCTCATATGCGCCCATAACGAGGTAACAAGGATCTTTAAAGAAAGGCTGTCGGCCTCCAGTTTTATAGGTACATGGAGCGCAAAAACTACTGATAGATGAAAATTGAGCTTAACTGAATGTTCACTTTACAATCTGAAAATGAATATGTGATGCCCCATGTTATGTTTTGGGGCGTCGGAGCCCCGTGAGCGAGGAACCTCTGGATTCGGTTGCTGGGTAGAGGCTACTTTATTGTGCTTTAGGAGAGAGGGGAAGAGACGGAGAGAGAGAAGCGCGAGCGCCTGTAAAGAAGGCATTGCTTCTAGTGCCCTGGGTCGCGCACATGGTCCCAGGACGGTCCAGTTCCGAGGCAACGCACGGCTCGATTACATCCGCGCGTCATCGTCAGCGCAGGCAGGGGGGATCCCCGCTGGTCCCTCCGAAGCGGCCGGCTCGCAGCTGCAAGGAGGCATTGCCACTGGAGCGGCCGTGCGTCCGTTTGTTAGGAGGCGGTGTGGCAGTGCGTCGGTTCGCGTACACAACACCCCTTCCTCCTTAGACTGGGTCATCGTATCGGTTGGGTGGACGACGTTCACGTTGAGGCCTTGGCAAAGCTTGATCATGCCAGGACTCGTTTTGTTGGTCGTCGCAGGGTTGTGTTGCGCAGTCATTTTGTCGGGACTCAGCTTCTCCATGTTCGGAGTGGGGCGCTGTAGGCAGATTGGCCTCAGGCGAAGCTTCCGCTTGTGATGTCGCGATCATGTAAGGAGCCGGCAGTGTGGACTGTTGTTCGCTTGCTGCTGGTCTGCTGGTCTGATCGTTCAATGGCGGATCTTCCGTCGGGTATGATTCAGCACCTGGCTTTTTGTGATCAAGGTGCCGACGAACCGTTCCGGGTTTGGACCTGATCAGCCAAGATCGATGCCCTAGTTAGTCTTTTTTGGACGGTGCCTTCTATCCAAGCAGGGCTTCCTGCGAAGTTGCTGAAGAAGACCGATTTTCCGACGGCCACTCGCCTCGTAACGCTCTCGTCCGAGGTCTTTTCAGCAGGTCGTGGCTGAATACGTGTAAGTGCCGGTGCAGTGATGTACGCATCTGGCTACTCGTAGTGAAGTCATGCGAGGCAGGAAAGCCGTAAAGTGAGGTAGAGTGTTGGTGGTCTAGCCGTTAATTATGTGGCCAAATAAAATAGTAACATGCAGTAACGTTTACGAGCTGCGCATGTAGTTAACAATGCGCCAGCAGTATATGCAATTTTCTCCTAAATCGTCAGGATGCAAAAGAATTGCTGGACAAATTTTAATTCCGCAACGGCATTGCACGCTCCGTTTGGCGCCGTCACTCTGAGCCCGCGATACGATGGTAACGGGTGGATGAAAATGTTGGCTTGATGTTATATCCGATGCATGGACTCTGGCCGGCGTAGTGCAGTTCTCAGATTTCGTAAGGCTGCCGGAATGGATACCTAAAACATGTAATGTTTACAATGCCAATGTGTAGTGCATTGCAAGTTAATCTCGGATTGCTCTACTACGCACGACGCTCCCTAGCTGTAACTGTTGTATATAGCCTAATTATGGACACTGAACCCCGCATACTGTATTTTTTCATTCTTGCAACCGTTTGCTAATCTCGGATTGCTCTACTGCGCACGACGCTCCCTAGCTGTAACTGTTGTATATAGCCTAATTATGGACACTGAACCCCGCATACTGTATTTTTTTTTTAATTCTTGCAACCGTTGGCAAAAAAAAAGAGCGCCTGAATGTGTAGTAAAGAGCACATGATATCAGCACCGTGACAGCATTTGTACTGCTTTCACAATTACTATAACAGACTTCATCATTCTGCAAACGAAATCCACGCTGATCCCTTCCTTTATCCTGATGTTTTCGTAATTAATGAAACAAAAAAAATCAAAACACCCTTACACCCTTGGAGATTGGCGGGGTGCATTTTACTAAATGAACCTTTTCAACAGCCCAAAAATCCCAAGTGGGGGTAAAATAGGTGCGAACAATTAAGAACACCCATTTCACGAAAAAACATGGGTGTTGTAAGGGTGGTAAATGACTAATATACCCTTAAGGGTGCAAAGTGGTTTACAGTGTATGGTGGCAGGCTAGCTACGGCCGCAAGCGGCAGTGACCTACCAGTTCCAGCGCCTAGAACAACGAGCAGTCACACCCAACCGAGACCCTGCGTTTGACAACAGAAACAGACCCAGATGTATAGGTGGCGTTAGTACAGAGGGCACCAGCGGCGTTTGAAATTAATTTACGGGAAATAAATGGCGCAATATATGTCGCAATTCTTCGCGGACATATGTACACGTAGTAAAAAAAGGGACGAAGGTGAGAGTGAAAGATGGGGGGCGATAGAGGTGCCGTAGTGGAAGGCTACGGTCCGCCGCGCTATAATGGCTTTCGCGTAATCGCACTTTAGCTATTGCCGACAATAAAGCTATTGCCGACGCTGAAGTGGCAGTGACAGTGCAATATCTTATATCTTTAGCGAGCAGTTATACGCGACAGTATTAAACTTTCAGCAGTGTCAAGTTCTATTGGCTCTGGTCTGGCGTGTTCCAGTGAACATTTCAATTTAAATGAGCCGCAGGAATTCACTACAAGCCCCTTCTAAGGAAATCGAATACTCTCACTAGTCTAGAGAAATAGTTTTGCAGAGGTTGCATTGTACGCGTTTATATATTGTGATTTCAAAATGTGAATGAGAGATTGAAATCTCAGGAATGTGAATTACACAAAAGAGAAAACTATTCACAGATTTATTTTGCATTTTCGTTGAAAACAGACAATAAAAGTGAGAGAAAAGCAGGGGAATTCTCGTTTATTTTCATTACAACCTAAAATATAACAGCATCGCATAACTGCGTAAAACATACCAGATTGCTTTAATTCGAACAAATGAATAAAAGAAAGTGTAAACGGATGCAGAGAACCAGGTGCATGCCCGGAAACGTAATTAATTTTTCTTCTTTTTTCCTCTTTTGGTCTCAGCTTTTTTGCAGTCAAGTGATAAAACCTCGTGTTGCTTTGTTTTTGTGTTGTATTTGATCTCAGCGGTGCAGTTGTCTCCTTTAAAATCCTGAAATAGACCACACATTTTGAACTAAAACCTATTACTCCTACGTGAAACGTGCCATTGAATATTCACGGAGGCAAAAATAAAATGTTAGGATATTGTTTTTGAAATTTGGAGCATATGGACGCAGTCTATGCTAATTGATTGTGCACTGATGTAAGCATATTGTGCATAAGAGATAATTTAATGGACATTCCATACATAAAGGAACAAATAGGCTTCGACATTTTCTTTTTTTTTAACATAACATAAAGAAATATGCGAGAATATCTGTAGGAGTTCCGGTTTGTGACATTTTCTCATTCTACTGCGAAATGTATGATTTTTGCAGTCTGCCTAAGAACCTGGCTCGGCTAATTTCGTGCGTTTTGTCTGCATAAAATGATGTCGCCATATTTGTTACTAAATCTATTGAGTTGAGCTTTCTCAAACCATAATCCATGGACGAATTTGCCTTCAATCAAAGCAGTATCAATAAAAGACAAGGCACTTCCACCCGCAAGGAAAATAAAAAACTTGCACAAGAAGCCGCAAAACTTATCTTTTTATCTTCAAAATATCGATTCAAGATCTACATTAAAAAAAATGTTAAAACATGTGACTCAAGTCTCAAGCTGACGGCCTTCATATTGGGATTGTTTTTTTAGAAACTGTGACACTCAATAAAAGAAATGATTAGGAGCTAGTCTTGTACAGTTATAATTTTAAAATACGACACCATTATATATGTAACGAGCACTGATCGCTATGCTTTAACATATTTCACGATTGTCGACGTCAAACAAAATCTATAATAATTATTTCACCTTTCCTAAAAGCGCTGTTCACAATGGTAGGTCAGCCACGCCCATCAATGGGAAGGCCCAGGCATTAGCGCTATCCCAGTTATAGTATAAATTCAGCATACATTTAAGCTGATGTTGGCAATGCTCAATCAACTTTTCGGCCAGCACACTGAACGTTCAGTCTCATCTCTCAGTTTTTAAAATAAAATAGCATAAATACTTAAGACATCTGCAATATCATGTGCAGGTGAATATGTGGAGCAGAGGTAATGAAGATGGAACCTCTGCCGTTCTAGACAAAGGTGAAGGCTCCCTGGCGTCACTTCTGTTGCCAAGTTTTAGCCCATGTGTACATTATCCGTCCTGTTCCCCTGTTCCACTGGATGGTCACGCTATGGCTGTCTTCAACCCTGTTATCCTCGGACATGCAGTACAACCTCCGATCACGTGGTCGGTGCTAGTGTGCTCTAGTCGGTATATTCGTTGAGGGTGGGGATTTTTCTGTTGGACGTCACTGTTTTATCGGATGGTTAAGGCATTCACCGGGACGCCATATGTACAGAGATTGGTTACGAGTAATCAATGGAGCGCCCGCATGCTTAACAAACTAATCCGCGTGGTAGACCTGCAGCTGCTGCAGGAAGTACTTCCTGACGACAAAGGCTTTCATATAGTTTTCGCCGAGATTCTAGCAACCCATTGAATCATGAAGGGTACTCTTGCTGCAATATCAATTGCATGATCACCGTCAATACCCCGGGGAGATGCCCCTAGACTTCGAGCCATTCAGCGATTGGCCTTAGGTCTGCTGCGGGGCTGCCCTAGAATGCTATGGCGCTTAACTGCAAAGATGCACCTTCGGATGCCGTCTAGGATGCCGATCTCCAGCCATTCGGTTACTTATTACGCTCTAATTCCGCCCGCTTGCCATGACACCTCCCATTCTACAATACTTTAATTCAATACAGGCATTCACTACAGCCTACAACCACTTCAGTGATATCTAGCTTACATGATCGCAGTAAACTAAGCTTGACCTACTTTCGATACGGCCAGCGGAGCGGCTACCCGCAGGATGCCGGCAGACCTCGAACATCGAAAATTGATCTTTCGATACACTTGGGGCGCAGCTACACCGTCCCCGCGCTTCTTCGTCTCCATGTCCTTTTTCGCCTACATGTGATGGACGTTACGTGCTCCTTGTATTGCTCCGCTTAGCCGGCATATCGATGACTCGGTCGAGAACGGAGCGCTGCCTACATGTTGGCCAAACTTTTTCAATGCCAGTGCACCCCACCTGCTAGAGCAAACAGCTAGAACCAAGCTCGATACATTTAATTGTGTTATGGTGGAGCAGTCTGCCGGTGTTTTTCTCAATAAAAATGAGCGGACTATGCAGGGTTTTCAAAAGTCTGTGGTCGTAGCTGGTCGCTCTGGCCGACTTTGTCAGGTTGCGGATAGTGCCAGCATAGAGGGATAATTCGTAACTTTGTGAAAGCAAAATAATAAGGCACATCTAACTGTCTTTAGGCTGACCTGGCTTAGCGAGATTTCAAATTTCAGTGCCACCAGTGCCAGTCTTGCGTCTCTTTTCGCGCTGCCTCGCTGCAAAGCACCGGCATCGAGTGGAACTGCCCAATGTGATAACTGCCAGTGCAGCATTCGTAATGGCTCGGCCACCGGGTGAGGAAAGTTGGTTGTGTGCTGGGAAGCCAATCCGGATCACTCTGAACGCTCTTTTCGCACACAACCTATGTTCAACTCTAGCCCCCATTACGTCTCCTCGGAGCCATGCGTCTACAATGAAAACAAAGCTCCACGTATTTGTGCTGAGAATGAGCCGCGTACCACCTGTGCTGACTCAGCGCGAAACAGTAGAAAGCGTGCTTTTTACCCTGGATAAAAAGTATTCGTTTTTGAAAAACGTTAATGCTACTGAAAGGTATTTCGTCACGTAGCTGACAGTGTACAGGCACAGACTGGTATTCAGAATGGTCTTTATATTTCAGCCGCATTATCTTCGGTCTTTCACGCGCTTTAGAGACTTTCCAGTACCTCACATACTATTTCCTGGGCTATTAATGTAGATTTTATTGGCATTCTATCTTAAAGACGTAATTTCCAACTCGGGTAGTTTTAAAGAAAATCAGAAGCCTGTGAACCGCGTCCTTGTAATCCGTAATACTTCTGCGCATTGTATTCGGTTAGCTTGTGGACAGCAATGATAACCTTGTTGACCTTGGCAATGTGTGAGTGATCAAGCTTTTTTAGCGTGCAAACATATCCATAGAGTTGAAAATGTTGCCGCTAACTTAACTTCGATTTCTATTACTTTATTATGACTTTAGCAGAGAAATCGCGCTTTTAGAGACCCTGCTGGCGAAGACTCCATATGGAATAGGACACCAATCAACAGACTACTTTCTTGATTACAAGCACGGTTTCGCAAAGCCTCCTACATTAGTATATTTTATGAATCGGCCCCCACATTCCTGCATGCGAATGTCACCAAATTGGACTCGGTGCAGTACTTCGGATAGAAGAGTTGTGTCAAGTTATTTTCTGAAGGTTGCCGCCATCTTTCGCAAGTTAAGTATCGTTCCCATTCTTCCCAATATGAATATTGTTACATTTCATATACAGTCAAGACATTCTACCCCTTATAAGGCTGCCATTTTGTCATGTCTACCAAGATGAAGGCTCTCGCTTGGCTGCTTCGGCCATATATTGCATTCCCTAAATTCTAAAATGGCCTCCAAAATAAGTTTAATTTTATCCTCGACCTCGTCGCTGCCATATTCATCAAAAGGCCAATTTCAACTAGCCACGTCGCTTTTCTGTAGCGCCTTTGATGAATCTGAAGACCACGTAATGCAAAGATTGCGAGGAACCTGCCTTGTCTCACAACCTACGCGCTGCTTCCGGAAACTTGACCTCATCTTCCGCGTGCAAAAGCATGTTCTACCGTAAAAAATGCCTCTGTAATAGAATTACTGTATGGTTGCTTGAGGTGCCGCAAAGGCTTCGGCCCCATGCTTCGCACAGCTTCCAAGTCGCTACTACAGCAGACTTACTGGTCGTGGTAATACCTGTAGCCGAGTTTCGCAGGTCTTTTCGTATCGTATTACATTTAAACCTATAAAGAAATGTCGCGTCACAGCAGACTTGCCAGAGCAGGAATTCAGAGCTACGAGTACTGAATCCAACTACGCCTGCTTTTTGCCACGGAGCTCTGGTTGTAGTAGAAAATTTGTCATATTTCCAAAGACACAGGTCGCAAACGTAATTGTCAAGTTTGGGATCGACCGCTTTTCAAACAGGTTTCACGCATGTACTATTCTCGTTGCTCCCGGTACGTTGTCTACTCATGCGATCTCATTTCGCGGACGGCATTCCTTTGCCATTGTGCACCCGAACGTTTATTGCCGACTCTTAAGCGTTCTGTATCAGTCGAAGGAGGGCTAGTTGGCGGTTGACTATATAATGCATACTGTTGCGCCAAGCGAGAGGGACGAAGAGAAGAAAGCACAGGACAAAAACGCGGATAGGAAGGTAGAGCTAGAAAGTAGCACATGTAACAGACGAAGGCATGCTGGTTGGTGGTTGACTATGGAATGCATATATTAACCGCGCGATGCGACAGGGACGAAGAGAAGAAATCACAGGAAAAAAACACGGATACACACAAAAAAAAGTCAATATACAACCAAGAATGGCGCCACATTCGTTGTTTTTCGCGCCGCAGGGTTGAAGAGAAAATCGGCAGGAGAACAAAACGGTACACGTTTCGTGTGGTGGAGGAACCTAATGAACAAGTGCGTCCCTCAGGAAGCCTTTACCCCGTTTCATGGGACCCTGGCAAAGCGCGTAGATGAAGGGTATATTACAATCACAGACGACAAATGAATGATAAGCTCGCTAAATTTCATGCGACATGTAGAAGGCTTAAGACTATGGAATGTATATTGCAATCGTGTTTTTTTTGTCCTGTGCTTTCTTTTCTTCGTCCCTGCCGCTTCGCGCGGATGATATATTCATTCCATTTAATAGTTTACTTAGACCCGAATTGTTATTGGTGTGCTTCACTGCAGCATCACACTAGCATGACGAAAAGGAATAATCGCTGAACCTTTTTTCCACGGCTGAACACATCGCGGTAAGCTTGGAAGCGTCGACATATGGCACGCTTATGAAGGATGAGCCGCTGGCGGTTTTCCAAATGCTCTGAATTCATACTCTTAAAAGCGGAGCTTAGGCGTGCCGTAATCTTCGCCTTGCGATGCTATAATGAAGCCCAGATCGCACGTACTGAACTATAGGCTCCCAACATATTGTCAGGCATGCGAACAGAAGAGAACAAGGAGTGCAAAAGGAGGCTCTCCGGAATAGAAGAAAAAGAAGAGGAAGCTCACTATATCTTGGTTACCACATCAGGCTAAGTGGCAGAACCACTTTGTAAATAAACCTTAACAGTGTGGTGGAGGTGCTGAAAGATCACCACGGATTCCTCTCTACCTCGTTCGAGCCGACGACGCGCTGGGCTCCCCCCCTTTGACACCTACAATGATTCAAGACGGCGATGCACGGCAGCCAGGTCCAGCGGCACCCGCATGGCAACATTACCGTGAGCCGGGTACCTTTTCTGGCAAGGCTGGCGAAGACGCGGACTACTGGCTCACCAATTACCAGCGGGTGAGCAAGTACAATCGCTGGGATGCCACTGTAATGCTGGCAAATGTTGTTTTTTTCTTGGACTCCAAAGCCCTGACACGGTTTGAGAACCATGAAGCGTCCTTAACGAGCTGGGAGCGTTTTGAACAGGAGATTTGAAATTGTTTCGGGGATACCGCGGCAAAACGGAAATGCGCTGAGCAGACTTTATTCCAGCGAGCTCAAGGGCCTGGTGAAACATGCACAATGTACATAGAAGAGGTCCTAAAACTCTGCAAAGCGGTGAATCCGAGCATGTCTGATGAAGACAGAGTTGGCCACCTCTTAAAGGGAATCGCGGTGGACGTATATAACTTTCTAATTAAAAAAGAAAACTTAGATTCTTCCACGGCCGTGATCAAGCACTGTCGTACGTTCGAAACTTTAAAGCTGCGTCGCATAACCCCGAAATTCGGCCGTCTGCCTAACGTGACCACTGTTTCAAGCGTGGATTCTCACGAGCATTCACATGAGCCTCCGCATTTGGCCGACATGATTCGCCAAATTGTCCGTGATGAGCTCTCCCGCCATCAAGGTGTGAACCGCAGTGCAATCCCCTGTGATAGCTGCTCCCTGAGGCAGCTCCCATCCAGCGCTCTTCTTGGCGTTCTACCGCTCCTCCTCCCGTCCGTGACCACCGAAACGACTCATATGGCCCTGCTCCCCCAGCTCGTACCCACTACAGGGCGCCACCTCCTCCACAACAACCCCCGCGGCTGGACTTTGCTGATCGCTTCGATCCTGTTACCGAGAACTATTCTTTGGACCGTGCCCGTGAACCACCCGTCTGTTACCGCTGTGGTATGCTTGGCCACATATCCAGATTCTGCCGCCTCCGGAAAACGCCACCACGCTACCAGCGCCAATGGTAGAATCAGCGTTTTACCATGAGTCCAGAAGTCCATGACCCGACTTATCCCCCTCCTTCGGGCTCCTACCGCTACGTACCACCACGCAACGACTCACCAGTTTCTGATCGCAGCCTGACTCCTGCCCGCCGTTCCCGACAATCGCCTTCTTCCCGCCGTTCTCCTCCACCACCGGGAAACTAGCGTGTGCGGCCGATGGAGGTGCTGTCACCAGGTCATCGACATTGCCAATTCCTCTACCGGTCGTTATGCTGAAGAACCGCTTGGAAGTGTTAGTGGATCATGTTTGTGTTATGGCCTTAGAGGATACGGGTGCTACAGTTTCCGTGATGAGCTTAGATTTTAAAAGCCGTCTCGGCCACAAAATTATGTTTGGATGGGATAGAACTGTCATATTTCGAGGTGTAGGGGGAGAATCGTTGCTTCTGCTTGGTATTTGTTATGTAAATGTACCAATGGCTGGACACGAGTTTAGAACTGAATTTACGGTGCTCCCTCGCTCTACGCACGACGTTATTCTAGGAGTTGACTTTTTACAGCAGTGTGGCCCAACTCTCGACTTCAACAGCTGTGGGATATCAATAAGCCCCAGCCTTCGATCGGCCCTCATAGAAGAATCGCCGCGGGCGGTCCAAGTGTTTTCTGCCTTCGAGGAAACCGTCGTTCCGTCGTTGTCCGCCATCTTCGTCCCAGTTGTGCCTTCGACGCTCTGGTGGAACCCGCTTCCCTTTCCGGTGCCAAAAAGAGTGTGTTGGTGCCCCGCAGCGTTGTTCGATTGAACGAGGGCCGTGCCACGCTTTGGACTGTCAACCATACCAATGAACCTGCCGTATTACCGCGTGGTTTGAAACTCGCCGACTTTGAAGAACGCCTTTCTATGCACATCGCCGCGTTCAGTGACAGCGTTGCTCGTTCAACTACACGTCTTGATCATGCTGATTCCCAGTTTCAGTCTATGATAAATGAATCGCTACCCACCAACGACCGCCGAATATTGATGGAGGTTCTTATGAAACATGCGGACGTATTCGACTTTGCTCGAGATCAGCCACCAACGATTCCGCCTTCCCGCACCCATCACATGATCGACACTGGATCTGCACATCCGATTAGACAGACACCATACCGTGTTTCGCCTTCAGAACGTAAGATAATTGACGAACAGGTCCGTGATCTGATGCAAAGAGGGATCATTCAGGAATCATCTAGCCCAGGGGCCGCCCCTGTGATTCTCGTGAAAAAGAAAGATGGCACCTTGTGATTTTGTGTCGACTATCACCGCCTCAACACTGTCACCAAGAAGGATGCTTACCCGCTCCCGCGTGTTGATGATGCCATTGACTGCCTCCATTCAGCTTCCTACTTTTCATCTGTTGATTTACGGTCCGGATACTGTCAGATACCGATGCATCCGAAAGACCAGGAGAAGACGGCATTCGTGACTCCCGATGGGTTATATGAATTTAACGTGATGCCTTTCGGCCTATGCAACGCTCCGGCTACCTTTGAAAGACTTATGGACACTCTTTTGCGTGGACTGAAGTGGCAAATTTGCATGTGTTACCTAGTTGACGTAGTGATTTTCGGGAGGACCTTCACCGAGCATAACAGCCGTTTAGCTGTGGTCCTTAACTGCATGGAGAAAGCGGGTCTCGTGCTGAACTCTAAGAAGTGCCTCTTCGCGGAACGCCAGATCGTTGTGCTTGGGAATTTGGTTGACAGAGACGGTGTTAGGCCTGACCCACAAAAGATTGAAGCTGTCAGCTGCGTCAAAGAGCCCAAGTCTATGAAAGAACTCAGGAGCTTCCTGGGACTTTGCTCTTACTTTCGACTCTTCATCCCTAAGTTTGCTGACGTAGCCTACCCCCTGACATGCCTCTTGCAGAAAGTTATTCCTTTCAAATGGACTCCTGAATGTGATTCTGCGTTTCGTCAGCTCAAGTTTCTTCTTACCTCGTGTCCCATACTGCGTCATTTCAGCCCGACAGCTCCCACTGAACTCCACACTGACGCAAGTGGCATCGGCGTGGGTGCTGTGCTCATACAACGGCATGACGGAAACCAACTCGTTGTCGTTTATGCAAGTCGCACCCTTAGCAAGTCTGAACGCAACTATACCGTGACGGAGCAAGAGTGCCTTGTCATTTTTGGCGTACAGCGGTTTCCCTCGTACCTTTATGGACGTTCCGTTACAGTCATCACCGATCATCATTCACTTTGCTGGCTGGTGAATCTACGCGACCCCTGCGGTCGGTTGGCCCGCTGGGCATTACGCCTTCAGGAGTTCAATTTTACAGTGTCGTACAAAGATGGCCGCCAACACGCTGACACTGACTGCCTCTCGCGGCTGCCTCTCGCAACAACCCTCTGCGATGACAACTTTGACGACTATCTTGCCGCCGTTTTCCTACAATCTCCGGATCATGCCACTTTCCAGGGAGATCAACGAAAAGATCAAGACTTGGTATCACGTTTTGAAAAAGCTCGTGATCTGGCATCTGCGAACCCTTTCTGCATTCACGATGGTTTGCTGTATCGAAAAAATTACTCGTCTAGCGGTGCACGTTTTCTGCTAGTCGTTCCGGCTAGCCTCTACTCCTGTGTTCTACAATCTATGCACGATGACGTTACAACTGGGCACTTGGGGTTTGCCAGGACTCTTACCCGCATTAAGGAACGTTTCTACTGGCCAAATATGCGTCGAACGACTCAGCGTTACGTGAACTCCTGCGTGCAGTGCCAGCGGTTCAAGCTCCCCACGGCTTCTCCGCCGGGTCACTTACATCCGGCGACACCACCGACCACACCATATGAGCAAGTGGGTGTTGACCTCATAGGCCTGTCTCCCCGCTCGTCCAAAGGCAATCGCTGGGTAATCGTGTGCGTTGATCATCTCACGCGTTACGGTGAAATTGCCGCCATCCCTTCCGGCACCGCCGCTGACGTCTCGTTCTTTCTTCTCCACGCTGTCGTCCTCCGTCATGGGCCTCCTCGTGTAATTATCATTGACCGAGGCCGCCAGTTTACGGCAGATGCTGTGGAGCAGCTTCTGCGCTATTGTACTTGCCAGTTGCGTCACTCTACGCCGTACCATCCCCAGACAAATTACCTCGTCGAACGTACAAACCGGACACTGACGAACATGGTTGCGATGTATGTTGACTCGCGGCACAAGAACTGGGATGACGTGCTTCCTTTCATTACTTACGCCTATAACACCTCGAAGCATGAGACAACTTCCTATAGTCCATTTTTCTTCCTCTACGCCCGTCCGCCTCGACGTTCTCTTGACACCATTTTGCCGTTCTCTCTCGACACCGAGCAGTCTGTTTCGAGCACCATCTGCCGCGCTAAAGAGGCTCGTCGGGTCGCCCGATTACGCACTCTGGCCTCGCAGGACCGCTCTAAGCAGCGCTACGATCGTCGGCATGGGGATGTCTCCTACCTTCCCGGCGACTTAGTCTGGCTCTGGACACCTCTCCGCAAGCGTGGTTTGTCCCAGAAGCTGTTATCGCACTACACAGGCCCATTTACTGTGATCAAACGCATCAATAAGTTGAACTACGTCGTGTCTCAGCAATGTTCCCAAGATCGCCCCTCTCGGAAAACACAGGTAGTTCATGTCGCAAGAATGAAGCACTGCCACTCTCGCTCGGGACTCTGACTGACAGCGCAGGGGCTTCGTCTGCGAAGGGGGAAATGTCAGGCATGCGAACAGAAGAGAACAAGGAAGTGCAAAAAGAGGCTCTCCGGAATAGAAGAAAAAAAAGAGGAAGCTCACTATATCTTGGTTAGCACATCAGGTTAAGTGGCAGAACCACTTTGTAAATAAACCTTAACAATATGCAGATAAAAAGATGAAGTAGATGACCTACATCATTAACAGTACGATGTGACTGCAAAATGCCGGCACCTTTCGACACATACATTGTAATTTTTAGCCAAGTTGGAGAAGTTTCTGAAATATTTCTTACTAATAATCCCACAGGTCTTTCTAGAATGAGAGTAGAAAACTGGGCAAGTTGTTAAGTATTCATCTTATTGTGGCATCATAGGGACGAGGACCGATACGGACAGAGGTAGCTTGGTCTGTCTTTCTCCGTATCTCTCCTCGTTGCGCCACAACGAATGAATATTTTTCTAGACTTTATACTTTGAGCGACATTCCGGACATAGTGCAAAACTTCAGAGCTAGTTTGAATAGCTATGGAGCACAATAAAGTATGCTAAAATGACAAGGATTATTATTTTAGAAGTCCAGGAGATAAGTTTTACTTTAAATTCGTTCTAACAACAAAGTTCTATAATGACGCTCTACCTATAAGTCTAAAGTGATAACCGCTCTAAAGGAACAATCTGGCATTCGAATATATTTTCATAAGAATAAACTAGATGAAACGTCCGTCGGTCAACTGTTCAGTTACAGGATTGATCAGATGCGCTGTGTTGTCTTTTACTGTTTACCTTCGTGTAATGCGGAGAAAAGATGGGCAAGTTTCTGCGCTGCATAATCAATTCTAAGGTTTGGTGGTGAGGAAACATTTTGGATTAAGGGTCGGAGGATAAAAAGGGGCTTTGACTTTTTACCACACAAACCCTTCGTCTTTAAATTTTATCTGAATAAAAGAACAAACTTCTCATAACAACTTCCTGCTTGAAGCGGCAAAGAATTCTTCATTCATATTTCTGTACTCATACGTGGAATGACTTCCGGATGATATGCAGTTTTAGGAACTAAAACTCCGAATACCAGGATAAATCAAGGCCCCGAAGGTGAAATTCTTAAATGTTAGCCCTTGTTAAAATACTACGACCACGCGAATCTCTGTTCTTTAGCCATTTCTTTTTCCACTGCCGATAGTTTTCGTGGTATAAGCTGTTGGAGGATTTGAAAATGTAGGTAGGACTGGGATTTACTACACGCATATAGGCATCATATTAGAATGATAATCATTTTTTTCGATATTCTTATATTATGATCACTTGCAGAGAGCCATATTGCAGGAGCAAAGTAAATGCAATCTAGGAAACGCGCCTAAGTGTGTCCAACATTGCTCGACTCGCCTGGTTTCCGTGGCATTGATAAACAAAACTGCTTTCACTAACAAAATAATAAATTTACTGACAAAACGATTTGTTTAGCACGTGCTGGCTTGCCCTAAGAATGTTCTCACAAAGTTAGTTTTCGCTGACATTCAGGAATAACCTACGCGCAAAGAAGTGCCGAGGCGGCCAGCACGGTACTCAGAGCAGACGTAGTTTCCCCAATATTTGGAACTTTTTCTCTACATTGTTCTCCCCATCACTCAGATGCTTCTCCCCAAGCACAAAAGCATGATATTTGTGGGCCAGGCAGCTTTTCATCACAATAACAGTTATCAACGGTAAAATGCTTTGTACAGGTATGCGAACATGACAAAGCATACCGCAGGGATGCTCAGGAAAACCATGGAGTTTGTTTTGCACATTGCTACAGTGCTTAATGTTCATGCTTACCTTTTCATTTTTGCTGGCATAGGTGCAGCTGGTCAAACATTCCAAGTTTTTGGTTTCAAACTGGATTTCCACAACTGCCTCCACAATGCTGTTGACAATCTGCCAAGAAGCGAAAATGTGAAATATGGCTTACGGGCATCTCAAGGTACACACTGAGCATCATATAGATACGTAAATATTGAACAGTTGCTTGTCGTGTACGAATAGCGCTACTTCCCGAAGACTAGGGCAGCTGATAATTTGCAAGCGTAGCTATTTATAGATAAGATTAGGTTCTGCAAGAATGCTGCCACTCGCATAATGTGTGATTCTTTTATGGCAGGTGGCTCAAAATAAATGCTGTATGATTTGTAAAGTGTGTGGCATTAGGTATTTACTATTGGCAATACGGATGTTAGTAGGCAGTCTCTTATGCATTTTCTTTCTGATTTAAAGGTATCTCATTTATAGGTTACAATGCCCAGTCGCAAATTAATTTAGTTATTTAATCATCAATGATACTTTGACACAATATGGTCCACACCTCTTGCATAGAGTTGGGTATCATGACCGTGATTTCTTCTGCACAGGGCAGAAAAACACCTAGGGTAACGACACCTTAGGTGATTTGTAGGTGTTGTATATTGAGAACTCTATCTATACAGGTAGAATGGTTTTCATAGGTGTGAAAGGTGCATCTCCGACTCTATAGTAAAAATTTAGCTCACTTCGTCATTGAGGCCTAAATACTTCGACCGAAAATCGTTCACATAGGGGATTCAACTAAAAACGATGTCACAATATACGATATGTACAAACACCAGTCATTTCGTACAAGGGAAGCCCTGGCCTCCATACAGTAAGTTGCTATTGAAAAGGAATCACTGTGGAGTGCTCACTTCTGGGACATAAGCAGGAAATGGAGAGCGACTCTTCATGTCCTCTCCTTTTTCGGAGAAAGACCTCGATTCCACGATTATATTTCTGAAGCAACTGTATCGCTAGCTATTGCTGAGCGGAACGCGGTGCAGCTTGCTGATTTTAAGCAAGCACTGGCTAATCGTATCTCCTTTGGAGCGCCTAAATTCGATTCATAGATGCAGCTATTTTTTTCGCACGGGAGCTCGACATAGAGCCCGTAACCAAGTACATAAAATCATACTTATTAGCCACTTCACTCGTGAACCTGTCATCATCTCGAAGCTTCTGTGTTATTTAGTCAACATCCCGATTTCGCGATAGTAACCCCCGCTTCAAAACATGCAGACTCCTGTAAGCCTACACCAAACCTTTCACCTTTCGTTTAAAGAAATTACGCATATTGATTGTGTATTATTTTCTTCTATAAGACAGTGAGACAGACGACTGCATAATCTTAATTATAACCATAGTTGCCAGATACGTTTTGCACAAATGGCTCAGTTAACCGGCTCCATAGCATTTGTAGTAACAGAGCATGGCCAAATTTGAAGACCGCTTAGATGACTCATCTACCGTCTTCAACTGTGGTGAAACTAAACCTATGGGCAGCTATTGATGTCATTACCTGTGTTCCTCCACAGAACAAGTCAGTTTTCATTGTCTTTTAAACAGCCTTTAAGGCTTGAAAGCTTCATTACGCCGTGGGACTCGTCAACAACCTTTTTCCAAGACACGTAAAATAGACTGGGACACCATATTAAAAATCACAATATTTTTCAATCGCTGACAGGTCACTACGTATAGGATCAGTAAACTCCGTATTTGAAATCAGTATTTGTGTATCACGTATCCCTTTACCAAGAATGGGTTAGGCCTACCAATAAAGGGTATTTTGATATGTTCCATGGAATTGCTGAACACTTCTGTGTGGTTCACGTCACTTCGGTTAGATATTCAGGGCTCTACTTTCATTTGGCCTGGCAGCGTTTACAAAATTTAAACTGGTGCTGAAATTCTGTTATCTACTCTATCTAGTAGGCATAGGGTTTTCGGATACACACCGTGTTTGAAAACTCGTGTTTGAAGGTTTCTATTACTGTGTCTATATTTTCGCTGATTCATTCCCCGTTTTGTAGACATCGCTAAACCGCTCACGTGCCTTCACCACAAAGACACTTCCTTAGAGTGGACATCAGAGTGTGACTCTTCTTTTCGCCAGCTCAAGTTTTTACTAACATCACAACCGATTCTCCGACATTTCAACCCTTCTGCTCCAACGGAACTGCACACGGACGCCAGTGGTGTTGGCATTGGTGCTGGCATTGGCATTGGCGACAAGGAACATGTTATTGCTTACGCCAGTCGTTTCTTACGCAAACCTGAACGCAATTACGCAATCATTGAGCAGGAATGCCTTGCTGTAGTTTTCGCCGTTCAGCGGTTTCGCTGTTATCTATACAGGCGACCATTCACAGTGGTTACTGATTATCATTCCCTGAGCTGGCTGTTAAACCTCCGTCGGCGTCACATTCCCACAACGGAATGTGACGCCGACAATTTTGATCATTACATCGCTGCGGTTTTACCTCCTTTCCCCGATAGCCGCATATTCCACACACTGAGCAGAGTAAGGTCGAGAATCTCCAACCAATATTTACCACTGCAGCGGACCATACAGCTTCCAGTCCCTATTGTACACGGGGTGGTCTTTTGTACAAAAAGGACTATTCTGCCACTGGTCTCCGCTACCTTCTGGTGGCGCCCGTCAGCACACGTTCCTCTGTTTTGCGCGTTATGCACGACTATCCCACTTCGGGACACCTGGGATCTGCGTGGGCGCTCTATCGCATCCAAGAACGTTTATACTGGCCACGGATGCGTGAAACCACTGAGAAGTATGTGGCTAGCTGCGCTCAGTGTGCGAGTCACAAACGCCTCACCGGCACTCTTCCTGGTCTCCTTCATCCTGTGACGCCTCTAAGATCCCCCTTTGAGAAGGTCGCGGTACACCTCTTAGAACCCTTTCCCAAGTCTCATTCTTGCAACCGCTGGATCTTCATCTGCATTGATTACCACACTCGTTACTGTGAGACGGCAGCTCTTAAATCGGCTGCTGCACACAAAGTCTCCCTCTTCCTGCTGCACTCTGTTATAGTACTCCATGAGCCTCCCCGAGTGTTGATCAGCGACCAAGGTTGTCAGTTCACCGCTGATGTTGTCGAAGAAGTCCTTTGTTTGTGTCAAACGAATTTCCGACATTCTACCTCTTATCGCCCGCAAATGCGTTGACCGAGCGAACCAACCGGACACTCACCAACATGCTTTCAATGTACGTTGCCGCCGACCACAAGGACTTGGACTCTGTGCAACCGTTTATAACATACGCATACAATACCGCTCGACACATCCTAAACACCTTCCTTCTGTTCTCCACAGACGATGATCCTGGGATTGCTGAGATCCTCTGCCGGGCTGAAGAAGCCCGCCGGATAGCCCGCCTGAGAACTCGCGCCTCACAAAAGCGCTCGAAATCCCGCTACGACGACTACCATCGCTACATCACCTACCTCCTTGGCGAGACGGTCTGACTTTGGCGTCCACTAAGGCAGCGTGGCTTAAGTCAGAAACTGCTCGCGCACTATATCGGTCCCTATGTTATCCTCGAGAAAATTAGTCACCTCACCTATTGGATAGCGTGTCTTACCAAAAGTGGCCGACGTTCTTCACGAACTAAGTTTGCTCACGTCGCGCGTCTAAAACCCTCTCATCTTCGTGCTAATGATTGACTCGCCTGGAGGGAATCGCCCGCGATGGGGGAAGTGTTACGGACTTGTTCTCAAGCAGAACGCGGAGGAGGGAAGAAGAAAGAGGAAGAAGTGTGCGCGCCCGTTCGACATTTGTCTTGTGGCATCTGTGTTGCTCTCCGCTGGCCGTGTGTACCTGGCATACTGAACCGGCTAGAACGTATCGGTCGCGACGCTAAGGGTGTAACAATGTATTTGATTTTTACCGGCATAGCTAACTAGTTTAATCGAAATATCGTCTAGAACTTGGGGTGCCTTCTAGATGAATTTAAAAAAAAAAACGTTAGACTGGTTTAACGTCGCCAAAAGGAATATGGAGCGAAAGCATTAGCTGCTTGGGACCGATCGTTCTTCTTCTGTTAGGTGCAGCGCCGGCTCGGGGAACACGGACACGGCATACAGCGATGAGCGGTTAGACCTGCGGAGTATTGCTTCCAAAATAAAATGCTCACCCGCCCAGCAGTTAGACATATACATGCTGAAAAAAGGTTGTTAAAGTGGTCAAAACAGATTGGCGAATGCTTTAAAATATTATAGAAGTTGTCGACTTAAGCAAGAAAGATTTTCGATGCATTAGAAGCTGACAAAACAAAGCTAATCTTAAAAGCTTTCTATGATGACACCTTCTAGAAGCTGCTAGGGCGTGTCTTTTCTATCCTTGGCGAAGTTTTCAAACGTTGGCAGGTGTTCGAAGAGTTTCACAAGACATTGGCTCTGACGCATCACCACCCACCTTAGGTTGAATCAATTGGCGGACTTACAACTGCAACTGGAGCGCCTCTCAACTTCAGCAGACAAAACCATCGCTCCTCAAGACGTGTCGTGTCAGCATTCCCTTCTACCTGGCCCTGAAGAGCTAGCATCATACTCGACCTCACCTCTACGACAGGTTAATAAAGAGCAGCTTTATGATTCACTCCCGCCCCCAACCGGCCCTACCGGCCGCACTCCGCAGATTTTTCTAGGTTACAGGACTTGTCCCCGCTTTGGTGACTTAGCTGACTTATCTCTAAGAACTGTCTCCATTGGACGACCTCCAACGCCCAGCTGCCAGAGATATCAATGCTTGTACAAACACCGACATCTCCTTAATTTTGACTGGCCTCACTAGCTATATACTGCAGGCTTTCAATATTTAGCGCTCTATTATTAACATTTTAGCTTGACTGGCCATACTGCCTGCCATTACCTCTGCCGTTCTCACGGCAAGCACCACTTTGCCAAGGTTCCGTGTAATGGTACAGATATACGTACTCTTCACTTGTTGAGCAATCACCAAGTAAAGTCTGTCTTTCTCCTTAACATTAATCCCTTTCTAGCCACCACTCGCCTTTGTCACGGTGCCGCTCCCTTTGTGAAAAGAGAACTTGCCATAATTATCAAAGCAACAAAAAATACCCATTTCTGAGGATGAAAACAGCGTCCCCGATGATGTTTCTAAAACCGCATAAAGCACTTGCCCCCCTTGTTGAAATTATGGTCGAGCGCGCTTCTATCATGAATTTTATAAACACCAGTTCAATAGCACATTATCAGTACTCTCGCTGCGAGTCCATCCCATCTAGCAGCATCACCGATGGAGTCAGGATCCAGGAATAATGGCGATTCTTGGATCATGACTCCATCATGGCAGCGCGGTGTTGAGATCATCGTGCTGCCTTATTACTCGCATACTGTTATCCTAGGCCTCAATTTTCTGTAGCGCAACACCACTGGAATCGATTGTGTTCGCCCTGAATCTGGTTCTCGGCTTAATCGTAGACTTTGCTAAATCTGCTCTATCCAGCTCCTGCGTTAAAGCATTCGTCGCTGGACACAACTATTATTCCTACTCGTCCGTGGTGAAAGGCCTGTGTTGTCGTTGTATTCGATTACCCGTCATATACAACAAGCGCATACGGTTCTACGCCCAGTGACTTTGGTTTCCCTCTGCTATTCTCACTCTTTCCAATAACCTGTATATACGACCTCATATATATATGTATGTTTCGTGTAGTATCTGGTCTATCTAGCATTGGCCGATCATCCCAAATCCGTCATTGTAACTCCCTATGGATTGATTGTACAAATGGACGAATATACCTTTGAACTGTGCTTGTGGCATTTTAGCACGTGATGATCAGAATTGTGCATAGAAAGTAAGTACAAGTTTTGCTTTTGCTAAGAAGACGAATCGTCGCTTCTTCGACAATGCGACAGCGACATACTCAGCTTGAAGGAAGACTTGATTGGAACATCTGATGCCGTACTGCAGCTAAATTCGAACATCAAAATGATTTGCGAACATCAAATGATTTTGATATAAGCGAGTAATTACTCCCTTATATCAATGATTTGCTTCACTATTGATAGTTTCCAAAGAAGGTGCATGACCAGAAACGACCAAACTTAGTGCTTTAGTAGCATTTCCCAAAACCTATCACCGTCAAAGATACATGCAGTTTCCTCGGTCATTATCTTCTTTCATTGGTTCATTAGAAACATGTCTTCAATCGCTGCTCTATTGAAAGTGTCATTGTCCCGCATTCCTGGCTTTTCGCTGTGTTTTACCGTGCGAACATTCCCTAGTACAAAGCGGCGACTAATCTTGGCACCGCCCGTTCTGTGGCACTTACTGCCAACATCCCATATCGAGGCCAGAACGAACATCAATTGTGTTGGTCTTGTAGTGCTCGCCCGGCTCAAATCTCGCTAAGAGAATGCGTCGCCACCTATGATAGCTGTGCGCGCACGAAGGCTCATTCAAACTACTCCGCCACTGGAAAAGAGTGTTCACCAATCTTTTGCACTCTTACCACTATGGCCACTCAGTTGAAGCGCTGACGGAGGACTGCACCTTTTGCTGGCTTTCCTAAGTCAAAGACACATCTGTCTGACTTGAAAGATGGGATCTTCAACTTCAGCAATGTGACCTTCTCACTCTCTGCCGGTCGGGCCGCTAGGATCAAGGTGCGGATGACTCCCGCTAACGCCTTGCAGCTAAAGTTGACAATATTCCGCCTTCGACGATACTCTTGCTATCAACTCACATAAGCGATATACCTTCAACAGAGTCCAAGATTGCTGCATACCTTCTCTTCTACATTTTTCCAAGTCCAATCCAATGACTGCATCGCCATCGCTTGTTCTTCGCCACCGCGCTTAGCACTTATTCATTAGTCATAACCTTCGTTATCACCAGAATTACAACGAAAATGACCACAAGTAGTTTCGTGTTATTACGCGAAACCAGCGCTTGAAAGAGTGACTACTTGTACGCTTACCCACAATTCGACCGCGCGGTATTATTGTATACGTGCACTTGCATCTGGCTGCATTGCTACTGGCGGCCTATGTGTACCTTCGTCTCTAACCACGTTCGTTATTTCATACCTCACGGGCCAAAGTCACAAGCACTCTGCTAATTGTTCTTCTGGAGAAGCCCTGTCGTTACCTCACCCAGCAGAAACATTCGAGTGCGCCAGAATTGTTATACACGGAACGTGTCTATATTAACGTGCTGGTACCGCTGGGAGTTCGAAGCGGTTGATCAACTGATCAGACACGCAGAGAACGCCACTCCTTTTTATACATGTCATGAACCACGTAGATCGAGAGTCGCGTGTTTACCACGCACTTTTAACAATGGGTCTTACATTTTGTGCACCATTATGCTCACTGGCGCCCACAGATGGCATACGTTTACATTTATTGTTCCTGTAGATAGCGCTTCTTTAACCGTTAATTTTTATGCTGCATTAGCACCCTGCCTGCATATTTTGCGACAGCAAGCCTTGGTAGGTAAACAACTATATATACACTGTATGTGCATTAAAGGATGAGGGTATCATGATTTTGGTATATAATATAAATAAATTTGAAATAGTCCGCAGTTGCGTTGCGCAGTTGTTGCGTATATAATATCAGACGTTAAAAAATTATGCATCTACAAAATGTTCGTTCAGAAAATATATTTTAAAATATTACCATCAGACAATCAGCTGGAATGCAGTGATTAGGGATGCAGAGGACATAAGGGCATTGCTTTAAAATAAGTTCCGTGCGAGTTGACATCACCTTTACCGGTTGCGGAGCAAGAACGCTTAGAATAGGCCCATGCTTGGGTATTCCATGATAATAAACTAAAAATTCAACAATATCACACGTACTCATACTGTTCACACAGTAGACTGTTGGACGACATCATCCACTGCTCATTAGATGTGACCGCAAATGTTAAACATGGTGCTACTCTTAAACTGTTTGAAGGTACTGTTCTTCAATGAAGAGAGCAGCAGTTTAATTGTTGACTCCATCTAAGCAACGCAATAATTTATATTCCACGCTTTTTTTGAGATACATACTAATTAGTGGTGAATGCCTCTGGTCAATTTCTAATATGAAAATCACTGTACAGAAAGCTAAGCAACATGGAACCTTCTTTTCATTAGAGCACTGCACTACATAATTGCGCCATTTGTTTCTTTTTTTAGACAGTTCTCTTTTATTATAAATAAAATATTTGGGCAAGCACAGCACCCGCTTGGGAAACCGTGTTCAGAGATAGTGACAACAATGCACTGCTGCTGATGCTCGCAGTCTACAGATAGCTTTGCTTATTATTTTAATCAGTCTCATCATGCATCATGTTGAATGAAGACAAAAAGCTTGTATGTTTCACATACCTTGACCACAGCATTCCAAATTTTGACGAACCACCACCAGAAATAAGTTGTCACTCCTTTTGCATCATTTTGCTCTTGGAGAGCAGTCTGCGCCAAGGTCTTTATAAGCTCCTCATCCTGTACTATATCCTTTGCTGCTGTAATCTTCTTGGCGCCAGCCACTCCGCACATGAAGGCCGCCAAAGCGAATGCAATGAACAAGCACAATCGAGCCATAGCCTGGCTGGCTGAGAGACCTGAAAATCGACCACATACGTTTTTCTCACTTGTGTTCGATAACACTGCCAGATTACAAGTTTTTGTTGAAGTGCCATGACATCCCACTTGGCCTGCTTAGAGTGCAAATAAATACTGACACGTCTTCAAAAGAACGATTTCCCGGATATTGTATAATTTATTTTAGCAGCATTATTTTAATATTGAGTGGTAAAACAAACACAGATCCATGACCTTCACGGCACGTGCTGCAGAAATTAAGCCTGCCATATATCTTACTTCTTCTATTCTTCGGCGCTGCTCAGAAATGACGTCCTAGTTCCCATCGGGAGCAGGCAATAATCTTCAGGGACGCCGGAGCCTCAGGCACTACCGTAAACCTGGTGGTGCGATTCCGTGTACTCGGTGAGTTCAACTCTATGAGCGTAGAATAATGAGTTCAATGCGCCGTATAAAAGATATTGCGGATATTTATTCAGCTACTGCTAGTAGCAAACTGTCGAAGTTGACATGAAGCCCAGTCTTATTCAAGTACGTGCCCGCGTGGCATAACGTTATCGTAGGTAACCTGGGATCCAAGAGTCGTGATATCTCAATAACTACCCAGCAATCCCGCGTCTAATATGCAGGCACTATTGTCAGGAACTCTATGTTTCACTCCACTCCATGGCCTTCCACCTGGCTTACCCCAACGCGAAGAAACTTTGCTGTGCCGCCTGTGGGTTGGTGTACCATTCACAAACTCGTATTCTTTTATGATAGGCATGGCAAACAGCCCTGCATCTACAAACTGTGGATGCGACGAGTCTATAGGCCACATTCTTTGTGAGTGCTCGATATACAATGAGAAAAGGCAGCGTCTGTGCCGTACGCTGGAGCATCTAGATGGACGCCCATTGAGTGAAACTAAGATTTTAGGTCCCTGGCTACGGCGATCGTCTGCGGTGAAGGCCTCCCATGCACTGCTCCGCTTTATGAGAACTACAGGCCTAATCGAAAGATATGAAAGACGTGATGTGATGTGGCGTGTCTGTTATGTGACTGCACTAACTTCAACCATCCCTCTCTCGCAACTTTTATATCGCCTCACCCCCTTCCCCCAGTGCAGGGTAGCAAACCGGTTGCTTTTACTGGTTAACCTCCCTGCCTTTTCTCCTCATCTTCCTCCTCATCCCCCTCCTCCTCTTCCTCCATGTTTTATGTTCGTTTACGGCATCATTGCCTCACGCAGGCCATTGAAAAATCAACGCTCTTCAGTTTCGCCTGAAAACTACCACATGTCTGTGTCATAGTTGTAAGGTTGCGGCCCCTGCGACCATAACGCCGATAACGCTGAGTGTTTTGTAGAATAGGCGCTTATATTTATTGCGCTAAGAAAACTGGAAAATCAAAAATCTAAAAATTTTTATCTCTCAATGATATTACATGTGTTTCTGCATCTTTTCATATATCACGCTTCAATTTGAGAAAATTTTATCAAACTGAAGAATCACTAATTAGGCAAAATCAATGACACGCCCCCATTTTTGAACTTTTGCCTTCGCAGCTTTTTTTAATAAGAATAAATATCAAGGGTTTTCCCCAGTTTCGACAAAAGAAAACGACCTGCGGCTACAATAAAGGTTGCTCCTATTTTGTTGAATCAAGTCTTAAGATTTAAAGTTTTTTCAATCCTATCATGGGACTGAAGGTTTTATTTCATTCAGACTCAATTTCCTCAAAACAATACCTTTTGTTATGTCGGACTATTATTTCCGAATTGACTAAATGACAAAAAAATAGCTGATTTTAATTCTGTGCGTACACTACATATATGTGCATATATACACTTTGAAAATTGTTGGCTTGCAAAGAACAATGTTGAACGAAAGCATTTGAAAGCTTGATTAAAATAATGTGTGGGAAGTAGAAACATTCCTAACAAATTTCTTACCAGTAAATAAATTTTGGTACACTACATAAACGATTATTTACTGAACAAAATTATGTAGGTATCCTGTCACTCACTTATGGTTGCTTGGAAAAATGCACCACACTAAACAAAAATGAATGGGAAAGATGGTGATTACCCTGTCCCATTAAATGCGCACAAAGAAGTCGGGAAACACGCAATGTTTTAAGAAAACTGCCTTTGAGCGAGTATACTTTCAGTAGCTTTTTGAGTTCGCCGGAATTTGTGGGGGGCAGTGTGAAAATTTATTGCCCATATTATGCACTGCAATATATTCGGTATGCACTTTATAAGAAATTCAAACTCACCCTTGAAGATTGAAAAAGTGTTGAAACTGGGATGGCGGCTGTGTGCGCAATGCCGAGGGCGGGAGGGCTCCTTTCTGCTGGATAGATGATGGCTTTCTTGCTAGAACAGTGCTCGAAAGCGGGTTTATATACGTATTCTGGCTGTCTGATTTCTTTATTTATTCATTCGGAAAACACGACTATCTTCGACAGACACAAAGACGGATTATTAGGTGGCACGTTATGCCTGCAAGAGAAAACAACAGAATTAATATATTCGTGCTTTTCCCTACATGAAGAGATTTTCTTGCTGAAATCTTCGTTTCGTTTCGTTAGCGCGAAACTGCCTTAGGCTAAAAGACTCATCAAAGACAAGTTTTGTAAGCAACATTCAAAATATGGACAGTTAAAACACATCCGGGTGATTCTATGACACATCACACTGCCTTATTATTTGATCTTTTAAATTTAATTCGTTGTTGGATATGTACTGCAAGTAATCTTGGATATGTCTACCGTGCAATTAATTTTGTAACAAAGTTAACATTGAGGGGAAAATAATAAGAATGCTAGACGGCGGTTTGTCCCACTAAAGCCATTATAACGCGGTGGATTGCAGCCCTCCACTACGGCACGTGTTTCTACCTCTCGTGTTTCGCTCCCACTTTCCTCCCTTCTTTCACCGCATCATACATACCGCCGCAGAGAATTGGGAAAGATACATCATCTTTTCTTCCTGTAAATCAATTTCAAACGTCGCTGATGCCTGTTGTACTAACGCCTCCTAGACATCTGGGTCTGCTTCTGTTGTTGTTGTTGTGGCTGTAGGAAGAATTAAAAGAAAATTCATAGGCCTGCTACTGGCTCCGTAGCAGGCCCGTGCATTTTCTTTTCGTTCGCCTTTGGTGCGGCGTTCTAGAAAGCGCCAATGAAAGGCTGCGCACGTATGCCTGGATCTAACGCCCGGGAGGGTCAGCTTCGTACATGGATAAATGGATGGATAACAAATTTTATTGTTCATCTGGAGCCTCCGCGACTAAAGGCTACCAAAAAGATTTTGTCTCTACGCTGCCTCGGCCCCCAGGCGGACCGCTTGTTGCTGCCCAGCGGGTTCTTCTCTCCACAGCAGTGCTTCCCAGCTCTCACTGGTATTGAAAGCTTACTCGACTCCAGAGCAGTCTGCGCATTCCCATATAATGTATTCGACAGTACCCTTCTCCCCGCATGCTTTACAAAGATAATTTTGTTTTTCCCCTGGTAGTACGTGAAAGGCCAATTTTGTGTTAACGAAATTACACGCTTGCAGTCGCCGCCTTGCGTTCGCCTCTCTATTACTTAGTGTCGTATTCGTTGGTGGCAGTAGTTTTCTGTGTAATCCATAATTCACAGCGATTTCTTAATGTTTGCGCACGCTCATCTAGGTTCTGGTAGTTCGGCGGTTCTATGGTCACCCGGAAGTAGATAGCTCGGGCTAACTCATGTGCGGCTTCACTGCGGGGACCGACGCATCCGCTGGGGCCATATTAGGCTTACTTTGCGGGTCAACTCTGCCGGTCAAGATCATCGCCGCTTCGGGCGAGATTCTGCCTTTCATAAAATTCTAAATAGCCGTTTTACTATTGCTGACTACAAATTTTGTTTCCATCCCAAGGCGAGTGAGCTCTATAGCCACTTCTTCGGTCGTCTCTATGCTGCGGCTGCGAATAGTGGCTGCCGACTTGGGGGCTCCTAGTCCGTTGAATACTGAGGCAACCACCACGCCAGACTTCCGACTAGCCGCGTCCACGTAGGCGACCTCTTCGCGACTCATTTTTGCGAAGCGTTTTGTTAGCGCTTCGGCTCTCTTATTCCTCCTCTCGGTATAGGTTGCAAATTCCTCGGGAGTTGGGGTATGCCTATTTTCTCCCTACGGAGGCAGAGGTGAGGGCGGATGGCTTATATGCATGAATCGCCTATTGATGTCATGACCTGTAGTGACGGTCGCCACTTGCCGAACACAACCAGCATTTCATTAAACGTATCAAAGTTCGCCGGTGTTCTATAAATCGTTTAGAAGGAAGGAAAGGCGCAGTCGCGGAATCCCGCTATCATCCTCTAGGTAGACAAGGACAATTATGAAGAGTTCACGATCCGGGGCGTGGCGCAATTGATAAATCTCTGGGCTCGAGATCCAAGGGATGGAGGTTCGGTTGCCTGTGGAGAAAACGGTTATTTATTTATTTTTAACTCTCGCTCTCGAAAGCGTGACACCTCTACTATCTCCTGCAGACTACCTTCTATCGACAACAATGTGCATTAATAGGTATCGCCTTAAAATACGATGCCATCCACAGGGAAAATTTTCACACACATCGCTTGTCCGGATTTTGAAATGACGTAGCACAAAGGATATGACAGAGATTGAACAAGTGTAGAGGGGGAAGTCTCAGTTCGCAGGACGAGACAGCGTTTCGACAAGCGGAATTCGTCTGTGTAGAGAAGTCCACTTGGTGAAATATTGGTTCGACCTGTGAACTGAGGCTCCTCCCCCTACCATTGTTCAGTCTCTTTCATACCACGTAGCCTTCTTCCTGTCGTTCTGATTTGGTTCTAAACAATTGGAGTCATGCCAGCCATGATTAATATATGTTTGTATCCAAACTATATATTTCAAAGAGTGGTTCTGGCGCTTTACCTTCATTGAAAAGAAGTTTTGGTTCTAAGCAAAAAATTCAAAAATTACATATAGAGAAATTAGGCCTGGTCTACTAAATATTTTCTGTGCCACTAGAGGCCACATCTTGTTCACAACTTTCCAACTAACAGACATGTGTACAATGCATTACCTCTAACGTTTTTTCTCATAATCATTTGCGAAGTGTAAGAAAGCAGCACAGGTACACTGAATTACAATGCAGAAAGGACACGTGCTGTGTAGTATTTCTGCGCACAAATCATCCTAAATAGCCAGAATGTCTGAGGTACTGAGCTGATATGAGCGGTGCAGTATTTTTACTGGTTTTTTATTTTCTGTATGATTTTAGACACTCTAACCATGTCCTTCTTTTGGCTCATTTCTTTCTTTCCCCTCCCTGTTCGTATCATTTTCACCTGCCGAATCTTTACTGTGTTGTCCGAATTACAAGACAAACTAACAGCCAAACACAGATTATGAGCAGAAGATAAAACGATTAACGGCGGCTGTATGCATGTTTGTCGCTGAAGGTTTCAACTTTTTCAAGCGGGCGTTGAAAACGCTCGATCTCTGAATTTCAAGCACAAAGTAAAATTGTTTCGCCTTGGAACCTTTCGTGCGAGCTCGAACGCTGTATTTGTAAAGAACAGACACGGAAAAAATAACAAGCAGACGACGTTCTTTGCGGCAAAATAAACAAGATGCCGTCTAGTGGTTGTTAACTTATTATTCAATAAAACAGCTGTACAACAATTTTTGTTTATAAAGCCATCATCTTGCAAGATTTACCCGCCGATAGAAAATATGAACGTTGTCCTGAAAACGACAGTCATTCCTTAAATTAGGCAAATTTTGCGACGACATATTACCTGTATAATATTTGCTCACAAAAGCAACGTGTGCTGTGTTCATTATGGCCAATTATTGAATAAGGTCATATATGCCAGCTGTCCTTTCTGTTTAGTCTGACCGGACGGCAGCATGACCGCAGCATCAGACGAACGTAACCACTCACGGAGACTCCTGAATAGCAGCTCCCTCCGTCGACAATTTATCGCCACTCGCCGCAGGAATCGGGAAACCGGTGACTTAGTCATACAGGCAATGCTGAAACCATATCGCCAGAAAGACAGGGCTACAATGATCTGTCGACCAGCAACGGTGGCCTAGAGCAGAGTAAATGGATCCGAAATGGACAACACATTTCTTTGAATAGAGCCCCAGTGGTGCTGTGATAAAATCTTGCAGTATACCGCTCAAGACGTAAACAGTATATGTATGAAGGTTGGACCAACAAATTTGTCGTGATTGGCACTGTCCCTAAAAACGTCGCGAAATGGCAGCATTAGCTTCCTTCCACTGCTACAACAGTTTCGGTAGCCTGTCCTCAGATGTCATTCAAGGATAAAAAGCAGATCAAAAACTACCTTGCATACACATTGTAATTTCTTCGGGCTCGTACTCATTAGCCGATCCCATCAGGCGCTTAAATTCCAGTCATTTCTGATCGAATGTCTTCACTACTCTTGAAATTTTTTTTCTTTCCCTCATCTAGTTACTTTCAAAATGTAAAAAAAGAATGCGAAAGATGTGAAATGCAGGTGTGCTACTTGCCTCCTGTTCCGTAGACGGAACCTTACATACAAGCATGGCGGTTGTTCTCAACATGGTGCACCTAAACAAAATGGCACCGGCCATGCTAAAACTGTTTATAGTTCGCGGGTATTAGTAAAATGTCCCACTTCTACTTCAATAAGTCTGCTGTTTTCATAGTTGTGGTTCATATGAATAATTTATATATAAAAAAGATTTTCTAATATCTTAGTTTTAAAATATCTGTCTTGCTTTATGCGGTCGCATTTTAAACTAATCTCAAAATTTGCGTTTTGACGTTACAAAGATGACGAAGCAGGCTGTGGCGCAGGGCGGAGAGCTTGCGCTGGGCCCGCTGGACCTTAAAGCATATTTCAACATCATGTTATCACATCGTTCTGTTCCTGTTTGGTCGCCCTGTTCCATTGCTTGCCATATGCCACCACGTAATATTTGGTGCGAGGTGCGATTCATCCCCATCCTCGCCTTGCACCCTTGTCACCAACCCTACACCGGGTCCTTTGGCCGAACGCCCTTGGAGATCGCTGCCCAGCCCTCCCCAGCCCTTTCTGCTCAGACCCGATAGCCACTCTCCCCATCCCCGTCCACAGCCCTGACCTCAACCCACGACGACCAGGAAGAGCCCAAAGCCAACCCGACCGACACCACGATGAAGCGACCTCACGCCCACTCGAGCGATGACAGCAACCCCGCCCAAGCCGTTCGGGGTGTCCTTGAGCCTTGGCCATCGGCAAAAGGTGAACATTTGTCCTGGTCCTCCGGGGCAAGTATTCATTACATCTTCGCTTTCAATTGAGTGTCAAGCATTTTACTCTGAATCCTCAGTCTGTGTTCATTGTCACATTATGCATTGGAGTACAAGAAATCGATCGGGACGATTGCTCAGCGTCCCCGGGTCATGTTACGAAGACGGCGAAGCGGGCAGTGGCGCAGGAGCGGAGAGCGCGCGCTAGGCCCGCTCTCGCGCTAGGCCCGCTTGCCATTAAATCATATTCCATCATCATGTCATCACGTCTTACTGTTTCTGTTGTGTCGCCATGTTCTATCGTTTGCCCATATGACACCACCCAGCAATGTCGTTTTTAATGGGGAAGCTTGCGAAATAGAAGGGGAAAATTCACATACCAATTATTTGGTTTGGTTTATGTGGTATGGATAATATACTGGTCCCGTGCTTGGTGCAAAGAAGCTGATCTGCTGGTTACACTATTTGTGGTGACATTTCGTTTTAAGTGCCAGTTGTTACGTAAAGCTAAGATGTGAGGCTCTGTTACCGCAACTCATGTGGCGAGATGTAACGTCACCATCTGGCAATGGAACCATCGTAGGTTCGGGCGTAAGTGTCCGGTTCTTCAGCAGCTCCTCACCGCGAATCATCGCCCCGAACTAGTAGCTTTCCAGGAATGCGACAAGAACAAGCAATGTTCCAGTCTCAGTACATACCTATCGGAAGGAGTAAAGTCTCGAACAACGACTCTCGTCAAACGTAATCTCACTGTCCTGCAATACAATTTAACTTTCCCCGAACAAGTCTTCTTAGAAATATTACATCGACCCTCGCATAACCGTCGCCCTGGTCTGTTTATAATAAATGTCCACAGCGCTCGCCGAGCCCATAAAGTTATTTTCGGTCCGCTTTTCCTCAAATCTCAGCAGCTGGCGCAGGGAACCCCTCCTCATCCTCAGTGACTTCAATGCGCATCACCGCGCTTGTGACTACCACTACGACTCTGCTAAAGGCCAACGCCTTTAAAATAACTGTAATACGCACTAGCTGACGCTTATCATGGACGTGTCCTACCCCATTAGACACGGTACGGGCCTACACCGTGATGCAACGCTGAATCCTTCCTTTACGACATCCAGATTTTAAACAACTTGGGGCCACACTCTCGAAACTTTTGGGAGTGATCACTTTGTGCTCGAAATTATGATACACGAGCCCACCAGGCAATACACGCGGCCGGATCAGGTGATTGACTGGAACGCCTTCCGGACGCACAGAAAACTGCTGGACCAACCTCCCACTATTACTGACATCAAGGCGTGGACAACCGAAATTGTCAAAACAGTGGCTGAAGCCACACAACCCATTGAGTTCGAAGACAGTGTCCCACACTTCGTCCGCTACTACGCTCGCCTCTGGGAGCGCAAGATGTCATTTGAAGCTCTATTCGCGACTCGGAAATGGGAATGCCATATCCGACGTAGACTGGCGCGCACACACGCGAATATCAAGAACTATGCAATCGAACTCACTCGACAGAGCTGGCACGACGTCTGTGACGAGATGAAATACTCCAAATGCTCATAATAAGTAGAAGCTCCTTCGACTTTTACTCGACCACTGGAAGCGAACTTCAAACGCCAACAGCTCGATCGAATCTTCCATCAGTCCCCTGCCACGTCAGACGAGTTCAAACAAGAGCCTAAAATACATCCTCCCCGAAACAGCAACCAACCTCCCCTTCTATCAGGCCACGCAACATCCCGGCCTACACTCTTCAATCACTTTTACGCATGTCTGATCAGAAATCAATCGCCTCAAGACGACTTCGGTGGCTGGCCCCGACCTTATTATTGTTCCACGCGGTCAAAGGTGTCCATGCAGTCTTCCGCACCGTTATTTGGTAGTTCCTCGAAGATGAGGGGCTCTCGGGGCTACCATTACTATATTCTGGGCAAATATTAATGGTGAAGTTTTGCGGGCTCGAATGGTGTCGAGCAACAGACTACGTTTTGGTTGGACCCCTTGAAGTCAGCGGCTTTTTTATGGCCTGTTTGCTTGTACCCGTGGGCAACAAGAACAGGGCTGCGTTCTTGGCTAGAAGGGGCAAACCAGAGACCGAAAGGAAGCAGTTCCACCAGATGTTATGTGGTGGTGGCAAGTTAATAGGCACAAAAAAGAAGTCAGACGTAACAGCATTGACAGCTCTTTTCGGGGTGACTTCCGTCAGCAAAGAATCTAAACAACTCGACTGCAGCGATAGCAACAAACGCGCTCTCTGGTAATCAATTAAAAATGCCAATTTCACGCGTCAAATATCACTTTAAAGGAGGCGAATAAATTTCGTGATTGCATCCCAAACAGTGATTAGCATAACCTGGAGCATTGTAGAAACATGCGCGTGGATGCAATCTATCGAAATACCTCTCGAAGCATCTTCTACAACAAAGGAAATGATACAACCGCGTCTCGTGACATGGAGAATTCACAAACAAGCAGTGCATAATCGATCCGCGCGCTGCTATCACGGTGATAAGGGAGCATGCCTGCGGCTGTCAAAATGAACAAATAAAGAGCACAATGGTTTGCGGCAGTATATAGGGGCACCCCCTGAAGTTTAAAGATTTTGTTATAACTGAGTAGTTACTCACCGCCATCCACAAAAACGCGGCCGTACAGCTGCAAAGCAAAGCTAAATAGCTTTTTCAGAAACTTCGTAGTTACAAAAAATTCGTCCTGGTCAGGGTAGCAAAGCATAGACTGGGCGATCGCTCTGCCAAATTAGCTAATGAGATGGTCAGCAGATGGTATAGTAGGCCGAGAGCAAATTAATCTGTAATTCGAGGTTTGGAATATTGTTGGTCGAATATTTTGGTGAGTACGTCCACCGAGGTAGAGTAGTTTTATAATGAGCGAGTAATTACTTATTGACACCCACCCAAGCGAAGCCATAAAAAGAAAAGGAAAACTCATCCTCCTGAGACACACTGCTTCGGAAGTGCTGATCTCAGATAATAGAACACCAGTATATTAAAGCTATATTGAGCTAAGCTACAGCTAGACAAGCCACCGTAGAACTTGCCACCTTCCACAGTCCAATTGACTTATGGGCCATCAGAACGAAACGATTGAGGGTACGTCATATGTCGACGGCGATCATAATACGTGGTAAGGAGTCCTTCTCTACTTGATATTCGTCTGTAACACCGAACCCAATGCGGGCCAAATGCTTTGGCTATGGGCAACTAACACAACATGCGTTCCGTGTATTGCAAGAAAGTGCACTAGTGTTCTTTTCAGACCCTACTTTCTTGCCCTGGGCATGTTGTGCCAGCAGGCGCTTTCCCGGCCGTTTCGCTCTGTCAGTTTTCAGCGGAGGCACGCGCCTACGCAGTGCGGAAACTGCACGCCTCTCCTCACCGTCGTGGCCATCTGCGGGGATGTCGCTACAGTCCACCTGTGAGCTGCGTGCACAACGTACCTCACCAGTCACTGGTTGAACCACATGACACCCCTGGTGATAGCTAGGTTGCAGCGAATGTCGGTGTTAGGGCGATTGTGTCAGAAGCGCACAGATATGACGGCATCGCCGTTCGAATTCATTTCCAAGCATTACTTCACCTTCAACTCATGATGCTAGCCTTTCTCTTTGCTTCAGAATTGTGGCAGACTACAGTACATGCATCCCTCTGGTGTAGGAATAGGCCTCAACGAACTATGAATACTCCGATAAACTCCTTGTACTAAGTCCCAGCGACTGCATTTATAACTCATCACAAACTGAGGTATTTCTGTTGCTGCGAAATCAGGTCAGTCCTTGGTTAAACAGTGAGGTAATTTATTTTCATATATAAGAGTAAACTCTTAAGAAGGTGCACTGACCGTCCATATGAACTTGTACTAAGATAGAATACAGGCAGCTGCTAAATAAAATTGCTGTAGATATACAACTGGCAAAAACCAGCAATAATTTAATCAGTTTTCGGCATGCAGTAAGGATATAAGAAAAGATGTAACTTTGTCCACAAGACCATAAAAAAACCGACCAAGAAAAGTATTGATGCTAATTAAAAGAGGCATTTCCAGATAACGATAATGGAGACTTGGTCAAGGACTTAAATAGCCACTTTGTAGAGTCTGTTTTATTCTTGTGTACTCAAAGCAGAGCCATAAGGAAAGTTCCTCCTGCTATATTGACCGTTCGTTTTAGCTTAAATGCCTACTGTTAGCGTGCTAGATTTGATGTCTGCATTGCAAACAATGTCAAACAAAAAATCGCCATAATATGATGGTGTAGGATGAGGGATCTCATGGTTGCTTTTGGTACATTTAAAGGGTATTACTTTTTATCATCAACGAAACTTTTGTAAGTACCAAATACATACACACCTTATTGAAAATGAATTCAATAAGGCTATTACATAAAAAGGCTCAAAGAGGGCCTTTAATAATTACCGACCAATTGCAATTTTGCTCTTCCTAGATTGAATAAAAAGAAACTTGTACATGCTAACATGATCTCCTTTTGTGATAAGTACAATCTGCTAAACATCGCCGCGTATAGTTTCCGCAGATGCAAAATCACGATAAGTTTACTAGAGGAGTTTCATTCCTTAGTCTGTAAAGAAATTGATAAGAATAACATTGTGCTTACACTTTTTATTGCTTTGTGAAACGCTTTCGATACTATTATTCACAATCTATTATTAGATAAACTGAATCGTTTTGGCTTCAGATGTCACTATTTGTCTTTTGTAACGGCTGTTTTACTGATCGAGCCCATGGTGTCCGAATAGGCGGATCATGCAGCCCAATGCTAAATATTTTAGCATGTGTTCCTCAGCGGTCTGTTTTAGGACCCTTATTCTTCAATATGTACCGTCTTTGCTAAAAGTTTCAGGCTGCAGGGTCTGATTCTCAGCCATTAGGTGCAGAACTCATACCACTTCTGGAAGTATAAATCTCTGCAATGTAAACGCGAGTCCCTGTCCCGACTTATTAAGACGTTACGATTTTCTCGGAATCCCAACTGAATTTATAATGCAAGGCAAAAGCAAGACCGTGCAGCCTGATTACTTTTGGCAAATACGGTATGTGAATGGCATAGCCAACCTTCCTTTAAACTCTTAGCTTTTCTTACATGAGGGATATATTTTCCCGGCGATCCCAATGAAACACACGAAGAGGCAGCAAACAAGATCAGACGGGATTAGCATTTCTTAGTAGAATGGTTTAATGCTAATTATATCTTTACAATAATTCAAACACCTGACTTTTCTTCTTTGATAACCCATACAAAATCTGTTAAATATACTCTAATGCACACCTTCACGATAGGTGCAGGGTAGCAAACCAGTTCCTTTACCGGTTAACCTCCCTGCCTTTCCTCCTCATCTTGCTCCTCCTGCTTCACGATAGGATTTATACGAGCTGCTCATGGCAGCCATTACAGGTCAAATCGAATTTCAAGTATCCTGGGATAGCATTTGACTAAACACTGTCATGGAATACCCATATTCAAGAAATAGCCAAACAGCTTCTGATACGCATGTATATGCACGCTCTATAGTGTATTTGCGATGTGTCGGTTAGAAAGATGATATATATAGGTTAGAAGAATTCATAATACCATATGGAATATCAATCTATTGCTCGGCGTCATTAAATAAACTAAATACGGTTATCCGTATCCTGCACAGAATTGCAAGTTGTCTTGCCTACTCAACCGAAATCACAGCACACCGGCAATAGCTTGTAGGGAATATTTTGAGGGCTTGCCTCTACCCAAGCAATCTATTTTTGATATATTACAGAAAAGTGTGTTTGGCAGCTGTTTTAAATTTGAGATAAAAGTGTATCAGTTGCTCCGCAGCCACTGGGGACTGAGTGCAAGGAGTTTATTGGAGTATTCATAGTTCATTGAGGCTTATTCCTACACCAGAGGGTTGCATGCATGTGCTGTACTCTGCCAGAATTTTGAAGCGAAGAGAAAGGCTAGCATCATGAGTTGAAGGTAAAATCATGCTTGGAAATGAATTCCAACCGCGCCGCCGTCATATCTGCACGCTTCTGACACGACCGCCTTACCACCGACATTCGCGCTCCAACCTTGCTATCACTAGTTGTGTCATGTGGTTCAACCGGTCACTGGTGAGGTACGTGTGCCCGCCGCTCGCAAGTGGAGGGTAGCGACATCGCAGCAGATGGCGACGGCAGCAAGGAGTGGCGTGCAGTTTCTGCACTGCGTAGGCGCGCACCTCCGCTGAAAACTAACAGAGCGAAACGGCCGGGAAAACGCCTACTGGCGTAACATGCCAGGGGCAAGAAAGTAGGGTCTGAAAAGAACACTAGTGCACTTTCTTGCAATACACGGAACGCATGTTGTGTTAGTTATCCAAAACCGAAGCTTTTGGCCCTATTGGGTTCGGTGTCACGAATATCAAGTAGAGAAGGACTCCTTCTCACGTATTATGATCGCTGTCGACATATGACATACCCTCAATCGTTTCGTTCTGATGGCCCATAAGTCAATTGGACTGTGGAAGGTGGCAAGTTCTACGGTGGCTTGTCTAGCTGTAGCTTAGCTCAATATAGCTTTAAGATACTGGTGTTCTTTATCTGCGATCAGTACTTCGGAAGCAGTGTGTCTCAGGAGGATGCGTTTAATTTTGAATCAGATTTCTTTTGTAGCCGTATGGTTTCGCTTGGGTGAGTGTCAATAAATAATTATTCGCTGATTATAAAACTACCTTGGTGGACTCATTAAAGTATTCGATCAACAATATTTCAAACCTTGAATTATTGATCAATTTGCTCTCGCCCTACTATTTGATCTGCTGTCCATCTGGTTAGCTAATTTGGCAGAGCGGCCGCGCAGAACGGCGGTGGTCTAGGGTTTGACACCCTGACCAGGACGAATTTTCGGTAACTGCGAAGTTTTAGCTTTTCTTTGTAGCCGTATGGCCACGTTTTTGTTGATGTCGGTGAGTGACAACTCAATTATTACAAAATCACTAAACCTCAGGGGATTCCCCTATATACTGCCGCAAACCATTCTGTTCTTTATTTGTTCATTTGGACAGCCACAGGCATGCGACCTTATCACCTTGATAGTAGCGCGCGGATCAATTATGTACTGCTTATTCGTGCATTCGCCTTGTCAGGAGACGCATTTGTATCATTCCTTTGTTGTAGAAGATGCTTCGAGATGTATTTCAAAAGGCTGCAGCCACGCGAATGCTGCTACAATGCTGTAGGTTATGCTAATCACTGTTCGGGATGCAATCTCGTAATTTCTTCTCCTCCTTTAAATTGATCTTTGACGCATGAAATGGGCGTTTTTTTAATTGATGACCAGAGAGCACGTTTGTTGCTATCACTGCAGCCGAGTTGTTTAGTTTGTTTGCCGACGAAAATCACCCCGAAAAGAGGTGTCAGTGCTGCTACGTCTGTCTTCTTTTTTGTGTCTATAAACTTGCCACCACCACATAACATCTGGTGGAGCTCCTTCCCTTCGGTGTCTGGTTTACCCCTTCTAGCCGAGAACGCAGCCCTGTGCCTGTCGCCTACGGGGGCAAGCAAACAGGCCTTAAAACAGCTGCTGGCTTCAAGGGGTCCAGCCCGAACGTAGTCTGCTGCTCGACACCATTTGAACCTGCAAAGCGTCAACATTGATATTTGCCCAGGATATAGTAATGGTAGCCCCGGGAGCCCCCATTTTCAAGGGACTACCAACTACCGATGCAGACGACTGCACGGACATCTTCAATCGCGTGGCACAGTTTGATGGCTAGAGCGACGCCGCGAAACTCAGGCAAGAATATTTTGCCCTTCAAGTACCAGCCTGAATCTGGTGCTGAAATCGTTAGCCTTCTTTGGATGATTGGTAGGCATCCAAAGGCCGTTTTTACCGGCCTTCGGAAGCTACTTCAGAAACGTGCCCAGGCCCTCCTCGAATTAAGCATTCAGCTTCCAAATGGGCCTTTCCCGGCTAACATTGAGGAGTCGAAGCGTCTGTTTCGCAGAGCCACACCCGCATTGCAGAGGCGACCAAGGTGAGTATGTTGATGTCCGGTATGAAAAATCAACTTTTTGTAGGTCCTCTTCGCCAGCCGTCATAAACTCTTTCAGATTTCCTCCAGGAAGCTGCGAATAATGAAAAGTGCTAAAAAGAAAGGATGCACCTATACAGCCGGCCTCTCCAAATGCTGTTTACAAGCCACAGCGACACCGCACCTACAAGCGGAGATAAATTATGAGAGGTCATCTGTGAAATTGTTCGTAAAGAATTACGCCTATTCATGCCATCGCAAATGCAGCCTCAGATTGCGTCGTTCACCGATGTCATCTGTGAACAAGTGTAGCAGGCCTTGGGAGTTCCTCAAGTGACTGCTCCAACTGCTTCAGCTCAAGAACCCACGTTGAGCAACTACGCTTCTGCGTTATGCCGTCCTGAGTTCAGACACACTGCTACAAGCCCTCCTAGTCATAAACAGGCCGTTCCTGAAAGAAAAACCTTGTCCCCCGCCTGTGAAGCCTACGTACCGTCTGTTGCAGAAGTTTGCAGCCCAAAGCGCAGGGCGGAGGCGCAGTATCGCTCCCGAGAGGCGGCGCTGCGCCCGCCAGCGCTACCTGGTGACGTAGCTATAAAGAGTGAGGAGGCTTGTTCTCTTCCCCTCATCCCGCGGCTGAGAGCAAAGATGTGCGATATCAACCGCGGGATGAGGGGAAGAAAACAAGCCTCCTCACTCTTTATAGCTACGTCACCAGGTAGCACTGGCGGGTGCAGCGCCGCCTCTCGGGAGCGATACTGCTCCTCCGCCCGGCGCGTTGAGCTGCAAACGTCTGCAACGGACGGTACGTCCCCCAAGCTACACAAAATTCGACATTCGGAGGACACTGAGACACCACCCAATCAATTTTCAATGTGGTGAGCCTGCACCCATCCTTATCTACAGCCAGTACCTACGAAATGGCTTCCGAGGTTTTGAATTGACCGGCCACGGCCCGTTGTACGACCGCAACAAATTGAGAAATATCTTCGCAGCGGACAGTTTGCGCTATCAAACTGTCGGTTTAGGTCGCCATCGCCGTAAAGGGCCCACTTTGAGTCGCCAGGCCGCATCTATGATGAAAGTGTGCGAGGACTCCCCTAGCCCGCGTAGGGTAAACTAAAAGTAGCGACCTTTTGATGGGAGGTTGCTTCACGGCAAAAGCAAAATCCTCCGCCGCCGACGACGACTGACGACGACGCTTTTGATAAAGAACTCCAAGACGCACATGCGACCAGACTTCCAAACGACATCACAATGGCTTGCCCGGGCCACGACTTCGGCTCACGACGAAGCGGAGAGCTAACATCGAAGCCAACGTGCAAACACAGGACACGTACAAGTTACCACAAAGTTGCTGTGAACTGTCACATGGTTGCCGCCTTATTGGAGCCGGTTATTCTGTCATTAGTCTACCATTTGCTTCCCAGCTCTGGAAAGTATCGACCACTTTTTGATTGACTTTCTAAATAAGCATAGGGTGATCGTCGACCTCTGATTCAAGCTCATAAAGCTCTTGATGGACAAAGCCATACATTCTACGAATTAGGCCCAACATATAACTCTAAACGTCATGAATTGACCATGCTGCCCGACCAAGCGTCATACCTAGCGTGGGTAGCCAAAAAATCGAAACAGCTGAAGGTGTCTTCAAAGGAAACACACCAGTTGCTTTTAGAACGAGGTCTCGGCATCGGAAGAGGCATAGCCAACTTCAGTAGAGGACAAAATCAGCCGCTGGTAACAAATTTCGCAGAACAATATTGGCATCTCAACTAGATCATGGTGGAGGAAGAAAGGCAGGGAGGTTAACGCGTCAAAGCAACCGGTTTGCTACCCTGCACTGGGGGAAGAGGGTGAGACGATATAAAAGTTGCGAGAGAGGGATGGTTGAAGTTAGTGTAGTCACATCACAGACATGCCACATCACATCACGTCACAGTCAGATCACTTAACATAACAGTAAACTCATAGTCTTTCGATTAGGCCTGTGCTTTTCATAAACCGGACCAGTGCCTGGGAGGCTTTCACCGCAGACAATCGCCATGGCCCGGGAACTAAAATCTTAATATCAGTAAATAGGCGTCCATCTAGATGCTCTAGCGTATTGCACAGATGCTGTCTTTCCTCGCTGTTTATGGGGCACTCACAAAGAATGTGGCCTATATACTCGTAGCACCTACAGTTTGTACATGCAGGGCTGTTTGCCATGCCTATCATAAAAGAATACGAGTTTGTGAATGCGACACGAACCCACATGCGGCACACCAAAGTTCCTTCGCGCCGGGGTAGGCCAGGTCAGGGTCAGGGTAGGCCGGAGCTTCAGATCAGGGTACAGGAAATTTAAGCGGGAGTTCGCAAACTGGCCAGAATTCCACAAGGAGAGTGTGTGTTCTCGCGCAAGTGCGCGAAGCCTGCTCGCTGCGTCTGCCCTGGAAAAGGGAATCAATACACTATCGCCGTCTTGGTGGGCTGTTCGTGCGACCTCTGCCGCCCGAAGATTGCCCGCTATGCCGCTGCGTCCTGAAAGCCATTGGAAGATGTCATGTCCTCCTTTAGGTGCACAGGGATGAATTTGTAATATTGCCACAACGAGTTATCAATGGGCGCCACGGCCAAGAGTGGGCGTGTGAACAGCACGACGATGCGGTTTTCTAACCCGCTCTGCTTCCTCGTCCAGGTTACCGCATGGGCTCACTTGAGCGCCGTACCGCTATCTTCACCCACCACTGACGCCAGCAAGCCCTGTCATTTCAACAACGGAATTGGATCCGCCTGGCCTCACGACACCCGGATTTTCACGGTCATCCCTCCATTATTTCAAAGATCCGGATCGACGGCAACATCACCTTCTGCTGCCTATATGAAGAGCTGGCGGGATCCCGGCGCCTTTAGTGGGCGTGTGAACAGCACGACGATGCGGTTTTCTAACCCGCTCTGCTTCCTCGTCCAGGTTACCGCATGGGCTCACTTCAGCGCCGTACGCTATCTTCACCCACCACTGACGCCAGCAAGCCCTGTCATTTCAACAACGGAATTGGATCCGCCTGGCCTCACGACACCCGGATTTTCACGGTCATCCCTCCATTATTTCAAAGATCCGGATCGACGGCAACATCACCTTCTGCTGCCTATATGAAGAGCTGGCGGGATCCCGGCGCCTTTAGTGGGCGTGTGAACAGCACGACGATGCGGTTTTCTAACCCGCTCTGCTTCCTCGTCCAGGTTAGTCCTGTTGCACCTCTATACGCTAAGAAATCGAAGAACGTTTGTCTGCCGCTGTTCCCACGCCCGGAAGTTTTGCTTTCGGTGTTCAGTGAATGCTTTGATGTTACAACCCATCTGCTTATGTTGTCCGGTGATGTTGAGCTAAACCCTGGGTCTCCGCTGAACACGAGATCGAGGGCGCAGGACTCTCCGTCAGATTCTGGTTCTACGCAAATGGACGATATACTTGCAATATTGCAAACAGTGAACACGCGGACTGAAAAAATGGAAAGGGATCAGAATGATTTAATCAAGTCTGTTGACGATCTTAAAAAAACACATTCTAAATTTCAAGAAAATCTGGCAGATATAGAAAGAAGGCTAACAGAGGTTGAACGCAAAACCGTCACCCTTGAGGCAGTTGAGGATGAGCTACAGCGTCTTCGCCAGTCGATTGATCGTCTTTCAACTGAAAACTCTCAACTGCACTCTAAGCAGGCTGAGTTTGAAGACAGGCAGCGGCGAGACAACCTTCTTTTCTACGGCCTATCAGACACACAATCCGAATCCTGGGCTCAGTCAGAGGAAAAACTGGTTAGCATGCTTTCGTCCTGTTTGAAAATTCCACCCACCGAAATTCTGGTCGAAAGAGCACACAGGCTCGGCGTGTATACTCCGAAAAAATGCAGGCCACTTATTGCTAAATTTTCGTCTCACAAGCTTAAACAGAAAATACTCGTCGCTAGTTCTAAGCTGAAGGAAGAAAAAATTGGAGTTAGTGAAGACTATTCCGTCGCTACTCGACTTGCTAGGAAGAAACTGCTTGAATTTGGCAAAACCCAACCATTAACCTTCAAACTTCGCTTCAATAAATTGTACATAAACAAAACGTGTTACACCTACAATCCCTTTGATGATTGCGTGCATGTACTTTCCAGTGTCTCTACGCCACTGGTCGAATCTTCTGATGACATGCATGCACTATCTATTCCTTCCACCTCATCCGCTCAGCCCATCACTGATTAGCGCTACGCGAGGGGCAGTGGAATAAACTTACCCGTCAGTAACCAACTTTCATTTTTATTCACAAATATACGGAGCATACTTCCAAAACGCGACGATCTTTGCTCTGTTATCAATGCTTGTGATGCCGACATAGTATGCCTTACTGAAACCTGGCTGTCTGCGAAGGTTGATAGCAGTGAACTCTTTGACTGTCAAAAGCGCTACAACATTTATAGATGTGACGGGGGTGCTCGGTGTGGTGGAGGCGTGCTTATCGCCGTCTGTGATGCTATTTTGTCTTTTCCTATCCATTGTACAACCGATTTAGAACTAGTCTTGGTTGAAATTCGCACGTGCTCCAAGAAATTGATATTGGGTACTTGCTATCGTCCGCCTTCTAGTTCACCAACCTTTGCCGACGACCTTCATGATGTCATCCATATGATTACTGTGCGGTATCCAAACAGTCCCTTCATTTTATTAGGCAACTTCAATTTACCTAACATTGTGTGGTGTGATGTAAATTCTTATTGTAATCCTTTTTCCAGTGAAGGCGATAGATTTTTGAGTTTGTGCAGTGATTTGAACTTGTCCCAGCTTGTGATGCAGCCAACTCGGATCATGTCGACTACTTCTAACATCCTTGATTTAATTCTTACTACTTCGCCTGATCTTTTTCAGCCTTTATCGTTCCTACCAGGGCTAAGTGATCACTTACTGCCCCGCAGGGGGCATCTGTTAAAGCAGATGTTTGCGTGTACTGTGCGACACCACGGACCCCGAGCACCCACGCTTAGCCGTGCGTGGCATCGCCGTGTCTGGGGAAAAGGGGATCCTGGTGGTTGAGCCGATGCCGAGTGTTTGGACCTTTAAGGCCCCTCGGCAGAGGCAACACACCACTTTGGCCCACGCTTCCCACAGACGGCACCTCCGGGCTGACCCACCCGGGGGAAATCGGGAGTCGCCTTTTCCTGTCCTCCCCTCCATCTTTCACTTTCCTATCCCCTCTCTTACAACTGTCCTGTCTTCTCTTACCTTCTTCGTTTCTTCCTACTTCCAGGCGGCGAGGGTTAACCTTGTGTGGCTAACCACCCTGCGTTATGCCATATTTGGTTATAGTCGGGGTGTATGGCTGGCGTGGGCAGGACTGCTTTGCGAGTTCCTGTCCCGTCCCCTCGTTGGGCTCCACGGTGGGTGGCCGCCACCCCGGCTGAACAAAAACTTACTGTATGGCTTCTTCTTTGCTCTCCAATGATCGTTCCCGAAAAAGGGGACGAACCGATGAAACAGCAAACTTCTTTCTAAAGAATGCAAACAGATTCCCACGCTTCCACGTGGTGCACAGTGAAGACCCTCAAAAAACAGCTAGGCAAATATCTCCTTTTGTCGTGACCAAGACATTGACTGAAGCAATAGGCCAAGGATACAATGTCAAAAAACTTCCAAATGGCGACCTTCTCTTGGAAATTATGTACCATCATCAGAATGAAAAACTCCCAACAGTAACCAGCTTTGGGGAATGCCCAGTTAATGTCACCAAACACCGCTCTCTAAACATGGTGAGGGGAGTCATTTCAGATGACGACCTAAAGTACCTAAGTGAAGAAGAACTCCTTGAAGGACTAAGAGAACAAAATGTCATCAATGTGTTCAGAATTAAAATCAGACGGGATAACAAAGAGATACCGACCAGGCACTTAGTCCTTACCTTCGAATCGAGCACACTGCCCGAGGCTGTGGAGGTAGGGTACACGAAGATAAAACTGAAACCATACATACCTAACCCGCGCCGCTGTTTCAAATGCCAAAGGTATGGCCACGGCTCACAGACTTGCCGAGGCCAACTTACATGTGCGAAGTGTGCCTCGCACGATCATCCCGCGGAGAACTGTGAATCCGAAACGCATCTTTGCATCAACTGTGAGGGCAGCCACGCTGCTTACTCACGAACCTGTCCAACATGGAAACAAGAGAAAGATATCATCACACTAAAAGTCAAAGAAAACCTCACTTACAGGGAAGCACGTAAAAAACTCACGTCCACTCACACCCCAACTTATTCTGTTGTGACGCAAAAGGGGGCGGCGTCACAGCAGTCCTTGGAACCTGCCCCGGTGACACACGGTGCACCTAAGGCAGGGACCTCTACGTCCCCGGTGGAAGTAGCTGGGGCTGCTCCACCACCCCCAAAGCAGGCTGCGCGGGCCTCTAGGTCAGCTGGCCCCAAGGTCTCTCCAGTAACGGCGAGATCTACCACAAATGTGTCTGTGCAGTCTGCACAATCGTCCAGCACGTCCGAGGACGCAATGGACACAACAAACGACGACCGTCCGGGGCCGTCAACATCTGACAGGCGACGGAGCTCCTTGGAGCGAACTAGAAAAGAAAAGGCCCGAATCACCGGGCCAGAAAAAACAGTCTCTCTACCTTCCTCATATAAAATGGCGTTCTTAGTCCATTGGAACTGTAGAGGACTTTTAAGAAACTACAATGATATAACAGACCTTTTAAATTCACTGTCCCCTGTGGTCCTATGCCTACAAGAGACCAATCTGGGACCTCAACAAAAAAAATTTAAAAAAAGCACAAAGTGTTTCGATGTGACAGAGAACAAGCAGGTCGCCTCTCCGGAGGCGTTGCTATTGTTGTGCAGAGCAGTATTGCAACGCGAGAAGTCCATCTTAAAACTAATTTCGAAGCTGTTGCAGTTACTGTTGTTCATTAAAAAACAATCACAATATGTTCTGTCTACCTTCAACCTCATGTCATTGTTACCCTTCACGATTTAGAGGAACTTTTACAACAGTTACCTGAACCATATATTTTAGTTGGAGATTTTAATGCACACTCCTCCTTTTGGGGGAGTGAGCAAACAGACAGTAGAGGACGTATTTTAGAAGATTTTTTACTGTGCAACAACGTCTGCCTCCTGAATACAGGTAAACAAACATATTGCTCCCCAAACTCAGGAAAAATGAGCTGCTTAGATTTATCATTTTGTTCACCATCAATTTTCACCGATTTTAAATGGGACGTTCTCGACAACCCATATGGAAGTGATCATTTACCTGTCATAATAAGTCTAACATCCTCACCACCCATCACTCTAACCAAACCACGGCGATGGAAACTTCACTTGGCAGATTGGACACTTTTCCAGTCCAAAGCTTACCTCATAAAAGTATTTTCAGAAAATCTCAGCATAGATGAGCTGAATGAAGAGATTACAGCTTGTATTATTGCTGCAGCACACCTAGCTATTCCACAGTCCTCGGGAAATGTACAGCAAAACCATAAAGTGTGGTATACACAAGAGTGCAAAGAGGCAAAAAGAAAACAAAATAAAGCTTGGGGAATATTCCGGAGATATCCCACACGTGAGCACCTTATAACTTTTAAAAAGGCCAGGGCTAAAGCACGGTGCATTCGCCGCGAAGCTGAAAAAGCCTCATGGCAAAATTATGTGTCATCTATAAATAGCTCAACCACATCTAAAAAAATGTGGGAGCAGGTTAATAAACTAGACGGCAAATACTATCCTTTCACGATTCCACTTTTAACAACTCCTGGTACACAAACGAGTGTAGAAGAACAAGCAAACATATTGGGGGAACATTTCGCTACAATCTCTAGTTCGGCACACTATACACATTCCTTTATAAAGTATAAAACAGCAGCTGAAAAACAAAGACTCTCAATAGCTGGAGGCACAAATGAACCGTTTAACTGTTTAATTACACTTGAAGAAATAACTAGAGTATTAAATTCCGGCAAAAAAAACTGCACCAGGACCAGATGAAATACATTATGAAATGCTTGCTCATTTGACTCCATTGTCAGTAGATGCATTATTGAAATTTTTTAATAAAATATGGATATCTGGAACAATACCAGAAGCCTGGAAGACAGCCGTTATAGTACCTCTCTCAAAGCCTGGGAAGCCCCCGGACTCCCCAGGCAGTTATTGGCCAATAGCCCTGACGAGCTGCCTTGCAAAAGCTTTTGAAAGCATTGTAAATACAAGGCTCATGTTTGTTCTTGAATCCCGAAAACTTCTTGATACTCATCAGTGCGGCTACAAAAAAACATGTTCAACTATTGATCACCTTGTCCGACTGGAAAATACTATCCGAGAAGCCTTTATCCATAAACAGCATTGCCTTGCCGTATTTTTTGCCCTCGAAAAAGCCTATGACACCACGTGGAGGTTTGGGATCCTGCGTGATTTGGGAGAGCTTGGCATTCGCGGCAGGATGCTAAAATGTATAAGCGACTTTCTCTCTCAACGCTCATTTAAAGTACGTCTCGGTTCTACCCTTTCTAAAACCTTCATACAAGAAAATGGTGTGCCTCAAGGATGTATTTTAAGTACTACTCTGTTTATAGTAAAAATTAACAGTATAGCAAAAATAATCCCAAAATCCGTTATGTACTCTGTCTACGTAGACGACCTTCAGATTGCATGTACATCCTCCAATGTGTCAACATGTGAGAGGCAAATACAGCTCACAGTAAATAGACTAGCAACGTGGGCAGATAAGAATGGCTTCAGGTTTTCTACTCAAAAGTCGGTAGTTGTTTTGTTCTCTCCCAGAAGAGGACTGCACATTGATCCCACCATCCACCTTAATGATGTTAAGCTACCTGTAAAGCACGAACATAAATTTCTAGGGCTAACTTTTGACAGAAAGCTTTCATTCCTTCCCCACATAAACAACCTAAAAAAGAAAGCTTCGAAATCTCTCAATATATTGAAAGTCCTTTCACATAAACACTGGGGATCTGACAGAACATGTCTTTTAAAAATTTACCGCTCTGTGGTTCGCTCATGTTTAGATTATGGCTGCATAATATATGGATCTGCAAGGCCGTCATATTTAAAACGACTGGACTCTGTACACAATTCAGGCTTGCGTATTTCAACTGGGGCATACAGGACATCCCTCATAAACAGCTTATATGTAGAAACCAATGAACCATCTCTTACAAGCCGAAGAAACATGCTCACATGCTCATACATTTTAAAGATCCGTTCACTGCCAAACCATATCTGTTACCCAATAGTTACAAAATGCCAGTCTCGAACACTGTTCATAAACAAACCTCAAAAAATAAAACCACTTCTGCTCCGCTTTGAAGAGAAATGTCAAGTTTTAGACCTAATGGACTCATTACCTAATATTACCCGAAAACCTGATCCACTTCCACCATGGTACTGCCTGCCGTCTGTATGTGACTTCACATTAAACCAATTCCAGAAAAACCAAACACCACATGAACACATATTGCGGGAATTTTTAGCCCTAAGTGAAAAGTACAGACAATATGTGGCATTCTATACAGATGGTTCAAAATCTGCACAATACGTCGGAAGCGCAGTGGTCCAAAACAATTGGAATAGAACAGTACGGCTACCACAGTGTGCATCCATTTTCACTGCCGAGTGTTATGCAGTCCTCATGGCCCTAGAAAAAATTAAAATTCAAAACATAGAGAATAGTGTCATTTACACTGATTCTTTGAGCATACTAACAGCATACAATCATAAAAATGCAGGCAAATCGCTTATTGGTGACATCATACACAGCATAAAAACAGCCACAACCCAGGGACATACTGTAAAGCTTTGTTGGGTTCCAAGTCACATAGGAATTGATGGAAATGAAAGCGCTGATATATGCGCTGCACAAGCTCGACATATAGAAATGAAGAAAGTGCACGTTCCCTACAAAGAAGCAGTCAAGTTAATGCAGTCTAAGCTAAGAGATAGATGGCAGTCTAAATGGAATAATGAAGAAAATAATAAGCTACACCTAGTAAAACCTGTCATATCTGAATGGAAGTCATGCACACACCAAGAACGATTCACTGAAGTCATTTTATGTCGCCTCCGTATTGGACATACACACCTTACACATGGTTATATTCTTAGAAAAGAGGAAATACCAACATGCGACCTTTGCGGAGAAACTATCACAATTAATCACATTTTATATTCCTGTACAAAGCTAGAAGAACTAAGAAAGAAGCATTTTCCAATATTTATTCAGAATATATTCCTCTTCACCCTAGCTTACTCATAGGAGAAAATGCTCTTGTTAATATATCATGCGTTTTTATGTCCTTAAAAGATGCCAACCTTCTTAACAAATTATGAGTTTTAATTACCATATTACCATCTGCTGCATGGACAGCAGATCTCATCATGTGTTTGGCGCATGATAGCCTTAGATGCTTATGCGCCATAAAACACAACACACAACACAACAATCACTTACTGCTTCATTTTTCTTTATGTTGCACCGTACCTCATCAGAGTAACCACAAAAAATATATCCGCGACTATAAAAATGCTAATTTTGATGCCATTAACCATGAACTCTCTGTTTTTCTTGATGATTACTTACCAAGCTTTCACGATCATTGCGTGAATACAAACTGGAGCTTGTTCAAAAAAAAAGTTGCTGCGCTCACTGAAAAATATGTTCCACGTTTAGTCATCACCTGTAATCGACAATCACCATGGTTCACTCGATCGTTAAAACTGCTTTGCAATAAGAAAAAACGCATTTTCCGCTCTGCAAAACTAACCGGTTCCCAAGAACGTTGGACTGCTTATCAGGCCGCGGCCCTTGAATATAAAACTGCACTCAAGCACACCAAGGATGTATTTTTCAATGACACATTACCTTCCCTCTTAATCAATAACCCTAGACAATTTTGGAGCTTAGTTAACAAAAACGACACTTCATCCATCAGCCTTAAAGACTCTAGTGACGAGCTAATCCACCCAAATGAGTGTGCAAATGTCCTTAACAGTGTATTCGTTTCAGCGTTTTCTAAATATGTGCGTTCTGGAACCCCTGCATATACCAGTGCTGACTTTTTGCCAATGGATTCTATTGTCTTTGATTCTGTTGGTGTGGAAAAAATAATCGAAAAACAAAACATTTCTTCATCATGTGGTGTTGATAATATTAATTCCAAGTTCTTGATTAAAACCAAAGTGTACAGCGCAATAATACTATCTAACCTATTTCAGCAATCGCTTCAAACAGCCTGCATACCGGGGGACTGGAAGGTCGGGAAGGTGATTCCGTTGCACAAGTCCGGAGATAAACATTCCCCACATAATTATCGACCAATCTCACTAACAAGCATTCCGTGTAAAATCATGGAGCATGTTATTTACTCTCACCTTGCATCATTCCTTGATTCTAATATTTTTTTTACTGACAGTCAACATGGGTTTCGAAAGTTGTTTTCTTGTGAAACGCAGCTTTTAACCTTCACGCATGATCTAAATTCATTCCTTGACAGGGGTTCCGTTGTCGACTGCATATTTCTTGATTTTTCAAAGGCTTTTGACAAGGTCTCTCATCAACTGCTTTTTCTGACACTAAGTAAACTTAACCTTGACCCTAACGTTCTCAGGTGGCTGCATTCTTTTCTTACAGATCGTTCACAGTTTGTAACTGCTAATAACACATCATCCTTCACTTCTCCAGTTGGATCAGGCGTGCCACAAGGCTCTGTGCTAGGGCCTCTTCTTTTTCTTATATATATCAATGCCTTACCTGATAACTTATGCACAACAATAAATCTTTTCGCGGATGACTGTGTCATATACCGTGGAATTAACAGTGATTCTGACGTTGCTCTCCTTCAATCCGATATTAATCATGCCCTTGAATGAACTAACAGGTGGAACATGGAACTAAATATTAACAAATGCAAGTATATGCGTGTCTCTCGTCGTAACACTTTATTACCCTCATACCTTCTTAATAATAGTAGCCTTGAGTCTGTGCCTTGTTATAAATATTTAGGTGTATTTATTTCCCATAATCTTAACTGGAAGGCTCATATAGATCACATAACCAACAACGCTAATCGCATGCTAGGCTACATACGTCGTAACTTTAGTCTTTCCTCCAGTTCCGTAAAATTGCTCCTTTACAAATCGTTGGTTCGTAGTAAACTGGAGTATGCTTCATCCATCTGGGACCCTTATCAAGAGACACTAATCTATGAACTCGAATCTATTCAGAACCGTGCGGCCCGTTACATTCTCTCTAACTATCATCGTAATTCTAGTGTCACTGCTATGAAATCAAACTTATCACTGCCACTACTGTCTCAACGTAGAAATATATTCCGTCTTTGTCTATTTCATAAGATCTACTATAATAACCCCATCCTTAAGAGAAAATTCATTACGCCTCTTTACTACATGTCTGCTGGGATCGATCACCGTCATAAGGTTGGTATTTCTTCGTGCCAAGCAAATCACTTCTACAACTCATTCATCCCCAGCACATCGGCACATTGGAATCGCCTTCCCCCATCGGTTGTTGAAGTGAGTGACCATTCTGCGTTTAAATCTGCGTTAGCTAATCTGATGTTGACATAGAACATTGAATTCTTCCACACTGCCATTTGTTCATTGTTTTTAGTTCATCTGCTGTTTTTATAAACTTTTTTCTCTTTTTCCCCCCGAACTGTGCTGCTGATTACGTGTATGATGGTATATTTCAGCAACTTTGTTTCCTGCCTGCTAGTAAAATTGTTTGTTTTGCTCACGTGGTATATTTGTGTGCTTATATAATTCGCCCATACGTCTGTGTCAGTAGCTAATAATTTGTATTCTTATATTGCTGTAACTTGCTTATGTGTGTCAACCATACTACTGTTCAAATTTGTTGTAATACTGATTGCTGTTCTTTTCCTTTTTTTTTTCTTTTATTGTACCCCACTCCCCTCTGTAATGCCCTCGGGCCCTGAGGGTGCTGAAATAAATAAATAAATAAATTAAGTCTTGCAAGGCTGCTTTTGAATCTGAAAATAGACCACTGCTGGGGGTTCTGTTGACTGATATGCCTAATTGCGACACGAAGAGCGGTTAGCTCTGCAGCTGTTGAAGTCTGGTGAATTGTCCTAAATCTTATTTCTGTGCTAATTGAGGATATGACCATGGAGCCTGAAGAACTCACCGCATTCATTGAACCATCGGTGTAGGTGTGCAAACGATTTGCATAGTTCTCATAAAGGTATTCAAGGGTGATTTGTTTTAGTTCTGTTGGCGATAGCTCGAGCTTCTTCCTGATGCCGGGATTGAAAGAAGCACGTGTGGTTTATGCAGGCTCCATAGTGGAGAGGACAATCTAGATGCGGGTGTAAACTGGGACGGCAAAATAGCGCGATGCTCATCAACGGTCTCTGTAAACGATGTACGCGGCCTGTTAATACTACTAGTTTGTTTCCTATCCCAAGGAGCATTGTTTTATGCCGTATGTAATAGATTTACTCTCACCTTTTCGAGTTTGGAGACGAAGTCGTTCCTTTTCAAGGGTGACTGTGTGCACAGGGCAGAGAGGCAGGGGGTTTGACTTTTTGCGAGGTAGAAGAAGGCCTTCTTACTTGCCCAGTGGCTGAATGCGTGAATATATACTTTGTCCAGGTGCATACTTTCTTTATATATTCTTCCATTTGAGGCGGAAATGTTCCCCCATTGCACAAAAAGACGTCATTACTTTGTGCAAGAAATCAATATTGAACGCACATTAACATTAACGTTTAGTAATGAAGATTATTTCATGCTGCTTCAGCGCCCAGATAATGTCCTTATTTTGAAAATCTATTAGAGTCATGGTTATCAATTCTGTTACTATCATGATAGTAAATCGACTGCAGGTCCACTTGAGGAAGGTAATTTAAAGAACATTTGTCTAAATTTGCTCCAGGAAGTAGTTAAATTGCTTCTTGATTTATTCTTTCGAATAGCCGCAAGCGTCACCCACATGGCAGAAGCAATAAGAAGTCGGAAAAAGAAAATAATTATCAGAAGAAATATATTTATGACGCACGCTTAAGTTTAATCATAAAGGTCAATCTATGTCGCTGTGGCCTTAGACGCATTCTTATAATTAAGATAAGAAGGCATCATTACTATCATTGTTTTTTGGTGAAGATCCTTAATTATATAATTATCAGATTAGTAAATCGACTGATTCTCGGCATGAGGAAGGTAACTGAGCGCAAAATTTTTCTATTACTGTTCCATGAAACGATTGTTCGTTACCACAAGTGAATAAAGTTACTTATTTTCGAACGCAAGTTTTCTCGATGATGCTTTATATATTTTTTCTATCGGTCTGTTATCATCATTTTATTCGATGTGCAAAGGAACGCCATCCAAATTTGATTTCTTTCACGGCACATATTTTAAAGAGGACGATACAAAAAAGTGCATGATGTGTAGAGCCGACAGAAGCTTTACCCATTCGCCACTGCAGCGCAATGTGCTGCGATGCTCTGTTTGGCAATACAGACAGTAAAAATAGTTGTCATGCTGCTGTCTTTGTCATTAGAAGAGCTCGCATAGCAAGGAAAGCTCTGGGTTTCTCGACGAATGTAGGAGACCTAACTGTTAAAAAGCGCGCACAAAATCCTACTTTGTTTTGAAGTTTGGTGTACGGAAGTAACAAGAGCCAGAACGGTAACTGAACAAGGGGTAAGGAGGAGAGCAATTTAAAAAGTCAGTCCAACTTTTCTACAAGGAGACTTTCTTTAACTTAGGCGGCGCCTCAAATTTTGTTTCTTTCTATTGCCTACAGTGTAACCGCTTTCTGCCTATCAATCTGATCTCAAGTGAGAGCTGTCATGTATAATGTTTTATGCAGCAATATATTTTTAGTGCAGAACACTTAAAACCGCTTCTCAATCTAAAGAGAAAAATTGGATGTTTCACCACCCAGCGTTCGTTAATGCTAATTGATATTGCACAGCACCCGGTCGCCTTGGCATTCGTCTCCATCAAAAAGCGGCCTCCGCGGACGGGATTCTTTCCCGCGAAATTGTATTCAGCAGTCGAGTGCCTTAACCATTAAGCCACCATGGCGTTAAGGGTGTGTTTTTTAGAGAGTTATTCCGGCAACAGCATGTTTAGGAGTTTATCAAGAAATTATCAAAGAGACTGTCCTCTGCTGTAGGTGCATTATTTCGTTCCCGGCACCTTTTCCGATGCACATCACATTACAAGTTAACCAGGCTCTCTTTCGATCTTATTTTAACTATTTCACGCTGGTATTGGTGACGACTTCGAAATAAATATTCTGCCCTACTGCGCTTAGAAAAAAATGCTATCCGTTGCCTAAAAATGTTTGGTACTTGCATCTTTAAACAGATGTCTTTTTAATCATTAATTTATAACCATCAGGTATAATTATACTTTCCTCCTTTTACGCCGCTTGTACATTACAAATAAAAAATTCACTATTCCTCCTAACCCAATCAGGTGAAAAACTAGGTTCAAATATCTTTAGCACAGACGCCTTAGATTTTTCGATTATTCCCCACCACCGAACTAACATTCGTCACTCCTTCAGATATACGGTGCTATCTATACTAAATAAACAATTTTTACAATAATACGCGTCTCCCAACCGCACATAAATTGTTGCGCTTAATGTTCTTATTGTGACCTGTGTTTTCATTCTTATTGTGAAATGGTACTTCGAGTATTGAACAAATAAACGTTTTTATTTTTTGCCTGTAGATTTTTGTATTGCTCTGTGTATAGTAATGTGGCTTTTTGTATCGTTCATACATATTATTGTTCTTTCAGTTCGTTTTTTCTGGTACATATGTTGAAAACAAAAAAAGCTTACCCTGTTGCCTATCATCGGCTCCGTAGCCTCGTCAAGCTGCTGCTGCAGCGTTTTGTCAAGGAGTGGGTAAACATATTTAATGTTGAAAATAAAAAGGAATTGATTTGAAGTAAGTACAGAGACGCAGTTCTGAAGTTGTTAGTATGAAATACATTTGCAATGGAGTCACTATTGGCTGCTGGCGACAAGAAATCTACTCAGCGTTCACTTTTATACGGATTAATTGCTTCTTTCTACCGCCATCAGTTTATACTGCATAATCACCAGCCCAGCCTGACTATACACTGCACGGCGAAGGCCTCTCCAAAAACCCTTCAATTATTCTGACACTGTGCCACCTGCATCCGTCTGTTCATGTGAACTTAATAGTGTTGTTCACCCAACTAACATCTTCACGTACTTGCTGCGTTTGCTCTACATTGCAAGTCAGTCTGTCACCCTTCGGTGCCATCAGTATATTTCCCTCGCATTACATAACCTAGCTATTATTGTCTTTCCATAGTCTTCTGCGTGCTTATTTTATAGTGCAGCGTGCATTTAGACAAGTATATAGGGCTTAATTTATGATTAGTTTTTTTCATCAGACTGTTTGAGAGCCATTTGCGATTGTCGATAAGGCACAAGTGTTGTATACTTTCGTCTTGATGGTTATTCGTGACCTGGTGTTCATGATATGATACTCGTCGAATGCGTTCCAACCAAACCTGCCTCTCCTACTCATTTCCCGTTAGTTATCTCAGGATCAGCGGCGAGTACAGGCCATAATTACACGTATTTCCATAAGAGTTTCATTGCTTCGCTACCTTTCGCTGGCAGCTGTCTCTTTTCGAGTATGTTTCCAGTCTTATCATAACGCTTTACCTGTATGGCGGTATTCATTGCTTACAATTCACCTGACTTCCATTTTGTCTGAGACTGTGCTCATTTCCTTCACCAATGATTTACATGACGCATTAGAAAAGGGGCTTTTCATTGGCTGCGAATTCCTAGATTTAAAAAACATTTGATCTTGTTAAATACCAACTACTTTGTTTGAAACTCAGCAAGCTGAAAATAGACCAGAATATTCTTTGATGGATCCTAAGTTTTTTTCATAACAGGACTCAGTTGGTCACTGCAAAAAAACGCTGCTTCTTCAATCATGTTTTCTTTTTTTTTAACCTCAGGCGTGCCTAAAAGTTCGCTATTAGGACCGTTAATTTTGCTAATATACAATAATGACGTCACTAAATATATCACCTCCACAATCAGGCTCTCCGCAAATGATTGCGCAATTTGCCATATAATAGGTTTCATTTCAGACTCGCACATTATTCAATGTGGCTTATATGAGGTATCTAGTTGGTGTAACACGTGGCTCATGAGCCTCCATACTAATATGTGTAAACTTATGCGCGTTTCACATCGTTCTGCTAATGTGAATCCTGGCCACTACCTAATCTCAGGCTCAGTGCAGGAACAATTAATAATCATGTTTAAATATTTGGGTGTTCATATAACGACTAATGCATCATGGCAGACACATGTTGATTTTATTGTTAACAATACCAACCGCATGTTTTTCGTCATTTTCGTCGTACCTTTTTATGACGCCATTTTCTTTATTTCAAGCTACTACTTAACAAATTTTAATGCGATGAAAAATAGAATACCTGTGCTCTTCGTTGGATTCAGGACTCGAAACTCTTACTAATCAATCAGAATCAGTACTGAACCGTTGAGCTTGTTTCATGTTGTTTAACTTCTCCCGCTATGGTAGCGTAACTGCAATGAAAAACTTTATCTTCCTAGTCTTTCGCTTCCCAGGAACTATCGTGAATGCTAACTTTTCACAGGATTTACTACCAAAATCTCCAGATAAAAAGCGGAACTTCATTTACAGACATCGTTTATATAAACTCGAACAGATCGTCGCTATAAGCTACGCATTCCACAGTGGCGGAGAGATGCATATTTCACCTCGCTTGTACCGACGACTGCCGGAGATTGGGACCAGCTGTTCACCTTGGTTGCTTTTATTTCTGGCAGGTGTGTATTTAAGGCTGCAGCCTAAAACTGTGTGTTTGAATAACCAGTCGCATTTATTGTGATCTTGCATGTTGTGTAAGCTTACCCTTCTTTTCGTTCTTGCTCTATTAAACCTTCGTTTTTGTTTTGCAGCGTTATCAGTGCTTTTATGCCACTCCCTTTTGTAACGCATCCAATGGCCTTGAGGGCATTGTAATAAATAAATAAATAAATAAATAAACTACGCACAAAGGAAATGTCATTATCGGTTCAAATATGCCAACAAATATTGCAGATTATTCGAGAACAGCATCTGAAAGACTCTCTCATAAATTAGGAGCACTTGGCCGACTGTTAATCAGTCGAGTAAATGATGACCTAATGTTTTGCTCGAAGCCAAGATAGAAGTACGCGTGTACGTTTTTATGATCATACAGAAACAAAGGGCCATGAGAGACTAATAAAAAAGAGGTACCGCGCACATCTTATTGGGTAAGATTTTTCCTCCATAAAATAAAGAAGGTCGTCCTTTTTATTTTGTTATGCTTGGGGCCTCCATTGCATGTGGAGCTTCCGAATGGTCAGATATCACTGCGGTTTTATGTGCGGCCTGAATGCATGCCTTTCATAAACGTATCCAGACGCTTATTGAGGCATAAAGATATCAAACATGTGCACCGGTGTGCTTACCAATTTTAGAGCCCTTGTTTCCACTCAAAGAAATTCAGTTTGACAAAGCAATATCTCTATTAGTTGGCAACATTTCCATTGTTTTTCTGCAATGTATTCTAATATCAGACAGTTGTTGACCATTAAAAACTAACCTCTGCTCACCTTCCTAGTCCAAGTATGCTCGGTGCTAGAAAAAAGTGAGAACCTTAAGCCCATGTAATGCGGAATTTTGATGCGAGCATCTTCAAGGGGAGTCATTTATACGGAGCAGTTTCTTTTACGGGCAAATACCTTCGACACGTTTGTCCTGTACCCGTAGCTGACGTTTGGCGCCTATTATCACACATATGCAATCCTCTTTTGCTCTAATCAGACTAGCCCACGAGCTACCATCGGGTGTAAGTATTTTACTGTTTCTTAATTGCGGTTTAACATGACATGCCGTGGGCATATTCATTGTACTGTATCTATAACACTGACGACTTAGGTATGGCTTGATCCTACTGTTAGAGCAAAAACTGATTGGGGTAGTGATAGGATGTGTGAAACTACCTATTCGTTCCATGTTTCTTCAATAAATCTAATTAAATTAGGTTCTTTAGAAAGGAAGGTAGTTTGTGCATTTGGATGGACAGCTGAAAATAGTGGACACCTACACTTAACCAGATGAAGGTCATCATATGTATATTTTTTCTGTAATGTTTACTTTGGTTTTTAATGAAGGGCGCAGTGTCTGTAAGTCTCGAGGGAAGGAAGGTTGGAGTGAAGGAAAAGAATAATGGAAAAGGTGTACAAAGCAGTACTTCGTCACCAGGACTAAAAGAGACCACTCGATGCGTAGAATCATAGCTACTCTTGCGGTCTTCCTGGCACGCTTCTGTGTTGAGGCGGGCAAGATGACGGCATCTGGCCACACGGGATAAGAACTAGGCTGGTACTGATTAGGAGTAGTCGGGCGTAGAGACGAAGGAAGTGTCGAGAATTGAAGAGGGAGGACGGCCAAAAACGAGGAAAATTGGAGAGTAACCGGTAGTACGCTGTGCTGCTGTATTATAGGCGAATGTGACGAGTGGTAGAATAGTACGTGTCCCGATTTCGCTGGTCCGGTGTGAAGAACATGGATATCCTATCCGATAGAGTGCGATGTAATCGCTCAGTCAGACCGTTAGTCTGGGGATGGTAGCTTGAGGTTTTCCTATGAAGGGTGGATGACGCATGAAGAACTTCGGCAACTACTGTCGATAAGAAGGCCATCCCGCGGTCACTTAGAAGCACCCGAGGAGCGCCATGATGCAATACAATCGGAGAGAGGTAGGGGACCATATACGTCGATGCCGACTACGACGAACGGCGTGGAGGGACATGGAAGGGGCTGTAGGAGGCCAGCGGGTGAAGAAGTCGGCCGCTTGCGACGTTGGCACAGATGGTAGGAAGCGACGTATTTAGTTACGATAGAAGATAGGCCAGGTCAAAAGAATCGTCTTTTCACGCGGTCATATGTGTAATCAAAACCAAGGTGACCTGCAGTAGCATCATCGTGGAAAGCCGTCAGTATACGTGGGCGAAGCACACGCGGCACGACAGGGAGCCAGCGATTTCCATCAGGGCAATACACGTAGCGGCGTAGTATGCCAACTTCGAGCTTGAAAATGCGAAGCTGTCGGCGAAGCCTAGCATTGGGCGGGTTCGATGCGCCTGTAAGGCGTTCGATGATCGGCAGGCAGTAGGCATCAGCTAATTGCTGCGAGCGGAGTATGTGTTTGTGCTCAGAGTTGTAAAACGAAACTGTTGTGATATGCGTCGAGGGAAGAGATGGCCGGTTGTGGTCCGAGGTGGAAATGCGTTGCGAAGAAAAACAGCAGGCTGATTACGAAAGTGGACAGCGAGAAAGAGCGTCGGCGTCTTGGTGTTGGCGACCCGATTTATAAACGACATCGAAATTGTATTCATGCAGGCGTAGAATCCAACGGCCAAGTCGGCCAGTCAAATTTTCAGTGCAGACAACCAGCAAAAAGCATGGTGATTGGTCACAACTGTGAAGTGCCGGCCATAGAGGTCAGGGCGAACCTTTTGACCAGCCCAGACGACGGGAAGACATTCCTGATTGACAATGGTGTAGTTTTTCTCAGCGGCAGTCATGGTCCGACTGGCGAAGGCAATGATTTCTCAAGCGATGTTGCATCGCACTGCAGAAGGACAGCGCCAAGACCATGAACACTGGCATCAGTGTGCAGGGTGGTAAGAGCGCAGTCGCTGAAGTGGCCACGAACGGGATTATATCTGAGGGCGTGATTTAGGTGGTTAAAAGCTGTGTTGCACTGTTCAGTCCACATGAAAGGGCCGCGCGCTTTAAATAGTTCAAGAAGTGGCGAAGCAATAGTTGCAAAATGGCTTATCAAACGCCGAAAATATGACACTGCGCAGATCAGCAGTCCGTTGCGAACGAGGAAAGTTCAAGACCGCGAAGATTTTTCAGGGTCACAACGAATGCTGTCATGGCTAACCAGGTGTCCCAATATTTTAATTTAATTCTGTGCAAAGGGCACTTCTTGGTGTGGAGCTGAAGGCCCGCTGAAGCAAGACAAATAAGGGCTTCATTCGGGCGCTTAAGATGGTCGTTAAATGTTGCCGAAAAGTAACAATATCATCCAAGCAACCTAAGAAGCTTCTCTATTTTAGGCCAGGAAGTACCGAATCGATCATTCTTTCAAATGTAGCTGGTGCGTTACACAGGGCGAAGGGCATAACAAACTTGTAAAGTCCATCTGGAGTTGCGAAAGCGGTTTTTCTTTGTCGCCCTCATGCATAGGTATTTGTCAGTAACCTCAGCGGAGGCCCAAGGTCGAGAAATACTTAGCGCCTTGGAGACAGTCAAGGGTGTCATCAATTCGCGGCATCGGTAGACATCTCTGCGAGTAATTTTGTTGAGTGCGCGATAATAAATACAAAATCGTACCGATCCTTTTTTTTAACTATTACTACTGGGGAGGACCATGGGCTTGTTGATGGACGAATAATAGTGCGGCGGAGCATGTCATTGACATTTTCTTCTATTACATCTCGTTCCGAGAGAGAAACGCGATAAGGTCTTTGGCGCATTCAGAGCGAGCTACGCGGTTACGATGCCTTCGAAAGTGACATATCTTCCTATTATCAGTGATGACCTATTCCCAGCCCAAGTTTGCAAAGTGCAGTTTCACTGCCGAAAACGGCATCGCTAAGTTTTCCGAATGACGGACAGGGAGAGTGGTTGCTGGTAGAAGTGGAGAAACAGAGCGGCGGTATGGGGAAGGGGACCGGCGTCGGGGGGATACATAGACCCCACTTGGTTCAGACGAGGATACCGGCGGTGGAGAGGATCGACGAGGTAGGCTGGGAATAGGTCGTTGCTGATATTATGAAGGTATGTCACTTTCGAAGGCGTCGTAACCACGACGCTCGTTCTGAATGCGTCGATGACAGAAGCGGTATATATGTCCTCGGATTCCGCAATAGTAGCACACTGGGCTAGAGGCGCGCCAAGGTGCCTAATAGGGTGGCGTAGGATGAGCCGTCGTGACGGCGTTGATGTGGTTGTAGGGAGCTGCATGTCATGGTAGGGGAAAAAACGGAGGGGGATGCAGCGACGTGAGCGTAAGTCGGCGCTGGATGAGGTGCAGGAGGGTCAGGTGCGACAGGGTGGGTGACAGTTGCCAACTCTTCTATAATGATGATGCAGAGGCTGGCGCCATTAGAAGGAGAAGAATGATCGCACCCGTGCCGGCAGAAAGGGCCGAGGGCTTGCAGCTCCTCGCGGATTATTGCTAGAATCGGGGCTCGTAGATTGAGGTCAGTAGAGGTCGGGCCAGTAGGGAATCTGGGCTGCAATCGGGATGACTGCAGCTGTTCCAGGCGTTGGCAGGTCGTAATAATGAAATCAATACTTGATGAATTCTGGGCAAGTAGGAGGTTATAAACCACAGAATTTATTCCTTTCATTACGTGGTGTACGCGTTCAGGTTCCCGCATGGTGGGACTAATACGCCGGCAAAGTGCAAGTATGGCCTCTATGTGAGACGCATACGACTCACGGGACCTTGAAGGCAGAAAGCGAGCTTGTTCTTCGAGATCTCAGTCCGAACAGCTGGGTCGGCGAAGTATTGGCAGAACGGATGATTGAAGGTGGGCTAGTGAGTGGTGTGGGCTGGCGGTTGATAATCTAATTCCTGGCGACCTCAATAAGGTAGAAGGAAACTTTGGGAATTTTTAAAGCATCATCCCACTGGTTGTAGGCACTGCAGCGTTCATAAGTGTCAGGCTAGTCATCCACGTCTTCGTCGCGACGACCAACGAATAGCGGCGGATCGCGTTGTCGTGTGGGCACATTGGGAGGCGGCGGTGTAGCCTAGGTAGAGGGTCTGGCCGAGGCGAGACTGCTCTTGGTTGACATAACGATGGTGGCTGTTGTCAAACGGCGACCTGAACGTAGCTTCAGCGAGAGGCAGGGCACAAGGCAGCAAGGGGATCGAATTTCACCTCCACCACTTGTGAAAGAAGGTCAGGTCGAGACGCCAAAGTCGTGACGGCAAGGCAAGGTACGACATGTCAGCGTTTAATTCGATGGTGAACCCAGGCGCGTGCAGGAGCCGGCGCCGTAGGACGATGACGGTGGTATGTACAAAAGAGCGAAGATCATGGCATGTACAAATGAAAGAAGATGCGTGGAGAGCTCACAGCGTGTTAGTGAAACTCAATCATTTTCGACGGACCTTTCCGACGTCCAATTCCCGCAACCACTGCATCGCTGTTGCGACCAACTACGCCACCCGATAAGCTATCACGCGTGCATTACGAACCAGTTGCGGCACCGATTTCGCCGATTTCCTGCTTCACAAAGTCACCCTTCACCATGGTGCTCCACGCCAATTGCTGACAGACCGCGGCCGCTACTTTTTGTCCAAGTCCTTTTCTACGCATACTCTGGTCCTGCCCCAAGCAGCATAAACTCACTACAGCGGACCATCCTCAAACGAACAGGCTTACCGAGCGACTGAACAGGACCCTCACTGAGATGCTAGCGATGGACGTCGCACCCGACCATCGTGATTGGGAGATTGCCTTGCCATATGCAACATTTGCTTACAATTCGTCGCGGCATGACACCACAAGATATTCGCCTTTCTCTCTACTATATGGTTCGCATCCTGCATTGTAATTAGATACACTGCAGTCGCCATTTTGGAGTCGACCACGGAATACGCACGTGACGGCATTGCCCAGGCAACTATGGCCCCCGACATCGCCCGCGACCGTCTTACTGTCTCCCAGACCTTCCAGAAGTCTGTTTACGATCTCCGGCATCGCCCAGTGCACTATGTCACAAGATCACGCGTTCTCGTTTGGTCTCCATCTCGGCGTGTCAGTCTTTCTGAGAAGCTCCTACGCAGTACAATGGCCCTTATTGTGTGCTTCGTCAGGTGACCGACGTGGAAGATGAGGTTACCACCCTCGATTCTCCGACGTCATCTACCCGCCCTGCCGCCGACGTTGTTCACGTAGTTCATTAATGTCATTTAGCGCTCGTCCGATCTTCTCCTATGTCTGTGTCTGTGTTATTTGCGCTAGTGTTTTTATTAATGATGACACACCAACTGGCCCAGCTTTCTGCCTTTGCTTCATGTAGTTCGCCTCAAGCTATACCATGCCCCTGATCCATCTTCTACTTAGCACCGGGACGGTGCTTTCGCCGCCGGGAGTTATGCCAAGGGACGACGAGGACAAAGTGCTGCGCTCGCATGTGGAATGTCGTGAACTTGAGGAAGACGAAGTGTGTGGGTGGTTCGTGCTGGGCACCACTGACCAGAAGTTGTTCGTCTGTGGTCATCTACCCATTTCAAAATATTTCTTAATACATCCACTCTCTGTGTGCATGTATCTGCGTTATATTATCAAATGTAATTTCTGAAGGAACATTTTATATTCATAATTCTAATGCCTGATGATACATAAGCAACAACTGTGCAACGCAGCTGCCGACCAGGTGAAATTTCTTTATAGGGACCGGACAGCTGAATGGATGGCGCCGCCTCTCAGCGCATCGCTCAATCGCTGGAATGCGCCGGCCCCGGCCGGCGCATTGCCAGCGCATTGGAGCGTGCTGTTTGTCGTTGGTTTGTGTGGAAATTGAAAATCCTAAGGTTTAGATGACGTTGTGCGTGAATATACCCTCAAGAGAATAGAAAGTTGGGCTAGTTGTGTGAATATGTCCAGTCAAATGAAGTCGGGCCAAAGAAGGCTGACGAAACGTGGTGCGTTGTTGGCTTCACTGAAAGCTACGCAAACTCGTCGGACGCTTTTAAGTCGATTCATTTCTGCGGGTTTCCACAGAAGCATGAGTGGCGGGTGACCTAAGCATGGTTCTTTGATAGGTAAAAGCACGAATCTACGTATTTGGTTAAAAATTCCGCTTGCTGCCGGATGCTCTGTGCCTTCTATTCCCCAGGAGTGGCTGCACGAGTCTCGGAGTCGAAGCCGCACTACTTCATGTGTAGTCACTTTATTGACAATTGAAAATCGAAGTAGCCCACCGCGTAAGTTACAACGCTAGCATTTCCCCGCCTGTGTATAAAAAAAACCTAGCACGGAAAAAGAAAAGTCAGCTCCACCATAGTCGTTTGGGCTGCGTTACGATCTTCAATGATGGGCAGAGACAATGTTTGAGCAGCTACTTTCACTGATATATTCAAAGATAATTTACTTGTTTCTCTTAACAGAAAGAGCAGATAGCAGAGATGAACAATTCCTATTACCATGATCTTGCGCTGATCTTGCAATGAAAATGCGCTGAGAGCTCTGCGTTGATAATCTGAGAGTTTGTTAACATTTGTTTGTGGCACGTCCATTTCGCCTAATAAAATGACTCATTTCACAGCTTAATCAATACTGCATGGTCGCAAAATCTGCTATCGCTTTATATAAAAGTCGAACAAGAAAAAAATACAATTTAATTTGTGGAAACGAGCATAAAGGCAGCATTTTTTGTTTATATTCGTAGGCTGTGTAGGAAAATTTTTTTTCGCATTCACGTTGCACCTGACACGGCTTTACGTATTTTCTCAGCAGCGCCCATTTCCTGACACGCCTAAATACACGTGTTTCTCATCGCCGTTTTAGTGAACGTGAGATTTCCTGATTGTGACGTAGTAAGACAAGACCGTTTTACCTCTCTCAGAAATGGCTTCTATGGCCAATGTAAATAGATTTAGCAGACGTCCAGCAAGCTGCTGTGACAAAGTTCTAAAAGGAATGTCTTTCAGTTATCTGGATTCCCTTACGCGCAAATAGAAAACTACCTACATGGTCGTGTCCCCTCACACTCATCAGGTATCGAGGTCAGCAAGGTATCGACCCCGCAAGTTCGTGGTACGCTGAGAAAGTAGAACACCTTAGCGAACGAGCCATCAGAGGGGTTCATTTAACAATAGGACGCTCTCTTAGTTGTCGGTGGCTTATCTTACAACGCATCACACTGGGTGTGTGTGTGTTTTTTTGTTCGATTGTATTTAACAGTTTGACAGTTGTCACCCGTTAATAATTATGGGGTATTATTAACGATGCGCCCTTAACGGTGCGCACACTCCCAGACACCCTTATACCCTATTTACACGGCCGGCTTAACCACGGTTACGCTTAACCGAGGTTACCGAACTTAACCACGGTTAACCGCCAATCGCGGTTAGCTGTGCTTACACAGCTCGCCGGCGTTCTCGGTTACGGCCGCCATTGCCCATAAAGTACAACCGAAGCGACGCGGTGATCTAAGGAACGAAGCCGCATTTACAAATATTTAATTTATAATGAAGTTTCCGGAGTGCCGTCCGGCAAGGCGTCAACAACGCGGTGAAGCCCCGCACGATGGCAGCACCTCATCGACCATCGTAAACACCGCCGCGTTGGCCCCTCCTCCCGCAGACCGTACGCGAACGACACGGCGGTTCGCTAGCGCCGATGTCAGAAACAAAGCGTGCTAAATTTATTGGCACCTGGAATACTGAGCCGAATATCAGAATTGAATCACTCCTGATCACTGAGCGGCAAATTGCTGGCAAGACCGATAACCGCGATAATATCAAGTTTCTGTTCAAGACAGCTGCCGCCGGTACATTGCGGCTCACCGTTCTGCTTATAGTACTAGCTCTGCGATTAATTTATCGCCAAAGTTTATCATATCGTTATTTTACGGTGGCAGAATAGGATTCACAATAAAGATGTTTCATCAGTGCACCATTTCGACAGCGTTGATCAGTTCCAAAGCGCCGATCGCCGCGGCTTCGAAGAGAAATAATTTAAGCCTATCGACGACTAGGGTGTTACGCACCCCGCCGTAGTTCGCCGCGCTCGCTCGCTTCACCGCCGCGGTAAGTGTAACGTACCTCAGCTTGCTCGCAGCATCCCGCACTGCAAGCGTTGCGAATTTGTGCACTTTCATTATAAAGCTAAGAGCGCGCATTTTCTGACGTTCCGCGCTCAGCACCAAGCCGCACAAACGATACTGCAAGCACAGGACGGGGTCTCAGTATGCAGACGCTTGGCTGTAGGCCGTAACCGAAGACGCCGGACGGCACAGTAGACACCGGATATTCAATACGGGCAAACGAGTACACTGCTGAAGCAGACACGCTCGTACGCTTCGCGCACTCGAGTGCCGACGAGCAGCCTCCGTCAACAGACGCCGCCATAACCTCGGTTAACGACGCAAACCGAGGTCGCCAAACTCGGTTTGCGATAACCACGGTTAGGGGTGTAACTGTGGTTTGGTCTGCCGTGTAAACGGGCTAACCACGGTTTCGCGTAACCGCAGTTACGCTAACCGTGGTTAACTCTGCCCGTGTAAAGAGGGTATTAGAGTGAGTGGGGGTAGCTGTTCCGGTCGCGAAGGAGATGCCCTCGACCTGCGTGGCAAGCTCAGCCGGAATTCAACTACCTTGCAGTGACAGAAGGGGGTGGTCGTTTGGTGCCCAGCGGTCGCCGGTTCAAACCAGAGAAAGGATCGGAGTCAGAAGTAACAAACAAAACACAATTTATGCACAGCAAGAGACGATACAAAGGAATACACAAGATCACTTGAAATACATAGACGAGAGGTTCACAGAATACAAACGCTAAGCATGCAATTACACAGGTATCCAATAACGTAGAGGCTTTACAACAGATGAAACACGAGAGAGTACATAAACAAACACCAAATTGTTCACCGGGCACTGTTGCAGTCCGACGCCTCAAGAGTCACGATGTGGCCGCCATACGTGACGAGCGCCGCTCCCTTGAAAGTCCGTGGGCTTGCCAGCAGCGGGTGATCCCCGGGAGTCCAGTCGAAACACAGGCGAGCACGTCGCAAAACACTTGACGAACTGACTGACTAACACTGACTGACTGACTCATCAAGCGGCGCGGTCGTTTTAAATAGGGCGCGCCGCGTCTGTTTGTTAACACGCGCCAAAGCTAGCGCGCACACACACTTAGCTTCGCTGGTTATAGCGCTCTCTTCTCCTCCCGTTGAGCCGCGCGTCGTCATTGGCCAGGTCCCACAGAAGATTCTCGATTTTTCTGGCGCATTCCATACCGATGAACCACCGCTTTCCCCGGGCAAGGGGAAAGAGGGTGACGGCAACGCGCACAAAGCTACGCGCTCTCCCGCGCGGGGAAGGGGGCTTTTCTCTCCATGCCTTCCACGCGACGCCGTGCGGGCCTCGCGCCGTACCGGCTTGATGAATATGTGCGCCGATTTCGTGACAACAGTATTGGACTATTGCCTTCAGATGTTCAAGGCAGCTGCGGTCAATCGCTTTGAACTTCTTGAGCTGAGAGAACGCCTAAATTAGCAAAAGCCAAACACGACCAAAATCTCTCTATCATAACAGGCGTCCGAAAAAATAGGGCCACTGATAGCAGGAAATGTAATTTTTTTTCTTTTCACAACCTCCGCAGCATGTCGAGAAAAAGGTATATATAGTATAATATTTTCTAAGTCAATTATATGTAGCAGCTCCGACGTGTTCAACAAGAGCATTGTCGTATATGTTAAAATGATGCTGAGGTGGTATTACTCATTTGGCTTATATTATGATTAAGTTTGATAGTCTTAAGGCCGGGTTCAGTGAGCTATTGTAGCGTAATTGTGCAGGAAGTCCTGGAAGTATATGTGTGTTAGCTATTCCCACCATAAATAGGGTCCTACTTTTGTCTTGCTTATTTATTTTTCTCCTTTTACAGCTCTCGTTGCAAGGTTGAAACTAGAAGGTCATTTGCTATTATTCTACTCTGAATCGCTTGAGCCTAGCTATTACCAAAAAAGACGGGTGCAGCATCGTTTTCATTTTACATGAACGCTGACCCTTATAAATACTACTACTACGGCGCCACGGTTACACGGCTCGGCGGTATTAGATCTTCAGGCAGGTTTCGACTAGACCTAGCATAAGATGGACGCGCAGTGCAGGCGCAATTGCTGTCATCGAAGTAGCCTTAACAAGTGCCTAACAAAGTTGTTCCTAGCGCAAGGTGAAATCACGCGCCGGGCATTTTCGAGTATATAACAGAAATACCATACACCGGGCGGTTTAAAAAAACAAAAAAACACGCACGCCCTGCCGAGGACGGCCCTTTTCTTTTTCGAGATTTCCCGGTCAAAAAATACTCCTTGCGATTACTCAAATCAGCTCAAAGCTCTCAAAGCCGCACCGCAAAACTACGGGTAGGGACCGGCTCAAAAACGCCTTGCAGAACCGAAACGACTGCGCCGCTCAGCTACCTCGGCATTCCGCTGTTTCGGCATTCAGCCGCGGGCGACGCTGTTCCACCGAGGCGACGGTGGCGCCATACAACGGGCGCCCGGTCCCTATACTATATATTAAAACCATGATTCCGTCACCTTATAATGCGCATATAGTGTAATATATATAGTAGTTCACCTACTAAGGCAAGCAGCGAAAAATATTGTCGCGTTCGCTCCCTGGCCGAAAGCCGAGCGCGGCCGGGCAGCGGGCAGGAAGGAACAGAGACTTGCCCCGATCCCGGCACGATAACAACAACCCTTTATATCACGCGAACAGCATCTTATATAGCAAGCACACATGTGACCAGTGACGTCACGGACAATGTTTCAGACGCGGCACAGGCGCTATCAGCACATCTCCCCTTTTCTCCGAAAAGATACACTGGCATTTGCAACAAACTTAGCACTGCCACCAACAAAGGATGAACACTTTTTAATGGATGCAACCAATGCTCAAAACAAAATAACAGTCAGTCATTGAACCCATATCGGTCTGCCGGTCGGACATGATGGCCAAATCGTGTTCTATATCCAGGAGGGCTAGTTTGTGGCAAGGGGGTATCGAATGGATCGGCAGGTGCCTTCGGTTTAGATGGATTAGTTTCCTGTTCCATTTCTACCCGACTATCATATGCCTGCGGAAACTCATAGCTACCTCCTCCTTCCTCGCAGTCATTCTGCTGAAAGCGAACCAGGAATTTCCTGTTTCTTTCTAGAACTACACCCGTAGAAGTTCTAACAACATACGACCTTGGACGTTGTGCAGGACGTAAGACTCGCGCTTTCACTTTGCAGTCTGTCACCCATACTTCCGCTCCTGGTTTGCGGACTGGCAGCGGAAGAGGCCTATGACGACTATTGAAGTACCTACGCTGCCGCTGTCGGATGGTTACATCGCGATCTCTGAGCTTTTTCAGGCTCACCTTCTGGGGCAGAAGGCTCTTGGGAGGGACAGGGACTGTTGTGCGTAGCCGCCTGCCCATCAGAAGCTCTGCAGGGCTTTTTCCCAGTGGCCCTGGGGTGTCCCTGTACGCTAGCAGCGAAAGATAGGGGTCCTTAGCTTTTATAATCAGCCCTTTAATTGTTTCGACCATCCTTTCTACTTCCCCATTTGCCTGAGGGTATCTGGGGCTCGTCGTCACAGTGCGGAAGCCATAATCGCGAGCAAAAGTCTGGAATTCCTGAGATACAAATTGTGTTCCATTATCCGAGATGACAACCTCTGGTATGCCATGTCTTGCAAAGAAACTTTTGAGGTGCATAATGACAGTGACACTTTTTGTCGAAGATAGCAAGGCTACCTCTGGGTATCTAGAAAAATAATCTACTACCACCAAATACCATTTTCCCTCAATATGGCAGAGATCAACACCTAGCTTTTGCCAAGGACGCTGTGGAGTGGTTGTCGGAATCATTGGCTCCGACTTTTGTTGCCTGTGTTCCGCGCACACTGGACAATCAGTTACCAAAGCTCTCAGCTGGCAACTCAACCCAGGCCACCATACGGACTCTTTGGCTCGAGCTCTGCATTTCTCGATTCCTTGGTGACTCTCGCGCAAGCGCGTCAAGACCTCTGCGCGTAATTTTTGTGGAATCACCAGCCGCACACCTTTGAGTAGCACGCCTTCAGCGACTGTCAGCGTTGCTCTTTCCTGCCAGTGTGGACGCAAAACCATCGACAGCGATGAGAACTTGGGCCAGCCTTCCAGGCTGAATTTTGTGAGAGCTTGACAGACTTCATCGGCTGCTTGTTCAGCTTTGACTCGTTCGAAAAGGCTAGCCTCGACGGCATTTGTCAAACAGCCCGAAACGAATTTCGCGACTTCGCCAACACTCAGCCCATGAGCATCAATTTGGTTTCCCTGAATCGGGGCTCTAGACAATACATCTGCAGTAACGAGGCTCTTACCCGGGACATGCACAACCGTAAAGCTGAACAGCATAAGTCTCATGCGAAAGCGCTGAATACGAGGAGGCAAAACATCTAAAGGTGATTTTCCCAACAACGTTACAAGTGGTTTGTGGTCGGTTTCAAACAAAATTTCAAGACCTTTGATATACCCTTCGAATCGTTCTGCCGCCCAAGTCATTGTCAATGCTTCGTTCTCAATCTGAGAGTATCTGGTTTCCACAGGCGTCAACGAACGTGACGCAAATGCAACAGGTCTTTTTTCATTGTTTGGTTGAACTTGTATCAATACGGCCCCCAAACCAAATGATGACGCGTCAGCGGAAAGAATCGTAGGGTACTTTACATCATAGTTAGCCATGACGCGCTTCGAAGAGATAACGTCTTTGACGTACGACAGCGCTTGCTCTTGGGCTGGTCCCCACGTCCATTCGGAACCCTTTAAAAGCAAGTGATGCAAAGGCGCCGTTTTCGAAGCCAAATCTGGTATGAATCTTTCCAGGTGATTAGCCATACCGAGCAGCCGTTGAACATCAGACACGTTAGCTGGCGTCGCCAGTTCTTTGATAGCACGAACATTTTCAGGATCCGGCTTGATGCCATCTTTACTAAGCACACAGCCAAGAAATTTTATCTCAGTTACCCCAAAGCAACACTTTTCTTTGTTTAGCGTAACACCGGCACTGGCGAGACGATCTAACGTTAGACGCAGGCGTTCGTCATGTTGAGCCTTGTCGTTACCAAAAATGAGCACATCATCCATCAGGTTGATCACGCCTGCGATTCCTTCAAGTATCTGCGACATTTTCCTCTGAAAGGTCTCGGGTGCCGACGTTATTCCAAACGGCCGTCTTTGAAAACAGTATCGCCCAACTGGCGTTATGAACGTAGTTAACTGGCATTCGGGCGACAACTTAATCTGAAAGAAGCCAGAGTTGGCGTCCAACTTCGAAAACACAGACGCACCACCTAAAAGACCGAGGCTATCATCCACAGTCGGCATGACATAGCGTTCGAGAAGTACAGTTTTGTTTAATTGAGTCAAGTCAACGCAAATACGAACCGCTCCAGACGGTTTGAGTACTGGCACAATTCCTGCATACCATTTTGTTGGTTCTTCTACTTTGCGGATCACGCCATCTCGCTCCATACGCTCGAGCTCTTGCTTAACTCGGTCACGCAAGGGTAAGGCTATGCGACGAGCAACATGAATTGCAAAAGGTGTCGAGTTCGGCTTTAGTCTAATTTTGTATTCACCTTTTATCGCTCCTAGACCACTGAAAAGCTGCGGGTAGGAAGCTTCGACAGCTGTTGCGCTACTGACGAAGTGCGCAAATTTAATAACTTCCAGAGCCTCAAGCGCTGGGAAACCCAAAAGTACGGAGCGTAATGGTGAGACCACGTACACAATTTGCTGTACAGTGTTTTGTTTCCACTGGATAGTGGCATGAAACTTTTCCAAAACATTCAGTGGCTCATTCGACGGGCCTGTTAGGATTAGGTCTCACTTTTCTAGCCTGGTAGGTAAACCGGGAAACGTCGAGGGCACAACAGAAACTTCGCACCGGAATCAATTTTAGGGAACGCCGGAGTGCCGTTAATGACGACCTGTACATACCGAGAATTAGAGTGCTCCCCGTTCACCACGCCATCGAAGAACGCCCCCTTGTCCATATGGAGAGAAGAAAGCTGTATCTTCTTTCCATCACGTGCAGCCTTTTTTCGACATACAGCTGCGAAGTGTCTGGAACAACCGCAGTAGTTGCATTTGGCTGCTTTTGCCGGGCACGAGGCTCTGGGGTGCGCTCCTTGACCGCAGTTGGGGCATTACCCGGGGGTGCCTGGTCGGTAGGACTGGACTCTGGGACGCGGACCTTGTTTTCCAGATGAATAGTTCTTTGACGAGCTGTCCGACTGCTGTCCTGAAGAATACTTTCTGGGCTGTCCTTGGTTGCTGACCGCGTCAAGATTGCCGGTCGCCGTTACCAAGGGTTCGTCGCCGATTTCTCGCAGTTGCAGCTGCTCTCGTTGGACGGTCTCCTTTAAACGCGCTTTTGCCAAAGCGCTGGCGAGAGTCAAATTCGCATCCATTTGAAGCGACTCAGAGAGCTTAGCGTCCCTGAGGCCGACAAAGAACCTGTCGCGAATCATGCGTTCCTTTTCCTTGTAGTCGCACCGGTCCGCCATCGTGTGCAACGCGGTAACGAATTGGTCGACAGACTCTTCAGGTTCTTGAGTGCGACGGTGAAAGCACGCGCTCTCATAAACAAGGTTCCTTGCGGCGACGAAGTGCTCGTCGTACTTCTTTTTGACGACTTCGTATTGCTTCTGTTCTTCTTCGGGTAATGAAAAAGTAGAGAAGATTTATCTTGCTTGCCTGCCCATCGTATAATGTAGCGTCCGGACCTGCGCTTCTTCATTCCGCTCATTTAGGCCCGAGGCGAAGCAGTCATCAAAGAGTTGGATCCAAGAAGGCCACTCAGACGTCCGGTCGAAGTCAAACCTTGGCGGAGCTGGAACCGCGAACATGCCGTGAGAGGGCTTGGCTGTGTTGTCCTCTGACATGGCGCCCGTTGAGAAGTTAAGGCAACGCCTCTCAAACGCCAGAGGATCCCACTTCTGACACCATGTCGCGTTCGGTCCCTGGCCGGACGCCGAGCGCAGCCGGGCATCGGGCAGGAAGGAACAGAGACTTGCCCCGATCCCGGCACGATAACAACAACCCTTTATTTCACGCGAACAGCATCTTATATAGCAAGCACACATGTGACCAGTTATGTCACGGACAGACAATGTTTCAGACACGGCACAGGCGCTATCAGCACAAATATGCGCGCACAGTCCTAACGCAGCATAAAAATTAACAGGAATGCGGCTGTCTTCGTATGCGGTTTGCGCGAGCCAGCGGACGTAATTGCGCAAGAAATTTAAGACCTATTGTTGAAAATGCATGCTAAACGAGCGACGTGCCATGTAGGTGGTTCATTTCCTGTATGGAGAAGGGCGGCATTCTCTGCGTACCTGGTCAGATGATCAACTGCTTCGATGTCCCAGCGGTGCAAGCTTAATGGTATGCACACGTTCCGTGTACATCAATGCGGGCGCGGTCGAATATTCCTGGTAGGTGATGTAACCACTCCACCTCTCCAGAACTACAATGAGCAGAAGGCGTATGACTGACACTTGAGGACTGAACGAACGAACGTACTTTAGGACGAAGGTGTACATGGGCCCTCAGTTAGCAACGCAGCCCGATGCAAGTGCACGTATACAATATTACCGCATGACCTCACTGTGGGTAAGCGTAGCAGTACTCAGTGTTTCAAGCGCTGGTTTCGCCAAAGCGCTAGCAATCACTTGCGATCATTTGGGTTATAATTGTGGTCACAACGAAGGTTATAACAAATGGTTGAGTTGGAAGCATGCCGGCAAAGAACATGCGATAGCAAAGCAGCCGTTGGATCGGACAGGCAAAAATTAAGGAGTACGGATCCAGGAAACCTCCGCTCTTTTGAAGGCGTATCGCTAATGTGAATTGATGGCTGAGAATCGTCGAAATCGCAACCATGGCGACTTCAGCGGCATGGAGTCAGGGAAATGCGAAGAGTACCTTCATGCTTGTGGGCTGATCGATAGAGAGCGTGGAGTTCACATTCCTAAAGACGAAGATCCCATCTTTCAAGTCAGTTCGATATGTTTGTAAGCCAGCAAAGGACACAGTGCTCCGCAAACGCTTCAAATGAGTGGCCATAGTGTTGAGGGTTTTGAAATTGGGTAACACTCTTTTACAGTGGCATAGTATTTTGAACCAGCCTTCGTGTGTGCACAGCTACCATGGTTGACGGCGCCGTCAGCGTAGCGAGATTTGAGCCGGGGAAGGACTCCAATAAGACCAACATAGCTGACGTTCCTTTGGATCTCAGTAGGGGATCTTGGCAGTAAGTGCCGCAGAATTGATGGTGCCAAGAGCAGTCGCCGGTAAGTACTAGGGAATCTTCGCACTGTGGAAAGCGCAGAGAAAAGCCAGCAATGCGGTACAGTCACCGTTTCAATGTAGCAGCGATCGAAGCAATGTTTCAAATGAATGAATGAAATTGAAAGTACTGACCAAGGAAGCTAGATTCATCTTTGACAGTGATGGGCTTTGTGAAACACTACTGGCTTAATAATTTGGTCGAGACTGGGCATACACCTTCTTTGGATACGAGGAAACTGCAGCAAAAGATTTTGTTTTTCAAATTTAACGGCACTACGGCATCAGAGATTCAGATGAAGCTGTGCTTCAAGCTGAATATATCGCTGTTGCATTGTCGGAGAAGCTATGATGTCGTCTTCTCAGCAGAAGCGCGACTTCCACTAACTTTCTAAGCACAACTGAGTCTATCACGCGCTAATATGTTGGAGACACAGTTTACAAGAATAACTTCCCATTTGTAGAACCCATAGGGAGTTACAAAGGCGGTTTCGAGACGATCGGCCGATTCTAGATAGACCGGGCAGCACCCGGAACATAAATGCATGCTAGAAGTCGTTCCTTTGCAAACATTTGAGATTTCGTCAATGCGCGGGAGAGTACTGACGTTCCATCCAGGTAATATACTTAAGGCGGTGGTAATGTACACAGATGATGAAGCCTTCTTTCTTTTCAGCGAGCACAAGATGGGAAGACCATGGGCTGTTCTCATCAGAGTAATACCATTATGGAGCACTTCGGCAGGTTGCTCTTTACTCGCCTTGCGGTTCATTGCAGACACAAAATAGGGACACTGTTGTAGACGTGTGTGGCTCCCGGTTTTTATGCGGTGGGTGATAGTATAATATTAGCCAAATGAACTGTTATGAAAGTAGATGGAAGAGCGGAACCGGTGAAGTAGGCAAAGATGCTGTATTTGCTGTGTGCCTAGGCTGATCGGCGTCAATGGATCGGAGGGCTAGCCGTGTAGAGGACAGAGCGGCGCACATCAAGAAGGCCTGAGCGCCGTCATGGTGGGGTAATACGCGTGGTAAATCTATTCACGAATGAGAGGAAATAGGCTGTGCTGGACACTGCCGCGGCATTCATGAATAATAAAAGTGGCTGAGCAGGAAGATGTGTTAGAGAACCGGAAATTGTGCAGGAAAGCGGAAAGAGTGAGAAAAACGTAGGGAAAAAACGACACTTGTGCGCAGAGCCGTATGTGCTTAATGTAGATGACGGGTAACCGCTTACATTGACAAAACAGGCCTACCACCACTGACGAGTAAGAAAGATAGTTGTCTGCAGCGACAATGGCTTTAGCGCAGGAGCTAGACAGAGCAGCATTGGGAAAACTCTAGAGTAACGCAGCGAGCCAGACTTCATCGCAAGCACAATCGATTCTAGCGGTGTTGCGCTAGAAAGACGTTCAGCCTAGGATAGCAATATGCGAGCAATAACGAAGCACGATGATCTCAAAAGGGCGCTGCGAGCCTTGGATCATGCGTCCATTGATGCATGCTGCTAATGACGGGATGGACTTGTAGCGAGAGAACAGATAGTGTGCTATTGACCTGGTGTTTACTTAGAAGTCATGATAGAAGCGCACTCAACCATAACTTCAACAAAGGTGTCAAGTGCTTTATGAGGTCTTCGAAAAATCATCGGAGACGCTCTTTTTGTCTCCGGACGTGAGGTACTATGTTGTTGTCTTGATAATTATGGCAACTTCTCATCGCATAAATGGAGTGGCGTCGCGGCGAAGACGAACGATGGCTTGAAAGGGCTAAGTGGTGGGGGAGAAAGGACGACTTGGTTATTGCTCAACAGGTGAAGAGTACTCATGATATCTATACCAATACAAGGAAGCTTCGCCAGGTGATGATTGCACCAAGAACAGCAGAGGTAATGGCAGGCAATATGGCCAGACAAGCCACAAATGTTGACAATAGTACAGTAAAGTAAAGGAGTGGCTAGCTAGTGAAGACAGTCGAAGCGAAGGAGATGCCGATGATTGTACAAGGTTGATATCACTGATAAGTGGGCGGCCGAGGTGGTGCAAGGGCGACAGTTCTTAGAGAGACGTCAGCGCAAGTCACGGAAGCGAGGACAAGTATTGGAACCAAAAAAATTTGCGGAGTGTGACAGGTGGTGCTGGTTGGGGCGGGAATGCATCAGCAAGCTGCTTTTTAAAATCTTGTCGTAGAGCTGAGGTGCAATGCGGTGGTAATTTTTGAGGGCCAGGTAGAACGGAATACTGACACGTCATCTCTTAAGGAACGAGTGCTTTGCCTGCTGCAGCTGAGCGATGCTGCAGTTGCATGTGTCAGTCCGCCAAATGATTCAACATAAGTTTGGTGCTGATGGGTCAAAGCCACTTGCCTGTGAAACTCCTCAAACCTCTGCCAAAGTGTGAAAGCCAGTGATGGAAAATACACGTGCTAACAGCTTCTAAAATTTTTAATTTACACAACGTTTAAAAATGTGCTTTATTTTATCCGCTTCCGACGCGTCCTAAATCATTCTTGCTTAAGCCGACAAATTCTGTAATGTTTTAAAGCGTTCGCCAATCTGCTTTTACCATTGCAACAAGCTTTGTTCGGCTCGGATATTTCTGGCTGCCGAGCGACTTAGCATTTATTTTAAATTATTCTTAAAGGAAGTCCAAGTTCTACGCCCCCATCGATATTTCAATAGACCTAGTCAGCTATGCCTGTAAGATACAAATATATGTTATTCAGCTTTGAAAGCAGCGGAGAACCCAGTCCTTCGACCGTCTGACCGAGAAGACTCAGTGAAAGCGATGCCATTGACAAAAGTTTTCCAAATATTCTTATTTCCTATATGTCATGGCCTCCGGAAATCACATCTGGTGCTCTTGCCAACTGATATACATCTACCGCAATTTAAACATTTTACTTTCTTGGGTAATTACAATGCCCTGTGAAATCGACTGTTATGTAGAACATGATGAACAGTTATCGCGAATGCTGTGCGATAAATGAATTCAAACATTCTGTCTTGAACGTGTCAAAATTTTTCAATTAAGTGTCATCATTCTCCAGCCCCATTCAGGCTGACTCCTGGATAGAAAAGTGCACTCGCATTAGCCTCGCTTGGTCGTTCCAGGCATTGAACGTTACCATGCGCTCGAATTGGTAGAGCCAGTCTCCCGCATCCTTATCTGGTCGTCCTTGGAAGCAGAGGGCTCACAGGATTGAACAAAAGCAACCAGTGCTGTAGGCTGGGCCCTTGTCAATGTTGACACCTTCCGAAGTTGAAACGGGTCCGGCAGAAAACCGTGTTCACGTTGGAGCCCTTGAAGTCGCCGGCTGGTGCGCTGCCCTGTTGGCTGGTCCCAGAGTGATAGGAACAGAGCTGTGACCTTGGCTTGAAGGGGTAAACAAGGACTGAAGGGGCAGCACCTCCACCAGATATCACGTGATGGTGACAAGGCCGATAACAAAAATAAAGTCTGGGAGTGCACTGAGGAAAGCCTTTTTTGGGCTGACTTGCGCCCGCGAAAGGACTAAGCGATTCGGCGGCAGCGAAAGCAACAAACGTGCGCTATGGTCGTCGCTCTAAGACTGCCTGCCGCGCCTAACAGCTCTCAATTGTTGGTGACGAAGAAATATCTTTAATAAAGCCGCAAACGGTGACTAGCATAACCTGTAACACTGTAGAAACGCACGAGAGTCGCTAGAATCTTCTAGGTGCATCTCAACGCGTATTGCACGTCAAAGAGAGTGCCAAAGCGTCGTCTCGTGACACGGGCAAGAACAAACAAACTATACAGAATTAATCAACGCGCTAGATTAACATTGATTAGGCCGAATATCAGCGGCTGTCGTAAAATGAAAAACACAAAGATTGCAATGCTTTGCGGCAATTTATGCGATAGCAAGTGATATGCTATATGTTTCGTTCTGCGTCCAAATAAGAAATATTATTTCCTTTTCAGCGGTTAGTGCATTTCTATATTCATGTTCATTTATATACCATAAATAGCATCCAAAATGGCTTATGCATTCTGAGTCCTGGCGATACCATTTCAGTTTGAGCAAACGTATCTTTAGAGCGCCAATGTTCTCGATTCGCTTTAAGTAGAGGACTAAAGTGGTGTGAGCCAGCAAAAAACTCTTGGACAGAAACAGGTGGTGCGAACAATTCATAAAACATTTGTGTTCTTCGCCACTTTAATTTCCTTATCACATATTTCTCGTCTATGAATAATATAAAAACGAGCTATCACAAAGAGATAACTGAAGAATGATGAAATTGTAACTTTTTGTTGCATTATATAGAGCGAAAGTAACATTCTTTAAGCTACTGATCTTTTTTTTCAGGTTCAACTTTTGGTGTACGCATGAAATATACTTTCCGAAATGAGAAAAAACGTACAATATATGTATAGATCAGGTGGCTGAACAGCGCGGGCTATAGCACATGGTTTCTCACTTTTCTTTGGATGGAAAATATCACTTCTAACACAGGGTTCAGACAGAATGGTCACTAAGGATCATAATTGCACCTTACTGTGAACAATTGTAAATCGCCTAACAATTATTGACCAATGTGCTGATGGTGTGCTATAGAATAACCGCCCATGACTGATGATGGAAACAAGGACATACATTACACACCACTGGAGGTGTGCGGCGAAAACATACATTGGGTGATTCATTGCAGCCATTGCTTAGTGCTCATGTGCAGTGTCGAAAGCAGTTGACCAACTTGCACTGCGTTCTGGTGAAAGGCGTGTCGTGGGGATACATAATTTTCTCATCCATTGTGTAGACAGATAGCACCAGCGGCAATTGCTTTACGGCAGAGCGGATGTTCCAGAGTGGCGGCTGTAAGTATGTTTGGAGGGGGCACATCAAGGTGAACTTACCCAGGTCCCTACGTCCGGATCGGGAAAATTCGACTCATCTAAATGATTCACTCACTATCGTTCACATTGAAACCACTAAACCTGAAGAAAACAGCATTCCCCGAGGCATTATTTGCCAAGGCGAGCACTATTTTCGCAGCCAAAAGTAAATGACTGTGCAAACGTGTCACGTTTGAGCCTATTATAGCTGCAGATATACGGGCATCAGCAACGGTGACATGAAGTTAGCTGGATGAATGAGGTTAGGAATTCTAAGATGATAATATACATGATGCTGGTAAATGTGTCGATTAATTGGATGGAAATGTGGGCTTTTCCTTGCAGTTAGTATGGAAGGGCTGATTGTAATAATCATCCGCAGAGCATAAAAGAAGTTACAATGTTGTGGAACAGAAACTAAAGTCATTTTAGTTTTAAGGCGGTAGCCTTTAATGGCGCATGCTCGCTGATCGTGGCCGTCCGCCCGTAACGCTTTTCTTAAGTGGGAGGCGATAGCTGGCAGCTGACACTGCGGAGCATAATCTGGAGGTAGGGCTTCATGACGTTTGGCAGGAGCTGCCAACTCGGGCCTCTTTTTCATATGGGAGGGCCATATCAGATTAATTCTGCCAAAAGCCTTGCATTCACGTTACTCTAAGCCACGCAGCATGTTCTTACGGCTCGGTTAAAGCGGGGCTTTATATTTTGACTTGAAGCCTATGCTATCGAGTCATCGCGAAGGGGGGATTGAAAACAGCGAGAAAGGGCTACCGTAGTTGGAAGCGTCGGACCAATGCACAGACAATTGGCCGCTTTTTGAGAGAAGACTGCGTTTTCTACTAGAATCTGATGCCCACGCATTATTTGTCAGCTGTCCAAATTAAACCCAATAATGACATGACTAAGAAGATACCTAAGTGCTGTCACATTGGAAAATGGACCGGCAGATATCTTCTCGTGGGAAGAGTGCGCAAAGGTCTGTAATTCAAGAGGCAAGATATTGAACATTACTGTCAAATATCGGAATATGGTTGCAAAACGGGCACAGGAGGAGAAATACCTGCACAGCAAGCGCAATTCTCTTTTTTTGCGTTTTTGAGCGATTAGCTGAAGGCAAATTTCACCATTGATGAGCAACTCTAGCCTGCTGTGTTTATCGAAATTCACGGCCCGTGATTGGCCAGAATGTTGTCGGAAGCAAAAGGGATGGAAACAAAATCATGCTCTTTTGTGCGTCACTACGCTCACCGAGCTGAAAGTGTTGTGAGTGCATAGGTTTGTTCACAGCCTACATAGCTGCGGTGCACTTTTTTATATTCATTCGAGCATAAAATCAAAGGTTTCGAGCATATTGCAGGCAATATTTATAGCAGTTTTCACGAAACAGCATCAGCAAGGTAGATGCAGCTGATCCTACCACATTGTTCTAAAGCTTAGGCCCCGCTGCAGCTTGGGATGCCTCTTTTGCCATTCTCCTCTAGCCGTCATCTAATTTGTGATGGATCTCCTGGTGCTGTGTATCGTTTAGTGGCCCACAAACGGATAATGGAAGGTTTTGAAGGTACTACAGCCGTAACAGAAAGCGGTATTCCTTTGGTATCGGTTATCCTAGCAGGCATTCGCGTTCCGATCGTCGGCTTACTATTTTTGTCATCGGAGCAAGCGCACGTTACTGACGTAGCACATTGAAGCGCTTTATAATCGGATGCGTTTGGCGAATAAATCTCAGTGTATTTCCTGCCCTGGCTCCCTGCAATCATATCGTACTCGGCTACGATAGGACAGAGTGGGGATAAGGATGGGATGAACCTACGATTCCTGAAGAAGCGCAACGTAACAACCAGCGGAGCACTTTTTCAGACAATCTTTTCATGATGGCTACACCAGTGGCTTCGCAGCATTTCGGAAGAATTCCAAATTTATCCCAATTTGCGACGACATCAAGTCGTAGTCCGAGAGGCTTGAAACCTGTCTGGCGCTTAATGAGATTCTGGAGACAAAACAGTTGAGATTGTTTTTAAACATGATAGGCAGTACCTGTTACGAAAAGCCGAAGTTTACTTTCCAATAGTCCTACTGTGAAGACCTTTGCAGGAAAACAGAAGGTAGTTTAGTGTTACTTCAATCCGCAGAGCTCAGTAATCTGCGAGCCTGACAAGTTTAAGAAGCGCACACTGCAGGAAGTAGAGTCCGTGAAGTATTTCATGTCAAAACGTTACCTTCTGGCGAGTAGGGCGAGTTGAAAGAATTTCTGAATGATGCTTGGAAGAATCAGCTCGTGGTTGGGATTCGCCACCTAGAAACTCAAAATATACTGTTCGCTACGGAAGGCTTAGCCATTGAAAAAGCGTGCACGATTCAGCTCGAAACAAAACTGGCTGTGAGGCAGACTACCGAGCTATATTCCTAGCAGAATGCATGACTGAAGTATATTTGGTTCTACCCCACCGGGGGGTTCAGTGTTTACGGTGCACGACTACTGTTTCCAAGGATGCTTGATCGAATCAGGGCCTAAGCAGCCGCTTTCTGATGGCATCGGAAAGTAGGTGCACATGATGCCAGTGCACGTTAAGGAACCCCAGGTGGTAGAATGTTCCGGATTCCTCCGCTACGGCGTCTCAGCCTTAGTCGACTTGGGACGTTAAATTCCATAAACCAAGCAAAACAGTAGAATTTATGTCGTTCGTTCCTCTTCGGAAGTTTCTTTAAAGCCTTCCTGCTATGTAGTTCGGCTTAGGGAAGACCAGGAGGCGTACTTGAAGGTGATGATGGTAGAGCATATATTTACAGCATGACATATTGTTACGATGTAATAAGAAGGGGTGTTTATTTACAGTGCTGATGTAGCGGAACAAGATGAAGCCTACTAGCGCCCAGAAACCAACGCTTCTCCCTCCTCTTCTGCCACACCATCACAATCTTTCATCGTCGTCAGTAGCGTGATATTTCCCCCCTACTCAGACGAAGCCCTCTGGGCGTGTTCGTGAGTCGTGCGAGGCTGACAAGGCTTCAAGCAGGCAACATGACATAGTTCGGTTTCGGCAGACCGGCGACCCGATGCTGTCAGGCGGGCTATCGCATAAGTTAAATGACTAATTCGTTTGACAACCATATATGGGCCGTCATAGTGGGCCAAGAGTTTTTGATGTAGGCCACGGCGCTGAATTGGACGCCATAGCCAGACTAAATCACCTACAGAGTACGTGACCCGCCGGTGACTGGCATCGTATCGCACTTTAGAACGTTCTTGTGAAGCACCAGACCGTAATCGGGCGATTCTCCGAGCTTCTTCGGCGAGACAGAGCGTCTCAGCCAGGCAGGGGTCTTCACGGCTTGTGAAGGGCAGGATAGTATCCAGGGGGTAGCGCGGTCTGGCATAGAGCAGGAAAATTGTACTGTACCCAGTCGTCTCATGCGTGGCGGTGTTAAACGCATACGTGATGAAGAGTAGTATGGTGTCCCAGTTCTTATGCCCTACGTCCACATACATGGCTAGCATGTTGATGAGCGTTCTGTTGGCGCGCTCAGTCAAGCCATTTGTCTGGGGATGATATGGCGTCGAGTGTCGGAAAGTTACAGCAAATAAACGCATGAGCTCTTCAAAATCAGCAGTGAATTGTCGGCCCCGATCAGCGATGACAATTAGTGCCGGCCCGTGTCGTAAGATGACTGAGTGCAGCAAGAAAAGCGACACCGGATGCACCGTAGCAGATGGAAGAGCGGCGGTTTCACAGTAACGTGTGAGATAGTCCACGCAGATTATAATCCAGCGATTTCCATCCACGGACTTTGGAAACGAACCTACGAGGTCAATGCCTACTTGATCAAACGGAGCTGTCGGGGTCTTCACAGAGTGCAGCAAGGCAGATGGAGTTGCAGTTGGACGTTTGTCGCGTTGACATTGTTTGCAACTGGCAACGTATTGTTCAGTTGTCGAGCGCATTCTGGGCCAGTAAAATCTTTCTTGAGCACGGTGGAGGGGTCGAACCGATCCCAAGTGCCCAGAAGCTGGATCATCATGCATAACACGCAATACGTCCGTGCATAACGTCTTGGAGACTACGAGTAGGTATCGCTGGCTGACAGGCGAATAACTCTTTTTCTATAGGAGGCCATCATGCACACAAAAACGGCTTGTAGGTACGCTGGCTTGGGCAAAGAGAGGCTGCAGACTGCTATCATTTTGCTGTTCCGTTTTGAAAACATTCGTTGCGGGGAACGCTGGCTCGAGGTCGATATATAATGGTCAAAATCGTCGATTTCAGGTCCAGTCGTGGCCACTGGCATCCTAGAAAGACAATCTGCATCTGCATGACGCCTCCCGCTTTTGTAAACCACGGCAAAGTCATATTCCTGTAACCGGAGGGCCCAGCGTGCTAGGCGACCGCATGGGTCTCGAAGGTTCCACAGCCAACAGACTGAATGATGGCCCGTTACGCTAGTAAACGAACGTCCGTACAAATATTTACGGAAACGCTGCACAGCGAAAACTACAGCCAGGCATTCCTGTTCGGTGACTGTGTAGTTTCGCTCCGGCTTGCTCAGGGTACGACTTGCGTACGCGATAACATGCTCTCGTTCGTCGTGCCGTTGGACAAGGACTGCACTGAGACCGATTCCACTAGCGTCCGTGGGTACTTCTGTCATTGCAGTAGGATCGAAGTGACGTAGGATGGGTTTCGATATTAAAAGAAACTTCAGTTGACGGAATGACGCGTCACAGTCTGGTGTCTAGTCAAAAGTAGAGTTTTTGTGGAGAAGGCACGTCAATGGGTAAGCAACGTCAGCAAAGCGATGTATAAAGCGTCTAAAATACGAACACAACCTTAGAAAACTGCGCAACTCCTTCACTGTCTGCGGGGATTTAAAAGACTCAACAGCGGCGGTTTTCTGGGGATCCGGCATTACATCATCACCATTGACAAGGTGTTCTAGCACCAGCGCTTGGCGCTCTCCAAAGCGGCACTTTTTCGAGTTCAGAATTAGGGCGGCGTAGTGCAGACAATTCAAGACACGTACTAGACGGTCATTGTGTTCTTGGAAGGATTTCCCAAACACGACGACATCGTCCAGATAGCAGAGACAAATGTCACATTTTATGCCGCGCAAAACTGTGTTCATAAAGTGTTCAAATGTGGCTGGCTCATTACACAGCCCGAATAGCATAACATTAAACTCATAAAGGCGATCTGGCGTTACGAAGGCTGTTTTTTTCTTATCCGCAGGGTCCATTGAAATTTGCCAGTAGCCAGATCTGAGACCAAGACAAGAAAAATAAGACGCACCGGAGAGGCAGTCGAGGGCATCGTATATGCGAGGAAGAGGGTAGACGTACTTTTTCGTAACAGAATTTAGACGCCGATAATCGACGCAGAATCGCCACAAACCGTCTTTCTTGTGCACAAGAATTACAGGGGCAGCCCAGGGGCTAGATGACTCCTGTATCACCTTCGTCCGTAGCATGTCCTCCACTTGCTCATGAATGACTTTGCGCTCAGATGGGGACGCGCGATATGGCTTTTGACGAATGGGACGAGCCGAACCAGTGTCGATCCTATGATGGGTCCGATGTGCAGGACGAGAGGTTGGTCCATCTGTTTGAGAAAAGTCAAACATAGGCGAAAAAGTTAGAAGAATATCAACAATAGTACGGCGTTGAGGTGAGCTGAGATCGGCGCTGATCATGCGGAAGGTCGAAGTTTCATCAGCAGGCAGAGGTACGCTGGCACTCGTAGCATCTGTGACCAAAGCAGCGACGTGGGGCGCATCGGGTTCACAGGAGGCAAGCTTCAATCCCGTTGGTAAAACTGTGGGCTCGGACGATGGATTGATTGTCCATGACGAGGCGCTACCGTGATGCACGAAGATCCTACAGTGAGGGATAATTACATTTTTCTTCAGGCATGCTGAGTGAACTGGGTACACCACGGCCTGGAATGAAACCTGCTCAAGAAGTGGAACGGAGACGAACATGGCAGACAAGGGTGGAACTACTGTTTCCTCGGTAATAATAAAAACTGTTTATCATGGCCACTTTCAAAAAGAGTCGGCAGATGCGAGCCATCAAAATGAACCTCTTGACTTCGGCAGTCCACGGTAGCGCCACAAAACTTCAAGAAGTCCATTCCTAAAATGATGTCATGCGTAGAGTGGGGTAAGACTACGAATTCGGCTTGAAAAAGTGCACCACCCACAGACACTTGCGCACTACACACACCCAGTGGCCGCAACGCCTCTCCACTCACACCACAAAACGTCGAAGCACGGTCATATTCAAACATCACTTTGCGTCCCAACAAGCGCGTAAACTGATTGCTCATCACAAACACAGTCGCACCCGTATCTACCAAAGCTAATGTACACACACCATCAATGAACGCTCGAATTTTGTTTTTGAGCATTGTAGTTGGAGGGATGTTGACACACAGCACATTTCCAGCAGCCTCACCCCCATCGGTCGCGCTGGTTAGTTTTCCTGATGGGGCCACATGGAGCGCCGCCGCGGTGACGGAGAACGACGCGCACGGGAGGCGGGTGGAGGAGTAACACTTCGCTCAGATGCTGCTGAATGGTCGCGGAGATTCCCGTTCTGTATGTTTCCGAAGTACCCACGGGGAGTATTGGATTACTGGAAAACGCGGCTGTACTGCCGATTGTTGGGTACCTCTGGAGGCACCGGGCGGTTATAGCGTGGCGGGAACCCACTACAGCAGTACCTGGCGATGTGACCGTCGACGCCGCAGAGGTATCATATCGGTGGGGAAGGTACATAATGCTGTTGTGGATAAGAGCCAGGCACAGCAGGGGGCATCGTAGGTCTGGATGAATGCTCACACTGCACAGGAATCATTGTAGATCGAATAGAAGACCTAGGTGCACTTGTGGTGACGTCATACCTTGGAGCTTCAAGCATCGACGACGTCGGGTTGGCAAAATGCATTAGCGGGTAGTCAATAGAAACTGCAATTTCAGGAACTTGGGATAAAGGCTGCACTTAAATCGCTTTTGGTGGTGAAGCCAGCCGTCTAGAGGCCCTCTGGACAGAAAGCTCAGCCGATTCATGCAGGGGAAGCCTGTCGATCGGTAGAAGTTCTTGGCGCACGATCTGCCTTATAGTTGACGGAAGATCTAGTTGGGCATGGTCATCAAGACTGGCCACGGTAGGCACGTTGGCCAGCCGCCCAAATTTCGGCGCAATACGATGTGTTTTAAAAGCTTGAAACGCCCGGATGTGTCTAAGGACATCGGAGACAGTGTCAAGGTTGTCTTTGGCGATTAAGAAGCTGTACACGTCCGCCGCGATACCCTTCAAAATGTTACCGACTCTTTCTTCCTCGGGCATGTTGGAATTGACACATTTGCATAACTTGAGGATCTCTTCTGTGTAAGTTGTACACGTTTCATAGAGCAATTGAGCTGTTTTAGCAAGGGTCTGCTCAGCCCGCTTTTTGCTGGGAACAGAGTTGCCAAAACACAGCTTTAACTCGGTGGCGAACCGTTCCCAATTCGTCAAGTTGTCCTCGTTATTCTCAAACCAGGAAATAGCCGTGTGAGTGAGAAAGAAAACGACGTTTGTTAGCATGGTAAGAGGGTCCCACCGGTTGTACCGACTAACTCGTTCATAATCAAGTAGCCACTTCTCAACATCCTCACCTTCTTCTCCGGCAAAAGGCCGTGGTTCCCGGTAAGGCTGGGACGGAATATGGCTGGAGTGGACAGGCATGCCGCCAGCCTGGCTTGCAGCGTCGCGGCTTGCACAGTTGGAGAAGGTGTGGTCCATTATGGTCGTGAGCGGTGGCAGTCCAGCGATGCGGCGACTGCGTCGAAGCTCCAGTTGGTCTTGCAGCGCGGTAGGTAGGGATCGTACGGAGCGCCTTCAACCAAGTTGTTACGATGTAATAAGATTGTGTGTTTATTTACAGTGCTGATGTAGCGGAACAAGATGTAGCCTACTAGCGCCCAGAAACCAACGCTTCTTCCTCCTCTTCTGCCACACCATCACAATCCTTCAACGTCGTCAGTAGCGTGACAATATATATACAGAGACTAAAACTGGAAGTTGAAATGAATTTACAAAAAAAAACACTGCGCTAATTTACTCTTCGACCTAACTAGTTAGAGCCTAAGCAGAACAGCCGCGTTACATGCCTAAGCATGGAGCCCCAGCTCAGACTGGACTGAACTCTCTTTGATCACATCTTATTTTACACCTTCACAAAACAAAGAAATAGGAGCGGTCATTTTTAGAGGCCAGCCCCACACATCAACTGTCCAATAAGGAAAAATGCTAAATGGGCACAGCCCCATGGGTTGGCCTTAGCCTTTAACCCAGGGCCTCACTAGCAATACAAATTACAACAAAGCACAGCGAAACTCTTTCCCCAGTTAGGGTGTCGAACCCTGTCTTCTCGGGAGACTTTCTTCCACTTGTCTCCCGCACACCGCCGCCTCATCCACGCTGCCGCTGCTGGCTGAATCCTTTCCACAGTGCACTGCCCCGCGCCACCCGTGTTTACCACTACAAGCAACGACATGGAAAGGGAAAGATCAACCAGCCGCCATTCTGCAGGTCTGGCGCCGGATTAAAGGGGAGCTTCTGGCTTGCCCGCTCTGAGCACAATACCCGAGTCAACTCTTGAATGCTTTTTCGGGTGATCTTTGGTCTTATCTGCAGACAGGATAAACTTCCTTTCGCACTGCTCAAAGTCGCAGTGTAAAAACAAAGGCCGAAGGGTCATTTGGGTGCTCGCTTCCGGCCAGTACGAAGGGTGCCATACATGCGAGCACCCGGCAACACGTTCCGCTACGCATGTTCCCATGAATGACCTTCGGGCTAAAACGGTCCCGCAAATCCGGCGCCGACGGTCCGGTCGACTCTACCCACCCGCGGCACGCTTGTAGAAGGGGGACCGCTTCTACAATACCAGAAGCAGACAGGCCGGTGGCGGCGCCGTGCAGAGACGCGCACCTGCAAGTGATTATCCTCGGGAGCGACCCTACACGCCCCTTCTAAGAGTATAACCGAGCTTGCTATCAGCTCGTTCATACTAACTCTTCACAAGGGCCGCACTACCTTCACGGCAGCAATGTCATTCCTGCTGGGACGCCAATGTCTATACGTCGCCGCGACACTCCGAGAAAAACACATACACCGAAGTAAGCAAATCACAAAACACAACATTGGTGCATGCACAACAGCATGCACCAATGTTGTGTTTACCAGGTCTGCTAAGCAGTCAGCAATATCACTCTGCAGGGAGTCCGCATTCATGTACACAGGCGTACACACGAAGTCATATTGTTCGTCGCGGCTCGCAAGTCCGCGCACGCAACACTGCCGACACCAGCTGAATATCAGTGAGAACTCTCTTCCAAGTGTCCGATATATCACATACACACCCCACCGCACCCAGCGTCGGCTGAGTAGGAACGTTCACACATGTCTAGGTTGGCATGGTGGCATCGCTAGTTCTGAGTCTCAGGTCAATCTGAGGAGCCATGGATAGCGAATCTGCATTTCCATTCCCGATGCCTTCTCTGTGTTTCACCGTTATGTCGCAACGCTGGAGTGCCAGCGCCCACGTATCTAATTTAGCCCCGTGTGGAGTGCACGTCATCAGGCGGCTGTCAGAGAAGACATTGGCCTCAGCGCCAAAGAGCCCGTGATTGAGTTTCTTCAGAGCGCAAATAATATCGAACGCCTCGCTCTCTCTGGTCGACCACCTCTCCTGAGCCGCGCCGAAACGATGACTTGCAAACGCTATAGGCCTCTCATCGCACTTTTCCGTCGCCTGTGCCAAACAAATCCCAGCAACCGTTGCAGATGCATCAGTGAGCAGCCAGTATGGCTCTGGTGGTTGCGGAGTGCTCAACGCCACTGTTCTGCAGAGCGAGTCCTTCGGCTGTTCTAATGCGCACTGCGCATAATCCGACCGCGGGATCAAGTTGGAGACTCCTCGCTTTGTCAGCGCCGTCAGTGGGCTAGCTATTTTGGCATTCTCAGGCACATTCTCACATGCATTTCTCGAGCTCTCATTGCCGGCCTGCACTGTTCGAAACCTTTCAAGCTGGCTTGACAACGAAACTGCATCTTCTCTCTCACTTGAATCAGCTTCCTCTCGTGGATAGTCGACGTTCAGTGCCTCGCTTACTTCGCATACCAGTGCCTCAGAATTCTGATTTTTTGCGTTTGCAACTTCTGCAACCGGCGGACCACCGACGTCAGTACGGGTATTTGTGCACGCCGTCTCACTGGTCTCATTTAGCAGTTGCCAGTCCTCTAACGACAGCAAACAGTTCACCCCATCGGTGAGCTTATCAGTGAGGGCACATACTATGCCTATTTTTTTATTTGCAACTGTTCCTGAGTTTGATAGGAATCGTCGCCAACTTCGCCTGAATTGAGCTGCCGAAAGCCGACATTAGCTTCACTGTCCCTGATGGTTGCGTCAGCTCCTGTGGTAGTATGCTCTCTCGTATTACGGTTATTTCGCTACCCGTATCAAGAACTGCCTCTGTGCGAACGTCTCCACACACCAAGTCTACAAACTGAAGTTTTGATGAGGCTGCCTTCGAACTTTTCATCGGCACTTCAACTCTAGCAGTTAAACCCGTAATTTGGTTAAACACTGGTTCTTTTACCTCGGTCTGGTCGACCAGCGCGACCTTCTCCACCCTCTGCCCGTGCCCATTTTCTTGTTTCTGGCGCGGTTCATTTCCCGTTGCTTGCGGGCAATTCCTAGCAACGTGCCCCTGCCCATGGCATAGGTGACATTTTACTGTGCGCTTTTAAGCATTAATCTGTTTTTGGCTCACTTGCTGTACTGGCACCGTAACCTGCTTTGTAGCCCGGCCTTTACCTTTTGCCTGCTCAAAGATTTGTAGAGTTTTTGATAGCTCTTTAGGCTTCAGCCAACTCTCTCCTTCACGAAGGCGCACATATTCAATGCCCTCCGTGCTGAGACCTGCCTTAATGCGATCGGACACCATTATATCGGTCAGCGCCTCTTTTGAGTCCACCTCTCCAGCCTGGATGTAGCATGCTAGGTACGTTTTCACGCGCGATACAAACTGAGCCCATGTCTCCTCCTTTATTTTCACAGCTTTCTCAAATCTTTCCAGGTACTCAGTCGGGGTTAGCTTTAGTTCACTTAGAACCGCTGCTTTTACGGCTGATAGTCCGTACATTCTGCTCCGTCGTGGTTACGAAGCAGGTACCGGACTCGCTCTGTCAGTGCCGGCATAATTAAATGCACTCGGCTACTGTACGGCACACTGAATGTAGCGAACAGCTTCTCCACCTCCTCAAACCACAGTGGCACATCAGCATCACATGGCTTTTTGTAGCCCTTAAGGACTTTCGCGCACTGTGTTATTGAATCTGGGCCTATACCTCGCTCATCGCTCCGTCCCGACCCAAGCGGTGACAGTCGACCATTTGACAGCCCAAGCTCCATCTGCTTTAAGGCTAGTCGCTCCCGAGATTCAATTTCACGCATTCGTAGCTCCATTTCCATCTTTAACTCCATACGGCGAATAGCCATCCTCTCTGTCTCGGCTCCTGTCGTGTCTAGTGAAAATGTTGTTCTCTGGTCGCCGGTCTGTAACCTGCTCTCCACATGGTAATCACCCTCCATAGTCCCTACTTCACTCTGCTCAGTAACCATTTCTACTCCGCCCTGTAGCGATTGCTGCGCCTGTTGAGGATTTGGCCTCTATTCAATCTCAGGATTAGGTTCGCTTTCTTTAGTGGCTAGCATTCTCCTCGTCTCAACCATAAGCACCACCAAACTAACCACCATGCCAGCTTCAACAAATGCAAGAAATCGCACTCACCCGGAGCAGATTTTTTGCTGCTGCCGCCCAGAGCCCGGATGATGCGTCCGCTCCAACAGCGTCGGCGGCAGCCGAGGTAGAGTCGTCTCTTGACGGTTCCTCGCTGCTCCGTGTCGAATGGCCTGTGGTTGCCGGTGCGATGCTTGACCTTGTAGGTGAGACGTGCCGAACCCTGTCGAGCTACGCCAGTAGAATTTATGTCGTTCGTTCCTTTTCGGAAGGTTCTTTAAACCCTTCCTGTTATGTAGTTCGGAGTAGAGAAGAACAGGAGGCGTACTTGAAGGTGATGATGGTAGAGCATATATTTCCTGTATGACATATATATACAGAGAGTAAAACTGTAGGTTGAAATGTATTTACAAAAAAAAAAACACTGCGCTACTTTACTCTTCGTCCTAACAAGTTAGAGCCTAAGCAGAACAGCCGCGTTACATGCCTACGCATGGAGCCCCAGCTCAGACTGGACTGAACTCTCTTGGATCATGTCTTATTTTACACCTTCACAAAACAAAGAAATAGGAGCGGTCATTTTCAGAGGCCAGCCCCACACATCAACTGTCCAATAAGGAAAAATGCTAGATGGGCACAGCCCCATGGGTTGGCCTTAGCCTTTAACCCAGGGCCCTACTAGCAATACAAATTACAACAAACAAAGCACAGCGAAACTCTTTCCCCAGTGAGGGTGTCGAACCCTGTCTTCTCGGGAGACTTTCTTCCACTTGTCTCCCGCACACCGCCGCCTCATCCACGCTGCCGCTGCTGGCTGAATCCTTTCCACAGTGCACTGCCCCGCGCCACCCGTGTTTACCACTACAAGCAACGACATGGAAAGGGAAAGATCAACCAGCCGCCATTCTGCAGGTCTGGCGCCGGATTAAAGGGGAGCTTCTGGCTTGCCCGCTCTGAGCACAATACCCGAGTCAACTCTTGAATGCTTCTTCGGGCGCTCTTTTGTCTCATCTGCAGACAGGATAAACTTCCTTTCGCACTGCTCAAATTAGGATCAGTGAAAGACGATTCCTATGTAATAAACAGGTATCCTAAAGAAGGTACAAAATTGGGCATGTTGGTTAGACATTTTCAGTGCAGGGCATTCGAAGAGGACGAGATGAGACACAGAGACAGCGCCTAGCTTTACAAACTGGTTAGAATGTTTTTACTCGAAAATGACCATTAATGGGCAGGAGTTTCACTTTGTCCTGCAGATATAACTCGATAGACTATTGCAATGTACCTTCCTCAGTGACAATTCTTGGAAACGGAAAAACAAGTTCATGGGTTTTATTGCGAAAGCAATGCTACGCTAATGAGCGGCCATTTGCGTAGCAGCGGCCGGTAGACACGGCGCGCCGTACCGTGCCTACCTGCCGCGAAAGATTGGCTATCAAGTCGAGTTTTCGCGTCGCGGTTGCCGGTAGCCACACGTGAAGACGCAGAGTATTGCGTTCCTTTTCTTGGAGTAGCTGCGCTTTCTTTGACACCACAATAGAGAGGTAGGTGTGGGAGCCGGCACAATATACTTGCGTTCACCCTCTGCCAAGTCAGTCGTCATGCCTCCGCAAAGTGAAGACGCGTCGCCTCGCTGCAGCTAGGAAGCAACGGCAAGCTACGGAGACACATGAACAGCGTGAAGTGAGTCTCGCTCGACGGCGTGCTCAAGATGAAGCTAAGCGAGCCCGTCGATCCTCTCGTGAATCCTGCTCATCGGACGATAATCCAGACTAGAGCATGATGGATGCTCTGAACAGCGAAACTGACTCTGTATCAAAGTGTTCATTCACTAGTGAAAACCCACAAATCATGCAACGGCGTAGCCAAGATGTATGTTCTGTGAATATTCTCAGACTGAGCCTAAGTAGACAAATCTACAAATTTTGATAAATGTTTTAGGTTCAATCGTTTACAGAGTTTTCGTTCGCTGCTTTTCATCTTGCCTAGCGCACCATCGCTAAGCTTTGTGAATGGTGACTTAGTTGCGTTCTCCGCTTTCGGAAAGTACAGTTGCTTTGGAAAAACTGGAACACCACATTCTTTATCTAACTGTAGCAGCGCCAGCGAGTTCGTCTTTAGAAAGAACGCGGTAGTGTTTAGAGAAAGTTTATCACAGGCTAGTTCGCACCTCTGCAAAATGTCCACGCCTTCAGAAACACGCCGGTAGGCATTGGTGGTCATAGCCAGGCTGTAAACTTGCGTAAACTTCGACAGAATTTTCGATGCAGATCACCTCGGCTAACTACAGCCCTCGGCTACGGGCGTGTTTCCCTTGTTCCGGCAAGGTCCCATCCTCATGCGTGTGGACCGGCCACATTGCTTCAGGTCGCTTGTTGCTTGAGTTGGCTCGGAGCTGTAGAATGGGCATTGTAGTGCTTTTAGCGTTAGTCCCGATGACTCGATGGCTTCCAGCACCGTCTTTAGTCGTTTTAGGTGGTCTTCAAAGTTTGACGAGAAGACAACAACGTCGTTCAAATATACCAAACAAATTTGCCAGTTCAAGCCTGCCAGGACTGTGTCGATTACTCGTTGAATTGTGGCTGGTGCGGAGCAGAGGCCAAATGGCATCACCTTGAATTCAAAAAGACCGTCCGGTGTGATAAATGCGGTCTTCTCGCGATCTCTTTCGTCGACCTCAATTTAAAGGCTGCACAGAACAATCTATATAACGTCGCAAACAGCACCCAGTACGGGCTGGAACATTGTGGAAAGACACCCGAGTAGCCGCAACCTTCGCGACAGATCCCGGTGCACCTTGCGCTACAACGAAACTAATAAAGGTGTGACTCGCGACATCGAGCATTAACAAACAGAGATTACGCAACTGATACGCGGTCCAGAATCAGAGTGATAAGCCTTTATGCCGGCGGCTGTTAAAAAAACAAAAAAATACAGTTTTGAAGGTTTCGCGGCAATATGAATTTCGCAGTTCTGTAAGCAGTCTGTGACCACAGATGCATTTCATTTTCCTCAGTTCAGGACATGAAACACGTCTTGAACCTCGACGAGGGCCTAAGATCGCCATGAAAGCCAGACGCTCAGCACCAGAAGATCTGATGATGGCGCGGCAAGTGACCTGACAAATGACCGCTCGAGCGTTGTGTTTATGAAGGCGTGAACGATTTGCCCGATGTCTTCACCCACAGATACTAATATTCCGCTAAAACGCACTGTGTCATTCTAAAGAACAACTGGCTGATACTGCTAAAGGTGGAAAGAGGAGGTGATTTGAAAGTTTTACCAAAAAGACTTTACTTGAAAAAAAATGAAGAAAGCAATTAGGTCGGCTTTCTAAAGCGTAGTGCTGTTACGCTCGATCAGGTGAAAACAAGAGCATAGAACCATTTTAAGCACAGGAGCCCGGAAACGTTTGTCTATTCTGCAAACAATAGCAATGGGGAAGCCTCAGAATATTGTTCACAGTAAAAACACATAGGTTGGCTGGGTTGGGTTGTGGGCATTAACGTTCCCACGCGACTCAAAGACGTCGTAGTGGAGGGCTTCAGAAAGTTAAATCACCTCAGGTTATTTAACGTGCACTGACATTGTACAGCTCCCGGGCGCCTTGCTTTTCGCCTCGGAGGGACGTTTTGTCCTAGCATCATGCCATCATCGCCTGCGCACGTGGTGATATTGTTTTGGTGCTTCTTTATGGCACTCTGGTAGACAAAACCCCTGCTCCAGCTGCGCCCAACATCGCTGCCGACGACATCGCTGTCCCTGCTTCCTCTTCTGTTCATGTGCCTGTGAAATGTGACGCCATCAATGACGCTACAAATATTCTTTATGCGGACGATAACAAGAAAGTAAACTTATCATTTCCTTTTGAAATTCAAGAGCAAAGATATTGCCATGCACTTCCCGCAGTTCAGTATTGGAAGGATGAGGTTTGGAGGGATAAGCAGAAGAGGCAGAGGAAGCTAGGCTCGTTCGTTCTGGTGTGCTAATTTGGTTGGCTACTGTAGCCAGTCGCCAACCAGACGACTGGCTACAGTCCATTTTATGCTGTGCAGTGTTATAAGCGAATGTAATAAAAGGGAGGATTACATCCCAGTTCTTGTGATTAGAGTCCACGTACATCGCCAACATAGTGGTCAGAGTGCGGTTGGCCCGTTCAACAAGTCCATTCGGTTGCGGGGATACGGCGTTGTATGACGGTAATCGCAGGTGCATAGACGAAGGAGTTCTTCGATAACTTCAGCAGTAAATTGGCGCCCACGATCACTGATCAGAACTCGAGGAGGGCCGTGGCGCAGGACGAGAAATCGAAGAAGAAATAGGGATACTTCGTAAGCAGTGGCTGAGGGTATTACGGCTGTTTCTGAATACCGAGTGAGATGGTCAACACTTACCACTATCCACCGGTTACCGTTAGAAGATCGTCGAAAAGGACCCAAGAGGTCGATGCCCACCTGTTCAAAGGGTGTGGTCGGAGGCGCAATAGGGTGCAGCGGTCCAGGTGGACGGGAAGTAGGGAGCTTGTACTGCTGGCACTTGACGCAACTGGCTGCATAGCGCTGAATGACTTGACGCATTTTCGTCTATGTGTCTATGCAGGACACGACTCGTTTTCAGTTTTGAACCCCGTGAAACACGGTAACTCGAACCACCTTTGCAGGCTGAAGTGTTCGAAACTATTTTGCCCAGAAGGAGCGCAGCGGGGTTTGCGGAGCCTCGAGCGCACACCCCTGTGAGAGCCGGGCGCCACGCCGGGGGACGCTTGTACCCATTTTTACCGGTGAGTGCCCGGCGGCGGGTTTCGAACGAACCACCTCCCGCAACGGAGAGTCAAATTTACCGAAATTGTGCAAGGTGGTAAACCCTCGGATGTCCGAGGAAGATAAAGTGGGGCACTCGCTTAAATGTATCGCTGTAGATGTCTATAATGTTCTTATCAGCAAAGAGAATTTGAACTCTACAGCTGACTTCATCAGGCACTGCCGCACTTTCGAAACCTTGAAGTTGCGCCGTATCACTCCTAAATTTGGTTGACTGGCCAACGTCACATCTGTTGCGAGCGTTGATGTCAGTGCTCCGGAGTCCATGGCTGATCTGATACGCCGGATTGTGCGGAAAGAATTGTTGCGTGACAAAGACTCTGCGTGCCGGCACGAACACCAGTATGACGGTTGCGCGCTGCAAGCAGAACCCGCGACCCCATCAACTTCCTGGATTCCGGCTTTAAATGCATCGCGCTTTGGCGGGGGCAGACAGTAGAACGATTTAAGCACTTCGCAGCCACGGATTGGCCGAAGAACCACCTACACACGCCAGGGTGTTCGTCAGCAACGCTGTCCCGACTACTACCGCCAACCAGAACCAGTTTTCGCCCGCATTTACTCTGACCGGTCGCGCCAGAAACCCGTGTGTTATAGCTGTGGCACGACCGGACACATCTCCCGGTATTGCCGTCGGCGGGGCCTACTACCACAAGATCATCGACCGCTGCACAACGTTTCTAATCATTTCGACACTGAATTTTATCCGACACAGACTCTGGATACATACCGCCCTGCACAGATGCGAAACGGATCGCCTGCTTCGAACCGCAGCTTGACGCCGCCAACCCAAAGACAGCGACAATCTCCGTCTCCTCGGCGCCGTTCTTCCCCTTCGAGAAACTAGAAAACGCGGCCGATGGGGGTGAGGTCGCCGGAAAAGCAACGTTCCCAATACCTCTGCCTGCGTTTATGTTAAAGAACAAACTCGAAATATCCATTGACGGCATCCCCACCACGGCACTAATTGACACTGGCGCAACAGTCTCTGTTATGAGTTTAGCCTTCAAGAATCGATTAGGACATAAAGTGATGTTTAACGTGAATCAAGCTGTGGTATTCCGTGGTGTTGGCAGTGAATCATTGGTGCCTTTGGGTGTGTGCTATGCGAAAGTTGTGATTGGTGGCCAAGCGTTTCGAATCGAATTCACAGTGTTGCCTCGTTCCACGCATGAAGTAATTCTAGGTGTAGACTTTTTGCAACAGTGTGGTGCAACGTTAGACTGCCGTAGTGGACAGGTCTCGCTTAATGCTCTCGATTTAGAAGCGTTTCCTGTGTCTGAAGATACAGTTGTACCTGCGATGTCCGGAGAATTCATTCAAGTTTTTTCATCTACGAATTTCTGCGAGAATTTCGACGCCGTAGTGGAACCTACAACGCTGGCCTGTGCAAAGAAGAGTGTCTTGGTGCCCCGTTGCATAGTTTCAGTCACCATAGGCCACACCTTGCTGTGGACTGTAAACTATTCAGACGAGCCAGCCGTCTTGCCTCGTGGCATGAGGCTCGCTCATTACGAGGAAGGTGTGTCGAATTACGTGGCAGCACTAAGTAACCATGCTCCTGAAGAGAAAACATCTCATTTTGCAGAGTCTCGAATCCAGGCAATGATAAACACAGCGTTGGGAGCACAGGAGCGCCGCATTTCGACAGACCTGCTCTCCAAGCATGTTTAGGTTTTCGAATTCGCCAGAGATCATCAGCCACCGATTACAAATTCTCGCATCCATCATTCAATTGATACTGGAATTTCTCGCCCGATCATACAGAAGCCCTATTTCTTGACGCATTGATGCTACTGTACTGTAGCATCAATGGACAAGAAGTGGAAGCTGTGACAGATTTTCTCTTCTTGGGTTCCAAGATTACCTCGGAAGGAGACTGCAGCCACGCAATTAGGAGACGCCTGCTTCTGGGAAAGAGAGCAATGGTTACCTTTGACCGTCTATTAAAGAGCAGAGACATTAGTCTGCGAACCAAGATCCGTATAACTCGTGCTATGGCCTTTTCAGTTGTGATGTATGGATGCGAGAGTTGGACTGTGAAAGAGGCTGACCGCCGAAGAATTGACGCGTTTGAATTGTAGTGCTGGCGAAGACTTTTGAGAGTTCCTTGGACTGCCAGAAGATCATATCAGTCGATATTGTCTACCATAAACCCTGACTACTCATTGGAGGGTGAAATTCTCAAGTTAAAGCTCGGCTGCTTTGGTCATCTGATGAGAAGAGAGGAGTCGCTGGAGAAAGATTTCATGTTGGGAAAGGTTGAAGGTCGCCGGAGAAGGGGCAGGAAGCGAACGCGATGGTTAGATGGCATCCTCGAGGCACTGCAGATGAAGTTACGTGATGATAGGAAGATAGTGAGAGACCGGAAAGCGTGGCGTAACGTGGTGCATAGGGTCATGAAGAGTCGGACATGACTGAACCACTGAACTGAACTGATAATCTCTGCTGACATTGCAGAAATGATTATGTCGTCCGAAACCGAAATCGTGCTAGGATTGTTCCGCAGATTTTTACACAAAGCAGATACAATTCTAGTGCTCACAGAAATATCTCCGTTGCAAAAGTCGACAGTGGCCCCACATTGTTCCAGAAATCGAGCACAAGAATTACGTCATGCGTTGATCGAGCAAGTACTGCGAATTCAGTTCGGAATGTGTGGCTGGCGATAACAAGATTGACGGAACAGACTCCACCACCAACACCACACAATTTCGCCACACTATGCCAACCAAACATAACCAAGGCAATTTTTAAAAGCGAGACTTATAATAGAAATGGTTGCACCTGTGTCCAACAACACCATAGCACGTACACCGTCCACATTCGGTTCTTTAACATCGAAACGGGCAGAGGCATAGGTAAGCTAGACCCATTTGCGACCTCGCTTTCATCGGCCGCACTCACTAGTTTCCCGGAGATGGCGACCGTCGTCGGGAGGAAGGGGAGCGTCGTAGGCGCCGAGATGGTGGTGTCAGGCTACGGTCAGAGGCCGGTGATTTGCTTCGGTTTAGCGCCATTCTACGTTCTTGTTGTACACGTCTTGTGCTATTCCTTTGAGGAGGTAGCCCAATTTGTCTTTCTCAGTCATCCGAGCATCAACTATTCTGCCCAGCTTGAAGACTTCTATGTACGTTGTGCAGGTCTCATCCAGCACTTGCGCTGGCTGAGCCAGTGTCATTTCGGCGCTCTTTTTTCGAGAGAATCCTGCTCTCATTTCTTCCATGAAACGATCCCAGGTGGTAAGGGATGCTTCATAATGGTCATATCATTTTAGCGCAGTTTCTTCAAGAAAGAATACGGCAATCTCCAGCTGGGTATTCGCATCCCAGCGGTTATAATTGCTCACCCGATTGTAGTGGGTGAGACAACTCATCCACATCTTCCCCGGGCTTGCCATAGAAGTGCAGGGGTTCCCAATAAGGCTGTGCGTTGGTCGGGTGAGCTGCTGGCATTCATCATCATCATCATAATCATCATCATCATCATCAGCCTGATTATACACACTGCAGGGCGAAGGCCTCTCCCATATTTCTCCACTTAACCCGGTTCTGTGCTAGCTGCATCCACTTGACCCCTGCGAACTTCTTAATCTCATCCGCCCACCTAAATTTCTGCCGCACCCTGCTACGCTTTCCTTCCCTTGGAATCCAGTGCGTTACCCTCAGCGACCATCGGTTATCCTCTCTTCGCATTGCATGTCCTGCCCATGTCCATTTCTACTTCTTAATTTCTACTAGAATGTCGGTAACTTGAGTTATTTCTCTGACCCATTCTGCACGCTTTCTATCTCTTAATGTTACCCCTACCATGTTTCGTTCCATAGCCCTCTGGGTTGTCCTCAACTTAAGTAGAACTCTCTTGGTTAGCCTCCACGTTTCAGCCCCATAGGTGAGTACAGGCAAGATGAAACTGTTGTATACTTTCCTCTTGAGCGATAGCGGTAAGCTGCTAGTCATAATCTGCGAGTGCTTGCCAAATGCGCTCCATCCCAATCTTATTCTTCTTGTTATTTCCTTTTCATGGTCCGGATCTGCGGTTTCTACCTGTCCTAAGTAGACATATTCGCCTACTACTTCCAGTATTTCGCTACCTAATGTAAACTGCTGTTCCTTCCCGAGGCTGTTGAACATTACCTTAGTCTTCTGCATATTGATTTTCAAGCCTACCTTTCTACTTTTTCTGTCTAGGTCATCAATCATTATTTGCAGTTCATCCCCCGAGTTGCTTAGCAAGGCAATGCCATCAGCAAATCGCAGATTACTGAGGCATTCTCTATCTACCTTTGTCCCTAACTGCTCCCATTCCAAGTCTCTGAATCCTCTAAACAAGCTGTGAATAGTACTGGGGAGATTGTGTCTCCTTGCCTAACACCTTTCGTTATGGGAATTTTGTTACTTTCTTTATGCAGAACTATGGTTGCTGTGCAGCCACTATATATATCTTCCAGGACATTCACGTACGGCTCGTCTACCCCCTGATTTCGCAATGCCTGCATCAACGCCGAGGTTTCAACTGAGTCAAATGCTTTTTCGTAATCAATGAATGCTATGTATAAGGGCTGGTTATATTCCGAGCATTTTTCTATCACCTAGTTGATGGTATGGATATGATCGATAGTAGAGTACCCTTTCCGAAAACCTGCTTGATTTTTTACGTAGCCAATGCTGCTGGCATTGGCTACGTTGAAACATCTGTTTGCGCCATGCCCGTCCGTAGGAGGGTAGCCCAGCAATTGTTCTGCTTCGATGGTGTGGGAGAGGTTCAGTGGTGATCTATATGCCCGCAAACTTCACCACACTTGTTACTAGGTTTATTTACACAGAAGTTAGGATGCACTGGAGATGGTGATGATGACGATGACCTCATACAAAATGGCATATACCCGCGGCGGGGGTATGTGCCTTCTCCTTCCTGGACCGCGCAAAGTGCGTGACATTATATGTCATCCTATATTTTTAGAGGCTCTGGAACGTACACACGCGCGTTTTGAATAAAAAATAATTGCACGGATTTTAGCGTATATTTGCTGTTGTTCGCATATTGAGGTCGGTATATTTAGAAGCAATCATTTTTTTTTGCATGCATTGTACGACTATGCAGCCGGCTTTCGCATGGACATGGATGGATGGATGGAAAAACTTTATTTTCGTCAGACTTTACCGCTCCTTTAAAAAAGCAACTATTTGGTATATCAGTTAAAATAATGGTATCATAGGATAGAATGTCAATGAAATGCGTGCAAGTGACAAAATGATGATGTGGTTTATGTAATTAATTACACCGAATACCAGTAAAAATTCGTTCACAGAAAAGGAAAGGCGCGATATCTGCCACGCTTGTTCTGTGGATGACCGCGCTGTAAATGGATGAAGAAAGGTTTGAGTGGGAGCGAAAGAATGAAAAGGTTGCTGTAGTGGAGGATACGAAGTAATTTCGAACACAAGTGGATCTTTAACGCACACAGACATCATGGCGCCCACATAAGTTTTTCCTAGCACACGCAAGGATGTATCACATAGTACATGGACTCCTCTTCGTTTCGCCTCCATCGAATCTTGTTTAGAGCCAGGTAAGCGCGCCCCGCCGGGGTGGTGCAGTGGTAAGACGCCCGACTACTGTGCCGGAGCTCGCGGGTTCGAAACCGACCGCGGCGGCTGCGTTTCGATGGAGGCGAAACGAAGTGGCGTCCGTGTGCTGTGCGATATCAGCGCACGTTAAAGATCCCCAGGTGGTCGAAATTACTCCGTAGCCCTCCACTACGGCTCCTCTTTCTCTCTTTCAACTTTCATTCCCACCTTCCTCCCTTCCCTTACGGCGCGGTTCGGGTGTCCACAGAGCAAGTGTGACAGTTACTGCGCCTTTCCCTTCCTGTGAACCAATTTATTTAGCTAAGTGCAGGCAGGAAAGAAAAGGCCCAGTATCTGTCCCTCGCGGAGGAGGAACTAGTGGGTATATTGAAAATGATATAGTACTATCAGATAGAACATCACGAAAAAATGTACAACTGACAAGATAAGTTGGATTAGGCTAGTTGGGTAATTAATTAGAGACAAGTAAGTGGTTCATACGAAAGGAAAGGCCCAGAATCTATCAAACGCTGAATTCCTCTGACACACCCCGCGGACTACATAGCATGCTCAGGCTTACGCATTTGTGCAGTGCAGATTCTGCAGTGATGCCAAAAAATTTATTAATATATCGAATCGCAGGTGCCACTAATTATTGCAAATTACAAACATGAAAGAAATGATCTGTTAATTTTTAGACTCAGATACAGCACTGAGTGTAGCTTGAATGTGGATATTTATTAAGCTAATTCTTCACGGACAAATAATGCAATAATGCGATGGCTCAGAATTTTCATCAATGCTCCTGTAGATAACCTCCCTACGTTGTATAGCCTTCATATAGGATGCATTTGGTTACACATGGCTCTAATCGTGAGATCAGTATTCATAACCGCATGCCTTTCCGACAAGTGCGCAAATACACCTTTGTATGAAGTTTGTAACCTGATTTCTTTTTCAGTATACAAGTTCAACCCTTTCTTGTTGTAATTTATGAAATAAAAGTAAGCACAAGATATGGTTGACTAACAAATCGAAATTTTATAGTTCAGCAATTTGAACTTGCCTTCAAAAGACAGGTACCCAGATAGCACAGTTAACCGGCCCCATATGAGAGATGTGCTGGCAAAATACGGCCCAAGGGCAGAACAATGTTGCCAATATGTTTCTGATATTACCCATGCGATTCTATAAGCTGATTACAACGGGTCAGGTATGTCATTGCTTGCTGACATTGGTACTATGCCTGGAAACCAGTGGTAAACATTTTCCTGCTACACGTTAGGCTCGCAAAAATTTCGCACATGTCGGTGTGACCTCGGCAACATTGTCCATCAGATCGATCGGTCTTCGAACATTTCATTACGTTCGTGTGCTTTGGCAAATATTGGTCGCTCGTTGAAATTGCAATGCGGACACTTGGTATACGTTCGTGTACGTTTCCAAATATTGTTCGCTCATTCAAGCATGACTTCCAACATCAACCTTCGACATGGGCCTCTTCGTGTGTTAATAAGGGACCGTGGGCGACAGTTTACGGCAGAAGTTGTAGAAGAACTTCTTCAACTCTGCTCACACCATTTTCGCCATTAAACTCTTTACCACCCACCAACAAACAGTCTTACAGAGCGCACCAATCGTACGCTTAGCAATATGCTCGCAATCTATGACGACTCCTGCCAAAACGACTGGGGTGAAGTCCTTCCGTTTATAACATATGCATTTACCACTGCTAAGCACGAAACGACCGGCTACAGTTCGTTTTTTTCTTTTTTTACGCACGACCTCCATGAAGTACTCTGGATGCGTTTTTGCCGTTCCCACTCACTGCTGAAACTTCAGTAGCGCATACTCTCTCTTTGGCCGAAGAAGCTCGTCGACTCGCTAGACTTCGCACTCCAGCCTCCCAAAAACGCTACAAGCAACGCTACGACAAGCGTCAATAAGATGTCAGTTATGCCCCTGGTGACTTGGTGTGGCTTTGGACACCGTTACGTAAGCGCGGTTGTCCCATAAACTGTAGCACCAATATATTGGCCCTTTCCTAGTACTTGAACGCCTCAGCGTAGTAAACTTTGTAGTGTCTCGCCTGACCACCCAAGGTTGTCGTTCTGGGAAGACTCAAGTAGACCACGTGGCCCGCGTGAAGCCTTTCTATTAAGGTCACGAACCTTGACTCGCCCTGCGGGCATAGTCCGCGAAGGGGGCAGTGTCACGCACTTCCCGTGGTCCAGTATTGGAGGAAGATGATATTTGGCGGGATAAACAGCAGAAGAAGAGGAGGCTGGGTCTGTCCCCTCTGGTGTATTAATCTCCAGCGCCTCATAACATTGTGTAAATAACACACTGCGTAACACACCTGTTACGATGTTTATTTACACAGATGTTAGAATGCGCTGGAGATTATCACACCTGAACGGAAAGACCCAGCTTCCTCTTCCTCTTCTGCTTATCCCGCCAAACCTCATCCTTCCAATACTGGATCGCGGGAACTGCGTGACAATATCTTTGCTCTTGAATTTTAAAAGGAAATTATAAGCTTAAATTTTGGTCACCGCCCGCATAAAGAATATTTATAGCGTCATTTTTGACGTCACATTTCACAGGCACATGAACAGAAGAGGATGCAAGGACAGAGATGTCGCCGGAAGCAAAGTTGGGCGCAGCTGGAGCAGGGGTTGTGTCCACTAGAGGTCACAAAGAGGCAACAAAGTGCGCAGGCGATGAGGCATGATGCTTGGACAAAACGCCCCATCCGAGGCGAAAAGCAAGGCGCCCGTGAGCTGTACAATGTCAGTGCACGTTAAATAACCTGAGGTGATCAAAATTTTTGAAGCCCTCCACTACGACGTCTTTGAGTCGCTTTGGAACATTAATCCCACAACCCAACCCAGCCAACCTATGTGTTCTTGCTGCGAACAATATTCTCAGCCTTTCCCCATTGCTATTGTTTACAGAATAGACAAACGTTTCCGGGCTGCTGTGTTCAAAAAGGTTCTATGCCCTGGTTTTCACGTAATCTAGCACAACATCGCTACGCTTTAAAAAGTCGACCTAGTTACTTTCTCCACTTTTGCCAAGTAAGGTCTTTTTAGTAAAACTTTCAAATCATCTCCTTTATCCACCTTTAGCAGTGTCAGCGAGTTGTTCTTTAGATGGACACAGTGAAATTTATTGGAAAATTAGTAATTGTTGGTGTAGACATCGGCAAATTGTTCACGCCTTCATAAACACAACGCTCAGCTTCAGCGGTCATTTGGCAGGTCACTTGCCGCGCCATCGTCAGATGTTTTTGAGCTGAGCGTCTGGGTTTCACGGCGAACTTTCAGCCCTCGGCTCGGGATTCAGGGCGTGTTTCATGTCCTGAGCTGAGGAAAATGAAGTGCATTTGTGGTCACAGACTGCTCACAGGACTGAAAAAATTCATATGACATTGCTCATTCTACAGCTCCCAGCCAAGATAAGCAAAAAGTGACCTGAAGCACTGTAGTCGGCCCACACTCATGGGGACGGAACCTTGCGGGAACAAGGGAAACACGCCCGTAGCCGAGGACCGAAATTTCATTTCATTTCATTTCGTTTATTTCACGTACTGAAAGCACATGAGGGGGCGAGAGAAAAAATCTGCCTTGTCGACAGCTTGACAAGCTCGCGCCCCCTAATACATAAGGGCAAGGACAGACAGTAAAAGCGTTCCGTGAAACAAAATAAAAAATTAAAACAGATGTGAAAAACACAGCTACATATAGAAATAATACAGATTAACAGCAATTACATGCAAATTTTACACTGCGAAGAAGTAGCTACATCCTGTACTGAAGTGTTGCAAAGAAAAAAAAAATACAGAGCATTTATATACAGATCATATAGAATAAAAATCTACATATAGCAGGATGAAAACACGACAATTCAAATCAACTATACAACACTTTAATATTTCTGATATAATCATGCAGTTATATTTGAAGCAAGGCTGTTTAACAATCCGGGAATAATGTTTAACAGCATTCGCATTCCGTAGTTTGTCCTTGATGAAGGCACTTCCCATTTTTCTTTGTGCCGCGTATGGTATGGTTGACAGTTTTTGCTTATGTTAGCCAAACTGTGATGAGAAGTTATTTTGCTTTTTGTCTTTAAAAAGTGCCTTACACAAACAGAAATCATATTAGGGTTCCATATTTACCACGTTCATTTGTTTTAACAGTGTATCGGTTGAAGATTGTGAGGGTGAGTTTGAGATAACTTTTAAGATCTTATTCTGAACACGAATAATTTTTGCTGCGTTAGTGCGTGTACTATTTCCCCACACGAGGAAACAGTAGCGCGCAGTAGACAAAAAAGTGTATGATAAATCAGAAGCCTTATATTAAACGCAAGTACTTCACGGTGGAGATAAAGCGAACCTGTCGTACGAGCTAACTTAGTTACGGAGTCAAACTGTAAATTCCACATCATATGTTCTGAAAAAATTATTCCTGATGTTTTGATGCTACTTACAATATCTAATGGTTCTCCGTTTAGGAAGAGAGTGTGGCCTTGTTCTAAATGCTTGCATTTTGTTCGAAAGACTACTGCTTTTGTTTTCTTAGTGTTTATAGTTAATCCATTACTTAGTGACCAGTCGGTTAGCTTAGATAAAACTTGATTCCCACGGCGGAAAAGGGCTTCACTCTCACTATCTGCAATAAAAAAGCTGGTATCATCAGCATAGATTACATATTTTACGGACTGATCGATTTATATTATACCATTTATGAAAATGTTAGAGAAAAGGCCCTAAAATACTTCCTTGTGGGGCACCAAATGATGTTGGTTTAGTCAGTGAAGAACAGTTATTCAAAGATACGTATTGTTTACGGTTTTCAAAGTAAGACTTCATCATATTAAGAACGAGGCCAAGTACACCATATAATTTTAACTTCTTCAGCAACAAGTTTCAGTTTAGGGAATCAAAAGCCTTACTAAAATCTACAAATATTTCTAAGACGTACTTGTTTTGTTCAAAGTTCTGAAGGATGTATTCCTTTTGGTTTAGCAGAGCAAGTTCTGTACAGCGATTTTTTCGGAATCCAAATTGCGAGTCATGTATTATATTGTGCTTATCTGTAAATGACACCAAACGAGCAAGAAGAACACTCTCTAAAACTTTTGAGAAAATGGGCAATATGGAAATTGGCCGGTAATTATCTAGATTATTTCTATCTCCTTTTTTGTAAAGTATGTGGACTTTGGAAACCTGCATCTCACGAGGAAAGATGCCGACATTCAAACAAAGATTAAATATGTAGGTTAACGGATCGGCAATAATGTCCGCCACAAATTTTACCGGACGAACTTGGATGTCGGAGAAGTCACAAGCAGATTTATTTCTTAATTTCTCAAGTACTGCTTGTACCTCTAATTCTGTACCAGGGTTCAAGAAAACTGATTGCGAACACGTTTGCATTGTACAGAGTGCATTGTCGTCGACGGCCGCTGAAAAGGTCAAGTTAACTAAGTATTCATTGAAAGCATTTGCCAGTTCTGTTCCATTTATAGTTCTTCCTTGAATATGTAGTTCCGTGATTGAAGTTTGGGGCTTACCAGTTCAAGCAATGTGTTTATCTTCTTCCATGTTGTTGTTGTGTCTGAAGATGTTATAAAAACACTGTTCAAATAGTCTATGCCTGCGCGTTTGATTTCCTTGTTAAGACGATTGCGGTATTGCTTAAATTCTTTTAGTTGATCTGGGTCATGGTCGGTAAAGAATTTAGCATACATGAAATACTTAATCTTAATTTTCTTAATCAGATCTTTATTGATCCACGGTTTTCGAACTTTTCGTAATATTTTGTACTGTTTTGAGGGAAAATGTTTTGCATAAGTGATTTTGAATTTATTTAGAAATCTGTCAAATGCAACGTTTGCATCAGTGGTGCTAAACACATCAGTCCAGGGCAAGTTTATTAGTTCCACTCGAAAGCTTTCGAGACTATGTGGTGAAATGCTTTGCACTAATCTAGGAGTTTTTTGTTCGTCAAAGTGATCTAGAATCGACATGAAAATCCGGGGTGATCTGTACCGAAACTTCTCTCGAAGGTTACACAAGCTTCTTGCCTGGGTATGATCACCAAAGCCTACCGGCGTGTTTCTGAAGGCGTGGACATTTTGCAGAAGTGAGAACTAGCCTGTGATAACCTTTCTCTAAAATCCAACGCGTTCTTTCTAAAAAAGAACTCGCTGGCGCTGCTACATTCCGATAAAGAAGGTGGTGTTACAGTTTTTCCAAAACAACTGTACTTTCCGAAAGCAGAGAACGTAACTAAGTCGCCATTCACAAAGGTTAGCAATGGCGCGCTAGTAAGATGAAAAGCAGCGAACGAAAACACTGTAAACGAATGAACCTAGAAAATGTATCAAAATATGTAAATTTTTCTACCTGGGCTAAGCCTTAGAATATTATTCACAGCAACTAACACTTGGCTACGCCGTTGCATGGCTTGTGGGTTTTCACTGGTGAATGATCACATGGATACAGAGTCAGCTTCGCTGTTCAGTGCACCCATCATGTTCAAGTCTGGATTATCGTCAGATGAGCAGTATTCACGAGAGGATCGACGTGCCCGTTTAGCTTCATCTTGAGCACGCCGTCGAGCGAGACTCACTTCACGCTGTTCATCTGTCTCCGTAGCTCGCCTTTGCTTCCTAGCAGCAGCGAGACGACGCGTCTTCTCTTACGAATGCATGTCGACTGGCTTGGCAGACGGTGAACGCGAGTATATTGTGCCGGCTCCACCACCTACCTCTCTATTGTGACGTCAAAACGAGCGCAGCGATACCAACAAAAGGAACGCAATGCGTCGCGCCTTCACGTGTGGCTACCGGCCACAGCTTCGCGATGACTCGACTTGCTAGCCCACCTCTCGCTCTTTGTATGACGCCAGAGGTCTAGCACTCAGCGCCTTTTGCAGGAGGAGCGCGGCGCACCGTGCCTACCGATCGCCGCTACGGGACGACTCGACTTGGTAGCCCGTCTCGCACCCTGGAATGACGTCACAGGTCATTCTAAAGGTCAAACGTGGCTACCGGCCACCGCTGCGCGAAAGCCCGCTCATGAGCGTAGTATTGCTTTCGCAATAAAAGCCATAAACTTGTTTTTCCGCTTCCAACAATTGTCACTGAGGAAGATACATGGCAATAGTCTGTCGAGTTATATATGACGGACAAAGTGAAACTCCTGCCAACTTGATAAGTTTAAAGTAAAAAAAATCTAATAAAGCTTCACGCTGTGGCTGTGTCTCCTGTCCTCCTCTTCGTATGCCGTGCGCTGAAAATGTCTAACCAGCATGCCCAATCGTGTACCTTCTTAAGGATACCAGACCATTGTATAGGAATCGTCTTTTCCCGATTCCAATTTTAACACGCTCACAGCCAGTGACATAAAAATAATTATTCTTGCGCAGACAATCCGGACACTATTATGGCCAGCCCAATACGTGGATGCGTGTCTGCCATAATTCGACGTACAGCATATGTTAAGCAGCAGCTGCATAATGCGATGAAAATGGGATGACATTTCGTTCGTGGAAAAGGAACTCTCTTTGAAGATCTGTGAATAATTAAATTGTTAATAGTTTTTAGAAGCGTTGTTTTTTAATTCAATTCATAGAGCAGTCTTTACTTAAACGGTTTTGCTTACTGATTGATCGCAAGTTTCAAAAATTTAGTGTGTTTCAATTGCCAACTAAACATTATGCGATTCCTGAGTGGCAGCATATTGTACTTGTCACGTATCCTAGCTTCCGCGTTCTTCACGGAACTTGCCACCAAAGCGCAGTCAACCTTGTGCGTGAAAATTCATCGACATGTGTAAAGCCGCCGTTATTACTCCTCGCTGCGTTGTGCATTAATGCAGTCAACACCTGGTGTTGAACCAAGTCGCCCAAATGCTTTGATTTTGATCATGACGTAAGACACTCAGCATGTGTTGATGGTGCCTGGCGTGCATGGCAATACAGAGAATTCATGATGTGTGGGCAGCTACATTTACTCCATTGCAATCGCGTTATCTACACAAGTTAAAATCTACGTGTTCCCTCTATTGTGCTGATTAGGTACAGGAAACGATATCGGGGAAAACAAATAAACTCGAAGCAAGTGTGTACAATCAGAAAGCATTCCCCGCAGAGTACATCTTGGAACTAACAATGGCGGAACTGTTCAAGGCGAAAGACTAATGGCTCATGACTCGTCACAGTGTGAGTGCACTCCTCGCAGAACTCCGCTGGATACAACAGGATTCATCATTTCAATCATGCCGATGACGTCATCAGCAAAATAAAAATCCTCTCTCCACCAGGAGTCAAATCTCTACCCATCCAGTCCCCAGCCGAGCGCTTTAACAAACTGCACTTCGCCTGGAGCTTTTTTAAACATGCTATTGTTTAAACTGAAACAATAGCCAATGTGCATGGACTATGGGCAAATAATTTAGAAAAGAGAATCAAACCAACACAACGAACAATATGGCACATCAAGTCAATAAATCTCTAAACAAGGCTCAATGTAGAGCAGATAGGTAAGAGTGAGTGCCACTCCGGTTCAAAGTTAGCTTCTGCGTACAGTTCCCTTAGGTGACAGTCATGCTACAGAAGTGGTATTTTGTAGAAGAAACAGGTTCACAATTTATCAGTCGCGTTTTCCAGAGGCTGTGTAGCCCAATTATAAATAACATGGCAATGCTGTGAGATAAGGCAAATGGCAATAAAGAATGTTCATCACACTTCGGCGCCGAGGAGTGAAGACGCTGCCACGTCGAGCTCTGCTGTTAATGGCCTTTTTCGGCGGCTTTTGGGTGCACCCAGCAACATCTCACTTCGGACCGATTTTCGGAAGTCCCGAGGATCAAGTGGAACCAACTCTCTAAAAGGTGGGACCACCAATTTGGTCTTTACGATACTTTGAAGTTCGGAGCAACAACGCCGCCTAGCGTTGTTAAGCCTAGCGTCCGAGCCTAGCGTCCGGCCTAGCCGCCCTCGAGGGAAGACCCTCGGAGCGTGGACGGCATGGACTGGCAGGGCGAGGAAAATCAGAGCTACCAGCCGAACTCTGACACTAGTAAGGACGGAAATATGAAGGCGGTTGAGGCCTTAGAAGAAAATTCATGGTTCCGCCGACAAGGAGGCAGATATGTGAAGGAATGCGACGCAGCGTCCCAAGCGAAGAAGGAGGCACCCGTGAAGGGGAGCGAAGGGACCGAGGCCGCCAAATCGCGGCAAAAAGCGATAGGAAGGTCACTCGCCGAGAGATCCGTAGGCACGGTCAGATCGAAAATACCGAAGGAGATGTTCCGCGTAGTGCTGCGACCGCACGGCGGCGCCGATCAGCTGACAAGGAAAGTGGGACCGAAGCTGCGCCAGGTCCTGGTTACGGCTGCAGGCCTCAATCTGAACGGGGAAGACAGATTCATCGCCAACCCGAAGAATCAGTCTCTGCTAATTATGACCCCGGAGCTCGGCAGGGCAGAGCGGTACGAGCAAATTACGACCATAAAAATCGGGCCAGTTGAGATAGACGCAACTGCTCACGCGGCCATGCCGGAGGGCGGCAAGGGCGTCATATACGACGTTCCGCTGGACGTCACGGAGGAGGAATTCGGCAGGGACTCAGAGATAATCCTGGCTACATTGGAGCGAGGAGGCTCGGGAAAAAGTCTAAAACCGTGCTCATCATTTTCGAAGACCAAGAAGTCCCGCGAGAGGTGTGGTTCAACGGATTGCTATACCGGTGCAACCTCTACAAAAAGAAATTCGATGTGTGCTACGCATGCGGCAACCTAGGACATCGGTCGGACATCTGCCCGGACCCCATCAGCCCTCGATGCCGAGGGTGCAGAATGCTTAATCCACCGGAGGGGCACGAACAAAATTGCGAGCCGCAATGCCTACTGTGCGGCGGCTGCCACCCCCTGGGGCACAACCGCTGCAGAAGCATGTACCGGACCCCGCACATTCTCAAAGTCCGACAAGCAGAGAAAGAAGCCACCCAGGCTCAAAACAAGCAGCAAGAGCCAACGAAAACCCGGGGCAGATCGAGAGGAAGAGGCGACGCCGCGGGCACAACGGGCCGTGCGAAAGACTCCAGCGCATCCGTCACCAGAGATGAGCCCAGATCCAAAAGCAAGAACAGGGGGCCCCCACAACCACCGCCACCCAAGGACGACAAGAACCACTGCCCGAAGCCCGGGGAGACGCAGGCCGGACAAGCAAAGACGAATGAAGAAGTTAACGCAGGCGGTAAGTCGGTCAGCTTCGCTAGCGGGGTCTCCAAAGAAAAAAACTTGGAACTTTCGGAATTACAACAGACTCAAGCCGAGCATAGCAAAGAAATCAGAATCATTAAAGAAGACATCAAAGAAATTAAAGAAACCCTCAAATTCCTAGTCGAGGTAATTAAAGAGTTAAAAGAGGCAAAAGCTACACCTGCACCGGCACCTCCGATGCTCAGGCCGCCCGTCATACGGGGCCCCGGTGGGACAAGCGAGAGCAATTGTGGCAGGGACAGTGACGACTCAGATGAAATGAATATCGATCAGGCTAGACCCGCGAAACGTAAATCAGACGACACTAGTGTAATTGGACAAGCCAGAAAGCACGTGGCTTTTAGAAAATTAGTCAAGGATGAAATCATAAACTTCGATTTGAACCTGAATAAGAAACTTGAGGCGAGATTTGGAGTGCTAGAAAAGATGCTTCAAGCCCTTTGCAACGCATCGGGTATACAATATCAAAATCATAATGGATCCCAAAACGTCTAAAATTCGGCAATGGAATTGCCGGTCGTTGTCAATGAAGCGATGGCTCTTGCAACAGTACGTAGCTAGCCAGAACACACAGCCTTTGGCAATGGCTCTGCAGGAAACACGAGGTGTATGGAAGCTTTCGGGGTACAAAAGCTACGATAGCGGGAAAGGAAGTAAAACACAGGTCGTAACGTACGTCAAAAACAACGTCGCCGTCGTCCAGCACGAAGTAGGTAACAGGGAGACCAAAACGGTCTTTGTGGAAATCCTGACCGGTAAAAAGAACAGAGGCAGCATATTTCTACTCAATGTGTACAGCTCCCCGAAGTGCACGAAGGCCAGGTTTGGCCCGATATTTAAGAGAGCGATTAGCCTGGCAGGTAAGAACCCACTAATAATAGCCGGCGATTTTAATTGCAGACATCGAGAATGGGGTTACACGACCAGCAGCCCGAAGGGTCAAACGCTGTTGGAAGATATCACTGAGTCAAACCTCTACATCGCTAATGACATTAGATGCCCGACGAGGGTGGGCAACAGTGTGTCAGCGGACACAAACCCAGACTTGACTCTCTGCCATAGAACTGGCATAGTCAAGTGGACGAACAAGCATCAGGATCTAGGTAGCGACCACTACGTGCTAGAGGTAGAACTAAGTAGGAAAGTGAGCGTTAAGCGCGCTGTGTGTCGGACGGAAACCCAAGTGGATTGGGATAAATTCAGACAGATCAGAGAACGGGAAGAAATTGGAGATATAGAGTGCATTCAAAATTGGGCAGCCCAATTAATTACCCATGTCAACGAGGCCACCGAAGAAATTAAAGGCGAAGCTCTGCCTGAGGCGATGGATAGCAGGCTATTCGGCATGTTCAAAAAGAAAGAAGAGCTAACGAAGAAGCTCAAAAAGAAAAGCAAACGTGGAACCGCAATCTCAGGAGAGAGATAGCCAGACACAACGTCGAAATAGAAAAATACGCCCGGAAACTCGAGTCGCAACGTTGGGATAACAAATGCGACGAGATGGAGGGCACCATGAATGGGGCCAAGACGTGGCAACTGCTCAGGTTCCTGATAGACCCGACTAAGTCCAAAACGGTCGCCAATATAGAACAGGTCAATGGCGAGGTATAACTTTAAGGGTACGGACAAACAGCTCATTCACAAGCTCAAGTCCATGTACGTAGCTCCCCCCGCCACAGCGCATTACAGAGATTACAACGGACCGGCGAACAGCGAGCTTGATGCGTCCATAACAGTGGCAGAAGTCAGAGCGGAGCTGCACGGCCTAAAAAGACGCTCGGCCCCCGGGCCGGACCTCGTTAATAACAAGATGCTCGCAAATCTGGACGACGAATCGATCAATGCCCTAACCAAATATTTAAATCAGGTGTGGGAGAGTGGTCAAGTACCCCAAGAGGGGAAGAGGGCTAAGATCACCCTAATCCACAAGCGGGGAAAACCACCGGGCTTGGAGAATCTCCGCCCAATATCACTAACATCCTGCGTAGGCAAACTACTTGAGAAAGTTATTCAGAGGGGGCTAACCAAATACACCGAAGAGAATCATGCGTGGCCGGCTGAATTGGTCGGATTTAGGCCCGGCCTTTGTACTCAAGATACCATGCTCAGACTACATAACGATGTTGTCAGAGACTTCAGGAAAAAATATACGAAAGCTATTCTAGGCTTAGACCTTAAGAAAGCTTTTGACAACGTCAGTCACGACGCCATTCTCGACGGGCTCGCTGAGCTTAGAGTAGGCGAAAGAACCTACAACTACATTAGGTCATTCCTGCGAGACAGGACGGCGATCATCAGCTTTCAGGGCTTATGTTCGGAGGAGTTCCCGCTGGGTAACAGAGGCACTCCGCAGGGGGCTGTGCTCTCACCTTTCCTTTTTAACACCGTAATGAGGAAGCTCCCCAGTAAGCTTGGCCATCTCAATGACTTAAAACTAAGCATCTACGCGGACGATGTGACCGTCTGGATGTGCGAAGGGAACGACTCGTACATCACATCCAGGCTCCAAGAGGCAGCAAATATAATCAGCTATCACGCAGAGGACGTAGGTCTATGCTGTTCGCCAGAAAAATCGGAGCTCCTGGTAATGACCAGCAGTAGTGGGAAGATAACTCCAGATATCAAAATTAAAGTCAACGGAAACGAAGTCCGGAAAGTAGATGAAATTAGAATATTAGGTATGATTATCAACCGCAGGGGTAGTAACAAAAGCCTGATTAAGAAATTAAAAGATCAGGCGGAGCTCGTAGTCAGAGTATTTAAGAAGACGTCCAACAGAAGGAGTGGTCTCACGGAGGCTGGTAGACTCAGACTCGTACAAGCTTTTGTCACGAGCAGAATGTGCTACGCGACTCCCTTCCTAAATATCAACAAGACCGAAGAACACAAATTAAACACCATAATTAGGAGATGCACGAAGTGCGCTCTAGGACCCCCTTAACTACTTCTAACGACATTCTAGAGAAAATGGGGTTGCATAATGAGTGAAAAGAGCTGGCTGCGGCGGTCAGGCTGTCCCAGAGAGAGCGACTCGCAGGAACGGCGGCGGGTAGGCAAATCCTCGATTGGGTAAACCTACTAGCGCCCGGGGAAGGCGAAAGTGTCAGAGAAAGCATAGATCGAGAAATCAGAAAGCATCTATACGTCTCGCCCATACCGAAGAACATGCACCCCGTACACGACGAGGGGAGGAGGAAAAGCAGAGCTAAGCACCTCGCTAACAAATTGGACAAACTCCCGCCGGGATCGGTTGCCTACACCGATGCAGCGATCGGGAAAGAAGGCGACGTAACCTCGGTCGCCCTATTGGACACTGGGATCGCCATAGGCATAGAAAGAAATCGAGATCTACCGCCGGTAGAGGCGGAGGAGATTGCAATAGCCATTGCCATTGCACGACCAGGCGTGAAACACGTCATCAGCGATAGCAAAGCGGCGGTTAGAAATTTTAGCAAGGGTAGAGTCAGCAATCGTGCTGCAAAACTTCTGAACGAGTCGTCTCTCGCCGAAAGCGTGACCATAATCTGGACCCCAGCACACGCCGGTCTCGCCGGCAACGAGGCTGCCCACATGCTCGCCCGCTCCTCGCTACCTCGGGGTGCTGCGGACGCCTCCACAACATCTAAAACCAAAGAATGTATAGGTACCTTTAGGTATGTAACCGACAACTTGAAGAAAGACCGGAGGATATATCCGCCACCGGTTAGATCCCTGAGTAAAAAGGAATCGTACGACTGGAGAAGACTCTAAGCTCGAAATTTCTTTTCGCCCCTGTGGAGGAGTTGGACGGGTGCCAGAGGGCGGAAGAGGGACGGTGCAGAAACCGAAATTTGTAAATTTTGCGGCCACGTGGCAACATTAGATCATATAATATGGAGATGCGTTCGTGCCCCAGGGCGCAACGCGATTAAAACTAGCGATGAATGGGAGACCACGCTAAGAAGCTCCGACGAAAAAACACAGCGATTCGCCGTCCGCCTGGCGGCCGAGGCTGAAGACCTCTTCTCCTAGACGAGGCCGGGTGTCCTCTGGCCGTGGTGTGACAGACTGTCTCCCCGGACGCCTGCGTGCGGACTCGTAGGTGGCTGCTGCACCATATTCGGCGGAAATAAATGTTCTTCCTCCTCCTCCTCCTTTTCTATTGTGAGGATGATATCAGCGGCATTCCTTGAATGAAAGATACTGCCTCTTACCTTTCCTATAAATCAATTATGAAATGCCAGTCAGCCTTGATGCATTCGATCGAACGCTTATTGTGTTCGACAAGGGGCGCGTGATGTTCCGTGTGCAGCAGCAACGTTAAGGCTTTCACATTCCTCCACTGCAGACTCTGCAGTGCACTCCAAAATTTGTACTTCCTGTGTTTGCGACAATGTTTATGCGAATCGCGGGTCTTGCATAATGGCGAAACTGGTGACATATCAGGGCCTCTTGTGTTGAGGTCTGACTAGCATTCGTGAAAAGGAAGGTCTCCCACGTGCTACCGCTCAGTTTTCTAATTTATATATTTCTTGCTAGCTGAATATCTCTTTGGCGTCGCAATGGCCTGAGGCTTGCCTCTACAAGCGTCAGCGTTGTGTTGTGTCGCATAAACAACTGAGGCTATCATGTGCCAAGAGCAAGGTGTTTTTATTTTGTAGATGAGAAATTTTAAAGTTTGCTTAGGAGCTTTGCCTCTTTTAGGAATTTAAAAATATGCGAAGTTTCTACCAGTGCATCTTCTCCCAAAAGCAGGCTAGGATGAAGCAGGATTTGTACAAGCGTTAGTGGTTGGTGGTACGCCTTTAGGGGCAGGTAACTTCTTGGATACCTTATATGGATTTAGGTCCTTATTCTGGCCTGCCGAGTCGTGAACGCATTGGGGTAAATTTTTTTAGAGGATACTTTCCCATGAATACGACATCGGGGAAAGAAAACAATGTTCACCTAAACCGTGTTTTATTTTACTGCTAACAGAGTCCCCATTTCCTTGCTTGGTGTCCTGTGGATCTCATAGTTTCAACTTTAAGGTCATGATCAGAGACACATTTATTCGCAGTACCCTATAGAGTATTTTTTTCCTTTCATAGATGCGCTTTAGTAAACATGGGTGATTTTTGTTGCGACTGGAGCCATTAATATTCGAATCATTAAAAGAAGGACACTCCAATACTCTACATGGAAGCCAGGATTCGATACTGATCACAGAGTCTAGCGCGACCAGCTTGCAACAGCAGTTGCAAAGCAGGCGAAGTTCATTACAGCCAGCTTGCTCGAGTGCATACGGACGCACGGACTGTAATCTCCAGAAACGACACACCAGCTAAACACCACGTCGAGCATGATCGGCTAAACACAGCAGTGGCAAATTAGGAAACACTTCGTTAAACGGAGCTTTATACTCCCGTGCCACGCGTACAATGCGTGCGACCTCGGTCGGGAACAGGTAGCTTTCACCGAAGGGATACGAATGTGCGCAAATACATGACTGAACATTTGCGCGTAATTTATTAAGAATTTTCATGTGAACTGAATCTATTTTCTCAAATGACAGGGCATTCGTGGAAATTCAACATATATAGTGTGAGCACTGTGTGGCGCTTCATCTTCCACACGGCTGAACGTGCTGCTTCATCTTCATCCGGCTCCCTCTTGTAGATGACCATCGTCATCGCGGAGGCTGGTTGGCTGCAGTGTGCGACCAAGGCTTCAGGTCTGCGATAAAACCTGATCTCCCAAGTCCGACCTTCGCGTTACCTTACAATACATTTGTATGTGTGTAAGGGGACAGTGCACACTAGCTTTTAGGGCTCGTAAACTGTCTCTCAAGAAGTACCGGCTCTTCTGTGTGTCGATCCAAGTTGAATCCGAACAAATTTCAGAAGAGTTTACGCATAAGCGATGCCATCCAAAGCTGAGCGCTGTTCTTCAGCAATTCCTAGGAATCTTAAAAGGCATGGGCCAGTGCTCGCTTTCGTGGTCTAACTTAGTAGTGGCGCACGGCCCCCACCCCTCGCAAAGGTCTCGAACGAAAATGGTAAAAAGCATGCCGAGTTTGCTGCTAGGAATCATTTACGGAGACTTTCCACGAAAAGGTAAAACACGAAGAATTTTTTGTCTTCCAATTAGCAGTATAACTATTTTTGAATCAAGTAAATATCTCCGTGTCTATGATCTGCTGTGAAATGCGCTATATTGAGCGAGAAAATGTTCCTTAACTTCCTTAAGAAACATGCCTTGAGTGTCAAATTCGCAAGGTGCAGCGGATCAGACGTGCCAGGATACTCAACGCTATTCAACATCCGAATAAGCCATTTCTGCTTTATTTGGCAGTATTAAGAGAATGAACGTGGCCAATGACTACCTTATAAGTTACGTAAAAGCAAATGCCCTCTCTAATGATTATCATCATCGTCATCAGCCATGCTATCCACAATGCAGGGCGAAAAGCTCTCCTATCTGTCTCCAATTATGCCGCTCCTGTGCTGCTGCATCCACTTAATCCCTGGAAACTTGTTGACCTAGTCCGCCCACTTAACGTTGTCCTACGCGACCGTCAGTTATCCTCTCTGCACATAAATGGTCCGACCATGCCCATTACTTCTTGGTTTCCACTTGAAAACCATTACCTCGTGAAAGTATCTGACTCACTCTGCACGCTTCCCATCTCTTAAGTAAACCTACCATTTGGCATTCCAGATCCATCCACGTTGTTCTAGACTTAACGAGAACCCCTCTCCTTAGCCTTCGTGGTTCAGCCGCATAGTTGAGTACAGGTAAGGTGCAACTTTTATATACTTTTCTGTTATCCGATGCCGATAAGCTGCCTGTCTTAATCTGCGAGCACGTACCAAATGCGCTTCATCCCAAACTTTGTCGATTAGTTATTTCCATTTCATGGACCTGGATCTACGGTTACTACCTGTTGTAAATATAGACATATTCGCCTACCACTTCCAAAGCTTCGCATTTATTGTGAACTCTTGTTTCTGCCCGATGTTGTTGAAAATTATCATAGTCTTGTGGATATCGATTTTCAATCCTATCTTTCTGCCATTCCTGTCTTGATCATCAATCACACTTTGCATTTCACCCCTGATATACTTATCAAGGCAGTGTTATCAGCGAATCGCAGATTACGGAGGATTTCTACGTGTACTCTTACTTCTAACGGCTCCAATTCCAAGTCTCTGAAAACTTCCTCTAAGCAAGCTATGCGTATAGTCAAGAGATGGTGTGTGCTCGCCTAAAACCTTATTCAGATATCATTCAGATATAATTGAGTTATTTCATATACACTTCGTCTATAACCTGATTTCACAATGCCTCTATGACTGCCGAGGTTTGTTTCAATTAAATGCTTTTTTTTTACTGATCGTGTGACTAACAACATTTTCACTACTTCGTGACAATATTTGCGTTTCTTGAGCGTTGCATAGCTGATCCGAAAACAGATCTTTCGAGGCATCTGAGGAAATACCTATTCTTACTTCAGGAAACAAAGTTCCTCTGATAATGCTTCGCTTCCCCTGTTTGCAGAATTATAAATGGAAAATAAAGTGGTCTCTTTCGTTGGGGGTGTGTTTCTTTCGATGTGGTAAGCTCATTAAAATTCCTTATCGCCAATTGGCGACGATATATCGGTGCGTCGAAAACTCTCAAGCACGGGCATGCGCTCAGGGCCGAGCCTCCCGCTGTGGGTGAGCTGCTTTCCAAATGTTATACAATACTTCTGGCAGTTGCGACGACGCCAAATGGACCACTTGCCCGCCTCCCCCCCCCCCCGCCCCCTTTCAAATACTCTTCTGCCATAGTTCATGTACACTTAGGTGGAATAATGGCATAACATTAAAGGAATGTTCGCTTTCTTAAAGGGCAATATGATCTTCTCCTTCGTAAAGTTTCTTAAAAAGGATTGGTTTCGAAAGGGAATGATTTTATTCTTGTTTATCGGTCTCATCGCTTCTGTAGAGTAAATATTTGTGCCCGTTGTCTTGCCCAAATGTTGCGTCGCGAGACTACAAAGTCGTTCAGCAGATTGATATAGTCATATAGTCAGGTCGTTGTTGACAAATAGGGAATCTTGAAATCCATCGGAATAGTCACTTTATTTGAGTAACTTGCGCTGCAAACAAACTAAGCAATCGGCTGCGTAATAGCAGAAAGCGGACTCAGGGGTCATCGATGAACGAAGGCAAGTTCCAAACGTCAGCGCTGAATTTAAAAGCAGGCGAAGAAAGATCTTTTCAAAGAGCACAACGACTACCTGGTGCTCATGCTGGACTGCTTGGGCTAAGCTGTCATCATTCTGAATTCAAAGCAGTGGCGTTTACATATTCGTCGAAATGCGGACTGATAGTAAGAAGGCACTATGGCCCGTATTTGTTCAAAGCACATTGTTTCTGGACAGCAAATCCATTGTTCTGAGCGCACTGAATTCGCCTTTAATGCTGGCAGGCCACATGCTAGCTTGACACAAGCCAGTTTAAAGCACTATTGATATGCTTGCGTTGCGTCTGAACCTCAGTGCCAAACAGCCTTCAATCAGCGACATGTAGAATGTCAGCCCTGCTACAGTTCAGGAATAAGACAGCGCGCATTCATATAACACGATATGCTCAGGCTCCAACTGACGATTGTACCATGATTCTTCCTCCGATATTGAAGCTAAAACATCTAATAACAAAATCGGCATCCTTATTAAACTTCGCAAGCGCGTTTCCGCCGTAAAGCAATGAATTATCATGCGTACACTGATCTTGAACAATAGTCCATGCCGTTGGTTGTGTTCACGTCTCAGAAAGAAAGCTGAGAACTCGTGGAAGCACGAGAGCAAGAAAGCACATGTTTAAATTGCTGCGGTTAGTGCACCAGCGGTTGTGACCGGCGGAAGGCAGCAGGGTTGCGTTAATTCATTAGAATCTGCGCCATAGACCGCATAACATGAATGATCGTAAGCTTGAGGCACTCCCTGGTTCTTGCGAAGTAATAAGTGTTCCTGTTATATTCATGTGGTCATTAATTAGGATATAAAAAGGTTAATATTATTGTTGATAGAAAGGTCATTTCTGTTAAATATCCGCAAATAAACATAAAATATGCGTCAAACTTCGCACTACAGAAGAACTTTAACATATCCAGTTTTCTACATATAAGAAACAAAGCACCTGTATTGAGGTGTCATTTAAATGAAGGCTGAGTTTCGTGTACACTCTTCATCAGGCAGTCTACTTATGCCAAGCTTCCTTGCAGCCGGCTTCGTGTCATATCTGAATGTTGGCCCTACCTTTGCGGGGAGGCATGAGCGAAGTAGCCTGGCATGAGGTGATGCCCGATCGACGGCGAAGCTTCTTTTTGCCGACCATTAGCCAACGCGCAGGCGATGATCGGCAGTCGGCCTGGGTCACTCGGGGCTGTCCATCCCGTAGTGAACGCGCTTACCAAAAATCCCAAAAATGAACAAATTCATCAAGAATTCCTGTTCTGCTAAAACGTTTTGGCAGTGTACCGTAAGCATTCCATGTTACGCAGCACTTTATACAACTCTCATTGACTGGGTGGACGTTCATACAGGGACGGCTTATGGCCATTCTTGTTCTCCATAAGCTGTAGGGCCACAATCTTATGTTGAGTACAAAGGAATGTCTCTATCATTTTCAGTTGGGACAAGCTAGATTCCATACAGTTTTATTGGAGGTATTCCCTCGGTGTTTGCCTGATGTCTTCCCTATAGAAGACTGTTTCCGGGTTATCGGTTTACATCCAAATATTACTTAGACTGTAAGGATGTTTGTGGCTATTTATTCACTGCTCGGATAACGACTGAATCACTACCGATTTCGATGCAAGGAGCTTTTCATCTTGATATTGCAAGAGAACAGCAGGTGGTGCTCCTTCTGCAGTGCTCACACTTTTGTGTGATCAAGATTCAAGTTTTATTGCTACCCTCCTACATGAAGAACACCTGTGTTATTAAGGGCATACCAAAGTAGTATTCAGAAAGAGACGTGTACATGATTACAGGAAACCGCAAGGAGTTCTCAATGTAAAACGACTGGTCCGTGGAGTGGAGACTCAAGAAAAGGAGTACGTGTTGAACCTTCCAACTCGGTTGTGCGGAAATTCGCCCCAGACATAGAGCTCCCTTAAACATTTGACCAAAGGTTCACTACATAATTCTGTACACGTGTCCTCTGAAACTCCTCCACAGTGCTTTAGACGCGAATCGCATCGACATGGACAAATGTTTCAGCAAAGAATAACACTGCAAGCGGTGCGGTGGCTCCAAAGAATTTAAAGTCAGCGAAGCAAACTTTGCCTCTGCCAAGAGCGGTGGTGATGGTCCAGTCAGTTTCCCTGGCTACCCCTTCAGTGTGAGATCCCAGCACCGCCAAATTTCCTTCATTTCTGGACCCAAAAACCCAAAAAACGACTGAGGAGGCTGTACCTGGAAGTGACAAGTTCCCTACTTTGGGGTTTCACGTTGGCGCTGGGCCAACAAGCAGCGTGCCTAAGAGACCTGAATTTAGCAAGATTCCAAGGGCACCTGCGTGCACGCCGATTGGTCAGGCACCGTCAACAAAACGTGTTCATATTCCCCACCCTTTCACCTGTCCATCATAAGCGACGAGAAAATTAAATACGGTGGCCAAGATTGTGCCCAGGTCCGCATCCTTTGTCGATGTTGTTAATCAGTCCGATGCGAAAAATAAGGAGCCCAAAAATCAATCCAATTAAAACGTGTGCATGTTTCAAGATTTGCGTGCACATACTAAAGCGATACCGCCTGAAACCCTGAAGAATTTCCTGCAGCTATTGCATTCCTTTTTGAACCCATCCTAGCCCCATCCGCAGCGAAATTTCTCTCCCTATAATAAGGCTGGTCTTCTACCTCGGAATGCCATTTATAATGCAAAAAAACTGCGCCAGAATATTGGGTTGACTGGCTGAACTGAAAATATTCCTGAATCTATTGTTCCAGTTTATGCCCTCTCTGAAGCTGGCCTGTAGGCAGGAGATCTTAGACTGGATATGTACATAAACACTGCAGTAATCACTGTTTGTCTCTAGGCAGCGCCGCACTTTACTACACATCTTTTTTTAATGTCACCAATCTGCGCAAGGATGACATCGGGCTAACGGCTGTGAGGATACAGCTCCACTTCAGAACCATTTTTGTTGCTTCAGTGTACGTGTCCCCGCGAAAAAACCATAACCGACCTCATGGGGGGTTAACCACTGTCCATTGTTGGCTGCTGACTTCCATATGCGTGACTCTAAATACGGCCATGTTGCCAGCTGCGAAAACTACAGGCGGTACCTGCGATGTGTTTCTCGTGATGTTATTAACCAAATGATTTCTAGTAAGATGGCAGCACGTCGGCTGCCAGGTTATCTTCCCATTATTCGGCACCGGTTTCAAACCGCAAGAACCATAGCGTAGCGCGCAAAAGCGCAGATCGATTACTCAGGTGAAAAATACGAGATAACCTAGATGACGACTTTCAATAGGCGGAAGGTGTGCCATTGAATGAGTCATGAAGAAGTTGTTAAGATAACACTGGGCTCCTTCTGTACAAGCTTGACTGTGTTCTCACCGGTGACTAGAATATGACAAGTAATTGGCGGTGTACCTGAGGAATCACGCCCTTGCAAACCATTTAAAGCTCTTGAATTGTGAAAGGAGCAATCTCTCACCTGTCTTGCAGAAGAATTTGCAAATGCGTTTGTACTGTAATTTGTTTTCTCCACCTGCTGCCTCTTCGTCCATCATAGATACCCAATTGATACTCAGGGAGCTTCAGACAGCATTTAGTGGCTTGTGGCGCAGGCATGCACCAATTCCGGACAGCTGTACATATCAAATTCTGCAGTGCCTGTCTCTGGAACGCAGGAAGGTGCTTCTAAACTCTCTCTATCAAGTTTGAGAGACTGTCAATATTCCTCCATCCGCCACAAAAGGTGAAATATATTCTCCCAGTGCTTAAGCCTTCCAAGGGAATGATATACTCTGCCTCCTATAGTCCCGTCTGACTGACAGCTTTTGTGGCTAAGCAGATGGACATGATGGCAAGTGAACGTTTGTCCTTGCGGCTCGAAGACACCAAACCCCTGCCCACTTGAATGACAAGATTCCGCTTAGGATTAGGTGCGCAACACCGTGTTGCGTACTTTGTAAGCCATACTGAACATCAGAGAGCTTTCGGTCTTTCTATATTAGCTATTTTATTCGACTTCGCAAAAGTATTTGATAGCGGTCTACCCACCTCAATCCTGAATAGTTTAAATTATATAGGAGTACAGGTTGATCTGCTAAGCATCAATCTCTGCTTCCTCTGGGATCGTGCACTTAAAGAGAGGTTAGGAAGTACTGCTGTTACGGACAGAGAAGAAGCGGGCGATGGTGCGGAAAGAAAGGCTCGCACTACGCACTAGGCTAGTCACGTCTCACTAAACTGAATACTCAGTCATCGGACATCATCTCTTTTCTCTGTTCTTTGTATTCATCGGCTTGTCGCCCCTTAACATTTTTATTAGATTTTGATTACGTGATCATCACTCTTCATCCTGGCCAGGAGCTTCGGTGCCCTGCGAATTCTGGCGCCGTCGGTACAAGGTCTAGGAGGCACACAAGGCTGGCCCTCAGCTTGCTGGACCCGACGTGATCTTTCCGTTCCAGCGTACCGTCCTTCGCCCCACAACAAGACACTTCGAAAGAGAGACTGACTCGAGACGCCACGAACACGACCACAAGACACAATAAGAGAGCCGTACGACCATGTGATGCCATTGACACGACATACCGATCAAAACCCCAATGACCCAATACGCCGCCACACATGAATACATCACTGTCCATGCCATACGGTGCATGCCAGTGCCTCGGCCATCGGATCTCGGCGATCTGTGGTCCAGAAGAGTCCTGGGATAGGCTTCATTCCAGAATCATCGTGGCGGCAAGCCGTTGTCTTGTTTCTTCTTTTTATCCTCAGCTATCCAGTCAGGCCCATTGTCATGACATGTCATGACATCGACAAACTTCCTCGCCTACGATCGGTAGGATTGAGGTGTTATAGGCACCGAGTTGGCGGACACCCTAGCCCGTAAAGGGCTCTCCGAACACTCATAAAGCATAGTTGCTCAAGACTCTTAAAAGAAAAAGTGCACAGGTATTTCAAATTATTTCGGAGTTCATACTGCAAGCCATACGTGATCATATAAAAAAACGGTCCCAAGCCACTGCTATATCGCATTCCTGCGGGTTCTGCTCTTACCACTGCATGGACGTATAAGACGGGTGTGGCAACGTCTCCGCTGTGTTCCATATGTGATGCGTTCGGGGATATAGAGCATCATATCATTTGCTGTCGATGCTAAAGCTTGGAAAGGAGTGTTTGTCGCTTCGCTCACGAAAATACGAGTCCCACACTTCATTTCAGGACGTCTACCCCTGCATAAACCGGTCAGATAGAAAGGAGATTTTATGCCATATTTTTAGTGTCCTGGTATATTCAAATCTGGAGTCGAGATGATGACAGGAGTATTGATGTGATATATTGCCTGTAGTTTTGTGTTGCTGAATTGTGAACAATATTTAGTTTTTAGGTGGCGCTATGGCTGAGCGACTTTCTGGAGAACCCGCAAGGTTAATCTCATTTTTGTCAGAAACAGCTTCAACCTCGGACACCATGGTAGAGGGCTCCGAAATTTCGACCGCCTAAGGTTCTTTAAATTGCACTTATATGGCGCAGCACACGGACGCGTTGTATTTTGCCTGCATTAAAATGAGCTGCCGCCTGGCAGGATTAGATCAGCCATCCTTGGAGAAGCTGTCGAGCCTCCAACCACTGCAGCAGCTCTGCGGGGATTGTGGAAGAATTGATCCCTGTAATTAATAAACCAAGGGTTTATTTCTTCAGATTCCTTGTATTATATATATTTAGAGTTCCGCGGAATACAAAGTGTCTCACAAATCACGCTTTAATTGGAATCGCCCTGTATCATCTAAACAATGTTTTCTGGATAAACGCAATGTTCATATGCTTAACTCTCCTTTGAAGATTATTTGCCTCCATACTACATTTATTGGTGCCTCGGTGTTGGTAAGAATGTATATAGTAGGCTTGTGTATAGTTATTTTCAGTGACACTGAGCCTAAAAGCTCTGAAGAAAATCGCAGTTGTAAGGCTTGGAAAGCAAGGACAACTTATAACCATCGTTGTGGCGCAACACAAAAGGAAACAGAACGGGTTGTGCCTCCTCTCATTCTGTGTGCTTGTGGTCATTGAGCTACAGCGCTGTTTATAAGTCGTCCCCAAAAAGCCCAAGTATCCACTTACTGATGTGCAATTTCTCACAAAACCCAGTGACTGCTTGTCCGCTCTCATTGCACAAGGACAAATTCAGTCAGGCAAATAAGTTTTTCTGGCCTAGTAGAAATATAAAACATGACAAAATTTCTCTCAAAAAGAGATGGGGCTTGCCTAATCTACCTTTGCAAACTGAGTGAATCATAATAAATCGATCAGCTCTCTGAAAATGGCCTTCGTTTCAATATTGCGAACACCATGTCAAGTGTTTCCACATTTGTCCATTTAAAGCCCAAAATTGCCACGCATACTCCACATTTTATGTCAAGGAAATATTAGACCAGCACGACAAAACATAACAATTGCGTCTTTGCTAGCCATGCGTTTCTGCTCTGACTATATTTGGTTCTTGATTCCGGTACTGGTTGCTAGGTATATAGATCTTCAGGGGCACATCCAGATACTTTGTAGGTGACGATGTCCATCGTATCGTTTCGGGTTTCTCGCTTGACTTTTGCCGGAGACAGTCACTACACTAGATGTTGTTGCCGCTTCCTACCTCACTGATGTCAACGAAGATGCCACTCGCACTCTTGGTGAGCCCTCTCTATGCGAACACAAGTCCAGCTACAGGGAAGGTTGCCAAAGGCTCGTGATAGCGATGACGTGCGGGAAGCACAACATATTTGCCTTTTTCCATGAAGATCTTCCATTTCGTCTCGACAGGCTTAGTCTTTGTTCTTCCACTGCGGTGTCTGTCTACATGAAACGTCTCTCAATTGAGGCTGCCTAAATATTCAGAACACCCTTGCTGTGAGGGTTCCTTTTTCTGGAATTCTTGGCACTAGGTTCTTGGTTTACAACCTGCGAGTCGTTATTGTGGTAGGAAAAAGGGCTCTTCATTATTGCCACCATCGCATCTTTCTGGCTGTGGGTTAGCGGGTGTATTTATTTAGGTTATCGTCTGCTTTTCGTTTGCTGGTGCTGCTTTATCCGAAGAAGCTGCGGTATAGCATTGCCGGGTGACATCAAGGACGTGCAAAGGGTTGGTATTACTGCACCTTAGCAGATTTAGTTGCACCTGTAAAATTTTTCTCATGTATTTCTTGCTTTTATCAATCCAAGATTCGCCTAGGTACTGTGAATAAAACGTTACTTGTACCTTTTGTTTCAGCTCATGTTTTGGCACGTTTTTTTGTCAGTGCGCAGTAATTTCCGGTCTTATGTTTTTCAACACTGTACGTTAGGGTAAAGGGAACGTGTCATTAGCTGGAATTTATTTATTGTCTTAATATGTCATTTATTTTACATGAAGTTAGAAGGTTCTCATATGGGGTTATATTCACAAAATCTTTGTATTTCGTTTTTTTTTTGCTCGTTGTTTTGGCTGGCAAATTTTATGTAATCACTTCTTACTCGTGTCCAGTATAATTTTGGTGATGAAATAAATTTAGTATAACTTTCAGCAAGAAATAACACGTCCGAAGTAATCGAAAATTTGAATTTCACACAAAGCTGTGCATGATGCCTATCTTAACTTAATAGTGGTGTACCGCATTGGGCTGGCACGGCAGACTGCAATCCTTTCGATGCAAAACCTGGTGACAAAGATGGTCACTTAATTCAATTACGTAAGCATTTTTGTAAAGCTAGCCTGCTACTTCTGATGCTCGTTCCAAATGAACATCCAATCAATTTTTCACGTGTGACCGCATCGCACTACAGGAAAATTTTTGCTGAATCCTGCAGTGGCGTAAACATTTATCTGACAGCCAAGCTGCGGCTTGAAACGTTTTCTTCACTTTGTGGCCGAGTAATTATTGTTCACTTAGGCGAAAATGTCCTACAAGTTTCCTGCTGGGTTCCTACTGGTTCTTGTAGAACTGCTTTATTAGTACATTCTCAGTAGCCACTAGAACCAGCAGCTACTGCAACTAGTAGCCACCGGCACCAAAAGCTACTGGAACCAGTAGCCATTGGAAACACTAGTAGCTTGATTTCATCGAAACCTGCAGAAACTCTGGTTAGGGTGCTTTAGTCCAGGGGGGCTTCTTGACCTATGGGAGACTAGGTGCAGCAGCTACCCTGGGTCGCACAACAAAATTAAAGATGAGTAGAGAGGATTCAAATTATGAATCATACATTATTTTCAATGTCTACATAAGTTCTGCAATTTGCAAGGACACCCTTTGTTCTTTGAGAACGGCACTGCAGCTCCATACATTTTGTTGCCATGACGTTAGCTGCTTAGAAAGATTTGTCCAGAAAACATGCTTGCAAATCGCAGTACTGTAATTTAAAAATAACAATTTGAAAGAAGTTACTTAAGAACCATGCAATCGGTAATAATCTACAAAACAGGTGTGGCACAGACATGTTGTCTGGAATGAACATTTTGAGTGAAGGGTGCTTATACTGTAACATAAGCAATGCTTGTAATTTGCTCAAAATCTGTACGAACTGGTGCACATTGCACAAAAGCTGACAGACTCCCATTATGTTTCATTTTTTCAGCAATAAGGACTTCATTTCTAGGGACAGCGTGACTGCAATGCCTTAAAGTGAGGTCTCGTAACTGCCAGTATCACAACGTTACAGGCATGCATGGTGCGAATCAGACCTGGATGCTCAATTGCACCAGCGTTTGTGGTAGCAATATCTCCAAACAATAACTGGAACTTAAAGCCAGTGTATTAATGTTTGTCTTGTGGGTGCTAAATTTAGTGCACTCAGAAACCATGTGGTGGAATAGGTAATTTGATGACACTGCCGCAGAGTTACATTACCTCAATTTTCTTTGCGAACAGTCTCACATATTATGGATATTATGGAAGTGCTCACACTGCACTCAAATGCACATAAATACCGTTTTGTGCATGCCAACAAAATTATTATGATGCAGATGACGAAACGAACAGCATACCGTAAATCATTTAGTTCCTGCAAACTGCCAGATGACTGGAAAATAGCCAAGGTATTACCAATTCATAAATCAGGCAGTACTTCTTTAGTATCGAATTTTAGGCCAATATCACTGACTAGCACTGCATGTAAATTGTTGGAACATATAATTTCTAAACACCTAACTGAGCTTCTAGAACGCTTTAACTTATTATCAGTCATCAGCATGGATTTCGCCGTGGCCTACCTACCATTACCCAATTAACGGAAGTTGTTCACGACCTCGCTTTGAATATTGATAACTGCAGCCAAACTGACATTATATTACTCGATTTCGCTAAAGCATTTTACTGCGTGTGTCATTCGAAACAAATCGCAGTTTGCGGGGCTTCATTGGTGATAGCGACATATTGGCTCGGATAGAGGACTTTTTGCATCAACAGTCACAATTCGTATTCTACCGCCACGTGCAATCCAGATCGGTAGTAATCATATCCGGAGTTCGTCAAGGCTCTGTTCTGGGGCCCCTGTTATTTCTTATCTTTATTAACGATATTACTTGCAATATTAATTGTATATCAAACTCTTTGCTCACGACTGCATAATATACAGAAAAATAAGGAGCCACGAAGATCATGTCATTCTTAACAGGTAATTAGAAAAAATTGCTGAATGGTGCAAACCCTGGCAGAGGACCATCAACATAAAGAAATCCGTAGCAATGGTAGTAACCAGGAAAAACAGCCGTCTAATTTCGTGTATAAAATAAATGACATTCCACTTACCTTTGTAACCAAGCACAAATATTTAAGTGTAACACTGACTTCCGATCTTACATGGAACGAACACATTAGTAACATCACTACTACAGCATTGCGCAAGTTATTTTTTCATAGAAGATGTATTCGCCTAGCCCTTATAAGATTTTCTTAGATCCGTAATAGAATATGCTACCGCCGTTTGGTTTCCCCAGTCTCTTAATAACACTTCGAGGCTTGAAAGAATACAGCGTAAAACACTAAGATTCATTGATAACAAATACAAGCAAACAGATTCCTCAACCGAACTAGCTGTAATATCCGGGCTCGAAACGCTATCAGCAAGAGCAAAGTTGGCGCGATTAAAATTCTTATATCAGCTACTACATAACGCCTTTAACATCGACTTATCACAGTATGTTTCATTATCACATAAGCGAGAGTTAAGAAACCGTCACGCGTTCACGTTAACCGAATTTTCATGTCACAGTGATGCATTTAAGCATTCTTTCTTCCTGTTGGCAACAAGCGAATGGAATTATTTGTACTCATCTGTTAGTAACGCTGATTAATTTTCAAGTTTTTGTTCCAAACTACAGGCCACGGTGTGAGCTGACCTTATTCGGTTACAAATTTCGCTTCCTTTTTTCGTTCATTTGCTTAACGCAGTCGACAGCCTGTTACCCCTTGTTTCGTTTGTGAAGTTGTATGTGTTCTTTATTTGTGAGCTCTTAGTGCGAATTTGACAACACATTTTGAGTTTTTTCTGCTTTAAGAAGTGCCTCATACTGTATTTTTGTAGAGCTGCTTTAATTCTTGTCATCATCATTTTGTCGATATTATGAACGCAATGCCCACCTGCTATGGTCTCAACTAGAGACTGGCAGTATTGCAAATAAATAAATAAATTAATAAATTTATGGTGACCAAATCTCTATGATACTTTCTACGCTAGTTTCAGATGACCTGCACAAGCACCAAAAGCACTTCCAAGACATAGCTTCAATAGTGAATGTCGAAGCAGGCAGTGATGAGCAGATCAGAAAGCGAGCAGGTTTCTATCAATCATGCTTGCTGTTTCAAACATGGTGGCTAAAGAGACGTTAGTACCGCTTTTATAAAGCGTTTTAGATTTTAGTATGCATTTTGAAGCTTTGTTACCTCCAAAACTTGCTTTCATAATTATCCCTAAATCATTTTTAACAACCCATTCGAAAAATATTTTCGATGTAACAGCTTTCACAAAGTGAGAGACCATCGCATTGTTCTCAGAAGCTGTAAATCCATAGTGTAAATAATTGTGCACGCATTTTTGGATTCTATTCAAATCTGCTATAAGATATGTCAACAGAATGTTCAAAATATTGGTTTTGCCATACAGCATCAGACCAAGCCATTAAGGGATGAAACAATAAAGCGATAAGGGAAAATATAACACCTGTAGCATTATTCTTTTGTTAACACTAATGCTCACTCTGCCTCCCTCCAAACTGTTGGCGAAAGTAATCTTTTTCTGATTATTACGACCTATTTCCACGAAGGGCTCCACTTGCATGTAGCGTCACGAACTATAGCCTCATTTCGTAAAGGCAAGCAACTTGAGTGTTGAAAGCAAAGATCGTTCTTGATTGCGGCGGAGCGCAGTCTCTCGGACAAATGGCATTTATGTAAGAAACGGAATTGTCCCTGCTTACCTATTTTCGCGCTAGCTTTTATCGTTAAATATAACTACCAGCATTTCACATGATTGCAGTACGGTAGCATTCACCATGATCACCGGCATGAGGCAACAAATCCGAGACCGCAGCAATCGGGGAACCAAGAAAGGCCGATACAATCTTACGGGTCGCATATAAAGTCAAACGTTGCTGAGCAGAATAATACGGCCCATTTCAAACTTCGGGCTAGCAAAAGTGACCTCATTTGAATAGCTCCCTAGCTTTCGATCCATGGCGGTCGTCACTGCCAATATGCACTGGCAGCCGCTGTGCCACCTTGAGTCATGGATTGTCTCTGTCTCTGCCTTCAATTATTTCTCACAAACTTGTAACTAAACCAAGCCTGAAATATCTGCAGGACCACCGATGAGGCACGAGATAATTTTTACTTACCCAACAATCCTCACTCACAGGCCTTGTAGAGGTCACTTCACATTTTTGAGTCTTGCTAGTTCCCTCAAAGCCTAGTCTGTTCACATTTACGCAGACGCTTCGCTCGTAATGACCAAATTTCGGTCATACTGAATACAACGCCTAAATAATTTTAAACCGTAAAATGCTTGCCGTGCACAGCAATCACAAAAACGTGCCGCCGACATAAACTGCCGTCATTCTGTTTTAGACTTCGCAGTGGCTACTTTTAGATCGTAGAGCCTCAAGCCGAGGCAGAGACAACCGCCAAGACGGTGACGCCGTAAGCGCTGAAAACATACATTTGTCAAATTTCAGAGAAAGAAATACAAGAAGTAATGCAATTTACTGATATTATTTTATAAGCTTACACACAACTCTTCCCGCCGCGCCTCGCGCATCGTAGTCATTGGTCAGAAGACGCGTGATTGGCGTCGCTTACGACGCGCTAGCAGAGAGGTGATGGATAATCTCAGACCCTATGCTATAAGAAAAAAAAATTTATCGCATTCGTGACGCTTTTAATACATTATAGTGGCACTAAAGATATTTTTATACAATCACGAGAACCAAATTAGTGTAAAAATAGCTGCCCTAAAATCAAAACAATCTCCGGACTATAGGGTGCAAAGTGCTGGCCAAGATGAATCTTGTGTTTAGATTGTTCGAGGTTTTCCGCACAAGATTGCGGACATGATCTAACGATACGAAATAAATCTTGATGATGTCATAATATTTTCGAAATACTGTCACTCAATCTGAACAAAATGTTTCTACCTATCAACTTTCGGCAAGAAATGAGATGTGCTACAATATTGCGTATTTGCAATGAAAAGCGCTAAAAAATTAAAATCAAAATCACTAAATAGATAATTTCGAAGATTCCGTTACTGCGCACATGAATATCAAGCTTTACTACATGCTGTGGTACTAAATAAGCAAATCCTTTTTTTTTTTTGCAGTTATGCACAATTTAGAGCGAGAAAATTTACTGTATCATATGCTATACACTATGAGCTAAAAAGGAAAGAAAGCCTTGAAACCGATTAAACAAGATTGCTAACATATAATGTCTGTTATTGAGTGGTATTCGCATACCTTCTATGCTACAACGTGCGTAACGTCATCTATAAATGATTAAAATTAACAGCAAGCACCATGCTTTCGCTGCACTGTTTTAAGAAAAATAGTTAAATTGTATTGTAATATGCTACTTCAGCACACTGAAATGGGTTTCCAACATTACATAAAAGGGTTTCTGAACCTCAAGAAAACTTTTTCCTTCGGTTTTGTGAAGATTGCCTTAAAAAAATACACCTTCAACAACCTTGAAGCTAAAGACAGATACTGCGTCTTTTCTCTCTTATAAACCAATGAATAATAAACAGAAAAAATGCGACAGGTGGGAAATCAAGATCAAAAGATAGTAAGCTATCTTAGGACTCAACTTGAAGAAGGCATTTGACAGTGTAAAACACGATGCTAGTTTACAGTGCCTCACGGAACTAAATGTAAGGGAAAAAATGTATGAATATATAAGAAACTTTCTAACGGACAGAAAAGCAAAAATAAGATACCAGGGGATAGAATCTCAGATGTTTGAACTGGGGAGCAGGGGCGCACCACAAGGAGCGGCGCTATCACCTGTGTTTGGAGCTTTCTGATTTTGTTGTTTTATAAAAACAAAGTTATGATATGCTTGACAGCCTAAGCCTCACATGTGTGTAGCTACACCAGCCTAGAAGGATGAAGCCGATATATATGCTTAACGCCTAAATATAATACCTTAAAAATATCAGCAAACCATTCACTAGGGCTAGAAATTTTCTGCAACAGCAGGTTACCCCAATTTTTTCTAAGCTTCGCTTAATCTGTTCCTATAAAATCTTTTCAAACTCACCTTGCATGCTCCGTTTACACGTGCACTGGACAGTTCATGTGGTATTTGTTCTGTAAAATAGAGGTTCCGATTGTGCCCGCTGGTCGTTGAGAATGAAGTAAATTGGTAGAGTAGCTGTCTACAAAGTAGGCCACCACCACTGCGGTCTTTCTCGCCACCGGTGCTCGCTACCAGTGCCTAGATCACTGCGTACTACTTGGTGGAGGTGCGGGATATACTTTCCATTTCCTTGCCTGGAGCTCCGCAGCCGCCAAATTCTGACCTCAATTACCGATTTCAGCACCAACGCTACCGGCCCCGCTCCCTCGGCCCCTTCTATTCTATGCACCGGGGTGCATCGACAGCGGGAAGCGCCGGTCTTCAGCGGTACCGACAATCAGGACGTGGAGGACTGGCTTTCGTCGCATGAACGCGTAAGCACCCACAATAAATGGGCTAACGTTTTGAAGTTAACAACGTGATTTTCCACTTGGCACAAGTAGCAATGTTGTGGCCACAAATCACGAGGTTGACATCCCCACTTGGGCCTCGTTCAATTCGTGCTTTGTGGATGTCTTCGGTTGCCCTGCAGTCCGCAAGCTTCGCGCCGAACACCGAATGAGTGAGTGGACGCAGCAGACAGAAGGCACTTTCGCTAGCTACATCGAAGACGTTTTAGAAATGTGCCATCGTGTAAATACATAAATGGCTGAAGCCCAGAAGATTCGTCCCCGCCACATTATGAGGAGCATACACGAAGGCGCATTCAACATTCCCATGGCCAAAGATCACCGCACTGTAAGTGAACTTTTCACATGTGTCAAAGCTACGACAACCTTCGTAGCCAACGCGTCGTCCCTGGACAACCTGAAGCCACGTCGCGACTATGTCTGATGCCACTGTAAGCTCCATTCTCATTCAAGAAATCAGACTTCGTACGGGAAGAGGTAACATGGCAATTATCATTATTTCCAAATGTTCCGCAATCCAGTTCACACTTGGCACGAAAGCACCTCTATCCGCTGCCACGTATAGACGATGTGCTGGACACTTTTAATGCAGCGGAATTTTTCTCTTCAATAGATGTACGATCTTGCTACTGGCAAGTTCAAATGCAGGGGACGATCGCCCCAAGACAGCTCTTGTCACTCCAGATGGCCTCTTTGAGCTCAACGTCATGCCGTTTTGCCTGTGTAACGCGACCGCCACTTTTGAACAAATGATGGACAACATTCTCCGTGGTTTGAAGTTGCACACATGTCTCTTCTACTTTTATGATGTCCTGTTTTCATCTGATTTCGCGATCCACAAAAATCGTCTTGAAATTTTCTTGCAATGTCTTAGTGACATCGTTCTGCAACTCAATCCGAAAATGCGCCATTTCGCCGCTCCAGAACTCACTATTTTAGGGCATTCAGTGTCCAGTGATTGCATCCTTCCTAATCCATCTAAACACAGCGCCTTCGCTGAGCTCCCCAAGACAACATCGATCAAGCAACTACGAAATATGGAGTTTTATAGACTTCTGCTCCTATTTTATGCATTGCGTTCGGAACTCTACGACCATCACTGCTCCTCTGACGCGACTTCTCGGCTCTCACAAAGCTCTTTATGCCTGGTCACCAGCGTGCTTTTACAAAATTGAGCACAATACTTTCCTCACCCCTCGTATTGCGACATTTTCACTCGGCTGCTCTTACCGAAGTGCACACCTATGCCAGCGACGCCGGCCTCAGCGTTGTTCCTCCCAACGAAAACCAGGTGTTGATAGATACCTTCAACAATCAACGCAAGTCGAGCTTTGACCAAAGCCGAGACCAACTACTCGGTACAGAAAAGGAATACTTGGCCATTGTTTGCGCGCTTCAGAAAGTTCAGCCATACTTGTATGGGTGGTTACGGACCCCATTTGATGTTGTTACGGACCACCACGCTTTGTGTTGGTTGTCTTCACGGCCATCTCACCCACTGGTCGCGTAGACTGCAAGAGTTTGATATCCAAGTCATCCATCGTGCAGGGCGCAAGCACTCCGATGCCGACGCTTTATCTAGCTCGCTCGCCGGTGCAGCCTGACGCTCCGTTATCCCCTGCCTGCAGCTCGGCCTTGTCTTCCCTGTGCATCGACAACATGCCATCGGAACAGAGCAAGGACGTGTGGCTAACATCACTAGTCGATCTTCTTACGAACTCATTGCTTTCGCCGGCTACTCGTGACCTTCGTCGTCAAGCGTAGCATTTCGGCCTTTGTGACTGTCTCCTCTATCGACACAACTATATGCCAGATAGTGTAAGCGGCTGCTCGTCGTACCTCGTCCCCTCCCTAGTGATATCTGCGTAACTTGCCATAAAGATCCGCAGTGTGGCCATTTGGGTGTACTTAAGACTTATGAACGGTTGCGACAACGCTTTTACTGGCTCGGCATGTATACCTTCGTCAGTAAGTATGTGTATTCGTGCATCGATTTCCAGCGTCGCAAGCCTCCTCCTCTCCATCAGCCGGCTCAACTACAGCATCTGCCTCGCCCATACCTACTATTCGATTGTGTTGGCATAGATTTTTGTGGACCTATCCCGTACACACCTGCAGGAAATCGTTTTTCATCGCAGCCGTCGATTACCTTAGTGGCTACGCGCAGAAAGCAGCACTTAGGATGCCACAGGACCCAATATTGCGTTCTTTCTTCTTCATCATTTCATTCTGCGGCATGGGGACCTCGTGATCGAGGCAAATATTTCTTATCTGATGTTGTCGAAGCGCTCCTACGCGAATGCCAGACTGCCAGCGCATACCACCCTCAAACCAAAGGCCTCACAGAGCGCTTCAATGGCACGCTGTGTAACATGATGTCCAAGTACATGGCCTCTAATCACACCAATTGGGATACGATTCTCCATTTAAAAAAAAATATGCCTGCAGCACCGCCATTCAAGCAACTACCGGATTCTTGCCATTGTTTTTGCTGTATGGGCGTGAACCTTCGTCTCCACTCGACACCATCCTCCGTAGCAGCTGCCAGGCACGCTGAGGATTGTCGCTAGCTGGCTAGCTCGCTTACTTCGGACGAGTAAGCCTAGAAGAAAGCGCACAGCGACACAAGACACTCTGTCCACCAATTTTCTCCCGGTTCTCACATATGGCTCCGGGTCCCATCAACACCACCCTGTCTGACCAGCAAGTTTACTGCCAAGTACCACGGACCCTGTCTAGTGCTTCAACAGACTTCTCCCGTCAATTACCCAGCTGAATCGCTAGCTGCTTCCACCGACCTTCGCCGCCGTGGGCGTGAGATCGCTCTCGTCGACCGTTTGAAGCCTTATTACGATCTCGCTATCCTTTCGTCTCCATGAGTCGCCAGGGTGGCTCCTGCCCTAGAATATCTGAATATCGTAGGGCAGAATATCTAGGATATCTGGAACGGCGTTCCATTCACACGTACGTTTAACATAAACATTTATAATTTAGTAGCAATATTTGTCCATATTTACTTCTTATGTGGCACGCTGTTGACTCATACACCTGGAACATATTTTCAAAACATTTCGCATACTAACCGGAACCTAAATGGAAACCAGATAAAGGGTGTACAGTACGCAATATAACGGGCGGAAGCAGCCCAGCTTTTAGAGGTATCATGAAGAAACATACCATGCCCTACAAACCCGAAGCTGAAGTTCTTACTGTCTCATACGCAGCAAAACCGTACGACAGAGACAAGGCCTTGCAATACGCGCGTTCATTCGCAACACGTTGAGTGCGGTGAGCTTACTCAGCGCGGAAAGGCATGGTTCTTCGGCTTTCGGACTCCTACAGCATTCCAGCCCGTCATAGCGCTTTAATTTCAGTAAAAGCTATATGCGAGAGTACTTACCGTCAAATTGACAGCGCGAAAGAACGGGTCCTACTCAGTTTGCTACTCAGGCTTGTGCTCTTGCTGTGTGTTGCCGTCTTGTTGCGATTCATGGCACTTTCCCATCTAATACTCGATCACTCGAAGCAGTCAATCCACCGGCAGGTATCTGCATGTCAGTCATCAAGTGTTTTACGACAGCATTTATGAAGCTGGTTGGCCTTGTCACCAAAGTTAACACCAGTTTGAACCTATAAATCAAGGCCATCATCAGCCTTAGTCTAAGAGAAGCGCTACTGTGTGTCCCGAAATGCCCGTATTTTAGTAGCATACAGTATTTATTTATTTATTTATTTACCCTCAGGGCTCGGGGGCATTACAGAGGTGAGTAAGATACATAAACGTTTATGAAAGTAAAGCAAAGTTACAGGAAAAATACAGCACAAGTACACAAAAAACATGCGCAAAAAGAAAAAGGAAAACAAAACTTCAGAATGCAGTGAGGATAAGTAAAAGCTATGTTCAGGAAGTAAAGGGCAAATAACATAGTAACAAGCATAGATATATTCAAAGAAAAACAATGGCTTTGCGAAATGCGTCGTTATCTGGTATACATGCGACATCATGGGGAAGGTGATTCCAACTGACACAAGTTCTAGGTTTTAATGAGTCATGGAAACATTTTGTGTGACTAGATGGAACCCCAACTTTATGGCGGTGATCAATGCGCACTGATATGTAAGATGATCTCGTTAGTAATCTTTCTTTCAGGTAGCTGTTGTGGGGAATTTTATGAAAAAGGGATAATGATGCTACTGATCTGCGGTGTGATAGAAGTGGAATGGACAAACTTGATTTCATGGCAGTTACACTACTTGCTCTGTGATAGTTTGACAGTATGAAGCGACAGGAGCGGTTCTGCACAGCTTCCAAATCGGAAACGAGTGAATCAATGCCAGGGCTCCAGACAGATGCAGAATATTGTAATTTGGGGCGTACCAGAGTTTTAAAAAGCAATAATTTTAAAGAATTGGATGAACGAGAGAAATTTCTCCGAAGGTACCCTAGCATGCGGTTTGCGTTATTTATGATATAGTCAATGTGGGGTTTCCAAGATAGGTTAGAAGAAACGTAAACACCTAGATACTTGTAAGAGTACATGGTCTCAAGAGAAACATTGTTAATCTGATAAGTAGTTGGTATGCTGGAACTACGAGAAATGTGCACATGCTTACACTTATTAATATTGAATTTCATATTCCATTCCTTACACCAATCAAGAACCTTGTTAATATCAGACTGAAGGCAAGAGGCGTCATTCTCATCATTAATTACATGGTAAAAAACGCAGACATCAGCGAAGAGGTTAATTGAAGAAGAAATGTTTGCCGGTAAGTCATTTATATAGATGAGAAAAAGGAGGGGCCCGAGAATAGAACCCTGAGGTACGCCAGAACGGACAGGTATAGAATGTGAATCAACGTTATTTCCTGTACGGTAAATTGAACGGTTTGAAAGAAAACTCTTCAGCCATGCAAGCGCCTTAGGGTCAATGCTCAGGTCAATTTAAGGAAGAGAAGCGCATGAGAGACCTTGTCAAACGGTTTAGAAAAGTCAATAAATATGCAATCTGCCTGAAGCGCGCGATCAATGATTTAGTGAAGGTCATGTGTGAAGAATATTAGCTGATTTTCGCATGAAAATGACTTACGACACCAATGCTGGGTTATGCTGAAAGAGGAATTCGACTCTAAAAAAGGAACAAGATGTGAGTATATAACATGTTCATGATCTTAGAAGGGATACTAGTGAGTGATATAGGACGAAAGTTGTGAGGACAATGTTTATTTCCAGACTTGTGCAGAGGAATGACCTTCCCAACTTTCCAATTAATGGGAATACAACCTGTTTGAAGAGATTGATCAAATAATTTAGTAAGGATTATGGAGCAGGATGACTTTGCGTTTGTCAAAAACTTAGAATTATTATTGTCAACACCGCAGAAGGAGGAGACCTTAAGATTTTCAATAAGATTCAGAACGCCTGATACCTCAAATAGAACTGGATCCATGTGAACAGCATCAAAAACAGGGCCCTCGCGAATAGCAAGAGAAACATTGTCAGAAAAAGCTGCCGCAGAAACATTGTTAAGAATAGAAGCACATTCGTTAGGTGGAAACGCTACACCGTCAGAAGATGTAATATTGTGGATGTGTCTTTCTTGTTGACAATATTCCAAAATTGTTTAGGATTGTTAGTCAACATAGCAGGAATGAGTCCTTGGCGCTTTTTAGCGCAGCTTTGTACTCTGCTGCCTCGAGGAAATAGGATTCTCATCATTGCTTGGAATGCGACAACTTGGCAGAGCGAAACAAACGCCTCATTTTATTGGAAAGACTTTTTAAAAGATTATTAAAGCAAGGAGATTCCCTGTTGTACCTTAAGGACCTAAGCAGCACGAAAGTTTTAGTGAGACGTTCGACAGTGTACTTAAATAATTTCCAGTTTGTGTCAACAGAACGCAGTGAGAACCCAGGTAAGTATCCCTGGGGCCCTATGGGCATGTGGTCCTTGGTAATCACTATAATACCGGTGACCGGTGAGAGAACCCTTTAGGGATCTAGCAAAATCGGGCTTCACCATCAGTATCCTATATGGGCATCATATAAGCATGACAACAACTAAATAAGCACATAACACCATATCAGACTATCAAGGGTCTTTAATGGGTAACTTTAAGGCATACGCAAAGTACCATGTGTGATTTATGAAGAAAACATACCCGCTAGCATAGATGGGGTTTCTTTACTCACAAGCCAAATACTTTCCGCCTGGACCGTGGCGGGGCTAAAACAAGCATGCCGTAGATTTCCCATGTGTATCCATTGTGGCTTTATGCAGGAAGATCTCATGGAACTGTTGGTGTTATGCAGAAAAAAATGGGCTTGACAAAATGGTTCTTCCCATTCCCAAAATCGATATGGTCCACATGGGCTGTGGCGGAGCTCGCGTGCGCTCATTCTCACTTTCAGCCCGCATAGGTTCCTTGGGGGGCACTTTAGGGACCATAGGCGAGGAAAATGTAGCCGTTAAGCAGATAGAACATGAGATTGTCCAAATGGTGCTGAGCACTCATAGGCTGAATAGGTACCGTATGAATCGCGTCGGGGTTGAAAACTGCACATGGGCGCCAATTGCACTTACGAGCTTCTTTTGGTGCATTTGCAAGCAAATACAGCATATTCGAGATCTGTGCGATAAAAACAAGAGGACCCCAATCGGAACTGGCCATGTAATGCCGCAGCTGGGCCTATCAGATATTACGAAACACCTCCTCCTTATTTTAGGGTTTCATTTCTTTTGTAATTCATGTTGTGCGCACGGTAAGTGCATCTGTGAAAGGATTCACCTAACAGTTCTAAGAATACTCATAGCATTAGCAACGCGTATAACTAGTATAACGAGTAATAACGAGGCAGCTATACGAGCTGTGCAGTATCGGCAGAATATATGCAGCAATAAGAGTGCTACCTTAAGAGTATGCACAGCAGCCCAAAGCACCCAAAGCATCAATTACCGTGCGTTACGGCCGCAGTTTCTGCCATTCTGGGCGTCAGAGAACCGCTTACCTGCAAAATGTACAAGTACAGGCAAAGCTCACCAAGCCCTTGCTTAATCTTGCCCTTCCGGTAAGTTTTCGCCGGGTCTCTGAGGCGCAAGAATTCAAAAAACGCGGAAATCGCACACGTCATTTGTTGATTTGGGTAGCTGTTAAAGGGCTAAATCATAAAAAAAATTGAAAAACACGCTGGGAAGCAAGGCTGCCTGAATTTGCTCGTAGTGACTTCAGCGGCCTTGCATTTTTGTCCTTTCATTGCAAGTATTTAAGAGTTCGCACACCAGAAGATAATGCAAAATATATAATGATATTTTATCTACTATCAATTTCACTTTTCTTTACCTATTACCTGATAGGCCTTCGAGGAATAGTTTATTGTTTGATGGCGGTCAAAGAAAAATTTCTTTTTTAGTTTCTCTGATTTCTATCATAGCTGTGCGTGGCGCAAAAATGTCTGTCGTAAGGATATGATCACTATTTTCGATATTTTTGTGCATTCATATTATCCTTAATTTTCAAGATACTGAAATTCATTGCATATTCATAATCACGTATATTGGTTTCGCGCATATAAAATTTATCTTTACAAACTTCAGTGTTTTACTATTACAAGCAGGGAAGCAAATGAAAACTCTATGCAGCTAATCCAATGACGGAAATATGTTGATGAGTTGAATTTAGTTAGTATTGAGAAAAGCCTTGGTAATCATTTTTTTCAAGCGGCCTTACCGAGCGCGACGTGTTCGTAATGATCATTATTACGTTGACACTGACGGCAGCTCAAAATGCTTTCCGAGTTTCCTTCAACTATCTCGGTCAAGCGCTAGCATATCGACTCGATCTCCGCCACAGTTCTAATCTCGCCTCTTACAAAGTTTTATGAAGCTATGTTCTGATACCAGTATATAAGGAGGCAACATGTATTGGCAGGAATTTCACACCTTTGAAATATATATCGGTTATCATTTCATATTATGAATACTGAAGCCTACTTTACTTTATACTCAACTACTTACACATATTTCACATACTTTAACACTTACTTTTTATCTCGCTGATATATTTTTTATGACAGGTTGCGATGCATTTAGTGCTTAAGCCGATGTTGAAGCGCACTTCGATCGTGTTGGCTTCTCCAATCTGATCAATTTCACTTGCTTCTATGTAGGTCACCTGTAGATCACGAACATCGAGTCACCTGAAGAAATGTCCTTGAGTGGATATCCTTGTTGCGCTGATATCGTTGCTTGCTTCTTCGTTTCCTGAACCATGTTAGCGGTAGGACTAATGCTACCACGAGGAAATAGTTTTGTGAGAATGTCTGTACATTTGTCCCTGAAAAACATATTCTTTTTGAATACAGCGGCGACTGTGCCGCTACTGTATTTCTGTCATACTGATAATATTCACCAATAAAACTACAAGACTATCGCCGCAGCTAATCAGCCCTGTGGCGTAACTGGGATTCTGGTACCTTGCACTGCATGCTGTCGACTTCCTTGATTTCTATAAGTGTGCAATTGATCCTGGTCACACTCTATTGCAGAGTGCTTTCTATGTTCGTTTAGTACTAGCACATTGTTACAATGAGACAGATCCAAGGTTCTTAATCTACACTTTCGTCGATTGCTGAAGCCCGGCCTTGTAGCTATAGTTTAAAATCGAAGGAGAAAGTAGTGTAAAATACTGGCGCAGATTACGTGTGTCCAACTCAGCTTAATGGCACATTTTCTCCTATCGGGCATTTCTGGTTTCTATTCTCTTGGATAATGTTTTTGAGACAAGTCATTGTCAAACATATTATATTCATCAAGTAGGAAAATCTGTATGCTCATTACTTTCGCTAGGTTTCGTGCGTTGCAAAGCAGATGAATTCATTTTTGCGTTTGTTTAAGGAGTTTTTTAACTTCGTACAAAGCGTTTCCTTAGCTATACTGTTTGAAAGAAAACGTTTATGGTTGATTGCGAGATTCTTTCTTGAGACGTCTTCGTGAACACTTTTGGGGGTAATATGGAAAGACACCTAGAGCATAGAAAATGCTGAAGGGTAAGCAATCAAGGATAAAGTGGACTAAACATCTTATTCAACCTTTTTTAGGCTTTAGTTGCATCTCTCCTTAATAAGGTATTGCCAATCGAGAACTATTTTTGCAGCGAAAATTATATTATCTTTATTAAAAGCGCAGCATCTTGAGAGTCCTGAAAGCTTTTTTGGCGGGTTTGAGATTGTAATTGGGAATATTTGTGGACACATTTGGAAACAAAGGAAATAAAAAAATATAAATGTATGTAATGAATCTCCAGGAAGAAAGTAAAATTGCAGAGAATTATTCTTATTGTAAAAATGCATTCATTTAAAAAAGAATAAAATATTATCGTTCCACTGTTTTCTTGCAATGCGAAAATATCGAGATGCGGAATTAGTGTCAAGAAGAGCGTGCAATTGGCGAAAATACATGTATATGAATTTCAGTGTACCATAATGACAAACTAAGTGGGTATTACATAATCATTGAGGGGCGAAATGTACTTTACAAAAAAAAACACAACTTTAAAAACATTGGTGTACAGCTATACCATTGTGCGCATATTTTGAAGGAACAATTACCATGAAGGCGACCTCCTACAAGGTGAAAAATAAATATCTCCTGCCAAAGCTTAGCTGTTGTGGCAATGATGCATAGGCTCGATATTTGTCCTTTGATTTTGACTGAGCAGCTGCTGCATTGGCGTCAATGTTTCTCTTGCACGGTTCCTCTGGTTGTGGCAAGGCGATGGGTGATAGGTTTTCAGAGAAGGGTCTATACTAAGTGTCGATATGGGAGCCAAATGGCTATTATCACAAGACACGAAATACTCCTCCCCTCTGATGGGGTTTTCTCCACGCCGGTTTAATTATTTCAAAGACACTTCAAATTATCGCTAGTGCCATGTAATAAGGACACTATGAACTATAAAACCTTTGTGTACCAAACGTTTACCTCATTACGATGACAGTCGTGAAAGATACACTAACAATGTATGTAATACTAGCTTGCATAGGTGAGAGAGGATTATGCGTTAAGTGTTCCCAGATATTGGTGCCCGTGTGAAGGGCACCGATTTACTCATTTAGGGGTAAGCTCTTATCGCTAAAAAATTGCCACTTACATAATGGCATGCTCATTGTGATGTTTGTGGCTTTAGGTGTCAAACTTCATTGCAGGCTTTTTGGGATAAAGGCAACGTCAGCATGTATATCGATCCCTGTTATATTCGCCGGTCTCTGCCTTTTCCGGCTTGGATACGTTTGTTTCTCTAAAACTTTGACTTTGCGATTCATGAAATCAGATCTTCACAAACTGAGGAATTTACGGCCAATTAATTATGTGAAAGAAACAAGCCCAGCGAATCCTTTGTAAAATTAACATTTTTCTGCCGGGTTGATAAGCCGTCTTTTATAATGCAGCTGTTTTCAAAAGTTATGAACTCTTCACTGTCTCGATTTGATCCAGCGGGTTTTCTGTTGGTAGATTTATTATTTATAGCATGTTAGCACATAACGAGAAAATTCAGTAAATCACTAGCCATATGCGGCATTGCAGCTATGTGGCACAGCTCTTCGTAACTATTTCTGCCATTTGCCGTCGCTTTCAGTCGCCAGTTTGTCTTGACGCGAATACCGAATGAATGGTGAAGGAGGCCTCTTATGTAGAGCCCAGAATGGCAATTACCGCATTTTCTTCATGCCTCCCCAATGTAGCACAGGTCAATCATCCGCACCCTGCAGACAGCTGTCGTACCCCAGTTTCACTCAGATTCTAATCTCATCTAGCTAGAATGATGCGTTACAGTTTCCGGTGGCAGAGCGCTTCCTGGTAGTTAGCGTCTGGTAGCTGCAGCCGGCAGAAAACTGCACCTGGGCCGTTTAAAGCGAATTATAAAGAAGAACGTGACAGGGAACTGTTGCTGTCTTTATTAGCGTTTTTCCACTCTCCATTTTCTTGCAGGCAGCAGCTACATGCAGTGACGAGGAGAAGGACAAAACATCTCAGTCCAGAGTCCCGTAGGCCGTGGCTGCAGTAACGACGCGGCGAGCCAGCCATTGCTTGCGCTCCGGGCAGGGGTCCTGCTGGGCGGCCTCCCAATCTTCCACTCAGGGGTTGGGGAGAGGGTTTAAAGAAAGGGTAACTTGGCATGCCCAAACCATGTGGTAGAGCGTTTAATGCTCACCGCAATGTGGGCAGTCAGGGGTAATAAAGGGAGGGGTACAAGTAGTTTAGGAGAAATGGTGTAATAAAGGTATTAGTTTGCAGGCGGCGGTAAGTTGCTGCTTCTTGAGTAGACAGAGTGGGAGAAGGGGGAGGTAATGTATGGCGAGACAGTCTGTAGTGTTGATTGATTGAGATATAGGAAGGGAAAGGCCTGTAACTGCCTCACTTGTTTTCTGTGGACACCTGGCTGTAGTGTTCAAGCAGTTCTGTGTACGCAAGGATCGGGGAGGCGTACGTGTGATCTGGGAGAGAGGAGGCTCGAGGAAGGAGCGCGTGAGCGTGTCGATGGGCAGCTACATTGCCGGGCATCGACTGGTGTTCCGGAATCTAGATCACACTGATCCTTTTCGGAGAGTTAGCGACGAGGATTCGGCGGCTGGCGGCACCGATGTGTGCGAGAAGATAGTTACGACAGGACGTGCGGGAATCTGACATGATGGTAGCTCGTGCATTAGTGGCGGCAGCCAGAGGGATAGCTGCTAGGCTCGGTGGTTCGAAGAGAGGCACAGTTGAGAAGCGGGCACTCTTCTCAACTATGCAGCGACGAGACCGGTTAGCTTGGCTGTGCTGCTGCTGGCACGTGTCTCGTGCTCGTGGCAGTGTTCGCCTGAAAAGCCCTGCACTGTTGCATCGCAACATGGTGTAAAAAGTTGGTCGATGCGATGCCCACAACAATCTCAGCCGGGGCTGCTTCAAGCCGTGGGTCGCACACGTCACAGCAGCGTCTACGGTGTGGACTACGCAGGAGAAACATGGCGTCCTTCGTCATACAACCGCCTGAGGCCTTCTGCTTCACGAGTCGTGCAAACTAGCTGAAATCTAGGTAGCAGTTGAGCAGTTCTCTATGGCTTGAGGTCTCTGCAACAAGCCAGGCTCGCACCAAGTGGATACGCCCCTCTGGGTGATGGCCTATCAAGGTTAGATGTCTTCAGAAGCTTGCACCTCTCCGGTGAGAACCCCACAAACTTTGAAGTCATCCTGAGCAGTTCAACAGCTACTTCATACCGCAACCGAACGTCATAGTTGGACAGGGACACTTCAACACGAGAGTCCAACACGACGGCGAGTCAGTAAACAAATTTATGATTGCGTTCATGTGCTTTTCAGCCATTGCAAATATGGCACCGTTTGAGAGGAATTGATTCGAGAAGACGGTTGTCGGCATTCAAGATCAGAAATTGTCAGCGAGGCTGCAACTTAACGCTAATGTTATTCTTCAGAAGGTGCTTGAGTACATCAGGCAGGTTGACAGCGTATGTCAGCAACAAACGGAGCTTCACTGCAAAACGTTGACAGTCTGTTAGCAATGTTGCATCAGGCAAAAAGCACGTCAGGCATCCCACAAGAGCTACTCACGACAATGATGACCTAGAGCACTTTGAATCAAGGTAGCATCTGCGTGAAGCTGACGAAGTTCCGACATTGTTGCCTCATTCTTTCCAAGAGACTGCTTTTCTGTCAGTTACGTGTTTTAGGCAGATGCCACATGCAGTGGTTAACACGGTTAGTTTGGCTGCGCTGCTGCTTGATCGCGTGACACTCGCTGCGGTTGGCACGTGTCTCGTGCTAATGCCAGGGTGCGCCTGGAATAAACCAGTCCTGTTGGCATCTCAACACATTAATTCAACACCGCAGAGGGCGAAATAGCCGGTTGTCATTTTAATGTCTGAAAAGTAAGCCCACCCCAGCTGGTCCGTCTCAATAGTAAATTTAACTTTCTATAGGTAGATGTGAAACCATTTTAGGGCGATATTATAAGCTGAAATCTTCTACTCGAGCAGAGTAATAATTACGCTTAAGAAACTGCATCAATGACAAATCTCAGAGGCTAGAACTCACCATTGCTGGCTGTAAGGAGACAATACCGATATTAGGCTAACTTGCAATCAAGTGTTTTGCACTTGGCCTGTTGATATCCTCAAACCCGAAGTTAATTATCTGTTAAATGCGTTTGAACGTTTTTTTTTAAATAATGACTCATCTTTCGCATATCAAATCAAGAGCGCTTCATGCCTGAACAGCCGCTACAAGGTAGAAGGGATGGCGCCGACAGTGGGGTGATGAAATTTTATAAGGTAACATCATCATGAACTGCAGCAGGCATTTTACATTTCTCGTTTGAGGGTACTGTAAGATGGCCGAGGAGACCACCTTGTTTCGCTGTATTTTTCCTCCATTTAAAATGAGTCCCAAACACTCAATAACCTTCTTCATAGCTCATCCTTCGTTGTATTATTGGTTAGGCTCACGCTCTCCATGCGATTACAGCAACAAGGCCAGGGCCAGGGCTTAAGCATAGAAAACATCCCGCAGAACGGTGACGCCCCGATACCACATGAATCCTGCCGCATGCTGTCTGGCTCTTTTCGGTACTCCTGAACATCAGTATTGAACGCCCGGAATGGACAGACGTCCAAGAGGGCACTGTCAATGAGTGATGTGCTTTTCTTTCATTTTATCGCTAAAGTTAGGGGATATCAAAGCGAGAAACCCGGACAGATGTAACAGCTTGGAATGTGATTTAGATAGCGAATATTTATATCTGGCTTTTTATAGCTAAAACGCATGAAGAAGGTCACGTCAGGTTTATAGGTTTAGTTTTTCAGGTTTAAGTGAATGGTCGGGACATGCGAAGTTCCTGTGCCTAAAGAAATGAAATAATTTCTTTTGTCGCAGACTTAAATTCATATCGAGATGTGTCAGTCTCAAGCATATTGTCGCGGCTGATATCGAAGCTTCGTATACACCTTGCCCATCACGTCATAGTGTCAAAGATCGTTTAGAAATTTCGTTGTCTGTTCGATAATGTGTTCATTTGTTACAGCATATTGCAAAGCGGTCCTTGTTTTCAAGCATTTTCCGTGTTTGCATTACCCTAGTGGTGTTGAAAACAGTTTGGTTATAAGCTTTGTGTCTAGTAGTCCTAAGTGCCGCGTACTTTTTACGCGCTTATCTGTACTATTATTTTTATTATGATCGAAAATAGGATCTTTGACTGTATGTAAATAAAAATAATTCTTCGTAATCTTTCTCTTGAGCGTCAGAGTAATAAAGACTGCTAGAGGGGAAGCGGTATGGAAAAAGGTTGGCAGATTTTATGAAGTCCACGAGTGAGCGATGATGAGGTCACTGCGCCCAAGCGACATATGAGGCAAGATTGGTTGCTGAAAGGCCAGCTTTCCTCAGGTGCCGGATTCGGGTTGGCTTTAGTGCTGGGCAGTCCCACGACAAGGGGTGAATATCAAGCTCAACATCTTCGTTTTTACAGACCGGGCACCCTAGGCGGGGATAAAAGTGTCGGAAGTATGACCACGTCCTAGTGACAGCTGGTGTATGGGCAACACCGACCCGGATCCTCCTAAGCGCAACCTCCTCTTTACGGGTGAGATTGCGGGGAAGGGATACCGCACACGGAGGGATAAGTGCACGTGTGCGGCGTCGGAGGGGTTCCTTCCTTGATAAAAGGAGGGTAGTGTCGTCCACTTGAAGGAGCCCCTGGGATTGATGCGTCTCGGTCTTTTCTTCTAAGTAATCGGCTAGCGCTTTCAGCTCAGGGTCTGATCGCTGTTGTTCTGCGAAACTTCTGGCGCTTACCGGCCCCAAAAAGGCGTCTTCGTCGTCTTCTTTCGCCGGCGCATCAACGGGGTTTCGTGACAAGCAGTCTGCATCGGAGTGCTTGTATCCTGGCTTGTAGATGACTGTAATGTCGAAACCTTAAAGACGTATGCTCCATCGGGCAAGGCGGCCGGAGGGGTCCTTCAAATTTGCCAGCCAGCAGAAAGCATATTGATCGCTTACCACAATGAATGGTCGGCCGTATATCTACGGGCGGAACTTTGAAGTGGCCCAGATGATCGCAAGGCACTCCTTCTCGGTGGTCGTGTAATTCGCTTCGGCTTTCGAGAGGGACCTGCTAGCGTAGGCGATTACTTTCTCCTGTCCGGCATTCTTCTGAATGAGAACGGCGCCTAGGCCCAGACTTCTCGTGTCGGTATGTATCTCAGTCCCGGCTTCTCATTGGGCTGACTTGCGTCCACAAAAGAACTAAGCAACTCGGTGGCGGCGATAGCAACAAATGTGCTCGTTGATAGTCGAACAAAGAAGGCCCGTCCACTAGTCAACGCTCAATGTAAAGGCTGCTCCAGAACAATCTAGAAAACATCGCAAACTGCTACTAGCAAAACCTGGAATTTTGTAGAAACATACGCAAGTGATCAGAACCTTCCAGACAGATCTCGGCGCATCGTTCGCGACAAAGAAAATGATAACGCCTCGTATCGCGATAACGAGCCTGGCAAACAAGAGATACAGAATTGACACGCCTGCCAGTTTAAAAGTGATAAGGTCGCATGCTGGCGGCTGTTAAAAAACAACAAATACACTTTTGAAGGTTTCGCGGCAATATAGTATAATTGGGCATCGTTAGATGAATCCAGAATTTCATTACCATACAAGTTGAAAAGAAGTGGTCCTAATATGTTTACCCGTGGGACACCAGCATTAGTTGTCTAACTGAAGTTTGAAAGTGCTCTACAGCAACCTACTGTCTGCGATATGCAAGGTAAGAGGTAAGAAATGTGCGAGCACGTCCCCTGAAACCATACTTCTCCTGCTTATATATAAACCGGATATTATTATTGCAGTCAAAAGCCTGTGTAAAGGATATAAATACGCTAAGTACAACTTCCCGCCTTGCAAAGCTCTGAAAAATAGGTTCTTTTGCATGTAGTAAGGCGAGCTCTGTAGTATTTGTTCTGAAACCGAATTTGGAATCAGAGATTAGGTTATCAGCTTCGCAAAAAGAAGTCATTCATTTATGAATTAGCTTTTCAAGACCCTTTTGAATGTAAGGGTGAAACGGTCTCTGCCCTGTAATTAGATAATCGTTCCTTGTCACCTTTCTTGGAAAGAGCAGTGAGTTTAGCTCTTTGCATGGGGGGGGGGGGGGGGGACCGCTCCTAAAATGCAGAAGTTATATATAAAACTTTCCCAGGGGCGAGAATATCGATCACAAACTTCACAGGTTTTATCTGTAGATCATCGGCACCATGCGAGCTGCTATTTGCATGCTCTTAAAATTCATAACACTTCATTACATTCAGTTTGGTTAATGTACATTGACTGCGAATTATGAAAGTTCTGTACATTCCTGAGCAGATGAATTATATAGCGCATTTCACTCTACAAAAGAGGCATCGAAGGCTTCACGCATGTCTGTTCCTACAACGGTTTTACCATTAACAACTATTTCAGTCGAAGAATTATGACTTTAGCGCAATAACATTGTGTACAGTCTTGCGCATATTGTACTCGAGTACCTATGTAGGATTCAAACTCTTCATAATAATTCCAGTTCCTGGCATCTCGTCATTTCTTATTCAGTTTTTGTTTTTATATTGTAAACTTTGCGAAAAGGTCTAGTGCACGTGTTTGAAGAAAGGACTTTAACATTTTATTCTTTGTTTCAATCCAGCACACTAATTGCGGTGTGATCGATTTCTTGCGAGCTTTTTTTGGTCCAGCATGTTTGCTGTTTGGAAAGTGTGCTTTCTATATGAATAATGAACTTCTTATAAAACGAATTGTATGCCGTTTCTGCATCATCAAAATTTACAACATCATGCCAGTTCACATCAGCAATGGCTTCCTTGAATGTCGCAAGAGATCGACTTATCAGTTTTGAAACACGTGAGGGCATAGATGTACATTATTCACATATGCTTTTACCGCGAACAAAATTGGTAGGTGCACTATTCTCGTACCAAAAAAGTGCCGAAAGGAATTGGTCAATGTCAATAATTGTTGTCAAAAGGTCTGTTGGAGACTGGGAACTGTGTGTGACTCTAGTAGGCTTGTAAATTAAATTTGTGCAATCATTAGCAGAAATGAGAGAAATTAAATTTTTAGATGTTACTTCATGCACCTTCAGGTATATATTAAAGTCACCACCTAAAACTATACCATGCTTATTCTTGTTAATCAAGTGCAAGAACAAATCAAAGAAAGTGAAAAATTGGTCGAGACAGCCATACGCGGACGATAACAGGCAGCACGCACAGTACTAACCGATATCAGACACACTATTCCATAGTGCGGTGGTCATAAAGAAAACTTTGATTTAAGGTCAAACTCCACATTTTTGCTCAGTAAAATGCAGACTCCATCACTGCGCTTCTGAGCGCGGTTTACAAAATACGTGTTGTAATTTTGTATCTCAATCCAATCTTGTTCATTTACATACCATGTTTTGTGAGCATAAAGGCTTCCATTATATTTAGCTCTGGAAATGTATGCTCCAGAACAACAGCTTCATTCATGGCAGATCTAACATTATCGTGAAAACAGCGAGGATAGCTGCCAGAAAAAGCAGGATCATTTTCCAACTTGCTTAGAGTTTGGTTTCTTTCTGTGGCTATAGAGGCTAGGCAGTTACTGAAACGCTATCACACTCAAACAGCATCTGATAAGGACGTTCAAGTCCTCCTCGCATTTAATAACACGCAGCGATTCCCGACCTTGACGCCTGACGTACACTCGACCCCCTCTGTGTCAGGGGTACTGATAATCATTCTCAGTTGCCCACGTTTTGGCTACTGGGAGCAGTTCCTTGTTGCACATCGTCATATTCTCGACCACAAATAGCATTGATCCCGGTCCATTAAGGTTGTTTCTGTTCTTTAGCTAGTTGTCTCGAATTCCCTGGCTGACAAACCTGATAATCGTACCAAGCTGCTTTCCCTTTTAACGCGGTAACATTAAGGGCCCCGTGTCGCAGAAAAGTCCGTGTCGCTGTCGGCGGCTGCCGTTCCGCATCGTCCGGCGTTGGCCGTGAGCGAAAAATCGCAGAAGCATTAATAAATAAAGCAGTAGGAAAAACCGCTGACTTGAGGAATCGAACGTGAGTCTCCGGGGTGCTAGACTGGCACGCTAACCACTCGGCAACGCTAACCACTGGGCAACGCCAGCTAGATGGTTTGAAATGGACAAAGGCCCGTCTATTGATTGCTGTGTTGTCTCAGAAATTTCCCTTAGAGAAGTGTATTCTGGCGTATAATAATAAGTATGAGCATCTAAATTGCAGAAGTACAGAACACGCAGTTAAGCTAGTGGCAAAATGCTTTTCCGCTGTACTTCCTCTTTGCTTGGCGTGCACGTACCGCCATCATGCGTGTGGCGCACCGAATAAGATAGACAGGGCATAGGCTCCGAGATCTTCATCGCGCCGGCTCGGACCGGCAAAGATGTTGCCGACGAACTACGACTGCAACTTTAGGCCCCCGTGTTTCGGCGAGGTGCCTGGCAGCTCTTCTACGTCCCAGAATCACGTTTCAGAACAAGTAATTACCAAACAGTCATGCTTTGGACAAGTTAACGAGTGTTGTATCATGTGAACTACGTCTTTGTGTCACTCAAAAGCGCGACAAGCAAATGAGTAGACGGACGGTGCGAACGGGGCGCGATAACGCTATCGCGTTCCATTCTTAAAGGCGAAGCTTAAGTGTCCTCCAAATTTTTTTCTCGGAAGTCAATGCACCGAAAATACCTGCAGTTTAGGATCACCTAATATGGATACAACTTTGTTTACTTTCTAATGACGATTCTCCTTTTCTGTTTCTTAAATTGCTCATATTTCACTCTTTTGCTTGCGGTTGTGTCATTTAAGCTCGTTCAGTCGATTTTCAGCTGTTTTACAGAGGCAGACAGTTCTCGACGACCTCGAGGCGTTTCATTACGGATTGTAGCTCACTGTCATGCTTAAAGAGCTGCTGCAGCACAAAATCATATTTTCTAGATAATAGCTCTTCTTATTACTCAATGTCACCAACAGTTTCCACAGTGGCATAAGCATTCAAGCTTCACGTTAATGGTAGCCAGCATTGTGAGCACATCGCCGTTCACTTGAGACTAATTTTGACTAGAGTCCGGTGCAATGTCCTCACAAGACGAACATATCCAAGTTTTACGCCAAGCTTTTTTACGCGACCGAAGCGTTAACAACGTTTGCCCGCAACGGCTTCATAACACCTCCTGCCACATTGTGTACAAGCTACCAAAATAACAGCCCTCTAAACTAGATGAAATAAGAAGAACGAAAAAACACAGTCACAGGCGCTGACTAACAACTGAAATTTTTCGCAGCAAACGCACTTTAAGGTGCATGAAAAGAATCGCCATGGATCCGCCCCCTCCATGTGCCCCCCCGTACATGAAGAGGATGGAGCCATGATTATGCTGCGGGATCACCGAAACACAGCTCAGTCACTTCAAAAGAAAGATAAAAGTGCTGAAAAAAATAAAGCTTCGCTAATTTCTCTAGATAGGCGATCTTCTCCTCTGAGATCGGCTATCTAACAAATTGGTGAGGCATTTGAGATTAACTGCGCAAACAAGCAATGTTTAAGCACCCCTTCCATGTGTTTGTCAGAAACACAAGTGCAATTTTGGCAGGCATGGTAACTGTTTAATCTTTCTCGCGATTTCTGCCATTATAATAGCATTAGGCAGTTTTTTTACCCTGGGTTTCTACTGTCGTCTTTTAACGCTTTTACTTGTCGTTTTCTCTAAGCTACTGTGTTTTTATCTGGTTTCATCTATTTCTGTTCCGACCTTTACACCGTATTTTATCGCTTTGGTTTTCCGATGTTTTTTTTTTTTTTTTTTTTTTACGTAGCAACGTTGTTTCAGTGACCGTTGTCTTTTAGAGCTTTTAGATGCCGTTTTTCTAAGCTACTGTGTTTTATCTGGTTTTATCTGTTTATGTCCTGGTCTTTACACCGTTTTTAAGCTTTTAGTTTTCCAATGTTCTTATCTCCTTTTGATTGCCAACATTATTATTCGCAGCATCACCATTGCTCCACCCCCTTCATGCACCCCGCCACCCTTTCATGTACCTTAAATGCGTTTGCTCTGAATTAAAATTTCAGTTTTAGTCACCACTTGGGTCTGTGCTTTTCCTTCATTCTTCATGTTTCGTCTCGTTCCCAGCGCTGTTATTTAGATATGCTATACCAACGACCCCGACACCTCGCTCTCGAGAAGCTATGAGCCGATCATCATCACCGAGCTGGTTGACACATACAGGACAACTGGACTGACTCTGGCTATTCCTAACGAAACAAATTGTATCCTTTAAGACTAAGAGGAAGCAGAAAATCAGTCCAGGTTACACGTTTGCGGCAGCGGTGGTAAGAAAAACCGCAGAAACAGTGTACAAGACTGCAAGGCTGAAGTGCGGAAAACGTGAGTCTATGGCCAGACCGTTGCCGCTGCCGCCAAATGCTTCTAGGCTCCAATGCAGGTTCTTTTAAACCCGGGATTTGCAAACCTGATACCGTATTTATCATCGTGTATCAATGCTCAGCCACATTCTAGGTGCGGTGCTATGAGGGGTGAAATGGCACTCCTGCAAGGCGTGAAACACACAAAAACGCAAAAAGCCACATAACTTTGTGCTCATATATCGGACCGAAACCGATAGGCAACGCGGGGATATTACAAGAAAAACTAATCACTGGACAGCTATCGAAATCCGCGCTAACTATGGGTTTCAGATGCCAACAAATACCCCTTTAGATTTTTTAATGAATGCTGCAGGTAGAAACAATGTATCTGTAACTACATTTCCAGAGCTTGAAGGCGTTGTTTCATTAACTAATTTGTATGCTCAGAATACACAGTGAACATTTCTAAAACTGAACAACTGGTCTTGATATTTCATCATTGCTTCATCATAAGTCTTTATATATCCCCGGTAAAACAAGGGATAGAGGATGGCTACACATTATGAAAAAGCTCCCTACAAGGGTTAATGGATCGCCTCAGTTTCTAAGGCGAGCGAACTCTTGACAAATGTACTTGTCTTCTTGATACATAAGTTGCATCTTGATGGAATCGATGAGCCATTCCTAAAAATGCCTGCTTCGTTGCCGTGAATGCTAAGGGGACCAAGGTTTTTTTTCTTTAAACATAACTGAAGGGCTTGTCTATTTCGTGCCCTTTTATATCATCTACCGAACGTTGGAAGTAAAATATAAAAGATAGATTGAATTATTATTTTATAAAAAGCTTAATTACAGTCACGCTAGGGTTTGCCAAAGAGAACCGCTTTAAGGTCGGTGCTCGTCCAGCTTGAGCTCGCCTTTTGCACCGCCACGCTATCTCCATGTCCTCTTCCACCCCTCGGGCCGGAAGAAGAAGCAGTCATCCTGGCAACTCGAAGATAAAGCAACAATTGTCGGTAGTAGTAGGCTCTAAGCGGAAGATATGGACAGTCTCACGCCCTCATCGTCGCACATCTTGCCAGGCGTTACGGACTCAATGTTGTAATTGACAGAGATATGAATGAATACTTGGCCCATGCCTAAAACATGTGCTGAGAGCGACGACGCCTCGTAGAAAGGGACTCAGCTAGAAATTTATGTGGACGAACAGGCGAAAACGCTTCGCACCTAGAGATGAATCATTGAGCACACACAAAATCTCGGTACGGCGTCATTTGGGTAAAATAATTGCATATAAGATGACTTCCTTTTGTTCTATAGCCACTCATTGACAAGGACGTCCTGCTCCACTGCATTCTTTGTGATACGCGCTGCTTAACAACACGTATGTTTTTCCGTAGAAGGATTGTCTACTCCACATATTAATCACCGTATTGAGATAACAACCGCAACATTCTAGATGAATTACTCCAGCCGTTAAATCTACAATTTGTTGTGCTATACTTTACCGATACGTGGTTAAAATCTCATGATTGTCATTAGCCTTCAGTAATTACAAACATCATGGCCTGGTCATTTGAAGGAAGGTGGTAGCTGGTGCCATCTTCTTTGAACTCATTCGGTGTCATAGATAGTTTTAAAATTAATTTTTAATAATAATATTGGAATCAATTCTTTTTTTGGCAAGCATTGGCCGCTGACGTCACAATGAGATATCATTTCCATGTCGTCTGCTATTCGCGGTGTCGGCTGCACTCTTGCAAGCTGGCCTTAGATGGTGGTCACTGATTTTTGTTTCAACAAAATTATTCACAGATTCTTTTTTCCTCGGGCCTCTTTTAGGCTTCGTCTAGAGGTTGCCGAGGGGGCCAAAAACGACGAGCTCATGCTGTAAAGTATAGGCATACAATCATAAGCGTATATTCTTATGTTGTGAGATTTAGCTTGTTTCAGAAACAAGCGCTCACGCATGTAAAAAGGCACTAGTTCAAAGTTTCCTTCCACCGTTACATGCGCCGCGAAAGTGGGGAGATTTAGGGTTATGTTCCTGCTTACAGAGCTATTGCCGTCCCTCTTTCAGTCAAAAAACTAAAAGTAAACCTCAAACAAGCATACCTTGACTCGAGAGCATAACTTGCCACATTCAAGGAGCAGACAGAACTTTTAAATGTAGCGGTACCTCTTTAATTGCTGTTATATGCGCCTGTTCGTCAGAATAAATTATTTTCGGGAGGTAAAGCCTATTCGTGAAACTATATGTTCAGTCTGGCCATAGCCACCGCACGAAAGCCTTAGTCGCCGCTTCATCCCGTCATCGCAAACCCCAATGCGATTCGATTGCTCTTCGTTGAAGAGCACAGATTGTTGGGCAAGTTGGTGCATTGCAGACATGTTCTAGCGCATACGAACAAGGACGAGAGAGATGTAGACAACACACGCTCTTCGTTGCATGGCTGCACCGAACAAGAGCCTCCCAGTAGCCGTCGTCTCCGTCTCGCCTCAACCGAAAGCGCGCGCGACTGCGACCGAGTCTTGAGCCTCACCTTGCGTTTTTCTAGTGCTTCTCCAACAAGTCACTCGTGAGTACTTCAACGTAAGCATACGTCATTCAACGTAAGCAAACACATGCGATAACCCTAAACTCCAGGATAAATGCGCTGATTCGCGGATTATTATTACGCGGGCCCCTGCTCCAGCATGTTTGTTTACATAGCTTTAGTAATGTCTTGTATGCTGCTCGTTCGCACGCAATAAAATGCAAACTGGGTTACCAATACGAAAACGATCTACTTCTTTTCGCCTGGTTGCATCTTTATTTGTTCCCAAACTACAACTGCACTGCAAGAGGCACCGTGGCGACCACGTTCCCTGCCTTCGCTTGGCATACACACAAGCGGCGTCGACAGCTGCCGGCTGCGCTCGCTAGACAGGGTCACATCTCGTCGCTTCACGCTCAATGTGTAATGGATTTGTAATGTAATAATTAATAATAATAATTGGTTCACAGGAAGGGAAAGGGGCAGTATCTGTCACACTTACTCTGTGGACACCTGAACCGCGCCGTAAGGGAAGGGATGAAGGTGGGAGCGAAAGTGTAAAGAGAGAAAGGGGAGCCGTAGTGGAGGGCTACGGAGTAATTTCGACCACCTGGGGATCTTTAACGTGCGCTGACATCGCACAGCACACGGACGCCACCTCGTTTCGCCTCCATCGAAACGCAGCCGCCGAGGTCGGGTTCGAACACGGGAACTCCGGACAGTAGTCGGGCGTCTTACCACTGCACCACCCTGGCGGGGCTTGTGATGTAAGCAGTCGTCAATTTGGGTTCGCTGCTGCCTTATTTACACTCGATCGCCACATGCAACCGCTAAAGCTTGTGAATGCGCTCACCGTGAATCGCCGAAACTCTAGACCCGAACCATGCGTATTCGCGCTAGGCCTAATCATCACTGAACGGGCCGGCAGTTCGACGCTGACTAACATTTCTGGCCAAGGTCATTGCTGCTGACAACGGAGAACATATAAAGTGTAGCTTCTCGTTTTTCGTCTTCTAACATTGTTATGCTACAGGCAAGTACAGCTGTTCAGGCCGTTCACTCATAGAGTGTGAAGTTCTCGCTCCGCCTGCGATCCGACCAAAAAAGATCGTATGACCGTTCGCTGATTAAAACTTCACAATACGGTGATTGGTGACCGTTGCTTGTGCTGGTGTCCTGGCTGGTGTAATATGAAAGATCAGTGCGTCGATAAGCTACAGAAACCTATAACCGTGCAGCCCACTGACTGTGACCGTGCCTTAAGCTGAAGACAAGATGCTTTGCTGTATATCGCGTTCGTGTGGTAAGATCTCACTGTCTGGTGCAACTCGGGGAGTGACGCCGAGATCGAGGAGCGTCTTCAAGCAGCAGCGGACACGGTGGCCCGGTACGCCAGAGAGAGAGGCCTCCAGTGTGCGCCGGAAAAGTCCGAGTTGCTAATTCTGAAGAACCCGAGGACACCCCTAGCACAGAACATCTCGGTGTATATAGAGAGCCACCCAGTACAGAAACCCACGGAGATCAAGATCCTAGGGCAGTATATCCCGCAGGGGCGACAGAACACCACCACAATGAAGAAGCTTACAACATCCACCGAGCAAATCCTCCGGATGATACATCGTATCCGAAATAAACACCATGGCATGAAGGAAAGGGACACCATCCGCTTGGTGCAAGCTTTCGTGATCTCGCGGATAATGTACGGGACGGCATTCCTTAACCTCTCCAGGTCGGAAATTGAAAAGTTGGAGACACTCATCAGGAAAGCCTACAAGACGGCCCTGGGGCTACCGAACTCCACGCCAACGGCCAAGCTCATGGCTCTAGGAGTACATAATACCCTCGAAGAGATGTGGGAAGCACAATGGCTCTCACAACTCAATAGGCTCGCACTTACAACACCCGGCAGAGAACTGCTCGAGAAGATCCATGTTAATCAGCCCTATACAATTGACCAAAGGGAAGAGGTCCCACGCGATGTGAGAAGACGCATCAACGTGTACCCCATTCCGCGGAATATGCATCCCGCATATAACATCGAGAGGAGGATAGCAAGAGGGGAAGCCCTGCAGAAGAAATGGGACAAGCAGACTAACACCCTTTACGTGGACGCAGCAGGACCACACAATGGAGTCATGACTATCGTAGTCTCAACGCCTGCGGGGTCGATGGTGAACTGCGCCTCGGTGAAAACATCTAACCCCACTCACGCAGAGGAGGCAGCTATTGCATTAGGTGTAGCATCTAACCCCAACGCCGTTGTGCTCACTGATTCTCAAAACGCCTGTCGCAACTTCAATTACGGATTAATTCATAAGTCAGGGTTGTCATTGCTAACTAAGCACCCACCCAACCAAGCATCAATCATCTGGTTTCCCGGTCACCTGGAACTACCAGGAGGAAACGAAGCCGCTCACAGGCATGCCCGAGCTCTTATATACCGGGCGTCTCCCCCTGATGACCATAAAGGGTGCCGTGACCTGATAGGTTTAGCAGTGTATGCTGACAATCTCGCGCCATACAGAACAGCCAGAAAGGAGTACCCAACACCACACAAATCCCTCAATAAGTTAGAAGAGAACATCCTTAGGAGACTACAAACCAACACATACCCAACGCCAGCTAAATTACACCTGTGGTACCCTACACTATACTCTCCGCAGTGCCCACACTGTGGAGAGGTAGCTAACCTCTACCATATGGTGTGGGCATGCCAATTTAATCCCTTAGTTGACCCCATTCCCAACCCCTCGGAGGAGCAGTGGGAGGCTATTCTGCTCAGCGATGATCCTGACCGTCAGCACTGGCTGGTGGGGAGGGCTAGCGCAGCAGCAGCAGCCAATGGACTACCGGACTAGGCGGCCCACCCACATGTTCTGAGAATACTGAATAAATAAAGATGTTTTCAATCAATCAATCAATCACCAAGCGCTTCAGCATGAGGGTAAACCACTGTATTAGACGTAACTCCCCCCTCCCCCAAAATAAAAAAAGAAACGTGTCCTTTGATATTGCAACCTGCATTGCAGACGGTGCTACGCCGCGTATCCTATTTGGCGTCGCACGAGCATTTCAATATGGTGGTGGCTCTGAGTGTAGAGAGCAACCCGATTGCGATTTCTATCGCGTTTTCGTGTAGTATGCGCCACGGGCTAGGCTTTAAAACTTTGCAAGTAGGATCACAAATCTGTATATTATTCACAGGAGTATAAATCGGGAATACATCAAACGACCCTGTCATCGCTCCTTTAAGTAACATAGGGCAGTCTGTGGTAGTAAAGGCAAAGAAATGTAGTTTTGCTAATACAGTCGAACCTCGATATATCGAACAGCTCGGTGATTGCAAAATAGTTCGATATAGCCGGAATTCGATATACAAAATCGCGTAGAAAACGCGTCAAAAACTAGTACAAATCAATCAATGAACCAATAGTGGCACACTGGCGCAATAAATACTCACTTGAAGTTTCAAACAAAGTATTTATTCCTTTGGCTTAAGTATTGTAGCAGCGTAGCTTGCTTCAAATTGGCAATCGCGTGCTTAACCACGGCGTCCTCAACGTAGTCTAAGCGGTCCACAAGCGATAGTCCAGCGCCTTCTATTGCGCCTCAGTAGCGGCGTACAAGGTCCAAAGCAGCTACAGCCTCAGTTGCAGTCGGGAGCGGGGCAGCGCTTACGGGATCAACCTCGGCAGCGTCTTCGTTTGGCCGCTCAGCAGTAACTTCCGCCGCAATCTCTAGATAGAACAATAATTAAAACGCATGCTTTACTGCACACTTGAAATTTGTTTGTAATGTTTGTTTTCTAATACCTTCATTATATTTAATTAGGGCTCCTAACAAGCGAAGCCTCGATGGGTTGGAGACCCTCTTCTAAAGACTGAATTTTGTTCGGTATCCTTCTCAAGACGTGATGTGTTAGTAGCAGATATACTCATATGCTCTAACTGAAGCACTCATTTCCGCATCATCTATACTTGTTTGGACGTCTATATTTGGGGAGAAAAGAAGAGCTGTGGATTCTTCTTTGAGTGCAGTTCTTGTTCATGTTTGCTTAAAGCTGCTCACGCTCATGGTGTGCTCTTGACAACGACTGGTTATTTTGTGGTAAAGGATCTATCATTCGCAACAGTCAACCTTAGCATTGAGGCCATCTCTTTCTGCTTTATTCAAAAATCTCCACGCGAATATTACAAGGGAAATCTTTCACTTCAATGAACAGCAAGCCCATTTGAAGACTTTAAGAGAACTCGCTAGGGAAGCTCAATCTGGGCACTCCTGCTTTTTATTGCATGTAAGCATATTGCCACTCTAGCAGAGTGAATAACTGCGAGATACCAAAGTTGATAGTAATGCACATAAAAAAATGAAAACTTTATTGAAATTTTTTTTTTCAATTTACAGAAAATAGGTGCAAAATACTAGTTTAATTAACAAAACATCAATACATTTTATGTGCCTATACACACTTAGGTTCAATGCAATCGACCATCAGTGACGTGCAGCAGCGAGGTGCTTAATTCTGCAGAAAACGCTCAAAAGAGTTGCGATGTACTATGTGTACATCAAAAAAAAACAAAAAAAAACAGAAAATAACCTCTTTCGCGTGGATTGTGTTTTGGCCTAATGGCACTGAAGTCCAGAGATTTGACTTTGTGTTTCTTCGTTTCTATATTGTAGTTGACCCCCACGGTGCAGGCCTCTTCTCCAGGCACCTGAAAAAAATTTTATGCCAGATTTAAAGCAAAAGGTATTTAGAACTCAGGGAATTATGTGAGATGATTGAACACAATCGCTGACCCCTATATGAAGAATAAGGTGCGTCTCGCTTGGAAACAGGAACGCATATCGATGCATCTTAATGAAATTTAAAATATAGCAGAGCGAATATGCTGTCCATGAGAGATAATTTATTATGCAAATCCATTACATAAACAAATACAACATCATTTTTATGGCTGTTTCGGTGCATTAGTATATTACGTAAGTTTAAAAGGAAACTGCGCTCCACACTGTCAGCTACCTTTTACAGTGAGCGTTGATCTATATATCATCTGCTTATGAATTTATTTACTTTCACAATTCGGCTGGTACCAAATATTAAACGGCAATGCGATAAAGACAACCTTGTTTATACGAGAGCATGATAGAAAATGCAACCAATCGTTCATTTCTGCAATTGAAAATTTTGCACTGTTCATCAACAAAGTTATTTGCTCCTAGTAATATAGATAATAAGCTTCTTAGGAATCTTGAAGTTCCATAAAAAAAGCTAAATTTGGCCAAGTTCCACGTTCCAAAATAGACACGCTAAAAAAAATGCCCAGGTACAGAGAAGGTTGTGATATCTAGGGGCGGCAACATTTCGCGGCCAAGAGTGAAGAACAACACGCCAGTCGAGGGCATGCCACGCACACTAACTAGCCCAGTCATGCGTGCCTTTGTATTTACCGACGCATACCGCCGCAGTGGCGTTCTTTCGGTAAAAAATAACTTCACATCGCTCCCACCCTAAGGTAATTACAACCCAAACAACTATAAGGCGAATAAGGGTAACAATGGCAGCACTTCTGTTAAGGGCAGTAGCGTTGTACAGGCCTACGAACTCTGGTGCCCCTCCGGGAAGGCGTGGCGACAGGTGTCTGACGAGTAGACGCTGTTCCTCCTGCAGGCTTGGCTGCCCTGGCTCCTCAGTTGAAACTCCCATACAGGAGATTTTGGAAATCTCGTCTGACAAGTCAGATGCCACAACCTGCTCTGCCGGCTTTGATATGTTAGGACTGGGCCCTGGAACACCAGGGTCCCTGACTGTGCTGGTTATGCTCAACCTGGGGCATAGGTTGTTTCTTGCAAGAGGTGATCATGATGGCGCGTTCAACGTCGTCCGTCTGCTAGTTCCTGAATTCGAGGTTTTGTTCACTGGTCGCATCTAATCTTCTGCATGAGCTATTTTTGCCCTAATGTGGCCATCAGATCGAGTCAGAGCAGGTCCATTGCAGTTTTTATTTTTGTTTGTGCAGTAGCTCTGCAGGACGGCATCCCATTACTCCATGTGGAGTCAATCGATCAGTCAGCAAGAATCGTGGAATTAATGCCCGAAGACCAATCTTCTGCAACTTCCGCTTTACGGTTTGAACGGCCGGTTCTGAAGCGCCATTAGACGCTGTTGGTGCGGCGGTAACAGCATCCGTCTTGCCCCATTCTTCTTCATAAATGTTGATACATGTCACGCCTTTTCACATGTACCCTTTTACGGGACTAGCAATCGCCAGCAGTTTCACAGAACAACAGCGATCAGATCCTGAGCTGAAAGCGCTAGCCGATTACTTGGAAGGAAAGACCGCTTCCCCTCCTGGTGTGTTCAGGCGACATGTATCATCGTTCGCGTTAAGCAATGGCCACCTCATTAAGATGAACTTCGCACTCAACAGGACCGCGCAGCTTCTTCGTGTTTCAGGAAATTCAGCATGCGTTGCACGATGAGCCCACAGCAGGCCATCTCGGGCTTACACGCACGTTGCGTCGAATCCAGGAGAAGTATTACTGGCCGCGATTGCCTACCAAAGTTGCCCACTACGTGAATACATGTCGCAGAGTTCCAACGACGCAATACGCCGCCGATCAGACCAGCAAGAATACTAAACCCGATTTCCTCCACAGACCTGCCCTTTCAACAAATCGAGATGGATCTCCTCGTCCCCTCTCAAGCTTCGTCTATGGGTAACAAGTGGATCTTCGTGGCCATTGACTACTTTAATGTTACGCCGGAGCAAAAGTACTGCCCAATGGTACCGCGGCAGAAGATGCCATACTTTTGTCGAGCAAATTCTCTTCCGACACGGCGCCCCAGATGTGCTCATCACGGACAGGGCACGGCGTTCACTGCAGAGATGACGCAAGCCATCCTGGAATACAGTCATACAAGCCATCGGCGAACAACTGCATACCATCCCCGGACCAATGACCTTACGGAGCGCCTGAACAAAATGATCGCGGACATGATCGCCATGCATGTCGATGCTGAACACAATACCTGGGGCGCTGTCTTGCCGTACGTCATCTTCGCTTATATTACCGCCGTCCAGGAGGCAACCAGGTCGACCCCGTTCAGCCTTGTGTGCGGCAGGAGCCCACGACGACGCTTGACGCAATGCTGCCACACGTAATCGTTGAGGATAACCTGGATGTCGCCGCCCACCTTCAACGTGCAGAGGAAGCCCGAATGGTCGCCCAAATGAGGATTAAAGATCAGCAACGAACCGACGCCCGGCGTTACAACTTACGACGACGTGATGCTGAGTACAAGCCGGGAGGTCAAGTCTGGGTGTGGACGTCGACTCGCCGCCGCGGACTGAGCGAAAAGCTTTTGCGCCGATACTTCGGCCCCTACATGGTACTTCGCCGACTAGGACAATTGAACTACGAGGTCGTTGCCGACGGCGCGGCAGCATCGCAGCGGCGCCGAGTGGATCCAGAAATTGTGCATGTTGTACGCTTAACCCATATTCTGCGCGCTAAAAGCTATTCATGTTTGCTTTGCAATGTTTATGTTAATTCATGTCTGTTTATTTCGAAACATCGCGGCGATGTTTTTTAAGGGGGGGGGGGGGGAGTAATGCCGCGAACTGTTTAAATCTTTGTTCCTGTTCAACAGCCGCTGGCATCCGGCCTTATCTTTGTGATTCTGGCGCGCTTATCAATTCTGTATACCGCGTTTGTTCATGCTCGTTGTCGCGATACGACGCGCTATCATTTTCTTTGTCGCGAACGATGCGCCGAGATCTGTCTCGAAGATTCCGATCACTCGCGTATGTTTCTACAATGTTTCAAGTTGTGCTACTAGCAGTTTGGGGCGTTATCTAGATAGTTCTGAGCAGCCCTGAAATTCAGCGTTCAGAGTGCGACAGGCATTCTTTGTTCGACGATCGACAAGCACGTTTGTTGCTATCGCTGCCGCCGAGTTGCTTAGTTTTTTTGCGAGCGCAAGTCAGTCCAATAAAGAGTTTCTTCAGTGCAATCACCGACTCTTCATTTGTGTCATCGACCCTGGTCACCACCACGTGACAGTATGATGTTGGGTTTATCCGATATACCATAGTACAAACGAAATAACGCCTTCATTAGGTGTAGGTACAATAAGGACATATTACTCAAGAATCTTACAAATGCTAGACTATTGCATGTACAAAGCGCAAGTGGTTTTTGCCGAATGATAAACAAGAAAGAAATCATGTCAAACTTTAAACTTCTGTATTCACATTTGTGACGTTATTAAAGGCGCCACGGCTCCGGCCTGTGTCTGTAAATGAGAAGACACGCATGACTGAGGAGGTCAGTGTGCGTGGCATGTCCTTGACTGCATGTTTTTTTTTAATAACGAAGCCATGTCATGTGGCATACAATGAGCCTGCCTTTTAACTTAAAAGAAGTCATGCAGTCAATTTTCTACAAGGAACCGGAGCACGTTCCGGCCCTTATTAATGTCTATTAGCTAAAAGTGTAAATGATCCTCCTTTGCAGTCGACAGTCCAACTTCTTGTAGTCGTCTTATTCTTCTTGGCGCCTGCATTCATGGTAACGTCCATAAAAGGTGAAGAATATCCACCTCGGCAGCTGGCCTTGAGCACTTAGGGCATGTGATCTGCACTGCATCCTCTTCAGAGTATCTCAGCCCTGATCTTTGTAAGGGAGACAACCTCCATTCTTCTTAGGTTATGAGGGAGGAGGTAAGTGCGCTAGGGAATAAGGGCACACACACTTTTCCTTACAGCAGATACCGCGATTGGGAAAGCGGAGCGAGGATCAAAAGGGAGGCTTGTTGGTGAGGCACTCGTATTAGGAAATAGTGTGTAAGTGTATTTTTTTATGATCAATTTTATTACCGTCTTCTTGAATCCAATGCACCTGTACGCGTTATGTTGCTTTCTTATTTAAAACATGTACCTCCTGGGCAATGCTTAGTGTTTTTGTTATTCGCTTTTGGTCGGGAAATGTTCCCGGCCCGGGTTATCACAACTGGCGACGAGCAATAAACCATGGTCACGTCCGCGTCATTACCCCCCTGGATCAGCCATGTCTGTTGTCCGGAAGGTGGAACCATTCGATGCGGATAGGTCGGACTTCACCGAGTACTGTGAACGGGTGGAACTCTATTTCGCAGCGAACGACATTGCTGAAACGAAGAAGACTGCTGTTTTTCTGACGTGCTGTGGATCAGGGACGTACTCTCTGCTGCAGAGCGTGCTAGCCCCTACGAAGCCTGCCGACACCACCTTGGCGACATTCTTGACGCTCTTAACAAGCACTACTCGCTAAATGTATCGGAAGTTTTGGTCAGTTTCAAGCTTTTTCTCGACACCAGCAGGACGGAGAATCAGTAAGCGACTTCATCGCATCACTAAACAAGCTTGCCGATGACTTCAAGTTCACATAGCTTCGTGAGTGGATGTTGCGGGACCATATCGAGAGCGGAATCAACGATGTCAGATGCAGACGCGGCTACTGGAAACTGCAGGTTTGGAATTTGAGACCGCAAAGAATACTGTAATTGCCATGGAGGCTGCAGAGGGGGATTCCCATAAATTATGTACTCAGCTACCCTAAGCGATGCCAGTACAATCCGAGGAGTCTGCGAATATTGCGAAATCCAAGCACCAGGCAAGTGGATCTTTCTTTTTCTTTTGGGGGGGGGGGGGGGGAATCATGGAGCCCCCCAATGTCATCACGTGAGCACCGTTTGGTTCAAGTGCGAGTAGAGAGGACATCTCGCCAGAATATGCCAGTCAAGCCCGTCAAAGGATGCAAAAACGAGGTTTCGGAATGGACCGAATCCTGTCTACAACCTGGACGACGAGCTGTCGGCGACGAAATACAAGCCGGAGAAGGAGGGAGCGTACGACCGATGGGCGCGTCAAGCGGCCGGGCCAGAGCCAATGCGTGTTGAAGTTTCCATCAATGAGGTTTTTTTTGGACAAGGAGCTCGATGCCGGCGCCATTGTTCCAACTATCAGCGATAGAATGTTTACGCAGCTGTGTACCTCGCCACTACTAGAGGCATCGGAAGTTCAGCTCACAGATGTTTTTGGCGACACGAAGCAGGTGGTAGGCAAGTCAGAGGCAACTGTGAAGCTCGGCGAGAGCGCGTGCGTGATGACTTTCTTCGTCGTGAATTGCCCGTGCCCAAACTGGTCGGAAGAAGTTGGATGAAGGAATTTCAGCTCAGAATCGGCAAGCCAGCAACAGTCAATATGGTAACGTCCGTGGAAGAAGGGGTGAGTCAATTCTATGCAGTATTTTCAAAGGGACTGGGTCCCTTGACGCCGTAACCGAACACATTACAGCGCAAGAGGGTGCTGAGCCAAGATGTTTTCTGCCACGTGTCATCCCTTTCGCGCTACGAGACAGAGTTTCTGAGATGTTGCAGTGGATGGAGCGTGAGCGAATCATCCGCCCTGTAAAAACGTCTATAATGGACCGCGCCCATCGTTCGCGCAGTAAAGCGGGATGGCCACGTTCGCCTGTGCGGCGATTTTAAGATGAAAGTCATTTCTGTGACGGTGCTTGAGTCCTACCCGATCCCTCGCATCGAAGAGCGGTTTGCAAGGCTAGCACTGGACGCTAAGTTCACAAAGCTCGACCTGAGAGATGAGTACCAGCAGATTAAGCTACACGAAGACACTCAGAAATTTTCCTCCATCAATACTTCGAAGGGTTGCACCAGTTCAACCGAGTCCCGTTTGGGGTGTCGTCAGCCCCGTCGTCTCGTCACTATCTTTACCATGTCACGGTATCTTTGACGATATACTGGTGGCCGGCGCCAACGACAGCGGTGATTCGGCTAATGTATGCCGAGTCATGGAGTGACTGAGGAGAGCTGGGCTGTGGCTGAAGCTTTCTAAGTGCGAGTTCCTGGTATCAAGGATGGAGTATCTGGGGAACGCCATCATTACAGCCGGTCTTCCACCAAGCCCAACCAAGACCGAAGCCATGCTGGCAGGACCAGTACCTTGGAATGGGAAAGAGTTTTTGATCTACTAGCGCCTGATCAACGTTTATAGACGGTTCATGCCAAACCTTTCTAGTGTGTTGCACCCCCTTAATCGCTTCCTGGGGAAGGGGCCCGGTGGCTCTGGAGGTCTGAGGAGGAGGAAGTCTTCCGAAAAAAACAAAGGGCTGTTTACATCCGCTAGAGTTATTAGCACATTTTCACCTGCAAGGCCGACTGTGCTGATCACAGATGCTTCACCTCACGGGCTGGGGGTAGTCCTGGCACAGCGCGAGATATCGGGGGAGGAGCGTCCGATTGGTTTAGCATCTCGAAGTTTGGCGGCTGCATAAAGGAAGTATACCAGTTGGAAAAGGAAGCATTAGCGCCCGTGTTTTGGGGTCACAAAATTCAGACAGTACTTGATGGGCCGACCATTCGAACCCGTCACTGTCCACAAGCTACTAAGAGGTTTGCTCGCAGTAAACAGAACTGTCGAAGAGTCATCATCATCAGACTGATTATACCCACTGCAGGGCGAAGGCCTCTCCCACAATTCTCCACTTAACACGGTTCTGTGCTAGCTGCGTCCACTTGACCCTTCCGAACTTCTTAATCTCATCCGCCCACCTAACTTTCTGCCGCCCCCTGCTACGTTTTCCTTCGCTTAGAATCCAGTTTGTTACCCTCAGCGACCATCGGTTATCCTCTCTTCGCTCTACATGTCCTGCCCATGTCCATTTCTTCTTCTTAATTTTTACTAGAATGTCGGTAACTTGAGTTATTTCTCTGACCCACTCTGCACGCCTTCTATCTATTAATGTTACCCCTACCATTTTTCGTTCCATAGCCCTCTGGATTGTCCTCAACTTAAGTAGAACTCTCTTGGTTAGCCTCCACGTTTCAGCCTCATAGGTGAGTACAGACAAGGTGCAACTGTTGTATACTTTCCTCTTGAGCGATACCGGTAAGCTGCTAGTCATAATCTGCGAGTGCTTGCCAAATGCGTTCCATCCCAATCTTATGCTTCTTGTTATTTCCTTTTCATGGTCCGGATCTGTGGTTACTACCTGTCCTAAGTAGACATATTTGCCTACTACTTCCAGTATTTCGCTACCTAATGTAAACTGCTGTTCCTTCCCGAGGCTGTTGAACATTACCTTAGTCTTCTGCATATTGATTTTCAAGCCTACCTTTCTAGTTTTCCTGTCTAGGTCATCAATGATTATTTGCAGTTCATCCCCCGAGTTGCTTAGCAAGGCAATGTCATCAGCAAATCGCAGATTACTGAGGTATTCTCCATCTAACCTTATCCCTAACTGTTCCCATTCAAAGTCTCTGAATACTTCCTCTAGAGAAGCTGTGAATAGTACTGGGGAGATTGTGTCTCCTTGCCTAACATCTTTCTTTATAGGAATTTTGTTACTTTCTTTATGCAGAACTATGGTTGCTGTGCAGCCACTATACATATCTTCCAGCACTTTCACGTACGGCTCGCATACCTTCTGATTTCGCAATGCCTGCATCACTGCCGACGTTTCAACTGAGTCAAATGCCTTTTCGTAATCAATGAATGCTATGTATAAGGGCTGGTTATATTCCGAGCATTTTACTATCACCTGATTGATGGTATGGATATGATCGATATTAAAGTACCGTTTCCGAAACCCTGCTTGATCATTTGTTTGCTTGGTTGCAGTCTAAGGTTTTCCTGATTCTATTAGCGATTGCCTTAGTAAATACCTTATACGTAACAGACAGTAAGCTGATTGGTCGGTAATTTTTAGGTCCTTAGAGTCCCCTTTCTTGTGAATGAGGATAATGTTTTCATCCTTCCATGGTTCCGGTACCGTCGATGACACCAGGCACTGCGTATACAGGGTGGCCAGTATTTCTAGCAAGATATCCCCCCCGTCCTTCAGCAAATCTGTAATTATCTGATCCTCTCCAGCTGATTTCCCCCTTTTCGTAGTTTCTAGTGCTTTCTTGACCTAGTCCTTCGTCACTGGTGGAACGTCTGACTGTTTTTCCCTACCGCCAATCTCATTACGGTCCTGACTTCTTTGGCTACTGTAGAGATCTGTATAGAACTCCTCGGCTACTTTGACTATCTTTTCCATATTAGTGATGACGTTGTCCGCCTTGTCCCTTCTCGCATACATCTGGTTTTCGCCTATGCCCAATTACTTCTTTATCGCTTTAAGGCTTCCCCCGTTATTTACAGCATGCTCAATTTTCTCCAGTTTTACTTCCTTATATCGGCCACCTTGCGCTTATTGATTAGCTTTGATATCTCGGCCAATTCGATCTGGTCTGTTGGATTGGAAGCTTTCATACTCTGGCGTTTCTTAATCAAATCTTTCGTCTTTTTAGACAGCTAACCGGTATCCTCTCTAACTATCCTACCGCCTACTTCTTCAGCGCACTCAGTAATGATATCTCTGAAATTATTGTTCCTTGCCTCTAGGGTAATGTCGCCATCCTCAGTTAGAGCTGAATACCTATTCTGTAGCGAGATCCTGAACTCTTCTGCCCTCCCCCTCACCGCTTATTCGTTGATGTGTTTCTTTCTTACTAATTTGTTGCATTCCTTCTTCAGATTTAGGCTAATTCGGGACCTCACCATCCTGTGGTCACTGCACCGCACTTTCCCGATTCCCTCTACATCTTGCATAATGGCGGGGGTTGAACACATTATGAAGTCGATTTCACTTTTAGTCTCTCCGTTAGGACTTTTCCATGTCCATTTCCGGTTCTTCCGTTTGCTGAAGAATGTATTCATGATTCTTAAGTTATTGCGCTCTGCAAACTCAACTAGTAACTCCACCCTGGTATTCCTAGATCCAATGCCATAGTCACCTACTGCCTTTTCTCCTGCCTGTTTTTTCCCTACTTTGGCATTGAAGTCGCCCATTAGTACGGTATACTGCGTCTTTACTTTTCACATTGCCGATTCTACATCTTCGTAGAAGCTTTCAACTGCCTGGTCATCATAACTACATGTAGGTGCATAGGCCTGTACAACCTTCAGTTTATACCGCTTATTAAGCCTAATTACGATGCCTGCAACCCTCTCATTAATACTATAGAATTCATCTATATTACCCGCTATATACTTATTGACAAGGAAACCTACTCCTAGTTGTCGCCTCTCTGGTAAACCTCGATAACACAGTACATGCCCATCCTTCAGTACAGTATATGCCTCATTCGGCCTACTAACCTCACTAAGCCCTATGACATCCCATTTCATGCCCTCTGGTTCCTCTAACAGCACTGGTAAACTAACAGTGCTCTGCAGCGGTGCAGCGGTGCGGACGTGCAGACGTGCAGAATCATGAGCTCCGTTGGAGCGGCGATAGCGGCCGTTGCTGGCCGCGGAAACAGGTTTAGCGCCGAAGAAGATAAGGACTACGAGATCGTTTTGCCTACCCTGCCCACCGGACGTGTTGTGTTAAACACGATGTTTTTGCACGGCGACGTGCGTATGAGGCCCTACAGGGTGGAGGACTTCAGGGATGCCCTCGCTAACGTCGGTGCGCTCCCCGACGTCGTGGCGTTGGGGGCGTACCAAATCAACCATGTGTGGGCGGTAACTATGAACAGCACGGAAGCCGCGAAGAAGCTGGCCGCCTTAAAGGAGCTGGAAGTCAAGGGACGCCGCTGCCTCATATTCGACCCTGAAGACCAGCAGGTGAAGCTACGTCTGCACTGGATGCTGCACGGTGTCCAAGACGAGGACATCCGGACTGCTTTCGCGGCGTTCGGAAACGTGACCGAGGTGACGCGGGAGCGTTGGCGCGTCGTTGGAATGAAGGAAAAGGGATCCACCACGAGAACAGTGCTGCTCAAGTTGAAGCCAGGTATGAAGGTGGACGACCTGCCCCACCAGCTTCGCGTCGCCGGCGAGTTGGCTCTCGTGGTGGTTCCCGGGCGGCCGATGCAGTGCCTGCGGTGTCACGGCGCAGGCCACGTTCGCCGTGACTGCAAGGTGCCCAGGTGCTCCAAGTGCAGACGCTATGGACACGCGGACGAGGACTGCGTCCGCACCTACGCGTCAGCGACCGGGCTCGGTGCGAAGGACGACAACAGGGAGCTGATGGACGTCACCGAGGCTGAGGAAGCAGCAAAGGGTGCCGACGTGCTGGACAAGGTTCCCGTGTCGCAGGGCACCTCGGTGACTCCGAGCGGCGACGCCCCCCTTGCCGATAAGCCGGAGCTCGCGCCAGCTACGGTGAATTTGCCACAGCGAAGCGAGGAGACCTCAGCGGACGCGGAGAGCTTGCCGGCTCCCAAGGACGCAGAAGCAAAGGAAGTGAGCGAGGTTCACCGGCCAACTGCGGTGGTCGGACGACCACGGCCGCTACCCCCGGGAAACGCCCACATGCCGACACCAGCACCGGCGACGACAAGGAGGCAACGCCCACTTCCGAGGAACCACCAGCAAAGGCGCCTCAAACAAGGAGGCCCACGTTGAAGCCTCGCCCAAACCTTGCGAGCGAGAGGCGGGCCGGCGACACGGCGCCTCTCGAGCACGGCCAGAAGCTCGAGGAGGACGGCGCCAGCATCGACGGAGGCGTCTAGCCTTGTGCTAGGCGCGAGAGGTAAGCACCGTGCTTTCGGTCTCTTCTTCTTATTTAAAAAATGGCTCCTGCATCACCGTTGAAAGTCACCACGCTAAATGTTAGAGGTCTGGCAGGAAAGAGAAAACAAGGCCAGGTGTACCGACTTTTAACGGAGCATGATATTGATGTATTAGCTGTGCAGGAGACGAAAGTTGACGGTGAGGAAGAGACCGAGAGCATGGTGCAACGTTTCACGCCTAGGTTTTTTGCTGTGGTTAGCCACGCTGTAGGCACATCGGCTGGCTGTGTTCTTTTTGTGAAGAAGTTGCCGGGGCTTGAAGTGCTTGGTCATTTTTCTTGTGAGTCGGGCCGGTGTGCACTTCTAGATTTTTCGCTGAATAGCACGGATTGACGGATTGTCTGTCTCTACGCGCCTAATGTAGCAGATGAAAGGGCGCAGTTTTTCCAAGGCATCCAGCAGCGGCTCTGCACCGATAGACAACTGATCGTCCTAGGTGATTTTAATTGTGTCCTTAGTGCGCGAGACAAGACAAGCCAGCGGCCATACCGAGACGCAAGCACTGAAGTGCTATCGCGAATTGTTGAGGAATGTAACCTCGAGGATGTGGCAGAGTGCCTCGAGGGAGCCCGCACCGCAAAGCTCACGCACTTCCAGGGTTCGAGCCATGCAAGGCTGGACAGCATTTATGCATCCCTCGACATCTTACCTGAATGCAATAGTTATGAAGTAGAGCCGTATCGTTTTCAGACCATTGTTTAGTTAAATGTTCTTTTGGATGGGTAAAGAGAGGGAATTCTTTTTCGTGGGAAATGTGGAAATTCAATAATAAACTCTTGCAGGATGAACATTTTACCCGCATAGTAAAAGAAGAAATTGAAAAAATAAACCCAAGTAAAAATATGCACCTTTGGCAACAGTGGGAGCTGTGTAAAGAAACTATAAAAATTAAAGCAATAGAGAGGGCAACCTGTATACGGTTTGAGGAAAAACAGAAAGAGACGGAGTTAAGGACACTGCACGTTGCTTAAACAGGAAGCTCGAGCGCCGGGGAAATGGATTGAAGATATACGGAAAACAAAGCAAAAACTAGAATTGATAGACGAAGATCGTTATCGAGGTGCGTTAGTGAGGGCAAGGGCAGAAGACACAGCTGCAGGTGAGGCGCCATCAAAACGAGCGCTGGGGTTCGAAAAAGCAAACGCTCAACGGAACCACATCGACCAAATAGATTGGGGCGGTATCTTGGCGGCGGACGACGACCACATCAAAGCAGCGTTCAACGCCCATTACCGAACCCTCTTCGCATCCCACACGGTAGACGCTATCACTTTTAAGAATAAGTTTCTGGCGACGATACCGCGTCTGGACGATGAAGTGAAAGAGAGATTAGAACTAAAGATAACTGAAACAGAAGTGGAGCACGCTATTGACAGTTTAAATGCCGGTAAATCGCCGGGACCGGATGGGTTCAGCGCGGGTTTTTACAAAGAATTTAAGTACGAAATCACACCTATTTTGAACGCAATTTATAACGATGCCTACACAGTAAATGCCCTGCCTCCGTCATATGGGTCATCCCACACCGTACTCATTCCTAAAACTGATGAAATAGACAAATTACGCCTGGTAACATCTTACAGACCCATAGCACTTACAAACGTTGAATATGAAATTTTTATGAAGGTTTTGGCCCGAAGGTTGCAAACGGTTATTAAGGATATAGTAGGACCACACAAAACGTGTGGGATAAAAGGGAGGTCAATAGTGACCAACATTCAAAAGGCGCGAAGTGTCCTTGAGTGTTGTGATGACTAGGATGGTCGGGTCGCCATGCTTCAGATCGACCTCGAAAAAGCATTCGACTGCGTCGATCACGAAATTTTGTTTTCCCTTTTAGAACATGTGAATGTTGGTTCAGTTATATGTAAGGGTGTGGCCCTGGCGTACCGTAACTGCACGACGAGAGTGATTATTAATAAGAGTCTGGGAGCCCCCATTCGACTGCAGCGTTCGGTGCGACAGGGCTGTCCCCTCAGCCCTCTTTTGTTTTGCATTTATATTGAAACATTGTGCATGAAACTTATGAATAATGTCAACATTAGTGCGTTTAGGTTACAAGCAGCCGAAGTGAAGCTGCTCGCGTATGCAGACGACATCGTTATTTTTACGGTTGACCAGGAGAGTATCACCGAGGCTGTCAAATGTATCCGTGAGTTCTCTCAAGTTACCGGTAGCGGGGTGAACTGGGCCAAGTGCCTTGGGCTCTGGCATGGACAGTGGCCGTCGAAACCAGATCGCTTTGCCAATGTTACGTGGACAGACACACCGACCAAGTACTTGGGCGTCGAGCTGGATGCCTACCGCGAAAGCGAGCATTATTGGAAAGGGCAAATGACCGAACTACGGGAGAGAGCCGAGAAGTGGAAAGGCGCCAACATGTAGATTTTTGCCAGAGCTACTGTATGCAATCTTTTTTTTATCAGCAAACTTTGGTTCGCAATGCAAGTTTTGAGTTGTTCGCGCGTAAACGTACAGAAGTTACACAGGATTTTCGCCGTTTTTGTTTGGGCAGGTAAATGGGAACGCTGCAGCAGGACGAATTTGTTCCGTCGGGTAAAAGACGGCGGTTTGGGACTCGGCCATCTGTTTTTACGGCAGGTGGTCAACCGGTTTTTGTTTTTTCGGGATGCTTCGGACCCTTTCTTACGCACCGTCTGCCAAGTTAGGCTATGGCGTCTACTGCCGGAGTTTGTTGTCTCCACCGAAGAAGCTACGGGTGGGATTTTTGGTTATTACAGGGAGGTCGTCGCTAGTGTAAGATTTCTTTCAGTGCGTTTTTCTAATGATTATTTGTCCACTGTAAAACGAAAAAAGCTGTATCGCGTTTTATGTGACATTGTTTTGCCACAATCCTTGTACAGAACCTTATACAGTGGAGGTCCGGGCAGAGATGTCTTGAAGAGAGTAAAGAAAATGCAGGTGTCGCCAGGAGCTAAGACATTTTTCTTTAAATTACACACCGGAACATTATCAGTAAAGAAGTTTTTGGAGGAAAGGGATTTTTTTTTACCGTGGGGGGCGCACTGTTTAATCTGCAAGCAGCCGGAAACAATAGACCATGTTTTTTGCATTGTTGGGAAGGGGTTTATTTCTGAGATGTTTTGCAACGTACGATAAAGAAAGAATTTCCACTAGACTTCCACGGCATCCGGTATTTAAGCATTGATAATGAAGATGGCGTTCCGTATGATTTTATCATGCTCATGGGCCTCCACTCTATTGGGCGCTCCAGAATGGCGGGCTATCACTGCGACAGGGATGCTCGACCCGCTAGAATATACTTTCGAGAAAGTGTGAATTGGTTTATTGCCATACAGAAAGTGGCTGCTGAACCTCCCGAATGGCTCTCAAGGGTAGAGCCTTTGCTGTCGTTGCGGGAGTTTTAATGTACTGAGACGAAGCCAGCCTGACATTGGCTGATGATGACCTTCCAATATGTACTTTGTTTTGTGTTATTCGTGTTGTGTTCTTGTGAAATGGTATGAACCAAAGCCAGGAAATAAATAAAAAAAGGGGCAGCACTGGCGTAGCGGTAGAACATCCGCCTCGCATGGAAGAGGACCGGGGTTCAAATCCCGGTGCCGCGCAATTCTCCACCGGATGAAAAAAAAAATCCGCGTGTCGATGGAATTGCATAAACAGGTTTGGGGTGCGACCTGATGCCGGTGAACACCTCCGGCAACGCACTCCCTCACCAGAACAGGAGTTGGCCACCCTGGTGCAGTAATTGCCCGCAACCTCGTATTATAAGCTCCATAAAACCCCGGCCCTCAGTCACCAGCGGCTGCGGAACAACTGACCGCGGCTGCGGTCAGACCTGTGACGCAGCAGGGGATGCTAAGAAAGCCTGGCTCCGCTGGACAGGCCGCCATTGGAAACTGACTCTGTCGAAGAGTCCTGCTCACCTAATGGGCTACGATGGGTCGTGCAGTTGTCCGCGTACCGATATACTATAAGCGACTGGCCTGGTATCCAAATAAAACATGCAGATGGACGGAGCCTCCTGCCACTTCCCACAACAGTTTCCCATGGCATATTATAAATGGCATCAAGTGTTTCCAGTTTCTTCTTCATCTGTTGAAGTCATCATTACAAGCTTGAGAGTCATATTCGCGAACAAGGGGTTACCCGGCATTGTGGTTTCGGACAATGGGCCAGCGCTTATAAGTGACATGTATCAACATTTCTGAAGAAGAATTGGCGAAGACGGATGCTGCTACCTCCGTTCCATTCAGCATCTAATGGCGCTCCAGAACAGGTCGTTCAGACCGTAAATCGCAATTTGCAGAAGCCTGGTCCTGGGGATCTTCGGGCACAAATTCATCGATTCTTGCGGACTCATTGATTGACTCCACATAAGGTCATAGGATTCCGTTCTGCAGAGCTCCTCGCGATTACTCTGAGCAACGCCACCTGGCGACAAATTGGGAATATATTGTCTAAACGAATAACGCATTTAAAGGCTGATGTTCCTGTTGGTTTTGTGGCGCAATGGATTAACGCCACCCACCTCTGGACTGATGCCACTGAAACATCGGTCCGACTCGCTAGCCGACCACCAAATTTTTATCTGTTGTAGGCTGTCATTGCACGCGCCACCGCTTCGGTGGTGGACGACGGCTGTTGTGGCGGCGCGCGTCTTTCGTACCGCCCCGCCGGTGTGGAACATATTGGTGTTGGTGCCGTTGAACTGAAAGGAGTTCAAATAGCTTATGCATGTTGTTCTACACGCCTTATGATTAACAAAGTGTTATCTGAAAGAATTGATGTAAGAGCATCTGTGCGGCAGGGATGTCCACTGTCTCCTCTCCTCTTTGCTATATATTTGGAACCATTGTGTAGAATGGTAATTGCTAACGAATACATCCGTGGTTTTAAGCTGGGAGTATGTGAAGTGAAAATATTGGCATACGCTAATGATGCGGCGCTTTTTTGTGAAGATCGCGAAAGCGTTTCGGAAGCTTTGAAAGTAACACAAAGGTATTGCAGGCAGACTGGTAGTGCTGTTAATTTAAAGAAAAGTCTCGGAATATGGCACGGGGAATGGGAAGAGGAACCGGAAATTTTCTGTGGAGTAAGATGGGCTACAAAGCCCGGAGTTTATTTGGGAGTCCCATTGGTCAAATACGGGAAAAATACGAATTACTGGAATGAAAAAGCGGAAGAAATACGGGAAAGGACGAAAGGATGGATGGGACGTAACCTCTCTATTTTCGCCCGGGCGACTGTATGCAATACCTTTTTGGTGGCAAGAATGATGTATTTACTTCAAGTATTGTATTGTGCTCGAAGCAATATACAAAGGTTCCATCGTGTATTTGCGGTCTTGATTTGGTCGTCCAACTGGGAAAGAATTAGCAGAGATAATCTCTTTCGGCAAGTTAAAGACGGAGGGTTGTCTCTAATTCATCTATATGTGCGGCAGTTGGTTTTAAAGTTTCGTTTCCTACGTGACCAAAAAGATGCATTCCTGAGAACTTTTATGCAAATCATGCTATCCAGTGCAATTCCAGAGTTTATAGTCTCTTTATGCTCTGCTCGGGGATACAATGTGTCACGCTTCCTGCGAAAAGTGGTGTGAACGTTCAAGCTTTTGCGCGTGAGGTACTCTGTAGAGTATTTAGCGACGGTACCACCTAAGCGACTGTACAAGGATCTTATTGTTTCCAGCTCCATTGTACAGAACCTTATTCGTTGAAGGCCCAGGGAAAGATGTGCTCAAACGAGTTAAAAACATGACTGTTTCACCGGGCATAAAAACAGTCTTTTTTAAATTGCATACAGGGACCCTCCCTGTCAAAACATGGTTGGAAGAAAAGGGCCTTTTAGTACCTTGGGGCTCAAACTGACTACTATGTAGGAAACCTGAAACAGTTGAGCACGTGTTCCTGGATTGTTGGGATGCGGTGTTTTACTGGGATGTGTTACAAACGACACTTAAAAAAGACCTGCCATTGACGCCACGTGGAATTTGGTACTTGACAACTATTAATGATGATTTTAAGTATGACCTCATCATGCTATTGGGCCTTCACAGTATTTGGAGGAGTAGGTTCCCTTATAGACACTGTGATGTCGATGCACAATCTATATGTGATTATTTTGTTGAACAAGTGTATAAACTAAAAGAAATTTTAAAGCAGCAAGACGCTGCGGAGGAGGTCTTGAGTCTGATGGGCGATGTGGTAATGAAAGTCCATTAGACACGGTTGTCAGCCAAGGGGCATGGCGACCACGATCTTTTACTGATGTATTTGTACCAATTCATCCAATAAAGAAAAAAAAAAGTGGTGCAGTGGTAAGAAGCCCGACTACTGTGCCGGAGTACTCGGATTCGAATCCGACCTCGGCGGCTGCGTTTCGATGGAGGCAAAACGAAGAGGTGTCTTAGTTTTTTTTCTTTCCATCTTCCGTTTCTTTCTTCTCTATTTTCTCTTCTGTCTGCACGAGGCAGCGGAAGTGGCTCAGCTACAGAGCCAGTAGCAGGCTCGTGCATTTTCTTTTCCTTCTTCCTACAGCCACAACAACAAAAACAACAGATCCGGGACAAATATAAAATAAACAAGGAAATAAATCTTGGCAGGCTCGCTACTTTTTCATTTGTCCTGCGAAAGCTCAGGCCGAAAGCATGAATTGGACGCCAGCCGTACTAACACGGACGCACATTTATTACACACATACACAGACGCCAACACTCAAACGAAAAAATTAACAAAAATAACACACCCTACAAAAGCTACTGATAAACACGATGCTTCACACTAAGAGACAGCGTTCGAGCTTAGAGTTCGAAGCGGGCGACGCGTTTCATGGGTCTAGGCAATAACGCCGGTGTCGAGGTGGCGTTCGGCTTGCAATGCGCTGGTCTTGTTGGCCGCAACTAACGACGTCTGGTTGAAGCCAACACTAAAGCAAAGTTGGCGTCCTATCGGCGTTGTGGTGAACCTCCTGGGCAATGCAGGTGGACGGCGGTAAGACCTTTGGAGGTACCCTCTGGGGGTAGCAGGTGGCTGAGTAGTCGCTCAATGCCCGGAACCGGTTTGAGAACAGCATGGAGTCTACGGTGCAGTTTCGTTGAACCCGAGGACACCGGTACAACAGACGGCGTTGCTCACTCCCTCCCAAGGCGTCCCTCCCCTCCCGGAGCCTCGGCTTCTCTGGCTTCCACCCCTTGCATCTTCATATTGCACCCTTTTATAAACTCCGCGTTCATTCACGGAAACCTTATCGTCGTCTTCATCGTCTTCTGTCCATCAATCAGCGCTTGTCATGTCACCGACTACTTCTTCTTGATCCGTTGTTGGTGCACGTAATCCTTTTCGCCATTGACGTCTTTGCTTTCGCAAAAAGCCTCTGTATTTGGCCTCTTACATGTGACAGTCTGGTCACGTACGTGCCGCCATCGTCCCCTTCCTGTGCGCAACGTCTGCCCTCGTCCTACTGTGACCGCTTTTCGCCTGACAGCCGCTCAACCTCTTCGCGCCGTCGCTCGCCATCGCCGATATGTCTTCATTCTACTTCTTCATTGGCGGGAAAACTACTGGACGCTGTTCCGCAGGTAAGAACTGGGCTTTTGTCGACCAGTGGAAGTCCTGCTTCTCTACCGAACAATTTAACCGAATGTACCATTGAAAATGTTTGTACCCTTGCGCTTGTAAATACTGGTGCTGCACTGTCGGTTATTGACGTTACAGTGTGCCGCTTGCTACGAAAAGTTGTTCTGCTGTATTCTGTGGTTAATTTGCGCACTGTCACAGCTCAGCACATTGAACCGCACCGTACCTGCGCGGCTCGAATGCCCATTCAGGGAGTTCACTTCGTCATCAGTTTTATCGTTCTCCGTGACTGCTCTCATGACATAATTTCAGGGGGGGGACATCTTGTGTCGCAATCGCGCCATGATTCATTGCGCTCGTGATTAAGAAGAGCTTTCTCCGGTGTGCACCACCCCGACCGCCGCTAATGTTCTTGGGGAAACCAAATGCCACGTTGCGGATGTTACTGAAATCCCGGCTTCATCTGCTGCGATTGTGCCTATAAACTATACTTCTCTTCATGACTGTACAGTGCTCTTCACCCTATGTTCCCTTTTCGTCTCGCGACGCTGTTGTCCTCTGCCCTGCGCCGTTCTTATAGCCCGACTCCACAGCCACCTGTGTGTTCTATGCGCCGGGCGCCATGCGTTCCTGCGCAGTGAGCACCGCGACCCGGCACACAAAAAACGCGGCACACAACTTTAAGCGCATGGCGCGGTACGCAACTGGTCGCGCGCTGCATAATCGGTGGAACTTGTGGCGGAGGCTCTTCCACTGCTTCTGCTGTTATTGTGAAACATTTTTACAGCCTCTGTGATGAAAACACAAGACCATACACATGAAATGTCTGATATACACGACGCAAAGCGCCCAGTGATTGGTCGACTCTTGCACGCCGGAATTCGGAAGCGCGCTGCCGCAAGCAGCGGGTGTGCCGAATATCTGGCACTGTCGGATCCAATCGTCATCAACGCGCTCAGCTGGGAGGGGCGCGTTGCGCTTGCGCAGACTTCCTCTGGCCGGTGCGCGTGCATCCAAACGCGCAGGACGCGCGCTTCGAGGCCTCATGAAGTTGACCCATTAGTGTGCTAAGCGGCCGCGCCAAACCAGCCATTTCTAATGAATCGTTCTGTCCACCTACGATGTAACGTGGCCAGTGCGTTGGGTATGTCGAGCCTGCTAGATCTGAATATTTTCTTCCCGTGCCGCCGCTTCTTTCCACCTGTGCCGACACAATCTCCGACAGCGTCAGCGCCCTTAGCTTACCTCGTTCCTACTCTCCTTTATCGCCTCTGGCCACTTCCGAAAAGGGCATCGACAGTGCACTCGTTCCAGATCAACGCGCCAAGCTCCTCGACATGCTGAACCGATTCTGAGCCTCCTTTGACATCCAGCAGCCGTCCTTGGGTCGGACATCAACTCTTGACCACCGTATCTAACTGGTACGCACGCCCCATTACGCAACGTCCTTATGGTGTCTCAGCCTCAGAGCGCCGCATTATTGATGAGCACGTCGACGAGATGCTCAGCAGAGGTGTCATTCAGCCTTCCAGTAGCCCTCGGGCATCCGTGGTCATTTTAGTCAAGACGAAAGATGGTCGCTTTGATTCTGTGTGGACTACCACCGCCTTAATACATTCATACGAAAGGACGTCTATCCGCTACCACGCATGGACGACGCGCTGGACACTTTACATGGAGCGGAATTTTACTTAATAGATTTACGATCTGGCTACCGGCAAGTTCCAATGGCTGAGGACGAGCGCCCCAAGACAGCTTTTGTCACTCCCGACGGCCTCTATAAGTTCAACGTCATGTCGTTTAGCCTGTGTTACGCGCCTGCCACCTTTGAACGAATGATGAAAAATATTCCCCGCGGTTTGAAGTGGCACACATTTTTCTGCTACTTGGATGATGTCGTCGTGCTTTCATGCGATTTCGCAACCCGCATAACTTGTCTTGAAACTGTCTTGCAATGTCCAATGTCTTAGAGACGCCGGTCTGCAGCTAAGTCTGAAAAAGTGCCATTTCGCCGCTCGCCAACTCACTATTTTAGGGCATTCAGTGTCCAAGGATGGCATCCTTCCTGATCTGTCTAAACTCCGCGATGTCGCTGAGTTCCCGAAGCCAATTTCTATCAAGCAACTATGGAGCTTTATTAGCTTGTGCTCCTATTTTAGGTGTCTCGTTCGGAACTTTGCGACCATCACTGCCCCGCGACTTCGGCGGTCACAAAGATATTTCTGTCTGGTCGCCGGCGCGCGCTACTGCTTTTACAAAATTGCGCACAGTACTTACCTCGGCTGCTCCTACGGAAATGCACACCAATGCCAGTGACGCCGGCATCGGCACTGTTCTTGCCGATCGAAAACCCGGTGTTGATGAATACGTTGTGGCGTACGGAAGCCGAACTTTGACTAAGGCCGAGACCAACTACTCGGTGACAGAGAAGGAATGCTTGGTCATTGTTAAGGCGCTTCAGAAATTTCGGCCATAATTGTATGAGTGCATATTCAATGTTCTTACGGACCACCACACTTTGTGTTGGTTGTCTTCACTAAACGACCCCACCGGACATCTCACCCACCGGTCGCATAGGCTCCAATAGTTTGATATCCGAGTCATCCATCCTACAGGGCGTGAGCACTCCACCGCAGCCGCTTTATGTCACTCGGCGGTGCCGCCTGACGCTCCATTGTCCCCTTCCTCCAGCTCCGTCTTGCCCTCCCTGTCCATCGACGACATGCCATCGGAACAGAGCAAGGATCCGTGGCTAACATCACTAATCGATCTTCTAACGAACTCGACACTTTCGCCGGCTACTGGCGCCCTTTGTCGTCAAGCGCAGCATTTCGCCCTTCGTGACCACCTCCTCTATCGACGCAACTATATGCAGATGGCCGTAAGGGGCTGCTCGTTGTAACTCGCCACCTCCGTAGTGATATCTGCGTATCATACCATAACGATCCGCAGTGTGGCCATCTGGGTGTATTTGAGACTTATAAACGATTGCGACAACGCTTTTACTGCCGCGGTATGCATACCTTCGTCAGTACGTATGTGCGCTCGTACATCGATTGCCAGCGTCGCAAGCCTCTTCCTCTTTGTCGGCGGACTTCACTGCAGCATCTGCCGTGCCCATACCGACCATGTGATTGTGTTGGCATAGATTTGTATAGACCTCTCCCGTACACACCTGCAGGGAATTCATTGATCATCGTAGCCATCGATCACCTTAATCCCTACGTGGAGACAGCAGCACTCCAGGCTGCCACCGGACCCAATATCGTGCCTTTCTTCTTCATTATTTCCTTCTGCGGCACGGGGCCCCCTGTGAACTTCTAAGTGATCGAGGCAAATCTTTCTTATCCGAGGTTGTCGAAGCGCTCCTACGCGAATGTCATACCATCCACAGGACAGCCAGCGCGTACCACTCAGAAACCAGCTGCCTCACAGAGCGCTTTAATCCCACACTCGGTGACATGATGTCCAAGTACACCGGCTCTGACCACACCGATTGGGACAAGATTCTTCCATTTATAACTTATGCCTACAGCACCGCCGTTCAAACAACTACCGGATTCTCGCCATTTTTATCTGCTGTACTCTTAAACCAGCTTCACTAGCTATCTTGCTGTGGTTTGCCTGCGTTTCATCGCATTTTCCCATCTAATACTCGATCACTCGAAGCAGTCATCCCACCGCAGGTATCTGAATGTCAGTCATGAGGTGTTTCACGGCAGCATTTATGGAGCTGGTTAGCCTTGTCACCAAATTTACCACCAGTTTGAACCTCTTGATCAATGCCAACATCACCCACAGTCTAAGAGAAACACTACCGTGTATCCCGAATGGCCTTTATGCATGTAAGATGCAATATGCCCCCACCCCTGGCGCCCTATGGGCATGTGGTCAGGGGCAACCACTATAATTTCGGTGAGAGAGTCATTTAGGGAAAGAGCAAAATTGGGCTTGACGCTCAGGATCCTATATGAGCTCCATATAAGCATGACAATAACTATATAAGCACATAATCACATAAGAAGAAATGGGCATAGGCGGGACACGTAGTGCGAAGAAAAGATAACCGATGGTCGCTTAGGGTCACAAACTGGATTCCAAGGGAAAGAAAGCGTAGCAGGGGGCGGCAGAAAGCTAGGTGGGCGGATGAGGTTAGGAAGTTCGGAGGGGTTAAGTGGATGCAGCTAGCATAGAACCGGGTTAATTGGAGAAATATGGGAGAGGCCTTCGCCCAGCAGTGGGTGTAGTGAGGTTGATGATGATGGTGATGATGAATCACATCTCAGCCTCTCAAGGATCTCTAATGGGGAACTTTAAGGCAGACGCAAAATAAATGTCTGATATATGAAGAAAACATCCCGTTGGTATAGATGGGGTTACTTTGCTCACAAGCCAAATACTTTCCGCGCTGACCGTGGCGGAGCTGAAAACGAGCATGCCCATATGCTTCCCATATGGATCCATTGTGGAGTACTAGAAGGAAGATCTAAGCGAACTGTCAGCGTTAAGCAGAAACAAATGGGCTGTACCAAAAGGTTCTGCCGATCCCAAATATTTATATGTTCCGCATGGACTGTGGCGGGGTTCGTGTGAGCTCATTCCCTCTTACAGCCCACATAGGTGGCTTGTGGGGCACTTTAGGGACAATAGGCTAGGAAAATGTAGCCGTTAAGCAGATAAATTATATTCTTGTCCATATGGTGCTGAACACACATAAGCTGAATAGGTCCCGCATGGGCCGCATCGGGTTTGAAAACTCTCCATGGACGCTCACTGCGCTCACGGGCTTCTTTTGGTGTATTTGCAGGCAAATACAGCATACTCGAGATCTGTGCGATAAAAACATGGTGACCCCAATCGGAGCTGGTCATGAAATGCCGCAGGTGGCCCTAATTTTTCCGTGGCCGGGTCAAACACTCCGAAACACCTCCTTTTTATTTTAGGGTTTCATTTATACAGTAATTCATTTTATGCGCGCGGTAATTGCCTTTGTGAAAGGATTCACACAACACTTCTAAGAATATTTATACATTTAGCAACAAGTATAACTTATATAACGAAGTAAGTATAACGAGGCAACTATACGAGCTGTACATTATCGGCAGAATATATGCAGCAATAACTGTGCTACCTTAAGACTATGTACAACAGCCAAAGTATCAATTATCGTGCGTTACGGCCGCATTTTCTGTCATTCTGGGCGTTATAGAAGAGCCTACCTGCGAAATGTTCAAGTATAAGCAAAGCTCACCAAGCCCTTGCTTAATACTGCCCTTCCAGTAAGGTTCATTCGCCCTAAGGCACAGGAGCACAGAAAAGGTGGCAATGGCACACGTCATTTAAAGGTTTGGGCAGCTGCATGACCTCATATAGTAGAGAGAGACAGATTTATTTATTTATTCAAATATCCTAAAGGCCCGGGCGGGCATTACATAGGGGGGGGGGGGGGGGCGGAAAGTGGGACAACAGTACAAACAATGCATCCAAAATTGCGATAAGTATACAGTGGTTAACAATATAGCCAGGCGCAAAACGTTGAAAAGCTAATGCTTCAAACACTCAAAGATACAGATGGCACCTAACATTCACGTTTTTCGAAGAGCAGCGCTTTAATACGAACATAAAAAAGAAATGCAAAGATGAAAGTTACAGCTCGAAGTGATTTTTTAGTCCGGTTACAAACGTTTCATAATCACTGGAAGATGCAATGGTGGCAGGCAGCAGATTCCATTGGCGGATGGCGAGGAGGAGAGGTGAGTGAAAGAACAGATTGGTTCGAGCAAAGATGGGTTGCACTTTCAGTTGGTGATCAATGCGTGGGAATACATGATGAGCCGGCGTGATATGATACAACGCAAAGGAAGAGTTACTATAATATAATTTGAAGAAAAAGGTCAATAAGGAAAACATTCTCCGTCTTTCAAGAAGAGGTAAGTTGAGGGCTGTTTTTATTTCAGTTATACTTGCTGATCGCGAATAGTTTTTAGATATTAAACGGGCGGCTTTATTTTGCAGAGACTCCAATTTTGTTACTAGGTATGCTTGATGAGGGTTCCAAATTAAAGAGGCGTACTCCAATTTAGAGCGTACTAATGTGGTGTATGCTAATAGCTTTGTGTCTGGATTAGCTACTCGCAGGTTGCGTCTGAGGAAGCCGAGTGTTTTGGAAGCCTTATTGATGACCGTATCTAAGTGACAGTTCCATGAAAGGTCTGATGCTAAGTGTACACCTAAATACTTCATGATGGGTACCGATTCAATACGCACGTTGTTCAAAGTGTAATGGAATGGTTCGGTGTTAGATGTTGTGGTAAATCTGACAAGTTTTGTTTTTGAGGTGTTAATTTTCATTTGCCATTGTGTGCACCAATTGATCTTATCAATGTCTGATTGTAAATGAGTACAGTCTGAAAGATCAGTTATCTGTCTGTATACCACACAATCATCAGCAAATAATCTGACCTTAGAATTTAGGTTACTACTGATATCATTTATATAAACTAAGAACAAGATAGGTCCGAGTACAGACCCTTGCGGCACTCCAGATTTAACGGGGGAGTGGGAGGAAGAATGGCTGATAACAAAGACTGATTGGCAGCAATTAGCCAAAAAACTCCTGATCCAACAAATAACCTTATAATTTATGTTTAAATTTTCAAGCTTCTTTATTAGACGTATGTGTGGGACTTTGTCGAATGCTTTGGCGAAATCTATAAATACGGCGTCTATTTTAGAGTGCACATGAACAGCATGATGAAGGTCAGTAACCAATTCAAACAGTTGTGTTTCGCAAGACTTACCATGTAGGAAGCCGTGCTGATTGGGAAAAAAGAAGTTATGCTTCACCAGATGACCCATTATGGCGGAAGAGATTATGTGTTCTAGCAATTTGCAGCTTATATTGGTTAAAGAAACTGGTCTGTAATTTGATGGCAGAGAGGCATCACCAGATTTGAAAATGGGTATGACACGCGCAATTTTCCAGTTGTATTGTACACAACCCGTATCAATGGATTGCTGAAAAATAGCAGCTAAGATGGAGCATATTGCAGGTTTCGCTATTTTTAGTAATTTAGGACATATGTTATCGAGGCCGGGTGCAGAGTTAGCAGGGAGGCGGTCTATGGCAGAGGATACACCTTCTGCTGTGACATTTATGTCGGGCATGCTTTCGTGTAGCTCTGGAAATTGCAGGTCAGTAGGTAAAGGGCTCTCATCAGTGAAAACTGAGCAGAAAAATTGGTTGAATTCCTCTGCTACTTCAAGGGAGGTAAGGAGCTTTCCTTCTTTAGTTATTGACACTGAGGTGTTCGTACCATAGTTTGGATTAACAACGCGCCAAAATTTTTGAGGATTGTTCTTTAACAGACGTGAAATGTCACTGTTATAGAACTTGCTCTTTGCGATTTCTATTTCAGTTTTGCACTGTTGGGCATGTGTACGATACTGATTCCAATTGTGCTCAGATGCTGACTTTTTAGCTTTCGCGTACAACCTTTTCTTTTTGTTTATACATCTTTTGACGCTCCTTGTGAACCATGTGCTCTCTGTAGATGTGGTGATGGTGACCTTAGGTACGTACTTATTTTTTAGCAAAGTTAGTTTATCCCGAATAAGAGACCAGTTTTCATTCGCGTCCCGCGAATTGAAGGAGCGAAAAATATCTGCAGAGAACAATGATAGCTCATTAGGTATCATATCAGTATCTGCTCTGGTATGATCAAATATAATTTTATTTGCTTTTTTTGGTTTGTTTCTGGCTACTGTAAAATCGCACTGCAAAACTTTGTGGTCACTGAGACCATCCAGCAAGTTTACAGACGTTTGGTCAGGCTGCGTTTCATCACTAGATCTAAGATTGAATCGCCACGCGTAGGTGTGGAAACCATTTGATGTAGGTTGAAAAGTGCTAGCACATCCATAAAATTCTGACATTCACGCTTTCTTGCGCCGTGGAGGGGCCGGCATTCCCGCAATCAATTTTCGGATAATTGAAGTCACCTGCCAGGAATATTGGTGAACATGGAAATTTGTTCTGCAGGTAAGTTAGGGATTCATTCAGTTTTTCAGCGAATTCCTCGTGTGAATCAGGTGGGCGATAGCAGACCCCAACGGCGCAAGTTACCGATGATGATAGACGTAATGCAACCCACGAAATTTCCAGGCACGATCCTGTATCAACATGTGCTTGCAGGCTTTTCCTTACGGCAATTAGTACCCCACCACCGCGCGAAGTAACGCGGTCTTTTCTAAATAATGAAAACTGGCTGGACAAGGATAATTCAGTATCAGCAATATCGGGCGATAACCAGGTTTCTGTACCCAACACAAGGTCGGCTGAGCATGCGTCGACATATGCACACAAATTATCTTGCTTTGGAAACAGGCTGCGAAAGTTTGACACTAAAATTGACAATACGAAGCTTATGGGTTTATTCTGTAGTCAGTGTTCCTGAGCGGCCTCAGAATCAGAAAGGGCAGACATTTCATTTGTTCCGCTATTGTCACAAACATCCACTTCTTTGGAATCGCGCTTTGGGAGAGCAATCACTTTTCTAGTGGCACTGTTAAATGAGTACAGAGTATTGTTAAGAAGAAGCTTATCAAATAATAGCTTATACTTTTCACCAGGATTTCGTATACTTCGAGCGAAGTCTCTAAGCTGTTTCCTAATAAACTGCATCTTAGGTGAAAAGTCCTCCTCTATCCAGACGGAAGCAGAGTCAAGATCTTTAAGTTTGGAAGCATTTTTGAGAATGTTGGTCTTGTCTTTGAAATTTAAGAACTTCACAATTATTGAGCGGATGCTGCCCTGCTTTCGCTGTCCTATTCTGTGTGCACGTTCGATTTCGCCAACTGAGATTCCCAAGTTCCTGGTCACAAACTTAGACACAACTTCCTCGGTATCTTTCCATGTTTCTGTTGCTTCCTCTGTAATGCCTTTGAAGATCAAGTTATTTCTACGCATTCTGTTGTTAAGGTCGTCAACAACTATGCTCGACTGACGCATTTGTGCTGTTTCTATGCCTTGGAGCTTGTACTGGGATTCCTTCAGCATCGAGCCCAAGTTGCTGACTTCCTTAGACACGTCACCAACAACATCCGAGTTTTCCTCTAATTTCGATAGGCGCCGTTTGATTTCTGTCCCGCTGAGCTGGACGTCTTTAATTTTTACAAGGATTTCTTTTTGAAACTTTTCATTGGACAATGCCATATCTTTCATAGCAGCGAGAACTTGATCACATTTGTCAGGGCCAGGATTTGTTTCAATGTCACCAGCACAAATCAACAGAAGCCATATACACGACACGGCTAAGGTCAGCCGACCGCGTACGCAGAAGTTAGCAGTAGCTGACCCCGGGAGAAACAATACTGGCGCAAATGACAAAAGTTTCTTACCGAATGGTGCAAAACAACCTATTCGAACACGGTATGTGCTAAGGCCAACACCCATCACCGCAAGATTGACAGCTCAAAAACACACAAAATATACAGGTGGGATTTGCAGCCAAAGTGTTCGTAGTACTCTACAGAGCCTGTGTATTTGTAACACACTCACCTACAGGTGAAGAACAGCAGTGATTAGGTGCAAGAATTCGGCCGCAAATCCCACGCGGCGGCTGGTCGTCTGTCTTTTTATAACAAATCCGGGTGGCGCGCTGTCACGGGCAGTGATGGCGCTTGCGCTGTAAACTGTCGGTGAACCGATGCCCTTGCGGCGATCCTAGTGAACGCGTGGCAGCTGGTAGCTGCCGCCAACGGTCAGTAGTCAGCAGATCCGTGTCGATTATGCGTCCGCAGCAGTCTTTCCGTCCACTACAGGTGAAGAACAGCAGTGATTAGGTGCAAGAATTCGGCCGCAAATCCCACGCGGCGGCTGGTCGTCTGTCTTTTTATAACAAATCCGGATGGCGCGCTGTCACGGGCAGTGATGGCGCTTGCGCTGTAAACTGTCGGTGAACCGATGCCCTTGCGGCGATCCTAGTGAACGCGTGGCAGCTGGTAGCTGCCGCCAACGGTCAGTAGTCAGCAGATCCGTGTCGATTATGCGTCCGCAGCAGTCATTCCGTCCACTACAGGTGAAGAACAGCAGTGATTAGGTGCAAGAATTCGGCCGCAAATCCCACGCGGCGGCTGGTCGTCTGTCTTTTTATAACAAATCCGGGTGGCGCGCTGTCACGAGCAGTGATGGCGCTTGCGCTGTAAACTGTTGGTGAACCGATGCCCTTGCGGCGATCCTAGTGAACGCGTGGCAGCTGGTAGCTGCCGCCAACGGTCAGTAGTCAGCAGATCCGTATCGATTATGCGTCCGCAGCAGTCATTCCTTCCACTACAGGTGAAGAACAGCAGTGATTAGGTGCAAGAATTCGGCCGCAAATAAGATGCTCATTATAAAGTGCTAAATCATAACAAATTTTAAAAGCACGCTGGGAGGCAAGGCTCCATGACTTCGCTTGCAGTGATTTTAGCGGCGTTACATTTTTGTCCCTCCAATGTAACTATTTAAGAGTTCGCACACCAGAAGATACTGCTAAATATGTAATTATATTTTGCCTACCATGAAATTTACTTTTCTGATTTACCTGATAGGCCGTAGAGGTATAGTTTACTGTTTCATTGTAGTCAAAGCGAAATTTGTATTATAGTTTCTCTGACTTCTGTAATATCTGTGCGTGGCGTAAAAGTGTCTGTCGCAAGGATTTGATCACTGTTTTCGATATTTTCGTGAATTTATGTGTCCTTGATTTTGAAGATATTGATATTCATTGGACAACTTTTTGCACTTATATTGGTTTGGTGCATATAAAATTTATCTTTACAGACTTCAGTGTTTTACTGATACAAGCAGGGAAGCAAGTGAAAGCGCTATGCAGCAACTCTAATGACAGAAATATGTAGATGGGTTGAATTTTGTTAGTATTAAGAAAAGCCAGGGTAATTGTTTTTTACAAGCGGCTTTACTGAGCGCGATGTGCTCGTAGAAATATTATTACTTTGACACTGACAGCAACTCAAAATGCCTTTTGTGTTTCCTTCAACTATCTCGGTCAAGCGCTAGCGCATCGACATGATCTCCGCAACAGCCCTAATCTCGACTTTTACAAAGCTTTCTGACGCTACGTTCTCATACCAGCATATAAGGAGGCAACTTGTATGGAGGACATGAAAAAATGTTTTACTGGAATCAAATCGTTTGCCTTGCTAAATATTTAAACATCACTTGTTCTACAATTGCAGTGTCAATCTCCCGTGTGTGTTACCAATTTCATTTTATATTTCACTTATTTCCCATTTTGTTTCCTTTCCTCTATCCCTCAAATCATTTTTTTTTTATTTTTTTATGCACGTATACTTCAAAAATTTTCTTTACTACCCAATTCTTGGCCGATCCCCCTCTATGAGTATGTGCCATAAGTTATTTGGACAACAGTAACAACAACTTGTATTGGCAGGAATTTGACACCTTTGAAAAATATATCGCCCATCATTTTGTATTATGAATACTGAAACTTACTTTATTTTATACTAAACTACTTTCACATACTTCACCTTACTTTTTATCCTGCCGACAGATGCGTTATGAGCTGTTGCGATCCCTTTAGTGCTTAATCCGATGTTGAAGCGCACTTCGATCATGTTGGCTTCTCCAGCCTGATCAATTTCACCTGCTTCTATTGTAGGTGAACAACTGATGAACATCGAGTCATCAGAAAAAATGTTCTTAGGTTGATATCCTGGTTGCGCTGACATTGTTGCTTGCGTCTTCGTTCCTTGAACTATTTTTAGCAGTAGTACCAACGCTACCATGAAGAAATAGTTTTGGGGAATGTCTACATTTGCCCGTGAAAAACAGTTTCTTTTGTATACAGTGGCGGCAATGCCGCCGAGTATTTCTGTTATACTGATCATCTTCTCTAATAAAACTACAAAATTATCACCGCAGCTAATCAGCCCTCTGGCTTAATTAGGACTCTGGTACGCTCCACTGCATGCTGTCGACTTCCTAGTGTGCAATTGATCCTCAACAGACCCTATTGCATAGTGCTTTGTATGTTCGTTAACGACTCGAACGTTGTTACAGCGCGATAAATCAAAGATTCTTTATATACACTTCAGTCGATTTGTGAGGCCCGGACTTGCAGGCATAGTCTAAAATCCAAGGAGAAAATAATGTAAACACTGGCGCAGATTACGTGTGTCTAAATTCGATAAATGACAATTTGTCTCCTATGGTGAATTTCTGGTTCCTATTCTCTTAGATAATTTTTATGAGACAAGTCTTTGTCATACATATTAGTAGAAAAATCTGTATGGTCATTACTTTCACTGGGGTTTGTGCGTTACGAAGCAGATGAATTCCTTTCGCGTTTGCCTAAGGAGTTTTTTTAACTTTGTGCAAAACGTTTCATCAGCTACTGTTTGAAAGAAAGCGCTTATGGTTGATTACGTGATTATTTCTTAAGAAGTCTTCGTGAAACATTTTGGGGGTATTATTGAAAAGACACCTTGAGCGTAGGAAATGCTGAGGGGTAAGCAATCAATGATAAAGTCGACTAAACATCTTATTCAGCCTTTTTCAGGCTTTTCTTGTTTCTCTCCTTAGGTAAGGTATCAGCAATCGAGAACTATTTTTGCACCGAAAAATATATTATCCTCATTTCAAGCACAGGCATAGTGAGAGTCCTGAAAACGTAATTTGGTGCGTAAGAGATTATAATTGGGAATATTTGTGGCGCATTTGGAGTTAGAAAAGATAAATGTATGTAAATAGTTTCCAGGAAGAAAGTAAAGCGGCAGAGAATTATTCTCGTTGTAAAAATGCATATTGTGAGCACTGTGTGGCGCTTCATCTTCCACACGGCTGAACGTGCTGCTTCCTATTCACCCTGCTCCCTCTTGTAGATACCACCGTCATCGCGAAGTGTGCTTGGCTGCAGTGTGCGACCAAGGCTTCAGGTCTGTAATAAAACCTGATCCCCCAAGTCCGACCTTCGCGTTACCTCACATTATATTTAAAAAGAGTAAAATATTATCGCTCCACTGTTTTGTTGCAATGTGAATATATCGAGAAGCGGAATTAGCGTCAAGAAAAGTGCGCAATTGTCGAAAATATACCTATAAAAATTTCAGTGTACCATAATGACAAGCTAAGTTATCATTACACAATCATTGAGGGGCGAATTATTGTACCTCAAAAAAAAACAACTGAAAAACAATGGTGTAAAGCTATAGCATAGTGCGCAGATTCAAGAAACAATTACTAGGAAGACGACCTCCTACAAGGTGAAAAATAAATATCTGCTGTCAAAGCTTAGCTGTTTAGGCAGTGATGCATCGGCTAGATATTTGTCCTTTGATTTTGACATAGCGGCTGCTGCTTCGGCGTAAATGTTTCTGTTGTTCTGGTTGTGGAGAGGCGATGTGTAATGGGCTTTCAGAGAGGGGTCCATGTGTCGATATAGGAAATACACGAAACACACGAAATACTCCTCCCACTTAAAGGGGTTTCTCCACGCCGGTTTAATCATTTGAAACAAACTTCAAACCATCGCTAGTCGGGTGCACGAGCGATATTAGGAAATATAATACCTTCGTGTACCATTACGATGACAGCCGGAGAAAATACACTAACAATGGATGTAATACTAGCTTACGTAGGTGAGGAAGGAATATACGTTAAGTGGACCCAGATATTGTTGTCCGTGAGAAGGGCACCGATTTACTCATTTAGGGGTAAGTTCTTATCACTAGAAAATTGCCACTTACATGATGGCATGCCCATTGTGATGTTTGTGGCTTCAGGTGTCCAACTTTTTTGGGATAGGGGCAATGTCAGCATGTATAACTATCCCTGTTATATTCGCCGGTCTCTTCCTTTTCCGGCTTCTATACGTTTGGTTCTTTAAAACTTTGGCTTCGCGATTCATGAACTCTGATCATCCAAAACTTCTCAATTCACAGCCAATTAATTATGTGAAAGAAACAAGTGTACCAAAGCCTTTGTAAAATTACATTTTTTCAGCTGAGTTGACAAGCGGTCCTATTATTCTAGCGGTTTTCAAAAGTTATGAACTCTTTACTGGCTCGATTGGTTCCAGCGGGTTTTCTGTTCGTAGATTTATTATATATATGGCATGTTGGCACGTGACGACAAACTTCATTACATCACTAGCCATATGACGCCTTGCAGCAATGTGGCAGAGCTCTTCGTAACTATTTCTGCCACTTGCCGTCACTGTCAGACGCGAGTTTGTCTTGATGCGAATACTCAAAGAAAAGTGAAGGCGGCCTCTCATGTAGAGCCCAGAATGCCATTTACCGCATTATCTTCCTGCCACCCCAATGTAGCACAGTTCAATCATCCGCGCTCTGGAGACAGCTATCGTACCCCCATTCCACTGACGTTCTAATCTCAACTAACTTGTATGATGCGTTGCAGTTTCCGGCGGCGCAGCGCTCGCTGGCAGTTAGATCCTGGTAGCTGCAGCCGGCAGAAACCTGCACCCGGGCCGTTTACCGTGTATTATAAAGGAGTACGTGATAGGGAACTGCTACTACCTTTATTAGCATTTTTCAGCTCTCCATTATGTTGCAGGCAGCAGTCACATGCAGTGACGAGACCGGTTAGCTTGGCTTTGCTGCTGCGGGCTCGCGCGACGCTAGCTGCGGCTATCACACGTCTCGTAGTCGTGGCAGTGTTCGCCTGGAAAAACCCTGTACTGTTGGCATCTAAACATGGTGTCAGAACTTGGATGATGCGATTCCCACAACAATCTCAGCCGGGTCTGCTTCAAACTGTGGGCCGCACACGTCACAGCAGCGTCTACGGTCTGGACTACGCAGTAGGAACATGGCGTCCTTCGTGATACAACCGCCTGAAGCTTTCTGCTTCACGAGTCGTGCAAACTAGCTGAAATCTAGGTAGCAGTTGAGCAGTTCTCTATGGCTTGAGGTCTCTGCGACAAGCCAGGCTCGCACCAAGTGGATACGCCCCTCTGGGTGATGGCCTATCAGGGTTAGATGTCTTCAGAACCTTGCACCTCTCCGGTGAGAACCCCACAAACTTTGAAGTCATCCTGAGCAGTTCAACAGCTACTTCATACCGCAACCGAACGTCATAGTTGGACAGGGACACTTCAACACGAGAGTCCAACACGACGGCGAGTCAGTAAACAAATTTATGATTGCGTTCATGTGCTTTTCAGCCATTGCAAATATGGCACCGTTTGAGAGGAATTGATTCGAGAAGACGGTTGTCGGCATTCAAGACCATAAATTGTCAGCGAGGCTACAACTTGACGCTGATCGTATTCTTCAGAAGGTGTTTGAGTACATCAGGCAGGTTGAAAGCGTACGGAAGCAACAAACGGAGCTTCACCCCAAAACGTTGATCGTCAACAAAGTTGCAACAGGCAGAAAGCACGTCAGGCATCCCACAAGAGCTACTCGCGTCAATGATGACTGAGAGCACTTTGAATCAAGGCAGCATCTTCGTGCGGCTGACGAAGTTCCGACATTGTTGCGTCATTCCTTCCAAGAGAGTGCTTTTCTGTCTGGGAGATGTTGTAGGTAGAAACCCATGCAGTGGCTACCCCGCGGTTAGCTTGGCTGCGCTGCTGCGTGCTTGCGTGACTCTCGCTGTGGTTGGCACGTGTCTCGTGCTCATTCACGGTTGCGCCTACCAGTCCTGTGGGTATCTCAACATATTAAATCAACACGGCAGCGCGCGAAATAGCCTGCTGGCATCTTAATATCTGAGAGGTATGCCCACCCCAGCTGGTTCGTCTAAATAGTAAATTTAGCTTTCTATGGGTAGATTTAAAACCATTCGAGGGCGACATTAGTAGCCTAAATTATCTAGTCGAAAAGAGTAATGATTACGTTTAAGAAAACTGCATCAATGACCGATCTGAGAGGGTAGAACTCACCGCCGCTCACTGTAAGGAAACAATGCCGATATTAGTCTAACTTGTAATGATATGTTTTGCACTTGGCCTGTTGATATTGTTACTGAGCGTGAAGCCTGAAGCCTGAAGTTAATTATCCTTGGAATGTGAACATTTTTTTAAAATGATGACTCTTCTTTCGCATATGAAACCAAAACGCTTCCTGACTGAACATTCGGTAAAAGGGAGAAGGGATGCCACCGGCTGTTGGGATGATGAAATTTCACAAGGTAACCATACCATAAACTGCAGCAGAGATTTTACATTTATAATCTGAGGGTACTTCAAGATGTCCGAGGGTACCACCTTGTTTCGCTGTGGTTTCCCTCCATTTACACATATTCCAAAAACTACATAAACTTCTTCATAGCTCAACATTTCTTTGTATTAATGGTTATGCTCGCACTGTCCATCCGGTTACAGCAACAAGGCCAGGGCCAGGGCTTAAGCATAGAAAACGTGCCACAGGACGATGGCGCCATGATACCACGCGAATCCTGCCGCATGCTTTCTGGCCCAATTCGACGCACCTGAACAGTATTGAATGGCCGAAATCGACAGACGCCCAAGAGGGCACTGTTAATGAGTGAAGTGCTTTTTTTTCATTTTATCACTAAAGTTGGGTTATATAAAAGCTAGAAACCCGTACAGTTGTAACAGTTTGGAATGCGATTTAGATAGTGAATAATTATTTCTAACGGTTTACAGCTAAAAATAACGTCAGGTTTATAGTTTTATTTGTTCAGCTTTTGAGTGAATGGTCATGACATGCGAAGTGACTGGCCTAAACAAATGAAATAAATTTTTTTGTCGCAGCCGTAAATTCATATCTAGATGTGTCAGTCTCAAGCATATTATCGCGGATGATATCGAAGCTTCGTATACACACACCTTTCCCATCACTTTACAGTGTTAAACATGGTTTCTAAATTGTGTTGTGTGTTCAATAATATGTTCATTTGTTTTAGCATATTGCAAAGATGTTCATGTTTTAAAGCATTTTTCACTTTTACATTACAGTGGTGTTGAAAAGAGTTTCGTTATAAGGTTTGTGTCTAGTAGCCTTAAGTGCCGCGTAATTTTGACGCGTTTTATATCTGTTCTATCATTTTTACTTATGATCAAAAATCTTTGACTGTATGTAAAGATAAACAATTGTTCAGGATCTTCCTCTTGAGCGTCAGAATAATAAAGACTGCTAGTTCTACGCTACAAATTGTATTTTTTCATCTTTCATTTTGCATAACTTACAAGGAAAGAGGCGTAGAAAAAGCGGCACAGGGCAGCTTGAGGTACCAACCACACCGGGTTACATATAGCAGTATTCTCAAACGGACGTGCATTAAGTGGGAAGAATCTAACCAGCAATAGAAGTCATTTGCAGAACGTATTCGTAAAAGGTTTTCCACTTCATAAGGAAACAAAGAAAGAGAACGGTGAAACATTTACTGAAATACATACAAAGTATAATACTAGGGAAGTATGTCACAGTCACATAAAAGATGTTATATAATGAAATCGAAGAAACACCAGTTTCAAAACATTTCTATGCACTACATGCAGACCGAAGGTATTTGCCAGGAAAATATTGTTTATGTGTTTCAACGGTGAAGTTTGTTTAAAAGGTGTGGTAATGGTCATATAATGCTTTTATATGCTTTTCAAACCAATATTGGTTCGACTAGTCGGGACGTACCATAGTTCAGGCTTGCGACTTCGGTAGACCTGCCCCTTTGCGTGTGGGATTAGCAAGCGTGCTAAGGCTGTGTAGATTGTTATTGTTTCTTTTATGTAGCGCTCTATTCATATCACTTTATAGGTATAACTGAAATATTTGGACCATGTCATATTTTTCGAACAAGAGATCTGTCTGAACTCTAAATTCCAGATCGTAAATTGACCGCATCTTACTTTTCGGCAGAGAAAAAAAATTCTTCGTTTATTATTTATATTGGTTGTTCTCCACATCAAATGGGCATGGTTTAAATGTGACATAAAAAAGATGTATGCAGTGATGATGTTTTTTTTATTAGAGACTGAGCAATGATGTCGACTTATGATCCCTACAGTTCTAACTAAAGTGTTGATTATAGTACTCACGTGTCGTCTCAACTGAGAAAACAATTGAAGTTAACCCCTAATACCTTTATGGTTTGAACTATTTATAATTTCTTGCTGCCGAGCTGAATGTGCGGCCCAAACATTAGCCTTTATTTCGCGTTCTAAATAAAGCGGGTTATAATTTTTTGTCCTTGTTTTTAAATGAATAATAGCACACCGGAACAGCAGAGCATTCAATGCAGCATCTGTTTGCTGTACAATCTTTTCCGTAGAGTGAGATGAGAACAGCATTGTCACCTCATCAGCATGTAGTATAACTGGGCATCGTTGGATGAATTCACGATGTCATTAACACACAAGTTGGAAAGAAGTGGTCCCGATATGCCTCCCTGTGGGACACCAGCATTTGTTGCCTAACTGAAGTTTGAAAAGGTTTTACAGAAGCATACTGTTTGCGATATGCAAGGCAAGAGGTATGAAATGCGTGAACGGCTCCCCTAAAACCATACTTCTCTAGCTTATATAGACACCGGTTATGAATAATGCAATCAAAAGCCTGTGCAAAGTAGATAAATATGCCCAGTACAACTTCTCTCTTTGCAAAGCTCTGCAAAATAGGTTCTCTTACATGTTGTAAGGCGAGCTCTGTAGCATACTTTCTGAAGCTGAATTGGGAATCAGAGATTAGGTTATGAGCCTCGCAAAAAGAAGTCATTCATTTATGGATGACCTTTTGAAGCTGTTTTAAAAATAGTGGTGAAACGGTCAGTGACCTGTCATTAGATAAACGTTTCTAGTCACCTTTCTTGAAAAGAGCAGTGATTTAAGCTGTTTTCATAAGCCGGGCGAAACAACTCCTAAAGTACACAAGTTGTATTTAAAACTTAGTCCAGGGGCTTGAATGTTGATCACAAACTTCACAGGTTTTATCTGTCGATCATCAGCATCATGCGATCTGCTATTTTTCTTGCTCATGTAAATTTATAACACTTCATTACGTACAGTTGGGTTAATGTATATTGACTGCAACAGTCTTGCCCATGTTGTACTCGAGTCCCCATAGTAAGACTCAAACTCTGCAAAATAATTCCGATTCCTGGCTTCTCATCATTTATTATTCAGTTTGTGATTGTATATCGTAAACTTCGCGAAATGGTATAGTGCACGTGTTTCATGGAAGGACTTGAATATTTTATTCTTTTTTTTTTCACTCTTGCGCACTAATAGCGGAGTGATCGATTCATTTCAAGCTTTTTTTGGCCCAGCTTGTTTGGAAAGATTGCTTTCTATATGAGTATGAACTTCTTAGAAAACGAAATGTATGCTGTTTCTGCATCATCAAAATTTACAACATCATGCCAGTTCACATCAGCAATGGCTTCCTTGAATGTCGCAAGAGATCGACTTATCAGTTTTGCAACACGTGAGGGCATAGAGGTACATTATTCGCACTTGCTTTGACCACGAACTAAATTGGTAGGTGCACTAATCTTGCACCAGAAAACTGCCGAAAGGAACCGGTCACTGTCAATACTTGTTATGAAAAGATCCATTAAAGACTGAAAACTTTGTCTGGCACTAGTAGGTTTGTGGATTAAATTTGTGAATTCATTAGAAGAAATGAGAGAAAATAAATTTTTGGATGTTACTTCATCCACCTTCAGGTGCATATTAAAGTCACCACCTAAAACTATACCTTGCTTCTTCTTGTTAATGAAGTACAAGAACAAATCGAAGGAAGCAAAATATTGGTCGAGACAGCAGTAGGCGGACAACAACAGGCAGCAAGCACACTACTAACAGATATCAGACACACCATTTCATAGTCCGGTGGTTCTAAAGAAAACTTTGGTTTAAGGTCACACTCCGTATTTTTGCTCACTAAAATTCAGACACCATCACCGCGCTAATGAGTGCGGTTTACAATATACGTGTTGTAATTTTGTAGCTCAATCTAATCTTGTTCATTTACGTACCATGTTTCGTGAGCATAAAGACATCTATCATATTTAGCTCTGGAAATGTATGCTCCAGAGCAGCAGCTTTTCTCACGACAGACCTAACATTATTGTGAAAACAACGAAGATAGCTCCCAGAAAAAGCAGGATCATTTTCTATCTTGCTTAGAGTTTGGTTTCTTTCTGTGGCTATAGAGCCTGGGCAGTTAGTGAAACACTGTCACACCCAAACAGTATCTGATAAGGACGTGCAAGTCCTCCTTACATTTAATAACATGCAGCGATTCCCGACCTAGACACCTGAAGTACACTTGAGCACCTCTGCATCACACGTACTGGTAATCATTCTCAGTTCCCACGTTTCGGCTACTGCCAGCGTTTCCTGTTGTACCTTGTCATATTCTTGACCACAAATAACTTAGACCCCGGTCCATTAAGATTGTTTCTGTTCTTTAGCTAGTTGTCTTGAGTTCCCTGGCTGACAAACTTGATAATCGTGCCACGCTGCTTTACCGTTTTTCCTGGAAGTCGATGCACCGCAACTACATCGCCAGCCTGCAGTTCAGGATTACCTAATGTTTATACAAATTCGTTTACTTTCTCATGACAATTCTCCTTTTTAGTGTCTTGAATTGCACATATTTCACTATTTTTCTTGCGGTTGTGTCAGTTAGGCTCGTTAAGTTCGACTTTCACCTGATTTACAGAGGCAGGCAGTTCAATTTTCTCGACGACCTCGAGGCGTAGCTCCGTGTCATGCTTAGAGAGCTGGTACAGTACAAAATCATATTTGCTAGATAATAGGTCATCTTATTACTCAATGTCACCAACAGTCTCCACCAGTGGCGTGAGCATTTCTAGCTTCGCGTTAATAGCAGCCAGCATTGTGAGCACGTCGCCGTTCACTTCAGACTTATTTTGACTAGAGACCGGTGCAATTTCCTCAGAAGAGGAACATTTCTAAGCTTTAGGCCAAGCTTTTTTCCGCGACCGAATCTGTGGCAACGTTTGCCCGCAAAGGCTTCATGGTACCTCCTGCCACATTATGTACAAGCTAGCAAATAACGGCGCTGGGAACCAGACAATACAACAAGAACGAAAAAATACAGACACAGGCGCTGACTAACAATTGAATTTTATTTCGCAGCAAACGCGTTTTAAAGTGCGTGTAAAGAATCACCATGGCTCCACCCCCTTTATGTACCCCCCGTGTATTAAGAGGATGGATCTATGACGATGCTGCGCGATCACCGAAACACAGCTTAGTCACGTCAAAAGGAAGATAAAAGTGTTGGAAAACTAAAAGCTTCACTACTTTCTCTAGATATCCGATCTCGTCCTCTGAGATTGGCTATCTAAAGAAATTGGCGAGACATTTGAGATTCACTGCGCAAACGAGCAATGTGTAAGCACCCCTTCGATGTGTTTGTCAGAAACACAAGTGCAATTTTGGCAGGCACGCATTTGTGGACGCACGATACAATGCCGTAGGAGACTGCAATTCTCTACCTCAGTCTCCCTTTTTCTTATGTTTTGGGTTTTGTTCGTCTGTCTCTCTCTCCTTACGTTATTTGTGATTTTGTATGACGGATGTTTTGCTGCTGTTCCCTTCTTTTCTGGTTCTGGTTCCTGTTTTTGTTTCATTTTCAGGTCTGGATGCTATCTTCTCCTTTTTTTTTATTCTTCTTAAGCCAGCGTGACCACCTTGCGACATGGACCTCGTTTGTTTGTGTTTGCTGAATACCTTATTTCGTTCTTAGAAAAGTTTTTTAATCTCGAGCTTCTCCTACGTTTTATTTATTTTTAATTGGTTTTAAACCTGGCAAAGTTCTTGCTGGTCCGGTCTCCCTTTCTTTTTTTTTTTTTCATCAGTTCGAGAGGACGAATAAAATTTGGAGGACGCTTAAGCTTCGCCTTCAAGAGTGGAACGCGATACCGTTATTGCACCTCGCCGAGAAAACTTATCAAACGCAAGGGTATGGGGCATCCTCGCACCGGTACCCGCGCGGCCCGAAGGGGAGAAGCGGGTGAGCGAAGATAGTAATCTAACGAAAGGATAGACGCTGGAGTCTACAACCCGTGAGGGTGCACGGCGAAACATCAGGTGCGAGTGGCGCGCCACGTGTAGGGGCAGCGCCGCACAATGTCAGGAGGGCTTCTTCTGTGTTTGCCGCAAGATGGCTCTGCATGTGCGCAGAGCGCAGAAGAAATGTAGCGGAAACGTACTTCGCTACTCGTGTAACTGCGACTTCTGTAAGTAACATGCTCATAATTACCGATATACACCGCAGTATAACGTTCTAGGGCACGTTTCTAAGGCAACACCGCATTCAAAAGAAGCGCTTTTGTACCGCTTTCAAGCATCGAACTCAGTGTGCTCGATGAACTGGCTGTCCTCAAAAAATTTTAAACCTTTCGTGACAGCCGAAGTCTGGTTGTTGCGAGTTTTACCATTATTGTGGATCTTTTTTGAATTGATGTGAACTCAAAACAGGCAATAAAGAAAAAAAAACTCGTGGCTGAGCGGTAGCGTCTCCGTCTCACACTCTGGAGACCCTGGTTCGATTCCCACACAGCCCACCTTGGAAGTTTCGGTTTCATCTATTTTTGTTCCTGCCTTTATACAGTGTTTTATCGCTTCTAGTTTTCCAGTGTTTTTTTGACGTTACAACTCTGTGTTTGGGTGACCGTTGTCTTTTAGCGCATTTACATGCCGTTTTGGCTAAGCTACTGTATTTTTGTCGGGTTTTATCTGCTTATATTCTGGCCTTTACACCGTTTCTATCGCTTTTAGTTTTCCAATTTTTTTTATCTTCTTTTGATGTGCCTACATTGTCATTCGCAGCATCACCATTGCTCCACCCCCTTCATGCACCCCGCCACCCCCCTGTCATGTGCCTTACAATGCGTTGGCTCCGTAATAACATTTCAATTTTAGTCACCCCCTGGGTCTGTCTTTCTTCTTCGTTCTTCCTGTTTGTCTCTTTCCCAGCGCTGTTATTTAGATATGCTGTGCCAACTAGCCAGACACCTCGCTCTCGTGAAGAAGTTACCAGCCGATCCTCATCACCGAGCTGATTGCAATATACAGGACAAATGGACTCACTATGACTATTAATAGCGACACAAATTGTATCCATCAAGACTGAGAGAAAGCAGAAAATCAGTCAACGTTACACGTTTGCGGCAGTGGCGGTAAGAAAGACAGCAGAAACAGCGTACCAAACTGCAAGGCATCAAGTACGGAAAACGTGAGTATTAGGCCAGTCCTTTACCACTGCCGCCAAATGCTTCCAAGCTCCAATGCAGGCGCGTTTAAACCCGGACGATTTTAAACTTGATACCGTTGTTATCAGCGCCTTTCAATACCTAGCCACTTTCTAGGTGCGGTGCTATGGGGGGTGAAATGGCACTCCTGCAAGGCATGACACACACAAAAAAAGAAAAACGTGACTCCAAGGCCAGGCCGTTGCAGCTAACGCCAAAAACCACACAACTTTGTGCTCACATATCGAACCGAAACCAATAGGTAAAGCGGGTGTGTTACAAGAAAAACTAATCACTGGAAGATACTGAAATAAGTGCTATCTATGGGTTTCGGATGCCAGCAAATAACGTGTTTCAGTTATCTAATGAATACTGCCGGTAGAAACACACATATCTCCGACTACATTTGCAGAGCCTGAAAGCGTTCCTTCAATAACTAGTTTGTATGTTCAGAATACGCAGGGAATATTTCTAAAACTGGACAACTGGTCGAGATATTTCATCATTGCTTCATCATAAGTCTCATATATCCCCGGTAGAACAAGAGACATAAGATGGCTACACATTATGAAAGGGCACTGAACAGTGGTTAAGGGATCGCCCCAGCTTCTAAGGCGAGCGAGGTCTCACCAAGTGTACTTCTCTTCTTGATAAATAAATTGCATTTTTATCGAATCGATCAGCCATTCCTAAAAAATGCCTGCTTCGTTGCCTTGAATGCTTTTTTTTTTACTTGAACGTAAGATTTTTACTTTGAATGTAATTGAAGGGCTTGTCATTTTGTGCCCTTTTATATCTACCGAATTTTGGAGGTATAAAATAAATAACTAGATTTATTATTCTGTTATAAAAAGCTTTATTGCAGGCAATGCTAGGGCTTGGCAAACAGAACCGCTTTAAGGTCCGTGCTCGTCCATGTAGAGCTCTCCTCTCGTACCACCACGCTATCGCTATGTCCTCTTCTTTCGAATCACTCAACACCTCGCCCATTAGAAGAAGCAGCCATCTTGGCAAGTCAGGGAGAAACAATTGCAGGTCGTAGTATGGCTCCAAGCGAAAGACATGAATAGTTTTACACCCACGCCGTTGAAAATTTTGCCAGGCGTTACGGACTCAGTGCTGTAATTGACAGAGATGTCAATGAATACTCAGTTCAGTGCAGTTCAGTCGTTCAGTCGTGTCCGACTCTTCGTGACCCTATGGACCATGTCACGCCACGCTTTCCGGTCTCTCATTATCTTCCTAACATCACATAAATTCATCTGCAGTGCATTGAGGATGCCATCTAACCACCGCGTTCGCTGCCAACCACTTCTCTGGCAACCCTCAACCTTTCCCAACATCAAATCTTTCTCCAGCGACTCCTCTCTTCTCATCAGATGACCAAAGTAGCTGAGCTTTAACTTCAGAATTTGACCCTCCAATGAGCAGTCAAGGGTTTATGGTCGACAATATCAACTGATTTGATCTTCTGGCAGTCCAAGGAACTCTCAAGAGTGTTCGGCACCACCACAATTCAAACGCGTCAATTCTTCGGCGGTCAGCCTTTTTCACAGTCCAACTCTCGCATCCATACATCACAACTGGAAATGCCATAACACGAGTTATACGGATCTTGGTTGGCAGTGTAATGTCTCTGCTCTTTACTAGGCGGTCAAAGCTAACCATTGCTCTCTTTCCCAGAAGCAGGCGTCTCCTAATTTCATGGCTGCAGTCTCTTTTCGAGGTAATCTTAGAGCCTAAGAAGAGAAAATTTTTCACAGCTTCCACTTCTTGTCCATTGATGCTCCAGGACTTGATAGGGCAAGACGCCATAATCTTTGTCTTTTTAATGTTCAGTTTAAGCCCAAACTTCTCACTCTCTTCTTGTACGCGCATCAGAAGTCTCTTGAGTTCCACTTCACTTTCTGTCATTAAAGTGGTATTATCCGCATATCTAAGGTTGTTGATACGTTTTCCAGCAATCTTCGCTCCAGCTGAAGACTCGTCAAGACCGTCCTTCCACATGATGCACGCTGCATATAGGTTAAATAGGCATAAATGAATACTAGACCTATGCTAAAATTATGTGCTAGGACCGATGACGGCTCATAAAAAGGAACTCGGCAAAAGTTTATATGGAGACGAACAGACGAAAACGTTTCGCACCGGGATATGAATCATTAAACACACTCAAAATCTCGGCACGGCCTCCTTTGGGTAAAACGATCGCATATAAGGTGACTTCATTTTATAGCTTACCCAATAGCCACTCATTGACAAGGACTGCCCGCTCCATTTCATTCTTTGTGATAAGCGCTGCTTAGTTTTTTTTCTGTAGAAAGATTATCTGCACGACATAATTATAGTATTATTATAACAATCGCAACATTCTCGATGAATTACTTTGGCCGTTTAACCTGCCATTTGTTATGCTTTACTTTACCGATCCATGGTTAAAATCTCAGGATTATCATTAGCGTTCAGGAATTACCGGCATCATGGGCTGGTCACTTGAAGAAACTTGATATCTAGTGACATCGCCTTCTTGGAGCTCATTCGGTGCCATAGACAGTTTTTAAAATATTTGATTATCAATATTGGAATCAACTTTCTTGTCTGACGACCATCGGCCGCTCACGTCACAACGAGATATCATTGCCATGTCGTCTGCTATTCGCGGTGTTGGCTGCACTCTTGCATGCCCGCCTTAGATGGGGCGATATCAGTGCACGTTAAAGAACGCTAGGTGGTCGAAATTTCCGGAGTCCTCCACTACAGCGCCTCTCATAGCCTGAGTCGCTTTGGGATGTTAAACCCTACAAACCAACTAATCCGCTTTAGATGGTCGTCACTGAGTTTTCCCAAGTAGCACAATGTGGGCTATGACGTGGGGGCCCACGTTGGGCCCGCGAAGGCAGCCCATACCGGCCCTATGCGGGATTTGCAACATATACCCAGAGGGGCTTCGCGTGGGCTGGCCAATTTTGGCGCTATCGGTCCCAATCTGTATCTGTGTGGGCAGTTCAAATAGGGCTGCCCGCATTCAGCCCAGGTAGACGAATGTGGGCAGCACACCAGAATCACTAATGGGTCCTACGTTTGTGCAGGCAGTGCCATCCCATTGATTAAGGTTTTAAGTTTTAAGTCAATTAATGCCTCCAATACCTGAATTGTACAGACACGGGATTTGCGAAAGCCAGTCCGTTTTGGGCTGACAAATGTGCTGCCCTTATAGGTTGAATCTGGCATTTTCGGGGCTGCCCAAGTTCCAATAATCATCAAGCGTGAAACATTAAGCACTATTTTGCTTGTATGCGACACCCAGTAACACGAGAAAGTTTATTCCCAAGACTACAATAATGTGGGCTGGCCCACACCATCTCCAACATGTTAGTCTGAATATTTATTTCGGTGGTGCATGTAGAATTTTAATGCCGCAGGAAACATTTGGAGGTCTTTCAGTACATAATCATAAAGCAGAACAGTAGAACAGTTACTGTTGCATATTTTCTGTCGATACTGCATAATTAACGTAGTTTTAGAGTAAAAATAGATAGTCTTTACTCATGGCAAAGGTATGCTTAGGACAGTTATGTGAAACCTTCAAAAGACGCAATTAGTGGCCGGTGTAATATGATTAACATAAATGAATGGTGCCTTAAAGATAGGGTGGAGACGTTTCAGAGCGTTAAGCCCGCCTACGGCCAATTTGGTGCCCACTGCGGCCTTTTATGGTGTCTCCCCAATTGGGCTGATCTTGTTTTTACCGCATGGACTACGAATATATGTGGCATTTTCCTGCAAGTGCCCCAAGAAATACCCGTGTGGGCAGCGTGGGGGTATGCTCGCTTTTCAGCCCGGCCGCAAACATGCGGGACCTATTCGGCTTTTGCGTGGGCAGCCCCAATCGAACTAGCCCGTCCTTTTATTTGCTTTAGGCCCACATTTGCATCGCATCTGCCCTAAATTGCCCCGCAAGAGACCGATGCGGGCAGAAGCGTGAAGGCGTACTTGCCTGCCCCGCTAACATCCATGCGTAAATTATCTAAGTTTTTGGGGGGCAGCTCAATTTGGGACTTACCAGGAATTTTCTGCATGAATTCCACATTTTCGTCGGACCTTCCTTCAAGTACCCCTCAAGGGTCCCATGTAGGCAATGTGCGGGCATACCCGTATTTGAGTCCCGCTGTGGCCCATGCGGGACCTATTCGGCTTTTGAGTGGGCAGCCCCATTAGATTAGCCCAGGCGTTTCCTACACAAAGCCCAAATTTTATTTCCATCAGCCCTAAAATTTCCCATGCGGGCCCCTTGAGGGCCAGATTTGGGAATATGTATTCATTTAGCCCTTTCCACGCCTATATGATGCCCAGATGGAAAACGCAGGTGCCCGCTTGAACCCTAAAGGGGGCCCTCATGGGTGTTATTGTGGTTGCCCAAGCCCAACTTGCCCATACGGTCCTCAGGTGGGCCATGTAATGTGTGCTACTTTGGTTTGTTTCAACAAAATTATTTTACTCTCATACTCTTTTCTTTGAGCAGCCTTCACTAAAATAGGCGACCTTAGTGAGCTTCGTACCTCTTTTGGGCATCGTCTGGACATTGCCGTGGAGGCCGAAGACGACGGGCTCATGCTGTATAATATAGGCATGCAATCATAAGTATATTGCTCTTATAATATTTGATTTAGCTTGTTTTAGGAAAGAAGTGCTCACACATATAAAACGGCACTAGTCCAACGTTTCCTTCCAGCGTGTACACAAGCCGCGAACGTGGGGAGGGGTTAGCGTTATGTTCCTGCCTGCAGACCTATTGTCATCGCTCTTTGGGTAAAAAACTAAGAGTAAATCTCAAACAGGCATACCCTGACGCAAGAGCAAAGCTTGCCATATTCAAGTAGCAGCAAAACGTTTGAACGAAACTGTACCTCTTAAATGCCTATTATATGCGAGTTAGACTAAGTTATTTTCGGCTGGTAAAGCGTATCAGTAAAGCTATATGTTCAGTCTGGCCATGGCCGGTGCACAAAAGCCTGAACCGCTGCTTCAGTCCCTTCATCGTAAACCCCAAGGCGCTTCAATCGCTCTTCGTTGCATGCCCGCACTGAACAAGAGCCTCCCAATAGCCGCCATCTCAGTGTCCCCTCCACCGAAGCCACGCGCGCAATTGACTCCCGAGCTTCACCTTGCGTTTTTCTAGTGCTTCTCCAACAACTCACTCGTGAGCACTTCAACGTAAGCATACATCCTTTAGCATTTAGGGTATGAACCCTAAACTCCAGAATGAATGCGCTGATTCGCCGATTATGTCTACGTGGGCAGCTGCTCCAGCGTGTTTGTTTACATAGCTTTTCTAATGACTTTATGCATGCTGCTCGTTCGCACACAATAAAATGCAAGCTGAGTTATCAATACGAAAACTATTTACTTCTTTTCGCATGGTTGCACTTTTATTTGCTCACAAACTGCAACGGCGCTACAAGAGGCGTCGTAGAGACCACGTCCCCTGCCTGCGGCGTCGACAGCTGCCGGCTGCACTCCCTCGACAGGGTCACATCTCGTCGCTTCATGCTCAATGTTCAATCGCTTTGTGATGTAAGCAGTCGTCAATTTGGGGTCTCTACTGCCATAACTGCACTCGATTGCCACATGCAACCACTAAAGCTTGTGAATGCGAGCACCGTAATCGCTGAAATTCTAGACCCGAACCCCGCGTACTCGTCGTAGGCCTATTCTTCGCTGATTGGGCCGGCAGTTCGGCGCCGACTAACGTTTATGGCCAAGGTCATTGCTGATGACAAGGGGGAACATATAAAGTGTATGTTCTCGTCGTTTTCCTTCTTCTAACACTGTTATGCTGCAGAAAAGTGCAGCTGTTCAGGCCGTTCAATCATTGAGTGTCAAGTTCTCGTTCGGCCTCTGATCCCACCAAAAAAGATCGGACGACCATCCTCTGATCAAAACCTCACTCTAAGGTGATTGGTGACCGTTAGTCGTGCTGGCATCCCGGCTGGTGCAATGCAAAAGATTTGTGCGTCGATAAGCTACAGGAACTTATAACCGTGCAGCCCACTGACTGTGACCGTGCCTTATGCTCTAGAAAGCATGCCTTGCTGCATATCGCGTTCGTGTGGTAACAGCTCCATAAATCACTTTATCATGGCAGTCTACTACTGTGTTAGTCGCAACACCCCCCCCCCCATGCCCCAAAATAAAAAATAAATGTGTCCTTTGATATTGCAGCCTGCATTGCAGACGACGCTGCGCCGCGTATCCTATGTTACGTCACTCGAGCATTTGAAGAAGGTGGTCGCTTTCGGTGGAGGGAGCTTCCCTATTGCGATTTCTGTCGCTCTTCCTTGTATTATGCTCCCTACGCTAGGCTCTAGTACTTTGCGAGTAGGCTCACAGACCGGTATATTATGCATATTAGTATAAAACGGCAAGACATCAAACGACCTTGTCAATGCTCCGTTAAGTAAAAATGGGCAGTCTGTGGTAGAAAGAGCAAAGAAGTATACTTTTGCTAATAATGCTTGTATTCCCAAATACCATACTCCTAGAAAAGAATTCTACTATAACTGATAAACTTAAGGCTCACATGACTACGCAACATTGATTGTTTCACAAAACACTCTGAAGTCACCATACAGTGGTCTTCTCGTAGATGTGTACAGGTAGACATCGGCGTCGTACGAGCAAGACGAAAAGCATTGCAAAGCAAAGTTACCAAATCGGTTCGTAATTAGCATAGAAAAATTAGGTACCTGAGCATCGCCGCGATTGAGAATGTTTTTATTTTCACACTCCCTAGAGACACATGAACAGAATATTGCCCTGTTGTTGGCCTTCTAGCCCCATTACGGCCGATGTGGGACATACAGCGGTTTTGTGTGGGCAGCCCCAATTGGGCTGGGTGTTGTTTTTGAACTTAGAGCCCACCTGTTGTTGCACCTGCCTTCAAAGTCCCCACAAGGGACCGATTTTGGTACCATGCGGGCACGCCCGCCTTCCAGCCCCATTAGAGCCTACGTGGGACCTGAAGTGGTTTAGCTAAGGCTGCCTCATTTGGGCTTCACGAGGGCTTGCCCAAACTGAGTTTTTATTCATATTTCACCTGTCCTCAAGTAACCTACAAGGGGCCGATTGGGGCCACATGTGGGTATGTCCGTTTTTTTGTCCCACTAAGGCAGATGTTTGTCCCACAAAGGTTTAATGGAGGCGGCCTCAATTCTGATCTATGAGGGCTTTCCCATAAAGAACCCACATTTAGGTTGGATTGTCCTCAAATATTCGACAAGGGACCCATGTGGTCTGCATGCAGGAATGTGCTCTGCATTAGCCCGAGCAACGCCGCTATGGGACCTCTGCAGAGGGAACAGGGGCTTGCCCACATTTGCCCCATAGAGGACTGATGCAGGTTTTATGATGGTTGCCCCAGCCCCACGTACCTACATCGGACCTACTGGGGCCCCACATTCTGTGCTACCTGGGTATGTCTGGGCAGGCTAAAAAACCGTGATAGCCGACGTTTTCAGAAGCATTGGCTGTAGCGTCTTTCATAGCCAGCGATATGTTGTGACATGAAACACCGTAAACAAAACTAAGCCAAACAACATGTTTTTGAAAATATCACGATGTCTGGTGCTCCAGGGTACATGACGCACAGAATGCTTTGTGCTTTTACACGCTTTCTTCAAGACTATTTGTTGTCCGGACTTTTTCTTGTTCACAAGAGCCAGAGAAAACATACATTTTATGTGATTCTAGGCTTATATAGAACACGCTTACTTCGATGAAACCATACCAGCTTACCCATATCGCATCCTTATAGATTCCCCCGCAATCTGGATAGCATAAGCATGTGCTCAGTTTCTTATGTAGCGAAAACAAAATCACAAGAATCGCAAGAACAATGAGTAAAGACGGAGGCTCTAAATGCTGCCCAATAATTGCAGCGCAAACATTTTCGCTATATACAGCCGGTCAGTTTTGTGTTAAAGGCGAACACTAGCACTCATAGCAAGCACAAGATACTACCACTCACAAATCTTGTAACGTTTCTTGGCCACTTGAATCGACTAAATGTTCGAAATTCAAAGTGCTTGAATAGCGAACACCTGTATTGAGTCAAATCAAATTTCAAATGCTCATGAAAAAAAATGCGTGAAATGTTCGGTCACTTTAATTGCATAAAGAAGCACTTTAAGGAATGTAGTATAGCGAATATGAAAGGTAAACTTTCAGCGCCCAAAATGTCAACCAATGGTAGTGCTTTGCGGTATCGGCTGTCGCTCAGTATTATAATCTTATCACCAGAATCCTGTAGGCTGAAACAAATGCCTGGCGTCTGTGCAGCTCGGTTCTCTTAGACCGCTATATGTCAAGCACAAATAAATATTCCTATATCATGCGATACAAGAAAGAATTTGTAGCTTAGATCGCCAAAGACGTCCCTCAGAATATTGTTACGTGGTGGCATGACAAGCGATGTAACACGGCGACACAACAGAAACAGAATGATGTGATGACATGACGATGAAATACGTTTTTATGGCCAGCGGGCCTGGCGCGAGCACTCCGCCACGCGCCACTGCCCGCTTCGTCATCTTCGTAGCACTACGCGGGGCCACCGAGCGATCGTCTCGATCGATTGCTAGAAATCCAATCCATGAAGTGACGATGATCACAGACACAGGATTAGGACATGAAACGCTGGACACCATAATGAATGCGAAGATGGGATGAATTCTTGCCCCGAGCATCAGGTCCAATCTTCACCGTTTGCCGAATGCCAAGGCTCATGGAGACGCCGAACGGTTTGGGCGGGGGTGCTGTCTTCGCTCGAGTGGTCGTGCGGTCGCTTCGTCGTGGGGTCAGTCGGATCGGCTTTAGGTTCTTCCTGGTCGTCATGTGTTGTGGTCAGGGCTGGGGTCGGGGCTTGGGAGAGCGGCTAGTTGGGTCTGAGCACAAAGGGCTGGGGCAAAGCTGGGTGGCGATCTCCACGGGCTCTCGGCCGATGGACCCGGCGTACGGTTGGCTTCTTCGGTGCAAGGCGAGGATGGTGATGAACCGCATCTCCAACCAAATGTTACGTGGTGGCATGACAAGCGATGTAACACGGCGACACAACAGAAACAGAACGACGTGATGACATGACGATGAAATATGCTTTTATGGCCAGCGGGTCTGGCGCGAGCACTCTGCCCCGCGCCACTGCCCGCTTCGTCATCTTCGTAGCAATATCAACTGGATTCCAGCAGCATATTGAAGCAGATCGGCATATACATTCGCGTAAACAAACCTTTGCAATTGTACATGGAAAAACCCAGCAGAAAGTATGCGTTCTCAAGAAGTACACAAGACGACGCTAGAAACAGAACTTAACTTTGCGTTACTTGATGAAATATACAACAGAACAGAGCACATATGCGGGAGAGCAACTATAAATGCAATAAAAACTGCAAGAACAAAAATATGAAGAACAAAAATTATCAATTTACAGAGAGAATAAAAAAATAAGGCCAACTATGTCCCATTCTAGAACTTGTTCTCTTTTCCCATGAACCGTACAGAGCTGTCGCTGACGCATTCAGTTGCTATCTTCATTTTATATGCTGTTAAGATTTCTCTTTCTATTTGCGTGTTCCCAAAGCTGATGAGTCTGACATTATGGAATATAGTGTAGCAGTATTTATAGCGGTCTCAATATTTTGGAAGATTTGCTGTGTTGCCTGGCTGTAGTGAAATGCGGTGTTGCCTTATAGACTGTTTGATGCATTTACCAGCTTGTCCTATATATGTAGGTCTTTTTATAAGACAGGGTAAAACAATTATTTTTTTTGTCATTTTCAGAAAAACGGGTACAAAACGACGACAGTTTTGTGAGCAAAGAAAAGGCAACCTTAACTTCTGCCATGACTATCTTCAAACATTCTGCTAAACGTTATGCAACTATTTTCTTACAGCAGGTTTAGATTCCTCGAAAAGCGTTTCTTCTTTTTAGGTATGTACCATGATGTAATTTTCCTAGACAAATTCCCCGCAGCAGAAACCAGGATACCCTGAGTGTAGCCGGCAGACCGCAAACGGTCATGCTGCGTAACGAAACTCTGTTGCATAATGTGTGAACAGGATATCCACAAGGCATTACCGAGGCAAATATTGGCAATGCCTATTCATACGTTTATAAAATGAAGAGGAGCAGGGCAGAGCTCTAATTAGTCCTAAGAGAATACCACCAGCAACGTGGCTCTCATAAAAATAATTTAATTTAAAATGTTATTGAGTGATTAAGTGGCATCTCATAAGTAAACCTCTAATTTTGCGAGTTCGGTAAGAAGGGCAAGAGTTCATGCGCGGCCCGTTCGATGCTGCCCGGGAAAGTTACTTTAAAAAATTAAGATATCATCCACTTACCTAAGTACTTTTACTACCCAACTATCAGGGAGCTTCTGATGGAAAAGGTTATCAAAACGGAATACAAATATTCGGCTCAAAACAGGAGCCACACATGAGCCTACAGAAACACACTGCTTCGGTAACTAACTACGGTCTCATGTTCTACCAGAGTGGAAAAAAGGTAACAAGTTAAAAGTTCTAAAAAAAAACTTCATCGATAGATCTGAAATGTTTTTTTAAAGGCCACCGCACTTCGGCTCTCGATGAGGTCCCACGCACCAACAAATTCTCGTTGGGAACTGAATAAGTGTCGTAAATTGAATAAGGACCTGAACTGACATTACGGTGTACACACTGGGCGCCCGTTTTCGCGGCGTCGTCAGAAAACAGGGCATAGCCGAATTGGCAGGCGATATGCAACTCATGCTTCGCCTTTGATATGGGAAGGTAAAAGCTCCTCGAGCATTCCAGGACCATTTCATTCGTTCTTAACACACTGCGCCTGTGCCACACAGACACGCGCGCACGGCTTGCTTAAAGCGGAGATATATATTTACGTGTGCTGGCATTTCGCATTATTTTCCCCTTACGGGTAACTGGTATTGGTTGCTTGTGTGCAAATAGACGAACATTTAAAAAACTACTTAGTCTACAACAGAAATTAATGAACGGGAGCCATTCATTGCAGAAAGGAACCATCTTATACGACGAATGCGAGACCTAAGTCTTCTCTTAATATTTTCAGCACACACAGGAAGCCCTTTGGCTGCCGTGCTACACCTTCAATAAAAGCCAACAGCGTGCTGATATCCAGGGGTGCAATGGGGGAGTCTGTATAGAGTACCGTCCGAGTGCGCATGTGTGGTTATGGGCGACATATTGGTGCTGTTGGTATATTGACAAACTTGTTACTGCTGTTAGGCCCTGTAAAAACTTAAGTCGAATACATAAATCACTCTCATAGGCCATTGGTTTAAAAATATGCAATAGACGTTGTTTAATTTATTGTCTTCTTTATAGCATCGACCAGTCTGGGAAGAGATGATTGGACGGAGGTTCCTTCTGTTTATTTACACCATGATCATGTCTACCCGCAAGTTCACTTCTACCTCTGTTGCAGGAGGAACACGAGATTATCTTTGTTTTGAATGATCACAGATTTGATAACTGTTTCGTAAACGACGCACGTTCTAAGTCCGGCGCGTCTCACCATGGCCAAGTTCAAGATTAGAGTCTTGGTCTGCCACAAACCACTCGGCTATAAACGCGCTGTGCATTCTGCCGGTGCAGAAAGACTGCCGGTGCACAAGGACTGCCGGTGCAGAAAGGACTGCCGGTGCAGAAGACTGCCGGCGCAGAAAACTGCCTGTGCAGAAGGCTGCTGGTGCAGAAGGCTGCCGGTGCAGAAGGCTGCCGGTGCAGCAAAATACTGCCGGTGTAAAAGACAGCTGGTGCAAAAGACTGCCGGCGCAAAAGACTTCCAGTGGAAAAGACTGCCGGTGCAAAAGACTGCCGGTGCAGAAGGCTGAAACGCACGGTGAAACGCGCGGTGCGCAATGAAGCAACTGCTGAAGCTTCCGGAACCGCTGCTATTGTCGGGGAATATTGATAAGAACTAAGAATTGTTCCAGCAGAAATTCGAGCTTTTTCTGCAACGGAATCTTCAAAAGCGCCCAGATCCAAAGCCATCAAAACAGCACTGCTACTCAGCGCTGCCGGGGACGATAAATTGGAGGTATTTACCAACTGTCTTTTTCTCGAAACATAGAAAGTACGCACTTTCACATGACACACTCAGCTGAGAACAAGCGACTACGCTTAGGTGCCTACAAACAAACACATATCCAAACAGAGCCCTGTACCACAAGATATGGCCAACACAAAACAAAAGCGAATGTGACTGGTGCGGAGACACTGCTACACCGTACCGCATAACATGGGGATGTAGGGCAAGCCCCGTAATGCCTAAAATAGATTGCCCTAGTCCTGAGCAGTGGGAGAACCTTCTAACCGACTCGGACGCACAGCACCAGCTCATGCTGGTGGACAGGGCCATGCCGCTGCTGAGGCGAACGGACTCCTGGACAGAGGACTGCCGACTACTGCTCTTTCCTAACCCGCTACCCCTAATTCCAGTCTTCTCCTATGAAGTTTACCAATCAATCGAGAACGAGAGCAAGCAAGACTATGCAACCGTTGTTAAAAAATTTAAGGTGTACTACCAAGGGCAGCAGAACGAGGTTTATGAGAGGTACATGTTCCGGTCAGGAGTACAGGGCGAAGGGGAGTCGTTCGAGCGTTTCATGCGGGACCACTAAAAACAATCAAGGACCTACAATGTTTTTAATCCTAACGACAGTTTAATCCGTGACCAAATAGTGTTTGGTACTAACAGCCCAAAACTGCATGAAAGGTTTCTAAAGGAAAAAGCCTAGACACTCGGGAAAGATGAGCAGATTTGCAAAGCAGATGCCGCTTCAATACAAGACGTAGCCTGGGGGGGGGGGGGGGGGGGGCGGATTCTGTAATGCTTTCGATTTCGCTCTCATGTTGTAGAGCGTGACGTCCAATTGACGTGGTTTCAGGTGACCTTGAGACGTCGATTGTGACGGAATACGAAATCGACCAATTGCCAATGACTTGTAGCATGACTCCGCCCATCAGTGCCCGTTCCACGGTCGTGGCTATTGCTACACATTTGTCGTAAACGGTAGTCGAGGCCGACAAAGAACCGTCTCCCAACTTTGTATGAAACGGCGCAGGTAATGCGCAGTAAGTAAAGTTAATACAGATTTATTCTGCTGAAGAACTGTATTTAAAACTAAGTAACATCAAGCATTAGGAGATATGTTCTAGGCATGGCAATTAAATTGTTCCTCGGTATCATTTTTCTCCGCGAGGGCACGCTAATGACATCAGGGTGCACATGACGGCTTGGTAGAAAACAGCTTATTCCTCGGCTAGTTGCTATTTTCCATGAGCCATCTAAACTCGAGGTCCTGTACGGATGTCGTTAGCAGCTGGAGAAACCTGATTGAAAGCAATTAAGGCTACGAACCTGCAGTGATCAGCGTGGTGAAAGCGTGTAGCGCGAAAGCCGACTAAGTCCCCAGCTTACTGTAGAGTTGTCAAACAGTGCTTACTATCGATGACAAGAGCGACGAGTGGGAGATATGGGGCCTGCTGTTTTGTTTATTTAAAAGAAAATACAAGAAGACCATGAAGGCTACACTGCTTTATCTGCCGACACAGGAAAGAGCACTTGCAGTAAGGCAGGTGGCCGCTTCTATCCAAAAGCTAGCAACAGCAGTGCGGGAAACGAGATCCTACGTACGACCCACCACCACGGATTCGTCGTGCAAGCCACGATGACAGCCACTCCTGTGCTTTGCAGCCAGTTGCCTTCGGCCACATCGGGCTCCATTCCTAATATTCAGTTGACGATGATGATGTCAAACGTTTAGTCTGTGTAAGGTACACAAACTGTGGTTTTATTGGCTTGTTTGGTTCGTTCAGAGAAAGAAAATGCTTTATTCAGAAATTTTTATAGTGACCGAGGAGAGGACAAGCTTGTTCAATCAGGTCTGGGCAGAGATGTGGTTTGTTGCATTTCGCGCAGCAGGCAGTGTGTGTTAGAGTCACAGTGTTGGAAGGCCTCTCTCTGACTTTGCCATAGTGTATGCTCTTTTTGAATGATATCCCCCCTTTCGACGGGAAAGACAAACGCATTACGCAAGCCTAGTGTACGATGCCGCTGGCGAGCTGTTGAATCTACTTAATTTCCGTAGTCTTGTTGTGACAAGGAGCCCACCGGGGAGGTGTTCAAATAATCTCGAAGAATTTTTGCTAGATTTGAAGTGGCCTTATAGCCATCATGGAATCTATGTACTGTTTCAAACAAATGTTCATTTTACACACATTCTTTATTCTATTATTTTCATATTGTGTGCATTATGGAGAAACCACCTCAATTGAAAGGCCAGTTTGTTGCACAGATGAGTTTTCCTATTATTTGTTGAAAAAGACTTGGAAAATAAATTCGAAGGACAAAAGTAGGTGATAATTATGTAACAGTGCACTTATCACACTTTTATGGTGTATGAAAGAGTGAAAGAGCACTGAACAAGAGTTGACGGAGCCTCATTTTGCAAGCCGAGCCAAAGTTTCGATTTTGGCTTGCGAACCGAGGTTCCCCCTCAACCATTGTTCAATGGTCTTTCGTACTGAATAGCCATCCTAATTTTCTCGTTCTATCATGTTTATGGAGTAAAACATTTTGGAATGCTCATGTTATAGCTGTCTCTGCCGTCGTCAAGCTGTTCAGCAGCATTCCCCTTTCAGTGTTGCACGTTTTATTAGTGTGCAAGACCACTATTCACACATCGCCTTAACAATACATGTGTGATGCTTAGTTATTTTATTGTCACTAGAATTTTTTAATTTGTCAGCAATTATGGTAGGCACTGCAGCCTAGTTTTGTACACCATTCTCCTAGCAGCTGTTAGAGCATTTAGCACTGCAGCAAGATCTCTAGTAATATACCTTAAAGCTGGCAGTTTTATCTCTGATATGTAAGCATTTTGCACACTACACCATACACATAGTACCTATTTGTAATGGCAGCTTCAATATGTGTAAGTGGAACTTCTTCTTTGAGCCCAATAATTATTCTGCAATACGCATGCCAATGTTGTATGGTCATTGTAAATCAAGGTAAGTGTGCTGGTATATGCGCTGCCTCTTTTTCAATAAAAAGACTCGAGTAGAATATTATGGCCAAGAAATAAAAGCGTGGCAGCAAAACATTTTGGTGGCGTTTTCTGATTCGAATAAGCGTCAAGGATATTTACTACTTTGCTGTAATGGTACGCTTTTCGGTTAAATGCATGTGTACCGCACAGCTAGTGATGAATGCTGGGTAATCCGTCATGATGACGTCGTTGGCAGCAGACAACGCAGCACGGCACTGCCACACATCGCCGTCTACATGGTCGCGTAGTGCGCGCAGACGATGCTGGTGCGATCGCCAACTGAGCCAGGCCGCAAGGTTATAGCAGAGAAGGGACTGCAAGCTGGGTCTGGGATGACTTGGCATTGGAGTAAGCAGCCGTGACTCCCCCCTTCATGGATCACTGCCTTGTCGTGGCGGAGGGGCTTGCGAAACTCGATGAAGTCGTGAGCTCTGCTGTGTAGGGCCACTCAAGATAGACAGGTCACGGCAGAGAGTTCTGACAAAATGTGATTCACTGGAGAAGGTAATGGCAATCCACTCCAGTATTTCCTGCCAAGAAAACTCTATGGCCAGTCACAACACCACTATCGATATGGCGCCGGAAGATGAGCCCCCCAGGTTGGAAGGCGTCCCACATGTTACTGGGGATGAACAAAGGGCGATTCCTAGTAGCTCCAGGACGAATGAAGCGGCTGGGCTAAAGCCAAAAGGACGATCAGTTGTGGATGTGTCGGGAAGCGACCGGAAAGTCCGATGTTGCAAGGAGATATATCACATAGCAACATGGAATGTAAGATCTATGACGCAAGGTAAACTGGATATCGTCAAACGAGAAATGGACAGATTGAACATTGATATCTTGGGTATCAGCGAGCTCAAGTGGACCGGAATGGGAGAATTTAACTCCGGCGACCATTATGTCTTTTATTGTGGGCACGAATCCAAGAGAAGGAATGGGGTCGCTCTCATAGTAAACAGAAGAATGGGCAAAGCAGTGCTAGGGTACAACCCCAAAAACGACCGAATGATTTCACTTCGGATCCAAGGTCAGCCTTTCAACATAACAGTTATCCAAGTCTATGCACCGACCACTGCTGCTGAAGAAGCTGACGTTGAGAGATTTTATGCGGACCTACAATGCCTTTTAGACCGCACCCCATCATCAGACGTCGTTTTTCTCATAGGAGACTGGAATGCTAAGGTCGGTAGTGAAGAAATATCCGAAATTACAGGCAAATTCGGTCTTGGTGAGCCAAATGAAGCTGGGCAGAGGCTAGTAGAGTTCTGTCAAGAAAACAACCTGACCATAGCGAATACTCATTTTCAACAGCACAAGAGGCGCCTGTACACATGGATTTCACCGGACGGTCTGTACAGGAATCAGATCGATTATATTATTTGCCGGCAGAGATGGAGAAGCGCTATACAAGCAGTAAAAACAAGGCCTGGGGCCGATTGTGGCACCGATCATCAGCTTCTTGTTGCCAAAATTAAGCTTCGATTGAGGAAAACGCAGAAAACTAGAAGGCCTTTCAGGTATGATCTGGATCAGATTCCATTAGAATATGCTGTGGAAGTGAGGAATCGATTTCAAGAATTAGATCTAGAAGACAAAGAGCCCGAAGAGATGTGGACTGATGTTCGAGATATAATACAAGAAGTTGCTACTAAGGTAGTTCCAAAGCAAAAGAAATGCAAAAAAGCAAACTGGTTATCTGAAGAGGCTTTACAAATAGCTGAGGAAAGGAGGATGGCAAAAGGTATGGGCGAAAGAGAAAGATACAAGGTTCTGAATGCGGATTTTCAGAAAATAGCAAGGAGAGATAAGAATGCCTTCCTGAACATACAGTGTCAAGCAGTTGAGGACAACAGCCAATTAAAGAAAACAAGAGCTCTTTATAAGACAATCAAGGATATCAAAGGAAGCTTCTGTGCTAAGCTGGGCGTGATAAAGGACAAACGAGGCAAGGACCTCACTGAAGCCTCAGAGATAAAGAAGAGGTGGCAGGAATACACAGAAGAACTGTACAAGAAGGACCCGGATGTGCAAACCCAACATAGGACGGTTGTGATTACTGATCTCGAGCCGGGCATCCTGAAGAGTGAAATTGAATGGGCCTTAGCCAGCCTTGCTAAGAACAAAGCTAGCGGAATTGATGGTATTCCAGCTGAGTTGCTTCAAAACCTCAACCACGACGCTGTTAACACACTGCATACATTATGTCAAAAGATTTGGACAACCCTGCAGTGGCCACAGGATTGGAGGAGGTCAGTTTACATCCCCATTCCAAAGAAAGGCAGTGCCAAAGATTGTTCCAACTACCGCACGATCGCGCTTATTTCGCATGCTAGCAAGGTGATGTTAAAAATCCTGCAAGGTAGGCTGCAGCAGTATGTGAATCGGGAGCTTCCGGACGTGCAAGCTGGGTTTCGCAAGGGCAGAGGAACTAGAGACCAAATTGCCAACCTTCGCTGGTTCATGGAAAAAGCAAGAGAGTTCCAGAAACCCATTTACTTCTGCTTTATTGATTATGCGAAAGCGTTTGACTGCGTAGATCACAGCAGATTGTGGCAAGCTCTCCAATTCACCTCATCTGTCTCCTCAGGAACCTTTATGAAGGGCAAGAGGCCACAGTCAGAACTGGGCATGGTCTTACTGATTGGTTTCCGATTGAGAAAGAGGTGAGGCAAGGCTGCATACTGTCGCCCTGCCTATTTAACCTATATGCAGAGTGCATCATGAGGAAGGCCGGTCTGGACGAGTCTTCAGCTGGAGTGAAGATTGCTGGAAAACGTATCAACAACCTTAGATATGCGGATGATACCACTTTAATGGCAGAAAGTGAAGTGGAACTCAAGAGACTTCTGATGCGCGTACAAGAAGAGAGTGAGAAGTTTGGGCTTAAACTGAACATTCAAAAGACGAAGATCATGGCGTCTTGCCCTATCAAGTCCTGGAGCATCAATGGACAAGAAGTGGAAGCTGTGACAGATTTTCTGTTCTTGGGCGCCAAGATTACCTCGGAAGGAGACTGCAGCCATGAAATTAGGAGACGCCTGCTTCTGGGAAAGAGAGCAATGGTTAGCCTTGACCGCCTAGTAAAGAGCAGAGACATTAGTCTGCCAACCAAGATCCGTATAACCCGTGCTATGGTCTTTCCAGTTGTGATGTATGGATGCGAGAGTTGGACTGTGAAAAAGGCTGACCGCCGAAGAATTGACGCGTTTGAATTGTGGTGCTGGCGAAGACTCTCAAGAGTTCCTTGGACTGCCAGAAGATCAAATCAGTCGATATTGTCGACCATAAACCCTGACTGCTCATTGGAGGGTCAAATTCTAAAGTTAAAGCTCAGCTACTTTGGTCATCTGATGAGAAGAGAGGAGTCGCTGGAGAAAGATTTGATGTTGGGAAAGGTTGAGGGTCGCCGGAGAAGGGGTAGGCAGCGAACGCGATGGTTAGATGGCATTCTCGAGGCATTGCAGATGAAGCTATGTGATGTTAAGAAGATAGTGAGAAACCGGAAAGCGTGGCGTGACATGGTCCATAGGGTCACGAAGAGTCGGACACGACTGAACGCCTGAACTGAACTGCCGTGACTCCAATGGGTAGTCAGTGTCTCCTGCATAACCAAACAAGGACATTTACATTTACGCCTTTTTCATGTTCTAATATACAATCTAAGATCCATACCATCTAGCCCACAGTGACATGGTAAACATTCACAGGAATGCCAGCAACGTGCCGCAGGGCTGTTCAAGCGAGCATCATTGTAAGGACAGCCTTGAAGCTTCATAGTGATATAAAAAATGTGTTACGATCACCTGCATAACACAAGCGCTACGATTTCTTAGGCAAGAAAGAGATTTCAGACAATAAATATTTGGTTGCTGCTGCCAAAACACTAAATTTGTACTGTAATATGTATTCATAAGCATAACTAGACCGTCGTATGCATGCAGCTTCAGCGTATTCATGGAATCGATCACTCGCCGGCATACAAGTCAGCTTCTTTGCAAGACACGTATTCCAACTAAATGGTCTCGTTACCAGACAACACTCTTCTAGTGCTGAAACGGAAAGAAGCAAGCGCTTTTTGCCGCGTATTCGCACCGTCGAGTCGCGAACGTGTCGTATGCAGGGAACGTGACGAATGGGCCGAAAGCAGTACGCTCTAGGAGCAAGACACTACACTCCCTAGTCACTTCATCCTGTATTATAGATATAAAAATGTGGGTATATATAGCTATTGAAAGTTCCTCAGGTCTCGCTGGTGCATCTAGAAAACAGCTGGAAAGAAAAGAGAACTTGCCTCAGTTCGTTTCTTCAAACAATGTGAGAGTATAGAACGAGTCCTTTTGGTTGGAAAACAGTACTTGCAGAGAAGCAGACTTACAGCAAGTCGTCGATTCCACATATCAGTGGATATAATCAAGAGCGTTCGATGACCGACGCGGGTTTTTTGGAGTTAACCCAGGAGAAAGTCGCAGGCGTTCAGAAGGCCTTCGTTCACCTTTCCGCGCACGGGAGTACCGCTAGAAGAACGCTTCGTTGAGGAGGCATTGGTCCGGTGGAGAAGCGATGGTCGCACGGGCGCAAGTTCTCGTCGCAGATCTGAAATAAAACAGACATAATACAAGTTTACAATGGCCTTCCAAACTCATAGTCAAACACACGCAGTCAAAACCGAAATCTGCTCACTATTGTGATGTTCACAACGTAGAACCCCTCGCCTATCGAATTCTTTTCATATCGCTCCGCGGCGCCTTGACGACAATCAGCGTTCTGCCCGATGGCTTCCGCTACCGGCGCACGCACGCGCTGATCGATGCCTATGCGATGCAAACGATCTGACGTTCCCGACGTAAGTTGGCAGCACCCGATAGCAATAAAACGCGGTGCGCATGCAGCCGCTGTGACTGCGCACTCTAGAGTGAGCCCCCATTCAACGATGTTCGTCGGCAATCGCCGCACAGCCACTCCACTTGATGCTGATCTTCGAGTCGACCAGAGTCGGAACAACTAGTCCGGCACGTCAAACGTGTCTTCGTTCTCCCTCCTTCGCCGTAGACAGCACCGACACAACTGTTTAAAAGTCAGCGCATCGCAAGGAACACGCCCGCCATTTTCGCTCTACTCAAGTTGACTGGCTTTGAGGTTTCCTTGTTTCGCTCACAATTTCAATTAATATTCAGCGCATGGGCAACGTAACCACTTTAGTCTTGATCATAACGTAAACCGCAGTCACCGGTGAGATCAGAGATAACGCAGAAATTCAATATATCCGCCCACCAATAGGAGCGAGGCAAGATGAGCGGTTTGAGACTGGTTTTGAATTGAGAGCGTTACAGAATTCACCCCTGGGCCCAGCCGGATAAGCATGTGGCGCTAGTCAAGATGCATTCGAAGCAGGATTGCAAAGCGGAAGAACGAGCTTCGCTAAGAAATTCGGCATGGGCACAGCCCGATAACGAAGTGCTGCTAGTCAAGAAGCAGCCACAAAAATGCGCCAGATGCAACCGTTTCCACGCGTTACGCAGCAGTTGTCCGGCGTTCGGAAAAATGTGCTTCGTGTGTCCGAATGCACATCATTTCGCCGCCTGCTTCAAAAAGGCCCCGCAAATTTGTGAAGCTGAGGAAGAACAAGAAAGCTTCGACATTCTTGATGCCACAGTCTCGAGCATCGACGCCAGTGCGGACTGGTAAGTTGATACGAATGTGGCTGACCAGATTGTTCATTGCAAGGTAAGCACTAGAACCCTAGCCAGCCTGCTGTCCTACTCTAGTTACCGGTGGCGCAAGTAGGCTGGAAAATCAAAACCGAGCTCTTCGGTGCTCTGAGCGTAGAGTTGGGGCTACCAGAGGTCGGGAATGGTCGGCCTAAAGACATCAACTTCTACGTCATCAAAAAACGCAACCAAGTTCTGCTGGAATAATAGCAAGCGAGTCCATCGATCTAGTTTCACGTGCAGGGGACGCTGTGAAGGCAGGGGACACCATAGTCGGCAGCAGTGAGAACGTTCTGAGGAATGTCGCTAGCTTTTTCAGGGAACTGGCTGAGTGAATCGCCAGTATAAAATGGCCCTATGGAAGAATGCGACACCAATGCATCAACCAGTGCATAAAGTGCGACCACTGTCATATACCAAGGCGCGAGGACATCGAAGCTAAGCTAGCCGGCGCTAAGTGCTTCTCGCTCCTTGATGCAAAGTCGGGCTTCCACCAGATATCTTTGTATGACACCACAGCCACTATATGTACCTTCGGTACTCCATTCGAACGCTACCGATTTTTAAGGCTCCCGTTCGGAATCTCATCAGCTCCTTCAGTATTCCAGAAAATTCTGTGTGAAATATTTGACAGCTGCCAAGGTACAAGAGTACACATAGATTACATTATGTAATGAAGTGCGTCTAAGGAAGAACACGATGCGTGCCTGCGAAACGTGCTGCAGGTTGCAGAAGAAACAGGTTTAACCTTGAACGCCGACTAGTGCAAGATTGGCGTGACTGAAATTGAATTTTTGGGTGTTGTCAATACAAAGGCTGAGTTAAGACTCATCCCAGTGCTGACTCAATTATTAAGGGAGGCTCCATATTCAACTGATAGAGCAGCTGTTCACAGGAGGCTAGGTGTGGAAAATTATTACAGCAAATACTTGCCCAATTTCTCGAAACGAACTACTCTTCTTCGGAGCCTCCTCAAAAAGGACGCTGTCTTCGAATGGGCTAACAATCACGTTGTGAATGGAGGAGGACCATCTGCAATATGCTTGGCAGTGTTAGCTAGGTGTAACCCAGCGAAATAAATCAAAATTGAGGCAGATGCACCAAAACATGACTTGGAAGCAGCACTCTTGCAGCGTCATGATGAAAACTGGCATCCAGTTGCCTATGCGTTACCGCTTCGTGTACGGATGTAGGATTGCTATTGAGGCAGACCATCGCCGCTGATTAGTGTTGCAACAAAAGGAATCAGTGATATGTCCCCCCCCCCCCCGGCTTCAACGTTTTTTTAGTCTACTGGCATATACCTTTTACCTGGAATATGTACCAGGAAAAACATTCTTCCTCGCAGACATGCTCTCAAGGGCTTCCAAGGCAGAGACCAAGGACAGCACGGACGGCACAGGAGACACTGAAGTCCACGCGGTTAAAGTCATGCCCGACTTTATAAGCGAAACAACAATGGGTCGTCTGGCCGACGCAATGGCATAGGATCCGGATATACAGCCTGTGATACAACACATTGATGGTAAAGGTGACATTATGGGCATAATGAAGCCATTCGCGTCCGAACTTTCCTTGATTAGAGAAATTGTTCTTGAAGGCAGCGCAGTTGTCGTTCCCAAGTCATTGCGCGGGAACGTTCTTCAACGGATTCAAGAGGAACATATGAGCTTAAATAAGTGTCAAGCAAAAGCCAGAAGCCTGGTGGTCTCGCCGGGGCTGAACGCCGATATTAAAAAAAAATTTTAATAGCTGCGCAGTTTGCCAAAAATACGCTTACAAATAGCAAAGTGAGCCCTTTATGATCCGGTCTACACCAGGCCATGCATGGTACCGTGTAGGCGTTGCCGTTTTTCAGCATGGGAGAAGCTCGTACTTGTCTATTTTTTATGCTTTATTCCTACTTCAAGGTAGTGGAAAACTGACTCGCACAACATCCAGTGCAGTAACTGAGAAGCTAATCGCCATCTTTTTAAGATACGGCATTCCAATGGACGTGTGTACTGACAATGGGCCCCAGTTTTTGTCTTATGAATTTTCGCTCTTTGCATTCAGGTACAATTTCAAACACGTCACCTTCCGCCCGGAGTTCCCGCAATGAGACGGACTCACTGAAAAGGAGGTCCACATTGAGGAAAGGGTGCTAAAAAACAGAAGAGACAAATGACGACTTCTGGATCAAGCTGCTCGGCTACAGATCCACTCCGCTCGAAGACGGCCACTCTCCCGCTGAACTGCTACAGGGCAGAAGACTTCGCGCTCGGCTTCCGTGCTTCAAGCTGCAGCCAAGAAGACCTGTGTTTAAACGAGCCCAGATAGACAATCGAGGTAAATTCTACCTATCAAAACCGGAGATATTTTAAGGTCACCCTCACAATATCTCCATGGAATCGCCTCACAAGGACATGGAATCGCCGAGCTCAAGTTACCGGAGCAGCAGCAACCGAGGTCTTATCGAGTAGTTACAGAAGATCGCCAAGTGCTGCGACGCAACAGACAGCATTTACTTCCGACCGGTAAGCTGTTTCAGCAAGAAGCCACCGAACGTGATGACCCGGAGGGCAAAAAAGCAAGTGCTCTACAACCCACAACACTAGCCACAGGAACAATACAGGCGTCGGTGAGATCTGGAACATTCCCCCAGACACAGCTACCCATGACTATGATGGGGCAGGCGGCGAGCTCGACGGCTCCGCAGGTTCCTCCATTGCGCCGATCCACCATAGCTACCAGACCATTGCAGCGCCTGCATTACGATCAAAACTGTAACCAAGTACTTCCCATCTCTTCCTCGCACGAGGGAAGATGTATTGTGAATGACGTACGTACCAAGCCTGGCTAGAGCATGCGGTATCATTTCCAGGTTCAAGATTAGCATCTTAGTCTGCCACGCCCCCCCCCCCCCCCCCTGTGCATTCTCAATAAACGCCTTTCGTTCACTGGCTCGTCTCGACTGACACAATAAGTACTTCGAATTTGAAAGAGACGCTCACAGGTGCGACTTACGTATGATCGCAAATATTTTATAGCATATATTATTTGATGATGTCTTTGCCTAACTAATTAGGCTTGCTGAATGACAAAAAATGGTTACTGTAAAGACGCGGAAAGTGAAACGGTAGGAGGAAACATAAAAAGAAGAAGAATAAAATAAAAGACAGTAAACTTGTAAAAGGTACAAAGTTTTGCGATAGGTTGCGAGGCATACAACTAGTAAGGAAAACGTCTGCCTAGAACACGTGCTGGACGCAGGTCCTTATCAGGAAAGGGAAATGACATGAAGAGGCCGATTGAATATCAGCGCATTAAACAAGACCTATGAGGTAATAAACGGCAGGTGAGCAGGGCCGGCTTCTACGATAGTCCGAGATAAGTTGAGACTTAAACGGTGTCTTTGGTAAGACCAGACCTATTGTCTTAATTTTACTAATTTCGCTACTTAGACACCTGGCGTCCTTGTGTTTTAAATAAGACGGCACTAAATTCGTAATTGTGCAAGCGACTTATTCAAGTCAGGAATGAAGCCCTGTCCTTACTCCAGTCTTAAGCGGCCATGCTAGCGGCCTATCCTATTGACTCAGTTTAGTGTGTACTTAGCTAAAACAGTCTTAAGATCGTTTCGTGTAAGCGGGCCAGTATCCCTCACGCGAAGACTATATAACTGCGGTTTCTTACATACACATCTGTATGGCAGAACTCTGCATACCCTGCAAATAACTATAGAAAGAACAGTGCAGTATAGAATTATTAGAAAGGAAGCATATTGAACGAGGAACAAAAGAAGGCGCAGATTGGGCGTGGACGGGTGATGTAATGCGAAACACGGCCGCTGTATATTGGGTATGTGTCAAAGTAAACTTTTTCAAAAGGTAAAAATTAAAACAATAATAACCAGTTTTTATCACAGGAAATTTCTCATTAGGTGTTGTGTTAGAACAAGCCATTTTATTGTGTTTTTCGAAACAGATAAACTCCCATATAGCCGTGCGGATCTGAATCGATTCGCATCACTTTGTGAACATGGTGCATTTTTTACAAGGAACAGGGAAGGAATTAACTGCACAGCGCAAACCAAGAAGCGTTTATTATGTATTGATGGTAATAGAAATTATATGCACTAAACCACATATTCCAATCCAGTATACAGTATAAGAAGGGTCAAGAAAATTAAAGTTTACTGGTTAAGTCATTTTAATGATTATAACCTTTGATATAATCTTTCTGTTATAATCGATACACACATAATTTATAAAATCGCGCACTTCAACACAAATACCGAAACTGCATCAGCAATCAAAGGTGGCCGTCAGAAAGGTACAGTTAAGAAATGCTCCCATTATTCTCGCCGCCTGGCACACCTAATTATAAAGGCTGCAAAAGTTGCTCTCCCTCTTTCACTTACCCGAATGCTCCATATTAGTTATTTCGAACAAATCGCGGGAATATTTGCTGCTATGGCAATGCTTCCCATGGGGCTGGGTCTGACTAACCACAGCTATACTTTTCATAATCTACCAGTCAGACCATCCTATTGAATAGGGCTTGTCAGGTGTATGCACAAAGCAGCTTACCCATCGAGCTCAAGAAAAAGCTTTTTGTTCGTAATATTGCCACTAGAAAATCGACAGGTCTTGCTTGCATGGGTAACTTTTGTGCATAGTGCTAACTATTTTAGGAGTAGTGATCAGGGCTCGTACATCGCTCCTACCTGCTATTTCCCTTAGGCTCTCCAGCGCTCTATGTACATAAAGGAAGGAGAATGCGCGCCCCTTTCTTCCACGTTTTAAATTTTCATTCTGCTGTTTTTATGGTGGTGCCAACCGCTGGACGTTTTCTCTAATCACGCCATGTATTGATAAGTTAATCATCTCTATATATTACCTAATTTTTGAACTGCAAGTTTGCTCAGCCTTGTGATCGGACGTGTTTTGACACTAGTATTTTCAAGAGTACGAATCATCAGTAAAAACTGTGAAGGTGCCAACAATTTTGCAATAATTCCGAGCATCTAACGCTTCATCTAACGATACATCTTCCGATGAGCGTAAAGCGCCGAGAATATAGCTTCCCATGATATGTCTTGGTCTGGAGGCGTATAACCTAGATTATTAGATGTGGGATTTTACAATAGGACTAGTAGCATGCACGTAAAATACATCGTGCATGATGAAATATATAATATTAGTGACATTATATGCAATATTTTATTTCTATGGCGAATACAAGCTTGATATTAGTGAACGGTTACTAGAATATTATATCAATATTCTGTTAGCTGTTCCTGGTTGACGTTTCCAGAACCTCATAACTCTTTCCAAGTGGACCAGGCGTTTCTAGGTTGTCCGCTAAGAATATATATCGCTCCGAAAAATAAATTACGAGTGACAGTTCTAACAACATTTGTGTCACATAGTTGACACATCCTATCAAAAAGAGTTTGTTTTTGTGAGCTCCTTGTTAGAACATAAGTGCCGATGGTTTAGTTTGGTTGGTTTGTGGGGTTTAACGTCCCAAAGTGACTCAGGCTATGAGAGACGCCGTAATGGAGAACTCCGGAAATTTCGGCCACCTGGGGTTCTTTAACGTGCACTGATATCGCAAGGCACACAGGCGCCTTGCATTTCGCCGGCGAAAAGCGGCCGCCAAGGCCGGGATTCCATCCCGCATCCTTGGGAACAGTAGCAGAGCGCCGTAACCACTGCGACACCCCGGCGGGGCAGAAATATAAGTGTCGTACACTCATTGAAACTCCAAGCGCTTTCGTCGCTGTCGGAGTCCTCCGAGTGGTAAAAGCAGCAGCTCAGCCACATATGCATATTGTATACGCTGTCATGCCAAACGTATGAGCACATTACGTTGAAGTAGCTAACTGGTTAACTTTTCAGTTTCTGTTACACACTCAAAGCTTTTTGTCGTTCCGCCCCTAAGTGTAGATCACGCGAGAAGTAAAAGGATGGAGGAAGAAAAACAAGCAGAAATCTTTCAGAGACTTGGAATGGAGCTGGTAAGGATTAGGGTTGATAGAGTATACCTCAGTGATCTGCTATTGGCTGATGACATTGCTTTGCTAAATAGCTCAGGAGATGAACTGTAAAGAATGATTTATGACCTCCAAAAACAAATCCGAAAGATAGGTCTAAAATCAATATGCAGAACACTAAGGTAAGTTTCAGCATCATTGAGAGGAACAGAAGTTTACAAAAAATAGCGAAGCGCTGGAAGTGGTAGGTGAATATGCCTACTTATCACAGGTAGTAACCGCAGATCCACATCACCAAAGGGAAATAAATAGAATGTTAATATTCAGATATAGCGATAGAACGGATTTGGAAGGTACTCGCATATTACCGGTATCGCTCGATAAGAAAGTTTCCAAATAGCATTTTACGTGTACTCCCCTAAAGGGCTAGTGATGCATAGGTGTCGCCTTCCGAAGGTTCAGAAGGGTGATTCGGCAGACGAAGGAATATGACAAGTCAGGCAGTGTTGATGTTGAACGAAGAGAGATCATATATTTACCGATTGTATAAACAAAAGACAACTGAATTTACACGGGTGGCCTCACACAGAGCTGCCACCACCCTAGCAAAAGGATATATCATAAGCAAACCCATCTCACACAGAGAAGCGCTTAACTCACACAGGAAAGCTTACGTGCCGAGCACGGACTCGCCAGCTGTGCTCGACTGGACAGAACTACTCAACCGGGCCTGATGGCCGCTTTTTCATGGCAACGACAAACAAAGACATCAGGGCGCTTGCTTCACATGATCCGCCTCAAAATTCCGCCGCCAATCAAACCCGTCGATTAATAAGAGCCAACCCCGGTGGAATGGCCATAATCTCGGACCCAGATCCTAAATTCTTTGAAATAAAAATGCAGCGGGTATGCGGCACGCTCTCTCCACTCGAGAGTTAACAACCTCTCCCCAACGGCGCTCGTTCTCCGTTCTCTATCTCACGATCAACATGGAAAAACAAATGCCACTGCCGCGCCTTCCGAAAAAGCGCCGTGGGGGGAGGGGGTGGTATGAGACGATGACACTATTTTGCTAGCCACCGGGGGCCTTAAAGGGATCGTCAAGATGTGCGCGGGGGCGTCCATTTCCCTATACGACAGAAGCCGATGCTGCCGAGGGGTAAGCCGGCGCCTAGCGTCCAGACCGAGGGGCATTGTTTGGTTAATCTTCCTTGAAGTCCCTGAATGAGAAGTGGGCGCCCTTCCGAGTCGCGTTCGAAAAAAGGTGTCGCGAAGCGACGGCACCGGTCCTTAATCCCCACAAGCGACGGGAGCTTGAATCGGTCAGCGAAGGAGACAGGCGTCGTCGGCAGCTGGTCCGACGGGTTGGTAGCGAAGATGCGTGGGAGCGAACATCTTCGGGAGTTCCCACAGGGTCAGTTTCCCCTAAACAAAACAAAACTGCCGTTTATCACGGTTAACAGGGCTGAAACATGGAAGCTAACCAAATGGTCTATTTAACTTGAGAACATAGAGGGCTATTGAACAAAAAATGGTAGGAGTAACGTTAATACACGAAGCGAGCTTTGTGGCTGAGGGAAATAATTCGATATAGTAAAATTCTAGTAGGGGTCAAGAAGAAGAAATTAGAATGGGCAGGACTGGTAGTGCGAAGAGAGGATAACCGATGGGCACTTATGATAAAAAAGAGTAGCAAAAAAAAATGTAGCAGGGAGCGGAAGAAAGTCAGGTGGGTCGAGGACGTTAAGAAGATCGCGGGGGTCAAGTAGATACAGCTAGCACAAGATTGGGTCAATTTGAGTGATATTGGGGAGGTCTTCACCCTGCAGTGGGAAGAGTGTGGCTGATGATGACGATATTGGCGTGTATTTGCACAGAATGGACGAGGAGGAAAAACTTGATTACTGATAATGGATCTGTAGAAGAGAAACAATCGCTCAAATACGTCACACTGGCTGAGCAACAATCGTATCAGCTAGATATTCCATTTCACGTGCTACACGAGATGAGGATGATAATAACAAAGCCTCAGAGCCTATGGAGTTTCAATATAATGCAATCCGAGAGTCTCAGCGACATTTCATGTATGAATTTTAATGTTTGAAGCTACATGCGTAATTCCCTATTTATTAGGTCTTTCTTCCATGAAGAGTTTTCTCACTGCCGACATCACTCTTTATCTGTCAGGTGCTTGACATTGTCTTAAGTAAAAAATTAATAAAGCAAAGAGACACCACGACAACCTATATATTCCCGCCTTCGATGTCCGTACCACTAAGTCGTCTTCAATCTCACAGAAGAGAATAAAACTCTCGCACTCTTTCTTGGACTCACGGCATTCTTCACAGAAGCAAAACTTCGCCTCTATTCTGCTAAGGGTGAGTTTCGATCAATTTCTTTGTGAACGTAGAATCATCCTTGGTAAGGCAAGGAAACAACTTGTGCCACTGTTTGGCACCCGAAATTTAGCAAATGCAGTGGATGTGCATTGTTAAACAGCAGTGGCGATTAGACCCACGCCTCCACAACGGAATTGAAAGGTATGTTTCATCGGACAAGCTGTAAGTGCAATTTGAGCCAAGCAACGTTATCTCTGTTATCATTAACCTAGCTGGCACAAACTTTTACTAATTATGCTTAAGCAAAAATGATTACTGGTGAGAACGAAATAGCCAAAAGCACCGCGCATATCGCATATTTTGAAGGTTTACGGGTCGGACGTCAAATGTGTGGATATCACTTTATCTATGTAATGCGGCTTTTACGTGTTGCAGTAATGAAAATTGGAGGGTATCACTTAAGCTGCTGAGGAGATATCACTCGGAGGTGGCAAAGGCAAACGCACCTACACCCAGCCATTATGACGAGATAGTTGAAAGTTTCTATCAAACTGTGGAGTCGACAGTGAATAATGCCAATTCACAGGGCATATTACTCATAGGCAATTTCAGTGCCAAGAGAGGCGAACGACAGACAGCCAGATATTGTGCACACACATGCTTTGTGCTAACTTCGACAATGGCGCCCTACATACAGATACTCCTAATGCCTCAGCCTCTATTGCTGTTATGGCGTTCGCAAAGTGGTTGCTCCCCGGAAAGGTATTGGGTGCAATCATAATATTATGCTGTTGAGAATACAAAGCGGCTCCGTATTATGTGCCTTAACTGCACAGTCGTCCAGAAGCTATATTTTATATGAATGTAACATTTGTCCAACTTTGCAGCTCTTACGATCGATATAATTGGGCTCAACCCTAATACGGTGTACACATTTCAAAAGGGGGCTTATTAGAATTATCATAACAACATAATGTACGGAAACCGAAAACCTTGTTCAACAAACAAAATAAACGAAATTGGAATTGGAAGAGGCTGAATGGAGAGTAAAATTGAAGTATTATTCATACCTATGAGATTTCCTTAACGTCATGCACAATGACGTTCATAATGATCCGAAACACAGAATTGACGCTCGTAATCACTGCCGTTAGCTGAGGCCTAAAGGAGGACTAAAAGAAAGTAACAATAATGAACCAAAGCGAAATGTTGAAAATAAAGAGGCAAAATGGAGAATTCAAAATTGCGATTCAGGACCAGTACTTATTTTTAGCCGAAATTGAAGGCAAAAGTTTTCCATAACGGAATAAGAATATTCCTGTATATTTAGCAATGTGCAGCGCTATTTTAACCATGATATCGATGCAGGAGACAAAAAATCTGGCAGGCGAGAAAATAGCTCAACGAGGCACACAAAAGGCGTGACGGCCTCTAACCCAAAGGGGGCATAACAGAGCGTACAGAAACTTTACATCTTATCAGTAAGCTTGGATTTACCATCACAAGGAAGTGAAGTAAATAAACTTTGTGCACGGTCTGAGAAAAGGAGGCACCCTTAGGAGATAAAATAGACGCTTTTCGGAGAGAAAATACTTAGATCTTCATTAGGAGAGAAGGAGGATCTTATCAATAACAAGACATGCCAATTTGTTGAGGAGGTTCTCGAACATCTGAGAAATATCCAATGAATTGCCTTAATGCTAATGACAGAGGCAATAGGACAGAGAAGTTCGGTGTCGTCTGCGCCAAAAAATATGTGATATAAAGCAACCGTTGTGTGCCATGCTAAGGGAAACACGCAGCTGGTAAAGATGTTTTAATAGCATAACTTTTAAGTTTTCCAGATAGAACTAAACACTGTGCCCCCTCTAAGCAATACGTCATCACCTCGAGCGTGCTTGCAACGAGAAGGTGGCTATTGTCATCGCACTGAAGAAGAACTTGACATCAAATACAGCAAGTAATCAATTGAGATTATTATCCGCAGCATAATACAGAATTATGAACATATCGATTACAATTAACACCAACTTAGATACAAAACAACCTAGCACTCAGAAGCCTGTTGCAAAGCTATACTACAAAAAGCTATTTCACACTACCATTGTGCTCAAAACAAATATAGCCGCGTCTATACGTAGACTTCATAGATAATAGAAAATCCTTTCATGTAGTCGACAGTTCGCCTGTGATGCTATAGATACGGAAGCAGTGTTTGGGAAAGCCATATCGCCCAATACATCAAAGTATTGCGTCCCTAGAGGTCGCACAAGCACTACAGAGAAATAAAATCCCAACTATGACGGGTGAGATTTACCAACGCAGCGGCAGTGGCTAGACGCCGTAAAAATATAGGTATGCGGAAAACTGATTGGGAAGAGCCTATGTAATATAGGCTGGCCGAAAGTACCATAGGGTGCCTATGGTACTTTCGGCCAGCTGTGGAGGCTAACCAAGAGAGTTCTACTTAAGTTGAGAACAACCCAGAGGGCTATGGAACGAAAAATGGTAGGGGTAACATTAAGAGATTGGAAGCGTGCACAGTGGGTCAGAGAAATAATTCAAGTTACCGACATTCTAGCGGAAATTAAGAAGAAGAAATGGACATGTGCAGGACATGTAGTGCGAAGAGAGGATAACCGATGGTCGCTGAAGGTAACAAACTGGATACCAAGGGAAGGAAGCGTAGCAGCGGGCGGCAGAAAGTTAGGTGGGCTGATGAGATTAAGAAGTTCGCAGGGGTCAAGTGGATTCAACTAGCACAGACCCGGGTTACGTGGACAAATATGGGAGAGGCCTTCGCCCTGCAGTGCGTATAATCAGGCTGATGATGATGATGATGACATTTACCAGCGGAGTCAAATTTAGCAGCTTTTAGGATATGAAATAGTTAGTTGGCGCCTTTTGAACATATAAACTCACACTGGGCGGCGCTTCCAAAGCCTTATGTAAAACAGAGTGCTTTGCAACATTTGTGACATATGCCAGTCCGTCAGCCTCATAAACAGGGCCCATGCTCTCGCCAGGTCGAAGTGTTGGAACTGCGTGGCCAGAGCCTTGGCTTTTGTGTAAGAAGACACACCTACAGTAAACTGTTCAATCGTTGCTTTCGGACTGAAAATCTTGACAGCGTCGCCGGAGAAACATATATTTGTCATTCAGTAGTCTGGCTCCTTTATGTTGTCCAAAATGAAGTTACAAAAGGTGTCTTATCAATGTCGATGACACGAATCCGGGAAAGAACAGTTTTCACATGCTCTCTGGCTTCAAGCAACAGCTTAGCGGAACCATTTAGGAATACCGCAGGAATGCATTCTATGAAAAGCCGTTCATCACGAACAAATTCTCTTTTTGGACATGTACCTGTACTTCCGGTATTTCTCAATAATAAAACGGATTTCCAACGAATATGTTTGGTGAGAAACAGCATTCCCGCTGCCGTGTACCTATGCGGGCAGCACTTGACAGTGGATGCTAGTAGACTTCACTTTGGCTAGAGCTGTCGGCTGCGCATCTCTTCATCCGCACTTCATTGGCCGTCAAGGAAAGCGCTTTCTCCTGTTGGTAAAATTTTAGGCGATAGCCTCTAATGGCTAATACTCGCAGCCATGATTGTCCGTCCGGCCACGATCATGCCACACCTCAGCTAGTAATGATAATAATTATGGCTAATGGCCAACTAGTCACTAACTAGTGCTAACTAATGACTAACTAGTCACTCAGTTCACTTCAGTCGTGTCCGACTCTTCGTGACCCTCTAGACCATATCACGCCATGCTTTCCGGTCTTTCACTATCTTCCTAACATCACATTATTTCATCTGCAGCGCCTCGAGGATGCCATCTAACCATCGCGTTCACTGCCTACCCTTTCTTCAGTGACCCTCAACCCTTCCCAACATCAAATCTTTCTCCAGCGACTCCTCTCTTCTCATCAGATGACCAAAGTAACTGAGCTTTAACTTTAGAATTTGACCTTCCAATGAGGTATCAGGGTTAACGGTCGACAATATCGACTGATTTGATCTTCTGGCAGACCAAGAAACTCTCAGAGTCTCCTCCAGCACCACAATTCAAACGAGTCAATTCTTCTGCGGTCAGCCTTCTTCACAGTTCAAGTCTCTGATCCATACGTCACAACTGGAAAGACCATAGCACGAGTTATACGGATCTTGGTTAGCAGACTAATGTCTCTGCTCTTTACTTGGTGGTCAAGGCTAGCCATGGCTCTTTCCCACAAGCAGTCGTCTCCTACTTTCATGGCTGCAGTCTCCTTCCAGGGTAATCTTATAGCCCAAGAAGAGAAAATCTGTCACAGCTTCCACTTCTTGTCCCTTGATGCTCCAGGACTTGATAGGCAAGACTCCATGATCTTTGTATTTTTAATGTTCAGTTTAAGCCCAAACTTCTCACTCTCTTCTTGTACGCGCATCAGAAGTCTCTTGAGTTCCACTTCACTTTCTGTCATTAAAGTGGTATCATCCGCATATCTAAGGTTATCGTTACGTTTTCCAGCAATCTTCACTCCAGCTGAAAACTCGTCCGACCGGCCTTCCTTATGATGCACTCAGCATATAGGTTAAATAGGCAGGTTAAATATAGGCTAAACAGTCACTAACCAGTACTAATTAGTCATTATGCATGACTAACTATTCATGGGAAATGACATAAATGACTATGAATTCACCACATGATGATGTCATCGGCCTTGACGTCATGACCGAAAGTGACGTCGTCATATTAGATCATGATGTCACCAGAGGATTCATGCATATACGAAACTGACCTCGATGGACGTCCGATTTAGGCGGCCGTGCGGTGCAATTCATTTGGCACTTCCTAGAATGCTGCACTACACAGCATAGAAGCGGATGTAGTAGAACTGGAGTCAGCGGCGTTTCAGATCATTTTCAAGAAAGAAAAGCCATACAGAGTCGTAATAAAAAGGAGGAATGTTGGGAATAAAGAAAGCGGTGCCATAGTGGAGGGCTAGGGACCACCGCACTATAAGGGCTTTCGCCTCATTGCACTTAAGTTGTACAAAACTGTGCCCTAGAATTTTTTTCTTATGCCATTTGAAATTTCATAGCGCTTCATTCTGTGCCTCGTTTTTTGTCTTAAAACAAGTTCTTTTGGTTACATATCAGCTTCTTGCTCTTTCTTCTGACGACCCTTATCAAGGTTCCTGGGTATATAGTTAAGTGGGCTCTGCCTTGAGTCTTTTTTTCTATTTTTCGTTTACCGAGGCTTCTATACTCATCGACTTTTGTCTTTCATTTTTTTGTCTCTATCATCTTCCCCTCGCAGCTTTTTGTCAAGCCTCCTATTGAATTCGTTGCACCCACGTCCGCCATTCTATCCCTTTCAGCCATTTCTATAGTTATATGTTCAGCAATGTCTAGATACATCTGGCATCTGAACTGCCGAATTGCTGATACTTACGCATATTCGGTGAACCATACACAACCGCTACAGCATGATACATCAGTATACTGCTCCTTTGCTAAATATTTTTAAGAACGTTTCGTAAACTTCTTCCGACTAGTCTTCGGTTCTCCGCAATTGGGTGTGCCAAAGCTCCCGTCACTGACGCCACAATAATTTTAACGTGCAAATATTTGTGCGAATTACTGATACGCCACTTCTTGGCGCGCACACTCCTAGACATTCTCCGGGCCGGAATTCAGAACGCTGTTTGGCTTAGGCTATTGCCTTACCTTCCACGAGGAGCTCTCCATAGTACTGAACTAAATATGGCGTTAAAAGGAGCCTTTTAATTATCGAGCCACCCTTAGCGGCTCCTTCCCAGGCAGTACAAAGTGGGCCATGAAGACGCGAGGGGAGGAGGTCCAATGTTGGCAATGCAAGACAGCCCCGATGGGCTGATTGTGGTTGCTCCAACGGGAGCCGACGTAGGCCTGATTGGGCTGCCGGCAAAGAACCGATGGTCCCAGTTAAGACCGATGCCCCCATTTTTCCAGCATTACCGAAAGTTCACATCCCGACAGCTCCCCCGATGTTCTTACTTTCGCCAAAATTGGGCAGCCGCTCTCAATGAACATATTGTCAGGCATGCGAACAGAAGAGAACAAGGAAGTGCAAAAAGAGGCTCTCCGGGATAGAAGTAGAAGAAGAGGAAGCTCGCTATATCTTGGCTAGCACAGCAGGCTAAGGAGCAGAACCACCTTGTAAATAGACCTTAACAGTGTGGTGGAAGGTGCTGAAAGATCACCACGGATTCCTCTCTACCTCGTTCGAGCCGACGACTCGCTGGGCTCCCCCCTTTGACACCCACAATGATTCAAGACGGCGGTGCACGGCAGCCAGGTCCAGCGGCACCCGCATGGCAGCATTACCGTGAGCCGCGGACCTTTTCTGGCAAGGCTGGCGAAGACGTGGACGACTGGCTCACCAATTACCAGCGGGTGAGCAAGTACAATCGCTGGGATGCCACTGTAATGCTGGCAAATGTTTTTTTCTTGGACTCCACAGCCCTGACATGGCTTGAGAACCATGAAGCGTCCTTAACGAGCTGGGAGCGTTTTGAAGAGGAGATTAGAAATTGTTTTGGGGATACCATGGCAAAACGGAAATGCGCTGAGCAGACTTTATTCCAGCGAGCCCAAGGGCCTGGTGAAACATGCACAATGTACATAGAAGAGGTCCTAAAACTCTGCAAAGCGGTGAATCCGAGCATGTCTGATGAAGACAGAGTTGGCCACCTCTTAAAGGGCATCGCGGTGGACGTATATAACTTTTTAATTACAAAAGAAGACTTAGATTCTCCCACGGCCGTGATCAAGCACTGTAGTACGTTCGAAACCTTAAAGCTGCGTCGCATAACCCCGAAATTCGGTCGTCTGCCTAACGTGACCACTGTTGCAAGCGTGGAGTCTCACGAGCATTCACATGAGCCTCTGCATTTGGCCGACATGATTCGCCAAATTGTCCGTGATGAGCTCTCCCGCCATCAAGATGTGAACCGCAGTGCAATCCCCTGTGATAGCTGCTCCCTGCAGGCAGCTCCCATCCAGCACTCTTCTTGGCGTTCTACCGCTCCTCCTCCCGTCCGTGACCACCGAAACGACTCGTATGGCTCTACTCCCCCAGCTCGTACCCACTACAGGGCGCCACCTCCTCCGCAACAACCCCAGCGGCTGGACTTCGCTGATCGCTTCGATCCAGTTACCGAGGACTATTATTTGGACCGTGCTCGTGAACCACCCGTCTGTTACCGCTGTGGTATGCTTGGCCACATATCCAGATTCTGCCGCCGCCGGAACCCGCCACCACGCTACCAGCGCCAATGGTGGAATCGCCGTTCTACCGTGAGTCCAGAAGTCCGTAACCCGACCTATCCCCCTCCTTCGGGCTCCTACCGCTAGTACCACCACGCAACGACTCACCAGTTTCTGATCGCAGCCTGACTCCTCCTGCCCGCCGCTCCCGACAATCGCCTTCTCCCCGCCGTTCTTCTCCGCCACCGGGAAACTAGCGTGTGCGGCCGAAGGAGGTGCGGTCGCCAGGTCATCGATATTGCCAATTCCTCTACCGGTCGTTATGCTGAAGAACCGCATGGAAGTGTTAGCGGATGGTGTTTGTGTTATGGCCTTAGTGGATACGGGTGCTACAGTTTCCGTGATGAGCTTAGATTTTAAGAACCGTCTTGGCCGCAAAATTATGTTTGGCTGGGATAGAACTGTCATATTTCGAGGTGTAGGGGGAGAATCGTTGCTTCCGGTTGGTATTTCTTATGTAAATGTGGCGATGGCTGGACACGAGTTTAGAACTGAATTTACGGTGCTCCCTCGCTCTACGCACGACGTTATTGTAGTAGTTGACTTTTTACATCAGTGTGGCGCAACTCTCGACTTCAACAGTGGCGAGATATCAATAAGCCCCAACCTTCGGTCGGCCCTCATAGAAGAATCGCCGCGGGCGGTCCAAGTGTTTTCTGTCTTCGAGGATACCATCGTTCCGGCGATGTCCGCCATCTTCGTCCCAGTTGTGTCTGCGGGTGCGGTTCCCAATGCCTTCGACGCTCTGGTGGAACCCGCTTCCCTTTCCGGTGCCAAATAGAGTGTGTTGGTGCCCCGCAGCGTTGTTAGAGTGAACGAGGGCCGTGCCACGCTTTGGACTGTCAATCATACCAATGAACCTGCCGTATTGCCGCATGGTTTGAAACTCGCCGACTTTGAAGTACGCCTTTCTATGCACATCGCCGCGTTCACTGACGGCGTTGCTCGTTCAACTAGACGTCTTGATCATGCTGATTCCCAGTTTCAGTCTATGATAAATGAATCGCTACCCACCAACGACCGCCGAATATTGATGGAGGTTCTTACGAAACATGCGGACGTGTTCGACTTTGCTCGAGATCAGCCACCACCGATTCCGCCTTCCCGCACCCATCACATGATCGACACTGGATCTGCACACCCGATTAGACAGACACCATACCATGTTTCACCTTCAGAACGTAAGATAATTGACGAACAGGTCCGTGATATGATGCAAAGAGGAATCATTCAGGAATAATCTAGCCCATGGGCCGCCCCTGTGATTCTCGTGAAAAAGAAAGATGGCACCTGGCGATTTTGTGTCGACTATCGCCGCCTCAATACTGTCACCAAGAAGGATGTTTACCCGCTCCCGCGTGTTGATGATGCCATTGACTGCCTCCATTCAGCTTCCTACTTTTCATCTGTTGATTTACGGTCCGGATACTGGCAGATACCGATGCATCCGAAAGACAAGGAGAAGACAGCATTCGTGACTCCCGATGGGTTATATGAATTTAACGTGATGCCTTTCGGCCTATGCAACGCTCCGGCTACCTTTGAAAGATTTATGGACACTCTTTTGCGTGGACTGAAGTGGCAAATTTGCATGTGTTACCTAGATGACGTAGTGATTTTCGGGAGGACCTTCGCCGAGCATAACAGCCGTTTAGCTGTGGTCCTTAACTGCATGGAGAAAGCGGATCTCGTGCTGATTTCTAAGAAGTGCCGCTTCGGTGAACGCCAGGTCGTTGTGCTTGGTCATTTGTTTGACAAAAACGGTGTTAGACCTGACCTACAGAAGATTGAAGCTGTCAGCTGCGTCAAAGAGCCCAAGTCTGTGAAAGAACTCAGGAGCTAACTGGGTCTTTGCTCTTACTTTCGACGCTTCATTCCTAAGTTTGCTGACGTAGCCTACCCCCTCACATGCCTCCTGCAGAAAGATATTCCTTTCGAATGGACTCCTGAATGTGATTCTGCGTTTCGCCAGCTCAAGTTTCTTCTTACCTGCGTCATTTCAGCCCGACCGCTCCCACTGAACTCCACACTGACGCAAGTGGCATCGGCGTGGGTGCTGTGCTCATACAACGGCATGACGGAAACCAACACGTTGTCGCTTATGCAAGTCGCACCCTTAGTAAGTCTGAACGCAACTATACCGTGACGGAGCAAGAGTGCCTTGCCGTGGTTTTTGGTGTACAGCGGTTTCGCTCGTACCTTTATGGACGTTCCTTTACAGTCATCACCGATCATCATTCACTTTGCTGGCTGGTGAATCTACGCGACCCCTGCGGTCGGTTGGCCCGCTGGGCATTACGCCTTCAGGAGTTCAACTTTACTGTGTCATACAAAAGTGGCCGCCAACACGCTGACGCTGACTGCCTCTCGCGGCTGCCTCTCGCAACTACCCTCTGCGATGACAACTTTGACGACTATCTTGCCGCCGTTTCCGTACAATTTCCGGATCTTGCCACTTTCCAGCGAGAACAACGAAAAGATCAAGACTTGGTATCACTTTTTGAAAATCTCGTGATCCCGCATCTGCGAACCCTTTCTGCATTCGCGATGGTTTGCTGTATCGAAAAAATTACTCATCTGGCGGTGCACGTTTTCTGCTAGTCGTTCCGGCTAGCCTCTACTCCTCTGTTCTACAATCTATGCACGATGACGTTACAGCTGGGCACTTGCGGTTTGCCAGGACTCTTACGTACATTAAGGAATGTTTCTACTGGCCAAATATGCGTCGAACGACTCAGCGTTACGTGAACTCCGGCGTGCAGTGCCAGCGGTTCAAGCTCCCCACGACTCCTCCGCCGGGCCACTTGCATCCGGTGACACCACCGACCACACCATATGAACCAGTGGGTGTTGACTTTTTAGGTCCGTTTCCCCGCTCGTCCAAAGGCAATCGCTGGGTCATCGTCTGCGTTGATCATCTCACGCGTTACTGTGAAACTGCCGCCAACCCTTCCGCCACCGCAGCTGACGTCTCGTTCTCTCATCTTCACGCTGTCGTCCTCCGTCATGGGCCTCCTCGTGTAATTATCAGTGAACGAGGCCGCCAGTTTACGGCAGATGTTGTGGAACAGCTTCTGCGCTATTGTACTTGCCAGTTGCGTCGCTGTACGCCATGCCATTCCCAGACAAATGGCCTCGTCGAACGTACAAACCGGACACTGACGAACATGCTTGCGATGTATGTTGACTCGCGGCACAAGAACTGGGATGACGTGCTTCCTTTCATTACTTACGCCTATAACACCTCGAAGCATGAAACAACTTCCTATAGTCCATTTTTCCTCCTCTACGCCCGTCCGCCTCGACGTTCTCTTGACACCATTTTGCCGTTCTCTCTCGATACCGAGGCGTCTGTTTCGAGCACCCTCTGCCGCGCTGAAGAGGCTCGTTGGGTCGCCCGATTACGCACACTGGCCTCGCAGGACCGCTCTAAGCAGCGCTACGATCGTCGGCATCAGGATGTCTCCTACCTTCCCGGCGACTTAGTGTGGCTATGGACACCTCTTCGCAAGCGTGGTTTGTCCCAGAAGCTGTTGTCGCACTACACAGGCCCATTTATTGTGCTCAAAACCATCAATGAGTTGAACTACGTCGTGTCTCGCCAATGTTCCCAAGGTCGCCCCTCTCGGAAAACACAGGTCGTTCATGTCGCAAGAATGAAGCGCTGCCACTCTCGCTCGGGACTCTGACAGCCCAGGGGCTTCGTCTGCGAAGGGGGAAATGTCAGGCATGCGAACAAAAGAGAACAAGGAAGTGCAAAAAGAGGCTCTCCGGGATAGAAGTAGAAGAAGAGGAAGCTCGTTATATCTTGGTTAGCACATCAGGCTAAGGAGCAGAACCACCTTCTAAATAAACCATAACAATATATATTCTATTTCGGTCAGCCTCTCAGATAATGACATAAGACCGATGTTTGTTCTATAGCTCAATCCACACTTTGGTTTGCCCACATTTCTCACAGGGTTCCGAAGCAGCTAATTGATGGAAAGCCCTAGTCGAAGTTTTTCCACTGAATATTTACGGACATAATTAAAGCAATTATTTGATACTTATCTGTTCTTTCAAAACAGCTGCAACCATACATTTAATTTCACATCAATATTCTAGCCTAAATGACGTCATATTCCATCTTGTTCAGGCGGTAGAGATGTGTGTCCTGAACAGTAATATTGCGCTCAGAGATGTAGGTTGTCAACGGCAACCACATAAGCAGCAACACTTAATAATGAGTATGTTTCAGTATTTTAGCGCGCTTTGCATGAGCGCGAGAACTAAAGCCATGTAATATTTCTAATCGACTAAAATGGCAACACCTGTTATACAAATCATCTATACTAATAATTTAGGGCAACTTCTAATACAATTAAAAGATGGAAAGAATACTTGCACAATAGTGTGCGCAAATGCTGGTGTGTTCAGCGCCGTTATGACCAATATAGAACTTACAGCACATTCATTCGGCAACCCCATTTGGATTAGTGCTATTTCTTGCGACAAGAGCCAGCATTTATGGTGCATCAGCAATAATTCTTAACAAATGTGACAAACATACGGAAGCTCTAGTTTATTCCCCGCCAAGGCAAATGTGAGACCTGCAGCGGTTTTGTGTGGGCAGCCCCAATTGGGCTGGGTGTTTTCTTTGGACCTAGAGCCCTCTTGCTGTTGCACGCGCTTTCAAATTCCCCAGAAGGAACCAATTGTGGTTTCATGCCCGCACACTTGCCTTTCAGCCCCATTACGGTCGATATGGGACCTAAAGCAGTTTTGTATGGGCAGTCCCAATTGGAGTGGGTGTTGTTTTTGAACCTAGAGCTCATCTTCTGTTGCACGTGCTTCAAATTCCCCACGAGGGACAGATATTGGGACCATGCGGGCAAGCCCGCCTTCTAGCCCCATTACAGCCGATGTGGGACCTAAAGCGGTTTAGCTAAGTTTGCCGGATTGTGGCTTCAAGATCGCTTGCCCAAATTCCGCTTTCATTCCTATTCCATCAGCCCTCAAGTAGCCTACAAGAAGCCGATCGGGGCAGCATGTGGGAATGCCCGTTTTCATGCCCTCTACGGCCGATGTAGGTCCGTCATAGATTTATTGTGGGTGGCCTCATTTCGGATCTGTGAGGGCTTTCCCATAAAAAGCCCAGATTTAGGTTGTATTGCCCTCAAATATCCGACAAGGGATCCTTGTTGTCTCGATGCAGCAATATGTTCTGCGTTAGCCCGAATAATGCTGCTATGGGGCCCATGTAGCGGGAACGGGGCAAGCGCAAAATGGGGCTGACCCGCTTTCGTCCCATATGGGGACCGATGCAGGTTTTATGATGGTTCCCCTACCCTAGTGCCTACATCGGACCTACTGGGGCCCCACATTCTGTGCTAGCTGGGTTGGCTAAGAAGGCACTCAGAGTGACGAGAGCAGCTTGTATCCGCTTGGTGTCGAGACTATGGGCTTATTGTTTGAGGCGTAATGGCTCAAATGGTAAACGGCAAGTGTATATTTATAACGCTCTGCTTCTGTCGAGATGCGCTCCTACGTTCTCTCGAATTTTGTCTGAAAAATTTTATCTCAAAGATGCAATGGACTTGACAGAGAAAATTCATTGTGCTCGCTACATTGAACTGTTTACAACGGAGGAGCTAAGCTGGAGCAGCACCTTGTGCGCTCCAGCTCTGCGCGGCTTACCACTCACAGTGGGCGTCGCTCGAGCTGCCAGAGAAGCCCTACTGGGCGAACACAAGGCGCGTTGTTGTACAAGCAAGCATGCATTCTGGTAAAGGAGTGATGAAAGGGAGCATTAAGGAAGCGCAGTGCCCACCTAAGGCAAAGGGCGTTCCATGAAAGAGCTCCTTAAGTACTTCTTAACAAGGTGTGTTCAAACATTCACTGAAGGAAGGCTAGCCGCTCTTTTTAGAACATGAGTCCTCACTCAGGTAAAGAACGTTTCAAAATGTGGCCCTTAGAGAGTGTGGGTATTTGCGTGACAACGCAGCCGGATCTCAACTATCTGTTGTGATAGAACAGGTAGCAATTTGTTGCCCAGCTTTCGCCAGTTCAAATCAGCGAAAGAGTCAAAAATCATACTGAACAAACAAAACAAATTTTTTACAGCAAGAGAGAATACAGAGGACTTCAATCCTAAAGAAAAAACGCAGAGTTCTCAAAAAGTACTGCAAAGCCTTCAATTAAACAGGCTCTACTACTAACAGTTTTCAAGCAATAAAAAGTAGGCGCGAGAGACAGGAAGAATAAACCCCTTATTGTTTACCGGGTATTATCGCAGACCAAAGCCTGAAGAATCATGCTTTGGTCGTCCCGTAGAAACGCGCCAATCTATCGCATATCCGTGGACTTGCAGAAACGGGGGTTGGCGCTAGGAGTCCAGCAGTAGCACTTGATTACTCACTGCGACACTGGCTTGCTTCCCGCAGCGACATGTCCTCAATTTAGAGAGCGCGGCGCCTCATCTATGCGTTACAATGACAAGATCTAGCACCACCTTTCTGCTTAGACACGCGTTGTCTTTGGTCAGAAGAGGCGGACACGACTGAAAGGTCTTAGTGGTTTCTCTGTCGTTATTGTACCCCATCGCCTACGAGTGAGGAGGAGAGCGTGACGCCAATTCGCGCAAGAATCCGCGGTCTCTGAGTCAAGAAAGAGAATCATATTCAACCTTCTCGAACAGTCTATGCAATGCCGCGCACTCTTGCTTCTTTAGCGCCGCATTGACATAACAATAATGTGCTGATATGTTCGTGACAAATGTTCTGACCGATTTGCAGGATCCTGTGCAAGCCAGATGACTCGAGTGTGCTGGCTGGTGGCATTCGCTCTGGCTGCCATTGCGTGCAGAGTGACTGACGCCAAGCAGGATAGAAACCAACCAAAAGAGGACATAACAAAGGACACACAGCTGATGCAGATGTTGACGGAAGCCGCCATCACCGAAGAAAGAAAGCATACTACTACACCATATTTCTGGTCCTGGTTGGCAAACATCTGGAAGGCAATTGTCCAGGTACCCGAGGAACAATATTTATTCAAGTCTGCTGTTTTTTTTGCAGTTTGTTTGTTTTATCACATGAAATTTGCTGCTGAACTAAGTTCTGACGAAGGAAAATTGCTAAATGTAAAGAAAAAAAAATGTCCAAATGTCATGAACACGAGGTGTAGTGCTTTGTTAATGAATCACTTTAGGCTCGGGTTCACTAGTTGCATTACGTCTCGTCTAATCAATATACGTTTCAAGAAATGCACTTCGCAAAAAAACTTTCAAAATGTTTGCTGTCTCAGGTATTGTGAAAAGGTGAACTTACATCATCGAATCGCATTTTACTGTATTTGTGATATAATCAGTTACCGACAATACAAAAAGGTCGCAATATTCTTGTATGCATTTGAAAGCAATGCGCGCATGTTCATAACATTAAATGCTACAGGGCATCATCTTCGGCACCGTGGTATGAAATTTCACTTAGGCCGATGTTTACCAATGCCTGAAAATGCGCAGTCAAGGATTTCACTTTCAGAAATGGTTCATAACCTGTCAATGTTCATGGGCAGAAGCATGAAACAAAAATTCGGCCTCCTCTCTTGCTGGTGTTTTTTGTCTACCAACAGCATGGTTGCAGAGATCAAAAATGAAAGCTTTTGGCGAGTGTTGAACCTACTACCTAAACGCCCCTAGAAGTTTGTTCAAACCTGCGGTCACACTGATGATAATGTTATTCGATATAAATTCATTGGTAATGACTCCTTCCCGCATATGTCTTTAATGAATATCTCTAACTACAGCCTATGTATTTGTAGACAACAGGTGGATGTTTAAATTTTTTTACTGCGTGCTCATAAAACGACAGATTCCATAGTGTATTTAAAGTGCCGCCTGAGGATGTCAATCTACGTGCGATGAATGACCCACGCCCATTCTTGAAGCAACTGCAGCAGGCATAGTTATCTAAGGTCAATAAACACTGTCTAGACCAACTAGATTAACAAAGATGCACTCTTGCGTACATGAACAGGTCTAAAGGCAGAAAATATATAGAATTGATGATGAAAACGCATGCACAAACTTTTCGCAGGAGACACATCTGGCTCCGAAATTATTATCGCGGCCCTCATATAATATATTGCCGTAACGGTTCACTTGTAGTCGTACCTCACAGCTTTTCTGTTTCGTTTTTGTTCCGCAGTGCTCATTTCTGAATAACACTTTGAATTTGTTCTGATGGCTTTGTAAAGCGTAGGCATCGAGGAACGGCGTGGGACAGAGGCTGTAGTCGACCTGGTTCCATGGGAATTTAAGGTAGTGAACCTGGAATGTGGTTTTAGGCTCGTGCTGTCCGGGCGAAAAGAATATTTTGTTATAGGTCTTTGGCCTCGCTTTATGGGTTTATAGTAAGTTGAAAATTGTGCTACGTGGTGAAGGGGTGGGTCGATATACTCACTCTGCTGGAGCAGAGGTGCCGTATTTCTGCCATGCGAACGGCTGAAACATGGTGGCTCGGCCGGGAGCCATCTTGCTGGGGGCAAAACATCCTTGCGTGTCTTGTTGAGCTGAAGCAGGATGAGACTTGCAAGCATTCGGTACCGCTTTCTATGCTGACAATATATTTTTCTGTTTTTGAACATTACGCGATTTATACGCGCTGTGTACAGGATAATACATATATAATTATGTTTACATAAACTAAATAATAAATATTTATATGCTTATAGAATATATGGGCGCACTCCGTCTGCAATGGCTTTGAAACTTTCATTATGCACGTAAACATAACGGTTTTATTGTTGGATAGATTGTCATGTATAACGGCACTGCGCTCATTGTTGGTCTCTATTCACTTTATTGGTCAAAAGTGAGAAAGCGTCCCATTGCGGTAAATATACTTGGATACCTTATCTTTAGTGTAATTGACTGAATTCAATAAATATCGCAGTTTATACAGTGATTACAATATAATCTTACAACACAGCATCAATTCATATATCATAGGATAGCATTAACGGGTAATATTGTAATATAATTGGTACTAATGGGACAATAGTTTTGATGGGTAATAGATTTAAAAATAGACTTTAGGCCACCGTCATGTATTCTTAAACTTCTATTCTTGAAAGCTAAGCCAACAAAAGTAATGTAAATCGCCACTGCAATAATCTATGAAAAACATTGCAAAAGAAGCAAAACATTAACACGTATTGCAAACTCATAGACTGCACGCTAGGAGACTTAAGTGCCGACGAAATTTTGTTACATTTATTTCCGTAAACATCTTTTTCAAGCCGCTATTTTTCGTGTGGCTGCTTGCGAGAATACGCTCCGAGAAAGCTTTGGTCGAATGCCACCACAAAAATAGCAACTCGTGTTTTCATTTTCAACCACACTTAGAAAATAACAGTAAGTAATTGAGACTTAAATCATTTCATTAGCATTAGGTCATTATATGGTATCCAACAACGTTGTCATGTGTACTGACAAGCCCGCAAGCTCAATCGAGGAGAAAGTGATATAACTGGAAAAGCTTTTTATTATGCTTACTTGCGCCTGTTAAAGACAGGCAATCCGAAAGTGGGAACAGGAAGTGTGCTCGCCGGACGTTTTATTGCGAATGCCCGTATTGTGAATATAAGTTTGGCATATAAACATTTACCTGAACACAAAAAAAACTAGCTAGAACAACCTGGAACATTGTGAAAACAGACCCCAGCGGCTGAAACCGTTCGATATGCATATCGGCGCATTTTTCACCATAAATAAAAAAATAGACACTTCTCGGTGCAATCCCCAGGAACTAAAATCCATGCTTTACAATCACGCTGATAAAGCCGCGTACTGGCAGCTGGTGTAAGTATCAAATAAAGCGTTATAGGTTCGCCGAAACATATATGGCGAGCTGGTGTAGCATAAAATTAAGTATTTAAAAAATATATTTCAGTAATGTCGAAATTTAGGCTAGTTGGTAGCAATTCATTTCACACAGCCCACATAAAACACGAAAACACAGAGAAGAGCAGGACGGATAAGAGCGCACTAGCAACTGATGCGTGGTCGAAGAAACACCTCTCACTCGGTGAGCATGCGCCAGAAAATTCAGCACGCGTCTATAACACACAACCAAATCCAAACCATGACGTAGTTGTGCTAAGAACCTATTGAAGACCCAAACCATGACGTAGTTGTGCTAAGAACCTATTGGGTCAAGGTCCAGGAATTTTAAGCGGCAGTTTGCAAACTGGCCAGAATTCCACAAGGAGAGTGTGTGTTCCCGCGCCAATGCGCGAAGTTTGCCCTCTGCGTCTGCCTGGAATAGGCAATCAACACACAATCGCTGTCTTGGTGGGCTGTTCGGGCGATCTCGTCCGCCCGAAGATTGACCGCTATACCGCTGCGTTCTGGAAGCCATTGGAAGATGATGTCATGTCTTCCATTATTGCACAGTGAAGAATGTGTCGTATTTTCGCAAAGAGCTTTTTATGGGCTCGACGGCGAAGAGTCGCTTTTAAGCTTGCAAGGCTGCTTTTGAATCTGTGAAAATAGACCACCAATGGGGGCTCTGCTGACTGATATGTCTGGCGACACGAAGAGTGGTTAGCTCTGCAGCTGTTGAAGACGTCTAGTGAATTGGCCTAACTTTTATTTCTGTATCAATTGAGGGTATGACCACGGAGCCTGAAGAATTCACGGCATTCACTGAACCATCGGTGTAGACATGCAAACGGTTTACATGGTGCTCATGGAAGTATTCAAGAGTGATTTGGTTTAGTTCTGTCGGCGATAGCTCGACCTTCTTCCTGATGCCGGGTATTGAGGTTTATGCAGGCTCCATAGTGGACAGGACGGTCTAGATGCGGGTGTAAACTGGGACGGCAAAGTAGCGCGATGCGCATCAACGGTCTCTGTAAACGATGTACGCGGCCTGGTAATATAAAGACTCGCCAAATTATGACCGAAAACCAGGGAGATATGTCGGAAGTATGCACGTTTTATGTACTAATCACTCTCGATGCGTAATCTTTAGTGTGGTTAGTTATTCATGCGGCCATAAATTATTAGTCGTGCAGGCATGCTCACCAAACCATAGTTCACAAGAGCTCACCATACCATACTATCCTAAACGAGACTTGTCACTTGGTTTACCGTTTTCTATTCTTTGCAGGTTGTTAACAGCGTTAATAACCTGGTAGTCCAGATCGAATACGGGGTAAACAAACTGACATGTGCTACAGGGAACACTTGTACATTTTCGGACGCAAAGGTAATAATGATAACGAAGCTCTGCATTCATTTCGCTGGAGTAGTGCCATATTACCGCTATAGCATCACTGCCGCATGTTACCGCACTTGGTCGTTGCCCTGCAATGAATTATAAATGCAGAAATATTTGACCCCTATCCCTCATGCTGGTATGCCTAAGGTGGAAAGAAATTTAAACGGATCCAAAACCAGAAAGAAGCAGACTGCAGCGTAGAGAATATTATTTTCGTTAGCGAAAAAGGAACGAAGACTCGGTTGCAATGGAAGTAGACCTGAGCGCCTTGAAGCTTCGTTGCTTTGAGTAACAGATACCTATTTAAAAGCAACTGAGTGAAGATTCGACCGTTAATGATTAGAAGACGTATCGTAACATTGCCAGTAAAACTAAGTTCAGCATAACAACGAAATGTCCTTAACAGCATAAATTATTGCTGCGTTTCAGAATGTATAGTATTTATCAGATGACGCAGTGTTCGAAGCAGGCAACCAGTCTTGATTAAGGCTAGGCACAATAAGGACACACGTGAACTGGGAACTTACAGCTCTTACCCCCTTCCGTACACACAGAATGAAGTATTGTTACTAAACTACAAACTCTAAGGAAATAATCATATTAATTACGTGTGAAACTGCCTAGTTTGCTCTCTTCAACATTCTGTGTACATTTTTTGTTTCTTGGTAATGTGGCGTTTTGAAGTCTTATATCAAATGTTCAATTAAATCGCCCACAAATTTATTAGGCCGACTCCTCTCTACGCAGCTGTCTCTCAAATGAGGGCAGGTTAATATTACTATTTATGAAAGATGCGAAATTTGGCTATTATTTAATAGAACGCAAATCGAAAAGGTGATGTTACTCCCAACATAAGGAGGTTTGCGAATCTCGCACTACTAGCTGAAAAGGATTGAAATAGTTTTAACGTAAAATAAATCAATATGCACGAAATATATATTTATATTTACACGAGGTGGCTGTCGAAGTGAGATGCACTTTCCTGCTTAACATTAGCGCTATGAACACTTTTTTCCAAACCGCAATAATTTTGAACTCTGTGTTCATTTCGATAAGTAATTCGTGATACATCTCTTGCACTTACAGTATGTAGAGCGAAGCTGTATTACTTATCTGCTAAAGCTGAATCGATGTGTGTTTCACAGTTTTCAGAACCAATGGGCCTGAATATATAATCAGGTGTCGGTGAACATGTTTAATCATCTTACATGGTTCGTACGTTGGACATGCAATTTCGTTAAAGAATACTTTTTTTTTTTCAGGAAGTAGTTGGGCAAGAGAACTGCACAGCGCGGATCCGCTACAATACAGAAACCAAGCAACATAAAGTCCTGTCAGTGCAGTGCAATGGTTTTAAGCCTAAACACCAAAAGAAGCCAAAAAGTTAATTTCTCTATTTGCCATGCACGGTCCACTTTTACGCACTTTTGAATGTTTTATATTAGGTTAAACACATCCCTCCGTCACCTGAATGCTCTGTACAGTGTTGTGCCTAATCTTGCAGGGAAGGATAAAAATAATTTCTGTTTTGGGCCTTAACCTGGTATCTCACACATTGTTTTTCTGTCTCTTTCGAAATAAAGTCTTAAGATCGATTACATATTTTTATGTGTCCTAATATAATCTTTTTCACCAGTCGTTCATTCTTGCTGCTACAGTGATAATCTGTTAGGATGTACAAAAAAAAAAAGCCGTTCTGCCCATATCCAGGTTCTGGTATGGATTCCGTAGTTTGCACAGAAATTTGGGTTTAGGTATATATAATATAATCTTGTTATTCAGCTGAAGACAGCTATTCAATGGTAATGTTCGCAAGAAGTCAGGAAAACTAGTATTCCGTATCTGGCAAACGAAACAGTGTGATTACAAGCAATTTAAATAAGGAGAACGAAGTGCGGCATCTATGACCCAATGTCCCACAATAGGTAAAACATTTTGTTCACAGAGTATAGAGTCTGCGGTGTTTACGTGTTTTAAGTTTAGTGTCACCACTTACAGCTTCTCGCTACAAGTACAAAATTTCTTACAAACCTCCGTTTTATTATGATAATTTTAGTACACGAACGTTAGTCCACTGGTCATCGTACCTTGTTCTGCAGCACCAGGGATTCCGCGAGCTACTTTTCTGGCTTCAGCGATGTGCCACCGGACTGCCTTCCAAACTTTTTATTGCTCCTTATCGTTTCTCGCTTCATTTAGTATCCATGTATTTCAATTCATGTATTACTATTCATTTATTCATATCCGAAAAGCAAAGAACAATTGTTTTTTCTCATGACCTTCAATCTCTTGTGCATAACAACTCGAAAACGTTTGCGTACAATCTCCCTACATAACACGCAGGCCCGTATTGTTCTACACGATGACGCCGGAAATATCATTACTGACGAAAGAAGTGTTTCACTTTTTAATAACTTTTTCACATCAGTGTTCACCGTCGAAGAAACATTTCTGCAGCTGCTGATGCTGACTATAGATATGCCTGCAATCGAATTAACCGTTGAGGGTGTCATATCATTATTAAGAAATCTTAAAATATCCGTTACATCTGGTATAGACGGAATTAACGCCAAGATTCTTAAACTCAGTATAACTTCAAGTAGCCTAATCAGTATAACTTCAAGTAGCCTAAATTTCTTATTCAACTGATCACATTGCCCTACAGGAAGACCTGGACCGTATAACAAGCTGGTGTGGTAATTGGCTAATAACAGTTAACACGGACTCATGACTTTCAGCCGCAAGATATCCAATTCTACTTTCACCTATTCGTTCAATAATCAACGAGTCTCTGCGGCGTCTTCATACAAAAATGCCCGGAAACCATGGATAACTAAGGATCTTTATAAGCGCATCACACAGAAGGAAAAAATGTTCAGCCTTTTTCTAAAAACGCGTGAAGTCGAACTATTGCATGAATTGAAATGCTTCAGGGATAAGTTAAATTCAGATTTTAAAAAAGCCAAATTCGCATTTTTTCAACGTAAGTTTGAGAACTCAACCCAAAGTAGTAGCAGAACATGGAAAGTTTTTCGTGGGTTGACCAGCGCCCCGACGGCTGACTTACCATCAGAACTGGAAATTAATGAAAGAACATACTCCCGCGAATCGTTAGCAAGTCTGTTTAACAATTATTTCATAAATGTCGGAGCTCCAATGATCGTGCCAGGTAACCAACCAGAGTACAACCCTTTAAGTTATATTAATGTCGTAAAGGACAGTCTATTTCTTCTTCCTACATCTGAGGATGAAGTTATTTCTCTTTTGAGTTCCCTTGACAACAAATCGGCTGCTGGTGAAGATGATAATAAAGCCCTACCAATTAAGGCAGTTGCCGATGACATAACAAAGCAGATATTTTCAATAAAATGCTAGCCCTTGGTATCTTCCCGCAATGACTGAAAATTGCTCGCGTTACTCTAATACACATAGGTGGTAAACACAATCAGTTAAACAATTACAGGCCATTCTCAGTGTTGTCACTGTGCTCCAAAGTTGCAGAGCGAATCATATATAAACGATTTAACACTTTTTTATCGTCAAGGAAAGTGATATTTGAATAGCAGTACGGATTTCAGATGGGGAAATCAACCGAAACGACCCTGCTGCGTATTAAAGATAAAATCATGCGTAACATCGAAGCCAAGTTATTTACAGTTGGAATCTACCTAGACTTTAGTAAAGCGTTTGAATCTATACAACACCATATCTTGTTCAGTAAGCTTGAGGCATATGGTTTTAGAGGCACAGCTAGCACAAAGTCTTATACGGAGTTATTTACACTCGAGGTCTCAGTTTATTTCCATACATGGAATTACGTCCGGAAAAAAAAAAAAAACATTAAATACGGCTTTCCTCAGGGCTCTATACTCGGCCAGTTGGTATTCATACTGTATATAAATGATATCATTAACATTTCATTTGCGGGTGAGGTGTTGCTGTACGCTGACGACACAAATGTCTTTTTTTCTGGGCAGAGCCTTGAGGAACTTGTGACCACGTCGAACGCATGGCTGAATGACCTTGGTTTATGGGTACATACAAACAAGCTTCAAATAAATACTAGCAAAACAAAATATATGATATTTTCTGCAAAAAAACATGCCTATTCTCAACAATGTGACCATGTACTATATGATGCTCTGCCTGAGCGTGTAGATTGTCATACATTCTTAGGTGTTACTTTCCAGTCAAACCTAACATGGTCTCACCATGTGGGAAATGTAAGAATGAAAGTAGCGAGATGTATTAGAATGTTAAGCCGCCTTCGAAATCTTAATCCTGTCAGGCTCAAAAAGCAGCTCTATTTCTCACTAATACACTCTCTCTTTAATTACTTTTGTTTCGTATGGGGTACCGGAATTAAGACTGATAATGACAGGCTATTTGCACTGCAGTGGAGGGCCATTAGAGCATTATATAAGGAAAGTTTAGACACCGTAACGTTCATGGCAACGCATAATCCTACCTTTTCACAATATTTATAAGCATAAATTATCTGTGTACGTATTTTCTGAAGTGTCGAGCAACTATAACAGATTTACTAGTCATTATCTAAATAGGGATACTGGTTACAATCTTCGGAGGACTTTCATTGTTGTAGATAAACCTCGGACTAATTACGCTAAACAGACAATTGATGATCAAATCATGAAACCATGTAATAATTACCTAGACATACTTGATATCGCAAGAACAAGTAGAAGTCTGCCAACTTTCAAAGGAAGATTAAAACCTCTTTTCACTTCAATAGAAAACCAAATACAAGACTAAAGTAGATATGAAATCGCAATGTATTGTGCAATTCCTTTACATTGTTCCAGAGTTTCATAACTGTTGTTACATTTCCTTATGTTTTGTTATTGGCACATGTCTGAAGGCGTATTTTGTACTGCGGTGATAGTTTTTAACTCGGTGTTTTTGTTTCTTGTGTAGTTATATACGGTGAAGATTGTTGTATGTAGTTGCATGTGCATTGCCTGTACTTTGTACCCGCTGCTGTGGCGCCCAGTGGGGCCAGGACCTCGTCAGTAGACTAATTACCTCCTTTTGTCCTACCCCACGGGTAGTATCATGTATTGCCCACACAATCACAGAGTAAATAAATAAATAAATAAAATATCTTGGCATTCATTTCATCGCTAATCTTTCCTGGTCGACACACATAAACAAACTGACAGCAAAGGCTTCAAGTACTCTCGGATATCTAAAACGTATTCTTCACGCTGCGCCTTCTGCCATTCGAAAAATTGCTTATCAGACGTTTGTTCGCCCACAACTTAAATTCGCTTTGCCCATCTGGTCGCCTCATCATGCATACTTAATACATGGTCTTGAATCTGCACAGAACCCTGCTGCACACTTCAACGCTCGCGATTATAACTATCTTTCTAGTGTGACTAAGATCAAGTTATCGTTATCTATTCCATCTTCAAAATCACGTCGAACAATCGCACTTCTCTATATCATAAAATGGTATACAGTCCTCATAAAAACACGTTTTCCTTGTCACTGCCACGCCATACATCTCGTCGCCTTCACAATCGCAATGCCTTCACACGCATTTTCGGTCGTACTAAAGCATTTACCTTGTCTGCCTTCCCACGTGCCATACGCCTCTGGAATAACCATCCTGATGACATTACTACTATCAATGATACTGCAGTGTTCAGAGAAATAATAGCTGACATATTTGCTGAAATTTCCTCTAGCTCTAATAGAAACAATATATTTTGACATTGTATAAACTCCACATTATTGCCCTCTTGTTAGCTTCAACTGATAATTGTGTTTTGTCCTATGTAGCCTTATTTTAAACTTTGTATAACTGTTTCTTTCCGTTTAGTGCCTTGTGTTCAATACTTTCTGGTAACCATTGTGTAATGTTTTGTTTTATTTGTTTTATTTGCTATTACATTTTGTTTTTTTATTTTTATGCCCCACTCACACAATACCATAGGGCGGCGCACTCACTCATGAGTGCACTCATATCGTCTCACTCACACTCACACTCACGCCGTGAGTGTGAGTGTGAGTGAGTGAACACGTATGAGAGCGGTCGTGAGTGTGAGTGGGGGTGAGTGGTCATGAATGGCAGCTGCCATGAGTGTGAGTGCGAGCGAGCGGGCGCGAATGGGAGCGGCCATGAGTGTGAGTGCGAGTGAGTGGCCACAAATTGAAGCGGCGATGAGTGTGAGTGGGAGTGAGGGGATGTGGGCGGTAGTGGACGTGAGTGTGAGTGCGAGTGAGTGGCCACAAATTGGAGCGGCGGTGAGTGTGAATGGGAATGAGTGGATGTGGGCGGTAGCGGACGTGCGTGCGAGTGCGAGTGAGTGGCCGTGAATAGGACCGGGCATGAGTGTGAGTGGGAGTGAGTGGCCGCGAATGGGAGCAGCCATGAGTGTGAGTGTGAGTGAGTGGCCGTGAATGGGATCGGGCATGAGTGTGAGTGTGAGTGAGTGGATGTGTATGAGTGTCGCCGTGAGTGCGAGTGTGAGTGAGTGGCCATGAATGAGAAATGACATGAGTGTGAGCGTGAGTGAGTGGATGGGTACCAGAGTGACCGTGAGTGTGAGTGTGAGTGAGTGGCCGCGAACAGGAGTGGCCATGAGAGTGAGTGTGAGTGAGTGGCGGTGAATGGCAGCGGGCATGAGTGTGAGTGCGAGTGAGTGGGTTGAGAGTCACTGGTCGTGAGTGTGAGTGTGAGTGAGCCCCTCCTCATGGTGCCGACCTATGCACAATACTCCTAACAAGGACCCTGTGAGTTATTTGAATAAATAAATAAAAACGTACCAATCATATATAGACTAATTTCTATATATATATTCGAAGCGACGTTTCTCGCAAGTATCGTTAATTGCTAATTTTAAAATACTGTTCATTCAATTTCTGAAAAGTCAAATCAGCAAAACAGGGTAGAACTCTTCTAGATCTAGATTAAGTGGTGAGGACAACACGTGTAGAAGAACGGATATCGTCTGGCGGGCTGAGCACTTCGTCAGCGCTCGTGCCGTATGTCAGTGTTCCGCTGTAAATTATGCGTCGACTTGTTTAGGCACCAATATGCAAAACATTGGTCAGATGTCTGTTCTGCTCAGTCAGTTTTGCAGATTGTGCATGTCAGTCCCAACCAAACAAAGAGAAAACCAGCTTATTTATCATAAACATAAATAGCTTCCAGAGGCGAGAAACCTAGAGTTATGCCATCCTACTCCAGGATAGCTTAGCCATTACAAGGCGAACCCGATAACGTCTTGCGCAAGTTCAAAGCATCGCGATTAAACTTTGGCTATGGTAAGTCTCAAAGAGAACGCTCTCAAAACATTTGCTACTCAGAAGAGCATCTAACTCATAGCAAAACATATTTTTATTTCAACAGAAACATTGCCATGAGATGTATTTTAACCTTATATTCAATAAAACCTTCACATATGCCACCTACATCGCCAGGAACAGGATATAGGAATGACCGCAAGATGATCACCATCTTGGTTCCCCATGATAATGTGCCGCAGACAATTATAACAACTTGGTGACCATTCGAGGAAAATATCAGTGCCACAGGGACATATGAAACAAATGACAGGTTGCGCCAAAAGCATAACTGAGTCACTGTCCCATAACACCTAAACTATCAGCGGCGCTGCATGACTATCTCCTCTACCTAAGAAAGCCTCGAAGAAGCTTCTTCAAAAGATGAAGGAAGTAGAAGATTTAGAGACGTGTCACAAACTGCCTCACATATAGAGCGAAAATTATCGGATCTCCCCTCTCCTCCGAGCATACTTCACCATGACTCTGTATGATGATGTATGACTATGATGTATGTATGTATGTATGTATGTATGTATGTATGTATGTATGTATGTATGTATGTATGTATGTATGTATGTATGTATGTATGTATGTATGTATGTATGTATGTATGTGTGTGTGTGTATGTATGTATGTATGTATGTATGTATGTATGTATGTATGTATGTATGTATGTATGTATGTATGTATGTATGTATGTATGTATGTATGTATGTATGTATGTATGTATGTATGTATGTATGTATGTATGTATGTATGTATGTATGTATGTATGTATGTATGTATGTATGTATGTATGTATGTATGTATGTATGTATGTATGCATGCATGCATGCATGCATGTATATACGCATAACTTTATTGAGATGCCGGCAAACGACGGTTTAATGCGTCATGATGCTGGCCAAGCATCCTGTCGGTTAATTGAATATTGATTTTGCGTGTGTTTGAACCTTGATCTTGCTTGGTATTTTTCTGTGTTTTCTGTGCAACTCTTCCTCCTACTTTCTATATCTGGAATACTTACTTTGTTATCTTAATAGTATTCTTTTATTGCAGTGTTTTTGTTTTCATTTTCGGGTGTTTTCCCTCTTGCAATTTACCGAGTCGTCTTTTATCTGTATTGTGTCTTTTCGTTTTTTCTATTTTTATGCAGTGTAATTTCAACTATCTATAAACATCCAATTCTTTGAAAAACTGATTTTCTTGAACGTATTCCTCAATCACACACCGACATGCTTCGTGGGTTGACCGACCTTACTTTTGCCTGTGTTCTCAAATCTGATAGAGGTATGACGGGTAACCGTAAAGTGGATCCCGTGTGTCTATTGACCGTAAAGGTGGAGTTTTGGAATATAATTGGCGTCCGCGAAAAGGACTGGTCAACCAAGTGTCGGTAAGGCAGAAAGGAGCAGGTGCAATTGTTTTTCAGTTTGTGTCCTAGCACTGCATACCACTCACACGTAAGATGGCCAAAACAGAGTTAGAACGACTTGTTGAGTATGCCAGAACTTTTGACTTTGAGGCTCAAGAGCTGCTGAACTCTGTAGACGAGTAGCTAGCTCATCGCAGAGACGAACGCAATGAGGAACATTCGCGGTGGTAAGAGAAGCCAGGACTAGAGTCGCAGAAGGCTCACGAAAGTATAAAATGTGGATGGCGGAGATGCAGAAAGAAAAGGAGCTACTAATGCTCCGACGACACCTACCGAATAGTCCGTAAACTGAAGCTAGAAGCACCGTAGAGATAAGTTTAGAAAAGGGGGAGGGTCAAGTTGTTTGGCCCGAACACTTAAGCCCACACAAGCTGATGCCGGTTTTTAATGAGGGCAGGCACGACCTTGACACTGACCTTATGCGTTTTGAGCACGTCACTGAGAGTCCGAGTTTTCCTCGCGACCAGCAGGCTACAGCCCTTAGTCTGGGCTTAAGAGGCGAAGCGCTCAGCGTTTTTAGTCCCATGCTTTCCGAGTGCTTGGATTATAACAAGCTCTGGCAGGCACTCATGATTAACCGTATGACAGAGGAAGGGTTTAAAGAAAGCTTCAAGTCTGCTGGTCCCCGAAACGAGGAAACGTGTTCACATTTGGTGACGTGCCTCGGAACTTTCTAGATAGGTGGATAGAGCTGTCGTACACAAATACATAGTACGCTGATCTCTTTATTCTTATTCTAAAAGAACAGTTGTAAAACAAAGAAAGAAACTTTAACTCCAACTCCAAGTTCCTGTCTAACAGCGCCAGTCCTCTACAAGCGTTTTTGAAATAAATGAAAGACAAATCCTCCGCCGAAACAGTAGCAAGGGCCGAAAAGTATGTGGAGGTCGATGACTGGTCGCACTTCGGAAAGGCAAGTACACCGAACAATAAGCCAGAAAACGTAATCTCAAAGAATCCTGCGAAAAAGGAAAATTGGCTGAAGTCATCAGACGCGTAGAGCGCCAATGAAAAGAAATGTTTTATTTGTGCGTGCACGGGACAACGCCATAAACTTTGTCGGGCCGCCACCTTCAGCAGATCTGGACCACCCAAGAAAAGTCACAAATGCGTCAAGCCAGGTCATCCAAGCTGCAGATGCTGAGCAAATCTGGCCTCTAAACAGAGAAAGAAAAATCGAGAGTCCGCTAGAAGCTGCATTGAGAACAGATACCTAGAACTTAAGGACGAAGCGAAGATGCCCATCACCAACGCCGGTGTCACCGGTAAGGAATGCGCACCCAGGGAACGCTTACGTGTCGTAGCCGGAATGATTAAGGGACGGACAGTCACACCTGAACGAGACAAACTCAAATACTGTGGTGGTAAGGAAGAATTTTCTACGGAAGGCAGATATCACTATACGAAGTCTCTAGTTAACTTACTTGACCCCTCAGGGCCTAATGCTCTCCTGAAGCTTGGGTCTATGTTGACACACCGTACTTTACGGGCTATGACTTCGGGCTGAGCGCATAGAGAATCCCCTATACGATTTGGTGCTGGGAAATGTGGAGGGTGCTAGCCGAGCAGACTTCCTTGATTCAAAGTGGCAAAAGACAAACGAAAACGAGGTTACGAAATCCACTAAGGTAAAAGTTGAAGATTTAGCACCTGACACCCAGAGCACCGCACCCATTTCGGATGCCATGATGCTTTCCCGGTAGTAACTAGAGCGCAGGCATGCAAGGATAAAACGCTAGAAAAGCCTGAAGTCCTACACGACCTTCCTACTGTATATTTCTCCGCATCGGCCATAGAAGAAATTATATCCGTATTTATTAACTTAAAGATGACCGGTCCCGGCATTGACACCATTCATGGAAAACACGTGAACATTATCCGATCTATGCTCGCACCTGTTCTCAGCCACATTTTCAATCTTGTTTTTTTAAGTGGCTGTTATCCACGGCAGCTCATTATAGCGAAAATAATAGTGTTCAAAAAAGGCGATCCCGCTATGCCAAATAGTTATCGACCAATTGCCATTCTTCCTTTTTTGACAAAATGTTAGAAACATTATTTGAAATAAGGCTGTGAGGATATATTGAAAACTACAACATGCTGACTGATACTCAATACGGTTTTCGATGCGGACTAACTACAGATACTGCTATAGCTTCTCTCTTAGAGAATATCCTGCTTGCTATCGATAAAGGAAAGTTTTCAGGCGCAGTTTTCATTGATTTCAGCAAGGCATTTGATTCCATCGATTACTCCATCTTGCTTCAGAACCTTGAGTCGTACGGCATATTAGGACCTCCACTAATGCTTTTGAAGAGCTTTCTTCGTGACCGAAAGCACGCAGTCTGTATTAATAACCATGCATCTAATAAAGCTCTCACTAACAGTAGGGTTCCACAGGGTTCTATTCTAGGCCTTGTATTTTTTCTACTGTACATGAACGATTTACCATCCTGTCTTAGGCATTTTAGTAATATATTATACGCAGACGACTCTACTATGACAACATCGCACCATGACATTTACCAGCTCATATCTAACCTTGAAAATGGATGACTCTACTATGATAACATCGCACCATGACATTTACCAGCTCATATCTAACCTTCAAAATGACATTCTCTTCAGCATTGGTGCCATATTAACCGCCTAACCACGAATGTTACTAAGACATGCTTTCAGATTTTCCATCCCTCTCAGAAGCCATTGCCCGTCTCTCCATTGCTATACTTCAATTCCACTGCCATCGAGTCGCAAGACCGACTTTCGTTTCTAGGTGTTCTAATTGACCCTCATCTAAAATTTCATTATCAAATAGCGGAAACTTGCAAGAAAATTTCATTTGGGTTACGCGCACTAATCAAAGCCCGATCCTTTTTTCCAATCCACACGTTACTATCACTTTACTACGCTTTCGTCCACAGTCACTTAAACTACGGCATTTCATCCTGGTAAATCCTATCATGTTCACTTTTGGCCATTAATAAAACTGAAAAAGCAAGCCATACGCATCATAACCTCCTCCCGTCGAATATCACAGTTGCACAACTTGTTCATGAATTTAGATGCTCTACCCCTCTCGTCTCTTTATCTTTATAATATCGGTATTCTATTCTTTAACATTCTTCACCATCAGCTCACATTAAGCATTTTTCCTCCCGGCATGATCGAAAACGACAGCGTTACACGGTTCGCTCTACGTAATAATTTTCTACTACCTACGGTCAGTACTAACTACGGGAAACAAGGCCTTCTATTTCATCGATATCATTTTGAAATGTCTTTAATTTCGACATTAAGCAAACTAATACAAACTAATACAATTTCATCGATATCATTTGGAAATGTTTTTAATTTCGACATTAAGCAAACTAATACACTTTCTTTGTTAAAAAATTAAAAAATGTTCTTCTTAATTTGTGATTTCTTTATTTATCTTTTGTGCCACGGAATTCGTTAGTGTTTTGTACTTTATACTGTATTTTGTTTTTGTATCTAAATCTGTCGACAATGCGCTATTTACTATGTATTTCGTCATTTCTTTTCAGTGTTGCTTCATAAATGTTATTACAATATTATAATTTTTTATGTTTTCTATCGAAATCTATTACCATGAGAGGTCCCACCTGCGGTCTTGTACCATGGGACCTCTCGCTGTATATTCTTTTACGTTGTTTATTGATCCTAAAATAAACTTTCAACGTCAACAGTTTGGACACCTCTGTGCTGGAGCAGGATCGTCCTGACTCAAGCGGTCCTACGATCAGCGGGCATTTTCTTCGGGACTGGCGTGACACTCGTCTTAGCTGCTAGTCTCGGAGGGATGGCATAGTACCTCGGTTTCAGTGGTTTTATCGACTCCGGGAAGCCTCCGCCTACTCTCGTATGTCCAAGACGCGTGGATTAGGCGTTCCTTTAAGCTTCTATCAGATCTTCTGTGGTGTTGGCGAGGCCAAGCTGAAGCAGGCGATGCGTCGAGATGTACGGTGGCAGTTCGAGGCCTATATTGAGCGCCGATTGCAAAATGAGGTTCAGATGATTCAGTTCAATCATATTTAACTTGTCATAATTAGTGTGAGATGTCACAAGGCTGAATAACAACGCCTGCATGATTGGCATGGTATCGCTTTCCTTGAGCTCCCCTTGTCTGTAGGAAATACGCTGGGTCAAGAGTGCCACCTGCTCGAATTGCTTCTTGGGTACAGTGTACGTCACTCAGCCATTGCACTGTAGGTAAACCCAGCACCCTCAGTCGATCAACTGTACGGCTGGCAATACCTTCAAGATGTAGGTCGATTTTCAGATCGACTACTTGGGTCCTCCGAGCGCATGAATCACAAGCAGTTCTAATTTCTCAGGCGCGTATGTAAGCCCGCTCTCAGTTGCGTATTATTGTTTTATCTCAATGGCTTCTTGAAGGCTTTTTTTATGTGGCCGTCCGACCCTTTGGTGATCCATAACGTGATGGCGTCCGCATCGAGGTCATGATGCAGATCTGGAAATCTTGAGATCAGCTTAGGGAGTCCTCTGTTTAACTTATTAGTACAGAAGCCGCTGAGCAAGGACCTTCTGTGAGCCTCACCCTGGAATGGCCATAGGTTTGTTCTAGGTTAGCTTGTGTATTATGCCACGGTGGCCGCCAGGCCACTGGCCCTCTTACCAGCGAGGCCTGGCATGGCCCCCTCGAGTGAAATACATGGCTAGTCCCAAAGCCCTGCAGAGGACCCTGATGGCGTAACCACGGGGGGAGGGGAGAGTTCTTGATCTCGTGATGGACTTTTCCCACCAGGACAACTATCGGCGCATCATCAAGACACTCCTTCCCTGAACTCTGAGCTCCGGGTTCTCTCAGGATGATGCATTGGAGTTCTCTACACTTGCCGCTAACACACACCAATCTTCTCCCGACTCGGCGGCTCTACCCCTGGAGCTTATTTAACTCTGCAGTTCTGCGGCTGCCATGGCCTTCCACGATGGTATAATCTCAACTACCCTGAACTCACTGCACTAAGTACAGGCATTATTCGTGCAGGGTTTATCACGGCCGTACGTGATCTATATCGAGAATCCTCAAGGTGCTTCGCTGTTGCGGTTGGTGAGCGCGGACTTTCAGATATCCTTTTCACCACTTTACGTGAAAGAGACCGCGAGGTTCAGGCCCACACATTATTGTTTGCTGAGCAACATGTGCGCCTCACGGAGGCTGTGGAAGACTTGTGAGCCCTCCGGAGTGGAACAGTGGCCCCTCAATCCTCTGTAGCCGTAGGGCGCGGGTAGCCTCCTCAGGATACTTCGGATTTCGCCAGCTTTGACTCTGGCTCCGTCTGTCGGTTGTGCTGAATCTTTTGGCACCTTGTTGTCTATGATCCCCAGCCCTCATCACGTTATGCTTTTGTCAGCCGTCCTGTCCTCCAAATCTGTAGGCCGTGATGCGGACATCCTGCTCAAGGCAAACATCAATTCTGAGGCTGAAGGCATCGGAGTGGTCACTTTGCTACTCACTCGGCGCTGGGTACTAGTCGTTTCTATGGACCACTCAGACCTTGACCGCTTTAAGCAGGCGATCAACCGTATTGAGGTAACCCGCACTTCGATATCTGTTCGCGTGCCGCAGCGAAAAAAATCCTTACGTGAAACTTACCAGATTGGACTCGGACGTGAGCACGAAAGACCTAACTGCTGCTCTAAACTGCCGCACCCCATCGCTGCAGCTGGATCCTGCCACTCGTAAAGTGCGTGTTTCTTATAATGAAAGAGGCGGAGCTTACTCACATATTATTGAAGTGGACAATGCTGCGTTTCGCCGCCTGATGGCAGCCAGAGGAGTCATTGTAGCCTGGACATCAATCGCAGTCCTTGAAGATTTGCACGTTTCCCTTTGTCGCACTACTCAGAGCATGGTCATGGGCTGAGCCACTGTCCGCATGCGGACAACCTCTCAAAACCGTCGAAAATCCCGTCTGCACATGTTGTGCTGGACCCCACTGCGTCACAACTTGCTGCGTGTGTGTGAAAGACTTCGTATTTGTTGTGCCGCATGTCGGCAAGCCGGGCAAATTTATAACCATCCTGCCGGCCACAGAACATGCTCAGGACACCTTAATCACAAATGACAGTCAAAATGTGCAGCACCGCCTTTTACGATGGTTACGTGGCAATGGAATTCCAGAGGCTTTCGTCAAAAAATGGCAATTCTGCAGCAATTTTTTGTCTCGCGGACGCAAACCAGACGTTATCGCTCTCCAAGAAACAAACTGCACAGCAGAACACAGAGTATACTGAACATGCACGCAACACACATTGGATCCCTAAGAAACATCACACGTAAACACTTTAGTTACCAATGGTATGACCACGATTTATTGCTCAGTGACACAACACTCACACGATTCACACGTCTTGCTCAAGCTCCTGCCTCCCGCAAGAGGCCATATGGCACTGTATTTGTGTTGAATATTTACGGTCCTCGTAAAAAGTGCAAGATGGACTTATTCAAACAGCTCTTCCACGACGCCCTCAACCTTGTGAAGCCACGTCAGAGCACATTACTAATTATGGGTGATTTCAACGCGTTCCATCATTTGTGGGGCTACGTAACCGAAACCGCAATCGATAGAAAAGTGCTTGGAATATAATCAACCCTTATATATATCATTCATTCGTTAAGAAAAGCAATCCACTTAGCAAGAAGCAACGCGGTTATGCGGGTGTTGTGAAATCAGGGTGCAGACGAGCCGTACGGGATAGTACTAGAAGATGTATATAGTGGCTGAACAAGAACCGTAGTTCTGCGTGAAGAAAGTAAGAAAGTTCCTATAATGAAAGGCGTTAGGCAACTTGACACGATCTCCCCAGTACTATTCACAGCAGCTTATATGAGGTATTCGGAGACTTTGAATAGGAGCAGTTAGGGATAAAAGGATAAAAGTAGATGGGGAATTGCTGCGTAATCTGCGATTTGCTAATAACATTTTTTTGCTAAGTTACTTTGGGGATGAATTTCAAAGTTTGATTGATGACATAGACAAGGAAAGTAGAAAGGTAGACTTGAAAACCAATATGAAAAAGAGTAAGGTAATCTTCAACATCCTCGGCAATTAACAGCATTTTACGTTACGTAGCGAAGCACTGAGGTAGTAGACCAATATGTCTACTTAGGACAGGTAGTAACCGGATATCCGGACTATGAAAGGAAACAACAATTAAAATAATATTGGGATGGAGCGCATTTGGCAAGCCCTCGCAGATTATAACTAGCAGCTTACCGGTATCACTCAAGAGGAAACAATACAACAGTTGCATCTTACCAGTACTCACCTATAGGGCTGAAGCGCGAAGGCTAACGAAGAGGGTTCTACGTAGGATAAGAGCAATGCGGAGCGCAATATTCTCGGTGAAATCAAGAAGAAATGAGCATGGGCAGGACATGTCGTGCGAAGAGAGGATATCCACAGGTCGCTTAGGGTAACAAACTGGATTTCAAGGAAAAAAACGTAGCAGGGGGCGGCAGAGAGGTAGGTGGGCGAATGAGGCTATCATGTTCGCAGGGGCCAAGGGGTGGCAGCTAGCACAGGACCGGGCTAATTGGAGAAATATGGGAAAAACCTTCGCTCTGCAGTGGGTATAGTAAGGCAATGGATGATGATGGTAATTATAACCGACACTGTTAAGGGTCGTAATTTGGCCCTGGCTATGCCACCTACCAACTATCTATTTTGACTCAAACCGACCATCCCACTGGGGCGCCTTCCGAAACTAGGCCTGCTTCAAAAGAAGGTGAGCAACTTTCTTTGACAGAAGGGGTGAGACAGTTCCAAACGAATTTAAAGCAACTCACCTCCGTAGTGAAAGCCACAGAAAAGACACTGAGTTCGACCCACCTTCTCCTTCGGGGGAAGGCTCAAAAGGTCTTGTCATAATTGCGACATAATTGCAAGCTAGGGACCTATAGCAGAGCTTGCTTTTGCGACAGACCGCTACGCGGAGAGCTAATTCCAACTGGTACATACTGTGCACAAGGCTGCATTGAACACTCGGCATGGACAAAACGTGGTCGCTCCTCCACGGCCTTCTCTACCCATCCAAGACCGAAGAGTAAACCTCGAAAGCGGTTGCCCAGCTCCCCCATAAGGGACTGAGGTATAGCACTGCATTGCTGCATGCCCTGGTGGCACGCTATACACTGACGGGGCCCAGTCCGCAGTATAAGGACTACCCCAATCAGAATGAGTGTGCACCACTGGATGGTGAGATCAAGAAATCAGAGAATCAATTAGTGCTCGCGAGCCTGGGGAGCTCTGCACCTGGGGCGGACGGTATTACATATAGGATACTCCAGAACATTGGCGATGAGTCAGTAACTGCCTTGAAAAATAATTATATTGACATATAGAGGACCGGTACACCCCCGTCAGAATGGCGTCATGGTGACAGAAATTTATTTCCGAAACCAGCCAAACAGCTCTCCCTCCAGAAATGCGAACTCTATCCCTGACGTCGTGTGTTGAGAAACTGAGAGAGCAAGTGATGCTCAACCGCCTCTTCCCACACTTCGAAACCAACATCTTCCCTGACACCATGTTCGGGTTCCAGCCGCATCTCTCTACTCAAGATGTGGCCTTGAGCTTAAAGAAGTGATAGATCATCTCAGCCACACTCTGGCACATACTAGCCTGGCCTTAGACCGGAAGGGGGCCTTTGATAATGTATCGCACAATGCCAGCTTGGCGGACCTCAAATTGTCACCAACTAACTCATAATTACGCGAGAGCTTTCCTCATGGATCGAACTGCTAGGCTTGGTATCAGAGACGTGCGCTCTGAACCGATACGTCTCACTGGTCGAGGCACCTCACAGGCCTCCGTTTTGTTGCATATATTGTTCAATGTGGCGATGATAGGACTGCCTACGAAGCTGTCAAGAATTCCTGATCTGCATCATGTGCTCTATGCAGACGGCATTAGGTTATGTATCACCACAGGGTCGGACGGCCACATCCAAGACAGCCTTCAAGAAGCCATTGAGATAACACAGCAATACAAAACTGAGAGCGGGCTTATATGCGCGCCCAAGAACTAGGAACTGTTTGTGATTCGTGCTCGAGCGAGGACCGGAGTAGTCGACCGGGAAATCGACTTACATATGGAAGGTATTCACATCCCTAGATTTGGTCGACGAGGGGTGCTGGGCCGGCGCCTGCAGTGCAACGACAAAGCTACCTACGCTATGCAGCTACTCAAGAAGCAATTCGCACAGGTAGCACACTTGATCCGCGGCCAACAGATGAGAGGGCTCAAGAAAAGCGATACCATGCGAATCGTGCAGTCGTTGTTTATCAGCTGTGTGATGTTTCACGCTGCTTATCACAAGTTAAATACAACTGATCTGAATCATCTGCACATCTTTTTTCGATGGACAGTCAAGACAGCCCTCGGAATGCCCCCGCACACTCGACACATTGCCTTCTTCAGCTTTGCCTCCACAACACTGCAGAAGAGCTGATAGAAGCCCAAGAGACGGGACAGCTCACGCGCCTTCGAAACACGAGGTGGGCAAAATTGATGTGCGTCGACTAGGCTACCCGGAGCTTACAACACCGCTGCAACAGAGGTGCGACGCCATCCCGTCCAAACTGACAACTAAGATCAGAGTCGCGCCAGTCTCGAAGAATATGCACCCACAATTCCACGCTTGTCGTATGACAGCTAGAATCAAAGATCTACTGCACCAGTACAGAGGTTGCAATCCGTTGCTTATGTCGAATTGTTAAAATATCCATCGGCCACAGACCTTATGAGACAAGCTGTTACGAACGCCAACGGTTCAGTTAGGATTACGGGCCCCGTTCGGGACAGGAACTCCGGCATGACGGCTGAGAAAACCACCGTGATGGTAGCACTCGCTTTCATGCAGCACATGGACACACGGGACGAACATCACACCAGTCCTACATATGCAATAATTGCAAATTCACAAGCTGTGTGTCACGCCCTCACGAAGAGCAGACTATACTGTATTTAGAGGCTTCGAGCGTACTCTCACCAATACACTCTGATACCTTTCTCATTAAAATCGCTTGGACTAGTGGTCAGGCCTCCCTTCACGGCAACGGGAGTGTGCACGCGCTCGCCAGCGCAGTTCAGAAGTCTTACACCCACATTACGCTATATTGCCGTGCACAAAGAACACTGGCACTGCCGCACCCAACGCTCATCAAGGCCGAAACTGTGGCATGGCTTCAACTGCACTCACACGTATATGAATCTATAGCACAAACATTTGCGCTTCCACCCCTCTAGTGATGCTCCGGTTAGTGATGCTCCGGTTATGTTCCTTCTCTAGTCGCTGTTGTCGCTCTTCCGGTGTTTCTTGGGCACGTCGTTGTCGTCTGCTAGCGTTCCATCGCTCCGAACTGGTAGTGCTGCTAGTAGGTGCACGTTGCAAACTATCGGACAAATTCGTACCTTCCTCTCCTGCTTTTGTCGTCGATTCTGCTACCGAATACATTGACCACCTTTTCCACCTAGCTGATTCTTGCGTCGCTTGGAAAGCCGTTCTTTTCGCTCTTCTTCTGTCTCTGTGGCTCACTTTTGCTTCCTCTTTACAGCCTGCCTAAGCACTTAGACTGTAGGTGGCATCTCATGGCTTGATGAGAGGAGCGGAGTCAGGCTTTAACTGCCACCGCGCAATGCGACGGTGAGCCTCCGCTCTTACACAGATGGTATGACATCACGCAGCGCGCAGCGCCACTGGTGAGAGGAGCAGAAGTCAGGCGGTAACTGTTACCTGGTCAGGCGACAGCGCGAGTTGAGCCCCGCTCTTACACAGATGGTATGACGTCACGCAGCGCGCAGCGCCACTAGTGAGGGGAACGGAGTCAGGCCGTAACTGCCACCGCGCATGGCGACGGCGCGAGTTCAGCCCCCACTCTTACACAGATGGTAGGACGTCACACAGTCAGGTCACGCTAAAGGTCAAGCGTGGCTGCCACCGCCGAAAATTTTGACTGGCTGAGGTGGTAGCTAAAGTAGTATTGCTTCGCAATAATGTAAAATAAACGTTTTTCTTCCTCCTCCCTAGTGTATGCCGCTAAGTGTTGGTTCAAGAACAAGAACTGATGCGACCCTACGCTCGTGCTTCGATCACGTGGGCACGACGCAAGCGAACGAGGGAAAGGGTATGCACCCGTTTTTTATGAATTACGGCATCCTTCAGAGGAAATACGTCGCCGACTCTGGTGCGGAATGCGATGAAGTTGTGCCCAAAAAGTAGAGATCAACTATGATGGGTTGATGGTACATGATGGGCGGATGGGAAGACACCAAGGTGCGAAGAAAACAAATATGAAACTGAAGACAATTCTTCTGGCACGCAATGCAGGCTGATGCTAAGCGATTTGTTACCCCTTGCGGTTTATGCCAACGCACAAATTCAAAGAGTTACCCCACACGAGTGTCTGGTCCGTGTTTCTACCTCTGAGACCCCGTTTCAGAGGGTGGCGATCGACATTATTGGGCCACTCAACCCCAAATCCACTGAAGGCAATCGGTACATCCTGACCATGGTTGACTATGCCACTCGGCACCCGGATACAGTCGCACTTCCTGTATCTAGACTGACAGGATAGCCAAAGTTCTTGTCCAAATGTTTTTCCGTGTAGAAATGCCCAGAGAGGCCCTTAGTGAGAAGGCATTGATTTTTCGTCAGACTTCATGAAAGAGGTTACACGTTTATTGTCAGTAAAACAGCTGCATACCTCTCCCTACCGATTGACAGCGAACGGCCTAGTCGAACGGTTTAACGGCACGCTTAAACAAATGATTATATGCATGTGCCAGGAGAGACCGACAGATTGGGATCGCTACCTGGCTCACCTCCTGTCCACATACCGAGAGGTACTCCAAGAAAACCCCATTTGAAGTTTTATATGAGAGAAATGTGTTTGAACATCTGGCTGTAGTTAAAGAGCTTTTAACTAATACAACCATTCCTGACGAGTTGCGAACACGTACGAGTATGGCAGTGCTCTAGGCGAGACTGGAGAATACCTGTAAACCTGCCCACGAAGAGCTGGAGCGCTCAGGAGAGCGTTACAGCCGCTTCTATGACATCAAAAGAATCAAACGCCTACTCAACCGGAAGAACAGGTTCTTATTCTCCTTCCCACCGAGCACAATAAGCTACTAATAAAAGGGGTCTTTTTTGGTTGTCAGCCGCAGGGGCGATGTCGGCTATGAAGTGGATTTGGGCAATTTTAACAACAATATTCAATATCAACATACTAAACATATACCAGAAAAGTAAAGAGGACATCATCGTGACAGCCGTCGGTGCAGTAATCTCGGCAGAAGAAGACACAGACGCTGGAGAGGTAGGCCTTCTTAGGCGCTCCAAGAAACAATTTATCAATAATGTACACATTTCCGAGAGACTGACCAGCGCAGAGCAGAATGAAGCAAATAAACTTCTGCAACAGTACAAAGGTATATTTTTGTACCTTCCGGAAAAGACCACGCTGAGCAAGTGCCAAGTGAATCTACAGAACGACAGGTCCATAATTGTAAAGCAATATCCGCTACCGTACGCTTTCAGACAGACAGTTGCGTCTAAAGTGGACGACTTACTCCGGCTAGATATCACTGAACTATCGAAGTTACTCTACAACTCCCCTGTGTTCACAGTACGCAAGCCTGATGGGACGCATCGGCTTAGCATTGACTTCCGGAAGCTAAGCGATGTCTTCGCAGATGATGTCGAGCCCTTACCCAGTGCAGACGACCTTATCGCCTCGGTAGGCCGCAAAAAAATTATTTTCCAAGCTGGACTTATCTAAGCGATATAAGCAGGTACCGTTGTCACCCGGTTAAAAGCAAAGACTGGTTTTACGGTTGGCACGGGGAGCTTTCAATTTTGAGATATGCCCTTCGGTATTAAGACTGCGCCATCCATTTTTACGAAACTGACGTGGGCTTTTTTAGTCGGTATTGCCAACATGGTGTGCTTCTTGACTACTTACTCATTGCATGTGCGACTGAAAACAGCATCGCCAGACATTGTACAAGGTCTTTGCACGAATTGCGGCTGCTGGTCTCACTTCTAAACCACTCAAATGCGAGATCTAAATGGAAACTGTCCCTTTCCTGGAACACAACTTTGCTTCCGGACAGATGTAACCCCTCACCAAGACCCTAATTAAGATACAAAAATTATCACGTGAGATGACAAAGAAGCAGGTGAGATCCTTCTAAGAGCCCACTTCTTGCTACCGAGATTTTATTCCGTACTATTCTGATCTGACCAGCCCTCTGTTCGATCTAACACGGGAAGGTCAACCATCAGTCATCACCTGGGGCCCTGAGCACGAACAGGCTTGTACAATTGGCGGTAACAACTTGCTGAGTCGCCGATTCTGAAACTTCCTGATTTTGAGAGGGATTTCGTCGTGTGAACGAAGGCTTGTTATATGCGCAATGGGGCCATGCTCCTTCAGTCGCGTGACGAAATTCTGCACCCAGTTGCTATGATAGCCGCACGTTGCTCCCTAGAGAGGTAGCCTATTCAACAGTTGAGAAAGAAGCTCTTGCACTCGTTTGGGGAATTGAGAAATTTCAAGTCTTCTTTTAAGGGAGAAATGTCGTTCAAACGGACCATCAGCTTTTTAGGCTATATGCAGAAGGAATAAACTCTACGAGCATCCGCGTTCTTCACTAGAGTATTAGGCTTCAGGAATACAACTTCTGTGCAGAGTATATAAAACACAGCGGGAACTCGGGAGGAGACTACATAAGCCGTCTAGAATGGTGGTTCAGCTTGCACTACTGAGTAGTTACAACTATACTTTGTTGGCCGAGTTGGTAAACATCCATTTTTAAGCGCGAACAGGCTTCCTTGTATCTTGTCCTGTCTTCCTGTTTACGCAGTTTAAATTAACAATACCTAGTTACAATGTGTTTTAATTGGTCTAATGAAATCGTACATGATGTACCTATTATTTGTGCTTGCTTGATTGTTGTCGATGATCAATGATTTGTGACATGTGCTCAGAACATGACTGCCGAACTAGAGTGCTGTGGTGCTGTGCGGGTTCTCATCAGTGCGCATATTGTGACCGTCATGAACCGTAGTGTGTGGCGAATGATCTTCAGTGCATCGGTAGGACCCAATCCACTATACCCCTCTGCGGGGCACAATAACGTCGTTCACCAAGATTCGGCGTTTGTGGATGTCTAGAATATTCCGAGACAATATTCTTCAGTGGGAGGCGGGAGAGATTAGTGTCACAAGCTGCCTTACATATAAGCGGTAGTTACGAAATTTCGTGCCTCACATACAGAGCGGAACTTAAAATCCTACCAGCTCTTCCGAGCATGCTTCGACATTAGTATCCGGGGCAGCGACCGGCGATCGGGCGTCCTCAAAGATGGGCCGCAGAGCAACCAGCCGAGAGTATGAATACGCCGACCGCAGCACGCCCACGACAGTACGCTGAAATCTTTATGAAACATTTACGTGAGGCCTTGATGGTTTTTTCACTTTTTTATCTTTCTCTCTCTACTCCCATTGTAGCTATTCCCTAGTTTGAGGTTGGCAACTGGAAGCCTTTCTCATTACCACGCCTGCCTTCCCTCCCTCCCTCCCTCCCTCCCTCCATCCATCCATCCATCCATCCATCCATCCATCCATCCGTCTGTCTGTCTGTCTGTCTGTCTGTCTGTCTGTCTGTCTGTCTGTCTGTCTGTCTGTCTGTCTGTCTGTCTGTCTGTCTGTCTGTCTGTCTGTCTGTCTGTCTGTCTGTCTGTCTGTCTGTCTGTCTGTCTGTCTGTCTGTCTGTCTGTCTGTCTGTCTGTCTGTCTGTCTGTCTGTCTGTCTGTCTGTCTGTCTGTCTGTCTGTCTGTCTGTCTGTCCGTCTGTCCGTCCGTCCGTCCGTCTGCCTGTCTGTCTGTCTGTCTGTCTGTCTGTCTGTCTGTCTGTCTGTCTGTCTGTCTGTCTGTCTGTCTGTCTGTCTGTCTGTCTGTCTGTCTGTCTGTCTGTCTGTCTGTCTGTCTGTCTGTCTGTCTGTCTGTCTGTCTGTCTGTCTGTCTGTCTGTCTGTCTATCTATCTATCTATCTATCTATCTATCTATCTATCTATCTATCTATCTATCTATCTATCTATCTGTCTGTCTCTCTCTCTCTCTCTGTCTGTCTCTCTGTCTCTCTCTCTATCTGTCTGCTCTCTGTCTCTCGGTCTCTGTGTCCGTCTCTCTCTCTTCCTGTCTCTGTGTCTCTGTCTGTCTGTCTCGGTCTCTCTCTGGCTGTCTCTGTCTCCATCTCTGTCTGTCTGTCTCTATCTCTGTCTCTCTCTCTCATTTTATCACTGTCATTAACAATATCATGCCTATCATAAGAAGCACCTAATGCGGGTAGATGGCGAGCCTGGGTTCGCAAGCCGAGCCAACAATTTGACAAGAGGAATTGTTCTTCGTCTGAGCCCAAAGACCAATCAACTTCTGAAAACATGGCTTGACTTGCGGATTTAAGCTCTCACTACCTTTGTTTAGTGCCCTTTCATACTGTGTAGCCATCTTCTTTCTCTCGGTTGGTCTGTTTGTTTGCCTGTCTGTCTATCTAAATATATATCTTTCTGTGTATCTCGTTTTATCAGTATCAAGAACCATATCATTATGGCATATGACTTCTAAAAATGCATGACCACAAATTTGTCAACTATGTAGACTCAACAAAAGCAAATAAGGATCATAATCGGGGCAACTTAAGGCTTTCGCAGCTGGACAAAAAATAATAATGGCGCAAACACACCCAGCCTAAAGTGCGTGTTAATATCGATGTCGTGGTGCGGCATAGAGTAGGGTCGAAAAAATTAACCCAAATTCCACACCGCTCACCCTGTTCAGTTAAAATATTTGTGCACTCTTTTTATGTTTAATCTACTCCAGAATAGCGGGAAGCGCCAGAAGCGTCGATGTGTGCATTATTATATCAATGGAGGAGGAGGAAGAGGATGTGTTTTGTGTCTCCGAGGGTACCAATGTACCAGCCTGTCTATGGAGTGCGTGCCTGTCTCATGCCTCAGTCCTGCTTCTGACACCTTCGTTGCTAGGGTGCCGCCGCTTCATTACAACTTAGTCAATAAGCTCATTGTTGTTTCTCACTGCGTACTGTCGGTGGTCAATGGAGGCTCACACCTGTGGGCCATCAATCGCTCATCGCAACCGGAGAATTACTCGTGAATATGAAGATTGCCACGTGTAGGCAAGATGATGCTGCTCCGTCAGTCGCTTCCATAAAAGACAAGCCTAACAGAGCTACTTCTGCTCCAGCGCCTAAATCCCAACTGCGTTTTATGATCAACAAATCTCTCCCCAGCGAACAGCGTGAGACACTGGAAACTTTACTCTACAGTTATTTGCCTATCTTTAACGTTTGGGGGACAAGTGATTCACAGTTCATTCTCCTGACGCGTACCTGACATAGCATTAATACATGTTACTCATACCCAGTTCGACAGAAGCCGTACTAATTACCGCCAGAAGAGCACCAGGTATATCAGTGAACAGATGTTGGATATGCTGGACAAAGATATTATTCAAGAGTCGTGCAGTCCTTAGGCTGCTCCTGTGATTCTGGGTAAGAAAAATAATGGTACATGGCGACTTTGCTTTGACTATCGCCCTCTGAATACTGCAACCAAGAAAGACGTTGATCCAGATCCCCAGATCGATGGCACCATAGATTTCCTGCTCTCCGCGTCATACTTTTCATCTGTTGATCTGAGGTCGAGGTGTTGGCAGATACCTATGCACCCTGAGGACAAAGAGAAGACGCTTTTATCACGTCAAACAGCCTGTTTGAATTTAATATAATGCCCTTCGGGCTGTGCAATGCTCCTGCAACTTTCTAGAGATTTATGGATGCCGTCCTACATCGCTTATAATGGCATATATGTATGTGCTACTTCGATGATGTCGTAACGTTTGGCCGGACAATCCATTACCACAATGAATGTCTTGCGCTTGCACTGTACTAACTGAAAAACGCTCGTCTTGTATTGAATTCGTAGAAGTGTCGCATCGGTGAACGGCAGACTGATTCTTGGCCACCTTTGTGATCGTGAGGGCGTCAGACCTGACCCACAGAAGACCGCTTATGTTGCGTCATATCCAAAAACTCAGAATGCAAAGGAACTTCGAAGTTTCCTCGGACTCTGCTCATATTTTTGGCGCTTCAATCTCTGTTTCTCTGACATTGACCACCCGGTCATGTGGCTTCTCCGTAAAGACACCCCCGACGAATGGGCACCCTATTGTGATATTTCGTTTAGCCAAGTGAAGTTGCTACTAAAATTGCATCCAATTCTTCAGCATTTCAACTCTTCTCTCTCCGCGGAAGCGTACACTGAGGCCAGTGGTGTTAGCATCGGTTCTGTGTTGACAGTGGTGTTGGCATCGGTGCTGTCGCGTTATTGCGACAAGGAACATGTTATAGCTTACGTGAGTCGCTAGTTAAGCAAAACTGAGCGCAATTACACAGTTACTCAGCAACAGTGGTTCACCGTAGTTTTTGCTGTTCAGTGGTTTCGGCACAATTTAACGGTGGTTACTGACCATAATTTCCTCTGTTGGCTGATCAACCTCCGCGACACTTGTGGCCTCATTTCGCGGTGGGAAATCCGTTTCCATGAATTTGATTATACTGTTTCATACAAGAGTGAAACCGGCAAGCTGACGCGGACTGTCTATCACGTTTGCCGTTAGCGACGACAGAATGTGACGCCGACCATTTTGACGATTAGCTTGCCGTGGTATTATCTCAGTCAAGTGCGGCACTGAGCACAGGCAGAACGAGAAATTGACGGCACTCTTTACCGCTGCACAGTACTTCGCCTTTTCCCGCACTTTTTCTGTATATGGTGGCCTTTCGTACTAGAAGGACTACTGTGGCACTGGCGTCCACTACCTTCTGGTGGTACCTCAGAGTCTACGATCCTCTGTTCTGCGCGCAATACATGATGATCCCACTCCGGGACACCGGGGATCCGCGAGGACACTCCATCGCATCCAAGAACGTTTCTATTAGCCACGCATGCGGGAAACTGCTGAGAAGTATGTGGCTAGCTGTTATCAGTGTGCAGATCACAAGCGTTCCCCTGGTGCTCTCGCCGGTCTCCTACAGCCAGTGAAGCCGCCAAGATCTCCTTTTGAGCAGGTCGGCGCAGACCTACTAGAGCCCTTTCATAAATCTTATGACTGTAACCGCTGGATGGTTTTCTGCACTGATTATCAAACATGATATGTGAAACGGCAGCTCTTCCGCCGGCTACAGCACACCAGGTCTCGCTTCCTTTTACGCGTTGTTATACATTACCATAGAGCACCAAGAGTGTAGATCAGCGGCCGAGTTCCCAGTTCACCGCAGACGTGGAAGAACTCCTTTCCTTATCCACGATCCATTTTCGATACGCTACACCTTATCATAGTCAAACAAATTCACTGACCAACTAGCCCAAGCTGACAATCACGAATATAATTTCAATGTACATCGCCACCGAAGACAAGAATTAGAACTCTGTACTACCATTCATAACATACGCATACAATACTGCGCAACAGGAAGCAACGCATTAGAGTCTGTTTTTTCTTCTGTATGCCCGTCCTCCTAGACACGCCATCGACAGTATCCTTCTATTCATCGCAGACGCCGATCCTGGGGCTTCCACGACCCTCAGCCGGGCTAATAAAGCCAGTAGAACAGCCCGTCTGAGAACGCTCGCCTAGCAAAAACGCTCGAAATTCAGCTATAACGCACATCATTGCCACATTGCCTATCTCCCTAGCAGATAGTCTGGCTTTGGCGCCCAACACGGAAGTATGGTTAAAGCCGGAAAATGCTCGCGCCCTATGCCGGTCCCTACGAAACCTTGAACGCAATTAGTTACCTTACCTATCGGATTGCGTGCCTCACTAAAAAGGCCGACGTTCGGCGCGCACTGAGGTCACTCATATCGCGACACTGAAGCTTTGCCATCGTTGTCCTGACGAGTGAGTCGCCCGAAGGGTTCCATCTGCGAGGGGAAAGTGTTACGGAGACGGAAAAATGTTCAAGAAAGCCAGTGCGTGTCTCATGTCCTTCCTTTTTCTTCGTGTGCGTGTGTATTTTTAGCGCTAAGAATGCTGTCTGAAGAAAGCCAGGCAAAGAAAGAAAGAACAGGATTGCGAGGTGCGCATTCCGTTGCAGCTTGGCTAGTGGTGCCTGTGCTACTGTCCCGCTGGCTGTGTGAACCTGGCCTATAAAACATGCCAGAGGTCTTCCTGGTTGCATTACGGGCGTGATATTATTACAATAAATAACGTAGGTTAACGATGTACTGCTTTAGATTTGTGTTTAGAGAGGTTTATCCCAAGAATGAAATTCCCGACACTAATACAATGCCCCTCGCCCCATGAGAGAAAGCCCCTCCCCTCCTGTTCTATCGCCCCAAGGTTATACAATAGACAAGAACAAAGCAAGGAGAAAATAGAAAATTGAACAACTGATTGAGTGTTTAAATTTTTTTCTCCAGTGTAAATTATTTCAGTTATGCTGGAGGAGGGTGACCTGATTGGACATTGGGACAATTGAATCCCAATCCTTGATATTAGGATTGAGCAAGCCCCAGTTAGAAAACCTTGATTATGTTTAGGAGAGAAACTCAGCTGCTGTAGTTACTGGAAGGAACATTGTCCCACTTTATTTCTTGAAAGATGTGATTCAGGAAATCGCCTATTAAACGTCGTTAGGGAGAGAACTCCCATGCTGCGAGGAACAGGGTGCTCAGCCCGGTTACGTTGGGACAGATTAAGCCCACTCCATGCCGTTAGCAATGGGACAAGCCCTGCTCCTTAAATGCATTCGAAAGGTACAGAGCAACAGAATTGAATAAACAAAAATGGTGCGTAAATAAAACCTATTTATTGACATTATTTTTACACATGGCTTTATCAGCGAGGCTATTACTGGAGTAGCGTGCAGTAACAAATGAAACACATTAAGTAAATAGTAAATATACAGCATTATTTGCAGGTTTCTCAGAATTCCTCTTATGATAATGAGCACATGATACTTCGTCAAAAATTCCAAGTTTCAATGGTATGACAAAAAAAAAACACTTAATATCGTTAGGTCGTGCGATAAGGGGTTGCGGCTCCTTGTGGATGAAGGTTTGGGAAACGTGAAATAATTATGTACCAACCAAAAACGAGGGTATATGAATGAAATGTACATAAATGTGAGGCATTCAATATGGCAACGTGCGGCAAGTGTACTGAGCGCTAGTTGAGCAAGAAAAGCATACGGTAAAAAATCCTTGTCAAATCTACTGTAAACACAATGCACAGTCTTTTTGTGTACAGATTCTAGTTTTTGTAGTCACATTGTTTATATGGATTTCAAACACAAGCATAATCGTAGATGGAATGAATAAGAGTTTCATCTGTGAGGGGCTTGGTTTCTTGAGGAGCAGCGCGCAAGGTGCGGGGTAAGTATCCTTGTCATTTAACGGCCTTATAGATGACATCAATCTTTTTTGACCGAGATATGTCATGTGTTAGCAGGCGATCAAGATATCTGTATTTTTCCACTCTTTGCCAATGGACCGTATTATATGAAAAGTGAAGAAGGCACAGATGTTGTGAATTTGATAGATGGTTTTATAAGAGTTATTACTCATATAACATGTAGTGGACCCGTTGCCGAAATCAGCTAATGAAAAGTTAAGGCTAACATGATCAAGTGGAGATCTAATGGTTCCATATAAAATGCAGTCGTCTACATTAAGGCGTAACTTTCCTAAAAGGTGACGTAGCAGGTCAATAATATACACGACGAACACAAGGAGACATGACTCATATTTTAGGGTACCCCAGATGCTAAATGAACTGAAAATGAGTTGGTAGTGTTAAGTAGTGCGAACTGGAAGAACTAGGAAAGAAAGTCTAATATCCAGTAACCAGGTGCGGGGTTTTGTATAGCCGAAAGCATGAGCATAATTTTCTGGTGTGAAACTATGTCAGTGATTTTACAAAGTCTACAAAAATAACATCAGCCGGGTAACCTTTATCGAGAGAACTACAGATGTTGTGCAGAAATTCTAAAGGTGCGTTACGCCACTGTTGTTTTTGTTGTTAAGACTGTAGGAAGGAGCGAAATAGAATGCATGGGCCTGCTACTGGCTTTGTAGCTGAACCACCTCCACTGCCTCGTGCGGACAGAAGAGAAATAGAGAAGGAATAAAAAGAAGGGAGGGGGAGAAAGACGCGTGTCGCAACAGCCGTCGTCCACCACCAAAACGGCTGCGGGTGCAATTACATCCCGCAACAGATAAAATTATGAGGCCAGGCTAGCCCCCACCGCAAGCGGCAGAGGCTGACCAGTCCTAGCCCTGCAGGGCTGGGAGCCACACAAAAGCCACAATGGAAGACATGCTGGAAAACTCCTGAGTATAGGTTTAGTCTCAAGAAATTTCATATGCTTAAAAATAACGTGCTCCGGTAGTTTACTCGGATGCTCTGCTAAAGAAATAGGCCTGTAATTAGATTGTAGTTGTATATCACCAGATTTCAATAGAGGCAGAACTTTGGCTAGTTTACACGAGGAAGGGAGGGCAGTTGTTGTTAGCTACTTCTTAAAGATATCTTTAAGGTACCTGCTAGGCCAAGTAGAGTAACGAAGAACCATATTCCGCGCACCTTTAATGGACACTGACACATCGCCGATGGATGAATCTGATTCGGAAGCAAAAGCTCGTGTTACTGAATTATCTCTTCTAAAGACACCTTACAAATAGTCGTTGAAAGCACAACCAATTGTCAGCGACTAAGAAACGGCAACGTCGTTATTTATCAGTGTACCCGATTTGAACCTAGGGTTAGAACACACTTTTAGAACTTCATAGGATTATCTTTCATTATTTTGGCCAATGTAACCTTCCAATAAATGCCTTTTGTGGCGTTTATTATAACACGAGGCTCCTTCTTGGCGCAAGGAAAGAGTGTTATCATTAGAGGATCGCCGGAACGCTTAACCGGCGTAGTCTAGCAATCAGGCTGATAAATACAGTACGTCTCTAGTCATCCAGGGGTGGCAGTTTTGGTTTTCTCTGTTTTCAAAGGAACAAAACGATTGCTGCATGTTTCCACAAGATGTTCGAAAAAAGTGGGCAAAGTATTGACAACGCTCAGTTCAGTTCAGTCGTTCAGTCGTGTCCGACTCTTCGTGACCCTATGGACCATGTCACGCCACGCTTTCCGGTCTCTAACTATATTTCTAACATCACATAACTTCATCTGCAGTGCCTCGAGGATACCATCAAACCATTGCGTTCGCTGCCTACCCCTTCTCCGGCGACCCTTAACCTTTCCAACATCAAATCTTTCTCCAGCGACTCCTCTCTTCTCATCAAATGACCAAAGTAGCTGAGCTTTAACTTTAGAATTTGACCCTCCAATGACCAGTCAGGATTTATGGTCGACAATATCGACTAATTTGATCTTCTGGCAGTCCAAGGAACACTCAAGAGTCTTCGCCAGCACCACAATTCAAACGCGTCAATTCTTCGGCGATCAGCCTTTTTCACGGTCCAACTCTCGCATCCATACATCACAACTTGAAAGACCATACCACGAGTTATACGGATCTTGGTTGGCAGGCTAATGTCTCTGTTTTTACTAGGCGGTCAAGGCTAACCATTGCTCTCTTTCCCAGAAGCAGGCGTCTCCTAATTTCATGGTTGCAGTCTCCTTCCAAGGTAATCTTGGAGCCCAAGAAGAGAAAATCTGTCACAGCTTCCACTTCTTGTCCATTGATGCTCCAGGAATTGATAGGGCAAGACGCCATGATATTTGTCTTTTTGATGTTCAGTTTAAGCGCAAACTTCTGACTCTCTTCTTGGACGCGCATCAGAAGTCTCTTGAGTTCTACTTCACTTTCTGCCATTAAAATGGTATCCTCCGCATATCTAAGGTTGTTGATACGTTTTCCAGCAATCTTCACTCCAGCTGAAGACTCGTCCATACCGGCCTTCCTCATGATTTACTCTGCATATAGGTTAAATAGGCAGGGCGACAGTATTGACAACGCTATTGGAACTCTTTTGCTAAAAAGCAGCAAAGTAATCGCAGAGTGTTGACTGCTACATCATATGCGCGGTTAAAAACAGAAAAAGTGCAGTAGAAAAAGTGAGGATTAGGAACGGCGTAAGGAACTGAAACAAACAGCTTTGTGATCGGAAGCCCCTTCAATTCCCCACCACCGTGGTGCGGTGTTATGATGCCCGACTACTATGCAGGAGTACCTGGGTTTGATCCTGACCGCAGGCGGCTGTGTTTCGATGGAGGCGAAACGAAGAGGCGTCCGGGTGCTGTGCGATGTCAGCGTACGTAATCGCCCTCGCATGGTCGAAATTACACCATAGCCCTCCACCACGCCTTCTCGTTCTTTGTCTCACTTTCGCTCCCATTTTAATTCCTTCTCTTATCGTGCTGTTCAGGTGGTCGAAATTACTCCGTAGCCCTCCACTACGGCCCCTCTTTCTCTCTTTCTACTTTCACTCCCATCTTCCCCCATTCCTTACGGCGCGGTTGAGGTGTCCAAGAAAACAAGTGTGACAGTTAGCGCCTCTCCCTTCCTATAAATCAATCAGTTTAGGTGTCCACAGAAACAAGCGTGACAGATACTGCGCCCTTCCCTTCCTGTCAACAAATAGTTTATTTTTCATACTCCATCAATTATACCGCACTCATAACCGTTTATAATAAGAGACTGGGAGATAAAGACGACGTCTAGAACCACCGCTTGTCCAGTACAATCTTTAACTGCTTGACATAAGCCACAAGGCAGTAAAGAATGAAGCAGATGCCTTCGAACTGGCACTTGGCTTCCACTCTCTCCAACAGTTCCTGTCGAAAAACTATCTACTGACAGTGTGGCTATGCCGAGTACAGGTAATACAATTGATCTGTGTAATAGGCATACAGTCATTATCCAGCCTTCCCAGCGAACCCTCAGAGCCGCAGATGACAAAGGAGAGGAGGCTGATGCCTTTGCTTGGGAATTAGACACCGTTATTATTACATTTTAATATTATAACTATTATTGTTCTCGACCTACATGTCAAGAACTTGGAGGTGGTATAGGCCATGAGGCCTACGAATGCAAAAGCGAAGCCCAAGCCTAGGAACAGGGCACGGAGCGGTAGACTTTCAAAGCCAGGCACACGAAGGTAAATAAAGGCCGGGACTACAGGTTTTGCCTGAGTGTGAGCAGAAGCTACTGGAATGTTTGCTACCTGCAGTCAAGGTGGATGGTGGTCTGGCCCATTCGGTGTGGCTGGTGTGCTTTGAGAGGGCTGCGAAAATTGCTCCAGACACAACAGCTGCAGTATGGTACGGGTGACCACCTCAATTAGCTGCGGACGTGAAACGCCTGCAGCTGCTCACCGATACCAACACGGGACTCAATAAAATTGTGTCCACTGAGCAAAGCTCCGAACGAATCGAGGTGCTCAAGTGAAGGCTGGGATTGCTGTCTGTTTTTGCCCAAGTGGTTGTAGGGAATGTTTTCTACCGCGACAAAGGCCAGACAAACAATGGAGATGCCGGGCAAAAAGTACCAACTTTGAACACATACAAGTCGCAGCTCACATCTGAGATGATGATGATGATGATGATGATGATTGGTTCACAGGAAGGGAAAGGTGCAATATCTGTCACATTTGCTATGTGGACACCTGAACCGCGCCGTAAGGGAAGGGATGAAGGTGGGGCTGAAAGTGGAAGGAGAGAGAGGGGAGACGTAGTGGAGGGCTACGGAGTAATTTCGACCACCTGGGAATCTTTAACGTGCGCTGACATCGCACAGCTCACGGACGCCACTTCTTTTCGCCTCCATCGAAACGCAGCCGCCGTGGTCGGGTTCGAACCCGGGAACTCCGGACAGTAGTCGGGCGTCTTACCACTGCACCAACCCGGCGGGGCTTCTGAGATACGGGATTCTCCGCCGACGCAATCCATCAGAGATACGTGAGCTCACGAAAATAGATTGCGTCGGCGGTGAATCCAAAAGCGAGATCAAGACTGAGGAGGGCAGCAGCGGTAAGGAGGAGCAGTGAGATGAGTCAGTGAATAAGGAGACCAAGGATGATGACTCCCCGTCTAGCAAGGACGGTGGAAAAGAAGCTGAGGACAAGCCCAAGGAACAAAAGTTCGAGCCAAACACGACATCCATGCTGACCGAAGTAGAATGCGAGGTCATAGTTATCATTGGCAAGCCGAACGTCTTCAAGCCCAACCTGTCGAACTTCGACGGTCAACAACGTACGATGCCCGCTCATCAACTTCTATGCGCTGTGGTGTAAGCACTGTGTGAAACTGGGATCTGATTACTTTCGCACGGCAACCGAGCACTGCGTTGAGCCGCCGATGTTATGAGACGGTATACCTTAAGGACATCATGAGCATCGAACGACCTCGCAAACATGGACATCGACTGAGATTATATTTGGACATTCCCGATAGGTGTGGCCTTGTGTGTTATTATCCACTCCCCATGTAGACTGTTTTCGTCTGTGTGTGTAGGGTGTGTGTGTTTGTGTGTACGTGGTTGGTCACATTTAGTGCTTTTGCCCCCCCTCCCTCTTTACCGGTGGAAAAATGTGGGGGGCACGCTGGGAACAGCAACGCGCCTGCAGAAGCAGCGGCATAGTGCCAGGGTGCAGCGCTGTCGCGTGCAACAAAGAACATGCAGAACAGAAGGACGATGGAGTCTGTAGTGTGTATGTGCTTGTGTCTGCCTCTTGAATGTCTAACTAGATCGAAAGCATATATAGTCAATATTTCGCATATAATGACACGTGCATTAGAGGTGAAGAAGAAGGAAGACCGCAATCGGCAGAAGTAGAGAACGTTGAAGTGTCGGCCCTTCCTGTTACCCGCGTTCCTGGTTCAGCTCTCTCGGTGCCCTCGTTCAGCGGTTGTAGTAATTCTTTAGTGTAACAACCGTTAAACATCATGTGGAGGTGCTGGGTACGCTTCCCTACCTGTGTACGCCTACAATATATAAACACGGATCTCACACCAGTCCATCAGCGCCCAAGCCGCCGCCTCCGCGGCCAGTCACCTTAATTCGGACCTCTTACTACCTCGACGAAGACGATGCAGCCTCGATCGCCTGTTACACCAGAAATGGCCAAATATAGCAGGTCTCCGGCGCCCGTCCTCTACCACACGCCGCGAATACCGCCATCTTTCCACGGCGACGTGTATGAGGATGCGGAAGCCTTGCTTGACACCTTCGAGCGGGTCGCCCGCTACAACGATTGGAGCGAGGACCGTAAGCTCCATAACATGCATTTTGCCCTCGAGGACTCCGCAAGGATATGGTACGAGAACAATGAGAGCAGTCTGTCCACTTGGGCGACATTTCACCAAACTCTTCTAGCTACATTCCCTAACGCAGACCGCCGAAAGAAAGCTGAAGCTGCGCTTCACTCCCGTAACCAGCGAACTACCGAAAGCGTCCGCATGTATGTGGAGGACATGACAAGCCTCTTTAAGCGTGCTGACCCCTCCATGGCCGAGGAGACGAAGCTTTGCCTCCTCATGCGCGGGGTAAAGCAGGAGCTTTTTACCGGTCTTGTGCGCAGTCCACCGCGTACTGTTGCCAAATTCCGCACTGAAGCGACCAGCATAGAAGCGACGCTCCTGCAACAAGCCCGGCAATAAAATCGAGATGTAAGCACGCTTGGGCCCGCTCTTTCTTCGATGCCGCTAGGGAGCGATGTAGCCGTTTTACGTGACCTAATCAGGTCGATCATCAGGGTGGAATTACAAACCCTCCAGCTGTCTCCCAGCGCGCTGTCTGTTACATTGCTGTCTGAAGTCGTCCGGGACGAGGTGCGCCTGGCATCGCAGCAGCAACAACTCTCTGAGATTCGTAGACCGACTGAGGTCAGACCTACATATGCAGCTGTCCTGAGTCGGGCTTCAACATTAGTCTACGACGTGAATATCGCGACTCAAGCAGTACAGCAGTCTGGTCTTTCCCGTGTGCCTACTCGACCAGTCTATTAGTGGCCACGGAAATGTGATGTGTGGCATGCACCGGACCGGCGGCCCCTCTGCTACCACTGTGGTGAGGCCGGTCATCTTTACAGGGCCTGCCCGTACCGCCGAGTTGGTCTGCGTGCTTTCTCGCCCGACGAACCTTGCCTATGGAACGGCGAACGACCACTCGAAATAGAAGCTCATCTGCCGGCCCGTCGGAGGCCTGTGACACGACCTGGATACAGCATCTATGACTCTAGATCGTCATCTCCGCTGCGGTACCGTTCCCCAAGTCCTCGCCGATACGACAGCTATCCTAAGCGGCGTCCTCCGAGTCCGCACCTCGAAAACTAAATCTAGCGTTCTCCGGAGGCAAGGCCGCTACTGTGGGGAAAACTGAAGATCCTCCGCCGCGGATACACCGATACGCTGGTTTTTCACAGGGGCAGGGTAGCGACAGCATCCAACTTGCTACTTCTGATTTGTGTGTGACAATTGACGGTACTGACACGGTCGCTTTATTTGATACTGGGACAGATTATTCGGTGATAAGCCATGCCCTCGCCCAGGCCCTGAGCAAAGGCTTGACGCCGTGGTTGGGCCTTAGCATTCTGATGGCTGGGGGCACCTCATTAGCCCGGCCGGAAGCTGCACAGCCCGAATCAGCATCCTTTTGCCGGTTGATTCAGCAAGGTTATATGAAATGTTCTGAAGGCAATAGCCCACAGATAATTCCATTTATTAAAGAGCTTTCCAAATACAAGTTTTACTTTATGGAGTGCACGGCATATCGGATAGCGCAGGCTTGCGCCAACCTGAAGCGCGAGCAGCTCTTGTTCTACTTTTGGGCCGCTCATGATAACTTCGTGCCGTTTGTTCCACATCCAAGCACAACGTTCCCGCCATCTGCACGCTTTGCATTGAAACGCTGCCGCATGAAATGCGTCTAACAATGTAACCGACGTAACATGGGCGGAGACCAGTCCGAAGTATTTCGCCCGAATTGCACTTTGCCACCGTGGTTATATCGCCTCCACCGGGGCCGAAGTCTCGCCGATTGGCGGGTTCCGGCCGCCGCCAGCCCTTGTGACCATGGTTCAACTTTCTCTGAAAACAACTTTCTGGCCACCAGCAGGCTGGCCGGGATTGCATAATGGAAGAAGGCCACTCTTGAGCTGCTCTGGCACGACATGTGACTTGCCTCGTACCTCGCTGCGGTGAGTCCGCCGCCGACCCGCGTACTGTCCTTTCCTCTTCCGCAATTGGAGCCGCCGGGCATGCGCTTCCCCGCTGTCACACCGCTTAACTCGTCACACGCTTGGCAACGATTTATGGAGGAACGAACCGCTCGCTTAGGGAGGGCGGGTGCCTGCTACCGGCCCTACGGGGCTGAGACTTTAAGGGCACTTACCCTTTGCTGCGGACGCTCCTTTGACGCTGTGTTTTGGTATCTCTTGTGCATGCCGTAATTTCACTCGCCGACGCTTCGGTGGCGCAGGACGATGGTTGTGACGCGCTTCTCTTTCATCTGTCCTTCCTGTCTTTCTCTTTCTATTCAATAATGAAATCCGCGTATACAATTTAAAAAAAAAAACTCGTCTCGTGCCGACTGCTCACCTATATTTAGAAACCTATTTGGTATACTATTTGCATTCGCCCTTATATAAACAGACTGCTTTGATCTATATTTGAACATTTAAAAGAAGTTTAGAGCTCAGCGTGAACACATTGTGAAACACTGCCTGATATTCCACAGATTATTTTCCTCCAAATTCAGGATTGTGCTACAAATAATAAGTTATAGTAAAGATGTACCTTTATTTTATATTCCTTGCGTTTTTTTCACGGATTGTGGCATTAATAAGCTTTTGGATAGTACCCACAATTATGGTAGTTTCATTTTCTTTCGAGTTTTCATTTGTGATAGACGTATTATGCTGTAATGTTGGCTTTTAGGGGAGTTATTTTTCGTTCTTGTAATTTCGCTTTCATATATAATGCGCCCTCTGTGCCAAATCGAACGCTCTCAACTAGAGAATATAAGTCCGTCACGAGCTTTGCTGTCCTGCAAATTCAGTCCACTCAATTTTTCAATTTTGCAGCTCTAGTTCTCAATTTTCATTTTAATGCGCGTCAGACGTTTTGCTTTCGAAACCTCTAAACAGAACTAGCAGTAACCACGTGCACTACCCAGCCTCTTGTTTGAACAGGGTAATACAGATAGTCGTATTAACCTTGTCACTTTCTGACAGATAATGCTGCAAATAGCAAAGTGGTTCGCCCTTTAAATTATACAGTAGCTTTTTACAGTAGTTTAAGAAGAAGGCTACGGAAAGCAGAATGTTCTCTTGCGTCTTTCATAGCCTGAGTCGCTTTGGGATGTCAAACCCCACAAACTGGCAGAATGCTCTTACAAAGACCTACGAACAAATACCAGCAGAGGCTCGGTTAATGCCTCGCTGTTTTTCTTGCAGACCAGCTGCGCATAATTTTATGTTTTTCGAGAGTCTGCAGTCAGGCCCACCTTAAGCTTTTTAGAACATTTTTGTGAATGATTGAAATGGCCAAGCGTGAGATCGCGTTTTACACAATTGCTCAATAAGATCTCAAAACTGAAGAACCTATGCGCTGAATAAATAATGAAAAGCAGAATCTCTTCGGCCGCGTCAGCTTGACGAGAACATTGTTCCGAGCCGCTATTTCCAACTTTTAATATCACCGTTCTTGCTTCTTTTTACTTCTGCCCTTAACATTTTTCTTTTGTATTTCCTTTGAAGCTCTCCATAACACTAAATAGTTTATCTACTTGTTTCTTAAGGCTCAACATAGCGATAGAAGTTACGTTCGGCCCCCAAAAATTACGACCGCGTACCTTTCGGCCACACGTTTTTATTGTGGTAAAATTCAAAGGACACAAAATTCCAAGCACATTGATCGCACCTCAAGGTGAACCTCACTTCTAAAAGAGCTGTTTCACGTCTTCTAAATATTCTCTTAGTGTAGTATCAATCCACATGTGCGGGCCGTGGTTCAAATCGCAGCTTCACACTATCCAGCCTGCCACGGCGGATCGAGTGATTCTCCAGATCCAAATCATGCGGCTCATCCAGGATAACCCGATATCTTTGAATCAAGACGGTGATTGTCAAGAATACCTCCATCAATGCGAATGTCTCTCCTGGGCATGCTCTCTTGCCTGCGTGCGACAAAAAAAAAGTGTTAACACTGAGTATACTGTCTCAGCTGCCGGTAATTTATGTACGTCTCTAAACTCTCCTCTAAACGTTTAAGTCGCTATGCAGGGTATTACATTTCGTGTGTAGAAGCCTTTTTCTTTTCTCTTTACTTCAGTAATAAGAACTGGCTGCGCCTTCTGCACGACCGCTATAGCAGTCCAAAAAAAAAGCGCGCATTATAGATGTGTAAAGGTTATATACCTAAGCATCGAAAACTGAACAGTATTACTGTAAAAAAGAGCATGGTCGGGAAATACATAACTGCTGTATTACATGGCATGATGGGTGGCAACGGCGAGTGGCAAATATCGTGTGTGTATCACCCCGTAAGCTAAAAACACTAACAAGGGTAGCAGAATAAAGGGACGCAGGCACAGCTTTCCTTGCTAGTTTTGACCCAATGTAGACGGTAACGGTGGTAAAACTTACAATAAACCGCAGCATGTTCCTATGTCAATGATTTATTAGGACTCCTACTACATTAACACAAACAAAAGATATGGCAAAAAGCACCCCCACATTACAGCCATAAATTGTGGCACAAAAACAAATAAAAATATGTCAGCGCACAAAATACGCAACAAAGTCATGTTATTAAGCCCGATAGTAAATGTAATGCAGCAAACTTACACGAAAGCAAAAAAAAAAACAATTTTTTATCATAAGCACTGCGACGAGTTGTACACAACAACTCAATTACCCAAGAGCGTGAAAAAAACAAGAAAGCATAATTGCATGCAAAAAGAAGCCTGCTTTCCGTCCAACCATACTCAGTGGCGCTTCTCTAGGAACAATCATTTTTAAACACATTGAAATCAATAGTTTTGGGTGGCCACCCATACACTAAAAGGACGCATTTCAATTCTATCTGCAACATTCTCAAATTGTTCACAACGTCTAGTGCAGTCTATTTCGGTCCATTCTTTGCATGAAGAATGACACCGTAGACAAGCTAATTCAATACGAAAGGTTTCTTTTGAATATTTTGATACTCTTCTCGATGTTACCACGTACCTCTTGTAAGGTAGCGGATAGTCGGGCTTCGCGAACGCGTCCCAGCATCATGTGAAGACCCAACATGTTTTGCTTTTCACGAGAAATCTGCTCAAGATTACACCGACGACTTACGAAACAATTCGGCTCAAAGACAGTTTTCCAAGTAAAACTAAAAATCACACTTGCAGCAGCACAAAAATATGCGAGCTTTAGGACACTCTTATCTTTCCATTCAGGCAGGTGTATAGTTTCGAAACATTACCATGTCTTGAGCAACATACATAGCCACGCTCTATAATAAAACAAGATGTAACACTAATCTAAGCCTTCCTCCGGTTCACTGAGACGTCCACGTTACGGAAATTCGAAGCAGCATCAGAGTCTATTTGTGATCCTTGATTCTTTCTTTGCAAGTGCACTGGAGATCAGTATTCCTCCCAGTGCACTCTACTCTTATCGAATGTCCAATGTTCGAAACAAAAAGGGGCAGTTCCTAAAGTAATTGAGAAATGTCTTCCTACTCTGACCTACATGCCTTACATTGTAAAGGATATACTTATCGATCTTCACAAAAATACTTTTTCGAAAATGGTTTTAGCCTCTGTGCTTCTGTATACTTCTCAATCTCTTAGCAGATGGCTGTAGGAACCCTTTTTACCCTTTCTCTAAAAATGCACATAATTCATTGTAATGTTGACATGTACTACGCTTATGTCCAGCTCCATGTTCGTGGCTTGGTACTTTGTAGTGGAATACAGGCATGGATAAAATCTTGCGAGAGGCTGCAGTACCGTTTAAATGCAGCTTTGCCGCAAGCAGGTTGCGATAAGACAACGTCGCGACTACGTTGGTGAATGCCTAGGCGCATGCACGTCCTATATTAGCATGAATAACGGCCGGGTCGCGTATTTCTTGTGAGACGAGGGTTTCAGAACTTCGGGGCGAGTGGTCGCTGAAAGACCGCCGATGAACACAGTTTCTACGTTTGCAAGCAGCCCTGCTTCAACCACCGAGCTGTATAGTACTTGGGTAGCGAAAAGGTGCGCATGCATTACACTGCAGAGTAGAAAACAAGTACACATCAGTATCATTCGGGGTCGTTAGTTCACGAGTTGACAATGCAGACACCAGCCCGAAGTGACATGGTCATAAAAACGACCGATAGCGCAATTAGTCATTCGAGATAAAGTTACACACTCAGACTTTTCCTTCTACCTGCCTCGATTCGTGATTAGTTAGGATATGCATGAAAACCGTTGTAAACACTAATTGAGAGCTCTGAACCACATCTTTTTTTCCTTTTTCGATTTCTTTTATTCAACAATTATGCAATTACAATGTTGTATTCCTCGCCATCGCCTATCGCACACCAACCAGCCATCAGTGATTCGAACTACAAATAACAATTATACAATTTTTTTGCGGACCTCCCAATTTTTCCCGACACGCTGTGCTGACTACTAATGCTGCTACACAGACGCATTTTTGACCGAACGAGCTGTACAAGTTGCGGCCTAAAAATTGGCAATGGCTTAGCTGTATATACCAGGATATACGTAGCGAAACCGAAGGCATAGCCGTTAATCATGTCCGTCTCGCGGCGGTGAATTCATGGCGTTTAGTCAGTTGTTGGGCGCACTTTTCCTCTGTCTTCTGGGCGATTCATTTCCTCATCTCGCTCCGATGTCGATTCCTGGCCTCCTTCTGGTTAAACAACGTGTCGCCGACCATACTTCATGGCGTAGTCAGTAGTTCGGCGCGCTTTTCTTCTGTTTTCTGGGCGATTCGTTTTCTCATCTCACTCCGATGTCGATTATGGGCCTCCAGGCAAGGCCTCCAGAATGAAGCCATCTGAACCTTCTGTCCTGTTTTTACAAGCCTTCCTGTACCATGCCTCAACTTTGGATCACGCCATGAATACGTGTCTTGTTGCCGACAGCCACAACGTTCATCGGCCCTCTGAGTGGCAAGCCACCAAATGTAGCGGACTGCCGCATGCACATCCTGGGACAACTGCGTCAATGATAACGGACAGCAGCGGCTATTTAAGCACCGGTTTCACCAAGCTTTCATGTGGGCACGGCGAGCCTTCCAGAATGAAGCCATCTGAACCTTTTGTCCTGTTTTTACAGGTTAGTAAACAACAGAAAATGCTTTCGAAGTGATAATTGGTTCATTATTATTCTGCCGTGTCCTACAGTCTGTGTTGATGCTGTACTGCAGTGCATTTCATTATTGTTGATGCTTGCTGGAGATGTTGAGCCAAACCCGGGTTCTGATACTGTTGAGTGAGTATTCAGTGAACTCATGAAATGGCAGAAAGCGCTTTAGAAGGACATGAGGCAAGTTGAAGAAAACCAGAGTTTGCTTTCCCAGCAATTTGAAAAAGTGAGTAAAAAGATGCTAGAAATGAAGAGCAATGTATTCAGTATGCGCAAAAAAAAGAAGAAAAACTAGTAGGATTAGATGATTAAGATTAGATTAGAAGACGATCGAATTAGAAGACTGGAGTCGTCGAAATAATCTTCTCGTATTAGGAGTACCGGAAACTGATAGTGAATCTACTGATGAACTTAAGAAAAGCGTGATACACGATATCTTCCATGAACACCGGGATGTCAAAGTTAACACAGTAGAACAAATACACAAGCTCAGAAAGAAGGGTACGGAACTGGTGCGTCCTGTGATCGTTCGGTTCTTCGACTACAATGAAAAGGTGAATTTATTTAAGAACTGCAAAAAATTAAAGGGCAGTGACAGTTCTTTATCACATGGTTATTCCCAGACAACTTTACAAAAGCGAAAGAAAGTGTGTGAAAGTGCAGTGGATGAAAAGGACAAAGGCTTAAAGATACGGGTTGAGCATGATATGCTCTTTATTGACAAGGAGGCATTGGTCTGGGATGACGATGACCATTGCCATGTGAGTGTGGAACGGGAGCTTGCTATTGAGAAAAAAAAACGTATGACAGTTTGGGACGGAAAAAAGAAATTTCACAGTGATAAACATAAATGCACGTAGTCTCTTGAATAAAACTGCTGAACTTGAAATCAATATTATGCTTTATCAGCCAGACGTTCTTACAGTCACTGAAACGTGGTTGCGGACAGAAAAAACTTCCTAAATGATACCTCCTAAATATCGAATGATAAGTAATCGTGATACGCGTGATGGTGGTGTCGCGCTTATTTTTAAAAACGGAATTGGGTCTGTTCCTAGGAAGGAATGTCCTAACACAGAGATCATCTGGTGCAAGGTAAAGCTTGGCATTTCGGTCTGTGTTGCTGCAGCAGTTGCCATTACATTTCTCGAATAGTTACAAGACTACATTTTTGTTATTGTATCTCCCAAATCAGGTCTAATTATTGCAGGTGATTTCAATTTGCCGAGTATATTATGGGAATCTCTTGAAGTAGGTACGACTGATGCAAAAACGCTGAGACCATGTTAGACATTGCCTTTATTAATGATCTCACACAAATTGTTAAATGTGTATTAAGGATCGGGGCAAGTACGCAATATATTTGACTTGGTTTTTGTAAGCAGTAAAATAGCAGAATATGATGTGTACCTCATAGAAGGGCTTTCTGATCATACCCTTACTTATATTTCCTTAAAAGTGCTGAAACCACCTGAAAGGGAAGCAAGGCGAACTATTTCTGTTAAAGAGTTTTCGAACGCCGACGATGTCAGCATCATAGATTGCATGAAAATGGCCTTGGATTCATTTGATGGGGAAGATGACGTCAATACCTTTTGGGAGCAGTTTAAAAACGTCACTTACTACCTACAAGCGTTTGTTCCACAACGTAATGAAACAATCAGAAAACATAGCCCTTGAATTATCGTGAAATAATTCAGAGAAAGCGAAAAATAAAGAGGAGAAAGCGCATGAGAGAAAGGATTCAAAATGAAATTTTACACCTATCTTCAAAGCTTAAACATAAAATGGTGAAAGCGAAAGATCAGATCAGAATTTATGAAAACTTCCCCTCATCGTTTTTGGCGTCACCTTTCAATCTCGCATGAAAAAAATAGGGTTATTACAGTGTATGGCTCTGTTATTACTCATAAATCAGAAACCACTAACAAGTGTAATGCTCATTTTCGATCTGTATTAAGCGCTTCAACCTCCTTGCCCCAGAATTCAAGAAGTGAACTGTGTTCCTCCCCGTCTGAAATGCCAGATATTACCTTGTCCCAACAAGGTATTTTTTTTCCTCCTCCTTAATTTAGATACAAAGACGTCTTCCGGTCCTGATGCTATTTCTATTTGGTTCCTGAGGCTGTATGCGGAATGGGTCACTCAATATTTAATTATTATATTTAACGCATCTCTGAAGCAACATACCATTCTAAATGACTGGCTGCAGGCTAGGATAGTACAAGTACACAAATCCGGAAAAATATACACTCCTGACTACAGACCAATTTCTATTACTGGCACTATTTGCTGCAAGATACTTGAGCACGTTGTGGCCAACGGTTTATCTAAATACGTTGAGGACACAAAAAAGCTACATCCCAATCAACATGGTTTCGTGCGGAAGCTGTGTACTGTTATTCAACTTATAGAAACCCTGCATGATTTTTGAAAAGCAATAAATGACAGGAATCAGGTGGATGCAATTTGCTTAGAAATGTCCAATGCATTGACCGTGAGCCCCGTGATGAGCTACCTAGCAGACTGATTGGCCTTGGCATAAACAAGCAGAATGTACGCCGGGGTGGCGCAGTAGTTACGGCGCTCGGCTACTGTTCCCAAGGACACGGGATCGAATCCCGGCCTCCGCGGCCGCTTTTCGATGGAGGCGAAAAGCAAGGCGTCCGTTTTCTGTGCGATGTCAGTGCACGTTAAGGAACCCCAGGTGGTCGAATTTTCCGGAGTCCTCCACTACGACGTTTCTCATAGCCTGAGTTGCTTGGGACGTTAACGCCCACAAAACCAAACAAAACCATGTACACTGGATAAAAGCTTGTCTCACCAATAGAACCCAGTTTGTGGAGGTAGACAGCCCGAAATCTGACATCCTGGGTGTGCCATCAGGTGTTCCTCAGGTATCTGTGCTGGGGCCCATATTATTTTTATGTTGTGTCAATAACATTGCAGTTCCTCCCCATATTACAACACGGCTATTTGCAGATGATTATTTAATTTACTTAGTCATTTGAAAGCCAGAAGACCAGCTGGTTGTAAATTTGGCATTGAACTCTATTAATCAATGGTGCACAACTTCCTAAATAAAAATTAATTACACAAAAGTTTCATACATTACAGTGACAAACAAAACTACAAATATTTTTCCATGTCGTCGACTTGTAACACATGTAAGCTCTTTTAAATGTTTAGGTGTTACTTTATCCTCTAATCTAAGTTGGAATTCACACAATAATAACATATGCTCAAAAGCCGAAAATAAGTTATGGTTTATTAGAAGGAAAGTGAAGCTTGCTTCCACAAAAGCAAAACTAACTGCCTATCTCGTGCATGTACGTCCGACACTGGAATACGCGAGCGTCATACTGGATTCCTATCAGTCAACACAAATTTATAAGATTGAAAACGTTCAAAGAAAGGCGGCCAGATTCATTTTATCAAAATATAGATACACAGATTCTGTCACTGACATGCTACAAGATATACAACATCCTCCCCTATCTAAAAGGCGAAAGATCGCCAGGCTAAAATTTCTTTATCTTTTATGTAATAATCATTTAAATATAAATACAAGCCCCAATTTGCAACATTGTTCCTGTCGTCCTGTATGAAGCTCTCGCAGCTGTCAGGTTACACCGATGAAGATTTGTGTTAACTGATTTAAACATTCTTTTTTCGCCAGAACAATAACAGAATCGAATTCCCTGCTTCAGGCCTTTCTGCACAAACACTATCTGCTTCCATTTGAAAATTGCTTATATAGTCACATAGCCGACTAAATAACCCTGTCACATTTATTTTCATATTGTTCCCTTGCTGTGATTTTGGTGGCTTCCAGGCCGAATTATTTAATGAATAATTCGTCCACTAGAGTTTTACTTAAGTCCTGTATCTGCAGAGCTGGACAGTTTTGTCATTTTTGGAATTATTTTTTCTAGAAACGTGTAAGGTTGTACTTTGGGCTGTGTGTTTTTCATTTACATGTATTTGGGTTCACCCTTTAACGGCCTTTTGGCTGACAGTATCAATAAAAAAATAAATAAAATAAATAATAGTGCCGCCTCAACTAAGGTTGCAATGCACACAATCTCCTCTTTTCAATCCTTCGACATGTTATCAGGCGTGCGACACAGCTGGCAAAGTGAGCGGAGGCGAGTGCAACGAAGCGGCAAGGGGCGTGACGTCATACCAAACGGCGGCGGCGGCACCACGGCAAAGCGCGCGGTGTGACGTCATGTCTGATGGCCCCGTTAATGCGCGACGTCCGCCAGCTGCGGCGGTTGCTAGGTGACGGCTCAAAGACGGTCCCTATGCCTCCTCGAAGCACCGCCACAGCGAAATCGCAAGTTCGTGGCCAATGCATCTTTCACTATAAGACACATTCTCCTGACACGGAATAAGGAACACTTGCATTTGTAAACTACTCCAATACTTCGTCCTTGGCCGGGACTAAATCCGCTGATCATATATTAGAGTGCAATGAGATGATACTCCGAAGGGTTGGCACCTGCGCTACGAAACAAGAATTGGTGCATAGGAAGACCATGATGAACAGAACTTCTTCGACATGCAGTATTCCCGACAAGCACGGCTTTATTAGAACCGCTTACCCTTTAAGGTGACAATTAAATGCTTGCTTAGTGATGAGGCGGGCAGCTTTTAGAAAGGAATGATTTTTCACAGATAACTGGGGTAGTTTAGAAGCATTCAGAGGCTTTTATCGCCAGCGTATGGAATGGCAATACAATAATATATCGTTTTGGTTCAAAATGCAGTTGATGCTTGCATCTAAATATATGGCATTCCTTCCATCTACTTATTTTCTTGTAGAGACGCATGCCCTTTTACGCACAAAATGTTTTGACAGTGCTTTCTGTTCAGTGCCTGTCTGGGGCACCATTTCCAGTGACGTCATAGAGCCGGAAGCAGCGCAGTGTTATGATGAAATTGACAATGGCCCTGCTCTGCATCTTGGAGGGATCGTTCATGGGCGGCTTTTATTATTTCCGCAGAAAAGGAGTTCGTTGAACACATGCCAAAAATCGAAGGCTCTGCCTGAAGCCAGAGCCGTGTGGCAGTTAACCTTACCTCCAGAGGACGCCGGCCTGAACGCCATTGAGAACGTGTGATGACTGTCAACCTCATGAAGTCTCCATTTGACATCGTCAACGCGCATGTACTGTGGCCAGCCGTTAAGACAGAGCGGGAAAGGCTTCGTGCAGATCCAGACATCGTCCGCTATCTGTATGGATCAATGTCGCCGTTTCACAAGCATGGCTGTAACTTACGGTGCCTTCTATAAATACTACTAGGCAGCCTTTTTAATCGGCGACAAGGATTGTTTTTTTTTTTCGTCATCAGACTTCACTAGCAATAAATGCCTTGCCCAAAGCATGTTTTTATTCTGCTGTCCACCGGCACGTTATCAATTGCGCAAAGTTTTCGCCATCGCAATTGAATCCAAATAATTACTGGTTTGTCAAAAGCCCCTCAAATTTCCCCGGGCAGTTTGCACAAAACATACAGTCCTTCTCCTCAGACAAGGAATCGTAACTGATAATCGAGCGAGCCAATATATAAAATAAGAAACCACTAGAGATTTTATATTTTTTGAAGAGCAAGAGGCCCGCATGGCAGCCGACGAGCAGGAGCAGACGAAAGCGACCACTAGCGCCGAAAAGCGAGAAAAGCCGCGTCTTACACGGAACGAGCGTCCAAGCAGTCCATCTGCAAATTATAGGAGGTGCATGCGCCTAGTGATCACCAAATGTAGCCTGGGTGGTATCATCGCGCCGTCTAGTGACGTCAAAATGGTCTTCAAACTCTGCTCCAACATCTCACAATATTTTATCCATGGCTCTACATGCTGCGAATCCCTGCGAATTTGATAGTAGCGTGCGTCTGCACGCATACTATCAAATTCAGTTGGTCAGGGCTTATTAATTTCTATGCGTTCTGCACAGCAACAATACTTATTAGGTCTACGAAACTGACTTCTTTTCCTTCTCCCCTCTATGACATCACCTCATAGGTTGATGCTTCCTGCTGTAGAAGCCATTGTATTAACGTACATAGCTTAAGCCCATTCCCGCCAGCTGAAAAAATATCCGAATAGTTTAGTTGATTGTTCCTTCCAGGCCTGTAATAATTTGGGTGATACGTAATCTTTTTGCATTTCTTATGTACGAAATATTTTAGTTATCTTGTAGTACTTATTTTATCCTCTTAAAGCAGTCAAGAACAAGGTTTTTTTGCGACATCTGAGCTCACCAACTGAGAATGCAACGTGATGATCGGGTTTTTGAGCCATTAGAGATCCGTCCTGTAGCAGGTATCGGTTGGGGTCAAAGCGCTGCGGCTCTTTCCAGTACGTCCGATCGTTGTTGACAGCGTAAAGGTTTAGAAGGACAATAGTTCCTTTAGGAATGACGACATTGTCCACGACAACGTCATGATCGCTTCTGTCATGTCAAAGAGAAAACGCGCACTGTTAGGGCGAAATTAGTGACCACATGCTCTCATTGCATTTTTGAATTTAAAAAAGAAAATGCTGAACTAATGAAACTCGCGACTCTCTTCAGGTATTGAGAAAATAAAGCATCTTTTTTACTGCATCTACGAAATGAGAGAGAGAATGATTCAGTTTTCAACGTATTTTGGTAAATATCTGTCTGAGCGCACATATATTTTAAACAAAAAGATTGCTGCCAAAAATGCCTTATTTTATGGCCAAATTGAGCCCCTAACAAGACGGTTGTATTACAATTATCTAACGGCGCCCTTTCGTTTCCAGTTCATCAGATAGTGATTATAGAATTAAAACCACTGTTACGATTCGCACACAGAATTTTTTTTTGTGAGAATAATGGCTCCGATTAATAAAAATTACACACTAAAACCAGGCATTATAAGGGAGTAATTACTCATTGCCATCCACCCAAGCGCAGCCATATGGCTACAAAGGAAAGCTATACCGCTTCCTCATAAACATCGTAGTTAAAGAAAAATTCGTCCTGATCCATGAATCGAGCCCGGGACCAGCGACTGCCCCGGAAAGGCGGTGGTCCCGGGTTCTATTCACGGATCAGGACAAATTTTTCTTTAACTACGCCGTTTCTGAGGAAGCTGTATAGATTTCCTTTGTAGCCGTATGGATGCGTTTTGGTGGATGCCAATGATTAACTACTCACTTATTAGAAATTTACTCCACCTTGGGAGTTTCCTATAAAATATTCGATCAACACCATTCCCACTTCGCGTTATAGATCAATTCGCTCTCGCCCTACCGTCTGATCTGCTAACCGTCCTGGTTAGCTCGGTCGGTAGAGCGACTGCCCCGGAAAGGCGGTGGTCCCGGGTTCGATTCACGGATCAGGACGAATTTTTCTTTAACTACGAAGTTTCTGAGAATGCTGTATTGCTTTCCTTTCTAGCCGTATGGCTGCGTTTGGGTGGATGCCAATGAATAATTACTTCCTTATTGGAAATTTGCCCCACCTTGGGAATCTTCCCTAAAATATTCGATTAAACCAGGAATATCTGGGGGAGCTACGTTAGGTCACCAAACAAGACATCTTCATTGACGGCACTGATGATTGTTCACCCTCTTTAATAATTTTATTCTTTTTCACCAGTGCAAGGTAGCCAACTGGAAGCCGTTCTGTTTAACAACCCGACCTTGCCTCCTGTCTGTCTGTCTGTCTGTCTGTCTGTCTGTCTGTCTGTCTGTCTGTCTGTCTGTCTGTCTGTCTGTCTGTCTGTCTGTCTGTCTGTCTGTCTGTCTGTCTGTCTGTCTGTCTGTCTGTCTGTCTGTCTGTCTGTCTGTCTGTCTGTCTGTCTGTCTGTCTGTCTGTCTGTCTGTCTGTCTGTCTGTCTGTCTGTCTGTCTGTCTGTCTGTCTGTCTGTCTGTCTGTCTGTCTGTCTGTCTGTCTGTCTGTCTGTCTGTCTGTCTGTCTGTCTGTCTGTCTGTCTGTCTGTCTGTCTGTCTGTCTGTCTGTCTGTCTGTCTGTCTGTCTGTCTGTCTGTCTGTCTGTCTGTCTGTCTGTCTGTCTGTCTGTCTGTCTGTCTGTCTGTCTGTCTGTCTGTCTGTCTGTCTGTCTGTCTGTCTGTCTGTCTGTCTGTCTGTCTGTCTGTCTGTCTGTCTGTCTGTCTGTCTGTCTGTCTGTCTGTCTGTCTGTCTGTCTGTCTGTCTGTCTGTCTGTCTGTCTGTCTGTCTGTCTGTCTGTCTGTCTGTCTGTCTGTCTGTCTGTCTGTCTGTCTGTCTGTCTGTCTGTCTGTCTGTCTGTCTGTCTGTCTGTCTGTCTGTCTGTCTGTCTGTCTGTCTGTCTGTCTGTCTGTCTGTCTGTCTGTCTGTCTGTCTGTCTGTCTGTCTGTCTGTCTGTCTGTCTGTCTGTCTGTCTGTCTGTCTGTCTGTCTGTCTGTCTGTCTGTCTGTCTGTCTGTCTGTCTGTCTGTCTGTCTGTCTGTCTGTCTGTCTGTCTGTCTGTCTGTCTGTCTGTCTGTCTGTCTGTCTGTCTGTCTGTCTGTCTGTCTGTCTGTCTGTCTGTCTGTCTGTCTGTCTGTCTGTCTGTCTGTCTGTCTGTCTGTCTGTCTGTCTGTCTGTCTGTCTGTCTGTCTGTCTGTCTGTCTGTCTGTCTGTCTGTCTGTCTGTCTGTCTGTCTGTCTGTCTGTCTGTCTGTCTGTCTGTCTGTCTGTCTGTCTGTCTGTCTGTCTGTCTGTCTGTCTGTCTGTCTGTCTGTCTGTCTGTCTGTCTGTCTGTCTGTCTGTCTGTCTGTCTGTCTGTCTGTCTGTCTGTCTGTCTGTCTGTCTGTCTGTCTGTCTGTCTGTCTGTCTGTCTGTCTGTCTGTCTGTCTGTCTGTCTGTCTGTCTGTCTGTCTGTCTGTCTGTCTGTCTGTCTGTCTGTCTGTCTGTCTGTCTGTCTGTCTGTCTGTCTGTCTGTCTGTCTGTCTGTCTGTCTGTCTGTCTGTCTGTCTGTCTGTCTGTCTGTCTGTCTGTCTGTCTGTCTGTCTGTCTGTCTGTCTGTCTGTCTGTCTGTCTGTCTGTCTGTCTGTCTGTCTGTCTGTCTGTCTGTCTGTCTGTCTGTCTGTCTGTCTGTCTGTCTGTCTGTCTGTCTGTCTGTCTGTCTGTCTGTCTGTCTGTCTGTCTGTCTGTCTGTCTGTCTGTCTGTCTGTCTGTCTGTCTGTCTGTCTGTCTGTCTGTCTGTCTGTCTGTCTGTCTGTCTGTCTGTCTGTCTGTCTGTCTGTCTCTCTGTCTGTGTCTGTCTGTGTCTGTCTGTGTCTGTCTGTGTCTGTCTGTCTGTCTGTCTGTGTCTGTCTGTGTTTGTCGCTTTATCACTACCAAGAACGATACCATTACGTCCATGACATCCAAAAAGCCATCGGCATAAATTTGGCAACTATGCAGTCATCTCAGCCAACTAAGTAGCATAGTTGGGGCACCTCAAGGCCTTCGCAGCTGGATTGAAATGAATCATGGCACACACTCCAGCGGCCTAAAGTGCGTGTGGAGACCAGTGTCGTGGTGTGACTATGTGTAGGGCCTAAAATCTGAACTGAAATCGCAGACCGCTTGCTCTGTTCGATTAAAATGTCTGAACATAATTCTCCAAGTTTTAACTACTCCACGATAGCGGGAAGCCTCTGTTGCGTCGATGTATCCAGTACTAAATTCAGGCTTCCTATCATTGCTCATGCTGCTGCGTGATGGAATCCAGTCGAAAAAGAACCAATATAGAACTCTGAAAATAATATAAAATTGTGCAGTTCTGTTATAATATCACATTTTTTCCTACATCTGTTTAGTAGTTTTGTTCTTGTGCAGTCACTTTAATTTTATTGTTCTATTGTGTATATCTGTCGTAATTGTCTAGTGTAAATAAGCAAATTGTATTGTTACTACAAACTACCTGCCATCAGTACAGATTCTCATTCACAAGCCGAAAATAACCTGTTATTATAAAGAGGATAGATTCCCTGCTTCTTCAACTATGTTAAGACAATATATGCGCTTATAAGCTGCTACCCCGTACGTAGAGAGATAGTCACACCAAGATTCCAGTAAAGGGGATTTCGACCCTACTAGGGACCAATAAATTCACGGCATATTATTATGTGGTGGTGACAATTCCGTATGCCACAAATGAACAGACAGGTACGTGTAGCACTGGAATGAACTCACACTTGTGCTGACTTGCGCCCGCAAAAGAACTATAGCTAATAATCGGTGGCGATATTACCAAGCATACTCTACTGGTCGTCGAACAGACAACGCCTGTTTCATTCGTCAGCGCTCAATTTAAAGGTGGCGAAAAATCATCTAGATAAAACCGCGAACCATTACTCGAATAACCTCGAACAGTGCCTAGAATCCTTCGAGATAAGTCTCGAAGCATCTTCCGCAACAAAGGAAATGATAACACCGCTTCTCACGACAACAGCTATGAATAAGGAATATATAACCGATCCGCGCTCTACAATGACACGATAAGGCTACAGGCGGCGGCTGCTAAACATTTCAGTGGTTTCCATGTGGGAGACGTAAGTCCGGTCGCGTTAAACCCTGCCGGACATCACATAAAGTTATTCTCCTTCTCCTCGCGGCCATATTTTTTATTTTTCTGCTTTTTGTGCAAATGTCATCCTTGTCCGTTCCTAAGAGCCTCGCTCTGCGAGAAAGTGTTTCACGACACTTACGCTTTTGGCAATCCTAAAGCTGACCTCAGCCTCCATCGCTCGAGTTCCCATACACAAGCCATTGTGAAGGGCATCTTCTTGGAATCCTCCCATGTGGGCGTCCGGTAACCTATGACTTCCTTGATCTCTCGGTGCACCCGGTTCTGGATGTCATGCTCTCGTGCCGCGAAATTTACCAGGAGCAAGTGAACAGCACCCGTCGGGCCGAATATGCCTCCCATCATTAGAGAGTTCACATTGCCCACAAGGTATTTGTCTGCACCAGGGAGAGAAACACGCATTAGAAAGTCGGCTGGAAATGTTTTTGTGTGCATGTAGGAAAAAAAAAAAATTCAAGAACATTTTCTACTTTATACTTTCAAATTTTTTTTCTATGACTCCTCAAAAACTATCGGAATAGAAGCTACCAAGGGTTGAGGGGTAGACTCAGTTTGCAAGCCAAGCCAACATTCCGACAAGGTTACTTGTCTTCGTTTGCGCCCAGACGAAAACAAATTGCCTTGCCGAAACGTTGGGCTGCGAAATAAAATTTTTGTTCGGTTCTTTTTCATACTCTGTAGAAATTTCTCTTCCCTTCGCTCCACCCTGGACCTTATAAAACTAAGTTTTATCAGCAAAATTACAATTTGATGAATAATGCTTGATTCGCATCAATCAGTCCTAATGAGTGCTTAGTAAATATTATCTCGTAATCATATAGGCTCGTACAGGTCACTGTAGTAGCAGCAGGCGACGCATTAAGGCGCTCCCAGCCACATAACAGTTGTTTACGAGAGTCAGGCTCACAACGACGCCTGGTTTGTTAGCTGCCCATCTACAAAGTTCTACGACTTTGTTCAGCTGTTCACCGAACACGTCGTCTACAGATTATGTCGATAGTATACCCCGATTTCAGGGCTTAAAAATTAGTGACCTAAAATCTTATACACATCACTATAGGAAAGTGTCTCTTCGCGACCGAGGGGCGCTGATACAGAACTGTTTGCTGCGTTATCCAATCTTGGTCCAAAAACGTGCACCAGTACTCGCTATTTCTATGCCGCTGCATATTGAATCGAACTGGCAAGCTATGGGTAAACTGTCGCCACGTCACTCTCTGCCAGCGCCACTTTGCTTCCATATGCGGTGGCGTCATACAGAATGCACTGCAGACACAAGGAGAAGACCTGCAGACACAAGGACACAACTGCAGACACAAGGAGAAGACCTGCAGACAAGGACACAACTGCAGACACAAGGAGAAGACCTGCAGGCACAAGGACACAACCGTAGACACAAGGAGAAGACCTGCAGACACAAGGACACAATTGCAGACACAAGGAGAAGACCTGCAGACACAAGGACACAACTGCAGATCAAGGAGAAGACCTGTTGAAATGTTCGCACTTCTTTTGGCCTTCCCTATAGAGGCCAATTCTGCAGAGGTGAAAGTATCACATCATCACATCACTTTAATACCTTAAAGACCCTCATTAGAGGGTATTACATAAGGGGTGGGGCGCACAGAAATGAAAAACAGAATTGGTAACATATATGAGTAAGTAAGTTATAAAAATACAAGATTTTCACTGCGCAAGTACACGTGTGATTTGTTCAAGAACAAACAACAAAAAGTAGTAACAAAAAGTAGTAAAAGGCGTAGTAAAAAGCCGCTGTGGGATATTTTACGTGCAGGATACTTAGAATTTGCCCGTACTCAAACAAATCACGAATCCACACACTCTATAGAGACTGCGCTAAGGCGTCCTCTACACCTAACGTTCTGACCCAAAATCTACAATTATTTGAGCAGCAGGCTAATGCGAATTGTGCGTAAATGCAGTTGAAAATGGGGCACTGCACAAATGGCTCCATTTGGTCCAACAGCAGACCCGCTTTTTAACTGCTGGATGCGATTATTTCGTTTAAGTTTCAAAATCACAGCTTTTCTCTTAACATCTGTAAACTCAAAAGCACCCAATTACAATTAGATAAATATTCACTCTTTATCATCATTTATTTTCAGCGGTTTAAATCTATCCTAATATTGTACATTGTAGTGACATTAACGACACTTAGAGAAGCCGATTTTCGCAAATTTAGAGTGCATGACGTTTTGTTACCTCGTTTACATCTTTTGACGATATTTACAGGCAGAAATGAATGTTGGTAAACATGGCAGTAAAAACTGAGGTTCAGGCCGACACCTTGAGAGGCCTCTTCCTGGTGCATAAAATGGTTACAATAGCGAATAAGTGTTTCGCTACATCATATCCACCAGACCTGAATTACAGCAGTAAAATGCAATGCAAAACGTGGTTTCGAAAAGGTTATTCTTTATCATTTAAAGTAATTTACACCTTTTCTCGCAAGAATGAGTATTAATCAGCAATCTTTAGAAGCGGTAAACCTCTGTCAGAGTGGAGTACTTTCTTCAATGCGACATCTCTGCTTTACCTGCAGAACTGTTTATTCGAGCGAGGAGTTATGCATAACTACAGGATATATGCTACTCAGCCCCTGTTCAATAACGTGGCTTACGACTTACAGTGGAATTTAGGCTCAGGGTCGTCTTTGGATTCTTCGATTTTTTTCATGTAAGACAGGATGAAGTCCCGGTCCGACTTTTCATCTGAGCTTGTCACGTAGCTCTTGATCTGTTTCCTTTGAAAAAATAATTACAGTAAGTTAACGAGAGCAATAAATCCCAAATGGCGACATAACTGATCCGCTCTTCTTCAGACGTTCAAAGAACAAAGTTTATTTGAAGTTACATAAGTTGGGCAGGAGAAATTAATTCCCAATGTACTGCTGAAATGACACCCCTAGAAATGCACAGGTGCAGTGCTCAGCTATTCTGGCTTGTCATTTTTGAATTGGTTAAAATGACGAAAATGCATCTTCCTATTCTTCCCATCCCCATAGAGGGGATGGTGTGTTTGTGCACTGTTTTCATTTGACTGAGGTTCCCACACCCCATCTAAAAAACGATATACACACAGCTCATACGAACTTAATCGTAGACACCCCTGCGTATCTCGCGATTTGACATCGCAGCGTAGGTTCTGTGCGTTTAGACTATAATCTCATTTTGATGGAAATTTGTGGGAACATATAAGCTAGGCCTTTACGAGTATAACGTAATAGCGCAAGTGACTAGCGTGTTCAAGCACATGCACCTACACAGGAGTATATCATTATTTTATTTATTTGTGTTTGTATTATCTCGCCCATATAAATTAACATACAACTTTACGCTACTAGATTATATGAAGGACCAGAGGACATACACAGGGCATATTATGAAGCCACTCTTTACCCAGACCGTACTAAGGTGCGATTCATGGAAATAAATCCCGACGAGGGGACAAAGTATTTCCAATGGGACGAGAGAAAACATTCAGCTGGCAATTTTTTACTAGACGTTTACGTATTGAGTTGACCCCGGGACGTGTCACAAAAGGTCAAGGCTACACTGACTACATAGTCAATATTAAGCAGCTTGTTCCAGAACAAGTGTCTCAACTCGCAATTTTCAGTCCGACAGCATCATTTGTGCTTCCTTTTCTGCCGACTGCCGTGATGTAACGCAGCTGTCATCTACGCTGAAACTATTGATGTTGAGATGCGTTTAATACCAATGCTATCATTATTATTACCTACGCTAAAAGCATTCAAATTTAGATGTCTTTAATATCATTGCTGTGATTATTATTATTAGAAGTTCAGTTCAGTCGTTCAGTCGTGCCCGACTCTTCGTGACCCTATGGACCATGTCACGCCACGCTTTCCGGTCTCTAACTATATTTATAACATCACATAACTTCATCTGCAGTGCCTCGAGGATACCATCAAACCATCGCGTTCGCTGCCTACCCATTCTCCGGCGACCCTCAACCTTTCCCAACATCAAATCTTTCTCCAGCGACTCCTCTCTTCTCATCAGATGACCAAAGTAGCTGAGCTTTAACTTTAGAATTTGACCCTCCAATGAGCAGTCAGGGTTTATGGTCGACAATATCGACTGATTTGATCTTCTGGCAGTCCAAGGAACTCTCAAGAGTCTTCGCCAGCACCACAATTCAAACGCGTCAATTCTTCGGCGGTCAGCTTTTTTCACAGTCCAACTCTCGCATCCATACATCACAACTGGAAAGACCATAGCACGAGTTATACGGATCCTGGTTGGCAGACTAATGTATCTGCTCTTTACTAGGCGGTCAAGGCTAACCATTGCTCTCTTTCCCAGAAGCAGGCGTCTCCTAATTTCATGGCTGCAGTCTCGTTCCGAGGTAATCTTGGAGCCCAAGAAGAGAAAATCTGTCACAGCTTCCACTTCTCGTCCATTGATGCTCCAGGACTTGATAGGGCAAGATGCCATGATCTTTGTCTTTGTAATCTACGCTAATGCGATTGAAGATGAGATTCTTTTAATATCACTGCTGTGATTATTATTAGCTTTATTCGACGCTATAACAACTGAAGTTGAGTTCGCTTTATAGTATTACTGCTTTAATTATTAACTGTCATCTACGCTAAAAGCTAGAAGTTGATATGCTTTCATATTATTGCTGCTATCTTTATTAGCTGTCATGTACACTAAAACCATTGAAGTTGAAATGCTTTTAATATTATTGCTGTTATTATTTTTAGATGTCATCTAAGCTTAAACCATTGAATTTCAGATCGTTTTAATATCATCGCTGTTATTATGCTAACAGCATTGATGCTGAGATGTTTTTTAATATTGTTGCTGTTATTATTTGTTGTTGTACTTGCGCTTGCTTACGGTACACTTCGTAACTTAGATATGGCATCGGAGTATTTACTTTATGCTCCAGTCCTCGGCTTTACCATGCTGATTCGCTCATGGAGCTTTTTAAGTGTTGTGTAGTTTGCAATAGCAGTCATCGAATAGCATTTTGACGGACCTGGCATTCCTTCTTATCACGGACGTTTCATCCATACAGTTGTACATACGTTTTTGCCACTCTGATTTTAAAACTCTTGTTCGCTCTCGTGATCAAACACGACATACGTTGAGGCACGATGCTTCGAGTATGTGTCTAGTGTTTAATAACTAGACAAATGAAATGTTTGTACTACCTCTATCAAAAGCTAAAAACTTGCAAGCTTAGGGTTTGATTCACGAGTTTTTCTGATATCAAATTTTATATTGAGTATTCACTTGTCCGGAGAGTCAGCTCTGTTCTTTAGCTTTCAGAAACAGGAAACCTTTGGATGGTAATTTGCTTTTGTTTATTGTATTCTGAATAAAATAAGAAAGTTTTGTGTGGCTACGCCATCTTGCCGGGCCAAAACTCACAAACCGCTATTGCCTTAGACGGGCCTGTTTTTTATTGTATGCAAGTATGATGGCAATACAGATTGATTCTTATTATTCCTTCAAGACTTCTCCAGCTCACCGCTTGCCTTGTTCAACGGTATGCCCTTGCTTTCTACTGGAAGTTGGCAGCCGTACTTCACAAATGTATATGTTTCGCCCCCTGCTCGTCGTAGTAGTTTCTTCAGCTGTCCACTGCTAGGCAAAAACACATGCTGCTAGCTGCGATGGCGGTTTCTGTGGGACTTCAGCGAATAGCTCGGCATCCGCCCGGTGGGCGATGCTCGTCGTACTTGTTTCGGAAATATTTCCTTTGAAGAACAGCTTTCCGGAACTGTCACTGGTTTTGTAAGCATGTTTTCTTCTTGACTCCTGAATTCATGTTAAAGGTTATTATTATTTTCCTCGTGGTCTAAAACTGAAGACCTTGGCAATTGCCTGTCAGAACCCCTGTCTACCTATGGTAAAATTGCGTCTTGTAAGGAATAAAAATTTTCATATCACAGACACTCATACTTAGGAATACCACCTAACACGTTTACAACCATGGGTTAAGGTAAAAGAGGTAACCACTGCTGGATGAACTAAGGTAAATTGCAAAATACTAGCAATTATTGCCTTTATTAAAAAAGGTTGGTTCTCTTTAGCTACGGAAAGATTTCGTGACGGTATCAAAGTCAGTCCAGGAGCTCGAAGATTCTGTTTACTTTCTATTCTAGAATTAGAATTCTCTATTGAAACAGCAGCAGACTAGTGAAGAGCTTGAAGTGAATAAAGATGCTCTAGATCTCTGAAAAACAACTGTGTCGGCTCAGACACTAGCAATGCAATAACTGGCGGCAAGTGAAAACAAAATGGAGCAGTAGAACAGACGAAATAATCTCGAGGTTCATTTATGGTTTTCCACAGACCCTCAATGAAACCTTCACAGAAGCACGTCTCTATATGGCTTCAAATCAGGAATTGACAGAGTTTGCGTCTGACGATATCACGGTTTCACACGATTTGAAAGCTAACGTTGTTGGCAGACCTGTGGTCGTGGGTCGCTTTACTTCAGTAATTTAAGCAAACAAATGGTTTGAAGCCCGTGAAACTCTGAAGCAACTGCGCACAAAGGAATTGTTTCCACACATTTACTTTAATGATAACTTGAACAAAACTAACCGTGACCGGCAAAACCAAACACAGATGAAGCAGGTTATAAGTTTTATCAGGGTAGAAGGAGGAAACATTTTCCTGAAAAAGATTGAAACGGTATCTGTTGTTTAAATAAATGGTTCAGCAGATCTAGAATACATTGTTAGCCACATGACGTCTTTATTTTGTGAACTATAGGTTTCTTATATTTTTAAACCAAAACTGGGATCTACTGAAAAGAAACTTTCACTGTTTTAGTGACAATATTAAAAGTCTCTGTAAATACTAAAATACAAAAATTACGCAGCTGGCTTTTCAGACGTCTTTGTATTAAGAGAAATCAAGGTTCCACAGACTTGTCTTGATGCGTTCACCTTACACGGGTAATCCGCACATTTTGTTACACGCAGCGAGAATCATAATGGAAATATCGCCCTTTCTGTAAGCTACGACTGTGAAGTTCCGTCTGGTGTGTTTGTTTTGCGGATGAAGAATACGTGATGATCAAATTTATAGCAGTCTTTTTATGTACACCTGCTATCAATTTATTGGTCGCCGTCATTCAGTCCTTCAAGGTTACTATCAGAGCTTATGAAACTCGGCGAACTGTAGTTCTGTGATCTCGTTTTGTTTTATTTGGGACAATAATAACAACATCTTTTGCCCTAAAACGTGTTCGTTTGTCACTCTCTGTCCACGCTGCCTGCTTACGGTTTGAAATGTACTACTGGGCCTCCTACTTGAGTGCAATTTAAAGTACGGCAGTCTTGCTTAGAACGTATTGCTCTGAGAGCTCCCAAATGTCCGTTTATATAATGCACTGCTTTAAAGAAGTTGGCAGACCACTACTTGGCATGCCGTCTTCTCTTATCTGATTCGTCTTGAAAGCCATCTGCTGGGCCTGCATTTGAGAGGCGCAATTGCCTTGTTTCAATAGTAACTCAATCTGGCCTGGCTGTTACTTGTCATTTCTCACCTATTTTTAGGCAGTTGTGACTCGTATTACATTGTCATTTTGTATCACTATCTTGCTTCAAATCACGGAATGTGAAATGCACACCTTTAAGCATGTTATTAAGCTTTGAAAACTTTACTAGGGGGGGATTGAGGCCCAGAACCGACTGCTAGTTAAAGGTGGAGGAGAAGCCTATAATTATTTCTGGGGAATGCAGAACAGACTGTCCGGATGTTTTGCAACATATGGCACATACACCTCCGAACAAGACACTTCATCTTGAGTGGGTTGAGGTAAGACACTGCCTATGACTTGCAGTGTTGCGTCCCCTACTACAAAACAAGTACCTAAATTGTCAGAAAACCAAACTACTCTGCAAGCTGATCTCTTGGTGACTTCTGCAAGCCTGTTGATGAATGTTTCGCATAACATGTAGAGAGTGGCTGCAGCTGTCATAAACGTGAATAGCCTATTTGTCAGACTGTGAATTGTTTTCTTTTTGCATATAAAATTTAGAAAGTAGTCATGTATTAAATAGTTCAGCACTGAACATACTTCGATTTCCTCAAATTTGGCATTTCAATGATTTCAGGTTAGCGGCAGCGCACACGTGAAGCTTGAGGGAATGAAGTGAGGTCTGCAGCACCTCACAGAAAATGGTGTCACATTGAAACCATCGTAACAGACAGCACTGTCAAACACGCAAATACTTCGGCAAGGAACATGGTGATATTAGCCACAAGTTTGATGTCTGTCTTTTTGCAAAAGGTAATGATTTCTTTCGGCAGTTGTCTCTACCTTCAGATATGGTAGTACTTTGCTGATCCGTTAGTGTGTGTTGAATTGGTAGCTCGAGCAAAGCATGCATATTTGTTCATCAGTAAGAGCAGAAACAGCAAGCAAATTGACATTCTGAACGAAAGTGCAAGCAGCGAGCACAAGTCCGTACAGCAGAACTCGGCTGCATGTAGCCTGAGCAGCTGTGTGATGCGCCTTGCTGGCTACAAAAATGTGTGCCCGTGCTAAGAAAGAACTTGCCAGCTTCACGCGTCTGCAAAGTGGTAATGGGGGCTAGAAGGTTGAACATTTCGAGAAATGTCCGTGCTGCGCTATAAACAAAGACACAGGCAAGCCAAAAAACTGTCGTACACAGGACAAGTGCCTACTGGCAACTATGCTTCAATTATAATTATAACAGGGTTACATTAAAAACAGTCTACGCGCATCATGTCATAAAAGAATTTCGAAATCTCATTGCACAATCAGTATCACATTCCCACACACCTACGCTCATTTATTAGTTATATCTCCTGACTCGTTAGCAAAACTGATGGTGTGCTTACGCACTTGTCGTCTCCGGCTTCCCATATCTTAAACGCTTATTTTGTTTCTCTTTTTTCTCTCTCTTGAATGGCTTAAGATAGTATTTCTTTAAAATTCTGGCTTGCAGATAACCCATTTATGAATTAACCCTGCAGTAACCCTGTTATGAATGAGCCATAGTTGCTATGCGCGATTGTCCTGTGTATACGTCAGCGTTTCTGCTTTCCTGTGTCTTTTTTATACCGTAGCGCACAAACTTCCTGAAACGTCACGTGTCAGATTTAACATCCGGCTTGTTTAAAAACTGAAGTACAGCCAAAAGACGAGTATATATCTACAACAATTTTTGATTGTAGATTTCAGACGTTACACTACACCAGCATTTACTTTATAAGATGGCGACCTGCTCTTTTCGTTAGGGATGATGCATCTTTGAACCAACGGGAAAAAAACATTTTTGAATTCAAAATTTCTGCCGTAACTGTGCCTTTTGCTACGAGATAAATATCAAAAAGGCAGGAAAGAGCCAGTAAACAACCTTTTTTGTAAGACATTTTAAACAAGGGATTTCCTCATTGGCTGTTATGCATGTCTACATATTATGATAATTCGAGAAAGCAATATTGAATGGAGTTTTTATATATTCCTGGTGAGTTCGGAAAGGCTCTGATGATGATCTGTTCGAGCTGCGAATTATAAAACAGTCTGATGTCAGCATTGTTCAGTTTGTATGGTCATGTTGACTTGCTGTTGAGAGTGTGCTTGCCGCTACTGCTGAGACAGAGAACAATACTAACATGTACCACAATGAGGACTTTGAAAGCCACAACAAATAGATTTAGTTAGATATGATGCAGGAGGACCTCAAGAGATTCAAGATGAGCTGACATTTCCATTAAATTTGGTGAACAAAAAGAGGGGGGAAGGTTTTCCGAGTCTTGTGCCTGTGCTGGCCAGGGCTATAAATATATCATACAGGTCGGTAAGGGTAACAAACTGGATTCCAAGGGAAGGAAAGCGTAGCAGGGGGCGGCAGAAAGTTAGGTGGGCGGATGAGATTAAGAAGTTCGCAGGGGTCAAGTGGATGCAGCAAGCACAGAACCGGGTAAAGTGGAGAAATATGGGAGAGGCCTTCGCCCTGCAGTGGGTATAATCAGGCTGATGATGATGATGATGACAGGTCGGAAATGCTGTGACATTAAAGTCTCCTTCAAATTTGTAATAAAGAAAATGAGCACTTTTTGGCAGGTGATATTACTTGCAAATGATAGAGTGAATAATGAAGTAACCCTTTCGTAGATTGGCAGGCATTAAGAAGAAAGTTTTGGCTGCTGCCAAGAGCAAAGCCTGCAAGGATAGAAGAATGGATAAAATCAATTGTGACCATATGTACTACAGTGCTGAGAGCAGCCGCGAAACTAGAGAACTGATACTGACAAAGTGGTTATTTTTACCGCAGCACACCTGAGATTTTCATGAAGGCCACTCATTTTTTTTTTAAGTGTGAGCACCAAAACATTCAGCGAAAGAACAACTGGAGAAAGCAAGGTAAGAAATTTCAGACACTGCAGCTGCAGTTTCAGGTAAACTAAACGGAATGTCTAGATTGCCCGAAACGAATTGCCGCGGTGGTGCAGTGGTTACGGCGCTCAACTACTGTACCCGGGATGGAATCCCGGCCACGGCGGCTGCTTTTTGAAGGAGGCTAAAAGCAGGGCACCCGCGTGCTTTGCGATGTCAGTTCAAGTAGAAGAAGCTTAGGAGGTTGAAATTTCGGGAGTCTTCCTGGGACATTAAAACTCTTAAAAACCAAATACAACCAAATCAGATTGCCTGAAATGGTAAAGGTTAGCAAATAAATAGTTTTAATGTCCAAGTATTTCAAATCTGTTTCTTTGCAGAATACATAACTTAGTTGCCTCATTCAGTTCAGTTCAGTTCAGACGTTCAGTCGTGTCCGACTCTTCGTGACCCTATGGACCATTTCACGCCACGCTTTCCGGTCTCTCAGTATCTTCTTAACATCACATAGCTTCATCTGCAATGCCTCGAGAATGCCATCTAACCATCGCGTTCGCTGCCTACCCCTTCTCCGGCGACCCTCAACCTTTCCCAACATCAAATCTTTCTCCAGCGACTCCTCTCTTCTCATCCGATGACCAAAGTAGCTGAGCTTTAACTTTAGAATTTGACCCTCCAATGAGCAGTCAGGGTTTATGGTCGACAATATCGACTGATTTGATCTTCTGGCAGTCCAAGGAACTCTTAAGAGTCTTCGCCAGCACCACAATTCAAACGCGTCAATTCTTCGGCGGTCAGCCTTTTTCACAGTCCAACTCTCGCATCCATACATCACAACTGGAAAGACCATAGCACGGGTTATACGGATCTTGGTTGGTAGATTAATGTCTCTGCTCTTTACTAGGCGGTCAAGGCTAACCATTGCTCTCTTTCCCAGAAGCAGGCGTCTCCTAATTTCATGGCTGCAGTCTCCTTCCGAGGTAATCTTGGCGCCCAAGAATAGAAAATCTGTCACAGCTTCCACTTCTTGTCCATTGATGCTCCAGGACTTGATAGGGCAAGACGCCATGATCTTCGTCTTTTTAATGTTCAGTTTAAGCCCAAACTTCTCACTCTCTTCTTGTACGCGCATCAGAAGTCTCTTCAATTCCACTTCACTTTCTGCCATAAAGTGGTATCATCCGCATATCTAAGGTTGTTGATACGTTTTCCAGTAATCTTCACTCCAGCTGAAGACTCGTCCAGACCGGCCTTCCTCATGATGCACTCTGCATATAGGTTAAATAGGCAGGGCGACAGTATGCAGCCTTGCCTCACCCCTTTCTCAATCGGAAACCAATCAGTAAGACCATGCCCAGTTCTGACTGCGGCCTCTTGCCCTTCATAAAGGTTCCTGAGGAGAACCAAAGTCGTAATTGCGCGATGCTTATTACGACTTTGTACAGGACGTTTGCATTTGGTAACTGATGTATTGTGTGCATAAGAAATGCGAATAACTTTTGATGAAGAAAAGAGTACTGTGTTTAGGAGCTATGGCTGTAATTATGCAGCATTACTATGCTATTGTTTTAGGCATAGATGCACATGACCAAGGTGATGCGAACCAAAGTCGTAATTGCGCAATGCTTATTACGACTTTGTACAGGACGTTTGCATTTGGTAACTGATGTATTGTATGCATAAGAAATGCGAATAACTTTTGATGAAGAAAAGAGTACTGTGTTTCGGAGCTGGCGATTGACTATTTACACATTGGTTTTTGTGATGTTCAGCATAGGGTGGTGCCAACGTTTAGATAATTGTGCTCGCAGAAATAACACCTTTCAGACAGTCAACGTAATATGGAGAGTACTTTGACAAGGCAAATAAAAACATTAACGATCAGGCATTGATCCGCTTTAACTTATATGCCAGTTCAAAAGACAAGGTATCAAGTGAAGCAGCGTGACGGCACAAGGCTTAAGGGGGATAAAGGAACAAAGTGCTGTCGTTCTCTCTTTGTCTCCTCCAGGACTTCTGCCGTCGCACTTCATTTCCTATGGCTGTAATTATGCAGCATTACTATGCTATTGTTTTAGGCATAGATGCACATGACCAAGGTGATGCGATTGTTACTTGGCATAGGCTCCTGAAGGACATGAAGCAGCTCTCCGGGAGGCATAAACATACAATGTGGAGACGTTCCACACCAGCCTTATTCATTTTGCACCAAACTGCACAACATTCTCGTTTGGCATCATGGCTGCGAGGTAATTTAAACATTACAGGCTGTGAACAGCTGCACATTAGTATGATCAGTTCTTGTTGCTGTTGCCAAATTGGTACTTGCAGATCATACATTGTTTCATTGCATCTCAACGAAAACAGCCACAGGGGTCAGTGCAGAACAACTGCAAGAAATGCACAGTGGAAACTGAAACACCGAAATGACTGAGCTTGAAGTTGAAGTTGAAAGTTTATTAAGTAATTCAAACAATGTTACAAGCGTAAACAGCGGGAGGTCCCACGGTACAAGACCGTGGTTGAGACCTCCCACGACAATAAATTACAATACGCAACAAAATAGGAAATACACAACACATTATTAGCGACGTAGAGGATAAATAGATAGAAACATTGTGTAATATAAGTTACCGAAATATTTAAATACAAACAATATATTACAGGAGAGGGTACAATACGGCTGGGTCATTCGATCTAAACATCCCAAAGAGATGTACTGGAATACTCGCCGCATGCTTTGTTGTTTTAGGCGAGTACTCCTGGGAAATATTTCTCGGTATAGACTTCTTTCACGTTCTCAGTTTTCACCTTTGATGGCGTATAGTTATATATTCTACTCTTGAGTGCTCCCGGCCGACAAAGGTGAAAGTTCCGTAATGACTATGTATTAGCAATGCTGGTGTACACCTGCTTCCTCGAGCCAGCAAGTTAACATTGTCTGTGGAGATGGCGGTACTTCCCAGGGCATATCTGAACATGCTCCTTGGGAGACATATGTGACAGCCCACGGTAATGTGGTGCTTTATCATGGGGCTACTCACCTCTCTTGGATGAATTTTGGTATGAACAAAGAACAGACTGGCTCATTCAGTTGCGTTTTTTTTTTGTGGCACCCTAAATTGTGGTTATTGTGGCATGTCTTGCTTTATTTTGGCTGCTCATGAGACTGTCTAGTTGACTGCCTGTAACACACCATGCTTCTCAAACGCCATATTCATGCTGGTTGAAGCTCAAGAGGCACAGCCTTTGTTAGCTCAATTTTTTTTTTGGCAGAGTTGGCTTACCTCAGAAAAAAACGATTTTGGCTCATTGCACTATTGTACTACAAGGCTGCATCTTAAGCAGCTCTTGCTTTCCTGGCTACTGTTTCCGCACTCACACTACCTCAGCCACAGTTTGTACGAGGGAGGCTATAGGTACAAGGTCATCAGCTACTAAACTGGACAGCGGAGCGCAAGAAGTCAAGTAACCACTTTCAAGAGTTCCAAGCAAGTGGTGTCGGTCCATGTGTATGTGGTGGCTGCACCTGCTCGTTATTTTGGTGATATATCACATATTCAGTATAAAAAGGACGACTGTCCACATGTGCAGCATTTCAAGAGGAATGAAAAGAAAGTGATTTAAAGTTTTTCTTTCTTGCATAAGTTTGCTACTTCTGGAAGGAATCCCAAACTTTTTACAATACAAACTTCTCCTTGTATCATGCTGCAGGCACGAAACGTGCCTTTCTCTTCCGTAAAATAATGCAAAGTATTGCCTACACGCCTGGCGTGTAATGTAGCCTCCATGTTCTGAAAAACTGCTGTACATTTCACTGTGCTGTCCACATCTTTTTGTTTTACTGCATGCACCCAGAATATTCAGGGCTCATTCAATGCTCGTCATTTGTTGAATGAGTTGTTGTGCTTCATTGTTGCTCATTGGATATCAAACAGCTTTCCTTGTCTTTATGAAGATGAAATTAGACCAAGGTCTGCATACAGCAAGAATGCATAACTGTTTCCCTTGAACCAATATGCATATGCACCTAAAAAGAGTAATATCTTCGCTGATTTCTTAATGCCTTTTATAGTCGCATTCAGGAAATAATCAACAGTAAACAGCGTTATATGTATAAAACCGCAGTGTTCACATTGTTCTCATTTTCTTTGATGCAATACTTTTTCAAAAGCGCAATGCTGTAGTACAGCTGAGAGAAGTTGAGAGGTCTCTATTCTGCGGAAAGGACTGGCATGCCATAAGATAGAAAGGAAAGACTACAACATGATGTTGCGCTTCTTTTTAGTACAACATACTAAGGCTTGTGTTTTACAATTTGTTTCTATACTTTTAGTGGCCACAAAATCAGAAGGACATGACTCCCTCAGTGTAAGCTATCTGATTTCATGGAAGCTATAAAGAAACATGCACTGTTATCTTTGTTTCTTACGCTTCTCTTTACACCTATTTGCCCCATGTCAATAAAGGAGACCAAGCGGAAACGGGGTTTTTAAATAAGCTTCTTGTATGATTACTTGTAATCTCTGAAAATGTGGCAACTCTCTTATTTTGATATCGGTTAAAAATGGGATATCAGATCATAAGCTTGTTCTTTTCACACACAGAATACCTTCTGCTCAAAACAGGAAAACTGTTTAAGACGTTTCCTTAGCTAATGACCTAGATAATGTAGTGGAAATAATGTCAGTGACCTATGGAACAAATTGAATTTTTCTAGGCATTCCTGTATTGAACACTGTATCTGTATCTGTATCTGCATTCCTGTATCTGTACAGCTAAGAATGTGTACCATAAACTTCCATGGATTAGCCGCTAAATTATTCATTTGATGCGGAAGGAACTCGGTAACGAGTGATCTGCTTCTAAACCTAAAACGTATCCTTGCAGAAAAACTTCACACTAGTAAGCAGTTCTGTTGTTCATCCACACTACCAAAGTTCATCAAAAGCGATCCTGTGAACTTCTGGCGCCACTAGAAACCTTAGGCTCAGCAAAACTTAGATCACATAAAGACTGATAAAGGATTTGTTCGGCACAACCCTACTGAAAAAATTGTATGAGTCAATAACCTCACATTTTCTCACACACACTCACTCTCATGTAAGTCGCATATAATTGCATAACTTCTTCTAGTTTCTTGTAAATTAATATAAATTATGTACGATATTTTATGATCATTATGTGCACCGTACGAGACTCTATGCAATTAAATAAGATTTTATGAGGTGATTGCGCCGCAGGACTTTTGGTTTTTCAGTAGGAAAGCCGCTGATAGCCACATCATAAATTCTTTTGTTCCAGTTCGTGTTCAGATCCCCACCCCCCCAACTTGTTATCATAGCACGAGCAGTAAGAGCCAATAATTCATAACTTACGAGGATATCGTTTCAACTCTCCTCAATCTGAAATATAAATCATCATGCAGCCCTAATGGTATTCCTAACACCTTTTTGATTCTTATGGTGAATCGCTTGCCCGGTTTCTTGTGGTGACTTTTGTTGTTTTTTTCTATCGCGTTGTCCTGTACAATTGAAGGCTCGCACAAATCGTACCTGTATTTATACAAAAGTTGACCGCTCTGAATAACTAGCTATTTACTGATTTCACTCATAGCACATCATGCCTACTGAGGGAACATATTTTCATTACATAAGTGACTTTCTAGAAGAAAACGTCTCATTTCTCCTTTCAGCGAGGGTTCGCGCACTTCCTTCGTTTTCTTCTGCTCTCGATAGTTCTGGTCATGTTGAGATTATATTCCTGACCTTTAGCAAAGCATTTGATATGGTTACACGCTCCGGTAATTCAAACTTAGCTGTTTACCACAAACTGTAATTCGTTGAACATTGTCATATCTCAACATGTGCCAGCAATTTGTTGATTTTAAACATTACTTCAACCTTCATTCTATAACTTCCGGCGTCCGACAGGGTTGCATCCGAGGCCCTCTTAATTTAAGGGAATGACTCCTGCATAGACGAAAATGTGAGTATTCGATTAAATGCGGTCGACAGCTTGCCATTCAAGGCTGATTCATAATACTAGCGATCACGTCTTGCTTACTAAAAGTCTGAATGCTGTTTCCAATTGGTGTGATCTCTGAGATGTGAAACTGAAGTTTTCATACATGCGCATTACAAACAAAAAGTGTCCCTTTACATACACATACTCTACCAAGCAGAACCTGATATCTGAAACTGACTCCCTTAAATGCTTAGGCATACCTATTGCAGAACATTTAAACTCGGCCGCTCATATTGACAACACCTGCATTTCTGCCCGTCGCAACTTGTTCAACTATGGCACAAGCTGAAAAACGGCCCCTCCCGTCCAAACCTGGCCTATACCATACTAATAAGATCTCGATCACAATACTTCTGCGAAGTCTGGGATCATTTCACTAAGAAAAACATCAGCAAACGTGAACAGATTCAAAAGTCAGCAATTCGTTTTCTATATACAACCGTTACTCTCGACATGATTCTCTATCGTAATTATTGAGAATCAACAAAATCATGCCGTAAGAGTACAGGAGAAGGTCAGGGAGACTTACGCTCCTCTTCAAACTCTCCAATTCCCAGTTACATCTGAAAACTACTGACTATGTACAATTTTCGTCACATAGAGTCAAAAGGCATTGCCACCCTCACAACTTATCTCCATTGTTCACCGGCACGAACTAATTAAAATATTCCTTCATATCCAGGACAACAACCAAGGCTAATGATCTACCGTCGCATGTGCTTACATCTGTTAATGTTTTTCACCGATTGAAAGTGTATTTGACCCACGAAGTTTGTCGCTTATCTGTCGCAACTATTGTTATGCTTTCTTTTTTCTTCATTGCTTGAGTAAAACCTGCATTTGGCATCGTTTTGCTTGGTCACCTATATCACTGTTATCCCAATCCTGCTTGCGCTTTTTTACAGTTTTCCGTATTGTACAAATAAATAAATAAAACTAGAGCATCACCATTTCGTAGGTATCATTGCCAATGCAAGGCACTGCTCTGCAATAATTTACTCTGGTATTGCAAGTAATAATTGCTCATTCAAAGTCGCAGTGGCTGTGGGTATTGCAGACAATGCTTTCTTGAAGTGCTTGTTCATTTATCGAAATATAAGCTTTTTTGGCTTGATAACCTTTACACTGACGTTCGTAAACACTTAGCATATGATGAATCTGAGTTGTGAAGATTTAGGTAATAGGGAATTGTTAAACTTTCGTGCTTATGTGTCATATCAAGTAATATGCACTGGGGTTTACTTGTGCTCTATACCATCAATGCTCAGTACCTGCTATATGTGTTCTAAATATGTGTTCTAAATATAAATAAATGTTACTGACAAATGGATGAAGAAGACGAGTTGAGTGGAGGGGGACGAAGAAAAAGTGTGTGTACGTTCGGATGCCATCTGGCTCGGGAGCACTCTTTGTGTGATTAAACGTTGGTTTACGCACTAACATCAATATTGTTACATTTGGTGGAGTGCGCGGTTTCAATATCCTGGCATTGATGCGCCCCTGGAACCTCGTCGTAGCCGCCGCCGTGCTGGACTTCCGCCACTGCTCGCTACCCTGCCGCCGCCAACTGAATCTAGCTCCGTGCTTTTCACCACTTCAAGTCAAGCGACTTCCGGCCTTTTTCCACAATACCGGGAGCCCCGAACTTTCTCTGGCGCGGTGAAAGAAGACGTCGATGACTGCTCCGACATTACCAACGGGTGAGCCGTTACAACCGTTGAGACTCCGCCACTCAACTTGACAACGCAGTGTTTTTTCCTGACCGACACTGCCCTTATCTGGTTGGAAAATCACGAGGACACGCTGACAACATGGGAGTGTTTTGTGACTGAACTTACACAGTGTTTCGGCGACTCGTCAGCACGCAAGAAACGGGCCGAGGTGACCCTCGTCCTTCGTACCCAACTGCCCGGCGAGACGTGTACTACCTACACCGAATATTTCCTCAAAATTATGCAAGACCATCGGCTCTCGTTGTCGGATGAGGACAAACTAAGACGTATTTTGAAGGGCACTGCACAGGATGTTTACAACTTTATCATTACCAAAGATGATATCTTGACTTTCTCTGTTGTCTTTCGTCATATCCGCACATTTGAAGCGCTGAAGACTCGTCGAATAACGCGCAAGTTTGGAAGAATGGTCAATGTGACAACTGTCGCCAGCATTGACGAGCATGTCTCCATGGACCTAACTTCGACTATTCGGCAGATCTTTTGTGAAGAACTACTTTGGCTCGATTCCCACGACCGGCACACCTCACCAGTGTCATGCCGCTTATCTGTTCTGAGCGAACCTGCCTACACGCTCCAATCGCAGCCCGAATACTGTTCTGTCCGAAGAGCCCACCCTGCCTCTTCCAACGAAAGCTTGCGCAAACATTTCGCCAACCATGTGTCTTCCAGGCATCCTGATCAGCGTAATGACCTTCGCTCATAAAGACCTAGGCGACCACTCAGGCTTACAGATTAGCGAAACCCTGGATATTATCGCAATCCTGACATTGAGGCCTTACAGGACTAAACCCTTATTCAGCCTGCTCCTGTCTGTAGCCCGTGCGGCATCCCAGGCCATATCTCAAGACAATGCCGCCGTCATCCACCATCACAGTATGACCGACCCACGTACACAGGAACGATTAATAATAACCCAGCACCTCCATCAAATGTAACACTATAGATGTTACTGCGTAAACCAACGTTACTCACACAAAACAAGTGCACCCGAGCCAGCTTATGATGATGATGATGATGACCTGGGAAAAAGTGGCACATATCCACGGCGGGGGATTGGCCAGGGTGCAATGTAGTTTGTAAGTAATTATGTTCAAGGACTGGAGTATTCAGATAAATATGAATCTTTAACTAGAATTTGGAAAAAATAAAAAGGAAAAGAAAAGATGAAATCGTACCTAGCAGAGGAATCTACCTGTTAAAATTATGTAATCATGAATTCAATCACAAACCGGTTTCAAGGCATATCCCTTGACGCTTGCTCCGAAGGAGAGGAGAACTGGAATGGTTAGTGGAAGGCCTAATCTCGAAACGGGAGTTGCTAAGTAAATTTTGCGGAGATACGAACCTCCGGCAGAAGAGAAAAAATGATCGATGAATTCAATTTCTTTGCAAGACGCACAGAGGTTAGTAGCGGATAGCCCCGAACGACATAAATGCAGATTTAGTTTCGGTAATCTGCAGCGCAAGAGAGTCATAGACACTTCACATATCTTTGAAATACATATGTGGCCACGCCAAGGGCATCTGAGGTGTTGGTAATCTGGTGCAGAAAGGAGAGGCTCGTTACTGAGGTGATGGAGACTTTGGAAATTTTGAAATCGTGCTAAAGTTAAGTAAATGGTGTTAGGTATGAATGGAACAAGAGATCCTCTAAGAATGGATTTTGCTAAAAAATCTGTCCTTTTATTATATGTAATACCACAATGGCCTGGGACCCATTGAAAACGCAAATCTGAAATGTGAGGCAGAAGGAAAAAATAAAGTGAACGGCAAAGCAGAGTGCCCTTCGAATTTTCGAGCGATAACAGCATGGATAGGCTGTCAGAAAGAAAAATAACCTTAGAAATATTACTAGGGATTTTAGTCAAGGCCAACTCAATGGCCCGAACCTCAGCAGCGAAAATTTGCGTATAGTGTGGGATCCGAAATGGATAACTCCAGTCAAGAGCCTGAGAGTATATACCAATAGCTGCTTTTTCCTGCTGCTGAGACGCATCTGTAAAAATGGCAATATGGCTCGGAAAATTGTCTATGTAATCGTCTATAAGGGCATTTAATACATTGGCAGGCAAATGCCTAGCATTCCTTGGGAGGGTGTCATCAAATGAAGTTTTAGTATCTGGCTGCCGGTGGTCAACTTGTACTAAAGAGGTTACTGATACTGAAAGTTTGGACAGCAGGGAATTAGTAAACACAACTTGAGGGAGCTTATACCTAGGCCGAATATTATCAAAGAAGTATGATGGGATCGAAATAAATATGGGGTTAGCCCCTCCAGAGACTGGCTCCAAAGACCTTAAATACGTTCGCACAGTTAGAAGCTGAAACCGCGAATTTAGATTAGGTATCCGAGCTTCCAAGTATAGCAATGCATTGACCACTGATTTCGGCAGACCTAAACAAAGGCGAAGAGCTCGTCGTTCTAAAACAAACAGGGGCTCAATCTTGTACCTTGAGCACCCAGAAAAGAGAATGAATCCGAATTTAAGTATTCGTCGTACGTAGGTCTCATAAAGCAAGAGCAGAGTGTCGCGACGCATACCATATTTCTTACTGCTGATTCTTATCAAACGGCCAAGGGCACGTTCACTTTTAAGCACAATGCTCCTAATTTGAGGCCTCCAGTCTAAGTGTGGGTCGTATAATACGCCCAAGTATTTAATAAAATCAACCTGCGGGATTAGGACAGAATGATAATACAAGGAAATGTTAACGGGGGATGTCTGTGGGAATACTAGGAAGGCACATTCGTTAACATTTAAAGTTAGCCTTAGGCTGTCCAGCCACACCTGCAGGGCATTTAGATAATCTTGCAACAATTGATATAGGGTTTGGATATTTGTGGCAGAAGCAAAAAAAAGCTATATCGTCTGCATACGCATAAACGTTGACGGCCGGATTAATAGGAATGTCACGCATTAATATATTGAACAATAACGGCGACAGGACTGCTCCCTGGGGTACACCTCTTGACTTGGTGTAAGTGTTGGAATTTAATGCATTCTTTGCGCAGAGAAATGATATATGCTTTAAATATTCCCTATTCCACGCAAACATGTATAATGGAGGATGTAGATTAGCTAGCTTATGAAGCAAAATGCTGTATTCTACGCTGTCGTACGTCTTGGCAATATCTAAAGTAACTAGAGCTGAAACCTCTTTTTGCCTCATGGCAACCCTAATACGACTCTCCAAGTCTACGTGTGCGTTTCAAATCGAGCGTCCCTGTCGGAATACAATCTGAGCCTCGCTAAAGCCTTGGAAGGATAGAACATGATCCGTGAGGCGAGAGCAGACTATCCGTTCGATAAGCTTAACTAAATTTGCAGTGATAGCAATCGTCCGAATGTTGACGAGATCAAACCCTTTCCCTTGATTTTTAAGTAGTAAATTAATTTTCGATGGTTTCCAAGCTTGTGGAATCCAAGCTTTTTCCAAAGACCAATTCACAATTTGCAATAGGTCCGAGACAAAGTCTTTGAATAGTATTTTCAGCATGGCAACAGATATTCTGTCCACTCCAGGTGCAGCCGATTGCAGGCTATTAACTACAGACATTAATTCAGATATAGTTACCTCAGTGAAGTTTATACCAAACTGCAGTAGGTTTGAAAAAAAAGGTAGTGCAAGCTTGAAAGCGCGCCGCAAGGCCTTGGACAATTGATTTCAATTGATCTAATTCATCATTTTTTAGGCAAAACAGTGGAGTGGGTGGTAGGAAAGGAGGGTAATACTTTTGTACGTTCCATGTATCTATAGAGAGATTTCCGGTTGACTGGGTTAGACAAATAGGTGTTCAGTTTCGCATTATATTCTTCCTTCGCCTTGGACATTGTTCTTTTAAACGAAGCTGCAAAGAATTTGAAATTAATCCAGTTGTTTGGGCACTGATTATGGGCTAGGCGCTTCCATGCGGCTTTCCTCTGATGGGCTTTTTCGCAATCTTCATTCCACCAGCTCGAAGGAGTCTTGTTTTTAATGGCAGACTGAACTGTAAACTCTGATCTCCGAGTTGCGTCTAAAACTGAAGACAATACTTCAGAACCGCGATTCGATTTATTAGAAGGGGCAGATGACCTCAAGGCCTCCCCTAGACATTTTTCGAACAGGGTAATGTTGACAAATTTACACGATGTACCAGTTTACCTAATGGGATTACATGCAATGTTGAAAGTGATAGGGTAGTGGTCACTGGACGTACCGAAGTCTATTGTAGACCACGATAATGCTCCAACACCATTTGTAGATAATGTTAAATCAATAGCTGAATGAGAATTTGCTCTCATATAAGTATAAGCGCGACTATTATAACATTGAATATCATTTCTAGACAACCAAGAACAAAGTAACTGCCCACTATAGTCTGTTCTGAAACCTCATATGTCATGATGGAAATTTAAGTCCCCAGCCAAAACTACACTTGAATTAATTTTCAGCAAAGCTTCCAAACAATCTGTCCTACGGATGCCTGTGGGAAAGCAGATATTTGCATTTATGACCGGGACACACTGCGGGACAATTACCTCAACGGCAAGTATCTCACAATCAGGCCCGATAAATTCATGAACCACTTTAGTACGATGAACTAGATTTGTTGAAATCAATGTTAACTAGCCTCCGCCCCTGCCGTGTGAGCGATCAGCTCTAAAAACACGGTAATGTTTACATGTGAAAGGGCGATTAGGAGAGAGCCAAGTTTCTTGCAGTAAGATAATATCCGGGGTAATTTTAAGAATAGGGTGCTGTAGGTCGTTGAAAGAAGATCAGATAGAGCGACAATTCCACTGGAGTGCAGAGATTCCCGCCATGAACATTGCTTTAAAAATGAAGCAGCAACAGCCTATTTCGACACATCCGTTTTTTTTTTTGGCAATTCCTTGAGTACCTTTCTTAGATTTGACATGCGGATGGTCCGATTTATTAGGAGAAGAGGAAGCACGAAGCTTTTGAGAGGGGCAGACCATCTCAATATCTGACTGACATTTGGTAGAAATAGGGATTGAATCAGTTTAGTTTGCTTCCACAGGCGTGGATGCAGAAGAGGAGGTAGGTTGAATTTTATCTAATGTTTTATAGGAGTTTGAGCAGATAGACGGGGTTAGAGTATCTAAGGAAGACGATGCAGCCTGCGCGGAAATTACTTGCTGCAAAGCAATGCTGAATGTATTAATCAGTCGATCAATTACACCAGCAACAGCCTGCTCTACTACAGCAACAACCGACTTTGTTAAGCTTGCTTCAACATCAGGAGTTGAGGTGCGGACAACATTCCCGTATGCACTCTGTTTTTTTTTTGCTACTAGGGCATAAGCTTCAGCGCGCCAGCACCTGTCGCGTTGAATAATGCCTAGGACGCTCTGCTCATCGGCCCTCTTTGGACAAGTGGGATCATCCGCTGGGTGACTGCATTGGCAAAGGCAGCCGTTAATATACTCAAATGTGCATTGATCTGAAGCATGATCACCGCCGCAAACGCGGCAGCGCGTTGCCGACTTGCACACTTTGGCACAGTGCCCAAAACGCCTGAAATTTTTGCATTTTAATGGCCGAGGATGCAAAGGGTCAAAACGGTATATAATTGGCCAACTTTAATTTCACTTGGACAAGAGGACACTGCAAATGTGGTAATTATTGACTCCGTAGGTACGCGTGAGCCTCCAGCCTGTCTGCTACAACCGTAAACTCACATGATACCAACACCGGTCTCATGAAGGTCCTCAAGAATCTCTGCTGGCGTAGCAGATGAATCAACCCCGCGTATTATTCCCTTCACGCATGCAAGCTATTCTGGAATAAATGCCTTCACCTGCAATGAGGCAAATGTAGTGCAATGCAGTAAGTCAGCAACGCAGTCCAAGTCATCAGATTTGTATAATAAACCTCTTCTACCAAAAGCTCGCACTTCCGAAATCTGCAGATATCGGCTGGTTGCAGCATTCAGTTGATCTTGGATTAGACGAGGATTTTTTATTTTAATTAATACATCTCCAACAGGAATAAGTGCCGGATATGTTTGTCACCATTTGCAGAAAAGCATTTTAGAGGTAGGTTATCTGCCGGCAAACTGGCGAACCAGTTTTCGGGACCTGAGCCCGGCGAAGACAATGTCATGATCAAAGCCCTAGCTAGGCATGGGACCTAAACCACAAACCTGGCACAAACAAACAGGAAACCTGGCAAAATCCCCCACTCGCGGAACGGCCACACCAGTTCACAATCAGAAGAGTCCAAGACTTGCAGAGGACCAAGCCGCAGTGGGTGTCATATCCAAACGGCAAACTGGTAATACACAGTGTTCCATTTGCACGATTTACCTGTGGATGTCTCTTGAATAAATTAATGAGCGGTTGAGGCGCATCATGCTCAAATATGCAATTTCCAATACATGTATCTTGATGCATCCCGCAAGAAAAGTTCGACGGCTGATGATGTAATGCCTACGCTCTAGCTTTCTTCGTTCTTTGGCGATGCTGTGGCAGCAGATATTTTGAGCGGTCGTTTCCATAAGACAGCAGTTACCGCAATGACACCTGCAAAAAAAAAAATACGGGTAGAAGTCCGAGGAACCATGCAGTATTATTAAATATATGCTTGACGCGCAATCGGGTCGAAACATTTGCGGAATGCGGGTAGACGCATATTCTGTGTTGTGGATAAGTCGAATATACGCTATCAGCACCTGTATCTGCAGCATTCGGATTCCCTCTGCTTTAGCGACTTCGCAGTTTTTAACGGTCACTTGCTTTCTGCCAACGGAAGACGCCGATGCATTCTGATGTTAGTTCCTGCATGACGCACGAAGGCACGGGCGTGCAAATCAGTTTAATGCATACATCGTGCGAACATTGCGTGCGACGCGAGCAAGACTCCCCAAATTTAGAGTAGTGCGAGGTGGTAAAATGTGCAGATCGAGAACTATAGCAGCATCAACACAACACTCGTGCTACGACTTATACCCCAATCAAGCGTGCAAGTTAAAGTGCACTCTTACGGGGAGTGCACTTCGCAGCTCGAAATACACTTTAGGCTACGCAGTGCTAAATGCGAAAGATGAGCGCACTCGTATTGGCACTTGTAGATACAAAACTGGCAACTTTAAGGACATATTTGAAGAAAAAAAAGAGCAAAAGTTCGGAATAATTGTTCTTGTCAGTTCCTGTCAATCATATATATCCAGAAATACGATCACAGCTATGCTCATTATGTAAGGAAAGGGGATCTCTAGATCACATAATATGGGAATAAATATAACTAAAGACATCTGGGAGACCCTTCTGCGAAGCTCAGACCCAAGAGCCCAAGGAGAAATTGTTCGACTGGCCAAAGATACCGCCGGAGTCCAAGAACTACCGGCCTGCAACTAAGGCTACTGTCCCGCATTTTGGGTCTAACCCCCGAAGAGCGGGATAGTCACTCTGTTGGACGAATAGAAGTTCTCTCTCTCTCTCTCTCTCTCTCTCTCTCTCTCTCTCTCGGAATACTGCTTTTTAAAGTGAACACAAAAAATATTAAAAAATTTCACCGGCCATGACTCAGAGATCACACTTCAACAAACACCATCACCAAGAACAATACAACCGCCACCTAACTGAAAATGGCGTCGCCGCAGTAGCGTACCGCGCCTGATTTGGAAGTTGCCTACACAGTTACATCATGTTTTGTTATGTGATATTTTGCTCGTCACTACTAGAAAACAATTCCTAAAAAAAATATATGTACAAAAAGCGTAAAAACAACTTGTATCCATATCTTATCACATAATACATTTTATGACAAGACGTTTCTGCCGGCGAGGCAGCCCTCAAGTGCACTCAGCCCTCAAAGTCAGTTTTGCGAACGCGCTCCGACCTGAGTGCTTACTTCGGCAAGTGCACTTACGTTACGCCGCTTAGCAGCGGTAAAGTAAGTGACAATTCTTTTCGTAAGTTACAATCCCCATAAGTGCACTTTACTTTGCGCGCTTGACAGGGGTATTAGAAGGCTTTCTCATTTAAATGGACGTGCATGACATCGCTTGCGCTAGACGACTTTGAACTTCGGATCGTGTTCTCTGACAATTCGACATAAGGCAAGATGGAATCCAAAGACAGACTCCTCCCGCACCACTAATGTATCGCGGGTAAGGCAATTATACAGTTAGTATGTTGGAGTCCATAGACAGACTCCTCCCGTGCCACTTAGGTATAATGGCTAGGCAATTCGACAGCCGTAATACTCACCATGGTTGAGTACCTTCTCCGGCACCTCTCGGCGAGGCCGAGGTCGTTGATGACATCGTCTCCTGCGTCGCCGTTGACGTGGTTGCTCGATTCTGACGCACTTGGGTTGAAGCAAAAGTACAGCGCGAACCTAGGGCCTTCATTCTCGCTCAGATAATCCAAAAACTGGTAGAACGACGGCTATCTACAAGCGTACGAGGGTCCTTTCTCCGGTGATAGCCGTAATGTTCGCCGCAGTGCGCCGTCCACGCAAACTTCACGTGGTGAACAAGTGATTAACTAAAATTTTAGCAGACTAAGCAGCCTCTGCACTGCTGCAATGACGTCACTGGGTGAATTTCAATATGGCGGTCGCCGCTAGTAGATGGAGCTTGGAGACCGCAATTTCAATTCGTGATATTACAATAAATGCATTTAGTTCTCGAAGTTATTTCATAGTAATTTGAGGAGTCCATCTACCACTCAATGAAGCCAAGAAACTGACATTATCAGGTGACCTGTCATCGCCCCTTTAACTTCTAGTAAAAAATTCAATAAAGCACACTTTGTGAGGTTTTCATACTGTTCCTTCAATTATATTCTACTCTAAACTGCTACTGCAGTTCAGCATTCTATATGGCGGTCGTCACCCGCCTCAATAGGTTTTCAAAAGAGTAAAAAAAAATTTAAAGAAGTGTATCTGCAGATTGAGCTAAAACGAATGTCGGAAACATTTCTATAGTCAAAATAAACTGCGATTTTTTATATTTTTTCTAAAAAGTGCGTCAATAACCTCCGGCTTTTATTTCCTCTAGTGAAGTAAGAGGTAAGAGGGTATTCAGATATTGTATCCTCTTTTTACGCTTAATTGATATCATAGCCATCATTGTTTTATTTGCTTGTTTTATTTTATTTGCCTCTAAGATTTAATATCTGCGGCTGATGGCAGTTTCTCATCTTATCAAAGAAAAAGAAAGATTTCAAATCACTTACATAGTTACGTGATCTAGTTCGTCCATAACGGTCTCGAGGCGCCTGCTCCAAGTGAAGGGAACATGCGCCAGAAGCCTTCTCACCAGCTCTGGCCACATCTGGTAGAAATCTATGCCTCGAAATACCACGGTAATTCTCTTCCACAGCGTTTGAAGCTCGCTGCTGGCAACAGAGGCGCTGACGCCCGAGGTGCCATAGAAGAAGTGAGCAATGATGTTCGTCACGCAACACATAAGCTCCTCGCGTAAGTTGAGAGGCTGTCCTTTAGCATTTCCTATTTTTTCAGCCAGGTGAATAATCTGGTTCTGTAGAAACAAGAGAACAGGGAAAAATTCCTTATTCATTGTTAGAATCAATGCGCTAGAGCTCCAAATAAAGCGTGGAGATACCAACATCGAAGAAAAATATTGGGTGACGGCATCCTTTCTTTATAGCTGCTGACATGTAAGTAAAAAACACAGGAACAGGCATGGGATACATTAGGCATAGCGATGTCAAGTGTAATAGAGTTTGGATGGGTAAACATGGCCTTCGTTGCGCATTTGCGCCATAGGTAGTAGACTTGAAATAAGAGACATTCTGCTAAAGTTCTCAAAATGGGTAATGTGTTTGCCTCTTTTAGATGTCACTGTAAATTATCACTGACTATGCGCATATGCCACTTCACATTAAGGAACAACAGGAGCAGTAAATTTTCCCTAGCCTTCCTCAGGGAGTCCTCACACCCTGTGGCACATTGAAATATTACATCACAGGCCCCAATGATCACTTGAACATCACTGGCCAGAAGTGTTAAGTACACCATTATTAGGGTGACAGAACAATAGGGAGACATTGTACTTCGGCTTAGATATTTCTGTCAGCAGTGCTAGAAGAAATTACAATTTTGCTTCTAAACTCTACCACAGCGTACTTACTTACGCACTTACGGCGGGAGAGGGTTTAGTGAGAGCGGCGTTTAGATACCGGACACGGAGTTCATCGAGGAGATCTAGGTCGGAGCCAGAGGTGTTTGTGAATTATGCGGGAAATGCTGTCCTGTTGAGACATTTTGCAACGATTCGAATTTGCAAGGCAGCGGAGAAGTTTAAAAGTACGGGTGAGTTCTAGCGGGCCACGCATGTTGTCGCAAACTTCGTTCCATTGTTGGGTAGCCTAGGCAAGAGTGTGAGCCTCGATCTGCTTATCTGTACGATATATTCGACGCCGAAGCGTTCTATTGTAGCGTTGCGTCTTCCAGCGGTTTTGCATCCTTTCGCGTTCCTGCAATAGGTGTTTCGACTGTAGGAAAAAAGAACAGAAGCAGACCGGGAATAGTAGCCCTCTGTTATGTGAAATCAGCGCACATTAAATGCCCCCCGGTGGCTGAAATTACTCCGTAACCCCCTACTACGTGACCAATGTTATTCTTTCCATTTTCGCTTTCACCTTGCTCTCTTACCTCAATCTTACAGATTCTGCGCCTTTCTTTTGTTAGAAAGGATTAAATTCTATAAAACACGTCCTTGTTCTTGTTAGGTTCAGACGTTCACCTGACTTAAGCAAAAATTGAGGACGAATAGGCTTCGTCTCTAATAGTCAAAATCGACTGCTTTGAAGGCGATGGACGCATGTAAAAGGCTGTGATTCGGGCGTCGGCTCCTGCCGTCTGTATAGGGTAGCGCCGTGCGATCGAATGAATTTTCCAGTGAACGCCGCATCTCCGTTGAGCAGAGTGCAAATGTTGTTTACACTTGCTTAACTATTAGTTCCGTAATCAGTGTCTTTCTAATGGCGCATCTAAACATTAGTTTACGGTCACAAAGCAATGCGTATGTTAGGTGTACCAATTTATTCGGAGAGAACAATGCGGTTATATGGCGGAGAGGTTGCCTGCTCGCCTCGCACTGCGAAGAAGCCGTGCTCGACTTCTCGCGTTTCCGCATAACTTTTGATTCTTTACTTTCTTCATATTTTAGCGCTACAAGCACAACGTCTATTATTCAAGGCTGGATTTTATATATGTATTTTGTGGCTTGTGTGGTTAGGTTGGATTAGCTTTGAATCTGTCTTGCGGTCACGCATTTCGCAGACAGTCTTTTTATGCGTTCCCGCCTCATGAGTGAAAAAAGGTTGTCGCTTAAAAAACGCTAACATGCCATCACTTATTTTTTGTGCTGGGTTTAGTGAAAGGGTGGATAAACAGGATCTGGGCGTGGATGGAAGTTTTGTAACTGCCACGCAGCCATCAAGGTATCCTGAGCATGATGCATTTTTGAGACACCATAAAGTCTTCTACTAACCTCTTGGATGCACGCAATTGATAAACCTATTTAGCCGGCTAATTATTCTAAACAGGTGACGATCGTTAATAACTTGTACGCAAGCAGCAGATGTCGAGATGGTTGTGCTTCACTGTCCGCAGAAGTATGTACGTTAACCGAGCAATGCACCGAATCCCATAGCTGCAAGGCTATCCACCGACTTTTACGCCCCTGACTTCCTTAATTCTCAGCGCTATGTTTTCCATGCCGGAAATACTGCGTTTATTGAGAACTTTAAACTTAAGCTTTATGAACTGCCGTAAGCTAGCTTTTGTCGTTTTTTTTTTCAGGTCATTTGGTTTAAATCGGAGTGCAACCCATAAATTGATACCAACCTTTCAGCTCGCCTGCATTTGCTAATATGTTGCTGTTAATGCAGCTATTGTCGGAGAGCAATAATATTGCGATCGCATTTGTACTGCCGCAGCGTTTGCATTTGAGCTAAGCTAGAATTAGTTCAGCAAGTGTTTGTTAGGAAACATTTTACGTTCTGCGACGAAGGTTTGGCTTCCAATTTGACTTTTGCTACATTTTCAATCCGGCAAACACGGCCTGTTGTTTGCGCATTCAGTAATTGATTACGAGAATACTTGTTCCCTCTTTAATACCGAAGATGATATATTTTCGCAGCTTTGGGATTATTAAACAGCTTCATGGCCATCGTGGGTACTGGTACTTTGTGTACAGGGGCTTTGAAAGAGCGCATGCATCTTCACTTGCCGCGTCAGCGTATCAGATGCAATATCGTCTGGCTGTACGCTGATTATACACTCTAGCAGCGCAAATGTTAAAACCTGCCTCAACAGGCAAGAATACCATGTGCGTAAAGGGAGCAGTTAGGAATTTCAAGGTATATAAATTGCTTGCCTTTTTTCATCATTCTGTGAAGTTGTCGGTAGGTTTCATACTTTCATGCTTTCAGTATTGCGTCCTACGCGCTACCGTATTCACCTTATACACCTCGCCAAGCCGGTACATGCACCTCCAATGATAATTAGTTTTCAACAATGCCTTGTTGGCAGTTATTTCCACTCTCAATTCTGTCTTTTGTAGTAAATTTCTGGGTCCCAATGTTTTCTTCTGCAGGGAGAGGAGGGGAGGGGGCTGTCATTGTGGCTAAGAGACAGTTAGGTGCCAGCACATTCTGCAGGTTTGAATATTTCTACTGCGCGACCTATGTTTCGGCACCTCCTCGTTTCCAACAATGTTCTGATGGGGCAACACTTTTTCTTCATATTAAAAATGCAGTGTTATTTGGCTATACATTATTAGTACGAAAGTACCCATCTAGGCTTCCTATCCGAGCAAGGGAATTTTCAACGACTTTATGCTCACACTAGTCACCATAGCAGCAGTGTTTGTCTGGCTGGTGTTAGGCTTCGGCAATTATTACCAACCGTCAAAGCACAGTTCATTCGAACTCAGGATTTCCTCGTGTGAAGAAGTACAGAACGTTAAAGCTATCGCCGAACCCGATAATACCTGTGCTCCAAACTGCAGTAGACTGCAGGTAGAATATACGGCACAACAACTGCAATGCGCATGTGCATTTCGCGTCGTCGTTTCCATCGATAGAAAAAATAAAACATTGCTTAAGTACAACTCCGTTTAGCGACATTATAACCCTACCTTTTTTTCAGGTAGTGGCACCCTTGTTCATTGTAAGCGCGCGTTATGGGTCTGTTATTAATGGCTAGATTGCACTTTTGTGCAAGTAAACATTGAATTTCCGTTGCAACAATGATAGCACATACACATATGTGTGTAGTAGGATCACTTGCTCATTTTTTCTCACCTAATATTGCTCCTAAATAATTTTTAGCATTCAGCCCCCCGGTTAGGGGCCTTTAGAGGGCGCCATGACACACTGTCAACAACGCGAACATGCTTATAGCACGTCAGCATTAGATGGGAATTTTAGAAAGTTCTAGTTGCCAGTGGCTGCACCTCATTTTGTCGTCAAAAGCCAGAACATGTACTTGCGCTGGAGACTTCCTCAAAACAATACTACAGTTGTCATAGTTCCAACTGGAACGAAGACGCTGTGCAGTACATGCGTTCAGGGGCATGTTCATGTCGCAGGCCGTTGAGTGTAAGAGGTCTCCTCAAATGGCTCCTCTGAAAGTCGCGGCATGGTAGCACAAACGACAAGGTAGTTGCTATATGAATGCATGGTATTAGAACCAACATGGCGACCACAACGAGTCGCATGCAGCCGGCTGCCGTCGAAGTCAGGATGGAACACTAGTTGCTTTGACCGCTCAGTTTAGCGCGGTAAAACATTTCGAGTTAGACTCCCTCACCAACGGGGGCAGTCAATGCCGCATAGATATGATTGCCTGGTATCTAATTCGGTGACGAAAGAAACGTGGTCGTAAAAAACGAACCGCATCTAGGCTAATGGTGTAATGGCGTAGCTAACCAGCTTGCAATTATACTTCTACTGGAAACCTTGTCTTTCAACTGTCGCTCGGTCTTATTAAGTGTGTTTTCGGCAGAAAGCTTCCATGCCGAAAGAACGCTTGTTATTATGAGCGCATGAGTGTTCAGTGCCTCTTCCGGGACCACCTTCTCCGGTATATTCTTTCGATGTCTTCACAGCAGGTAATAAAGCAAACGGGCGATCAGACTTTAGGCCTATTTCAGCCTGACGGTGGCCAGTGTTGGGTATCGACCGCGGCGTACCGCGCCTCGACTCGTGAAGTATTTCTAGAAGCCGCTAGCTTTCCCTTGCAGGAGGACTGTGGTACAGCACTGCAAAAGCGATAGGAAGCTCAGGCATAAGCGCACAGGCGACCTACTTTTCTCTCGTTTGGAGTAGCGCTGCCGCCCACACGTGACTAATATGGTGCTACACCCTTGCGCAAGCTTCTGATAGTCGTTGGGAGAAAGCTCCAGTATTCTACTTGATTACCATATTGCTGCGCTGAGGTTGCTGGTGTTTTATAATAGGTGCAAAATATAGGCAGTGATGTACATTGAGAGTGCAACGTTACTATGAGTGTGGCGCCTGCGCCTGCAGTCTGTAAATTGTTCCGGGAGTCCGCAAAAGCTCCTCTTTCTTTCTATTCAATTTCACTCCCACCTTCCTGCCTTCTCTTACAGCGCGGTTCAGATGTCCATAGCCACAAGTGTGACAAATACTGCGCCTTTCCCTTCCTGTGAACCAAAAATAATAAGTCCGCAAAAGAATTTTAATTATGACAGGGAGCGTAGAAATACTAAGATGGGCCTGCGAGCCACAACACTGGTAGTCTCCTGCAAAGTGTCAAAAGTCAAGTCCCAAAGCAGATCCCTCTGTTACTAGTGCTAGTCGGCAAACGGCAACAGATTTGCCTAATTATTGCGATCATCTGGAATGCTTAGGCCAACTAATTTTAAATCGCCATCGCATTATGCAGGATACCGCTCATAACTCCTTTTGTGTCGGGCATGACTCACCATCATTCGGCTTTCCACAGAACACTTCGCGAACCCAAGATCTCGGAGACATGCCATGCAGAACCTTCTGTTCGCCACCCACACGTCGCCGTTCATAGTCATCAAGCCTATATAAAACAAAAAATAAACATTTATACTCGTAAATTTGGTGTAAGAATTTCTTGCGTTCAGACACATGGCTCGAAATCCTTCTTCAATATAGCGCAGTGACCCTTTCGGTTCCCCATATGTGCCGCTCTTGTACAAAAATGTGGCAAACTCTTGGGCTCCGCCTATACCAATGTTATGCGTTGTTGTTAATAGCTTTAATATACCCGCTTCTCTTTCAAATCCTCTTCTATGCACAGAGTCGTCCACGAAAAGCCCTAACACGGTCTAGCCGGCTGTATCATATCAGGTCTGGTGTGTGTTTGCTATCAACTGTCGGTCAAGTGCAACGTGCTCAATTTTTCTCTCCTTTGTCAACTCTAAACTTTTCTCCCCAAAGCCCTATAAATGTGCAAACCTTAATAAACCACAGTCGTTTCCTGAATCTGTGCCTCTCGTCGTCTCGATAAAAGGTGTCAAAAATGGGATACAAACCCACGCCATTAGTGAAGAGACTTGTTGAAATGCCAAAACAGAAAGATAAACAAGCGGTTCAAAGAATGCTTGGCGTTATGAACTAATTCAGCAAATACCTACTAGCACTAGCTCAGAGAACAACTACGTTGCGTTTTGTTATCAAGCCGGACGTGCTGTTTGAGTGGACACCTAATCACGAGAGAGACTGTAGGAAACTTTAAAAGCATTGACCGAAGCACCGTTCCTGGAAATATTTTACCCAACCACAGAAACGAAAGTGACGGTAGGTGTGTCACAAGCTGGCGTGGGCTCAGCCCTGCTGCAGCGTCATTGTGCCGCCTTTAGGCTGGTTGCATATGCGTCACGAGTATCGACAGAAACCCAACAACGATATTCGCAAATTGAGAGAGAAGCACTTGTTCTTGTCTGTGGGTGCAAGAACTTTCATCATTTTGTGTACGGCCGTCCGGTTTTCTTTGAAAGCGATCATAAAAAAAGTAATTGGAGATATGCCACCCAAAGTTGAGCGCTCCTTTTGTTGACTACTAAAGTTCAACTAAACATCGTCATAGTTTCCTACCTCGCCGATATTTTGCCACCATTGCCGATCCCTGACGACGTCGCCGAGGTGGACGCGGATGAGGTTCAAGTGCACGTCATGATGCTGTCGGCAACCGTGAGTGAAAGAACAACGACGCGTCTTCAGCGCAATAAATCGGCGGATCATCAGCTGCAGGGTGTGATAGAAGATATTTCGACGCGAACATTCATAGAAAGATGCCTAAAGTCTGTTGCATCGGAGTTGTCAGTGGAGAACGGCATACTCATGCAATGCACTTAAGTGATTATTCGCACAAGCATGCGTGATGAGACACTAAAGCAGATTCATGCAGGGCATCATCGTATCGCTAAAAGTAAAGCAAGAACTAGGCAACTCGTTCACTGGCCCGGGATAAATTTTGACATAGAAGCATAGAACCAGAAATGGGGAATCTGCAGAAAGTACGCTTACAGTCCCTGCAGAACTACTAATGATTCAGTCAACCCCAACACAAGCCTGGCAGTGATTTGATTGCGATATATGTCAGTACGGAGGAAAGTGCTATTTGTGAGCATATGACGCGATGTCAAACTTTCCAGACGTCTATAAGTTTCCCGATCTCAGTGCGAGTACTGTCATCAAAAGACTCAGCGTAATATTTTCAAAATATGACATACTATCAAAACTTTGCACCGATAACGGACCGCAATTTTCTTCCCCCAATTTCAAATGCTTTTCGAAATGATGACTTTAAGCACATGACATCTTGCCTACAATTTAACCGCTCCAATGGCCTTCCGGTAAAGGGCATACAGGTGATTAGAAGGATTCTTAAAAAGACAAGAAAAGGAAAAAAAAATTGTATTAGCGTTTTCAGTTACAGAACCAGTCTTTGGAAGGCAGCCGGTCGCCTGGGGAGCTGCTTCAAGGAAGGAATCTTCGCTCCTCATAGTCGAACTTCTGCCCGCAGCCGATCATCGAGGTCAGCAAGCACAAGCAGTCACGACACTACTCTCTGAACCTGCCACCCCTTGAAGAAGGTTATGTCGTGCGCATAAGAGGGTCCTCGTGAGCAAGAAATATCGTTAGTGCACATACAGGACCGCGGTCCTACAGCGCTCAAGCAAATGAAAGCGTTCTGCGGCGCAACCGGCAGCACTTTCTCACGACCAGAGAGCGATTAGCTGCATGCTCATCGGGTGCCAGCTACGCCGCTGATAACCAATCAAGTGAACACCAACATGTGCCATTATCGCCACAGGAACCCGCAGCCACTGGTGTGACGGCACAGCTTCCAGTGCCAAAGCGGTCCACGCGACCCACAAGGCTACCCAAGAGTTTATCCTACGATATCAACTTTCAACAAATTACCAACGGCTAATTACGAACATTAAAAGGGGGGAGGGAGTGCATCATATCAGGGCTGGTGCTTGCCGGTTATCAACAACCGATCAAGTGAAACATGCTTCATTCCACTTTCGTTTGTTAACGCTAACCTTCTCTCCCTAAAGCTATACAAATATAAACAATACTTGTTTTTCGAGTTCGTGCCGCTCGTAGTTTCAATACACCGGCCACACAATAGAGGCCAGTAACATTTCATGCAAAGCATCACCTCCAGGTCCCTCTGTGCTTGTACTATTGATTTAATGTGCGCCTGCGTCTAATGCAATGTTACTTTGGAAGCCGTTACAGTGGTATAGATAGTAGTTCATGACCCTGCCTATGAAATTCGCTTCATTCTGTAATGTGTTTTAAGTTTTTATGTGTTTAACCTGTGCCTCCTTATTCCGAATATATATTGTCAAGTAGTTTATTTACACGGCTGGTGGTATATGTTCTTCAAGTTAGCACACCCAGAGCGAAGCAAACCAGCTTCCTCTTCCTCCTCAGCTTCTCCTGCAACACCTCATCTTCCTCCAATGCAGGACCGCGAGACGTGCGTGACACTGCCCCCTTCGCACACGAAGCCCGCCGGGCGAGTCAAGGCTCGTCACGCTGATAGCAGTGCTTCATCCGGGCCACGTGAACCACTTGAGTCTTCCGAGAACGACGACCACGGGTGTTCAGGCGAGAGACTACAATGTTGACTGCGCTGATGCCTTCCAGCACAACGAAAGGATCAGTATACCAGTGCAACAGTTTCTGTGACAAGCCGGGCTTACGCAATGTCTTCCAAAGCCACACCAAGTCACCAGGGACATAATTAACATCTTTATGACACTTGTCGTAGCGTTGCTTGTAGCGTTTTTGGGAGGCAAAAGTGCGAAGTCGAGAGAGTCGGCGAGCTTCTTTAGCCAGATTATGCTGCACTGAAGTTTAAGTCGGGCGTGAGAAAGGTAAAAATGTGTCCCGAATACTTCGCTGAAGTCGAGCGTAAAGACCAAAAAACAGACTGTAGCCTGTCGTTTCGTGCTTAGCAGTGGTAAATGTATATGATATAAACGGCAAAGACTTCGGCCCAGTTTTTCTGGCGAGAGTCGACATACATTTCGAACACATTGCTACGCTTACGATTGATGCGTAAGTCCATTTCTTCGTGAGTGGTAAGGAGTTGAATGGCGAAAATGGCATGAGCGGAGACAAAGAAGTTCTTCTACAACTTCTGCTGTAAACTGTCGTCCCTGGTCACTTGCTAGCACGCGATGAGGCCAATGTCGAAGAATGATGGGAGCAAGGCCGAGACATTAGAAGTAGTGGCTTACGGTTTGGAAGCAGTTTTAGAGTACTGCGTAAGATAGTCTAGACACGCGATGATTCAGCTGTTCCGGTTGGTGGAACGGGGAAACGGTCCTAGAAGGTCACATCCCGTTTGTTTGAATGGGGTTTGTGGTGGCGTTATAGGCTGAAGATGACCCGGCGGTGAGAAGGTTGGGTGCTTAAAACGCTGGCACTAGAGGCAGCTGGCCACATAACGTTGAGTAGTTTGAATCATCTTCGGGAATAAAAACGTTCCTTGGTCCTGCTAACTGTCCTGGCAAAATCCAAGTGTACAGCCGTGGAATCGTCGCGCGTTACCCAAAGAACCTCACACCGAATACGTATAGGAACTACCAGACAGAACAAACCGTGCTGCTACTGATGAGTAGTTCTTTATATATAGTAGAGCGTCACGAATGCACAATGAGGTCGCAGGGTTCGGGGAACTTCCGGAATCAAAAAGCGGCGCCAACTCCCTGTGGTTCTGCTGTGCAGTCTTGCATTCACCAACATCGGTGAAGCTTGGAGACATAGCAGCTATACCTTATACAAGATCTCACTCTCGCAATGAGTAGTTTCAAGAGGCAACCATGACAGGTAGTCACCATCGCAGTCCTTACGACGATTCTTAATAGACACAGTAAAATTGAATTCTTGGAGGCGCAAAACCCACTGCGCAAGGCGTCCACAGGGGTCACGGTGGTTTACAAGCCAACAAGAAGAAGGATGGTCCGTCACATTTTTAAATGTGACGGACGGAAAACGCAAAGCCACGACCGAAACCGTTGCACACCGAAAACAACAGCTAAGCATTCCTCTTCATTTAATGTGTGATCGCGCATAGCCTTGCTTAAAGAACGGCTTGTATATGCAACGACATGTTCATTGCCATTGTGGCGCTGTATGAGGACTGCACCAACTCCGACTGCGCTGGCGTCAGTGTGAAGTCCTTTTGGGGCTGATGCCCAGAAGTGTAGTTGAACAGGTCCTGATGTCAAAATAAATTGTAACTGACAAAAGGCGGAGTCACAATCAGTAGTCTTCTTGAAAGGCACATGTTTTTGTAGAAGGCTCGTAAGTGAATATGCTAGGTCAGCAAACGTCAGAACAAAACGCCGGAAGTAGGAGCAAAACCTGATTAATCTCCTGAGCGGTTTTAACGATTTTAGGTGTCTTAAAACAAGTGACAGCTTCACTTTTTTTCGAAATAGGCCTGACCCTATGATTGTCTACGAGATGTCCTAGTACTACTGCCTGGCATTCTCCAAAACGACATTTCTCAATACACTCCAAGATAATCTCTGATTCACTGTTGTGTTCACGAAAAGTATTTCCGAATAATAGTACATCCTCCAAATAACACACAAATTGCCCACTTCATTACGCGCAAAACTGTATCCATTAATCTTTTGAAGGTGGCTGCAGCGTTGCATAATCCAAACGGTATCACATTAAATTTATACAGTCCGTCTGAGGGGATGAACGCCGTCTTTTCTTTACCTTTCAGGTGCATGGGAATCTGCTAATAGCATGATCGCAGATCAACTGAGGAAAAATAGGGGGCAGAATGCAAACAATCAATGGCGTCATCAATACGTGGCAGAGGTTACATGTCCTTCTTACTGACAGCATTCAATACTCGTTAATCGACAAAAAATCGCTATGTGCCATCTTACTTTTTGACTAATATCACAGGGGCAGCCCACGGACTAGAGGATTCTTGAATAATGCCCTTATGCATCATATCATGAACTTGTTATTCGATCGTCTGGTGCTCTGGTGGGGATGTACGATAAGACTTCTGACGCATTGGATCAGCAGTCCCAGTATTGATTCTGTGCTGAGTACGAGAAATGGGAACCCGTGGTGGCTAGTCCAGAGAAATCGAAATCAGCAGCATGTTTCGACAGAACGTCCACTAAACTATGACGGTTACTTGTTGGCATTGATTTCTTATCAGTGGCAAGTAATTTCGTCTTATCTACTTCTGAGCATGCGGTAGGCTGGAAAGTGTGCTGAGCACTGCCACTGGTTCAACAACGTCTTCGTAGAAGTTGGCAAGTTTTAGGCCACGCGGTAATACAACAGGTTCATTAGAGCCGTTAGCCGTCCACAAAGCAGAATGTCATTTCCTGACCAAAATGATGCAATGGGGAATCAGAAAACTTTTCTTCGCGCAGTTGAGGGTGAGTGGTTCAACTACAGCGTCGAACTCATCACTAACACAGCTTGAACAAACAACTTGTATAAACTCTACTGACTTTACAGGAATGACTATGTCGTCCGAAACCGAAAGCGTGCTAGGATTGGTTGGCGAATTTTAACACAAAGCTAATTCAAAGCGAGTATTCATAGAATTGTACCCATTGCGAAAGTCGAGAGCGGCCTCACATTGTTCCAGAAAATCGAGGGCAAGAATGACTGTATGCGTTGATCGACCAGGTACTGCGAATTCGGTTCGGAATGTGCGGCCGGCGATTACGAGGTTCACGCTACAGACTCCAAGTGGGTTAAGCGGTTCGCCACCAACACCACACAGTGTCGTCACTCTATCCCAACCAAACATAACTTTACGACCAAGGCAGTTTTTAAAAGCGAGGTTTATAATAGAAATCGTTGCACCTGTGTCCACCAACGTCATAGCACGTTTACAAAAACATCCATTCTCTTCTTTAACATCAAAACGAGCAGAGGCATAGGTAAGCTAGAATCATTTGCGACCTCACCTCCATCGGCCGCACTGACTAGTTTCTCGGAGGTGGCGACCATCGTCAGGGAGAAGGGGAGCGTCGTAGGCGCCGAGATAGTGGTGCCAGGCTGCGGTCAAAGGCCGGTGATTCATTTCGGTTAAGTGCCGTTCCGTGCTCTTGTCGACTAGGTGTTGTTCTGCATTCAATACCGCCATGTGTTGTTCTATATGCGTCAGCATTGTTAGCGGGAAAACTTGTACGGGAGTTCACCTACTGCCGGCGCTACTGCTAGTATGGGCGGCGATTGCGGCAAAAACGCAAAATGTAGTCCATCATTCCACAGGCATAACACACCGGCGGCTCATATTCACACGATGAATCAGGGTCATCGTGTCTTGGGTCGTACGCTTCATGGTCTGGATGTCGATGAGGAGGACGAGCGTGCTCGCTGTTGTAGGCGTTGATGGTGGGAGGTTGTATGTTCGGGCCATGAGCAGCAGACCATCAGATATCCCAAGGAGCGGCATCAGAGAGAGCATAGCAGGCAGAAGATAGGCGATTGTCTGCCGACGAGATTCCACTGTAGACGGTACTGACGTGGCCCTCAATATCGTGATGCCTCCGAAGCTCTTCGCGGACAATCTGTCGAATCGTATCTGCCATGCTGTTCACTTCAAGCACATCCACCCTGGCGACAGTTGCGACATTCGGCAACCGACCCCACTTCGGGATGATACGGCGTCTATTCAAACATTCAAACGTGCGGTAGTGTCGTGTTATATCAGCGGTGGTATTTAAATCTTCCTTGGTGATGCGAAAGCTGTACACGTATTCCGCTATTCCTTTGAGGAGGAGGCCCATTTTGTCTACCTCAGTCAATCGAGCATCACCTATTCTGCACAGTTTGAGGACTTCTATGTAAGTTGTGCAGGTCTCCCCTGGCACTTGCGCTCGCTGAGCCAGACGCATTCGGCGCTCTTTTTTAGAGCATCAGCATTGCCAACTCCCGCTGTTATGTCTTTCATGAAGCGATTCTAGGTGATAAGGGATGCTTCAGGATTGTCAAACCGCGTTAGCGCCGTTTGTTCAAGAAAGAATACTACGTTCGCCAACTTGGTCTTCGCATCCCGGCTGTTGCATTTGCTCACCCAATTGCAAGGATGAGTTACTCATCTACATCTTCCCCGGGCTTGACATACAAGTGCCAGGGTTCTCGATAGGGCTGTGTGGTGGTCGGTTGAGCTGCTGGCATTGGCTGAGTTGGAACATCCGCTTGCGCCATCTACGTCAGTATAGGGGGTAACCGAGCTATTCTGCTTTGACGGGGTAGAAGAGGTTCCGTGGTAATTGATACCCGAAAACTCCACCACAGTTGATACGTGGTTTACTTACACAGCGGATGTTAGATGCGCTGGATGTTAGCACACCCAGAGCGAACAAAACCAGCTTCCTCTTCCTGCTCAGCTTCTGCAACACCTCATCTTCCTCCAATACAGGACCGCGGGACCTGCGTGACAATAATGTTACGAACGCGCAAGGAGGAAGCGGTGGGCAGTGGCGCGGGCAGGAGCGCTCGCGCTAAGCAAGCCACCAATTCATTAAGTGTCATCTCACGATAATTAAACATCCTCTCTCTGTCCTCTGTTCTCCTGTGTTCACCAGTTTGCCGCCACGTAACATTTGGTTGGAGGTGCTGGGTACTTCATCATCACCCCCTTATCCTGGTCCGGAGCTTCGGCGCCCTGCGACTTCTTGCGCAGTCGGCTGAAGGTTAGGAAGCATTGCATGGCTATTCCCCAGCGTGCGGGATCCAGCAAGACCTTGCCGTTCCTCCGCGCCTTCCCCCCCCCCCCCCCCGCCCCGATTGCAAGACACGAAAAGGAGACTGACCCGAGACGTCAACCACATGACCACAAGACACAGTAAGGGAGCCAATGCCCATGTGCCCTCACTGAGCCAATTTGCCGACCTGAGACCCCACCGACCCAAGACGCTGCCACACAAACACATGACCCCTGGCCATGCTATGCGGCGCGTGCTTTGGCCTCCGCCCTCACGTCGTGGGAATGTGTAGCCCGAGAATGTATTGGACCAGGGTTCATACGGGATCACCGTGCCGGCAAGCCGTTCTATTCTTTTCTCTTCTTCTTTACGCACCCAGACACGGCAATCATCATACCATGGACTCCTCAACATCTGTAAACTTCCTCGTCCACAATCGGTACGATCGCTCGGTGGCCCCGGTTTATGTTATGGACGCGCAAAGAGGAAGAAGCGGGTGGTGGCGCGCGTAGGAGCGCTCGCGCTATGCCCGCCAACAATTCAATAAAGGTCATCTCACGATCAACAAACATTCCCTCTCTGTCCTCTGTTCTCCTGGGTTCACCAGTTTGCCGCCACATAACAATATATTAGCATACACTCTTAGCCTCCCAGAGTACGGGAAACACTAGCCAACGTAGATCTAAAAATTGTCTTCAGCCAATCCGTGCAAGCGCGTCTGCATGACATAGATGCAGCTTGTCCGATCCGCAATCCAGATGTTCTGGAAGGCTGCGTTCCGACGATGTTACCTTCCCATCACTTTTGTACAATGATACAAGACAGGATAACCGATGGTCGCTTAGGCTAACAAACTGGACTCCAAGGGAATGAAAGCGTAGCAGGGGACGGCAGAAAGTTAGCTGGGCGGATGAGGTTAAGAAGTTCGCAGGGGTCAATTGGATGCAGCTAGCACAGAACCGGGTTAAGCGGAGAAATATGGGAGAGGCCTTCGCCCTGCAGTGGGTATAGTCAGGCTGATGATGATGATGATGATGATGTACAATGATATCGTTGCACAGTGTGACGGCATAAAAATATTGCGCCTTCATCATAATATACCAGAACATCCTGTGGCGCAAAAAAAATTATTTACAAGATATTTCATGTATGAATATTGGGAATCTCGTGATGCGAGGACTGTCAGCAGTCGCACTGCAGCAACGTTCTACTGAATTTTTTAAAACGTGCTTAACGCAGCTGGTTTTGTTCTGGCTGCCAAAAACCATCGCAGATGCAGATGGAAGTCGAGGCGAGTTGTTGCGCAAGCTTGCAGCAGGGATATCAGATCCCTGACTGTATTTGGAAAAAGGAGTGCTTCTTCGCGTTCTCAACACTTGTTTTAAGTGCGGGAGTAATATGCCCACATTTTACCAACTTTGGAGGTTTGATGCTGAGCGCTGACTTCTTCGAAACGTTCCATGAATTTCCATTTGTCCTAGGTCCTACCTAGGGATGAGAGTGTTTGAGGCTGAGGCTGACGTTGTTGCGGACTGCGCGTGAGATTAGCCTTAGGGTGTGCATAAACTTTCATCTTCTAGACGACGTTAGCATTTTGCCGACAATAGGTTTCAGACTACATTCACATCTCTTTCTGTGTTTCATCCTCTCGGCTCCTGATCCCGAGTTCAAGAGAGATGAAGTAAATTTCAGGATCGCATGTGGTTTGTGCCGTATGGTGTTAGTGCACAATAAATTATTCAGTATCATTTGAGCTGTACTGGAACCAACATCTATGTTCATTGCCCATTAGCGCGCAGCCATAGTGGTGCAGTGGTTATGACACTCAACTAGAGCGCCCAAGGATGCGGGGTGCTATCCAGCCCGCGACAACTTTTCGATGGAGGCTGAAAGCAAGGTGCCAATTTTCTGTGCGTTATCAGAGCACGGTAAAGAATTCCAGGACGTCAAAATTTCCGGAGAACTCGACTACGGCGTCTCTCATACCCTGAGTCGCTTTGGGACATTAAACAGCAAAAAATCAAACTAAAACATTGCCAACTTGCCGCTTCAGGACGTAAAAACCACCCAGTTACAAACCTATCTCAAAATAGTAATATCGGCGTATGCGGGATCCCTTCATCAAGATTTACTTTTGAGGATAAACTATTACCAACCTTAGAGTAAGTACATTCTAAGGCCACTGGAGTTGTTGAGGTTGAGACGGTTCGAAAAAGAGGCGCAAGATCTGTGCGCTTTTGAATAGGCATGCGAGTAGGGTGACGTGATGGCAATGGCTGGGCGCGCGGGTCATCTCACTCGCGGAGCAGGCCGGAACCTGATGCACTACTGGAATCTGAGGGCAGCCGTGCACTACAGTTTCAAGGCCAAGCGGCGAACGTTATCGGCCGAGAATGAATGGCTGTCACGCACTACTACATCTGCTCTCATTGTTAATAACGAGTTCTGAGCGTTTGCCGGCCTTCTGACAAAGAAAATGCAGAAGCATCTTGAAAAAAAAAACCTAAAAACGTTTCGCAGTACTGAACGGATCCTTTCGCATTTCCCTAGGCTCTCTTGTATGTATCTAGAAGGCATTTTATTTAGGCATATTGTGATTTTTCTCATCATGCCGATCTTGCTCCTGGTAGCACGGTATGCACAGTCTTCCTCGCATTTCAGTTGTGCTGAATTTGTTACTTTGGAGCTCCCTTGTGGTTGCGAGCAAGCGTTAGTTGCGTATCATTTCACAGCAACAGTCCATCATTTCTGCAGCTGTACATGCACTAGCTGAGCTTATGTCTTTTCATGAAGCCACTCTTCTTTATTGTTGCAAAATTCGATATTGGCTCGCACTTCAGGTTTTTTCTGTGTTGTCACCAGTGGTGGTGATCGCGGTAACTGTGTATAGCTGCAGATGCCGTTCTTTCATGCACAGTCTAGCTCTTTCTCTATTCTTCTTACATTTGCTTACAGCCGCAAGAATATCCTTGGCGTCTTATATTTCCCTATTGTTATTTCTTGAGCGATGAAATAGGCATACTGCATGCCAATCAGTTTTATGCCAGTTGGTTGTATTGTTTGACATTACTTAATAATATCGACGAATATATTCGTACCAGTAACGTGCTTCAACATTGTTTAGATGTCTAACATTTCGCGAACGCCTATATATCCTGCACAAGGGGTGCAGCCTTTACCAAAAGTGCAGAGGCCAGGGAGTGTTCTTCTGAGCCCTGTAGTCGCGCTGAATTTAGCAATCCCAATAGAGTGGGTAGGAGAAAAAATCTTCTTATCGTCAAGAGATTCTGAACACTGGAAATGCATTACAGGCAGCAGGAACTGACTCAGAAGCAGACCCCCTGGACTCTACATTTTTCATAACAACCGTACATTATTTTTACCTTTGCTATTTGCTAAGGTTTGCTAAGGTTGCTTTTTTTATATTTGAAATGCAAAGGCATATGTACCGCTACATCTTTAGTTCACTAATACTACCATACTTTTGAAGTTATGTTTGCATTTTTCTCTAGAATAATACTTTAGTATACGTACGTGTGGGATAGTTAAATGACGACACGTCTCTTTTTTTTAGTTTTCTGGGGCCGTCCACTACAGCGTTCTCATAGCACGAGTAGCTTTGAGACGGTAAACCCGATGATTGAAGCCAAACCATTTTTTTGTTCACGTTAAACTTGCTAAACGTTTTCGCATTTCATTTCATTTATAATCTATAACGCATTATTTATTTAAAAAAGCCTTCTAATAAACCATTGCGTTGGTGTTGAACGATTGAGCAATTAACAGCTTATTTCCATTCCTGCTGATTTTCTTTAAAAATCATCTAATAGGCTCCCTGAGCTGTTGGTGCAGTTTTGTTCCTACACATTCTCTACCTTACGTTTCCAGAGTCGAAGTAAGTAGTCTGCATCGTTTAGCCTCTCTTCTGGTGCATAGGAAGACAAACTGCTTACTTTATACAACTGCAATTATTACTTACCCTTGTATTTTTGACCCCCCATGTTCATTACATTAGGCCGGTCCAGCAACTGGTTTCCTTTGCAGAATTTATTCATGCTTTCCAAATCGTTCAGAAGGACCACATTCAGAAAGTTCAGTTTCATTCTGCAAAAACGCCTGAGTTTTAGTTCAATATTATCTTACATAGAGCAGCATTTCATTAATATATCGTTTCTTTAAACAGCTGCTTTTTCGGAAATATCTTACGAAACATATTTAACGAACAAGAACAACGTTCAACACAACACTGTGTGGCCTAATTCGATGTTTCTGCTTGAGCCTAAATGAGAAAAAAATTATAATGATTATACACTTATGCAACGCTCTCCAAAAATTAGTATGCATTTTTTATTTTGGTTGTTTTCAGACAAATACTTCAATGTTTACACTACTATTCCTACATAGATAGTAACTCTCATACTGAGGAATATGTCTTTATCCGCGACTGTAGACAAATTGCAATTAAGTAACACAAAACAAAATGAATAACACAAAACGGGAGGCTGCGTCTCATCCTACGTACGACATGCAATATGTCCCTAAGCAGAAAACTGGCTAGCAGATTAAGGCTGCCTCCGAACTGTTAACTTTGTTTAGTGTTAACAAGAATCCCATATCTTTCCCTCATTCTATTGCGAATCCAGCTTGGAAGATCGTCAGCAAAAATATATCACTGCTCGCTTTATTCCGATATCTCGTGAGTTCAACGATTCGAAGTCGGACACAACACAACGTCCAGTTTGCAAACGATGGCAAAATAAAACTCTTCGCATTTTTTATTGACTCACTCAGAGCACACACCGGCATCTGGGAAGGAGCAAGACGTCTCACACTGTTGATTCTTAAGTCTGCAATGAATCTAAACCTGGAATCGAAATGTGCTCCTGAGCCTAGCGAACGAAAAACCATGTTCCAGATCGCCAACTGAAATCGACACAGCGTGATGCATCTGAAGCAAAATTGGCAGATCTTCAGCAAAACATGGACTAATTAATCTGAGTTGCCTGACAGCTTTATGTGAAGCCAGCATGCCCCGATGAAGTGCCGCCAATTTACAAGCTTAATTTAAGCTTCCTTGTGCATTATGCCATGGCATGCACTTTTATCTCTTCTCCCGCCATCGAAAGAAAAAAAAAAGAAAGTTACAAGCATTTTTTTCTCACATAATGAGGGAATAGCGGAATATACATAATAGTGTAAACCTATAAAATGGAGGCTGTGGTACTGGAACACGGCATTAGTTAACCCAGCGCTTGTACCGAGTTTGGAAGTTAAACAGCTCACCTTTTGCGACTCATGCAAATAAAAATCAACGCATCGCCTTACGTTTCAAGCTTCAGAGGATATTTCATACTTTATGAGATTCCTTCCTTGGCTTAGAAGGCTACATTGCCATAATCACTTTAAAGTGTTTTGGGGTGCAGTAGGGAAGTTCAGATAATTAGTTACCTGAAGATCTTAACATTAGACCAACTGGAGTCTATCTTGGCTAAAATGTCGTATATTTGCTTCAGAATTAGCTCTGAATAGAGACCGCCTCTTTTGGCGTATTTTTTTTTTTTTTTGATGTGAAAGCCTGCCTAGTTATACTCAATGTGCCTACTACAAGTAGTGCACATTTTTTCGGACATCTGCTTTAGTCCCAGTTCCTTTGGCAGCCGTGCATACGGCACGTCATTAGCCTGCAAATATATTGCAGGTATGGGTGGTATATATGAAAACCCGAATAAGGAATTCGCTATAGGAAAAACGTTTTACTTCCACATGGCTATGATTGTTCTTTAGACTATGTTAGTCTAGTTTATTCTTAATGCAGTTTAGGTGCCTCTCCAAACATAATTTGGCAGACTGGACCGCAGGATGAGAATTCTCTGCGCTCCGTGGGTGTAACAGCAGGACATGCATTCCAAACTTTCATTCCATAGATAAAGCGCCGCAGTTCAGGCGCCAGTTAAAGCTGTGAAAAGACACGTTTTTGCACCCTGGGCGCGGTTCTTTCTTCATTTTCGTCCTTGCTGACTTACTGCCTCAAAGATATGCAGCAGTGAAAATAGGAAAAGACGGTGGAATTTAACTCTAAGACGCCAAGGGTAGTCCAGCCGCAAAGCGTAAGCACCACCCTTGAGCGCCTTCCCCAGCCTCTTGAGTAGGGGCTGCCTATACCTAAACAAAACTCCCCATCTATCCCATGCCGCCCTAATACTTCAGAGGTGCTTTTTTGTGTGTTTAGCTATCTCTGAAGAACGAAAAAAAAAAACTTTGTGACCACCCATCTGATTGTGACAATTTCGGTATACTTATTGGTCGTACTTTGAAGCCTTCGCTCTACTGAATACCTTTACTCCATGCCTATTTACAGGCATGGAGTAAAGGTATTCAGTAGAGTGAAGGCTTCAAAGTACGAACAATAAGTATAGCAGAATTGTCACATCAGATGGGTGGTGACAATGATTTTTTTTTCGTTCTTCAGAGATATTCAAAATTAAGAATGAGTGTGCTTTTCCTGCTAAAACGTATTATGGGAAATGTAGTACTTTACCTGTAGACAGGGCCATACTGCTTTGCCCACTCAAGCGCCTTGTTACAGTAGAAGTCGGGCTTGTTAAATTCTACGTGGCCGAGGAGAGATCGGGCAGGTGGCATAGGTGGAAGCCTCGTACCAGGCGGCAGCCTTTCGTTTCCTAGCCAGCGTCTAACCGCTGCCCATATCGAGGCGCAGAGGACGGATGTAAACAAAATTACTGACCACTCCATCGCCTGGAATAAGAAGTGTCTCTTTTCAAAACAAAATGCGCTTGTTACACACATTTCAATTCAAGCCTTCTCATGAAGGTACACATGGATTGTTAACAAGGCACTTATAAATATGTAAGCGATAACACTAGTTAATGGTTTATCTCATTTACGTCCACAGAAATCGCATAGGGTACCGTGCTCAACAATCAAGTACTATTTATTCATTTTTTTATTCAATATACCTCACAGGCTCCTAAGGCGGAGCGTTGAGTAAGGGGGTATATGAACAGTGAAACAAAAATATATACAGGCTACGCAAAAAAACAAGATTACACAAAGCCAGAATACAACACGGTCAATGAAAATGACCAATAGCACCCAATGACCCACTCTATTTCGTTCTTGAACACTTTATCCAACGCGCTTCGAAACGATACCCGGCCAACTTCAGGGGCGGTTGTATCGGGAAGATTATTCCATAGTGAAATAGCTCGTGGCAGTGCAGATAAATTGAACGCTAGCGTTTTACCAGAAATGCTCCGAAAGCTAAGATTATAATGTAGCCGCGATGATATGCGCAATGGAGCTTCAAGGGGAGAGGGGCATGATGTCGGACGAACATATTTCTGAAAGAGGCATAAAAGGGTGAGTTGTCGACGATGTTGTAATGGCTGAAGAGAAATGTCCTGTTTAATTACTGTAATGCTAGAGTTTCATTTCTAATTACCTGAACTCAAGTGAACGGCATTACCCTGTACAGATTATATTTGTCAAACTAAATATTTTTGATACGGTGGCCATACTGCTGAAGCATATACTAGCTGCAGGCGGACAGAAGTTAGATATGAGAGGCTACGTATGGTGCGCAACGACTTGTGCAAATTACTGCCCAAAACGTCCAGGATCCGAATTTCATGAAGGCTGCGAAATTTGAAGGTGGCAGCTGGCATAATGTATCTGCGTTACCAGTAATTCGCCTTCAAACGAAGATGTCGCAAATTAATATTAATCATTTGATCTTGGATATTCCGCGCTCGCTAACTTGGTATTTTACAGCATTCCCTTAACATACCAGTAATATTGAAAGAGCTGCCATAGCTGGCACCTGCTGCGCCACATTTTACACCCAAAAGCGCAGAATTAGCTCCATGTATATATATATATATATTCACCTGCCATATCCTGTGCGAAAAATGGACTTGTCGCTGCAAACGTGCATACGGTTTGCTTAATACGGCAAAATTCAAGCGGGTCCACTTTGAAATGGGTGGGAAGCCAGATACCTTATCCCAAGGATAAGCTATCTGTGGAATATATCAGCAGCCAAAGTTACTGCAGGCAATGAACGTAACGTCCATTTTCTCTATTGCAGTATGGCAATGGGACCACCCCATCCTACCCACTCTCTTCCGCGTTGCTAAGAAACGCAACTAAGAAACCTTTTCAAATTGAACAGCGACGTTTACTATTTGTAAAATTTTAAAAAGGTGTATCTCGTGCGATGCGATTCTGACCTCCGCACCAGACGTAAGATAGGAATCTGTATGGACTGAGCGACAACTCTGTAAACAATAAGCTTTTATTTTCAGCCCGGAGACGTGCAGTGGAAAAATACCATTGCATGTAGTATTACCCTTGGTGGCATGGTGTGTTATATTGATCAATATTGATGTTAGCCACAGTTTGAAAAATTAATTTTAAACCATATTGCTCGTTACGATTTCCCGTTGCCGTAGTGCGATCGTTCTTCACATCCTACCTTCGTCTGAACTCGTCGAACAAGGAATGCAGTCCTGCTATCAGTTTATTTTATTTTTATGATTCGAAAGATATAAATGGTAGAGTAAAAACATTATCTGAAAGATGTAAAGAATAATAGAAGAAATACTTCACTGTAATAAGATGGCAAAAATCCAGCATTGTTGCACACACGGTGTTTGGTTTTTTAACCGATCCTACTGATTGTCGTTGTGGGATGGCATAATGAATGCTTGAAAACCTGATTCATTGGATAACAAAAAGCTCTGGTCCTTCTTTATACATCCGATGCGTTCAGTACGTTTGTTAACCGTAGTACTTTCAGCTATGTCGTTTTAATAAGGTATAACGTCCCCAACCTACTCAAGCGTGAAACAAAATAGGCAACATAAAAGATTGGTAGCTCCCCAGGCAGACAAAAGCCGACGCTTACATTTAAAAAAAAAACGGTGTAATTACTGGATTCGGAACCGTTTAACTCTGAAGTAAAGGTTTGGGAATTGCTTGGTAGCATATTCTAAAATTATATAGAAGGTTGAGGGCGCTGGCAGTAGCTGTATTAACAGTTCTCCGTTTTTCAGGTTATGGATAGCCGATTCACTTTAGGAGAAATCGTTCGGCATATAAAATGTATGAATAGCATAAGGGTCTCGATCTTGTGAAACGCCAGCTTGCAATGGCGTCAAAAATGTGACCCATTCTTGACCAGATTCCGCAATGCAAGAATGCAAGAGGGCTTTAGGCTGACGCCATACGAACAAAGATTTGCACATAGGACAAGTTTCTACGACCTCTCTCAAAATCCAAATAAATTTTTTTCTCTGCTCCTCCGCCGGAGAGGATAAGAGAGGGACGTGAATGTGATGTACAGAAAAAGATAGCGTCTACTCAATTTAGGAAATGTGTTAGGTAGCGCATGGTATGCGCAGTCATTTACGGTGTGAGGTGCGTGATGCACGCCGTGGGTGGCGTCACTACTAAGCTCATGCGTTATTACATTCTGGCTGTTGCCGGTAACAAACCGTCTAAAAAATACGTTTCGGCAAATTACCTCCGCAGAGCTGTTGAGATAATACGTTACGCCAGTTTTAAGCTCCAGTGAAAAAAGACATTTTTATGAATGCGACATAACGGTGTAATCAAGCATAAAGGCCAGCTTATTTCATAGGTCGAGAAAACGATGCACAAGCTTCTTATATAAATATCTCCCATAAGCGATTTGCGTGGTCGGGTCAACGAATGATCGTTCAGTTTCTCGCGTGGATAGTTGCCAGCCTCGCCCTTGGTTACAGATGAAAAACTGACAGGTATTGTGTAAGTGGAATTTACTTTGTTTAGGAATAACACGTGTATAGACATGCAAGCTGTATCTCGATGCATTTATTGCTTTTAAGCCCGTGCCTAAACCCGTCGTCATCCTACATGAGGTGTAAGAAAAAACGGGGCTTCATCGAGTGTGACATCTTCTCTATCTTTACATTGAGATGGCATATTCTTGGTAAGTGGTCACGTGGGCACTTTCAAGCAGTGTGCCACGTTCGTCGCGAATGGTGTAGCACTTTACCAGATCTGAAACGTTCTTTTGATAAACGCAACGCTCGACTGCCGCATACCTTGCCCTTGTAACTTCCGGTGGCAACTGCACCTGCTAATTATTACATGTGGCTTATAGCCATGTTGGCATTCATTTAAGCATATGCGCTGCCTTTTCGGATGACTGCAGAATGTTAAACCAGCAGTTTTAGTAGCATCCGTTTTGTTGGACGACTTGATATCGGTAATGCAAACCATGAAAAAATTACCAAAAGCCAACAGAAAATCGAATTAGCAAGGGCGACATGACTAAGCTATCCGATCACCTAACAAACTCTCCTTTCCCAACCTTCCCTTGCCCCTATGACTATGAGCTAAGTGCCCCGTCCAGATATTTTTTAGTTCAAGCCCCGTTGCCGCACTGCATGCTCTCACACTTCATAGTGCCTAATATTTTACGTGAAAAGAAACATTTGTAATGTTGTTTCAGCCCTCACTTAGCAGGGGTCTTCGACATGCCTTCAATTGCTCTGCAACGCTACCAATAATTTCGTTCATTAAGAGAACACACGGAGTACAGGAGGTATTCCCGGCCCCGAAATATTTCACAAAGTTCTTAAATAAGATATTCTCAACCCCCTAGGTTGTGACATCTACAAAAGTTTACAGCGTAAAGAAACAGGCAAACTATCATTTCAAGGAAGGGCTTGTTTATTATGCAGGTATGTTTAATATCTCATCAACATCACGCCGATCAAACTGGGGTTGAACCTCGAGAATGGATCGTTTTGAAGCGAAAAGCTTCACTAGACAAATCAACACCGGGAATGGGGTGCATAGGATTACTTTTAGCCTCAGCTGCGCATGTGGGAACTCGGCGAGCAACGTCACTAGGAGAGGCGCAGGTGTTTGAAGCGAAAACCTTCACTACAAGGTTCAGAGCCGAGCTCGAATATGCCGTGACATCCCAGCCAAGGCCAAATGTGGAGCCCCCTTTCTTTTTCTTTATTGCCTCATTTATTATCAGATATTGCACATAAAGAACATTACTCCACACACACACACACACACACACAAACACACAGATAATATTAAGCGACAAATACACAACATAGGTTAAAACCACACGATTTGGGCTGCGTGATCCATTACATATAATACCTCAGTCACAAGGGCAAGTTTAGTGACACTTTTATAAAGTGCACTTACATAGGAAGAGTGACACCTTCGGTGCTCGCCGTCACACGGCAAAATAAAGTGTCATTTTGAAATGGCGGCAGTGCCTATGCAGATGCTGCAGCCCTATGTGGAAAGTAATTAGTTTTCACGAAAATACCTCAAAATTCAATTATATTGCAAGCAGAAATGCCCCAAGCTAATACTCAGATTATTTGTGCATTGGAGTACATGGTTTTCACTAAAAAAGCATCGCAATGTCGCACGCGCTTTTCGCTAACATGCATGGTTACTGCTGTTTACATGCAAAACCAACCTCGCTTATGATATATAGTTACGCTACTAACTGCGGTTATTGTGAACGTAGCTTTGCGACTTTGATTTGCATCGTTAACAGAGAAAATGCCGGTAGGGCCTACGTATGGAACGGAGTCACCGGCGTTCGAGCGCTAAAACTGCACGAGTTGTATGATTCAGAGTAGCGTGCATTTTTCACACGAAATCATGTCCGACGGCGCTTCTATGCAGCCGAAAATGTCCAGCCGCGCAGCACCCACGCACGGCAGCATCGTCACGTCTTCACAGCGTTTGCTAGGCGTGTAAACTTGTAACTCAGCGTCGAAAAATGTCCAGTTTCCGCAGCATTACGAAAGTAGGCGAGAAGTTCGCAGCACCGGATGCTACTAGCTTTCCGCTGTATACCGCCCGTGAGCGCCCGTGAACGGCAGAGCGCGCGGGGCAAGTAGCGCTTGGCCGTGCGCTCCTGCGTGGTCGTCGCTATAGGCCCATAGTTTGTTTCGGATCGAAGTATCAGTGGGTGGCTTTTTCGTATAGCCAGCTTAATAGGATATATGGCTCATTTCCGGCACTGCCTTGAGAGAAATGAGAATAATGACATAAATGTGCAATTCAAATAGATGACTCCTTAGAAGCGTAGCTAGCGTATTCCTGTACTATAAGGGTGAGCTGCGCTATGAAGTTGTGAGCAGAAATTTGCTTGTATCGCAGCAATTACTCTTGCTAGCAACTCGGTACGGGTCAACGATCCCCAAGAAGGAATAATTTCTGACATTGCTTTACTCCAGGGATTATTATTTACGGGAAAAACTAATTCTCGCACACTTTTCTGACGCCGGTGACAGAGGGGCCGGATGCGCCGTAAAGGTGCTAGCTTGGAGCTGGCGGCACTAGCGGCTTGCGAGAGCAAAAGCGGTGCTGTCTTCGGCCGGCGCTTGAGCGAAATGCTGCCGTGTCAAGTGACGACTTTCTAGAGATTGAGTTACAAATTACTCCAACTTCGTTGATGCAGCTTCAGATACCGCATACCATCGAGGTGCAGCAGCAGACTAACGCCTTCGCCTTAGTGCAAGCACTGAGAGCGAGGGTAGCTATTCAAGTGTACGCATAGTTCTTAGTTAATGACAGCATAAATCCCTTGCCTATTAATAGAAACGCTCATACAATACCATAAACATTTCAAAACATTGTTATTCTCAAAAATGTATGAGTGATATGTCACTGCCCTGCTGTCAAGACTACACACTCGCCGTCCGGACAAAGTGTAGTGAGTTCGCCAAACTCACCTCACGCCGCGTGTGTAAGGCAGCGAGTGTCATTAAAGTTCGTGTGACACGGTGCAAATGACAGTAAAGGCGAGTGCACTCGTTGAAAATGACACTAAACTTGCTCATCTGACCAGGGTATAAGTCCGCCCCCCTCCCCTATTTTCAGCAACACTTTCATTCTCGGAAGCCGCTCTCTGCCAGCGTTGCCTAGCAACGCTTAAGAAATGTGCGACTCCTCCTTAAAAAATAACAGTATCCATCTGCGAATCGAACCTCCAACCCTTGGATCTCCAGCTGAGAGCTTTACCGCAGCGCCACGCCGCTCGTTTTCTTTATTGCCTACTTTATTATCACATTTTACACATAACGAACATTACGCCACACACACACACACACACACACACACACACACACACACACACACACACACACACACACACACACACACACACACACACACACACACACACACACACACACACACACACACACACACACACACACACACACACACACACACACACACACACACACACACACACACACACACACACACACACACACACACACACACACACACACACACACACACACACACACACACACACACACACACACACACACACACACACACACACACACACACACACACACACACACACACACACACACACACACACACACACACACACACACACACACACACACACACACACACACACACACACACACACACACACACACACACACACACACACACACACACACACACACACACACACACACACACACACACACACACACACACACACACACACACACACACACACACACACACACACACACACACACACACACACACACACACACACACACACACACACACACACACACACACACACACACACACACACACACACACACACACACACACACACACACACACACACACACACACACACACACACACACACACACACACACACACACACACACACACACACACACACACACACACACACACACACACACACACACACACACACACACACACACACACACACACACACACACACACACACACACACACACACACACACACACACACACACACACACACACACACACACACACACACACACACACACACACACACACACACACACACACACACACACACACACACACACACACACACACACACACACACACACACACACACACACACACACACACACACACACACACACACACACACACACACACACACACACACACACACACACACACACACACACACACACACACACACACACACACACACACACACACACACACACACACACACACACACACACACACACACACACACACACACACACACACACACACACACACACACACACACACACAGGTAATATTACGCGACAAATACACAACATGGGTATACAGCAAATACACAACATGGGCCAAGCGATTTTGGCTGCGTAATTTGGGCTGCGTGAGCCCCTAACGTTCTTGCTTTCAGAGGATCTATGTTCTTCATCTCTCGACTCGGGATTGATTGCGGGCCAGCACATAAAACGCAAGATGACTTGTTCGATTCTCGTAGACAGCAAAACCACGATATGCATTCTGCACAACAGACTGTTTCCATTGCTTCTTCATATCGTTTTTTATAAGAAATTGTTTATTTTTATCACGCGCAGAAAGTTACGCAGAACGTCAAAAATACAGAACGCGGCTCGTGTTTGTATTATTTCTGACAAGTACCCCGCACAATATCTCCTGCTGTCACAGGCGCTAACTTTACTGCCATGCGAGGAAAACAGCTATATTTTATGCTGACAGTTATTGCTAGGCGACAAATCTTCAGTCGACAGCACACTAAAAATTTGCTCTATGTGGCTTTGGCTTATTTTTTATGAACTTTGTTTAGCATCAAGGGAATAACTGATAGCGCTATAATCTTAGAACAGTTTCTCTTACCTCTGCTAGATCAAATGTGGTTTGTAAATGGTTGGCGAAAAATCCTCGCACCGATAGATGTAATTTTACGTGCATAAATATATTTCAAATAAAAAGCATTTTTCAAATAAAAAATAAATTTTGAATATTTTTGACTGCGAAGTTTTGCTCTTCAGCTTCCAACAAAATACGGAAAGAGTGTGTCTGTCGCATTGCACTACGGTTCTCCACATTATGCGCCGCTGTGCATCTTACTCACAGTATCAATAGGCACAGTGTGCCTGCACTGGCTAAAAATGTTTCCCTAGTGGATGCCTCCACACTTTTATGCTACGTTGCATCATACGAAAATGCATTCCGAAGGATTCATACCACCGCCAAGTAGTACTTTATCTCCTCGACACACTGCCCCTATTCTAGTACACTGTAGACGAACTTCAGCCGTCTGATCTTGGCGTCCTGTTTCCGATAGCCTACTGTGTTAGGCTCCATGCGGTCATCATCGTGGCGGCAAGCCGGTATTTTCCTTCTTTTCTGTCTTCACTTATCTGTTCATTTTCGTCATTGTTTCTTGTCCAAGACAGGCAACCTGTCTTGGTGACACGGGGTAATGATCCGCCCAACGAAGCGGGCAGTAGCGCAAGCAGATGCACTCGCGCTACGCGCACCAGTTTTCCTTAAAATCGTCTCTGTTCTTCGACTTGACGCCCAGTAGTAGTATCACTATCGTACTTCTATCAGCACTCTTGGCCTCCGCTCTGGAAGAGGCGGTGGTGTGGATTATTAAGTACTTTTTCCGAATACGCGGCAGTATGCAACACGTAATGCGTACTTTCTCTGCGTTTTGTTCAAACATATCTAATGTTTTACAAGCAGGAAAAGTTGCATCAAAGTTTCTAAGCCAAGATGGAGCACAGCTTCCTCCATTTCTCTATTTGCAGCCAATAGTTGAATATTTGTTCCTTATGCCTTGCGGTTAGTCTCTCGCTTATCAAGCATTATGTCTAGAGTGTGGCGATTGTAGAAACATCGAACGTTGCTCAGAGAGTACGGCTTTTATCATCGGGCTCTTCATTATGATGCACTTCAGAGTTTGGGAGAAACGTACTGGACATAATTATAAATTATGTAAGAGAAGGTTTAATCTATACGCCGAGGACGGCGTCGAGGTCGGCAAGGAAGCGCACGATGATCAAAACAGCACGATGATCTGCGCGATCACAATTCCACAGACTGCTTCCTCTTCATCAGCGTCCAGCAAAAAGGGATCATCTTCTTCACAATTAGAACGTTGTCAGAGCAAAGTATACACCTTGAGGGGGTTTAACACCCCTGCAGAATATCCTTTTTGCAAGGTAATTTTCCACTATTAATTATCTCTGAGATATCAGGTCACCGACATTATTGCGCTAAACCATCCTTACACCGCTAATTACGCTTCGTAGGTCATTACAGACTACTAGTAGACCTATTCGGATCAAAACAAATAAAAACTGATAGGTATCAGAGTCGTACGTATTCCTTTTTATAGCCTCCAATGCACACAACCACAGCTCGCATCTTAAATAACTGACATTCCTGCACTGTAGCGGTTCGCAAAGCGCGAGGAGGGATGCTTCTCATTCCAGTTGTGGCACTCGCAGCATTCAGATGTTCTTAGGCAATAAAACCCAATAGTGGTATATTTGCTGAACTTTTGTCTAGGTATTCAATCAATCTGCAATTTAATTTCAAATCCAGCATAAATTTGGCAAACAGCAAATAACTCTTCATCAGCGCTAGTCATCCCGTTTAATTAATACTGGCAGAGATCGACCACCGTTCATCCGTTGGGACATTGAAGCAGGCGTATGCCCGGCTCTCTGGCGTACAGAATCGCTTTAGTCTACGTGGCCTGCTTCCTTATCCCTGCTAGCAAAAGATTCTAGCCTCAGTCTTCATCCAATCGTGTCAGCATGCATCTTCCGGGGCGTTCAGATACAGCGGCATCGGCCGAAAGGAGGAAGAGGGAAAAAACTTTATTTAAATAAAAAAAATGTAAACACTCCCAGGATGACCTCTTAGTCTGGAGCCCCCTGGCTGTTCCTTTTAGCTTAGCCCGCTCGAGCAACCGCAACTGATCTGCAGGTTGAGTGGCTAGAAGGGCAGCCTCCCATGAGGAGGGGGTGGGGTGTTTGACGGGAGAAACGCGGATAGGATGTGGACATTCTAATAAGTAATGGTAGAGGGTGGGTGGGGTAGCGTTGCATGTGGTGCAGTATCGTGAGAAGTCCGTCGGGTGAAAGATGTGGGAAAATTGAGGAGATGGGAACGAATGTGTCTGCAGTCGTCGCCAGTATGTGCTGTCGATGTGAGAAAGCGTGTGATGTGGTGGCGGGTACGTGGCACGGCAAAGACGATAGCAGTGAACAATTGTAGCGTAGTCAAGAGGTTCGATGGGGGTTTGTAATGAAGGTTTGGGAAGGCCATCCACCGGCGCCCGGAAGCTTAGTTCTCTGGCAAACGCATGGGTACGCTCATTGTCGAGGATGTCCTCGTGCCCAGGAATGCACGTGATGGTGATGGGATCGGGAGGGGTGGGTAGAGTATTTAATACTTTAACAGATAAATGTGGGAGGGTTCCTCGCAAGAAATATACGTAAGCTGTTTGGGAGTCTGCGCATATTGTGGTGTGCTGAGTCTGCAACTGACTGATGCGTGCAATATCCAGTGTAATGGTCCAGCTTTCGGCCTCGGCGATGTAATGGTTGGAGGCGGCATTGAATGTTGAGCGGCGAATGTCTGTGAGCGCAGCAGTACATATGTGAGGAATGTCCGGATGCTGTGAAGCATCCGCGTAGATGATGCCCTGGCCTGTTCCAGATTATCTTCCCTTCCACTTCGCTTGGCCGAATCATGTGAAGCTTCTTGGGACAACAGTCTGCGGTTTTCGTGGTAATAAAACTAATATATTTACAAATTTTCTTTTCCCGGAGCTCTCCTTTATTGTGTAAATCGCCTGTTCCAAGTTGCAGGTATGCGTTACCAGGTTGCGCTACACGTGCGCCCGGCAACAAATCTTCCTTCATCTTTACATTTATTTGCTGCGTGTGTGGACGTATAAAGAATAGCCAAGACGTCTTGTTATCAGTTGTATACAGCAGTGCTGTTCCGCGAGTTCGCGGAGTATTTACAAAATTGCGAGCGGGCGCCTGGTTCCACTGATAGTAGATAAGGCGTCTACACTACGAGCCGAGATTGTGGGGTCTTAGCTGTCTGTGACGTGTACGGTTTTCTGTTGAACATCTCCTGTGTCGAAGTGAACTAGGAACAGAGAATGATTGTCTTCACCCAGACCTTTCCAGCTTCGACAGGTTTCAGATTCAGTTTCGGCTCGTTGATTCGAAGCCATGACGGACCGTTTTTGCGGCGTTTGATCGTAACACTCTCCAACGGTGCCAGAGATTTGGTAAGGCCCTCACTCGAAAATTAAGCTAATCCTAGTTTCATTTGTACTGGGTGGGGCTTATTCAGATTTTGTATAGATTAAGATGGTTCAGTTAGTGCGGCTGTTATACGAAATTTTCGGTATCTAAGTCTTTGTCCCTGTGACAAAGACACATCCACGATTTGGTGTCTAGTTATGTCATCGTCGTCATCAGCGTGACTATACCCACTGCAGGGCGAAGTCCTCTCCCATATTCCTGCAATTAACCCGGTACTGTCATAGCTGCATCCACTCGACCCTTGCGAACTTCTTAACCTATTCCGCCCGCCTAACTTTCTGCCTTCCCCTGTCATGCTTTCCTTCCCTTGGAATCTAGTTTGTTACCCTAAGCGATCATTAGGTATCCTCTCTTCACACTACATGCCCTGCCCGTGCCCATTTCGTTTTCATAACTTCTACAAGTTATGTCGCCTAACCCCCATTAGCATCGCAAGCTATTCGCTCGGTCCAAACAAAATGACCCGTTTCAGCGCGTATATCTTCAGACGCTTTTTCATTTAAAAGCTGAACCACTTGAACACTGCTCTAATGAACGTTCATACACACATGAAATAATTAATACAAACTAGGGATGATGTCGCGAGAAACTACGCAGACACTGTATAACATATTTCTCCATACAGTGCAGCACTTATGCTAAATGCACGCATACTCAATCGGGCAATTGTAATGCCGCCGCGTTGACAGCATAATTACGAAGCCGTCAAAGTCTCTGGTCGTAGAGACTGCGTGCAAAAATTATATGGCTTTAAAAGACGTTGCAGATATGATGGGTGGAAAAATACTACTGTGCCTTCAACCGGTTAGGTTTAATACATGTTCCACTCAACGGAAAAATACAAACTTTGTTGGCCAGAAAAGCATCTTTTTTACCAGTCATGGACTCCAGTTTCTTGAGTGACGCTAAGAAAGGTTAAATACAGTTTTGTAAGGAATTCCGCGATTTCGCTGGCAGCGAGTGGTGCCCACTCATGCTGTACTGCTACCAGTACCTATACTGGCTTCCACGACGAATATCGGCACGTTTTCACTTCAGATAGGGATAGCAAGAAGACATGTGCCATCTGTTTTTTTTCTCGATGTGATAAATAATACCTAATCCCTATCGTGATTATGTCTTGTGGAAGGAAAACCGTGAACGCTAACCAATATCGCTGTTGAAGCAACTGCGCGTTTTAGCGGTGCTGTCTCAACTTAATATTGCCAAGCTAACACAGTTTAGTCATATATTCAAACCCTATTCTTCAATCTAGCCTAAATCGCATGAAACACTTCTACATTTTGAACCATGCGCCACAAATTCACTATGTTTATTTGTTGTTATCGAGAACATTAAGCGCCCTGAATCTACGCGAAACCAGCCTGATATTTAAAATACATTGAAAAAGGATGAAGACTTCTATTACCGTAAGAAACAATATAGAAATACTCTTACCTGTAGTCTCAACCAGTGAGGCGCTGTGCTGAACCTGGTCTACTTCAAAGACCTTAATCTACTGAGTGATTTTGGAAGGCTAATCTTTCTTTTTATCCTCTCAGAGAGTTGTGGGAAAATAGGGCACGCAAACAACATAGCTCTCATTCCTCCAAAAGCCGCTGCTGCCACCTGCATATAGTCCTCGCTGTCACATACGTGTCAGGTTTGTTACCGTGGGTCCCATTTGTGCAGAGTAACTATAGCTAAATGTTATGGTGAAATGACATCTCACAATGCAACTGTCATTTCTGTTGAAATGAAAACAAGCTCTCAAAAATATTGTCACTCTTAGGCTTGCCCACAACATACTGATAGGGGTCCGACGCCGATAATTAACGGGAAGCCCTAGTCGGTCAGCCCCTCAGATAATGACAACGGGCCGATGCGGGTTCTATTGTGCAAGCCGCAATTGGGATTGCCCACATTATTCTCATAGGGATCCGACGGAGGTAATTGATGGGAACTCTTGTCCAAATTATCCCAATTAATATATATGGACATAATTAAGCAATTATTTTAAAGATGTGAGCCTTTTTATACAGCCACAATAATAAATTTAATGCTCTTTTATATCAATATTCTAGCCTAAATGACATCTTTTCATATTGTTCAGGCTACGGAGATGTGTGTTCTCAACAGTAATATTTTGCGTAGAGTTGTAGGTTGTCCATGGCAACCAAACTGGGGGGAAAAGTTAGCAATCAGAATATTTCAGTATTTCTAGTGCAATTTACGAGCGGCAGAAGTAAAGTCATGTAATATTTGTAACCAACTAAAAATCCTAACACCTTTTATACGAATCATCTATAATTCTTTTAGGGCAACGGCTAACACAAATAAAGGATAGAAAGAATGCCTGCAAAATAAGTGTTTGGAAACGCCGGTGTGTTCAGCCCCGCTACGGCCAATATAGGACAGAAAGCGGCATTAATCCGGCATCCCCATTTGGACTATCGCTATTTCTTGAGACAACAGCCCGCATTTGTGTTTCGTCAGGTATCATTCTTAAGAAATGGGACGAACATACGAAAGCTGTAGTTTTTATTCCCTCCAATGCAAATGTGGGACCTGCACCGGTTCTGTGTGGGCAGATCAATTTGGGAGAAAGAAGTTGTTCTTTACCAGAACGCTGCGTTCCCGTCTCCATTGTTTTTTGGAATTTGTGACATAACCGGGAGGTGCCGCTCTCTTTTTCGCACTGCGATGCAAGTGGACACTCATGGGCCTCCTGTGGAACCTGGTGCGTCGGCAGCGGTCGCCCAGAGGAAGCGCCTCACAACTCGAGTGACGCAAGCACCCAGGCCAATGTGTTGTACTCGCCTGCTAATGATGACTCTTCGGCTGACGACGATGGGTTCGTGCCGGTGCTTAGCAAGCAAGCAAAGCGAAGACTGCACCGACAACAAGATTCGTCCTTATCAAGCACGTCCACGGTCATCACTACGCGAGGCCCTCCGACACACACTGTCTTGTTTGGGCCAGAGACGCCAACAGACAATCTGAATCAACTCAACAGGCAAGTCACGTCTGTGTTCCTTGAAAGCCTCGTCTCTGGAAAGATAAAAGAGGTTTGCGTGAATCCTTAAAAAAACACAATTACCATTGATGTCATGGAGCGGAGCGCATTGGAGAGATTAACCGCCATCAACAAACTCGGCGACATCAATGTGCGCTCCCATATTCTTCAGGACAGTGGCACTATGACCAGCGTCATCTACAATGTTGACGAGGCCATCGCTGACACCGGTATACCAGTCTTAATCAAACCAACATCACATAGCATCTCCATACTGCAAGTGCAGTGCCTCGGGAGATCGAAATGCATCAAGCTCACTTTAAAAGGAGACTGCATACCATCGCATGTGAAGGCTGGACATTTCCGACCCCCGGTCCGGCCTTTCGTGCCCAAGCCACTTCAATGCAGAAAGTGTATGAAGATCGGGCACATAAGTAGGGTCTGCAAAAATTCCATCGTGTGTCCTAGGTGCTCCGAGTCGCATAGCGGCGACATTTGCCCGGCGGTTGTTCTGAAGTGCGCCAACTGCCATGGCCCTCATGACTCCTCCTCAAAGGACTGCCCCCGCTTAAAGACAGACCGGGCAGTGCTGAAGCAAATGGTTTATGATCAATCTACACACAGAGAGGCCGCTGCTAAGGACCGACGGCGTCGTTCGCGTCCCCGAAGATCACCGAAGAAAGCAGTTAATTTTGACAGCAAGGCCTCGAGTACTCCTGCATCTTGTCCTACTCCTATGCCTGCAGTTTTAAATCAAGGGACCTCGACGGGCGGTGAATCTAGAGGTGCTGCCTCAGACGTTAACTGGCCACCGCTGCCAAAACCTTCCACGTTCGCTGTGCCAGGAAACTTGCCGCGAACCGAATGTCCTGCTCCTACTGCCGAACTAGGGAAAAGTCATGATGCGGGACATGGCCAAGACTTACACTTTCTCACGTCCTTTATGAATGCAATCCGCACTGTTCTATCTAGTCTGCACATGTCAGCAGCACAGAATGCGTTACAGGTTCTGGAAGCGCTAACACCAGTTCTAGCGCCTCTACAGTAGCAGACACAATGGCTCCCCCAGCATTTACATTTGGAAAAACACTCAAGGACACATCTATTTTTCAATGGAATGCCCGTGGGCTTCAGTCCGGAATTGCAGGTATTCGACAATATGTTCATGCAAATCGCATCCCCATCCTTGTTATTTGTGAGCCGAATGTACCAAAAGTCGTACGACTGTCAGGCTACGAAGCATTTGCATCTCGAACGCACCAGGGAAACAGCAAAGTCATCATTTATATTCGGCGAGAACTCACATGTGTAATCCATTCTGTTACTCCCAGCAACGACAACCTGTACGTTTGCTTGACAGTGAAGCGCAATCTCACGTTTACACTTGTGGGTGCGTATATGTCGCCATCCAGTCGTTTTGACGCCACACGATTGAGCGACTTGATGGCAATTAGACCTGGCCCTTGGATCATCATAGGAGACTTTAACGCTCACGACATGATGTGGGGGAGTGTTCGAATGAACCTGAAGGGAGAAAGCTTGTGTCCTTCGCCTCTGATCATAACCTGCAATGTCTTAATGACGGTACACCGACTTTTATTCCAGGGGCAACTTACAGCAGCGGTCTTGATTTAGCTTTCGTGTCTCGATGCCTTACCAACGACGTCCAATGGTTTGCAGATATAGAAACACACGGAAGTCACCATATTCCTACATATGTGATCATTAATGGCCTTTCCACATCCACGCCTGTCCCGCGAAGGCGCCACATCGATTGGTCGGCATTTAAGCACTTATGGAAGATGCTTGCACAGCAGGCCTCTCTGCAAGTATTGAAGAGAAAATTAAGGAGGCCATGATAAACGCGACGTCTTTCTTCACCCAAGTGGCTACCTACACAGAGTTTGATACGGAATTACAGCGCCTGCGAGCATTGCGACGGAGGGCAGAGCGTAGATACCGATGCACGAAGTCGCGCCTCGACCTCAGAGATGCGAGGCGCCGGCAAAAGAAAATTCAGCGCCGAATTCAATTCCTCCAGGCAAAACGCTGGCGGTCATTCTGTGAAACGCTTGATCCCCGCAAGCCTTTATCACTCATTTGAAATGTCGTTCGTGGTCTCCGAACATCCCCTAAACAGCTGTACCCATCCAAATTTCTCGCACTCTATCAAAGACGCAGTGAGGTCGAGGTAGCAGATTATTTCTGCGCTAGGGTAGCAGGCCAATCGACTGCAATGGCAACGCTACACTTCAGCGATGTTCAAGCTTCACGGGATTCACGAATGGACCTTCCCTTCTCCCTAGGAAACTTGACGCTGCGCAGGCTTCTTGCAGACGGACATCATCGCCTGGTACCGAGGGTGTAACATGCACTGCGCTTGCAAACCTTGGACAAGAATCTAGGCACGCTCTCTTGGAATATTACAACGAATCATGGAATCAGAGTACAGCTCCAGACGAGTGGAAGTGCAGTCGTTTAGTTCCGCTCCTGAAACCTGGCAAATCGCATCTGGGCTTGACATCATACCGTCCAATAGAGGGTTTACAAAAGTACGTCTGGCAACCGTGAGCGGCACGCTGATCCCGCGCTGGCCGCCATGTTTTATTCGCTCCATCCGTTCGCTTCGTGTCCGTCCGTCAGCGCTAGCCGTTCTGTTCGCGCTTTTCACGTTTTAACCTAGTGTGCTGTGCTTGAACCTCTCTTCAGTCCCTGGCGGTTTCTGTTTGCGACGCCTAGAAGCGTATTTTGACAGCGGAGACGTGGCGGGGCCCACCGGCCGCGCTGCCGAGCGCCGTTTCAAATTGCTCTACGAGTCGTGCATGGGCCCCTCGGCAATCCGCAGCGTCATCCCTATCCAGGTACAGTATCCAGAGTTCTGTAGTGTGGATGTTTTTTGTCTGTGCGTCTTTGCTGTTTACTTAAACGCCTATGAGAGATCATCGCGAGTTTGTTTGCTTGGTTTGCGCAATCACCGTCGCTCATCCCACTGGAAGATACAATTGGTTGGTGAAATGAGCGAGGATGCATTTTATTTTATGATAAAATGATCGTGCTTAATTTGACGTAAGTTTGACTGGCGCTTAACACGTTCCTTTCCATGCCGTCGGCGCAGTAGTTGGCATTAGTCTCGGAAATAATCGGGGGCTGCGCAAAAAAAAACGTGCCATGGTAATTTGTGCTTCCAGTGACTAAATATTGATTAGTGTGCGATAGGCGATGACGAGTTAATAAAATATTTGTAATTAATTAATCAATTTATGAAATAAAGAAACGAAAAAAACGGAAAAATTGAAAAGTAAGGGTTTAAAGGTGTCAGAATGAAAAACCAGTGCTTGGTGATGCTAAGGAAGAAAATTTAGAATGTGTAATTGAATAATTGAAATAATTGAAGAATGTGTTCAAAAGCCGATTGTTGCTGACGCATGCGTATTGGTGTATAAAATTATAAAACGTCAAATAAAATTAAAATAAATAAATGATAGATATATACCATAACATACATAACATAGAAATATAAAATGCATACCATATTATGTTACTTTTGATAAATTCATAATTCATTGCATTGTATTCTTTTCGCCCCTCCTGCTAGGGCCCAGTTAGGGCTTGCAGTATTTGGTAAATAAAAAAAATAAATAAATAACAGCTAAAATATAACACGTGAAAAAGAAAACATCTTGCGTGTGTGTGTGTATGAGAGAGAGACACTATCGCGTTATACCTATAACGGCGGAGCTTAAGTGACCCCCTAACTTCTCTATAACAATATGATATAATGTAAATCTGATTTTATGAACACAGCCAGTTGCACAAAGCATAAACACTTCGCAGTGGTGTGAGTTGACTTTTCAAATTTCTTTTCATTTCAGCCGAGTTCCTCCTCCTAGTTCCTCGAAGCTTCCAATGTCAGCGCTTTCATATATGATTACGGCTTCAAATGTTTACTTTCTGACAAGGGGAATAAACAAGAAATCGGCATATTTAAAATTCCAGGTCGCTGTGAATTAGCGAACCATCGGCTGACTCGAAAAAACACACAAAAGTGAAGCGCACGCTTCGTTATTTTATCGGCCGCTCTGGCAGGTATAAAACCTGAGCTGCGCGTTCTGGACGTGGACCGGTCGCAACGGGCTGCACGTGAGCATGTTACAACACACTAGTGGCACGGCCGCTCGATGGAAGCGCACTAGGTGCCGCCTGCTACGTCGCCCGAAACCGGCGGGAGGCGCCTACTTCTAGTCGTCACCGCCGCGGCGCCACCGTTCGGGGACTGCCGCGCGCGGAGAGCGGCACCTGGCTGTGCTTTGAGGGAGGCATCGGCGTGATAGAAGCCCTTTATTTTAAGGATATAAGAGCTCCGCTTCACACAATTTGGCAACAAAAATTAGTATATAATGTCACGCCTAGCGTGACCATGTCAGCACTTAGCGCTTGCTCGGCAAGGATGTATACTGGAGTGTACCACGAAAAACTTATTGTGACGGTGTTTCAAGGCCACTCGATTGGAGAGCTGGCATTACCGTGATGTTGCATTCGGGTAAAGTTGTTTGTCACACGAAAATGTCACCCGGCTGTGAACAATTTGAAGCTGTTCAGTTGCCATGGTAGCCTAATGCATAACCAATTATGTCCCGAATACCGTGTGTCATATTCATACCATTTACTAATCCCTGCATACAGCTTTTATACACAAATTGATGTCAACCTGTTCTAAGCTGCCAGCCTATCCAATAAAAAAAAATGTCCTACTATGAGCAACCTCTGCGAAAATGCGACATGTAACCAACTTTTCTATCTCATTGTGACAAATTGTACCGGGGAAATATGAAGATACATATTAGGTTAAATCTAGATGATAACCTGTGATCTTCTACTCAGTTGGAGACCTTAAACTTTGTACGTCAGAACGCTATCCGTCATGGCTTCCCGCATTTTGCATGACCGGACAAAGTAAGCGTGCTTGATAGAGCTGGTCTACCTCAAGGTGTTACGTATATGCGCCGAAAGTTTTTATTACTATTTTTATTGGCTGCTCGCAAACCCACACAATTTTGCTGGTTCGTAATTTTCAATGGAAGAACGCGCATCGAGTGTTGCTGTTGTGAAACTCTTAGCAGTGATCACAAGTATGTTCACGCGTCAGAGCGCAACGGCAGCCGGGATTCAGCGAGCAGCCGAGTACGCTTATTTAATGGCCATACAAAAAGAGGAAGAAAATTACCAATCGCAGCAGAAAACCTTTCTTGAGAGAGGTTTATGCCATAGCCATAAACATCGTTCCACGGTTGAGTTGACATTTCCAGCCTAGCTCGCTATCAGTGGGGGCAGCAACTTAACGATATATTGCATAGCGCCTTAGCATGGGCACAATCATTGTTTTTATAGATTAGCTGCAGGTACTGTGTACAGTGAGAAAACAATTGAAACCAAAAGTTTACACAGCTTGCTACTTCACCGGACCTCTTCAGACTTCATCATCCTGTTAATGATGAAGTCTGACAAGGCTTGATTACTTCTTTTGCAGGGTACATCAAGCCTCCATTGCCCTTGGTTTTCATTAACCTGTAACTGGTCCAGTTGACTATATTTCCTGCAACAGGCTCTTGCTCGACTGATATGTCGCCTCAAAACCATTACCAAATATCGCATAAATTAAGCAACAACCTGGTAGTGATAAACAAAACTTGGGATTCTTAAGTCTCCTTGAGGAGCCTCGTTAGAGTGCCCGCACTTTGCTACCTGCTTATTCACAGTATCCCGTAATTGCTGCCTCTGCCGCATATTCTTAGAATGCAGCCTTAAGCCACCGCTTTATATGAAATAGCACCCTACACATAGCTGTATAAAGCCCCTCTTTACCGAAGCCGTACGAACGTGCCCTATAGGAGTATACTGTGCCTGACTTGGGATCAAGAGTCCCGCTTTCAATAATTCCCATTTCACCCTTACACCTTATTGACTCTCTCTGGTTTGGCAGCTCCTGCCACATTGAACATGTCATGTGTTCTCATTGCGCCAAAGTGTCTGGCCATATCACCAACTAAAGTGCCACTTACCAGAGAGGTTTTTTCCGACTTTCCGCCGACAGAGAGGGCGCCGGATTTTCTGTGGAACGTGGCTTTTCATTTTATCGCATCGGCTCAGTCTCAAAAGTATAAACAAATGTTGTATGCACAGACTCCTTTACTTGCAAGGCTACTCAGACTAGCGCGCCACAATTTAGAACAAATTGCATGCTTATATAAAAAAAAAGCCTTCGTAACTTTTTTCTGATATGTCCTCGCAACATAACCTGCGAGAAAAGCTTCTGGTGCTACCTCATCGTGTTCATCTGCTTCACAATACATAGTTAAAAATTCTAGTTCACTGACCAGCTCCCTGGTAACTAAACAGGTTGAACAACGTTACGGGAACACAGGAAAAGAGGACGACACAACTAGCGCGGTTGTGCCGTCTTCTTCTCCTGTGTTCCCGTCCCGTTGTTTGCACGGTTAACCGATAATTAATAACCAACAAGTCCAATCTGCTGTCCTTTGTAGCAAATTCAATGGCAGCTGATAGGGCATTATGCTTCAGCATATGAACTTTTTAACCTCAGCGCCGCTTTCATTTCAGAGGAAGCGAGTGCATTTCCACTCCTCGCTGCTTTCTTTGCCTGAAGCGAGCTCAGCAGATAAAATTAGAAGGTCTCTTAGATGTCTCTCAAGCGCAGGACGTCGAAAGCCTATCCTTCTCCTATTATTTGTCTCTCATCGTTTGCCACAGTTCGTCATTTCAAGTCGTCGTTTGATATATTGGTCGTTTCTCAGTCAATGATGAGTCTGCCTGCGTAGTCATTGTAGCGCTTATCACTCATAAATAAGTATGTTACTCATTTAGAATCAGCAGTGATCATTAAATGTCGTCGTATTGGTCATTTCGTAGTCATTAACAGTAATGGTGAGTCATGCCTAGCTATTATAGTCATTATCACACATCGCTAAGCACTTTTACTCATTTCTTACCAATTGCGGTCATTACATGTCGTAGTTTGATAAACTAGTCATTACAAATCATTTTAGTCATTATTAATCATTATTAGTCATTAGCATTAGTCATTACCTCTATCAATGTCTATTTATAACTTTTATTGATTGCCTATCACCCTCCATCATTTTCATTCGTAATCTCCCTCCTTGCACGCCCGCTTTTGCGACTGGCACACCAGTGCACAGATGCGATGCTCAGACAACAAGCACAGCTTCTGCGCATAGATTATTGCTCCATGAGCCTAGAACGGCTTTCGCCTTAGAAAACAAACGCATCCAGTCTCAACGTTAACGTACTTGCACACGCGCACACAAAAAAGTTTGCGTTTACCACGCATACGCGAGGCGAACGCGCCCAGAAAGGAAGCAAACCGCGCGCTCAGAACCGGCGACCCCGGCGGCGACGTGTCCCTGAACAGTGGCGCCCTCAGCAGAAATAGCGGGCGCAACTATAAACTCCCCAAGGACGCGCTTGCCCATTGACGGCGGCGCGACGCAGCAGGCCGCACCTAGTGCGCTTCCATCGAGCGGTCGTGCTAGTGGGATGTCATCTTTTCCTGCTTTTCTAGACACCGCGGGTTTGGCAGCCGCTTGCTTTTGTAGCGTGAAATACGCACCTCGAGCGCCCTAGACAACCGTATTGCTCTCTTCACCAAGCACTACCATTTTGTACGACTGTGGAAAGTAGTTTCGGTAATCATGCCCGTGTCTTAAATCCAATACACAATGGTAAATGCAACCTACGTACAAAATGTTTCAAAGAACGTATTGGCACAATAGCGTTCGTTATACATGCATTGCTCGTTCTCCCGTGTCCTCCATCGCAGTATAAGCTTATCCTTCAAGTTCACAACGCTCCATAGCGCGCAAAACAACCATGCTGTTTTAGGTGATAGCACTTTCTGTAAGCTATCTTCCAGTCAGAGGGACGTGCAGAAATGCTTTACATGATGCAAGTGACCCTTCTAAAGCCGATTAGGACTGCAAACGAACGGTCGCATACACGCGTATACCTTGATTCCGTGCGCGTCTACGACGTTAAGCTGGCTGCAGAAGGGCACGTATCAACATGCTGGCATGATTCCGAATAGACGTTGGAGCTAACAGTGACTTATGTGACGTTAAAAGATGAAACAATCGCTTGTGAGCATTCCAATGCAACTCTCGGTGCATGCACGGCTTCTACGAAGGCGCACGTTGACAGCGTACTCGATGGGAGGCGCGGGCGGCTGAACAAAACATGGTCGCCGAGCACAGTTTCTGTTTCTTTCACTAGATGGCGCTAACTTTTGTAAAGCCTCTATTGCACTGGCTAGTTGCGTTGGCAAAGTACTTGAAAGAATGCTGCTTACACGTATTGAATGGTACTTAGAGCGCCACCGCTATATCCGGATATTATATCAAGGTTTTGACGTGGGCACTCTTCGGTTGACAGCGTGGTGGACCTGGTATCATCTGTACAACACCAAAAAAATTTGAAGCGCTTACCCCCGGCGTTGTTCCTAGATATAAAGAGAGCATATGACAACGTCACTCACCGGGCCATTTTGGACGCTCTGGAAGCTGCCGAGCTTGGCGGTCGTGTTTTTTGCTGGATACGCAGTTATCTATCTAACAGATCTCACTTTATGCAGGCTGAGGATGGCCCAACATCTTCTCATTTCACTTCCCGTGGAGTCCCACCGAGCGGAGTACTAAGCCGAACGCTTTTCAATCTTACTCTTGTTGGGCTTGTCGACCTAATACCACAATCGGCACAACTTTCAGTATATGCAGACGACATCTGTATCTGAGCATGAGGAGTTACGCGCCCACAGTTTAAAGCGAGGCTTTAAAAGGCGGCAAGTATAGTGCGACATACCTCCACCTGCGTGGTCTACAAATATCAACTGAAAAGTGTTCGATAGTTGCATTTACACGCAAGAACATGTCACCTTACACCGTACGCATTGATGGAAAAATAATACCCTACGAAAGCAGCCATCGCTTTCTGGGAGTTATCATCGAGCGAAATCTTTCGTGGACTCCCCATATCTCATTCATGAAAAAGAGGCTGACAGCAATTACTCACGTACTTGCCTTTATTGGGGGAAAGTCATGGGGAGCGTCCGTGCGGTCGATGCTCCAACTATACCATGCATTGTCCGCGTCTTACTTCCTTCCGTCCTTCGTGTACTTTCGCGCTATTTTCCATCATGCATGCATTATTTATGGGATTTCTTCGGTTCACAGCTTAACTGCACTTAGAAATATTAAGAAAACCAAGTTAGGAATTCTAAAGAGCGTTCAAGCTCAAGCTCTGCGAAGCTGCCTGGGATTGCCGAAATGTGCCTCTACGGCTGCATTACATATCTACCTCCCTAACAGTTGACTCCATGAGGGCACATTTCCGACACATCTCTCGGGTTCCCTGTCATCATTTGGCCAGTCTTCGCATTACCAGGCAGCGTACATCGTTTACAAAGACCATTGATGCGCATCGCGCTATACTGCCGTCCCAGTTTACACCCGCATCTAAACCGTCCTCTCCACGATGGAGCCTGCATAAACCACACGTGCTTCTTTCAATACCGGGTATCAGGAGGAAGGTCGAGCTAACGACGACAGAACTGAAACAAATCACTCTTGAATACTTCCATGAGTACCATGCAAACCGTTTGCACGTCTACACCGATGGTTCAGTAAATGCCATGAGTTCTTCAGGCTCCATGGTCATACCCTCAATTAATACAGAATAAAAGTTAGGACAATTCACCAGACTTCTTCAACAGCTGCAGAGCTAACCGCTCTTCGTGTCGCAGTTAGGCATATCAGTCAGCAGAGCCCCCAGCGGTGGTCTATTTTCACAGATTCAAACGCAGCCCTGCAAGCATTAAAAGCGGCTCTTCGCCGTGGAGCTCATGTGCAACTCGTTGCGGAAATACGACAAATTCATCACTGTGCAATTAATGGAGGACTGGGCATCATCTTCCAGTGGCTTCCTGCACACAGCGGCATAGCGGGCATTCTTCGGGTGGACGAAGTCGCACGAACCGCCCACCAAGACGGCGATTGTTTGTTGATTCCCTTTTCCAGGGCAGACGTAGCGGGCAGGCTTCGCGCACTTGCGCGGGAACATATACTCTCCTTGTGGAATTCTGGCCAGTTTGCGAACTGCCGCTTAAAATCCCTGGAGCCTGACCTAAAGCTCCGCCTTCCACCTAGCCTACCCCGACGCGAAGAAACTTTGCTGTGCCGCCTGTGGGTTGGTGTAGCATTCACAAACTCGTACTCTTTTATGATAGGCATGGCAAACAGCCCTACATATGTACAAACTGTGGATAAGACGAGTCTATAGGCCACATTCTTTTTGAGTGCCCGATATACAGTCAGGAAAGGTAGTGTCTGTTCCATTCGCTGGAACATCTAGATGGACGCCCATTTAGTGAAACTAAGATTTTAGGTCCCTGGCCACTGCGATCGGCTACGGCGAAGGCTCCCAGGCACTGCTCCGCTTTATGAGAAGCACAGGCTTAATCGAAAGACTATGAGTTTGCTATGACATGACTGTAACGTGATGTGATGTGGCGTGTCTGTTATGTGACTGTATTAACTTCAACTATCCCTCTCTCACAACCTTTAGATCCACTCATCCCCTTCCCCCAGTGCAGGGTAGCAAACCGGTTGCTTTTACTGGTTAACATCCCTGCCTTTCCTCTTCATCTTCCTCCTCCTCCTCCATCTCAATTTGGCAGGGTATTTTTTTTACATTCAGCCCACTAGCTGTTGAACGTGCTTTTAAATGCCCCACAAGGTACCGATTTTGGTATCATGCGGGCCCGCCAGCTAACTTTCCAGCTTCATTACAGCCGATGTGGGCCCAAAAGCAGCTTTTGTGCGGGCAGCTCCAATTGGGCTGGGTATTGTTTTTGAACCGAGAGTCCACCTGCTGTTGAGCGTGCCTTCAAATTCGCCACTAAGGACCGATTTTGATACAATAGGGACACGCCCGCCTTCCAGCCCCATTACGGCCGATGTAGCAACTAAAGCGTTTATCTAAGGCTGCCTTATTTGGGCTTCACGAGGGCTTGCCTAAACTGAGCTCTTATTTATATTCCACTACCCTTCAAGTTACCTAGAAGGGGCCGAGTGGGCAGCATGGGGGCATGCCCATTTTCTTGCCCCACTACTGCCGATGTAAATCCCATAGAGATTTAATGTGGGTTGTCTGATTTCAGATTTATGAGGACTTTCCCATAAAGAGCCCATATTTAGCTTAGATTGCCCTAAAATATCAAATTGGTTTCCGATTGAGAAATGAGTGAGACAAAGCTGCATACTGTCGCCCTGCCTATTTAACCTATATGCTGAGTGCATCATTAGGAAGGCTGGTCTATGCGAGTCTTCACTTGGATAGTAGATTGCTGGAAAACGTATCAACAACCTTAGATATCCGGATGATGCGCACTTTTATGGCAGAAAGTGAAGTGTAACTCAAGAGACTTCTGAGGCGCGTACAAGGAGAGAGAGAAGTTTGGGCTTAAACTGGACTTTACAAAGACAAATTTCATGGCGTCTTGCCCTATCAAGTCCTGGAGCATCAAGGGACAAGACGGGGAAGCTGCGACAGATTTTCTCTTCTTGGGCTCCGAGAATGCCCCGGAAGGAGACGGCAGCCATGAAATTAGGAGACGCCTGCTTCTGGGAAAAAGAGCCATGACTAGCCTTGACCGCCTAGTAAAGGGCAGAGAAATTAGTCTGTCAGCCAAGATCCGTATCAATCGTGCTATGGTCGTTCCAGTTGTGATGTATGGATGCGAAAGTTGGACTGCGAAGAAGGCTGACCGCCGAATAACTGACGCGTTTGAATTGTGGTGCTGGTGAAAACTCTTGAGGGTTCTTTGGACTGCCAGAAGATCAAATCAGTCGATATTGTCGACCATAAACCCTGGCTGCTCATTGGAGAGTCAAATTCGAAAGTTAAAGCTCAGCTAGTTTAGTCATCTGCTGAGAAGAGAGGAGTCGCTGGAGAAAGATTTGATATTGGGAAATGTTGAGAGTCGCCGGAGAAGGGGTAGGCAGCGAACGCGGTGGTTAGATGGCATCCTCGAGGCGCTGCAGGTGGTTATGTGATGTTAGCAAGATAGTGAGAGACCGGAACACTTGGCGTTATATGGTCCATAGGGTCACGAAGAGTCAGACACGACTGAACTGAACTGTACTGATCTGAAAAGGAATCACTGTGGTCTGGATGCAGGAATGTGCTCTGTATTAGCCCGAGAAACGTCGCTATGGGACCCATGCAGCAGGAACAGGGGCCAGCCCAAATGAGGCTTGCCCAAATTTCCCCATCGGGGATCGATGCAGGTTTTATGATGGTTTCCCCAGCCCCACTTCACTACATCTAACCTGCTGGGGCCTCACAATCTGTGGTACCTAGGCAAGAATACAGCGGCTTCCTTGACCTTTTGATTGGCATTAGTCCATCTACTATAGATCATGTCCATGCCATCAACTTGGGGCTAGAAAATATTTTGCTGCGGTACAGCTGGGGATTAAACCTTGAATTCCGCGTGGGCAATCTGCATGAGTACACTTAGGTTCTGCTTAAAAGTATAAACACCGCTTGTGCACATAGTTTTTTACTCTATGGTTTTAGCTTTATGTTATAGGGGAATCACTTATCTTATGCGCAGCCATTGCCTGTCGTCGTTGACCTTTCTCTTTTTGGTTTAGGAGACTTCTAGTGCTATGACATTTGTCTACGCTGAACTCTGGGGCACACCGCTGTCAGAAAGTTTGAACGGGCCTTCTTTCTTAGAAACTCGCTGTTGTCGTTCACCTCTACAACTACCGACTTGTCTGTTTCGTTTTCTTCTTTTTCGCTCTTCCGTCAGGTACGGACAGACGCGGCGAAATGACGAGACTGTGGCCAATGTATCTCTCGGTACAAAATGCTAAGAAAAAAGCAGCCTATAAACTTAGCATTTATTTATTACGAAAAAGCATTTGGCTCAGTACAAACCTGAGCAATAATACAGGCATTGCGAAATCAGGCTGTATACGAGCTCTATGTGAAAGTACTGGAATTTGTCTATAGTGGCTGCACGTCAACCATAGTTCTGCATAACAAAGCAACAAAATTCCTAACAAGAAATATGTCAGGGAACGATACAGGATTTCTTTTGTAATTTTTACAGCTTGCTTAGAAAAAGTATTCAGAGATTTGGAATGGGACCTGTTGGGGATAAGGGTCGATGAAGATGGTATTCCATTGTTAAGTAGCTCAGTGAATGAACTGCAAATAATAATTACTGAGCTAGTCAGGAATAGAATGAAGGGAGGCTTGAGACTCAATATGCGAAGGCTAAGGTAATGTTAAGCACCCTCGGGAAAGAACAGAAGTCAGCAATAGGCAGCGAAGCACTGGAAGGGGTAGGCGAATATCTCTACTTACGACAGGTAGTAACCGCAGATCCAGACCATGAAAGGGAAATAACTCATAGAATAATATTGGGATGGAGCACGTCTCGCAGGTATTCACAGGTTGTGACTAGCGGCTTACACGTATTGCTCAAGAAAGGGTATACAACAGTTGCGTCTTACCTGTACTCATCTATCGGGCTCAAACGTGGAGGCTCACAGAAAGTGTTCTACTTAAGTTGGAGACAAAGTAGAGGGCTATGGAGTGAAAAAATGGCGGGTGTAATATCAAACGCCCGCTGTATGGGGCGCCCGACCTGCGCGCCACGCGAAGGAACGTACGCTGGAACTGTCGGCGCATGCGTGATGCGCCAAGCGCGAGCTGAGGAGCGCGCGAAGCAGATATTTGACCATGTAAGGTATTTCCGGTACGCTCGATACGCGCTCGAGCTGGCACGGAGGAGGCTCGCCGGTCATTTGTTGGAGGTCATTAATCAGAGAATGCCTTTCGCGCAGTCTCTGCGATCTCTATCTCTTCGCTTTTTTTTTTACATCGGGGGTGCCATGCGTAGAGATGTAGGTACAGTCAGTCGATCGACAACAAAAGGTTCATCACCGGAGTGTAGCCGCGGCACTCGTTTGGTAGATGGAGTTTAGCTGTGGCTCGCCAGCCAAAACAGCATGAAAATAAATACTTTAAAGGAGCTATGTGGGCAGAGGTGGCGCCTGAGGTGCTGCCTCTAATGCTGCCAGGAGCACCTCGCGCTCGGCAAGCATTGAATAAGTGAAATGTGCTTACAAATCCTAGTGTTGCTTTCGTGCAGACAGCATCGAGCATGTGCAAAGGCGATGGAAGGCGCTCCAGGAAAAGCTTCAAGTAGCAGTCGAACTGTTTCGGCCGGTTTCAGCCTACGAAGTCTTGCAACAACACCGGAGCGAGCGCGCCAGAGACGCTTCACGGAGATGCGTACTTTTTCCAGCGTTTTCAGGGCGCGGCTCTCGGGCGCTAGTGCGCCTCTCGAGCGTGCCATGGTGGCCACGCTTAAGGCTTTGAAAGCGCACAGAGTGGTTCAGAGAAATGACTCGAGTTAATGATATCCTAGGGAAAATGAAAGAGACGAAATGGGCAGGGGCAGGGCATGTAATGCGTAGAGAAGACAACCGATGGTTGCTTATAGTACCAAATTGGATTCCAAGCAAAGAAAGCGTATCAGATGGGCGGATGAAAGTTCGCAGCAGTTAAATTGATGCAGGTAATTGGATTAGCGTGGCATAGGCCTTTGCTCTGCAGTCGGTATAACGCGGTTGCTGCTGCTGATGATGATGGCGGTGATCCATCTAATATAGCTGCCCCTGCTGAGCTCGGGAGTCCACTTTCGGAGCAATCGCTATGCCAGGCATTTCTCGTGGAAACCAAGTACGTAAATCGTAGCTATCACCGCAGTCAATCATACCGCGTGTTTTCTTGATCCTTTCCGCTGAGCATTGAACATTGTGACCTTCATTGACTTCCTTCCTTTCACAATCCTGGTGCGTGTCCTTGTATTAAGGTTCCAGGTCCACAGGACTCCAGGCCCACAACGAAAGGTGAATTTAAACAATATCTAGAATCATGATATAAGTCACAACAATGCCAGCACGGGGACCGAAAGTTACTGGCTGCACGCAATTGTCTTCGTGCAGCGACGGCCAGGGAAACTCCGCTACTTCCGCTGCAGGCACGGAGCCCTGCACGCGACGACTCTCACCACGGTCTCGACGGGTCCCGCTCTACCACCGACCGAGCGCCTTCTTAATGGGGTCCAGAAAGCCGTTAGTCTCCAAAGTTTTCAATCCGGACTCGCGGTAGGTAGCCGTGGGTGAGGAGGCCCAATAATAAGCGCACTGGGGCCGAGAGAGGAGGGCGTGCCTCCGTTGTGCCGGCGGTCGTTGAGGCACCATTATGTTGGGCATCTCCTCCGATAAGCCCAGACGCGCCAGACGCTCAATCTTCGTTTATGTGCGCTGGTGCAATGCAGAGCAGCACGGGTCTTTTCCAGTCGTCTGCCGCTGCAGGAGCTTGGAACCCCAATCAAAACAGGTCACGCCTCATCGGTGTCCCCTGAAGAGGCCGCATCAACTGGGCTGGTCTCCGGTCCAGAAGGCAGATGTCTGCAAGCGGAGGGTTTCTAGTAGGACATCAGTGATGGCATCTGGGCCATACCCCACCCAGTAAGGCAAGAGCACCGCACCCTACTTCCGAGTCATTCCAGGCATCTATGCAACCAACAATTAACTAGGATACAATTATGGCAGAGTACCTTTCTCTAGCACCATTCCGCAACATAGCAAAATATTATTCTGAATGATGAAGCACAGGTGGCATACTTCCCCTCTTAAAGTTCAAGCTCTCATTTTTAAGCGAGCTCGTCGGGGTCACAGCCTGCCTCTTTATGCTTCCTTTTCACAACGCGGTGCGGCTCCGTTCGCTGACTGGTAAGTTGCTCCCGCGCCCTCGTTTAGCACAACCCTGAAGCCCCTGAACTCGGAGTGGATAATTGGCTACCTATTCAACCGCCATCGCATCCTTGTCTACAGTTCTCAGCTCGGGAAAACTGTCCGATTGGGATGGCAATAGAGAGACCTCAATTCTTTCACTCGTTTCAAGTATTATTCTCCAATGCAGCTGTCGCGCTCTCTAAGCGAGCATTTCTTTCGCGGCGAGTATGATGTGTAGCTTCACATGAACGTTCCGAATAGTCCCCGATTTCATCACTCGGAGCGGCACAACGCGTCTTGCACGTGAAAGCAGCGGTCGCAGCTTCTAGAGCCTTTTTTTTAACAAGGAGCACGACGTAAAGCTTCACAGGAACGTTCTGACTGTTCAGCGAATTCTGCACACAATGGGGCAGAACGCGTCTCATTCTCGAAAGCAGCTTTCGCTGCTTCTACGCGGGCATTTCGTTCGCAGGGGCATGCTCTTTAGCTTCAAACGAGTGTGCCGCTTCGCCCGAGATTTCGCGGGTTCCCGAACGCCTAATGGCTCTTTCCCATACGAGGATTAGCCGGCGCGAGCGAGCGAGATCCGTTGCCACCGACATGCTCCTTCGTTCACGCTTCTGAGCCAACATGTCGCCACCGTCGCCGCTTCGACTGCGAGCTCCCGTTAAGCCGGACCTGACCGCTCGACTGCAGCTACGCACGACACGAAAAGCATACATATGCGAAGTGTTGAAGGAAAAACGCATTACCATTCAATTCTTCACTAAATCATGGCACATCTGACCCACGTATTGTGGCAACAAGATCTTCAGCGCGCTGTTTGCAGGCATCATAAACAAAAGGGACATACTTGCCGCTCATACCAAGGAGAGCGTCGATCTTATTGCAAATGTCATTACATCCTCCTCTATTGCGCTGGTCGCCCGGCAAAAAAAGGCCTCGGAAATGAAGCACTTCAAATACAATAAAAAGCTAAAAAAAGTGAGAAGAAAACCTTTCGTAGAAGAAAACAAACAGTGCCAGCACGATGCAAACTCAGTACTTTTTATTCCGTAGCGGGACGGGCTAAACACTCGGCCACGCCAGGATATGGAGACCTCGAAATAATTTTGCATGTTATGTCGCAGCCGCATTTATAAAGTTAGAACTTCATGTTTCGAGGTGTACAGGCCATTGCTTCCGCTCTAACATTCACAACTTCTTGACCATCGGAGCTTGCTGACTGCTCTCACGACTTGAAACTAATTCTCTGGATGCATATGCGCGCTATATTGAGCATTGGAATCATTATACCATGCGGAATTTGACAGCGCTGGCGAATATAGGAGCGCCGGTTTTCTGTCATGCTCAGCTGCCATGGACGTAATTTTCTCTGAGCTGTAGCGCATACCTTTAAGGAAAAAAGCACCACGAAGCTTCAAAACTGCCAAGCGCAGCAGCAAGCACAATTTTGAGATTACTAAATTTTATTTCTATGTAAACATTTCGGGAAGCGTTGCATGACCGAGGGCTCGGTCTGTTTATACGCAGTACACAAAAGAGCGCAAAGGCTTGAGGAATGCGTAAAGTATTATGCATTGCAAGCGCTCTATGTTGTTTTTTATTTTCTTTTATGGGCCCATCACTCGGTAAATTACTCTTTTCATCGTTTTATTTATTTCGGCTATGGCCGTCACTTATTGTGAGCCGATGGTTGATTGCTAGTACGCTGTTGCCATGTTGGCCCCTGAGGAATGCTAACCTGTCGATGCCGCGGGCCGCGCCGGCAAAACTTCCTCGCCTTGCTATTGGCTGATGGAATTCGGCGGAAAAATAGCCGGCGGCGGGAATCGGTCCCGGACTGATTTGGCTTTCCAGCGATTCTCTCCTGCGGCGGCGGAATTAGCTCGCTCTCGTCGCCGAATGCTCAAGTGTGAACGAGGCATAAGTGCATGTACAGTGCGGTCCCCACAGCTCAGTCCGCTTTTCTCCACCTGAGCCTCTGAACACTCGGAAAAGAGGTAAGGCAACTGCTCCGACAAGGCGACCGCACAGCCGCCTTTGTATGCAGTAGGGCAAACGGACGCTCAATTTGGACGAGTGCGAGCGGCAGAGACACGTTGTCCCTCCGCGCCACCTGCCTGGTCCGTACACACTGGGCGGTGAAATCCGGAGATGAAACGAGCGCAGGGTGCACTACATCCACCATGGCGGCAGATTAGCCCAGACCCTCACACCGCTTCCCATTCGCGGTCGGTTTGGGCGTATACGAATCAATCAGGCTCGTATTCTCCGCGTCGAAGGTGGCGAACGAAAAAGACCACACTTTCCCTTCGACAACCTCTCGCGATGTGCCCAGGTTCTTTACAACGGAAGCAGACTGCCGATTTCCTCACCTCAAATGCTTTAGCGCGTTCCTTCTCACTCTTTTTTTCAGCGTCGCTTCTTACGGCTGGGTCGTTTTCGCGGTCGTCCCCACTTGTTTCTGTCTCTGCACAAGGAGCAGGTACGCGCTTCTCACTTCACGATGTGCGCATCGCAAAATCCTTGTCGGGCTCCGCAACTGGCAGCAAGTTTTTTCTACCTGCTTTGCGCCCCACCTAGTACTCTTCTCCGAGCTCTGCTGCATTCACCAAGCTTTTCTTTTCGGCCCTGCCTTGCACCCACATCCGCATTTCCTCATTCAAAGTGTTGTAAAACTGTTCTAGACCGATTTCTTCAACCACTTTGTCCCGGTCATCGTAGACCACAGCGGCTTTCAGCCATTGTATCAAATTTGCTTTCAGACTGTAAGCAAACTCCGAAAAAAAAAACTCGAAATGCTTTTGCCCTGCTTTCCTGAACCGTTGACGAAAGGCATCAGCCGAGAGTCGGTACTTCGTAAGCAAAGTTGCCTTTAATTTCTTATTTTACTTTACAGTCATCTTATGCTGACTGTTCACCTAAATTTAGGACAGGTTGCGCCTCGTATTTGTCTTCGCCCTTATAATAAACAGATTGCTTTGGTATATTATTCAACGTTCAATACAAGCTTTGAGCTCGGTGTGAATAGATTATGAAACGTTACCAGATATTCCAGAAGATTATTTTCCGCCACATACTGGGTAGTGCTACAACCAATCACTTACAGTAAAAATGTACATTTAATTTTATTATCATCTCGTTTTAGCCAGGCTTGGCGGCTATATTATTATCTAGGCTATTAGCTGCAAGTATAGTAGTTTACAAATCTTTCTATTTGTCAGTTATGATAGATTTATTGTGTTGTAATGTTGGCATTTAGGGGAGTTATATTTCGTTCTTTTAAGTACTTCCGATTTAATAAATAATATTGTCTCTGTACCAAATAAGAAGCTCCGAGCCAGAACGTATAATTTCGTCACCGGCTCTGCTTTCCTGCAACCTCAATCCAAAAAAATTTTTGATCTCTAGTTCAAAAGTTTGATTTCATTGGAAGTCAGACGTTTTGATCTCCGAAACTCTAAACAGCGCCTGCAGCAACAATGTACGCAATCCAGCCACACGTTTTAACTGGGTAATACAGACAGCGATATTAACCTTCTTACTTTCTCACAGCATACTGTAGCAAATACCAAAGCGCTGTTGCTTTCAAACTATGCTCTAGCTCTCTACACTGGCCCAGAAAACAAAGCTATCGACAGCAGAATGTTTTCACAGACACCTATGAACAAACATCAGCAGAGGCGCTGTTCATTCCTCCCCGTTTTCTTTGCAGATATTTTGCGCATAATTTTACGTTTTTCGTCAGTCTACAGTCAGACCCACCTTAAGCTTTTCATAACATTTTTCTCAATTAGTGAAATGGCCGACCGTCAGGTGGCGCTTTACAAACTTGCTCAAAGTTGGCTTCACAAACTTGCTCAAAGCTGGCTAGGGAAGAAGAATCAAAGAAAGCAGGATCGGATTCAAGATAACGAGGGAAATTGTTTAAAGGGAGATAACGCAGTGAACTACATTACATCAGTTATAACCGAGTCATTTAAGAGCGACAATAGGGTAATCTCCGCAAATCAGGAAGCAATCCAAGGTAGCAGAATACAAAGCCGCTTAGAACTGACCAATCTAAAGTGGAAAAAGGCAAAAAAAGTATTCCTAAAAACACAGCTACAGGAATAGATAGAATTCCGATCAAGCTGATTAATGAACTCGGTCCAAAAAGTAAGGAAATGTTAAAAGCTCTGGAAACAGTCATAACGAATAAGCAAATTCCGGAAAGCTGGCGGCAGAGTAAAATGAATTATATTTGTAAAGGGAAAGGAGACAGGATGCACATAAAATCCTACAGGCCGATTACAATAACATCGGTTATGTACAGGTTAGCCATACAGGCGGTGAAATTAAAGGTGCAAGCATGGGTTGAAAGTAACAAGATACTCGGAGAACTTCAGAACGGCTTTAGAAATGGTAGGCGCTTAGATGATAGCCTGTTCGTGCTTACCCAATGCATCGAAATATCTAGAGTGGAAAATAGGCCGTTGTATTTGGCCTTCCTGGACATAAACGGGGTGTACGACAACGTTAGCAGGAAACTCCTGTGGAACATATTAAAAGAAGAAGGTATCGGTTATGAGATAATAGAGTTCCTACAGGAAATATACCGGGATACCATAGTGAAAAATCCCGTATCGCGACAAACGAGTTTGAACTGGTCCTGTATTATCCCATATAAATTTGATACCGGTGTGACCAGTCCTGTATGACGCTATACGGGTTTATATCGGACAGGTCATGTCCGGTATGAATCTCATTCCGGACGGTCCAGTCCGGTATAGAGTTAATACCGGGCAGACCATTTCCAGTATGCAACTTATACATGACATTCCAGTCCGGTATGGATATGAAACTGGGCGGACCAGTCTGTATGAAGCTTAAACGGGTTTATATCGGACAGGTCATGTCCGGTATGAATCTCAATCCGGACGATCCATACCGGTATAGAGTTAATACAGGGCAGACCATTTCCAGTATGCGTCTTATACATGACATCCCAGTCCGGTATGGATATGAAACAGGGCGGACCAGTTTGTATTGAGCTCATATACAGCCTAAGCAGACATGGCCAACTGCCAACTGCTTGCAGATGGTTGGCACCAGGTTGGGAACTAGTCACTGGCCTATTTCGTTGGCCAGCGAAGGTAGGGAAAAGCTTGAAGTGCGGTTGGCTGCCGACTATGTCGGTTTGCAATTGGCAAGGTAAGTTGGCCCAACGTTTTGTGGATACCAATAGCCTATCATCTTTTTATGCACGTCGGAATGCGACGTTTAGCCAACCTCTATACGGCGTTGTTGGCCAAGCTGAACCAGCGCGATCAGTGTATAAAATGTAGCCGAGGTTTCGTAAAGAATACATTAATTTTCTTAGTATCATGTGCATAAAAACTGATACTTACCTACTGTAGCAGCAGACACTAATAAAGATGCATATTTTCCGAGCATAATGATTACTTCTCTACGCCGCCAAAGCAAGTGCTAAACTGCGGGCAACTGCCGGCAGCCGGTTTCAACACGCGTGACCACTTTCCCGCCCTTTCTTCAAGCGTCAAGCGTCTAGGCTCGCGGCGTGGCGGTCCTGCTCAGCGAAATACTTCTGTCAATGCAAGTATATTTCTTTTTGACTGATCTGTTATCGAGACGGGGCTTGAGAAGCCTGTTGGCGCAAAAGGTCAAACGCATGAGAATTGAAAACAGAAGGAGCACCATTTTTGTACATGTATAGTTTCGTGTTGCTATTATATGTATTGAGCGGTCGAAGGCTTCTCGTCGTCTCACTTGCTGTAAAAAGCGTTTATCTTTACTTGTGGCCAAGGCATTGAGCTTGATCTCTCCGCGGCGTGGTCGTATATCACTCGCGATGTAGCGTGCTCTATACATGTCGCGCTGAGAGTTAGAAAGTGCTTTAAAAACGCATTTTTTTTTCTGCTGTGTGTGCACAAGCGTGTTGCGTGGTGCTGCATACTGTACACTAGCTGTGTGTGAGACTCCACTTTTCTTCTCTGTGCTCGTCAGCGTTATATATTTGCGTTATTTATCACACCGCGCAGCCGCGCATATCACAAATGCCCCTTGCGCTGTGATTTGGAGATTACAAAATTAGGGGACACTTATAAGCACCGCCATTAAGGGTATGACGCGATAGCGTTTCACACAAAAAGATTACGTATTTCACTTTTCTAATTTTGTATTCTTTACTCTTTCACTTTCTTTTTTTGTGCACCAATACTTCGCATCAGCAAACATATCAGTTTTTCATACTGAGCAATTTGACACCTTTGAACGCATTTTGTATTTTAAATTATTGCAATTAGTTAATTGAACAATTATACACTGTAGATTTCTTCATTAGCATCAGCAAGCATTGGCTTTTTATTCTGAGCATTTTGACTCATTTGAACCCCTCATATCTAGTTTCTCATTTTTTTTCCAACTGTTGCACTTATTTGGTTTATTACACTCTAATCTGTCTAAATTCGTATCATGCATTGCCTTTTCGTTCTGAGCATTTTAAAACCTTTGAACCCCCCCCCCCCTTCTAAGTTTTCATTTTCTTGATTGATCAATTATTTACCATGATTTTATTAACTTGTCATAGCCTCACCTATTCCAAATAATCATCGATCACTAGAACCACAAATTTCCGTGATACAATTTTGTATGCAGCCCTTGATTATATCTGACACGAGGTGCCAACAACAACTACTAATATGACGCCGACAGCCTTTTGGCCGAGCGAGATGTATAAGGTATCACCTAAACTTCGTGGGCACCGGCAGTGCTAGTGAAGCAGAGCACTAGAAGCAATTTCTGTGTAGTATTTGAGACATTGTAGCTGGACTGCCTTAGTTCTTGATTTAATTAAAGCCTGAAACTTTCAGTGTTTGCTGTTTTCAGTTGCCAAATTCCTCATCTGCATTTATAGGGTTGCCCAATGCTGCCAAGCAAGGATTGCAGGCTGTTGTAACAGCTCAGTTTAGATATTTTCCTATTGCTTTCATTTTTTTATGGAGTGACCAAAGCACAAGGCTTAACATACATGGAATTATGGTAAATGCAGCAAGTGAGCAGTGCAAAATCAAGTGCAGGCCTGCTTTTACGTGGGTAGATTCTGCTGTATTGTAGAGAGTTTTCAATGATAACACAAAAGTTTTAGTCTCATTCAGTGCATGCAGTGTTCCCTCGATATTACATATCAAGTGCCTAACCAATGGAGGCACAAGTCATTCCTACCCCTCCATTCCTTCCCCGCATTCTTGTTCATCTTGCTTACCCTGCACCTGATATCCCCCTCCTTCACTGCAGTAACGGTGGGCATATATAGGTCTATAGAGAGAGAGGAGAGTTTGCTGTATGCATGGTGCTGTATGTGAGACATGTTCAGCTTCTGACGGAGTGTTCCGGTCTGTTTCAGGCTGTCACAGATCTCACTCATTGTGGAAGGACAAGCATGACCAGGTGAAGTTTGTAGCATCATGGAGAAGATTTTAAAAGCAAAGCGTCGCCGAGAACTTAGATTAGCATCAAAAGCGGTTCTGCAGTGCTTGAATGAGGTTTCAGAAGGGGCTGCTGCTTTGACAGATTCTCCAGAAGCTGTTATTCCATCAATTCAAGAGTTTCTTTCAGAGAGTACCCCAGAACAAATGATTGAAGACGATGACTCTGATGCAGCATCAAGCTTTTGAGATCATTTTGAGGATTCACTACCTGACCTTCATTCTGAGCATCATTCTGAGGGTTCATTACTAGATTTTGCAGAACTCACTGAGCCTATTCAAGGCCTCTTGCAAAATTCTACACAGAATGAGAGTTTTCAAAGCCAGTTGGCAGCCTGGGCAGTCAAATACAACATCACAGGAGCAGGCCTCATTTTCCTAATCTTCCGCGCAGCTATAAAAGCCTGCTGTCCACTCCCCGCATAGTACTGGTTGTCAAAATGGGCGAGGGGGAGTATGTGCACTTCGGAATTTTTGAGGGTCTTTCACAAACAATGGATACCTGGCCTCCTTTGAAATGTTACAGGCCTTTTCTTTTCTGTGAACATTGATGGTTTACCCTTGTTCAAAAGCAGTCACCAGATGGTTTGGCCCACTCTTGTCCAACTGCACCATACTACTAGTCTGCACCTTGATTCTGTGTTTGTAGTGGGTGTATTCTGTGGTTCATCAAAACCACCCTCTCTCAATGACTTCCTCAACAAATTTGTCGGAGAGTTACAGCTTCTACTTTCAGATGGATTTTGTCACAAGGGTATTCATTATTATTAGGGTATTCATGTCTTCTAAATATCCTCTTAGTCTAGTATCATTCCATAAGCGCTGGCCTGGGTTCAAATCGCAGCTTCACACTCTCCAGCCTGCCACGGCGGATCGAGTGATTCTCCATGTCCAAATCAGTCGGCTCATCCAGGATAACCCGATATTTTTGAACCAAGACGGTGATTATCAAGAACACCTCCATCAATGCAAATGTCTCTCCTGGGCATGCTCTCTTGCCTGCGTGCGGACCAAAACAAAAAAAAAGGTTAAATTTGACACACTGTTCCAGCTGCTGATACTTTATGCACATCTTTAAACTACCTCTAAACGATTTATTCGCTCTACAAGGTATCACAATCGGTGTGTGGTAGCCTTTCTTTTCTTTGCTGTAGTAATAAGAACTCGCTGCTCATTCTTCGCGGCAGCTACAGCAGTCAATAAGAACAGCGCTTTATAGATGTATAAAGGTTCATTACCCAAGAATCGCGAACTGAACAGTAAGAGCATCATCAAAGAATACCGCACTGCTGTATTTCGTCTATGCTTGCTGAGGGGCAACGGCGAGTAGTAAATTCCGTGTTTGTATCACCTCGTAAGCTAAAACCACTATCAAAGGTAGCAGAATAAAGGGCCTTAGGCACAATATTCCTTCGTGTTTTGCCTCAATATAAAAGGTAGTGGTGGTAGAACTTGCAATACACCGCAGCGTGTGCCTGTGTCAATGGTTTTTAAAGACTCTTACTAACTTTAAGTACTCAAACCCTATGACAACAATCCCCTTCGCATTACCACCATAAATAAATTATGAGGCAAAAAAAAAACGAGAAAAATATTTCAGCCCACAAAAGATACAACAAACTCATGTTATTAAGTCCGACAGCAAATACAATACGGAGAGGGTGAGAGAAAAAGAAAATAATAATGTAGAGCTCTCATGATCGCGTCCTCATTCCAGGACACCCGCAGGCTTTGCTGCCCGGCTTGCCCTTTCAATCAGCCAAGGCTGGTATTTCGACTTCAAATTGGACAGCGCAGCCTCCCACTGCTCCGGCGTGGCGTTGTGAATTACAGGCACTGCATTTATTTTCTGGCAGGCGCATCTGATAAGATAAATTGTCGCTTTCTGCCCACACCAAGGACATGTGTCCCTGTTACGGTCGGATGTATCTATTGCGGAAAAAGCTTTACAAACACAAAACAAAACCAAAACGAGACTTTTTGTGATACGCACTGCGACAAATTGCACACGAGAACTCAATTACCCAAGAATGTTATAAAAAACATGGAGGAAAACATTCAATGAACAAAGTAGCCTACTTTCCGTGCAGTCATACTCAGTGGCGGACCTCTAGGAACAAACAGCTTTAAGCACATTCCAATCAAGCGCTGCGGCTGCCCAAAATTATAGAAAAAACATGCGTTTCAATTTCATCTGCAACAATCTCAAATTCTTCACAACGTCATGTGGAGTCTATTTCTGTCCGTTATTTTCATGAGCAATGAAAGCCTAGACACGCCTATTGAACGCGAAACGTTTCTTTGTCTTTATTGCAAAAAAAGTAAAACGACCTGAACAATAATGCCCTCTAACTTACACAGATTCCTAGGCAGGGACTGCTTTAATATGTACAAAGCCACAGGAACATTTCGTCTTTCACATTCTGCCAAATTACTCCATGCTCTCATTAGCACTGTATATCAACGTTATATTCTGATACTCTTCTCGACGTTGCCATGTATCCCTTATAAGGCAACTGATAATCGGGCTTCGCGAACAAGTCCCACAATCGTGTGAAGACCTAATATGTTTTAGTTTTTCACAAGTAACATGCTGACAATAACACCGAGGACATTGGAAACAATTCGACTCAAAGACAAGTAGTTTCTCGAAGTAAAACAAACTACACTTGCAGCAGCATAAAAATAAGCGATTTAAATTTTTATTTTGCCATTGAGGCAGGTACGTAATTTCGAAACACTCCCCCGTATTACGCAACATACACAGTCAAGGTGTATAGTAAAAAAGATGAAACACAAGTCTAAGCATACGTCCGTTTCACTGAAAGAAGTTCACTTGTAGAAAGTACGTGAGCGGACTCAGACACATTTTCTGATCCTTGCTTTTTTCTTTACACAGTGGACGAGAGAGTAGGATTCCTCCAAGTGCACTATATTCTTATCGAGTGTCCAATGTTCGAAACAAAAAAGGGAAAGTTCCTATAGTAGTCTAGAAATGTCTCCTTACTCTGACCAACATACTTTAGATTATAAGCAATATATTTATTGACATCACGGAAATATATTTTCGTAAATTTTTTCAGCCCCCGTGCTTCTGTATCGATCTCAATTTCTTAACAGAAGGCTGTGGGAACCATTTTCACCCTTCCTACCAAAATTCTCACAATTCATTGCAATTTTGACATGAAATAGGTCGAGCTCCACTTTCGTGGTATTAGTACTTTTGTAGTGAGGTAGAGTCGTGGATAATTCTTGCGAGATGTCGCGGTCCCGTCTAAAAGCTGTTTTGGTGCATGTAGGTTGACATGACAGCGTCGAAACTTTGTGAATAACTAGGCGCATGCAAGTCCTATATTAGCATGAATCATGGCCGGATCACGTATTTCTTGTGTGGCGAGGCATTTCCAAGCTACGGAGCGAGTGATCACTCAAGGACCGCTGGTAAGCATAGTTTCTATGTTTGCAAGGAGCCGATGCTTCAACCACCGAGCTACATTAGTACTTGAGCAGCGAAAAAGAGCGTAGCCATTACGCTGAAAAGTAGAAAACAAATAAACGTGATCCTCATTCGTGGTCGTTAGCTCACGAGGTGATAGTGCAGACACCAGCTCGAATTGACCTCATCATAGGAAAGACAGCGAGCACGATTGCTGAATCCTGATAACGTTAAATATTTGGGCATTTCCTGCAACCTCCTACAATTCATGAATAGTTAGTGATATGAACGAAAACCCTTATAAGCATATCTTTAATTTTTGTTATTTGTATGCCTCTGAGGGTCCTAATTGAGCAATGAGGATTGATTGCGTGCGTTTTTGTAGAAGGTGTTTCCCAAATCGAAATGCCCCGTCGGAATGGTCTGCCGAAATGCGCCGTAGACCCACGATCTGCGTACTGCGCCACAAAAGCAGCCTTGCAGACACCAAACGCTCAGGTCAACTGAGAGCTACGCTAGAAGAGGGGCGACGCGTTATCGCTCGCTCACGAACCTGGCCTGACTAAACGGGGCGTGAACTCCTTGAGCTCGAAAACGCCTTAATAAAGGGGCCGGTGGACGACTGGTCAGAGGTCATATTCTCGGACTAGTCCATCTTTTCCACCCACTGCGACAAGAAGTGCCGACTTTGACGACCAGTGAATTACAGGCTTGTATATGTTGCATTTTTAGGCCACTATATAAATGCTCACCTTATCAGTTCAATCTGGTTTGTGGTGCTAAACGTCCCGACGTTTAAGGAACGCCTTGGTAGAGGGCTCCAAAAAAATTAAAGGACAATTCGTGTATCATAAAATACTAGGGGCGCGTTAAAGCTTCGCTTTGACAGTAGACGCAATAGCGCCGTGAGCTCCATCTTTCCAAATATTTTAACAAACTGATCATTTACATATCCTTAATACCCTTATTTTTCATTTTTTTTTTACTCAATTTTTCAATTACAATGTTTTCATTACTCGTCATCGCCTATTACACGCCAATCAGACATCAATCGCGTGAACTACAAATTACAATGACACAATTCTTTGAGTAGCCTCCGATAGTTTCCTACATGCTGTGCTGACGACTAATACTACTCCGCCCGCGCATTTTCGACCGAGCGAGCTATACAAGCTACCGCTGAAGAGGCGTTCTCCTGACACCGCATAAGCATTTCTCGACATCTCAAATACTTCTCCCTGGCCGAGGGCAAATCTTCTGATCATTTTTTTAAAGTGTAATGAGATGATAGTTCGAAGTGTGGCACCTGGGATACTAAACAAGAATTGGTGCATAGAAACTCATGATGAACAGAACTCCGTCAACAAGGACTATTCCCGACAAGCACGGTTTTTTTTCGGACCGACCAGCCCTCACAGTGACAAATAGTCTTGCTTAGGAATGGGGATAGCATTTTTTAGAAAGGACCGATTTTTTACAGATAACTGCGATAGTTTAGTGGTTTTCCAGACGCATTTAACACTAGTGGCTGGAATGGCTCTAATATGAATAAATTTTTGGTTCAAAATAGAGTTGATGTGTGCATATATACCTACGACATTGTTTTCATTTAAGTTTTTCTTGTACAGGAACATTCCAACATACGCGCAAAGTTTTTCGACCGTGGTTTCTCTTCCGTACCTGTCTGAGGCCATGTCCCGGGACGTCATCTGGCCGATAATTAAAATAGATTGAGACTTTGCCGCGCAGTTTTAAGTCGAAGTAAATGACAATGTTGCTACTTTGTATCGTGGAGGGATCATTACCAGACGGCTCTTATAATTTCAGCAGAAAAGTAGTTCGTTACACAAACCCCGGACAGTAAAGACTCCGCCTAAAGCCCGTGCCGTGCGACAGCTAACCTGGCCACCAGAGGGTGTAGACCTGAACCCCATGAAAACGTGTCAAGCGTTGTAACAGACAACCTCAAGAAGTCTCATTTTGTCAAAGTGAACGCATACACATTGTCGCAAAACGTCAGAGTAGGAAAAACTTCGTGCGGATCCAGATATCGTCTGTATGCATCGACGTCACGCCGTTTGATAAGCGCGGTTTTACATTACGGCGGTGTCAAGAAATACCAGCAAGCGGCAATTGCAATCGACGACGTGGATTGTTCTTCGCTTCGTACTCAGTCGAACCTAGCAATAAATGCATTGGCAAAAGCATTTTTTATTCTGCTGTACACCGGCACGTTATGAATGGCGCCCAGGTGTTGCCATCGCAATTGAGTAGAAATAATGATTTTTTTTTGTCAAAAGCCCTTCACTTTCCGTGTTCAGTTTGCACAAAGCATGCAATTCTCTTCAGACAAGGAAACGCAACTGGTAATCGAACGAGCGAAGATATAAAAAGCGACACCAATACATTTTTTTCTCCTAAATAGCAAGGAGGCCGCATGGCAGCTGGAGAGCGTGAAAAGGCGAAAGCGACCACTAGCGTCGAAAAGCAGAAAAAGCCGCTTCTTACACGAAACGAGCATTGATGCAGTCAATAAGGAAAATATAGGACGTGCATACGCCTAGGGATCACCTAGTGTAGCCTCGCGGTGTACCATCGCGCTGTCTACTTACGCCAAAACAGTTTTAAAATAATGTTCCAGCATCTCGCAAAAATTTCTCTACGACTGTGCATGCTGCTGAATACCATTTTGAACTGATACGTATTTCTCTCTGATCATTTTCTCAACATATCACACTCAGTCTTATCTAGACATCGCAGATTTCCTCGCTTGGCTCACTATACTGAATGCCTCAGTTCACCTCACAGTATGGGGTAAACTGACGCTTGAAAAGAAGATGACTTGAAAAAAAAAACGAGCAAATATGTGTAGTTCACTTCATTAAGCAATTTATATCTCTTCTCTACTCTGTTTTTTTAATCTGAAGGGTGTTGAATCGCTAGAACAAAAAAAAAACTAATAACAAAATGCCACTAAGTGATGGTTAACAATGCTTCAAATCCCGAGTGTGCTTCACGCGCACAATGCATTCAGACCTAGCGTGCTTCAGTGCACATACTATTTCATTTGGTCAGGGCTTGTTAAGTTATATTTCTTCGGTGCAGCTATAATATTTACTAGGGCAATCAAACTGACCTCTTTGTCTTCTGCACTCCAAGTATGACAGTAATACATAGCTTGATTGCTTCCTGCTGTGGAAGCTTATCGTGGAAAAGTGCATCGCTTAAGCCTATGGCCATTACCAGAAAGAATTACTGTCAAAATAATTTTGTTGATTTTTCTATCAGGGCGGTAATAATCTGTGAGATACGTGAGCTTTCTTGCGCTGGTTATGCACGATATATTTTACTGCCTGATATAGTATTTTTGTCTTCTTAAACAGTCACGAGCAAGACCTTCGCGGCTTCTGAACTCACCGATTGAGAATGCAACGTGATGATCTGGTTTTTGAGCCATTAGAGATCCGTCCTGTAGCAGGTATCGGTTGGGGTCAAAGCGCTGCGGCTCTTTCCAGTACGTCGGGTCATTGTTGACAGCGTAAAGGTTTAGAAGAACAATAGTTCCCTTTGGAATAACGACATTGTCCACGATGACATCATGGTCGCTCCTGTTCACGCCAAACAAAGCGTGAAGCGTTAGAGCAAAAACAGTCGCCACCTGCTCTGATTTCATATTTTGATTTAAAAAATAAAAGGTTGAGCTAGTGCAACTGGTAGCTCCCTACAAGTGTTGCGAAAATAAAACAGCTCTTTTACTGCATGTATGAAATTAGAGAGGGAATGATTAAGTTTTCAACATATTGTTACCAGGTGAAAAGATCTTGGTCGCGTTCAGCACAGCACTTTCACTTCTTTCACCATGCACACCTCTGTCCTTCAACTACTTCGTTTTCGTTCCTCCGTGACAATTTCCCGCTGCGCAGCCGAAGCCCGCCGGGACAGTTATGCTGTCTCCCGAGAGTGGCAAGGTTTCAGACCAGAGACGTGCGAGTTCAGTTTCCGCGAAACCAGGACCAGTTGATGTAACGCGAATAATTTCATAGGTGATGTCACTAATTCTGGCCACGATCACATAACGGCCATCATAATGGGCGAGTAGCTTTTGATGCAAGCCATTCCACCGGACTGGACGCCAAATCCAAACCATATTGCCTGGATCGTAGGTAACAAGCCGGCGATGGTCATCGTAGCGGTCGGTTTGATGCCAATCGCAAGCCGACAATTCGACGAGCTTCTTCATCTATTTGTCTATTTGTCTTTACCCTCAGGGCCGTACAGGCATTTAAGAGGGGAGTGGGCAAAAAGAAATACAGGAAAAAAAGAAACACTGCAAAAATCGGGTACATAAATAATACATCCTATATATACAATATTAGCTATGAAATCGGCAATAATTGTATTAGTAGACACAAAACTAGTAGTACTTATACAATGCAGGTTAAAGCTTTGCGAAAGTTATTTGTATCAGTAATAGATATAATTTCATTAGGAAGATCGTTCCATTCTTTGGAAGTACGGGGAACAAATGAGCGTGAGAAAGAATCTGTTTTGCATAAAGGGATGGCTACTTTGCAGGGATGATCAATGCGATGCGATATGTAATAGGGTGTCTGAAAAAAATTGCTGTGTAAGACGGAATGATAATATAACTTGTGGAATAGGGTTAGCCGGCAAACTTTTCGTCGTGAAGCCAATGATGGAAGACGCAAAATAGTTTTCATTTCTGTGACACTTGCTCCTCGGTTATAGTTAGAAAGAATGAAACGAGCAGAGTTATTCTGAACGCGTTCAAGTGCAGTAATTAAGTAATCATGGCTAGGATCCCAGACCGCTGCTGAGTATTCTAATTTTGGAAGTATTAAAGTTTTATACAGGAGTGATTTCAAAGTAGACGGGGCGCGGGAAAAATTACGTCTCAGATAACATAGCGTTTTGTTAGCGTTGTTGATGATGTAACCTATATGAAGCCGCCAAGTTAGGTCGGATGAAATGTGGATGCCTAGGTATTTATAAGAATGGACGCTATCAAGTTCAATGTCATTCAGAGAGTATAGAGGGGACGAATTAGCAGCACGGGTGACACGCATTACCTTGCATTTGTTAGAGTTTAGTTCCATCAGCCATTGATTACACCAATTGATTATAGCCGTGAGGTCGCGCTGTAGAATGTTAATATCATTATCGTCTTTTATTTCACGAAAAATAACGCAGTCATCAGCGAATAAATGTATGTTAGAAGACACATAGGATGGAAGATCGTTTATATAAATTAGGAACAATAACGGTCCGAGTACAGAACCCTGTGGAACACCTGATAGAACATTAGCAAAGGATGAGTTGTAGCCGTTAGCGCAGACATATTGTGAGCGATTGGTGAGAAAGCATTCGATCCATTTGAACAAATTGGTGTCAATATTTAGGGGAAGTAATTTTTGAAGAAGCAACTGATGACAAACCTTGTCAAATGCTTTCGAGAAGTCTAAAAAGATGCAATCAGCGACTGATGACTTATCCAGTATATGATGTAAGCTATTTGTAAAAGAAATTAGTTGAGTCTCACATGAATAAGTTTTGCGGAAACCATGTTGTGCAGACGAGAAAAATGAATTACTCTCAAGAAAGTTCACGAGTGTGGCGAATATGATATGTTCAAGTAATTTGCAACATGTACTAGTAATGGATATGGGGCGATAATTAGCAGGAGAGGACTTGCTCCCTGATTTGTGAAGTGGAACGATCTTTCCAATTTTCCATTGTTCAGGAAGTGTGCTTGTGTCCAGTGACTGTTGAAAAATATAAGTTAAAATAACTGAGCTATAGGCACAAGTGCTTTTTAAAAATTTTGCAATAATGAAATCATATCCTGGACTAGAATGGCCTTTTAGAGTATTAATTAGGCGAGCAAAACCAGCTGTGTCAACAGTCACTGGTGGCATCACCAGGTAATCATGATAACATATAGTAGGAAGACTGGTACAGATTTTGGATGAAAAATTATTAACAAAAGCCTCATTTAACACTTCAGCACAGATATCATTATTAACCGATTCACCACATGAGTTTAACAAAGCGATAGGATTGCTGGATGTGGGATTGATTACTCGCCAGAATTTTCTGGGATTTGTTTGTAGCATCTCCGGTAGGGTGTTAGATAAAAAGTGGTCCTTGGCACTTTTTAGTGCCATTATGTATAATTTGGAGGCAGCTTTGTGGGCAGCCCAGCGCGAGTCAGTTGGTGAACGTTTTGCGATGCAATAAAGCCGTTTTTTCTTGTTTGATAATTTTTTGATATGGGCGTTGTACCATGGCGCATGCGAGTTAGAGACGATGTTGCGGACTGGAATATATTTGTTTGTTAGACGGGCAACTTCCCCTGCAAAGATATCCCAGTTTGACTGAATGGAACGGTCATGAAAGTTTGAAAGAAAAGATTCCATGAAAATGCATAGTTCATCATTTATTGCCACGAAATTTCCTTTCTTGTAGTCGCGTATAATCTTTTTTGCCTTTGTATGTTTGGGGAATGCCGCATTAAGGTGAAAAGTAATTGATAAATGGTCACTAATGCCTGAAAATAAAGTAATGTCTGATACAAAATCCGGTCTATTTGTCAGGATGAGATCAAGTGTGTTTGAGGCATTAGGTGATATTCTGGTTGGTTCAGTAATTAGCTGCGTCAACGAAAATAAGGAGCACAAGTTAATGAATTCATCACCCTGCGCTGAGAAGGGAGACAAAATGGGCATCGTATTAGTGTTCCAGGAAATGTTAGGAAAATTAAAGTCGCCGAGCAGGAGTATAGGAGTAGAAGGGAAAGTAGTGCATATTTTATTAAAACAGTCATGTAGTTCGTTTATAAAGGTAGGCGGTGCAGATGGGGAACGGTAGCATGTACCCAGTATCAATTTACGATGATCAAGAATTAACGACACCCAGACTATTTCAAGACCAGTGTTAATATTGATACTTGAGGATGAAATGTCATTAGATATAGCGAGTAGAACCCCGCCGCCACGATGAGTCAACCGATCACATCTGTATATGGTAAAATTATCTGCGTTGTGAAAAATTTCGTGATCTAGAACATTAGGCGTGAGCCATGTTTCAGTAAGAGCAATAATGTGAGCCGAACATGTATCAGCAATAGATGATAATGCATGATGTTTATTTTGAACACTCCTAGCGTTAGTAAACAGAACAGACAGTTTCGTATTGGACGCAGAAATCAGACCACTGCCCCTCTCGCACCCCTAAACAATTTCAGAGGATGATGCATCTGAATGACTGGCAGTGCTATCTGTGCGTGTCCGAAGTTGTTTAACGGAATCCGACGCTATGTCATACGTGTACAACCTGTTGTTGATTGATAATTTATCATATTTTAGCTTGAATTTCGGCGACTGAGGTAGAGATTTTGCGAAACCTATTAGCTTTTTGCGGACGGTCCTAGTTGCAGCCGAAAAATCTTCGTTTACTGTGACACCGCTTGATTTCAACTCACTGCGCAGTGAAAGCACTTGATCTCGCATTTTGAAGTTCGTAAACTTTGCGATAGCGGGGCGACATTCGTTAGAAGAAAAATTGCCCAAACGGTGAGCACGATGGAATGAATCAGCGGGAAATGACTCAAAAACAGCCTTAATCTGATTTGTTAGCTTTTCTTCTGTTTGGAGCCAGGATTCTTGAGAATCGGGAATGCCGTAAAAAATTAAGTTATCCCGACGAGAGCGATCTTCTAGCTCGTTCAGACGCAATTGTAAGCGGCAGTTTTCAGCTTTTAGTTCTTCTACTGATGACTGAGTAGATGTTATTTCATCTGAGAGACGGTCAAATAAATCGGATTTTGTTTCTAGATCGTCCAATCGCTTGCGAATGTCAGTGATGTCTGTTTGTATAGTTTTTTGACCGGTTTTTATGGATTTTATGTCGGCCGCCAACTCAGTTTGACACTTCGCGCTTTGTGACGAACGGTTGTGCAAATCTTTGAGTAGCTGGAACAGGACAGACATTTGTTCGGCAGGGTCATCAGGTAAATTTTCAAGTTCAGTGACAGCGGGTTGACGCCTAGGAGGACCAGGGTTGGATTCGATGTCCCCACAGCATAACAACAGAAACAACATTGAGAAACACTCACACAATGCTTCACGCAAGGTTCCGGGGTACGGGAACACTACTAAGCACCTGTTATCGGATTTCTTAGCATATAGTGCAAATTTTTTACACACCTGCATGTCGAAAGAGGGCTGAATCAAGACGATGCCTTGAGCAGTACTCCCGTGCCCAGTGAAGCCTCGATCGATGGGGTGGCTGCTTAAGTAGCTGGTTGGTAGCGATGTCGTTGCCGATGATGTCGGACGAAGATCATCAAGTTGTGCCGATGATATCAGGTCATGGTAGGGAGGGAGCGTACAATTGCAGTCATCGAGCGGTGGGCTTGATACCGGTGACGAGGCCAAAGGTACTGGCTGGTTGAACTGCGCAGCTGATAGCAGCGATGCGAAGAAAGCCAGGGAAGCCTGCATGTCGAAAGAGGGCTGAATCAAGACGATGCCTTGAGCAGTGTTCCCGTGCCCAGTGAAGCCTCGATCGATGGGGTGGCTGCTTAAGTAGCTGGTTGGTAGCGATGTCGTTGCCGATGATGTCGGACGAAGATCATCAAGTTGTGCCGATGATATCAGATCATGGTAGGGAGGGAGCGTACAATTGCAGTCATCGAGCGGTGGGCTTGATACCGGTGACGAGGCCAAAGGTACTGGCTGGTTGAACTGCGCAGCTGATAGCAGCGATGCGAAGAAAGCCAGGGAAGCCTGCATGTCGAAAGAGGGCTGAATCAAGACGATGCCTTGAACAGTGTTCCCGTGCCCAGTTCTCGGCAACATCCAGATTTTCCCTGGTAGACAACGGTAGGGTTGTGTCGAGGGTGTAGCCTGGCGGATGAGCGTACAACAGTTAGAATGAACTGCAACCGGTAGTTTCATGAGTTGCAATATTAAAAGCGTATATAATGTAGGGCAGTACGGTGTCCCAGTCATGCTCCGCGCCTACATACAAGGTAAGCATATCGGTCAGTGTTGGATTGGATTGGTTGGTTCACAGGAAGGGAAAGGCGCAGTATCTGTCACACTTGTAGCTGTACCTGAACCGCGCCGTAAGGGAAGGGAGGAAGGTGGGAGAGAAAGTGGATAGAGAGAAAGAGGAGCCGTAGTGGAGGGCTACGGAGTAATTTGGACCACCTGGGGATCTTTAACGTGCGCTGACATCGCACAGCACACGGACGCCTGTTGATGCGTTCAGGCAAACTGTATGTATGTGGGTGATATAGTGCTGAGTGCCTGTAGGCGACTGTGGATAGAAATGGCAGCTCCTCGACGATATTGGCAGTATATTTACTCGAGGAGGTCCATGCCGCAAGGAGACTGAGTTCAAAAGAAACAGCGACACGTGATGCGCGGTCGCCGATGGCAGAGCTGCTGTTTCACAATAGCGAGTAAGGTATCTGGCACATATCACAATCTACCGATTGCTGTTTGAAGACTTGGGAAAGGTCCAAGCAAATCAGTTCCAACTAGCGCGAACGCACAGCTGTGAGGCACCACACCGTGATGAAACCCAGGTAGAGCGGAGGTAAGGCGTTTATGACGCTGACACTGCGTTCAGCTGGCCAGGTATTGTTCTGTCGACGCATTCTCGGCTAGTAAAACCGCTCTTGAGCTCAACGGAGTGTGCGAGCCGACCCCAGATATCTGGCTGCGGGGTCGTCATGCATCGCACGTAAAATAGAGGATAACAGAGCCGTTGGAACTAAAAGCAGGTATCGTGGGTCCACGGGGGAGTATTAGTTTTCCACAACAGACCGTCGCGGATACAGAAACGGCCTTCAACTCCCTGGCTGCGTGCTGTGGCAAACAGAGGCTGTAGGGAACAATTTTCGTGTTGCTCACTCCTAAATGCCTCAACGACAGGAATGTCTGGGACGACGCCAGACATGTAGAGTTAGAAAATTTCACTGTCACACTTTGTTGATGGCAGCGGCATTCGCGAGAGATAGTCTGTATCGGTGTGTCGGCGCCCGCTCTTTTAGACAACATTGAAGTTATACTCCTGTAGACGGAGGGCCCAGAGCGCAAGGCGACCGCATGGATCTCTAAGACTGATGAGCCAGCACAGCGAGTGATTGTAAGTCACAATCGTGAATGGGCTCACATACAACTACGACCGGAACCGCTACACAGCGACGATCAAAGCAAGGCATTCCTTTTCTGTGACGGTACAATTGCGCTCTGGCTTGGTGAGGGAGGGCTCGCATATGCAATGACGTGCTCCTGATCATCTCTACGCTGAACCATAAAAGCACTGATGCCAACACCACTAGCAACAGTATGAGCTTCTGTTGGTGCGGAGGGTCGAAATGCCGGAGAACAGGTTGTGAGGTTCCGCTGGCTGAGGTTCAACTTCAGCTGGCGAAATGAGGCATCGCACTCTGCAGTTCATTCAAGCGAAGCTCTTTTGTGAAGACGGCACGTCAGCGGGTTGGCGATGTCTACGAAGTGGCGAATAAAAAACCGGAAAAAGGAACATACGGGCAAAAAACTTCGAACATATTTGAGTGTCCGTGGTGCTTGAAATGACTCCACAGCTGCCGTTTTTTGAGGGTCTGGTCTCACGCGCTGCTCATCAACGAGATGGCCGTGCACCAACGCTTGACGCTCACCAAAGCGACACTTCTTAGAATGGAGGACTATTCCGAAATTATACAAACTCTCTAATATGCACTCTAAGCGGTCGTTATGTTCGTCCGACGTTTCACAAAAAATGGCGACGTCATCAAGATAGCATAGATATACGTCCCCCTTCATGCCGCGCATATAGTGTCCATAAATTTCTGAAATGGCACAGGCGCATTGCAGAGCCCAAACGGCATCACATCAAATTCAAGTATTCCATCCGGAGTTCAAAATGCCGTTTTTCTTTGTCTGCAGGATGCACCGGTATTTGCCAGTAACGTAATCGCACTGCTAGGCAGAAAAAATTAAAAGCGCACGAGACAGTCTATAGCTTCGTCAACGCAGAACAAAGGGTATACATCTTTTTTTTTGGTGATGGCATTTAAACGGCGGTAGCCCACGCAAAATTGCCAAGTACCATCTTTCTTACTGACGCAAATCACGGGAGTATCCCAAGGACTAGACGACTTCTTAATAACCTCCTTCTCAAGCATCTCTGTGACTTGCTCATGGATTACTTTGGGCTCCGTCGGCGATACGCGATCAGTCTTTTGGCGAATCGGGCGAGACGAAGCGGCCGGTATCAATACTTTTGAGGGTACGAGACTTGGGAATAGAGGGTGGTCCACAGGGCTGACAGAAGTCGAAGACAGCCGAGTACTGCAAAATCATGTCTGCAAGAGAATGGTGTTGAGCGGTGCTCAGCGTTTTTCTCAGCATGGCAAGAATGGCGCGGTCAGGGCTGGATGCTGGAACAGGTTCAGACGTGGCAGCCGCGACAGGTGCCACAGCTAGAGGCGCATCGGGTTAACATAAACCAGGTTTTAAGCCTCTTTGCCAGATAACAGATTGAGACAATGAATTGACTGTCCACAACCACGTGCTGCCGTTAACCATAGATGCCAGACAGTGCAGCACTATAGCATTGCACGTAAAACAGGTCGAATGCACTCGTTTCGCTAGCGCTTCAAAGATTTCACCTTTACCAAGGACAACGAACATCGGACCACACTGCTGCCCACGATGGCACGATAGTATCTTGAGATACATAAAATACAGTTCTGGCGTCACATGCACTTTCCATAAGGCTGGGCACATTCATATGCTCAAAATAAACCTTACAACTTGCGCAGTCGATTATCGCTCCACTGCGCTTCAAGAATTCTAGTCTTAAAATACCGTCATGGGTAGAAGTAGGGATAACGACAAATTCTGCTTGATAAATGGTTCCAACCAATTCAACTTCAAGATTACACACTCTCAGAGGACGCAATGGCTCGCCACTCGCGCCACAAAACGTTGAAACTTCATCGCACTTGAACATCCCTTTGCGTCCAAGCAGGCATTTAAATATCTTTCTAATCACAGAAACAGTGGCACCGGTATCAACGAGAGCTGATGTAGTCATGCCATTAACGGCTACACAAACTTTGTTAAGCATTGAGGTAGGAAGAGGAATGTCAGAACGCAGCGAAGTTCCAGCGGCCTCACCTCCATCGAACGCGCTGATTAGTTTTCCAGACTAGGTGATCAGGACCGGCGACAAGGTGACAGCGACCGCCGCTTGCGGAGCATAGGAGGAGGAGTGACACTTCGATCCGACGCCGGTGACGAATTACAGATGGCGGTGTGCCGAAGCTCTGTTGAAGGAGATGTGTGCGCACTAAAGATAGATGAATTCTGGTAAGGCGATAGCGCTGCTATCACTGGTGGCCCGTATCGATAAAGTCGACGGTGGTGGCAGAACCTTGCGATGTGGCCTGAATTCCCGCAGTGAAAGCAAGCGATAGATTGGTGATCAACGGTCCTTCCCTGGTATTCTTCATCGAAGCGATCAATGGTCCGTGTCTTGCAGCATCGATTGTTGCCGGCATGCAATGAAAAGGCATCACGCCATGCGTTCTGGTCGTGAGCGGGAGGAGGCCGTTCATAGTAGTGTTGGTCCTAATGTGATCTGGAGCGTTGTGTGGTCGAGAATAGTTAGACATGCGGTGCACACCAAATTTCGCTGCATTGATAAAAAAAAACTCTTAATCGGTGCACAGATGTGCAGGTGTGATAACAAGGAAGTGCCTTGGAGCGAGATAATTCTCGTAGTGGAGGCGAAATCAATGGCTTGAAAAGTTTCAATTGCAGCAGTGGTTGTCACTGTGTCCAAGTGACCAAACTTTGGTCTTATTCGGTGCATCTTCAAGTTCTGAAATGTTCGGCAATGCCGTTCGACATCGACGACTGTGTTCAGGCTTTTTTTACTTATAAGCAACGTGTAGATCTAATCAGCGAAATCGTTGAGCAAATGTCGCACCATGTCCTCATTGGACATACGAGCCGAGACTACGTTGCAGAGCTTCAATACTGCCTTAATATACTATGTGCAGGTCTGCAGGTCTCATCGGGAAGTCGAACCCGATGAGCCAATGTCTGCTCAGCCCTCTTTTTCACTGTGTAACCACCAAAGCACTTTGTTAGCTCTTGCACGAAACGAGGCCATGATTTCAAGGTGTCCTTGTGATTCTCATACCACGTAAGGGCTGTATCCATGAGCGAGAAAACGACGTTACCAGTTGAACATTATCGTCTCACTTGTTGGTAGTGTGTGAACCATTCACCCACGTCATCACCAGCTGCTCCAGAGAAGGAGAGGGGTTCTGACTAACGCAGCCAGGAACCGCTAGGTGTAAGCATAATTGGGGCTTCTCCTTCCAAGGAAATTACGGGCTCTTGAGGAGGTAGGCCGACAAGACGTCGACTCCGACGAGGGTCGGGTTTATCCGTTGTTAATTAGTATGTACCCATCAAAGCTTCACCAAACTGTTACAAGGTGAATTAAGCGGTCAGACAGGACGAGATGGCGCCAGACGTCAGAAGTAAGATCTTGGTTCCGTTCAGCGCAGCACTTCCACTGCTCTCATCACGCACACCTAAGTCATTCTATTTCGTCTTCGTACCTCCGTGACAATATATTGGCAAACATTCATCTGCATGCAAATATATTTTAAAACAAAAATGTAAGAAACAATAACTTTTTTTATAAACGAATTGAGCACATAACAAAAAGGTTGCATTACATTTCTTCTAATAGCTCAAATTTGCATCTAGATCATTTTTTAGTTATTACAGAATTAAAATCACTTTTACGATTCGCACATATAATTTTTTTCGCAGGAATAATGGTTCTGCTCTAGTAAATAAATATTAAAAAAAAAACAGGAATATCTGGTGGAGCTACGTTAGGCCACCAAACTTGTCTTTATGATCATTTTTATCCTATTTCTTCTTCTTATACCTAATGCCTATTACAAAGTAGCCAACTCGATGCCTTTTTGGTTGGGATCCCGACCTTCCCTCCTATCTGTCTGTCTGTCAGCCTGCCTCTGTCTGTCTGTGTGTCTCGCTTTATGGCTATCAAGAACCATATCATTATTCACATGTCTTCCAAAACGTCATAGGCACAAATTTGACAACTATGCACAGTTATCTCAACCAACCAAGGAGCATAATCGAGGCACCTCACAGCTTTCGCAGCTGGATTGAAATTAATAATGGCACACACATCAACACGCTAAAGTGCATGTTGAGACCAGTGTCATGGTGTGACATTGTTTAGGACCTAAAAGCTTGACGGAAATCCCATACAGCTCGCCCTCTTCGAATAAAATGTCTAAACATGAATTTCTGTTTAAACTACTCTTCAATAGCGGTAGGCCCCAGATGCGTCGACTTATGCAGTAATTATTGGTGCTTGTCATCAATGCTTATGCTGCTGCTTGATGGAGTGCAGCAGAAAAGAAACCAATACATAACTGTGTGAACATAATATAAAATTGTGCAATTTTATTATAGCATCAAATTTTTTGCAAATGTATTTTTGTATATCAGTTGTAATGTCTCGTGTAATTAAGCAAAACTATATTGTTAGTGCAAAAATGTCCCTCATCAGTACACGTTCGCATCCGCAAACCATGAAATAAGCTGTTATGATAAATAAAATTATTCTGCGTTTTTTTCAACTAGGATAACACAAATGTTTGGCTTTGAAGTTGCCCCAGCGCGCGTAGCGGGATAGTAAAAACAGGATTCCAGTAAAAAGGAGCTCGGCCCTAATAAGGACGAATAAATTTACATCATATTGTCACGCGATAATGACGATGCCATAGGGGACAAATGAACAGACAGGTTGGCATAGCACTGGAAGGAAGTGGAACTTGGGCTAACTTGCACCCGCGAAAGAACTGTAACTGCTCGGCGGTGGCGACAGCAACTAACGTATATTCGCAGGTCGTCCAACAGAATGCCCAAAAAATGTGGCGCAACAAACGCAATCACATGGGAAGAGACACAACACACGCGCACACTACCAACTGTAATATGGATCTGAACACACTTCCTCTTCACCACTCCTCTTCTTTAACACGCAAGTACACCCACGTATGCAGCACCAACTAGCCCCTCAAGCTATTATTTTGAGATGACGTACAACAGAGAATGCCTGTTTCAGCCTCAGCGTTCAGTTTAAATACGGTGAAGAAATATGTATGAAAAATAGCGAACAATGACTGGCCTAAACTTGAACAATGTAGAAAAACAAGCGCGTGGCTGGAGTCTTTCAAGATACATCTCAAGCACCTTCTGTAACAAAAGAAATGATAAGGCCGCGTCTCACGACAACGGTTCTGAACAAAGAATACATAATCGATCCACGCTGTACAATCACACTGGTAATGCTACATGCCAGCAGCTGATAAAGGACCTTTAAATGGTTCGCGGCAATATTGTTACTTTTGTGTGCATTCCTTGCGAATCTCTAACTTGTCCGTTCCTAAGAGAGCTCATTGTGCGAGCTAGAGGTTCGTACAACACTCACGCTTTGGGCAGTCCTAATGCAGACCTCAGCCTCCATCGCTCAACTTCCCATACACAGGCCATTGTGACGGGTATCTTCTTGCGATCCTCCCATGTGGGCGTCCGACAACCTATGACTTCGTCGATCTCTCGGTGCACCCGGTTCTGGATATCGCGCTCTCGTGCCGCGAAATTTACCAGAAGCAAATGAGCGGCACCAGTTGGCCCGAATATTCCTCCCATAATGAGAGCATTCACGTTGCCCACAAGGTATTTGTCTGCGACATGGAAAAAAACAACCATAAGAAAGCCGGCTGGAAATATTCTCGGTGCATGTAGGAAAATAAGGATCGAACAAGTGTTACTTCACACTTTCACATTTTTCAATAGCTGCTATAAAGCTACATGAAAGAGACGCTAACAAGGATTGAGGGGGAGCCTGTTTGCAAGCCTAGGCAATATTTCGACAGGGGTACTTGACTTCGTCTGCGCCCAGGGGAAGACAAATCCTCTTGTCGAAATGTTGGCTACGAACTAAGGCTTCCTCGCAATTGTTTTTCGGTTATGTTTCATGCTCTGTATAGCCATGGCCTTCCCTTCACTTCACACTCGGTCTTTTAGAATGAAGTTTTTAGCCGTAAAATGCGATGTGATGAATAATGCTTGAAAGTATTCTGAGTAAATAATATCTCTTAAAATTATTACTCTGTTTTGTTTCTTATATGGGCTTGTGAAATTCCCTGTTGTAGCTGCAGGCGACGCGGTACCAGCAACGTGACATTTGTTTACGAAAGTCAGGCGCACAACGACGCATAGCTTATTTGCTCCCCACCTCCAAAGTTCTACGCCTATGTTTCCGTTGTTCACCCAAAATGTCGTCTAGAATTTACGTCAATCGTACGCCCTGGTTACAGGAGTTAAACGTTGCGACGTAAAAAACTTATACACACTAATACAGCAAAGTCTCTCATTGCGAACAAGGGGCGCTGAAAGAATACCATTTGCTATGTTGTCCAATGTTAGTGAGAACACCCGAACAGTTGGACGCTCTTTCGACGCTGCCCCACTTTTATCGCATATGCTGCTGTCACAAAAACAATGCACTTTACAGAGAAAAAACACCTTTTGAAGTGTTCACACTACTATTGACTAAACCTGTACAGGTAAATTCTTAAGAGGTGGAAGTGGCGATGACATCAACAAGGCATAGTAAAAAACACCTGTAGGATATTTTATACTCAGCACACTCTGTAGCTTACCATACACAAATAAATTACGAATCCACACTCTGCAAGGGCGCTCCGCTAAAGGAAGCCTCTGTAGCTAGCGTTCTGACTCGATTTGCGCTAAACGAGCGGTAGGGTAGTGTGAATTGGGCGTAAATGCGGTTCAAGATATAGCGCTGCGTAAATGGCTTCTATTGGATAAACTATAGCGTCACGTTGGACTGCTTGATGACATTTTTCGTTTAAATTTCAAAATGACAGCTTTTGTTTCAAATGTCTCTAAGGTCGTGAATGTCCAAGAGCCACGAAGAAAAGTGTAACTCTTAGTTAGGTCTGTTAATTTCCATTGTTTTAATCCTACCCTTAATATTTGTACATTGTAGCCACATTAACGACACTTGGAGAAGCCAAGTTTTGAACATTTATGGTACAAGACATTTCTGTTTACATCGTTGTTGATACACACAGCTAGAAATGCATTTTTGTCAACATGGCAGTAAAACTAAGGTTCAGGCCAACACGTTGTGAAACATCTTCCTGCTCCAGAAGATTGTTACAACAGTGAATAAGTGGTTTACTGTACCGTAGATACCAGAGCGCAACAGCAGCAATGCACTATACGTTGCTATACGTAATTTCAAAAGAGTAGCTCTTTATAATTTATACTGATTTCTAAACTTTCCGTTAAGAATGAGTATTAATCAGGAATCTCCAGAAGCAGGAGAACTTTGATAGAGAGGAGAACGTTCTTCACGGCAATATCTCTACTTTACCTCCAGAACTGTTTATTCCAGCCACAATTATGCATTTTCCCTGCAGGTTATGCATTACAAACCCCCTCTCTAATAATATGTCTTCCAACTTACGCTGAAATTTAGGTTCAGGGTCTCCTTTATATTCTTGGATTTTCTTCATATAAGACAGGATGAAGTCCCGGTCCGACTTTGCGTCTAGAGTTTGCACGTAGCTCTTGATATGTTTCCTTTGAAATAATAATTACAAAGAGTTAAGGACTGAAATAAAACTCAAACGGCGGTATAGCTGATGCGCTGTTTCTCATAAGTTCAAAGAAGATAGCTTGTTTGAAGCTGCATAAACTGGGCAGGAGAAAATTAATTCGCACTGGACTGCTAAATCGACACGTCTAGAAACACAGGTTCAAAGCACAGGTTAACCGGCTTGTCATTTTCTAGTTTGTTTAAATGAGAAAAATTCATCTCCTTATTTCACTCATCCCCTTTAGGGGTTAGTGTGTGCACATTGTTCATTTGGCTAAAGTTGCCAAACGCAATCTGGAAAGGCAGTGCACAGGGTTTATACTAACTTAATCGTAGACACTCCTGCGTATCGCACTATTCGACATCGCACTGTAGGTTTTATCCATTTGGACTAAATTCTTATTATAATGAAAACATTGTGGAGTGTATGAGCTCGGCCTTTAAGGTTATAACGTGATATAGCGCGAGTGGCTAGCGCGTTCACTCAGCGCGTTTACCCAGGAGTATATCATTACATTTTGAATTTGTGTTTCTATTATCTCGCCCATAATAATTAAAATACAGACAACCACTAGACTATATAAATGACAAGAAGACATATACAAGATATATATGTGAATCCACTCTTTACCCAAGCCGTACTAAGGTGCCGGCCTGATTACAGGCACAGTGCTATCCATGAAAGCGAATGTCGACGCAGTGACACAAAGTATGCCTACCGACCGAGAGAAAGCATTCAGATGACAATTTCTATAGGTAGACGTTTGCTCATCTAGTTAATCACGCAGCGTGTCACTGAAGGTCAAGGCAGCGCTGAGCACATGATCAATATTGAGCAGCGTATTCTGGAACGAGTCTCTAAACTGACAATTTTGAGTCAGACAGCCTCAGTTGTGCCTCCCTTTCTGCCGACTGCCGCTATATAAGGCAACGTTCATCTACGCTGAAACTGTTCATGTTGAGATACTTTTATATGATTGCTGTTATTATTTATTTATGCTAAAAGCATTGAAGTCGGGATGCTTTCTTGTATAATTTCTGTTGTTAATGTTATTTGTTGTACAAGCACTTTACGGTATACTTCGTTATTGCAGTGCAGTATTTTCTTTGTGTCGCCTTCTTACGCATGACCATGCTGATTCGCTTCTGCAGTGTTTTTAAGAGTGTAGTGTACAATTTGCAATAGCAGTTAAAAATAACCTTTTTAATGGACCTGATTTTTCTTCATCTCACGCACGTTTTACACTAGCATTTTGTACTACCACATTTTTGCTCCCTTCTTCTAAAACTAAACTCAATCTAAAGCCGCATACTTCGTTACGCCTCCCGTTTTTCATTCCCACCATCAAACACGTGATACGGCGAGGCACGACGTTGCGTGTATACGTGCCGTATAAAACTATTGTGCTACACTATGATATTGCTGAAATAATCTGTTTCGTTTGATCTGAACTTTCGTGCCGGGATTTCATTCAAGGGTTTGTCTGATATCAAACTTTTACATTGCATATTTAATTGTCGGGAAAGTCTGCTCTTTCACTTCAGCTGTCAGAAACAGGGAAGCTTTCGAGTGTTGCTTTGCTTTTGGTTGTTGTCTTCTAAGTACAATACAAATGGAGCAGTAAAGCAGGCGAAAAAATCTTGAGATCCATGGTTTGCCGGATAACAGCAATGAACACTTAACAGAAACGCTCATGCATGTGGCCTCAAAGCTGGAATAAACAGGGTTTGCTTTTGACGACACTGGGGTCGCACACTACCATAAAGCAAACGTTGGTGGTAGACCTGTGGGTCTCGTTTGCTTTACTTCAGTAATTTAAATACGTGGCTTAGCACCCGTTATAGTCTAAAGCATTTACGCAGGAGGGACCTGTGTCCACACGTTTACCTTAATAATGACTTGAACAAAGCTAACCATGACTTCATTTGGAAGGTAACACCAAAGGTAAAGGAAGCAGGTTAAAAGTTTTTCGGGTGAAAGGAGGAAATACGTTCGTGTAGCGTCTGTCGTTCAAATCGGTACACAAGTAGATCCAGAAAACATTGTTTAGCCAGCTTGACTTCTTCATTCAGTGAAGTACGGGATCTTTATTTTTTAAACCCGAATTGGGATATAACTTGGAGGATATTGTTTCGCTCTTTTAAGTGTTCCTATTTGAAGCCTGCGTAATTGTCGGAACGAATTTAGGCCTATAGAAAGATGCGCAACTCGCTCTTTAGACATTTTTGTAGTGGCAGAAATCAAAGTTCCTCAGACTTGCCTTGATGCGTTCACATTGCAGGGCTAATCCGTACATTTTGCTGCACGAAGCAGGCATTATGGAGAAGGTATTAGCCTTTCGTAAATAACGACTGTGAGGTTTCTTCTGGGAACGCTGGTTTGCGCGTGCGGAGTTGTGATCGTTAAATTTTTTAAGCGCCCTTTTGTTTTGTGCAACTGTTATGAAATTAACAGTCGCCCTCGTGCAGGCTTTCAAGATTTCTTTTACCACGTATGGCAACTTACTGCAATGAAGCTCTGTGGACCCGTTTTGTTAGTTTTGCGACGTTAATATCAACATATTCCCCTCTAAAAAGAGCACGTTTGTCGCTATCTCTCCACGCTGTCCGCTTACGATTTGGAATGCGCAACTGAGCTCCTACTTGTGTGGAATTGGTTAAAAAAATCTTGTGCAGTCTTGATTGCACCATATTGCAGTCAGAGCTCCAAAGTTCATTTCTGTATATTACAGAGGTTCGCAGACTACTACTTGGCTTGCAGTCCTCTATTACCGGATGTGTCTGGAAAGCCGTCTATTGGACCTTCATTTGAGAAGCGCAAATGCCTGCTTTCGATAGTAAACCAGCCCAAACTCGAAAATCTTATCGCTTTCTTCGAATGGACATCCTCAACTAGTGATGTTTCGCAGGCAAATTATACAAAAGGGCCTGCATGCAACTGAAAATATTTCAAGCACTTTGCATTCACTTGGTAGATAAACAGGTCAGAAATAACAGTGTGTGATGAACAAGGAAAATTGAAATGCAAATTCATACTGGCACACTTGGTGGAAACGCCGCAAGGAAATCCGAGTAACCAGACGCTGCGTTCAGAATAAAAGTCGGCCAGGAACAAAGTTTTTGACCTTTGCTGTAATACCAATGTCGTAATTGCCTTAAAATAACATAAGTGCTCGACGAAGAGTATGTGCTTGGTCCCCTAGGACCCCTTCTATTTATGATGTATATGAAACGGCCACACCAGGTGTGTTTCCTCTAACATATTCATCTCTGCAGCTGAGAGCGTTGTCTACCGTATGGTTACAAATAAATCTGATCAGCTAGCTCGTCAAAACGAATTAAACTTTGTACAAGTGTGCAGTAACCAATGTGCGTCGAGCTTAACCCTGCCATATCAAGCAGGTGTGATTTACCGCAAACATAACACATTTTCTTGACCTGATTCCCGGGCGTCGTCTTGAAATTAAACATTTCTTATAAATATCTAAGCATAATCTTATTGATGGTGTAACCTCTAAATCGCTTGTCACTACGTATTATCATTTACTAAAGGAACGCTTTTTTCCTAACAGGGCACTTGCTAAACACACCACCAAACAAAGATTCTTGAGTACAATCCCTGATGAGAGCGAAATTAGAATATGCATCGACCATCTGGAATCCTAACCAAATCTGTGCTACAACTCCAGTTTAATTATTACTCAATATAGCCGGAGAATAATTTCATTCGTGCTGGTATTACAATGCAAGCATTTCATTTTAAAAGCAATTTTTGGTCTAAAAAGATCTTGCTTTTTACCGTTGTAACGGCAGTATGCGCTGGACTCATTTTAAGGCCAAAGCCTCTAATGGCTAATGCTGTCGTGGACAAGACGTGTCCCACTTTTGCGGTAGCTCTGATTGGCGAGAGGTCTCGACCAATCACAGAGCACCAGCACAGTATGCGCGAATGCGTACCTTATATGGTCATATGCCACTCAATGATAAATTACTTATAATGACAAATGATTTGTATAAATAATTACTAATAAGGACGTAATCAGTAATACAACAAAAATAAGGACTAATTATTAAATAATTAGTTCATTACCTACCTAATTCCTCAATAATGATTAATTACTGATTAATTCCAGGTGCGTAGCAGAATGCGGCACTCAGGCTTTCGCCTTTCACTGCTTTAGTCGCAAACGCCCCTTGTAATTTTTATTATTTTTTCGCAGCCCAATCCTTACTGTGCCCTACATCTACCCTCTACCAAGCATTCCACCCCAATTGCTCATCCCTTACAGGTAGCCCATCTTCAAGCTCATACTGCAACGTTTGCTGCATCTTTCATTCACCACTCGGCCATATACGGGAACGGCCTTCGACAAAACAGGGCTATAAGCACCTGGTCATTCATATTTTCTATTTGCATAAATTCCATATTTAACCAATAAAATATTTTGTTCCTTCATTTGTTTATACCTGTGCCCGCCATTTATGCAATGCCCACAAAATGGTAGCCAATAAACTAAATGTGATCTGATGCTATTTTGTTTCTGATGCAATCTTATGGCATATATATTTCTCATTTCATATCGGCAAATCACTTTACCTGAATTAGAGTGTTTCTTTGCACAAAATAAAAAGCAGTTCGTGGCTCTTGGCTGTGAAAACTTGTCAAGTATATGCACTCTGCACTTCCTGCTTGGCAGGTTGTGCTGGAAATGAGCCTGACACATGTAATTGCCGGATCGGTGGTCTTCGCAGTTGAGAATTATTTCTCCTACATTTGGGTCTATTCTATCAACTGAGAAGACTACCGATCCGGCAATGACATGCGTCAAACTAATTTCGAGCACCGTATGCCAAGCAAGGTTTGCGCTCTTCCCTGTCGTCACATCTCTTTCTTCCTCAACATTTTGCGCAAGTTTATTCCTTGTGCTAAGACGACTTCTTATGCCCGCAGATGACTGGCAATGAACAAATGCTATCAGTGGTAAAGAATACAATGACTGCGCATCACTCAGCATGACTACGACACGAGCAGTATATCAAACGACAGCTTGTAATGGGTGCAGCTGACTGGAAATGAGCGCATATGATTAGCTATGGGTGACAATCAATAAAATTATTAAGCAAACGATGAGAGGTAAACAACGAGGCAAATTATATGAGAGAAAAGGCAGGCTTTCACTCTTCTCCTGTTAAGAGAGACGTTGTAATCTTTTTATTTACACTTTGTCCTATCCCAGACGTGCTTCTACTCTAACAGTCCTAAGAAACCGTAATTTATGAGCGGCTACATAAACTAGTTATAAATCCCTCATTAAACTAGCTTTGCGAGCAAGCCAGCGTAAACTAACCCCGACGTGTCGGACATTGGATACATATATTCTGGAGGTTTTAAGGCCGAACTATCTGCCTACGCGAAGCCGACGTTTGTGATAACAAAGAGAAGTACAGGTAACAAAGGTAATAAAGAGAAATACAAGCACACAAAACATACAGACACTGGCATTTCGGCACCGTTACGTGGGCCTTGTTCACACTGAGGATGGAACTAGATGTGCTGTTAGTTGGCCTGCTGGAAGACAGACCATCGCCCAGGAGGTAAAGCGGCTCTTGCAGGCAAGGATCCTTGAAACAAAACTTGCTATCAAGTGACTAGAAAACGACATTTGTTGTGCCCATCAGCATCTGGAACGATTCATTGCCGCTAATTTCTTTGCCGTCCTCGTATACGCCAGCAGTGAAGCCGATAAAGAGTCAAGAATAAAGAACAGTGACTCATAATGCCAAATTCAAGAAACATTTGTGCGAACAATCGAGACTGAGGAAACATTTTCAGTCGTCAACCTGTCTTCTATCAGCTTGACGCAGATGGACGAAGCCTATTTCAGCGGAGCCTCAACTTCAATTTCAAAGCTCGTCCAAATGTTGTTCACATGACTTGTGTTTTTGAAGAGGCTGTACGCAAGGTGCCCTCCCCCCATCCCGCTTGTAAATCGAAGCTCACTCACAGACCATCGAAACGCTTTCCAAGCATTCAAAAGGCAAGAATGGCTCGAACGCATCCGCTGAGCAAAGAGCACTAAACAGACATATAGAGAACAGCGCGACACTGTGATACTTCCTGCCGACAAAGATAACGCCGCTATTGTGGTTGGACCGCGCCCACTACGTGCAAAACATGGATGCCCTCATGAGTGGTACAACTACATACGCCAAGCTGGCCCGACACACTAGGAAGAAAATTGAAGCTGAGGATCGTAGAAACTTCTGATAGAGGTATTCAAGTTCGTACCATACAAGGGCTATCTCTACAATTGTCTACAACGTATTGAAGAAAACAGTACTCTTCAAGATCACAGAGGAAAAGGAAAATATACAAAACATAAACAAATTAAACACATTGACGCTTCGGCACCAATACGGGTGCCTTGCTAGTAATGAAGATGGAACGAGACGGGCTGTTGGCTATGAAGTTAAAGTGTTGCGTACAAAACGCATGTACATCTCGGGTAGATTTTCCCACGTTCACTTGATCGCTCTGCTTGTCATTTGGATGTGTAATAATTCCTTGAGTAGGTGGGTAGATAACAGTTTTCCCTTTCAAGTACCCGTGCGGCATCCCAATCAACCAGGGGACCCGTGTCCTGATTAGGCTCTGCAAGGTCGTTATTTGTCACTTTTTTATTATTTACGCCGCATAGGCTAGACTGACGATTTCTGAAGACCATTGAAGGAACCCCTGCGTGAAGTTAAGAACAAAAGTGACTTCTAACGCTCTAGCAGGGCACAAACAAGACATGACTGGCTGGGATTCCGCTACCATCTAATCTCTTCAGCTACCACTTTAATGTTTTAACCCTAACTCAATTCTCGACTACTGGACACAATGCGTACCAAAGATGTTTTCTCTCTCGCCTTATCTCTAATTGCACACCTGCATGGACAAGATGATCCGAAGATTTTTCTAAGAACATTCTATCTCACTCTGAGAGCTCTTTTTTTTTCAGTGTCACCTTCGACCAAAAGGGAATTCGCAATACAATACCTAACGCAAGCTTAACTTCAGCGGAGCCTCAACTTCAATTTCAAAGCTCGTCCAATTGTTGTTCACATGACTTGTGCTGTTGTAGAGGCTGTATTGCGCATACCTTGAGCTTGTGCGTGAGCATAAAAATCTGCCATGCTTTAAATTGGCAGGAAAAAATTCAACAAATCATATTTTGTCAGACTTTTGTACTCCAAATTTCTACCGCACTACAGCATTTGCTTTGGCCCTCTTTACCAGCCGAAACAGGGAACAGGTATTCTAAAGAGTAAACAATATTTTGAAAAAGGGTATCTGCCAGATTGCGCTAACACGGATATGAAAAATATTTAATAGGCGATATCAATTGATTCTGTTCGTATTTTTCTAATACTTGCCTCAATATCGTGAGTGTTTTATTTGCTCTAATGATAGCAAGAGGTTGCTCAGATATTGCATCTTCTTTTTACGCTTAATAGTTATCATGGCTGCCACATAATTTTATTCGCTTGCATTACGCTTGTAAGATTTAACCTCTGAGGCTGATGGCAACATTTCATCTTAAAATATGATATAAAATAAACTTACATCGTTACGTTATCTAGTTCGTCCATAACGGTCTCCAGGCGCCTGCTCCAAGTGAAAGGCACATGCGCTAGAAGCCTTCTCACCAGCTCTGGCCACATCTGGTAGAAATCTGTGCCTCGAAACGCCACGGTAATTCTCTGCCACAGCTCTTGAAGCTCCGTGCTGGCAACCGTCCCACTGGCGCCCGCGGTGCCATACACGAAGGAAGCAGTGATGTTAGTCACGCAGTGCATAAGCTCCTCGCGTAAGGCGACAGGCTTTCCAATAACATTTCCTATTTGTTCTGCCAGATGAATGATCTCGTTCTGCACAAAGAGGAGAACCAGGGAAAATCCGTAATAATGAAAAGAGTTAAAATAACAATAGCATTCTGGTATTGGTCAAACAATGTGCAATGATTTTGCTTTTTGAAATTACATTGTATATTATCACTGACTATGTGCATATCTCACTGCAGATTAAAGACCAACAGGAGCCCGGAGGTTTCTTGGCCCTTCCTCCAGGAATCCCCACACCCTGAGGCGCTTTGTAGTAAAATACCGCAGGCTCCACTGACCACTTGGCCATCATTGATCAGAGGTCTTCCGCACATCACGTTAGAGAAACAGCATAATAGGGAAACACTGGACTTCATACCAGACTTCTGGTAGTAGCACAAGATTGAATTACAATTTTGTCTTTAAATTTACCACAGCGCAATTTTAACATATTTTGGTAAGAAGAGTCGTCTAAATGCGCCTGTGTTGTCTCAAATAGACTCAAGAGCCTTGCAAATCGCATACTGTTATTTATTTTTGGCTGAAAAGTCTGGGACTTCGAAAACAAGTGATATGCATGAGCCACTTGCTTAAACTGCCGCTTACTACGGGGTCTATGCATTTTTAATTAACAGCCATTTCTAAAACTGTTTTCCCCGAAACTTTCAATCTGCTCTCCTTAATATAGCAAAATCTGAAGCGAAAAACATACCTCTTCTTCCACGCGATGTATTAACAAAATCGCTGCTTTCCTTCAGAAGTGAGATGCACTTAACGTTGCCAAGGTATAAGACAAGCATGCTACTGGCAATAGTTGAAGTAAAGTTACCGCATCCAATGATGAACAAGAAACTGGGTGCGTTTTACAAAGACGATGCCCATCTGAGTGTGCCCATTGGCTAAAAGGTGATATACTTGCATTTTAAGCGAACATTTGGGTCTTCGGGCTCTGCACTGACTTTACCACCTGTGGCTATCCAAAACTTCTTTACATTCCTGGGCACATGGGCTTTTTTTATACCTCCTAGAATATGATTAGGGTTCCTTGGCTAAGTTCCAATCCCACAACCTATCTATCACCGCCTTAAAGACAAATACACTGAGCGCGTGTTGCAGGTTGTCCAAAGAGCGCAAGACCGCAAGACCGCCGGCGACCCAGGAAAACCCATATTTAGTGGGCGGTTGTGGAACTATTTTCTAACAAATAGCGGATAATCGTAAGCCCATTCGCCTAAATGGCAGCCAGCAGACCTTGAACACGGGTGACATGCTTGGTCAGTAGGATTAAACCTAGCTTAATGTCAGGGTTTAGAGAAAAAGGGAACATAGATGAAATCACGCGCGAACGCCTACACCTTACATGGAGAGCAGGTAACAATCGTATGATTTTTCTCCGCGTTTTCCTTAAGTGAACAGAAAATGCGTCGGATAGTGCCATTGCTGTGCAAAGAGAAATGCTGTTGACGACGACAATGGACACCCAGCTGAAATGTGAATTTGCTGGGTGCATTCGCACTAAGTTTGTTCTGGACGACGATTATCCCTGGCTCATGAAGGAAAGAAGTGAGCCAGATATGAACGCTAACGCGTTCGAAGATATTCAAGTCGCCTGACAGCACAACTGCAGGTGGCATATAGCGTGTCCCCAGTCATTTGTGCCAGAGTTTGAAAAAAAGCGAGAGCACTACAGAACCTGAGAGCACTACCGACCAACTCAATAAAAAGCTTGGACTTTTGAAGTTTACAATACAAGAAGATGGAAGCCAAATTTTATTTACATGCAAGAGGGAAAACTAACACACTACTACGCAGTGTGCGGCACAGCAAGCAAACATGTATGAATCGCTCGCCTGCATTATATCCCAGTTATCGTTTTTCTACCTTAAGACAACCCGACGATTATTATGAAGCCAAATTATCATCCGCGCCGCACCTCGACACCGGAAAATGGTATTTTCAGGAGCCGCTAGCCGTCCCTTGTACGTGGACTGCATTCAAAGGGACGACGGTATCACGAATGAGGCGCAGTAGTAGAAATAACACGACAGAGGCTATCGGCGTATTGAAATCCAGTATTCTTTCGGGCCCTGCTCTCTTTTGTCAGCGAAGCAGAGGTGGTAGCAACCCAGAAAGCAAGAAACAAACGCATAGAAACACAAGACCGCTTTCGGCCAATTGGAGGGGCGAAAGCCGTTGCAAGCCTCAGGAAATGAGGCAGGTGTAAAACTTTGCAAAAGAACGTTACCTTTCATTTACTGAACTACTTTAGCTAGCGCGGTGTTCGGCAAAGGTGGAGAGGAAGATGCTAGCCATTGTGGTGTACCCATAAGTGAAATATCGCGTATTCACGTGTTTTGTCTGATGTCAGAGCACCGCAAAAGCGATGTGAAGCTAACCCTTAAGAGCACAAGCGACATACTTGCCTCTTGCTTGGTGGGGTGTTGGCGTACACACGTGACTAATAACGGTCTACACTCTTGCCCAAGCTTCTGATAATTGGCGAGCGAAATCGTTGTGTTCTACTATATGTCTGAAACATAGTGATATGCATTGACGGTTCTATATGCCTCTACTGCGGTGAATAAGCCTGCAGTCTGTAAAATGCGCCGGCACTGAGATCGAGCCGAACACTGCAAATAAACTTTAATTACAACCGGGAGCTTATAAATTTCAAGTCTGGCCTGCGAGCTACCCCACTAGGTGGCTCTTGCAAAGCACCAAAATTCCCAAAGCAGATCCCTCTGCCACTAATGCTAGCCCGTGAAGGACAATCAGGTTTGGCTCAGTGTGATAGTCTGGCCTGCTAGTTTTTTATTGTCATCGCATCGTATAGAATACCACTCATAACTCTTTTCTCTCGGGCATCACTCACCATCATTCGGCTTTCCACAGAACACTTCGCGAACCCAAGATCTCGGAGAGATTTCATGCAGAACCTTCTGTTCGCCACCCACACGTCAGCGTTCATTGTCGTCAAGCCTAAATAAAACAGAAGAGAAACATTTATGCTCGTAAATTTGATGTAAAAAATTCATGCATTCAGCCAGATGTGTACAAAACCTACTTCAATATCGCGCAGTTGTATATTGGCAGAAATTGACAATCTCTAGGGCTCCGCTTATAGCAGTATTACTCGACGTTATTAACAGCCCTAACCAAAGGGTCAATAAAAAGACAGCGCTTAGTTGTGGAGAAGGTTTTCATTACAAGTAAATTATTTGCCCACTTCTCTTCTAAAACCTCCTCTATGTACATAGTCGTCCACTTCTAGCTATAACACGGTCTACCCGTCCACGCAAACCATCAAAAGAATCACTTCAGCGTTCTTCTGTGCGTGTATGATTGCTCTTATCTGCGCCTGCGTCGAAAGCAACGTTGCTTTGGAAGCAATGGCAATGTTATAGCCAGGAGATGATTAGCCTCTATGTGCATTCGCTTTAATTTCTATTATGTTTAATTTATTGTTGTGTTTTATTATATAGTGTGTGAAACAGCGCGAAAAGACGAAACACAAGAAGAGACGCACAACAGACGAGAGCTGACTCGCAACTAATTTTTTATTAGGAAGAAAGCGGATTCTTATGCAAACACTATGTCACATGATGTTACATAGAACGAAGCCCTTGACCAGGCAAAATTCAAGAGATATCTTCTTCCTTCAACAGCCACGTGGAAAACCCTATCAAGCAAGACCAAACATACAAGCCCCCCCCCCTCCCCCTCTTCCCCAACGGCCCTTTTCACAAATTATAAATTATCACCAAACATTATCCAGAAAAGAAACCTCTTTTTCGATAAGCATCAATGAAGGCTGGCTGACACACTGCGACTGCTTCTTGCGGATGTAATACGCCTCAGTAATTTCTCTCGTAGTTTTGTCCCTATGGCGAAACAAAATCTTTGTTTTTGAAACCAAGGCGCGACATCGAAAGAGGCTTGAGTGGGGACCAAAGTACACTAACGAGCCTGTCCTTTCACCTGTGGAAAGACTGGCCCTATCGAGGAACATCTGCAAAAAATTCGCCGAGGTAGTACGCCCGAGGCTCCTGGAAGAGAGCGTCAACGCCCTGGTTGCATCCCCGGCGGCACCACGACGATGTAAGGACTAACGTTCTCTTGTGGACTACTTTGAGTGCAATAGATTGCGACTAGTTCTCTCGGATAAAGAAGGCCATTTTGTTGTAACACCGGAAGACTTGTTTGCCGAAAAGGCTTTGCAGGCTGTCAAAAAGTGTTTTAAACGTGTCAGTGACGATGTAAAGACTAACGTTCTCTTGTGGACTACTTTGAGTGCAATAGATTGCGACTAGTTCTCTCGGATAAAGAAGGCCATTTTGTTGTAACACCGGAAGACTTGTTTGCCGAAAAGGCTTTGCAGGCTGTCAAAAAGTTTTAAACGTGTCAGTGTGGATTGTGGAAATGTAAAGGAGCAGGCCGTATTGTTACTGAACCAGTGTAATCTTGATTCGTTGGCGGCGGCAGTTCTGAAGACAAGAGGCGATCAGTTGGATTTATTTTTCTCCGCAAAGACTCATAAGGTTAACATTCCTTTTAGAGCCATCATATCGGAACTTGGAACTTGGCAGTACTCAGTGTCTAGCTATCTGCAGAAGCATCTTTCATCATTGGTTGTGAAGGACCCTTTCTTGGTGGAAAAAACGGACAACATGATAAATTCCCTGAAGCATAGTAATCCTGGTTTGTGTTCAGGTTTCAGCATTGCTATAGAAGACATATTACTCTTTGCCTCACAAGGGAATTACGAACGCGGTTAAAAAATCTATCACCGAGGAGAATGATGAAGTAGGTTTCATGGGTCATTGCGGAGTGTCTATTGATTCTTTCCTGGAACTGTTGTCCTTTTATTTGAAATCAACTTACGTAGTTTGGCGAGGCGATGTGTATGTACAGAAAAAGGACATCCGTATTGGATCAAAGGTAGCGCCTGTGTTGAGCAATATTTTTTGAGGTGAAGTTGATAGAAAAATTAGTAAACATGTCGATAGTTTGGTGATACGCGTCTTCCGATATGTTGACGATTTTTTAGTGCTAATGGAAAAAGACAACTTCAACAGGAGAATGGTGGACGTCTTAAAGCTGTTTCGGGAGTGTTCAAAAGGTTTGTCTTTTACTTTTGAAGTACCGTCGAACGATTTGCTCTAGTTTCTGAGCATAAAACCACTTATGTTTCATGTACTCCCCGAGGTCCCAAAAGCAGGTGTTAAGCTATTCTTCTGGACACTCAAAAATTGTAAAATTTGGAATTGCTAGTAGTTGCATTCGCTCAGGCTTGCTGAGCTCATGTCAGCATTGCATTCATGATAGTGTATTGCTACAGGTTCGTAGGCTAAAAACTGCAGAATTCCCGGATTTGGTTATTTCGGCAACATATGAAAAGCTTTTTCGGATGGTTAGGAAGGATTTTCTGGTTAGAATAAGAGACAGCGCACAGAAGAAGAAAAAACTAGCAGTGATTCCCTACATGCATAAGATTGTACATAACCTAAAAAATGTAGCGGGGCGATTCGAAGTGAATGTTGTTTTTTCGGCGACGCATAAGTTGGGCGGGCTGTGCTGCGCTATCAGGAACCGCCAGGAAAAGCTAAAGAAGAGTAACCCGTTTGAATGCCAGGTTTCACATAAGTCGAGATTAGTGGATTGCGCCTGCGTTGTCGTGTACGAAATTCCACTGTCATGCACTAAGGCATACATAGGTAAAACGAGTCGGTGCATAAATATTCGTCTGCGTGAACACCTCAGTTCGCTGTCGGACACACGATATTCTCACTTGAAAGGTCATTGCAGGCCTTGTGGGAAAGAAGGAAAGCAGAATAGAAAAAGTTGTCGCCCCTTGGTTTCAAAAACAAAGATTTTATTTCACCATAGGGACAAAACTACGAGAGAAATTACTGAGGCATAATACATCAGCAAGAAGCAGTCGCAGTGTGTCAGCCAGCATTCATTGGTGCTTATCGAAAAAGAGGTTTCTTTTCTGGATAATGTTTGGTGATAATTTATAATTTGTGAAACGGGCCGTTGGGAAGGAGGGGGAGGGGGGGCTTGTATGTTTGGTCTTGCTTGGTAGGGTTTTCCACGTGGCTGTTGAAGAAAGAAGATATCTCTTGAATTTTGCCTGGTCAAGGGTTTCGTTCTTTGTAACATCATGTGACAATATATTTTGTATAAGAATCCGCTTTCTTCCTAATAAAAAATTAGCTGCGAGTCAGCGCTCGTCTGTTGTGCGTCTCTTCTTGTGTTTCGTCTTTTCGCGCTGTTCCACCCACTATGCAATTGCACCAACTCGCCCAACTGTCCATCCTACTTCAATGTTTTTTAATGTGCCACTTTATGCCGAATATATACATTAGCACACAATCTTAGCCTACCAGAGCAAAAGAAACACCAGCCGACGTAGATATAAAAATCTGCTTTAGCCAGTCCGTGCTAGCGCGTCTGTGTGGCATAGATGAAGCTTGTCCTATCCGGGACACAAGAGTCATGGAAGGCTGCGTTCCAATGTCACCCTCCCGTCACAAAACGAAGTGCGAGTTGGCTGCGGCTGCCACAGCGGTCGAGACAGACGTCCTCGGGACATCACGCAATATGGCGGAAATTATGTCCAGGGTCATGCTAGCAGCCTATTATTATATGTCACATGCATTTGTGTTCTTCGTGCTCACTGCGTGCACGCGACACCGCCGATGCCACATTTTCTGTGCAGGGGAGCTTAAAGGTCTCAGTGCTAATGTCTGGCAGTCTAAGCCTCCGTGCAGCCTATCGCTTAAGACGCAGTGCCGCTGACTAAAGAAGATAAGTAGAAATTACCCCGCTATCGGGAATAATAAGCTTGCAACTATGGGACACAATTTTCGTAGCGAAAGGATAAGCCTGCGTGGGGTCCATCACCGAGGCGTTTTAGCTTCGCACGGCTCTCATTGTATGATGCTTCTTATGAGTTAGTTATGACCATGCAGTGCAAACCAAATTCTCCTCCTAATTGCATAGTCAACTGAACGAAATTCTTACTACCCCGCTTCAAGCACTCCAAAGCCTATCAATCAAAACAACAAAACATGACGCTCTCAGCTATCATATACTACAATTTTGAGGTATACAAACAATTACCAACGCCCTTAATACAAAACATCAAGTCATCCAAATGATTGCTTTACTGCCTGTATTTTAAAACCGGTGAGACACGTGTGTGCGAACTTTGTAGGGGACTTTTAGAGCAGGGTCGACAGTATGTGCGATTTAGTTGGCAATAAGAGAACAAATATTTGATTATGTTACTAATCAGGTGTTCCAATTGCTGTCAAAATGGTCTATTTGAAGATCTGTAATCATAAGACTCCCAGAGTTTGAATTTTTTATTCAACAGCGAGTGGGAGACATCAAAAATTAAAAACCGCATTTCAAAGCTATTTGACCAACATTTTACATAAAGCAGTTTTGTACATTCACATCGTCACGCAATGTGATGGTATCAATATCATACTACGTCTTCAACACAACATACAAACAGAGTGTATGTACGGAAAATATTTCATTACAGTATATTTCATGGATCAGTTTTGTGGAGCATGTGACGTGAGGACTGTCCTCAGTCGTAAAGCAGCAATGTTTCTGTTTAATCTTCTAAAACGTGATGAACGTACGTGTTTTCATCTAGTGGCCAGATGCCATCGCAGATATGAATGGAAGTCGAGGCTGGATGTTGCGCAGGCTTGCAGCAAGGACGTAATGCTAGTGACTGTATTTTGACATAAGTAATGCTACGTTTTAGTGTGCATGGGAGTACTAATAAATGATTTTGTCCTGAAATTTATAGTTTTATCATGAGCGCTGATGTCTTATTAATTGCCTTGTTCTACGAATTTTCGTTAGCCCTCAGTCAAAGCTAGGAATGAGGGAGTTTGAGGTTGAGATTTTTGCATACTACATGTAGGATTAGCCTTGCAAGTTCTGAAGAGATCAAAAATTACAAATAGGGCGTGCATAAACTTTCATCTTCTAGAAGATGTTAGCATTTGGCCGACAATAGGTCCCAGAGTACATTCACATCTCCAGTGGTTCTTCCTCTCGGCTTCTGATCACGAGTTCAGGGGAGGTGGAAATAAGATTACTTGTGCTTTGTGCAGTATAGTGACAGTGCACAATAAACTATTAAGTGTCATTTTATGCGTACAAGAAACAACATATAAGTTCATTTTTTCACCGCCATGGTGGTGTGGTCGTTCCGGCTCTCGACCACTGCACCCTAGGATGAGTAATGCAGTCCAGGCCACAGCGCCTACTTTTCAAAGAAGGCGAAAAGCAAGACGCCTATGTTTTGTGCGATGTCAGAGCACAATAACGAACATCATGTGGTCAAAATTTGCAGAGTTCTCTATTAAACATATCTCGTACCTGAGTCGTTTTTGGAACTGAAGTTGAAACCCCACAAACAAATCCAAACCATTGCCAATTTGCCGGCTCAGCACGTCAAAACCTCAGAGTTTACGTAAGTATCTCAAACTAAGTAATATCGGCGTATGTGGGATCCTACCATTAAGATTTTCTTTTTAACAAGAAAGCAGTACCATCCCCGTTAGGGTAACAAAATTATAGAGGGCAGTTTGAACCCCTGAAGTGCTGAGCCGAACGATATAGCGCGGTGTATCGTAGCCCTCAACTACGGCTCCTCTATCTCTTCTCTGTTCTTTCACTACCACCTTTCTCTCTTAATTTAGGGCATGGTACATGTGTCCGCGGAGAATTGCGACAGGTACTGCGCCTTTTCTATCTTGGAAATAAATTTCCAACGCCGCTGACGCCTGCTGTACTAACGCCTCCTAGACATATGGATCTGCTTCTGTTTGCTGTGTGGTGCGACGTTCGAGGAAATAGCAAATGAAAGGAGCCACACGGACGCCTGGCTCTGACGCCCGGTGTGGTCAGCTTCATATATGCATGGATGGATCGATAACAACTTTTATTGTCCACCGCAAATGGAGTGCCTTTATTCCCGACCGCCGGCACGCAGAATGAATGAATGCTCCATTGTCATGCTCCAGTGTTGTTCACCGCCCTACAAGAATGCCCCTACGACGTTTTCCTTGGCACTGACATTTTAACAGCCCAATTTGCCCTCATTGACGGCTCTACCAGCCTACTTTGCTTGGACCTTCTGCTCTGCTCTAAAGACCCCTCCTGCTCACCCCCACCCCCACCCCCCATCGATCAGCGCAGTTCTGCCGCCAACCTGCTGAAGCTGCCGTTTACGTCCCCATGTCGCCATTCCCACCTGTCCCAGACGGCGGCTATCTCGCGTGTCCCAATACTAATGTCATCCTGCAGCGGCATGTCACCCTTCCTCATCTGATTGCGCATATCTCCCAGAACGGTACCACGCTCCCAGTCCTTAACTTCAGCTTGTCAACTCAAGTTCTGGCTGAGGGAATTTCACTCGCTGCGCTGCACCCGACGACCGATTGTGCCATTTCAGCTCTGACTACCGATAATTCAAGTGCCGTCCCTGCAACCCCTCCCGCGTCCTCTACATCGCGCCCTCATCCTGTTAAAGCATGATTGCAGCTCATTTCCAGCCTGAATTCGCCACACAGTAAAATAGCTTTGTCTCACCTACAGTGACCTTTTTGACTTCGGTACCTGCCCATTGGTTGACACCACAGTTGACAGTCACAGCATTGACAGCGGTAACGCCAGTCCTATTCACAAGCGGCCCTATCGTGTTTCGCTTGCCGAGCGACGCGTCATCAAAACAGTGGTCGACAAAATATTGGCGAGTGACATAATTGAGTCTTCCAGGAGCCCCTGGATATCCCATGTTGTGTTGGTCAAAAAGAAGGATAGCAGTTGGAGATTCTTCGTTGACTTCCGTAATTTGAATAAGATAACCCAAAAGATGTCTATCCTCTTCCGCTTATTGACGACGTGCTTGATACAATGCACGGAACAAGCTGCTTTTCGTCCATCGACCTTCACCCCGGCTACTGGCAGATCTCTGTCGATGAGAGAGACTGTGAAAAAACAGCACTCATCACCCCTGCCGGCCTCTATGAATTGATGCCTTTGGTCTTTGCAATGCCCCTGCAACCTTCGAACGCATGATGGACTCTGCTCCGAGGGTTCATATGGACCGCTTGTTCGTGTTATCTTCACGACATAATAGCTTCCTCTTCTACTTTTGAAAGCCATCTAATTCGTCTTTCGACAATCCTTGCGCTTTTTCGCCGCTCCGGGCTTCAACTAAACTCCAATAAGTGCAGCTTTGGTCACCCACAAATCAAAGTCCTTGGTCACTTGGTTAATGCTACCGGCGTTAAGCCTGACCCCGACAATATTCTTGCCATCAGAGATTTTCCCACTCCACGTTCGTCCAGCGTTGTTCAAAGCTTTATTGGCCTATGTTTCTATTTCCGACGATTCGTCTCAAATTTCGCAGCTCTTGTTCGTGCTCTCACAAATCTCAAGAAAGACGCTTTATTCTCTTGAGAGCCTGAACTAGTTGCAGCTTTCTCGGAACGTATTGCTGCTCTCACTACTCCACCCGTCTTGGCCCAATTCAACGCATCCGCCAATACTGATCTCCGCACTGACGCAAGTGGGCATGGTTTTGGAGCTATACTTTGGAGCTATAGTGATTGTTACCTGGTATGCCCCTTCTGCTTGGGCCATAAAGCCTGCAGTAGCTTGAAATAAATGAATACTTGCGCAGCGATCACACGGCCGCAAAAGAGGGATTGCGTTTGCCAGTCGCCTCCTATATACGTCCGAACAAAATTATTCTAGCACACGAGTGAGAGTGCCTAGCATTTGTTTGAGCTAATACAAAATTCCGCCCTTGTTTGTCTGGCCGCCCCTTTACTGTCATAACAGACCATCATGCCTTGTGTTGGCTTCCCTCCCTCAAAAATCCTAAAGACCGTTTGGGGCGCTGGGCGCTTCGATTACAAGAATATTTTCCGTCGTTTACAAGTCCAGCCAGCTTCACCAAGATTCAGACTGCTTGTCCCGTCATCCCGTCAACTCCCCGAGTGCTACCGACTCTGACGATGAGGCATGTGTCCTGTCTGTCTCGGCCTTTTCTAGCATTGCCGACAAACAACTCTTAGATCATTTGCTTCATCTGTTATCCTCCGCCTGGCATCCGACAGCCCTGATACATCTCTCGCCTAATATGTACTACACGAGAACACCCTACACCGGCGCAATATGCGACCTTGTGGCGCAGACCTTTTGCTCGTTGTTCCTCAACATCTGCGTTCCACCATTCTTGACCAGTTCCATGATGCTTCTACGTCTGGCCACCCGGGTGTCTCTCGCAGATATGACAGCCTGCGCCAATGTTTCTACTGGCCGGGACTCTACCGCTCCATCCAGCAATACATTGCTGCATGTGAATTGTGTCAGCGTCAAAAAAAGCCCAGAGTTTTGCCCTCAGGCCATTTACTGCCGATCCCCATACTCACTGACCTGTTTTCTCGTGTAGGTGTTGACCTTCTTGGGCCCTTCCCAATTTCGGCCTAAAGGAATAAATGAAACACCATCGCCACCGATTATGCTACGCGGTTACGCTATTACCCGAGCCCCCCCGAACAGCTGCGCCACAGACGTCGCTGACTTCCTCCTTGAAAATGTGATTCTACATGTTGCCCCTTGTGAACTACTAACTGACCGTGGCAGCTGCTTGCTGTCGTGGGAGGTTGACGAAATTCTCCGTTCGTGCTCCGTCCGCCACATATTCACCACAGCCTATCACCCCTAAACCAACGGCCTCACGAAACGTCTGAACCGTACCCTCACAGACATGCTGTCCATGCATGTGTCTGGCGGTCACCAGGATTGGGACGTTCGTCTACCATTTGGGACATTCATCTAATATTCATATGTCCATTCTACCGCTGGATACTTCATTTTAATGTTATTTGGTCGACCCCGTTACAGCCCTTTGACCCCTCACTACTCGCGCCTGTGAGGCCGTAGCCCGCGCTCATGATGCCCGCCGAATAGCCCCATGCCAGGCTCTCTGCATCCAAAGACTCCCAAAATTTTCCGGTACCACAGTCGCCACCGTGATGTCCACTACACTCCTGGGTCACTCGTCTTGCTGTCGCTCCCGCGTCGTCGCGTGGGCTTGTGTGAAAAACGTTTGCCCCGATACACAGGCCCTTATCGAGTTTGGTGCCCCATGAGCGACGTCACATACGATGTTGAATCTGTACCTCCTAAATCCTTGTCCAGAGCGCCATCCTCTGAAATAGTGCATGTGTCCCACCTGAAGCCCTATTATGCACGTTCTGTTTCACTAAGGTAGAACGCACCGGGACTGTCCTTTTTCAGAGGGGGGTAGTGTTACTGAGCGGTATTTGCTTGTCGTGTTGAGTATGAAGAAGTGCGACAGACTGCTAGAAAAAGACGCAGACGAGTGCTAAGATCAGTGCTGTGATCATCCACAGTGATGCGGAGAGCTGTCGAACTGTGAATATTCCCGTTAGAATACTGCGCGGGTGAGTTGCGCCGTCTTACCCCGTACGTAATTTCGGCAGGCCTGTTGGGAGTCCGACTTTATGGACGCTGCGTCGAAGTGGGTGGCGGCCAGTGCACTCGCCACTTCCTCCATTAGTATGTTGTTAGTTTTTACCGAGAGCCCGTTCACCTGCCTTCCTTCATGAACGATAACAATAGTGCAGATACCTTCCTCGGTTGAAACCGCTGCATCAACGTAATGCGTGCCTGTCTTGCTGCCATAATTACTTTGTATACATTTTGCCCTGGCTTCACACCTTCTCTGATTATACACCCAATTTGTTTTTTTTAAGAGCAGCCTAACCGTCAAAGTATTTTTCTGCACTTCCGAGTGTCCCCTTTGTGTTACGTGGTGAGGAGAAGCCCAAGAATGAGGTCTTGAAGGACTTTCCTGCCGGTGCTGGTCACCGAGAGCCTAGCAAATTGGCTTGTTCAGTGGGCATCAATCACCTCTCCTGTTGTATTATGGATCCCAAGTTGGAGGAGCAGCTCCGTAAATGCTCTGGCCGGGACTCCTAGAGACTTTTAACCGCCGCTGGAATCATCGCGTCTAGGGTCTTACGGTCCCAATTCCTCATCTTGAGGTAGGGCGTCACGTACACCACACGACTCGCGACGAACGCCCGAACCAGAAGAACGATTTCTTTTTCAAAAGGTCCCCCGTGCTTGCTGAATATCCTTCCAATCATCCCACTAATTTGTTCGCAGGCAGGCAAACTTTTTTTCAGGGCGGTGGCATGTTACCTCGGTTATCAATTTAAAACCCCATCACCCGAAGTGCGTCCACCTCTGGTACCGGAATGCCGTTAATGTAAATGTGTATGTCTTGCCCTGAGTGTTCATATTTTGCAATGTGCAAAAGTTCTGATTTTTTCGGAGTGCACTCTAGACCACAGTCCCGAGCGTAGTATTCGACTGCCGAGGCAACCTCTTGGTGAGCCTCCTCCAGCTGCCGTAGGTTGCCCCGGGAAGACCAGATGGCAATGCCGTCCGCGTAGATGGCGTGGTGTACGCCATTTATGGCGTTGAGACCCTCTGGGGGCAAATGAGGGCAGCGTTGGCAAGCAGCGCAGAGAGAACAGCTTTTTGAGACGTTCCTCGTGTTCGCATATTAATGGGTTCAAATTTTTATTGCCCCTTCTGATATAAGATTTTCGATTTTCTAGGGAGTTTTTTATATAGCTAAATGCTTCCTCGCCGCTATTGGTGGCGTTTACATTTTTCAAAATTCTGCTGTATTAAAGCTGTCAAAGGCCCCATCAGATCCAGGGCCTAAATAGATTTCTCCTGAACTCCCTAAAGGGGGACTAATGCATCGCCTATTGATTTGGAGCAGTACATCCTGTGCTGATAAATGTGGCCGCAAGCCGAACATAGTCGGCGGCAGCAACTCATGATGTTCCGAATAGACGGACAGCCTTCGCTGTATTTATCTTTGTGGCGGGTTTGGGGATGAACGTTACCATGCATGTTTTCCAGTCATTCGGTAGCACTCCCGAGTCTCAGTAATTAGTAATGTAGGTCGTAAATTCTTGTAGAGCTTGATCATTGAGGTTGGCCAAAATGCCGACCGTTATCTGGAGCAGGCCGGCAGGTTAGGGGGTAACGGGAAGCAACGCGCATGTGATAACCAAATTTGATGGACTCCCGGAGCCTGGGTGCCGCCGCTGGGTGACAGCTATTTCTTCTCCGGCAGTAACTCTTCCACCGTTTCAAAGCCAAGAGGTGAAAGAGTTACTGCCCGAGAAGAAATGGCTGTCATACACTAATACATCTGCTCTCATCGTAAATAACCGACTCCGAACGGTTCCCGGCTTTGTGACAGAGAAAACGCTGAAGCATCTCAAACAAAAAACCTAAGCAAGGCTTGGAGGCATTGAACGCACCGCTTCGCATTTACCTAAGCTATCTTGGATTAATTAACCAGACATTTTAATTAGTCATATTGTTATTTTTTTCATGATGCCGATTTGGTTCTTTTTAACATGGTGTCATAAATCTTCCTTGCATTTCAGCTGCGCTGCATTTGTCACCTGGTTCCCTTGTGGCTCCGAGAAAGCGTTTGTATAAATCTTCCTTGCATTTCAGCTGCGCTGCATTTGTCACCTGGTTCCCTTGTGGCTCCGAGAAAGCGTTTGTATAAATCTTCCTTGCATTTCAGCTGTGCTGCATTTGTCACCGGGTTCCCTTGTGGCTCCGAGAAAGCGTTTGTTTCTTGCTTATCGTTTCAGAGCAAGGTTATATCATTCCTGCCGCTATACATGTACTAGGGGTACTTGTGTGTTTTCAATAAACTACTCTTTTTTATTGTTGCACAGTTCAGAATTGACTCGCACTTGAGAGTTTTCCTGTGTTGTCACCAGTAGTGGCGATCACGGTAATTACGTATCTGTAGCTGACGCAGTTCTGTCCATATTGTCACCGTTAAAAAACCGGAAGATTAGAGGGTGGGTTTATTCACATTTACGCGGCACTGGGACTTGGCAAGGCTGGAGGGAGCTTGAGAGAGGAAGACGAAGAATGCCGCGTCACTAGCGTAGCTAAGGCCAGCTAAAGCGTCGGTAATCAAGTCTGACCGCATGACAGCGTCAAAAGAATGATTAGGAATGCGGCATTACTCCCCCTCCTTGAAAGGCGCGGTCCTCAGCGCTAACCGTTGGCGATCCGAGCAACAAGGAACATCGGTAGTGTCAGGTAGCTGGGCCGAACGAGCGGCTAACGCCCGTGGTAGGGCTTCAGTCGTGCAATGTGCACCACTTCGGGCGTTGGCCGTCGAGAGGAATGGACAGTTCCCTAGGGAAGAACTTCATAGTTCAGTTCGATGAGTTGGCGCACTACAGGCCGAAGTATTGCCGAAACAGCTTTTTAGACCGCCTTCTTACACGGATTGGGCTCCACACCCAAACGCGTTCTCTGGGCTCGTAACTCCCATTTCTGTGGCGTAGGTTATACCGGTGAGCGTCTTTTTCTTGCTGCCGCCGGATACGTTGTCGAGCAAGTTGGCGGGTGGTCTCGGCAGTTAAAACGAATTCATCAGCACCCATGACTACGGTATTAACACTATCAGAAAGCGGCATTGCTTCCAGCATAGTCATGGCTTCGCAGCCGTGACTAAACGAAACGTATGAAATGGGTGGTTTCTTGCGGCGCAGTATTATACGCGAAGTTGACATAGCAAAGTATTGCGTCCCAGTTTCGATGGTCCTCGTCGACCTACATTGAAATTATACCGGCTATCGTCTTACTAAGGCGTTCGGTGAGTCCATTTGTTTGCGGGTAATAAGCGGTTGTTCTTCGGTGGCTTGTGCCACTGAGTAGCATAACCTCCTGCGTAAGCGCCGAGGTGAAAGCCGTTCCTTGTAAATTATAATGACGGCAGGTGCACCGTTACGAGAAGTACAATGCTCTGCTTTAAAAACGTCGAAATTTCAGCTGCGGTTCCTCGGGGAGGATCTTTTATTTCACAGTATCGGCTGAGATAGTCGGTGCTGACCACAATGTACCAATTACCGAGCGAGGACTCAGGAAATGGGCCGAGTAAATCCATCCCGACTTGGAACGCGTTTGACGTTGGCACTCCCGGCAAGTTTTGACGTAGCGCTTGACCACCGCATTGAGCTTAGGCTAATAATACTTCTGGCGTATTGAAAAACCCAGGTGACCAGAAGAAGGGTCTCCGTGGGACGCCAGCAGGACTTCGTCGGGAATAGCCTTAGTTACGACGAGGAGGTAAATAGCATTCGTCGATTCTTTGTTCTTCTTGTACAGGATCCCGTCTCGTAAACAGAACGATGACGATCGGCGCGAGAAGATTCGGGAAGGCGTCGTATTATTCCCTTCTAGATGCTCAATGAGATGCCGTAGTTCAAGGTCGTCTCTACGTTGTTGAACCAAAGTGTTCGTGAAGATAGCGCCAAGAAAAAGAGAATCGTTGTCGAACTCAGTGCTGTTATGCTTAAGAGGCGCGCGGGAGAAACAGTCTGCATCATTGTGCTGCTTGCCTGATTTATGAACGATGGTAACATGAAATGCTAACATGGCGTGCTAGCCACTTAAAGGATCTGTTGAGTGGTGATCGCTCACTAATCGGAAAGACCGGCCATACAAGTAGGGGCGAGATTTTTTCACTGCTCACACAATAGCAAGACACTCCTATTTGGTAGTGGAGTAGTTCACCTCGGACCGTGATAAGGTGCGGCTTGCGTATGCGATTACGCGTTCTACACCATCCTCCCATTGTACAAGGACCGCTCCAAGGCTGGCGTTACTTGCGTCTGTGTGCAGGTCTGTGTCGGCTTGTTCGTCGAAGTGACCAAGTATATATAGGCACCCTTTGTAGATGAGTTCGTAGTTTCTAATGGACCGTTGTTGCCCTTGACCCCAGCAGAACGCTTCATTCTCTTTTAGTGAGGCGAGTTAGAGGCTCAGCTAACCGCGAGAAGTTCTTTACAAAACGCCGATATTAGGCACAAAGACCCAGAAAACGATGCGTGCTTCGCTTGCCGGTTGAATGGAGAAAGCAGCTACGGCGTCTGTCTTGTCGGGGTCTGGGCTAACGCCCTTGGCACACACAATCTGGCCTAGAAACTTCAACTTTTGCAAATAAAATGTCACTTTTCTGGCTTAAGGGACAGGCCAGCTTGATGAATGCCTTCGAAAACGGCGCGCAGGCGCCTCAGGTGTTCCTCGAAAGTGTCGGAAAATGTAACAACGTCATCTAGGTACATCAGGAAGGACTGCCATTTTAGGCAGAAAGCACAGTGTCCATCATCCGCTGGAAGGTTGCAGGAGCCAAGCATAGATCGAAAGGGAGCACCCTGAATTCGTACAAACAGTCCGTGGTAATAAAGGCGGTTTTCTCCCGGTCGCGTTCATCCACCTCTATCTGCCAATAACCACTGCTTAAAACGAGCGATGAGAAATATTTGGCGTGGCGCAGACGGTATAGGGAGTCATTACTGCGCGGTAGAGGATAAACGTCTTTTTTAATAACCTTGTTTACTCGGCGGTAATCAACGCAGAACAGTAGGGTCCCATCTTTCATCGCCACTAGGACAACAGGCAACGCTCATGGGCTTCTTGACGGCTGGATCATGTCGTCCTTGAGCATTTCTTGAGCTTGCCGACGAATTGCATCCCGCTCCTTTGGAGAGACCCGATAAGGCGACTGACGTAATGGTCTGTGGTTGTCATCGACTATAATTCGATACTTTGTGAGTGGTCGTTGCAAAACAGTCCCGGAAAAAAATAGATAATGATCTATAGGCAGCGTTTCTTATTAGGCAGGAGGTCCAGGTTGACGTCAGTTTTAACTGCAGTAGTCGACGTTTCTACTGCGTCTGTGATTTCGGACCACGCGTAATGCCCTGCGCATCCCAGAGGTTTTCAAAATACGCAATCGTTGTTTTTCCCGCCAAACATTGCGGTTCACAACCGAAGTTCGCGACCAAAAGCTCGGTTCTCCTGTCCTTCAGTTCAATAAGTCCTTGAGCTACACAGACATGTCGACCCAGAAGCAGCGACACGTTGGCTTCGGCGATGCCACGATTTCCATGGCTGCTATCGTCCTCTACAGTCGCAAACGTGCTGTATCTTTATGGTATCACAACGTGATCGTAACAGACTCGCAGCTTTGGTATGTGTTGCTGGAGTTCGGCGTCAAGAGTGTGGTGGGCGGCAAACGACCCGATTAGATCCTTAAAATAGATCACAGCGCCATACTCCCGGAGGAAATCCAAACCGAGTATCGGGTCCTTGCAGCGCTCGGACAGCACAGCAAAGCAGCCGGGGAAAGTTACACCTCAGATCTGTATTTTCGAGGTACAGACACCAATCAGTGTCACCACATGGCCGCCAGCTGTCCGGATCTGCCGCCTAGTCCAAGGCGTCAAAACCTTTCTGACGTCCGTGGCTAGCTGGCAGCTCATTACCAAACAATTAGCGCCAGTATCCACGAGTGCATTCTCGTTACGGTTGTCGGCGGTTACTGTCATTTCGGCGGAAACCAAATTTTTTCAAGCTCGTCGGTAGGCTCGTCGAGTCGAGTCGCCGTTGGTCGGCACGTTGCGGTACAGCTGCGGCGGCCCTACCCGCAGAGGACGCCGTCTTTAGTTTTCCCGCCGTGGGGAAGTGCATCTGAACTAGCCAGAGGTTGACAGGCGGTTGGGAGAAGAGAACCTTCTTAGAGACGATGATCGGGACGGGCGTCGTTGTGCAGTCGGGGGCTGCACGTTAGCGGCCAAGTAGTGCCCGATCTCCTGTGGTCGTTCACCGTAGCGCGGTCGAGGCGTTCCGGGAAAAAAACCCCGAGACCCATCTGGCGCTAGGGGCAGTCGCGCCGAACGTGGCCGGGTTGCCCGCAGTGGTAGCACAATGGCCGGTTGTTTCGCGTTCGCCACACGGGTGCCTTACGGATGGCGGGCCTGAATTCCTGTTGTTGGACGAACACAGCTGGGACTTGGTACTGCACAGGAGGTAAGGAAACAACAGGAGTGGCTTGTGGCACGGGCGCAGGCTTTCGTAATACCTCGCTGTAGGTCATCATGCAGGGCATCGGTTGCGGAGCTACTGGACGTGGCTGCACCACGCGCCGGATTTGATCCCTGACCACGCGCGCTACTGCAGCGACGCTTGACTTGAAAGCTTTGAAGCCTAGTTTCAGGAGCTCTTCACGCACTATGTTCCGCACGAACCCGCGAAGTTCCTCAGCGGGCAGTGATGGGTGGTTACTACAGAATTCTGCCATATTGTGCGCTCCGCTCTTGCAAGGATCGCTCCATAGCCGTTGCCTCTTTCGTAAATTCCGCCAAAGTTGTCGGACGGTTGAGGACAAGTCCGGCAAACAACTGCCCCTTTACACCCCGCACTCGGTAGCGCCCCTTCTTGGCCTCGGGCATAGCTAGATCAGCCCGATTGAAGAGTCGCGTCATGCCTTCATTAAGCATTGCAACACTTTCATTTGGCTGCGGTGATCTTGAGTGCAGGGCGAGCTCGGCTCTCTCTTTACTCTCGTCGGTACGAAATGTCGCCAACAACTCTCGGTGAAAAGCTTCCCAGGTGGAGAAAGAAGCTTCGTGATTCTCGTACCACGCTTTGGCCGAATCCAGCAATGTGAAGTAGACATTTTGTAGCTTACGCTCACCGTCCCACTGGTTGCAGCCCGCCACACGATCGAAACTGGTCAACCAGTCTTCAAGGTCCTCGAACCTATAACCATGGAACGAAGGAGTTGACCCAGGTGTGTGCAAGAGAAACGGCGGTACCGCTCCAGCCTGCTGATGAGGATGGCTACCCGAGATAGACTTCATCGCTCTTGAGGGTGTTCTTACGCCGCTGAACTCAGAATGTAGGCCTCGCAGACGACTACTCGCCTTGTGGACAGGTGTGTCCATGCACTCAGAACTGGCTTCATAAATGGCCTTCGAAGTCAGCGTTCATGGGAAGATACCTCGCGGCTCCACCAAATGTCACCGTCAAACAGCCAGGAGGTTAGAAGATGGGTTTATTCACAGTGACGCGGCACTGGGACGTGGCAAGGCTGGAAGGAGCTCGGGCGAGGAGGACGAAGAATGCCGAGGTCACTAGCGCGGCTCAGTTCATTCATTCATTCATAAATCTTTATTCGTGAGGATGACCTGAGGCCTAGAGGGAAAGGTTGTGGGTTAGGTGAGGTTGAGGGCGCCAGACTCCGACATGAAGTCTAGCAGGCACTAAGCTTGCGCTTGGCGTTGATATTGGGGGCTGTCCAGTCTTCGTAACTCTGAATGTGGTGAGCAGATGTGTAGCGTGCGCGGAGGCCAGCCGTGCCAGGACAGGTCCAGACCAAGTGCTGCAGGTCAACGGAGTCAGCAGGGCAGTTGGGGCAGCTGATCTTGGTTCGGCGCCATTGACTCAGGATGTCCGGTGTATACACTGCACCGGCTCGCACCTTGTGAGTTAGAACTTGGGCTGGACGAGAGAGGCCGGAAGGGATCGGAGGAGTAATACCGGGGACAAGGTCCCGCAACAAACCCCTCCGCTCATGTTTAAGCCGCGTGATGACAGAGTCCGGTATGATGAAGGAGACGGGAGAGCAGTAAGGGTGGTCCGAGTTGGACGGGCCCACATCAAGGCTATGCCGGCGGTCTTCCTCTAGCTGCGTGCCAGCGGCCTCGTGGGCCATTCTGTTCCCAGTTCCTTGTGCGTGATGCCAGGTGTCCAATGAATTCGCACCGAGACTTGTGAGGTCTCTCGCAGGTATCGGCAGCGCTCTTTGATGCTGTGTTGTACTGAGGTCTTGCAAGAACGGGCTTGCAGGGTTTTTATAGCCTCTTGACTGTCGGTGTAGATGTAGATGAAACTATCTGTTCCCGTGGTGCAGTGTTGAAGGGCCTCGTCGATGGCTGTTAATTCAAGTTCAGTTGCGGACCAGTACCTGCGACCACTGTGGCTAGTAGCGTGCAGCTGTGAACCCTCTTGGTAGTAAGCGGTGGTTGCAAACGTGATGCCGGTGTCATCGTCATGATATAGGGCGGCGTCGGTATAAATGCGGAGACCGAGGTGCTGGCCTTGCGTATCAGTTATGTGGCGTTGACGGTGATCTCTTCCTGGCCCTTTGGTGTTGGTTGGAAGGGGTTTTGGATCTGTTACCAATGTTTCTGTCCATTGTGCTGTAAGGTGATTCAATATGGGCAAGCGTGGCTCAAGGCCAGCAAAAGCATCGGTATGCCATTCTGACCGCATGACGGCGCCACAAGAATGATTAGGAATGCGGCAATATAAAGCCTAGCGTTTTTGTATTGCTCTTACATTTGCTTACAGCCTCACGAATATCTTTGGCGTCATATATTTACCTATTGGTATTTCGTGAGCGATGAAATAGGCATATTGCATGCCAATCAGAGATTTATGCCAAATGATACTGACAAATATATTTGTGACAGTAACGCGCTTCAACGCTCTTTAGATATCCAAAAGTATCGTGAACGACTATACCCAGAACAAGGGGTATAGAGTTTTTTACCTTTGATATTTGCTCAAGTTTACTAAGGTTGCTATTTTTTACATGTGAAGTGCGAAGGGATATGTACCGCGACATCTTAACAGCAGTAATGCTACCACACTTCTGACGTTATGTTTGCATTATTCTATATATAATACTTTAGTATACGTACATGGGGGACAATTTAAATGACGACATGTCTTTTTTTTATTTCCCGAGCCCTCCACTACAGCGTTCTCATAGCATGAGTCTGTCTCTTTGGGACGGTAAACACGACAATCCAAAACTGAAATATTGCTTTTCATTGTTACTGTTAAACTTAGTAAACGTTTTCCCATTTTGTATTATTTTTCTGCTATATACATTATTTATTTCAAAATCCCTCCTGCTAAACATCTGCTTAGCATTTTTAGGGCTTGGGCAATTAGCCGCTTATTTGTCTTCCTGCGGCCTTTCTTTTCAAATCATTAAAATAGGTTCCCTGAGATATTGGTAGACATGTTTCTCCTACACTATCTCTGCCGCCGTAAGCTTCCTAAGGCGACATGATTAGTCTGCATCGTTTAGCTTCTCTTCGCGTTCATAGAAATTCAAACTGCTAACTATACAGCACTGCAATTATTACTCACCCTTGTATTTTTGACCGCCCAAATTCATCACATTAGGTCGGTCCAGCAACTGATTTCCTTTGCAGAATTTATTCATGCTTTCCAAATTGTTCAGCAACACCACATCCATAAAGTTCACTTTTATTCTGCAAAGAAACTGAATTTTAGTGCAATAATGTTTTACATGAAGTTATATTTCATTACTTTTTGTTGATTTAAACTTAGTTGCCTTTCGGAAATATGTTACTAATAATATCGAACGAATAAGTAACCGTTCAGCACAACTTTGCGGATGAATCGATTATTTACACTTGAGTAAAACGCGAAAAACAGTTCTAATGATTGTGCACATATACATCACTCGGCAAATGATAACAGAAATTTTAATTTTTCTGATTGATTTCAGGGCAACTTTTGAAACAATGCTAACACTGCCATTGTCGCATAGACACCAAGTCTCGTGCTGAAGAGTATGTCATTTTCCGCGATTGGAAAAAGCATTGTAATTAAGTGACATAAAACAAAATGGACAACATAAAGCGGGAGGCTGCGTCTCCTAGTCTGCGTACGACATGTAATGTGTACGCTGGTTGAAATGCGGGCTTTTAGATTAAGGTTGCCTCCAACCTGTTCACTCTAATTGGATTTCGCAAGTATCCCATCATCTTTCACTCTTTCTATTGCAAATCTTGTTTGAAAAGTCGTCAACAAAAATATTTCCGTGCTACGTTTATTACGATACTTCATGAACTCAACGATCTGAAGTCGGGGACAACACAAAGTCGAGTTTAGCAAAGGAGGCAAACTAAACTCTAATTGCATTATCTAGTGGCTGACTACACAGAGCAGAGAAATCTCGGTATCTGCGATGGAACAATACATTGCACACTGTTGATTCACGAGTCTGAAATAAATATAATACTAGAATTGAAACGTGCTCCTCAGCCTCCGAAGAAAAAAAAAGCTTGTTCGAGATCGCCAACTGACATACGACACATCGTGATGCAGCTGAATCAAAGCTGGCAGATGTCCATCAAAACGAACTAATCTGAGTGGCCTGATTGCTTTGTGTGAAGGCAGCATGTCCCGATAAAGTGCTGCAAAGGCTGCAAGCTTATAAGCGGCTGCCTGCTCTATTTTGACATGGCATGAACTTTCATCTCTTCCTCCGCCGTAAAAGAAAAAAAAAAGAAGCGGTCATTACACGATGCAGTTTTTCTCGCACGATGGCGCGAGGGAGGAAAATGCGCGATTATGGTAACCTCTAAAAACGGAGACTATAGTCAGCAGAGCATAGCACTAGCTAGCACAGCAATTGCACCGAGTTCGGAAGTTGAAGGCGTCAACTTTTCCAACTCGCGCAAATAAAAATCAACGCATTGACTTCAGCTTTAACCTCAAGAGGCTTTTTCAATATATCATATGGCATTCCTTCCTTGGCTTCAAAGGCTACATTGGCAGTAATCACTTATATGTGTTTTAGGAATCTAGTGAGGAACTTCAGATAATTAGTTACTTAAAGATCTTAGTCTTATAGCAACTAGTGTCCGTCTTGGCTGACAGTTCGTTCCTTCAAAAACTTTTACGACTCAATTTTCTCTCCTTGATAATTAAAAGTGCTTCCATAGTGACTTGCTGAAACATTCAGCAGCCAACTACTTCAGATATGCACTATTCTCTGAGCTAGCTTCACAGCCTGGCTAAAAAGCATTGTGCAAAGAAATTTGCGGAAAAAATCCTTCAAAGCCTGATTGGTTTTTGAACATTACGCCATCGCGAACTAAACTATACCATTTCATATGGGGGCAAAAATGACATGCAGGTTCAAGCTACGGGATGTTTCTACCAGAATTATGGCCAAACATTAAGCAATGAGAGAAGTTCCGCATCTGTGGGAGGAAAAAAATTGATACATGTAGCAGCAAAAATAAATCCCTTGGAGCTACAAGCGCTCCTAAAGGACTTTGCTAATTCATTGTCAATAGGTTAGCATTTATGTGATTGAAAACCGTGAAACATCCGTACATTTTTTTCAGCATCACCTCTGAATACCGGCCTCAACTTTTGGCGCATGTTTGGCGCGAAAGTCGAAAGAGATACTGAATATGCCTACTATAGGGAGTCCGCATTTTTTTGCAGAAAACATTACGAAGGGCTTTAGTGTCTAAAGTAGTGAAAGGCAAAAGCCTAAGCGCCGCATTCTTCTACGCAACAGGCACTAACTAGGTAAAAAGTATTATTATTCATTAGTTATTTAGGTAAATTGCTAATTACCGGGTTAGTAAATAAGTACGAAAATAAATAGTTATTAGGTAGTTAATTATTTATTGTTATGTAGCAGCAAAATAAATGATTAGTTATCAATTGCTAATAATGATTCATCATTAGTACTTGATCACTGATTGACATAAGGCCATATAAGGCACGAATTCGCGCATATTGTGAAGGTTCTCTGTGATTGGTCGAGACCTCTATGACATCATCCCGCCTCGGCCAAACACATCTTGTCCACGACAGGATGAGCCATTAAAGCCTTTCACCTTAAACTATTTCAGGCCTGTTCCCTTGGTCAGACGGGAACACGGCGCATTGTCGGACTGCAAATACAATACCGTTCTATGGACATATGAAACCTCGACTAAGGAAGACACTATACAAACAAACCTCGACTAAGGAAGACACTATACAAACAACGTTTTACTTCCACATGACTATGATTAGTTTTAGCATGGGTTGACTCTTGTTTACTCTGAATTCTGTCATTTTAGGTGCCTTTCCAAACACAATTTGGCACAGTGGACCACTGGACGGGAATCCTCTGCTCTCCGTGCGTATAAAAGCAAGACATGCATTCCACACTTACCCCCCTTAGATGCGGCTGCGCAATTCAAATGCCTGCTAGTCCACTGACATGATACGTTGTTGCACCCTGAGCGCGGTTCTTTATTCATTTTTGTCCTTGCTGACTTACTGTGTCAAAGATATACAGCAATGAAAAAAGGATAAGACGGTGAAATTGAATTAAAAGACTCTTCTGGAGTTTCAACAGCACCGCAAGAGCGCCACCCTTGAGCCCTTTCCACTGCCTCCTAAGTAGGGGGCCCTCTATAACTATAAGCTCCCCATCTATCCCATCCCGCCTTAATGCTCCAGAAGTATTCTATTGTGCGTGTAGTTATAGGCCTGGAGTAAAGGTATTCAGTAGAGTAAAGGCTTCAAAGCAGGTCCAATAAGTATAGCAGAATTGTCACATCAGATGGTTGGTCATACCGTGTCTTTTTGCGTTCTTCAGATATTCAAAATTAAGAAATAATGCGCTATTCCTTTTAAAAAGCAATATGGGAAATGTAATACTTTACCTGTAGACGGGGCCATACTGTTTTGCCCACTCGAGCGCCTTGTTGCAGTAGAAGTCGGGCTTGTTAAATTCGACGTGACCCAGAAGAGATCGGACTGGTGGCATGGGTGGAAGCCGCGTACCGGGCGGCAGTCTTTCGTTTCCTAGCCAGCGTCGAACCGCTGCCCATATCAAGGCGCAGAGGACGAATGTCAACAAAATTATCGACCACTCCATTGCCTGGAATAAGAAGTGTCTCTTTTCAAAACAAAATGCCTTTGTTACGAACTTTTGAATTCAGGCGTTGTCATAGAGGTAGGCATAGAATGTTAACAAGGCACTCATAAATATGAAAGTAATTAATCTAGTTCATGTTTTATCTCATTTACGTCCACGGAAACAGCACAGGGTAATGTTCTCAACAATCGTGTGCTAATGAAGGCTGCGAATGTTGAAGGTGGCAGGTGTCACCATTTAGCTGCATTACCAGTACTTCAGCTTCAAACGAGGATGTCGTAAATTATTATTAAACATTCATATTGTATCTACCGCGTTCGCTAACTTGATATTTTATGGAATTCACAAGAGCTGCCATAGCTGGCACCTACTGCGGTAGATTTTACACCAAACGCATAGAATAAGCTCCGTGTGTTTATGTCATCACCTGCCATAACCTGTGCGAAAAAAAGGACTTGTCGCTGCAAGCGTGCGCACGGATTGCATGAGTAATATGACAAAATTCAAGCGGGGCCACTTTGAAAGCGGTGGGAAACACTAGGCTCCCAAGGATAAGGTATCTGTGGAATGGAGGGGCAGCAAAGGTGACTGCAGACAGTGGATGTATGTTTATTGCCTCCATTGCACTATGGCGATTGGATACCCCACCCTGGCCACACTCTTCCACGTTGCTTAATACCCAACGCAACTAGGAAACGTTTGCGAATTCAACAGCAGTGTTTACTATTTGTAAAATTAGAAAAAAGTGTACCTCGTGCTATGCTAGTTACACCGCCGCACCAGACGTGATAGGTATGTGGATGGAGTGAGCGAGAATTCTGTAAACTGTACCCTTTTATATTCTGCCGGAGACGTGTGGTGGAGAAATACCATTCCACGTAATATTACTCCTCGCGGCACAGTGCATTACATTGATTAATATTGATTTTAGGCGAGGTTAGGTTTTTTACACTCCTAGACTACTCAAACGTGAACTAAAATGGGCAACATATTTTTTGCAGCTCCGCAGGCAGACTTAAAGCAGACACTCACATTTCTCAAACGCGGTGTCAATACTAAATTTGTACCTTTTCAACTCTGAAACTAAATGTTTGAGAACTGCATGCAGCACATTCTAAAGCTATATAAGAGGTGGAGGTGGCTGGCAGTAGCTGTATTAAACAGCTTTCAGTTTTACAGGTTATGGATAACCGATCCACCTTCAAAGGCATCTTTTGCATATGGAGTTTTAACAATAACACAAGGGTCTCAATTGCGTGAAACGCCAGCTTGCAGTGGCTTCAAAAACATGAATCCTTCTTGACCAGATGCCATGATGGAAGAGGACTTGAGGGTGACACCTTAGAAACAGAGATTTGCACATGGTACAAGTTTCTACAGCCTGTCAAAAAGTAGAAAGAGAGAACTTTTTTCTGCTCCTCCGCCGGAGAGGATAAGAGAGGGACGTGAAAGTGAGGGCGTAACAAAAGGTAGCGTCAAATCAATTTAAAAGATGTGTGAGGTAGCGCATGGTATGCGCAGTCATTTACGGTGTGAGATGGGTAATGCATGCCTGCGTGGCAAGGCAGAAACTCAGTACAATGATTATACGTTTGTGCATTCTATCTGGTACCGGTAATAGCCTGCCTTAAGAATACCTTTCGGCAAATTATATCTGCATAGCTTTTCAGAAAACACGTCAGGCCTGCTTTAAGCATCAGTCAAAAAGACGTTTTTGCGAAACCAACCGAAACAACCGAAATGTGTACTAAAGCCTAAAGGTCAGCTTCTTTCATAGGCGGAGAATAGGATGCACAAGGTTCTGATAAAACTATCTCCTTTAAGCACAGTACGTGGTCAGGTCAACGTATGATCGTTAGGTTTCTCGCGTGGAGAAGGAAGTCTCGCTCTTGGTTACAGGTAAAGAGCTGACAAGCATTGTGCAAGTGAATTTACGTAGTTTAAGAATCACACGTGTACAGTCAAGCAAACTTAACCTTGATTATTTATCGCGGTTAAGCCCGTGTCGCAACACGTTGCCATCCGGGTTCACACATGAGGTGGAAAAAGGAGGGCTACACCAATTATGACACCTTCTCATTTTTACATTGAGATGGCATATTCTTGGCACCTGGTCACGGGGCACTTTCATGCAGTGTGCCGCGTTTGTCGCGAATGAGGTAGCACTCCACGAGACCTGAAACGTTCTGCTTATAAACACGATTCTCGACCGTGGCATACCTTGCCATTTTAACTTCCAGTGGCAACTGCACCAGCTAATTATTACAGGTGACTCATGGCCGTTTGGCGTTGTAGTGAAGGCATGCGTTGCCTACTCGGGTGGCCTCAATGTGTTAAACCAGCAGTTGTAGTAGCATCCGTTCTGTAGGGCGACTTAATATCGGTAATGCAAACCAATGAAAGAATATACTAAAGCGAACAAAAAGTCTAATTACCAAAGGCGACAAGACTTAACTCTACTTTCTTAACCTTCCCTTCACCCTGAAACTATCAGCTCAGTGACCTGTCCGGCTATTTCTTAGTTCAAGCCACGCTACCGCACTGCATGCTCTCTCACTTGATGGTGCGTAATATATTACATATAAAATGAGAAACATTTGTAATCTTATTCTTAGCCTCACGTTGCTGGGTGTCTTCGAGATGGCTTCGATAGCTCTTCAACGTTCCCAATGATTTCGTTTATGCAGAGATGACACGGAATACAGGAGGTATTCCATGACCCGAAATATATCACAAAGTTTAGAAATAAGATATTCTCACCCCCCCCCCCCCGGTTGTGACATCTACGAAACTTCGCAGCGTAAAGAAACAGCCAAACAGTTATTTCAAGGAAGGGCTTGTTTACGCAGCCAGGATGCTTTATTTCTCACGAAATTCGCGCCGATCAGTCTGAGGTTAAATCTCTAGACAACAATCATATTTGTAACAAAATACTTTAATCTGATGTGAAGTCTTCAATGAGGTTGTATCGGCGAATACTGCAGCACTTCAAGAAGCCCCTAATGTTCCTTCTTGCAAAAGTTTTATGCGCTTCTGCGGCCCTCGACTATGGATTGATTGCTGGGCAGCACATGAAACGCAAGACGACTTGTTTTAGTCTCGTATGCAAGAAAGCCACGGTGTGTATTCTTTACAACTACCTGTTTCCATTGCTTCTCCATATCGTTTCATAATAAAAAATTATTTATTGTGACCACGCGCACCGTGTTCCGCAGAACGTCAAAACTACAGCACGCGACTAGTGTTTGTATTATTCCTGACAAGTACGTCGAGCAAAATTCACTTTTGTCAGAGGCGCTAACTTTTCAGTCGCTGACATTGATTGCTAGACGAGAACTCTTCCTTCGACGACACACTATAAATTCGCTCTCAGTGTATTTGCCTTATTTTTATGAGCTTTGTTTATGGTCAAGGGAATAATTGATAGCCCCTTTAGTCTTAGACCACTTGCTCTTACCCCCGCCAGAACAAATATGGTTTGTAAATGATTACCAAAACACTCTCGGCAATAATAGATGTCATTTTACTTGCATAAATAGGTTACTGAACCCGCCGGGGTGGCGCAGTGGTTAGGGCGCTCGACTACTGTTCCCAAGGACGCGGGATCTAATCTCGGCCTCAGCGGCCGCTTTTCGATGGATGCGAAAAACAAGGTGCCTGTGTGCTGTGCGATGTCAGTGCACGTTAAAGAACCCCAGGTGGTCGAAATTTCCGGAGTCCTCCACTACGGCGTCTCTCATAGTCTGAGTCGCCTTGGGACGTTAAACCCCAAAAACCAACCAACCATTTCTCAAACTAAAACTAAATTTTGTGTATTTTGACTACGTTTCTCCTCTTCAGCTTCCGACAATGAACAGAAAGAGTATTTATGTCGCATTGCACTACGGTTCTCCACATTCTGCGTCGCTGTGCCTCCTACCCACACTTTCAACGGGCACAGTCTACGTGCATTGGCTAACATTGTTCCGTACTGGTTGTCTTCACTCTACAATGCCCCGCTGTGGGACAAAGGAAAGCGTTCTGTAGGATTCATACCAACCTCAAGCGGTACTTTATCTCCTGGCAAGAAGGGTCTACGGAAAGATTGTTCCAGCTAACACCTGCCCCAACACAATATCTAATCCTGCGTAGCGGCTGCGGCTGCTGCTCGTTTCAGGCTTTGATGCTTCCGCTAGAGGGCCACAGTTTTCACGACGTCACCATCATTTATAACACCATTCCATGACAAGGTATTTGCTTCTATCCCGTCAATTAACAGCGTCCTTCTGCAGTTGACACCCATAAAGCCCAGCAAACTGCAATTTCATCTGCTGACCTCTCTTGTGCCCTCGCCGTGATTTTTTGGAGTTCTATTTCGACCCAGTTCACTAAGCCAGGGTGTCACATTTTCTTGTCTTTCTTTTCCATGTCCAATTATTTCAGCTGATTATATATAGCGAACATTTAGATAATTTATATTTCTGGTCATATAAATCTTAGCATTAGCCTTAACACTCCTGCTTCCAGATCACTCTGTAAGGCCGTAGCAATCTTTTTTTCATAGCTCCATGATGTGCTGAAACGGCAGGTGCTGTGAAAATAAAATTCATATATCATTTAGTTTTCAGGCATTGTCTATGGCGTGTTTTGTGAATCGGTACTAGCACATAATCCTCTCCACTGCTTTCCTTAAATCATAGAAATGTCATCCAGAACTTACGTCTGCAGTTTACATTAAAAATTTACAAATATTTCCACTTTCGAAATTCTCCTCTTGCCGGTGTTTCGTACATTCTAGTTTTGTTTCTTCACTTGTGAAATTTACTTCTTTTTTCTTAAAGGAATTCCCGTTTTTCTACTTCGAATCTAAGGTCCGGAGTTAAGGCTCCTGTTCGCCGCCCATTCCTGAGAAGGACATTGTTGTGAAAGGATAAGCCATTTTGGGTTCGAACAAGTGCTTTCACCACCTCTTTGCCGAAACCAATTATATAAGTATTTTTTGCTTGCTGAAATCATGAACTCGTTTGTTAGGCCATGATATGGGCCTTAGCCTTGGGTCCCACAGTGGCTGTGAGGGGTAAAGTGGGCAAGAGCTCCAGATAAATTTCTTCAGGTTTTCTACATACTTTCACGAATAATGGCACACAGATACCTTTTTCGCCTTTAATGAAACACATCGGCCGCGATCGAAATCACGCCTTCGCCCTCGACCTGTGAGGCTGAAAGTTCTTACCACAAATCTATTTAAATGAGCCTGACAGCGTTTCATCATTTTGCACAACGTAATAATGGTGAATCGGTCACTCGAAAGTACATATAAGAATTATTATTACCGCGCAATTGTCCCGCACATATATTGATAACTTTTGCATGGGTATCGCGTCAATTATCAGCGTCCAGCCTTTAAAATATTCTTACCGATTAGGTGGGTTTATTCACAGATGATGGGGATGAACTCGGGACAGAACAGGTAGTCAGGTCAACGTCCTTCGCCCTTCGCCAGCCTCCTCCTCTGCCTACAGTCATTTTAACTTCGTTCACAAACGTCACTGCTCAGAGCGTGCCAATTTCCCCTTTTCCAGACGAAGCTCGTCTTCGAGCAAGTCAGGTTGTACGACAGGCACCGCGCTCAAGACGAGACACAGAAGCTACTTGGGTGGTAGGGGAGCAGCTACTGTGAGCTGCAACTTAGGCAATCACGTAGTTCCCTTCTATACACCTAGTAAACACGAAAAAGGGGCCTGTTTACCTAAACAAAAGCTTCTGGTTTCTGGTACACGTTTCTCTCGCGCAAAGGTGTTAAACCACGCGAAATCTCCAGACTCATATGTACCTCAACGTAACGCTTGTCATGGCGTTGTTTGAAGTGCGGCTGTGAGGAAAAAGTGCGCAAGTGGGCCAAGCGACGAGCTTCCTCAGCACGACATAAGGCCTGATAGACATTGACAAAGGGGTCGCCGTGAGGTGAGAATGGGAACTAAGTATATAAAAATGTGCGGCAAATCCAGACGTAGAGCAGATAGAACGAGGAAAACCTGGTGATTTCATGCTTTGCGGTGTTGTATGCATATATCACTAATGGCAGCACGATGTCCCAGTTGCGGCGGTACTATGCCATATACATGGGCAGCATGTTGTTGAGGGTGCGGTTTCTGAGCTCATGTGTGACCTCAGACTCATATGCGGCCTCAACGTAACGCTTGTCATGGCGTTGTTTGAAGTGCACCTGTGAGGACAAAGTGCGCAAGTGGGCCAAGCAACGAGCTTCCTCAGGTCGACATAAGACCTGATAGACAAAAGGGTCGTCGTGAGGTGAGAGGGGACACTAGGTGTCTAAAAATGTGTGGGGAATCCAGAAGGAGAGCAGATAGAACGAGGAATACCCGATGATTTCATGCTTTGCGGTATTATATGCATTTATCACTAATGGCAACACAATGTCCCAGTTACATGGGCAGCATGTTGTTGAGGGTGCAGTTTCTGAGCTCACCGCTGGTCTGTGAGTGGTAAGGTTTGGGGTGGTAGGTACAGCCGAAGTAATTCCTCAACGATGACAGCAGTGAAACTTCTCCCCGGTCGCTGATGATAGCACGTGGAGCACCATGACGAAAAACAATGGAGTGCAGCATGAACGACAATATATCACTTGCTTCAGCGGATAAAAGCGCTGCCGTCTCCACAGATCTTGTCAAATAATCTACACAGACGGTAGCCCATTGGCGTCCTTCTGCAGGCTTGGGAAATGGGCCAAGCAAATCAATGCCAACATTTTCAAAAGGCACCAATGGTGGCCTTACCGGTGGCAAAAGTCCTGCAGGGGAGATGGTGCGAGATTTGAGGTGCTGACATTGGCCACAGCTTGAGTAGTATTATTTAGTGGTCTTCTACATTCTAGGCCAGTAAAATAATTGCGAAGTCTGTGAAATGTGCGAGAGAACCCAGGGTGACCCGATGCGATGCTGTCGTTCATGGCGTGCAGCACATAATGGCGTAAATTTTCCGGCACAACCAAACGCGCAGTTACATTGTCAGCCGAGTAATTCTTCTTGTACAAAACTCTCCCTTTGCATCATGGACGCTGTGAAACATGGTCCTGTTTTGGCCGCAACAACAAAGATTGTAACGGAAGGACATTTTATCGGTCTCGAAGGACGGCCTCTGTCTTTGGAAATGGCGTTGAGAGCGAGGCCAAACATCCGTCGAAATCTGCCGCTCGTGTAGTTTTAGCAACGGATTGCGCGACACGCAGACAGCATCACTGTGGCGATGACCTCTTTGTACGTGTTAAAAATGTCATATTACTGCAGGTGTAACCCCCAATGTGCCAGGCGACAAGGTGGACCGCGTAAACCTATAAGCCAGCATAAGGAATAATGAACTGTCACTATCGTAATGGAACGGCCATATAGGTATTGAAGGAATTTTGGACGGCAAAGAAAAGCTAGGCATTCCAGTTCGGTTATGGAGTAATTAGTCTCTAACTTCGTTAACATGCGGCTGGCATATGCAGTTACATGCTGGGGTGCCGATGTTAGAGCAAATTTTCGCTAGTTGAATGCTAAATCACAATCGGGTGTCTAAACAAACAGGGTCTTTGTGCAGGATGTGCAAGGGGCGCAAAGCCAGGGATAAAGCGGTGGAAATACGACAACAGTCCATGAAACCTCCGAAAACTCTTCATCGTGCTTAGTGTTTCTAAGTCTTTTTGCAGCCAGCTTCTGAGAATCATGTTGAGTGCCGTCCTTATCTACGAGGAAACCAAGAACAAGAGTGTCATTCTCAAAGTAGAACTTTTTAGAATTTAGGATGCGTCCAACCGCACGGATACATTCAAGAACAATTACAAGGCGTTCAATCTGCTCTTCAAATGTCTTTCCAAAACTAATATTGTAATCCAATTAGCACATGCAAACATCCCATATGAAGCCACGAAGTACCGTATTCATGAAACCCTTGAAAGTCATAGGCGCACTGCACTTGGTGAACGGCATTATAGTAAATTTGAACCGGCCATCAGGAGTCACGAAAGCAGTCTTAACTCTGTTGTACGGGCCCATTGGTATATGCACAATCCGGAGCAGAGGTAAACGCACGAGAATTACGACGCCGAACGCAGTTGACAGCGTCATTAATGCGGGGCAATGGGTACTCCTTTTTCTTCACCGAATTCAGGCCACAAGAATCAACGCAAAATCGCCATGAATTGTTTTTCTTTCCCACAAGTATTCCGGGCGCGGCCTACGGACTCGAAGTCTCCCGAGTCACTCCTGTCTGCAGCATCTCTTAGACCGGATTGTGAATAATTCGGCGCTCGGCTGGAGAGATTCGATACAGTTTATACGTGATGGGATTGGCATTCGCCGTGTAAATTGCAAGTTACCTGTGAGACTCTAGTACAGAAGAAAGAGGTCCTCTGCTAGATAGTCGACTAAGGAGCTCAATATTGTTACGAAAGAGGAAGGAGCGGACAGTGGCACACGAAAGATCGCTCGCACCAGGCCCCCCGCCTTTCATTAAAATCATCTCATCATCATCATCGGTCAACTTTCTATTCTCTGGCTTGCATCCGAGTAACATTTTATTTCAAGGTGTGAGGTATAGCCTTTGTCAAAAGTGTAGAAGCCGGGGGGTCTACTTCTGAGCCGTGTAGTGAGGCTAATTTAGCTTTAGTGGAGGTCCTTTCCATAGGAGAGGGTAGGGCAAAAAGCTTCTTGCTCTCAAAAGATATGGAACATTGTACACATTACAAGCCGCACGACGTGGCTCAGAAGCAGACCCCCAGGGCTATACAGTTTTGACAAAGACGGTACATTCATCATCCCTCCTCACCCAGGCTCGGAGCATCAGCGCACGGTGTCTGCTGCGCCATCGGCAGCGGGTTCTTGTGAGGAATCAGCTGGCACTTCTGCTGCTCCATGGCCTCATGGGCATGTTTCATACGGTCGCCAATGCGGCGGCAAGTCGTTGTCTTCCCTGTTTTAGGTCTTCACTCATCTAGTTAGGCCAATCACCATGTCATGCATCTGTTCATTTTCGTCATTGTCCCTTGTACAAGACCGGAAAGGTCTCTCGGTGGCTTCTTTCATTATTATCATCTCATCGGCGTCAGTCATCTGCCTGTTTTCTCGATTTGCCCCACGTAACTCTATTACTATCAGCATTCTTTACCTGCGCTTCGGAAGAGGCGGGGGTGTGGTATGTGAAGTATTTAATCTGAATCTTTGTCATTGAACAACACGTAAGGCGTACTTTTTTGTGTTTTGTTTATAAAGATCTAATTTTTCAGGCAGGAAAGGCTGCATCAGTGTTTCTGTGTTAGGACGGAGCACAGCTTCCTCCCCCAGGCAGCACATTTCATCGGCCCAATAATGGGGATTGATTGGGGTTTACTGGCCCACAAGTGGCCCAATGGTGCCATTGAGCTACCAATAATGTGCAGCCACGCTATACCATAATCATTATTGGCCCAGTGAACTTCACCCATATCCGTTATTGGCATTCAACCGGCTAAGAGCGGTCAATAATGCTCATTCATATTGAACAGTTTGCCATTATTGTATACACAATGAGGAAGCCTGGTCATTATTGGCCAACCAGCTGCAATTGTTTGCCAATATCTTCCACACCATGGTATAACCTGGTAAATATTGTCCGGTCAATAACAACGGCTTCTCAATATTGAATATATCTAGGCATACAGTGGTCAATAATGTCCAACCAACTTTGGCGGCTTCCTAACATTGTAATATCTTGGATTATAGCGGTCAATATTGCCTAATGAGGTCTGATGGCTGGCCAGCATTGCACATATAATGGCATAAATAGGTTAATATTGTCCGGCCATTAGGGTTGTCTTGTCAGCAATAAATAAATCATGCATATATTGGTCAATAGTGACCCGCCTGTCATGGCGGCCTGCCAACAATGTATACATATGCATTATATTGTTCAATATTGTTCGATGGACTGTGATGGCTAGCGAGCATTGCACCCTAATGGCATAGGTTGGGCAATAATGTTCTGCCAATATGGATGGCTTGTCAACATTGCATATATCTTGACATAGATTGGTCAATATTGTCCCATCAGCTTTGATGGCATCCCAACATTGTATATATCATGGTTTCTAGTGGTCGATATTGTCTAATGAGCTTTGATGGCTGGCCACCTTTGCACATTTCAGGCTGTGGCGGCGCTAAAAAAACAGTAGAAGCAGCTCTGACCGACAGAGACATTTCTAATGCTTGCATCTCAATATGACAGTGTGTTGGGGCTAATTTCGTCGCAACTAAATTTTTCGCTGGCCCGGACGTCAGTTTACGTTCAACTGTAGAAGATATTCATACGCCATACGTAATTTGGGCCACCATATATATGTTTGTTGGGATTAATGTATAGATTGTCCTAAAATTGTTTGACTGAGCTGACCAGACAAAATGAACAGAAGTGCCCATCACGGAAAATGTAGAATATATTTTTCTGAATACATTTTTGTGATTCGCTAATTGTTGTGGATGACCTGCGATTATACTTGACAATTTTGGTAGAGAACTCTTTTATTTATGACTTTAGGCACGATTAACTGTAATGTAAAATTCTGCATATAATATCTTCGAGACAATTCCCGCAGACTAGAGGCCCGGATGTCGATCACGCGTGGACGTAGCTAACACAGATGGTGTTCCAACTTTAGCCAAGTGTTGAAAAAATTCTGACAGCACGTGGAATCTAGACTGCAGAAATTAGCGAAGGCGAGATTAATGATACTGCATACGGTGCATTACGTATCATTATCGTTATCAACTAAACGCAGCGTCATTACCGTTGATTCTGTCATCATTGCCATTATCACTAATTGCAGCGTCATTCTAGTCGCTATCCTCACGGTAGACAATGAGAATTACGTATGGTGCTAGTTTCGCGATCCAGGGTTTAGCGCAGTTGGTTAAAGCGTCAACTAGGCTAGGAATTCGATTCCCGGTGGAGACGATTTGTTTTTCTGATCTCGTCCAATCAGGATGATTGAAAGTGATTGACACATCAATGCACAGATCCGATGCACAGATCCGATGCACAGATATATCCATGCACAGATCTCGAACACATCTCGCGCACGGGATTTCGTTCCATGGGCCTATTTATATGCATACGAGTACAAGCATACGCGCACGCTCGAGCACACATCTGATCTGACAAGCAAATGTTTAATAGATGCGTGTCCGCGAAAAAAATCCTGCGCAGTCAAGAAACGCAAGGCACTCAAATGCAAAGAACGCAACAGAACGTGTGTGTCGCTTGAACAAACACCAGGGGTTACGTTTGGATAGTAAACGCAAAAACGATCGAATATATCCGGTGAATCCACATCTTGTAAACGTTTGTCCATGATTGGAAACACGCACGCGTAGCATCATTATTTCCGCCTTTTTTTACGTGATGGAAAGAAACCCAACATGTTCAAGCTAAGCAGAGGTGGGAGAGATCGATGGCGCTAGCCAATCAAACACGCACTGCATGATTCGCCATTACCCTAGCTGTTTCCGGCATTCAGCATAAGCACCGACTATACCACGGCTCAGTACTAGCTGTTCTTATAGACAGATATGTTGGGCTGCTTTCAGGGCCTTCGAGTTCTAATATCTACTAAACACAAATTTGTACTGTACTCTTTTGCGCTCTGCTGTGGGCTTCAGCAACAGACAAAGACTGAACGACTTTAGCCATTGGTGCAGCAGCGCATAAAATATTTCAGCTCAAAAAAAAAAATACAAGCAACATATATTCTACGTTATGTCTAGCTAATTCACTTGACAAGAAAAGAAATCTGAACTGTCCTGGAATGGTTCGTATTCTAATGCGACGTAAATCGCACACTGCCAAAAAGTAGTGTACATGTAAAAGATAATAAAAAAAATCAGCAGCACTGCATGGGGCAAGGCAAACGAAAAAAAAATAAAAATTTAAAACAATTACCTACAGTGTAATGAATGCGCGCACATGTGTCGCCAGCATATATGGTAACAAAATTGAAATTGCATAATAACGATGCTCTTTACGCAAGTTATTCTTGTTCGAAAGCTGTAATATATGGCTCATAATGATGCATTTGACCACAGCGTTTGACAGCGCTGTCCTAAGCATTGTTCAGAAACTATTCTTCAAACATTCATTGCCTTACTATCCAACCATATAATCACCGCACCGAAGGTGTTTCCCTTCAGAGAACTAAATAATTCTATCCCATCAGGTCGACCAGGCAGCTAATTGCAATTCATATATATTAAACGTAATGCGAGTGCGTTACTTTAGCAGTTTTGAGGCATTTTTAGAGAACACCACTCTCGAAGAATTTAACACATGATTGAGAATTAGGGTTCCTTTGTGAAATATTCTGCCGCTTTCACAAGCGCTGCTTCCGCGGGTTGAAAGATGATTATACCGCGCTTCTTTCTGAGGACAACCTTGCCCCAAGTTCGTAGATATAGCTTGAATGTTGACCCTTGCTTTCTTTCTATTTTTTCTTTAATGCAAATTTAGTTCTTCAGATCTTAGCTCGTCGAGTATTTTGTATTTCTTGATATGCCCACGCTTAGTTCTACGCGGATTTTTCCTTGCTCTAAATGTCCACCTGATTTGAAAAAAAAAGGAATAAAAATGAATAATGGGAATTTTTAACCTTGAAGTACTCGTAGTTATGGTCGTTTTCGCTTTTCTTTTCCTTAATAGGAATACAGCAAGTATACGGGCTGTTGCATCGCTCAGTTGCGCGTGATGACGTTTCAGGAGCACTCCGTCATGAACAGCGACCTGTGTGCCATCTTTAATAAAAAAAAAATGTCCATTTGTTCGAACCGAGGACGATTCCGTGAAAACTGAAGATTGTTTTACGTATGTGATTATTATTTGAAACTATGAGGTGAATCGTATTTTGCATTAACAAAAAAAATATAGCGAAATTATCATTCCACTGAAAATGTTACCGAGCCAACAGTCGAGGCGACCAAAGAGCTCCGAACGCACTCCTCGTTGTTTTAGCGAAGCCAAGGGCAAAACTCTGCGCATTCCTCCTCACACGCTTGGCGCAAAGAACATATGGTTTCCATTCTCTCGTCCTTTTGTCGCCTCTCCGCCCGAGGGCCTTGACTAAAGCAATTCTCCAAACAGCTTTCAACTTCCCGTCTTGTAGCCTTTTCTCCCCGTAAAGCAGTCATCGCGGAAGGGCAGCGACCTTCACTGCCCTCTCTTTCCTCCCGGCTAGGCCGGCGTTGCTCACAATGCCCCCCACTCTACTCCCCCTCACTATTCCCTTCCTTCCCGCCAACTTTCCTGGCCGGCAGCCTTCTGGGCTCAGGTGGTCCTGTGGGACCTCTTTCATTTCTCTCACCCCCTTTCGAGCTTTATGCCTACTCTTTCGACAGATCTCAAGCAAAAAAAAAAAAAAAGAGGGAGAGAAAACACAACCATCCTTCTGCCCCCTTCCAACCGTGCCTCAAAACTCAACACAAGCCGCTGATTCAGAGGCGTCTGGTCGGCCACACAATCCCCGCCCGCTCGAGCTGCTCGAGCTCCCGCAGCTTTGGACAGCCGAACCGAAAAACCAAGCCTTGTGAAAGTTCCGATTCGTTTTTAATGGCCATGCCTGAAAGAGGATATTTGTGAGTACCACCAGCATTTTAAGTTGTTTGTTCATAACTGAGCTCTCTGAGATTATTTCTTGCTTTGTCTCCTTGTAAGATCGCTACTTTTTCTTACCAGGTGTATAAAGCATCAGATCGCTGGGATGTACTTTGCGTGGCAGCATTCATTTTGGATTGTTGCAACTGAGGTCTGCAAATCTGCGCTAACCGTATGGTAAGATACTTTTTTTTTGCATTATTTGGTGCAGTATGTTGTCAGCCTTGATCATCATGTCAATAACCGATATGCTTGCGAGAACGGAAAGTCATTTATTTCGACCGCACCACGCCAGTCAGTTCTGAATTGTATTTTCAGCGCACTATTTTGTATGCATAACTCTGGTCATATTGACAAAATTTACGGCGCAAAAGTGGCTAATTTGTATTGCAAAAGAAAAACGTGGTCCTGTAAAACATGACGCGTGTTTTGTGTGATTTTCAGGTTACAACTTCATCGCGCGTGTGTTGTGTGTCTGAAGTGGTCAGTTTCTTTTACAAACTATATGTTAAGTCGAGCTTTCTGGGACATGATTTTTAATTGTGAGCGAATATTTAATATTGTAATTTGCCGTTATGAATGCGCTATTGGAATGGTCTAAACGACGCGTAGCTTATTCACGTGTTTGATCTTTCTCTTGCGCTAATTCCGAGTAGTAGAAGTGTCATAAAATAGCCGCTTAAAATAGGTTAATATAGTTGCTACCATAGTTCTTATACTTTACCACACGTACAAACTTGTTCCCACAACAAACGTGATGCTAAGTTACGGATTTCTTTATTTTCTCAGTTCGAGTGTATCATACAAACCCCAAAGCATCTGTGTCGTACGTTGTTTTAGCTGCAGCTTTGACAACTTTTAAAACGTTCTGTTTGCTGTAATGATGCGGTGCACACTAAATTTAGCAGCCGCGGTCGGAGTGCGACTGCCATTTTTTGTCTGTTTTTCCTTTGTAGTTTCTTTTTAGTTCTCGCGGCAATCTATTCAAAGGTAAGCTATTGATTTGAAGCTTCCAGTTATGATGACGTCTTTCTTCTACAGGTGTTCGATCACAAAGGCACTACAAGTATAAGGGGGCAAGCACTGACTACCGTTTAACGAATTGATAACGGCAAATATCATTTTGTTTTATGTTTCCAGCGTCAACAACACATCCACATGGGAAGCCGTGCACTGCCAGATGTCGCAACCAATGTAAACAAGTTAATATGGCCGGCCTCACTGAGCATGCAGCTTATTTCAACCTGAGTAAATCAGACAAGAAAGTTGCCTGGGGGCCAACAGGTAGTGCTTTATTTTGCATTTTTACTCCACGGTCTAGCTGCACTTCCACTTTCCAAAAGTTTTCTGTCTTAATGGGATTTATGAATGTTACTTTTACTTCCAGGTGCCCTCTGCAAAAGGAAATACATTGTTATGCACGCTGCTCAAGTCCATATCTTTAAAGGCTGCATGGAGCTGCTGCCCCTACAACCGACCACAAAAGAAGCTGTGATGAACGCAGCGCCTTCCTCCAACCTGGGACCTAAAAACACCTTGCCAAGGGACGCAAAGACAGGAGGAGCACTGAAGTCTATAAGTTCTGCCTAAATGTTTCCATGCCCTGTAACACGTGCACACCTAATAAATCACCATGCAGTGAACCTTTCAGCTGTATTATTTTCTGTGCATGGATATCCTCAGCATGCTTTATTTAAATAAAAAGCTGCATGAAAAATATCGGCACTGCATAAGTAGGGGATGGCTTTGCAGGTGCCTATTAGTCATAGCACGAAAAAGCAACTAGCCGGATTGTCAATTGCTCTGGCTGGATGCCAATAATGCAAAACCACTGGGCAAGATTGGATTGGAAATATTGGGTAGCCGATAAATCTGGCTGGATGCCAGTTGTGAATATCCAGTGAATAAGCATGGATACAAGATATTGGATGGCCAGTGAGCTTGGCGGGATGGCCGTGATATAACAACCAGTGAGTGAGCTTGGGTGGAAGATATTGAGTAGCCATTGAGTGCCGTTGAATGCCAGTAAACAAGGTAGTATGCCAATACTGGTTTTGATAGGAGAGCCGATCAAATTGGTTGGCATATATCTTGCCTCTTTGTGCGCCCCAATCAGACGCCAATATTGACCAATATTGGGACCAATATATCCCAATATTGGACCATTGGCGGTCCATTGACGGCGTGCTGCTTGGGCCATTTTTCTTTGGAGCCAAGGCTGAACATTCGTCCTTTATGCTTTGCACACGTTTCCCACATCCCGCGGTAATTATTTCGCTTCTCAAGCATGATTTCTGGAGGTCAGCTGTTATAGATACTCCAAAATACCAAAATTTGTTTAAAGAGTACGTTTGTGTATTTAATGTTTTAAAGTTAGTATGCATTTTTCGGATTTTGATAAGCCTACTGAACACTAACTACAACTTCTAATGGCGTCAGCGAAGAATATACACTATCGGGAGGCTTAATACCACTGCAGAGCATTCTTTCTGAGCAATAATGTTACGATATTTAATATCTATTAGAGCTGAGGTCATCGACAATAATGCGCTACAGTATCTCTACGACGGTAATTATGCTTCGTTGGTCATTACAGCCTGCTAGCAGACCCTATTAGGACAAAAATAAAACTCGATAGGTGTCAGAGTCGTACTCCTTTTTATAGCCTACAATGCACACATAGCACAGTTCGCATCTTAAATGATTGACATTATTACACGGTCGCGGTTCACATTGCGTGAGGAGGAATGCTTCTAGTTCCAGTTATGGCACTCGCAGCATTTGGCTGTTCTTGGGCAATAAACCCAACAGCGGTATAAAACTATTACTAGATAATTCAATCAATCTTTGTTGTAATTTACAGCTCCCACATAAATATAGAAAAACCAAATAACTCATAATTAAAGCGGGTTATCCCGTTTATTTACTAATAGCAGAGATCTACCACCGTTCTTTCGTTGGGGCCGCATGCCCAGCTCTTTGGCATGCAGAATCACTTTAGCTTACGTGGTCTGCTTCCTTATCACTGCTAGTAACCGATTCTAGCGCCACTCTTCATCTGCTCGCGTTAGCACTGCATTGTCCGTGGCTTTCAAATATAGCAGCATCGGCCCTGGCAAGTTCCACATTTTCTCAATTCCACTTTGTTGGGACTAATCATGTGATTCTGCAAGCGACAATCATTATTGGTTTTTGCAGTAAAAAACATATTTACACATTTTCTCTTCCTGGAGCTCTTCTTCGTTGGATAACTCGCCTGTTCTAGGTTTCAGGTATGCGGTACAAGGTTGGGCTATACTTGAGCCCGCGCTAAATCTTCCTTCACCTTTTCATTTATATGCTCCGTGAGTGGACGCCAAGTTATCGGTTGTATACAGAAGTGCTGTTCCGAGAGTTCGCGGACCATTCGCTAAAATTGCGAGAGAATCTCTGGTTCCATTCACAGCAGATACGGCGTCTCTACTACGTGGAGAGATTCTGGAAGCTTAGAGTCAACTGTCTGCGACGTGTAGTTTCCGGCTGAGCACGCCTGCGTCGATTTGAACTAGGAACAGAGCATGGTCATCTTCGCCCAGACCTCTCCAGCTTCTGCAGGGTTCCGTAGCAGTGTCGATTCGTTGATTCGAAGACATCACTGGCCATTTTGGCGGCCTTTGACCATTACGCTGTCCAACGGTCCCAAAGATTTGGTTTGACCGTCACTCAAAAATAAAGCTAATTCTAGTTTCATTTTCACTGGGTGATGTTTATGAAAATTTTAATTAGATTACCACGGTTCTATTAGTGCGCATAATATACGAAACGTTCGGCATCTAAGTCTTTGTCGTTTGCGACAAAGATATTTCTATTAAATGGCGTCTAGTTATGTCGTCTAACCCAAGCTGTGCGCTCGGACCACATCGAATGAACCGCTTGAGATCTTAAATATTTGTGATGCTCTTTTCCCTTAAAAGCTGAACCACATAAACACTGCTCTCATGAACGTTCAGAAACACATAAAATGATGAAACCAAATTGGGAAAGATGTTACGAGAAAGTGCACAGACTCATTAAAGCATATTTTTTCATGCAGTGCAGCACTTATACTTCGTGCATGAATACTGCACCTTACGATTGTAATGCTGCCGCGTTGAGTGCATAATTACGTAGCCTCAAAAGGCGCACTGCCATATAGGATGTGTACAAAAAAAGATATGACTTTTAAAAAGAAGTTGAAAATACGAAGCGTGGAAAAATACTACTGCGCTTTCAACCTACTTAGCTTTCTCACATATTAATCGCTGAAAACGAAAATCCGAAAACTGTTGGCTAGAAAATCTATTTTCTGTACCTGCCATGTCCTCTATTTTCCAGGGTGATGCTATGAAAAATTAAATACAGTTTTGTAAGGAGTGCCGCGATTTCACTGGTAGTGAGTGATGCTCGCTCATGCTGTTATGCACCAGTGCTGACACTGGCTTTCACGACGAATATTGGCACGTTCTCATTAAAGTTAAGGATAGGAAGAATGCGTCTGTCATCTTACTTATCGATGTTGTAACTAAATCTTAGTCGTTATCGTGATAATGTCTTGCAGAGTGAAAACCGTGAACGATAAACAATTTCGGAGTTAAAGCAACAGCGCGTTTTTAAGAGCGCTCTCTCAATTTACAGCTGCCAAGGCAATACAGATTAGTCATGCATTGAAGCCTTATTTTTTGTGAAATTTCTAAATAGTAAGAAGCACGTCACCGTTTTAAATCATAAGTCACACATTCACTATGCTTAGTTATTCTTAACGAGAACAATAAACGTCCTGAAACTGCACCAAACCAGCCAAACATACCAAATACATTGAACAAAAATGAAGACCATTATAGGCATAAGAAATAATATAGTAATACTGTTACCTATAATCTGAACCGGTGAGGCGCTGCGCTGAACACACTCTAATTCAAAGACCTTGATGTAAAGAGGAATTTCAGAGGGCTAATCTTTCTTTTTATTCTCTCAATAACACGGAAAGTTGAGCTAGTTGGTACATATTTTGAAGGAATAACAGCGCGGAGACAAGGGACAAGGGACAACAGCGCAGGTGTTGTCTTCTTCCTTGTCCCTTGTCTCCGCGCTGTTATTCCTTCAAAATTTTATTCTCTCAAAAAGCGAAGAGAAAGTAGGACACGCTAACAACGTAGCTCTGATTAATCGAGCAGCGCTGGGGCCACCTGCATATAGTCCTGGCTGTCACCCGCGTGTCACTGCTGTTGCATGACCGTCTGCGACTTTTCTGCCATGTAATTGACCTGATGGTATCGTAAAATGACGTCGCAGAATGGAACTGCCAGTGCTCTTCAAATGAATAAAACACGCTCACAGAAACGTTGCCAAGTACGCACACGTAACAAAAACCGCAGGAAATGCATAACTACGTTAACTAAGCTTACTGGCAGCCATAATATTCCTCTCCGAAACGCTGCCACTCTGCATACATTCTATATTGACATCAAAATTAACAGTAAGCAGGCAAGAATGATAATACTTGTGCATGATATTTATAAACTACTGCGCTGAAATGATAAGAGCTCCTATATAAGCACTAACAACACAAAGCCAATATTCCGATGTTTTATTGAAGTGTTTTCCGAGCAACTCGTACTCCTGTCACTGAGGAAGAATGTAGTGATCTCGTGGTCATTTGGCATTATTATGCCACATTCTAAATTTGTTGTACTCTTCTTAATTGCAAAGTATTACAGCGTCACTCAAAACCAAGAATGCTGTGGCTTCCTTCACCATCGATCAAATCCATATCATCAAGCAGATGCTAGAAAACATTTAGCTGTGGTTTAGCTTGTGGTTAAACCTGTAGGTGCGAGGGCAATATGCATTGTTACGCTTAGGTCCCGTTTGAAAGTAAAGACATGGCTTTTGCACATAGTAGTTTACTCTATGGTTCCAGCATTATGCCATGAGGGAAAAATATCACATAAGAGCACTCCTTGCGTGTCGTCGTTGACGATTCTCTTTCGGCTGTAGACGACTTCTAGTGGTATGGCATCGTCTCTAGGTCGAACTGAGAGACACACCGCTATCGAATGAGTCATCTGTCCTAGTACCTCGCTGTTGGCGTTCGCCTCAACATACTACCGAGATATATGTCCTACTTTTTTCTTGTTCTTCTTCTTGTCCTTTTCCTTCTTTTCTTCCTTTTTCTTCTGTCCCTTCTTTTTCTTCGTTTTCTTTTCTTCATCTCTGTTTTCTCTTACTCCATTTTCTTCTTCGCTCTTCGGACAAGCATCTACAGGCACCGGACAGGCACGGCGAAATGGCGAGACTGGGGAAGATGTGGCTCTAGCTACAAAATGTACGCAATAAAACTAACCCTTATTCATAGCATTCATTGATTACGAAAAAGCATTTGACACAGTACAAACCTGGACAGTCCTACAGGCATAGTGAAATGAGGGTGTACACTAGCCGTATGTGAAAGTGCTGGAAGCTATCTATAGTGCGTGAACAACAACCATAGTTCTGCACAAAGAAAGTAACAAAATTACTAAAACGAAAGTTGTTAGGCAATGAGACATGAATTTCGCAGTAATAATAATAGCTTCCTTAGAGGAAGTATTCAAACATTTGAAATAAGGGTCGATGGAGAGTGCCTCAGTAGTCTGTTATTCGCTAATGACGTTGCGTTAAGCAACCCCAAATCGAATTCCAAGGGAAGGAAAGCGTAATACGTAAGGTAGACGGATCAGGTTAAGACGTTCGCAGAGGCGAAGTGGATGTAGCTAGCACAGGACGGGGTGAATTGGAAGTGCATGGCATAGGCCTTGGCCCTGCAGTGAGCATAGTCCGGCTGGTGACGATGATGATGGTGGTCCTTCTAGCACAGCAGCAGCCTGTGCCAAGCTCGGGATCCACTTTCGGAGCAATCGCTATACCAGGAATTTTTCGTGAGAACCCATTACATACCATCGTAGCTATCACCACAGTCTATTACTCAGCATGTTTATTTGTTGCTCCTTTCCACTGTGCATTGCGCGTTGTGCCCTTCATCAACTTCGTTCCAGAATTTCTTCTTCAAGTGTACACCTAATATATTGAACTGGTAAGGTGGGCTAAAAGGGAGCGATGGTTTGACAAATAAATTTGGCTCAGCTGAAACTTATAGTTCACCCAGCCCCAGATGTGACTGGTAAAGTGGAAAATACAAGTTAGGATATTAACTCGCACACGCTTATACCCAACTTCCCTCTAACATTACGTCAGAAAGACTTCAAATATATACCAACCATCTATATCTTCACGCTTTAAAAGGATACTAGGCGAATTGACAGGCTTTTGACAACCACCTTTTTAACTTAGGTAAGGCCCTATTTAAGCAAGTACTTTGGTTCCAGCGAGCTTTCGCATTTTTATTACGAGAAGACTTCGTATATGTAAGTACTTTTTCGCCTATGCCGCATATTCTTAAGCACGCAACTGTACGAAAACAAGATCATGGAAACTAAAGCTTGCGCAACTTTGAGGCTCTTGTGGGACTCGTTCAAGATTCTTCTGGAAGAAGAGAATGGTGCCTGAAGTCAAAGTGCGTAACGCTAAAGTGATTACATGATTCACCGATTACGTTTAACGGCAGATCATGCAGGTTTCCTTCGCAAGACGCACTAAACCACATTGACATAGAAGGCAGTTTTACTTGCTAATGTCACCAGATATATCCAACGGAGGGTAATTTCGACTAACTAGATCTTTTAACTAGCAATGATATCGAGCAGTACGCAAATATCTTGCATTTTACTCCTTTCCAAGCGCGGCCGCTGCCGCACTGATCGCACCACCATCTGTCTATTCAGTAGTCGCGATCATATTTCGCCATGCTTACCTCGCAATGTCATACATTTTTAATCAGTTTGTTCAACCTGGGCGTTCACAGAAATAAAAGCATCAATGTACTGGCTGTGAAAGCATCATTTGTGACTATCAAAACTCGCCACCTATTCTCTCTAACTCCGCCTAACGACTCGGTCAGATTAAAGTAATCATTGCGACTCACGACTCATCTGATTTCACAAATTCATTTTGGCACTTCAATCATCTCAAATAATGTCTCATCAAGCCTCGCTTAATGAATTCACCATGCAACAAATTTATCTTATCTACATTTTCAAACCAGGACATATACGTAATTCTGCAGACAGATTTCTTTGCCCAAGTGGCGCTGGGCAAGGCAGGTGGCCGTATTGCAAAGACAGCGTATATATATCTGGCTTCAGGCGTTTTGGTTGATTATTTCTTATGACTTGACGAATGCCACTCGTGATTTCACTATTTCCAGTATAATCAATGGGCAATTTAATGGGATACGTTGTCTGTAGACAACGAATACCAGAGAAGTGTTCAATCTTGACTAGATACATGGTTTGGGTCTATTGGTCAGCATGCATAATAGCCTGCGTGAACAGACAAGGACGAATGCAGGACAACATGGCTAGCGCTGAACTACGGACACTTTATTGAAAGCAAGGAGCAGCTTATATACGCAATGCACAAGCGCACTGACAAGGTCACATGCTAACCGGATTGCGTATTAAAGCTCCTCTCTGCTTTCATTAAGCTTTTGCTTCTTAAGCGCCAGTCTTGTTATCTTCCATTCGTCCTTGTCTATTCGCGCCTATTGTTATTATTCCTTCAGTTTTCATCGGCCTGCTCTACATTATATAACAGCGGCAACATGTATAGCGTGCGAAGCACAGAAAATAATTCAAACAGTCTGCGCAAGATGGCGTCCGCTAGAGTTTTCCCATTCTGTCGCCCATGGGTATCGCAAAGCCGCCATACACTCAAACTTCCACGGACGCAAAAATAAAGACTTTCTTCGATCCGCTCTCAGCAATCCAGCTATCGGCAAGTCATCTATGATGTGATCTTAATGGCCCGCGCCGCTTTCTGCCTTTGACGCTTTGCCGCCTGGACATATAAGCATGGCAACCGGACGCTGCACTCTTACCCTCTCCATTGCTATGCTAGGTATAGTTTACCATGTGTCCTGGCACCGTAATGCGGCGAGGCGCGATAATGACGTACTTTACTTTTCTGCCAGTGAGCCTCGCTGCTTGCAATGCAGATATACAGAGTGCTATTACTATATCAAGGAATATGATAGCCGATGGTCTGTCATAAATTGTAGCGCAGCCATTAGATTGCAAGCGCTAAACTTCCTCACTCATTTATTTCACAACCATTGCAAAGCAATTTGGGCATGAATTACAGCTCGCTTTATTTAAAACTTTGACCTCACTTTTAGGATGCCAATCAGCAGCTTGAAATTTGTTGTGTTTCAAGGAATTACATAACAAAACAAATTCAATATATAAAGCCCAGTCGAAAAAAACTACTAAACTGCGTCAAAAATACGACAAAATATCCTGTAGTTCTGTCGTAACCATAATATTTTTCTGTAGCTGTGTAGTTTTTCTGTAGTATATTTCTGTCGTCTATAGTTCTGTAGCACGTTTCTGTTGTAACAACAGAAATTTCTGATGTTACTACAGAATGTTCTGTTGTCACAACAGGTTTCCCGTCAAAAACCGCACAGAAATTCTGTCGTAACATCAGAAAATGTTTTGTAGTTTTTTCCGACAGGGAGACAGCGTCGTGCTGTCGATAATTCAGCGATAAAAATAGGCTCTCCTCTTTGCTATGATCATAATGCTGCTGTAAAAAACAGAGAATATATTCCCGCATTCGTGCTAATGTCATTGATGGAAAGACAAGCGCCATAACAGGAAAATATGGACATTTTCTCGACCGTTCCTTCTTAGTCTTGAATTTTTCCTATGACATGCCCAGTCGCAGCATTCTGCATCAGCTCTCTCCGAAATACCCATGCTGCACTGGTAAACTGATCTGAGATTTTATAGTAAGGCCATTTTAAATTATTAAGGAGGTATTTGAATACACCACGTAGCAGACAAATAGCAAATAGAAGATAACAGAACGAGGTTTTGATCCAAATAAAGATTTGAAAAAAGGCAGAAACACAAAAAAGCTACATTATCTACCTTCACTGAATCTTCTTTTTTAGTTTTCTTGTTTCAATCTTTAACGTGATAATCGCTTGATGTCTGTAAACATAAAATTTTCATTTGATGCCTTCGTAGACTTCTCGACCTCCCCTCTTCTTGTTTAAGATGATTCTTGATTACTCACAATGTAATAGTACCTTGGACTAGTCGCTTGCCGATATTTCTCGAAATATTGGGCAGTGCTGCGTGTTTGTATTGCCTGTTGCTGTTGAAAGCACTGGAGGTTGAGCCCAGACTTACTTAAAATAAACTACTGCCCTCCAAAACAATTTGTATTATTGTTTTTTCTTTCTCCTGTATTTATTTTTTCCTAATTTTCCTTCCCTCCTTTAGGATGTGAGTGTGATGTCAAAGAAGCTAAATATTAGCCTATTATTTTCAATGCTTCATATAGCACCCTTTATGGCACTGTGACCAACTGTTCTAATATATATCATTTTTTGTTGGTTTCACACTGCCCATTATGCTGTGTAACTGGTTTATAATTTGACAATATATTTTGAAATTCAGGTACGTATTCAACATACGCGATTCACAAATTTGTTTAAAGCAATAGTTGTTGAACAGATTTGTGTTCCAAAATTTAAAATCATTTCTGGTAAGAACATTTAAAACGATAAAATATTACAACAAATAATATAGGTTAATGAAGTGATGATTTAAGTTGTTACTTCTAGTGGTTTACCCCGAGACGCAAATGCTCAGTGCTAATGAAAAGCGCCCTCCTCTCCCCCCACTCCACCCGAAAAGCCGCGAGGAAAGCAAGGAGGCAGGGGCCAAAAAAGGCAAAATGTAAACGATTGAGTAGCTGATTCCGTTCGCCTATAGTGAATCGTTCTATTTATGCCCCCAGTTAAAAATTCTTGATGAGGTGCACGCGAAAACCTTAACTGCTGTAGTTGCTAGTAGGAACGATATCCACTCTATTGCTTGAAAAATGTGAATGGGGCAATCCCAAATTCAAATGTAATCGCGGAGAGAACTCTCATGTTGCGCAAAGCATGATGCTCAATTCGGTCACGTTTGGAAGGGTGAAGCCCAATACATGACTTTTGCAGCGGGACACGCCCTACACCGTAATATTATTCAAAATGAATGGATGGACATAATTGGAAAAGCAAGCAAAATTATACGTCGACGAAAGGACTATCCAGTTCTCAGTGGGGCTATGTCCAGTGGGAAATAAGGTGGATATATGCCGTAAACATGATGTCATTACCACGTCTGCGCAGCAAACTCCAAGAGCCGCGGATGAGCAGGGAGAGGAGGCTGACCTGCAGGCGAAGCAACGGCAAGGCCGAAACCAAATTTCTCTAGGGAAATCAATTCCGCCATTATTATATTTCATTGTTATAATAATAATTGTGTAAAGTAATTACGTTTTCGGTTTAAACGTGGAAGGTATGTACGCAGATTATTGTGTTTCCACTATTGTTGCTACTGGAATAGGGTTAAAGAGGAGATTACTTGTTTTAATTGAAGTGAATTTAAAGTAACATACCTAAACATTTAGGAATGATGCCTGTTAACTTTTTTGCTCATATGATACCACAATCTGATTTATCTAAATATTTCCTTTTTATTCTCTGCAAGAATTTTCTGTTTTGTTATAGTGTTCTTTTATCCTTGAATAGATTGCAAGTAGGTAAATAATCAAAAGTTATCGCATCTTCTCTAAATGTGAATTTTATATTGGAGGTTATTAAAAGTTGATATAACAATATGATGTCAGTGCACGTTGAAGAACCTCAGGTGGTCGAAATATCCGGAGTCCTCCACTACGGCGTCTCTCATAGCCTGAGTCGCTTTGGGACTTAAACCCCGCAAACCAACCAACAAACCAACCAACCAACCAACCAAATTGGCCATGTACAGATAGCACTTGACTGAGATAAAAAGTTGGGAAAAATTATTTCGAATTTGTTTAATGCTTTCAATCCATGGATAATTATATGTATCTGTAATTTATTGTCAATCATGGTTCCATTTATTGAAATAGCTTTCGTTCAAATTCATTGATATGGTTTCTTTTATGGAATTGTTGACGAAATTTGTAAGTGTGAGTACTTATATTAGAGTTCCTTCTATGGTGCGTTTATAGAAATGTCATCTACCAGTTTGTTTTCGAAGTTTCTGCAATGTGGTCTGCAATATGTCCGTGTGGTGTTAAAATCACGACGAGCTAGGAGAATTTTCCTTCTTTTACGTATGAGAACATTTTGGTTGAATTATTCTTCAGCACGTTTAAAGCGGATAACATTTGGCAATTCAATGGGAATCAACTGGATTCATATTTTGGATTATCTCTAAGGCTTTTATGTAGGCAATCTTTCTTTTATCACAATATTAGAGCAATCAGAGTTTGAGATATTGGGCTTCCATCTCTGCCCCGCCGGGATGGTACAGTGGTAAGACGCCCGACTACTGTCCGGAATACCCGGGTTCGAACCCGACCTTGGCGGCTGCGTTTCGATGGAGGCGAAACGAAGAGGCGTCCGTGTGCTGTGCGATATCAGCGCACGTTAAAATCCCCAGGTGGTCGAAATTATTCCGTAGCCCTCCACTACGGCTCCTCTTTCATTCTTTCCACTCTCACTCCCACCTTCCTACCTTCCCTTACGGCGCGGTTGAGGTGTCCACAGAAAACAAGTGAGACAGTTACCGCGCCTTTCCCTTCCTATTAATAAGCAATCTCTGCCCAAGGTTACTCGGATACCTAGCTAACTATGCTCGGTCGCGCAACAGGTTGTGCAGTAACCGTCCCGGCGTGCACACCCGAACATAATGTTAAGGGTAATGTACAGAGCGGTAAGCGCTAGATAACTGGCAGAAGCACACACCACCAGAACGAACCCAGCTTAGCCTGAGCGTCGTCGTCTTCACAACACCACACCAGCGCGTCATCGTCATCTCGATATTGCGCACCGTAACAATATTGTCACGTGCTGATGAAAAGATCGGTGACAATAAGTAGATGTAGATGATAAACCCTTTATTTACTCCTAAAGAAGAACCAGCCGAGAGACTGGTTGCACTGCTTAGAGAAGGTCAGCAGGGATCCCTTGGGACTCTGCGGCATCCAATGCGCGCAAAATGAGTTGGCGCTGTTGGGCGAGCTCGGTGGTACGCAGGAGGGACTCCCACGCATCCACTGTAGCTGTATTGTCTGCGTTGTGTCCTATACATGCCCACACCATGTGAATGAATGTGGCCGGTTGTGAGCAGTGTTTGCAGCTAGGTTCAATAAGATTGGGGAAAATTTTGCGATATAGCCATGGGTTGGGAAAGGTTCCTGTTTTTATTTTGCGCCAATGGACAGTCTCGCGCCGGGATAGTTCCCGGTGTGCAAGGGGGTATAGACACCGTTCGAGCCGATACTGCTGGAGGATATCCGTGTATGTAACAAGGCGTGAATGAGTACCTTGGGGAGTGTCAGAGGAAGCGGCAGGCTGAGGAGGGTGCTCCGCCTGGTAGCTGAGTTCTCGGGCTAGAGCATGCGCTTGTGCGTTCCCGCTGAGCGCCTCATGAGCTGGGGCCCATATGAGAAGACTAGGTGTAAACGGTAAGGGGAGAGATCGGAGGATAGTGTGCGCCTATCGGGATATACGACCTGCATCGAAATTACGAATTGCCTGTTGGGAATCGCTAACGACTACTTTGGTGGAGGGGTCGGTCAGAGCTAACGCGATGGCTACCTCTTCTGCGGTGGTAACAGTTGCGGCGTTGAGGACGCTGCAGGTGTTGTGCCAGTTTCGGTGGGGTGCCAATGCAACCGCAACCATAGTGGCGCGACGGAGGTGGTGGGAGGCATCTGTGTATGCAACGTCGGGGCGACCGGTAAAACGTTTGTGGAGTTGCCGGGCTCGGTCAGCTCCGCGCTCTGTATGATACTCTGGATGCATACGTCAGAGTCCGGGTGTGCACTAAAGAATTTCATTATTTGGCTGACTTGCTCCCACAAAAGGAGTAAACGATTCGGTGGCAACGATAACAGGCAACGTGCTATTATCGCAAAAGGTCCTGCCAGTCTTCCGCATCTTCTGTGGGCAGTCCTTGGAAGATAAGCGCTCCCAGACTGCACGACGACAACCGGTGCTGCAGACTGCGGCATTTTTAATGTTGGGGCCTTCTCCAGGGGTCGAACGGTGTCCGGCCGCACACCGTGCTCGGATTTGAGCCCTTGAAGTCGGCGGCTAGCTCGGTGACCTGCCGGCTGGTCCCCAAGGTGCTAGGAACAATGCTGAAGTCTTCGCTTGAAGAAGTTAGCGGGATCTCTAACGACAGCCCCTCCACCTGATGTCACATGGTGGTGACAAGGTCGACGAGAAGAAATGAAGAATCTTGTAGAGCGCAAAAGAAACTCAAACGAAATAATGTAATACCCACCCCCAGAAAAATCGCTTTCTACGACAGCGATTACGAGACGACTCTAAATGAACTCAATTCCAGACGCATAATTACGTAGCTTTTATTATGAAGAACAATGTTCAAAAAATGCAAACAATGCAATAATAGGGCCGGTCTCAATCATATGATCCAGAACAGCGCTCAAGCTTTACAAGCAAGTCAATTCATTAGACTCTGAACACTGGGAGACACTAGCGTTCAGATCCGACCCGACAACTCAACTCCAATTGATCCAATTGGCTGAGGGCTAACGGATGTTGTCTAGGCGGGAGTGACCTGTTCGCGTCTCCCCTGTATACGTCGGACAGTAAAGTTTTTTCCGTTTCGTCCGGCCATCCGTTCGATCGTGAGATATCGCCCACCCTCTTTTTTTGATGGATTTCAGTTCGAGTTCGCGAGGGGTGGTCGATGACTCGGGATATTAGGACACGCTAGTGCGTATACCTGTAGTGTAACAGATTGAGTAGATTGAAAACGAATATTAGCATTTAGATATGATTGTTTCAGTATTCGCATATATTACTATTTATGGAACAATCAGGTGTTAATACTAGATAGAAACCGTTAATGTTTTTACCAGCAGAATCTGAGCATGCTGATCAAGCAGTATCAACGTTGTTCCCATGAACCTAGGAGCTCAGTTGCGGTGAATTATAGACCTATAGACAAAAACGCGTATAAAATGGGTCCTTGTACTCTGATTCTCGTACTGTATAAGGGAGGCAGAAAGGTGTGCTGCGGTTCAGTGATAATATCGTAAGAAAAAAAAACAAGGGATGTATAATTAGTGGTTTAGCCACATGCTGCATATGGACGTTTGGCAAACAGAACTGCAGGCTACTAAAAGTACCGATGGCTGACTACTCTCAACAACCACTACTACGTGGCCATCGCATCTGCACTGTGTTAGTGCGGCGGGCCCAGAAATCTGTCAAAAAGAACTGCTCCAGCCCAATATTTTGTAATTAACTTTGGTAAACAGTTTGTATTTTTTTCTTTCCTGCACGCGTACACTGGACTAAAACAGCACAACAAGCATATTCGTAACAAGCACAAATTAGCCGTGCAACAGACTTTATTTAAACATGTAGAACCACACTACCCCATTCTAGAAGCACAATTCTAAGGCATGCACCCCAAATTCGTGCTGAACGCACCTAAAACAAATACCCTCAAGCAAAGGAAATGCAATTTTTTTTTCTCGACCAGCTGTTTACTGAGCGAGACGCTTGCTTTATTCCAGTCGTTCTGCCTGAAATAGGAGCCAGTATTTTTAGTGTGAACCGCTGTCATGCGGCGGCGGAGTCAGCGACGGCTGCTCAGTCGCGCTCAAAGTAACCTTTGTATCACGATATATGCAACCTCAGTGGCACCCACTTTTAAAACTAAATAAACGCAAGTGCTCCTACTTTAAAAAAAATTCTAATGAATAATGTATATTATGGGAATTACTTTAATAATAATGTAATCATATAAAAGGAGGGCAACATCGCCGAAATATGTAACGCGTAGTGCGAATGATTACTGCTAACAGTGGTTAATTCATCGCAGATAAAAACCTGTAATAGAAGAACTTTCAAATCGATGCAATGTAGAGATTGCTTCTCTTACAGCACTTATTAGCATAATTCTTTAAGAGCATAAAAAATATGCCGTCTTTTCAAAACTATCCAGGCTGCATGTTTTGCTTCCCGCTTGTAATACAAAGACAATAAGGTTTCCCAGAGCATCACAACTAGCTAAGTGAAGGAAGGCTCTTGCCGTTAACCTGCAGAAATTTTAGAGTTTCAGAAGTCGAATGAATTTACTATCACATTTCCAAGAAGCAAATCCTACAGCCTGGTTACTTTTGGAGAAGACGGTACTTGGAGCGCCCTGAGCCCAGCGGTGGCGTAAAGTCAAGCTGGATCTAATATGGGATTATTATTCAGTTACCGATGCTGGTTTAATCAGCTAGGTTATATTAAATGTTTTCAAGGTTGTGCCCACTGCTGCACAGAATTACCATATAGCTTTCTAAATACAACTTTTATTGTATAAGGGTGTACGGCTGAATTACTAAAAATGCAAAGATATAATGATTAATGGAGCTGCACAATAACGCTTAGTGAAAGTATCCGACGAGTATAAAGAGAGCGTGAAAAAGTGAAGTAGTACCAGTGAGGTCTCCCTGGGAAAAGATAGTACAGTGTGGCGTGATGAAAAGGAAATGAACGAGCAGTACCTTGCGCTGCACTCCGAGGCCTTATGACGAGCATCGCATGATTCCGCGGCGGCGCTCTGGCCTTATTTTTTCCCAGTCGCTTTAGGTCGTTCGGCCCCGTGATCCAAATAACACGTTTTTTTGTGTGTGTTTTTGTTTTTTTGCTGTTTCCGTTCGCACCACTTGTGTGATTTGAGGCAGAACAGGAAAACGTTCAGACGGCATTCAGTTCGTAAATGCGTATTTCTTGCTTCATTCGAAAATTCTGCCAACAGCCAGTACACATGTGGTAGGGTTTGTCGCATTCGCTAGTATTACTTCCACTCACGTATTGGAATGCGAGACGCAAAACGAACGGTTAGGAAAGCGAATGAGGTATTTTTCTGTCGCATTGCGGAGTGAACTCATCAAAGAGCCAAGGCTTTCCAAAGCGTACAGACGACAATTGGTCCTTCACTTTAGCCTGCCTCGCGCTTTAATGGTTCTGAAACAATGGTGTCATTCTCGTTTTGATCTGCAGCATGCAGCAAAGAGCGGTGTATGTTTCCTACAAGTCGATAGTTTTGTTTTATAGCGCAGTTAGGCGCCCGTTCCTGCGTTTCGCGTCGTCGTCGCCGTCACCGTTTTCCCTCGTAACCTGCTCCGCTGCCTGAGCACCGCTTCAATAAACTTTTATTGAGAGGCTTTAGGTACTAGAGCTGCCTCCACTCCTTCCGCCATCGTTCGCCGCTTCGTGTACCCTTCCCCTCCCTCTTCCTCCGTGGCGGTGACGCGCGCGTTCATTGCTGCGCACGCTCCTTCCACCATCGTTCGCCGCTGCTGTTATTCTCCCTCCCACTTCCTTCCTGCGTGGCGGCGACGGTGTTCGGTTGCCGAAGCGCCGGATCGTCATCAGCGGATCTCGGTGGGTGCATCCCAAGCAGAAACACTAAGCCACATAGACTCGACTTACTAGTGGCGTCCGCGGCATCAGCAGTCGCTGCTATCTCTTCGCCGCGCAACGTTCCTATGGGTCCACGCGCTGCCTCCCGCGACCTCCCAATAACTTAACTTATTTGCTCTCTTCGCTCCTCCTCCAATGCCACCCTTGTGCGGCGGCAATCAGAGCGCCGGATCAGTGGTGGCGGATTTCGATATGTGCACCGCCCGAGCCAAAACGCATAGCCACCGCCGTTCGGCACTGGAACCCGCTTGCCTAAAAGTTGTCTATAATTGTATATACATGTCTTGCTTGAAATATTTGCCTCAATCTATCGAAAGCGGTGTAAAAACTGATAAGCTGCGCTCGAATTTCGCATTAGGAGGTGACGTAATTGTCTGCAAGTTTTTGACATGGAGTTCTTCCTAAATTTGGCGACACCGCGTTAGGCCATCCTGTCGACCAGAAAAAAACCTTTGAGAGCACTGCGGAACCTGCCCTTGGCAAATATACAAGCTTGAGCGTTGAGCCACTTTTGCTACACAGAAGATGTCGGAATAATATTGTTACGAGAGCTACATTACGCAAGTGAGCAGCGCATTTCACCGTGTGTAAGAGAGGCAACTAGTGTGCAGGCATGGAAACTGGAGGGGAGCAACAGGTACGCTGCGTATTGCATCACCGCTTGTGCCCTTACGGCACAGCCTAGACGTTCGAACAAAGAAGAACGTCTTGCCAAGCGGAGACGCCAAGATGCAGATCTTAATAATGATACAAATTTGGTTGATAGGAAAGTTAAGGCGCAGTATCTGTTACACTTGCTCTGTGGTCACCTAGGCCACGCTTTAATTGAGGGGAGGAAAGTGGGAGAGACAGCGGAAAGAGGGAAAGAGGAGACTGCAGTGGAGGCCTACGGGTAATTTCCACCACCGTCCGCTGACATCGCACTGCGCACGGGTGTCTCCGTTTTGCCTCCATGGAAACGCAGTACCGGCAGAGCGTAAGGAAGGGAAAACGTTATGATGGTCTATGTTATTTTTCGGCGGTTTTGGGAGCGTCTACAGAGGTCTCTTTCTGTTGCATCCAAAGTAGTCTTCTCCGTCGACCACGTCCACTTCCGACCAATGGTTGTTTGCCCTTAGTCCAGGCTGCGCTGGCCACTGCTGCCCGTTAGGCTCTCTGTACCAAACGGTTGATATTCTTCGCAGCGGTCGCTGTACAGTAGAACCTGTAGTGTACGCGTGTATAGCCACGTGTGTACCGCCTTTGCCCCACTCCATCGCCCGGCGGCGGCGGTGACTCAATCTGCCCAAAATGTGCCAGTCGTCCCAAGAAATTTCTACAGCGCCTAATCAATGAAGATGCGCGGCTCAACGAAAGGATCACAGGATGATTAAAAAAGCGAAGTTAAGAATGTGTGCGCGCAGGCCATGTCACGTTGTAAAAAGCAGAGGCGGCACGGCCTACTTATTGAGGCGGCGACGCTGGTGATGGCCAGCTGGTGTATGAGCTAGTGTTTCTGCAGGTTAGCAAGTGCTACAGCTCAACTCCCGGAGTCAACCCGGTGTTGACTCTCCAGACGTCGCTTATAATACGTTGGTGTTGCGCCGAAGTATCGCACCGCTGCCTCCAGTTGCGCGGCTCATGCAATCGCTGACGCCATTGGTTACATGCGGCTCGCGGCCCCATCGGAAGCGTTGGCCTGGCGGCTCCGTGGCTCGGCCGACGGCATCAACTGTCCCAGCAAAGACGTCTTCTAACCGAACAACCTTTTCTTACAACATCATGAAGGAACGGGTAGAAAAGCTGACCCGGAAAAATACCGACACACTCACACAGCTGGTGTCTGGCGTCGTCACTGCGAACATCTTCCCAGTAGACACTCTCGCAGCGGAGTCTTATAGGCTTGCCACTTAAGAAAGAAAGTGAGAGCCCTGCAAGTTCGAACAAGAGGAGATGACTCAATCGTCGGTGGCACGACCGCATCTCCTCCACCTCCTGCAGACGGGTGAGTGCGATGCTCTCTCGAGCACCGGGCTTGGCTAGCGTTTGCACACACACGCAAGCACACACATTTGGCGTGTAGCACAGACATGCCGAGATGCGCCCGCGGGAGGAAGCGTTGGGTGGCCGACCGGAAGACGCCGAAATGGCGGAAACGCTCACTCCTTTCCCCGTTGCTACGCGGTGGCTGCGTCAGCTCTCACACCTGTCGGAGGCGAAACGTAACACTATGCAAGAATGCCCGGTTAAGAATTTGGTGTTTTTATTTTACTCTCTCGTGTATTTTTGAGTGTTGTAAGCTTCGTTAATTGCATGCTTTGCATTATGTTTCTATGAATCTATTTTATGTGTATTTTAAATGTTAGTGTGACTACCTCTGTATCATCCCTTGCTAGCTCTAACGCCTGTTTTATTTGCTAATTCTGCCTCAGACCCATATTAACTCATAATAAATAACCTGTGACATAGGCCCATGTGATTTGTTATAGTAGATTTTGTAAGCAGAGCTACGTTGGCCACAGTTTCGCCGTTTAGCATACCTCCAACAGGTGCAGTTCTATGCATGTTCGAGGAGCTGATTGACGTCACAGCGCGCAGCTGGCGCGTGCATCGCGCCCCTCCGACCGCTTCGCTCGGCCAGCTGTGCGCATGCGCGAGGAGCCAAGTGGCATCACTACGCTCACCGTCGCCTCATCAGCTGTGCGCATACATGGCGCACGCTACCGCACTACGCAGTGAGGTTGAGCGCGACTCGCCCGCAGAATATTATTGGCACATACAAAAAATGCAGATTTGGCTACTAGTAAAAAAAAAAGATACAGGCCATTAGCATAGTTAATCAAATGCGCAGTAAATGCGTAGCACTCCTTAACTGTTGTACTTGCGACGCGAAGCAAGCGCACGGCGCAGCGGTATCCACAGCTTTCGTTAAAGCATCTTCAGAAATGAGTTAAAACAGGCAGTATGTACCTCTTTACAATGCACTGCTCTGCGGCTGAAAGGTATTTGGTGGGATTATAGCGGAGTTATTCAACAGTCTCGGAAAGAAACAGCAGTTTACGTTAGGTAGCGAAGCACTGGAAGTAGTAGACGAATATGGAACCGCAGATCCGGATCATGAAAAGGAAATAACAAGAAGAATAAGATTGGGATGGAGCGCATTGGGCAAGCTTGCGCAGATTATGACTAGCAGCTTACCGGTATCGCTCAAGAGGAAAGTATACAACAGTTGCATCTTACCTGTACTCACCTATGGGGCTAAAACGTGGAGGCTAACCACAAGGGTTCTACTTAAGTTGAGGACAACGCAGACTATGGTACGAAAAATGGTAGGGGTAGCATTAGGAGATAGGAAGCATGCAGATTGGGTCAGAGAAATAACACAAGTTACTGACATTCTAGCGGAAATCAAGAAGAAAAAATGGGCATGCGCAGGAAATGTAGTGCAAAGAGAGGATAAGCGATGGTCCCTTGGGTTAACAAACTGGATTCCAAGGGAAGGAAAGCATAGCAGGGGGCGGCAGAAAGTTAGGTGGGCGGATGAGATTAAGAAGTTCGCAGAGGTCAAGTGGATGCAGCTAGCACAGAACCGGATAGTTGGAGAAATATGGGAGAGGCCTTCGCCCTGCAGTGGGTATAGTCAGCATGATGATGATAGTAGCGAGAGAGAACGAGAGAGAGGGAAACCGCTTGAAGCCAAGCGCCAGTTAAAGCACAAGCTTCTTCACGATGCGGCGAGAGGCTCGGAGCCGAGGTACAGGGAGCACCACGCGTGCATGTGTGCTTTCCGTGAAGGCTGAGGAGTGACTAATGCGACGCGAGAGATGCCGAAGTTGAGGACGTACAAACGCAATACACGACTGCTCACTCCGGAGTACACATGCTTGTACAACGCTGTCAAGTTACGGCCGCTACATCTGCAATTGACGCGCCTTTCACTGTCCTACTCTCTCACCGGGTGCATCTATGTGGCCACACCGCCCCTCAATTTTAAGTCGCGTGATGTCATCATCATCATCATCATCATCATCAGCCTGATTATACCCACTGCAGGGCGAAGGCCTCTCCCATATTTCTCCACTTAACCCGGTTCTGTGCTAGCTGCATCCACTTGACCCATGCGAACTGCTTAACCTCATCCGCCCACCTAACTTTCTGCCGCCCCCTGCTGCGCTTTCCTTCCCTTGGAATCCAGTTTGTTACCCTCAGCGACCATCGGTTATCCTCTCTTCGCACTACATGTCCTGCCCATGTCCATTTCTTCTTCTTAATTTCCACTAGAATGTCGGTAACTTGAGTTATTTCTCTGACCCACTCTGTACGCTTTCTATATCTCTTAATGTTACCCCTACCATTTTTCGTTCCATAGCCCTCTGGGTTGTCCTCAACTTAAGTAGAACTCTCTTGGTTAGCCTCCACGTTTCAGCCCCATAGGTGAGTACAGGCAAGACGCAGCTGTTGTATACTTTCCTCTTGAGCGATACCGGTAAGCTGCTAGTCATAATCTGCGAGTGCTTGCCAAATGCGCTCCATCCCAATCTTATTCTTCTTGTTATTTCCTTTTCATGGTCCGGACCTGCGGTTACTACCTGTCCAAAGTAGACATATTCGCCTACTACTTCCAGTATTTCGCTACCTAATGTAAACTGCTGTTCCTTCCCGAGGCTGTTGAACATTACCTTAGTCTTCTGCATATTGATTTTCAAGCCTACCTTTCTACTTTTTCTGTCTAGGTCATCAATCATTATTTGCAGTTCATCCCACGAGTTGCTTAGCAAGGCAATGTCATCAGCAAATCGCAGATTACTGAGGTATTCTCCATCTACCCTTATCCCTAACTGCTCCCATTCCAAGTCTCTGAATACTTCCTCTAAACAAGCTGTGAATAGTACTGGGGAGATTGTGTCTCCTTGCCTAACACCTTTCTTTATGGGAATTTTGTTACTTTCTTTATGCAGAACTATGGTTGCTGTGCAGCCACTATATATATCTTCCAGCACTTTCACGTACGGCTCGTCTACCCCCTGATTTCGCAATGCCTGCATCACCGCCGAGGTTTCAACTGAGTCAAATGCTTTTTCGTAATCAATGAATGCTATGTATAAGGGCTGGTTATATTCCGAGCATTTTTCTATCACCTGATTGATGGTATGGATATGATCGATAGTAGAGTACCGTTTCCGAAACCCTGCTTGATCCTTTGCTTGATTGCAGTCTAAGGTTGTCCTGATTCTATTAGCGATTACCTTAGTAAATACCTTATACGTAACAGACAGTAAGCTGATTGGTCTGTAATTTTTAAGGTCCTTAGAGTCCCCTTTCTTGTGAATGAGGATAATGTTTGCATTCTTCCATGGTTCCGGTACCGTCGATGACACCAGGCACTGCGTATACAGGGTGGCCAGTTTTTCTAGCACGATATCCCCCCCGTCCTTCAGCAAGTCTGTAGTTATCTGATCCTCTCCAGCTGATTTCCCCCTTTTCATAGTTTCTAGTGCTTTCTTGACCTCGTCCTTCGTCACTGGTGGAACGTCTGACTGTTTTTTCCTACCGCCAATCCCATTACGGTCCTGACTACTTTGGCTACTGTAGAGATCTGTATAGAACTCCTCGGCTACTTTGACTATCTTGTCCATATTAGTGATGACGTTGCCCGCCTTGTCCCTTATTGCATACATCTGGTTTTTGCCTATGCCCAATTTCTTCTTTACCGCTTTAAGGCTTCCCCCGTTCTTTACAGCATGCTCAATTTTCTCCATGTTATACTTCCTTATATCGGCCACCTTGCGTTTATTGATTAGCTTTGATATCTCGGCCAATTCGATCTGGTCTGTTGGATTGGAAGCTTTCATACTCTGGCGTTTCTTAATCAAATCTTTCGTCTCCTTGGACAGCTTACCGGTATCCTCTCTAACTCTCCCACCGCCTACTTCTACCGCGCACTCAGTAATGATATCTCTGAAATTATTGTTCCTTGCCTCTAGGGTAATGTCGCCATCCTCAGTTAGAGCTGAATACCTATTCTGTAGCGAGATCCTGAACTCTTCTGCCCTCCCCCTCACCGCTAATTCGTTGATGGGTTTCTTTCTTACTAATCTGTTGCGTTCTTTCTTCAGATTTAGGCTAATTCGGGACCTCACCATCCTCTGGTCACTGCATCGCACATTCCCGATTACCTCTACATCCTGCACAATGGCGGGGGTTGAACACATTATGAAGTCGATTTCATTTTTAGTCTCTCCGTTAGGACTTTTCCATGTCCATTTCCGGTTCTTCCGTTTGCTGAAGAAGGTATTCATGATTCGTAAGTTATTGCGCTCTGCTAACTCAACTAGTAACTCCCCCCCTGCTATTCCTAGAACCAATGCCGTAGTCACCTACTGCCTTGTCTCCTGCCTGTTTTTTCGCTACCTTGGCATTGAAGTCGCCCATTAGTACAGTATACTGCGTCTTTACTTTTCGCATTGCCGATTCTACATCTTCATAGAAGCTTTCAACTGCCTGGTCATCATAACTACATGTAGGTGCATAGGCCTGTACAACCTTCAGTTTATACCGCTTATTAAGCCTAATTACGATGCCAGCAACCCTCTAATTAATACTATAGAATTCATCTATATTACCCGCTATATACTTATTGACAAGGAAACCTACTCCTAGTTGTCGCCTCTCTGGTAAACCTCGATAACACAGTACATGCCCATCCTTCAGTACAGTATATGCCTCATTCGGCCTCCTAACCTCAAAAAGCCCTATGACATCCCATTTCATACCCTCTAGTTCCTCTAACAGCACTGCTAAACTAGCTTCACTAGCTAGGGTTCTATCATTAAACGTTGCCAGGGTCAGTTTCCAATGGCGGCCTGTCCAGCAGAGCCAGGCTTTCTTAGCACCCCCTGCTGCGTCACAGGTCTGACCGCCGCCGTGGTCAGTTGTTCCGCAGCCGCTGGTGACTGAGGGCAGGGGTTTTATGGAGCTTATCATAGGAGGTAGTGGCCAATTACTGCACCAGGGTGGCTAACTCCTGTTCTGGTGAGGGAGTGCGTTGCCGGAGGTGTTCACCGGCACCAGGTCGCACCCCAAACCTGTTTATGCAATTCCATCAACACGCGGATTTTTTTTTTTTTCATCCGGTGGAGAATTGCGCGGCACCGGGATTTGAACCCCGGTCCTCTTGCATGCGAGGTGGATGTTCTACCGCTACGCCACCGCTGCACCGTTTCGCGTGATGTGAGCGTCGCCAATTGCCCTTAAAAGAAGGATGGACGGAGAGAAAGCGCGGCTTCTCCTGCAGCTATGCGGCCGCTCCACCTCCTCAATGCTGAGCAGAGCGGCGCGCGCGTCGTCACATTCTCGTTCTTCACTTCAAGTTCACGAAGAAAGAGAGAGAAGGAACGGCTTCAGACAGACACGAGCAGGCAAAATTTATGATTGCGGCTAGTATTGCTACGCGCTAAAAACAGGTTACATGTGCGCCTGGTCACCATGGGGTGGAGGGGAACGAGACCGCTCACGTGGCTGTCCGAGCGTTCCTCCCCAGGGGTTGCGCTTAATCCTCCCTTTCCACCGAGGCAACCATACCAATCCAGCTCATAATTTATGCAGACATTACAAATTACATTATAAATTACAAATTATTTACGCCTCTGTAGGAGCACACTCCCGCGACCCGCCAAATGTCTCGACAGATCTGAGGAGTGCCACCTAACACGGCTCCAATCCGGGTGTTTTCTAAATCCCGCCATACTAAAATACATGGACCCGACATTCACGGGTAGGTGCAAATTCTGCGCGCAGTATGCTTACCTATACCACATTGATTTGGGCCTGCCAGCAAAATACAAAAATAGAAGGTATAATACAGCCAACTAGGGGGGGGGGGCTGGAGGCGGCCATGTCTATCTCGGACCTGGAGGCCCAGCGGGTCCTGGTCTAGAGAGCTCGGGCAGCGACGGCGGCCAATGGCATCCAGGAATAGGGTCTGCACTCCGTTCCACAACCAAATGCACCTCCCGTCCCAAATCATATCATCGTAAATAAATGTTTTCTCCTCCTCCTTGATGGGTTCTTCATGTGGTGTGCTAACGATAGTGATGGTAGATCCGGGTTTCCTTACAAATAGGTTCTGGTCCTTTCACTGTTTGCCGCACCCAGGACAACCGCGCACCTTACTTGCTGTGTGGTGAGTGATTGCACCATGAGTCCTTTCTTGCGTCAAAAAATAATGTTTATGTTATTTTGGTGGAGGAGTGGATACTTCGCCTACAACTCATCTGCTTCCTCTTTCCAGTCTTGTGCAGCCGGTCACATCGCCCGGTGATTTTCTATCTTGAGGTTGGGCATCAGGTCCGGTTCCCGAGCCTTTCCTTTAACCTCTTCCTTGAAGCTTTTTCTGGCGCTTGAATTGAACAAGCTCTAAACTAGCAATATTTTTGTACCTGACTGGCTCCCACGAGGAAATCTGACAGCATACCATCTTTGCTTCTCGAGCCGATGTCTACAAAGTCTCCTTTATGCATCCCTTGGAAATCGTCGAGATTTGGTAGTTGTAGCGACGAAACCGTGGCTTGGCTTGGACCTGCCGTATGGTCTCTTTTTTAAGAAGCATCGATTCTAAGCGTTGGCGTCATCGATAGATCTAGCGTCCCATGTTCTCCCAATGTCGAGTTGGGCGCCCCGTCAGGGTTAGCGGGCTGGGACCAGCTTTGGAAATTCGAAGTCCTGAAAAAAGCTTAAAAATTACTTACCGCTTTAAATTTTGACATCCATGAGATCCAGCACTTGATATATTTCCATTCCGAACAAAATTCACTAGCAAGAATGAGTCAACCTTGCGAAAGCGGTCAAAAGCTGACATCCGAAGTGAAGCGCGTCCGCCATGGGCCACCGACTGCTCAGTAATATTAGATAACTATAGTGGCAGAAGAATGTGATATTTCCTACCTCAGAGTTCTCTCAAAAGAGAGGAAGGTGTCTTTTGGAGACAATTACAGACAGGTTCATACCCAAACCTACACATTCTAAACGCACTGCACCTTACGATTTATGCGGGAAGATGTCCATAGTGCGACAAAAGATTGGCAGGGGCTTAGCTACATTACGCCAAGGTATTTGTAGCGAGAAGTACGGGTTTCTCTTCATCACACCTGGTTGCTAAGCTGAGTCCCCCCCCCCCCCCGTTACATCAAACTGTGGCTACTTTAAAGATGGGAGATTTTGTTATGGAGCAATGCGTCCAGCGTTTAATATTTTCATCCCTTCTTGTTGTTGGTCATCTTGTTTCTGAATTGCCACAAAGTCGGCCCGATAATCGGTAGAGTATCAGGCAGTCGTCTCGATTGCACCAATGCAGTACTTTGATTCAAAGGGCTGTCTCTGGTAGGCCAGGTTGATTGTGGATTCCCACTGAGTGGTCTGCGTACGACGGTCGCTGGCCAGGTCTAGGTTGAAATTGAATTTCAGGGGAACGCTAAGAAGGTCTGGCGTCCGGTTTAGGTCCCCTGATATGATGCACAGTTCCTACGCTATTCCACGCCTGGGGACACAGGCGACAACCATGTCAACGATTTACTTGACAAAATCGTTAGGCGACACGCATACCGCCTCCTCATCCGAACGGAGAGGCTTCAACTTTTGATACTGCTACGGTAGGAAACTGCGTAGCGGCGATTCTTTCGTTCACGTAGACAGACTCCGGCGTTTTTGCTAGGCTCACGGCGACTGGCGTAAGTAACCAGGCTCAAGCCGGCGATTCTCACAATCTGAGATGCAAAATCAAAAATACGAGCACATGAAGCTTGGTTAGCAGGGACTCAAGACATACGTACGCCATGTGGCAAACGAGAGACCGGACGTTTAGAAGGGCTACGGATGAGCCGTGGTGGAGTTTGTTAGCAGCTCTTTGCAGCGAGAGTATGCCGCTTCCAGCTCCACTACAGTTCTCAGAGTTTACCACTGAAGCTATCCATGGGTTGAAGAGATTCACTTTGTTCTTGTCTAAACCCCTCACCGGCGTCCAGCCACTCTTGTGCCACAGCTTTTCACAGATGTCACTGTCAGGTTCTTTTCTTTAAATCTTCTGGCCACCTTGTTCTGTGGCTTATTCAGAGACAGCAATCTAAATAGATGACCAGACCGACCAATTTAACGACGAATAATTTTATGTACACACATGGACGGGACGAGAGTAGGACAACCAATTAGGACAGACTAAACCCAAAATTGTCTAGTCACCAGTTGGGTAGGCAGGAAAGTCGGTGTAGACGCTCCGGTTGGTCAAGCGTTGTCGCTGATGTAGGGCCTCGGCAGGCTTAGCGAAAGGCTAGGCCACCGGACGGGGCCCAGTGGAGGCACGAGGCCTCGGGTTGCCGTTCCACGGCAGATGAGGCAAGTCTCCCCGACGTGTCTGGGTCCAGCACGGCACCGAACGCCCGTGCTTGTGACGAACTGCCTTTAAAGCAGTGGCGGTGAGCTGACGCTGTGGTGCTCCCGAGCCCGATCGCCTGAAACAGCAGGAGGAACAGGACAGGATGCGGCCGGTAGGTCCCAGGTCTGTATCCCCGGGTCAGGCCTGGCAGAAGACGCCCCGCTCCGAGCTCCGTGCACAACTGATCGGCGCTGCTCGCCTGTTCTCCCCTCCTCGTGCCTCGCGCTCCTCGAGCCAACCTCCACGTTTTCCTCTTCTTCTTTCTCCAAACGTGGTTTTCCTTCTTCGTCTTTTATCAAATTCTCCCCACTCACACACATGTTCTTCACAGTCACACGCAAAGCCAAAGGGATTGTTCCTAAAGTCCGCTTAGAACGTCAGAGTCGCACTCGTACTTTAACTCAGTCTAATCACCTAATAGGTTACACGGCGGGCCTTCACGTCATCCTCTATCGCCGCATCGCCTTCAAGCGAGACCAGGGCACGCCGCTCCGCATCGCAACGCCGTCGCTTGTCCAGGCGCTCCTTGCTCTGCTCCGGTACCTCCGCCTTTCACGTGACCTTGCTGCGTTTGTTCTTCCTGTTCTCGGGGGCCAACCGCAAGGCCGTGACTTCGGGGTCGGACGAGGTGAGATTCTCCGGTCTCCAGCGCCACTAGGCAGCGGCGCGGCAGGCCTGTTGTGAGTCCGATATTATGTAGGCTGCGTCGCAGTGGGTGGCGGCCAGCGCAATCGCCACTTCCTCCAACATTAGCGCGTCGTTAGTTTTTACTAAGAGCCCGTTCACCTGCCTTCATTCGTGCACAACAGAAATGGTGCAGATGCCATCCTCGGTGCGACCCGCAGCATCCACGTAATATCTGCCTGTCTTACTGCCATAGTTATTTTGTATAACTTTTGCCCTGGCTTCACGCCTCCCCTGTTATACTCCCAATTCACGTTTTTGGGGAGCGGCTTAAACGTCAAATAATTTTTCCACACTTCCGGAATGTCCACTCTGTATTCTGTAGTGGGGAGAAGCCCTACTGGTGCGGCACATTTCACGCCTAAAAGTTGCTGGAAAGGCATAAGCGGTAGACGCTCACGGGTAAACACTGCGGAAGTCATCCTCCGCGGTGTGATACACGGTGTTCACCCAGTTATATCTCCGAAAGAGCTCAAAACCCACCTACGAGTCACAAGTCAGGGAGGGACCATTCTCCATGCACAGCAAGGATGCTTGCAAACTCCAAGAGGGCAGTGATCACATTCGACGCCCCGATCTTGCGAAATTCATGTACTATGGAGGTGTACTACCATGCTACCAGTACCTTCCCACGAGGCACGTGTACTATGTCCACTTCCAGCAAGAACATCGCTACGTGCGCTCCACACCGGACATTATTGTGTGCGGACTGTGCGGAGCTCAAACTCTGGCCACATACTGTGTGCACGCTCGACTGCCTAACATGCGGTGAGGCACACCTCTTGGATCCAAAGAGTGCCTGGGGAAACTGAAAAAAAAAACAAAAAACAAGAACACCCAGCGGAGAAAGAGGGCGCAGTGATCAAAGCGAGCGACCACGCAAGCGATGGCTCAGCTCAGAGCGAGAGACATCAATAATGATAATAATAATAATAATAATAATTGGTTTACAGGAAGGGAAAAGCGCAGTATCTGTCACACCTGTTTCTGTGGGCCCCGCCGGGGTGCTGCAGTGGTAAGACGCCCGACTACTGTGCCGGAGTACCCGGGCTCAAACCAGACCTCGGCGGCTGCGTTTCGATGGAGGAGAAACGAAGAGGCGTCGTGTACTGTGCGATGTCAGTGCACGTTAAAGATCCCCAGGTGGTCGAAATTACTCCATAGCCCTCCACTACGATTCCTCTTTCTCTCTCCACTTTCACTCCCACCTTCCTCCCTTCCCCAACTGCTTGGTTGAGGTTTCCACAGAAAACAAGTGAGACAGTTACCGCGCATTTCCCTTCCTATAAATGAATCAGTTTTTTTTTTGTTTCTGTGGACGCCTGAACCTCGCCGTGAGGGAAGGGAGAAAGGTGGGAGTAAAAGTGGATTGAGAGAAAGCGGTGCCGTAGTGGAGGGCTCCGGAGTAATTTCGACCACCTGGGGATCTTTAAGGTGCGCTGACATCGCACAGCACACGGACGCCTCTTCGTTCCGCCTTCATCGAAACGCAGCCGCCGCGGTCGGCTTCGAACCCGGGTACTTCGGCACAATAGTCAGGCGTCTTACCACTGCACCACCCTGGCGGGGCAGACTTCGAGAAGCCGATCGCGGTCGAATTGCTTCGCGCCTTTTTCCCCTGTCGACTAACAGGGGGCAACAAACGACAAAAGAAAAAATGAAGCTTCTCTAGAAAGGCAGCAGCAATGCAAGCTGAACCTCTACCATTGATCCGCACTCAGTAGGAAAGAGTCGTAACAAAAACAATGCAAACAACACAAACAACCAAAATAATTGCATAAAAAACCAAAGCACTCAAACAACGATGCGCTCAGACGCGAGCGCGAACTCGCATATCTCAAAGAAAATGCGCGCCAACTCAAGTTAGTGGAACTAAAAATAAATAAACACCACAGGGGGAACTCAAAATCACTATATCTATTCAAAACCCTGTAACCGACTCCCTCACGGAGGCATATCTCATTTACTTTGAGATTGCCCTGCTTTTTCTACTGGACGCCCCGAGATCGAACCCTACCACCTGAACTACCATTCCCTTCTAGAAACTGATGCTAACACACAGATGATATTTGCCAAGTATGGCTCGCTTAGTGGCCTGGTTAGAGCAATGTGATTCGAGTGACGACCTAAACAATGAAGATTATGTCTACTCCCCTTTATCCCCATCCATGGCCATGAGCCTTAACATTCAATAAAGGACATTCAATCAATCAATACCCCTTCAATGGGGCCTTTGAGGTCGAAATAAATAAATAAACTAACAACCACAAGCTTCCAACAATGCATATCTTAAAACACGAATGCCAGAGATGATGCAGGATATGATGCTGCAAATTCAATCGCAAATGCAACTGTTACCAGCACAATATCAAGGGCGGATCTCAGAAATCAAAGAACGTTTCGAAAACGAACACGCAACGAAAGCATTATGGAGAGAGCATAAAACCGTCCATCGTTAACGGCGTTCAATTTCGAACAAGGTAACAGCAGTAACGCGTTACCATGACCAAGACCCGTCAGAAAGAACAAGAATTCTTAGAAATTCGACAATGAAGCTGCAGAGGCTACCGCAAAAGCAGGTTCTGGTAAAATAACATATAAACACACAGTCCCTCATGTAATTGCGCTGCAAGAGACTGGAACCATGCCTACTTTACATGGGTACTATGTTTACCAGTCAAAACGGAGGTAAAGCGGCTGTCCTATTTGCAAAGCCATCAATGCCATCAGACACGATACCATCGCCGACACACATATCGAGCATGCGCTTGCCGAAATCCTTCCGAAAAAGAGACAGGGAGGGAGCCATTCATTCTGAACGTGTACAGCCCGCCAAAACAAAAAATAAAAACTTCGAACACATCGACAGAACGCACAAGTAACCAAAGAAAATGCACTCATTATCACCAGATTTCAATGCCATGAACAGGCGTTGGGGATGCAAGAAACAAGATATCAAGGGAAGAACATTAATGGAGGTAGCGGAATATTTTGCCTGCAGTCTAATCACAGATCCCGCAAGACCAACAATAACCGGGAATAGTGTGAGCACAGACACTTAACCGGACGTGACTTTCATAAGGAAGAGCAGGGAGTCACAGTGGGAAAACACAGAAAACCTAGACAGCGCTCAGTTTATCCTCCGGATGTGAATAACATTAAAAAAGATAAGGATAAACTCCGGACTGGACGAGCAAAACTTACAGGCGGGAATATGTTTCGCGAGGCTTGCGAAAAATGTGAAGGCGGCATCCAATCACTTAGAGAAGGGAGGGGCATGCTAAAAGAAACGCGAGGAAAATGCTCAAAACATATAAGGGGAACAACAAAAACGCCCGAAGTAGAGGGGCACCTTCTCCGACCGTGGCCAGAGGCAGCCGCAACAAAAGATAACGGTACGAAAAACTTAACAGGAAACTAATACAAGATACCAGAAATTACAGCAAAATCTGAAGAGCTGAAAAATACGCGACGCAACTCGCGAAACTAAATGTGGAACAATTTAGCGACTCTCTTTAAGCGAACATTAGGCACGGCTTGAATCTGGAATCTCCCAAGACCTCTAATCGATCCCACAAAACTCAGATCAGAAAACAATAAACTTTCCACAGATTCATCCACGTTCGGACACCGACCTCTTAGAGAAGGTACGAGCGAAACGTTTTGGTGATCACAACCCCTCCGAATAGCAAGCGACGTATGCGGAGCCGAAAAAGCGAGCCTTGACCACCTCGTAACAGTGGTGGACTATTACGCTGCCATAAGGAACATGACCAGAAACACGGCAGCCGAAGCGGCCAGAATCGACAACACCCAGGTCTGCAACTTGTCTGAAACAAACACAGGGAGACGGAGAAGGATCCCGAAGACAGGAAACATGCCGATCTATGACCCCTAAAGCTGGCAAAAAGTTCCAAATTGAAAATCTCAGGCATTTCTTGCTCACGTCGTGCCTCGGCAAGCTTTACGAGCGGGTGGTGATGCTTAGACTGCAAAATTTCATGGAAGATAATGACCGTGCACCCCATACCATGTTGGGCTTCAGACCAAAACGCTCAACGCAGGACGTGCTCCTCCAAATACAAGGATATGCTCCGCAACGCACTACGGACAGGTGAAAATTTCATAATGGCCCTCGACATCAAGGGCATTAAATAACGTCCGTCACGAAGCGATGCTCACAGGTCTAGACAATCTGGACTGCGGACGCAGAATCCACTGATACGTAAAAGCCTTCTTGTCAGATAGAACTGCCACAATCAGCATGGGAAACCTTCGATCAAACAAAATTCACTCGCCAAGCAAAGCAACACCCCAAGGGTCTGTAATTTGTCTTATCCTCTTCAGAATAGGCATGACAGGTATAAAAAGAAAACTAGAAAATGTCGAAGGAATTAGCCACGCTATATATGCCTACGACATGGCCTTTGAGCGAACACCGGTTCGCTCTGGCAGAACAATGAAAAAATGCTGGAAGCAGCCTCCTGTGTATAGCAATATTTCGGAGAAAGTGGGCTCGTATGCACGACGAAAAAACCGGAACTGCTTCGAGTGTGGAGAGGCAAACAAAACCAGACCTTCCCAATCAGTGAGGACGTGAAACTCAACCTCTACAAGGAAGGAATGCTCATACCGGAGAAGAGAACAAGAATGTTGGTCATCATCATCAACCTGACTATACCCACTGCAGGGCGAAGGCCTCTCCCATATTCCTCCAATTAACCCGGTTCTGTGCTAGCTCCATCCACTTGACCCCTGCGAACATCGTAACCTCATTCGCCCACCTAACTTTCTACCGCCCCCTGCTACGCTTTCCTTCCCTTGGAATCTAGTTTGTTACCCTGAGCGACCATCGGTTATCCTCTCTTCGCACTACGTGTCCTGCCCGTGTCCATTTCTTCTTAATTTCCGCTAGAATGTCGGTAACTTGAGCTATTTCTCTGACCCACTCTGCATGCTTCCTATCTCTTGATGTTACCCCTACTATTTTTCGTTCCATCTCCCTCTGGGTTGTCCTCAACTTAGGTAAAACCCTCTTTGTTAGCCTCCACGTTTCCGGTAAGCTGCTAGACATACCGGTAAGCTGCTAGTCATAATCTGCGAGTGCTTGCCAAATGCGCTCCATCCAAATCTTATTCTTCTTGTTATTTCCTTTTCATGATCCGGATCTGCAGTTACTACCTGTCCTAAGTATACATATGCGCCTACTACTTCCAGTACTTCGTTACCTAATGTAAACTGTTGTTCCTTCCCGAGGCTGTTGAACATTTCTTTAGTCTTCTGCATATTGATTTTCAAGTCTACCTTTCTGCTTTTCCTGTCTAGGTCATCAATCATTATTTGCAGTTCAATCCCCGAGTTGCTTAGCAAGGCAATGTCATCAGCAAATCGCAGATTACTGAGGTATTCTCTATCTACCCTTATCCCTAACTGCTCCCATTCCAAGTCTCTGAGTACTTCCTCTAAGCACCCCGCCGGGGTGGCGCAGTGGTTACGACGCTCGACTACTGTTCCCAAGGACGCGGGATCGAATCCCGGCCTCGGCGGCAGCTTTTCGGTGGAGGCGAAAAGCAAGGCGTCCGTGTGCTGTGCGATGTCAGCGCACGTTAAAGAACCCCAGGTGGTCGAAATTTCCGGAGTCCTCCACTACGGCGTCTCTCATAGCCTGAGTTGCTTTGGGACGTTAAACCCCACAAACCAACCAACCAACCAACTTCCTCTAAGCAAGCTGTGAATAGTACTGAGGAGATTGTGTCTCCTTGCCTAACACCTATCTCTGTGGGAATTTCGTTACTTTCTTTATGCAGACCTATTGTTGCTGTGCAGCCAATATATATATCTTCCAGCACCTTCCCGTACGGCTCGTGTACCCCCTGATTTCGCAATTCCTGCATCACCGCCGAGGCTTCAACTGAGTCAAATGCTTCTTCGTAATCAATAATTGCTATGTATAAGGGCTGGTTATATTCTGAGCATTTTTCTATCCCCTGGCTGATGGTATGGATATGATCGATAGTAGGGTATCGTTTCCGAAAACCTGCTTGATTATTTACTTGATTACACTCTAATGTTGTCCTTAATCTGTTAGCGATTACCTTAGTGAATACCTTATACGTAACAAACAGTAAGCTTATTGGTCTGTAATATTTAAGATCCTTAGAGTTCCCTTTCTTATGAATGAGGATAATGTTTGTATTTTCCATGATTCCGATACCGTCGATGACACCAGGCACTGCGTAAACAGGGTGGCCAGTTTTTTTTCTAGCCCAATATCCCCCCACCCCCGTCCTTCAACAAATATGTAGTTATCTGATCTTCTCCAGCTGATTTTCCCCTTTTTATAGTTTCTAATGCTTTCTTGATCTCGTCCTTTGTCACTGGTGGAACGTGTGACTATTTTTTCCTGAAGCCGATCTCATCACGGTACTCACTACTTTGGCTACTGTAGAGATCTGTATAGAACGCCTCGGCTAATTTGACTATCTTCTCCATATTCGTGATGACGCTGCCCGCCTTGTTCCTTTGCGCATACATCTGGTTTTTGCCTATGTCAAATTTCTTCCTTACGGCTTTAATCATTCCCCCGTTCTTTACAGCATGATAAATTTTATCTGTTATACTTCCTTATATCGGCCACCTTGCGCTTATTGATTACCTTTGATATCTCTGGTCTGGTTTGATATATCTGGTCTGTTGGATTGGAAACTTTCATACTCTGGTGTTTCTTAATCAAATCTTTCGTCTCCTTAGACAGCTTACCGGTATCCTCTCTAACTATCCTACCGCCTGCTTCTACAGCGCATTCAGTAATGATATCTCTGAAAATATTAGTCATTGATTAGAGGGTAATGTCCTCGTCCTCGGTTAGAGCGGAGTATCTATTCTGTAGCGAGATCCTGAATACTTCTGCCCTCCCCCTCACCGCTATTTCGTTGATGGGTCTCTTTCCTACAAATCTGTGGCGTTCCTTCTTCAGCTTTGGGCTAATTCGGGACCTCACCATCCTGTGGTCACTGCATCGCACATTCCCGATTACCTCCACATTTTTCATAATGACGGGGGTTGAACACGGTATGAAGACAATTTCATTTTTAATCTCCCGGCCTCGTTAGGACTTTTCCATGTCCATTTCCGTTCTTCCGTTTGCTGAAGAAGATATTCAATCCAAACAACGCAGTACTCACACTTTTACCCTGCTTAAAACAACAACACTGCAAGTCGCAGGCATGATCACCCGCATCACCAAGAAGCGGCATAGTATGCGCGAAGAGGACACACGTAACTGGTCAGAAACCTGATAGTTATCCGAATTATTTACAGCCTACCCTACCAGTGCCTCAGCATGCGCCAAATACGACAAACGGATGGTTGCTACGCAAAGCGATAGACAGCGCTCCTACTACCGCACAACACGGCTACTGGAAACCTCGTGGCCCTTGAATTGCAAAACACCTTCGAGGAGCTACACGAGGTGCAGCTTGAGTAGTAAAAACTGAGGTTGCTGCAGACAACGACTGGAAGAACGCTGTTAGAAAGACTCAGATACGACGAGCAAATTCGAGAAGTGGCGAGGACGGAAACGATCCCCGACGAGCTTCGCAAGTCCTTCAAGGTAGCTCCGATCCCAAAAAACATGGATCCCAGCCCCCACCGAGGCAGAAGAGAAGTAAAGTCCGAATTCATTAAGAAAACACACATTCCTGAGTACAGGGCTGTGTATGCAGACGTGTCCTCGAGAAAAGGAGACACTAAAATCGCAGTGGCCACGGTGGTCGATGTGCCTCTGTGCGAAGTGACCAGCGCGTCTATGCCACACTCCACGGTAGCAGAGCCCGAGGACGTAGCCGTTGCTCTAGCGGTGGTGGGGGTGGTGGTGAAAAACTTTATTATTTGGGAGCCTTAGGTGATTACATGCTAATGACGGGTCAGCTCTTGGCTGTGTGTTGTGGCCGGAAGATGGTGCTTCCCTGCGACACCCAAAGCCCAGTGCGTTAGCCGCTTTTGAACGGCTGGGTCAGAGCTGGACACCGAAGCCTCCCATCGCTCGAGGTATGAGAGTTGCCAAGTGGCTGGAGGGTGGAATTCCGAGCATTTGATCATCATCATCATCATCATCATCAGCCTGATTATACCCACTGCAGGGCGAAGGCCTCTCCCATATTTCTCCACTTAACCCGGTCCTGTGCTAGCTGCATCCACTTGACCCCTGCGAACTTCTTAATCTCATCCGCCCACCTAACTTTCTGCCGCCCCCTGCTACGCTTTCCTTCCCTTGGAATCCAATTTGTTACTCTCAGTGACCATCGGTTATCCTCTCTTCGCACTACATGTCCTGCCCATGTCCATTTCTTCTTCTTAATTTCCACTAGAATGTCGGTAACTTGAGTTATTTCTCTGACCCACTCTGCACGCTTTCTATCTCTTAATGTTACCCCTACCATTTTTCGTTCCATAGCCCTCTGGGTTGTCCTCCACTTAAGTAGAACTCTCTTGGTTAGCCTCCACGTTTCAGCCCCATAAGTGAGTACAGGCAAGATGCAACTGTTGTATACTTTCCTCTTGAGCGATACCGGTAAGCTGCTAGTCATAATCTGCGAGTGCTTGCCAAATGCGCTCCATCCCAATCTTCCTATGCCCAAAGAAGAAATTGGGCATAGGCAAAAATCAGATGTATGCGATAAGGGACTAATATGGACAAGACAGTCAAAGTAGCCGAGGAGTTCTATACAGATCTCTACAGTAGCCAAAGTAGTCAAGACCATAACGAGATTGGCGGTAGGGAAAAACAGTCAGACATTCCACCAGTGACGAAGGACGAGGTCAAGAAAGCACTACAAACTATGAAAAGGGGGAAATCAGCTGGAGAGGATCAGATAACTACAAATTTGCTGAAGGACGGGGGGGATATCGTGCTAGAAAAACTGGCCACCCTGTATACGCAGTGCCTGGTGTCATCGACGGTACCGGAACCATGGAAGAATGCAAACATTATCCTCATTCACAAGAAAGGGGACTCTAAGGACCTTAAAAATTACAGACCAATCAGCTTACTGTCTGTTACGTACAAGGTATTTACTAAGGTAATCGCTAATAGAATCAGGAAAACCTTAGACTGCAATCAAGCAAAGGATCAAGCAGGGTTTCGGAAACGGTACTCTACTATCGATCATATCCATACCATCAATCAGGTGATAGAAAAATGCTCGGAATATAACCAGCCCTTATACATAGCATTTGGTCATAATGTGTTCAAAATCAGCTTTAGGTGCCCCACATTGGGTGCACTGTGGCGAGAACAGGCCTGGATGAATCAAAGTTAGGAAAGCAGGGGATGGGAATATACGGGACTCAAGCTGGCGCCACGTCACCTGTTGTAGCTTAGTCATAGATTTATGAGGAGGAGGGTAGATGGTTCGTTGATCACGGTAATGGAGAGAGATTTCGTGATAGGATACCATGCGTTCGCGATCATCTCCCCAGGCAGTGGCAGTCCCTGCTCGGCTGATGTATCCTCGAGCAAGAGTGAGCTCCTTCGTTGCCTGGGTGACCCGTGTGAGCGGGCACCCATATTAATTGAATAGGGTGTTCGGGCTGGGGGAGAGAGGCGAGGAACCGGAAGGCTGGGCTAGAGATGCGACCGCGCGCGAAGTTCCGTACGGCGGATTTAGAGTCGCTAAAGATGGTTGTGGCTAGGGTAGTAGCTATGGCGAGGGCCACCGCCGCCTCCTCCGTCTCCAGGGAAGGGGTGGCAAAAGTTGTACCGGCCGCGACCAGTTGCGAAAAGTTGGAAACAGCGCTGAGGGCGAACGCAGGGCTGGAGGGGTATGAGGCAGCGTCTACGTAAACGGTCTCTGGCTGGAAGCCATAGTTTTATTGAAGAGCTTCTGCGCGTGCCTTGCGGCGAGCGGCATGGTGCTCTGGGTGCATATTCTTTGGCAGGGGATGCACCTTAAGAACGCGGTGTATCGCAGGGTGAAGTGTATGTTGTGTAGAGCAGTGACCGGGAGGTGAGAGATGGATGCGAGCAAGGATGTTCTGGCCGGTGAGGGTAGATGATAATCGCTTCAACTGGGCTGAGTGGTCTAGGGAGTTATGGATGCCTATGTGAAGAAGGCATTCATTGGAGGTGTAGCAGGGTAAGTTGAGGGCGGCCTTGTATGCCTGTAGGATGAGGGCGTTAACCTTGTCTTCCTCCACCCGAGTGAGGAAGAGGTAGGGGAGCGAGTACACAACACGGCTCAGGACAAATGCCTGTACCAGGCGTCTCAGGTCATGCTCGCGCATGCCACGATGGCGATTGGCTATGCGGCGAATGAGGCGGATTGTTTGATGAACCATCACCGTCAGCTTAGTTATGGTAGCGGTATTCTTGCCTCTGTTTTGTATCCGGATACCAAGAATCCTGATGTTGTCCACTTCTGGTGTCAATTGTAGGTGTTGTCTGTCAAGGTGTTGACGTCTGGTGTTGTCAATTGTCAAGAAGATGGGGGGAGGAGGGCCTTCGTCTATACTACACCTAGGAGGTCGGAGTATGAGAAGCTCCGATTTGGTAGGAGAACAAGCCAAGCCGACATTTGCGGCAAAAGATACTACCATGTCTGCTCCGGCCTGTAATTATCTTCCATGGCACCAATGTTACCTGTGTCCACAGTGTAATATCATCGGCGTATGAGTGGGACAGGCCTGGGATTTGGTTGAGGGCGTGTGCCATGGGAATAAGGGTAATATTAAAAAGCAGTGGAGAGAGGACAGAACCCTGTGGGGTGCCAATGCTACCGAGTTTGAAAGATAGAGATGAGAGCGAGCCGATGGTGATTACTGCTGTGCGGTGACTAAGAAAGGAGGATATTTACTGGTAGATACGCGAGCCGACTTAAAGCGATGAGAGAGCATCTAAAATGGCTGCGTGACGGACATTATCAAGTGCTTTTGTGAGATCTAAGGCAAGAATTGCTCGGGTGCGCTTTGCGTGGCGGGGGTGAAATACTTCTTGTGACAGCTGCAGCGTAACATCCTGTGTGGTGAGATGTGGCTGGAAGCCGACCATTGTGTCAGGGAAGGGGTTGTGGTCGTCTATGTGGTTTTGGAGGCGTGCGAGCACAACATGTTCAGAGTTTGCCAAGACAGGAAGTGAGAGATATGGGTCGGAGATTCTTGATGTCGAGTGGTTTGTCATGTTTAGGGATAAATGTGATACGGGCGTGTATCCACTGGGCCGCAAGGGTTCCCGTGCGCGAGCATTGGTTGAAGAGGTCCGTGACCGCATCGACAGACGGGTCATCCAAGTTACGAAGCATCTTATTTGTGACTCGGTCCGTCCCCGGAGCTGATGTCCTGAATCGGTGCATCGCCGCCCTGACTTCAGCTGAAGAGATTTACTCACCAAGGGCTGGATTGGGAGAACCGGTGTAACAAGGGATGGGGGAAGAAGGGGTTGTAGTGATCTACAGATCTTTTGAGGTCTCAAGAAGGGCGTCATCGTCTAGGGGAAGCTGAACAATAATGCGGGTATTATTCTTACGCTGTGTGGCCTTGGTGTGCCCAGGATCAAGGAGGTAGCGTAAAAGCGACCAGGTGTCTTTAAGGCCTAAATTACCGCTCATGCGGTCACAGACCTGCCTCCACTGCTGGTGAGCGAGGTCCCTTGTGTGAGCTTCAATTCCTTGCACAAGGCGGGAAATTCGCCGTTTGAGGGTGCGATTATGCTTTTGGGACAGCCAGCGTTTCTGAAGGCTGGCGTGTGCCTCCCACATGTGGAGAAGGCAACCATCCGCAGCCAAAGTGTCCTCTGGTTCCCGTATAGTCAATGTCGCCGACTCCCCATCCTGTGCGAGAGAAACCACCCATGCCTCCAGGTCCACAATGGTGTCCGGGGCGTTTTGCCGGACGCGGCGAAATCGATCCCAATCGACACGCAGGCCTGATTGCGTTTGGGTGGGCAGAGGGAAGAGATGGAGAGCTCGGTGCATAAAATGTAATGATCACTGCCTAATGAGTGAATGGTATTAGTCCAGCGGCTTCCTCGAACGCATTTTCAGAGAGTCATGTCTGGGCTTGTGTCGTGCTGAACGCTAGATCCGATTCCGGCGGGATAGCAGGTGTCGTTGAGAATAGAAAGCCCTTCGTCCTGAACGAAGGACAAAATTGCCGTACCTTTACGGCAGTTCTTTCGGTAACCCCAGCTGGTATGGCTAGCATTGAAGTCGCCAACCACTAATAAGGATCCTCCCGCGCTAACTGTGAGGGCTTTCTTGATTGTGCCAATGAGGGGGGCAGGAGGGCTCCTGGGAGGGCTATAGAGATTGAGAACAAAAAGGGTGCGTGCTTTTCGTGTGCGGGGTAGGCGTTCCAGCAAGAGACCATCCACGTCATCTACCTCAAGAGGGTGTTCGACCGCGGTAAAGTTGCGGTGCACCAACGGCGCTACCTTGGATTGAGGCTGGGTGGAGGGCTCGTAAGTCTTAGCGGAAACAAGCATCTCCTGCAGCGCTATCACTGCCGGTACCTCTTTAGAGGATAGGGTAGATACATGAACCTGTAGATTATTCCGCTTTGTGCGGAAACTTCTGCAGTTCTACTGCCACACGCTAATTCTGTTGGGGTGTGCCGCCATGTTGCGTGCTATCGGTTATAGCTAAAGGGATGGGTAGTACAGCGCAACCTCTGGGGAGAAGCTGACAAGCTTGGGTTTGGAGTTGAGAAAACGAGACTTCTTGAGCACTTTGACGCTTCTCAATAGCCTCTAGTCGTTTTGCGGCGTTCGTCATCCAGTTCTCGGTTTCGGCGCGGAAAGATTGTACCGAGCGTTCCAGGGACTGCATTGCCGTCATAGGAGGGCAGTCTGGTCTGGCATTAATGGCTCGGAAGGAACTACCCAGTGGCTATCTTGCGTTTTGCGAGAACGCCATGAGCAGGTGACGTAGCGCGCGAAGAGGAGGCGGAGGGGAGAGATTTTGAAGGAGTTTTGGAAATGGTGGGAGGTGCTTGGGTTTGCAATAGTGCAGGGAACTGCTCTCGTCTTAAAAGGAGTTGTAGCTGCCGTTTAAGCTCGGCAATTTCTTGACGCTGTGTTTTTAAAAGAGCTTTAAGTTCCGCGTTCCCTCGCTCGAGCGGCGAAGACTGCGGCCTTCAGCTCACCTGTTTCGTCGATTCCTGGACTTTTTGGCCCGGAAGTGGCGGGAAAGACTTCGAGCGGCTTCTGTTGTGGCCATGGCGGGATCCCGTCTTAGAGCGGCTGCGCGTCTTCGAAGATGATCGAAACCGGCTTCTGGATGGTCTAGATGAGAGTTGTCTCAGGGGGTCGAGCGTCCGAAGCGTTATCGGCGGTGTGAATTTTTTGGATGAGTTTCCGGAGTGTTCGAAGCGCACTTTGCAGCGTTTGATCCCCGTGAAGTGGGCTTTACCGCATAAGATGCACCTGGCGTGCAGTCCGGCGTTTGCTTGGGTGGATGGGCAATGCCGCAGCGGGAGCTCAGGTCAGTCTTACCTTGGGACAGACGTCGGCACGGTGTCCAGGCTGCCGACAGTTGAAGCAAGCTTCAACTTTTGCCTTGAATGGGTAGCAAGAATAAATAATAAAAAAGTAGAAGTTCAGTTGACGCGGTACCTACGCGGTGTCTATGAACGTGACTGAAATTGACGTGGTCCTGCCGAGCTGCCGGGCGTCGGCGATGGTAAAGGACTTGCTCTCATTAAGGGCCGCAAGGTCTTGGAAGATTTCGTCTTGCGTCTGATTGTAGACGGCTTAATAAATAATGCCTTCTACGGCGTTGCCGGGGGCCGTGAAATAAGCTTTCAGGTAGAACATCTGGTCGTTGAGGCGAAGTCCTTGAATGTGGACAAACTGTTTCATTCGAGTTTCAGAAGGTGTGCTCCCCGTGAAAGAGTTCTTGTGCAGGTTGAGGCGCAACTGGTTGATTCTGGCTTCGTGGAAGTCGACTACTCCTTCAGCATAGATCAGACGCAGGAGTGCACCTCCATTGATTAGGCGAAGATCCAAGCCCCCGCCCGGTCGGAAAACAAACTTGTAGTCCGATGTCGACAACCGGGGAAGAGGAGCAGGCTTCTTCAGCTTGGGTATGGTGGCTAGAAGGGAGAGGTGGCGCGACCGCGCATTCCGCCGCTTGGAGAAAACGCGCCTTCGGTTCATGCCGCCGCCACTGGTCGCCGCTGTGGCGCTGCTGTCAGCTCTTCGATGCATTCTCTCCGGCGCAGGCCGGCGCGTTCGTTCTTGTTTGCCTGTAGATGCTGCTTGAGCTGTGGTGTTATTTTTCAATCGGCTTTGCCCTAGCCCAGGTTATCCTGTTTTGTTTGGTGCCTATGTAGTTTTTCTTGCCGAGGTGCTAGTGCGAGTATGTAGTACATGCGCATACTTTCTGTTTCTCTCGCGTTTAGAAACCTCCCGCTAAAAACAAAAAAAGTGAAAGAATCGTTATCAGGCAAAATTACCTTCAATTGCTAAACAAAAAAATTAGTGAAAGCATCGTTGTCAGGCAAAAGGCCAGTCAATTGCTAAAGAAATTAATGAAAGCATTGTTGTCAGGCAAAAGGCCAGTCAATTGCTAAAAAAATTAGTGAGAGCATCGTTGTCGCGCAAACGGCCAGTCAATTGTTAAAAAAATTAATGAAAGCATCGTTGTCAGCCAAAAGGCCAGTCAATTGCTAAAGAAATTAATGAAAGCATTGTTGTCAGGCAAAAGGCCAGTCAGTTGCTAAAAAAATTAGTGAGAGCATCGTTGTCGCGCAAACGGCCAGTAAATTGCTAAAAAAAATTAATGAAAGCATCGTTTTCAGGCAAAAGGCCAGTCAATTGCTAAAGAAATAATGAAAGCATTGTTGTCAGGCAAAAGGCCAGTCAATTGCTAAAAAAATTAGTGAGAGCATCGTTGTCGCGCAAACGGCCAGTCAATTGCTAAAAAAAATTAATGAAAGCATCATTGTCAGGGAAAAGGCCAGTCAATTGCTAAAGAAATTAATGAAATCATTGTTGTCAGGCAAAAGGCCAGTCAATTGCTAAAGAAATTAATGAAAGCATCGTTGTCGCGCAAACGGCCAGTCAATTGCTAAAAAAAATTAATGAAAGCATCGTTGTCAGGCAAAAGGCCAGTCAATTGCTAAAAAAATTAATGCAAGCATTGTTGTCAGGCAAAAGGCTCAATTGCTAAAAAAAATTAGTGAGAGCATCGTTGTCATGCAAACGGCCAGTCAATTACTAAAAAAATTAATGAGAGCACTGTTGTCAGGCAAAAGGCCAGTGAATTGCTAAAAAATATAATGAAAGCATTTTTGTCAGGCAAAATGTCAGTCAGTTGTTAAAAAAAAAAATTAATGAGAGCATCGTTGTCAGGCAAAGGTCAGTCAATTGCTAAAAAAATTAATGAAAGCATTTTTGTCAGGCAAAAGGCCAGTCAATTGCTAAAGAAATTAATGAAAGCATTGTTGTCAGGCAAAAGGCCAGTCAATTGCTAAAAAAATTAGTGAGAGCATCGTTGTCGCGCAAACTGCCAGTCAATTGCTAAAAAAAATTAATGAAAGCATCGTTGTCAGGGAAAAGGCCAGTCAATTGCTAAAGAAATTAATGAAAGCATTGTTGTCAGGCAAAAGGCCAGTCAATTGCTAAAGAAACTAATGAAAGCATCGTTGTCGCGCAAACGGCCAGTCAATTGCTAAAAAAAATTAATGAAAGCATCGTTGTCAGGCAAAAGGCCAGTCAATTGCTAAAAAAATTAATGAAAGCATTGTTGTCAGGCAAAAGGCCAGTCAATTGCTAAAGAAATTAATGAAAGCATTGTTGTCAGGCAAAAGGCCAGTCAATTGCTAAAAAAATTAGTGAGAGCATCGTTGTCGCGCAAACGGCCAGTCAATTGCTAAAAAAAATTAATGAAAGCATCGTTGTCAGGGAAAAGGCCAGTCAATTGCTAAAGAAATTAATGAAAGCATTGTTGTCAGGCAAAAGGCCAGTCAATTGCTAAAGAAATTAATGAAAGCATCGTTGTCGCGCAAACGGCCAGTCAATTGCTAAAAAAAATTAATGAAAGCATCGTTGTCAGGCAAAAGGCCAGTCAATTGCTAAAAAAATTAATGAAAGCATTGTTGTCAGGCAAAAGGCTCAATTGCTAAAAAAAATTAGTGAGAGCATCGTTGTCATGCAAAAGGCCAGTCAATTGCTAAAAAAAATAATAAAAGCATTATTGTCAGGCAAAAGGCTCAATTGCTAAAAAAAATTAGTGAGAGCATCGTTGTCATGCAAACGGCCAGTCAATTGCTAAAAAAATTAATGAAAGCACTGTTGTCAGGCAAAAGGCCAGTGAATTGCTAAAAAATATAATGAAAGCATTTTTGTCAGGCAAAAGGCCAGTCAATTGTTAAAGAAAAAAGTTAATGAGAGCATCGTTGTCAGGCAAAGGTCAGTCAATTGCTAAAAAAATTAATGAAAGCATTGTTGTCAGGCAAAAGGCCAGTGAATTGCTAAAAAAATGAATGAAAGCATTGTTGTCAGGCAAAATGTCAGTCAATTGTTAAAAAAAAAAGTTAATGAGAGCATCGTTGTCAGGCAAAGGTCAGTCAATTGCTAAAAAAATTAATGAAAGCATTGTTGTCAGGCAAAAGGCCAGTCAATTGCTAAAACAAATTAATGAAAGCACGGTTGTCAGGCAAAATGCCAGTCAATTGCTAAAAATATAATGAAAGCATTGTTGTCAGGCAAAAGGCCAGTCAATTGCTAAAACATATTAATGAAAGCACGGTTGTCAGGCAAAATGCCAATCAATTACTAAAAAAAATTAATGAAAGCATCATTGTCAGGCAAAAGGCCAGTCAAATGCTAAAAAAAAATTAGTGACAGCATCATCCATGACCAGCTTCTTATGTGGGAGACCTGAGTGAGGCAAATGAAGTTCTCAAAGACTGTGGCATCGAACACACGTCTGTCATCACTCAGGCCAGTGATTCAAGGCTGATATTTTATATCGCTGGATATGTGGCGAAGAAATGCATCGCTGGCACAAAATGCGAAGACTGATGTAGACAATTCCTCAGTCTCAAGACCGGAACTGCTCCAGATGCAGCGTGTCTTAATTACCAGTTGAAAGTCAGCGCTCGTTGTGTCGTCTTCTAATCTTGTGCTCCCGTCCACGTTCTGCGCTGTTACCTCAAGATGCATAACCAACATATGCCCAAGCTGCTATTCTAGTTAATTACCAGTGCAGTTGACAGAGGCGGTCTTGTGTTTCCATCAACCAATCTAAACGCCCCTGTGACATCCCATGAAAACACCTTTGCTCGCTGTTTTAGTACGCGTGAAATCCGAAGAGACAGCCTTAATGACTTGGTATCCATTCTCCAAATGACCAAACTGCAGTTGGTTGGCGGTCACGGACATATTAAATTTGTGACAAAGTGATCAAGTTCTATGTTCTTAGCAGACTACACCTGAAGACGCAGAATTGATTTTCAAAATAAAGACAAGGGAGAATGAAACTGTTGAAACTGAGGTGGGTTGTTTAATTTGCAATTTGGTTGTGAGCAGTTATGTCTGGAAATTGTGTTTATTCTACCTGTATTACATGTATATTGAGGCCTTCAAGAGCAACCTCAACATTGTGAAATTTCACTTTTCTTTCCAGCATTCTTGCCCTTAAGTGCAATAAACAAAACTTTGCTTATCCATGAGAGTTTTCTGTGAATAAAACTGCAATTTGTTCCTTCTGTACTTAAATACCGTTTCACATCGCGTGTTGCACGTTCTGGCTATCATCTAGCTAAAAATTGCACTTTCCCACTTTAGACGCACCGGAAATTCGCAGACAACAAAGAATACAAATTAGCCTGGTGCTTGCGTACTGTGCGACGTAACCGCACGTTAAATAATCGCATGTCATCTGCATTCTCTGTAATCTTCGACTGCAACGCCCCTCAGCCCGAGTCGCTTTGGCTTTTTTAAAACTCGCAATACCAAACCAAAATAATTAGCTTTATAACTTCGACCGCTGTGCACATCGGGAAATGGTATGTAATGCATCTTCAGACTAAAACTTCGTCATTTAAGTAGCATTTAGTAGCGCGACAAGCAAAACAACCGGCACAGCCGCATCGCCCGCTTTCACGGTGCCAAAGAGCATATTAGCAGTCGACGTCACTCCTGACTTGCCTATTTTGCTTACCTGGTTAAAATATTTCAAGTAGTAACAATAATTTTAACATTTTGTTGGCATGACTGCGCTGCAACCGCAGCAAAGTTTACCCCAGCCAAGGCCGGTCTCAAGGGAGAGAGCGCGCTCTCCCTCGAGACCGGCCGTGCCCCAGCGCGAGCCGAGCACGCATCGAAGTGCTGAGAGCAGCGCCACCCACGAGAGTCATGAAATGTAGGAGCGGCGCTCGCGGCCCGCTCGCGTCACCTAACCTTTCTAACCACCATAGCTTGGGAGTGGAAGCTTTGCTATAGTGCTCTAGAAGATTGGGCAGTGTGTCGACCACGCCGCGAAATGCATGGGAGCGGGGGGCCGCTTTTGCGATGACGGAGACGCCGCAGCGCAGAGGGCGCCACCGGCAACTGGTGTGTCAGCCGTCCGGGCGCCCGCGTATGCGCGCTGTGCAGAAGGGTGGATACCGCGCGCACTGTACGTTATTGTTTGCTTGTGCGTCTTCTCGAGCTGTTCGCGACAAGATTTTATAAATATGCCGGTTAATGGGGCTCAGTGCTGTTAGCAATCACCTAATTTATTTTCCCTTTTGGCCGTCGGCAACACCTCGCGGAAGCAACATGTACAGGAGCTGGGCTCCGAAGAAAACAGCTTGGAGAATGCGTACAAATTCAGACTCGCACACCACGCTTCACTCGCCGTACAGCTTGCTTTAGCATTCCTGAAGCACCTAATTGACGTTCAGAAATGCACTCGTTTTGAAAAAAGGGCAGTGTGGAGACAGGATGTATGAAGAAGTCAAACATGCAACATGTGCGTTCGAGCGCTGACTAAAGCTGGCCACAGTAACCCCATTATCAAAACAGTCAAAAATAGTATATTCCGTTGTTTCACGCGCAGACTATGCCGACTACAGTAAGTTACCTGAAGCCACAAGAAAAGTCGACATCCAGTTCGAATGATTTAAATATGGACTACCCCGCATAGAGGTAGAGATATGAAAAACGAACGACACTAGGTAAACGGCTACTAAATAACCAAACACAGTGGTCAGGAAAGGTGGAAGAAGTGGGAAGTAAAGGATGCACAGAAAAAAAGAAAAGAGACGTGTCGCCTACAAGGGAGGGAGAAAGGAGGCACGCAGCGCCGTGAAAAGAGCGACCGCGAATGTGAACAAACGTTTGGAATTGTCGTGCGGCGCAGCAAACGCACGACGGAGAAGAAAGCAGGCAGCTAAAGACGAAGAAAAATGGAGAAATATAACAGGCAATAAAGAAGGGAAACAATCGAGCTTAAGAACCAAATGGAGGCCTGCGAATCAAGAAGAAAGCACACAAAAAGGCTGCAATCGAATGCGTAGATATAAGCGTCGAAATTTAAGTCAACAGCTTCGTAAAACTGTACACTAATATAAGAACAAATCATTTTATTTTCTTTCCATAAATTGGAACATTGCTGTAACGGGTAGGTTTAAGTACCCAGAGATGCGCGCTATACTTAAGACATTTAATCTCAATGCTATATAGTTTCACAATGACCTAATTGTTCCAGAAAATGTTTTCATTCTAGGTAGTTTTTATTCTGCGTGCTCAAGCAACCGGTAATATGTAAGTCATGGACCCCAGGACATCGCTCTCAGAGTCCTGTTTTCGTGCACATATAAAATGAAAAAAAAAAAAAAAAGAATAGCTTTGAAAAAAAAAAAGAACGATGGAAAATAGAGGACGCAGAGGCTATAGTGTACGCCTAATTCGCTTCCGCTACATAATTCTTCAGCGAAAGAGAGGTTGTGAGGTCGGCACGGTTTTTCGCCACGAACAAAAACTGCGCCATAGGCTCTAAGCTATAGTCGCAATTTACCCAAAAATTTGGCTCGGGTGTACGATCCTTTTGGACGCCTTTGCACTTGAGATTTTGCAACCTTCATCTAAAATGTGGAGGTTCAAAAATGTCACCTATTAGAGCACCAGAAAGCTCACACTTGAAATAATGAAAGTTCATGTGTTTTTGCGGCTTCGCTCTTTGCGAAGTAAGCGAACCACGACAAGAGTTCTCAAAGGGAAACTAATTGAATTCCCTTGGAGTATTCCACGTGTAATATAAACCTTGGTAACAATTATAGCCTGATTAGTTCTGCAAAGAGTACCCGCGGCAAGTAGCTCGATTATAGTCCCGCAAGCAGTAGTTGGCGACTTTATAGAGTCGATTACTCACATTTCCCATACCACGCACTCGAAGAATAAACACGCATTAGTGTCCGCATCTGAATTCGGCCTTATACTAATTGCATCATGCATTTGGTGCCCGTCACCGTTTTCGCATTTTTCGTTTCCTTGCGGTGCGCGCCAAAAACTGCATCATATCTGCCAATACGACGAGAAATTATAAGTGTTTTATTTTTGCTCTGTACCGTTTGATGCCAATAAAGCGTCCGCTCTCAAGTGCCCACTATGAACGTATTCCCTCGTATACGTTTGTGACAGGTTTAATTTTTCATATTTTATCTGAAGTATTGTCCCATAGCTGTACTTGACATTTTTTAAATCTAAACAGCTGGTTCACCCTTTGGTCAGCGGCACGTAAACAAATGTCCGCGATATATGTATTTGTTAATCACGAACAGAGAATAAATGCTTGAGTCACGTATAATTTCCTTCTTTTTTTTTTTGTCGCTAAATACCGCAGAGTTTTACATTAGAACGGTAATAAATAAATGTGTTTTGCTCGCACACTGTATTTGTAATTTCTATAAGCGGTGATTATAGGGCACATACAGAACACCTATTAAAGAGATATATTACAAATTACTGACGATCTAAGGTAAACGTTGTTATGCATTAATAAGCACAAGCAGCAAAATGTAAGCAGGTGTTCGTAAATAAGGTTCGTAAAAAATAAGCTGTTTCTAAGAGACCTTACGAAGCACAAGCTTTGATTCGCATGTATACTGTTATTCTCCGCGTGTTAATATATTAACACGCTATAGCGTTCCTCGGCAGTAGCCTTTATTCCCTTACTGGAAGAACGAATGCAAAACATCACGCTTCGTTGAAAACATTAAGTACAAGCTCATCTGGATGATTTATGGCTGTCCGCAGGAAGAAATGTTGAGAGTTTGAAATAGCGATTAAAATATCGCGCGCTGCTCCGTAGGACTTTCCAAGCGACCACGGCGTCTCCAGATTAACGTAATGGAATGGCAGGGATGAGTTTAAGCACTTGTAATAAGTAGCCCCTTTATTAAATATCGCACCATTTGCGTAGCGTGTCAAAATAGCTCCAATGCGAACTGCGCCCCTCCTCTGTACCCCCGCTATCCCCGCGGCTGCTACGCGCCGAGCGGCGAACATGGCACCCCTGTTGCATGTCGCGCCCTCTCGCGGTAGTCGGTTCCTGTCATCGCAAAAGCGGCCCGCTCTCCGGCGCCGGTCGTCACACTGCCCAATATTCTAGAGCACTATAGCTTTGCCTTTCGGCGCGGAAGCAAGGTTGTCCGAACTTGTCGAGGCTCCAGCCAACGCTGACGCGCCATTGTCCTAGGCTTGCTTCAGGTTGGGGTAGAGCTTGTTGACCGAGTGTTATAGAACCAGTGGTCGCTAACTACACTTACGAGCTCTCAAACCGCCTGCCGAATTTAAATTAATGGCAGAATAATTTGTCACGTGATTCATATGCTCCTCGCAGCAAGCGAAAAATTTAAAACCACGAAGAAAACAAGAACCCGCACAAATTCATTTGGGATACCCGGGCACATGGGAGTGGTAGGGCACCAAGATGCCGGCGGGTTAGATTGAGATACACTGTTTTTCGAGCGTCCAACAACCGCATGGACTTTTCGTCAGCATAGCTGAGCCTAAAACGCAGCGCATAACAGCCGCAAAGAGAAAACGAGTGAAAGAAGGCGAAGAAAGCCGCGGAGATAGCCGAAACAAGAGAAAAAGCCTTGCCAAACGGTGATCATCTCTCTCCAGATTTCCTGTTTTCTTATTTCAAACCAGAGAGGCGTCCATGTGCTGTGCGATATCAGTGCAAGGTAAAGATCCCAGGTGGTGAAAACCGCTTCGTAGCCCTCCACTACGGTTCCTCTTTCTCTCTTTCTTCTTCGCTCCCCTTTCCTCTCTTTCCTTACGGTGCGGTTCTAGAGTCCCCAGAACAAGTGTGACAGATACTGCGCCTTTCCTTTCCTGTGAACCAATTATTAATAATAATATTATTATTATTATTAAACCTGAAGAAGCCAATGAAATGTTGGTGCTCATGAGGTTGTTTACAGTGAGCACTACAAGAGCGTACCCGAAAGCCTGTGAGCATTGTCATTTGCACTTACGGCTCGCAGTCATGCGAAAATAGGCACAAAACAAGTAACCAAAACAAAATGAAGGCGAACACGCGGTCTACTATAGACCGCGAACAACTGTAGTCCTGACTGCTCTCCCACATATTGGCATCCGTCCCTTCTCCGTTTATGAGGCATCTGGTTTTAGTGAGGCGGACTGCTCTCGAACCAACTCAGTACTTACGCACACTTGTGCTCCCAGAAACAAAAAAAAATACTACAAAATATGAAGAAAACTTGTGACGAATTCTTTGTGTCCCAAACTTTAAAAAATTTTATACATTCTCTCAAATACACAACGCGAACGGCGTTGTATTAGTTACTATGGTTTATGAATATATGCTCATGGTTGACGGAATTTAATGCATTACGGACATCGGCTGTTACCAGGGCGTGAAGCTGAGAGCTACCAGAGGCGAAGAAAGTATGCTGAAATATGAGCGAAAGGTCGTGTGCAGATAAATGGGTACTAAAATGAATGAGAGTAAGAACGAGATGGTACGAAGCCTCCAAATGCCGCCTAAGCCTAGTGAGCGGCATATGTAACTACATTCGCGCTTTTCTTTCCAATCGCGAGGCCCGTTTCTGAGCATTGAACTTCACTTCTACACGCCAACATCTCACCGGCGGCGATACTCCGCAGGGCGCCGCTCTTTTACCCACTCTTTTTAATATCGCCTTGTTCAGTTATCGCGGTCCAGTTATCGCCTCTTCTCGATCTTCAGCACTTTTTTTACGCCGACGACATCACGCTGTGGTGCTCGTGCGGATCTCCTTGTCACGTTCAAAACATTATTCAGGAGGCATTGGATATCATTTCTGCCTTTCTTGACCATGCAAGCCTGTCTCCCGCGCCCCAGAAGGCAAAACTACTTTTGACTCACTCTTCCTGTCCGTGAGCTCCCTTGCCTTGGTTGGCTCCCTAATCCCTACAGTTTCTCAGTCGTTTTTGGCATGCTTCTACACGCCGCCAAAAATGTCCGGGCTGTCCATGCGGTTGCTTCTACCTGTCAGACTGTCGCCGAGTGTTGAGACGTTCCTCTGGCCTGAGGGACACGCACGCCTGTCGAGTGGCTCACACGCTGCCTCTTAACAACTTCTCTTACTTTATACCATATCTTTCATTCACCCAGAGCCAGTTAGATGCACTTGCAACAGCTCTTCACGGCTTTTATAAAACTTCTCTTTGTCTTCCCATAAACACTTCCAGCGATAAGCTTTATGCCACCTGACTTTTCATCCTCTTCGCAGCCTCCTTTCCCTTCACCGTGATCAACCGGTAGCTCGCCTCCGGCACAGTTCATGGATGGTCGCATCTGAACCAGGCTAACATTTTCCCATCCAGTCAGTCCCTCTGGCAACTCATTCACCGCTGGAGGCTACTAACCTCCGTATACTTCCTCGTTCAGCCAATATGTCGCCGATCCTGCATGCTCGCCGCCGACATGCTGCTGCATCTCATCATAGATCGCCCTTCAATACTGTCACCCGTTAATAATTAGGGGGTATTATTAACGATGCGCCCTTAACGGTGCACACACTCCCAGACACCCTTAGAGTGAGTGGGGGTAGCTGTTCCGGTCGCAAAGGAGATGCCCTCGACTTGCGTGGCAAGCTCAGCCGGAATTCAACTACCTTGTAGTGACAGAAGGGGGTGGTCGTTTGGTGCCCAGCGGTCGCCGGTTCAAACCAGAATAAGGATCGGAGTCAGAAGTAACAAACAAAACACAATTTATGCACAGCAAGAGACGATACAAAGGAATACACAAGATCGCTTGAAATACACAGACGAAAGGTTCACAGAATACAAATGCTAAGCATGCAACTACAGAATGATTCAATAACACAGAGGCAATACAACAGATCTAACACGAGAGGGTTACATAAACAAACACCAAATTGTTCACCGAGCACTGTTGCAGTCCGACGCCTCAAGAGTCACGATGTGGCCGCCATACGAGACGAGCGCCGCTCCCTTGAAAGTCCGTGGGCTTGCCAGCAGCGGGTGATCCCCGGGAGTCCAGCCGAAGCACAAGCGAGCACGTCGCAAAACACTGACGAACTGACTGACTGACTGGCTGACTGCCTCAGCAAGCGGCGCGGTCGCTTTAAAAAGGGCGCGCCGCGTCTGTTAACATGCGCCAAAGCTAGCGCGCACACACACATAGCTTCGCTGGTTATAGCTCCCTCTTCTCCTCCCGTCGAGCCGCGCGTCGTCATTGGCTAGGTCCCACTGAAGATGCTGGAATTTTCTGGCTGATTCCAGTCCGATGAACCACCGTCCTCCCCGGGCAATGGGGAAGAGGGTAATGGCAACGCGTACAAAGCTACGCGCTCTCCCGCGCGGGGAAGGGAGCTTTTCTCTACATCCTTTCCACGCGACGCCGCGCGGGCCTCGCGCCGTGCCGGCTTGATGAAAATGTGCGCCTATTTCGTGACACTGCCCCTCCCTTAAAGAATATTGTCCCACAATATTCACAACAACCACGAACATCGCGCGCACATGCATGCGCTCACAATTGTATGGGGCAAATGCTCACATCACACATATTGCACAAACTGTAATAACACATTACAAAATTCACACATCAATGCCATGAAATTCACCAACGTGACAACACACTGCCGTCGAATACACAGGAGTCAACAACAGAAGCACACAGTTATTCGAATATGAAGAGCACAAACCTAGGGCATGCTTTCGCCTATATTTCCAAAAACGGCTTGTGGCTCTTCCTTCGAACAGGTGAGCCCCTCTTAAACTACCTAGCGCGCCAGTTCTCTTTCTTACGAAGCACTGGTACTTCTTTCTCACGCGTGTCCTGCTTTTCTTCCTCATTCGCGCTTTGATCTTCCTTATATTGTCTGTTTGCCGATAAGAAGTAGTTTGGCCCTTGTATCTGAGGCCCCCAACAGTACGCTCGCGGAGAGAAATGTTGCCTGCAGGCCTAATATTATTCCGTGCCGGCCGCCCAGTTTCTTCTCTGTTAGAGCTGTTCTCCTTGCGCTTCAAGTCCTTCAGTAAGTTCTTCCTTTTCTTTCTTCTTGACTTTTCCGGCTCCAATTCACCTGACTTGGCAGGTTTGAAGCTGTTTCTTTTCATTTTCACTTTTATTCGCACCTTTGGCCGAGAAACGTTTGATCCGGTTTTACCCGCATAATCAGAACATTGCTGTCTGAAAGGAGCGTCCTTTTGAGAACTTTGTTCTCCCTTAATCCTTTTCATTTTCTTTCTTTTCTTCACGACCTCCAGTCGTACTTTCTCAAAGCAGGACTCATTTTCAACTGGGAGTTCTTTCTCTTCACATTTTTTTACTTCTTGTTCCTCAAAATTTTCTTTGAATTCTTTCATCGCAGTGCAGTCTTCGCTTTCTTCCATTTCTGAATCCTCAAGGTTAGGATCTGCACTGTCACTCCCAACGGAGGAAAATATTTCGTCCTCCTCAATGAGTAAAGCCTCCTCGTCAGTCGAACCGTTCCTGGAAACCGGTTCTTGCATTTCGGCAAGAATGCTGTCCTCAGCATCAGCTCCATCTAAGCTTTCGGCATCGCTGTTGTTCGACAGCTCTTCCTTTCCGTCAGTCATGCGACCAGACGTGGAGCTAGAATATTGCGCTTCCTCTTGAAGTGAAGAGTACATGCATGAGCCTTCTGGCTCGACAGCTGCCGTTGCAGCTTCTCTGCAACCTGTCGTCTCGGAGGGCACAATCTCATTTTTCTGAGAATTCTGAGCTCCAGTTAGGTCATCTGAAGTTTCTGTTGCATGAACACGCTGTTCCACAACCTCATTCTGGCTGTTGGAGCCAGTTTCTACAGTACCTGTGGCTGTCAATGTATCGCTTGGTTCGCTGTACTTTCTAATATAAGGAAAGGTAACCTCCGGAGGCTCGGTAATACCTTTCAAACGCCGAAATTCAGCCAGCTTTTTGAGAAGGATATCTCTCTCTTTTAAGAATTCTTTTTCTTTTTCTGCCTGCTTCCTCAGCCATTCTTTTTCTCTTTCGGCTCTCTTCCTGAGCCATTCTTTTTCTCTTTCTTCTTCTTGTCTCTTTGCCTCTGCTTGTTTCCTCAGCCATTCTCTCTCTCGTTCTTCTCTTTGCCTCTCTCTTTCTTTCTCAGCTTCTTCTAGAACCTCCCTTTCTTTTCGGTCCACCCATTCTCGCAGTTCAGCTCCTTTAAGACCTTCCTCTAGGCCCAACGCAATAATCTCTTTGAGATTCATCTTCGATCTGAACTGCTTAATGCTAATACATAGCACTATCAATGGAGCTTACACAACCGCTTCAGCGCGGTACCTCACGCTATCGCTCTGCTGTTACACTGTTTACGACCTCTTTGTAAACTCTTCCAACTCGTTCACCGTCCTCTGAGCTTGAGTGCACCAAACGTCCTGTCGCGGACGCCAGAATAATTGTCACCCGTTAATAATTAGGGGGTATTATTAACGATGCGCCCTTAACGGTGCACACACTCCCAGACACCCTTAGAGTGAGTGGGGGTAGCTGTTCCGGTCGCAAAGGAGATGCCCTCGACTTGCGTGGCAAGCTCAGCCGGAATTCAACTACCTTGTAGTGACAGAAGGGGGTGGTCGTTTGGTGCCCAGCGGTCGCCGGTTCAAACCAGAGTAAGGATCGGAGTCAGAAGTAACAAACAAAACACAATTTATGCACAGCAAGAGACGATACAAAGGAATACACAAGATCGCTTGAAATACACAGACGAAAGGTTCACAGAATACAAATGCTAAGCATGCAACTACAGAATGATTCAATAACACAGAGGCATTACAACAGATCGAACACGAGAGAGTTACATAAACAAACACCAAATTGTTCACCGGGCACTGTTGCAGTCCGACGCCTCAAGAGTCACGATGTGGCCGCCATACGAGACGAGCGCCGCTCCCTTGAAAGTCCGTGGGCTTGCCAGCAGCGGGTGATCCCCGGGAGTCCAGCCGAAGCACAAGCGAGCACGTCGCAAAACACTGACGAACTGACTGACTGACTGGCTGACTGCCTCAGCAAGCGGCGCGGTCGCTTTAAAAAGGGCGCGCCGCGTCTGTTAACATGCGCCAAAGCTAGCGCGCACACACACATAGCTTCGCTGGTTATAGCTCCCTCTTCTCCTCCCGTCGAGCCGCGCGTCGTCATTGGCTAGGTCCCATTGAAGATGCTGGAATTTTCTGGCTGATTCCAGTCCGATGAACCACCGTCCTCCCCGGGCAATGGGGAAGAGGGTGACGGCAACGCGTACAAAGCTACGCGCTCTCCCGCGCGGGGAAGGGGGCTTTTCTCTACATCCTTTCCACGCGACGCCGCGCGGGCCTCGCGCCGTGCCGGCTTGATGAAAATGTGCGCCGATTTCGTGACAAATACCCATGGAGTGGCTTACGCAGATGACTCTTATATGGCCCCTCGTGGGTCCTGAAGCCAGGCTCTCTTTCATCCTCACTTATCTACCCCTGTCACACACACTAGCGGCCGCTTTCTCCACACTCCGGATATTATCTAGCTTGAGGTCTTCTCCATCATTCATGCGAATCGATGTTTCTATTCTCTTCTACTTGTGCCTCAGTGTATTATATACACAGGCTCCCAGATGGCTATCCATGACATTCAACCTAAAACTCACACACCTCAGCTGCCCACAGAGCTCGAGACCGCACTTGTTGCGCTGTAGCCCTGCCCCGTCTTCCCCCGATGTATGCCTGGACATTCGGCGGTTGACGGCAATGAGATGGCGAATCAGCTTGCCCGTAAAACTAGTAACGGGGCGCCGTTCATCTAGTGACCCATGTCCTTGGAGGGCGGGTCGAGACTGTCTCTTCGCGCCACCATCAGCGAATATTACAATGCTTGCGCTTGTACCGTCAACTCTACCCCGACTTTAATCCTAATCTTTCCGTTCGGGAGGTGGTGGGGAAAACGTTTATCTCTGGGGTCTGGCGTAGTGCCCTTCCCCTCACAACCACTAGGTTGAGTCACTAGTACGAAACCTCAGTGGCTTCCGCTGCCACAATTGCTTATTTGACCAACGCCGTTTCGGCTTTCAGGTCGGAGCGGGCGAGTAGGGTCGCCTGCCAGTCCACCCGGGTGGGGTTTGGGTAAGGGCAGGGTTGGAGGGGTGCGCTCACACGTTCAGAAAGCTCGCGTTTTTCGGCAGTTACAGCTGAATACATTCATAACCTGAGCACGGCTATATCTGCATCAATTCCGCCTTGATTAATCATGCGCCAACTGCCCTTCTCTATATCCTAACCTTTTCCACTGCCTATCGGCGTGCCGAGTTGTATTGCAGTCGGGTTTCTTTCCCACACCCTCCCGCACTATCTACCTAGGTAAACTGCCTCGGTAATGAGGGTGAACAAGAACAGCCCCTGCTCGCCAAGAAGACCGTTGATGTATTAGGCGCCTAAGTGTTACGCTTCAGTAGCCTTTTACTATTACTACTACTGGTAGATTAGGGTTCTACATTCAATAGCAATCGGAAGGGCATTATAGTTGAGCACGTTATTAGTGGGTTAGTTAGTTGTCTTTGTGTGTGAAACCATTATATGTAAATGTTCGTACATTACTATACAAAATGAAAGCTACCTAACAGTAATAATTAGAGAGTTATATGTTAATAAAAAATTTCAAACAAAATAATTTGTTTTTCCCAACACAAAATCTTAGAAGCTATATTAAGAAAAAGCTTAACACCTTTGCCTTATTTTCTACACAGAAATGTTGCAGAAACATGCTTGACAATGAAACAGAGAGCTATATTCCAATGATATCAGTGTTTTAGCGTCGTTACTTCAGAGTCTTTCCCAAGGAAACTAAAAAGTTCCAGCCAAAGAGACTTAGAAAATCAACCCACCGGCTGCTCTCTCGTGAACTTTAAAGACGGCCAGGTACGCCTGTTCATACTCTTGACGTTGGGCATGTATCGGCAAATTGACTTAGACGGCCCCTGAACTGATACTTGCGCTAGAATTGTCATGCTAGAAATCTGTGTAGGCTGTCTTTGTAAAAGTATTCGAGCTAAATTTGAAAATTTTGCATGGCGTCAATAATTTATGAACAATTTTTACGAAGTGCTCCTGGCGGCCGCTCACAGCCGACTGGAGCAGCGTATTTCCGCTCGTAGCCTCCCCCCCCCCCCCCGGCTGCAGTACAACAACTCAATGGACGCTCCCACCTCACGCCGGCGGCACGGCGTGGTGGGGCGTCATCGCTACTATTCTTTTAATTTAAAATCCTTGCTATACAAAACGTGTGTACCGTCTTATGTTGTTCTCGTAAGAGTTGGGATCAGACAAGTGGTTGTAGTCGAAAGATGATGGTGTGGGGATGCTAAACAAAACAATTATGTCAATAAAATGAATAGGTAATTGATTTGAGCTAGAAATCTAAAATTAAAACCAATCAGAAGTCGATATGGCCATACGAATAATGTCGGCGTTCAAGGGATGTAACGTTCGCCAACCGGAAGATGACGTGATTCCCACTTGAGACAAAGAAATGCCTGCTAGTAATAAGAAAGCTTTGATGATTATCAATTAATCAGTTAAAGTGTAAATAATGCGTAAAAGGGCGAAAATACCAACCAAATGCGTAAATGGCTACGCATATGTAGTGACTTCACTGCGAAGCGGTTGCCATGGGGATCGCAACCGTTTACGTGACGGTAAAGCCTGGCACGCGTGACGCCATTAACGCCCAGCAGCGCCGCTCTCTACCCAATTCCCAATTCCAAGTCTCATTCCTGACACTGTTAGAAACTAAATTCAAAAATAAAGCAGAATGAGAAGATGCCTGCACCTGTGGAGCATTAACAGGCTTAAGCCAATCAAGATAAAATGAATTGGGCAGTCGGCCAAAAGTTTATTTTGGTGGAAAAAGTCGGTTGGTTGGTTATGGTTGGGTTGGGTTTTTTGGCACATAGACAACTATGGCCATCATTCGCCAAACACTAGGTTGCTGAGCTTCTTTATGAGTGAAAATGAAATGTTTAGAAAATTACAGCTGATTTAGAATCCCTAACTCTTTAAGAAAACTAAAAACAAATGAAATTTCAACAAGCTTGTTGTCTCCTAATAGTAAACAGGGGTGGAATGGGATGTGTTCATTATAGAATGGAGTAAAATATTTTTTCCCTAACTGTTCAAGTTCTTTGCACGAGATCAAAATGTGGTTCAAAAAGTCCATTGAAAAAATAAAATTGGGGACGGTAACGGGTCTATGTCCTTAGGGTTCAACGAGCAGAGGGTGGGCCGTCCTCGCAGAGCCGGTTTAATTTACGATTTTTTTTTCAATAGAACTGCCCGAAAAATTCACACACACGCGAGAAAAGAAAGGGAGGAAAAGAAAAAATGAAAGAAATAATAAACATAATAATAAAATAATTAAGAAAAATGCATAAATAAAAAGAAGAAAATTAATTTTTATTGATAACATGATAATGTAAAATTAAAGAAAATAAATAAATTAAAAAACGACACAAAAAGTATCAAAATGAAGATCTATGCAGATGCAGGTATAGGCTGGGTTTGTGAACTCCAATCTGTAATAAAGAAAAAAGGCGGAAAGGCAGAGCAAGGCGTACAAGACATAATACAATCGAAGGTATATGTACATATTATTTAGGAAATAATAATAATAATATCTATATATATACACTAGCTGTTCTGTACAAAATATGTACAACATTTAGATTAGAGAAAAGAAGTGATAAAAATATATAAATAATCCTAAAGAAAATACTTATAACAGCAGTAATGAAATTGATACCTATGTTTGAAATATTTGTAAAAAGAAAAGTTAGAAGATGGGAAAATTGAAATATAATTATAAATAAATAAATAGGTGAAATGGAAATAGTTAAAACGGAAATAATCAATAATCTGATACTGTAACAGCTGCATTTCTCCATTCAGGAGAGGGCTGACATGAATGTCTGCCTCATATGGTCTGAATGATCCTCCCCAGAAAAGGAGAAACTGCAGCTACATTTTACGTGTTTGTGTTCGTGTGTAGTCAGGTAGGTTAGAACTAACCACTGATACTATGCGCATTAATAGCGCGCAACATCTTTTGTCATCAAGCCAACGTCTCCAGTTGGCCGTTGGTTGGTCATTCGGCAGAATGTTAGGTAGTCGAGACACCAAACGGAGATGTGATGGGACATGATGTCAAGTAATGAAACACATCTCCTTCGGCATAACCGCATGGACAGGCCGACGAGGTAGTGAGTCCAAAGCGGTTAACATACTTCGGGAAGCGACCGTGTCCCGTTAATAAAGTAACCAACGGCTTCGCCGAAGGGAAATTTTGAGGTATGTTAAGTACGTTTGGTATCCAATTATAAATTGAAGTATTCTCATTGTTGTCCCGCCACCAGGCCTGCCATTTCACTCTTACTAATTTTTTAAATGCCGTGCGTACGGAATTTTTGGATTTAGAAGAATATCGAATTCGAATTGATTTATATGTTTTGGAGGCAATTATGTCAGCTATTTTATTCCCTACGACGCCCGATTGAGCTGGGACATGAAATAGATTTACTGTGCGAATAGAGGCGACCGTTTTTACAAGTTGTTTGATAGTATCAATTTGTGGGTCTAATGTGGAATAATTTGAAAGGGCATTGAGGAGTGAAAGAGAGTCCGTGTAGATGAGGACAGGTGTTCGTCCATTCTGATGCTTCACATACCTCAATGCCTCTTCAAATGCTATTTTTCCGGCGCAATACGCGTTGTTTGCCAATTCGACCCTAAACCGGCCTACTGACAAAATTCGGCCGGTTTGTGTAATTGCTACGAATGCAGCACCTGCAGAGCGCCGGCAGCGACGCCTTCGCCGCTGCCGCAACCATGTCCAAAAGAAACCACTTCCGACGGATGTTGAAGGGCCTCATTAAAAGGGGACACTATCTCCGAGGCAAGATATTAATTTTGGCCGAATGTCGTAACCAATCGCAATACGAATAATCTAAACTCCGCGCTTAACCTATCACGGTCAAACTGCAACGCAGCCGCATGCATTAAAATTTGAAGTGCCCTCGTGCTTGTTGTGGAAAGCTCAAGCCAACACCATTAGCCGAGCCCGCTGTACAGTTATCAATCTTGCACGGAGTCCCGAATGGGGACACTCAGTCCACCACACAGGGGAGGCATAAGTTAGAATTGGCAGAATGACCTGATGGTATAGCCTTCTGAGCTGTTCCGGTGCCAGTGTGCCACTCATGCGCAAAAGGCTTCCTAGACGCGCAGAGATATTCGCCATGAGCTATGAACGACAGAGCGCGGTCTATGAAGACTCCGAGCACCCGGACAGACGGTCTGAACTTAAAGGCCCACTGTCCACCCTCCGGTCGAAAATATGTTCTTTCCCGGTGACTGTGAGACTTCGCCCCTAGAACGCAAGTCCGCAAAATGTTTTTGAAAAGAGTAGCTAATAACACAGTTACAGCCACCGCAATCACCCGATTCTCTCATGCCTCTCTCCTTCCATTCCCTCGCAAAGGTTTTTCACTCTCCTTCCCGAGGTCGTCTAGCCTCCGCAATACAAATTCCCCTTCCTCCTCCGCGTTTGGCGGGAGGTGGGGCGTAGCTCTCCGCGAGCGCGAAAAAAAAAAAAAAAACGGTCGAGGGAGCGCGCGCCACTGGATTCAGTCTAGCCGTGGTGAAGGAAAAGCGCGCTGCGAGCGGTAGACACCCATAATTCTCCGGTCAGACAGCGAGACGGACCAATGGACGTCGTTCGCGGTACATACGTCATTACTGTGGCCCCTCGGGCCAGCGCAGGAAACGGGGAAGCTGGCTTCCCAAAGGAGAGAACGAGAGAGCTTTGAATTGTATCTTCGATGTTTTGTGGCACGCGTGTCACTGTAGCATTTTGCACAGACTATCTCCGGTACCTGATCGAAACACTGGGCTCCTTTGCTTAAAAGGGCCTTCACTGGACAGCGGCCCTTTTAAACAGACGCCATCCAGGCGAATGGTTGGTGGCGTGAGCCCCATGCCTCTTCTCGGAGGTGAGAACAGGACGTACGCCGTCTTCTGAGCGCAGATGGTTACCCTGGCCGTCGCCGCCCATGTGGTCACTCGTCTAAGTGCGTCCTCGGCCAAAGTCTGTAGAACCCTTCTGCCTGAGCCAGGCACAAGAACGGCAACGTCGTCTGCATAGGCCTGGAGCGACACGCCCTCTGGCATCGGCAGCTCTATCAAGCCACGCACCACTATATTCAGAGGAGCGGTGACATCGGAGAGCCCTGTAGGCTGCCCAAGGTGGGACGCGCAACCGCGTCTCCCGCGCTGGAGCGTTACACCACCTCGCGGTCTGATAGAAACGACCGCAGCAGTGCACAGAGGTTTCTCGGGCATCCCCATTGCCGGAGCGATGCAAGGACTAGGGAATGCCAGACACTGTTAAAAGCTCCCCGGAAGTCTATTGATATTAGCATTGCGTACAGCCCTTCTGCTCTTATATCTCTAATTTTGGTTATCACAGTGTTGAGAGCATGAACTGCTCCTCTCTGTTTCGTGAATCCAAATTGATTGATGTGAAGAAGATTCTGTCTTGCCAAGAAGTGATACAGTGGCCAGTAAAAGAGACGCTCCAACACTTTGCCCAGTGTAGAATTCATTACTATGGGTCGATATGAAGATGTAACCTCTGACGGTCTGCCTGGCTTGGGGAGAAAAATGATTCTTCCTTTCCTCCATACCAAATGGAAATGTCCCAACTGTAAGGCAAAAGAAAATATGAAGATTAAAAAGTTTGGCTTTAATTTCCATAATTCTTGAACTATTCTAGGTGTAATTCCATCCAGTCCCGAAGCTGTTCCCCATTTCACCCTGGAGACAGCAAGGTGGACCTCACCGTAGGTGAAGGGAACATCCTCGGGTCCATCGCCTGAGGTCGAATCTCCGATTGTAATGGGGTGTCAATTTGACTATTGTCTGAAACTACCTGGTGGTTTCAACAACTGGGCCGTTTCTAATGTAGATGTTGTTAATGTGCCTCATCCCTCTGCAATGGAGGGAGAATGACCGGCGCCTGTGATTTTGAAAATGTAATTTTGAATGTGTGTCCAAATTGCCTTATTTTCTACACAGAAGTGTTGCAGAAACATGCTTGACAATGAAACAGAGAGCTATATTCCAATGATATCAGTGTTTTAGCGTCGTTACTCCGGAGTCTTTCCCAAGGAAAATAAAAAGTTTCAGCCAAAGAGATTTAGAAAATCAACCCACCGGCTGCTCTCTCCTGAACTTTAAAGGCGGCAAGGTACGCCTGTTCATACTTTTGACGTTGGGCATGTATCGGCAAATTGACTTAGACGGCCCCTGAACTGATACTTGCGCTAGAATTCAGATGCTAGAAATCTGTATAGGTTGTATTTGTAAAAGTATTCGAGCTAAATTTGAAAACTTTGCTTGGCGCCAATAATTTATGAGCGAGCTCAAGTGGACCGGAATGGGATAATTTAACTCCGGCGACCATTATGTCTTTTACTGTGGGCACGAATCCAAGAGAAGGAATGGGTTCGCTCTCATAGTAAACAGAAGAATGGGCAAAGCAGTGCTAGGGTACAACCCCAAAAACGACCGAATGAGTTCATTTCGGATCCAAGGTCACCCTTTCAACATAACAGTTATCCAAGTCTATGCACCGACCACTACTGCTGAAGAAGCTGACGTTGAGAGATTTTATGCGGACCTACAATGCCTTTTAGACCGCACCCCATCATCAGACGTCGTTTTTCTCATAGGAGATTGGAATGCTAAGGTAGGGAGTGAAGAAATATCCGTTCTTCCTTGGAAGAACGGAATAGGAGGGAAGTTCAGTCTTGGTGAGCCAAATGAAGCTGGCCAGAGGCTAGTAGAGTTTTGTCAAGAAAACAACCTGACCAGAGCGAATACTCATTTTCAGCAGCACAAGAGGCGCCTGTACACATGGACTTCACCGGACGGTCTGTACAGGAATCAGATCGATTATATAATTTGCCGGCAGAGATGGAGAAGCACTATACAAGCAGTAAAAACAAGGCCTGGGGCCGATTGTGGCACCGATCATCAGCTTCTTGTTGCCAAGATTAAGCTTCGATTGAGGAAAACGCAGAAAACTAGAAGGCCTTTCAGGTATAATCTGGATCAAGTTCCATTAGAATATGCTGTGGAAGTGAGGAATCGATTTCAAGAATTAGATCTAGAAGACAAAGAGCCCGAAGAGATGTGGTCTGATGTTCGTGATATAATACAAGAAGTTGCTACTAAGGTTGTTCGAAAGCAAAAGAAATGCAAGAAAGCAAACTGGTTATCTGAAGAGGCTTTGCAAATAGCTGAGGAAAGGAGGATGGCAAAAGTTATGGGGGAAAGAGAAAGATACAAGGTTCTCAATGCGGATTTTCAGAAATAGCAAGGAGAGATAAGAATGCCTTCCTGAACATACAGTGCCAAGCAGTTGAGGACAACAGCCAATTAAGGAACACAAGAGCTCTCTATAAGACAAAGATATCAAAGGAAGCTTCTGTGCTAAGATGGGCGTGATAAAGGAAAAACGAGGCAAGGACCTCACTGAAGCCGCAGAGAAAAAGAAAAGGTGGCAGGAATACACAGAACTGTACAAGAAGGACCCGAATGTGCAAACCCAACATAAGACGGTTGTGATAACTGATCTCGAGCCGGGCATCCCGAAGAGTGAAGTTGAATGGGCCTTAGCCAGCCTTGCTAAGAACAAAGCTAGCGGAATTGATGGTATTCCAGCTGAGTTGCTTCAAAACCTCAACCACGACGCTGTTAACACACTGCATACATTATGTCAAAAGATTTGGACAACCCTGCAGTGGCCACAGGATTGGAGGAGGTCAGTTTACATCCCCATTCCAAAGAAAGGCAGTGCCAAAGATTGTTCCAACTGCCGCACGATCGCGCTTATTTCGCATGCTAGCAAGGTGATGTTAAAAATCCTGCAAGGTAGGCTGCAGCAGTATGTGGATCGGGAGCTTCCGGACGTGCAAGCTGGGTTTCGCAAGGGCAGAGGAACTAGAGACCAAATTGCCAACCTTCGCTGGATCATGGAAAAAGCAAGAGAGTTCCAGAAACCCATTTACTTCTGCTTTATTGATTATGCGAAAGCGTTTGACTGCGTAGATCACAGCAGATTGTGGCAAGCTCTCCGAGAGATGGGAGTTCCAATTCACCTCATCTGTCTCCTCAGGAACCTTTATGAAGGGCATGAGGCCACAGTCAGAACTGGGCATGGTCTTACTGATTGGTTTTCGATTGAGAAAGGGGTGAGGCAAGGCTGCATACTGTCGCCCTGCCTATTTAACCTATATGCAGAGTGCATCATGAGGAAGGCCGGTCTGGACGAGTCTTCAGCTGGAGTGAAGATTGCTGGAAAACGTATCAACAACCTTAGATATGCGGATGATACCACTTTAATGGCAGAAAGTGAAGTGGAACTCAAGAGACTTCTGATGCGCGTACAAGAAGAGAGTGAGAAGTTTGGGCTTAAACTGAACATTAAAAAGACGAAGATCATGGCGTCTTGCCCTATCAAGTCCTGGAGCATCAATGGACAAGAAGTGGAAGCTGTGACAGATTTTCTGTTCTTGGGCGCCAAGATTACCTCGGAAGGAGACTGCAGCCATTAAATTAGGAGACGCCTGCTTCTGGGAAAGAGAGCAATGGTTAGCCTTGACCGCCTAGTAAAGAGCAGAGACATTAGTCTGCCAACCAAGATCCGTATAACCCGTGCTATGGTCTTTCCAGTTGTGATGTATGGATGCGAGAGTTGGACTGTGAAAAAGGCTGACCGCCGAAGAATTGACGCGTTTGAATTGTGGTGCTGGCGAAGACTCTCAAGAGTTCCTTGGACTGCCAGAAGATCAAATCAGTCGATATTGTCGACCATAAACCCTGACTGCTCATTGGAGGGTCAAATTCTAAAGTTAAAGCTCAGCTACTTTGGTCACCTGATGAGAAGAGAGGAGTCGCTGGAGAAAGATTTGATGTTGGGAAAGGTTGAGGGTCGCCGGAGAAGGGGTAGGCAGCGAACGCGATGGTTAGATGGCATTCTCGAGGCATTGCAGATGAAGCTATGTGATGTTAAGAAGATAGTGAGAGACCGGAAAGCGTGGCGTGACATGGTGCATAGGGTCACGAAGAGTCGGACACGACTGAACGCCTGAACTGACTGACTGACTTTGGTCATCTGATGAGAAGAGAGGAGTCGCTGGAGAAAGATTTGATGTTGGGAAAGGTTGAGGGTTGCCGGAGAAGGGGTAGGCAGCGAACGCGATGGTTAGATGGCATCCTCGAGGCACTGCAGATGAAATTATGTGATGTTAGGAAGATAGTGAGAGACCGGAAAGCGTGGCGTGACATGGTCAATAGGGTCACGAAGAGTCGGACACGACTGAACGACTGAACTGAACTGAACTGAATAATTTATGAACAATTTTTACGAAGTGCTCCTGGCGGCTGCTCACAGCCGACTGGAGCAGCGTATCTCCGCTCGTAGCCTCCCCCCCCCCGGCTGCAGTACAACAACTCAATGGACGCTGCCAAGTCAAGCCGGCGGCACGGCGTGGTGGGGCGTCATCGCTACTATTCATTTAATTTAAAATCCTTGCTATACAAAACGTGTGTACCGTCTTATGTCGTTCTCGTAAGAGTTGGGATCAGACAAATGGTTGTAGTCGAAAGATGATGGTGTGGGGATGCTAAACAAAACAATTATGTCAATAAAATAAATAGGTAATTGATTTGAGCCAGAAATCTAAAATTAAAACCAATCAGAAGTCGATATGGCCATACGAATAATGTCGGCGTCCAAGGGATGTAACGTCCGCCAACCGTAAGATTACGTGATTCCTACTTGAGACAAAAAAATGCCTGCTAGTAATAAGAAGGATTTGATGAGTATCAATTAATCAAATAAAGTGTAAATATGGCGTAAAATGGCGAAAAGACCTACCAAATGCGCAAATAGCTACGCATATGTAGTGACTTCACTGCGAAGCGGTTGCCATGACGGTAAAGCCTGGCACGTGACGTGACGGTAAAGCCTGGCACGCGTGACGCCATTAACGTCCAGCTGCGCCCCTCACTACCCAGGTAGGGGGGTTGCTGACTGCCACCCTAACGTCACGTCGGGAGGGAGGGGTGGCTGCTCCTGGCCCTACGGATCTGGGACTGTTAGGTCACCGCCGCTAGCGGTGGGGTCTAGCCAGCCACCGGATTTGTGTCTGTTGTAGGCCGTTATTGCACCCATTACCGTTTCGGTGGTGGACGACGGCTGTTGCCCCCCAACGCACATCTTTCTCACCTTTTTTCTTCTGCTATTTCTTCTCTATTTTGCCTTTTCTCTACGCGAAGCAGTGGAGGTCGCTAAGTTACAGAGCCAGTAGCAGGCTCGTCCATTTTCTTTTCATGCTTCCTTCAGTCGCAGAAACATTTTTTAACGCACGTCACATTCTGGAAGTGCGTGTTGTTATGAAGACCGGTAGCGGCCTCTCCTACGTCTGATGCTCTCTCGCCACGCGCCGAATGAAGCGGTGATGTATTGTTGGCTGTGTTGACGTGTCGGGGTGTAACCATGTGGAGAACATAACCCAGAACGCCGGAAAAACAGTGAGAAATAGAATCAAGTGGCAACGAATGTTCCTCCCAGGCTTAGTCGGCATTTGGAGGCTTCAACCTCACGCCCTCATACCCTTTTTGGTTTTCGCTCCCGCATATCTATCTGCACAGGACCTTACTCTCATACTTCAGCATACTTTCTTCACCTGTGGTAGCTCTCAGCTTCACGCCCTGGTCGCAGTCGATGTCCGCAAGGTTTTCGGTTGAATCTTTCATGAACATATTCTTACCTGCCTTTCCAGCACCGACTGCGGCTCCCGAATGTACAGCTACATTCGAGCTTTTCTTTCTAATCGCGAGGCCCATTTCCGAGCATTGAACTTTACTTCTACACCCCACCGTCACACCCGCGGTGCCTCGCAGGATGCCGTTCTTTCGCCCACCCTTTTTATTATCTCCATGGCTCCTCTCGAGGATCAGTATTTGTCTATTTCCGATCTTCAGCACTTTTTTAAGATGAAGACATCACACTGTGGTGCTCGCGCAGATGTCCTGGTCACGTTCAAGACATAATTTAACAGGGAGTGAATATGAGACAGAGAGAGAGAAAGCACTTTATTTGCCTCTTTCAGAAAGTATGGATGATCGGGTGAGACGCAGCTCCCTCTTTCGTCGTCTATCTCCCCCCTAGATGTCCGCCGGAATCAGTTGGCTTCGGGCGACGCCCTGGGCTTGACGGATGATTTTTTGTGCTTAATCTTCCTGGCTGTGAAGGGTGGATTCCCGTGACTTTTTATTTCCATGTCTCCCGTTTAGCTCTGGGCAAACCCACAGCATGTGATTTAGGGTCGCTATGCTTCAAATTTTTGCATTTGGAAGAGCGCAGATCAGGATGCCATTTGCGTAGGATGTACTGGTTAAGGAAGGTGCCCATCTGCAGTTTTCGACAGATTACTTATTCCTTCTTTGTGAGAGATCTATGCAAGAAGAGATGGTTTTCCTGGCTATTCTGTAGTGTTCTAGAATTTCTCTGTATGTGGTTAAGCCTCGCGTTTTGGACAGGGAATATTCTGCCCGTGGTGGGGCCCGGTATGTGAGACCTCAGGCAACCTCGTTTGGCGATCTCGTTCCCTGTGACTCCGCTATGGGCGGGTGCCCATATTATTTTAATTAGGTCGTAGGGAGCGTTCTCCTTGCCTGCTTGCCGAATTTATCCGCCACCCTTTTGGACACTTTACCGTTGTCAAATGTCTTGATGGCAGTTTTAGAATCGGTGATAATTATTCTGCTTGATTGATTTGTGATTGCCAAGGCAATCGCCGCCATCTCTGCCTCCTCTGGTGAAAAGTGTCTGAAGACTGTTTTCACTACTATTGGAGCGTAGTGCCCTTCTGTGTACTTCGCCGCATCGAAGTAAACTACCCCTTGTATTGGAGGAGGGAACTTTGGAGTCTTTGGACTCTGCGTCTGTGGCGTTCCTAGTTTTGCATAGGGTCCATGCTTGTTGGAGTGGGGTGTATACTTATCTTGATGACAATTCCTTTGGGGATGGCGATTATCCCCTCTCGTGATTCTAGGGTTTGGTATCCCAGCTTCCTAAGGATGGATCTGCCCGTTTTGCTGCTAGTTAGCCTGACTTAATGCGTTGTGAGTTTCGCCTCGCACATTTCATCTAGATTGTTTGACACTCCTAGTTTGACGATTGTCTCAGTTGATGTCCACACTCGTAAACCTAGGGCTGTTTTCACACATTTCCTGAAGAGGACGTCTACCTTGTCTCTTTCTGCTTTAGTTGTCTTTAAGTACGGGATAGCCTAGGTGATTCGACTAACAATGAAAGAATGGACAAGCCTAAGTAGGTCCACCTCCTTCATCTCCGCGTTTTTGTTTGCTATCCTTTTGGGAAGCCTGCAAGTTTGGTTGGTCGTGGCTTCTAGTCTGTTTATTGTTTCTGTGTTTCTTTCATTTTGTTTGTACCGCCAAGAAGCGGGATCGACTCCCGGCCTCAGCGGCTGCGTTTCGCTGCAGGCGAACCGGAGTGGCATCCGTGTGCGGTGCGATGTCAGTGCACGTTAAAGAACCACAGGTGGTCGAAATTTCCGGAGGCCTCCACTACAGCATCTCTATTAGCCTGAGTCGCTTTAAGATGTTAAACCCCACAAACCAAACCAATCTAATCTTTCATTTTGTTGTGTCCACATACTCACTATCCTGATCTTGTCCACCCTTGGGATGGATGTTATTGACCAGGAGCTCGATTGATCTGCTGCTTGCTCATGATTACCATCTGCTATTTTTCCGGCGAGCATTTTAGCCCTATGGGTCTCAGATAGCTTTACGTTTCCCAGGTTTTCCTTTGTACGTTGTCTTCTATCTCACCATCGCTCCTCCCTCTGGTGACCTAAAGGGTGAGGCCGTCAGTAAAGAGAGTGTGGCAGAGGCTCTCTATCTTTCCTAGTCGTTCTGGCAGTCCGATCATTGCAATGTTAAAAAGGGACGGGGACAGCACCGATCCCTGTGGTATCATTTTGTTGCCTAGCTTAATTTTATCTCTTCTTGTGCACCCTATTTTGATATTCACAGTTCGGTCCGTGAGGAAACTTTCTTCACCATGCAGGCCTGTCTCCCGTGCCCGAGAAGTCAGAACTCCTACTTTTGACCCACTCTACTTATCAAAGAGCTCACAACCCACTGGTCTTCCTTACCTTCGGCGGCTCCTGAATCCCCAACGTTTCTCAATGTCGCGTTCCTGGCATGCATCTGTATGCCGCCAAAAATGTCCTGGCTCTCCATGCTGCTGTTGTTCCCTATCAGTCTAGCACCCATTTAGTTCGCCAAGTAGTGAGATAATCCTCTCGCCGGAAGGAAGCTCACGTCTGTTGACTGGCTCACATGATGACTCTAAACAAATTTTTTCCCTTTACATCATATCTTTCATTCACCCAGAGCCATGGAGCTACACACACTTGCAAAAGCACTTCACGGCATTGACAAAGATGCTCTTTGTCTTCCGATAACCACTCCCGCCGATGACATTTATGCCACCGGGCTTTCATCCTCTTCGCAGTCATTGTTCCCTTCGTCGCGAACGACACATACCTCGCTCTCTCCCGCACAGTTCATGGATGCTGGCTTCTCAACCAGGCAAACGTTTCCCTACCAAGTCATTCCCTCTGCCAACTCGTTCCCCTCCGGAGTTTAATAACCTGCGTTTATATACTCTCCCAGCCAATATGTCGCAGGTTCTACATGCTCGCAGAGGTGAACAGCTCCATGCCGAAAAGTGAAAAGGTAAGGCATATCCTCAGGGGTATTGCAAATGACAGATGAACATCCTCTTCTGGCCGGATTGCTCTACCGTCGACTTAGTGATTCAAGTCTGCACGGCGGCTAAATCCTGCGTTCGCCTGGCCCATTTGTAACAACCTCCCATTCCGACGAACATCACTCGGATTGTCAGGTGAGAACACGAGACCTGAGCTCCTACACAACTCACGTCTTCTCTGCCCTACACCGTGGCCCTGATACAGGCCGTTGCCCGCCAAGAACTTGCCAAGGTGGACCTCTCCTCCAGCTCCCTGCTGCCCCCGTCACAATCGCATCCACTTCCTCTATCGAATGGTGCAATCACCAGTCTAGCCCCCCTCCCCACGTCGCCACCTTAGTCGCAATACTGGAGAGCTGCGCACCTCAGTACAGGCCAATTTGTTTAATTTGCTGTGGAGCCGGTCACACTTGAATTATTTTTATAGCCGTACCTTCCCCAACCCTCGCTTCTATTACAACGCTGACTGTCGGTATTACTGTGGACCTCGACGCTTCCCTGCTCAAGCTGAGGAGCTCCGCTCTGCATATGATGGACCTGCACAGATTCCTGCTCAATCAGATGAGCCTCGCACCGAAGCTGTCCCAAGTGTCTGTCGCTCCATCCGATTTCTAACTCCACGGCCTCATCACGCCCCTTCACAAGTATCTCTTCCCAGCTAATCCCCATCATATGCCACCACCTACTCGGGAAACTAGCGAGTCCAGCGCCCGGGAGTGATGCTGGATTATCGACCTCGCAGTGTACACTCTGTACTGACTCTCGCACCCGAACGTAATTTCAGCGATATACTCGTTGACGGAGTCCCAATTTCTGCCTCTATTGACACCAGGGCCCACATTTCTGTTCTCAGTTCCCTACTCCGTCTATGCGTCAAGAAAAGTCTCACGCCCACTACCTCATCTATCATTCGTGTTGCTGATGGCAACACCGCTATTGTGACTGGCATGTGTACAGAGAGAATTAGCATCTCCGACCGCCACATCACTGTATTATTTGTAGTCCTCACCAGTTGCTCTCAAGACGTTATATTAGGCCTCGACATTTAAGCTGCACACTCCGCTCCCATTGACAGTCCTTCTGGACAGCTTCATCTAGACCTGTCGCTCTATCCTGACGAACAAGCTCCTCCAACTTCAATGTTCCGTCTCTGCTCCACTACATTTACTCTCTGTCCCCAAAAGTCGCTGTGAATGTGCTCATGTCGCCTTTTATCACCTTTCCTGATGGCGACAATGTTGTTTGCCACATACCCGACGTAACGCTGCAGCGTAGAATCGCTCTTCCTGACAATATCGTGCACGTAGCGAGCACACACCTATATTCTATTCTTGAACTTCACTTGTTTTGTGCAAGTGCTTCCCGAGAGCATTTCTCTCGCCAGATTGACCCCATTCTCTGACTTTATTGCGTCGGTACTTTCACCTGACCATAAGCTGGCACCTGCGTGTCACCGCTCTTCAGCAGCGGCACGATGCGCCCACTCCGAGCCATTTTGGATTATCTCGTACGTACGACAGCGTCCACTGGCGCTTCTCTGGCCAGGTTTCTGCAGCTTTGTTCGCCGTTAAGTAGCCTCTTGCAGCCGGCGTAAGTGACGAAAAAGGCCCTCGGTACTGCTCTATTAAGCACTATTCACCACCGCTAACTATCTGCAAACGAACGAACTTGCCGAACGCCTCAACCGCACGCTCACGGACGTACTATCAATGTATCGAATGGCCACCAGGATTAGGATATTACTTAGCCTTTTGTAACATTTGCGTATAATTTGCCCTATTACGATGCAATGGGCTCCATTCACTTCCATCTTCTATTCGGTCGTGACCCTTCACTTCGGCTTGAAAGCGTACGGTCTCCCACGGCTAATGCCAGTTCCTACGTTCGTGACGCCATCTCCTGTGCTGACGCCGCCTGTGTCATTGCTCGCCGCCGACTGGCCTCCTCCCAAAACTCTCAAAAAACGCCACCATTATTCCCGGAATCAGGATGTCTACTACTCTCAGAGATCTCTCGTCGTGCTCTGGAATCACGTTTTTTTCAATTGGGCAGTGCGAGATGCTCTTGCCGTGCTACACTGCTCCTACCATGTTTTGCGAGCAGTCACTTCCGGGACATATGAGCTCACTCCTATGCCTCCGCCCCAACAGTTCGTTTTTCCACGTACTGATATCTTTCATTCCACCCAGATGAAGCCGTGCTTCTATAACTGTAGTTTCCCGACATAGTACGCACCGGGGCTGTGCTTCTCGCTGAGGAGAAAATGTTATATAGATACCATTGCAGAAGGGAGAAGACGATGATCAATAAGAGACACAGAAGATGAAGTGGTAGCAACGGTTGGGGCTAAGAGAAGGTTGGCGCTTGGCGGCACATTCACGCGTGACCAGCTGTTGTGTTTCTTGGACTAGCCCTGCACGTATCAATATGCTGTCTTCATCATTCCTCTAACCTACAACACACCTCAACGCTTTCTGCCATTCCGAACCTTCCAGCGCGAAAGGCAGGGACGTTGAAAGAAAATACCCTCTCGCATAGTTAAATGAAATGGCGCATGTTCTAGCCCCAGACGATTATCACAATGATATTTCGGACACTGTCAATTTGCGAACCCTTTTTTTCATGTGCTTCTCATACTTTAGCCTATGCAGATACCTTTGTTTCGAGAGCAACATTACGCCAGGTTTCAGCTCGTCACATATGCCGTGGCCGTGGCAACGAATGACCTTAAAAGCCGCGCCTAGCAACCGCTTAGTCGAGCTCCGCCAGATGGCGCCGCAAGCCGCGCCTAGCAAACTATAGTCGTGTGGTGTGGACGCGTGTACCATCGCTCCTCCAGTTGCACCTGGCTACCGGGAACGGACGCACTGGCGACAGCGGGAGCTTCCGAAAGCGTCAAATAGATGAGCTCATTATTTTATTAACTTTATTTCTTCTTCAGCTGATTAGGTTAGGTGCAGCCTAAAGAATAGATTTTAGCTGTTTGTCCTAGTGGCCTGGTTTTTCGTGCCGGCAGCTAGGTTTTCTAAGCGTTCATTCTCTAACTATTTTCTTTAGATAAATATTATTTTTTCTAGGATATTCGTATTCGCAGAATTTGTTTTAACGCGTGTTTGCTAGTCGTTTTCGTGTCTTCCTTTTGCAGTTTGTATATTCTGAGAATTCGTAACAGAAAGAGTTCAGTTCATACATGCTTAAGATGTGCAATCAAAAGAAGGTAAAGTGTACTCACTGTGAGGCGCAGGTTCATCTCTAAGGAAACGCGTTCTGACTCTGTAGATAAAGTGGAAGGCAGTGGCTTTTTGTGTCGGTGTTGCATGCTGAGTGCGCGCCTAGATAGATTTGAACGCGAAAAGGGCAGTTTAGAGCCTCGTGTGGGTGATTTATAAAATGATGTAGGTTTGTTAAGGGCAGAAAATCAGAAACTGCTAGGACAGCGTCCTCAAATGGAGAAAAAAATGGTCGACTTTATTCTTGGAACCAACGAGGACGAACATTCCAGTGCAAGCCACGTGGCTGGGGCCAGCACTGACATGAAAGGCATAAGCAAAGTAGGTCAGGCGGATCCAAACCGACGGAGTTATTTAGAAGCAGCTACTAAGAAGTCGGGAAAAAAGGAAGAAGTAAAAAAGAAAGAAAATCCTAGACTGAAGTACACAGGTAGCCTAAAGAAGGGGCCAAATGTTAGGAGAGGGGGCGAGAATGCCCAGGTGCTTATTGCTGGAGATTCTAACATGAAGAGGCGCAAGTAAGGTATCTTGGAACATGTAAAGGGTGACAAGCAACTGTTAGTTTGGACCTTTTCAGGGAAGACAATGAGGGCAGTGCTGAAAGAAAGAAAAATGGGCTGTTGAAAAATTCCGCAGAGCAGAGTATGGTGATAGTAACCGCGGGGCTTAACGATGTCCTAAATGGTGACGCTGCAGGAGTGGTGGAAAGTTTAGCGAAGGAAGTTGGCGATATCAGGGAGATAACACAGCAAGCACAGATAGTTGTATGCACAGTACCGGAGGTGTTAGGATCGAACGGAAAGCTCGAGAAGGACGTGGTGACCGTTAATCAGGACATAAGAAAGTTAACCCTGGAAAAGCGTTTCGAAGTGGTTGAGGTAAACAGTGAAGTGCATAAAGCAGATTTTGGTAGGGCTTTTCAGCGAGATGGCATTCATTTTAACAGAGGGGTGGGAGTAGCGATCGGCTGGCGCCTGGCAGGCAGGGTTGTAGCTTTTTTTAGGGGGTCCTCGAGGACTCCGCGCACAGCGGTAGTTAGAAGTGATGCAAAAGAACGCGTAATAACGGAGGCTAAGCCCCGAAAATTGGTAAACAGGAGGTCGAGAGAGGAAAGTACAAAAAAGATATTTAACACTAGGATCAGCTACATAAACATGTAAGGGGGCAAAAAAAAGAGCGAAATGGCTAGATATAGAACAGCAGTTGAAGGATGACAAAATAGGTGTGTGCACTCTATGCAGAACTCATCACAGCGATCTAGAAGATTCACCGTTTAGAGAAGGCTACGTCTGGGAAGGTGCAACAGAACGAAAAAAAAGGTGGAGGGGTAGGTATGTTGATACACCAGGGAACAAATTGGCAAAGACTAAAATCATCTTGTAAAGAACATATCTGGATATCAGGAACAATTACCGGCATAATTAATTAAGAACATGGCATGGGGTAGTTTATTTAGCAACAGGACACTAATTCAGGCAAGAAATCAAGGATGTTGTTGAATGTCTCAGTAATGATATAAGCCAGTTTGGAAACGGGGCCAATATTATTCTACTGGGGGACATGAACGGCCATATCGACGATCTGGATGGATACACGGATTGTAACCGGAAGCTAATGCTAGATTTCTGTGAGCGACACGGCCTAGTTATAATAAATAGAGAAACAAAATGCAAATCCAAATCACGTGGGAATTCCGCGGGAATTCATAGCAAGGTCACAAAAATGGAAATAGATGAAGAAGGGGAGTGCAGTCTGGGAAGTGATCCTTAACGTGTGAGTCTGCAGATGGGGCCCTTGATGAAAAGAGAACTAGAACTTAAGCATAACGTAAACGCAAAATTAAACGACGATCAAATAGCGCAGATAGCAGCAGACATAGAGAAAGGAATAAGGAAAAGCCAAATGGAAGACTGGGATTATGAACAGGTAGAACTACTCGTAAGGAGAAAAATTAAAGGAGGTTAAAGTAGGAAACTGCTGGAATTGAAAGAGGAAGCCACGGAGCTGGAGGAATAAGGAAATCAGAGAAGGCATTGAACAACGACGGGCTTCAAGGGAACACCGAGAGGCAAAGAAAGCACAGGTATCTCAGGAGGAAATCGACAAGAAATGGAAATCATATCGACAAAAGAAACTTGAGGTACAGGCCCCCGTCCAAAGTAAAATAAAGCAATCCACCGATCGCTGCATGGCTAACATACACGATTCCTCTAGAGGCGGAGCAAGAAAATTCTGTAACCATATAAGCTGGCTAAGTAAAAAGAATCACAGAAAGCAGGACCGCATTCAAGATAACGAGGGAAATTGTTTAATGGAAGACAACGCAGGGAACTACACCAGTTATAGCCGAGTTATTTAAGAGCGACGATAGGGTAATTGCCGCAAATCAGGAAGCAACAAAAAATAGCAGAATAGAAAGCAGCTTAGAACTGACCAATCTAAACAGTAAAAAGGCAGTACAAAATATTCCTAAATACACATCTACAGGAATAGTTGGAATTTCGATCAAGCTGAATAATGAACTTGGTCCAAGAAGTAAGAAACGTTATTAAAAGCTTTGGAAACACTCATAACGAATAAGCAACTCCCGGACAGCTGGCGGCAGAGTCAAATGAATTTTCTTTATAAAGTAAAAGGAGAAAGGATGCACATGAAATCCTACAGGCCGTTGGCCCTAACATCTGTTATGTAAAGGTTTGTCTTGCAGGGGGTGAAATTAAAGGTGCAAGCATGGGTAGAAAGTAACGCGATACTCGGAGAACTTCACAACGGCTTTAAAATGTCAGGCGCTTAGATGATATATCCTGGTCGTGCTTACCCAATGCATCTAAATATCTGGAGTGGAAAATAGATCTTTGTATTTGGCCTTCTTGGACATAAACGGGGCGTACTACAACGTAAACAAGGAACTCCTGTGGAACATATAAAAAGAAGAAGGCATCGGTAATAAGATAACAGAGTTCCTACAGAAAATATACCGAGATAACAAAGTAGAAATTACATGGGAAGGAATAAGAAGTACGGAAGATGTCAAAGTATGCAAAGGATTAAGACAAGGCTGTCCTCTATCACCGCTGCTGTTCATGCTTTATATGATTAATCTGGAACGGAGGATACAGAAAGTAACGTAGGTTTTAACCTGTCATATAGATTAGGTGGAAAGGCGGTAGAGCAGCGCCTCTCCGGTTTGATGCATGCAGACAATATTGTGCTGCTAGCTGAGAGTCTGGAAGAACTACAAACTCCAGTTAAGTATTGCGGAGACGAAAGGGACACTCTAGGCTTCAGGTTTAGCGCAGTTAATTCGGGTCCGACGATTTTCAACGGCCGAACTTATCAGGGTCTTAAAATACAAGGCCCTGAAATACTCAAAGTAGCAGAATATAAATATCTCGGGGTATGGGTTAAAGAAGGATTGGCATACATTGGAAAGCATGAGGAATCACTTAAGGCCAAAGGGCAAAGAAATGCCGGGATAATGAAGCATATGGCATTGTGGGGATACAACAGGCTTTGAGGGGTATATGGAAAGAAATTATGATGCCCGGACGTACTTTCGGAAATGCGGTTTTGTGGCTGAAATCAGAGGTACAGTCGACATTAGAAATAAATCAGACAACCGTCGGACGATTAGCACTAGGTGTTCACGGAAAACCCACTAATGTGGCGGTACAGGGAGATATGGGCTGGCCATCTTTCGAAGTACGGGAAGCTCGGAGTAAAATATTTATATGAGGAACGCCTGATGAAATTTGACAGTAACAGATGGGCATCTAAAGTGTTTAAATATCTATACCTAAAAAGCGTTGACTCACAGTGGAGGAAAAGAACTGGGAAAATAACCAGTAAGTGCGCTAGTCACAAGGACGGAGAAATAAAGAGCGTTACGCAACAAGTGAAAAACACTGAAGTTAAAAATTGGATAAATTCGATGAAAAAAAGAAGAGTGTGGAATTATACCGAAAGTAGAAAAGGCAGGTCAGGAAAGGAAGCTAGGGAAAAGTCATGATGCGGGACACGGCCAAGACTTACACTTTCTCACGTCCATGGTGAATGCAATCCGCGCTGTGCTATCTAGTCTGCACATGCCAGCAGCACAGAATGCGTTACAGGTTCCGGATGCGCTAACACCAGTTCTAGCGCCTCTACAGTAGCAGACACAATTGCTGCCCCAGCATTTGCATTTGGAAAAACACTCAAGGACACCTCTATATTTCAATGGAATGCCCGTGGGCATCAGTCCCGAATTGCAGATATTCGACAATATGTTCATGCAAATCGCATCCCCATCCTTGTTATCTGTGAGCCGAATGTACCGAAGGTCTTACGACTGTCAGGCTACGAAGAATTTGCATCTCCAACGCACCAGGGAAACAGCAAAGTCATCATATATATTCGGCGAGAACTCACATATGTAATCCATTCTGTTACTCCCAGCAACGACAACCAGTACGTTTGCCTGACAGTGAAGCGTAATCTCACGTTTACACTTGTGGGTGCGTATATGTCGCCATCCAGTCGTTTTGACGCCACACGATTGAGCGACTTGATGGCGATTAGACCTGGCCCTTGGATCATCATAGGAGACTTTAACGCTCACGACATGATGTGGGGGAGTGTTCGAATGAACCTCAAGGGAAGAAAGCTTGTGTCCTTCGCCTCTGATCATGACCTGCAATGTCTTAATGACGGTACACCGACTTTTATTCCAGGGGCAACTTACAGCAGCGGTCTTGATTTAGCTTTCGTGCCTCGATGCCTTACCAACAACGTCCAATGGCTTGCAGATATAGAAACACGCGGAAGTCACCACATTCCTACATATGTGATCATTAATGGTCTTTCCACATCCACGCTTGTCCCGCGAATGCGCCACATCGATTGGTCGGCATTTAAGCACTTATGGAAGATGCTTGCACAGCAGGCCTCTCTGCCAGTATTGAAGAGAAAATTAAGGAGGCCATGATAAACGCGACGTCTTTCTTCACGCAAGTGCCTACCTACAGCGAGTTTGATACGGAATTACAGCGCCTGCGAGCATTGCGACGGACGCCAGAGCGTAGATACCGACGCACGAAGTCGCGCCTTGACCTCGGAGATGGGAGGCGCCTGCAAAAGAAAATTCAGCGCCGAATTCAAGCCCTCCAGGCAAAACGCTGGCGGTCATTCTGTGAAACGCTTGATCCCCGCAAGCCTTTATCACGCATTTGGAATGTCGTTCGTGGTCTCCGAACATCCCCTAAACAGCTGTAACCATTCAAATCTCTCGCACTCTATCAAAGACATAGTGAGGTCGAGGTAGCAGATTATTTCTGCGCTAGGGTAGCAGGCCAATCGACTCCAACGGCAACGCTACACTTCAACGATGTTCCAGCTTCACGGGATTCACGAATGCACCTTCCCTTCTCCCTAGAGAAACTTGACGCTGCGCTGCTTCTTGCAGACGGTCATCATCGCCTGGTACCGAGGGTGTAACATACACTGCGCTTGCAAACCTTGGACAAGAATCTAGGCACGCTCTCTTGGAATATTACAACGAATCATGGAATGAGGGTACAGCTAAAGACGAGTGGAAGTGCAGTCGTTTAGTTCCGCTCCTGAAACCTGGCAAATCGCCTCTGGACTTGACATCATACTGTCCAATAGAGGGTTTACAAAAGTACGTCTGGCAACCGTGAGCGGCAGGCTGATCCCGCGCTGGCCGCCATGTTTTCTTCACTCCATCCGTTCGCTTCGTGTCCGTCCGTCAGCGCTCGCCGTTCTGTCCGCGCTTTTCACTTTTTAACCTAGTGTGCTGTGCTTGGACCTCTCTTCAGTCCCTGGCGGTTTCTGTTTGCGACGCCTAGAAGCGTATTTTGACAGCCGAGACGTGGCGGGGCCCACCGGCCGCGCTGCCGAGCGCCGTTACAAATTGCTCTACGAGTCGTGCATGGGCGCCTCGGCAATCCGCAGCGTCATCCCTATCCAGGCACAGTATCCAGAGTTCTGTAATGTGGATGTTTTTTGTCTGTGCGCCTTTGCTGTTTACTTAAACGCCTATGAGAGATCATCGCGAGTTTGTTTGCTTGGTTTGCGCAATCACCGTCGCTCATCCCACTGGAAGATACTTGTTTGGTGAAATGAGTGAGGATGCATTTTATTTTACGATAAAATGATCGTGCGTAATTTGACGTAAGTTGGACTGACGCTTAACACGTTCCTTTCCATGCCGTCGGCGCAGTAGTTGGCATTAGTCTCGGAAATAATCGGGGGCTGCGCAAAAAAAAAAACGTGCCATGGTAATTTGTGCTTCCAGTGACTGAATATTGATTGGTGTGCGATAGGCGATGACGAGTTAATAACATATTTGTAATTAATTGATCAATTCATGAAATAAAAAACGAAAAAAAGGTAAAATTGAAAAGTAAGGGTCTAAAGGTGTCGGAATGAAAAACCAGTGCTTGGTGATGCTAAGGAAGAAAATTTAGAATGTGTAATTGAATAATTGAAATAATTGAAGAATGTGTTCAAAAGCCGACTGTTGCTGACGCATGCGTATTGGTGTATAAAATTATAAAACATAAAATAAAATAAAATAAATAAATAAATGATAGATATATACCATAACATACATAACATAGAAATATAACATGCATAACATATTATGTTACTTTTGATAAATTCATAATTCATTGCATTGTATTCTTTCGCCCCTCCTGCTAGGGCCCAGTTAGGGCCTGCAGTATTTGGTAAATAAAATAAATAAATAAAAGCTAAAACATAACACGTGAAAACGAAAACATCTTGCGTGTGTGTGTGTGTATGAGAGAAACTATCGCGTTATACCTATAACGGCGGAGCTTAAGTGACCCCCTAATTTTTCTATAACAATATGATATATAGTAAATCTGATTTTATGAACACAGCCAGTTGCACAAAGCATAAACACTTCGCAGTGGTGTGAGTTGACTTTTCAAATTTCTTTTCATTTCAGCCGAGTTCCTCCTCCTCCTAGTTCCTCGAAGCTTCCAATGTCAGCGCCTTCATATAAGATTACGGCTTCAAATGTTTACTTTCTGACAAGGGGAATCAACAAGAAATCGCCATATTTAAAATTCCAGGTCGCTGTGAATTAGCGAACCATCGGTTGACTCGAAAAAACACACAAAAGTGAAGCGCACGCTTCGTTATTTTATCAGCCGCTCTGGCAGGTATAAAACCTGAGCTGCGCGTTCTGGACGTGGACCGGTCGCAACGGGCTGCACGTGAGCATGTTACAACACACTAGTGGCACGGCCGCTCTATAGGGAACCAAAGCTGGAGTTTGCTCCGCGACGCCAGCGCTCGGTTTCCAGCGGAGCGGAGAGGAACTACAAAACCTACGCGCATTCGCGCCCGCGCTGCGCGCGGCTGTCTGCGGAGTCTGCGCAGCCTGCTCGCTCGGGAGCGCGTGCTACGTTCAGCCGCGCGTGCATGCGGAGCGGGAGAAGGAGAGTGAGGACGAGGGAGGTTGGTGGCGCGTCTTCGCGCGCAAAGCCGGCGCTCTTTGCCAGTGGGATTTCTTAATTTTGCTTTTTTCTGTGCCCCGGCTGACATAGTGGCTGGCTGGAGGCATGTTTTTTATCGGTGCTTTCGAAAGCAAGAAATTATGATTAATTGATCGCCGGACATTGTTTTCAAAGAGCGCTTGTTGGCAGGCTCAGACATAAAAAAAAAATGAACACGAATTCGCTACTTGAAGGCGGGAGGCAAACGACAGGTATCTTGAAGGACTCGAGGCAGCACCTCTTGATGCCTCTATCCATGTGCACAGAATGAAGGGTCCAGCCTTCTGGTTGAGAATAACCGATAGGCTTGTACACAGCGACGAGTGCTCCTTCCTTTCCCTTTGTGACTGGTCACTTGAAAGGGGCCTATTCAGCTCTTTGGGGACAAATGTTTTAGGCAGTGCTGCCGGCGCCGTGGGGCCTGTTTTCGGCGCTTTTAGGATGTGTTCCCTACAAAAGCACAAAGCATGCCGCCTTACCCTTTGGTTCCTGCCGACACCGGCCAGGGGAAGTTCGCTGCTGCGGCGCTGCCATTCGAAATCAATGACCTATCTACCTTTAACGATGAGGGGTTCCTAACGACTTGGGTCATTCCCCAGAAGCCGAGGCATGCCATTTTTGCGGCAGTTTCCTCTCCACGAGACGAACAGCGAGGAAATGTCTGACGACTTTCCATGCAGACGGGGACATCTCTCCACGGAAACCTTTGTCTTCTTAATTCCACTGTTACGCTGCGCAATTCCTAGTTCAGTCATCTCCTATAGCGAACGCGCAGTTTTGAGCTCCCGAAGAAGGATCGCGTATGAGGATAGGATGATTGACGTAAAGTGATCGCATTAATGACGAATATCTGTTTCTTGAGGCCGACTCGGTTCCACGATGGCTGCTTCGGCACCGCCAGTTAGAGAAGTACGACACACGAACGGTACGAGATATCCCCCCCCCCTCAAAAAAAAAAACAAAAACAAAGAAAGAAAGAAAGAAAGGCCCACAACCATTCCGTTACCGTTTCCACACAAGCTTCGCGAAAAAAGTGCGCCGTCATTTTTTTCATTCTAGCTCTTTTCTTTCTTCTTCCCCCCTCATTGTTAGAGCGCGACGGTGGCCACAATGCGGTCGGAGGAGGAGAGAAACAACCGAGCACGCGCGCGCAAACACGTGCTAGAAAGCAGCGCGGAGCAGACGACAACATGCTTTTCTATGCGGCGGCTAGCAGACGACGCGGCCGGGCTGCGCGTAGATTTTGACCGGGTCTCCATGGAGGGCGCTGACGCACAGAGCGGCGCAGCGCCCCCTGGCCCAGGTTTTCTCCCCTATGGAAGCGCACTAGGTGCTGCCTGCTACGTCGCCCGAAACCGGCGGGAGGCGCCTACTTCCATTCGCCACCGCCGCGGCGCCACCGTTCGGGGACAGCCGCGCGCGGAGAGCTGCACCTGGCAGTGCTTTGAGGGAGGCGTCGGCGTGGTAGAAGCCTTTTATTTTAAGGATATAAGAGCTCCGCTTCACACAATTTGGCAACAAAAATTAGTATATACTGTCATGCCTAGTGTGACCATGTCAGCACTTAGCGCTTGCTCGGCAAGGATGTATACTGGAGTGTACCCCGAGAAACTTATAGTGACGGTGGTTCAAGGCCACTCGACTGGAGAGCTGGCATTACCATGATGTTGCATTCGGGTAAAGTTGTTTGTCACACGAAAATGTCACCCGGCTGTGAACAATTCGATGCTGTTCAGTTGCCATGGTAGCCTAATGCATAACCAATTATGTCGCGAATACCGTGTGTCTCATACCATTTACTAATCCCTGCATACAGCTTTTATACACAAATTGATGTGAACCTGTTCTAAGCTGTGGGGATTCTCACGGGGCTGCGGCTCCGCTCTAAGAACCGAGGCCACACCGCTAGTTCTGACCACAGCCGTGGCCGTGAAGGCAACACACCGAGGCAAACATAGCCAGCGGGCCAAGTTGTTTATTGGGAACGCCCAATGGTTCTCCCTTGGTGTCACAGCGGAATCCGCGCGCTACGGCGTCGCGGCGTCGTCTCCCTGGGTGAAGCTGCTGTCCGCCAAGATGAGAGGGGAGGGGGCAGGTAAAACCCCTTGATACTTTGAAAGTTACGCCAACGATTGAACTTTGCCGCCACCGCGCTACCTCCTCGCCTCCTCCTTGCTTTTTGCGCGCCCCTTCGCTGAAGGCCGGCTCTCCGCCCGATTTCCTGAGCGACGATTGGTCTCCCTGCCGTTGCCCTTAGAAACCGACGCGCGTCCGGCGTTTTCCTTTTGTTTTCTTTTTCCTTCGCGCCATTTTTCTCCTAGTCTCGGCGAGCGAATATTGCGCGCTGTGCTTTTACTGCAGCGTGCAAGCTCTATGCCATGCTGTTGCGCGTACAACTGCAGCAAGCGGCCTGAAGATGGTTATGCGGTATTCATGATATCTCAAGGCAAGCGTGACGGTTTGCGCACGAGTCATTTGATTCACAAGATTAGTCGAAAGACGTTTATTCCTAGAAAGAACAGAATTGTTTGCGACGAAAGGTGCCTTTCTCACTCCCCGCAATAACGCGTCACCTGACGCTGCGTTTTTTATTCCTGCTTGCTCCTCAATATTTTGTCGCCGGCAACATGTTCATTGTATAAAAATAACGTTGTCCTCTGCAGCATGCTGAATATTCTGCGAGGCTCCAAGGCTCCATCATTTACCACGCATCGACTTCTGTACAGTCAGAAATAGGGCGCTATATTCTGCTTTTTGCTGTCAGAGATAACTGGAAAATTACAGTCTCTCGATTGCATTTGTCGCGATTATGCTAGGATCCCTGGCCTCCTTCACTAAGAATCAAAATTCGGGCTTGTAGAGGAGCTAGCCTTTCCAGCTTGTACTTGTAGTGTGCGTCGGTTACTCGGGAGCAATTAATGCTGGCCCTGAAAAACTCTTTGGCAAGTAAACCCGAGGTATTGCGGGTAATCTGCACTAGTTAGGTCGTACGGCGTTTTTTTTTTTGCAATTCTTGAATGTATCTTGCCATGCTTCGACACACGCGTGGGTTAAACAGTATGCGTTCGTTTTATCAGGGATACGGCCAATGTACAGGAGGTGTTCCCATGATCACACATGCTTCACTTTGACCATGACTACTAGGCGTTGGCAGGTTACCTTCGCTTTGAAAGCAGGTGCTCTAAAACCGCGATTCCGCGTATTTATTTACTGCGAGAAGCGCTTTCCCATCGATTTCAAATCAGCCGGAATTATTGCATCAATTTTGTTTATTTACGGAACTTCAACAAAAAATAGTGATTATAGTTATGATGTAAAAATAGGGGAACATTTTGTGAGCAACAATTCTTAGCACTGTAACATATTACTCATTTCAATTGTACGCAAGATTTTTTTTTTCACCTAGCCTGAGTGATTAACTCATCGCTCTATGTTCTAGCTACATTTCACTGAAGACCAGTTTGAGCCGCCAATATTACACGAACTCGAAAAAAAAACAGGCTCAACGCAGTTCCATCAATTTTCTCTCACCGACCTGTCCTGAAGTAACGGAAGCCTCCTCGACAGAGACATGAACCTCGCGCTGACAGTAGTCAGTTATTTCTATGGCTTGCTCTTTTCCCACCTCCATTTATGAGAAAACAAGAAAGTATAAGAATTAAAAGTCAATGTATAGTTGTCTCGTCAGATATTATAATAGAGATATGACAGACAATGTAAGTCAATGAAAATTGAAGTATATCAATGGGTCATGGGACGGCATCAGATTAAATAGTGATGGTTATAAATAGTGATAGGTAATGATGGTGACTGTTAAGGATAATAATAGTAAATGATAGTAATAGGCCCGGATAGTGAGGTGATAGTGTTCGTTGCGGATAGTGACAGTTACGATAGGTCTCTGGCATTAGTAGATGTAGTGATAGATAGGATAGCGATAGTTAATGAATTGGCAGTTATTTTCTTTCTCATTTCCGCACGTTCAAGACCTATGTGCACCCTGTAATTTTTTTATTTGATTGTTGCGTTTAATGAAATCCAGCCCTTTTACATAGCGCATGAGGCCACAGCATGCTTGCCCCAGAACTTCAGTGTGTCGGCAATAGGGTCCACCACTTCTCCTAGTGTACCCTGCTGTCTTTTAACCACACGTGAAGTCAGTGAGTGGCCGCGTGCTCACTGCCGTTGCAAACCTTCCTGTTCCTGTTCCTTGCTTCGAAGCGGCAAGGAACAGCTCAAAATTTGGTTTTATACAAAATTAACTAATTAACGCAGATTATTGCGGATCGCTAACTAGCACAGTGCCATTACACTTTTCCTAAGCTTTCCAATGGTATATGGTTCGATGTTGCTGCTAAAATTTAGATTTTAATTCAATTTACTAAATATCAATTATATTGGCTCAGTAATTGATCAAAATACATGTACAATTAACCAATAATCCAATCTCATGGTTGATCACGTGACATATACTATGCTTAGAGAGATAGCTTGACAGTAGCGAGATAGACTAGGTCCTGCTTTGGCCTTCTCTGATCTTGAAGTTCAAAGCACCAGCCTGGATCGTTTTCCGACGTTTCACCGCGGTGACAGATTTCACGCTCTAAAAAAACAAACACAAAGTCAGAGGCAGTACTAGATTAGGTGCACAAAGTAAAACCTTAATATGTGACTTAAAAAGTGTCTTTAGCACAAAACTCGCCTGAAAGCTTTGTTTATCAGTATTCCCCATTCAAACAGTTCTAAGAAGAAACCAATCAATTCATGAACTTTACTTTCGGCCTTCTCAATGCTTTTCTCGCAATTTTTCAAAAATTTTGTGCACTCCTGGAGCGCAGACCTGGCCTAAAAGCTCGCGCTTCACTCACTGCTGCGGCCGGCCGGCGGGCGTCAAGGAGAAAAAGCGTGTCGTGCGCAGCGCTCGCCGCCGCCGCGCGAGGAGAATCGAGGAGGAAAGCGCGGCGCGGAGGAGAGTGTCGCTACTTCCAAATTATCAAGGGACTTTAGGGGAAGGTAGGGGCCGTTCTCTCACCCCCGCGCTCTCCGCCACAGCACCGGAGGAAGGAGGCCAGAAGGGGAAAGATTAGGGCTCCCCGAGAGAGAGAGAGAGTGTTCGCCGCGTCCTGCCGGCGAAGGAAATGTTGAATTCCCACACCCTTCCTCCCTTAATCGTGACCTCTACCTGGGCGCCGTTTTCCCCTTTGAAGCTGCACGGCTGATCCCTCAGCAGGTTCATGCCGCAGGACAGGCGGCCAAAGCAGGGATGGCCTCCCCCGCGTCGGGCTGGCTCCGCGTGCAGGCCTCACAAATCCCCGCCGCTGCCGTCACGGAGACGAAGTCCGCTGGCCCACTATCCGGTCGCGGGCCGCCGGCACGCCCGCAGTGCGCTGATCGCCTACGACCGTGCCGACTCACCGCAGGTCGTCAGTCAGGGCAGCAGGATCCGTCTCTCCGCGTACAGGAACCACTCCGGCCTGCATATCTGCACGGACCGGGTTCTTCTCTAATTCGAGCTCGAATGCGAGCTTCTTTTTTTCCGGGAACCACTGTATGCCTGCGCAGCCATTGGGTAAACATCACCTTCGCCGCTCCCCGCCGCCTGAATGCAGATAGCGTGGGCCATGCGCCCGGAGTGTCGGTATCATAAATAAGGCCAGCCGGCGGGCTAGGTCCCTCTAAACGTGCTCAGCACAGGCTTCGCGTACAGGAACACTGCCGGCTTGTGTATCGACACGTGCCGGATAACTTCACACGAGAGCGCTCGTGCCCTTGCGGTTCACATTAGGCGATTGCGCCTACCTTCCGCACTGTATCATCGCGGAAAGGACTGCCTTCCCTTATATCCGCTCGCGCGAACTCGCGCTTCTGGCGTTTGTCCGTCGTCAGCTCAAGCTGCACAGGCAGCCGACGCCGCTGCTCTGCGTGCGTGACCTCCACGCTCGGAACACTCCCCCTTCTTTCAGCGATCGCGCTGACGGAGGGTGATGCCCACGGAGTAGCTGTGCGCGTGATCTCACATGCGCAGCATTTGGCAATCCTTCAGCGATTTCGCTGGCTGTGGGTGCTACAGAGCCACTGCTTGAGTGATTGCACTTGCGCGGCATTTTTCCCGTTGTCGCAGCGACTGCGCTGGATTCGGGTTTTGTAGCGGTGCCCGTAGAGACCGCTCCCGGGATCGCTTGCCTACGCGCTGTTGCGCATGCAGGGTCCGCTTCTACAGTTACTTTCAAAGGTAGTACTGTTGGCATGAGTCCGCCGATTCCGCCCGACCGCGGGCCTTTCTGCTCTGCAGCCGCGAAACAATCTCAACAATCTCTAAAGGCCCCACCCATCTGGGCGCTCGACTCGTCGCGATCGCGCGTTCACGTCGCTGAGTGCATAAGCATAGCTAGCCACCGGACTTGCAATGTTCTTACCGCGGCTGCGGTTCCCCTTTCCATTGGCATTGGCCGTAATCTCGCGCAATCACATTGCGTAGTCGTCGACATTGGTCTCGACCTTTGAGTTCATGCACAGAGCTAAGGAAATGGCGTGCCAGTGCACATTCCGGTAGTTATGCGATTGCGCACATTCACCCTAGAGCGGATGTATACTCCGATATCGGCACTCGCTCTTTTGCGAATAACGGCTTTTCTGCTCTCATTTGAGGCGTCACTGCCTAGCACGTATTGTAGCAAAGCTTAATCATAGACCAGCAGGAAGTCTCCAACTCACAAGTAGCAATACCAGCTACACTAGAGTTAACTAACGCCAACCACAGTACAAGTGGCTTCACAGCGCAATTTTGCCTGAATCGTCGCGGGGATCTGTCCCTTCAATAAGACTAGCGACCCTCTTACGACAAAAAAAAAAAATAAATGAGCCCTCCTACTAACCCCTGACAGCTCTTAACTGCTGAACGCAAGCTCGAGTGGGTGTCCCCACTCTTACGAGATGCACGTGCTTTGGAGGTTTCCGCAACAGGGCGCTCCCCGCTGCGACCTCCTTCCGCAAATTTGGTGTACTACGGCTCATAGTGACATCGCACAGGCGACTACAATTCACGCTCCCTTTCCGAACGGCATGTGGCTGCTCGTGAACTGACCTGCCGGATGCGAGTGACCTCACCGCATATCCGTGCGACGCCGCTCCAGTAAACTTGGCTCTCGACTCTCCTGAGCCGGTGAACTTTGAACCTGTGCTCGGCGCGCTTCGGCAGCGCTCTCACCCGCATTCTCCGCTGTACAGACAGCGCGGTTTTGAGCCAACGGGCGAAACGGACTTACCGCATCAGCGGTTCTGGGCGGAGGTAGGCAAATGGGCACTTATCGTGAGCTGGACCAACGGGCCGGCTTTCCCGAGCGGGTGTAAGGGGGGTAGCGTAGGCAACTGGCAGTAGCTTGACGAGTAGCTCAGGATCTCCTTGAGAATGACTCGTTCGGCGGACCACACCTGCGATTTAACTTGAGGCGTATCGCTATAGCGGTTGGAAGCCCCTGCCATTGGGCTAGGCTTCGCACACCGGCCACGATCGCCCAGCCGACTTCGGACGACTTACTGCGTGAAATTCCACCATTCTTCGTGAGCTAGCCTCCCCAACTGGACTGCCAGTGGGGCCCCACGTTGGTGCGCCATTAATGTGGGTTTCTCTACGGGGCTGCGGCTCCGCTCTCAGAGCAAACAGCGCTCCGCTAGCTCAGACCACAGTGGTGGCCCCCAAGAATAACACGAACACCGAGGACCAAAGGGTAAACCGGTTTAATGGTTTTCCTCAGTCGCGCACGCGCGATAAACCAATTCAGTTCACCTGGTTCCAGGCTCTCTTTTCCGGACGCGTCCGCACTGCTGGCCCGTCCGGTCCGCTCTGTTCAGGCCGCACACCACCACAACCACACACAGCGCACGCCTCCCTCGCCACCGCAGTCGAGGGTGAGAGGGGGGGAGGAGGCTGCCACGTGAAGTGGAGAGGAGATGCAGCGCCTCACCCTCGCCGCCTCGCTGTAGCCAGGAGGGGATAATACGTGCCTTCCCACAAAGCTTATCCAATAAAAAAAAATGTCCTACTATGAGCAACCCCCGTGAAAATGCGACATGTAACCAACTTTTCTATCTCATTGTGACAAATTTTACGGTGGAAATATGAAGATACATATTAGGTTAAATCTAGATGATAACCTCGGATCTTCTACTCAGTTGGAGACCTTAAACTTTGTACGTCAGAACGCTATCCGTCATGGCTTCCCGCATTTTGCATGACCGGACAAAGTAAGCGCGCTTGATAGAGCTGGTCTACCTCAAGGTGTTACGTATATGCGCCGAAAGTTTTTATTACTATTTTTATTGGCTGCTCGCAAACCCAAACAATTTTGCTGGTTCGTAATTTTCAATGGAAGAACGCGCATCGAGTGTTGCTGTTGTGAAACTCTTAGCTGTGATCACAAGTGTGTTCACGCGTCAGAGCGCAACAGCAGCCGAGTACGCTTATTTAATGGCCACACAAAAAGAGGAAGAAAATTACCAATCGCAGACAGAAAACCTTTCTTGAGAGAGGTTTATGCCATAGCCATAAACATCGTTGCACTGTTGATTTGACATTTCCAGCCCAGCTCGCTATTAGTGGGGGCAGCAACTTAACGATATATTGCATAGCGCCTTAGCATGGGCACAATCATTGTTTTTATAGATTAGCTGCAGGTACTGTGTACAGTGAGAAAACAATTGAAACCAAAAGTTTACACAGCTTGCTACTTCACTGGACCTCTTCAGACTTCATCATCCTGTTAATGATGAAGTCTGACAAAGCTTGATTACTTCTTTTGCAGGGTACATCAAGCCTCCATTGTCCTTGGTTTTCATTAACCTGTAACTGGTCCAGTTGACTATATTTCTTGCAACAGGCTCTTGCTCAATTGACATGTCGCCTCAAAACCATTACCAAATATCGCATAAATTAAGCAACAGCTTGGTAGTGATAAACAAAACTTGGGATTCTTAAGTCTCCTTGAGGAGCCTCTTTAAACTGCCCGCACTTTGCTACCTGCTTATTCACCGTATCCCGTAATTGCTGCCTCTGCCGCATATTATTAGAATGCAGCCTTAGGCCACCGCTTTATATGAAATAGAACCTACACATAGTTATATAAAGCCCCTCTTTACCGAAGCCGTACGAACGTGCCCTATAGGAGTATAGTGTGCCTGACTTGGGATCTAAGATTCCCTCTTTCAATAATTCCCATTTCACCCTTACACCTTATTCACTCTCTCTGGTTTGGCAGCTCCTGCCACATTGAACATGTCATGTGTTCTCATTGCGCCAAAGGTGTCTGGCCATATCACCAACTAAAGAGCCCCTTACCAGAGAGGTTTTTTTCCGCCGACAGAGCGGGCGCCGGATTTTCTGTGGAACGTGGCTTTTCATTTTATCGCATCGGCTCAGTCTCAAAAGTATAAACAAATGTTGTATGCACAGGCTACTTTACTTGCAAGGCTACTCAGACTAGCGCGCCACAATTTAGAACAAATTGCATGCTTATATAAAAAAAAAGCCTTCGTAACTGTTTTCTGATATGTCCTCGCAACATAACCTGCGAGAAAAGCTTCTGGTGCTACCTCATCGTGTTCGTCTGCTTCACAACACATCGTTAAAAATTCTAGTTCACTGACCAGTTCCCTGGTAACTAAATAGGTTAAACAACGTGACGAGAACATAGGCAAAGAGGACGACACAACTAGCGCGGTTGTGCCGTCTTCTTCTCCTGTGTTCCCGTCACGTTGTTTGCACGGTTAACCGATAATTAATAACCAAGTCCAATCTGCTTTCCCTTGTAGCAAATTCAATGGCAGCTGATAGGGCATTATGCTTCAGCATATGGACTTTTTAACCTCAGCGCCGCTTTCATTTCAGAGGAAGCGAGTGCACTTCCACTCCTCGCTGCTGTCTTTGCCTGAAGCGAGCTCAGCAGATAAAATTAGAGGGTCTCTTAGATGTCTCTCAAGCGCAGGATGGCGAAAGCCCACCCTTCTATCATTTGCCTCTCATCGTTTGCGACAGTTCGTCATTTCAAGTCGTCGTTTGATATATTGGTCGTTTCTCAGTCATGATGAGTCTGCCTGCATAGTCATTGTAGCCCTTATCACTCATATTTAAGCATGTTACTCATTTAGAATCAGCAGTGGTCATTAAATATCGTCGTATTGGTCATTTAGTAGTCATTAACAGTAATGATGAGTCATGCCTAGCTATTATAGTCATTACCACACATCGCTAAGCACTTTTACTCATTTCTAATCAATTGCTGTCAATACATGTCGTAGTTTGATAAACTGGTCATTACAAATCATTTTAGTCATTATTAACCATTATTAGTCATTAGCATTAGTCATTACCTCTATCAATGTCTATTTATAACTTTTATGGATTACCTATCACCATCCATCATTTTCAATCGTAATCTCCCTCCTTGCACGCCCACTTTTGCGACTGGCACACCAGTGCACAGATGCGATGCACAGATAACAGGCACAGCTTCTGCGCATAGATTATTGCTCCATGAGCCTAGAACGGCTTTCGCCTTAAAAAACAAACGCCTCCAGTCTCAACGTTAACGTACTTGCACACGCGCACACAAAGTTTGCGTTTACCACGCAGATTCGAGGCGAACGCGCCCAGAAAGGAAGCAAACCGCGCGCTCAGAGCCGGCGACCCCGGCGGCGACGTGTCCCCGAACAGTGGCGCCCACAGCAGAAATAGCGGGCGCAGCTGCAAACTCCCCAAAGACGCGCTTGCCCATTGACGGCGGCGCGACGCAGCAGGCCGCACCCAGTGCGCTTCCATCGAGCGGCCGTGCTAGTGGGATGTCATCTCTTCCTGCTTTTCTAGACGCCGCGGGTTTGGCGGCCGCTTGCTTTTGCAGCGTGAAATACGCACCTCGAGCGCCCTAGACAACCGTATTACTCTCTTCACCAAGCACTACCATTTCGTACTACTGTGAAAAGTAGTTTAGATAATCATGCCCGTGTCTTAAATCCAATACACAATGGTAAATGCAACCTACGTACAAAATGTTTCAAAGAACGTATTGGCACAATAGCGTTCGTTATACATGCATTGCTCCTTCTCCCGTGTTCTCCATCGCAGCATAAGCTTATCCTTCAAGTTCACAATGCTCCATAGCGCGCAAAACAACCTTGCTGTTTTAGGTGATAGCACTTTCTGTAAGCTATCTCCCAGTCAGAGGGACGTGCAGAAATGCTTTACATGATGCAAGTGACCCTTGTAAAGCCGATTAGGACTGCAAACGAACGGTCGCATAGACGCGTATACCTTGATTCCGTGCTCGTCTACGACGGTAAGCTGGCTGCAGAAGGGCACGTGTCAACATGCTGGCATGATTTCGAATAGGGGTTGGAGCTAAGAGTGACTGATGTGACGTTAAAATATGAAACAATCGCTTGTGAGCATTCCAATGCAACTTTCGCTGCATGCACGGCTTCTACGAAGGCGCACGTTGACAGCGTACTCGATGGGAGGCGCGGGTGGCTGAACAAAACATGGCCGCCGCGCACAGTTTCTGTTTCTTTCACTAGATGGCGCTAACTTTTGTAAAACCTCTTTTGCACTGGCTAGTTGCGTTGGCAAAGTGCTTGAAAGAATGCTGCTTACACGTATTGAATGGTACTTAGAGCGCTACCGCTATATCCGGATATTATATCAGGCTTTTGACGTGGACGCTCTTCGATTGACAGCGTGGTGGACCTGGTATCATCTGTACAACACCAAAAAATTTCGAACCGCTTACCCCCGGCGTTGTTCATGGATATAAAGAGCGCATATGACAACGTCACTCACCGGGCCATTTTGGACGCTCTGGAAGCTGCCGAGCTTGGCGGTCGTGTTTTTTGCTGGATAAGCAGTTATTTATCTAACAGATCTCACTTTATGCAGGCTGAGGATGGCCCAACATCTCATTTCACTTCCCGTGGTGTCCCACCGAGCGGAGCACTAACCCCAACGCTTTTCAATCTTACTCTTGTTGGGCTCGTCGACCTAATACCACAATCGGCACAACTTTCAGTATATGCAGACGACATCTGTATCTGAGCATGAGGAGTTACGCGCCCACAGTTTAGAGCGAGCTAGGCTTCAAAAGGCGGAAAGTATAGTGCGACATACCTCCACCTGCGTGGTCTACAAATATCAACTGAAAAGTGTTCGATAGTTGCATTTACACGCAAGAACATGTCATCTTACACCGTACGCATTGATGGAAAAACAATACCATACGAAAGCAGCCATCGCTTTCTAGGAGTTATCATCGAGCGAAATCTTTCGCGGACTCCCCATATTTCATTCATGAAAAAGAGGCTGACAGCAATTACTCACGTACTTGCTTTTATTGGAGGAAAGTCATGGGGAGCGTCCGTGCGGTCGATGCTCCAACTATACCATGCATTATTTATGGGATTTCTTCGGTACACAGCTTAACTGCACTTGGAAATATCAAAAAACCAAGTTAGGAATTGTACAGAGCATTCAAGCTCAAGCTCTGCGAAGCTGCCTGGGACTGCCGAAATGTGCCTTTACGGCTGCTGCCATTTTATTTGAACAAAAGCATCCCATATCTACCTACCTAACAGTTGGCTCCATGAAGGCCCATTTCTGGCACATCTCTCGGGTTCCCTGTCATTATTTGGCCAGTCTTCGCATTACCAGGCAGCGTACATCCATTATAAAGACCATTGACGCGCATCGCGCTATACTGCCGTCCCAGTTTACACCCGCATCTAGATCGCCCTCTCCACTATGGAGCCTGCGTAAACCACACGTGCTTCTTTCAATACCCGGGATCAGGAAGGAGGTCGAGCTAACGACGACAGAACTGAAACAAATCACTCTTGAATACTTCCATGAGTACCATGCAAATCGTTTGCACGTCTACACCGATGGTTCAGTAAATGCCGTGAGTTCTTCAGGTTCCATGGTCATACCCTCAATTAATACAGAACAAAAGTTAGGACAATTCACCAGACTTCTTCAACAGCAGCAGAGCTAATCGCTCTTTGTGTCGACATTAGGCATATCAGTCAGCAGAGCCCCCAGCGGTGGTCTATTTTCACAGATTCAAACGCAGCCCTGCAAGCATCAAAAGCGGCTCTTCGCCGTGGAGCATATGTGCAACTCGTTGCGGAAATACGACAAATTCATCACTGTGCAATTAATGGAGGACAGGGCATCATCTTCCAGTGGCTTTCTGCACACAGCGGCATAGCGGGCATTCTTCGGGTGGACGAATTCGCACGTACCGCCCACCAAGACGGCGATTGTTTGTTGATTCCCTTTTCCAGGGCAGACGCAGCGGGCAGGCTTCGCGCACATGCGCGGGAACCCATACTCTAATTGTGGAATTCTGGCCAGTTTGCGAACTGCCGTTTAAAATCTCCGGAGCCTGACCTGAAGCTCCGCCTTCCACCTGGCCTACCCCGACGCGAAGAAACTTTGCTGTGCCGCCTGTGGGTTGGTGTAGCATTCACAAACTCGTATTCTTTTATGGTAGGCATGGCAAACAGCCCTACATGTACAAACTGTGGATAAAACGAGTCTATAGGCCACATTCTTTGTGAGTGCCCAATATACAGTCAGGAAAGGTAGTGTCTGTTCCATTCGTTGGAACATCTAGATGGACGCCCATTACGTGAAACTAAGATTTTAGGTCCCTGGCCACTGCGATCGGCTACGGCGAAGGCCTCCCAGGCACTGCTCCGCTTTATGAGAAGCACAGGCTTAATCGAAAGACTATGAGTTTGCTATGACATGACTGTAACGTGATGTGATGTGGCATGTCTGTTATGTGACTTTATTAACTTCAACTATCCCTCTCTCACAACCTTTATATCCACTCATCCCCTTCCCCCAGTGCAGGGTATGCAAACCGGTTGCTTTTACTGGTTAACAGCCTTTCCTCTTCATCTTCCTCCTCCTCCTCCATCTCCTCAATTTGGCAGGGTATTTTTTTAACATTCAGCCCACTAGATGTTGAACGTGCTTTTAAATGCCCCACAAGGTACCGATTTTGGTATCATGCGGGCCCGGCAGCCAACCTTTCCATCTTCATTACGGCCGATGTGGGCCCAAAAGCAGCTTTTGTGCTGGCAGCTCCAATTGGGCTGGGTATTGTTTTTGAACCTAGAGTCCACCTGCTGTTGAGCGTGCCTTCAAATTCGCCACTAAGGACCGATTTTGATACAATGGGGACACGCCCGCCTTCCAGCCCCATTACGGCCGATGTAGCAACTAAAGCGTTTATCTAAGGCTGCCTTATTTGGGCTTCACGAGGGCTTGCCTAAACTGAGCTCTTATTTATATTCCACTACCCTTCAAGTTACCTAGAAGGGGCCGAGTGGGCAGCATGTGGGCATGCCCATTTTCTTGCCCCGCTACTGCCGATGTAAACCCCACAGAGATTTAATGTGGGTTGTCTGATTTCAGATTTTGAGGACTTTCCCATAAAGAGCCCATATTTAGCTTAGATTGCCCTCAAATATCAAATTGGTTTCCGATTGAGAAATGAGTGAGACAAAGCTGGATACTGTCGCCCTGCCTATTTAACCTATATGCTGAGTGCATCATGAGGAAGGCCGGTCTATGCGAGTCTTCAGCTGGAGGGTAGATTGCTGGAAAACGTATCAACAACCTTAGATATGCGGATGGTGTCACTTTAATGGCAGAAAGTGAAGTGTAACTCAAGAGAATTCTGAGGCGCGTACAAGGAGGGAGAGAAGTTTGGGCTTAAACTGGACTTTACAAAGACAAATATCATGGCGTCTTGCCGTATCAAGTCCTGGAGCATCAAGGGACAAGACGTGGAAGCTGTGACAGATTTTCACTTCTTGGGCTCCGAGATTGCCCCGGAAGGAGACTGCAGCCATGAAATTAGGAGACGCATGCTTCTGGGAAAAAGAGCCATGGCTAACCTTGACTGCCTAGTAAAGAGCAGAGAAATTAGTCTGTCAGCCAAGATCCGTATAAATCGTGCTATGGTCTTTCCAGTTGTGGTGTATGGATGCGAGATTTGGACTGCGAAGAGGGCTGACCGCCGAATAACTGACTCGTTCGCCGAATAACTGACGCGTTTGAATTGTGGTGCTGGTGAAAACTCTTGAGGGTTCCTTGGACTGCCAGAAGATCAAATCAGTCGATATTGTCGACCATAAACCCTGGCTGCTCATTGGAGAGTCAAATTCGAAAGTTAAAGCTCAGCTACTTTGGTCATCTGCTGAGAAGAGAGGAGTCGCTGGAGAAAGATTTGATATTGGGAAAGGTTGAGAGTCGCCGGAGAAGGGGTAGGCAGCGAACGCGGTGGTTAGATTGCATCCTCGAGGCGCTGCAGATGGTTATGTGATGTTAGCAAGATAGTGAGAGACCGGAACACTTGGCGTTATATGGTCCATAGGGTCACGAAGAGTCAGACACGACTGAACTGAACTGTACTGATCTGAAAAGGAATCACTGTGGTCTGGATGCAGGAATGTGCTCTGTATTAGCCCGAGAAACGTCGCTATGGGACCCATGCAGCAGGAACAGGGGACAGCCCAAATGAGGCTGGCCCAAATTTCCCCATCGGGGATCGATGCAGGTTTTATGATGATTTCCCCAGCCCCACTTGCCTACATCTAACCTGCTGGGGCCTCACAATCTGTGGTACCTAGGCAAGAATACAGCGGCTTTCTTGACCTTTTGATTGGCTTTAGTCCATCTACTATAGATCATGCCCATGCCATCAACTTGAGCTAGAAAATGTTTTGCTGTGGTACAGCTGGGGATTAAACCTTGAATTACGCGTGGGCAATCTTCATGAGTACACTTAGGTTCTGCTTAAAAGTATAAACACCGCTTGTGCACATAGTTGTTTACTCTATGGCTTTAGCTTTATGTCATAGGGGAATCACTTAACTTATGCGCAGCCATTGCCTGTCGTCATTGACCTTTGACCTTTCTCTTTGTTGTGTAGGAAACTTCTAGGGCTATGACATTTGTCTACGCTGAACTCTGGGGCACACCGCCGTCAGAAAGTTTGAACGACCCTTCTTTCTTAGAAACTCGCTGTTGTCGTTCACCTCTACAACTACCGACTTATCTGTCTGTTTCGTTTTCTTCTTTTTCGCTCTTCCGTCAGGTACGGGCAGACACGGCGAAATGACGAGACTGTGGCCAATGTATCTCTCGGTACAAAATCCTAAGAAAAAAAGCAGCCAATAAACTTAGCATTTATTTATTACGAAAAAGCATTTGGCTCAGTAAAAACCTGAGCAGTAATACAGGCATTGCGAAATCAGGCTTTATACGAGCTCTATGTGAAAGTACTGGAATCTGTCTATAGTGGCTGCACGGCAACCATAGTTCTGCATAACAAAGCAACAAAATTCCTAACAAGAAAAATGTCAGGGAAGGACACAGGATTTCTTCTGTAATTTTTACAGCTTGCTTAGAGAAAGTATTCAGAGATTTCGGAATGGGACCTGTTGGGGAAAAGGGTCGATGAAGATGGCATTGCATTGTTGAGTAACTAGGTGAATGAACTGCAAATAATTAGTGAGCTAGGCAGGAATAGAATGAAGGGAGGCTTGAGACTCAATATGCGAAGGCTAAGGTAATGTTAAGCACCCTCGGAAAAGAACAGAAGTCAACAATAGGCAGCGAAGCACTGGAAGGGGTAGGCAAATATCTCTACTTACGACAGGTAGTAACCGCAGATCCAGACCATGAAAGGGAAATAACTCAGAGAATAATATTGGGATGGAGCACGTTTCGCAGGTATTCACAGATTGTAACTAGCGGCTTACACGTATTGCTCAAGAAAGGGTATACAACAGTTGCGTCTTACCTGTACTCATCTATCGGGCTCAAACGTGGAGGCTCACAGAAAGAGTTCTACTTAAGTTGGAGACAAAGTAGAGGGCTATGGAGTGAAAAAAATGGTGGGTGTAATATCAAACGCCCGCAGTATGGGGCGCCCGAGCTGCGCGCCACGCGAAGGAACGTACGCTGGGACTGTCGGCGCATTCGTGACGAGCCAAACGCGAGCTGAGGAGCGCGCGAAGCAGATATCTGACCATGTAAGGTATTTCCGGTACGCTTGATACGCTCGATACGCGCTCGAGCTGGCACGGAGGAGGCTCGCCGGTCATTTGTTGGAGTTCATCAATCAGAGGATGCCTTTCGCGCCGTCTCTGCGATCTCTATCTCTTCGCTTTTTTTTACAGGGGGGGGGGGGGTGCCGTGCGTAGAGATGTAGGTACAGTCAGTCGATCGACAACGAAAGGCTCATCACCGGAGTGTAGCCGCGGCACTCGTTTGGCAGATTGTGTTTAGCTGTGGCTCGCCAGCCAAAACAGCATAAAAATAAATACCTTAAAGGAGCTATGTGGGCAGAGGTGGCGCCTGAGGTGATGCCTCTAGTGCTACCAGGAGCACCTCGCGCTCGGCAAGCATTGAATAAGTGAAATGTGCTTACAAATCCTAGTGTTGCTTTCGTGCAGACAGCATCGAGCATGTGCAAAGGCGATGGAAGGCGCTCCAGGAAAAGCTTCAAGTAGCAGTCGAACTGTTTCGGCCCGTTTCAGCCTACGAAGTCTTGCAACAACACAGGAGCGAGCGCGCCAGAGACGCTTCACAGAGATGCGTACTTTTTCCAGCGTTTTCAGGGCGCGGCTCTCGGTAGTGCGCCTCTCGAGCGCGCCATGGTGGCCACGCTTAAGGCTTTGAAAGTGCACAGAGTGGTTCAGAGAAATAACTCGAGTTAATGATATCCTAGGGAAAATGGAAGAGACGAAATGGGCAGGGCATGTAGTGCGTAGAGAAGACAACCGATGGTCGCTTATAGTACCAAATTGGATTCCAAGCGAAGAAAGCGTATGAGATGGGCGGATGAAAGTTTGCAGTGGTTAAATTGATGCAGTTATTTGGATTAGCGTGGCATAGGCCTTTGCCCTGCAGTGGGTATAACGCGGCTGCTGCTGCTGATGATGATGGCGGTGATCCATCTAATATAGCTGCCCCTGCTGAGCTCGGGAGTCCACTTTCGGAGCGATCGCTATGCCAGGCATTTCTCGTGGAAACCAAGTACGTAAATCGTAGCTATCACCACAGTCAATCATACCGCGTGTTTTCTTGTTCCTTTCCGCTGAGCATTGAACATTGTGACCTTCATCCACTTCCTTCCTGTCACAATCCTGGTCCGTGTCCTTGTATTAAGGTTCCAGGTCCACAGGACTCCAGGCCCACAACGAAAGGTGAATTTAAACAATATCTACAATCATGATATAAGGCACAACAATGCCAGCACGGGGGCCGAAAGTTACTGGCTGCACGCAATTGTCTTCGTGCAGCGACGGCCAGGGAAACTCCGCTACTTCCTCTCCAGGCACGTCGCACTGTACGCGACGACTCTCACCACGGTCTCGACGGGTCCCGCTCTACCACCGACCGAGCGCCTTCTTTATGGGGCCCAGAAAGCCGTTAGTCTCCAAAGTTTTCAATAAGGACTCGGTAGGTAGCCGTGGGTGAGGAGGCCCAGTAACAAGCGCACTGGGAGCCGAGAGAGGAGGGCATGCCTCCGTTCTGCCGGCGGTCGTTGAGGCACCATTATGTTTGGCATCTCCTCCGATAAGCCCAGACGCGCCAGACGCTCATCTTCGTTTATGTGCGCTGGTGCCCTGCAGAGCAGCACCGGTCTTTTCCAGTCGTCTGCCGCTGCAGGAGCTTAGAACCCCACTCAAAACAGGTCACGCCTCATCGGTGTCCCCTGAAGAGGCCGCATTAACTGGGCTGGTCTCCGGTCCTGTCCAGAAGGCAGATGTCTGCAAGCGGAGGGTTTCTAGTAGGACATCAGTGATTGCATCTGGGCCATACCCCACCCAGTAAGGCAAGAGCACCACATCCTACTTCCGAGTCATTCCAGGCAGCTATGCAACAAACATTAAACTAGGATACAGTTATGGCAGAGTACTTTTCTCTAGCACCATTCCGCAACATAGCAAAAGATTATTCTGAATGATGAAGCACAGGTGGCATACTTCCCCTCTATAATGTTCAAGCTCTCATTTTTAAGCGAGCTCGTCGGGGTCACAGCCTGCCTCTTCATGCTTCCTTTTCACAGCGCGGTGCGGCTCCGTTCGCTGACTGGTAAGTTGCTCCCGCGCCCTCGTTTAGCACAACGTTGACCCTCTCGCCATTCCTGCGCCGGCAGGAAGCCCCTGAACTCGGAGTGGATAATTGCCTACCTATTCAACCACCATCGCATCCTTGTCTACAGTTCTCAGCTCGGGAAAACTGTCCGATTGGGATGGCAATAGAGAGACCTAAATTCTTTCACTCGTTTCCCGTATTATTCTTCAATGCAGCTGTCGCGCTCTCTAAGCGAGCATTTCTTTCGCGGAGAGCATGATGTGTAGCTTCACATGAACGTTCCGAATAGTCCCCGATTTCATCACTCGGAGCGGCACAACGCGTCTTGCACGTGAAAGCAGCGGTCGCAGCTTCTAGAGCCTTTTTTTTAACAAGGAGCACGACGTAAAGCTTCACAGGAACGTTCTGACTGTTCAGCGAATTCTTCACACGATGGGGCAGAACGCGTCTCGTTCTCGAAAGCAGCTTTCGCTGCTTCTACGGGGGCATTTCGTTCGCAGGGGCATGCTCTTTAGCTTCAAACGAGTGTGCCGCTTCGCCTGAGATTTCGCGGGTGCCCGAACGCCTAATGGCTCTTTCCCATATGAGGATTCGCAGGCGCGAGCTAGCGAGATCCGTTGCCGCCGACATGCTCCTTCGTTCACGCTTCTGAGCCAACATGTCGCCACCGTCGCCGCTTCGACTGCGAGCTCCCGTTAAGCCGGACCTGACCGCTCGACTGCAGCTACTCACGACACGAAAAGCATGCATATGCAAAGTACCGAAGGAAAAACGCATTATCATTCAATTCTTCACTAAATCATGGCACACCTGGCCCACGTACTGTGCCAACAAGATCTTCTACGTGCAGGCATCGTAAACAAACGGGATTTACTTGCCGCTCATTCCAAGGACAGCTTCGATCTTATTCAAAATTTCTTTGCATCCTGCCCTATTGCGCTGGTCACCAAAGGGCCTCGGATAAAAGTAAAAACTGAAAAGTAATGAAGCAGCTCAAATACAATAAACAAGTTGAGAAAAAAACTTTGGTAGAAGAAAACAAACAATGCCAACACAATGCGACGCAAACTCAGTACCTTTTGTTCCGTAGCGGGCCGTGCTAACCACTGGGCCACGCCGGGATATGAAGACCTAGAAATAATTTTTCATGTTATGTCACAGCCGCCTTTATAAAAATGGAAATTCATCTTTCGATGTGCACAGGCCACTGGTGCCGCTCTAAAATTTGCAACTTATTGACCATCGGAGCTTGCGGCCTGCTCTCACGACTTGCAACTAAAGCTCTGGATGCCTATTCGCGCTATATTGTTCCCTGAAATCATTTTAACATTCGGAATTTCACAGCGCTGGTGAATATAGGAGCGACGGCTTTTCTGTCAAGCTCTGGTGCTGTGGACGTAATTTTCTCTGAGCTGTAGCGCATACCTTAAAGGAACAAAGCGCCACAAAGCTTCAAAACTGGCAAGCGCAGCAGCAAGCACAAATTTGCAGGCAACTAAATTTTATTTGTATGTACACATTTCGGGAAGCGTTGCGATGACCGAGGGCTCGGTTTGCTTATACGCATTACAGGAAGGAGCGCAAAGGCTTGAGTAACTCGTAAAGTATTATGCGTTGCAAGCGCTCTATGTAGTTCTTTTATTTCATGGGTCCATCACTGGGTAAATTACTCTCTTCATCGTTTTATTTATTTCGGCTATGCCGTCACTTAGCACCCCCTGCTGCGTCACAGGTCTGACCGCCGCCGTGGTCAGTTGTTCCGCAGCCGCTGGTGACTGAGGGCCGGGGTTTTATGGAGCTTATCATAGGAGGTTGCGGCCAATTACTGCATCAGGGTGGCCAACTCCTGTTTTGGTGAGGGAGTGCGTTGCCGGAGGTGTTCACCGGCATCAGGTCGCACCCCAAACCTTGGGTGCAGAGTGGGTCAGAGAAATAACTCAAGTTACCGACATTCTAGTAGAAATTAAGAAGAAGAAATGGACATGGGCAGGACATGTAGTGCGAAGAGAGGATAACCGATGGTCGCTGAGGGTAACAAACTGGATTCCAAGGGAAGGAAAGCGTAGCAGGGGGCGGCAGAAAGTTAGGTGGGCGGATGAGATTAAGAAGTTCGCAGGGGTCAAGTGGATGCAGCTAGCACAGAACCGGGTTAAGTGGAGAAATATGGGAGAGGCCTTCGCCCTGCAGTGGGTATAATCAGGCTGATGATGATGATGCCGTCACTTATCGTGAGCCGATGGTTGATTGTTAGTACGCTGTTGTCATGTTGGCCCCTGAAGAATGCTAACCTGTCGACGCCGTGGGCCGCACGGGTTCACCTTCCTCGCCTTCCTATTGGCTGATGGAATTCGGCGGAAAAATAGCCGGCGGCGAGAATCGTTCCCGGAACGATTTGACGTTCGGGCGATTATCTCCCGCGGCAGCGGAATTAACTCGCTCTCGACGTCGAATGCTCAAGTGTGAACGAAGCATAAGTGCATGTACAGTGCGGTCCCCACAGCTCAGTCCCCTTTTCTCCAGCTGAGCCTCTGGACTGTCGGATAAGAGGTAAGCCAACTGCTGCGACAAGGCGACCGCACAGCCGCCTTTCTATCCAGTAGGCCAAACGGACCCTCAATTTTGACGAGCGCGAGCGGCAGAGACACGTTGTCCATCAGCGCCACCTGCCTGGTCCGTACACACTCGGCGGTGAAATCCGGAGATGAAACGAGCGCAGGGTGCACTACATCCACCATGGCGGCAGATTAGCCCAGACCCTCACACCGCTTCCCATTTGCGGTCGGTTAGGATGCGTACGAATCCAGCAGGCTCGTATTCTCCGCGTCGAAGGTTGCGAGCAAAAATTAGCACCCTTTCCTGTCGATAGCCTCTCGCGATGTTCCAAGGTTCGTTACAGGGGAAACAGACTGCCAATTTCCTCACACCAAATGCTTTAGCGCGTTCCTTCTCACTCTTTTTTTCAGCGTCGCTGCTTACGGCTGTGCCGTTTTCGCGGTCGTCCCCGCTTGTTTTCGTCTCTGCACAAAGAGCAGGTACGCGCTCCTCACTTCACGATCGGCGCTTCACAAAATCCTTGCGGGGCTCCGCGACTGGCTGCACGCGTTTTCTACCTGCGTTGTGCCAAACCTAGTACTCCTCTGCGAGCTCAGCGGCGCGCACTAAGCTTTTCTTTTCGGGCCTGTCCTGCACCCACATCCGCATTTCCTAATTCAAAGCGTTGTAAAACTGTTCTACACCGATTTCTTCAACAGCTTTGTCCCGGTCATCATAGACCTCAGCGGCTGTGAGCCATTCGATTAAATTTGCTTTCCGACTATAAGAAAACTAAAAAAAAACCTCGAAAGGCTTTTGCCCTGCTTTCCTTAACCGTCGACGGACGGCATCGGCCGAGAGGCGCTACTTCGTAAGCAAAGCGGCCTTTACTTTCTTTACTTTACAGTCGTCTCATGCTGACTTCTCACCTAAATTTAGGACAGGTTGCGCCTGCTATTTGTCTTCGCCCTTATACTAAACTGATTGCTTTGATATATTTTTGAACATTTACACAAGCTTCGAGCTCGGCGTGAACAGATTGTGAAACGTTACCAGATATTCCAAAGATTATTTTCCGTGTAAGAAAAAAGATGATACAGCGCCGACATTAACGACGATGAAGACGCCGATCAGCTGGCGCGCGCACTGAGAGCTCGGACTGTCTTGTTCGGACGAGATTGTGCTTCGCTCTACGATCGTCTTGTGTCCCCGGTCGCCGTCTCCAGTCCTTCGAATAACCCCCAATAAACCCCTCTTCATTTGGTGGAGGTGCCGGGTTGCGACTCTTACACGATCACCGTGAAGCTCCGCAGCCGTACGATACCTATGGCGACAAACGAGGTAGGCCAACAGCCGGTGGCAGCCCCTTCGAAGTCCATCTCATGCTCCTGTGCCTTTCGGCAGCGAGACCCCGCAGTTTTCAGCGGGCAGGGCTACCAGGACGTTGAAGATTGGTTGGCCTCGTACGAGAGGGTGAGTCATCATAACAACTGGGATGTCCGCTTGAAAATCAACAACGTCATCTTCTACCTGAGTGACGTTGCTAACCTCTGGCATCGGAATCATGAGGCCGACATGTAACTTGGGCCAACTTCAAGGCAAAGTTCACGGATGTTTTCGGTCGTCCCACAGTTCGGAAATTACGCGCTGAAGACGCCCTGCGCGTACGAGTTCAGCATGAAGGGGAGAGCTTCACAAGCTACATTGAAGACGTCGTTAATTTATGCAATCGTGTCGGCCCGTCTATGGATGAGGCTGCCAGGATAAAATACATAATGAAGGCATTGATGTCGATGAATTTCACAATCTATGGGCAAAGAGCCCTACCACGGTGGCATCAGTGTACAATCTTTGCTAAAGTTTCGACGAAATCTCGTCTCTGCACTCGCGGCTCTCCCCCACCATCTGCGTCCATCTCTGGCCTGGCTGTGAGCAGTGATCTTTTGACTGACATCAAAGACTTCGTTCGGGATGAGATCTCCCGACAGCTTGGGCTTTTGTCTGGCCCGCGCCCGTCATCTTCAGCCCAGCTGCTTACCCCTTCTCTCCGACACACCATTACGCAGGAGGTTGATGATGCCCTTCCCAGTTTTGGCCAGCCAGCGCCAGTCACACCTCATGCCGACCCTGTCCCACTGCAGCCCACACCTCTTGCTGCACCATTGAGTGACAGCCCCCTTGTTGTCGTGCCGCCTATACCTGTGCATGTACAGATGCCTCCCACGTATGCACAAGTTACCTCCCTCCCACCGCCGCCTCAGTTCTTTGCGTACACGCCGACTATGGCGCCACCATCTGTTGTCTCACGGTTCCGATCGACGACGCCTCCCTACAATCCTTGGCGCACGAATGAAAACCGTCCTATTGGCTATGCCTGCGGTATTCCAGGCCACGTCGCCCGCCTGTGCCGTCGCACTCTGCGCTCTGCCCCTGCACGCACTATAGCTGACTGCAATTATCAGTACGTATCATATTCAAGTATCATCTTCTTTCTTACATCCGCCAGATACTGGGTAGTGCTACAACCGATCACTTAATGTAAAAAATTTATATTTAATTTTATAATCAATTCGTTTTTCCCAGGGGTGGCGGCATTATTAATATCTAGATTATTAGATACAAGTATAATAGCTCAATTTTCTTTCTAGTTGTCAGTTGTGATAGATTTATTGTTCTTTAATGTTGGCTTTTAGGGGATGCTGTATATCGTTCTTTTAAGAACTTCCGATTTATTAAATAATGCTGCCTCTGTGCCAAATTAGAAGATTCGAGCCAGAACATATGTTTCTCTCTAGCTCTGCGGTCCTGCAACTTCAATCCAATAAAAATTTTGATCTCTAGTTCTCAATTTTTATTTCATTAGAAGTCAGCCGTTTTTATAGCCGAAACTCTAAACAGCGCCTGCATCAATCATCTACGCAATCCAGCCACACTTTTTAACTGGGTACTACAGATAGTGATTTTAACCTTGTCACTTTCTAACAGCATAATGCTGCAAATACCAAAGCGGTGTTGCCTTCAATCTATGCTCTAGCTCTCTACACGGGTCCATGAAACAAAGCTATGGACAGCAGAATGCTCTCACAGACACCTATCAACAAACATCAGCAGAGGCGCTATTCATTTCTTCCTGTTTTTTTACTGCAGATATGTTGGGCATAATTTTGCGTTTTTCGTCAGTCTACAGTTAGATCCACCTTAAGCTTTTCATACCATTTTTCTGAAATAGTGAAATGACCGACCGTCAGGTGGCGCTTTACAAACTTTCTCAGAGTAAAATATTATATGAGGAACGCCTGAGGAAATTGAACAGTAACAGATGGGCAGCTCAAGTATTTAAATACCTATAATTAAAAAGCGTGGACTCACAATCGAGGAAAAGAACTAGGAAACTAACTAGTAAGTATGCTAGTCACAAGGACGGAGAAATAAAGAGCATTAAGCAACAGGTGAAAAACACAGAAGGTAAAAATTGGATAAATTCGATGGAAAAGAAACAGAGTGTGGAATTATACCGTAAGTGGAAAATGCAGATCAGGAAGGAAGATTTCTTTGATAACTCAAGAGGCAGTTCCCTGCTTTTCGAAGCTAGATCAGGGTGCCTTAGAACACGCAGCTACAAAAAGATATTTAACAATGGAGATGACACATGTGCTGTATGTGGAAACTCCAGTGAAACAATTGACCATATTATACGCTAGTGAAATGGTATCAATCCGGAAGTTGGTGCAGGCGTAATCACTGTTCCTGAAGCTCTGGGGTTTAGAGATAACAGTGGCCGGGTGAATAAACCGGCGGTGGAAAATAGCAAAAAACGACTGGAAGATTGGTGGCTTAAAAGCAGAGGAGTGACATGATGGTATTAATGTAGGAACAAAATTTAATAAATAGAATGATGGTTTAGTTAACCATTCTAAATCAATAATTATGATATAGGGAGAAAAATCAGCATGATAGCTACTGCTGCCACCCCGTTTCAAAGCGGACGCTCCTATATTCCATTCCATCCATCCATCCATCCAATAACACCTCGAAGCCGAAGAACCTATAGGCTGGATGAATTCACCATTTCGAATCCATAGCTTAGCCCTACATGAAAAACAGAATTTCTTCGGCTGTATCAGCTTGACGAGAACATTATTTCGAGCAGCTTTTTCTAAGTCCTATAATATGACCATTGTTGCTACTTTTTACTCCTTCCCTTAAACTTTTTTTTTGTGTATTTGCCGTGGTGAAGCTCTCGTAACACATATTACTTTACCTGATTTTTTAAGGCGCAGCGTACAGATAGAAATTGCGTTTCGCATGAAAAAATATGCGGCTGCATATGTATCGGCCACATGTTTTTATTGTGTTAAAGTTCAAAGTACACAAAACTCCAAGCATGTTGATCGCACATCACGGTGAACCTCACTTCTAAGGAAGCTGTTTCAAGTCTTCTAAATATTCTCTTAGTGTAATATCAATCCATAAGCGCGGGCCGGGGTTCAAATCGCAGCTTCACACTCTCCAGCCTGCCACGGCGGATCGAGTGATTCTCCATGTCCAAATCAGTCGGCTCATCCAGGATAACCCGATATTTTTGAACCAAGACGGTGATTATCAAGAACACTTCCATCAATGCAAATGTCTCTCCTGGGCATGCTCTCTTGCCTGCGTGCGGACCAAAACAAAACAAAGTGTTAAAACTGAGCATACTGTTCCAGTTGCTGATAATTTATGCACGTCTCTAAACTGTCCTCGAAACGATTTAGTCGCTCTACAAGGTATCAAAATCGGTGTGTGGTAGAATTTTTTTTACTGCAGTAATAAGAACTCGCTGCTCATTCTCCGCGGCAGCTACAGCAGTGGAGAAGAATTGCGAATTATAGATGTATAAAGGTTCATTACCGAAGCATCGAAAACTGAACAGTATTACTCCAAACAAGAGCATCATCAAAGTATACCGCTGTGCTATATTTCGTCTAAACTTGCTGAGGGGCAACGGCGAATAGCAAATTCCGTGTTTGTATCACCGCGTAAGCTAAAACCACTAACAATGGTAGCAGAATCAAGGGCCTCAGGCACAGCATTCGTTCGTGTTTTGCCTCAATATAAAAGGTAGCGGTGGTAGAACTTGCACAACATCGCAGAGTGTGCCGGTGTCAATGATTTTTAAGGACTCTGACTGACTCTTAACACTCAAACCCTATGACAACAATCTCCATCGCATTACCACCATAAATAATTACGAGACAAAAAAAAACAAGAAAAATATTTCAGCCCACAAAATACACAACAATCTCATGTTATTACGTCCGACAGTAAACATAATACGGAGAGGGTGAGACAGAGAAAACATATATATATATATATATATATATATATATATATATATATATATATATATATATTCATTCCAAAAAAGAAAAATAATAATGTAGAGCTCTCGTATTCGCGTCCTCATTCTAGGACTCCCGTGGCCTTCGCTGCCCGGCTGGCCTTTTCAATCAGCCAAGGCTGGTATTTCGACTTCAAATTGGACAGCGCAGCCTTCCACTACTCCGGCGTGGCGTTGTGCATTACAGGCGCTGCATCTATTTTTTGGCAGGTGCATCTGCTGAGATCAACTGTCGCTTTCTGCCCACACGAAGGACATGTGTCCCTGTATCTATTGCGGAATACGTTATACAAACACAAAACAAAACCAAAAGAACAATTTTTGTGATACGCACTGCGACATTTTGCACACGTGAACTCCATTACCCAAGAATGTTATAAAAAAAAACATAGAGGAAAACATTCAATGACCAGTGTAGCCTACTTTCCGTGCAGTCATACTCAGTGGCACACCTCTAAGAACAATGAGCTTTAAGCACATTCAATTTAACTGCTGCGGCTGCCCAACCTTATAGCAAAAACATGCATTTCAATTTCATCTGTAACATTCTCAAATTCTTCACAACGTCATGTGCAGTCTATTTATGTCCGTTATTTTCATGAGCAATGAAAACCTAGACAAGCCTATTGAACGCCAAACGTTTCTTCGTCTGTATTGCTGTAAAAGTAAAACGACCTGAACGATAATGTCTCTAACCTACACAGATTCCTAAGGCAGGGACTGCTTTAATATGTACAACACCACAAGAACCTTCCGTCATCCGCATTCTGCCAAATTACGCCATGCTCTCATCCACACTGTATATCAACGTTATATTCTGATACTCTTCTCGACGTTGCCATGTATCCCTTATAGGGTAACCGATAATCGAGCTTCGCATACAAGTCCCAGAATCGTGTGAAGACCCAATATGTTTTAGTTTTTTACAAGTAACATGCTGACAATAACAGCGCGGACATTGGAAACAATTCGACATAAAGACAAGTAGTTTCTCGAAGTAAAACAAACTACACTTGCAGCAGCATAAAAATAACCGAGTTTCAGAAACGTTTTATTTTGCTATTGAGGCAGGTTCGCGCTTTCGAAACACTCTCACGTCATAAGCAACATACACAACCACGGTTAATAGTAAGAGATGAAACACTACCCTAAGTATTCCTCCGTTTCACTGAAAGAAGTTCACTTGTAGAAAGTATGTGAGTGGGCTCAGACACATTTTCTGATCCTTGCTTATTTCTTTACACAGTGGACGAGAGAGTAGGATTCCTCCAAGTGCACTATACTCTTATCGAGTGTCCATTGTTCGAAACAAAAAAGGGGCAGTTCTTATAGTAATCGAGAAATGTCTCCTTCCTCTGGCCTGCATACTTTAGATAATAAACTACATATTTATTGACATCACGCAAATATTTTTTCGTAAATTGTTCCAGACCCCGTGCTTCTGTATCAGTCTCAGTCTCTTAACAGAAGGCCGTGTGAACCTTTTTTACCCTTCCTACCGAAATTCTCACAATTCATTGTAATTTTGACATGAAATAGGCCGAGCTCCACTTTCGTGGTATAGTACTTTTGTAGTGAGGTAGAGTCGTGGATAAAATCTTGCGAGATGTCGCGGTCCCGTCTAAAAGCTGTTTTGGCGCATGGAGGTTCACATATGATAGCGTCGAGACTGTTTGCGAATGACTAGGCGCTGCACGTCCTATATTAGCATGAATGACTGCCGGATCGCGTATTTCTTGTGAGGCGAGGCATTTTTAAACTGCGGGGCGAGTGATCACTCAAGGACCGCTGATGAACACAGTTTCTATGTTTGCATGCAGCCCATGCTTCAACCACCGAGCTGCATTATTATTTGAGCAGCGAAAAGGAGCGTAGCCATTACACTGCAAAGTAGAAAACAAATAAACGGGATTCTCATTCGTGGTCGTCCACTCACGAGGTGATAATGCAGACACCAGCACAAATTTACCTCATCATAGGAAAGACAAATAGCACGATTACTGAATCCTGATAACGTTAAACATTTAGGCTTTTCCTGCAACCTCCTACGATTCATTAATGGTTAGAATATGCATTAAAACCCTTGTAAGTATCTCTTTAAATTTTGATATTTGTATGCCTCTGAGAGCCTTAATTACGCAGTGAGGATTGAATGCGTGCTTTTTTTTTAGAAGGTGTTCCCCCAATCGAAATACCCCTTCGGAATGGTCTGCCGACATGCGCCGTAGCCCCACGATCTGCCTACTGAGCAGCGAAAGCAGCCTTGCAGACACCAAACGCTCAGGTCAACTGAGAGCTACGCTAGAAGAGGGCGACACGTTATCACTCGCTCGCAAACCTCGCCTGAATAAACGGGGCGTAAAAGCCTTGAGCTCGAAAACGCCTTAATAAAGGAGCCGGTGGACGACTGGTCAGAGGTCATATTCTCGGACTAGTCCATCCTTTCCACCCATGCGACCAGAAGTGCGACTTTGACGACCAGTTAATTACAGGTATGTACAGGTTGCATTTTTAGGCCACTATATAAATGCTCACCTTATTAGTTCAATCAGGTTTGTGGTACTAAACGTTTTTAAGGAACGCCTTGATAGAGGACTCCAAAACAATTACAGGACATTTAGTGTATCGTAAAATATTAGGAACACGTAAAACCTTCCTCTTAACACTAGATGCAGTAGCGCCTTGAGCACCATCTTTTCAAATATTATAACAAACTGATCGTTTATATAACCTGAATACGCTTACTTTTTTATTTTTTTTATTTTTTATTCAATTATCCAATTACAATGTTTTCATTCCTCGCCATCACCTATCACACGCCAATCAGACATCAGTCACGTGAACTAGAAATTACAATGACACAATTATTTGAGCAGCCTCCGATAATTTCCGATATGCTGTGCTGACTACTAATACTACTCCTCCCGCGTATTTTCGACCGAACGCGCTATATAAGCTACCGCTTAAGAGGCGTTCTTCTGACACCTCAAAAGCATTTCTCGACTACTCAAATACTTCTTCCCTGGCCGAGGGCAAATCTGCTGATCATTTTTGGAGTGCAATGAGATGATAGTCCAAAGTGTCACACCTGGGTTACTAAACAAGAATTGGTGCATAGAAACTCATGATGAACAGAACTCCGTCAACATGGACTATTCCCGAGAAGCATAGTTTTCTTCGGACCGTCCAGCCCTCACAGTGACAAATAAATGCTTGCTTAGGTATGTGGATGACATTTTTTAGAAAGGACCAATTTTTTACAGATAACTGCGATAGTTTAGTGGCTTTCAAGAGGCATTTGACACTAGAGGCTGGAATGGCTCTAATATGAAATATATATTTGGTTCGAAATAGAGTTGATGCGTGTATATATGCCTAGGACGTTGTCATTTATTTATTTTTTTTTGTACAGGAACATTCCAACATATGCGCAAAGTTTTTCGACAGTGTTTTCTCTTCAGTACCTGCCTGGGGCCATGTCCCGGGACGTCATCTGGCCGATAATAAAAATCGATTGAAGCTTTGCCGCGTAGTTTTAAGTCGAAGTAATTGACAATGTATCGTGGAGGGATCACTACCAGACGGCCTTTAGAATTTCAGCAGGAAAGTAGTTCGTCGCACACATCTCCGACAGTAAACACTCCGCCTAAATCCCGTGCCGTGCGACAGCTAACCTGGCCTTCAAAGGGTGCAGGCCTGAATCTCATTGAGAACGTGCCAAGCGTTGTGACAACATCATAAAGTGTCATTTTGACAAAGTGAACGCATACACATTGTCGCAAGACGTCTAGTGGGAAAAACGTCGTGCGGATCCAGATATCGTCCACTATCTGTATGCATGATGTCACGCCGTTTGATAAGCGCGGTTTTACCTTACGGCGGCGTCTAGAAATACTACAGTGCCTAGAATATACTGGCCAGTATATGCTAGGCACTATAGAAATACTAGTAAGCGGCAGTTGCAATCGAAGACGTGGATTGTTCTTCGTTTCGTTCTCGGTCGAACCCAGCAATAAATGCATTGGCAAAGGTATTTTTTATTCTGCTGTACACCGGCACGTTATGAATGGCGCCCCGGTGTTGCCATCGCAATTGAGTAAAGCCCTTCACTTTCCGTGGTGAGTTTGCACAAAGCATGCAGTTCTTCCCCTCAGACAAGGAAACGTAACTGGTAATAGAAAAAGCCAAGATATAAAAAGCGACACCAATACAGTTTTTCTCTTAAATAGCAAGAAGGCCGCATCGCAGCAGGAGAGCGCGAAAAGCCGAAAGCGACCACTAGCGTCGAAAAGCGGGAAAAGCCGCGTCTTACACGAAACGAGCATTGATGCAGTCAATCTGGAAAATATAGGACGTGCATGCGCCTAGGGATCACCTAGTGTAGCCTCGCGGTACCATCGCGCCGTCTACTGACGCCAAAACAGTTTTAAAACGGTGTTCCAGCAACTCGCAAAAATTTATCTATGACTGTACATGCTGCTGAATACCATTTTGAACTGATACGTATTTCTATCTGATCATTTTCTCAACATATCACACTCAGTCTTATCTAGACGTCGCAGATTTTCTCGCTTGGCTCACTACACTGAATGACTCAGTTCATCTCACAGTGCCCAAGAATAGTATGGAATAAACTGACGCTTGAAAAGAAGATGGCTTGACAAAAAAAGAGCAAATGAGCAGCTAAAAACTACCAGTTATGCTTAAGCGTAGTTCACTTCATTGAACAATTTATTTCTCTTCTCTACACCGTTTTCTTATTCTGAAGGGTGTTGAATCGCTAGAACAAAAAGAACTAATAACCAAATGCCACTAAGAGATGCTTAACAACGATTCAAATCCCCAGTGTGCTTCACGCGCACAATGCATTCAGAAGCTAGAGTGCTTCGGTACACATAATATTTCATTTGGTCAGGGCTTGTTAAGTTATATTTCTTCAGTGCAGCTATAAAACTTACTAGGGCAATCAAACTGACCTCTCCTTCTTCTGCACTGTAAGTATGACAGTATGCATAGCTTGATTGCTTCCTGCTATCGAAGCCATCGCGGAAAAGTGCATCACTTAAACCTATGGCCATTATCGGAAAGAATTATTATCAAAATAATGTTGTTGATTTTTCTATCAGGCCGGTAGTAATCTCTGAGATACGTGAGCTTTCTTGCACTTGTTAAGCACGAGATAGTTTACTGCCTCATATAGTATTTATATCCTCTTAAACAGTCACGAGCAAGACCTTCGCGAGTTCAGAACTCACCAATTGAGAATGCAACGTGATGATCTGGTTTTTGAGCCATTAGAGATCCGTCCTGTAGCAGGTATCGGTTGGGGTCAAAGCGCTGTGGCTCTTTCCAGTACGTCGGGTCGTTGTTGACAGCGTAAAGGTTCAGAAGAACAATAGTTCCCTTTGGAATAACGACATTGTCCACGATGACATCATGGTCGCTCCTGTTCACGGCAATCATTACGTGAAGCGTTAGGGCAAGAACAGTCACCACCTGCTCTCATTTCATATTTTGATTTAAAAAGTCAAAGGTCTAACTAGTGAAACTGGTAGCTAGCTCCCTACAAGTGTTGCGAAAATAAAACAGTTCTTTTACTGCATGTATGAAATTAGCGAGGAAATAATAAGTTTTCAGCGTATTGTTACGAGGTGAAAAGATCTTGGTCCCGTTCAGCACAGCACTTCCACTTCTTTCACCATGCACACCTCTGTCCTTCAACTACTTCGTCTTTGTTCCTCCGTGAGAAATTTCCCCTGCGCAGCCGAAGCCCGCCGGGGCAGTTATGCTGTCTCCCGAGAGTGGCAAGGTTTCAGACCAGAGACGTGCGACAGTTCAGTTTTCGCGAAACGGTGACCAGTTGAAGTGGCGCGAGCAATTTCATAGGTGATGTCACTAATTCTGACCACGATCACATAACGGCTATCATAGTGGGCGAGTAGCTTTTGATGCAGGTCATTGCAGCGGATTGGACGCCAAAGCCAAACCATATCGCCCGGAGAGTAGGTAACATGCCTGCGGCGGCCATTGTAGCGCTCCTTTCGATGCAATCGATCGCAAGCCGGCAATTCGACGAGCGTCTTCAGCCGAGGACAGTATCTTGGCAACATCCAGAGTTTCACTGGTAGATACCGGTAGGATTGTGCCGAGGGCGTAGCATGGCGAATGAGAGTACAACAGTTAGAATGAACTGTATACAGTAGTTTCATGAGTTGCAATATTAAAAGCGTATATAATGTAGGACAATATGGTGTCCCAGTTATGCTCCGCGCCTACATACATGGTAAGCATATTGATCAGTGTCCTGTTGATGCGTTCAGTCAAACCGTATGTCTGTGGCTGATATGGTGCTGAGTTACTGCAGGTGACTGTGGATAGACGTGACAGCTCCTCGACGATATCGGCAGTAAATTTACTCGAGGAGGTCCATGCCGCAAGAGGACCGAATTCAAAAGGAACAGCGACACGTGATGCGTGGTCGCCGATGGTAGAGCTGTTGTTTCACAATAGCGAGTAAGGTATCCGGCACATATCACAATCTACCGATTGCTGTTTGAAGATTTGGGAAAGGTCCAAGCAAATAAATTCCAACCTGCGCGAACGGACTGCTGTGAGGCACCACAGCGTGATGAAACCCAGGTAGAGCGGAGGTAGGGCGTTTATGACGCTGACACTGCGCGCAGCTAGCCACGTATTGTTCTGGATTGACACGTGGAGAGCCGAAGTGGGCGGACGCGCTTCACATGGGCTCCGCGAATTTTGGCTTTTTCGGCAGCCTGTCGATCTTGCTTTCCTGGCTTTTGTGCTCAATCGACGGCAGAAGAGAAGAGGACCACGAGGATACCATTTTTTCGGCAAGTGGGACTTTATTTTGCCATTTTTTGACTTTGTTTGTTCGACGCAGCACGTATCTGAGTTGAGCTTAACGGCGCTAAGCCTAAAACGGCCGACCGGGCCCACGGCGTCCCTACCGGGGGATCGTTTGCCGCTCGTGGTCGTGCGAAAGCTGTGAATCATGGATATTGTGGAAGGAACCACGATTACACCGGATGAATTTTCGGAACCAGGACAATGGTTCACGAGCGAAGGAGGAAGGTACGTGCCGCTAGAGAAGAGCGGGCAGAAAACTGCGAAACAGCGATCCAAGGAAAGGCAAGCACGCTGGAAAATGGCGGCCAAGTCGATCAAGCGTCAGCAGACGCGCATTCCAGATGGCGCCGAGAAAACTGTTCTCCGACCTCGTGGAGGCCTACTTAGGCTTACCAAATATGGAACAGCACATCTCACTGACATCATCAAAATGTCGGCGGGGACAATCCACGCGAAGAGAAGGAAGATATAATATTTCCAAATATGAAGCAACACTCCGTTCTGGACATCACTACAAGTGCGGAGAGGAAGCTGAAGTACGTGAGCGTGAAACACCTCATGTTCGACGGTGAAAAAGTGGAGACTTCCACCTACGTAGCCACCCCCAGCACTGCGGCAAGGGAGTCATCCACGGGGTTCCGCTCGGATATTCTGTCGAAGAAATTCTATACCGCCTAGATCGCAAGGACAACCCCGAGATTCGAGGCGTCCGCAGGCTGGGCAAAGATTTCAAGTCGATCTTCATTCTCTTCAAGGAGAAAGAAGTGCCAAGATGGATTTATCTCAACGGGACGCCGCACAGGTGCCAGCTGTACCGCAAAAAATACGAAGTATGCGTCGCCTGTGGCCGACTCGGTCATCGCGATGACGTGTGCCCGGATCCGACGAACGTCAAGTGCCGTGGCTGCGGCCTCGAGAACCCGTAAAGAGAACACAAATGTGAACCAACATGCCAGCTCTGCGGCAAAGGCCATGCACTAGGAGACCCCAAGTGTCGAGAAATTTTCGGCACTCCCTACGAAGTGAAGAAGCGACATTGGGAGAAGATGGAACATGCAGCGACGACTGGTGGGGGACATCAGAGTCGAAAACGCGAACCGAAAGTAAAAGAAGACTTCAAATTCCGCGAGCACTCTTTCCCGAATCTGGAAACGAAACAAGGCCGACCACCGCCGTCGCCCAGAGAACGCTTCGATTCTTGTGCCAGGAGCCAGTCCAGGGAACGCTCAAGCTCAAGGGATACTGCCAACGCATGGAGACGAGGTAGGAGCAAGGAACGTAAGGGTGTGAGGTTTCCGGGCAAGGTCTCCCAGGAAAATGATCACAGGGGTAAACGAGACGAGGAAATTGAGAAATTAAAGCAAATGATCGAAAACTTAACGGGGATAGTCGAATCGTAGCGGTCCGAGATCCAAAACGTAAAGAAATCACAGAGGCATGGCAACACCTCCTCCGCAACAACTCATTAAACAAACGACCTCCCGAGCGGTACGTCAACAGCCGCAGGGACAGGATAAAATGGTCACAGAGGCGTCCCTCCCACCACCGGTGAAACGCAAAATTCAAGACACCGACCCTATTCAGGCTATGGAGAAAAGGATGGAAAATTTGGAAAGGTTAGATGCCAAGATGAGTGAATTTATGAACCATATCAACATCCAAATTCAAGCTGTCCTCGGGCCAGTTCAGAAACAGGCCGAGGAATGCCAAAGGTTAAGGAATGAGATGGCCGCCATAAACGGGTGGCAACAAAATATAGAACAGGTCGTCTCGCAACTGGAAAATGGCCAGGCGCGCAAATGAAAATCACATCTGGCAGTGGAACGGTCGCGGCTTCCGGCGCAAGCGGCCGATTCTGCAACAGTACCTTCTGCTATTAGATGAGACTCCATTGCCAATTGCTCTGCAAGAAACCGGGGGTCCCGCAAAATTGTCGGGATATCAGGCATTTATTTCATAGTGGCAGGGGAGAGAAATCCTCGGTCACAACACTCGTGAAAAGAAACATTGCAGCCATTGAACACGATCTAGAGTCGAGAGATAACGAGAACGTGTTTGTAGAAGTTTTAACCGGAAAACAGAAAAACCCTAGTCTATTCATTCTAAATTTATACAGCTCACCCAGGCAAAGGAAGGTGAGGTTCAGAGCTCTGCTTCGCAAAACCTTCAAAATTTCAAACAACCAGCCACTGTTGATAGTGGGGGCTTTAATGCACATCACCAGGAAGGGGGGTACCCGCACCCGTGCCCGAAAGGTAGACAGCTGTGGGAGGATACGCATGACCTATGGCTCACTTTGCACACGGACCCCGAGAGCCCAACGAGGGTGGGCAATAGCGTCAGTAAGGATACATCCCCAGACCTAACATTCTCGAAAAACGTAAAAGGTCTCGAATGGCATAATTCGGATCAAAATTTTGGCAGCGACCACTACATAATTGTCTCCACACTGAGGAAAGGCGTTAAAACACGCCGGGCTCGCGCGCCGGCTGTCGTTGAGTGGAATGAATTTAGAGATATCAGGAGGGCTCAGGACCTAGAGTCTATCAGAAGCATCGAGGAATGGGTGACGGCGCTCAAATCGGACGTTAGAGAGGCAACAAAATTGCTCGAAGGTGATAACGCCCCGGAGATTGCGGACAGCCGTCTTCAGCATATGTGGGAAGCTAAGCAGAGCATGGAGCGTCGTCTCAAAAAGCAGAAATGGAACCGCGACCTCAGAAGAAGGATTGCGCGACATAATAAGGAAATCGAAGACCATACTTTCAAATTATGCGAACAAAATTGGGACAACAAGTGTGACGAAATGGAGGGGAGCATGAACCTCTCCAAGACGTGGAGCTTCCTCCGGCACTTGTTGGACCCAGACAACTCGAAGACGCAATCTGGTATAAGATTGGCAAAAGCAAGGCACGCTTTCGAAGGGAACGATGATGATTTCATGAGCAAATTAATTGAGACGTATGGGGGGGAAACTTCACGAACCCCACTTCCTGACTATGGTGGAGCGCTTAACGAGGCGCTGGACTCCCCCATCACAGAAGCGGAAGTGAGGGCGGAGATTGTAAGACTTAAAACGAAGTCGGCTCCAGGCCCTGACGGAGTAACGAACAAAATGCTCAGGAACCTAGATGATGACTCCATTAGGTATCTAACGGAGTATATGCAGGAATGTTGGGAAAAAGGCGAGCTCCCAGAACAGTGGAAGACGGCAAGCATTATTTTAATACCGAAACCAGGGAAGCCTCCTCAACTGGCAAATTTACGACCAATTTCCTTAACTTCATGCATGGAGAAATTGATGGAGCACGTCGTCCAGACCAGACTGATGAGTTTCATGGAGCAGGGTTATCTGTGGCCACATGAGATGGTCGGGTTCCGTCCTCACTTGTGTACGCAGGACGTCAGGCTCCAAATCAAACATGACATAATAGACTCAAAGTCTAAAGATGCGAAAGCAATTTCGGGGCTCGACCTCACGAAGGCTTTCGACAACGTAAAACATGAGGCGGTCCTGGAAGGGCTGAACAAGATTAATGTAGGTACCAGGACATATCGGTACATCAGGGACTTTCTGACGGGTAGAACGGCCTGCATGAAGTTCCAGACGCTGGAATCCCCCGCAATAGAGCTAGGGAGTAAGGGTAAGCCCCAGGAATCAGTGCTGTCCCCCCTACTCTTCAACGTGGCTATGAGGGAACTCCCCGAGCGATTGGCAAAGCTTGAAAGATTAAAATTTAGTACATATGCGGATGATATTACCCTTTGGGTCAACCGGGGAAGTGATTCGTGCGTCGAAAACCTGCTCCAAGCCGCCACCGACATTACAGTCGATTACGCGGCAGAGAGAGGCCTAGCGTACTCGCCGCAGAAATCACAATTGTTTATATCCAATCCGAAGCACTTAAGGTGCAAGGCACCGTCGGAGATCAAAATTAAAGTGGCGGGTAACGAGGTACCAATAGTCGAGCAAATCAGAATCTCGGGCTTGATTCTCCAGTCACACGGACATAATGGCGAGACCATCAAGAGGCTGGAGAATCACGCGATGCAGACCCTGAGCCTAATTAGGCGGGTGGCCGACAGAGGCCGAGGGTTAAAGGAAAAAAATTTGATGAAACTGATACAGGCCTACATCTTCAGCCGAGTGAGCTACGCAACGCCGTATCTAGATTTGAAAGCGGTGTAAAAAAGAAAAAATTGAGTCTCTAATGAGAAAATGCGTAAAAAGAGCGCTGGGACTGCCCATATGCACATCCACAGAGAGAGGATGGCTCTAGGGGTACACAACACATGGGCAGAACTGGCGGAAGCGGTGCGAACCTCTCAGATTGAGACACTTAGCACCACGAAGACAGGAAGAGTCATTTTGACGAAAGTTGGAATAAATCCGGATAGGGGTCCCACGGTCAAGGTGGAGGTAGCTAGAGAAGTCAGACAAAATTTGGTGATTCCCCCGCTGCCAAAAAACATGCACCCGGAATATAACAAAGACAGGAGGAAAAAACGAGCCGAAGCATTAGAAATTAGATTCGGCAAAATTTCGGAACATGAAGTGGCCTATGTAGACGCGGCGGGAGGTGGTGGCAGTTTCACGGTAGCAACGGTCGTCAGCGGCCGGGGCAATCCCGTGACAGCTGCCACTTTGCGCGGGCGGAGCATAGAAATAGCCGAGGAAACTGCGATCGCGTTAGCTTGCGTCGGAACGGAAGTGAAGTTTGTCATCAGTGACAGCAAAACTGCCATACAAAATTTTAGCATGGGCAGGATCCCGCCCTTAGCAGCCAGAATCCTAGGCCAGAAAAAGTTGGATAGGAAAATTCAAATAATTTGGACTCCTGCGCACAAAGCCGTCCCCGGCAACGAGGCGGCCCACAAGCTGGCTCGAGATCTCTACCGCCGAGCCTCTACAGGGTCACTTGATGACCGAGGAAGCGGAGAGCGCTTGCTAAAATATGGGGAGATCACGCAGCACTACAGAATGGAGCGTAGACTGGTACCCCCACCAGACCCGAAATTAAACAGCAGACAAGAAGTGGCGTGGAGGCGACTACAAACTTATACATATCCGCACCCTGTTATGACGAACCACATGTTCCCTGAGGCTAGGAGTGACAAGTGCAATCTTTGTGGGGCGAGGGGGACCCTCGACCACATAATATGGGAATGCCCGTATTATCCCAGGAGGACGAACAATATAGGCTGTAGAGACACAGACGCCTGGGAGACCCTGCTGCGTAGCTCGCACCCTGAGCTCCAGCTCCTACTCGTCCAACTGGCTGAAGAGGCTGCTGGGACCCAAGACCTCCCTGCCTGCCTCTGAGGCGGCGGCACCCGCCCCTTGACCTGCGTGTCGGGGGGTGGGTAGATCACTTTGTCTGTTGGACATTAAAGATTAATCCATCCATCCATCTGTCACAAGGCGCATTTTCGGCTAGTAAAACCGCTCTTGAGCTCAACGGAGTTTGCGAGCCGATCCCCGATGTCCGGCTGCGGGGTCGTCATGCATCGCACGTCAAATAGAGGACAACAGAGCCTTTGGAACAAAAAGAACGTATCGCGGGTCCACGGGACAGTATTATTTTTCCACAACAGACCATCGCGGATACAGAAACGGCCTTCATCTCCATGGCTGTGTTCTGTGGCAAACAGAGGCTGTAGGGAACGATCTTCGCGTTGCTCACTCCTAAATGCCTCAACGACAAGAATATCTGGGACGATGCCGGACATGTAGTATTAGAAAATTTCACTGTCATACTTTGTTGATTGTAGCGGCATTCGCGAGAGATAGTCTGCATCGGTGTGTCGGCGCCCGCTCTTGCAGACAACATTGACGTTATACTCCTGTAGACGGAGGGCCCAGAGCGCAAGGCGACCGCATGGATCTCGAAGATTGATGAGCCAGCACGGCGAGTGATTGTCAGTCACAATCGTGAATGGGCTCCCATACAAGTACGACCGGAACCGCTGCACAGCAACGATCACAGCAAGGCATTCCTTTTTTGTGATGGTATAATTGCGCTCTGGCTTGGTGAGGGAGCGGCTCGCATATGCGATAACGTGCTCCTGATCACCTCTACGCTGAACCATAAAAGCGCTGATGCTAACACCATTAGCATCGGTATGAGGTTCTGTTGGTGCGGAGGGCCGAAATTCCGGAGAACAGGATGTGAGGTTCCGCCGGCTGAGGTTCAACTTCAGCTGGCGAAATGAGGCATCGCATTCTGTAGTCCATTCAAACGAAGCTCTTTTGTGGAGAAGGCACGTCAGCGGGTTGGCGATGTCCACGAAGCGGCGAATAAAAAACCGGAAATAGGACCATACATGCAAAAACCTTTGAACATATTTGAGTGTCCATGGTGCTTGAAATGACTCCGCAGCTGCCGTTTTCTGAGGGTCTGGTCTCATGCCCTGCTCATCAACGAGATGGCCGAGCACCAGCGCTTGATGCTCACCAAAGCGACACTTTGGTGAGCATCGTCGGCCTTATATAAAATTTTTAATACGCCGGCTAAACGGTCGTTATATTCGTAAAATGTTTTAAAAGGACGATGACGTCATCCAGATAGCAGAGGCACACGTCTCACTTCATGCCGTCCATAAATCTCTGAGACATCGCAGGAGCACTGCAATGCCCAAAAGGCATCACATTAAATTCAAGTAGTCCATCCGGCGTTACAAATGCCGTTTTTTCTTTGTCTGAAGGTTGCACCGGTATTTGCCAGTAACCTCATCGCACATCTACACGGAAAAAATTAGAAGCACCAGACACAGCCTATAGCGTCGTCAATGCGGGGCAAAGGGTATACATCCTTTTTGGTGATGGCCTTTAAACGGTGGTAGCCCACGCAAAATCGCCACGTGCCATCTTTCTTACTGACCGAAATTACGGGAGCAGCCCAAGGACTATACGACTCCTTAATGACCTTCTTCTCAAGCATCTCTGTGACTTGCTCATGGATTACTTTGCGCTCCGACGGTGGCACGCGATAAGTCTTTTGGCGAATCGGGCGAGACGAACCGGTATCAATAATTTGGCTGGTACGAGACTTGGGAGTAGAGGGTGGTCCACAGGGCTAACAGAAGTCAAAGACAGCCGAGCACTGCAAAAGCATGTCTTCAAGTGGTTGGTGTTGAGCGGTGATCAGCGTTTTGCTCAGCATGGCAAGAATGTTGCGGACAGAGCTGGACGCTGGAATGGGTTCAGACGTGGCAGCCGCGATCGGTGCCACAGCTAGAGGCGCATCGGGTCCACATAAAGCAGGTTTTAAGCCTCATGGCAAGATGACAGATTGAGACAATGAATTGACTGTCCACAACCACGCGCTGCTATTACCCGCAGATACCAGACAGTGTGGCACTATAGCATTGTACGTTAAGCAGGTAGAATGCACTCGTTTCACTATCCCTTCAAAGATTTCACCTTTACCAAGGACAGCGAACATCAGACCACACTGCTGCCCACTATGGCACGATAGTATCTTGAGATACACAAAACACAGTTCTGGTGTCACATGCACTTTCCATAAGGCTGGGCACATCCATACGCTCAAAATAAACCTCACCACTTGTGCAGTCGATCATCGCTCCACAGCGCTTCAAGAAGTCTAGTCTTGAAATAACGTCATGGGTAGAACTAGGGATAACGACGAATTCTGCTTGATAAATGGTTCCAACCAATTCAACTTCAAGATTACACATTCCCAGAGGACGCAATGGCTCGCCACTCGCGCCACAAAACGTTGAAACTTCATCACACTTGAAAATCACTTTGCGTCCAAGCAGGCATTTAAATATCTTTCTAATCACAGAAACAGTGGCACCGGCATCGACGAGAGCTGATGTAGACATGCCATTAACAGGTACACAAACATTGTTCAAGCATTGACGTAGGAAGAAGAATATCAGAACACAGCGAGGTTCCAGCGGCCTCACCTCCATCAGACGCGCTGATTAGTTTTCCAGACTAGGTGACGAGGACCAGCGACGACGTGATTGAGACCGCCGCTTGTGGAGCATGGGAGGAGGAGTGACACTTCGATCCGACGCCGGCGACGAATTACGAATGGCGGAGTGCTGAAGCTCTGTTGAAGATGTGCGCGCAGTCAAGGTAGATGCCCTTTGACTGTAGAAGCGCTGGTAACACTGGTGGCTCATATCGATAAGGTCGGCGGTTGTGGCAGAATCTTGCGATGTGGCCTGATCTCCCGCAGCGAACGAAGCGATAGGTTGGCGATCAGCGGTTCTTGCCTGGTATTCTTCATTGAAGTGACCAATAGTTCGTTTCGTGTAGCGTCGATCATTTCCGGCATCCATTGAAAAGGCATCACGCCATGCGTTCTGGTCGTGAACGGGCAGAGGCCGATCATAATAGCGTTGGTCTTGGTGTGATCTAGAGTGCTGTGTGGTCGAGAATAGTTAGACATGCGGTGCGCACCAAATTTCGCTGCGTTGGTAAAAAAACTCTCCCAATCGCTGCACAGATGTGAGATGTGATCACAAGGAAGTGCCTTGGAGCGAGACAATTCTCGCACTATCCGGCGGATAGTGGAGGCGAAATCAATGGCTTGAGAAGTTGTTTCAATTGCAGCAACTGTTGTCACTGTGTCCAAATGACCGAACTTTAGTCTTATTCGGTGCATCTTCAAGGGCGTCAAATGTTCGGCCATGCCGTTCGACATCGACGACTGTGTTGAGGCTTTCTTTACTGATAAAGAACGTGTAGATGTCCTCAGCGAAACCGCTGAGCATATGTCGCACCGTGTCCTCGTCGGACATACGAGCCGAGGCGACGTTGCAGAGCCTCAGTACTGCCTTAATATACTCTGCACGTCTCATCGGGAAGTTGAACGCGATGAGCCAATGTCTGGACAGCCCTATTCTTTTTCACTTTGTTATCTCCAAAGCACTTTGTTAGCTCTTGCACGAAACGAAGAGATGATTTAGAGGTGTCCTTGTGGTTCTCATACCATCTGAGGGCCGTATCCATGAGCGAGAAAACGACATTCGCCACTTGATCATTATTGTCTGACTTGTTGGTAGTGTGTGCACGATTCATCCACGTCATCACCAGCTGCTCCCGCGAAAGAGCGGGGCTCTCAGTAATGCAGCCAGGAACCGCTGGGTGTAAGCATAAGTAAGGCTCCTCCTTCCAATTACATCTCGGGCTCTTGAGGAGGTAGGCCGGCAAGACGTCGACTCCGACGAGGGTCGGATTTATTCATTGTTACCTAGTATGTACCCAGCAAACCTCCTCCAAGATGTTACAAAGTGAATTAAGCATTCACACAGGACGAGGTGGCGCCAGACGTCAGAAGTAAGATCTTGGTCCTGTTCAGCGCAGCATTTCTACTTCTTTCATCACGGACACATACTTCGTCCTCGTACTTCTACTTCGTCCTCGTACATCCGTGACAATATATTAGCAAACATTTATCTGCGTGCGAATATATTTTAAAACAAAAAATGTAAGAAACAATAACTTCTTTTATAACAGAATTGAGCACATAACAAAGTGGTTGCATTACATTTCTTCTAATAGCTCAATTTCGCTTCTAGATCATTTTGAGTTATTACAGAATTAAAATCAATTTTACAATTCGCACACAGATCTTTTTTTTCTTGAGAATAATGGTTCTGCTCTGGTAAATGAATATCAAACAAAAACCAGGAATATCTGTTGATGCTACGTTAGGCCACCAAACTTGTCCTCTTTATGATCATTTTTATACTATTTAATCCCTTTACACCTAATACTTATTACAAAGTAGCCAACTCGATGCCTTTCTGGTTAAGATCCCGCCCTTCCCTCCTATCTCTCTGTCTGTCTGCCTCTGTCTGTCTCGCTTTATGGCTATCAAGAATCTTATCATTACTCCAATGACTTCCAAAACGTCATGGGCACAAATTTGACAACTTTGCTCAGTCATCTCAACCAACTAGGTAGCATTATCGGGGCACCTCACAGCTTTCGCAGCTGGATTCAAATTAATAATGGCACACATTTCCACACCCTGAAGTGCATGTTTAGAGCAGTGTCATGGTGTGACATTGTTTAGGGCCTAGAAGCTTAATGGAAATCCCATACAGCTTGCGCTCTTCGGTTAAAACGTCTAAACATGATTTTCTTTATTTAAACTACTCCACAATAGCGGGAGGCTCCAGATGCGTCGACGTATGCAGTAACTATTGGTGCTTGGCATCAATTCTTATGCTGCTGCTTGACGGAGTGCAGCAGAAAAGAAACCAATACAGAACTGTATGAAAATAATATAAAATTGTGCAGTTTGTAATAGCATCGATTTTTTTCTGCAGCTGTTTAGTAGTTTTGTCCTTCTGCAAATGTATTTTGTATATCAGTTGTAATGTCTCGTGTAATTAGGCAAAACTATATTGTTAGTGCAAAAATGTCCCTCATCAGTACACGTTCGCATCCGCAAACCATGAAATAAGCTGTTATAATAAATAAAATTATTCTGCGTTTTTTTCAACTAGGATACCACAAATGTTTGGCTTTGAAGTTGCCCCAGCGCGCGTAGCGGGATAGTAAAAACAGGATTGCAGTAAAAAGGAGCTCGACCCTAATAAGGACGAATAAATTCACATCATATTGTCACGCGATAATGACAATGCCGTAGGCGACAAATGAACAGACAGGTTGGCATAGCACTGGAAGGAAGTGGAACTTGGGCTATTTTGCACCCGCGAAAGAACTGTAACTGCTCGGCGGTGGCGACAACAACAGACGTATATTCGCAGGTCGTCCAACAGAGAATGCCTGTTTCAGCCTCAGCGCTTAGCTGAAATACGGTGAAGAAAGATCAATAAAAAATAGCGAACAATGACTGGCCTAAACTCTAACAATGTAGAAACACAAGCGCGTGGCTGGAATTTTTCGAGATACATCTCAAGCATCTTCTGTTACAAAAGAAATGATAACTCACACTCTCGCGACAACGGTTCTGAACAAACAAAGAATACATAATCGATCCACGCGCTACATTCACATTGGTAATGCTACATGCCAGCAGCTGATAAATAACTTTGAATGGTTCGCACTAATATTTTTACATTTGTGTGCATTTCGTGCGAACCTCTAATTTGTCCGTTCCTAAGAGAGCTCATTGTGCGAGCTAGAGGTTCGTACAACACTCACGCTTTGGGCAGTCCTAATGCCGACCTCAGCCTCCATCGCTCAACTTCCCATACACAGGCCATTGTAAAGGGCATCTTCTTGCGATCCTCCCATGTGGGCGTCCGACAACCTATGACTTCGTCGATCTCTCGGTGCACCCGGTTCTGGATATCGCGCTCTCGTGCCGCGAAATTTACCAGGAGCAAATGAGCGGCACCAGTTGGCCCGAATATTCCTCCCATAATGAGAGCATTCACGTTGCCCACAAGGTATTTGTCTGCGACATGGAAAAAAACAACCATAAGAAAGCCGGCTTTAAATATTCTCGGTGCATGTAGGAAAATAAGGATCGAACAAGTGTTACTTCACACTTTCACATTTTTCAATAGCTGCTATAAAGCTACATGAAAGAGACGCTAACAAGGATTGAGGGGGAGCCTGTTTGCAAGCCTAGGCAATATTTCGACAGGGGTACTTGACTTCGTCTGCGCCCAGGGGAAGACAAATCCCCTTGTCGAAATGTTGGCTACGAACTAAGGCTTCCTCGCAACTGCTTTTCGATTCTTTTTCATGCTCTGTATAACCATTGCCTTCCCTTCACTTCACACTCGGTCTTTTAGAATGAAGTTTTTAGCCGTAAAATGCGATGTGATGAATAATGCTGGAAAGTATTCTGAGTAAATATTATCTCGTAAAATTATTACTCTGTCTTGTTTGTTATATGGGCTTGTGAAATTCCCTGTTGTAGCTGCAGGCGACTCGGTACCAGCAACGTGACATTTGTTTACGAAAGTCAGGCGCACAACGACGCATAGCTTATTTGCTCCCCACCTCCAAAGTTCTACGCCTATGTTTCCGTTGTTCACCCAAAATGTCGTCTAGAATTTACGTCAATCGTACGCCCTGTTTACAGGAGTTAAACGTTGCGACGTAAAAAACTTATACACACTAATACAGCAAAGTCTCTCATTGCGAACAAGGGGCGCTGAAAGAATACCATTTGCTATGTTGTTCAATGTTAGTGAGAACACCCGAACAGTTGGACGCTCTTTCGACGCTGCCCCACTTTTATCGCATATGCTGCTGTCACAAAAACAATGCACTTTACAGAGAAAAAACACCTTTTGAAGTGTTCACACTACTATTGACTAAACCTGTACAGATAAATTCTTAAGAGGTGGAAGTGGCGATGACATCAACACGGCATAGTAAAAAACACCTGTAGGATATTTTACACTCAACATACTCTGTAGCTTCCCATAGAAATATAAATCACGAATCCACACTCTGCAAGCGCCCTCCACTAAGGAAGCCTGTGCAGCTAGCGCTCTGACTCGATTTGCGCTGAATCGAGCGGTAGGGTAGTGTGAATTGGGCGTAAATGCGCTTGAACATATAGTGCTGCGTAAATGGCTCCTATTGGACAGCGCCACTTTTGGACTGCTTGATGATATTCTTTCGTTTAAATTTCAAAATGACGGCTTTTGTTTCAAATGTCTCTAAGGTCGCGAATGTCCAAGAACCACGGGGAAGAGTAACTCTTAGTTAGGCCTGGTATTTTTCATTGTTTTAACGCTGCAATATTTGTACAATGTAGCCATATTATCGACACTTAAAGAAGCCGAGTTTTGAACATTTACGGTACAAGAGATTTTTTTCTGTTTGCATCGTTGTTGATACAAGCAGCTAGAAATGCATTTTTATCAACATGGCAGTAAAACTAAGGTTGAGGTCAACACGTTTTGAAACGTCTTCCTGCTCCAGAAGATTGTTACAACAGTGAATAAGTGGTTTACTGTACCGTAGATACCAGAGCGCAACAGCAGCAATGCACTACGTTGCAATACGTAATTTCAAAACAGTAGCTCTTTATGATTTATACTGATTTCTAAACTTTCCTTTTAAGAATGAATATTAATCAGGAATCTCCAGAAGCTGGAGAACTTTGATAGAAAGGGGAACGTTCTTCACGGCAACATGTCTACTTTACCTCCAGAACTGTTTATTCCAGCCAGAATTATGCATTTTCCCTGCAGGATATGCATTACAAACCCCCTCTCTAATAATATGTCTGCCAACTTACGCTGAAATTTAGGTTCAGGGTCTCCTTTATATTCTTGGATTTTCTTCATATAAGACAGGATGAAGTCCCGGTCCGATTTTGCGTCTGGAGTTTGCACGTAGCTCTTGATGTGTTTCCTTTGAAATAATAATTACAAAGAGTTAAGGACTGAAATAAAACTCAAACGGCGGTATAGCTGTTGCGCTGTTTCTCATAAGTTCAAATAAGATAGCGTGTTTGAAGCTGCATAAGCTGGGCATGAGAAAATTAATTCGCACTGGACTGCTAAATCGACACGTCTAGAAACACAGGTTCAAAGCACAGGTTAACCGGCTTGTCATTCTTGAGTTTCTTTAAATGAGAAAAATTCATCTCCTTATTTCACTCATCCCCTTTAGGGGTTAGTGTGCTTGTGCACATTGTTCATTTGGCTAAAGTTGCCAAACGCAATCTGGAAAGGCAGTACACAGGGTTTATACTAACTTGATCGTAGACACTCCTGCGTATCGCACTATTCGACATCGCACTGTAGGTTTTATTCATTTGGACTAAAATCTTATTATAATGAAAACATTGTGGAGTGTATGAGCTCGGCCTTTAAGGTTATAACGGGATATAGCGCGAATGGCTAGCGCGTTCACTCAGCGCGTTTACCCAGGAGTATATCATTAAATTTTGAATTTGTGCTTCTATTATCTCGCCCATACTAATTAAAATACAGACAACCACCAGACTATATAAATGACAAGAAGACATATACAAGATATACATGTGAAGCCACTCTTTACCCCAGACGTACTAAGGTTTCGGCCTGGTTACGGGCACAGTGCTATCCATGAAAGTGAACCCCGACGCAGTGGCACAAAGTCTGCCTAACGACCGAGAGAAAGCATTCAGATGACAATTTCGATAAGTAGACGTTTGCTCATCTAGTTAATCACGGAACGTGTCATTGAAGGTCAAGGCAGCGCTGAGCGCACAATCAATATTGAGCAGCGTATTCCGGAACGAGTCTCTAAACTGACAATTTTGAGTCAGACAGCCTCAGTTGTGCTTCCCTTTCTGCTGACTGCCGCGATGTAAGGCAACGTTCATCTACGCTGAAACTGTTCATGTTGAGGTACTTTTATATGATTGCTGTTATTATTATTATTACTAGTAATTATTTATGCTGAAAGCATTGAAGTCGGGATGCTTTCTTATATAATTTCTGTTGTAAATGTTATTTCTTGTACATGCACGTTACGGTATACTTCGTTACTGCAGTGCAGTATTTTCTTTGTGTCGCCATTTTACGCATGACCATGCTGGTTCGCTTCTGTAGTGTTTTTAAGAGTGTAGTCTACAATTTACAAAAGCAGTTAAAAATAACATTTTTAATGGACCTGATTTTTCTTCATTTCACGCACGTTTTACACTAACATTTTGCACTACCACATTTTTGCACCCTTCTTCTAAAACCAAACACAATCTAAAGCGCACACTTCGTTACGCCTCCCGTTTTTCACTCCCGCCATCAAACACGTGATACGGCGAGGCACGACGTTGCGTGTATACGTGCCGTATAAAACTATTGTGCTACACTATGATATTGCTAAAATAATCTGTTTCGTTTGATCTGAACTTTCGTGCCGGGATTTCATTCAAGGGTTTGTCTGATATCAAACTTTTACATTGCATATTTTATTGTCGGGAGAGTCTGCTCTTTCACTTCAGCTGTCAGAAACAGGGAAGCTTTCGAGTGTTGCTTTGCTTTTGGTTGTTGTCTTCTAAGTACAATACAAATGGAGCAGTTAAGCAGGCGAAAAAATCTTGAGATCCATGGTTTGCCGGATAACAGCAATGAACACTTGACAGAAACGCTCATGCATGTGGCCTCGAAGCTGGAATGGACAGGGTTTGTTTTTGACGACACTGGGGTCGCACACTACCATAAAGCAAACGTTGGTGGTAGACCTGTGGTTCTCGTTTGCTTTATTTCAGTAATTTAAAAACGTGGCTTAGCACCCGTGATAGTCTAAAGCATTTACGCAAGGGGACCTGTGCCCACACGTTTACTTTAATAATAACTTGAACAAAGCTAACCATGACTTCATTTGGAAGGTAACACCGAAGGCAAAGGAAGCAGGTTAGAAGTTTTTTTTTTCGGGTGAAAGGAGGAAATACGTTCGTGTAGCGTCTTTCGTTCAAATCGGTACACAAGTAGACCCACAAAACATTGTTTAGCCAGCTTGACTTCTTCATTCAGTGAAGTACGAGATCTTTATTTTTTAAACCCGAATTTGGATATAACTTGGAAGATTGTTTCGCTCTTTTAAGTGGTCCTATTTGAAGCCTGCGTAATTGGCGGAACGAATTTAGGCCTATAGAAAATTGAGCAACTCGCTTTTCAGACTTTTTTGTAGTGGCAGAAATCAAAGTTCCTCAGACTTGCCTTGATGCGTTCACATTGCAGGGCTGATCCGCAGATTTTGCTACACGAAGCAGGCATCATGGTGAAGGTATTAGCCTTTCGTAAACAACGACTATGAGGTTTCTTCTGGGAATGTTGGATTGCGCATGCGGATTTGTGATCATTAAATTTTGTAAGCAGTCTGTTGTTTTGTGCAACTGTTATCGAATTATCAGTCGCCCTCGTGCAGGCTTTCAAGATTTCTTTTACCAAGTATGGCAACTTGCGGCAATAGAGCTCTGTGGACCCGTTTTGTTTGTTTTGCGACGTTGATATCAACATATTCCCCTCTAAAAAGAGCACGTTTTTCGCTATCTCTCCACGCTGTCCGCTTACGATTTGGAATGTGCAACTGGGCTCCTACTTGTGTGGAATTGGTAAAAAAACTTGTGCAGTCTTGATTGCACCATATTGCAGTCAGAGCTCCCAAGTTCATTTGTTTATATTGCGACATATATGCCCTGCATAGCTGGACGCTAAAGAAGACGACGATCAGAAACAGTGACAAAGACGACGACGAAGTGGTAGCAACGTTTAGTGCTAGAAGAAGGTTAACGCTGTTGTGATTCTGTGCTTTGTGTGCTGCGTCAGCCTGGACTAACCTTCGTGCACTAACCTCGGCGCGTATCATCTTGGTGGAGGTGCGGGGTAGGAGCTGCCTCAGTGGTCATAGTGGCCGTTGTTGACGTTGTGATCCCAGGTAGGTGGCGGCCACTGCGCAAATCCAGCTTTCGGCTGCTTAAATGGATTTATGTGTGCACACAGGGATCTTTGGTCACCTCCACCAAGATGATACGTGACGAGGTTAGTGCACGAAGGTTAGTCCAGGCTGACGCAGCACACAAAGCACAGAAACACAACAGCGTTAACCTTCTTCTAGCACTAAACGTTCAATAGCCACGTATCAATATTACTGAGGTTCGCAGACTACTACTTAGCATGCAGTCCTCTATTACCGGATGTGTCTGGAAAGCTGTCTATCGGACCTCCATTTGAGAAGCGCAAATGCCTGCTTTCGATAGTAAACCAGCCCAAACTCTAAAATCTTATAGCTAATGTACATCCTCAACTAGAGATGTTTCGCAGGCAAATTATACAAAAGGGTCTGCATGCAACTGAAAATATTTCAAGCATTTTGCATTCACTTGGTAGATAAACAGGTCAGAAATAACAGTCTGTGATGAACAAGGAAAATTGAAATGCAAATTCATACTGGCACACTTTGTGGAAACGCCGCAAGGCAATCCGAGTAACCAGACGCTGCGTTCAGAACAAAAATCAGCCAGGAACAAAGTTCTCGACATTTACTGTAATACCAATGTCGTAATTGCCTTAAAATAACATAAGTGCTTGACGAAGCGTCTGTGCTTGATCCCCTAGGACCCCTTCTATTTATGATGTATATGAAACGGCCACACCAGGTGTGTTTCCTCTAACATATTCATCTCTGTAGCTGAGAGCGTTGTCTACCGTATGGTTACAAATAAATCTGATCAGCTAGCTCCTCAAAACGAATTAAACTTTGTACAAGTGTGCAGTAACCAATGTGCATCGAGCTTAACGCTGCCACGCCTGCATATCAAGCAGGTGTGATTTACCGCAAACATAACACATTTTTCTTGTCCCTATTTCCGGGCGTCGTCTTGAAATAAACATTTCTTATAAATATCTAAGCATGATCTTATTGAAGGTGTAACCTCTAAATCACTTGTCACTACGTATTATCATCTGCTAAAAGAACGCTTTTTTCCTAAAAGGGCACTTGCGTAACACACCACCAAACAAAGATTCTTGAGCACTATCCCAGGTGAGAACGAAATCAGAATAAGCATCGACCATCTGGAATCCTAACCAAATCAGTCTGACAACCCCAGTTTAATTATTACTGAGTATAGCCGGAATTTCATTCGTACTGGTGTTACAATGCAAGCATTTCAGTTTAAAAGCAATTTTTGGTCTAAAAAATCTTGCTTTTTACCGGTGCAACGATAGTATGCGCTGGATTCATTTTAAGGCCAAAGCCTCCAATGGCTAATGCTGTCGTGGACAAGGCGTGTACCTTGTTTGCGGCAGCTCTGATTGGCGAGAGGTCTCGACCAATCACAGATCACCAGCACAGCATGCGCGAATGCGTACATTATATGGCCATATGCCAATCAATGGTCAGTTACTTATAATGACATATGATTTGCATAAAAATATTACTAATAATGACGTAATCAGTAATACAATAAAAATTAAGGACGAATAATAAATAATTAGTTCATTACCTACCTAATGCCTCAATAATGATTAATTACTGATTAATGCCAGGTGCGTAGCAGAATACGGCACTCACGCTTTCGCCTTTCACTGCTTTAGTCGCAAACGTCCGACGTAATTTTTATTATTTTTTCGCAGCCCAATCCTTACTGTGCCCTAAATGTGCCCTCTGCCAAGCAGCCCACCCCATTTGGTCATCCCTTACAGGTTGCCCGTCGTCAAGCTCATACTGCAACGTTTACTGCATCTTTCATTCACCACTCAGCCATAGACGGAACGGCCTTCGACAAAACAGGGCTATAAGCGCCTGGTCATTCATATTTTCTATTTGCATAAATTCCATATTTAACCAATAAAATATTTTGTTCCTTCATTTGTTTATACCTGTGCCCGCCATTTATGCAATGCCCACAAAATGGTGGCCAATAAACTAAATGTGATCTGATGCTATTTTGTTTCTGATGCAATCTTATGGCATATATATTCCTCATTTCATATCGGCAAATCACTTTACCTGAATTAGAGTGTTTCTTTGCACAGAAAAAAACAGTTCGTGGTTCTTGGCTGTGAAAACTTGTCAAGTATATGCACTTTGCACTTCCTGCTTGGCAGGTTGTGCTGGAAATGAGCCTGACACATGTAATTGCCGGATCGGTGGCCTTCTCAGTTGAGAATTATTTCTCCTACATTTGGGTCTATTCTATCAACTGAGAAGACTACCGATCCGGCAATGACATGCGTCAAACTCATTTCGAGCACCGTATGCCAAGCAAGGTTTGCGCTTTTCCCTGTCGTCACATCTCTTTCTTCCTCAACCTTTTGCGCAAGTTTATTCCTTTTGCTAAGACTACTTCTTATGCGCGCAGATGACTGGCAATGAACAAATGCTATCAATGGTAAGGAATACAATGACTACTCATGACTCGGCATGACTACGAAACGAGCATTATGTCAAACGACAGCTTGTATAGGGTGCAGCTGACTGGAAATGAGTGCATATGATTAGCTATGAGTGCCAATCAATGAAATTACTAAGAAAACGATGAGAGGTAAACAACGAGGCAAATGATATGAGAGAAAAGGCAGGCTTTCACTCTTCTCCTCTTACGAGAGACCTTGTAATCTTTTTATTTACACTTTGTCCTATCCCAGACGTGCTCCTACTCTAACAGTCCTAAGAAACCGTAATTTATGAGCGGCTACATAAACTAGTTATAAATCCCTCATTAAACTAGCTTTGCGAGCAAGCCAGCGTAAACTAACCCCGACGTGTCGGACATTGGATACATATATTCTGGAGGTTTTAAGGCCGAACTATCTACCTACGCGAAGCCGACGTTTGTGATAACAAAGAGAAGTACAGGTAACAAAGGTAATAAAGAGAAATACAAGCACACAAAACATACAGACACTGGCATTTCGGCACCATTACGTGGGCCTTGTTCACACTGAGGATGGAACTAGATGTGCTGTTAGTTGGCCTGCTGGAAGACAGACCATCGCCCAGGAGGTAAAGCGGCTCTTGCAGGCAAGGATCCTTAGAACAAAACTTGCTATCAAGTGTCTAGAAAACGACATTTTTTGCGCCCATCAGCATCTGGAACGATTCATTGCCGCTAATTTCTTTGCCGTCCTCGTATACGCCAACAGTGAAGCCAATAAAGTGTTAAGAATAAAGAACAGTGACTCAAAATGCCAAATTCAAGAAACATCTGTGCACAAATTCTGAGACTGAGGAAACATTTGCAGTCGTCAACCTGTCTTCTATCAGCTTGACGCAGATGAACGAAGCCTACTTCAGCGGAGCCTCAACTTCAATTTCAAAGCTCGTCCAAATGTTGTTCACATGACTTGTACTGTTGAAGAGGCTGTACGCAAGGTCGCCCAACATCCCGCTTGTAAATGGAAGCGCCCTCAGAGACCATCGAAACGCTTTCCAAGCATTCAAAAGGCAAGAATGGCTCGAACGCATCCGCTGAGCAAAGAGCACTAACCAGACATATAGAGAACAGCGACACTGTGATACTTCCTGCCGACAAAGATAACGCCGCTATTGTGTTGGACCGCACCCACTACGTGCAAACAATGGATGCCCTCATGAGTGATACAACAGCATACTCCAAGCTGGCCTGACACCCCACGAAGAAAATTGAAGCTGAGGAAAGCGGAAACTTCTGATAGAGGTATTCAAGTTCCTACCATACAAGGGCTATCTCTACAATTGTCTACAACGTATTGAAGAAAACAGTACTCGTCAAGATCACAGCGGAAAAGGGGAATATACAAAACATAAACAAATTAAACAATTGACGTTTCGGCACCACTACGGGTGCCTTGCTAGTAATGAAGATGGGACGAGACGGGCCGTTGGTTATGAAGTTGCAGTGTTGCGTACAAAACGCATGTACATCTCGGGTAGATTTTCCCACGTTCAGTTGATCGCTCTGCTTGTCATTTGGATGTGTAATGATTTCTTGAGTAGGCGAGTAGATAAAAGGTTTTCTCTTTCAAGTATCCGTGCGACATCCCAATCAATCAGGTGGCCCGTGTCTTGATTGGGCTCTGCAAGATCGTTAGAAGTCACTTTTTTATTATTTACGCCGCATAGGCTAGACTGACGATTTCTGAAGACCATTGAAGGAACCCCAGCGTGAAGTTAAGAAGAAAAAGTGACTTCTAACGCTCTAGCAGGGCACAGATAAGACATGACTGGCTGGGATTCCGCTACCATCTAATCTCTTCAGCTACCACTTTAATGTTTTAACCCTGGCTCGATTCTCGACTACTGGACACAATGCGTCCAAAAGATGTTTTTTCTCTAGCCTTATCTCTAATTGCACACTTGCATGGACAAGATGATCCGAAGATATTTCTAAGAACATTCTATCTCACTCTGAGAGCTCTTCTTTTCCAGTACACCTTCGACCCAAAGCGAAGTCTCAATACCATACCTAACGCAAGCTTAACTTTAACAAAAGTAGAGCTGATTGCGCATACCTTGAGCTTGTGCGTGAGCATAAAAAGCCTGCCATGCTTCAACTTGGCAGAAACAAATTCAACAAATCATATTTTGTCAGACTTTCTTGTACTCCAAATTTCTACCGCCCTACTGCATTTGCTTTGGCGCTCTTCACCAGCCGCAACAGGGGACAGGTATTCTAAAGAGTAAACAATATTTTGAAAAAGCGTATCTGCCAGATTGCGCTAACACGGATATGAAAAATATTTATTAGGCAATATCAACTGATTATTTTCGTATTTTTCTAATACTTGCCTTTATATCATGAGTATTTTATTTCCTCTAATGATAGCAAGAGGTTGCTCAGATATTGCATAATTTTATTCGCTTGCATTACGCTTGTAAGATTTAACCTCTGCGGCTGATGGCAACTTTTCATCTTAAAATACGTTATAAAATAAACTTACATCGTTACGTAATCTAGCTCGTCCATAACGGTCTCCAGGCGCCTGCTCCAAGTGAAAGGCACATGCGCCAGAAGCCTTCTCACCAGCTCTGGCCACATCTGGTAGAAATCTGTGCCTCGAAACGCCACGGTGATTCTCTGCCACAGCTCTTGAAGCTCCGTGCTGGCAACGGTGCCACTGGCGCCCGCGGTGCCATACACGAAGGAAGCAGTTATGTTCGTCACGCAGTGCATAAGCTCCTCGCGTAAGGCGACAGGCTTTCCTTTAGCATTTCCTATTTGTTCGGCCAGGTGAATGATCTCGTTCTGCACAAAGAGGAGAACCAGGGAAAATCCTTTAATAATGAAAAGAGTTAAAATAACAATAACATTCTGCTATTGGCCAAACAATGTGCAATGAGTTTGCCTTTTTTTAAATTACATTGTATATTATCACTGACTATGTGCATATGTCACTGCAGATTAAAGACCAACAGGAGCCCGGAGGTTTCCTGGCCCTTTCTCCAGGAATCCCCACACCCTGAGGCGCTTTGTAGTAACAGACCGCAGGCTCCACTGACCACTTGGCCATCACTGATCAGAGGTTTTCAGCACATCACGCTAGAGAAACAGCATAATAGGGTGACACTGGACTTCATACCAGATACTTCTGGTAGTAGCACCAGATTGAATTACAATTTTGTCTTTAAATTTACCACAGCGCAAATTTAACATATTTTGGTAAGAAGACTCGTCTGAATGCGCCTGTTTTGTCTCAAATAGACTCAAGAGCCTTGCAAAGCATATACTGTAATTTATGTTTTGCTGAAAAGTCTGGGACTTCGAAAACAAGTGATATGCATGGGCCACTTGCTTAAACTTCCGCTTGCTACGGGGTCTATGCATTTTTAATTAGCGGCCATTGCTAAAACTGTTTTCACCGAAACGTTTCATTCTGCTCTCCTCAATGTAGCAAAATCTGAAGCGAAAAACATACCTCTTCTTCCACGCGATGTATTAACAAAATCGCTGCTTTTCTTCAGGAGTGAGCAGCACTTAACGTTGCCAAGGTATAAGGCAAGCATGTTACCGGCAATGGTTGAAGTAAAGGTTACCGCATCCAATGATTAACAAGAAACTAGCTGCGTTTTACAAAGAAGATGCCCATCTGAGTGTGCTTATTGTCAAAAAGGTGATTTACTTGAATTTTAAGCGAAAATTTGGGTCTTCGAGCTCTGCACTGACTTTATCACCTGTGGGTATCCAAACCTTGTTTACATTCCTGGGCACATGGGCTTTTTTTATACCTCCTACAATATGATTATGGTTCTTTGGCTAAGTTCCAATCTCACAAACTGTCTGTCACCGCCTTAAAGACAAATCCACGGAGCGTGTGTTACAGGTTGTCCAAAAGAGCGCAAACCGCAAGACCGCCGGCGACACAGGAAAACCCATATTTAGTGGTCGGTTGTGCAACTTTATTTCCTAACAGGTAGCGGATAATCGTAAGGCCATTCGCCTAAATGGCAGCCAGAAGACCTTGAAAACGGGTGACATGCTTGGTCAGTAGGATTAAACCAAGCTTAATGCCAGGGTTTAGTTTAGAGAAAAAGGGAACACAGATGAAATCACACGCGAACGCCTACACCTTACATGGAGAGCAGGTAACAATCGTATGATTTTTCTCCGCGTTTTCCTTAAGTGAACAGAAAATGCGTCGGATAGTGCCATTGATGTGCAAAGAGAATTGCTGCTGACGACGACAAGGAACACCCAGCTCAAATGTGAATTTGCTGGGTGCATTGGCACTCAGTTTGTTCTGGACGGTGATTGTCCCTGGCTCATCAAGGAAAGAAGTGAGCCAGATATGAACGCTAACGCGTTCGAGGATATTCATGTGGCCTGACAGCACAACTGCAGGTGGCATATCGCGTGTCCCCAGTCATTTGTGCAGAGTTACTACAAAATCTGAGAGCACTACCGACCAACTCGATAAAAAGCTTGGGCTTTTCAAGCTTGCAATACAAGAAGATGGAAGCCAAATTTTATTTGAACGCAAGAGGGAAAACTAACACACTACTACGCAGTGTTCGGCGCAGCATGCAAATATGTATGAATCGCTCGCCTGCCTTATATCCCAGTTATCGTTTTTCTACCTTAAGACAATCCGACGAGTATTCTGAAGCCACATTATCACCCGCGCCGCACCTCGACACCGGAAAACGGTATTTTCAGGAGCCGCTAGCCGTCCCTTGTACGTGGACTGCATTCAAAGGCACGACGGTATCACGAATGAGGCGCAATAGTAGAAATAACACGACAGAGGCTATCGGCGTATTGAAATCCGGTGTTCTTTCGGGCCCTGCTCTCTTTTGTCAGCGAAGAAGAGGTGGTAGCAACCCAAAAAGCAAGAAACAAACGCATAAAAACACAAGACCGTTTTCGGCCAATTGGAGGGGCGAAAGCCGTTGCAAGCCTCAGGAAAGGAGGCAGGTGTAAAACTTTGCAAAAGAACGTTACCTTTAATTTACTGAACTACTTTAACTAGCGTGGTGTTCGGCAAAGGTGGAGAGAAAGTTGCTAGCCATTATGGTCTACCAGTAAGTGAAATATCACGTATTCACGTGTTTAGTCTGACGCCACAGCACCGCAAAAGTGATGTGAAGCTCACGCCTAAGAGCACAAACGACATACTTTCCTCTTGGTTGGTGGAGCGTTGGCGTACACAGGTGTCTAATAACGGTCTACACTCTTGCACAAGCTTCTGATAATCGGCAGGCGAAAGCGTTGTGTTCTACGATATGTCTGAAATATAGTGATGGGCACTGAAAGTTCAGTATGCCGTTACTTGGGTGAATAAGCCTGCAGTTTGTAAAATACGCCGGCAGTGAGAGCGAGCCGAACACTGCACATAAACTTTAATTACAACCGGGAGCTTAGAACTTCCAAGCCGGGCTTGCGAGCTACCCCACTAGGTGGCTCCTGCAAAGCGCCAAAATTCCCAACGCAGATCCCTCTGCCGCTAGTGCTAGCCTGTGAAGTACAGTCAGGTTTGGCTCAGTGTGATAATCTTGCCTGATAGTTTTTTATTGTCATCGCATCATACAGAATATAGCTCATAACTCGTTTCTGTCGGGCATCACTCACCATCATTCGGCTTTCCACGGAACACTTCGCGAACCCAAGATCTCGGAGAGATTTCATGCAGAACCTTCTGTTTGCCACCCACACGTCACCGTTCATTGTCGTCAAGCCTAAATAAAACAGAAGAGAAACATATATGGTCGTAAATTTGATGTAAGAAATTAGTGTATTCAGCCAAATCTATAGAAAGCCTACTTCAACATGGCGCAGTTGTAAATTAGCAAAACTTGGCAACCTCCAGGGCTCCGCATTTAGCAGTATTACTCGCGTTGTTAACAGCCCTAATCAAAGGGTCAATGAAAGCACAGCGCTCAGTCACAAGTAAATTATTTGTCCACTTCTCTTCCAAAACTTACTCTATGTACATAGTCGTCCACTTCTAGCCATAACACGGTCTACCCGTCCACGCAGTAGAGGCCAATCGCAGACCATTCAAAGAATCACCTCCGGGTCTTTTTGTGCTTGCACAATTGCTCTGATCTGCACCTGCGTCGAACGCAACGCTGCTTTGGAAGCAATGGCAATGTTATATCCTAAGATGATTGCCCTCTATGTGCATTCGCTTCAATTTTATTATGTTTAGAGGCCAATCGCAGACCATTCAAAAAATCACCTCCGGGTCTTTTTGTGCTTGCACAATTGCTCTATCTGCACCTGCGTTGAACGCAACGCTGCTTTGGAAGCAATGGCAATGTTATATCCTGAAGATGATTGCCCTCTATGTGCATTCGCTTCAATTGTATATGTTTAGAGGCCAATCGCAGACCATTCAAAGAATCACCTCCGGGTCTTTTTGTGCTTGCAGAATTGCTCTGATCTGCACCTGCGTCGAACGCAACGCTGCTTTGGAAGCAATGGCAATGTTATATCCTGAAGATGATTGCCCTCTATGTGCATTCGCTTCAATTTTATTATGTTTAGAGGCCAATCGCAGACCATTCAAAGAATCACCTCCGGGTCTTTCTGTGCTTGTACAATTGCTCTGATCTGCGCCTGCGTCGAACGCAACGTTGCTTTGGAAGCAATGGCAATGTTATATCCTGAAGATGATTGCCCTCTATGTGCATTCGCTTTAATTTTATTATGTTTAATTTATTGTTGTGATTTTTAATGTGCCACTTTATGCCGAATATATACATTGGCACACAATCTTAGCCTACCAGAGCAAAAGAAACACCAGCCGACGTAGATATAAAAATCTGCTTTAGCCAGTCCGTTCTAGCGCGTCTGCGTGGCATAGATGAAGCTTGTCCGATCTGGGACCCAAGAGTCATGGAAGGCTGCGTTCCAATGTCACCCTCCCGTCACAAAACGAAGTGCGAGTTGGCTGCGGCTGCCACAGCGGTCGAGACAGACGTCCTCGGGACATCACACAACACGGCAAATATCATGGCCAGAGTCATGCTAGCATCCTATTATTATATGTCACATGCATTTGTGTTCTTTGTGCTCACTGCGTACACGCGACACCGCCGATGCCACATTTTCCGTGAAAGGGAGCTTAAAGGACTTGTGGTAATGTCTGGCAGTCTAAGCTTCAGTGCAGCTTATCGCTTAAGACGCAGTGCCACTGACTAAAGAAGATAAGTAGAGATTACACAGCTATCGGGAATAATAGGTTTTCAACTATGGGACAAAATTTTCGCAGCGAGAGAATAAGCCTGCGTGGGGTCCATCACCCAGGCGTTACAGCTTCGCACGCCTCTCATTGTACGATGCTTCTTATGAGTTAGTTATGACCATGCTGTGCAAACCGAATTCTCATCTTAATTGCACTATCAGCTGAACGAAATTATTACTTCCCCGCATCAAGCATTTCAAAGCCTATCAATATAAACAAGAAAAAATGACGCTCTCTGCTGTCATAGACTACATCTTTCAGGTGTAGACACAATTACCGACGACATTAATACAAAATGTCAGATCATCCGAATGATTGTTTTACTACCTTACAAACCTGTATTTTAAATCCGGCGAGACATGTGTGTGCGAACTTTGTAGGTGACGTTTAGAGCAGGGTCGACAGCATGCACGATTTAGTTGGCAACAACAGAACAAATATTTGATTGTTACTAATCCAGTGTTCTAATTCGTGGTCGAAATTGTCTATTTGAAGGCTGTAATCATAAAACTCTCAGCGTTTGATTTTTTTTTATTCGGTAGCGTAGTGGGAGACATCAAAAATGAAAAACCGCCTTTCGAAGCTATTTAACCAACATTTCCCGTAAAACACTTTTGTACATTTATATCGTTACGCAATATGATGGTATAAATATCATACTACGTCTTCAACATAACATAAAAACAGAGTTTGTATGTACGAAAAATATTTCATTACAGTATATTTCATGGATCAGTTTTGTGAAGCATATCACGTGAGGACTGTCCTCAGTCGTAAAGCAGCAATGTTTCTGTTTAATCTTCTAAAACGTGCTGAACGTAGCAAGTTTTCATCTAGCTGCCAGATGCCATCGCAGGTATGAATGGATATCGAGGCGAGGTGTTGCGCAGGCTTGCAGCAAGGACGTAATGCTAGTGACTGTATTTTGACACAAGGGATGCTACGTTTTAGTGTACATGGGCGCATTGATACATCATTTTGTCCTAAATTTAGAGTTTTATTATGAGCGCTGATTTCTTCATCATTGCCCTGTTCCACGAATTTCTGTTAGCCCTCGGTCACAGCCAGGGATGAGGGAGTTTGAGGTTGAGATTTTTGCATGCTACATGTAGGATTAGCCTTGCTGGTTCTGAAGAGATAAAAAGTTGCAAATAGGATGTGCATATACTCTCATCTTCTAGACGATGTTAGCACTTGGCCGACAATAGGTTCCAGATTACATTCACATCTCCAGTGATTCTTCCTTTCGGCTTATGATCAGAAGTTCAGGGGGGGGGGGGGGCGGGAATAGGATTGCTTGGGCTTTGTGCAGTATAGTGCTGCACAATAAACTATTCAGTGGCATTTTATGTGTAGGAGAACCAACATATAGGTTCATTTGTTCGCCGTCGTGGTTGTGTAGTCGTCCCGGCTCTCGACCATTGCGCCCTAGGATGTGTAATGCAGACCAGGCCGCAGCGGATACCTTTCAAAGAACGCGAAAAGCAAGGCGCTTATGTGTTGTGCGATGTCACAGCACATTAAAGAATACCTTATGGTCGAAATTTCCGGAGCTATCTATGGCAACGTATCTCACACATGAGTTGCTTTTGAACGCTAAAGTTGAAGCCCCACAAACTAACCCAAACCATTGCCAATTCGCCGTCTCAGCACGTGAAAAGCTCACAGTTTACATAAGTATCTCAAACCAAGTAATATCGGCATATGTGGGATCCTATCATTAAGAATTTCTTTTTATCAATATAGCAGTATCATCCTCATTAGGGTACCAAAATTATAGAGGGAAGTTGGACCCCTAAAGTGTGATGAGCCGAAAGATATAGCCCGGTTTATTGTAGCTCTCCACTACGGCTTCTCTATCCCCCTCTGTTCTATCACTCTCACCTTTCTCTCTTCATTTAGGGCGTGGTACATATGTCCGGGGAGAATTGCGACAGGTACTGCGCCTTTTCTATCCTGGGAAAAAATTTCCAACGCCGCTGATGCCTACTGTACTAACGCCTCCTAGACATATGGATCTGCTTCTGTATGCTGTGTGGTGCGACGTTCGAGGAAAAAAAATGGCTGAGGCTTCGGCTGGTCAGATGCGAAGCATATTGATTGCTAAACTCGGCTTTCCATGGTTACACTTGGGTAAACTTTTCTTTCCTTGGTCACATCTCCTCTGTCGTGACGTAAGCGTGTCACGCGGTGTGACGTCACCATACCACGTGGTCCGCACGGCGTGCAACCGCAGCCGACGGCGCGAGCTGGATCCCCGTCTCTCCTCTGTCGTGACGTCAGCGTATCACGTGGTGTGACGTAGCATTCTACATTCTTTGCACGGCGTGTAACCGTCACGAAGGGCTGTGGTTTACCTCTAGCAATATGCTTCGCATAATAGCAAATGAAAGGAGCCACACGGACGCCTGGCTCTGATGCCCGGTGAGATCAGCTTGGTATATGCATGGATGGATGGATAACTTTTATATTCCACCCTAAAGGGAATGCCCTTCATTCCCACCGCCGGCACGCAGAATAAATGAACGCAAGATTTTTATTTTCCATCGAAAAGGGGCCCTCCGTTTCCCGCCCCCGGCACGCAAGCCAGAGGTGCGGGGAGGCGGGTTTGGAGGAGCTCCGCTGACTAAGGAATAGTGATGCTATAGTTCTTCAGGGCCTCAGCCGCCAGGCAGAGGGCCTGCAGTTGAACCGCGAGGTCTCCACTTCGCAGGCAAACCTCCCAGGCTTATCTGCCATTATTGTTCATGCCGGCGCCTGAGGAGTCGGCGCATTCCCAAATAATGCTATCTAGTGTGTATTTTTGGCCGCAATTTTTGCATTTCGAAACTTTTTTCTCCCCGGTCTGTGTCACGAAGATCCAGACCGGGGAGGTCATGAATGCCGGCGTCACTAGGAATATCTTCACCATCGGTCGCGCCGCAGTTGGGACAGCTGTCGTTAGGCACGACGCCGCGTCGAATCCCAAAACTATTGGACCTTGAAGGGCCATCAAGTCATCCGGAACGCAGGGAGACCACTCTCAACTCGGTGGACCGAGTTTTCGACGTTTTGGAGCACTTTTGCTCCCTTTTTTACCTTTTATTATTCCTCTCAGATCATGACGAAAAAAAATGTAAAAGAAAGAGAGAGGGAGCCCGGACCAGCAAAACTTTGTCAGGCTTAATCCAATTTAAGATAAAAGAAAAGGAGCTAAACGCCCAAAATAAAAAAAAAATCATTTAGATGAAAAAAAAACATAGACATAAAAATGTAAAAAATGTACATTAAAGATACAAAATGAAACAAAGATCACAACTGCCTAGTTACAATAGATAGATATATGAAATGGAAAAAGGATAAAGAAAGAAAGAAAAAGCGAAAGAAAAGCACAAAAAGATAAAGAAGTCCAGGAAAGAAGGAAGCAGAGAAGAAAATACCCGTGGGTAGCCAGACACTGCAAAAGAAGAGAGAACAGAAATATAAAAATTGTGCATTAAGGATTAGCCAATTCGCAAAAAATATGACTTTAATAACCCATCCGTTGTGGAGCCCTGGCTCAGCCTATCGGCTGAACGCCGGCGTCCCACGGCGGGAAGGCCGCTCCCGGCGAACATGGCAAACGCCAACCAGCAACGCGGCCACGACCCGGAAGGCATGACATGGAAAACCTTGCCGCAGACCAGCCGAGAGCAAGCCTGCAGTGAAAATGTGACCGGGCTTTTGAAGAGCGAGCCCAGAAACTCCTAGCCAGCGCGCAAAGGAAGGCCACGTCAGCACACGGAGACCGCCATGCGTAACCCGACTCAGAACCCGGTGAGCGCGCAAGTGGAGGCCCAACGCAAGTCAGCTGCATGGAAACACAAGTTTCTGAGCAGATTCATAACAGACGACGTGGCGCTGATCATCAAACCACTAACGGCCACAAACTTGAAGAACTTGCAACACGGCGAGTTGGGCCTAGCCCTATGACAGCGAGTCGGGGAGGCCGAAGCAGACAATTTTTACCTCACAGTGTCCCCGGACCAAAACACGATCATAGTGGGCACGTCGAGCATCCATGCTGCAGACAGACTGGTCCGTGACATTGCAATCCGAACGCAAGGGCAAGACCTCTATCTGCGTGGACACGTAAAGCAAAGTGAGGACAACGTGGTACACGGAGTCATCACTATTGCCAATCCAGAGACCACCGAATCCTTGAGAGGGAAGGTGAGAAGCTTTCGCGGAGAGAGTAAAATCCCGGAGATCCGAAAGTTCGGCACTTCGAACAAAGCAAGGGTCACCTTCAAAGGGAAATACAAGCCCAGAGCTGGGCTGTACAACGCGCAAGTTATACTGATAGCCACCTACCGTCGCACAATACCAGCGTGTAACCTGTGTGGCACGGTGGGACATAGGGCAGACGCCTGCCCGACACTGAGGCAAAAAAACTGCGGACTCTGCGGAACGCAAGCTCCGTTTGTGGAGGGAGTGCGGGCCCCTAACGAGTGCAATCCAAAATGTGCGATATGTGACGGCGAACACGCCACAAACTCTAAAGACTGCACTGCGGAATTTCGAAGCAACGAGCAGCAACAATCCAGTAACAAGAACAAGAAAAGAAGAAAAACAAGGAAAAGAAAAAAGGGAGCGAGAATCTCCAGCCCCCTTCGATTAACATGGATTCTAAGCAAAACAAACAAGAGATGAACTGGGCCAGCATGGTCAAGAACGGGAAGCAGCAGGTGAGTGGGGTCGCCCCTCCTCCTGCCAATACTACCTCTCCAGCTACACCAAATTTGGGAGAGATTGAATTACAAAAAAACAGATAGCAGCCCTAAAAGCTCAAATAGAGCTGCTAGCTCGCAAACTAGAAACTGCACTAGCTAAATCTCGGCCGCCTCAGCAAGAGGAGGCGATAGAAAGCGACGCAGAGCCTAGCATGGAAAACAAACTAGAAGCTATGATGAGGAAGATACAGGAATCCATTCCCTCCATAGTATCAGGACAGATAGCGAAAGCGATGACGATTCGCTAGTATGCTAACACAAGGAGACCCACGAATCCAATAACTCACAAGATGCGTAGGGTAATCAGTGAGGGTGAGAAGCTGCAGCAGCTCCCCCTCCAGAATAACAATCTCCAGGCACAACACGGCTGGACGAACTAAGGAGAGTACTATAATTTTAACACAGTGGAATAGCCGAGGCGTTAAATGAAAGACTAAGAGAGCGGACCTTAGGATGCACCTTTCCACGCACGACCATACTCCGGCTGTGGTGGCCGTACAGGAGCAAGGCGGGAACGCGAGCCTCACAAACTACAAAACTTTTCAACTCAACCCCCTAACATGCATCTTCGTGCACAAAAATTTCACAGTAAATTTGATAGATTTGGCATTAGAAGCCAGCTTTTCATACGTGATGGTGACTCTCCTGCCCATAAAAAAGGATGATCTGCGGCTCCACATCCTGAACGTGTACTGCCCACCTAAAGCAAAAAATGTAACCTTCTCCACACTCCTGAGTAGGGCTATCAGGGATGCAGGACGAGATCCGTTACTAATGTTAGGAGATTTCAATGCGCTGCGCAGAGCCTCTCATGGGGCTACAACCGAGAAGACATAAGAGGACGCAAGCTAGCGGAGGCAGCGTCTACATTAGGCCTAACACTACACACCGACCCGGCGTACCCCACGCGAATTGGGAACTCGGAGCAGAGGGACACTTGTCCAGACTTTTCCAAAAAACGCGAGGCGAGTGGAGTGGACGACACGGAGGAAACATTCGGTAGCGATCACTGTCTGATCAGCATGACGATCCGCACTAAACTTCTTACCAGACCGACGGGGCAGACTAGGATGCCGGACTGGGCAAAATTCAGAAAAGAATATAATGTTAGTTCTATCCAGGAGCAATGATACCAAGCCTAGACTAAAAAGCTGCTGACCCGTCTCCGCTCGACGGAAACGCGGGTAAAGTTCTCTGAGGTGGTGACGGATGTGGACACCCACCTCCTCCACCTCTGGGAAGCCAGACGCAGCATGGTTAAATGATGGCGCGGGCAGAAACAACCGCAAGCTAAAAAACCGGATCGCGGCGATAACAAAAGAGGCGGCAGAATATGCGGCGCAACTCGCGGATGCTAACTGCGTAGAAAGGTGCAACGCGGCAGCAAGGCAGATGTCTGGCAAAAACACATGGCCTCTCTTCCGAGCTCTCACAGATCCAACCCAGACGCGCACCGAGTCGCAGAAACGCCTACAGAGAGCAATACACGAATTTCAAGGGCATACGGCCTAGCTAGCGCTGAAGCTCCGAGACCAGTACTTGAGCACGACCCAAGACCCAAGGGGAGAAGCTTGCAGGTACAGTGGAGACGAAAATGTTGAGCAAGATGAACCTTTCAAACTATACGAGCTCAAGGCAGCCCCAGCGAGAATGAAACGCGGGACCGCGCCAGAAGGTATGGGATCACGGTAAAACTCCTAGCAAACCTACCAGAGCACGCGTACCAATCCCTTCTAGAACACTTCAATTCAATCTGGACGGGCGAAGTTCCTCTTCCCACCGAATGGAGGACGGCCCTCATAACTCTCATCCCAAAGGCAGGCAAAGCCATAGATACGGACAACCCCAGGCCCATTTCTCTCACGTCGTGCGTGGGCAAATTGATGGAAACAATGGTCAGAGACAGACTTTCCGAGTATCTTGAAAACACGCGAGTCTTCGTCGACTCGATGTATGGCTTCAGGCCAAATAAATCGGCTCAGGATGTCCTGCTACAGCTTAGCAGAGAAATATTAAATCCGATAGAACATCCGAACGGGGATAAGATAGTGCTGGCCCTAGATCTGAAGGGAGCCTTCGATAATGTGACGCACGAGGCCATCCTGACACACCTTTCGGAGACGGGGTGTGGAAAGAACGCGTTCGAGTATATAAAACGCTTCCTCTCAGACAGACAGGCCTACGTGTGGATCCAGAACGCAGACAACGGTCCCTTTCTATTAGGCACGAGAGGTACACCAAAGGTAGCGGTGCTATCCCCGCTGCTTTTCAACATGGCAATGAAAAATCTCCCGGTCCACATGGAGAAAGTCTCGGGTGTGCAGTACGCGTTGTACGCGGACATCTCCATAGGGGCCACGCGGGGCTCTCTCGGAGAAATGGAGGCCAGTTTGCAGGAGGCAGCCACCGCTGTGAATGAGTACGCGAAATAATGCGGCCTTCAGTGCTCACCAAAAACATCTGAATTCGTACATAATCGTACCTCCAAAAAATGAATAGACAAGATAGAATTGCGACTTGAATCAGAAATAATACCCGAGAGAGAGGAAATTGGAGTACTGGGCCTTTTCATTGCGGTGAGCAGGCGACGCTCTAAACTCTACCACATGTTTTGGGCGTTCCAAGTTACCCCTTCTCTTAGTCCACTCCCCCACCCCTGCGAAGATTGGGAGGCCGCCCTGCAGGACCACTGCCGGAGCGCCAGCAATAGCTGGCTCGCCGCGCTATTACTGCAGCCACGGCCAACAGGACCCTACTAACAGTATTACGCAGGCTTATTTTCCTTCTGATGAAGTCATGACATGTCGTGGCGGTACATCGCGGGCTCCTTGTCGAACCCAACCAGCATTTGAATGAAAGCATCTAAGTTCACCGGCGTTCTATAATTCATTTGCAGGTAAGACATGACCCAGTATCTGTCATTCGCGGAATCCCGCTATCATCCTCACGGTAGACAAGGGGAATTATGAAGGGCGTTTCACTATCCGGGGCGTGCGCAGTTGGTAAAGCGATGGGCTGGGTATCCTAGGGATGGAGGTTCGACTCCCGGTGGAGACAAGGTTTATAAGTTTACTTTTTACTCTCGCTCTCGAAAGCGTGACACACCGGCTGATTGATTTATAGGAAGGGAAAAGCGTGATAACTGTCTCGCTTGTTTTCTGTGGACACCTCAACCGCGCCGTGGGGTGATCATTGAGGTTGGACAGAAGGCCCACCGTTATCTGGAGCAGGCCGGCAGGTTAGGGGGTAACGGGAAGCAACGCGCATGTGATAACCAAATTCCATGGACTCCCAGAGCCTGGGTGCAGCCGGGTATGACGTTTCATGGCCAAGCGGTGGAAGTGTTACTACCCGAGAAGAAATGGCTGTCATACACTAATATATCTGCTCTAATTGTAAATAACCAATTCTGAACGGTACCCGGCTTTGTGGCAAAGAAAACGCTGAAGCATCTTGAACAAAAATCCTAAAGAAGGCTTGGAGGCATTGAACGCATCGTTTCGCATTTCCCTAAGCTATCTTGAATAAATTTACTAGACATTTTAATTAGACATATTATTTTTTTTTCATAATGCAGGTTTGATTCTTTTTACCATGGTGTCTGAAATCTTCCTTGCGTTTCAGTTTTACTGCATTTGTCACCGGGTTCCCTTGTGGTTCCGAGAATGTATTTGTTTCTTGCTTATTGTTTAAGAGCAAGGGTATACCATTCCTGCAGCTGTACGTGTACTAGGTAAACGTGCGTGTTTTCAATAAGGTATACTCTTCTTTTATTTTTGCACAATTCAGAATTGGCTCGCACTTGAGGGTTTTTCTGTGTTGTCACCAGTAGTGGCGATCACGGTAAGTCTCTGTAGCTGATGCAGTTCTGTCTATATTGTCACCGTCAAACAGCCAGAAGGTTAGAAGGTGGGTTTATTCACAGTGACGCAGCCCTGGGACGTGGCAAGGCTGGAGGGAGCTTGAGGGAGGAAGACGAATAATGCCGGGGTCACTAGCGTAGCTAAGGTAAGCTAAAGCGTCGGTAATCCAGTCTTACCGCATGACGGCGTCAAAAGAATGATTACGAATGCGGCATTACTCCCCCTTTTTCGAAGGCGCCGTCCTCGGCGCTAACCGTTGGCGATCCGAGCAAAAAGGAACATCGGTAATGTCGGGTAGCTGGGGAGAACGGGCGGCTAACGCGCATGGTAGGGCTTCATTTGTGCAATGTGTGCCACTTCGGGCGTTGGCCGCCGAGAGGAATGGACAGTTCCCTGGAAAAGAACTTCGTAGTTCACTTCGATGAGTTGACGGACTACCTCATACGGGCCGAAGTATTGCCGAAGCAGCTTTTCAGACCATCTTCTTACACGGATTGGGCTCCACACCCAAACTTGTTCTCCGGGCTCCTACCAGTAGGTTATACCGCTGAGCGTCTTGCTGGCGCCGGATACACTGTCGCGTAAGTTGGCGGGCGGTCTCGGCATTCAGAACGAATTAACCAGCACCCAAGACTACGAGATTAACACTATCAGGAAGCAGCATTGCGTCAAGCATAGTCATGGCTTCGCGGCCGTGGACTAAGCCAAACGGAGTGAAATGCGTTGTTTCTTGCGGCGCAGTAATATACGCGAATTTGACATACGGAGGTATTGCATCCCAGTTGCGATGGTCCTCGTCGACATACCTTGAAATCTTATCGGCTATCGTCTTATTAAGCCGTTCGGTGAGTCCATTTGTTTGCGGGTGATAAGCGGTTGTCCTTCGGTGGCTTGTGCCACTGAGTCGCATAACCTCCTGCGTAAGTGCATTGTGAAAGCCGTTCCCCTGTCAATTATAAGGATTGCGGGTGCACCGTGACGAAGTACAGTGCTCTGCATAAAAAGGTCGAAAGTTCAGCAGAGGTTCCGCGGGGAAGAGCTTTTGTTCCACGGTATCGACTGAGATAGTCGGTGGCGACCACAATGCTCCAATTACAGAGAGAGAACTCAGGAAACAGGCCGAGTAAATTCATGCCAACCTGTTGGAACGGGAGTTGTGGCGGATCAATAGGTTATAGCAGTCCGGCTGGCTTAGTCGGCGGCGTCGTTTGACGTTGGCACTCCCGGCAAGTTTTGACGTAGCGCTTGACCACCGCATTGAGCTTAGGCCAATAATACTTCTGGCGTATGGAAAAACCCAGGTGCCCAGAAGAGGGGTCGTCGTGGGACGCCAGCAGGACTTCGTCGCGAATTGCCTTAGTTACGACGAGAAGGTAATTACCTTTTGTCGTCCCGTAGCTCTTCTTGTACAGGATCCCGTCTCGTAAACAGAACGAAGATGATCCGTACGAGGAGATTCGGGAAGGCGTCGTATTATACCCTTCTATATACTCAATGAGATGCCGTAGTTCACGGTCGTTTCTATGTTGTTGAGCAAAAGAGTCCGTGAAGATAGCTCCAAGAAAAAGAGAATCGTCGTCGAACTCAGTGCTGTTATGCTGAAGATGCGCTCGGGAGAAACAGTGCTGCTTGCCTATTTATAGACGATGGTAGCATCAAATTCTCAAGTTGAAGGCTCCAGCATGCTAGCCACCTGAAGGATCTTTGAGGCTCGTCAACCAACAGAGAGAGTTGTGATTGCTCACTAATCGGAACGGCTGGCCATACAAGTAGGGACGAGATTTTTTCACAGCTCACACAATAGCAAGACACTCCTTTTTAGTAATAGAATAGTTCACCTCGGACCGGGATAAGGTGCGGCTTGCGTATGCGATTACGCGTTCCACACCATCCTTCCACTGTACAAGGACGGCTCCAAGGCAGTGTTGCCAATTTAGCTACTTTGTAGCTAGATTTAGCTACTTTTGGACTCAACTAGCTACCAAGAAGCTTAGTTTAGCTACAAGTAGCTGTTTTAGCTCCTTGCTTCAAATCTAGCTACAAATCTAGCTATTTTGGTGAAATCTGGCTTAAATTTGGCTAAATTTCAGAAAATTACTATTCTGGCGTGAAAACTTTTCTCATAGACGCTAGACATGATGAAACTGACGTCAGGCACACAGCGCCATCTGGTAGTTTTTAAACAAGACGCAGACCAGACAAAGATATCTTGAGAGAAAGAAGGAAACACCTGAAAAGAGTGAGGAGGATGCAATACAAGGCGCCACTTGGAGGGTGTTGACTGTTGAGACTCGCCGCCTCTGCCTCCATGAAGCACAGTGCTGCCATGGAGCTTCCTCCATGTCTGCCTCAGCGGGAAAAAGAAAAAAATGCTCAAAAGTAAAGAGGCGAGGCGATGCGGCTGATGCGCCGGCGCAGCTTCTGAGTGGTGTCGCCTATCGCGCAGCGCTCCGATGAGCATCGAAGTCGCATGTGTGTACAAATCCCTATTAAACTCCCTGCGCGGCGAACATACGGCGCCTGGAATCGACTGTCTGATTCGACTCTCTTTGCGGATCATGCGCGGTCGGCGTCGAGCGGATGAAAGAGACCAAGAGGCCCACCGGTCCGAGTTACGCCGAGTAGCGGACTGAAGATATCGCCTGGACAGTCATTAAACCTTTCATAACTCTCCGTTCATAGGCCTCTGTGTACGCGCAAAAAGTAGATAAAAGTCCAGTCATTGCGTGTTTACAGAGGAGTGATGCATTCGCAGCTCGTCTAGGTCTGCCTAAATTATCAGAATCGAAACCTGGGCACATTTATCATTCGTTATTCGTTAGTTAGCACTTGTCACTTGTCATGCGTAGCCGCCTGTAGGAAACCATGTCTTGAAAGCTGTGTTTAATTTTTACAATAATAGGGCTACCAGTAAATGTGTTATATATCCAAAATATAAATAAAAATTCCTGGGAAAAAATCTAGCTACTTTTAGCTCCTTGCTAGATTTTTTAGCTACTTTTAGCTACTTTCACGTTGCCATCTAGCTACTTTTGCTCACCGACATTTGGCAACACTGCTCCAAGGCAGGCGTTACATGCATCTGTGTGTAGTTCTGTGTCGGCTTGTTCGTCGAAGTGACCAAGTATAGGTGCCCTTTATAGATGTGTTCGTAGTTTCTCAAAGGACCACTGTTCCCCTTGACCCCAACAGAACACTTCGTTCTCTTTTAGCGAGGCGAGTTAGAGGCTCAGCTATCCGCGAGTTCTTCACAAAACGCCGGTAGTAGGCACAAAGACCCAGAAGACGACGTGCGCTTCGCTTGTCGGTTGGAATGGGGAAAGCAGCTATGGCGACTGTCTTGTCGGGATCTGCGCTAGCGCCCTTGGCACTCACAATGTGGCCCAGAAACTTCAGCTCTTGGTAAGCGAAATGTCACATTTCAGGCTTAATGTACAGACTGGATTGACGAATGCCTTCGAAAACGGTGAGCAGGCGCCTCAGGTGTTCCTCAAGCGTGTCGGAAAAAATTACGTCATCCAGGTACACCAGGCAAGACTGCCATTTTAGGCAGAAAGCACAGTGTCCATCATCTGCTGGAAGGTTGCAGGAGCCAAGCATAGCCCGAAAGAGAGCACATTGAGTTCGAACAAACCGTCCGGGGTAATAAAGGCGGTTTTCTCCTGGTCGCGTTCATCTACCTCTATTTGCCAATAACCACTGCGTAAATCGAACGATGAGAAATATTTCGCGTGGCGCAGACTGTCTAGGGAGTCATTAATTCGGGGTAGAGGACAACCGTATTTTTTTGGTAACCTTTTTTAAACGGCGATAATCAACGCAGAACCATAGGGTCCCATCTTTTATCGCCACTAGGACAACAGGCGATGCCCATGGGCTCCTTGACGGCTGGATCAAGTCGTCCCTGAGCATTTCCTGAACTTGCCGGCGAATTGCATCCCGCTCCTTTAGAGGCCAGACAAGGACACTGACGTAATGGTCTCTGGTTGTCGTCGACTATAATTCGATGCTTTGTGAGTAGTGTCTGTCTAACCCTTAAGGTCTTTGCAAAACAGTCCCGGAAATAGTTGATAATGATCTATAGGCAGCGTTTCTGATTAGGCAGGAGGTCCAGGTTGATGTCAGCTTTAAGTGGAGTAGTCGGCGTTTCTACTGAGTCCGTTATTTCGTATAACGCGTACTGCCCTGCGCATCCCGGGAATTATTCAAAATACGCAATCGTTGATTTCCTCGCCAAACATCGCGGTCCACAACCGACCAAAAGCTCGGTTCGCCTCTCCTTTAGGTTCAATAAGTCCTTAAGCTACACAGAGTTGTCGACCCAGAAGCAGCGACATGTTGGGTTCGGCAATGACACGATTTCTATGGCTGCTATCGCACTCTACAGTCACAGACGTGCTGGATCTTGATGGTATCTCAACGTGATCGTCACAGACTAGCAGCTCTGGTATTTGTTGCTGGGGTTCGGCGTCAAGAGTGTGGTGGGCGGGAAACGACACGATTAGGTCCTTAAATTCGATCACAGCGCCATAGATCTATTATTAGATCTTTGGAGCACTCCATAGTATTAGATCTTTGGAGCACTCGGAGAGCACAGCGGACCCTCAGAGAGGTACAGACACCAATCGGTGTCACCACATGGCCGCCAGCTGTCCGGATCTGCCATCCAGTCTAAGGCGTCAAAACCTTTCTGAGGGTCGTGGCTAGCCGGCTGCTCATTACCGAAAAATCAGCACCAGTATCCACGAGTGCATTCACGTTGCGGTTGTCAGCGGTTGCTGTAATTTCGGCGGAAACCAATCTTTTGCAGCTCGTTGGTAGGCTCGTCGAGTCGAGTCGCCGTCGGTCAGCACGTTCCGGTAAATCGTCGGGTGGAGGCTCTTGACTCTCTACAGCTGCGCGCGGCCCTACCCTTAGAGACGCCATCTTTAGTTTTCTCGCCGTGGGGACGTGCCTCTGAACTGGCCAGAGGTTGACAGGCGGTTGGGAGAAGAGAACCTTTTTAAAGACGGTGATCGGGACTGGCGTCCTTGTGCAGACGAGGGCTACACGTTAGCGGCCAAGTAGTGCTCGATCTCCTGCGGTCGCTCACCGTAGCGCGGTCGAGGTGTTTCGGGAAAAACACCCCTGAGATCCACCTGTCGGTAGGGGAAGTCACGCCGAACGGGGCCAAGTTCCCACCAGTGGTAGCGCAATGGCGGTTGTTTCGCGTTCGCCACAAGTGTGTCGTACGGATGGCGGGCCTGAATTCCTGTTGTTGGACGGGCACAGCTGGAACTTGGTACTGCGCAGAAGGTAAAAAAGCAACAGAAGGAGTGGCTTGTGGCACAGGCGCAGGTTTTTGTAATACCTCGCTTTAAGTTATCATGTAGGGCTCCGGTTGCGGCTACTGGAGGTGGCTGCACCACTAGCCGGATTTCATCCCTAACCACGTCCGCTACTGCAGCTGCGCTTGCCTGGAAAGCTTTGAAGGGTAGTTTCTAGAGCTGGATTTCATCCCTGACCACGTCCGGCAGTTTCATCCCTGGATGAAACCGTCCGGATTTCATCCCTGACCACGGTAAGGGCAGTTTCTGGAGCTCTTCACGCACTACGCTCCGCACGAACTCGCGAAGTTCCTCAGGGGGCAGCGACGTAGGCGGTCAGTGATGGGCGGTTGCTACAGAAGCAAGTCGGCCACATTTCGCGCTCCGCTCTTGCAAGGAGCGCTCCATACCCGTTGCCTCTCGTAAATTCTGCCACAGTTGTCGGGGGGTTGCGGACACGTCCGGCAAACAACTGCTCCTTTACACCCCGCATTAAGTAGCGCAACATCTTGGCCTCGGGCATAGCTGGATCAGCCCGACTGAAGAGTCGCGTCATGTCTTCAATGAACATGGCAACAATTTCATTTTGCTGCTGCGATCTTGACTGCAGGACGAGCTCGGCTCTCTCTTTTCTCTCGTTGGTACGAAATGTCGCCAACAACTCAGGGCGAAAAGCTTCCCAGGTAGTGAAAGAAGCTTCGTGATTTTCGTACCACACTTTGGCCGAATGCAGCAATGTGAAGTCGACGTTTTATAGCTTACGCTCACCGTCCCACTGGTTGAAGCGCGCCACATGATCGAAACTGGCCAACCAGTCTTCAACGTCCTCGAAACTATCACCATGGAACGAAGGCGGTGGCCGAGAAGTGTGTGTAAGACAAACGGTGGTGCCGCTCCAGCCTTTTGAGGAGGATGGCTACCCGAGGTAGGCGTCCTCGCTCTCAGGGGTGTTCTTACGCCGCTGAACTCAGAATGTAGGGCTCGCAGACGACGACTCGCCTTGTGGACAGGTGTTGTGTCCACGCACTCGGAACTGGTTTCAAAGGTGCCTTCGAAGTCAGCGTTCATGGGACGATGTTCGGTCTCTAACATGCTGAGTCAGCTTAAGCTAGAACCCCTTAAAGTACGCCGTCAGGTCTCTAAGCTGGAATTCTTTCACATGCTGTATAACAACAAGTCTGGTTTGTCATGTGATACCTATATTTTTGCTGCTCCCCAGAGATCTAGTAGACTGAACCACTCCAAAGTAGTAAGCCCATAAATCGCCCGGACCAAAGTTTACCAGCATTCATACTTTCCCCTCACAACAAATCAGTGGAACCGTTTGCCTCAATTTATTGTTGAATGCACCAATGGAATATGTTTGCTGAACTGTTATTGCAGAACATGTAACCCCTCTCCTGCTTGGGCAGCGCTGCTGCCTGCAGTATTTGGACATAAATAAATAATACCAGGCGGCTCCACCAAATGTCACCATCAAACAGCCAGAAGGTTAGAAAGTGGGTTTATCCACAGCGACGCGGCGCTAGGACGTGGCAAGGCTGGAGTGAGCTCGAGAGAGGATGACGAAGGATGCCGGGGCCACTAGCGTGACTAAGGCCAGCTAAAGCATCGGTAATCTAGTTTGACCGCATGACGGCGCCAGAAGAATGATTAGGAATGCGGCAATATACAGCCTAGCGCTTTTTTTGTATTGCTCTTACATTTGCTTACAGCCGCACGAATATCTTTGGCGTCATATATTTCCCTACTGTTTTTCGTGAGCGATGAATTAGGCATATTACATTCCAATCATTTTTATGCCTGAAGTTTGTGTTTTTGAACACTGCCTAATAATACTGGCAAATATACTTGTAACAGAACCGCGCTTCAACACTCTTTAGATATCCAAAAGTTTCCTGAACGACTATACCCAGAACAAAGCGTATAGAGTTTTTCACCTTCGATCTTTGCTGAGGTTTGCTAAGATTGCTGTTTTTTTACATCTGAAGTGCAAAGGCGTATATACCGCGGCATCGTAACAGCAGTAATGCTACCACACTTCTGACATTATGTTTGCATTATTTTTTATATAATACTTTAGTATACGTACATGGGGGACAATTTAAATGACAACACGTCTTGTTTTTCATTTCTCGAGTTTTCCTCTACAGCGTTCTCATAGCAAGAGTCTGTCTTTTTAGGACGGTAATCCCGACAATTCAAAGCCGAATTATTCCTTTCCATTGGTACTGTTAAACTTTGTAAACGTTTTCCCAATTTGTAATAATTTTCTGCTCTAATTACATTATATATTTCAAAAACCCTCCTACTAAACAGCTGCGCAGCATTTTTTGTGCTTGAGCAGTAGCCGTTTATTCGCCTTCCTGATGCTTTTCTTTTTAAATCATCAAAATAGGTTCCCTGAGATATTGGTAGAATTTTTTTTCCTACACTATCTCTGCCGTACGCTTCCTGAGTCGACATGAATAGTCTGTATCGCTTAGCTTCTCTTTGCGTTCATAGAAAGTCAAACTGATAACTATACAGCGCTGCGATTATTACTTACCCTTGTATTTTTGACCGCCCAAATTCATCACATTAGGCCGGTCCAGCAACTGGTTTCCTTTGCAGAATTTATTCATGCTTTCCAAATTGTTCAGCAAGACCACATCCATAAAGTTCACTTTTATTCTGCAAAGAAACTGAATTTTAGTGCAATAATGTTTTACATGAAGTTATATTTCATTACATTTTGTTTATTTAAACTTAGTTGCCTTTCAGGAATGTGTTACTAATCATATTGAACGAATAAGTAACCGTTCAGCACAACTTTGCGGATGAATCGATTATTTACACTTGAGTAAAACGCGAAAAACAGTTCTAATGATTGTGCACATATACATCACTCTGCAAATGATAACAGAAATTTTAATTTTTCTGATTGATTTCAGGGCAACTTTTGAAACAATGCTAACACTGCCATTTCCGCATAGACACCAAGTCTCGTGCTGAAGCATATGTCATTCTCCGCGATTGGAAAAAGCATTGTAATTAAGTAACATAAAACAAAATTGACAACATAAAACGGGAGGCTGCGTCTCCTAGCCTGAGTACGACATGTAATGTGTACGCTGGTTGAAATGCGGGCTAATAGATTAAGGTTGCCTCCGAACTGTTCACTCTAATTGGATTTAGCAAGAATCCCATCATCCTTCACTCTTTCTATTGCAAATCTTGTTTGAAAAGTCGTCAACAAAAATATTTCCGTGCTACGTTTATTACGATACTTCATCAACTCAACGATCTGAAGTCGGGAACAACACAAAGTCAAGTTTAGCAAATTAGGCAAACTAAACTCTAATTGCATTATCTAGTGGCTGACTACACAGAGCAGAGAAATGTCGGTATCTGCGATGGAACAACACATTGCACACTGCTGATTCACGAGTCTGAAATAAATATAATACTAGAATTGAAACGTGCTCCTCAGCCTCCGAAGAAAAAAAAAAGCTTGTTCGAGATCCCCAACTGACATTCGACACATCGTGATGCAGCTGAATCAAAGCTGGCAGATGTCCATCAAAACGAACTAATCTGAGTGACCGATTGCTTTGTGTGAAGGCAGCATGTCCCGATAAAGTGCGGCAAAGGCTGCAAGCTTATAAGCGGCTGCCTGCTCTATTGTTACATGGCATGAACTTTCATCTCTTCCTCCGCCGTAAAAGAAATAAAAAAGAACCGGTCATTACACGATGCAGTTTTTCTCGCACGATGGGGCGAGGAAGGAAAATGCGCGATTATGGTAACCTCTAAAAACGGAGACTATAGTCAGCAGAGCATAGCACTAGCTAGCACAGCAATTTCACCGAGTTTGGAAGTGGAAGGGGTCAACTTTTCCAACTCGCGCAAATAAAAATCAACGCATTGACTTGAGCTTTAACCTCAAGAGGCTTTTTCAATATATCATATGGCATTCCTTCCTTGGCTTCAAAGGCTACATTGGCAGTAATCACTTATATGTGTTTTAGGAATCTAGTGAGGAACTTCAGATAATTAGTTACTTAAAGATCTTAGTCTTATAGCAACTAGTGTCCGTCTTGGCTGACAGTTCGTTCGTTCAAAAACTTTTACGACTCAATTTTCTCTCCTTGATAATTAAAAGTGCTTCCATAGTGACTTGCTGAAACATTTAGCAGCCAACTACTTCAGATATGCACTATTCTCTGAGCTAGCTTCACAGCCTGGCTAAAAAGCATTGTGCAAAGAAATTTGCGGAAAAAATCCTTCAAAGCCTGATTGGTTTTTGAACATTACGCCATCGCGAACTAAACTATACCATTTCACATGGTGGCAAAAATGACATGCAGGTTCAAGCTACGGGATGTTTCTACCAGAATTATGGCCAAACATTAAGCAATGAAAGAAGTTCCGCATCTGTGAGAGGAAAAAAAATGATACATGTAGCAGCAAAAATAAATCCCTTGGAGCTACAAGCGCTCCTAAAGGACTTTGCTAATTCATTGTCAATAGGTCAGCATTTATGTGATTAAAAACCGCGAAACATCCGTACATTTTTTCAGCATCACCTCTGAATACCGGCCTCAACTTTTGGCGTATGTTTGGCGCGAAAGTCGAAAGAGATACTGAATATGCCTACTATAGGGAGTCCGCATTTTTTTGCAGAAAACATTACGAAGGGCTTTAGTGTCTAAAGTAGTGAAAGGCAAAAGCCTAAGTGCCGCATTCTTCTACGCAACAGGCACTAAATAGGTAAAAAGTATTAATTATTCATTAGTTATTTAGGTAAATTGCTAATTACCGGGTTAGTAAATAAGTACGAAAATAAATAGTTATTAGGTAGTTAATTATTTATTGTTATGTAGCACCAAAATAAATGATTAGTTATCAATTGCTAATAATGATTCATCATTAGTACTTGATCACTGATTGACATAAGGCCATATAAGGCACGAATTCGCGCATATTGTGAAAGTTCTCTGTGATTGGTCGAGACCTCTATGGCATCATCCCGCCTCGGCCAAACACATCTTGTCCACGACAGGATGAGCCATTAAAGCCTTTCACCTTAAACTATTTCAGGCCTGTTCCCTTGGTCAGACGGGAACACGGCGCATTGTCGGACTGCAAATACAATACCGTTCTATGGACATATGAAACCTCGACTAAGGAAGACACTATACAAACAAACCTCGACTAAGGAAGACACTATACAAACAACGTTTTACTTCCACATGACTATGATTAGTTTTAGCATGGGTTGGGTCTTGTTTACTCTGAATTCTGTCATTTTAGGTGCCTTTTCAAACAGAATTTGGCACAGTGGACCACTGGACGGGAATCCTCTGCTCTCCGTGCGTATAAAAGCAAGACATGCATTCCACACTTACCCCCCTTAGATGCGGCTGCGCAATTCAAATGCCTGCTAATCCACTGACATGATACGTTTTTGCACCCTGAGCGCGGTTCTTTATTCATTTTTGTCCTTGCTGACTTACTGTGTCAAAGATATACAGCAATGAAAAAAGGATAAGACGGTGAAATTGAATTAAAAGACTCTTCTGGAGTTTCAACAGCACCGCAAGAGCGCCACCCTTGAGCCCTTTCCACTGCCTCCTAAGTAGGGGGCCCTCTATAACTATAAGCTCCCCATCTATCCCATCCCGCCTTAATGCTCCAGAAGTATTCTATTGTGCGTGTAGTTATAGGCCTGGAGTAAAGGTATTCAGTAGAGTAAAGGCTTAAAGCAGGTCCAATAAGTATAGCAGAATTGTCACATCAGATGGTTGGTCATACCGTGTCTTTTTGCGTTCTTCAGATATTCAAAATTAAGAAATAATGCGCTATTCCTCTTAAAAAGCAATATGGGAAATGTAATACTTTACCTGTAGACGGGGCCATACTGTTTTGCCCACTCGAGCGCCTTGTTGCAGTAGAAGTCGGGCTTGTTAAATTCGACGTGACCCAGAAGAGATCGGACTGTTGGCATGGGTGGAAGCCGCGTACCGGGTGGCAGTCTTTCGTTTCCTAGCCAGCGTCGAACCGCTGCCCATATCAAGGCGCAGAGGACGGATGTCAACAAAATTATCGACCACTCCATTGCCTGGAATAAGAAGTGTCTCTTTTCAAAACAAAATGCCTTTGTTACGAACTTTTGAATTCAGGCGTTGTCAAAGAGGTAGGCATAGAATGTTAACAAGGCACTAATAAATATGAAAGTAATTAATCTAGTTCATGCTTTATCTCATTTACGTCCACGGAAACAGCACAGGGTAATGTTCTCAACAATCGTGTGCTAATGAAGGCTGCGAATGTTGAAGGTGGCAGGTGTCACCATTTAGCTGCTTTACCAGTACTTCAGCTTCAAACGAGGATGTCGTAAATTATTATTAAACATTCATCTTGTATCTACCGCGTTCGCTAACTTGATATTTTATGGAATTCACATTATATTCCGTGATGTTGAAAGAGCTGCCATAGCTGGCACCTACTGCGGTAGATTTTACACTAAACGCATAGAATAAGCTCCGTGTGTTTATGTCATCACCTGCCATAACCTGTGCGAAAAAAGGACTTGTCGCTGCAAGCGTGCGCACGGATTGCATGAGTAATATGACAAAATTCAAGCGGGGCCACTTTGAAAGCGGTGGGAAACACTAGGCTCCCAAGGATAAGGTATCTGTGGAATGGAGGGGCAGCAAAGGTGACTGCAGACAGTGGATGTATGTTTATTGCCTCCATTGCACTATGGCGATTGGATACCCCACCCTGGCCACACTCTTCCACGTTGCTTAATACCCAACGCAACTAGGAAACGTTTCCGAATTCAACAGCAGTGTTTACTATTTGTAAAATTAGAAAAAAGTGTACCTCGTGCTATGCGAGTTACACCGCCGCACCAGACGTGATAGGCATGTGGATGGAGTGAGCGAGAATTCTGTAAACTGTACCCTTTTATATTCTGCCGGAGACGTGTGGTGGAGAAATGCCATTCCACGTAATATTACTCCTCGCGGCACAGTGTATTACATTGATTATTATTGATTTAGGCGAGGTTAGGTTTTTTACACTCCTAGACTACTCAAACGTGAACTAAAATGGGCAACATATTTTTTGCAGCTCCGCAGGCAGACTTAAAGCAGACACTCACATTTCTCAAACGCGGTGTCAATACTGAATTTGTACCTTTTCAACTCTGAAACTAAATGTTTGAGAACTGCATGCAGCACATTCTAAAGCTATATAAGAGGTGGAGGTGGCTGGCAGTAGCTGTATTAAACAGCTTTCAGTTTTACAGGTCATGGATAACCGATCCACCTTCAGAGGCATCTTTTGCATAAGGAGTTTTAACAATAGCACAAGGGTCTCAATTGCGTGAAACGCCAGCTTGCAGTGGCTTCAAAAACATGAATCCTTCTTGATCAGATGCCATGATGGAAGAGGACTTGAGGGTGACACCTTAGAAACAGAGATTTGCACATGGTACAAGTTTCTACAGCCTGTCAAAAAGTAGAAAGAGATAACTTTTTTCTGCTCCTCCGCCGGAGAGGATAAGAGAGGGACGTGAAAGTAAGGGCGTAACAAAAGGTAGCGTCAAATCAATTTAAAAGATGTGTGAGGATGCGCATGGTATGCGCAGTCATTTACGGTGTAAGATGGGTAATGCATGCCTGCGTCGCAAGGCAGAAACTCAGTACAATGATTAAACGTTTATGCATTCTATCTGTTACCGGTAATAGCCTGCCTTAAGAATACCTTTCGGCAAATTAAATCTGCATAGCTGTTCAGAAAACACGTCAGGCCTGCTTTAAACATCAGTCAAAAAGACGTTTTTACGAAACCAACCGAAACAACCGAAATGTGTACTAAAGCCTAAAGGTCAGCTTCTTTCATAGGCGGAGAATAGGATGCGCAAGGTTCTGATAAAACTATCTCCTTTAAGCACAGTACGCGGTCAGGTCAACGTATGATCGTTAGGTTTCTCGCGTGGAGAAGGAAGTCTCGCTCTTGGTTACAGGTAAAGAGCTGACAGGCATTGCGCGAGTGAATTTACGTAGTTTAAGAATCACACGTGTACAGTCAAGCAAACCTTGATTATTTATCGCGGTTAAGCCCGTGTGGCAACACGTTGCCATCCGGGTTCACACATGAGGTGGAAAAAGGGAGGGCTACACCAATTATGACACCTTCTCATCTTTACATTGAGATGGCATATTCTTGGCACCTGGTCACGGGGCACTTTCATGCAGTGTGCCGCGTTTGTCGCGAATGAGGTAGCACTTCACGAGACCTGAAACGTTCTGCTTATAAACACGATTCTCGACTGTGGCATACCTTGCCATTTTAACTTCCAGTGGCAACTGCACCAGCTAATTATTACAGGTGACTCATGGCCGTGTTGGCGTTGTAGTCAAGGCATGCGTTGCCTACTCGGGTGGCCTCAATGTTTTAAGCCAGCAGTTGTAGTAGCATCCATTCTGTAGGGCGACTTAATATCGGTAATGCAAACCAATCAAAGAATATACTAAAGCGAACAAAAAGTCTAATTACCAAAAGCGACAAGACTAAACTCTACTTTCTTAACCTTCCCTTCACCCTAAAACTATCAGCTCAGTGACCTGTCCGGCTATTTCTTAGTTCAAGCCACGCTACCGCACTGCATGCTCTCTCACTTTATGGTGGGTAATATATTACATATAAAATGAGAAACATTTGCAATGTTATTCTGACCCTCACGTTGCTGGGTGTCTTCGAGATGGCTTCGATAGCTCTTCAACGTTCCCAATGATTTCGTTTATGCAGAGATAACACGGAATACAGGAGGTATTCCATGACCCGAAATATATCACAAAGTTTAGAAATAAGATTTTTCAACCCCCCAGATTGTGACATCTACGAAACTTCGCAGCGTAAAGAAACAGCCAAACAGTTATTTCAAGGAAAGGCTTGTTTACGCAGCCAGGATGCTTTATTTCTCACGAAATTCGCACCGATCAATCTGAGGTTAAATCTCGAGACAACAATCATATTTATAATGAAATACAAGGCCTGGGGCCGATTGTGGCACTGATCATCACCTTCTTGTTGCCAAGATTAAGCTTCGATTGAGGAAAACGCAAAAAACTAGAAGGCCTTTCAGGTATAATCTGGATCAAGTTCCATTAGAATATGCTGTGGAAGTGAGGAATCGATTTCAAGAATTAGATCTAGAAGACAAAGAGCCCGAAGAGATGTGGACTGATGTTCGCGATATAATACAAGAAGTTGCTACTAAGGTAGTTCCAAAGCAAAAAAAGTGCAAGAAAGCAATCTGGTTATCTGAAGAGGCTTTGCAAATAGCTGAGGAAAGGAGGATGGCAAAAGTTATGGGGGAAAGAGAAAGATACAAGGTTCTCAATGCGGATTTTCAGAAAATAGCAAGGAGAGATAAGAATGCCTTCCTGAACATACAGTGCCAAGCAGTTGAGGACAACAGCCAATTAAGGAACACAACAGCTCTGTATAAGACAATCAAAGATATCAAAGGAAGCTTCTGTTCTAAGCTGGGCGTGATAAAGGAGAAACAAGGCAAGGACCTCACTGAAGCCGCAGAGATAAAGAAGAGGTGGCAGGAATACACAGAAGAACTGTACAAGGAGGACCCGAATGTGCAAACCCAACATAAGACGGTTGTGATCACTGATCTCGAGCCGGGCATCCTGAAGAGTGAAGTTGAATGGGCCTTAGCCAGCCTTTCTAAGAACAAAGCTAGCGGAACTTATGGCATTCCAGCTGAGTTGCTTCAAAACCTCAACCATAACGCTCTTAGCATTCTGCATACATTATCTCAGAAGATTTGGACAACCCTGCAGTGGCCACAGGATTGGAGGAGGTCAGTTTACATCCCCATTCCAAAGAAAGGCAGTGCCAAAGATTGTTCCAACTACCGCGCGATCGCGCTTATTTCGCATGCTAGCAAGGTGATGTTGAAAATCCTCCAAGGTAGGCTGCAGCAGTATGTGGATCGGGAGCTTCCGGACGTGCAAGCTGGGTTTCGCTAGGGCAGATAAACTAGAGACCAAGTTGCCAATCTTCGCTGGATCATGGAAAAAGCAAGAGAGTTCCAGAAACCCATCTACTTCTGCTTTATTGATTATGCGAAAGCGTTTGACTGCGTAGATCACAGCAGATTGTGGCAAGCTCTCCAAGAGATGGGATTTCCAATTCACCTCATCTGCCTCCTCAGGAACCTGTATGAAGGGCAAGAGGCCACAGTCAGAACTGGGTATGGTCTTACTGATTGGTTTCCGATTGAGAAAGGAGTGAGGCAAGGCTGCATTCTGTCGCCCTGCCTATTTAACCTATATGCAGAGTGCATCATGAGGAAAGCCGGTCTGGACGAGTCTTCAGCTGGAGTGAAGATTGCTGGAAAATGTATCAACAACCTTCGATATGCGGATGATACCACTTTAATGGCAGAAAGTGAAGCGGAACTCAAGAGACTTCTGATGCGCGTACAAGAAGAGAGTGAGAAGTTTGGGCTTAAACTGAACATTAAAAAGACAAAGATCATGGCGTCTTGCCCTATCAAGTCCTGGAGCATCAAGGGACAAGAAGTGGAAGCTGTGACAGATTTTCTTTTCTTGGGCTCCAAGATTACCTCGGAAGGAGACCGCAGCCATGAAATTAGGAGACGCCTGCTTCTGGGAAAGAGAGCAATGGTTAGCCTTGACCGCCTAGTAAAGAGCAGAGACATTAGTCTGCCAACCAAGATCCGTATAACTCGTGCTATGGTCTTTCCAGTTGTGATGTATGGATGCGAGAGTTGGACTGTGAAAAAGGCTGACCGCCGAAGAATTGACGCGTTTGAATTGTGGTGCTGGCGAAGACTCTTGAGAGTTCCTTGGACTGCCAGAAGATCAAATCAGTCGATATTGTCGACCATAAACCCTGAATGCTCATTGGAGGGTGAAATTCTAAAGTTAAAGCTCAGCTACTTTGGTCATCTGATGAGAAGAGAGGAGTCGCTGGAGAAAGATTTGATGTTGGGAAAGGTTGAGGGTCGCCGGAGAAGGGGTAGGCAGCGAACGCGATGGTTAGATGGCATCCTCGAGGCACTGCAGATGAAGTTATGTGATGTTAGGAAGATAGTGAGAGACCGGAAAGCGTGGCGTGACATGGTCAATAGGGTCACGAAGAGTCGGACACGACTGAACGACTGAACTGAACTGAACTTTAATCTGATGTGAAGTCTTTAATGAGGTTGTGTCTGCGAATGCTGCAGCACTTCAAGAAGCCCCTAGTGTTGCTTCTTGCAAAAGTTTTATGCGCTTCTGCGTCCCTCGACTATGAATTCATTGCTGGGCAGCACATGAAACGCAAGACAAGAAAGCCACGGTGTGTATTCTTTACAACTACCTGTTTCCATTGCTTCTCCATATAATTTCATAATAAGAAATTATTTATTGTGATCACGCGCACCGTGTTACGCAGAACGTCAAAACTACAGCACGCGACTCGTGTTTGTAATATTCCTGACAAGTACCTCGAGCAAAATTCACTTTTGTCAGAGGCGCTAACTTTTCAGTCGCTGACATTGATTGCTAGACGAGAACTCTTCTTTCGACGACACACTCTAACTTCGCTCTCAGTGTATTTGCCTTATTTTTTATGAGCTTTTTTAGCGTCAAGGGAATAATTGATAGCTCCTATAGTCTTAGACCACTTGCTCTTACCCCCGCCAGAACAAATATGGTTTGTAAATGATTATCAAAACATTCTCGGCAATGAAAGATGTCATTTTACTTGCATAAAAAGGTTACTGAACCCGCCGGGGTGGCGCAGGGGTTACGAAGCTCGACTACTGTTCCTAAGGACGCGGGACCTAATCTCGGCTTTGGCGGCCGCTTTTCGATGGAGGCGAAAAGCAAGGCGACTGTATGCTGTGCGATGTCAGTGCACGGTAAAGAACCCTAGGTGGTCGAAATTTCCGGAGTCCTCCACTACGGCGTCTCTCATAGCCTGAGTCACTTTGGGACGTTAAACCCCCAAAACCAACCAACCATTTCTCAAACTAAGACTACATTTTGCATATTTTGACTACGTTTTTCCTCTTCAGCTTACGACAAAAAACCGGAAGAGTATTTATGTCGCATTGCTCTATGGTTTTCCACATTTTGCGCCGCTGTGCTTCCTACCCACACTTTCAACGGGCACAGTCTGCGTGCATTGGCTAACATTGTTTCGTACTGGATGTCTTCACTCTGCCATGCCCCGCTGTGGGACAAAGAATGCGTTCTGTAGGATTCATACCAACCTCAAGCGGTACTTTATCTCCTGGCAAGAAGGGTCTACGGAAAGATTCTTCCAGCTATTACCTGCCCCACCGTAATATCTCATCCTGCGTAGCGGCTGCGGCTGCTGCTCGTTTCAGGCTTTGATGCTTCAGCTAGAGGGCCACAGTTTTCACGACGTCATCACCATTTATAACACCATTCCTTGACAAGGTATTTGCTTATATCCAGTCAATTAACAGCGTCCTTCTGCAGTTGGCACCCATAAAGCCCAGCAAACTTTGTAATTTCATCTGCTGACCTCTCTTGTGCCCTCGCCGTGATTTTTTGGAGTTCTATTTCGACCCAGTTCACTAAGGGAGGGTGCCACATTTTCTTGGCTTTCTTTTCCATGTCTAATTATTTCAGCTTATTATATATAGCGAAAATTTAGATATTTTATATTTCCGGCCATATAAATCTTAGCATTAGCCTTAACACTCCTGCTTCCAGATCACTCTGCAAGGTCGTATATTTTGTTGCAATCTTTTTTTCATAGCTCCATGATGTGCTGAAAAGGCAGGTGCTGAGAAAATAAAATTCATATATCATTTAGTTTTCAGGCATTGTCTACGGCGTGTTTTGTGAATCGGTACTAGTACATATTCCTCTCCACCGCTTTCCTTAAATCATAGAAATGTCACCCAGAACCTGCGTCTGCAGTTTACATTAAAAATTTTCAAATATTTCCAATTTCCACATTCTTCTCTCGCCGGTGTTTCGTACATGCTAGTTTTGTTTCTTCGCTTATGAAATTTACTTCTTTCTTCTTAAAGGAATTATTCCCTTTTTTCTACTTCGAATTTAAGGTCCGGAGTCAAGGCTCCCGTTCACCGCCCATTCCTGAGAAGGACATTGTTGCGAAAGGATAAGCCATTTTGGGTTCAAACAAGCGCTTTCACCACCTCTGCCAAAACCAACTGTAAGTATTTTTTGCTTGCTGGAATCATGAACTCGTTTGTTAGGGCATGATATAGGCCTTAGCTTTGAGTCCCAGAGTGGCTGTGAGCAGTAAAGTGGGCAAGAGCTCCAGATTAATTTCATACTTTCACGAATAATGACACACAGATACCTTTTACGCCTTTATTGAAACACATCGGCCGTGATCGAAATCAAGCCTTCGCCCTCGACCTGTGAAGTTGAACGCTCTTACCACAAATCAATTGAAATGAGCCTGACAGCGTTTCATCATTTTGCACAAAGTAATAATGGTGAATCGGTCACTCGAAAGTACATATAGCAATTATTATTATAGCGCAATTTTCCCGCACATATATTGATAATTTTTGCATGGGTATCGCGTGAATTATCAGCGTCCAGCCTCTAAAATATTCTTACCGATTAGGTGGGTTTATTCACAGATGATGGGGATGAACTCGAGGCAGAACAAGTAGTCAGGACAACGTCATTCGCCCTTCGTCAGCCTCCTCCTCTGCCTAGAGTCATTTTAACTTCGTTCACAAACGTCACTGCTCAGAGCATGCCAATTTCCCCTTTTCCAGACGAAGCTCGTCTTCGAGCAAGTCAGGTTGTACGACAGGCACCGCGCTTAAGACGAGACACAGGAGCTACTTGGGTGGTAGGAGAGCAGCGACTGCGAGCTGCAACTTAGGCAATCACGTAGTTCACTTCTATTCGCCTAGTAAACACGGAAAAGGGGCCTGTTTCCCTAAACAAAAGCTTTTCGCACAACTTTCTCTCGCGTGAAGGTGTCCAAAACCACACAAAATCTCCAGGCTCATATGTGGCCTCAACGTAACGCTTGTCATGGCGTTGTTTGGAGTGCGGCTGTGAGGACAAAGTCCGCAAGTGGGCCAAGCGACGAGCTTCCCCAGCACGACATAAGACCTGATAGAGAAAAGGGTCGTCGTGAGGTGAGAGGGGCACTAGGTATCTAAACATGTGAGTGGAATCCGGAAGGAGAGCAGATAGAACGAGGAATACCCGATGATTTCATGCTTTGCGGTATTATATGCATTTATCACTAATGGCAACACAATGTCCCAGTTACATGGGCAGCATGTTGTTGAGGGTGCAGTTTCTGAGCTCACCGCTGGTCTGCGGGCGGTAAGGTGTGGGGTGATAGGTTCAGCCGAAGTAATTCCTCAACGATATCAGCAGTGAAACTTCTCCGCGGTCGCTGATGGTAGCACGTGGAGCACCATGACGGAAAACAATCGAGTGCAGCATGAACGACAATACATCACTTGCTTCAGCGAACAAAAGCGCTGCCACATATCTTGTCAAATAATCTACAGAGACGGTAACCCAGTGATGTCCTTCTGCAGACTTGGGAAATGCGCCAAGCAAATCAATGCCAACATTTTCAAAAGGCACCAATGGTGGCTTTACCGGTGGCAGAAGTCCTGCAGGGGAGATGGTGCGAGATTTGAGGCGCTGACATTGGCCACAGCTTGAGTAGTATCGTTTAGTGGTCTTCTACATTCTAGGCCAGTAAAATTCTTGCGAAGTCTGTGAAATGTACGAGAGAACCCAAGGTTACCCGATGCAATGCTGTCGTTCATGACGTGCAGCACATAATGGCGTAAATTTTCCGGCACAACCAAACGCGCAGTTACATTGTCAGCCGAGTAATTCTTCTTGTACAAAACTCTCCCTTTGCATCATGGACGCTGTGAAACATGGTCCTGCTTTGGCCGCAGCAACAAAGGTTCCAACGGAAGGACATTTTATCGGTCTCGAAGGACGGCCTCTGTATTTGGAAATGGCGTTGAGAGCGAGGCCAAACATCCGACGAAATCTGCCGCTCCAGTAGTTTTAGCAACGGATGGCGCGACACGCAGACAGCATCACTGTCGCGATGACCTCTTTGTACGTATTCAAAATGTCATATTCCTGCAGGTGTAACCCCAATGTGCCAGGCGACCAAGTGGACCGCGTAAACCTATAAGCCAGCATAAGGAATAATGAACTGTCACTATCGTAATGGAATGGCCATATAGGTATTGACGGAATTTTGGACGGCAAAGAAAAGCTAGGCATTCCAGTTCAGTTATGGAGTAATTAGTCTCTGACTTCGTTAACATGCGGCTGGCATACGCAGTTACATGCTGGGGTGCTGATGTTAAAGCAAATTTTTGCTGGTTAAATTCTGAATCACAGTCGGGTGTCTAAACAAACAGGGTCTTTGTGCAGGATGTGCAAGGCGCGCAAAGCCAGGGATAAAGCGGCGAAACACGACAACAGTCCATGAAACCTCCAAAAACTCTTCATCGCGCTTAGTGTTTCTAAGTATTTTTGCAGCCAGCTTCTGAGAATCATGTCGAATGCCGTTCTTATCTATGAGGAAACCAAGAACAAAAGTGTCATTCTCAGAAGTTGAACTTTTTAGAATTTAAAATGCGTCCAACCACACTGATACATTCGAGAACAATTACAAGGCGTTCAATGTGCTCTTCAAATGTCTTTCCAAAACTAATGATGTAATACAATTAGCACATGCAAATATCCCATATGAAGCCACGAAGAACCGCATCCATGAAACGAAAGTTATAGGCGTACTCCACTTGGCGAACGGCATTATATTAAATTCGAACCGGCCATCAGTAGTCAGGAAGCCAGTCTTATCTCTGTTGTACGGGCGCATTGGTATATGCAAAACCCGGAGCAGAGATCAACGGGCGTGAATTACGACGCCGAGCGCAGTCGACAGCGTCATTAATGCGCGGCAATGGGTACTCTTTTTCGTGACCGAAGTCAGGCCACGAGAACCAACGCAAAATTTCCTTTTCTTTCCCACAAGTATTCCGGGTGCGCCCCACGGACTAGAACTCTCCCGAGTTACTCCTTTCTGCACCATCTCTTAGACTCGATGGTGAATAACTTTACCCTCGGCTGGAGGGACTCAATACAGTTTCTACGTGATGGTATTGCCATTTGCCGTGTTGATTGCAAGTTACATGCGAGACTCTGGTACAGAAGAAACAAGTCCTGCGCTAGATTTTCTGTCCTAGATATTCGACTAAGGAGCTCAATATTGTTACAAAAGAGGAAGGAGCGGACAGTGGCACATGAAAGATCGCTCGCACCAGGCCCCCCGGCTTTCATTAAAATCATCTTATCATCATCATTGGTCATCTGTCTATTCTCTAGCTTGCATCTGAGTAACATTTTATGTCAAGGTGCGAGGTACAGCCTTTTTCAAAAATGTAGAGCCCGGGGGGTCTACTCCTGAGCCCGTGTAGGGGAGCTAATTTAACTTTAGTGGAGGTCCTTCCCATAGGAGAGGGTAGGGCAAAAAATCTTCCTACTCTCAAGAGATTTGGAACATTGTAAATACCCCACACGAAGTGGCTCAGAAGCAGACCCACTGGGCTATACACTTTTGACAAAGGCGGTACATTCATCATCCCTCCTCACCCAGGCTCAGAGCATCGGTGCTCCGTGTCTGCTGCGCCGTCGGCAGCGGGTTCTTGTGAGGAATCAGCTGGCACTGCTGCTGCTTCATAGCCTCCTGGGCATGTTTCATACGGTCGGAATTGTGGTGGCAAGCCGTTGTCTTCCTTGTTTTAGGTCTTCACTCATTTAGTTACACCCATCGCCATGTCATGCATCTGTTCATTTTCGTCATTGTCCCTCGTATAAGATCGGGAAGGTCTCTAGGTGGCTTCGGGTAACGTCACGGACGAGGAAGAAGCGGGCAGTAGTGCAAGCAGAAACGCTCGCGGTACTCCCACTGCCTTGCATTATTATCATCTCATCGGCATCAGTCATCAGACTGTTTTCTGGATTTGCTCTGCGTAACTATATTACTATCAGCATTGAAGAGGCGGGGCTGTGGAATATGAAGTATTTACTCCGAATCTTAGTCACTGTACAACACGTAAGGCGTACTTTTTTGTGTTTTAATAAAAAGATCTAATAGGCAGGAAAGGTTACATCAAAGTTTCTGTGTCAAGACTGAGCACAGCTTCCGCCGTTTCTCTTCGCAGCCAAAGTTGAACATTAGTCCTTTATGCCTTGCAAACGTCTCCCACATCCCGTGGTTAATCTTTCGCTTATCAAGCATGATTTATGGAGATCAGCTGTTATAGTTGCTCCAAAAATACCAAACTTTGTTTAGAGAGTACGTTTGTGTATTAATGTCTTAAAATTAGCATGCATTTTTTGGATTTTGGTGAGTCTACTGAACACTAACTATAAATTCTAATGGCGTCAGAGAATATATGCTATCGGGAGGCTTAATACCACTGCAGAGTATTCTTTTGCGCAATAATGTTACAATATTTAATGTCTATTAGAACTGAGGTCATCGACAATAATATGCTGCAGTATCTCTACGCAGGTAATTACGCTTCGTAGGTCATTACAGCCTGCTAGCAGACCCTATTAGGATAAAAATAAAACTCGATTGGTCTCAGAGCCGTATTCCTTTTTATAGCCTACAATGCACGCATAGCACAGTTCGCATCTTAAATGACTGACATTATTACACGGTAGCGGTTCACATTGCGTGAGGAGGAATGCTTCTAGTTCTAGTTATGGCACTCGCCTCATTTAGCTATTCTTGGGCAATAAACCCAAAAGCGGTATAAAATTATTACTAGATAACTCAATCAATTTTTGCTTTAATTTGCAGTTCCCACATAAATTTAGAAAAACCAAATAACTCATAATTAAAGCGGGTTGTCTCGTTTAATTACTAATGGCAGAGATCGACCAACGTTCTTTGGTAGGGGCCGCATGCCCAGCTCTTTGGCATACAAAATAGCTTTAGTTTACGTGGCCTGCTTCCTTATCACTGCTAGCAACCGATTCTAGCACCACTCTTCATCTGCTCGTGTTAGCACTGCATTGTTAGTGGCTTTCAAATATAGGAGCATCGGCCCTCACAAGTTCCAAATTTTATCACTTCCACTTTGCTGGGACGAATCATGTGATGCTGTTAGCGGCAACCGTTTATGGCTTTTGCAGCTGCGCATTTTCTCTTCCTAGAGCTCTTCTTCGTTGGGTAACTCGCCTGTTCTAGGTTGCAGGTATGCGGTACAAGGTTGGGCTATACTTGAGCCTGCGCTAAATCTTCCTTCACCTTTTCATTTATATTCTCCGTGAGTGGACGTTTAAAGAATCCCCGAGAAGCCAAGTCATCGGTTGTATACAGCAGCGCTGCTCCGGGAGTTCGCGGACTATTCGCTAAACTGGCGAGAGAATGTCTGTTACCATTCACAGCAGATACAGCGTCTCTACTACGAGGAGAGATTCTGGAAGCTTAGAGTCAGCTGTCTGCGACGTGTAGTTTCCGGCTGAACACGCCTGTGTCGATTTGAACTAGGAACAGAGCATGGTCATCTTCGCCCAGATCTCTCCAGCTTCTGCAGGGTTCCGCCGCACTGTCGACTCGTTGATTCGAAGACATCACTGGCCATTTTGGCGGCCTTTGATCATTACGCTGTCCAACGGTCCCAAAGATTTGGTTTGACCGTCACTCGAAAATAAAGCTAATTCTAGTTTCATTTTCACTGGGTGATGTTTATTCAAATTTTAATTAGATTACCACGGTTCAATTAGTGCGGATAATATACGAAACGTTCGGCATCTAAGTCTTTGTCGTTTGCGACAAAGATATTTCTATTAAATGGCGTCTAGTTATGTCGTCTAACCCAAGCTGTGCGCTCGCACCACATCGAATGAACCGCTTGAGATCTTAAATATTTGTGATGCTCTTTTCCCTTAAAAGCTGAACCACATACTTCTCTCATGAACGTTCAGAAACACATAAAATGATGAAACCAAATTGGGAAAGATGTTACGAGAAAGTACACAGACACATTAAAGCATATGTTTTCATGCAGTGCAGCACTTATACTTCGTGCATGAATACTGCACCTTACGATTGTAATGCTGCAGCGTTGAGTGCATAATTACGTAGCCTCAAAAGGCGCACTGCCATAGAGGCTGTGTACAAAAAAGATATGACTTTGAAAAAGAAGCTGAAAATACGAAGCGTGGAAAAATACTACTGCGCTTTCGACCTACTTTGTTTTCTTACATACTAATTGCTGAAAACAAAAATCCAAAAACTGTTGGCTAGAAAATCTACTTTCTGTACCAGTCATGTCCTCTATTTTCCAGGGTGATGCTAAGAAAAATTAAATACAGTTTTGTAAGGAGTGCCGCGATTTCACAGGTAGCGAGTGATGCCCGCTGATGCTGTTATACACCAGTGCTGACACTGGCTTTCACGACGAATATCGGCACGTTCTCATTTAAGATAAGGATAGCAAGAATACGTCTGTCATCTTACTTATCGATGTTCTAACTAAATCTTAATCCTTATCGTGATAATGTCTTGCAGATTGAAAACCGTGAACGATAAACAATTTCGGAGTTCAAGCAACAGCGCGCTTTTAACGGCGCTGTCTCAACTTACAGCTGCTAAGCCAACACAGATTATTCATGCACTCAAGCCTTATTCTTCTGCAACTTCTAAATAGTAAGAAGCACGTCACCGTTTTGAATAAGCCACGTCAACGTTTTGAATCATAAGCCACGCATTCACTATGCTTAGTTATTCTTAACGGGAACAATAAACGTCCTGAAACTGCGCCAAACCAGCCAAACATATCAAATACATTGAACAAAAATGAAGACATTTATCGGCATAAGAAACAATATAGTAATACTGTTACCTATAATCTGAACCGGCGAGGCGCTGCGCTGAACACACTCTAATTCAAAGACCTTGATGTAAAGAGAGGGCTAATCTTTCTTTTTATCCTCTCAAAAAGCGAAGAGAAAATAGGACACGCTAACAACGTAGCTCTGATTAATCGAGCAGCGCTTGTGCCACCTGCATATAGTCCTTGCTGTCACCCGTGTGTCACTGATGTTGCATGACCGTCTGCGGCTTTTCTGACATGTAATTGACCTGATTGTTTCGTAAAATTACGTCGCAGAATGGAACTGTCCAGTACTCTTCAAATGAATACAACACGCTCACAAAAACGTTGCCAAGTACGCACACGTAACAAAAACCGCAGGAAATGCATAACTACGTTAACTAAGCTTACTGGCAGCCATAATATTCCTCTCCCAAACGCTGCCACTCTGCATACATTCTATATTGACATCAAAATTAACGGTAAGCGGGTGAGAATGATAATATTTGTGCATGATGCTATTTATAAACTACTGCGCTGAAGAGATAGGAGCGCCAATAGCAGCACTAACAACACAATGCCAACATTCCGACGTTTATTGAAGTGTTTTCCGAGCAACTCGTACTCCTGTCACTGAGGAAGAATGTAGTGATCTCGTGGGCATTTGGCATTACTATGCCAGATTCTAAATGTGTTGTATTGTTTTTAACTGTAAAGTATTACAGCGTCAATCAAAGCTTAGAATGCTGTGGCTTCCTTGACCATCGATCAGGGCGCCCGTGTTCTGTGCGATGTCAGTGCAAGTTAAAGAACCCCAGATGGTCGAAATTTCCGGAGCCCTCCATTACGGCGTCTCTCACAGCCTGAATTGCTTTGGGACGTTAAACCCCGCAAACGAAACCAAACCATATCCATATCATCAAGAAGGTGCTAGAAAACATTTAGCTGTGGTTTAGCTTGTGGTTAAACCTGGACGTGCGAGGGCAATCTGCATGGTTACGCTTAGGTCCCGTTTGAAAGTAAAGACGTGGCTTTTGCACATAGTAGTTTACTCTATGGTTTCAGCTTTATGCCATGAGGGAAACATATCACATAAGAGCACTCCTTGCGTGTCGTCGTTGACCATTCTCTTTCAGCTGTACAAGACTTTAGTGGTATGACATCGTCTCTACGTCGAACTCAGAGACACACCGCTATCACGAGGTTCGAATGAGTCATTAGCACTCGCTGTCGTCGTTCGCCTCAACGTACTACCGAGACATATGTCCTATCTTTTTCTTCTTCTTCTTCTTCTTGTCCTTTTCCTTCTTCTTTTTTCTTCTGTCCCTTCTTCTTCTTCGTCCGCTTTTCTTCTTCTCCTTGTTTTCTTTTTCTCCATTTTGTTCTTCGCTCTTCGGACAAGTACGTACAGGCACCGGACAGGCACGGCAAAATGGCGAGACTGGAGACGATGTCGCTCTAGCTACAAAATGTACGGAATAAAACTAACCCTCATACATAGCATTTAGTGATTACGAAAAAACATTGCACTCAGTACAAACCTGAACAGTGATACAAGCATAGCGAAATTAGGGTGTAAGCTAGCCGTATGTGAAAGTACTGGAAGATATCTATACTGCGTGCAAAACAATCATATTTCTGCATAAAGAAAGTAACAAAATTCCTAAAAAGAAATTTGTTAGGCAATGAGACATGATTTTTTCAGTAATATTAATCGCTTTCTTAGAGGGAGTATTCAAAAATTTGGAATAAGGGTCATAGAGAGTGCCTCAGTATTCTGCGATTTGCTAATGACGTTGCGTTAAGCAACCCCAAATCGAATTCCAAGGGAAGGAAAGCGTAATACGTTAGGTGGGCGGATCAGGTTAATAAGTTCGCTGGGGCGAAGTGGATGCAGCTAGCACAGGACGGGGTGAATTGGAAGAGCATGGTATAGGCCTTTGCCCTGCAGTGGGTATAGTCCGGCTGGTGATGATGATGATGGTAGGGGGTGGTCCTTCTAGGAGAGCAGCAGCCTCTGCCGAGCTCGAGGATCCACTTTCAGAGCGATCGCTATACCTGAAATTTCTCGTTGGAACCCAGTACGCACCATAGTAGCTATCACCACAGTCTATTACACAGCATGTTTATTTGCCGCTCCTTTCCGCTGTGAATTGCGCGTTGTGCCCTTCATCAGATTCGTTTCGGAATCTCTGATCCAAGTGCACAGCTATCATATTGAACTGGTAGTGGGCTAAAAATGAGCGATGGTTTGACAAATGAATTTGGCTCAGCTGAAACGTATAGGTCGCCTAGCCCCAGATGTGACTGGTAAATTCGAAAATACAAGTTAGGATATTAACTCGCACACGCTTATACCCAACTTCCCACTAACATTACGTCAGAAAGACTTCAAATATGTACGAACCGTCTATATCTTCACGCTTTAAAAGGATACTAGGCTAACTGACAGGTTTTAACAACCACCTTTTTTACTTAGGAAAGCCCGTATCTAAACAAATACTTTGGTTCCCGCGGGCTTTCGCGTTTTTACTACGAGAAGACTTGTTATATGTAAGTAGTTTTTCGGCTACGTCGCATATTCTTAAGCACGCAGCTGTACGCAAACAAGATCATGGAAATTAAAGCTACCGCAACTGTGCGACTCTTGTGGGACTCGTTCAAGATTGTTCTCGAAGACGAGAAGGGTGCCTAGAAGTCGAAGTGCGGAACGCTGAAGATATGAAAGTGATTACATGATTCACCGATTACGTTTACGGCAGATCATGCAGGTTTCCTTCGCAAGACGCACTAAAGAGCAGTGACATAGAAGGCAGTTTTACTTATAGCTAATATCACCAGATATATCCAACTATCCGAAACGTGGATTTTAATCTGCGATATAAGAATTAGTCTTTGGTTAGGCATACGGGGCATGACGTGGCAAGGTCGCTCAGCCTGTGTCAAGCGCCACCATTGAGGTCAGAGGGCAATTTAGACTAACTAGACCTTTTAACTAGCAATGATATTGAGCAGCATGCAAATACCTTGCATTTTACTCCTCTCCAAGCGCGGCCGCTGCCGCACTGATCGCACCACCACCTGTCTATTCAGTAGTCGCGATCATACTTCGCTGTGGTACCTCGCAGACTCATTCATTTTTAATCAGTTTGATAAACCTGGGCGTTCACAGAAATGAAAGCATTAATGTACGGGCTGCGAAAGCATCATTTCTGGCTATCAAAACTCGCCACCTACTCGCTCTAACTCCGCCTATCGACTCGGTCTGAGTAAACTAATCATTGCGACTCACGACTCATCTGATTTCACAAATTCATTTGGGCACTTCAGTCATATCAAATCATATGTCTCATCAAGCCTCGCTTACTGAATTCACCTTGTAACAAATTTATCTTATCTACATTTTCAAAACAGGACATATACGTAATTCTGCTGACCGATTTCTTTGCCCAAGTGGCACTGGGCAAGGCAGGTGCCCGTATTGCAAAGGCAGCGTATATATCTGGCTTCAGGCGTTTTGGTTGAATATTTCTTATGACTTGATGGATGTCACGCGTCATTTTACTAATGTCAGTATAATCAATGGGTAATTTAATGAAATACGTTATCTGTAGACAAAGAATACTAGACAATTGTTCAATATTAACCAGAATCATGGTTTGGGTCTGTTGGTCAGCATGCATAATGGGCTGCGTGAACAGACAAGGACGAATGCAAGACAACAGAGTTGGCGCTGAACTACGGGCACTTTTTTGAAAGCAAGGAGCAGATTATATACGAAATGCACAAGCGCACTGGCAATGTCACATGCTATCCCGATTGCGTATAAAAGCTCCTCTCTGCTTTCATTACACCGTTGCTTGTTAAGTGCCAGTCTTGTTATCTTCCATTCGGCCTTGCCTCTTCGCACTGCCTATTGATATTATTCCTTCAATTTTCATCGGCCTGCTCTATATTATATAACAGCGGCAACATGCACAGCGCGCGAAGCACGCAACATAATTCAGAGCCTGCGCAAGATGGCGTCCGCTAGAGTTGATAATTGGTTCACAGGAAGGGAAAGGTGCAGTATCTGTCACACTTGCTCTGTGGACATCTGAACCGCGCCGTAAGGGAGGGAAGGAAGGAGGGTGGAAGTGAAAGTGGAAAGAGAGAAAGGAGAGCCGTAGTGGAGGGCTACGGAGTAATTTCGACCATCTGGGGATCTTTAGAGAGAGAGAGAGAACTTTTCGTCCAACAGAGGAACTATACCGCTCTTCGTGGGTTAGACCCGGAAGGTGGGACAGTCGCCTTAGTTGCAGGCTGGTAGTTCTTGGACTCCGGCGGCATCTTCGGCCAGTCGAACAATTTCTCTTTGGGCTCTTGGGCCTGAGCTTCGCAGAAGGGTTTCCCAGGCGTCTTTAGTTATATTTTTAGCCCTGCCTGGTGACTTTGCACATTCCCATGATCTTTAACGTGCGCTAACGTCGCACAGCACACGGACGCCACTTCGTTTCGCCTCCATCAAAACGCAGCCGCCGTTTCGATGGAGGCATAAGTTCTCCCATTCTGTCGCCCATGGGTATCGCAAAGCCACCATACACTCAAACTTCCTAGAACGCAAAAATAAAGACTTTTTTCGGTCCGTTCTCAGCAATACAACTATCGGCAAGCCACCTATAATGTGATCTTAATGGCCCGCGCCGCCCTCTGCGATTAGCCTTTGACGCTTTGCCGCTTGGACATATAAGCATGGCAACCGGACGCTAGACTCTTACCCTCTCCTTTGCTATGCTAGGTATAGTTTACGGCGCCTTTCCCTTCCTATAAATAAATCGTTGGTTGGTTGGTTTGTGGGGTTTAACGTCCCAAAGCGACTCAGGCTATGAGAGACGCCGTAGTGGAGGACTCCGGAAATTTCGACCACCTGGGGTTCTTTAACTGACATCGCACAGCACACGGGCGCCTTCCTTTTCGCCTCACCGAAAAGCGGCCGCCGAGGCCGGGATTCGATCCCGCATCCTTGGGAACAGTAGTCGAGCGCCGTAACCACTGCGCCACCCCGGCGGGGCTATAAATAAATCAGTTAATCAGTTACCATGTCCGCCCCGTGGGGTGGTGCAGTGGTATGACGCCCGACTACTGTGCCGGAGTTCCCAGGTTCGAACCCGACCTCGGCGGCTGCGTTTCGATGGAGTCGAAACGAAGAGGCGTCCGTGTGCTGTGCGATGTCAGCGCACGTTTAAGATCCCCAGATGGTCGAAATTACTCCGTTTCCCTCCACTACGGCTCCTCTTTCTCTCTTTCCACTTTCACTCCCATCTTCCTCCCTTCCCTTACGGCGCGAATGCGGTGTCCACAGAAATCAAGTGAGACAGTTACCGTGCCTTTCCCTTCCTATAAATAAATCAATTTTACCATGTCTCCTGGCACCGTAATGCGGCGGGGCGCGATAATTACGTACTTTACTTTCCTGCCAGTGAGCCTCGCTGATTGCAATGCAGATATAGGGTGTTAAGCTCTATTAAGGAACGTGATAGACGATGGTTTGTCATAAATTGTAGCGCATCCGTTAGATTGCAAGCGCTAAACTTCCTGATTTATTTCACAGACATTGCAAAGCGAGATAAGCATGAATTACAGCCCGCTTTATTTAAAACATTTACCTTACTTTTCGGATGCCAATCATCCGCTTGAAATTTGTTGTGTTTCAAGGAATTACATAACAAAATAAATTCAATACATAAGGACAGCGTGGTGCTATCGATAATTCAGCGACAAAATAGGCTCTCCTCTTTGCTATGATCATAATGCGGCTGTAAAAAACAGCGAATGCATTTCCGCATTCCTGCTAATGTCATTGATGGAAAGAAAATCTCCATAACAGGAAAATATGAACATTTTCTCGACTGTTCATTTTTGTTATGAAATATTTGCTATGACATGCCCAGTCGCAGCATTCTGCCATCAGCTCTCTCCGAAATACCCATGCTGCACTGGTAAACTGATGTGAAATTTTATAGCAACAATACACCACATATTTATATAGCAGACAAATAGCAAATATAAAATAAGAAAATAAGGGTTTGATCCAAATAAAGATTTGGAAAAAAAGGCAGAAACAGAAAAAAAAGTCTACATTATCTACCCTCACTGAATTTTCCTTTTTAGTTTTTTCTTGTTTCAATCTTTAACGTGATGATTGCTTGATGTCTGTGAATATACAATCGTCCGTTGATGCCTTCTTAGACTTCTCGACCTCCCCTCTTCTTCTTTAAGATGATTCTTGATTACTCACAATGGAATAGTAACTTGGACTGGTCGCTTGCCGATATTACTCGAAATATTGGGCAGTGCTCTATTTCCGTATTGCCTGGTCCTGTTGAGAAGAGTGGAGGTTGAGTCCTAACTTACTTAATATAAACTACTTCTCTCCAAAATAATTTGTATTATTGTTTTCCCTTTCTCCTGTTTTTATTTTTTCCTCATTTTTCTTCCCTCCTTTAGAATGCGAGTGTGATGTCTAGGAAGCTGAATATTAGCCTATTATTTTCAATGCTTCATATATCACCCTTTATGGCACTGTGACCAACTGTTCTATTATATATTATTTTCTGTTGGTTTCGCACTGCGCATTATGCTCTGTAATTGGTTTATAATTTGACAATAAATTTCGAAATTCAGGTACATATTCAACATTTTCGACTCACAAATTTGTTTGAGGCAATAAATAGTTGTTGAACAAATTTGTGTTTCAAAATTTGAAATCATTTCTCGTAAGAACATATAAAAAGATAAAATGTTACAAAAAATGATATAACTGATGTATTACGTTGTTATTTCAAGAGGTTTACCCCGAGACGCATATGCTCAATGCTAATGAAAAGCGCCCTCCTCTCCACCACTCCACCCGAAAAGCCGAGAGGAAAGCAAGGAGGCTGAGGCCAAAAAAGGTAAAACATAAAAAATTGGGTAGCTGATTCCGTTTTCCTATAGTGAATCGCTCTATTTATGCTCCCCAGTTAAAGATTCTTGATGAGCCGCATACGAAAACCTAAACTGCTGTAGTTACCAGGAGGAACGATATCCACTCTCTATCCACACTGTATGCTTCAATGAGGTGAATTGGGCAATCCCAAATTCAAATATAATCGTGGAGAGAGCTCTCATGTTGCGAGAAGCATGATGCTGGGAAGGTTGAAGCCCAATCCATGATTTTGGCAGCGGGACACGCCCTACACCGTAATATTATTCAAAATGAATGGATGGACATAATTCGAAAAGCAAGAAAAATTATAAGTCGACAAAAGGACTATCCATTTCTCAGTGGGGCTATGTCCAGTGTGAAAGAAGGTGGATACACGCCGTAAACTTGATGCCATTGCCACGTCTGCGCAGCAAACTCCAAGAGCCGCAGATGAGCAGGGAGAGGAGGCTGACCCGCAGGCAAAGCAACGGCAAGGCCGAAACCAAATTTTCCTTTGGAAATCAATTCCGCCATTATGATATTTCATTGTTATAATATTAATTGTGTGAAGTATTTATGTTTTCTATTGAAACGTGAAAGTTATGTACGCAGATTATTGTGTTGCCACTAATGTTGCTACTGGAATAGGGTTAAAGATCAAATTATTTGTTTTAATTGAAGTGCATTTGAAGTAAAATACCTAAAGCTTTAAGAATGATGCCTGTTATTTTTTTTAGCTCATATCATACCACAACCTGATTTATCTAAAAATTGCCTTTTTATAATCTGCAAGAGTTTGTCTCTTTTCTTATAGTGTTCCTTTATCCTTAAATAGATTGCAAGTAGGTAAATAATAATCAAAAGTTATCCTTCTCTAAATGTGCATTTTATATGGGAGGCTATTAAAAGTGGATATAACAATATGGAAATCGTCCATGTGCAGATAGCACTTGAGTGAGATAAAAATTTGCGAAAAGTGACCTCGAATTTGTTTAATGCTTTCAATCCATGGATAATAATATGTATCTGTAATTTGTTGTCAATCATGGTTCCATTCATTGAAATGGCTTTCGTTCAAATTCATTGATATGGTTTCTTTTATGGGTTTGCTGACCAAATCTATAAGTGTGAATACTTCTATTAGAGTTCCTTGTATGGTGCGTTTATAGCAACCTCATCTACCAGTTTGTTTCCAAAGTTTCTGTAATGTACTCTGCAATATGTCAGTATGATGCTAAAAGCACGACGAGCTACGAGAATTTTCCTTCTTTTACGTATGAAAACATTTTGCTTGAATGATTTTTGAGGACTTTTAAAGCAGATTAATAATATTTGGCAATTCAATGGGAATCGGCTGAATTCATATTTTGGGTTATTTCTAAAGCTTTATACCTAGACAATGTTTCACTTATCACAACATTAGAGCAATCAGAGTTTGAGATATTGGGCTTGCGATATCTCTGCCCCGCCGGGGTGATGGAGTGGTAAGACGCCCGACTCCGCAATACCCGGGTTCGAACCCGACCTCGGCGGCTTTGTTTCGGTGGAGGCGAAACGAAGAGGCGTCCGTGTGCTGTGCGATGTCAGCGCACGTTAAAGATCCCCAGGTGGTCGAAATTACTCCGTACCCTCCACTACAGCTTCTCTTTCTCTCTTTCCACTTTAACTCCCACCTTCCTCCCTTCCCTTACAGCACGGTTCAGGTGTCCACAGATATGTGTGACAGGTACTGCACCTTTTCCTCTCTGTGAACCAATTATTATTATTATTCCAATATCTCCTGTTTTTGGTAATAACTAGGTAGCTTGCTCTATTTTTCCATTCTCTTCACTTCCATCCCTGTATATTGCGTGATCATTTCATTTCATGTCATTTCTTTATTTGCCCAGAAAACATCCTGGACGGGTCCCGCGAATAAAAGCTGTTATAACAGCTTGACGAGGCCGTGGAACCCTACCGCTTGGCAGATGGCGGTACAACTACTAATGGACAACGGCAAAGCAGAAGCAAAAATATGGCATTTGACAGCAATAATTTGAGAGTATACAAACAACAGTTCAAAACAAATGAAATGGCATACCAGTGCATATAGAAAAAAAATATAAAAAAGAAAAGAAAGAAAAAGAAGAGAAAAAAAGTCACAACAACGAACAGTTTGGCAGATGAAAGTATTTTGCAATGTATGAGATAAATATCAAATAGTGTAAATTATCTGGAACACAATTTTCACGAATATATAGAAAGTAGCTACGAAACCAACTGAATGAAAAGCCTATTCCATACTAAGAAAAAAAGTGATCTGACATCGCTTAGAGTGGTATTTTGCGCCATACGGTATTTATTTGATATATGGCAAATTGTACTGCAACGTCTATAATTTATAGGTGTTACGAAACCTTGGAATAAACCATAATCCGGTACTTCGAGTATGTGCGCGCTCCTGTTTTGATACTAAACATGCAGTAGCTGTTATAAACTTCTTAAAGTCATCAGGAGAGAAATAAAATGAGCTTATGATTCGAAAATGATACCAGTACTCAAATTTATTAATGCTGTATTTATTAATGCAGTCTGTGCTGTACAAAAATAATCTATATTTGTCTCGTTTCTTACAATTTCTCTTTTACCTTACCTTTTTCTTACCTCAATTTCCTCAGTATGGAAAGCAACCTACCGAATAACATATGATCGATGGTTTGTAGAAAACCACTGACTTGTCTGTCTAAGATTACTCGAATACCTAGCTAACTATGCTCGGTCGCGCAACAGGTTCTGCTGTAACCGTCCCGGCGTCCCCACCCGAACATATTGTCACGTGCTGGTGACAAGACCGATGACAATAAGTAGAGTCCGGGAGTGCACTAAAGAATTTCATTATTAGGCTGACTTGCGCCCGCAAAAGGAGTAAGTTATTCGGCAGCAGCGATAACAGCAAACGTGCTGTTATCGCAAACGGTCCTGCCAGTCTTCCGTATCTTCAGTGGGCCGTCCTTGGAAGATAAGCGCTCCCAGATTGCACGACGACAACCGGTGCTGCAGACTGTGGCATTGTTAATGTTGGGGCCTTCTCCGGGGGCCGAATGGTGTCCCGCCGCAGACAGTGCTCGGATTTGAGCCCTTGAAGTCGGCGGCTATCTCGGTGACCTACAGGCTTGTCCCCCAAGGGCGATAGGAACAATGCTGAAGTCTTCGCTTGAAGAAGTAAGCGGGATCTCAAAAGACAATTCCTCCACCTGATGTCACGTGGTGGTGACAAGGTCCACGTGAAGAAATGAAGAATCTTGTAGAGCGCAAAAGAAACTCAAAAGAAAGACTGAAATACCCACCCACTGATACACCGCTTACTAAACATCAGACAGCGGAATACGAGATGACTCTAAGCCAACTCATTTCCAGACGCACATTTATGTAGCTTTTAGTATGAAGAACAATACTCAGAAAAATGCAAACAATACAATTATAGGGCCAATCTCAATCATATGATCGGAAACAGCCCTCAAGTTTCACAAGTGAGTCAATTCGTTAGACTCTGAACACTGCGAGACACTAGCGTTCAGCTCCGACCCGCCAACTCAACTCCAATTGATCCGACTGGCTGAGGGCTAACGGATGTTGTCTAGGCGGGAGTGACCTGTTCGCGTCTCCCCTGCATACGTCGGACAGTAAAGTTTTTCCGTTTCGTCCGGCCATCCGTTCAATCGTCGGATATCGCCCACCCTGTATTTTAGTTCGAGTTCGCAAGGGGTGGTCGATGACTCGGTATATTAGGACACGCGAGTGCGTACCTGTATTGTAACAGATTAAGGAGATTGAATACGGATATTAGCATTTGGATAAGATTGTTTCAGTATTCGCATATATTCCAATTTGTGCAACAATCGCGTGGTAATATTAGGGACAAGCCCATAATGTTTTTACGAGCAGAATCTGAGCATGCAGATCAAGAAGTAGCAACGTTGTTCCCGTAAACCTAGGAGCTCAGTTGCGGTGAATTATAGACCTATAGACAATAACGCCGTATAAAATGGGTCCTTGTACTCTGATTCTCGTACTGTACAAGGAGGCAGAAAGGTTTGCTGCGGTTCAGTGATAATAGCATAAGAAAAAAAAAACAAAGGATATATAATTAGTGGTTAGCCTATAACACATGCTGCATATGAACGTTTTGCAAACAGAACTGCAGGCTAATAAAAGTACCGACGGTTGACGACTCTCAACAACCACTACTACGTGGCCATCGCATCTGTGCTGTTTTAGTGCGCAAGCCCCACAAATCTGTCAAAAAGAACCGCTCCAGCGCAATATTTCGTGATGACTTTGGTAAACGGTTTGTATTTTTTTTCCTGCACGCGTACACTCGACTAAAGCAGCAAAACAAGCATATTTGTAACACGCATAAATTAGACATGCAACAGAATCTATTTACATATGTAGAACCACACTACACAATTCTAGAAGTACAATTCTAAGGCATGCACCCCAAATTCGTGTTGAACGCACATAAAAAAAAATGCCTCAAGCAAAGAAAATCAAAATTTTTTCTGGACCAGCTGCTTACTGAGCGAGACGCTAGCTTTAATCGAGTCGTTCTGCCTCAAAACGAACCGACTGAAATAGGAGCCAGTAGTTTTAGTATGAACCGCTGTCATGCGGCGGCGGAGTCAGCGACGGCTGCTAAGTCGCGCTCAAAGTGACTATTGTACCCCGATATATGCAGTCTCAGTGGCATTTATCTTTAAAACTAAATAAACAGAAAAGATCCTACTTTTAAAAAATAAGTCAATTATTTTTTTCTAATGAATATTGTATAATATGGAAATTATTTTAATAATAATGTAATCGTATAAAAAAGAGGATGACATCGCCGAAATATGTAATGCGTGGTACGAAGGATTACTGCTAACAGTGCTTCATTGCAGATAAAAATCTTTAATAGAAGAACTTTCAAAAAGATGCAAAGTAGAGGTTGCATCTCCTAGAGCTCCTATTAGCATAATTCTTTAAGAGCATAAAAAATATGCCATCTTTGCCAAAAGTATCCAGGCTGCATGTTTTGCTTCCCGCTTCTATTATAAAGCCAATAAGGGTTCCCAAGGCATCACTACTAGCTACGTGAGGGAAGGCTCTTGCCGTTAAACTGCAGGGATTTAGAGTTTCAGAAGTCGCACGAATTCACTACAACATTTCCAAGAAGCAAATCCTCCAGCCTGGTTACTTTTGGAGAAAACGGTACATGGAGCGCCCTGAGCCTAGCCGTGGCGTAAAGTCAAGCTGGATCGAATATGGGAATATTATTCGGCGGCCGGGACACAGTAACCGATGCTGGTGAATTCAGCTAGGTTATGATAAATGCTTTCAAGGTTGTGCCCACTGCTGCACAGATTTACCATATAGCTTTCTAAATACAACTTTCATTGTATAAGGGTGTACAGCGTAAGTGCTGAATTACTAAATAGGCAGAAGAGAGAATGAATAATGAGATCTGCACAATAACGCTGAGTAAAAAGTGCCCGACGAGCATAAAGAGAACGTGAAAAAGTGAAGCAGTACCAGTAAGGTCTCCCTGGGGAAGATAGAGCAGATAGTACAGTGTGGCGTGATGAAAAGCAAACAAAATGAACGGGTAGTACCTTGCACTGCACTCCGCGGCCTTATGACGTGCATCGCATGATTCCGCGGCGGCGCTCTGGCCTTATTCTCTTTTCACGGTTGCTTTAGGGCGTTAAACCCCGTAATCCAAACGATAAAAATTATTTTTTTCTGCTGTTTCCGTTCGCACCACATGTGTGAGCAGAAGCAGAAGAGGAAAACGTTCAGGCGGCATTCGAGTTGTTGTTTTTTTTTTTTTGTTCTAAATATTCAGTTCGTGAATGCGTATTTCTTGCTTCATTCTGAAATTATGCAAACAGCAAGTATACATGTGGTGGGGTATGTCGCATTCCCTAGTATTACATCCACTCACGCATCGGAATGCGAGACGCAAAATGAACGGTTAGAAAAGCGAATGAGGTATTTTTCTGTCGCACTGGCGGAGTGAACTCATCAAAGAGCCAAGGCTTCCCAAAGCGTGCAGACCGCAATTGGTCTCTCCCTTTAGCCTTCATCGCGCTTTAATGGTTCTGAATGGTTCTGAAGCAATGGTGTCATTCCCTTTTTGATCTTCAGCATACAGCAAAGAGCGGCGTATGTTTCCTGGAAGTCGATAGTTTTGTTTTATAGCCCAGCTGTTAGGCGCCCGTTCCTGCGTTTCGCGTCGTCGTCGCCGTCGGTGTTTTCGCTCGTAACCTGCTCCGCTGCCTGAGCACCGCCTCAATAAACTTTTATTGAGGGGCTTTAGGCTGCCCTCACTCCATCCGCCATCGTTCACCGCTTTGTGTACCTTCACCTCTTCCTCCGTGGTGGCGACGCGCGCGTTAATTGCTGCGCGCGCTCCTGTCACCACCCTTCGCCGCTGCTGTTATTCTCCCTCCCCCTCTCTTCCTGCGTGGCGGTGACGGTGTTCGGTTGCCGAAGCGCCGGCTCGTCATCAGCGGATCACGTTAGGTGCATCCCAAGCAGAAACGCTGAGCCACGTAGACTCGACTCGCTAGCGGCGTCAGCGGCATCAGCAGTCGCTGCTATCTATTCGCCGCGCAACCTTCCTATGGGCCCAGGCGCAACCTCCCGCGATCTCCCAATAACCTAAGTGCTCTCTTCGCTCCTCCTCCAATGCCACCCTTGTGCGGCAGCAATCAGAGCGCCGGATCAGTGGCGCGGATTTCGATATGTGCACCACCCGAGCCGAAACGCATAGCCGCCGCCGTTCGGCACTGGAAACCGCCTGCCTAAAAGTTGTCTATAATTGTACATACATGTCTTGCTTGAAATCTTAGCCTCAATCTATCGAAAGCGGTATAACAGCTGATGAGCTGCGCTCGAATTCCGCATTAGGAGGTGACGTAATTGTCTCCATTTTTTGACATGGAGTTCTTCCTAAATTTGATGACACCGCGTCAGGCCATCCTGTCGACCAGAAAAAAACCTTTCAGAGCACTGCGGAACCTGCCCTTGACAAATATAGAAGCTTGAGCGTTGAGCCACTTTTGCTATACCGAAGGTGTCAGAATAATTTTGTTACGAGAGCTACACTACGCAAGTTAGCAGCGCATTTCACCGTGTGAAAGACAGGCAACTAGTGTGCAGGCACGGAAACTGGAGTGGAGCAACATGTGCGCTGCGAATTGCAGCAGCGCGCGCGGCTGCCGCGGCAGCGTGCAGAGTTCACTGCCGGCGCAGCCTAGACGTTCGAACAAAGATGAACGTCTTGCCAAGCGGAGACGCCAAGATGCAGATCTTAATAATAATACAAAAATTGGCTGATAGGAACGTTAGGGTGCAGTAATGTTACACTTGCGCTGTGGACACTTAGACCACGCTCTTTTTAAGGGAAGACAGTGGGAGAGACAGCGGAAAGAGAGAAAGAGGAGACGGTAGTGGAGGGCTACGGGTACTTTCCTCCACCTGGTGATATTTAACGTCCACTGACATCGCACAGCACACGGGCGTCTCCGTTTCGCCTCCATGGTAGAGCGTAAGGAGGAGGAGGAGGAAGAAAAACTTTATTTAGCCCTATATTATTTGGCGGTTTTTGGACGTCTTCAGAGATGTCTGCTTGTTGTATCCACAAGAGTCTTCTCCGCGACTTCGTCCACTTTTTCACAATGATTGGTTGCCCTCAGTCCAGGGCTCCGCTGGCTGCTGCCGCCCGTTGGGCGGGCTGTACGAAACCTTGCTGGTCTTCGCAGCGCTCGCTGGACAGCAGAGTCTCCCATTGCTCCGCACTCGGGTTTCGAATTTTGGGGACCACATCTATCTTTTGGCATGCCCATGTGATGTGAGATAGTGTTGGTATTTCATCGCACCACGGACACCTGTCAGCGTATATAGTAGGGTGCATTTTGTTTAGTATGTGCAGGTTTGGGTATGAACCCGTCTGTAATTGTCTCCATATGACAGCTTCCTCTCTGGTGAGAGAACTGTTCGGTGGGGGATATCGCATTCTTCTTCCTCTATAGTTTTCTAGTAAGGCCGAGTATGCCTTGGGTGCTGGCAAAAGTTCCGCGGACCCTTCGGATGCTCGGGAAGTAGTGTATGCTCGAGCTATTCTGTCAGTTTCTTGGTTCCCTGCCACCCCAATGTGCCCCGGTACCCACATAATTTTGTGTCTCGTCTTGTTTTCCTCGTGGTTTTTAATTCTGTCGCTTGCTTTGAGGACTATACGGAGCGCGTGACGACCAATCCTACCATTCATGAAATTTCGACAGGCTGTTTGAGAGTCCATGAGTATCGTTAGCGACCGCCCAGCTCTATAGCCCTCCGCCACCGCTAGAAAAATGGCTACTTCCTCGGCCTCTGGTACTGTGCAGTGTCGGATAGAGGCGCTGGTCACTTCGCGTAGAGACGAATTAACCACCGTGGCCACTGCAATTTTGTTGCGTCCTCCTCTCGAGGACGCGTCTGCATACACGGTCGTGTCTTGAGGAGCGTATGTTTTTTGAATAAAATCAGCCCTTGCGTCTCTTCTACCTTGGTGGAAGTTAGGGTCCATGTTTCTCGGGATTGGAGCTACCTTGAGGGACTTGCGAAGTTCGTCGGGGATCGTTACCGTCCTCGCTATTTCTCTCATCTGCTCACAGTATCCGAGTCTCTGTAAGAGCGCTCTTCCAGTCGTTGTATGCAGCAGCCTGAGTTTTTGCGACTCAGGCTGCGCCTCGCGTAGTTCTTCGAATGTGTTTGCAATCCAAACGCCATGAGCTTTTTTGTAGACGGGTTGCGCGGTAATCGGAGTGCCGTCTTATACGCTTTGCGTAGCAGGGCATCCGCTTGTTGTATTTCACTCTTGTTGAGGCCTGGTAGGGCAGGCTGTACATAATTCGGCTCACTACCAGGTTTCTAACTAGTTTTAGTGTGTCCTCTTTGCGCATGCCATGCCGCCTGTTGGTGATGCGGGTGATCATGCGTGTCACTTGTAGCGCTGTTATTTTGAGCATGGTAAAAGTGGGACTACTGCGTTGGTTCGATTCAACCCACATACCTAATATTCTTATTGTTGTCTTTTCGGGGATGGGCATTCCTTACAGGTAGATGTTGAGTTTCAGGTTCTCACTGGTTGGGACGGTCCGGTTTTGTTTGCCTCTCCACACTCGAAGCAGTTCCGATTTCTCAGTTGAGCATGCGAGTCCTCTTTCTCAGAGATATTTCTGCACGCAGGAGGCCGCTTCCTGTAGTTTTTCTTCCTTCTCCCCGAGGGAACCGGTGTTCGTCCAGACTGTTGTCGTCTGCATACATGGCGTGCCTGATTCCTGCGATCTTCTCTAGTTTTTGTGCTAGACCTATCATAGCTATATTGAAGAGGATAGGTGAGATGACTGATCCTTGGGGTGTTCCTTGGTTTGGCGCGTGAATTTTGCTCGATCGAAGGTCTCCCATGCCGATGGGGGCAGTTCTATCTGACAGGAAGGCTTTTACGTACCTGTGTATTCTACGCCCACAGTCCAGGTCGTCTAGGCCTCTAAGGATCGCTTCGTGACTGACGTTATCAAATGCTCCCTTGATGTCAGGGGCCATTGTGACATTTTCACCTGTTGGGGTATGTTGCGGAGCACATCTTGTATTTGAAGCAGCACGTCCTGCGTCGAGAGTTTTGCTCTGAAGCCAAACATGATATGGGGTACATGTTCATTATCGTCCGTGAAATTTTGCAGTCTAAGCATCACCACCCGCTCGTAAAGCTTGCCGAGGCATGACGTGAGCGAGATGGGCCTGAGATTTTCAATTTCGAGCTGTTTGCGAGGTTTAGTATCATAATTACTTCGGCGTGTTTCCAGTCTTCGGGAACCGTCTCCGCCTCCCAGTGTTTGTATAGAAAGCTTACGAGCTCTAGTATGAGGTCGTCACTCAGGTTTCGGATCAGGGCATTGTCGATTCTGTCGGCTCCTGCTGCCGTGTTTCTGGTCGTATTCCTTATGGCCGCATAAACTTCTTCCACAGTTATTGGGCGGTCGAGTGTCTCGTTTTCGGCTCCGCGATAGGTTCCTTGGTATCGTGAGGGGTTGTGATCACCGAAACATTTTTTTCGTTCCTTCTCTAAAAGGTCGGTGTCCGAACCCTCGAAGGAGTGGCTGAATCTGTGAATGCTTTTATTCTTTTCTGATTTTGATTTGGTCAGATCGATTAGGGCTGTTAGGAGATTCCAGGTTCTGGCCGTACCTAAGGTTCCCTTAAGCGAGTCGCTGAATTGTTCCCAATTTTGTCCCGCGAGTTGCGTTGCGTATTCTTCAGCTTTTGCCGTAACTTCTGCTATCTTTAGTTTTAGTTTCCTATTGTGTTTTTGCTTCGGCCATCTTTTGGTGAGACTGCGTCTGGCTTCCCATAGTCGCTGAAGGTGCCCGTCTACTTCGGGCGTTGTTGCTGCTCGTCTTACACTTTTTGTGCATTTGTCTCGCGTTTCTGTGAAAATGCCTCTCCAGTCTTTTAGTAATTGGATGCCACCTTCAGTTTTTTTGCAAGCCCGGAGGAACGCGTTCCAGTCCGTGAGTTTTGCTTGTCCAATCCGGTCTTACCCTTTCCGATGCTATTCGCGTCCGGAGGGTAAAGTGATCGCTACCTAGGTTTTCCATTATGTTTTCCCACTGTGACTCCTTGCTCTTCCTTACGAACGTGAGGTCCGGGCAAGTGTCTGTGCGCACACTATTACCGATTCTCGTGGGGGTCGCGGGATCTGTGATTAGCCTGCAGCCAAAATATTCAGCTACGTCCGCTATTGTTCTTCCCTTGATATCTTGTTTCCGGTATCCCCAACTCGTGTCCATGGCGTTGAAATCTCCCACGATAATGAGTGCATTTTCCTTGGCCAGCTTGTGCGCTCCGTGGAAGAGTTCGAAGAATTTGGCTTTTCTTTGTCTTGGCGGGCTGTATACGTTTAGCACGAATGTGCTCCTACCCTTTCGTTTTTTTCGGAATGATTTCGACAAGTGCGTGCTCGATGTCCGTGTCGGCGATGGTATCGTGCCTGATTGCGGTGATGGCTTTGATGACTAGAACGGTTGCTTTACCTCCGTTTTGGCTTTCGTAAACATCGTACCCCTGTAAAGAGGGCCTGGTTCCAGTCTCTTGGAGCGCAATCCCATTGGGGGGTGTAAGCTGTGTGTTTATGTATTGTTTTAGTAGGGCCTGTTTTTTGCAGTAGCCTCTGCAGTTCCATTGTCAAATTTCTAAGTTTTCTTAGTCTAGGAGACGCGTCTTGGTCATGTTTACGTGTTCGTGCTATTGTCGTGTTCGACAGCGAACGCCGTTAACGCTGGACGGTTGTACGCTCTTTCCCTAATGTTTTCGTTATGTCTGTTTTCGAAAGGCATTTTTGGTTTCTGAGATCTGCCTCTGAAATTGTGCTTGCATCTGTTGCATTTGAGATTGGATTTGCTGCATCATATCCTGCATCATCTGCTGCATCATCTGTTGCATTCGTGTTTCAAGTTCTCCATTGTTGGATGCTTGTGGCTGTTTTAGAAAGGCTCTTGTGATTTCAAGCTCCCGCTGTTGTGCCTTTAGTGTTTTTGTTAGTTCCTCGACGTTGCGTTCGAGCTCATTTTGTTTGAGGAGCGAGTTCAAGCTCACGTCTGAGTGCATCACTGCTCGCGTCTTTAGCTTCTTTGACAGGAATACTTTTTTGTTTGTATTGTTTGTGTTACTACTATTTTTTACCGAGTACGGATCAATGGTAGATGCCCAGCTTACCTTGCTGCCGCCTTTCTGGGAAAGCTTCTTTTTCTGCTTTTCTTGTTTGTTCCCCTCCTGTGAACCAGCCGGCGACAGAGGTGGGAGGGAATTGGACCTTGATCGGCTCCTCGATGTCTACGGAAAACTTTATGATGGTCTATGTTATTTTTGGTGGTTTTGGGAGCGTCTTCAGTGGTGTCGTTTTGTTGCATCCCAACGATTCTTCTCCGTCAACCTCGTCCACTTCTGACCAATGGTCGATTGCCCTCAGTCCAGGCTCCGCTATAGCCACTGCCGTCCATGAAGCTCTCTGTACCAGACGTTGATAGTCTTTGCAACGGTCGCTGGACAGTAAAACCTGCGATTGATCCGTACTTTGTTGTCGTATTTTGAGGACCACGTCTATGTTTGGTCAAGCTATCACGAAATCGGCGCACATTATTATTGAGTCAGCGCGAAGTCAAAAAGCATGCGCGGCGTCGCATAGAGAATTCGAGAAAGTCGGAGAAACGTCTTCTCCGCACGAGGAGAGACTACGCGCGTACGCGTGTAGCCAGGCGTGTACCGCCCTCGCCCCCGCTTCATCGCCCGGCGGCGGCGGTGACTCAATCTGCCCAAAATGTGCCAGTCGTCTCGAGAACTTTCTACAGCGCCTAATCACTGAACATGCGCGGCTCAGCGGAAGGAAGACAGGATGCTTAAAAGAGCGAAGTTAAGAATGTGTGCGCGCAGCCCATGTCACGTTGTAACAGACAGAGGCGGCACGGCCTGCTTATTGAGGCGGCGATGCTGGGGGTAGCCAGCTGGTGTTTGAGCTAGTGTTTCCGTGGGTTAGCAAGTGCTACTGCTCAAATCCCGGAGTCAACACGGTGCTGACTCTCCAGACGTCGCTATTATTACGTTTGGGTTGCGCATGAGTATCGCACCGCTGCCACCAGTTACTGCATTTGGGGCTCGCGCGGTTCATCCAATCGCTGGCGCCAGTGGTTACATGCGGCTCGCGGCCCTATCGGAAGCGTTGGCATGGCAGCTGTGTGGCTCGGTCGACGGCATCACGGGTCCCAGCAAGGACGTCTTCTAACCGAACAACCTTTAATTACAACATCATGAAGGAACGGGCAGAGAAGCTGACCCGGAAAAATACCGACACACTCACACAGCTGGTGTCTGGCGTCGTCCCTGCGACGTCTTCCCAGTAGACTCTCGCAGCGGAGTCTGCGCTGCTTTTTATAGGCTTGCCAGTTCAGAGGGAAAGGCAGAGCCCTGCAAGTTCGAACAAGATGAGATGACTCAATCATTGGTGGCGCGACCGTATCTCCTCTACCTCCAGCAGACGGGCGAGCGCCGGGCTTGGCCAGCGTTTGCACACACACGCATGCACACACATTTGGAGCATGGCACAGACATGCCGAGACGCGCCCGCGGGAAGAAGCGTTGGGCGGCCGACAAGAAGGCGCCAAAATGGCCGAAACACTCGCTGCTTTGCCTGTTGCACGGCTGCTCGATGGAAGCGCAATAGATGCGGCCTGCTACGACGCCCGAAACCGGCGGGAGGCGCCTACTTCCAGTCGCCACCGCCGCGGCGCCACCGTTCGGGGACAGCCGCGCGCGGAGAGCTGCGCCTGACTGAGCTTTGCGGGAGGTGTCGGCGTGGTAGAAGCCTATTATCTTAAGGATATAAGAGCCCCGCTTCACACAATTTGGCAACAAGAATTAGTATATACTGTCATGTCTAGTGTGACCATGTCAGCACTTAGCGCTTGCTCGGCAAGGATGTATAGACTTCCAAAGCACCGTCGAGCGGCGCTGCTGCTCCTGACAAGGAGCGCCATCTCTGACAGAAAAATAGAAACTGGGGATACACGCGGCGGCACCACCTAGGCATCCCGTGCAAGTTTTCTTCTTTCGCTTGCCCGCTTCCGCGAGCGTGCAGACGTCTCGCGCCGCTTTGTCGCGCGGGCACACACTGGACGCCGCCGGCTCAGCTCGCTGCCTTCACGGCGTGCGCTTTCTCTCGCATGAGCACGTGCCTTGACGCGCCCCCGCAGGCGCACCGCGACGTGCCACCTGTATTCCGTCTTGAGTGGGCAACCTAACGCGTATTTCCATAGGCGGGAAACTTTTTATTCACGTCTGCACTGTAGAGCAGACAACAGGAGGGGATGAGTAAATATTGATTGTGAATGCGTCCCACGTTAGCAAAAACGTAGAAAGTGCATCTCGAGCCAAGTCTGCTATGTAATTATAGTGTGGTATATATGTTTAAAAACTGCGAAAGTATCATCACTACTGTGAAATAAAGTGGCCCTCTCATTGACCATCGTTTTGGCCGGTAGCATGCGATTTATATACGGATTTGTTTTTTATTATTACGACGTTACCAAAGAAAATGTTGCAGTAGAAGAATAAGTATATAGTCCGAAGGAAGTATTTCTTCAAAGACAAGAACGCTAGCATTCTCATAAGCATATGCATGCTCCGTGCGCTGCACGCGACATAACCGGCTCGCTGGCTCGGAAGGCAGCTGAAATCTAAGCCTGTGCTACATAGTGTTTTATTTCGGTTCTTATTAAATGGTTGCGCTTCATTTATGATAATATTTGGTTTGCACTCACGAACCGCGAGTAGTGTTAGTCGAGCCATAGCTAGGATCACTTTTGTAGTGCACTTCCGTATCTGCGTTATTAATAATAATAACAATTGGTTCACTTATTGGCCAATTTGCAAAAATCTGTAAAAGCATCTCAGCAAGGCATGTTTTCCAACGCCGCCCCCACCCCCGAAAAAAGAATAAGGCCTCGTTCCTATATATTTTCTTGGTCAATCTAAGAAGGAAAAGGCAGCTGTGGACACTTAGGGACCATTCACACAACAGTCTCGATCGCGTACGTCGCATATATTGATTTGTTTGCTTTCAGAGCACTCACAAAGCAGGGAGAGAGCACAGAAAATCGGCAAAACTAGACACGCGAAGAGCGAAGAGCAGGATAATCTTCCATCCTCTTCACTTTTTATGCATGGTGTTAAACCACTGTACATTTTTTATGCCTCTCCAAGCCGTTTTTATCAACGGTCAACATTTCTGAGTTTACGAAGAAAGGGGAAATTGGCTCTTTTTGTTTCCACAAAGAACGCGAGACTTCTCAGAACGCTGTCATGCGGTTGGAAAACAGGTCTTGCGGACACGCTTCCAAAGGAATCGGCAAAGTTTCACACGTGAGCCTCGTCTTTGGCGCTTTACCTACTATTGTGACTTGCCATGACAGACTGCTACTTAGTACACCCGTTTCGCATCAGCGGAAGCGTTTTTATATCGCCAAATAACCGCCAGGCGCAACGCGATCGCCGCGCGTGCACAGGAAGCTAGCGGAGCGTCTCCTCCGGCGAAGCCCCACCGTTTCACATTTCGCCACCACGCCAGGAATGCGGCGCTGCCGTCGCGCGGGGCGAAACTTGAGCTTGGGTTCCCTATACTGGAGTGTACCCCCGAAAAACGTATAGTGACGGTGGTTCAAGGCCAGTCGATTGGAGAGCGCTCATTACCGTGATGTTGCATTCGAATCCAGAATGTTAAATTGGGCAAGTTGGTAGACATTCCTGTGTCTGTCTCGTTCTTGTCTATACCGTTGTTCGCGCTGTTTTACGATTCCAATCCAGTGGTACGTCACATTAAAATGTGACCCGGCTGTGAACAATTCGAAGCTCTTCAGCTGCCATGGTAGCCTAATGCATAACCACTTAATTATGTCGCGAATTCCGTGTGTCATTTTCATACCATTTACTCATTCCTGCATACAGCTTTTATACACAAATTGATATCAACCTGTTCTAAGCTGCCAGCGCTATCCAATAAAAACTGTCCTACTATGAGCAATGTTACGACCAAGCATCCGCAATTGCGCGCTCTATTGTTCGCCTGTGGGCATGGATAAGTTTTGTGAATATGTGGTGATGGTCCAATGGCTCTAAGTGAGCCTGTTTCCAGGAATCCTGTTTTGTAAGCATGTTTTGCTTTGTGGACAACCTGCAAATGCCAAATTGACCCTGTCAAGAGAACGTCTGGAAAAACACAAAGAAACGTCCCCCTGAGGGAAATAGCAGGAAGTGCTTTCTTTCTTTTGTCCACCCTTCCAGTCGAGAAGTGCTATCCTCCAGTGATGAATGCCTCCTATCCAAAGGAGACGACAGAGTGACATGTCCGCTGACGTGCAGGACAAGAAAGGAGCATGACTCATACGGCCATTAAGTGATTTCCCGGGAATGCAGGAAAGATTTGCAATTGTCGAAAAGGGACCATGTTGGGAGCCCTATGCGGCGCCACGTGCACTCGGGTTTCTGAGAAGTAAAACCCCTTGTCAGAACCAGCTTGTGGTTTCTTTGCTGAAGAATAGAAATGTACCTCCTCTCCTCGCCGTTCCCAAGCTTTTCCCGCCAACAAGTGATCACGCCCAACGAATGAATGCCGGACCAGTCAGTGCTTCAGACCATCAGTGCAGTGAAGTGTTCGATTGGATGCCGATACCTGAGGGGCGTGCCCTGGATTTGGTTGGTCAGCATCTTCAGAGAGGGGCTGGACATAGGGGGTTTTTAAGGACGCTGCAGAGCACGAAATGTCGCTCTGGGCCCTGGGTAAACGGCTCATCCAGTCGCTTCTCGCTATGAACTCTTAACGCTTGTCATTTTGCTGATGTACCCTTCTTTTTCGTGTAAATAATCTTGTAAATAAGTTTCTCAAAGTGCCATTAAACCTGCTTGTACATATTTCACCAACTTCGAAGATTCAATCCTACTTCAACCCCGAGTCTCTGCACGCTACCAAGTGAAGGCCGGGTCGACGTAGCCCCAGCGTCACGACAACTGGTGGCAGCGGTGGGATAAAGCCCCAACACTGGTGATCAGCGGTAGGATCTGAATCTACAAGCCCCAACACTGGTGACTAGCGGTGGGATCTGAATCTACAAGCCCCAACACTGGTGACCAGCGTTGGGATCTGAATCTACAAGCCACAACATCTGATGACTGGAGGTGGGATCTGGATCTACAAGCTACAACATCTGGTGATTGGAGGTGGATCTGAAGCTACAAGCCACAACACCTTGTGATCGGAGGTGGCATCTCAAGCAACAAGCAGGAGCAACAATCGGCCAAGAGGGCAGCTCGGAACATCGATCGCATGTGTGGGTGAGTGCTTGGCTTTTCTTCTGATGTGGACCAGGTTCTAGAACAGGGTTAGATTTTAGAACTGGTAAAGAGAGTGTGGAAACGCCTTTAGGTTGGTAGTTTGCACAGTTGTTTTGGAAGTAGCCGACACTCGGAGCGATCATGGACCTACAAAAGCTGCAGAAACCGGACCTGTTGCTATTGTGTGAGGAATTGGGAATTGATACAAGTGGTTTGGCACGAAAACCCTTGATTTTAAAGGCAATCACTGATTTGGGAGCCGATGATGAGGAGCTCAGTGAAGCATGGAACCTCATCGCCCAAAACAAGGAGGAACAACTCAGACAGGAAAAGAGGCGTGAGCGCGAACGTCAGAGGGAAAAAGAGGAAAGGGAGCGCGAACGTCAGAGGGAAAAAGAGGAAAGGGAGCGTGAACTTGAGAGAGAAAAAGAGGAAAGGGAGCACGAACGTGAGAAGCTTGAGAGAGAAGCAAAAAAGCGGGAGCTAGAAACTGAGCTCCGGAAATTAGAAGTAGAGTTGAGCAAGAGGTCGGGCAATTGTCCCCAGCTAGCGGTACCTCTTCTCAACAAGGAGGCAGATTTCAAGATGTCAAAGTACATGCAGCCATATGTGATATCAGGGGATATCGGTCTGTATCTGGGTAACTTTGAGCGAACTTGCGAAGAACTGTCCTTCCAGCGAGACACGTGGTCTCAGAGATTATTGACGGTTCTGCCCTGCGAGGCAGCGGAGGTTGTCGCGCGGCTAAACAAGGAGGACGCGGACAACTACGAGAAGGTCAAAGCTTGCCTTCTGATTTTCGGAGACAGAGATGTGCAGGCCTTAACACGTTCAAAGGCGCGAGAACTAGCTACACTGCTCATACCAGAAAATTCCACAGCGGAGGAAACGGCAGTTAAAACAGTGGTCGATGTGGAAGATAGCGGGTCAGAAAACTTTGAGAGCGAGGCATCTCAAATAAGTCAACTTGAAAGTGAGCTTGATGAGACGCGGAATGAGGACGTTCTTGAGAGTAACATCTTGCCGCCAGTGTCTAGTAATCTCACAAGACTTTTAAGTGGAACCCGAGAGGACTTAGCTATGGAGCAAGCCGTGGTAAATCTAACGTTAAACCCCGAGGAGATGGGGGACAACTTGATTTGCCTCAGCGAAAAAGGAAGCAACGCTCAGGAGCTTCTCAAAAAGACGGAGCAGAGAGGAGAACTAAAGAAATCCCAGCTGTCCGATCTGGGCGAGATAATAACAGAGTTTGAGGCCTGCTTCGTGGACAGGCCAGGCAGAACTGATTTGACTGAGCACGATATTGAGCTGACTTCAGACGTGCCAGTGCGATCAAGGTGCTACCGATTTTCTCCAAGGCAAAGAGAAATTCTGGATAGGGAAGTAACTCGCATGCTGGAATTGGGAGTAATAAAACCCTCGGAAAGCGATTATGCTTCGCCTATGATCTTAGTAGAAGCTCCAGGTAAAGACCCTAGGCCTGTGGTAGACTACCGAAAGCTAAATTCTCTCACCAGGGATCAAGTGTATCCTATTCCGAATATTGAGGAGAGAGTAGAACAGGTCAGTAGAGCGGCATATGTGACTACGCTGGACCTTACTCGAGGATACTGGCAAGTACCGCTCACTGAACGCGCCAGCAGATACGCGGCTTTCGTCACTCCGACGGGCAGCTACCAGCCAACAATGATGAGTTTCGGGCTCAAAAATGCTCCATTTTGTTTTTCCCGACTCATGGATAGGGTTTTAAAGGGGTGTGAAACATTCGCAGTGCCTTATTTAGATGACATTGCGGTTTTTTCCGACTCATGGGCGGACCATATGGTACATCTAAGAGCTGTACTGAGCCTTTTGCGTCAAGCTGGACTAACCGTAAAGGCCGAGAAATGTTGCCTGGCAAGGGCGACCGTGGACTACTTGGGTCACAATGTAGGTCAAGGTTTCAGGAAACCCAGCGAGATTAAGATTTCTGCGGTAGCAGACTACCCGCGGCCGAGCACGAAGACGGAAATTCGAGCATTCCTAGGTCTGACTGGATACTACAATCACTACATCCCTAACTATTCAGCTTTGGCCAGCCCTCTGACCGACGCTCTCCGCAAGACAGAACCGACAAATGTAGTCTGGGACGAACAAAAGGAAGCCTCCTTCGTAAACCTGAAGGCTGTGCTGATTAGCCGTCCGGTATTGCGAGCTCCAGACTATGACCGAGAATTCACGGTCCAGTGTGATGCCAGTGATCGAGGGTTAGGTGCTGTTCTCTGCCAGAGAGATGACGACGGTAATGAGCACCCCGTGCTCTACCTGAGCAGAAAACTGAGTTCTAGAGAGAGAGCTTATTGCGCGTCAGAGAAAGAGTGCGCTTGCATTGTATGGGTCATTCAAAAATTGCAGTGCTATCTTGGAGGGGCCAAATTCACCGTAGAGACGGACCATTGTCCCCTGGCTTGGCTGCAAACTGCGACATCGAAGAACAGTCGCCTTCTTAGGTGGAGCTTGATTTTACAGCAGTACAATTTTGAAATAAGATACAAAAAGGGGAAGTTAAATGGGAATGCGGACGCGCTTAGCCGCTCTTTCTAAGCGGTCCGAGATGTTCCTCACCATGTATCCAAATTGATAATCAGGTTTTTTTTTTTTCTTTCTTCGTGCGCTTGTATATGTGTGACTATGTAAAGCAGCACGTTTGGTTTTCTAGGAATACGTGGGTCCTGAACGTCTTGAGAGTGGGCTTTTCTCGAACAACAATGGCAGTTTTCTTTTGACCTGGTCTCTTCAGACGGGAGCCGAGTGCTTGCTTCGACATGTGGTTGAGTTTCAGACAGCTCGAGCAATTTGGCCTACAACAATCAAGACAACGCGACAAGCAACAGCGAGCTTCAAGCGTTCACGTGCAGGCCATTAAGTCGTCTCTTCATGCAGCAGCTGGGACTGCTGCCCTCCGAGACTCTTCTGGCGGGGGAGGAGGCTGTTACGACCAAGCATCCGCAATTGCGCGCTCTATTGTTCGCCTGTGGGCATGGATAAGTTTTGTGAATATGTGGTGATGGTCCAATGGCTCTAAGTGAGCCTGTTTCCAGGAATCCTGTTTTGTAAGCATGTTTTGCTTTGTGGACAACCTGCAAATGCCAAATTGACCCTGTCAAGAGAACGTCTGGAAAAACACAAAGAAACGTCCCCCTGAGGGAAATAGCAGGAAGTGCTTTCTTTCTTTTGTCCACCCTTCCAGTCGAGAAGTGCTATCCTCCAGTGATGAATGCCTCCTATCCAAAGGAGACGACAGAGTGACATGTCCGCTGACGTGCAGGACAAGAAAGGAGCATGACTCATACGGCCATTAAGTGATTTCCCGGGAATGCAGGAAAGATTTGCAATTGTCGAAAAGGGACCATGTTGGGAGCCCTATGCGGCGCCACGTGCACTCGGGTTTCTGAGAAGTAAAACCCCTTGTCAGAACCAGCTTGTGGTTTCTTTGCTGAAGAATAGAAATGTACCTCCTCTCCTCGCCGTTCCCAAGCTTTTCCCGCCAACAAGTGATCACGCCCAACGAATGAATGCCGGACCAGTCAGTGCTTCAGACCATCAGTGCAGTGAAGTGTTCGATTGGATGCCGATACCTGAGGGGCGTGCCCTGGATTTGGTTGGTCAGCATCTTCAGAGAGGGGCTGGACATAGGGGGTTTTTAAGGACGCTGCAGAGCACGAAATGTCGCTCTGGGCCCTGGGTAAACGGCTCATCCAGTCGCTTCTCGCTATGAACTCTTAACGCTTGTCATTTTGCTGATGTACCCTTCTTTTTCGTGTAAATAATCTTGTAAATAAGTTTCTCAAAGTGCCATTAAACCTGCTTGTACATATTTCACCAACTTCGAAGATTCAATCCTACTTCAACCCCGAGTCTCTGCACGCTACCAAGTGAAGGCCGGGTCGACGTAGCCCCAGCGTCACGACAGCAACCTCTGTGAAAATGCGACGTGTAACCAACCTTCCTATCTCATTGTGACAAATTTTACGGTTGAAATATGAAAATGTTTATTAGGTTAAATCTAGATGATAACCTGGGATCTTCGACTCAGTAGGAGACCTTAAACTTTGTACGCCAGAACGCTATCCGTCATGGCATCCCGCATTTTGCATGACCGGACAAAGTAAGCGCGCTTGATAGAGACGGTCTGCCTCAAGGTGCTACGTATATGCGCCGAAAGTTTTTATTACTATTTTTATTGGCTGCCCGTAAACTCATAAAATTTTGCTGGTTCGTAATTTTCAATGGAAGAACGCGCATCGAGTGTTGCTGTTGTTAAACTCTTAGCTGTGATCACAAGAATGTTCAAGTGTCAGAGCGCAACTGCAGCTGAGATTCAGCGAGCAGCCGTGTACGCTTATTTAATGGCCACACAAAAAAGGAAGGAAATTACCAATCGCAGACGGAAAACCTTTCTTGAGAGAGGGTTATGCCATAACATCGCTCCACTGTTAGTTGACATTTCCAGCCCAGCTCGCTATCAGTGGGAGCAGCAACTTAACGATATCTTGCATAGTGCCTTAGCACGGGCACGATCATTGTTTTTATAGATTAGCTGCAGGTACAGTGTACAGTGAGAAAACAATGATGAAACAAAAAGTTTACACAGCTTGCTACTTCGCCGGACCTCTTCAGACTTCATCATCCCGTTAATGAAGGTGCTCGTAAGCTGACAAAGCTTGATTTCTTCCTTTGCGGGGTACATCAAGCCTCCATTGTCCTTGGTTTTCATTAACCTGTAACTGGTCCAGTTGACTCATAATTCCTGCAACAGTCCCTTGCATGACTGACATGTCGCCTCAAGACCATTACCAAATATAGCATAAATTATGCAACAACCTGGTAGTGATAAACAAAACTTGGGGTTCTTAAGTCTCCTTGAGGAGCCTCCATAGAGTGCCCGCACTTTGCTACCTGCTTATTCACCGTATCCGGTATTTGCTGCCTCTGACGCATATCATTAGAATGCAGCCTTAAGCCACCGCATTATATGAAATAGCACCCTAGATATAGGTATATAAAGCCCCTCTTTACCGAAGCCGTACGAACGTGCCCTACAGGAGTATAGTGTGCCTGACTTGGGATCTAAGGGTCCCGCTTTCAATAATTCCAATTTCACCCTCGCATCTTTTTGACTCTCTCTGGTTTGACAGCTCCTGCCACATTGAACATGTCATGTGTTCTCATTGCGCCAAAGGTGTCTGGCCATATCACCAACTAAAGTGCCTCTTACCAGAGAGGGTTTTTTTTTTTCGACTTTCCGCCGACAGAGCGGGCGCCGGATTTTCTGTGGAACGTGGCTTTTCATTTTATTGTATCGGCTCAAACAGTCTCAACAGTATAAACAAATGTTGTATGCACAGGCCCCTTTACTTGCAAGGCCACTCAGACTAGCGCGGCATAATTTAGAGCAAATTGCATGCTTATATAAAAAAAAAACCCTTCGTAGCTTTTTCTTATATGTCCCCGCAACATAACCTGCGAGAAAAGCTTCTGGTGCTACCTCGTCGTGTTCATCTGCTTCACAACACATCGTTAAAAATTCTAGTTCACTGGCCAGCTCCCTGATAACTAAATAGGTTAAATAACGTGACGGGAACACAGGAAAACAGGACGACACAACTAGCGCGGTTGTGCCGTCTTCTTCAACTGTGTTCCCGTCACGTTGTTTGCACAGTTAACCTATAAATAATCACCAACAAGTCCAATCTGCGGTCCCTTGTAGCAAATTCAATGGCAGCTGATAGGGCATTATGCTTCAGCATCCGGACTTTTTAACCTCAGCGCCGCTTTCATTTCAGAGGAAACAAGTGCATTTCCACTCCTCGCTGCTGTGTTTGCCTGAAGCGAGCTCAGCAGATAACATTATAGGGTTCTTAGATGTCTCTTAAGCGGAGGACGGCGAAAGCCTACCCTTCTCCTATCATTTGCCTCTCATCGTTTGCCACAGTTCGTCATTTCAAGTCGTCGTTTGATATATTGGTCGTTTCTCAGTCATGATGAGTCTGCCTGCGTAGTCATTGTAGCCCTTGTCACTCATAACTAAGCACGTTACTGATTTAGAATCAGCAGTGGTCATTGCATGTCTTCGTTTCACATATTGGTCATTTTGTAGTCATTAACAGTAATGATGAGTCATGCCTAGCTATAGTCATTATCACACATCGCTAAGCACTTTTACTCATTCCTAATCAATTGCGGTCATTACATATCGTAGTTTGATATACTGGTCATTACAAATCATTTGTCATTATTAACCATTATTAGCATTAGCATTAGTCACTACCTCTATCAATGTCTATAACTTTTATTGATTACCTATCACCATCAATCATTTTCATTCTTAATCTCCCTCCTTGCACGTCCGCTTTTGTGACTGGCACACCAGTGCACAGATGCGACGCACAGATAACAGGCACAGCTTCTGCGCATAGATTTTCGCTCCATGAGCCTAGAATGGCTTTCGCCTTAAAAACAAACGCATCCAGTCTCAACGTTAACATGCTTGAACACGCGCACACAAAAGAGTTTGCGTTTACCACGCAGACGCGAGGCGAACGCGCCCAGAAAGGAAGCTAACCGCGCGCTCAGAGCCGGCGAACCCGGCGGCGACGTGTCCCCGAACAGTGGCGCCCTAAGCAGAAATAGCGGGTGCAACTGTAAACTCCCCAAGGACGCGCTTGCCTATTGACGGCGGCGCGACGCAGCAGGCCGCACCCAGTTCACTTCCATCGAAGTGAACTGCCGTGCCCGTTGCTACGCGGTGGTTGCGTCAGCTGTCAAACTTGTCAGTGGCGAAATGTAACAGACTGCCTCGCCGGGGAAGGGAGATCCGGAAGGGCAGGGGTCTACATCCGCTGTCCAGAGGGATTGGGATGTTGCTGCTAGCTGGGGTCGTCCGACTCTGCTTCTCTTGAGCCCAGTCAGCCCGACGACTTCCTTGGCAAGTCCTGGTTCCCAACGCACTCTGCAGCTTGTCTTCGGTAGAGTTTTCTGACATCCCACAACGTCACAACCACGCTAAAGACTCAACTGGTCAGCCATGAAGCACGGCACAATCTTCAGTAAGTTATGCCAGAATATCCCCTCTTATGCCCACATCTATATTAAAGGGCAGCTCAGCAGCACTTAGAACGCGTCCACAAATTTGAAAATAGTGCTTTCAAAAATACCACTTTCAAAGGTAATAAGAATGCAATATGTTAAAAATACAACGTCAGGAAGAAAAACACCAAGTGAAAACAAGATTCTTCTCAAGTTAGGGGCTCCGGCTTAGGCCATCGGCGTTAGCGCTGCGATCACCCTTTTAATGACTTTACCTTCCATTTTCTGTGCGAAGAAACGCATGAGCAAACGTCACTCACTTTTCTGAACAACCAATCCCTCTCCTAGCGTTTTGCGCACCAGTCACGCATTTTCTGGGCACGGGCGCATTTGTACCTTTGGGATAGTCGCTTTCTTTTTCGCGATAGCTTCAACTTGCTCCATTCTTTCTCGCATCTGCCTTTCCACTTTTTTCTACTGCAGCACTGGAACACGGGCTTTCTGCTTTCTTTCTGCAATCGTTTGAGTTTGCTCTCCTTACAATGGCAGCAATCTTGCGCGTGCCTTTCCGCTTTTTCCGGTGGCAGCACTTGAGTACTCCCTTTCTACTTTCTTTTGACGCCAACTCTGACAAGCTAGCGGTAGCCGGAGCTAGTAGGGCACCAGTGTCGCCAAAGTGGTCAAAGTGCGGTGCCACGTCTACATCGCATGACACTTTCAGTCAAGTTCGAACAACAAATACTACTCACGTCCATCCCCCTGCTAGGAATTTGATATGGCGGCTCGCCACTCAGTGTGTCCTCTCGCTCAGCGCAAACCGGCGCACGATCAGGCTCCTTCGACAGCTATGGCGCTTCGGATTGTGTGAGGGCCACGTATGCCGCATCCGCATTCGCGCTGAGGTTGCTGCTCTCGTGAATGCAACCTAGCGTGGTACCGTGGCACAAATGATGCTGACTCTACTCTGGTCGCTTGCTGTCGCCGTCGCAAGTCTCGCTCTCTACAGCGTGCGCGTATTCCTCGTCGGTCTGCCCTGGCTGATCACAATTCGTGGGCTGCACAGTTTCCCTGATTGGCACTTTGTATTTCTGCATGCCCTGCTCCACCACACAGCTGATTTAAGAAAGCGAAAATTTCTCATTTTCTAGCTCATTTCCATCTCCGCCACGCTCTACACAAGCTTCTGCTTCTGACTCGAGAGACGGTTCAGTTACTGGTAGTTCCCCACACTCATTTGATGGAACTGTCTCTCCTACAGCTACTTGGGTCGACGTGCAGTTGACCTCGCTGGACGGTTTCCCTGCGGATTTCTCGCCGATTAAACTTGCGCTAACCGTCTCAGCTGCCAGTGACTCGACCAAGTTAACCCCGTACTCTTCTGTTCGAGGTTCGGCTGGCTCGTTGCTGCGGTGGCGTTGTTCGGCCACTTCCCCAAGTTGTTTCTCCCACTCCGGTGCAAGTTCGATTTGCTCCGAAACTTCCGCACTGTCTAGCCATTCGCTTACAGCGGCTTTCAACTGATACGCCAAATCAAAGTACGCTTCGTCACAATGTTTCTCGCTTTCATACCTCTTCCGCAGATCATGAGGCGTTATCCGATATCGTATTAGCAATGACTCTTTTAGTTCATAATTTTTCAAGCGGTCGCCAACCAACCTTGATTTCTTCCGACACTTCAGCGGAGCGAAGAGCTACCAACCTCTGCGCCCAATTACCTCGCTCGAAGCGATTACTTCTGCAGACACTGTCAAAGTCTGCCAAACACTCTGCCACATCCTCGGCGATGAGGAACGGTGGTGGACCGTCTCGCGGTATTGAACCGTTACACTGAACGGCATTGAAAGCTTTAATATTTTCCACGCTCATTCCATGTGCTGAAATCTCCAGCTGCATCAGTTTTCTTACGCGGGCGTCCTGTTCTCGTGACGTTCCCTACGTTCACAATCCTATCTTATGACGCTCTCTACGTTCACGTTCATCTTTCTCGTGACGTTCCTTACGTTCACGTTCCTCTTGACATTCGTCAATAATCTCAAGGCATTCCGAAAGCTCATCTTCAGCTTCCAATTCAAGAATAGCCTTTAACACTTCTGGTTTTCTGAGGGTGTCTAACCAATTCAGACCCCACTCCTTCTCAAGCTCTAGCAATTTCGGTTTGCGCAACAACTTCAAATCCAAATCCATGGCTGTTCTGAGGGCTGCCTTCTCTACTGCCTACTATTACCTTCCTGAATCAACCCAGCAACAACGACAACCCAATCACCAGCTCTGGTCTCTACTTAACAAAAGCCTGGCAAAACTCAGTAGAAGAAAGTCCCGCACTCACCAAACCTCGCAGCCAAGAACCCAACGCAGTCGTTCCGCTGCTGGCAACCAGTCATCCCACAGGGCTCGTTGCACTGCTCCCGGCTTTCCGCTGAGCTGTTTGTTGCACAGGTCACGCCTGGGACATCTCCGCTCTTCCTACCAGATGTTGCACCTCTGTCAGTCTTGGCTCATCTCACCGACCGGTCACGGCTTGGTCGTCGTCGTCCCACCGCTCTTCACGAGTTGTTGGACGACGGTCACGCTTGGCTCGTCTGACTCGTCCCACCACTCACGGTTACGGCTAGGTCGTCTCACCGCTGCCTACCAGGTATTACGTTCTGGTTGCGCCTGAGTACCGCACCGCTGCCACCCGTTATTACATTTGGGGCTCGCGCGGTTCATCCAACCGCTGACGCCAGCTGTTACATGCGGTAGCGTTAGCCTGGCGGCTCCGTGGCTCGGCGGACAGCATCAACAGTCCCAGCAAAGACGTCTTCTAACCGAACAACTTTGTAATACAACTACGGTCGCTCAATCTCATGGGGAGATCGAGCGGCCGTGATACAACATCATGAAGGAACAGGCAGAGAAGCTGACCCGGAGAGAATACCGACACGCTCACACAGCTGGTGTCTGGCGTCGTCACAGTGACGTCTTCCTAGTAGACTCTCTCGCAGCGGAGTCTGCCACTGCTTTTTATAGGCTTGCCAGTTTAGCGGGAAAGGGAGAGGCCTGCAAGTTCGAACAAGATGAGATGACTCAATCGTCGGTGGCGCGGCTGCATCTCTTCCACCTCCTGCAGACGGGCGACGGCGACGCTCTCTTTCTCGAGCAGCGGGCTTGGCCAGCGTTTGCACTCACACGCACGCACACACATTTGGCACGTGGAACAGACATGACGAAACGCGCCCGCGGGAGGAAGCGTTCGGTGGCCGACCGGAAGGCGCCGAAAGGGTCGAAACGTTCACTGCTTTGCCAGTTGCTACGCGATGACCGCGTCAGCTGTCACACTTGTTGGTGGCGAAACGTAACACTATGCAAGAATGCCCGGTTAAGAATTCGATGTTTTTATTTTACTCTCGTGTATTTTTGAGCGTTGTCAGCCTCTTTAGTTGCATGCTTTGCATTACCTTTCTATGAGCCTCTCGTATGTGTATTTTAAATGTTAGTGTGAGTACCTCTGTATCGTCTCTTGCTAGCTATAAAGCCTGTTTTATTTGCTAATTGTGACTCAGACCCTTATTAGCTGATAATAATTAACCTGTGACACAGGCCCTAGTGATTTGATATGTGTAGGTTTTGTAGGCAGATCTACATTGGCCACAGTTTCGCCGTTTAGCATACCTCCAACAGGTGCAGTTCTGCGCATGTTCGAGGAGCTGATTGACGTCACGGCGCGCAGCTGGCGCGTGATTCGCGCCTCCCCGACCGCTTCGCTCGGCCAGCTGCGTGCATTCGCGAGGAGCCAAGTGGCGTCATTGGCTCGCCGCCGCCTCATCAGCTGTGCGCATGCACGGCGCGCGGTACCGCACTGCGCAATCAGGTTGACCGCGACTCGCCCTCAGAATATCATTGGCACATACGAAAAATTCAGATTCGGCTGCTAGTAAAAAAAAAGTTATAGCCCATATGCATAGTTAATCAAATGCGAAGTAAATGCGTAGCACTCCTTAGCCGTTGTACCTGAGACGCGAAGCAAGCGCGCGGCGCAGCCGCATCCTCAGCTTTCCTTAAATCATCTTCAGAAATGAACAAAAAAAGGCACAATGTACCTCTTTACAATGCACTGCTCTGCGGCTGAAAGGTAATTGGTGGGATTATAGCGGAGTTAGTCAGCAGTCTCGGGAAGGAACAGCAGTTTACGTTAGGTAGCGAAGCACTGGAAGTAGTAGACGAATATGTCTTCTTAGGACAGGTAGTACCCGCAGATCCGGACCATAAAAAGGAAATAACAAGAAGAATAAGATTGGGATGGAGCGCATTTGGCAAGCACTCGCAGATTATCACTAGCAGCTTACCGGTATCACTGAAAAGGAAAGTATACAACAATTGCATCTTACCTGTACTCACCTATGGGGCTGAAACGTGGAGGCTAACCAAGAGGGTTCTACTTAAGTTGAGGACAACGCAGAGGTCTATGTCGGTTGAAGGACGCGGACGCACTTCACTTCGGATGTCAGCTTTCGACCGCCTTTGAAAGATCGACTAATTCTTGCTAGTGAATTTTGTTTGGAATGGAAAGATATGAAGTGCTGGATCTCAGGGATCCCAAAATTTAAGGCGGGAGGTTATTTTTGAGCCTTTTCAGGACTTCGATGTTCCAAAGCGGGTCCCAGTCCGCTAACCCTGACGGAGCGCCGAACTCGACATCGGGAGAACACGGGACGCTAGGTCTATCGACGACGCCAACGCCTAGAATGGACGCTTCTTCAAAGACAGACCATACGGCGGATCCAAGCCAAGCCACGGGTGCGTCGCTACAACCACCAAATCTCGACGATTTGCAAGGGAGGCATAAAAGAGACTTTGTAGACGTCGAGTCGAGAAGCGAAGATGGTATCCCGTCCGATTCCTCGTGGGAGCCAGTCAGTTACAAAAATGATCCTAGTTTAGAGCTTGTTCATTTCAAGCGCCAGAAAAAGCTTCAAGGAAGAGGGCAACGGAAAGGCACGGGAACCGGACTTGGTGCCCAACCTCAAGATAGAAAATCACGGGTGATGTGATCGGTCGCACAAGACTGGAAAGAGGAGCAGATGAGGTATAGGTGAAGTATTCCACGGCTCAACCGAAATAACATCAAAATCATTTTTCGACCCAAGAAAGGACTCATGGTGCAATCACTCATCACAAAGCAAGTAGGACGCGCGGTTGTATTGAGTGCGGCAAACAGTGTAAGGACCCGAACCTACTTGTAAGGAAAACCTGATCTAACGTAATTATCGTTAGCACCCCACATGAAGAAACGTCTCAAGGAGGAGGAGGAAACATTTATTTACGATGGTATGATTTGGGAAGGGAGAGTGCGTTTGGTTGTGGAGCTTAGTAGCAGACCCTATTCCGGGACGCCATTGGCCGCCGTCCCTGCCCAAGCTCTCCGGACCAGGACGCGCTGGGCCTCCAGGTCCGAGTTTGACAGGGCCGTCTCCAGCCCTCCCTATTTGGCTGTATTGTAACTTCAATTTTTGTATTTTGCTGGTAGGCCCACATCATGTGGTATAGGTAAGCATACTGCCCGCAGAATTTGCCCTTACCGGTGAATGATAGGTCCATGTGTTTTAGTATGGCGTGATTTAAAAAACACCCGGATTAGAGCCAGATCTGTCGAGACCTTTGGCGGGTCCCGGGAGTACACTCCTGCAGAGGCGTAAATAATTTGTAATGTCCGCATAAATTATGAGCGGGATTGGTATAGTTGCCTCGGTAGAACCGGAGGATTAAGCGCAACCCCGTGGGAGGAACGCACGGGCAGCCACATGAGCGGTCTCGTTCCCCTTCGCCCCTTGGTGACCAGGCGCACATATAACCTGTGTTTAGTGGTGGTAACAACTTTTATTGCCACGAAATGAAAGGAATTATTTCGGGCTGGGGCGAGTCTAGGGTGGCCTCCAGTCGGGAGCGACCTCTTGAGCTCGCGTGACGAGGGCCAGTTGCGTAGTTTTTCTTGGGCTGGCCAACAGCTTGTCCCATTCCTCCGCTTCAATAATGCCATAACATTTCATGCTAGCTCCATATGCGAGGCAGAGGAAGTACCTATCGCACTGGCCATCGCGGATCCCCGCATCAAAACTATTCTAAGCGACTCAAAAAGCGCCGTTCAAAATTTCGCCAAAAATTCTGTAAGCGCACTCGCGGCGCGAATTCTGCGCAACCGATCTCTCAGTCACAACATCAATCTCGTATGGGTTCCGGCTCACGCGGGTAACTCCGGAAACGAAGGGGTCGACCGTCCAGCCCGAGGCTAAACCAACCGGGAGACCGGAGATCTATCGGGAACGGACGCGCCTGTCGAGGTACCGCGCACATACGCGGAGGTAACAAACTTTTATCGCGAGCTAAGATGCACGTACCCCGCCCCTCACCCCGACCTCGACCGGGCGCAAGCCACGACACTCAGACGCCTACAAACAAAGGCCATTCTTAGCCCCTACCGACTATCGTTAATTACAAACGGAGAATACAACCCTGCATGCCGGCACTGCGGTGACGGGACGCAGGCCACTCAAGACCATATACTGTGGGAATGCGCCACCTGTGTTTAGTGCATAGCACTACTAGCCGCAATCATGAATTTCGCCCATGTCTGTCTGGAGCCGCTCCCTTTCTCTCTCTCTTCGTGAACTTGAAGTGAAGAACGAGAAGGTCGTTAAAGAGGCGTCGTGTGCTGTGCGATTTCAGCGCACGTTAAAGATCCCCAGGTGGTCGAAATTACACCGTAGCCCTCCACTACGGCTCCTCTTTCTCTCTTTCCACTTTCACTCCCACCTTCCTCCCTTCCTTTACGGCGCGGTGGCGGTGTCCACAGAAAACAAGTGAGACAGTTACCGCGCCTTTCCCTTCCTATAAATAAATCAGGTCGTTAAAGATCCCCAGGTGGTCGAAATTACTCCGTAGCCCTCCACTACGGCTCCTATTTCTCTCTTCCAGCTTTCACATCTCCTTTCCTATCTTTCCTTACAGTGCGGTTCAAGTGTCCCAAGAACAGGTGTGACAGATACTGCGCGTTTACTTTGTTGTGAAGCAATTAATATTATTATTATTATTAATATTATAATTACACCTGAAGAAGCCAATGAACTGATTTATTTATGATTTATTTATAGGAAGGGAAAGGCGCGGTAACTGTCTCACTTGTTTTCTGTGGACACCACAACCGCACTGTAAAGGAAGGGAGGAAGGTGGGAGTGAAAGTGGAAAGAGAGAAAGAGGAGCCGTAGTGGAGGGCTAAGGAGTAATTTCGACCACCTGGGGATCTTTAACGTGCGCTGACATCGCACAGCACACGGACGCCTCTTCGTTTCGCCTCCATCGAAACGCAGCCGCCGAGGTTGCGTTCAAACCCGGGTATTCCGGACAGTAGTCGGGCGTCTTACCACTGCACCGCCCCGGCGGGGCGAAGCCAATGAAAAGTTGGTGATCACGAGGTTGTTTACAGAGCGCAGACATGCGAAAACAGGCACAAAACAAGCAACCAAAACAAAAGGAAGGCGAACACGTGGTCTACTCTAGACCGCGGACCACTCTACACCTGACTGCTCTCCTACATATTGGCATCCGTCCTTTCTCCGTTTATGAGACATCTGGTTTTAGTGAGGCTGACTGCTCTTGAACCTACTCATTGAAGTGTAACTTACGCAAACACTTGTGTTTCCAGAATCAAAAACAGTAAAAAAATATGAACAAAGCTTGTAACGAATTCTTTGTGTCCCAAACTAAAAAAAAAACATTTATACATTCTCTCAAATACACAACGCAAACGGCATTGTATTAGTTGCTATGATTATATGAATATGTGGTCATGGGAGACGCAATTTAATGCCTTGCGGATATCAGCTGTGACCAGGGCGTGAAGCTGGGAGGTTCCACAGGTGAAGAAAGTATGCTGAGTATGAGTGAAAGGTCGTGTGCAGATAGGCCGATACGAAAATCAATGAGAGTAAAAGGGAGAGAATTCGAAGCCTGCAAATGCCGTCTAAGCCTAGTGAGCGGCATATATAACTACATTTGCGCTTTTCCTTCCAATCGTGAGGCCGGTTTCCGAGCATTGAACTTCACTTCTACACCTCACCATCCCACCCGCGGTACCCCGCAGGGCGCCGCGCTTTTACCTACCCTTTTTAATACCGCCTTGTTCAGTTATCGCGGTCCAGATATCGCCTATTCTCGATCTTCAGCCCTTTTTTTACGCCGACGACATCACGCTGTGGTGCTAGCGCGGATCTCCTGGTCACTTTCAAGACACCATTCAGGAGAGATTGGATATCATTTCTTCCTTTCCTGACCATGCAAGCCTGTCTCCCGCGCCCGAAAAGGCAAAACTCCAACTTTTGACTCACTCTTTCTATCATCGAGATCACAATTCCCTGATCTCCCTTGGCTTAGGTGGCTCCCTAATCCTTAAAGTTTCTCAATGTAACTTTTTTGGCATGCTTCTGCACGCCGCCTGAAATGTCCGGGCTGTCCATGCGGTTGCTTCTGCCTGTCAGTATGTCACCCTTTTACTTCGCCGAGTGTTGAGATGGTCCTCTGGCCTGAGGGAAGCTCGCGCCTGTCGACTGGCTCACACGCTTTTTCTTAACAATTTCCTGTACATTATACCATATTTTTCATTCGCCCAGAGCCAGCTAGACGCACTTGCAACAGCTTTTCTTGGCTTTTATAAAACTTCTATTCGTCTTCCCATAACCGCTTCCACCGATAAGCTTTATGTCACCGGGCTTTTCATCCTCTTCTCAGCCTTCTTTCCCTTCATCACGACCAACCGGTAGCTCGCCTCTCTGGCACAGTACATGGATGCTAGCGTCTGAACCAGGCTAATATTTCCCCATCCAGTCAGTCCCTCTGCCAACTCACTCACCACTGGAGGCTGCTAACTTACGTATACTTCCTCTTCCAGCCAATGTGTCGCCGGTCCTGCTTGCTCGCCGCCGACATGTGCTGCATTTCATCATAGTCCGCCCTTCAATATCCACGCAGTCACTTACGAGGATGCCTCTTTTATGGCCCCTCGTAGGTCGGGAAGCCAGGTTTTCTTTCATCTTCACTTATCTACCCCTGTCACACACACTAGCGGCCCCTTTCTCTCCCCTTCGGACATTATCTCGCTTGAGGTCCTCTCCATCATTCATGCCAATCGATGTTTCTATTCTCTTCTACTTGTGCCTCGGTATATATATATATATATATATATATATATATATATATATATATAATATATATATACCGAGGCCATCCGTGACATTCAGCCTAAACCTCTCACACCTCATCTGTCCACAGAGCTCGAGGCCGCACTTGTTGCGCTGCAGCCCTGCTCCGTCTTCCCCAGATGTATGCCTGGACATTCGGTGATTGACGGCAATGAGCTGGCGAGCCAGCTTGCCCGTGAAACTCGTAACCGGGCGCCGTTCATCTCCTGACCCAGGCTCTTGGAGGGCGGGTCGGGTCTATCTCTTGGAGCCACCATCCGCGAATATTAAAATGCTTCTCGCTTGTAGCGTAATCTCTACCCCGACCCTCATCCTAATCTTTCCATTTGGAAGGTGGTGTTGAAAACGTTTATTAAAAAGAGAGAATTACATGGAAGTTGCTCTGGGGTCGGGCTTAGTGCCCTTCCGCTCATAACCACTAGGTTGAATCTCTAGTACGAAACCTCAGTGGCTTCCGCTGCCGCCATTGCTCGTTTTGCCAACGCCTTTTGGGCTTTCAGGTCGGAGTGGGCGAGTATTGTCGCCTCCCAGTCTACCCGGTTGGGGTTTGGGTTAGGTGTAAGGGCAGGGTTGGAGGGGCACGCCCGCACATTCAGAAAGCTCTCGTTTTTCGGCAGATACAACTAAATACGCTCATAACAAGTGCACGGCTATATCTGCATCAATTCTTCCTTGATGCAGCATGCGCCAACTGCCCTTCTCCATACCCCAACCTTTTCCACTGCCTATCTGCATGCCGAGTTGTATTGGAGTCGGGATTCTTTCCCACATCCTCCCGTACTATCTGGACCTAGGTAAACCGGCTCGGTGCTGAGGGTGAGGAAGAACAGCCCCTGCTCGTATATTAAGGACAGGCTTCACCTTTACCTTATTTTCTACACAGAAATTTTGCAGAAACATGTTTTACAATGAAACAGAGAGCTATATTTCAATGATATCAGTATTTTAGCGTCGTTACTTGGGAGTCTTTCCCAAGGAAAATAAAACTTTCCAGCCAAACAGACCTAAAAAGTACACCCACCAGCTGCTCTCTCGTGAACTTTAAAGGCGGCACGGTACTTCTGTTCATACTTTTGACGTTGGGCGTGCATCGGCAAATTAACTTAGACGGCCCCTGAAGTGATACTTGCTCTAGAATTCTGATGCTATAAATCTGTAGAGGTTGTCTTTGTAAAAGTATTCGAGCTAAATTTGAAAAGTTTTCGTGGCGCCAATAATTTATGAATAAATTTTACAAAGTTCTCCTGGCGGCCGCTCACATCCGATTGGAGTAGCGTATCTCCGCTCGTAGCCTCCGCCTCCTCCCCCCCCCCCCCCCCGACTGCAGTGCAACAGCTCAATGGACGCTCCCAATTTACGCCGGCGGCACGGCGTGGTGGGGCATCATCGCTACTTTTCTTTGAATTTGAAATCCTTGCTATACAAAACGTGTGTACCGTCTTAGGTTGTCATCGTAAGAGTTGGGATCAGACAAGTGGTTGTAATCAAAAGATTATGGTGTGTGGATGCTAAACAAAACAATTATGTCCATAAAATGAATAGGTTATTGATTTGAGCCAGAAATATAAAAATAAAACTAATCAGAAGTCGAAATGGCCGTATTAATAATGTCAGCGTCCAAGGGATGTAAAGTCTGCCAACCGGAATGCATGTTTCCTACTTAGTGAGACAAAAAAATGGCTGCTAGTAATACGAATGATTTAATGAGCATCAATTAATCAAATAAAGTTTAAATATGGCATAAAGGGCGAAAAGACTAACCAAATGCGCAAATGCTTACGCATATATAGTGACTTCACTACGAAGAGGTTGCCATGGGGATCGCGACCGGTTACGTGATGATATAGTGCCTAGAATATAGTGATGGTACAGCCCGGCACGCGTGCCGCCATTAACGCCCAGCAGCGCCCCTCTCTACACACGTACGAGGTTGCTGAAAGCCACCCTAACGTCACGTCGGGAGGGAGGAATGGCTGCTCCTTGCCCTACGGGGCTGGGATTGTTAGGTCAGCGCCGCTTGCGGTGGTGCCTAGCCAGCCACCGGATTTGTATCTGTTGCATGCCGTTATTGCACCCATTAGCGTTTCGGTGGTGGACAACGGCTGTTGCCTCCCGACGCACGTCTCTCTCTCCTTTTCATTTCTTCTCTATGTTCTCTTCTCTCCACGCGAAGCAGCGGAGAAACGAGAAACATCTCACCTTTTGGACAGGGAATATTCTGCCCGCGGTGGAGCCCGGTGTATGAGTCCTCAGGCAACCTTATTGGCGATCTCGTTCCCTGTGACTCCGCTATGGGAGGGCGCCCATAATATTTTAATTAGGTCGTTCGGTACGTTCCCCCTGCCTGCTTGTAGAATTTAGCCGCCCTTTCGGACACTTTTACCGTTGTCAATTGTTTTGATGGCAGTTTTAGAATCGGTGATAATTATTCTGCTTGATTGATTTGTGAATGAGAAGGCAATCGCCGCCGTCTCTGCCTCCTCTGGTGAAAAGTGTCTGAAGACAGTTTTCACTGCAGTACTACTGCAGCGTAGTGCCCTTTTGTGTACTTCGCCGCATCGGTGTAAACTACCCCATGTTTTGGAGGAGGGAGCTTTGGAGTCTTTGGACTTTGCGTCTCTTGCATTCCTAGTTGTGCATAGGGTCCATGCTTGTTGGGATATGGGGTATACTTAACTTGATGACAATTCCTTTGGGGATGGCGATTATCCCCTCTGGCGATTCTAGGGTTTGGTATCCCAGCTTCCTAAGGATGGATCGGCCCGTTTTGCTGCCAGTTAGCCTGACTTATAGCGCTGTGAGTTTCGCCTAACACATTTCATCTAGATTGTTGGACACTCCTAGTTTGAGGATCGTGTTGATGTGCACACTCGTAAACCAAGGGCTGTTTTCACGCATTTCCTGAAGAGGTTGTCTACCTTGTCTCTCTCTGCCTTAGTTGTCTTTAAGTACGGAATAGCCTAGGTGATTCGACTAAAAATGAGAGTGGATAAGCCTAAGTAGGTTCGCCTCCTTCATTCCACGTGTTTGTTTGCTATCCTTTTGAGCAGCCTGCAAGTTTGGTTGGTCGTGGCTTCTAGTCTGTTTATTGTTTCTGTGTTTCTTTCATTTTGTTTGTACCGCCAAGAAGCGAGATCGAATCCCGGCCTCGGCGGCTGCGTTTCGATGGAGGTGACCCTTAGTGGCATCCGTGTGCTGTGCGATGTCAGTGCATGCTAAAGAACCCCAGGTGGTCGAAATTTCCGGAGTCCTCCACTACGGAGTCTCTCATAGCCTGAGTCGCTTTGGGACGTTAACCCCACAAACCGAACCAATCCAATCTTTCATTTTGTTGTATTCACATAGCCAGTATCCTGATCTTGTCCACCTTTGGGACGGGTGTTATTGACCAGGAGCTGGATTAACCTGCTGCTTGCTCATGATTACCATCTCTGAATTTTCCGCAAGCATTTTAGCCCTATGGGTCTCCGATAGCTTTACGTGTCCCAGAGTTTCCTTTATAGGGTGTCTTCTATCTGGCCATCGCTCCCCCCTCTTGTGACCCAAAGGGTGAGGTCGTCAGGTGGCACTATATTTCTGTTGCATAAGGTGCGGTATTATTTTCTACTTATTTTCAGGAATGAAATTATATTAGGTCACAATTACTGCCGACTGGACATTAAGGCGGTTGCGTCAAAGCATTTGCCAAACAGCAGTTTTGCAGAAAAGACGCCAGGAGCTCTGTGAAACGAACATTTATTTCGCTTCATACATAAACAAAACAGATATAATTCAGTCGCCGTTTGGTGCATGAAGGCGACCAGAAACAAAGACAAGACGTAGGATACATTAGTCCACGTGTACTTTAGAAAAAAGTGAGAAAACGAAATTGCACAAGGCAAGATACAATACATAGGTAGACAAATGTAGCTGATATAAATGGAGGTGAAGCGAAATGGCGTCCGTGTGCTGTTATCTGAATGTAATGCTACATTTGTGCACCTAGGTGTTGTTTCTTGCCTTGTGTAATTTTTTTACATCTCGATGGAGGCGAAACGAAGTGGCGTCCGTGTTCTGTGCGATGTCAGTGCTCGTCAAAGAACCCCAGTTGGTCGACATTACTCCGTTGCCTTCTAATTACAACTCCTCCTTTCTCTCTTTCCACTTTCACTCACACCTTCCACCCTTTCCTTACGGCGCGGCTCAGGTATCCACAGCGCAAATGGGACAGATACTGCGCCTTTCCCTTCCTGTGAACCAATTATTATATATTTTTATGGAGCTATACAATGCATGGAAAATGATACACACGAAAATAGGCTTACACCATTCGCGGCGCCCTCAGAATGTCCTGTATTTTTTTTTACAGATTTTTGAAGCAAATATACTTGGAGTTGTCTTGGGTATTATGCCACAGACACATTGGTTTCAGCTAAAAGACGCACCCTTCCCCATACCATCATGTGTTTTTGGGTACGACCAATTGGCACAAAATTCCAGCAAACAGTCACGTCTTTCATCCTCAGCATTATCGTTTTCAGCAAGTCTGAAGGGTTTCTAAACAATAGTAGTCTGCAAGCACGAAATAAGCTGAAAAACATTGACTGATGTTACAAGGTGTCTTGTGTTCTGTAAGGGACCGACGGGCACAACAGATTAGCGCGGGAAGTCGGGGAAAGTGTGTGGCTACCAGCCCAGCTCCTCTTGGTGGTCGTAGCATGAGTAGACGCAGGTGATACACACATTCACGTGGGCCCCGATGGAACGCTGTGGCGAACGCCTAATAGCACTACACTCGTGGCGACAGGTGGGCCGTGACAGGACCGGTGACCGCTCTGTTCTTTTCTTTTTTTTGCACACCGGGTTGAGTGCGCTGTCTCGACCTCGCGGTTGTAGGTGCGACGATCATTCAATGCAAGCGCCCAATGGAAGGACGTGACCCGAGGAGCTTTGCCTTTCCTTTTTTTATGAGAGAGGGGGTTTAGTTCTCTTAATGTTGAAGGGGCGCTGGAGTTCGAGGTTTGAGCGGACGCTGTGCGGACGTGTTCCGCATGAGCTCCCACCTTGAGACCGATTTTCGGCGGAACGCGCTGTGCCTTGGACTTGCTGTTTGTGGGATCGTCTGCAGGCAGTTGCCCTGTACCTGTGGACACCATATTTTGGCAAGTGTTCCCCCCTTTTAGGGGTTTTTTCACGATTAGTACTCGACCACGGTGCGGCAAATCAGGCCTAATCATTAGGCCGAGCCGACGCCTGCGGCACGGGGCTCCGGGGCTGTGACTTATGGTTGTGGGCCTTTGCGAGGCTGTAGACAATGGAGTACTCCGTTGAGGGAGAATCTATAACGCCCGAAGAGTTCGAGGCGGGAGAATGGACCTGGGTTTTGAAGGTGCAAGATCGATTCAAGAAGTCTGTGTACGGGGATCACTCCGAGAGTAGGCCTACCGAGAAACAGGCGGGCAGCGACGGGCGCCAGACGCATGGAGCAGCCCAAGTCAAGCGGGGGAAAGCGCCGGTGTGGAAGAAACGAGGACCGCTTCTGAAGATGCCAGCCAAGGATTTCAAGGTTGTGTGCCGGCCCAAGAATTTGGACTTGAGTATAGTGACGCCGAGGGAGCTCGGATGTGCCTTAAGAGCGGCAGCGGAGCTGACGAACGCGACTGCAGTGGAAGAAGACCTGGTGCGGGTCAATGAGACAAACAACACAATGACGGTGAGCACGCCGTGTATGAATCGTAGTGGGGCATATGCGAATGTAAAGACGCTCAAGCTGGGCGGTCGTGACCTTCAGGTTTCGGCGTACGTGGCGGCGCCGGAGAACTCTGTGCGCGGAGTAATTTACAATGCGTACAACGGATGCCCATTGGCGGAAGTCCGCGCAGGATTCTTGAAGAAGAACGAAGACACGGACATTTTGGATGCCAGACCTTTGGGCAAGTCAAAGGCGATTCAGATCACTTTCGGCGGGAAGCGCGTTCCCCGGCAAGTTATTTATTGGAACTTTCTGTACGCTGTGATCCCGTATAGAGAGTTAGTCGAGACCTGCTATAACTGCAGACGAGTGGGACATCGGGCGGACGTTTGCTATCGTCCGAAGACTAATCTGTATCGCCGTTGCGGGAAGGAAAATCCTGCACCACCGGGCGGAGAGTCGCTGACCTGCACGCCGGACTGCATCGTATGCCATGGGGCGCACAGCACGGGAAGCCGCAACTGCAAGTTTCGTCTAGCCCGTCAGCAGCCGACGGGTCTGCAGCACAGCAACGAGGACAAGAGCCAAACTGGCAAGGAAGAGCGGCGTTCGCAGCACAGCAACGAGGACAAGAGCCAAACTGGCAAGGAAGAGCGGCGTTCGAGGCCCAGGAACCGGTCATCTAGTGGTGCGAGAGGCGATAGCAAGAGAAGGGACCGGTCAACTTTCTTCCCGTCACTGCCCGGACCCGAGCCTGACAAAGGAGGAGGGCAAGGTTCCGGTCATGGAAGAAGTCCAAGTGCCACAAGGAAAAAGGTGAGCTGGCCAAACGCGGGCTCCCAAAATGAGACTGCTCGAGAGAAGGAGCTACAAAGGCAGGTGTTGCAGCAAGCCGAAACTATAAAAAAGATGAAAGCTAGGATGGCAGAGATGGAACGCGCGCTTAAAACCGGCAGAGTAGAAAGGGTACAGACGCCGCTGGCCCAGGCCCCACATAAAGCGGCGCAGGCGAACGCTTCTAGCGTGGACGATAACTGTACAGCTATGGAAGTGGAGAATCGGGGGACGGTCAAAAGGCCGCCGCCAGCAGATGAGGGAGCTCATGCAAAGAGAATGGCAGAAACTTCGGCGGCGGACACGCCGCAGCCAGTAGTTAAAGTCACTAGCCTTAGGAGGGACATGCTTACCCTTGCGGAGAGAGTAGGAAAACTGGAAGAAAGACAGGATAGGTTGGAAGGTCGGGTCGACAAGATCGAAGCCAGACTAGGCAAGATTGAGGAGCGTCCTGACGCCTTCACCAATGACTTAAAGGGTTTCCAGACCCAAGTAATGGGTATGTTTAAACACCTAAATGCTATGCTAGAGGCTAGATTGCCTCCCGTAGTCGGCCAGGAGCCGATGTTAGTGAACCTAGTTCCTCACCATGGCCCGTCGCCAGCAAGTTGAGGTTTGGCAGTGGAACTGCAGGGGCTTCCGTCGCAAGCGGGGGAACCTGCAGTTGCACATACAAAATCTAGATAGTAAGCCGGACATTATATCTTTGCAGGAGGCTAGCGGCTCGGTTAAATTACCGGGATTTAAGACATTTACACCACCAGAGATTGATCGAGGGGGCGTATCGAGCGTCATTACGGCAATGCTAGTCCATCGTAACACCACAGTGATTCAGCATACCATAGATAGCAGCAGGGAGGAGTACGTCCTGCTGGAGATTTTACCCAAAAGAAAAGGCGATAAGAGTCTCTTTGCTCTTAATGTACACTCTTCTGCAAAAGATAAGGGGGTGGGCTTGCCAGACCTCCTGATAAAGACGCAACGGCTAGCGGCTAGGTCTCAACTCATCGTGGTGGGTGATTTCAATGCACCTCATCCGGAGTGGGGCTACATCCGAGCCAGCCCGAAGGGAAATAAACTTTGGCAGGTTGCCCAGGACCTGCCATGGACGATCTTGAACAACCCGCTAGATCATACGAGGATAGGCAACAGCATGAGCATAGACACCTCTCCAGATCTCACATTTGTGAATGGTATCAGGGATGCAAAGTGGGTAAACACGGGACAGCCACTGGGAAGTGATCACTATATCCTTTCCACGATATTTAGTGCTGCTAAGCACAAAGACAAGATGAAAAGAACTCGAGTGACGGACTGGGACCAATTTCGGGAAGTCAGGAATGACACAGTGACCGGGGAAATCGAGAACTTAGGAGCCTGGGTTGAGACACTCAAGCAGGCCGTGAAGAGTACCACAAAAGAGGTTCCAGCGGAGGAGGAGGGCTCTACGGCTGACTCCAGATTGTTACACATGTGGGAAGCACATGCGAGTCTCCTTCGGAGGTGGAGGAAACAAAGGCATAGTTGTGTGCTCCGTAGAAAGATGGCCAAGTTAGAACGAGAAATCGAAACGTACACATTGGAGTTGCAGTGCAAACAGTGGGGGCAGATTTGTGACCGGATGAATGGGCAATTCGGATGCAAAAAAACATGGCAGTTGTTGAGACCCGACGGCAACCAAATCGGCGCAGAAGGGGCAAATGGCTAGGTTAGTGCATCGGTATCAAGGCACGACTGGGGAGTTTATACATGAACTCCGAAGACGTTACATAAACGCAGAGGCGGACGGTTGCTTGCCGGATTACTCGGGAGAGGAAAACCTTGAATTAGATGCAGACTTTACAGTGGCGGACGTGGAGTTTGCAATGGGTCAGCTTCGTACCACGTCAGCAGCGGGTCCGGACGGGGTTACTAATAAGATGCTGAGGAACCTGGATTTCAAGTCAGTAGGGGCACTCACGAATTTGATGAATAAATTTTGGGTGGCCGTGGAGATTCCGCCAGAGTGGAAGCATGCTAGGATTACATTTATTCCTAAAGCAGGGAAGAAGCTCTGCATTGAGAATCTGCGTCCCACCTCGCTAACGTCGTGTTTAGCAAAATTGATGGAGCATGTGGTCCTGAACAGGCTTCAGGGTTATGTAAAGGACAAGGAGTTGATACCTGAAACAATGATTGGTTTCAGGGCTAATTTATCAACGCAAGACGTCATGATACAGCTCAAAAAAGACGTGGTTGATCCTGGGTACGGCACGGGCACCAAGGCTATCTTGGGGCTCGACCTAACTAAGGCCTTTGTCAATGTTACCCATGAGGCAATATTGAGGAACCTATCGGACATAAGACCGGGGGGTAGAACCTTCCGGTACATCAGATCGTTTCTGGAGGGTAGGACTGCGGAGATTATAGTCGGAGAAATAAAATCGGATCCCTTCCCATTGGGGGGCAGGGGGACACCGCAAGGGTCGGTATTATCGCCGTTCCTATTTAATCTCGCCTTGATCAAGATACCACCAGGCTGCAATGGATATCTGGACTTAAACATACATTTTATGCGGATGACATTACTTTTTGGGTAACAAGAGGCAGTGACGCACATTTGGAAGAAACTCTACAGCATGCAGTGGATATTGTTGAGGAGCTAGCAGGGGAAGCAGGACTCTCGTGCTCTCAGCCCAAGTCTGAGCTTTTTGTGCTGAGGGACAAACCAAGAGGGATATATGCGAGGCACTATGTGCCGCCACCGCCTTTAGAGGTCAAAGTGGGGGGCGTACCGGTCGCTGAGGTCCAAACGATCAGGATCCTGGGTATGTATCTGCAGACTAACAGGAAGAATAGCGAGTCCTTGAAAAGGCTTAAAAATACGGTCAATGCTACCGTGAGGCTAATCAGGAGAATCGCCAATCGTAAGAGAGGTGTTAAGGAAAAGGACTTGTGTAAGCTGGTGCAGGCGTTTGTGCTCAGTAGAATAGTGTATGCGACGCCTTATTTGAAGTTGGACGCGACGGAAAAAGGCAAGGTGGAGGCTGTGATTAGGCAGGCGTATAAAGCGGCCCTTGGGTTGCCTCACAATGCCTCTACCGAAAGGCTGCTGGGATTAGGGGTGCACAAAACCCTAGAAGAACTACGGGAGGTGCACTTGGTGATGCAGCTTGTTAGGCTTTCAAAAACAAAAGCAGGAAGGGACATATTGGAAAGGATCGGCATTGGAGTTGACGCTCCACCTGGTGACACTAAAATTCAGATTAGGCGGGAAATGCACAAGGGCTTGTACATAAAACATTTGCCCAAGAACATGCATCCAATGCATTACGAGGACCGCAGGAAGGCAAGAGCCAAAGCTTTACATGTTAAGTACGGGAAGCACAACGAGGCAGTCTATGTAGATGTCGCCGAGTATAAGGACAAGGACGCATTTGCAATTGCGGTGGTGGACGGGCGGGGACGCTTGATCGCCTCCGGATCAGTCAAAACCCGCTCCCCAGAAACTGCAGAGGAAGCGGCGATAGCACTAGCTATTACTAGTAGTAATGCTGACTTGATCTTCAAAGATTCCAAAACAGCCATCCGAAATTTGGCGAGGGGCAGAATATCTGTCACAGCGGCGCGATTGCTGAATCGGGCCACGGGGCGAGGGACTACGGAGGCGGAAATTGTATGGGTACCAGCACACTCTGGAAATCCTGGGAACGAGACGGCTCACATGAATGCTCGAGGTTTCGTCAGCCGAGTAGGTGAGCCGGACGTTCCGGGAAGGTCCACGAGAGATGGGCTGGTATCCTTTCATGACATTACTAATCATTTCAAACTTGAGCGGAGGATTTACCCACCCCCGGACAAGCAATTGGTGAAGGCGCAGGAATGCGTCTGGCGACGATTGCAGACTAGATGTTTCTTCAACCCATACGTGTTGAGCAAAATCTACCCGGACATTCAGCCGGAGTGCAAATGGTGTCAGGAATTGGCAACCTATGACCACATATTATGGAGCTGTAGCATAGCACCGCCACCGGCGGATATTATGCGTGATCCTTCCCTCGAGCAGTGGGAGGCCGTGTTGGCCAGCTCAGACCCGGTCGTCCAGACCAGGGCCGTGGAGTGGGCCACCCAGGTCGCCGTCAGCCATGGGTTGATGGCCATCTAACACGGATTCATCCATACATGCTCTCTGACGAATATAAAGTTTTTCCATCCATCCATGAAGGGGCGCTGGACGTCGGAACGAACCAATCAGGTTGATGTTGGTTGTGATTGGTCGTTGCGGAAATTAGGGCTGGACCTAAGGGGGTTAAAACCCGTTCCGGACTAGGTTTTGATGCTCGGCATCGTCGGCTATGCCGAGGTTGGAATATTTCCCTTTTAGTAGGTTCAAACCTGTCTCTCTACTGTAAATGCTGTAAATATTTGCTGTGTGTATAAAATTCAGTTTTATTCTCGTAAGCTCCTGCCTTCAAGTCTTCGCTCATACCGTCTCCGACGGGGCGTCTCTGGCGCAAGGAATGTCCGCTGCAACACGGTATACCGTCTCTGACGGCGCACCCCTGCTGCACAGGGCTAAAGAACCAGCAACGGAACTTCACTTATTCATTTTACAATGGCAGTGTAACTAGCACTTGTTAAATTCATAACCAGAATGCTCAACAGTGTCAATATAAGAATAGTTCCTCTATTATGCGCGTCTTTATAGCCTGGGTGTCTGTGGTACGATAAATATAAACCAATCTAGCTTATCTTGCAATGTTCTTATAGGGTCAATTTGTTGGAACGTGAAAATATGTACTGGTATTAAGAGCACTATGAGTAAATTTCATCTTCATCTGAGCGTAATCATCATCGGTCATCGTGTCGTGCGAAGAAGACGAAGTGTTGATAAGCAGTGGCTAGTCGGTAGCTGCTGCTTCAGCCTATCTGAAAGAGAACGGTGAATTTGCTGGTATGTTCTTCTGCCTCACAAGTGGTGGAGGTCAGTGCAGATCCCAGCGCCCTCTACGCGACATTCCCTGGAGCTCCTTTCCGGTCATGTTCTTGGCGGAACATCAACCGCCATGGCTCAGTCACATCCGCCTGCTCTGACCACCGTTCCGGCGCCTGTCGCTACTAACGTACATTTGACGGCTGCCCATGCCTCTGCTGCACAGCTGACGTCCCATCGTGCTCTTCCTCCTTACCATTTTACCCATCCTACATGGTCAGTCACTTCACGTCAGCGCGACCCTCCTGTTTTTTCCGGTCTCCGCGGTGACGACGTCGAAAATTGGCTACAACAGTACGATCGGGTCAGCGCTTTTAACGGCTGGGATGCTTCTATGAAGCTACTGAACGTGTAGGTTTACCTTAGTGACCTGGCTAACACGTGGGTTTTCAACCACAAGGACGCCATTCCGGACTGGCTTCAGTTCACAACACAAATCCGCTGGATCTTTGGAACTGTTGGTGCTGGTCCGGCCTCCTTCCAAAAGAAGCTAGAGACCCTTGTGCAGCTTCCAGGAGAGATATACACATCCTACATTGAGGACGTACTCGCCCTTTGCCGACGAGTCAACAATGCCATGGTCGAAGCTGAACGTGTCGGGCATATTTTAAAAAAGTATTGGCTCTTTTGCCTATGCAACTGTAGCTGCCCAAAATATCGCACGGTGGCAGACATTCGTGCCACTTACCAGCGACTTGCCTATCTACAGTCCCGCCACCTCAACAACACCTCGGATTCGAACGAAATTCCCGAAACTGCTCTGCGCACCACGATCCGTTCTATTATACGCGAAGAGCTCCACAATGATGTTTCGTCGATGCCTGCTTTCCCACCCCCACTTGTTCAGCCTCCTGAGTTGCGTGGCATTATCAAGGAAGAGCTTGCTTCATTCACTCGTCCCGTGGCTACAGAACCACCAGCCCTACCCTACATTCCGACGTATGCTAAAGTCACTGCGGCACCTCCTTCTTGTCCTCCTGTCCATCACGCACCTGTCCCACCCAGCCTCACCGCCCTGTTCCTGCGACAACCGGTGTATGGTAATTGGCAGCCTTTCCCACTCCGTCCAGTATGTTTCTACTGCGGAATCTGCGGCCATGTTACACGCGTCTGTTGCCGACGACTGCGAGATGATCGTACGAGCTGCGGGTAAGTTCGACGTGTCGATGCGTACCAGCTTCCTCCTCGACAGTATGACACCAATAATGACCTCCGTCTCTCTTCCTCTCCGTCGACTTTGCCAGACCGGTCTATGACAGTACGGCCATCGCGTCGCAACTCCAAGTCACCGTTTCGCCGGACTTCGTCGCCCCTTTGCCCTCCATCTTCAGCTTCTGCTCGCCACACGGAAAACTAACCTGTGTAGTTTCCGGAGGTAAAACTGCACCGCCTGCTGCCGCTCCGATTCCTCCTCTGCTCCCATCCAACATGTTGACTGTATTCGTTGAAGGAAATGTACTGGAAGCTTTAATTGATACCGGCCCCACTATTTCTGCTATGAAGCTTGACTTGTGTTTAAAACTGCGAAAAGTGGGCTGACCTTACACCGGTCCTCCTTTACGTGCTGCAAATGGACAGAATATTAACCCTTGTGGAGCGCGTACAGCCCGAGTCACCATTGCTGGCCTCTTTCACTTCATTGAGCTTGCTGTCCTATCCTCCTGTGTCCACCAACTCATCTTCGGCTGGGATTTCCTCCAAAACGCCTCAGCAGTCATTACGTGTTCCCCTCCCACTATTGAGGTCACTGAGTGAAACATTCTTGCCGATAGAAAACCACCTTCCTCCCGGTTAGTTATGCTTGCCGATCACGTCCTCAATTCGGGCAACGAAGATAATCTATCTGCGACTTCTGACGCCGTCACCGATGGCGACGTCCTCATTACACCCAGCCCTCGTCTCCTGTCAAGAGGTATTACCATCATCGTGTCCCTTCTTCGCTTCTCCAGCGGTCTTCTCTTCTCGCCGCATTCAACACCACATCAGAGCCCATTATTCTGCGCCGCGGCTCTACTGTTGCATCAATTTCTTCCGCTCAGCCTATCACTCTTCTTCCCATTTCCACCTCCGATCGCTCTGATTCATCCCCTGCATCGCTCAGTGCAGCACTTGGCCACACAATCAGCACCGTCCTGACAATAGCCCAGACAGACGCATTGCTCGCTGTATTGGACAAGAACGACTCATTCGACGTAAATCCGGCACATTGCGTTAAACCGCTGCAGCAACGCATCGCATACTCACCGACGGATCAAGCATAGTTAGACGCCGGCCATATCGTCTTTCTCCAACCGAGCGCAAGGTTATTCAGGAAAATGTTGCTGACATGCTTGCGCGCAACATCATACGCCCATCTTCCAGTTCTGTTTATTAAATTTTTGTTTCTACATTAATAACATTATGCCACTTCTCAGCTTTTAAGCCACCAATCTTCCAGTCGTCTTTTTGCTAGCTTCCACCGCGGGTTTATTCACCCGGCCACTGGTATCTCCAAACCCCAGAGCTTCAGGAACAGTGACTGCGCCTGCATCGACTTCTGGATGGATACCATTAAATTCGAGTATAATATGGTCAATTGTTTCACTGGAGTTACCCCATACACCACATGCGTTATCTTCATTGTTAAATTTCTTTTTGTAACTGCGTGTTCTAAGACACCCTGATCTAGCTTCAAAAAGTAGGGCACTGCCTCTTGAATTATCAAACAAAGCTTCCTTTCCTGATCTGCCTTTTCTGCTTTCGGTATAATTCCACACTCTGTTTTTTTTTTCATCGAATTTATCCAATTTTTAACTTCTGTGTTTTCCACCTGTTGGGTAACGCTCTTTATTTCTCCGTCCTTGTGACTGGCGCACTTACTGGTTAGTTTCCCAGTTCTTTTCCTCCATTGTGAGTCAGCGCTTTTTAGGTATAGATATATAAACACTTTAGATGCCCATCTGTTACTGTCGAATTTCATCAGGCTTTCCTCATATAATATTTTACTCTGAGCTTCCCGTACCTCGAAAAGATGCCCAGCCCATATCTCCCTGTACCGCCTCATTTGTAGTTTTGCCGTGGGCACCTAGTGCTAATCGTCCGACGGTTCTCTGATTATTTCTAATGCCGACTGTACCTCTGATTTTAGACACAAAACCGCAATTCCGAAAGTACATCCGGGCATCATAATTTCTTTCCATATACCCCTCAAAGCCTCATACCTGTTGTATCCCCACAATGCCATATGCTTCATTATCCCGGCATTTCTTCGCCCTTTGGCCTTAAGCGATTGCTTATGTTTTCTAATGTACGCCAATCCTTCGTTTACCCATACCCCGAGATATTTATATTCTGCTACTCTGGGTATTTCATGGCCTTGTATTTTAAGACCCTGATAAGTTCGACCGTTGAAGATCATCAGACCCGAATTAACTGCGCTAAAACTGAAGCCTAGAGCGTCCCCTTCGTCTCCGCAATACTTAACTAGAGTTGCATACTAGGGCTCCATACTGTCGCCCTGCCTATTTAACCTATATGCAGAGTGCATCATGAGGAAGGCCGGTCTGGACGAGTCTTCAGCTGGAGTGAATATCGCTGGAAAACGCATCAACAACCTTAGATATGCGGATGATACCACTCTAATGGCAGAAAGTGAATTGGATCTCAAGAGACTTCTGATGCGCGTACAAGAAGAGAGTGAGAAGTTTTGGGCTTAAACTGAACATTAAAAAGACGAAGATCATGGCGTCTTGCCCTATCAAGTCCTGGAGCATCAATGGACAAGAAGTGGAAGCTGTGACAGATTTTCTGTTCTTGGGCGCCAAGATTACCTCGGAAGGAGACTGCAGCCATGAAATTAGAAGACGCCTGCTTCTGGGAAAGAGAGCAATGGTTAGCCTTGACCGCCTAGTAAAGAGCAGAGACATTAGTCTGCCAACCAAGATCCGTATAACCCGTGCTATGGTCTTTCCAGTTGTGATGTATGGATGCGAGAGTTGGACTGTGAAAAAGACTGACCGCCGAAGAATTGACGCGTTTGAATTGTGGTGCTGGCGAAGACTCTTAAGAGTTCCTTGGACTGCCACAAGATCAAATCAGTCGATATTGTCGACCATAAACCCTGACTGCTCATTGGAGGGTCAAATTCTAAAGTTAAAGCTCAGCTACTTTGGTCATCTGATGAGAAGAGAGGAGTCGCTGGAGAAAGATTTGATGTTGGGAAAGGTTGAGGGTCGCCGGAGAAGGGGTAGGCAGCGAACGCGATGGTTAGATGGCATTCTCGAGGCATTGCAGATGAAGCTATGTGATGTTAAGAAGATAGTGAGAGACCGGAAAGCGTGGCGTGACATGGTCCATAGGGTCACGAAGAGTCGGACACGACTGAACGCCTGAACTGAACTGAACTACACTAGCAGCACAATATCGTCTGCATGCGTCAAACCGGGCAGGCGCTGCTCTATCGCCTTTGCACCTAATCTATATGACAGGTTAAAACCTAGGTTACTATCTTGTATCCTCCGTTCTAAGTTTATCATAGAAAGCATGAACAGCAGCGGTGATACAGCACAGCCTTGCCTTAATCCTTTGCATACTTTGCCATCTTCCGTACTTCTTATTCCTTCCCATGTAATTTCTATTTTGTTATCCCGGTATATCTCCTGTAGGAACTCTGTTATCTCATAACCGATGCCTTCTTCCCTTTATATGTTCCACAGGAGTTCCTTGTTTACGTGGTCGTACGCCCCGTTTATGTCCAAGAAGGCCAAATACAAAGATCTATTTTCCAATCTAGATATTTCAATGCATTGGGTAAGCACGAACAGGATATATCATCTAAGCGCCTGCCATTTTTAAAGCCGTTGTGAAGTTCTCCTAGTATCGCGTTACTTTCTACCCATGCTTGCACCTTTAATTTCACCACCGGCAAGACAAACCTTTACATAACAGATGTTATGGTCATCGGCCTGTAGAATTTTTTGTGCATCCTTTCTCCTTTCCCTTTATAAATAAAATTCATTTTACTCTGCCACCAGCTGTCCGGAAGTTGCTTATTCGTTATGACTGTTTCCAAAGCTTTTAACAACGTTTCTTACTTTTTGGACCAAGTTCATTAATCAGCTTGATCGAAATTCCAACTATTCCTGTAGATGTGTTTTTAGGAATATTTTGTGCTGACTTTTTACAGTTTAGATCGGCCAGTTCTAAGCTGCTTTGTATTCTGCTATCCTGTGTTGCTTCCTGATTTGCGGAGATCACGCTATCATCGCTCTTAAATGACTCGGCTATAACTGATGTAGTTCCCTGCGTTGTCTTCCTTTAAACAATTTCCCTAGTTATCTTGAATCCGGTCCTGCTTTCTGTGATTCCTTTTACCTAGCCAGCTTATATGGTTCCAGAATTTTCTTGCTCCGCCGAGGAATCGTGTATGTCAGCCATCCAGCGATCGGTGGACTGCTTTATTTTACTTTGGAGGAGGGCCTGTACATCAAGTTTTTTTTGTCGATATGATTTTCATTTCTGGTCGATTTCCTCCTGAGATACCTGTGCTTTCTTTGCCTCTCGGTGTTCCTTTGAAGCCCGTCGTTGTTCAATGGCTTCCCTGATTTCCTTATTCCACCAGCTCCGTGGCTTCCTCTTTCAATTCCAGCAGCTTCCTACTTTAACCTCCTTAATTTTTCTCTTATGAGTAGTTCTACCTGTTCATAATCCAGTCTTCTATTTGGCTTTTTCCTATTGCTTTCTCTATGTCTGCTGCTATCTGCGCTATTTGATCGTCGTTTAATTTTGCGTTTACGTTATGCCTAAGTTCTAGTTTTCTTTTCATCAAGGGCCCCATCTGCAGAATAACACGTTTAGGATCACTTCCCTGACTGCACTCCCCTTCTTCATCGATTTCCATTTTTGTGACCTTGCTCTAAATTCCCACGGAATTCCCACGTGATTTGCATTTCGCATTTTGTTTCTCTATTTACTGTAACTAGGCCGTGTCGCTCACAGAAATCTAGCATCAGCTTCCGGTTACAATCCGTGTATCCATCCAGATCGTGGATATGGCCGTTCATGTCCCCCAGCAGAATAGTATCGGCCCAGTCTCCAAACTGGCCTATATCGTTACTGAGACATACAACAAGATCATTGTTTTCTTGCCTGAATTCGTGTTATGTTCCTAAATAAACTACCCCATGCCATGTCCTTAATTAATTATGCCGGCAATTGTTCCTGATATCCAGATATGTTCTTTACAAGATGATTTTAGTCTTTGCCAATTTGTTCCCTGGTGTATCAACATACCTACCCCTCTACCCTTTTTTTTCGTTCTGGTGCACCTTCCCAGACGTAGCCTTCTATAAACGGTGAATTTTCTAGATCCCTGTGATGAGTTTTGCATAGAGCGCGCACACCTATTTTCTCATCCTTCAACTGCTGTTCTATATCCAGCAATTTCGCTATTTTTTTTACCTCCTTACATGTTCATGTAGCTGATCTTAGTGTTAAATTTCTTTTTTGTACTTTTCTCTCTCGACCTCCTGTTTACCAATTTTTGGGGCTCAGCCTCCGTTATTACGCTTTCTTCTGCTTCACTTCTAACTACCTCTGTGCACGGAGTCCTCGAGGACCCCCTAAAAAAACTACAACTCTGCCTGCAAGGCGCCAGCCGTTCGCTGCTCCCACCCTTCTGTTAAAATGAATGCCATCTCGCTGAAAAGCCCTACCAAAATCTGCTTTATGCACTTCACTGTTTACCTCAACCACTTCGAAACGCTTCTTCAGGGTTAACTTTCTTATGTCCTGATTAACTGTCACCACGTCCTTCTCGAGCTTTCCTTTCAATCCTAACACCTCCGGTACTGTGCATGCAACTATCTGCGCTTGCTGTGTTATCTCCCTGATATCGTCAACTCCCTTAGCTGAACTTTCCACCACTCCTGCGGCGTCACCATTTAGGACATAGTTAAGCCCCACGGTTACTATCACCATAGTGTGCACTGCGGAATTTTTTAACAACCCATTTCTCTTTCAGCACTGCCCTCATTGTCTTCCCTGGGAAGGCCCCAACTAACAGTCGCTTGTCACCCTTTACACATTCCCTGATACCTTGATTGCACCTGTGAGAACCCGACCTTTGCAGGTCATTAGTTGTTCGAAACTTTAAGCCCTCTAAGGAGCACAGCAGGGTTAGCAGAGCCTCTTCCAAACGCTCACCCCTGAGAGAGCCGGGCGCCGGGCCGGGGGACGCTTGTACCCATTTTACCAGTGGGTGTCCGGCGGTGGGTTTCGAACCGGCCACCTCCCGCAGTCGAGGCGGGCGCCCAAACCACTCGGCCACGACTTCTGTTAGAATCTCCGGCAATAAGCACCTGGGCATTCTCTCTCCCTCTCCTAACATTTGGCCCCTTCTTTCGGCTTTCTGTGTACTTCAGGCTGGGATTTTCTTTCTTACTTCTTCCTTTTTTCCCGACTATTTAGTAGCGGCTTGTAAATAACTCCGTCGGTTCGGATCCGCCTGACCTACTTCGCTTATGCTTTTCATGCCAGTGCTGGTCCCAGCAACGTGGCCTGCACTGGAGTGTTCATCCTCGTTGGTTCCAAGGATAAAGTCGACCACTTTTTTTCCATTTGAGGACGCTGTCCTAGCAGTTTCTGATTTTCTGCCCTTAAAAAACCTACTTCATTTTCTAAATCATCCACACGAGGCACAAAACTGCCCTCTTCGCGTTCAAATCTATCTAGGCGCGCACTCAGCATGCAACACTGACATAAAAAGTCACTGCCTTACACTTTATCTACAGAGTCAGAACGCGTTTCCTTAGAGATGAACCTGCGCCTCACACTGAGTACACTTTATCTTCTTTTGATTGCACATCTTAAGCATGTATGAACTGAACTATTTCTATTACGAATTCTCACCACTACCTGTCACTCCAGCTGGTAACCGTCGGGTCATCGTGGCTGTTGACCACCTTACCCGCTACGCAGAAACATCTTCATTTTTAGCACGCGCCTTTCGACATACGCTCGTCGTCTTTGTCACCGTCGACAATCACCGAGCGTTGGTGTGACACTACAGAATATACAAACTGCAAAAGGAAGACAAGAAAACGACTAGCAAACACGCTCTAAAACAAATTCTGCGAATGCCAATATCCTAGAAAAAAGAATATTTATCTAAACAAAATAGTTAGAGAATGAACGCCTAGAAAACCTAGCTGCCGGCACGAAAAACCAGGCCGCTAGGACAAATAGCTAAAATCTAATCTTTAGGCTGCACCTAACCGAATTAGCTGAAAACGAAATAAAGTTACTAAAATAAAGAGCTCATCTATTGACACTTTCGGAAGCTCCCGCTGTCGCCAGTCCGTCCGTTCCCGGTAGCCAGGTGCAATTGGAGGAGCTATGGAACACGCGTCCGCACCACACGTCTTTAGTGTGCTAGGCGCGGCCTGCGGCGCCATCAGGCGGAGCTCGACTAAGCGGTTGCTAGGCGCGGCTTTTGGTCATTCGTTGCCACGGTCACGGCCACTGCATATGTGGCGAGCTGAAACCTGGCGTAATGTTGCTCTCGAAACAAAAGTCTCTGCATAAGCTAAAGTATGAAAAGCACATGAAAAAAAGGGTTCACAAATAGACAGTGTTCGAAATACCATTGTGATAATCATCTGGAACTAGAACATGCGCCATTTCATTTAACTATGCGACAGTGTATTTTCTTTCAACGTCCCTGTCTTTCGCGCTGGAAGGTTCGGAATGACAGAAGGCGAGGAAGTGTGACGTAGGATAGATGAATGATGATGATAGCATATTGATACGTGCAGGGCTAGTCCAAGAAACACAACAGCTGATCACGTGTGAATGTGCCGCCAAGCGCCAACGTTCTCTTAGTCCCAACCGTTGCTACCACTTCGTCTTCTGTCTCTCTTATTGATCATCGTCTTCTTCCTTGTGCAATGGTTTCTATATAACATTTTTCCCACGAAGAGAAGCACAGCCCCGGTGCGTACTATGTCGGGAAACTACAGTTATAGTAGCACGGCTTCATTTGGGTGGAATGAAAGATATCACTACATGGAAAAACGAACTGTTGTGGCGGAGGTATAGGAGTGAGCTCGTATGTCCCGGAGGTAACTGGTCGCAAAACATGGTAAGGGCTGTGTAGCGCGGCAAGAGCTTCTCACACTGCCCAATTAAAAAACGTGATTCCAGAGCACGACGAGAGATCTCTGAGAGTAGTAGACATCCTGATGGCGGGAATCATGGCGTCGTTTTTGAAAGTTTTGAGAGGAGGCCAGTCGGCGGTGAGCAATGACACGGGCGGCGTCAACACAGGAGATGGAGTCACGAACATAAGAACTGGCATTAGCGGTGGGAGGCAGTACACTTTCAAACCGAAGTGAAGGGTCACGACCGAATAGAAGATAGAAGGGCATGCAGCCCATTGCATCGTAATAGGGCAAATTATACGAGAATGTTACAAAAGGTTAAGTAATATCCTAATCCTTGTGGTCATTCGATACATTGATAGTATGTCCGTGAGCGTGCTGTTGAGGCGTTCGGCAAGTCTGTTTGTTTGTAGATGGTTAGCGGGGGTGAAATAGGGCTTAATAGAGCAGTACCGAGGGCCTTTTTCGTCGCTTACATCGGTTACAAGAGGCCACTTAACGACGAACAGAGTTGTAGAAACCTGGCCAGAGAAGCGCCGGCGGAAGCTGTCGTACGTACGAGATAACCCATAATGGCTCGGAGTGGGCGCGTCGTGCCGCTGCTGAAGAGCGGTGACACGCAGGTGCCAGCTTATGGTCAGGTGAAAGTACCGGCGCAATAAAGTCAGAGAATGGGGTCAATTTGGCGAGAGAAATGCGCTCAGGAAGCACTTGCACAACAGAAGTGAAGCTCAAGAATAGAATATAGGTGTGTGTTCGCTACGTGCACGATATTGTAAGGAAGAACGATTCTACGCTGCAGCGTTACGTCGGGTATGTGACAAACAGCATTGTCGCCATCAGGAACGATGATAAAATGCGACATGAGCACATTCACAGCGACTTTGGGGACAGGCGAGTAAATGTAGTGGAGCAGAGACGGAACATTGAAGTTGGAGGAGCTTGTTCGTCAGGATAGAGCGACAGGTCTAGATGAAGCTGTCGAGATGGACAGTCAGTGAGAGCGGAGTGTGCAGCTTAAAAGTCGACGCCTAATATAACGTCTTGAGAGCAACTGGTGAGGACTACAAATAATACAGTGATGTGCAGGTCGGAGATGTTAATTCTCTCTGTACACATACCAGTCAGAATAGCTGTGTTGCCATCAGCAACACGAATGATAGATGAGGTAGTGGATGTAAGAATTGTCTTGACGCGTCGACGGAGCAGGGAACTGAAAACAGAAATGTGGGCGCTGATGTCAATAGAGGCAGAGACTGGGACTACGTCAACGAGTATATCAATGAAATTACGTTCGGGTGCGTGGGTCAATATGGAGTGTATAGTGCGGGTCGATAATACAGCATCACTCCCGGGCGCTGGACTCGCTAGTTTCCCGACAAGGTGATGGCGTATGATGGGGTTAGCTGTGAAGAGATACTGGTGAAGGGGTGAAGGGGAGTGACGAGGTCGTGAAGATGGGAATCGCCTGGAGCGACAGACACTTGGGACAGCTTCGGTGCGAGGCTCATCAGGTTGAGGAGGAAACTGTGCAGGTCCATCATATGCAGAGCGGAGCTCCTCAGCTTGAGCAGGGAAGCGTCGAGGTCCATAGTAATACCGACAGTCAGCGTTGTAATAGAAGCGAGGGTTGGGGAAGGTCCGACTATGGAAATAGCGCTAAGTGTGGCCGGCTCGACAGCAAATGAAATAAATCGGCCCGTCGACTGAGGTGCGCGGCTCTCCAGTATTGCGACTAAGGTGGCGACGTGGAGAGGGGGGGGGGGTCTAGACTGGTGATTGCACCAGTCGATAGAGGAAATGGATGCAATTGTGACGGGGGTGGCACGGGGCTGGAGGAGAGGCCGATCTTGGCATATTCCTGGCGGGCAACGGCCTGCATCAGGGCCACAGTGTAGGGCAGAGAAGACGTGAGTGGTGTAGGAGCTCAGACCTCAAGTTCTCACCTGAAAATCCGAGTGATGTTCGTTGGATGGGAAGGCTGTTGCAAATGAGGCAGGTTATCGCAGGATTTAGCCGCCGTGCAGACTCGAATCACTAATTCGACGGTAGAGCAATCCGGCCAGAAGAGGATGTGAGCATGTCATCCGCGATACCCTTGAGGATATGCCTTACCTTTTCACTTTTCGGCATGGAGCTGTTCACCTCTGCCAACACGCAGAACCGGCGACATATTGGCTGGAAGAAGAAATAAACACAGGTTATTAGACTCCGGAGGGAAACGAGTTGGCAGAGGGACTGACTCGATTGGGAAAATGTTTGCCTGGTTTAGAAGCCAGCGTCCATGAACTGTGCCGGAAAGAGCGAGGTATCTGCCGTTCGCGACGAATGCAAAAATGACTGCGAAAAGGATGAAAAGCCCGGTGGCATAAATGTTATCGGTGGGAGTGGTTATCGGAAGAGAAAGAGCAGCTTTAAAAAGGGCGTGAAGTGCTGTTGCATATGTGTGCAGTTGGCTCTGGGTGAATGAAAGATATGCTATAAAGTAAATAAATTTAAGAGCCAGCGTGTAAGCCAGTCAACAGACGTGAGCTCCCTTCAGGCGAGAGAATCATCTCACAACTCGGCGAACTAAATGGGTGCCAGACTGATAGATAACAACAGCCGCATGGAGAGCCAGGACATTTTGGCGGCATACAGAGGCATGCGAAGAACGCGGCAATGAGAAATGTTGGGGATTCGGGAGCCGCCCAGTGTAAAGGAGACCAGTGAGTTGTGAGGTCGTTGATAAGTAGAGTGGGTCAAAAGTAGGAGTTCTGAGTTCTCGGGCGCGGGAGACCAGCCTGCATGGTGAAGAAAGTTTCCTCACGGACCGAACCGTGAGTACCAAAATAGGGTGCACAAGAAGAGATAACATTAGGCTAGGCAACAAAGGGATACCGCAGGGATCGGTGCTGTTCCCTTCTCTTTTTAACATTGCAGTGATCGGACTGCCAAAACGACTCAGAAAGATAGAGAGCCTCTGCCACACTCTCTGTGCTGACTGCCAACAGGGTGCGGCACTATGGCAAGCGCTTGCTAGCATTCAAGCTGCACGCCACAGAGCATTGCTTTCAGCATTCAAACTGCGCGCCGTAAAGAAAGCGGAAGTGTTTCGTGCTGCAGCCGCTCAGGGCGCTTCAGTGAATTTGGCCGCTGGGCCATATGGAAGTGTCCGCACTTTACCTAATCCCTTTCCCTATGGCTGCTGTAAACGAGTCGATGGTGCGACAAAAGAAGCCAGACGTAGGCGCAACGAAAACCTCAGGAGACAGCGTGCTGAAGAAACGAATGAAAAGCTGGCTGCACGTTTAGCGAAAAGACGTAAGTGGTTTATGGCCACAGCCGGTTTAATTGTTGGGTCTGGAAACGTCAAAGATCGTAGACTGGCTAGCTTCGCGCAAATATTGGGCGCACACGAGTCGAACACGCGAGAGTGCCACCGCGGTTCACTACAACCCTTTCAGAAACCACTTCAACCATTATTCGCCTTCTTCACATAGCGATAGCTACCACTATATAATGCCAACTAACCGCAAGCTAACGACAAGCGTAGCCATGCAGCAGTTGCTTTCCTGACTAGACTAGGCTTAGACACAGCTAAACCGAGCCTAAGTTTTATAGGCGCTTCCAACTTGAACGAGAACATCTTCGGCGGAACTCCGCCTGGTTGGGTACTTGAAACAGAAGAGAAACACATCACCAACCAAATTATTTATTAGAACCCGACTTTTACGGACCAACTCGGTCCCTTCCACAGGGGCGACTAAAGTTCGAGGACCGCAGTAGCTGGCAGCGGCCTATGCTCCCCCTTTCTCCACACGTGGCGAAGTCCAATTGTGTACGTGGAGGGTAGTGTTCCCGGTTCCCTGTTCACTGCTGCAGCTGTCAGCCGGATTAACCACGACTCGACGTGACAGCTTTTGAAAGGGTTGGTCTCCACATCAAGTACGCTCACCATCTCAATGTCTATTTGATGGTCGGCGCGTTCGCAGTGTTCGGCGAGGGGGTTGCTTTCCGAGTTAAATTGCCTGACGTCATTTTGTGCTGTAAAATCCGCCGACGGAGATTTTTCGTTTCGCCAATATACGAGGCAGGGCGCTCGGAGCACGGTATTTTAGAAATAACGCGTGGTTGTTTTTCTCTGGGGATAAGGTTTTTTGATAGTGGTAGAAAAAGGCCGACTGTTGAGGCAGGTTTGTGCGACGCACAGACGTGTTTGTGTAGGATGCGTGCAAGCGCCTCACTGTCACTGGTGCCCGCAACGTATGAGAGCACAATGCGAGAGCGCTTCGTTGTTTCCCTGCTGACGGACCCTCTTGTCCTGCTTGCTCGACAGCGGGAAGCACGTTGAATAAAGGCGCCTGTGTAGCCATTCTTCTTCAGATCGGCGAAAACGGTGGCCTCTTGCACTTTTCTTTCCGCCTCGGAGGAGCAAATGTACTCAGCTCTCCTCAGAAGAGAGGAGACGACCGAGGCCTTGTGCGCAGCGGGGTGGTTTGAATTTACATTTAAGTAGCGGCCGGTATGCGTGGGCTTCCTGTACACACTGAATTTTAGGTCTCATGAAATTAGGACGTCGAGGAATGGTAACTGATTGTCCTTTTCCCGTTCCAAAGTGAACTGGATACGGTCCTTCCAGCTCCTGTAGGTGGCGCGGCTGCAGCACGACATGGAGGCTGAGTAGGTGATAGCGCCACTGCTGCTATTAGCGCATTTGTGACAAGCGCCCCTGCTTCTTGACATTTTTACTTCGTTCGTGTGATATTTGGCGTTTATATAAGCAGCAGTAAGTGATATCAGTCATAAACACGAAGCTATCTATGAGTTCGGCTACACTTACAAAATAAACCTTCGTTGATAAGAGTGCGCATAGATTCGCTAGTTCGCAAGTGAAAACTCGGTCACTATTAGCGCATGTACCAAACATGCCACAATAAAGGGCGACAAACTGTTTAGGCGGCAGCTTTTCGGATATTCACATTTTATTTTATGGCGTGGTTCAGCGCGGCCATTGAGCATATATATTGTCCACGGGCTGATATGTCAAGTATATAACAGCTTGTTTGTCTTCAGCGTATATCACGAGGAGTCTGAGGCAAATGTATGCTACTCGTCGAAACAGTAGCGAAACGGTCATTTGAGCTTAATGAAGCAGCCAAAATTAACACTCGAGGTGTGTTCTTTGCACTAACGGAAGAAAAGCGCGTGATCAAGTAGGGAGAAAACATTTGTGAGGAAATGATTGCGTTTGTTCAGACCCATTACTCACCTGGTCTGAAAAATTAAAATAAAATTGTGAAATTAGTGAATTTGAAATATATCGCCCCTATTGCTCACTCCGTCAAAAATTGCAAATAGATCTGAAAAATATGCGCATTTCATATCGTTATATCCGCGCGGTATAGCCAGAAAGCTATGCTTAGAAATCTTATCCTTCGCTGTTTTTTTTTTAATTAGCGACGTGGTAATGAATCAGAATAAACTAAAGCTGAACGACAGCCGTAACTAACAACTGCAGGCGAGCGGTTATTAATGAAAGAAAGGGCTCCCTCTTTTCCACGTCCACCTTAACATGTCAGCTTGGTGTTCAAACACTGCAGCGTTTTCGTGCCACGGCGATGTCATGATATTAACCCAAATTTAATGAGATTCGCGAGCATAAATCCACTGACGATGCGGCTTTTTGTATCAACAAATTACGTCGCTCAGGCTCCACATGGGGGGTCAAGTCAAAACGTCTTACGAACCGGCCCAGCGAACCTCAACACTGCTTTTTAGACGTTTGCTCCGTGACAGGAACACCATATTTCCTTTGTCAAAAAGTTTATATATTTGCACATCACGGAATCGCAAAAATATTCATTTTTTGCTCAAATCTCCACGCTCCAAACAAATGCGGTCGTCCGCGCCGCGACGAGCGACCACCGGCTCGCCGCTTCAGGTGCGCAAGGAAGTCTTCAACTTCTGATTTTTTTATGATGCAAAAGCACTCGTCGATGTACCGAATGAAAACTTTTGGCTTGTCTTGGAAAGATTGCAGAGCTTTCTCTTCAATGACCTCCATCGTTAAGTTGGAAGCAGTGACTGAGATCGTAGCACCGATAGCCGTGCCGCTTGTTTGTAAAATTCTCCTTTGAAGGAAAAGGTCGTGCTGTTCAAGCAAAGCTCCAAGAGCCGGCAAAGTTCTTCCGAGTTCAAGCTTGTCCTGGCACCGAGGTCAGCGTCCTCTTCGAGGGCTTGTTTCGCTGCGAAGATGGCAGGGCACAGAAACGCTGGTAAAGAGCGAGGCCACGTCGAAAGAAACCATGCACTCATTTGCCTCCAGTTGTACGTGAGAAAGAGGTTCGACAAGGTGGCGGGAGTTGCGTACGTGCGTCGATGTTTTGCCTGTCAGGGGGGAAATGAATCGATGGAGATAGTTCGAGAGGGTTCGGAGCGGAGAAGAGGTGAAGTCAACGATGGGGCGAAGCAGAATTCCAGGTTTATGAACTTTGGGGTACCGTATAATGTTGGTGCCGAGCCGTTACAGCATATCAGGCGTGAGTACACGTGTTTAGGCTGATGGCAGCGTTTTAAAATGGAAGCCAAAAGCTTGTTCATTCTCGTGTGAAGTTGATTAGTAGGATCCTTACTTGATTTTTCGTAAGCTGGGTTATCGAGGAGTAACCTGACTTTTTGCTCGTATTCTTTTCGGTCGAGGACTACTGTTGAATTTCCTTTGTCTGCCCGCAGAATGACAATTTTTTTGCCCCCGCGGAGTTCTCTTACAGCTGATATTTCTTAGGGAAATGTTCACCGGTTGGCGGCCGGGTAGCTTGGACAGGACCCCGATCACCTTTTGCCGGACTTCTTCACTGGCGGCAGGCTCAACGTGCCTCATGCCATCCGCCACGGTAGCATCTAGTTTTGGGAGTGGCGGCGCCAACAGCACTATTTTGCGGAGTTGACTGAGCGACAGAGCGCACATGCGTGGAAGCTTGGAGCCCTTCTCAAATTGTACATTAGTGGAAGGAAAGTCGTTGTTCTGGAGATGCTTGCACGTTTTAGCGAGCTTGCCGTTGACGGTACATCGAGTGCATCAATGTTTGACTTCTGGATTGTGGCACTATCGCTTCTTTATTGTTTTATGGTGCTAGCGTGGACTTTGGACGAAGTTAGAAGTGCAAACGAACGAGACTTTGCCAAGCATGTCAACGCCAAAACAAGGTAAGAATAATAAGTAGCTTATTTTTGCGGCGAGAGCTACACTATGGCACCCACTCCACCTCTTCGCCTTGATCGCAATTCGAATGAATGAATGAATGAATGAATGTTTTTCCGCCTTTGTCGTACAAAACGTGCGGGTGACGAAAAGAAAAGCAGTTCGGAATGATCGCTTGACGAGCTTCGCCACCCGTAATTTCATCCTGGCCACACCTTGGCCGGTTTTTTGTTATTCGAGAAGTTTGCCATCAGGTGTAGTGAAAAGGGATCGGGAAGCAGGAGGAAGCTAGAAGTATAAACAGGTCTGCCATAAATAATCGCATAAATTGCCGATAGGAGGAGGGAGGAAACAACTTTATTTAACGCATTACATTAAGCGTTAAGAATGTCCTGGGCCAGGGTCACCAAGGCCAACTGATCTTGTAGCTGGTCAGAGGCTAACCAAGCCCGCCACGTTGGGGGAGGAGGGTGTCGAAAGTGAGGTGACTGTATTGCAACAGGGCAGGAAAACATGCAGTGTTCTAAGCTTGATTAATGTTCAGAACAATTTGTGCATGTGAGGGAATGTCTGATTCGGTATAGAAAAATCGCGCAGGAGTTAGGATTGTATTTAGTTGTATGCGTCTAAGTATGCGTATTTGCTTAGAAGTGAGATATTTATCAGGAAGAGGAAGTGTACGAGGAGTTTCCCTAATGTTGTCACAGTGAGTGTTTATTTCTTTTTTGTAGTGAAGAGTAGCGGTCCCACGGGGGTGGATAAGGCCAGGTTATCCAAGGCACCCGGTCTGAAGTTCGCGGGCGAGGTGATGGACTACCTCATTGCCTGGGATTCAAGCGTGACCAGGAATCCACCTCAGTGTGACAGTGTTGGGACATAGTTTGGTGAGAGCTCTGTGTAGATCATCTTGCAGTTCTTCGGGAATGCGACCCGGGTGAATGGCGCATATAGCCTGTATTGAATCAGTGTTTATTGTATATCCTGAAGGTTTTGGTGTACTTGTGCGAGCTCTTGAATACTGGCGACTATTGGTAGGGTCTCGAGAGTCGCTGTAGGAGGAGGATCTATGTAAGGACCGCGGGTATGCGTCACTACCTCGCTAAAGTCTCAATTGAGTAAGCAGCTCCTCCAACGTCAGTTTGTGATGTACTGTGTTGACGATCGTGGAATCAAAAGGTCGAACATGATTGGAAACGCGAGCGGAACGTCTGCCTGGGTTAGTATCGGGTGCCACGTTTTTTGGAATGGGGGTTACTCTTAAGTTATCTTGGAGCGGGGAAGGAGGTGTAATGATAAGGAGCTCGATAGGTTTGAGCGCAACTTGTTGAAATATCCAATCTCCTTGTTTGGTGCTTGAAAGCCGTGCCATTTGCCGGTCTCGGTGTTGCCGTATGAGGTCTCCCAAGGGCAAGACCAGCCCTGTTGAGTATAGGCGCTCCATGGACGTATGTACAGGGACGTTAAGGCCAGCCTTATACAATATATGAAGTGCTACCTCAATTTGGTCTTTTTGGCGACAGATTAGAGTAAGATATGGAACTTTATATAAAAAATTTTGCTCAGCGCTAATTTGTGGACAAGCTGCCTTACTTGATCTTCGCGTAGCTCAAGCGTGCTTGTTAACAATGCGGCGTACTAGATGCGCAAGCTGATTGCGAAATTTAACGGTTGTGGTAGCATTGGCCTGATTAGTTGACTCATGGATATGTAGGCCAAGGATCCGGCAGGATGATACGCGAGGGATGGGTGACCCGCCGTTGTGAGATTGATTGTATGGTTATGCTGTCGTTGATAGCGAGTTTTTGCAATCAGCAGCCATTCGGATTTTTCAGGTGCAGCAAGTAGCCCTACTTTGTTAAGATATCTAGCGACTGCATCGATAATTTGCTGTAAGGTCTCCTCTACTGCTCCAGGAGACCCAGAAGTGCACCAAAGAGTAAGGTAGTTTGCATAGAATGTATGTTTTGGATTTGGGATCGACACTAGAATACGAGATAGGGGAGCCATTTCAAGCTTAAAAAGGGTGGGTGAGACACTATCACCCTAAGGAGTGCCATGTGTGAGGGGGAACGAATCAGAGACAGCCACTTCCTGTAGTCACAGTCAAGGTCCCATCGCAGTCCTACTTTTCGTAGGTAGCACTACCTCACGGATGCCGGAGCTGGGCAGGTTCACAATAGATGCCTCACATCATGCATTTTCGGGTGAAAGACCACAATGCCGGCGCTTTTCAGTCACTTGAAAGCGTTCGTCACGCCACCGATGACGCACAAAAGGGATCAGAGCCGCTCCTACCTGAACCCGGCGCATAGATAGCTCCTCCTCCCGAGTGAGGTTACGGGGGAGGGGGTACTAACATGGAGGAATTAGAGCGCGTGTTCACTGCTGTAAAGACTATTTATCGCAAACATGGGACAGGAACAGATCTGGGGGAAGGTGGGAAGGTGGCGGGATGTCTGATGTGTCAAAGCGTATCATGTTTTTATGTAGATCGTGGGCGTGGCCGCGAATAGAGAGTATACGCACAGGACTGGTGCATTTTTGCAGAACTGGTCAATGGATTGTGTAATTTTGAATGTGAGCCGAACAGCTTTAAGCTGCTTAAGGGCGGCTAGGTTGTCAGTGTAAGTATGAACAGTATGAAATGTGGGTTTTAGTGGGAGAGAACTAATTGCGCTGTGTGTCACTTCCAATGCAAGGGGAGTGCATGTATCCATGCTATACTTTGCACGAGAGTTAGGATGAGGATGGGAGGGACTGTACACAGTGGTTACTCCCTGAAGAGCTCTGAGTGATGCATCGGTGTATATTATGCACCCTGGAGGCAAATGCGCCGCTGATATCGACGACAAAGCAGCGGAGCGAATATCTGTGAACTGACAGCAAAGAGGAAGACCGAAGAGGAAGAGTGTGTAAGCAATAGAGCTGAAGCGACACTTTCGTACTCTATTTGTCTCACGCTGGTCGATGAGTTCAGCTGATGTATTAAGCTTAGAGTACTCTTGCAGAGCAGGTACGGTTGTAAGACGAAGGAAATAAGTTATGGCGCGCATAGCCTCACGACTGATAGCTTCAAGGGAGTCCCATAAAATGACGGATGAGGCGTTGAAATGGTGCCTGGTACACTATCCATGGCTGAAGGATGGAGCCGATGAGTTGAAGAGCAGTATCAGAACGCGCTATCAGATGATAGCGTCTGAGTGTAGTTTGAGAAGATTTACGGGCAGCGTTTACCAAAGGTGTACCAGTCCCGAATGTATGAAGAAGACCTAGCACACGAACACTTTCCACTTCATAAATTTGAAAGTTATCTACCCTAGAAGTTAAAGGGGCTGCTTTTCGTAAGCCATATTTGTTTCCGATGCGAATGAAACATGATTTATTACACGATAGGGACCTACCCAAAGCAAGCAACTGAGATGGTAAAACATCCAGCACGTGCTGGAGCACCGACTGTTGTACGGATGCATCTGGATGACAGGACCACAAGGTCACATGGTCGGCATGCAGAAAAACGCGTACAGAAGGCATGTTTACTAGGCCTCGGACAGGAGGAATAGAAGCCACGTTAAATAATGTGGTGGCGTGGACGGAGCCCTGGGGCACCCCGAGGTTGGAGGTGAAGAGATGAAAATGATTCCCATGCACTCGAATACTAAAGGTTATGTTTGCTACAAAGAGTGAATTGAGAGAAGAAAGCGATTCGGGAGACCGAGATCCTGAAGGGATCCTAGAATTGCAGAGTGAAGGACGTTATCTCACATGTCTTTGCGATATCTGTACCGATCACAGTACGAACAAAATGACTCTGGGGAGAATGGTTAAGTACATCAGCAGCGAAAACTGAAAATCTGTCTTCTGTCCCAATTTGACGACTGAACCCGATTTGAGATTTTGGATAACAAGCATTTCATTCCAACCACCATGACAAGCAAGCTGCTAGAATGTGTTTGTAAAGCGTGCAGATAGTAGGTGTAAGGAAAATGGGGTAGAGGGCTGTTAGAAAAACTGGCGATTGACCTGATTTTGGTATGGACACAACAACAGAATGTTTCCACTCTCCCAGAATTACTCCAGAACGCCACACGTGATTGAATGTACGGAGCAGAGAGAGTAAAGCCGACCCTACCAAACTGCGAAACAAGAAATTAGTTATTAGGAATTGGGTAGCTTAGATGGCCGACCAAAAACTGCACGTAGGGCTTCCTAAATTACGTTTGGCAGGAGTTCCCAACTAGGATCCGTCCTCTCAAATAGCAGGGTGATATCACAATCAGCGTGCCAAAACCCTTTCGTTGACGTTATCCCTAGGCCACGTGCACATTCGTACCGCTCTGTTAGAGAGGGGCTTTATATGTTGGCTGCTAGCTTTCGCTATCACGTCATCGTGAAGGTGGGAGTGAAAACAGAGAAAGAGGTGCCGTTGTAGAGAGCTTAAGACCACCGACCGATAGCGGCTTTCGCGTCATGATACTTTCGAGGTCAGAGGTTCCCCTATTGCATAAATAGCGCTGAAACCATCGCTTAAACTACTATGTGCAAGAACCATGTCCTTACTATCAGGCCGAACATAAGCGACAGTCGGGCGGGCGGGCTGTCGGCGGAAGGAATTCATAGCGACAGCTCCAAGTCGATTCATTAACGCGGCGTGGCCAAAAGGCAGCCGTCTCGTTACAGCAACACGAGCGCTGACGTGTTCGCTGACGAATCTGTCACGGATTCCCCGAGACCGCTGGGCTGAAAGAATGGACTGTGAGACAGGTATACCCACACAGACGCACCTTTATTGCACGCTACGAGACACAAACACTAGCGCACAAAACTGACACAAGTAACCCAAAACACAAAGACTACCAATACGCGCTACCTGGAAACACAGAGTCTACTAGCTTTCGGCGTTCGTGCTCACTGTTTGGTGCTGATGAAGAATTGAATGGTCTTTATACCCACACTTTATAGCCTTGGCGCTGGCACACGTCATCCTTGTCGTCATTGTCTTCTCTTCTCCACCAACCATCTCTTACCACCTTACCGAATGCTTCTTCTTAACCTTTACTCTTGGATTATTACACGTTATGCTTATCGTCATCCTCGTCTTCTTTAAACTTTAGTTATGTTTCAAGCCTCATATTATATGTGACAGAATCAACCACTCGTTCTCCGCTGTTTCCTACCGGCTGTACTGGCGCTTTTCAAAGGGCCGGGCGCAGAAAGTCATTGAAGGACCGAGATTAGAGAGAACTGTCTCCACTACAAGATCTCGGCTTCCTCATATTCCTGGTCGAGTCACAGCGCTACGCTAAAGCGAGCATTCGCAGGGGATGTCTCAAATTAAGGTTGTTGGCGTTGATCTGTGATTCTCTTCATGTGCTCAAATACGCTTGGTTTAATACGTGTACTAAAAACGCGAACGAACACATAACGCGTTAGTTTCCAGGCTAGCTACTAGCACGCGCTTACAACCCCGTAACAGCTCGCGCCAAGAACGACAGGTGTCTCGATTCGGGTACTCAAATTCGTAGTTACAACTACGAATTTGCGTAGCCATGAAAAGTGCGTACGTGAGCAAGCAATGTATCCTTTTCAATTTGTACTTATTAGAGCCCGATTGTCATGCGGCTCTTCACAAGTAGGCAGCGCAGGTATTTTCGTGTGCACTGATGGCACCCTACAATACTGTTCCACATCGCAGAGCATTTACAGCGAAAGAGACAGGCCCTAGTGCAGTATATTGCTTACGGTACTTTTGTTTTCATCTGATCATTCAGCGCACGAATTACTGGCACCCGTTAAAAAAAAAATCAGATCAATCAGTTGTTGCGGAGGCAAGTGTGACACAAAGTAGCTGGGCATGCAAAAGAGGTCCCTGCAGGCTTTTGAATTTCTTGACTCTTTCGTGTGGCACCCGCGCCATAAGAAAGAAACTTATTTGAAACTGACAGTATTGCACGTTCCAAATGCGTGACTCTGTTGTTGATTTTCTCCTTTTCGTTTTTGCAGTAGCAACCTGTTCATGGCCCACTCCACATTCTCAGTGGGCCTGGCTGATGCATTTTGCTTTCTATGCTAGTGAAACAAAAAAACGCATTCCGCTTCTCGTGGCTAACGGACTTTCATTATGATGACTGTACACAAGGTGAGCTATTTGACAATTTTGTCATTGGCTTTGTAAAGGCCTGTCCACGTTCTTTGCATCAACAGATAACACTAAATTGTATTCACAGTTCAAGGTTCATTGCATCATCAGATAGCACTAAATTGTATTCACAGTTCAAAGAACTGCCTCTCTTAATTACCTTCTTTGGCACAGAATTTGACGAAGCTGCGGTGCTGGCTTCAAAATAATTTGCAACTCATGTTAATAGTACACTGTGTTAGTGCATGTTATGCCTATTGCAGTCGGCTAGCGGTAGTACACTTGATGCTAATGATATCATCAGTGCTACAGTTTTCCAGTTACATTTCCGCACGCAGACAACATGCTAGTTATGTTAGGCTATGTTGCAGTTCAACTACTGCGCCTTAAGAAACCATAAATGTGGATTGCTTTATTTTTATGGTGACACCCATTTCGACAATGCCAAGCATTGTAAAATGTGAGAAATGTACTATTTTCTACGATGGTTTCATAAAGCAGCTTGGATATGACCAAAAAGTTGACCTAATTTTGTTGGTATTTTCACTCGTTACACTTGTAAAAACAAGGTGTGGCTTAGTTCTGCATCTCTTGCATATTGACATGCATATGTAGCTATGCGGAGCAGTTATCAAATCTTTGCCGTCGTTCAGAAAACATGCAGTGCTGCACAGAACGAAACGACCGTCACATTCGACGCCCTTTCATTGACTGCCGTAGGGCATTTCTGAAAGTGAGCTCCTGAAAGTGTGATATTTTCAGGTTATGCAAGTGTGGTAATAATTGGTGGCTTTCATAACTTGCAGGTGGGTCTTGCTTATCAGAAGCATTGATATGTGTATACAGATTTGCCAAGATGTTAAGTCCCTATTGCGTCACCCAAAGGAGCACCTCATTAACGGGAAGAAATTTGCGTGATCTTTTGCTGGTTGTTCACTAATTTTTACGAACCAGCCAAGATTTTTCTTCCATATTTCGCTGTCACATGCATGCTTTTCTACAACATGTCTATTGGTCCCTCCGGAGGTAGGCATCCTACAAAATGATCTAAAAAGTGTCTCATACTGCTGGCTTGAAAATCTGAGGACCAGCACCCTTTCAAAGTGGAGGAAAGAGACAAGAAATGTCTAAAGATTCCCTTTTAACTGAAGTCGGAGATGCTTTTTAATGTTTATCTCTCGAAATGGCTCGAAGAAGTTTGGCAAGCTAAGACGTTTGGCAAGCTAATCATTGTCGGAACTTTGTGGCGCATGAGCATAAAGGTGCAGATGTTCTCCTCATTTCCCTCTTTGAAGGGAATCGAGATTTCATGTAACGAATTACCGAGCCCAGTTTCAAGCATTCTGCTCTGGTTCTATCTGGCCAGTGCGCTCTTCTCTTGATTTTCTCATTTGGCGGGTGAGCCCATGATGATGCCTTTCGAGACATGGTACTAATGCGCATATATGCCTAGTTAGGTTTTGTAATCATTGTCAATCTCCCACGCTGTAATATTGGTATTTTATTTTCACTCTTCTGTTGCCAGAAATCTGAGGTTGAAACATTTGTTGTATGTGAGAATGCCATTTCCTTATTGACTACTAGACTGGTTCCCGCTTCCAGCCTTGCTCTTCTTGTGCTTTGCTCTAAACATCCTGCTACCATCTGATGTTGCTTTGGTACTGGAGTTTGCAAAGATGAGGCCATGGTAAATTCAGTCCTCATCTTTTCTAACATATGGTTGAATTCGTATGTTGTGCATTTCTTAGTAATGTATGTTTTTTTCTATTTGAGGCAGACTCCTTTAATTTAATGTCTTGCTAGTCTTTTGTCACTGCTTACTCAGTACATTCAAATGACAGCTACAGCGTTTACGTGCATAGTGGCGTAAGTAACGGATTACAAGGTCAGAAGCACATTCACATCAGTAGCAGAGAGCGGAGTAGCAGTCGTAAATCACTAAGCAGCCATCCATGCATTCCAGGCTACTTGTTCATGATGATGGCCTTTTAGAACACTTTAAATCAGAGCATTAAAATTGTTAAAGATGCAATGTAGAGCCTTTTAACAATGTGAAGAAGCCAAGTGATCTGCATTCGTACGTGTATCTTCGTTTAGCAGCTGTAAAATTGCAAACTCTTGTGGATGAGAGTTTCATTCGTTCTTAAAGTGTATGGGTGGATGGTACCAATTTCTCAGATGTGCAGTGTGGTCCTGACGCACGCTCTTAGGGTCAAAAGATTTGACAAAGGCTGCATATTTAGACAGTTCAGAGATTTTTTCTAAGCTCACAAGAGATAGGAAAAATATGCTATAATGTAAATGTGAAGTCTTTAGGAGTAAGTTAAGGTCGAATTTTGTTTTACTTAGCAAAACAATGAATATTTGATAATGAAGAAAATTTTACAAGATACTGTACCTTGTCATGGACATTTCTTTTCTCGTGGATTAATTCATCTTTATTCTCGAGTGACTTTAGCTGCACATGGCATATTGGTGATATTGCTGCGATTGGTGGCTGATCGCTACTATGCCAGTTGTAATCTTGTAAAGGTACTGTAAATAGATTGAGTCTTCACATAACAATACTGTTGCAAACGATTTGGAAAGCCCTGAAATACTTAATATGCGGATACTTTTAACGTTGAAATATATAAATTACATAGGTGGAGCCAAATAGCGTTCTAGTACATTAATCTAGGCTCAATTGTTTCTTTTTTCTTGGGCCGTTGCTGCAATGAACTCTGAAATAAGCATGGACACTCAAAAAGTTTCACAAAGACGTGTTTTGTCTCCAAACGTGTATGTATGCTTGTCTCAACAAATGCCCTACAAGATACAAATTATCCACATGAGGATCAGAGGGAATCAGAGTGGACGAATGTGCGGCACGCGTTCATGACATTGTAGTAAATCCCATTCACATTACCCCTAAAGACTGTATAAACGTTTTATGACTAAACTAAGAGCTAAATTGCAGGTTTCATGGGATAATGAACTGTAGTGTAGAGGTGTGGATGACTTCCGGCGCTGACAGGCGATGCAGGAGCGGACGTATTTGCGAATATACCCGTACATGCCGCGCCAATAGTAGCGTTGAGAGATCCTTTGAAACGTCTTCACTACACCAGGATGGGCACACTGAGGGTCGGCATGGAAAGAGGTGCAAATTTCATGTCGTAAATGGCGGGGAATGACGAGAAGCCACCGTCGACCATCAGTCATATAATTGCGGCGGTAGAGAAGACCGTCTCGTAGGGCAAAGTGTGGTGCTTGACGGCGCAAAGCCCGAGAAGGCGCAGCAGCGTTAGGAGAAGTGGACACGATCTCGATAAGAGATGCGAGCCACGGGTCTTTTCGCTGCTCCGCAGGCATATCAGCGATGGTTAGAGAGGAGAGGACGGGATCAGCCACCGTAGAGCAAGCAGGTTCGTTGGAGACGGGAGAGACAGTGCGTCGGCGTCCATGTGTTTACGGCCAGAGCGATATATAATGCGGATGTCAAATTCCTGTAGGCGGAGAGCCCATCATGCGAGGCGGCCGGACGGGTCTTTAAGAGAGGACAGCCAACATAACGCGTGGTGGTCCGTGACGACGTCAAACTGGCGACCGTAAAAGTAGGGTCGGAATTTTGTTAATGCCCACACAATTGCCAAACACTCCTTTTCCGTAACTGAGTAGTTGCATTCAGCTTTAGAGAGGATACGACTCGCGTACGCGACGACGTATTCGTGAAAACCGTTTTTCCGTTGTGCCAAGACAGCTCCGAGGCCAACGCCACTCGCATCAGTATGGACCTCGGTGGGTGCTGTCGGGTCGTAGTGGCGAAGTATTGGTGGCGAAGTCAAAAGACGGCGCAATGCGTTGAACGCTTCGTCGCACTCGACCGACCACGCAGTTAAGTCACTGTTTCCTCCGAGTAGTTTCGTCAGGGGTGCAATTATCGAAGCAAAATTCTGCACGAAGCGCCGAAAATAGGAGCATAGACCTATGAAGCTTCGAAGTTGCTTGAGCGAAACCGGCATAGGAAACTCCGCCACTGCGCGCAGCTTGGCCGGATCAGGGTGAACACCTTCCTTAGAGACGATGTGCCCCAAAATAGTCAACTCCCTGGCACCGAAGTGACACTTCTTGAGATTCAGTTGCAGGCCGGCGTCAGTAAGGCAAACCAAAACTTGCCGCAAGCGCTCTTGGTGCGTAGCGAAGTCGGTGGAAAAGACAACAATGTCGTCCAAGTAGCAGAGACAGATGTGCCACTTGAACTTCCGCAGGATGTTATCCATCATCCTCTCGAATGTGGCGGGCGCATTGCACAGACCGAAGGGCATCACATTAAATTCATAGAGGCCATCCGGCGTCACAAATGCGGTCTTCTCTCTGTCACAGGCGGCCATTGGTACTTGCCAGTAACCTGAACGTAAATAAAGAGATGAAAAGTACTCGGCACCTTGGAGGCAATCTAGAGTGTCGTCTATACGCGGAAGGGGGTAATTGTCCTTGTGGGTAATTTTGTTGAGTCGCCGGTAATCAATACAAAAGCGAAACGAGCCATCTTTCGTTTTCACTAGCACCACTGGTGAAGACCAGGGGCTTTGTAATGGACGAATTACAAAACAAACACCAACCTACACTTGGTCAAGCTAATTGTCTAAGAATGCAAGTCATCCAGTCATAAAGAGCGCTTGTTTGAAGTAATCCTATGTCGCCCCCGCATTGCACGTACACATCTCACGCACAACTTCATACTCCTCGGACAAGGAAAACCTACATGTGAGGCAAGCAATGAACAGCTGACAGTAATCTAAGGTTTAATACCATGTTTGACATTAGAGGAAATCAGGAGGAAACATTTTACGGGTTTCTATAGTGAGCACCTCCCCCCCCCCCCTTATTTCATCCAATTCTCTTGCTAGGAAAGAATGGCATTGTCGAAATGTCTTCTGTTTTTAGATGTTTTTAAAGAAGTAAAGGTAATAAACAAGCTCTGACTTATTTTTAAAAGGAACTGCTTTACCCTGAGTTTGGTGCATGATGGTCTTAGGTGCCTATTTGCTATAAAACCCAACACAGCAGCAATAAATACAAATTCTGAATTTTTTAACAAAATGTAAAACTTGGAAGCTGGCACCATTTCCTTCAATTTTCTGTGTTAACTTGAGGTTACCAATTGGTAATTTTCCTCCTCGTGTTCCCTCCTAAGCTCAGTGTACTGTTGACACAGTTTGCACTCAACTCGGACTATTAATGGGTCCCGTCCGGCCCAGTGCTGAGTTTAGGACGTAGGGAAAACATAGAAGGTTAGGGCAAAATATTTATATACACTTGCAGGCAACCAATGAGCGAAAAATTGTATACAATTACACATTACCTTGCTTTCATCACAAACTGGCAGGAACAGTATATATCTGTAGATCTAAACTAGAAGCATTAATAGCAAAATAATGTGTAATTACAAGCTCGCCTGTTTTTTAACAAAATAGTAAAAACATAAAATTTATGTTGTATACAGAGAAGTGATTGAAAGCAAGTTTTGTGAAATCAGAAACTAGCCTGTTTTTTTACCAAATACTAGGAAATTTCAATTTCTGTTGAATTACAGAAAACACACTAACAATATTGTCAAATTTACTCAGAAATTGTAAGCAGAAAACAAATGAGAACCAAAAAGTTGTGTCATTAAATTTGCAATAGAATTTCTGTTTTTTCTTTTCGCAAATGTTCTTTTACAGTGTATAAAAAGCTGGGTATTCTCTTTAATATTTTCAATAGACTAGCTCACAACATTGTACACATGCTTCACAATTGAAGTTGTTTTAAAAGACGTATTGGTGCAAAAGTAACATTTCTCACAGTTGGCACGTCTGCAATTTATGAACAAACCGGCGGACTTAGATGCTTGTGGTGCCTCATCCCTCAACCCTCTTCTCAGGTGGACCACGTGTTTAAGTTGTGATACCGATTTTGGTTATTTACATATATTTGCTTCCAGCTTTTTCGGCAGACTGGGAAAAACAATATGCAGAGCGAGACTGTTCGTCATCGCTGGTTCACAATATATATCGCTCGCCCACTTTTATTCGCCATTTGCTTCACGTTCGGCATCCAGGACCCACATCTGACTTTCGGTGCGGTCAAGTATTGCTTCCATTACTGACTACCAAGCTTCTCGATTTCTAGCAATTTAGGATGTATGCCAGAAAGGGCAATATTACTGCCTTCAGCCATTCAGAATGAAGACTAAGCGGACTAAAATGGTTTATGGTACTGGAAATTTCTGACGGTGGTGTTGATTGTGCGCGTAATTTTACTTAGAATCCGATGTTTTGCACTAAAATATGGCGCTGCCAAAGGAAGCGTCAAAGACAATAAAATGGGCGGCTGCCTAACAGGCAGCACACCGAGAACAACGCTCTACGGCACCGCAGTGCTGGTGTGATGGAAACATACAAGGAAAGTCGAGTCAATGAAAATTGACTAGTACACATTTAAGTCATTATAATAAAAAGGACAAAAAGGAAGGTAGGGTCCGATCGAGTGAGTACGTGCCCTTTCACACAGCTGCTGCCCCCAACTTCGCATTGCTTTCTCCGCCAATGGACATGCTTGGTAGATTTTTCTGTCGCTCACCTTTTCGCGAAGCATTCATCAGCACACAAATGGTCGTGCATCTTAAGATAATGGGAAGATGTAACAGGTATTCTGCTTCATTCCGTAACTATGTGCTTCCTAAAACAGCGCACTGTGCAAATCCATACAGATGCGTCACAGCGCGCCTCTATGTTTTTTTATTTGCGGAAACAATTCACAGAAAGGGCTTGTTGTGGCCTCGCTGTAAGGAGAATTAAACAGATCAGAAATTAGGAGTAAATGACAATCACTGCAAAGTGCCAGAAAATTAATTGAGTATAAGCCAAAGCCATCCCATGAAACGAATGTTTTCTACTTAAGCAGTCTATGTTGGTCACGAAGAATATTTCTTCTTTTCTGAGAACTTTGTTTAATAGCCTTCAAGAACTATGAACATTTTTATTACTTCTTCAGCTCGTAAGCATGTTGGACTTGAATAGTTACAGCATCACGCATGTTTTTCATCAGTAAATAAAACAACTCTTTAAAAAATCACTTTACTCTCATAAAGATAGTACATTGCTAAATATATGAACGCAACAAGCTAAACAAGTACAGCAGTCAATATAGACGCCACTGATACCTGGTCTTGTTCTCATCGAATACACGTATCACGCCTGCTTGATGGCACGTGGTATGAAGCGAAGCTTGACATGATCAATGCGTCCACGGCGGATCACGTGATCTTCGAGGTCCAAGTTTTTCGGCTGGTCAAGGACGACTCTGTATTTCTGTAATAGCAGCGTGGCCATCAGGAATGCCTCCATGTACGAGAACTGTTCGGCCGGGCACATCCGCTTTCCTGGGTGAGTGAAAGACATTGGGGGCATTGTATATAAGAAGAAGGCAAACCAGTCATTTAAAGCTTCACTACCTATGTTATTGCAGAACTATACGCCGAGAACACTTCCAGTAAGCAGCATACTTCTTTCCTCACCAAACTGGCCAGATCCACGCTTAGACTGATGGTCGGTACAGCATTGGAGAAGATCTCTTTACGATGTGACCGTATTCGGCTTTTGGAGTCCATTCATAAATTGTAACAACCTGAATATAGTACTGAGGACGATTAGATTAGTATGCTGAATTGAACTAGATGACATGCCTTTTCCTGGACATAAGAGTGGATCTTTATTATAGCGCAATTTACCGTAACCCTAGAAAAAAACCCCATGAGTCACAATAACCCCATAAAAATTCTCATAGTAAACTCAGAATAAACTCGTATAAATCTCGTATCATCTCATACAGATCTCATTCAACGTATGAGAAACTTATGAGATTGTATGACATTGGTACGAGTTTAATATGAGAAATCTGTATTGTGACTCATTGGACTTTTTAACTAGGGAATCTCTCGCAAAGTCAACTTCAAATTAAGAATCGTTCTTTGTTCTCTTAAAACTACCAAGTTAAGACTGAAAACTAATCTGTGTATGCTCTTATTAAACATGGATCGATTTTTTAGCATTAACTCTCTTTTCGACTAGTCAGACAGTTACTTGCGCAAATATGTTGGTCTCCTAACCTTTCCTATCGCCGCTCGGCTCAATATGCTCGAAAGTCCTTAAGACCTGCCACAAAACTGGCACTCTTAACTATTCAGCAACAAATCAACAGCCGGCTTTTAAGAAACGAGGGTGTAAGAAAACGCGTGGCCAGCACCGAATGAAGACTTGCGCATTTAGGCTGCAGCTTTGAATAAATGAGAAAAGCCCCGGGCGCTCAGTATAAAAGAATTGGGTATGGCCTGCCGCGTCGCCTGATACAGACGTGCTGCTCCTGGACAACATGACCACTGAAGCGGCATTATTGCTCCATGACAGTTATGGCGGAGAGCTGCATAGTTATATAAGTATCGGCTTGATCATCGCTTGCTAATTCCAGTATTTATGAACTTACCTTCACAAAATATGAATGATGATGTCACGTTAAACTTCAGGATTAATAGCGGAATGTAACAGCCCTTGGCCTTCTTCGACACACGTATGCACTAGCGTTTCCGCCGAAAGAAATCGTACTAGAGTACGTGACACTTCTAAGTATGCTTAACTGTGCGGTCGCCTGTTCCGTTACCTATGCGTTAAACACAAGAGGTCATAAAACAGCGATGTTAATAAATATATTTAACTGACCTACAGACGATGTTGAAGACGGATATTAGCGCCGTATGTATTTTCGAATATTTGCGTTTCTAGACGCAGCCCTATGAAGCCTTATAATTCAGCCTGTTCACACTTGATTGCAGCTAAATTTCCTAGTTTGGTTTGGTTTATAGTGTTTAACGTCCCAATGCAACTCACGCTAGTAGAGACGCTATAATGGAATCCGGAAATTTTTACCACCTGGGGTTCTTTAACGTCCACTGACACCGTACAGAAAACGGACGTCTAGCTTTCCGCCTCCTTCGAAAAGTGGCCGTAGCTGCCGGGTTTTGATCCCGCATCCTTGCTCACATTCGTCGAGCGCCATAACCACAGCACCACCACGGCGGGTGGTGAGATTCTTACTTAAAAATATCAGTCGACATCAGATGTTGCAAGAAACAGCACAAGGCAGGTAGCTCTTTTTCAACAGAAACAGAGCGCTAAAACTGGACAGAGAAAGAATACCGAGAAGAGTTTTAGCGCGCTGCAGGCTCCGCCGTCTCCAATATTTCTGCAGCTTGTTTTTTCCGCGTGTTACATTGCATTACAGGTACTATTTGTTAGGGTTTAGGTTGATTTATGGGGTTTAGTTCCAAAGAAACTGAGGCTATGACAGATGCCATATTAGAGGTTTCCGGATAATTTCTACCGTCTGGGGTTCTTTCACGCGCACTGATATAACACTGCATACCAGCGCCTTTATAATAATTGCCTCCGTCGAAACGTTGCCACCGTGGATAGAATTCGATTCTGCGTCCTTGGGCTCAGCAGTCGAGCACCTAAACACTGAACCACTCGGCGGGGTTGAGCTTTTAACGTTCGTATAAACTGCAGACCTAGAGTGCAGACTATTTGTTGGAAAGCACCGCTTGTTTTAATTTGTTTCAGTTTTTCGTTCAATAAATGTCGAGTGCTCTAGGCAAGCCGGCTTACGTCTGCGCAATATTTCAAATTACCAGGCTGATGTTGTTAGCCCGTATATTCAATAGTAGCCTCACTAGCGGCCTCAAAAATAGTTTCGAGAGGTGCTTTAGGCGTCTGCGATCCTCCGTCTCCGAAATGAGCTGTGAACATTCTATGAAATAGAAAAACGCCCTACAAGGCACATAGTGTGCGGCCCCTTCTGATCTCTAATAATTTCGAGAAATTGCGTTAAGAGCGTCATATTTAAGTTTACAGAGGCGCGCTACTTTCATTTTAGACATATCAGGTGATCATGACATATATCCGGACCGTTTCTGGACCCAGCACACTCAGGTAGTGTTCAAATCCTCTCGTTACCAAAAGCCTAAATTCGCAACTTGTGCTTTCTTCGCTCACTTTTGTGTCGAATGTATTACGGCTTGTTTGGAAGCACAATGAGGAGCGCTGACTAAAGCAGAATATTCAGCTATCTGAGATTCTTGTTGTCCTCATCTGTAATGTGCAGTCATTTGTCCATCGACTCCAGCCTGTCTACACTCCAGGCCCCCGGGATCACTCCGGAAGAGTTTAACACGCCTGCGCACGTTCCGCCGACAATCCAGCATTGGAGTTGTTAGAGAAATATACTGACATCCTTCTGGTATGCGAACAGTATTTTAGAGCAAGCTAACATGACCGCTCTTAGCAGTGTAATGTATTTCCTATAACATATTTCAAGGACCTTTGCTCGGCTCGTCGCTGTCACGAGTTTAATCAGGTGCAGATTGACGTCCAAAAACTCTTTACGACACACAGAAAACGGTGAGCCTCATTGAACACAGGGTTACTTAGTATTCTGATATGGTTTTGATACGAACGGGGTTCCTCACCCTTCTGCATTATTTCCTTATACGCCAACTGGTATCTAATAATCGCAAAATATGTTCCGAACCTTGACAAAATTAGAGAAGAATAGTGCACAGTTATGTTACCTACAATACTTTTTAAGAGCCCGGTCTAAACTTTTACTCATTCTCGACTTAGCCAGCCAAATTTATGCTGACGACCGTGAAGCACTAATGTAGCCCGCTTTTGCGGCTCAGATTGTGCGCCCTCCTTCTCCCAAAGTAGCGGCGACTCCACAAAGATCGACGATGGAAAGTGTAGGCCTCTCATTATGACCTCGATCGACTACATCGTCAAGACCCGACAGGCCGCAACAAGGGCATTTATATTGAAAGCCCGTCAACAAGCACATCGCAATGCGTTTTCTGCGGTAGCGGGAAGCGTGGTAGAGGAAGGAGCAGCCGAGCAGGTCGGTGTGTCGGCCATTTTGAGACCGTTTGCTCCTCCACGCCAAACCAATTTTATACTAAAGCGAAAACTCAAGTTGCCCCGTCGAGCCAATGTGATGGGAGCGGTACCTTTGACCCTCAAGTCGAGGAGTAGAGATGTGTCAAACACCTGAGGCGCCACGTGCCCCTCGCCGCAGCAGCGCTCGCTCACCTCGCATCTACGGCAATCACTGGTCTCGTCGCTTGCATATACCTATAGAAGCGTGAGACGCTTGCTTGACTTTCACTGAAAGCTAGATAGCAGCCACGTCCCGAAACCAGTGCTTCGACTGTGTACCGTAGACACCACTCTGCATCGGATGAGACCTAGGATGGATAACATAATTAAATTATAGTGTGGATACTCACTGCCGTGTCGCCATGAAGAGCTGTGGATGAAGTGAATCGGTTGGCCCCGCCTACGCCATCGGGATGGTCACGTAGACAAGGAGTTTACTCTGATAATCCGACATTCTGGGGTCTACGAAAGCAGGGTATCTGAGCAATTCGCCATTTGATTTCGAGTGCAGTTGCCGTTTATGACATGTTGTGCGTGACTTAGAAGCAGAGGTATTGCCAGTTAAAGTGTTTACGTGGCTTCGGGAAAAACCATCTAACAGACAATCAGTGTCATCGCAACGCGTTTTCCAGTATGTACCAATCATCAACAGATGTGCGTGTTGTACAGGAAGGAACTTCAGTTTAAGCCTGAACTCGCAGTTCGGCCTGTGCCGCTGAGGACTGTAGTCAATGATGGACTCGGACGTTGCTAGCACCCAACAGGAACTACTATAGACAAGGTGTTCCAGAGCTAGCGGTTGAACTCCACTTGCTATCTAGCCAAGCCTAAACAGCGAAAAGTTATTTCACCGGCCATCGCATAGTATTTGCTACCGTAAAAACACACCGCGAATAAACGATGCAATTCATATGAATGTCTATATGAGTCTAACCAGGCTTAGAAACACAGCTTAACAAAGCATGACAATGCCTTCGCTTGGATAACCAGGCTTAGCCGAGTTAGGCGACAGCCATATTTTTTTTGCCTTCGCTATTTGACACCTACTCTCAGTACGTTGTTTTAAGCTGCACATTGTGACAAAAGAAGCCTGGAAAGTATTTTGTTACTATGCTAATGCTTCGTCTCAAGAGTCGATGCGATAGCGCCTTTAGCACAGCCTTTTCATTCAGTAAATTTTCGGCATTGAGAAACTGTCTCTTAGTTCGGTAGTGTTCGATATCTTTACTTTCTGGTGAGCACCTACATTTACAATAAACAGCATACTCTTCTACATATCATCGCATATCATAGCATCCTCCAACTTGACCAGCAGGCGAATGCTAAATCACAATAAAACCAGTGTAACAAAAACCTTAACATTGTACAATGACGGCTTGCGATACAGTTTCTATACGTAATCAGTGCGTAGTTTTTCCGACACGTTTATTGAATTCTCAGTTACGGCGTTAGCTACGCCTTTCCGGCCGAAGAGTCAGTTGCGCGATCGCTTAATAAAATTCCTGGAGTTTTGGACGCAGTGCGCACGTCTTAGTCAAAAGTCCTGAAGCTAAATAATTTTAGTGTGAGCCGCAAAACGAAGCCCATTAGAAAGGGAAAACCGTGAAATGCTATGAGATAATTTTTGCAGGCTAATTGAAATTATTTACTATTATTTAAAGGCCCTACGGCGTACATAGATGGCGTGACATCTGTACCTTGCGGCTGAGACGAAAACCTTTTGGCTTCAGGTCGTTTTACCAAGACATACCTGCATGGCGTAGGCCTTTGGATTCAAGGGTACCAGGTATAAGTTTGCACCCCACCCTATTGCTGGCAGCTGGCAGATTCTCCCGGGTGGCGCATATTATGGTCTCTCGGGACCACATTCAAATTACCGCCCGGCTATGTAGTACTGCCAACTATCAGAGGAATGCTCGTAAAACAGATACCATGCTCATAACACCTATGCCGTGTTATCAGCTGAGACTATCATTACCGTGTTTTCTTAGAAATGAAGCTCGGAAAGTTCTCGATTTATACGTGCCCCGGTAGTCGCGTGCGAGCCTCAGAAGCCAGCATTATTGCTTAGTGCACCAGTACTTCGCCCTGCTGCTAGAAACTGCGGAAAGCTACGGATCCTTTTTGGCGCTGAGGAGGGTGAAGAGCAATGCCAAAGATTGAGTGATTGGCGTTGTGAACCGTTTTAGGACACAATTACTGTGCTCATATGGTTTACACCGTATTTGACATCTTTATACAATAGAAGATAGCATGGATTAATATACCACTGATAAGTACCATCTTATATACTGAATTGAAGACTGCGAGGATCACAGGTGAATGGATTGAGCCAACCTTTCGAGAAGTGGAGTTATCTTCGTCTGTGTCCAGACGAAGACAAGTCCACTATTCAAACGTTGGCTCGACTTCCGGACTGACTTCCCTCTACTTTTGTTCACTGCTCTTTCACGTCGTGTAGCGATATTCTTGCTCACTCTGTACACTAAATATGTGTATATATATATATATATATATATATATATATATATATATATATATATATATATATATATATATAGTCACATGGTGTCGCAAACCAGAGAAGACGTTGGATATCAACTTTTACAGCTCTATGTTCGTGTCCCAGCACGTCATAGCCATACCGGATATGACAAAGAAGAAGCACCCGCCTGTTTAAATTAAGAGTTTCAAAATTTATGGAATGTATCACCTTGTCTAGTACAAGAGCAATTCATGTATACGGATTCACTCTGCCGACTAGTCATTCGCCGTCTTAGAGAGACCTCCCTTTGCAGATCTACTAACAAACGCGACAAAGAAAAAAAGTATGGCCGATTTGAAAAAGTAATCAGATACGAAGTAGGTGCGCAGCACCACTTATCCCCGTTATACATTTTATGCATTAACACACACAAACATCGGTGATTTAAACTCTCTCCAATATCATTCCTCAGCTCACGCAAGAGGTGGCCAGCAGTCACAAAGACAAACAGCACCGACGGTTGCGCTTCCAAAACACACAAAACACAAACCTAAGGCCCAAGCATTCCGATCGCTGCCCTTAGTCGGTTGCGCGCGGGCGGCGGTTTCAAAGGGAAGTATGTCCAGGCGTCTTCCCGAGAAGATACTGACAGCAGCTCCCTCAGCCGTGCATTCTCCCCAGCCCGTGCGTCGCCGCTATTTATGGACTCCGCTCCCTTTCCCCTCAAACCGAGACACAGAGTAGTTAGGGCGGACCTCGCAACCACTGCGCTTACGCTGTGCTTTTTAACTGCTCTGGTTTTCCTCTTTTGAGGCACGTTCGAAGCGCGAATTTTCCGAGAATCTGAACGGACGGAACCGGCGTCACCCGCTTCTATGTGTTCCTATAACACTTCCGAAGAGCGGCCGCCTGCGAGACCGTCATAAATAAACTCGCGTCAAGCTGCCACTTGACCTTGGCCGCCCCTTCGGAATCTCCCCCGTGACAGTGGACCTTCGGTGAACTCTTCGTTTCTGGGAGAAGCACACAAACTTAACTGTCGATTTATGGGCCTCCGGCTTTCTGGTTCTGCCTTCGTAACCGTTGTACTTCAGCACGTCGAGCGCGGCGAATCTGCGCCGCGGTGCCAAATGGCCCGGCTTCGTCCATTGCGACGCGAAGCAAGCGCACACACGCTTGTGCAACGATGCTCAGCGACGGCCGCCGCATCCGCAACTGACACGCCCCTCTCTCACCGACTTACTCCATGCGGTCGTACCGCCCCCTCGGTGTTAAGTCGCGTGATGCGGTCGTCGCCATTTTCCCTTTTTCCTCTTGAGGTTCATGGAGAGATGGATGGACAGAGAGCGGCTTCTGCTAGGGCTCTGCGGCCGCTCCACCTCTTCAATGCTGAGCCGCGAGACGCGCGCGTAGCCACCTAACCACAAATTCACAAAGAGAGAGAGTGGGGGGCTTCAGACAGACAGCGGCGAAATCCGTGATCGCGGCTAGTAGTGCTACGCACAAGAAGCCGTAATATTTCCCTAATGGAATGCCATCTTGTGCTCTGTGACCCTAATCTTGCACGCTTTATCTCCAAAACATTGTCTCTCTTTATAAAGCGCTTATTTTATTGGCCAAGAGCGTGGAATTCGCTCCTTTGGAACTCACCCACTGAGAATGCAACAAGATGGTCTGGTCTCCTAGACACGAGTGATCCGTCCTTGTTCAGGTACCTGGTAGGATCGAAGCGCTGCGGGTTTTTCCAGTACGTCGGATCATTGTTGACGGCATAAAGATTTAAAAGAACCACAGTGTCTTTCGGGATGAAGAAGTTGTCCACAACAGTATCGTCGAAATTCCTGTTCGAATTGGAAGAAAATAAAACAAAGCTTTCACGAAAAATAACATAAATTAGGTTTTCTTTTGTGACGAAATATGAAAAAGAGCAATTTTTATGAAGCAGCATTGAACAATAGTTGAGGGGGAAGCCTCAATTAGCAAGTCGAGGCAAAGTTTTGAGAAGTGGACTTTTCAGAGGGGTAATTTGGTAATTATAAAACTAGTATGTGGCTGTCTTCATGACGTCAAGTATGCCTAATACTGTGAATTCAGTTGAGAGAAGAAATTGGACCAAAAATGCACCTCTTCCTCTGCATACATGCCAGACAGCCTGCAGTCTAATCGCCAATAGTTTTCTTTTCGGTGAGAGTGGCTTTTCATTCCCTGTCTGTCCTTTGTTGAATCCTCGAGGTATTTGTGCGGATGCTACATTATTTACGAAAGCTCTATATTCCTTAACGTATTGGGTCTTGGATTATTTCACAGCGGTAAACAATATAAGCTACGTTTACAGGGACGCAGCTTAAGTCGAATAAAGTCTCCCTTGAGAAAGGAAGTGGCGAAGACGGCGAGGAAGAGATGAGAAGACTAGACACATCACGGATTGTCAATACTGTCGAATAATGAACTCGACATACATTCTGTCGAGATGATGCAAATCGGGCTATAATTTTCATGTTGAATATTTCTGCGAGAAATAATCTGATGCACTGCTTTTGCTTCCGGATTGGTGACGTTTTTTTCTATTTGGCAATGTCCTGCGCAGAGCTATTCTCAGTAATTGCAGGTGTTGTACTTAGTACATTTCGGATGAGTGCTTTGTTACTCTATTTTTTTTTTTAGATTTTAGAGAAGACAAAAATGTAATGTAGGCAGATGTGAAACATCATTTGATTAATGGTGACCGTGATTGCACCAATCGCCAATAGGAGGATATCGTCTAAGTTTTTGAATTCTGATTTCATTTCCTGGTCGAGAAAACTGAACTGACATAGCTAGGTATTGATTTCTCGCTTTAGCGAAAAAACAGGAAGCACGAAGAAATATGGCCTTTCTGAGACCAAAACTAGTATTTTATTATGATGCACTTGCTTCAGCATGCATTATTCAGATTGTCCTCTAACTGTACAAATTATTTTTCAATCCATCTTAAAATCAAAATGCTTCCACAGGTAATGCTGAATGTTGTGTTGTGTGTTTATAATCGTTATGTAAACGCTTTCGCCTCATGGAATTTCCGTTTACAATCGCTGGTTCAGCTTGAGGCTGGAAATGTGTTTTTACTTGCGTGAAAGAGTGATTTGGGTGGTTAATTATTAAGCAGTGTCGAAACATACCCTGTAGAATGTGCGCGAAAAAACTACCAGGCTTTCAACTGCACCACGGGAGGAAGAAGGAGGCCCCCCCCCCTCCTTCTGGTGAGGGGCTATTCCTACTAAAGGTTTGCGAATACGTTGTTTGTTTTCTCATGTTTTGGGGCATTTTCGGAACAAAACTAAATTGAGGATAGAGAAACAGGGCAAGAAGGGAACATAAACTAGTTAATAAAGGAAATTCCTCACTGGGAAATCCATGACCGACTTATATTCAGCCGCAAATCTCAGTTTTGATGTGAGGAGGTCTTTCTCATGGAAACCAAAATGAGAAAATAACCTCTCAGGTCTCAGAGTTTTCGCACAACCCGCAAGGAAAGATAGCAGGGAGGAAAAGTGCAGTGATCTAGAAATTATCCTTTGTGATTTTTACATCATTTGGCTACATTTTTCTCCTCGTAAAATTTTAGCTGAGTTTGAAAATTTCACATTTTTGCGTTCGATGTCATCCTACCTGAAACACTCATGCAAATTTTCAAATAAAAAACAAATGACCTCCACCAATCTACAATATTGTTTCGAAAACCTTGCTTATAAGGCGACGGGAGCAAACCATCTACCTTATCTCTATTAGCATAATTAAGGCACTATACATTAGAATATTTACGAATCATGTATAATAAATTTTCTCGCTACTCCTTTTCATGTGGTCCGGTACAAAAGCTCCAGTTTCACTTGAGCGTTGGCTTTGTAGTATATGTCACTAATTAATTTTCTTATATTTGTTGATGCGTGCTGAAGCTGATGTTTGGAAACATTTGATGATTTGCTTTCGAAGTTGCATTTAATCCTTGAGGCTGGAATACCCAACTGAAAGTGCAGTCACACTACATTTTATTAGAGCTTTCCTTTGGTTACAAGGTACTTAGAAAATGCGACCTAACTTTATCTGTGTTTATGGACAAAAGATTGTAGGAAAGATGCAACGTGGGCATAATGTGATCAGGTAAGCGACGGCCATAGCTAGCGCAAATTTTCCATTGCGTAGGAAATGCATGTCTTGACTCCCAAACGCTTAGCAAAAACCTGCGCATTCCAACGACTAAATGTCATATTTTGCTGAGTTTATTTGCCGTGATATATATTGCTTTTAACTTGCGCATCAACATCCGCAGGTTGGAACCCCTCTAGGTGGAATGTGATTGAAAGTAATACGAAGAACTTTCTGTGCTTCACATTGTAAGGGCGAGTAAAATATTTACAAGACGAAAGTACCCACGACTCTCCGCTACGGCATCTCTAACCTTCTCGCGAAGCGCATAGGTAACCCTGTCGTACCTTAATATTTCCCGCCTCACTTGGTTCGCGGCTTGTATTCAAATTGATGGTACACCATGTGAGCTAAGGTGACAACAGTGTACCCGAACTCACGCTTTGGGCATTCCAAACGGTGATCGCATACGCCATCTCTCAATTTCCCACACACAGGCCATGGTGAAGGGCATCTTCTTTCGGTCCTCCCAGGAAGGCGCCCTGAGAGAGCCTATAACTTCGTCGATCTCTCGATGCACTCGACTCTGTATATCATTCTCACGTGCAGCGAAGTTAACCAGCAGCAAGTGTCCAGCACTGGTCGGCCCGAAAACGCCTCCCGAAATGAAAGAGTTGATGTTGCCCACGAGGTACCTGTCTGCGAGTGTGACGAAGAACAAACATCAGGATTTTTCGCAGCTAATTCGATAATTGTGCGGCCTGTACATCAAGCTAAGGTGTCATCATTAGTTAAAGTACATTGCTTATTGTCGCAATAAAATCTTCAGCTCCTAGTGTATTGAAACAAACAAAATAAATTTTCTGCGAAATAAAGGTTGCTCCCCAGGGCGATTTTTCACCCTTTAGAAAACACGAATATTTCTTTTTCAAATTTCCTCCCCGCCGATACTGACAATATAAATTGCGACTTCATTGAAAATAAATAAATTATTATTGTGCTGTAAATTTTGTGCCGAGATGCCAAACAGCTTATGCAAAAAGCATAAAACAAATTTTAAAATTTATTCTACACTTTTCCCCTTTCAGCTCGGAGGCAGAGATAATTTTTTTGTTTAATTTACATATTCGCGGGCATAAACAATACCTTAAAATGGCGTAGAATACTCTACCCAAGGAGGTAATCGTGGAAAAAGATTATAGTTCTCTTGCTCTGCGCACTACGTCAAAAAACCAGGCAGGTTGCAGAATTGTTTCTCAATCTTCAATCTGTTGCGAAAATATTCGAAGCTCAGTGCATTTGCTGACATGATACGGCTTCCTTATTATTCGTGTTAAGGCCAAAATTAAAATTTATTTCAGGTCTACTCGTTTCCTATTTGTCTTTGCAGCTAAAACTCTCCTTTCGACCTTTTTTCATTCTCTCTTGAAGAACTTATTTTTCTCTTTTTACAGTTCTCTGGTTATGTTGAAATGTTGCTTGCCCGACTATTTTTTCTTAGTTTTGTATAAAGATTACTATGACTAGTTACGTACTTCCCTTACCTAGCACCATAACATCAGCTGTTATCCTGTTTTTGTTCTACCATGATTTTCTTCCACATCCCCCCTATGTGATGCCCTATTGGGGTTTTGGGTATTTCAAATAAATACTAAGCAGGCGTTTGGCGTACCAGCGTCATGCCTATTGTCTTTTCTCCTAATATTTTAGCTCTCCGCAGGCCAACCAATTTACTGCTTGATGCTGCAGTATTTTCGCAAGAGAGAGAGTGAAATCTTTATTGTCGGTAGTAGTCTTACTGGGTCTTAGTGGAAGAGCCAAGTGGCCGTTAGCTGGTGGCTTGCGGAGACTTCTTCGGCGCTGTTTACGGCGCCCAATTGCATATCGGGGCTCGCGTTACGCAGCACTTCCTCCCAGGATTCAAGTGAGGGAGCTTCTACGAGAGCCTTGGGAGGCGGGTCCTCTGAGAAATTCCACAGGATATGATTAAGGTTGGCTTTTTCTCCACACTTAGTGCATGATGAGCTTATGCTGTGCAGAAATATGTGTGAGTAAACCGCAGGGTTGGGGAAGAAGTTCGTTTGCAGTTTCCTCCAAACAATTTCTTATTGTCTTGTTAGTGATTTGTGTGGTGGTGGGTTCACTCTCCGAGATAGTTTCAACTGTTGTGTAAGTTCGCTGTATGTGAGCAATCCTTCCATTTCAAGTTCCTCGGCATTAGGTTTCACCGCTCGGCAGACAAAACCTCGAGCGTGTTGATGAGCAGCCTGACTGCCTCGGTTCCCTGAGTGGGCAGGTGTACATACGAGTTCTATCTCTCTGTCGAGTCTGATATCCGCGAGGATGTTTCTTGCAGTATTTGATATTCTCCCACGCGAGAAGTTAAGTATGGCAGTTTTTTGAATCGGTGACAATTTTGTGCGCATCTGTTGTAGCGATGGCTAAAGCGATTGCGGCTTCTTCCTCCTGGTCCGAGTAGCGGATTTTGGACCGAAGCGGCTGATACGCATTTACTGACGTTACTGTACTACAGATGGCAAAGGCACCTTCAACCATATTGTAGTCTGAGGCGTCGATATACATACCCCATCGTGATTTCGGTACTTTCTGTCTAGGGCCCTAGCTCTAGCTTTCTTCCTGCATTCATGGAAGGAGGGATGCATGTTTTTGGGCAAAGCTTGGGAGATAGTTTTGTCGCGCACTCCTCTTGGTAGTGGTCCTGGGTGGTTGGCTAGTGGTTCAACATTTTTTCTCATGCGGTTGAGAATTTGTCTGCCTGCTTTAGAGTTCGTTAGTTTTTGTGGCTGTGCTGTCTTATGTGCTGTGATCAGCTCCTCTACAGTGTTGTGTATCCCAAGAGAGAAATATTTCGGTTGAAATGTTTCTGGGTAGACCTAGCCCAGCCTTGTAGGTGCTTCTAATGAGTCTGTCTAATTTCTCCTTGTCTGGATCGAAGGCTGGATCGAACATTGAAATTTCGTGTTCCGCGTGATATTCGGCACCATCAGGCATGCTTTCTACTGCGAGCTCCCTGGGAATGAAAAGGCTGATGTTGGCTCGAAAAGCGCACTCATCAATGGCCTCCAATCAGCTGGGCCTTTCTCAAGAGTGGATACGACGTGCCTTCTTACCAGTTGTATGAAGAATGCTACAGCAGCTTACTGGGCCCAGCCAGACGCCCGACACCGTTGTCCAAGAAGGCTAGATCAAACATTGAAATTTTATGTTCCGCGTGATATTCCGCATCATCAGGCACGCTTTCTACATAGACTTCGTTTAAGTCGGCCTTTCACGCGCAAGTACTTACATTTAATTGGACAGGTGGACTCGACGGAATGTTCAACTTGTGGTATTCCAGAGACTTTGGACCATATATTATTGGTGTGCATAGCGTATGCGTGCGAAAGAAGTGTGCTAGCCGCTTCCTTGAAGCGTTGACAAGAGGCCTCGGTCGGAGGAACTGCTGCTGAGTGCTTGGCAGGACAAGGGGAAGGGCGTCCAGGCAGTGCGTGCTCTTTGCCTTTTTTGTGCCCCAGCGGACTTGATTTGCGCTTGTAAAGCAAGCAACTGTGCCTGCGTATGTATTTATTATGCCTTCTCCCACATCGTCATCCATCATGATATTATTTCTTCTCTCCTTCCCCTTCCCCAGTGCAGAGTAGTAGGCCAGATTTGAATTATTCCGGCCAACCTATATGCCTTTTCCTATCTATCTATCTATCTATCTATCTATCTATCTATCTATCTATCTATCTATCTATCTATCTATCTATCTATCTATCTATCTATCTATCTATCTATCTATCTATCTATCTATCTATCTATCTATCTATCTATCTATCTATCTATCTATCTATCTATCTATCTATCTATCTATCTATCTATCTATCTATCTATCTATCTATCTATCTATCTATCTATCTATCTATCTATCTATCTATCTATCTATCTATCTATCTATCTATCTATCTATCTATCTATCTATCTATCTATCTATCCATCCATCCATCCATCCATCCATCCATCCATCCATCCATCCATCCATCCATCCATCTATCTATCTATCTATCTATCTATCTATCTATCTATCTATCTATCTATCTATCTATCTATCTATCTATCTATCTATCTATCTATCTATCTATCTATCTATCTATCTATCTATCTATCTATCTATCTATCTATCTATCTATCTATCTATCTATCTATCTATCTGTCTGTCTGTCTGTCTGTCTGTCTGTCTGTCTGTCTGTCTGTCTGTCTGTCTGTCTGTCTGTCTGTCTGTCTGTCTGTCTGTGTTGGGAATTCTTGTTCTGTACTCATTTGCACGGTGACCTGCTAGCTTTCACCACAGACCAAATATCGGCTTTCTCTCAGCTTGGTCAACTCGGCCACGAGCTTCGCCTTATCCATGTAATTTCAGACTGTTTCCAAATACGTGCAGCGCCCAACGCGCATTGTGCATCACTCGTTCACACAAATTAGCTTTGAGATCAAGTTATGTAATTTGTTTCGCCAGTGCGTATCGCAATGTTACTGTATTTTTTCCACCCCTCTGGAACAAGGGGGGCAGCACGTCACAACCATCACCAGCACATCCCCGAAAGCTAGCTTAAAACGCAGAGCTGTCCTGGACATTGAACATCAAGGAAACTTCTCAACAGTTCACTAGACGTGCTAACAGCGGTCTTCACGCTGCCCAGTGGAATATGTGTGAAGGGCGCCACCATCAACGTTTATTGTTTTGAGTACTTACTCCCGATGTTTTGCCGCTGGGCCCCAAAAACGGGGATTTGGGCCCCGTTTAGGCTATTTTGGCTCTGCAGCAACACCTCGATCCCGAGGAGTTTTATTTCAGCAATTTGTCTTTTACAACGACAGTAAGAAACTATAAATCCTGATACAAATGCGAAGCTTTATTAACGCAATAGGGTTAAATGTCGCGATCGTCAAGAATATGTCATCGGCACCGCTAGAAAATGCTGACTGCTCTAAATGTAAATGTGTAGGTAGATCGATGGAACAGAACCTTTGCTCTTGGGTCACGAGTTAAACACGCTATCCATACGCCACCAAGACACATACATTCGACTACATTAAAAAGTGCATATGATGGGGGCATGCATGTGGATGCCAGAAGAAGGATGTGCCAGAGGGCCTGTAATGAACCATATGGAGGCTAACGCTATTGCGTCATGCGTTTAAAGCTGAATTGGACTGTCGCCAAGCTTTTTTTTAAAACAGCGAACCGCTTTGCAGACATTTGGGCCTCGACATAAGTGAAAACTGATTAACATGCTCCTGGTAGATGCTAATTGACACGTGACGTAGGCGAGAACACCTTCGTCAGGGGTTCTTTACGTCGCCTGACTACACTGCATGGCAGAGTAGGAAGGCGCTGCCAAATTGCTTAGCTACTGGGAGATTGGAGGGTGACCTAAACCCTAACACAGATTTCTTGTTCTCATACATGCTATCCGTAAAGCGAGCAGAAGATTTGTCGAGAACACTTAAATACGCGCTTTATATCTACACTCATTCTGGTTCCACATAAGCGTTAAGCAAGTTTCATTCATATGTGGACCCAGATTCAGTGTATGATGCGTGCTCTGGCACTTTATGTGGTAGCTTAGCTTTGGATGCGTAGAGTATATGGCGGATACCTGAAGCGTAAATTAAGGTATTATTGAATACATGGATGGCAAAGTGTTTTTGCGCCAGCGAGGAATTGAGTGGGGAGGCACGGGTGAGACCTGCTAAAACTGAGACGCCACACTCCCGAACGCACTATCGTATGCTACTATGTTATTCAAAGACCACTTGATATGCATTCTAAAGCCGTTGTTAACCAAACTATACGAACGTGCCTGCGCAGGCCAAGGACAGCAAGCCTAACTGAGAATGTATGATTTTCATTACCCTCCCATCTTTATTCAGAATTCCGATTTTGAAGCTGTTACCAAATCAGTCATATCACGTATTCTTTGAAATCGCCCACCTCTACGACCAGTCAGTGCCCGGCATTATAAACTGCCAGTTACTGCCTTCCGGAGTCATGCTGGTCGCTTTCCGCTAACAACGCCAACGCCCCCTACCAAGACGCCGAGTTTTCTGAAGGGCATGTTCAGCACTGATGTTAAATAGTTTTACTACATGGCAAGTAATATAGGCCAAAAATACTATCCTGGCACAACTAAAATTATTGAAAACGTAAGGCAGAACAGGTGGCTACCTTTTTCATGTTATGTCATAGCATGAATATTAACTCCGGATTACCTATACAGTCAACCAATTACCGAAATAGTCTCTTCTGGGATTTAACCTATAAGTTAGCAATATAGCAGCAAAGTATAGCCCCTGCATTCTCGCAGTTCTTATATCGCTTGTTTATTAGTAATACGCAATTTTGATGACTTACATTGGTATTTAGGTTCAGGATCCATTTTGCATTCTTCAACCTTCTTCAAGTAGTTCCGAATGAAGTCTCGGTCTGCTGCTGCGTCGGGGGTCTTCACGTAGTTCTTAATCTGTTTCCTTTGGAGACAGAAATGTTGTTTTCAACGAGGTCTTTAAGAATGAAACACAAAACTGCACTCACCGCTGGGTGATTTCCCCATACCTAAATAAGCGAACTCGAGCGCTTTGTATTATAAAAGGTGGATGTTGCGCCCTGCGATGAACTGGCTTGGGTAGGGTAACCTGGCGGATTCAACAATCCAAAAAAATGTTTCCGCGCTTCTCAAGCCACATTCAGGCACACCAAACAATGTTACACTTTTATCGCCAAGTGTATAGAAGAACCAAATTAATTCCTTTCTTTGCAGCGTAACTATTAAGTCATATCGCATAAGCAACGGTATTCTGAACGCCCTCTTGTCTTTTTATCCTAGAAGGGCATGCTATTTTAAAAACAGCCCTGTGTTTATATATAGGCGCAGCGAACAGATCAACGAACGCCTTATACAACATCAAGTTAGTATTATTATGCTCCTTCAAAAATAAATTGCAAATCAATTCACATTCAGGTAAAGCATTGTCGCCTTCTCTAGGGAAAATTACTAGACTGGTGAAGATTACGATCTCTTAAAATGACATTTTTGTGCTGTTAATTTATTGACTTTGAAACAGCAAACGACTAATGAACTTTTAACTTTATTTGAGGCATGAACCACTTTAGTTCTTTTTCATGAACAGAAATGGCCCTTTTATCGAAAAGATACGATCTGCACGTATACGTTGTTGCTCTCCTGTCACCGTTTTAATACCCTCAATTATCGCTTTGCTATATTCCATCACCTTTACTGACAAGATTATATTTGTCAGCATTACTACTGTTCATCACCTCCAATTGATTAAATGCGGCGTACGCTATTCGACACAATACACTGAAAGACACTTCAAGACAAGGTCAAGAATCATGGTTCCTTCTAAAATGAACCTCTCGAACCACGCCCTCAACATGCGCACAACTACGGCTCAAAATAACAGCCTTTTATCGCATAGCTCAAGTTTTCTTATCTTCTGAGAACGTTGGCTCCTCGGCGCGATATTTTGTGCTTCTTCTAATGCGCATGTATGTTCAGCAGGGAATGGAAGTTTGAAAACGCATATATAAACATGCGACGCTTTTTCAACTACTTTGTCCTCCTCCTTTGCTGCATATACCCTGATTGCCGTAGAAATACCTGACCCGCTCCGTGGTATACAGCACACCGAATTTCAATCTCCACTCAGGAATGACTAATCGAATGCCTTCATTGCAAATTAGATTTAAATTTCCCACATCTCCTTTGAACTTGCACCTATATTTCAGAACTCTTTGTCAAATGCCCGAAAACAGTAACAGTAGTAACAGTAAGGTAAGGCAAAACCACTGCTCACACCTTAATGTAGCAGGTACATAACAATAGTTCAGTGAATAAATAGGGGCGAAGCGCCCAAACAGAACTTTCAAAGAAAAGCCAAATCACAAAGTCCTTGGCGTGGACGCCTCGCGAGAGACGTGTTGAGGAAGTGCTGTCATCGGATGCTGGTCGTGTTTCGACTGGCGCACGATTACAGCTCGCCTAGTCCACTTCCCGTTACCGGTTCATCGCCGGACGACAGCGCGAACATATGCAGACCTGCTTCATCGGGGGGAAGTGCCAGCGGCCACGGCCAGCGTAACGCCGGTAGGCGTTTTGCAAGCTGTTGTTAGAAAAACGAGTAAGCTCAATTTAGGTAGCCCTTCATGAGGTTTCTTTAGGAGCTTGGGGAACATTTACACTCCAACTCTGAAATGCTTTAAAACTGAAGTCATTGGCAGGGATTATGCAGAGGCATTATCATTATTAAACCAAATACAGAAGTTGCAGAATTGACAAGAAAAGCCATAGCCATTATTTATGTTGAGATACAAAATAAAATAACTAAAATTTTTATAGGCTCAAGACCACCCCATAAAGAGATTTGGCTCTACCATGTACCACGTTCGTACTACAGCTCCGATGTCGGCTTAATTTCACCCTAATCGAATGGAGCGATTTCTTGTTTGATAGCTCTGACAGCCTCTCGGGCACTACTGCGATCTCTGTTTTTAGCCAGAATTGCTTCCTCTTTGCGTTGCTGCTCGTTCCCTCACGCCACCTGGTGTATTCGCCCTACACTACGCTGGTGGGCTCTGCCGCACTCGCACCGATGGCGTATACGATGGCTTATTTACCTAGGATAAATGAAACGAATGTCATTCCAGATTTAAAGAACAAAAGTAAACATCGAAAGAAGGCAAGTGAATTACTAATTGTTGGTTGATGTTCGCATTCACGCAAATGTCGACACGAATGCCATTACAGATGAAAGGCAAATTCGAGCCCTAAGAAAGGCAGATTAAATTTTACATGCTTGGTTGGCCTGGGGCATAGAGTGCAAACAAATTATTTGCAGCAGAAAGGCAAGATTAGGAAAGCAAATTATTTCTACGATGGTGGCTTGAAATAAGGTAGAACACTTGATATGCGTGGAATAAAGATATACTACCACGTGAATAATTCAGTTTTATTGCAAGCTTGGCCTGTCAGTGGAGCATGTACTTCGTGAAGTCAAATATTTTATTTGGGAAAGTGATTAGAAAACGCCATGTAGAGGGAACTGCAAATGCATATTGGTAAAGAACCTTACATAAATAAACAAGGCAGGAATCAGAAACGGCAGCAAGATTACGCATAGCTGCCTAAACATTCCGGGTGTCCGCAGCCGCTGCATGTGAATAGGGACTCCGCTGGATGCGAATAGGGACTAAAGTGCCGGTCACATGGAAACCAAGCTTGCCGCTCTTATGTAAACAGATATAAGAAAAAAAAACGTCAATAAAATAAACTAACACCTAGCACGTTTTTTGAAATAGTAGATTGCGAAACTCGGAATAATACGCGCTTGCATCCTTCAAAACGGCAGCTGACGCCATTAAGGACGAATGAAAAACATTTGCGGGTCATTCACAAATTTGCAAAACGGAGCATATGGATAGAAGTAATTTGCATTAAGCAAGTACAGGTATCTACCGTGCAATGGTGAGTACTTTGACTTAATTGTGGGAGCAGGTAGCTCCTAAAATACATAATGTAGATTTGTTTATGACATTTATGAACTTGACTTGCACGTGGTTATGCAATACCCCTGAATAACGGCATTTAGGGAAAATAAATTGACCTCCAAGGGATTGGATTCCAAGGGAAGGAAAGCGTAGCAGGGAGCGGCAGAAAGTTAGGTGGGCGGATGAGATTTAAAAGTTCGCAGGGGTCAAGTGGATGCAGCTAGCACATAACCGGGTTAAGTGGAGAAATATGGGAGAGGCCTTCGCCCTGCAGTGGGTATAATCAGGCTGATGATGATGATGATGATGATGAAATTGACCTCACAACTTGCGTAATGTGGCTAGCCTTTCTGCGACCTTAGGCCGCTGTTTAATAAAGCAGTACAGATGGTTATGCGAGATACGAAACGATACTTTCGTAGATCAATTTTGACACTGTCAGTCCTCGATGCTAGAGCTTTAAAGTTGCTCTTCTAGCACGCCAGTGACCTATTTTTTATGACCCTATTAGGCGGTTACAGCCACACCAAAAAATGCGGTGACTGCATAACTTTGCCACAACGCTTATGAACGACCTGGAAACGCAACTGCTGATTGCTGAGTAATAATACCTGAGCTCGATTTCACTAATAGTGGCCACCTGTTTCGCAAAATAAATTTCAGCTTTGAGAGAACTCTGATGTCACAGTTTCCGATTTCATGTTCACAACACATCATTCATAATTGTGCCGCTTGGATTATGTACGATTATGTACGAGCAAATGTAAGACATATTTTTTACTTACTCGATGAAGTCATCTATCTCGTCCATTACGGCATTCCTTCTGTAGCTCTCAGTGGATGGTGTGTGCAGCAGCAGCTTTCTGATAAAGCTTGGCCACACCTCGAAGAGCGCTGCACTGCGCACCACAGTGGTAGTCTTCTTCAGTAACGCTTCTAGTTCTTTGCTGGCAGCGGTGCCATGGGCATCCGACGCGCCGAAGAAGAATGAGGCAACGATGTTGGCAACGCAGTAGAGGATGTCATTGCGCAAGGCTAGGGGCGCCCCATTCGCCTCGCCTATTCGGTCGGCTAGATGCTGGATCTCATGCTGACGGGCAAAGAAGCAGAACCATGCAAAATAACAGTGGAGAGTCTTAATATATGCCGACGATGCTCGTAATTTGAATATTGCTCATACAGATCTAAATAATCTCGAAATATTTTAGCAGTCATCTCAAAACTCTGGTTTTAAATGAAATTACTGTTAGTGTCTTGGTTAGGCCGCTTATTTATTATCCTTAATGCCTTAATGGGAGGAGCTGTTACCCAGTTCGCAGACGGGAACACATGCTGCCACTAAACTGTCACCAGGTACATTAATATGCCAAAACAATAGATGCTACACGTGTCGACAATTGATCAAAAAGCAATAGATAAGCGAAAGGAAGATGATGTGCCGCCTGAATCAGACGTGTTTCCAGTGTGGTCCATCAGCTTCGTTCATTTCACGAAGGATGCAGCTTTGCTGTATGTGCTGATAAACCACCAGCTCTTCTCCAAGTCGCACCGGTGATAGCTGTCGTCGCTCACTGAAGCTTTGACTCGGACTCATGGAACGCCTTCGTCCCCCAGGCCCGAAGTCTCCCATCAAACGAGCTGCCCAATTGACATCTGACTCAGAAACATGCCTCCAAGGAACTGCCCACAAGAAAGGGCGCCTTTCTTGTCAGCCTGGACAGTCACCGCTTTACAAGGTGGTGGCGAAGCCGCGTGAGTGCTTTGATGTTAAAACTTTGTCCCATCGTCTTCTCTAACCAACCCTTGACAAATGCCTTGGAACAACGGGATTTCAAGGCTTCGCTATTCACCGTCCTACAAACATTATAACCGTCTGGGTGCGCTCCCTTAACGACATTGATCAGCTCCGAGAATTGAAAACTCTGCCTGCCTCTGGCATACCTGTTACAATCGTGTTGACAGTACAAGCTTATCTTGCATCTTCATCTGACATTTGACGTTATGTCGTGTCAGGAGTCGACCCGGACTGTTTTACACATAAGGTGGTAGAAGCACGCAACATGTATAAAGGACGTACAGCTAGAATCAATATGAAAGGGAACACGGGAGCGCATGGCCTTCGCGCTTTGCAAAGCGCAGCCACTAACACAAGATGAGAATGGGTGGCACCAAGAGTATGCTCAGAAATAGCAGCCGTCCAAGCTTACTTTGGATGCGTCCTGCTTCTTATCACCTGTTGTTGACAGCGCATTTGAAAGCAGAGAGGCCACGCGCTCCCGCGTTTCTTTCATTTTGCTTCTAGCTGTATATGTCTGGTTACGCTGCAAGGGCCTCTGTCTCCTGCGTCTCACACCTCCCTTTATGGAGGAATCTTGCAGCACCACCTGTACAAACGCGGAGTGGTGCATTGTTATCGGTGCTTCCGCCCGGGCCACATGAGAGCTTCCTGCCCATCTCTAGCGCCCATCTCTACGAAGGACTCTGATTCCAAAGAATGTCGCTGTGGCCTTTGCCGTCAAGATGACCATAATATTGCGGTCAAAGACTGCCCAGTAAAGCGCCGCGCCATAGAGAAACGCCGCGTACGCTCCCAAAAACATTGCGTGAAACCAACATTAGAGTCACCAAATGACCCCTTGCAAACATCGCACCGTTTTTCACTGCTTCAACTTCACGAAGATGAGACCATTGCAAAACCTGCTGTAAATGAAGGTTCATCCGCGACACGAACATATGATCAAGCATTGCGGTGCGGCGAAACAGGCTTCGCTAGAAGACCTTAAAACTCAGAGCTCGAAGATGAACTTACAGATGAAATTGTCGAATTGGACAAAGAACGTACAGCTCTGCATGAGCAGATTGAGTGTCTCTCACAAAGGCGAGCCTTGCTTGTACGATCGTCCATTCGCCCTTCTGATCATCTTCCTACTACGTCTCAATCACCTGCTCACAGTTCGCTTGCCCCTCCCCAGCACCACAACATGAGGTTATGATGATCCCCGTTCACCGCCTTCCTCTCCAGACCTCACATGGTGGTGTGGTACACGTGCTGTTTCATGAGATTGAGAACAAGACTGTTGGGGTAGTGACCATTATCCATTACTCATTGCTTTAGACCCACATTGCCAGCGCCGCCGTAGACACTGCTACTTGGTTACACAGTGTGACTTGTTCAGAACGCTACTAAACAACATCCTGCTCACAACTGTCGATCCACAGGATGCTTTGCGCACTGCACCGCAAGCTGCAACTTATTCCAGTTGGGCAGTGGGAAACAGACTTCCTCCGGATCTGCACCTTCTTCGGCTGTGGGCGGCTCGTGGCATTGCGGAATTAGCGTTTATTAGAGAACTCACTTTTGAACGCAGAGTCACAGTACACCAGCTAACAGCAACGGCACGCGACATGAAAAGCGCCTTTCTCGTCAGCAATGGCAGGACAGGTGCGCACCTCTAAACGCAACGTATACTACTCGATCAATATAGCGCACATTCCGGTCCATGGGAACCGGCAGACGTTCAAAGGACCCCGCAGACAATGCCTGTATAGCATCTGGACAGACTCCAAGCCAGTTTGCATCAGTGGTGGTCAGGAATTTATTTCCGGATTTAGACCATGTTCCACCTCATTTCATGAGCCCGAATAATCGCCCGTCAGAAGCGGGCTCACCTCCAGGCAAAGAGGACCTTGAAGGTACTGAAAAACATTTCACAATGGCCGAGTTTATTGCAGCTATTGTCCAAATTAAATCGAGCAATGCTCCGGGGCTGGCTGGCCTGACATACAAAGTGTTTAAAAATATCGAACAACCAGCTCTAGAGTGAATGCTTGAGGCCCTGAATACAATTTGGACCTCTGGAGATGTCCCGACCACTTGGAAACATGCTGAGGTGGTACCAATCCCTAATCCTCGGAAGCCTCCCACTAGGGTAAGCAACCTTCGCCCAAGAGCTCTTACGTCCACACTTTGCAAGCTACTAGAACGCATGTTAGCTATGCGCCTGTCATGGTGGCTTGAAAGATAAAACTGATACCATCCAGCTCAGATTGGCTTTCGCCCTTATTTTGGGACTGAAGATTCGTTCGAACACCTTTCAATAATAGGGCTATTAGAAGGAAAATCCCGCAAAATCCAAACCATTTTAACAATGGACGTCCACAAGGCCTACGACAATGTCAGCCACTCAGCGATTCTAGCCATTCTACGTTGGCTACGTTTCCCACCCAGAGTATGCAACTTTGTAAGTCCCTTACTAGAAGACCGTTGTATTTCCATACGGATTGGTAAAAAACGTGTAGGACACTTCAGCGTAGTGAGGGATGGCCCTCAAGGATCCATGCTGGACCAACACTATTTAACATGGCGCTCCTACCTTTGACCTGGCCCCTAGCCACCATTCCGCACATATTTTATCTGATGTATGCAGACGACGTCACGGTATAGTGACGTGGTCTGCATACATCAGATAAAAATGTGTAAAACATCCATTCCCACTCTTCAAACGGAGGTACAGCTGAACACCATTGATGAGCTCGTCGAGCAGCGTTGTGCAGCACGCTACCTGAAGCGTGAAGCTATTCATGCAGCGTCTGCATTAGCGCCATATTTTGATCCATCTTTTACGCTGCTTGAAGCAGCGCCTTAGGAACCTCCATGGAATTGGCCACAGATGACAAACAACCATCCGCTACGAGAAAAGCGCCAAGTAAAACATTCAGTGCAAGAAGCGGAGCCCGATCATTGCACGGACACTACAGGGGCGCTTCAAGCTTAAGTAAACGCAAGCACTGACTGTGAGGTTTTACATATTTGTCCCTCATTTGTCCATTGCTTCCTGAAATACACCAGATATGTTCATATAGAACAGAAGCACCACACCTTACTTGTCTAATAGCAGAGCTCGTTGCCATTCGCGATGGTTGTCAACATTAGCAGACAGCTTATATGCTGCGCCTCCGACCATTTTGATCTTACATACAGAATTCAGCCAAGCAGTACGAGAATTGTGGAGTATATCTAATACCTTCAACATCATCAACGATATCGGCAATATTGTGCGAACATTCCCTTGCCCTGTGCGTGTGGTATGGGCTCCCCACACTACGCTCCGTCTCACAGAAACTGATCATGCGTCTTGTTTCGAGAAAGTAACATATCGTCTGACTATGGTAAAGTTGTCCGCAGGAGCTTCCGTAGTGCCTGCAAAGGAATTTCTTCGCCGCTCCAGGCGTGCTTTAATTACACGGTGTGGATAAAACCTTACCGGCTGTTTAACTCGCCCTGAGAAGGTGGCGCTGAGGAGAATCCGCCTGGGTGGTGCGTTAACGCCCGCTCTAAACTCTTCCTAGACCACGTAGACTGCTCCCCTGAACTGCTCTGTCTGCCCAGCTCCTAATACGGAGGCCACACTAGACCACTTCCTAACCTCTCCTGGTCTTCACGTGGCCCGCAAAGCACACTTTATAAGCCACTCTTCTCACCCTACCAGACCGCCTGACACAGGAGTATGGACACATGGCCCTCACCACCGAGAGCTGTTGGTATTCATTGGGGCAACAGGCCTGTATCAATACATTTAGACCCTTATGCCGAAGGGCAAACTTGCGCATTAAAAACATTAGATAACGGGCACTTAAAGGCCTCATAATGCCCAGATAAAAAATTGCATCTTTTCGCAGTTCATGTCAGATGAATAAAGGACGGCAATGGAACGACGATAAAAAAGATGCGAAAATAAATTGACGTAGTACGTCACGTTAACACACCATACACCATGTGCAACACAATTTATTGATAAAACATGATTTTGATTTAATAACTACTTGAGACATATACATGCAAAGCACATGAACAGAAGCCTGATTTTGAAGCGGTATTAAAAATTGCTCTTAGCAACGTATTCAAAGCGTCTAATATTACGATATGTTACACACAGAGGCAATAGCAAATCGCAGATGCAAGAAATTAATAGGCATGGCGTTCGTAAACAAAAGCATTCATATCTAATATTGCTAGCCTCAGATGTGCCAGGTGTGGCGCTGCCTATTGTCACATGATGTCTTAATCAAGTCGCATTTTAAAGCAATCATATTTAAGGAGCTTGAGTGCTAATGGCAGCGACATTATTATTGGCAGCAGCATTTATTTTTCCGAGCTAACTGTTCGTGATCAATTAGAAAACCTCATCGGTGATACGTCATATGGAATAAATTAGCGTCCATATCCAAATCTTAACCCCTCGCCAAGTAACAAAAGATGAAGTGCTCGTGTTTACAGCAGACTTCGTCTTGAACCTCTGTTATTGTCGGTATCATTGTTCATACACGTGTACTGATCTCCTCAATTGGAACAACCAGAAACAAACAGAACATATTGCTTGTAAAATCCAGGTAGAAATTTTGGGGGGTTTTAGTTTGTCTTTCCTTAGCTAACAGCCGCAACCTATTTACGTATAGTTGCATAGTAGTGTCCGTGACAGACTTTAGAAACGTGCAATCAATTCACGCCACCACTTTCTGACAATTCCTTGCGGCGCTTAACCTGCATTGAAGCACCATCTCGCCGGCAAAATATTCCAGGCATGTCTGAGCATATGCGACAATTTTGATGCGTTTTCTGAGTTCATTTTCCTGAAATTATCTAATTTAGGCAGAATCATGGATTAGATGCGTAATGAAAGGCTTTCCTCCTTCTTCTCTTCTGAATTTTTTGTCTACCTCTTCGCTTCTTCTTCTATTATGCGTGTTTGTGTACTCGTTATAAGTGCAGTTGCTTCATTCGTTTCGCTACGTGGCGTGCCTCAGGGATCTTTACTGTCACCGACATTGTTCAATATTGCTTTCATCCCACTAGCATGGCGCTTACATGACATCCCTGAAATCAAGTTTTTGCAATTCGCTGATGACATCACGGTATGGAGCGCTCACCAAGATCTACTCACTCAGGAGGCTGCTCTTCGATCAGCTTTAGATATTGCCTCTGATTACGCTTCTTCCATTGGCCCTCAGCTTTCCGTATGTAAAACTACATACACGTGTGTCGCTAACCGCTGGGGACGCCGTAAACGTACTGCAAATCCAATTCGTATCTGTCTATCAGGCACCCCACTACAGGAAAGTCTGAGTGTAAAAGTACTGGGCTGAAGGATTCACCAATCAGGATCAGCGACTGCTTGGCTTTCTCGGGCAAAAAAGCAAGCACTTCAAGCCATGAGTTTAATGAGAAGAATTGCACCTAAAACGGGTGGCGCTGGCTCGTCTGTTGCACGCAAGTTAGTGAGAACGGTTCTGCAGCCATGTATTGTTTATCAAGCCCAGTTCCAGCATCTTACAATAGCGCAATGGGATCGCCTTGAAGCCTTGAACCGAGAAGCAACAAGAACCATTACATGCCTTCCACGAATCACTCCGGTCGCAGCATTACAGGAGAATGCGCAGCTGAACACCACCGATGAGCTGGTGCAGCAGCACCATGAGGCGCGCAAACTTAAAGCCTCCTTATCACATTCCATGCGAGCACAGAGGGCGTATGAAACTTCACATATTATTCAGCAGGCACGTGCGTCTGTTCTCTCTCCCTGGAATTTTGTACAGTTAGGCGAAACAGATAACCGCAGACCAACGTCTGGCAACTCGGCATCGTCCCTTCGCCAGAGATTTCAAGAGCAATATGCTCACCTGCCTCGAGGTTCCATTGTAATGTACGTGGATGCAAGCATACAAGGCTGTGAAGCAAAAACAGCAGTTTACTGTCCATTGAGACCTAGCCTGAATCAGACATCTGCGTTTAAACTTTCGGAACAACCTACATCTTTCTGCGCTGAGCTCGTGGCAGCTCAGGAGGCGCTCTGCTGCGTGGCCACCATTATTATGCTCCCTACGGCCCAAGTTGTCATCCGCACTGACGCACTTCAAGCGGTATGTTTACTCCGACGTGTTAGCCGTTGCCCAAAAATATGTCAAGACATTCACCAGCTTGCGGCGCGCATGCCGCAGTCATTACGTATTCATTGGTTCCCACGGGACCTTCTGCCTTCACAAAGTCAAGCTAATTTAGCGACGCGCCTCGCGACCCAAGATTGATCATTACCACGGCTCCTTGATATGGACGACGCTACCCTCCTTTTATCAAGAAAGGAACACCTCCGGCGCCGCACACGTGCTCTTATCCCTCCGTGTGCGGTATCCCTTCCCCGCGGTCTCACCCGTGCAGATGAGGTTGCCCTCATACCAGCTGTCACTCGGACGTGGTCTCATTTTCGATACTTGTATCCCCACCCAGGGTGTCCGATATGTAAAGACGGAAATGTTGAAGCCGACATTCACCATTTGCTGTGGGTCTGCCTAGCTTTGAAACCAACACGTATCCGGCACTTGACGAAAGCTAGCCTTTCAGCCAACAATCCTGCCTCATATCTCGCTTGGACTCAGAGACCACATCATCGCTCACTCTTCGACTTCATAAAATCAGCCAACCTTTTTCCGCTCATTTATACATTAGCTCGTTATTCATCTCATACCTTACTGATGCCTTGAGGCAATAAATATCATTACAAAAAAAGTGCATTACTTTGGTTTCTTTGACTTCGTCGCCAGAACCAATTTCGACGTCCTTAACGGGAAAATTATGTTGACATCAGCACCTATTGCGACGTCCCGCGGACACATCGCGCCGAATTTCGCTGACACATCTGACAGACGTGAGATATTGATCTTGACGCTAGAATGGCTTTTTTCGCCTTAAAATTGCAGTGGTGCGCGTAAGACTCCTGAATAGCGTAAGTAGCGAAAGCCACTATACAGCATGGTTTTCATTAACTGCATTGCCATTGGCATCGCCACTATTCCATTATCATTATTAGCTAAATTCACCGTCGCTACTATCATTATTGCCAACTAAATGCACACAAATTGTCATTGCTGCCAACGTCGTTATCAAAAAGTACATCGTCATTTTTATCGCAACTGTCACTTTTACACTATAAAAAGAAAATTCGTATGAGCCCGGCGCGGTGGAATGGTCTGCGCGTTCGGCTAGGGATCGCAAGGATATTGGTGGAGACATTCCCGGTGAAGACGCTCTAAGTGCCAGCGCGAACGGTGTTTTGTGGTCAGAATTTCTGCTCAAATTTTCTGCTCACTCCTCGTTCGAGGCAACAAAGGCTTTTTCCTTAATATTCGGACACAATATATTACGACGAATCAAGTATAACGCTGAGAAATGTTTTTTCGCATGCGGTCGCGGTTAACAAAGGCTTAAAACAAAACGCGAGATTAACTGGAGCGCTACCGTCATGATATTATTTCAACACTCTTAACGGTTTTGTTCTGGCGTAGACTGCATTACTTAGGTGGAGAGGGCAGTCGATATGAGAAAGGGGCACCGCGTTTTGCTCGCACCATAAACAGTTTTTCTTCTTTCATGACTGCTTCACGAGAACGCATACACGACTCCCTCATAACTCATTCCTTATTACAAATCAATATAGTTTAGCTAGTTCACTTGTAGTGATTCCACGCTAAAAGATTCCATCGACGTGGACCGCACTCGAACTTGTCAGGTACGAAACCGGATGCCAGAGTAACTATTCGAGTATCTTAATAACAGAGACACCACGGCGAATGTCTTCGGTTGTTATCCGCAATTGTTTTCTGAGTGCATGTGATTGCGGGTGAGTGATTAAAGTTATTTCATTGCATTTTTATTGCAGCGTTTTCTCCTTAGGTCTCGTTTTTCGTTTTGCAGGAAAATGTCCACACATTATAATTTGATGCTCCTCTCAACTCCGCTGTACTGCTTGATATATACCCGCCGTTTAAAATTCCTGAAAACCTTTTCTTTTTCATACAGGCATGAAATATAAGCACCTGGGAACTGCACAAGAGGTTTGTACGGCAAGGCGGAAATTGACTATGCAGCAGTCAGCAGCGAAGTACGGGTATTTATTGAAATTTCAATACTATACTTTATTCTTAACGTTTTGGGGTGCCACACTAGTGCGTACCCGAAGCCTGCCAAATGCAAAGGATCACACGGATTTTAAAATTTAATAATGACGTCGTTTCTCGAGATATGACACATTAAAGGAATGTTCATACATTTAGCTGCGCTTGCCGTGCTCATATTGACATGGTGCCATAAGAATAAATTACAGCTGCCATCGGCATGGTTTCCCAAGTTCGCAAAGTTACCTTAATTGCGAGTAGATACTACGCGCAAGTTTGCTATTTTCCGCATTGCACAACGGCTAAGCCAACTTATCTTGCTATAAAATGCGCATTTTTTGCATTCGACGTCTCTAAACCCAATACCGACTAGGAAACTTCATATACTTGACTCAACTTAACTACCTAAAGTCTTAACTTTTTTATATTGAGGGGCATTTGAACTTCTTGTCTGTCAAGCAATATGACCTTATAACAGCTTTATGCTAACAGTCACTTAAACATGAGTGTTCTTGTTTGAGTACAACTTCGATGACTGAGAAAAAGCCCAGCATTGCTCTCTGACTTATTAAAATGCCACACGTTTGTGAGTTTTTAAGAGCATACATCAAAAAGGGGCCTTTTTGGAGGGCTCATTTTGTCAGAAATGTAATTACTTTGTGCTACTCTGGTGAACGCAAAAATGGGTTCTTTCTGATGCTGCGGAGCAGTTTAGAAAATGATGGGCAGCAATATATATTATGTACCTAGTTCAGTTAAACTGTAGCAATTGCACAGTTTTCAATTCTCTTCTGCGCCCTATATTGAGTAATGCATTACTTCCGATGCGTAAATTTTGTGTGGCGATTTAATTTGTCTGTGTTTTATTTATGGAATGCTGGAGTCACTGAATCTCTGCTAACCAGCAATAGGTTTCTACCAAAGGAAATCTTTTTTAACGACACTACTGCGTCGTCTTAATAAGAAGGCTAGAATTTCTCGCACTCTTTAAAATATTTCAAGTGCAAACATTAGACCAAAATCAGGCGCCTAAATCCATTACGACCCTGACCTGCTTGATTAAGTGGAACATATAGGTTAAACCGTCTGCCTTCTATATTTGTCTAGTGGAAAACCTGTCAAACGTATAGCACCACCGGAACTGCATGGTGATCATTCTATTCTACTATCAGAAACATTACCATTATTCTGAAATGAAAAATGTCATGTAGAATATTTTACCTAATACACAACACAAATCTTGCTTTATATCTCAGCGTCACTGAGCGCGGAGGTAACAGAAAAAACTCATTTAACGCTCCCTCGTCCAACATCGGACCCACAGTTGCTAGCAAACAGATATTGAATTGTGAGTGCCTAATTTATGGTAAATATCTCAAATCAATGAAATCTGCTATATGCAAAATGCGGATGTCATTTGTTATGATTTGTAGAATTTATTCAGCAATTCATCTGCATCATCATGATTATCAGGCTGCAGTGCGAATGCCCCTCTCATATTCCTCCTATTAGCTCGGTCCTGGGTTAACTGCATTCACTTTACCCCAGCTAACTTCCTAAACTCATGCGCGCACCTAACTTTCGGCACCCCCCCCCCTCTCTTCTGCGCTTTCCTTCGCTTTGAATGCAGTTTGTTGCCCTAAGCGACCATCTGTTATCCTCTCTTCGCACTACGTGTCCTTCTCATGCCCATTTCTTCTTTTTAATTTTCACTAGGATATCCTTAACTCTAGTTGTTTCTCTGACCCCCTATACGCGCTTCCAATCCCTTAACGTTGCGCCTGGCATTGTTCGTTCCATAGTCCTCTGCGTTGTCCTCAATTTAAGTAGAACCCTTCTCGTTAGCCTAGACATTTCAGCCTCTTAAGTCAGTACAAATAAGGTTTAACTCTTGTATACTTTCTTCTTGAGCGATGCCGGTAAGCTTCTAGTAAACGAAGAATTCTCTGAAAACGTTTCACGCAGCTCATCACTCACCAACATCCGGCTCTCAATGACGCACTTTCCAAATCCAATATCTCTGAGCGATGCCATGCAGAACCTCCTGTTTTCCGCCCACACCTCCCCGTTCATTGTAGTTATACCTAAATAAAGAAACAATTACATATTCAAGTCCGGTTGGGCGAGCAAGCGGACTGCGCCACAGGATTACGTATGTTAATACCTTAAGCTTGGTGTTTTATAGCAGGTCTAGACGACAACCTTAACACGTTATGACACGGACTTCTAAGTCTAATATCTTAAACAACTCGCTGCGAAGCACAAATATGAAATTCGCTTCAAAGGAACGAAACCGATAGAATTTTCAATTTTCGAGATTATTATGCAGTCCTTGCCGCTTCTTGGTGCTGTGGTAATGAGCTGCAATGTTTGTCTCATTGTACGGCACGGTTACAGTGTACGGTAATATAGCAGAATTTCGAGCTAGTTGGTCCTTCAGACATGAAAAACCACGCAGCTGAGTAGATAATAATGCCCAGAAACGAATCACCCGCATAGTTCCTTGTTTATGTGTGTATATGTCTCTTGTGTGCATTGTCGTCTATTCAGCTGCGTGTTTAATGATTTCTGTGATCTTACGGCTTTAACACCAAACAATAATATATCAGTTATTACAAATCTAGCTTTATAGTTAACGTTGCCAATTCGTCCTCGTTCATTGCTCCTTAAGGTCCTAACCTGGTATATGTGCGTAAGCAAAATTTTACAATCCCTTTCCATGCCTTTACGAATGCTCATTTTGGTTTGCCTTTTTATTCAGTATTATTGTTGCGCTCCCTGCGCTCCGTGACTATTCTAGATTATTATTCGTAAATGTTATGAGTATGCGTTTCAAAGTTGTTAGTATCAAAGATGAAGTCAGTTCTTCAATTTACACTGCCTTTGCAAATGGTGTGAAGGAGCGAAGGTCTATGAAAACAAAAAGATGTTAAGAAATATTTGCGTCACAAAAAGAACAGCAGGTGACTCCGATCCTAATTCTCGACATCTCACCCGTGTAGTATTTTCCGCCCACGTTCATGGTATCGGGCCGCCAGAGAAGCTTGTTTCCGCTGCAGAACTTTTTCATGCTTTCCATATCGTTCAGCAGAACCACATTCTTCATGTTGACCCTCAATCTGCAAACCAATACCAAGAGTACTTATTACCTAGCATTTAAACGCTCATATTAGTGTGCACACAGTATGTGCTGTACGGGGTTTCAGCTTTCAGGTCATGCTACGTGCTCGAAGAGTGTAAACGTTGCTCGCTGCTTTTGTCATTCACATTTTAGCCTTATCTCTGATGCCCACATTCGACACACAATTGTTTCTGACTTTGGAAATAAATATCTGCTCGATGTTTTCACTCTAAGCAATTCTCTTTAACGACTCTCTTACCTGAAGCTGAGAAACTGGTCACAAAGAAGCTGTGGTTTCCGTGGTCATCTGCAGTCACACTTGGATTGCAATGAATGAACAGTATGTTCTCTTGAGTCAGATAATAACCTACTGCTTAACCTCCAGAGTAGTAAGCCCGGTAATTTATGTACTCATCACATTGAACAAAAAGGATGGTACACTGAGGTGGCCTAATATAATGATAAATGTCGAGTGTTTTTTCTGCTTCCATTCACATATTCTGCAAAGGAGCGTTCAGGGGGCACCCGTCGCTACGCAGAAATTGTGTGTACTTTCACAACATAGGGGCAATGTTTTCACTGCATGTTTCCTTTTCTAAGCAACTTGCTGGTTCACGAACGAAGTACATATGAAGAACCCTACTTCACACTGCCACATACATCCGCGCTTCTTAGAAAACTAGTCAATCTAAAATACAGACACGTCAGTTCTTTGGCATTTGAGTGATATTAAATACAATATTAGGCCTTATAGATAACAAGATCTCCTTCAATGACCTATGCACGTAATTTTCAGTGCATATGTCTCATGCACATTTAAATGTTCCTTGCAATATTATTTATGTAGCCTCACAAAATACCAATGCTTGAACAAGCGGATAATTTACTGTGCAATTGGTCTGATATTCAGTATAATGAAGCCAGTTTGTACTGACCGAACAGCAACTCGGGTAGTAGATATAACGCGATAAAATGTCTAAATAAGCAAAGCAAACACATGAAAATTTAAACAAAGTAGATCATTTTCTTCTGTAATTTATACACTCGGGTTTACCGTGTGTATCACTTAGCATTTTTTGTGTTTCTACATTCCTATGTCTCGTAGTGTAAACCTGCGCACTGATTAGAAATATTTGTCGTATTTGTTTGTAATTTGCATTTTTTTCAATAAAGATGCAGATGTGTATTTCGTTCGTCATAGCTGTCTATCCATCGAGTAGGCTTTATTTTGCAATAACCTATAATATTGCTCCAACCTATTCATTTGCAGTCCATCAGCATTGATTATATATGATCTCTGAAACACCTATCTTGTCTACCGCCTTAACTGTAGGCACGTTTTTAGTGAAACAGTGCAAAAGCGTTCAAGTTGATGGCCCTTTTTGTTGAGTAGTAAGTCCTATATGCGTGCTTACCTCGTTTCACCCCGCATGATGAAAAGACAGAACTGTCTGCGACAAGACTGCAGCAGCGAAAAACGCGGACGCCAATTTTTTGGTGCAAGGTAGCGATGGCACCATCTGGCATCGTTACAAAAACAGAGCGCTTGATCCCGGGCTCTTTAAAATCGTGGCGCTTTCCAACAGCGATGAAGATTGGCGACACAGCCACCTTTTGCCCGAAACTCGGCGTTGGCGCCTTTTGCCCCTCAATCTCTCAATGACGGTCCTTGTTTTTCATCATACGCAGCTAATCCAGGATAAGCACTACGACAAATATTGGTACGCAGCGAAAGTGTTAAAACACGCGAGAACTTCCTGCGCGGTTTCTATGCAAATGAAGATCTGGGTTATACGGGAGAATTTTTCAAAACGGTTTTCATAAAGTTGCAGATCACAGTAGGTATACATAACCTGGCGTAACCAAGACGTAAGATTGTGCCTGCGTGGCATGCGGTTGCCATGTTTGACTTGGATTGCAAGGGTTCTGTACTGTTTGATACTGGTCACCTCCAGAACCAAAAAGAAAATAAGTTGCAGCTCCTGTCACGTAGTGCTGCGACTTCACGTTACCAAACGAGCATTCAGTTCTTGGCCTTCTCAGCTGCCAACTTTCTGAGCTTAAGACACGACCACAATTTTTTTCTCATGGCGCGGACACCGGCTTTTATAGATAACGGTGCATTTAGAATTGTCACCGGCCATGCCAGCGGCAGTTAGGGATATTGAAGCAGTCTCCGAGGTGATGCACACGTGCCTGGTTATGGCAGACATTCAGGAGGGCGGATGAGCCGAGAACATTACCGTTACTAGAAAGCAGGTTGCACATAAGAAGGTTAATTGTAGGGACGCAAGAGAGACTTTTGTATTGCCGTAGGTATGGTTGGAAATTTTACGATGGTACTGTTACTGGGTGCACCTTCTAGTTAATCACGCTAGGAATGTAAACCATTGCAAAATTTCTGGAAACATCCGTAGTAAAAAAGGCTGGGCCAACCGCGATTTCGGCGCTTCTAAGATCCAGTCCATGGGCACTACATGCGAGTTTAGAGCGGTCAGCGCTTGCATCTTGCTTTTTTTTTTTCTTTTTTCGAATGTTTTCCTTGACCGCAGCTCTTCTATTGCACCGCGCGACTACTAATTGCGCCAGAGAACAAAATACTGAGGACCCTAATCCTTTAAAGAATATTGCGCAAACGTCTGCCGTTCTTACCTATACACTGGGCCATACTCTTTGGCCCACTCAAGTGCTTGGTTGCAGTAAAAGTCCTTTTTTTTGAACTCCACGTGACCAAAAATCGATCGAACAGGAGGCATGGGCGGAAGTTTTGTACCAGGTGGTAGCTTTGTCTGGCGTAGCCAATACTTCGTCGCCACCCATATCGCTGCACAGATGACCGATGTCACCAAGAACAGCAAACACGCCATCAGCTGCGGAAGGAACAAATTTATTTCTAATACTGAAGCCAGTTATTTCGGCATCAATATCCACTCTTGCGGGTTTGCGTGTAGCAAAGCGGCGCACAGGCGACATATTACAGACTGCGTGCAATCAGCACAAAGCATGCAAAAGAAATAAAGCACATTGTGGCAAAAAGTAAATTTTATACAAATTTATTACTAAGATGACAAGAAATGCAACGGAAGCGAAATAAGTCTAAAACAAAAAATGCTACTTAGAAGGTAAGGCAATTAATATTTAATTTTACGAGATTGGAAATCCACCAAGAAAAATGTAAATCACAGAAAAATCATAGAAAGTGAAGAGTTTCACAGACTAGAAGCAAATAAAATGTTCGGAATTTAAAACACTCGATGAAGTGTACCGATCGTACCTTGGTGTGTTTCGATGTACTCACACTGAAGTAGTGTATTACAAAGCCCTTATTGATTTGCTTTGAATAACGGCCATGCGGTAATTTAGATGGTAATGCATGGAGAGAAATGCGTACTTCTGAATGTATTCATTTGGGGTAAACAAAAAATTAGATGGGTCGACCCTGATGAGCCTAATGTGGAGCGAAAGCTTTGAACGCTCAATACCGAGCGTTGCATTAAACCAGCTTTTTCTCAAACGCATCAAAGTTACCGGAGCTCTATCCAGAGCCCACTTCCAGCATATGCGATGTCGGAGACGCTTTCCACTCCGTCAGTTCTCCGGGGCGGCGCGCCCATGCACAGTGCGGAAACTCACTCTACACTGCCGCGCACATCTGGGAAGCCGCTACCTTCCTCTTCTTTGTGGCATGCATACGAATCACCAGATATAGCCCCTGGAAACAGCGGCGGCGGCGGCGCAACATTGACGTCATGAGCGCGGCGCACCTTTTCTTCGGCGCATGCGCCGTAGTGGCTCCAGATGGGCAAGGTGCCTTCGCTTTACGTGGCGTAGTCACGTTTTCGCTTCAAGTGCTACTGATGAATTCACAGTACCCACCCTCGGTTCGTGGCCTCGCAGGTGTAGTCCTCATTCCATATTGATGTTCTGAATTTCGCCGTTTTTGTGCATAGCCTCACAATGTGCTTAAATAATAATTCACTTCGACTTTCACACAATTCATGTATATTTTCAAAATCGCGTTTAAAGCAGATGCTGACGCTTTTTATTGAAACAGGCGTTCTGGTCAATATAAAAGTGACAGAGACGATAATGGAATCTATTCGGCATTGGTGATTGTATTGCGCTGTAGTCTGTCAGTACGAAGCTCGAGTATAAGACGCAGCTTTACTTTAGGTTTGGTTTGCAAGATTTCTATATAAATGTGCAATATGTCGTTAGAATGCAATAAATCCAAGGATTCAGTACTTCTATGCATCAGCAGTGATGTGTTCAACCCAGCGTATGCTGACCAAAAACTTGTTTCAGCGGATTCACCGAGTTGGAAAAGAAAATGATTTTTAGATGCACAACCGAGAGAGAGAGAGGAGAGGGGACAGATGAGAAGGAAAAGGAAAGGCAGTAGTGTTCCAATAAAACAGTGTGTACAGCAATGGCTTTGTTGTTAGCATAACAATGCAAGTTAATTGTCTCCTCTAGATGAAAGACTAGATTCGTGAAAGCTAATATGTTTGGGCTAAGGAGGCATTTGGGCTGGCGTGTAGGGCTACCAAAACTATGAGACGGAATTTTCGAGGCGTCATTCCGCTAGTCGGTACAGCTGAACGAATCGTTCATTGTCCTCCCCAGGAGTCATAATAGAACTGCGTGGACAGTTTTCATTCATTTTTATATGTCATTGTACCTAAAAATATAACGAACGAGTTTTAAACCCAACCACTCAGGCCACGTGAATCCAGAAAAAAGATATATCTTAGCAACAGTAAAGTTGCTTTATGAAATGGATACTCTATTAAAGTAGATATATTGAAATTAAACAGCAGTTGTGGTAAATACAGGCAATTCATGCCATGATACGAAAAATAAACAAAGAGCGGCAAACCAATACAGTACAAAGCAAAAGTAAAAATCGCATCCATAAAGAGAGCGCATATACTTTGTCCTGGATAAATAACCAGTGTATTTGAGTTCTTTGAGTTTAATTTATCCGATATACTAAGATTTCACAAGTCATTATTACTGAATTCTTTAAAACGTTCAGTAAAAGCGTAATTATTTGACGGTATTTAAACTTAAATGGTTTGTTGGGTTTAACGTCTCAAAGCGACTCAGGCTATGAGAGACGCCGTAGTGGAGGACGCCGGAAATTTCGGCCACCTGGGGTTCTTTAACGTGCGCTGACTTCGCACAGCACACGGGCGCCTTTGCTTTTCGCCTCCAGCGAAAAGGGCCGCCGAGGCCGGGATTCGAGCCCGCATCCTTGGGAACAGCAGCCGAGCTCCTTAACCACTGCGCCACCCCAGCGGGCTGATTTATTCTTAATAGAAGAATGTATTCTTTTTAGTACTTAAGATAAGCTTATCAGGAATAATTTTACTTGATAATTGCTTTTTGAAACATTGTTAATGCTGCCAGCAATATCTCATCTCAGGAATAGAGAAAAATCACGGGACAATAGTTTTTCTAAACCACTGTTAACGCAGCAATCCTAATCCCGGAAATGGAGGAAAATGATTTCCCACTTTCATTGCTTAGTTTTGGAAAAAAAAAAAACGTCTGTCTTTCAGGTTGTCGGCCCAACCTACATCAAACCTAAGGTTTACGATCCGCTTTTTGCTTCAAAACATTTACGTGTAAACAAATGTTCAATAGCCCGAGTCGCTTTGGGACGTTAAACCCCACAAACCAAACCAAACAAATCAAACCAATCAAGAGTATTTCACTTCCGCGGATATGGGGTTCGTGTGCGTCTCTTTACAACTAATATTTAGGTGTGCATTAGGTGTTTTATTATCTATACATGAAAACATGGAAGGAAACCTGAACACCCTATTTAGAGAGCGCTGTAGCACCATCTATAGGCGCCACAGCGAAATGATGGCTCTGGACTGTCAAACGCGGCAGCCATGGGTATACGTAGCGCTAGAGCTTTTACATTTCTTTGAAGTTTTCGTGCTTGCCAATAGCATGCGCAAGCGAAGAGCATACTCAAGTTAATCTAATGGCTCCGGTAATTGCATCATAATTTCTCATGGAAACCATCTGCGGTTATGACGTTTTATTTTATTTATGGGGTCAATAATATTCGATTAGGTGACAAACATTTGCAGTACGCAATCTTATTTACCTTCGCATGGTGTCTGCAAAACTATGTCACTGCGTCATGCCGCAAGTGTGAGTCAACGCGTTCCATTTAAGCTGATTCCCTGGTTTCTCTGTTTTTGCTTCAACAAGGCATAAAAATTAATTGGCATTAGATCAGCCAAGGTAAAGAAAAGACGAGGTGTCGTTCTTTAGCAACCGTCGCCAGCGTGACATTGCTATTATACGTAATATCAACCAGTCACTCCAAAAAAAAAAAAAAAAAAAACGGAATGCCATGTCGGTAGGTTTCCAATCCCTCGTTTTAATCTGATGACAAAAAATGTATAGGTATCAGGGAATCAGTACAAATATAACATCTGTATTTACACTTGAAGCATACCGCATGTTCATGATGTGCGAGCTGCGACAGATGTTTACAAACACCAAGCAAAGGCTTGCGTACTGTTGAGCTATTTGCTAGTATACATGGCATAATGCTCTGCGTGAAAATCAGAAGTCACAGTCACAAACGTTTTTCATGAAAATATACCATGCACGTAACCCAACTGTCCGCATAAGTTGTGTGCGCTGTGGAGAACATCGCTAGATGTGGAGAACAGTATTGTCGTAATTATAAAGTTTACTTTCGAAGATTTTGTGAGCAGTCAGTTACGAAAACTTCAAAAGTCAAAGTACACCACCAGAGTTTCGACGGTTAGCACTAAACATCTACACTTTTGGTCTAGTGGCCCTCTTTAATGGTATCACGTGCATTAAAAACATCACTGTTCTTGGCACGGAGATGCCGGCAGAGCTGGATAGGCAACGAATCTGTTTACTGTTTAACAATAAACCCCGCACTTCTTCAACTGCCGCATCGATCTATATAGGGCATCCAGTTTTATTGGGGCTATCTTCTCTACTTCCCGTTTTAGCTGAACAAATTTAGGCAATCCTGTCCTAATGCACAGAACACTATTTCCCATTTTACAATCACATTACCTTGTGTATTGAACTGAAAACACTGCTATTGACGACAAAATTGTAGAGTGGTTTCGCGACGACCTTAACTTGACCACCTGTCGTCCGTGGGTGGGGCCTGTCGTTATCGTAAAGAAGGATGGCACAGTGAATGTTTTATGTGGAACATCACCGGCTACAAAATTACTGACATGACGCTTATTCCCTCAATATATCAACGGTGCACTAGATCACCTATGCTGAGGGAAATATTTTTCATCGAAGAGCTGATATCCAGATACTGGCAGATAGAGGCAGATCAGAGGGACCAAACCAAAATAGGGTATATTAGAATCCCTGATAGACTTTATGAGTTTGAGGCTCTGGCATTGGGTCTGTTCTCTTCAACAGCAACTTTCCATCGACTTGTGGTTAACGTCGTTTCGTACCTCAAGTTGCATATGAGTTTCGTTTGCTTTGACATCATCGTTTTCACACCGAGGTTCGAGGAAAAACTTCGGCGCCTCGAAACAGTTTTGCCAGCCATAACACATGGGCTTGCTTGAAGGATAAGAAATATCGTTCTGCTCACACCGAGCTTATTCTTGGGGCGCACTGGTTTTCTGTCGAATCCCGAGCAAGGAAAAACTATTGCCAACTTCCCGCCGCTGTAACACCGACCAGAAAGCAGTTCGACGGTTCCTTGGCTTTCTTGCCTACTGCCTGCGTTTCGTGAAATATCTCGCTAGACTTGCCGAGCCTTTTACGCGTCTGACAAGGGCCGACACGCCTTTAACTTGAGACGCAGTGCTGGTCCAAGCATTCGAAAAAGTGCCTACCAGGAAACACTGCCTATCAGGACTCGCTTTACAGCTCACTTGGACGAAAACTCTGGCAAGGAGTTTCACATCGATACAAGCAACGCAGGCTTGGACACAGTCCTAGTTCAAATTCAGTGCAGTTTTAAACCTGATGCTCAGACAGCCATGCACGAACTCTCCCTCGCCGATGCCACTTCCCACTTCATCGTCTTCGTAATGTACCGATTTCAATGCTTTCTACGAGATGTTTTACTCTTGGATACAAACAATGTGCAATTGATCAGGTTGCAGCATCCAGCAAAGGCTAGCAATGCCCAGTCGGAAAAAACTACAGAAAATTTTCTTATGTTACGACAGAATTTCTGTGCGGTTTTCGACGGGAAACCTGTTGTGACACCAGAACATTCTGTAGTAACATCAGAAATTTCTGTAGATACTACAGAAATTTCCTACAAAACTACAAACAGCAGAAATATACTACACAAAAACTACACAACTACAGAAAAGTACTACAGAACTACAGAATAATCTGATGATTACGACATAACTACAGGATATTTTGTCGTAGTTTTGACACAGTTCTGTAGTCTTTCGACTAGGATGCATGCTACTAATATAGGTGCATTGCCTCCAGCTCAGACGGATCACGAAAATGTAGGGATTAGGTGACAGGTTTTGACAGTGATGCTACACCAGCCGCCCGAGGGATTCATCTTTCGATGGTTTGGCATTAGCCCAAGAGCACACGGGAAGATTTTACTAGGCGTAATATTTGTTTTAGAAGTTCTGCGGCATCATTCCACAATTGTGTGAAATGAAGCTCAAATTAACTTCATGCGCTACACCTACTGCGCCGCGATATTGTAGTAGCAATTTAATAGCGATGTACTTCGATTTTTCGAAAATCATGACAGGCAGTTTCTAGACGCATACACGTGCTCGCTTAGGCGTTGGTAGTTGCGGGGTGCTACTGATTAACCCTCTCGACCAGACTTAGGCCGAGCGGAACGCATTTGACAGTGAAGTTATTCTTCACTGTTCCTGCGCAAATCACACAACCAGACCGACAGGCGTATTGCACAATCACACAACCCGGCTGACAAATTTATCTCACCCGATAACTGTGCCAGAGTTCTCGTGTTCTACACAGACAGCCGGCTGCTGTGTCTCGGGGGAGGCACAAAGAAATTGCGACTGTGTGCTGTTCGATGTCAGTGCATGTTAAAAAACCCCGGTTGTTTGAAATTTCCGAAGTTATCAGCACTGCGTCTTTCATAGCCTGTGAAGATTTATGATTTTAGTTCGTACAAACCAAAGGAAAACATTTATCTCATAAAATGGCTGAAAAGAGCACAGCATTGTATACAAGCCGTCTGTATAGCCGTCTGTATACAAGCCGTTTATATAGATTGTAACACACATGAAGCACTGAAGAGAAATGTTTTGATGTAAAAGAGGGCTGGGGAAATTGCCTATAGGCCAAGACATGCACACAAATTGAGCGCCGCCAATTTGCGAGCGTTGTAGGACAACCGTTAGGCGCGGTAGCGAATCGGCGGATCTGCTCTTCGCGCACACGGGTATAAGTAGCGCTCCCTGATTGAGGCTTCCTTTTTTGCAGCGAATAACTGACCTGCGACAGGCAGGCTCCATTCTAAATGCAGGATCTGTTTGCTGCTACGAAGCCTTGAAATGTGTGCACTCTTTTCACTGCAACACACCTAACAAACGCTTAAATCGGCGGAACGATGAAGTGATGATCTAAGATGTACAGCGCAGTATGTCGCTCTGAAGCGATGGGCTCTGCGTTCTCTGCCGAGAAGGTCACTGACTTAAAATTGTGATCAATAACTACGCCATTTTCTATCAAGAATTTTATGCTAAGCATTACGTCACAGAAACGCTGGCCAAGTACGACGATGGTTGCTGCTCACGTTTCTTCTTGTCTCGTTTCCCTGGATGTCCGTGTGCTGTCGGTCCGATGAAGTAACCTCCGGGAGCACAAAGTTGCGACACCGTTCAGGATGTAGTCAACTCTGAAAGTTGCGCCAAATAGCCGAATGGGTACTGTATGATCTGCGCCTGTATCCACGAGCACTGCGACGTGGGTCTCGTCTACCTTAATGTTGAAGTCGGTGGTTACAGCTGGGATTGCGCAAAAGCTTCGCGGGGTCCTGCTAGAGCTGCGATGTGCTTTAAATGGTTTCGTGTTGTCGGAAAACAAGAGCATCAAAGCTGTGTTCAGGGTCTTGTTTGCCGTGTCGCCTTTATATGATGTAGGCATCCGGTTTCAATAGTGGAACATCTTTTTAGCATTTCAGCGGCAAGCCGTTCTCACTACAAAGGCTGCTGCTTCGCTTCTAATTTTCCCCATGGTGGCTAAACGAACGTCTCTGTGGTAGACTCACCGGAGTATGAATTGTTCGGGAGGAGTACTTGAGTGTCACAACGGCCAGGAGTAGCGTTATGGCCATCCGAACCCTTGGGTTATATACGCGTATATGACAGTACATCTTTGACCACGCTGTGGTATTGGGACATAAGCACTAAATCTCGGCAGACATTTCATCCGTAAATTTGTGGTGCAAGTCACCAGCATTCCCCTAAGGTAGTTGGCGGTAATCGCGAGTGCATCAGACGTCTTTTCTACTTTGGGGCACCTAAACACGTAGATCGAGAGGTGCTGCACGAATGTATGCAGGAGCCTACTGGCGCCTAATTCTGAGTGAACTGGCACGATGAGTCACTGCAGCTTATGTCACGGCCTGTGGCGGTCGTGGCTGAAAAAGTTCGAGTTGCGTCAGCGCTCGATGGACATCGCGAATTATCTCTGAAAGACAGGATATTTTTGGCGTTGTTGCCTTTGAAAAGCGTTTTTGAACATTCTCTCATATAACTGTCCATATGGTCTGCCGGAAGACGTCAGGAATACCAGCTTCGACTGCGGCGACAGCCATCGGGATGGATGGGAAACCTTTCGCGTCTTCTTTATAGTAATAGTCTGAGAAAAACATTACGCGACGGCCTTTGTGATTAGTACTAAGCGAGCGAAGATCTCTTCATTTTTGCCCCTCATTAGATAATGGTGGTTCTCAACTTCACTCCCGGGGAAAAAACTATTACTATTAGTTATATTTTCTCGTACATTGGCATGAGTTAGCCACCTAACTTCACTGTCTAGCTGCAACTTATGCTGAGGAACATGCCAAGGCTAGTGCAGCAGAGATATAGACCAAGCCTTGTGCCGCGCTCCTGTTGCCCCTGCTCACTATAGAAATCAAAATACCTGTTCACAGTATTTCACCGTTCAGAAGGCTAGAAAGAGGTCAATAGTTAGAGCAAATGCTCTATTAACACCTTGACGTAGGTCAAGACAGGCTAAAGGCTTAGGAGACTAATGAAAACAGCGTTCACCTCTCCAAGCAAGAAGACCGTTGATTTCAGGATGCTGGCTGGCTCTTCTACCACTCATCAGCAAAGTAAGCGTGTTTTTAAGTTTAGTACCCCTTCTGTCGATAGCCAGAATACAGCTCACTGTGCAGAAATGCAAGTACAGGAAACAGATGGATTCTGGCACTATTCTAGCGTTTCCGGTGGATTTGAGAAGGTAAATGTTCGCGCAACACTAGTACTCTTTATCTACCCAACCCTTGCACACATGGTCAGGGAGGCATTTTATATATCAAAAAAGAGAGCATTCACTCGCAGCTTGACTCACGTATTCAAAAATCCAGAAGGCACGTGGCTATCAGGCTGGATATAAAACAGCCGCAAAAAGAGCTACTGACTCGACGCTACGTGAAAGCTATGCTGCCTACAAAACGTTTCTAGTGTCTGGCATTCCTTGAGTTGCTTTCCTAAATTTTCATACGCGGCAGTTTGTACCTCCAAGCAACGTTTTCACAGTGTGTAAAACTGCGATTCCTTACTGAGCATTACAAGAAGAACGCAATGAAGGTCTATAATACATATAGAGGGTTGAAGACGAAGAAGATGCGTGCGGGCCGCATGAGAGGACACATTTAGACTGGTCTTTTTTTGTCCGGCTTCCGGACTTCACCCCAATTTTTGAGGCGGAGTTTCTGTCGGTGGTACTCGCTTTAAGGAAATTTGACTGCTCTTTTTCTAAAGTAGCTGTAATTTCCGACTCTCTATCCTTGTGTTCATCTCTCTCTTCATCGGTGGATTCTGCAATAGCAAAAACCTTTTTCTCCCTGATCCCTAGACATTTGAAAATTGTACACATGGTATGGGTACCAGACCACAGCAATGTGACTTTAAATGAATATGCTGACAATTTGGCAAAAGAGTCCCTTAATGGCCCCGTATTATCTATCCTTCCGGCGACCGCGTACATCACCGCAGCGAGGTTTCGAAGAAACGTTCTATTAAATATGAAAAATGGACATCTTTTAAGATTTGATGACTACCTGCATCTAAATTATTCTTGGAATAGAAAATTATGTCATTCACGGCAACTTGAGGTTTCACTAACAAGGCTGCGATTCGGTATCCCACTTTTAAATTTCTATCTTTACAGGTCTGGTTTGGCACTGTCTCCTGTCTGCACATTTTGCGGTGAACAAGAAACATTAGATCACTTTTTATTGTTTTGCCGCCGCTTTACTACATTGAGAAAACAGTTGATGGAAAGGCCATTGCAACAGCTTGGCCCTAGTTTAAACAGCCCGACATTGTTATCATTTGGCGCCACCATCCTTGGGCACAGTCACAGGTCTGTTTTTACCGCCATGCAAAATTTTTTACTGGACTCAAATCGTTTGCCTTGCTAAATATTTAAACATCACTTGTTCTACAATTATAGTGTCAATCTCCCGTGAGTATTACCACTTTTCATTTTATATTTCACTTATTTCCCGTTTTGTTTCCTTTCCTCTACCCCTCAAATCATTTTTTTTTGCCACTTTTCATTTTATATTTCACTTATTTCCCGTTTTGTTTCCTTTCCTCTACCCCTCAAATCATTTTTTTTTGCAAGTATATTAAAAAAAATTCTTTGCTACCCAATTCTTGGCCGATCCCCCTCTGTGGGTATGTGCCATAAGTTATTTGGACAACAACAACAAAGAGAAGCAAGCATTACGAAATTACAGGATTGCGCTTGCTTTCTTAAGAGCGGCAATCTCGAAAACTACTTTACAGGACATTGGGTTAACTGCGCGAAAAAGTAGGACAACGGGAAGAAACACATACGAGAGTGTCGTATGTGTTTCCTGTTGCTCTACTTTTTCGCGCAGTTAGCCCAATTTTAATATGAACCACCTAGTCCGGCAAATCTTATTTACAGGACGGTTTTCAATAACTGTATCGTCATTGTCATCTCTACTATTATCATCATCGTCTGGTTTGGTTTGGTTTGTGGGTTTAATGTCCCAAAGAAACTCAGGCTATCAGAGACGCCGTAGTGGAGGGATCTGGAGATTTCGACCACCTGGGGTTCTTTAACGTGCACTGACATCGTACAGCACACAGGCACCTTGCTTTTCGGCTCCATTGAAAAGCGTCATTATCGTCAATATCACTACAGTCATCAATAATAACCAAATGCACCATTATTGTCATCGCTATTGCCATTTTACGGATTGCATTGCCATTTTCATCACTGCCATTAATCTCGCGCTAGATAAGGAGAATTATGACCTGTTTTTCATGAGCCCGGCATGAGGCTTTGCATTTAACGGAACAGTTTTGCATGGCGACAGATGCGGCTCTTAAGAAAAATCTAAAATGTCTTGGTTGGGTGCATTGGGTACCCATTGGGTACACAATCTGCTGCCCTCACAAAATGTTTGAACCTTTTGTGAGGGCAGCAGATTGTGTCCTCTACACCGTCTAGCGGTTCATCTACATCAGGTGCATAACATTAGAGCATATTGATATTTAGGAGCCCCAGCTATGAGGCGACAAACTCAGGCTTGGATGGCTGAGGAATCTTCTGTGTCCTGTCGCAAGCAAATCTGCACAGTGTTATTTTTTGAAAACGTTGCCTACGTCCTGAAAGTTCTGCGTTGTGCTGAAACCGGACATGGCTAGGGGGAGGTGAGGGGATATATGGTGTCATAAAAAAACCCCGCATCCTTTTTTCGGTATATATTTTGACCGATAGAGCATGACACCTCTCGAAAAATGTTGCGGGTTAGGTCAGTGGCCAGACATAAAGTGCAGGCTATAATCAGAATATTTCCAAATTTCTTGTCGTGGTTTCAGTGGGAACCCATGCGCCGTGACAAGCTGTTTCTTCCCACAGTGTATTGGAATAAGCATTTTAGCGGATCTCAATCCATATTTAGTTTCGCGGACTAGACGAAGCAATCCGCGGGTCGGTTGAGTTCCAGGAACCAATCCGGATGTCGCACTAGATGTAGGACCCAATCCAGGGGAAAACCACATGAGACGGCAAAAGACAACAAGGTGAGCTGGGTAGATAGTCTCCCAAAAGGATAAGCAGTATACCGAGGAGATAATAAACTTAGGCATTAAGTAGACAGACTACTCCGAGAAAACGAAACTCTAAAAAATCAGACTGAAAAACTAAAAAACCTTAATGCATCACAGCAACAGAACGCCGTAGGAACTCAGGTTAGCCCGAACTCCAAAGAAGTGCAGGATGGTAGAGATGAAGACGAAAGAACCGAACGATGAGCACATAATGTTAGAGAAGGTCAGTAGAATTGTCGACCAGAAGCTAGAGCAGAACGTCGATGTCTTGATCATGGAAATGGCTGCAGAATTTTCGGCAGTCAGGGCTCCACTAAACTCATTCACAGTCAAATTTAATAAAACAGATCCTTGCTTCATTTCGCTGGATTCGGAAAAGACGCCAAGAAACAGATACATATTAATCATGGCCATCAAAAACAACAAGAATACTATTTGGCACTGAAACTGTCGCGGATACCGCCGTAAAAGGCCGCTTCTGTAGCAACTCCTTTATGACAAGGGCAGACCGGAAGCAATCGCGTTACAAGAAACAAGAATGCAAGTGAAGCAGGTATCGAGCTTTCTGTACGGAATTGGAGAAACCGCGGGTGGCTATACTAATGAAGAGAAGCATGACAGCAGTCAGGCATGACGCGGGGGTTGAAAACATTGACCATGTTCTTGTCGAACTCATACCAAACAAGATGACAGAAGGATGCCTTTTTATTCTTAATGTCTACAACCGTCCGCTGCAAAAAAGGCCAAATTCGAAACACTTTTCCAAAAACTAAAAATCGCCAAAAAGCAAACTCTCATCGTGGGGCTACAGGCAAGAAGATATATCGGGCAAGGAACTCTGCCAAGAAGCGCAACAGGCAGGTCTAACGCTGCTAACGGATCCACAGAAGCGGAAACAGCGTAAGATGAGACACTTCTCCAGATTGAGCCTTTCTCAGCCATGTAAAAGAAGCCACATGGTGGCTTCTACTCACGAAACCCCAGGCAGTGACCACTATGTCATCGAAACGGTGGTGGAAGAAGGACCGTGAAGAGTCAAAAGCAAGAAAGCTATACTAGTGGAGCGGGAAACCTTCAGGGAAATCTGAAGCCAAAAACGTGGATAAATTACAAATATAGCACAGTGGTCAACAACGCTTCGTGTAAATGTTATAGAAGCCACCACAGAGGTACCCGAAGATGCAGGTCTGGAGGAGATAGACAGCCGTATTGTGCACTTATGACAGGCCAAAAAAGGATTGGAGAAGAAGCTAAAGCAACAAGAATTTAACAGGACCGTTCGCCGCAGACTGGCCAGCCTCAACAAAGAAATTAAAGAATATGCGCTTCATCTATTTAGACACAATTGGGAATCTATATGCAATAAGATGGAAAGATTTATAGGCCTAGCGCACATCTGGCAGTTAATACACTACCTGTTCGATTCGAAAAGTTGCAACGTAGCGCGAAAGCAAAGCAGGCAAAAGATTGTCATTCCTATTTTGGGACGGAAAATGAACTCCTCAAAGAGATGGAGGCACGCTATGTGGGGAATCCTGCCCTTTGTGCTCCCGGACTACTATGAACCGCCAAACGAGGACCTGGATAGACCCATACGAGAAACAGAAGTCAGGGCTGAAATTCGATAGTGATGAGCACATTGAAGGCACTCTTGAGGCAGCTGTGAAAATGGTAGAAGAATACGTTATCCCAGCCTCAAATACGCTCCTGAAAAGTCCGAGATGCTCATGTACCAGCCACCACACGCAGATTGTACAAAAAACAACGAAGAATCAAACTAAAGGCAGACGAATGATCAATATCCAACTTTGAATAGATTAGGATCCTAGGAATGTGGCTACCGGTAAACGTTCGTCACGCAGACGCCTTAAGGAAGCACGAAGGTTGCACTCAATAAACGATGCGTCTGATTAGACGCGTCACTGATTAGACGCACTTACACCTGTCCAACCGCGAGAAAGGTACGATAGAAGCAATCATCAAGAAGAGCATAAAAATAACCCTTGGTCTCCCCATTACTATGTCTACGAACAAGATAATGAAGCTAGGGGTGCACAATATGCTGGCAGAAGTGATAGAGGCCAACCAAATCTCCCATTACGAAAAACGTGCAAAGACCAGACGGCAAGAAGCATACTGCTAAGCCTAGGTATTATTTATGAAAGCGAAGGGTACAAGAAGACGGATGTCCCGATGGAAGTCAGGAAGCGACTAGAAATCATCCCGCTACCCCAGAAAAGGCATCCAGAGCATCACAGGAAAGAAGGAAGAAAAAAGCAGGAACGACAGGACGCGGTCTATCTCTACACCGCCGAGTATGATGATGGGCTGGTTTATGATATTGTTACAGGGAAACGCGTAACCGAAATGGTGTGCTCATAGTCAACGACGACGACGGAGGAACGCGTGGACGACGAAGTTTTCTGAAAGACGACGACGCTGACAGAGTGGATGCTGCACGGCGCCTGAAGTCTTTCCGCCGTGTTCCGCCCATCGCAGCGCCAGTTACATTAAATAGATCCCCATAATATCTTGGCAGAGGTCGAGGGTTCAACACGATCTGACGCTGGATCTCCGCAGCGGCCGTCACCTCGGAACCATCACGATGACAACCGCCGCGGCACCATCTACCTCCGCAACTCCAACAGTCGCTTAGTTCCTGCACAACCTTTTGTTGTCCTTCCCCGACACTTTTTACTTTGCCACCGGTTCTCTGGGCCAAACATTAGTTGTGACCCACCGCACTAACACCGGCGCTGTAAGACCTGTACATGGAGGCATTATCGTGTGCCGCTTTCTGAGCGCCAATTCATCCAGCGCGAGGTCTACAAGAGGTTGACCAACGATATCATCGAACCTTCCAACAGCCCCTGGGCATCTCCTGTCATGCTCGTTAGAAAGCAAAACAACAGTTGGTGCTTTTGCGTCGACGATCATCATCTCAACAAGATTACAAGGAAAGATGTTTGCACTCTTCCGCGGATAGACGATGCCTTGGATTGTTTACATGGAGCCCGCTACTTTTCCTCCATCGACCTTTGTAGCGGCTACTAGCAAACCTCTGTTGACGAACAAGACCACGAGAAGACAGCTTTCACCACACCCGATGAACTTTACCAATTTAAAGTTATGCCTTTTTGGACTTTATAACGCCCCTGTCACGTTTGAACGGATGATGGACTCCTTACTCCGCGGCTTCAAATGGACGGCTGGTCCCTGTTACTTGGATTACGCGATTGTCTTCTCGCCCTCGTTCAATAGCCAGCCCCGTCGCCTTTCTTCCATCTTGGCACTTTTCCGCCGTGCCAGACTGCAACTGAACTAAAAAAGACTTGTTTTTTTTTCGCCGCGCACTTAACGTGTTTGGCCATTTGGTGAATGCCTCCGGCGTGCAAGCCGATCCCGGCAAAGTTCACGCTGTCAGTGCTTTTCGATCTCCCCATTGACCCCATGATGTCCGCAGTTTTATAAGACTGTGCTCTCATTTTCGCCGGTTAGTGCCAAACTTTGCCGCCGTTGCTCGCCCTCTCACCAGTCTGCTGAAGAAAGGCGTTCCTTTCTATTGGGGACCAGAACAGGCTACCTCATTCTCTACCCTCATCGCTGTTCTCACCAATCCTCCTGTGTTGGCCCATTTCAACCTGTCTGCCCCAACCGAACTTCGCACCGACGCCAGCGACCGCGGGATTGGTGCCATTCTTGCGCAGCGACAACGCGGTCAACACTGCGGAACTGCCTACGCCAGTCGTCTCCTGTCGTCAGCGTAACAGGGCTATTCTATTACGGAACGGTAGTACGTGGCTCTCGTTTGGGCCACTAGAAAATTTGAACCCTACTTGTTTTGCCGTTTTTGATTGTTATTACCGATCACCATGACTTATGTTGGCTCTCTTCCCTCGAGAATCCTGCTGGCTGCCTCGGCCGCTGGGCACTGCGCTTGCAAGAGTATACCTTTTCCGTTCTATGCAAACCCAGTCGGCTCCGCCAGGATGCAGACTGCCTGTCTCTTTATCCCGTCGATCCCCCTTAGTGACAAGAGATAAATAGACAGCATTCAAGTTTCTATTTCTTGATATTGCTTGGACTATGACTGATACCTCCTGCCAATAAGCACCAACGACAAGGCATCACTCTTACAATTGCACACAGAGCTAAAATGATTTTTATGAAGCAAATAATTTTTTTTGCGCAACAGATCCTCCTCGGTAAAGCTGTCCTGTATTTAATGGGTGAAAACTAACACAAGCTATGAAAAGTGATGAATCCTTTACGTACCGTTTTGCTTCACACCGCTAATGCACAGTGAATCTTGCCTTTGGTGGCCTAAACATTCAAGATAGCCATTCACGACCAATTATATACCATACAGTTTGCAGCTCTGTTATGCTCACACATCTTTTTACGTTGGATTGAGGCTTTCTAACCACATAAGTATCATATCACAGGCTTAAATGGTTGCTGCTGGATTTAGTCCCTTTCTATCTTATTGGGGAGGTACCAAATAAATGTCTTTTCTTCCTCCAAAAATTCAATGAATAAGCAGCAGTCGGCTGCTTCATCTGGCAGTATCACATTAGGTGCTCTGCCAAATAAGACAAAGCATTCTTTGAAGTGCAGTGGTATAGCAGCTGTGTGTGCAATAATTATAGGTCTGCACATCAAGACACAAGTGTTGACCTCTTTCAGTAGCAATATTTTTTCAATACGCTCATATGCGGCACTGCAAATTTTGATGAATGTTGTATCAGAGCGCGATGGTCGCTTGTATGTGGCGCTGTGAAAAACCTGCTTTGCCTCTATGAAGCGCTCATACTGAAGTGCTGTCGACGCAATGACACCTAAGCGACTGTCTAGAGCATCCTGCTCTTCAGTACTGAGGGCAACATCTTTTCCCTTACCTAAAAGGCGCAAATTTTCTACATATGTAGCATTTTGTAAACGGGGATAGCCAAAGCTTTTCATGCAAACTTTTCTCCTGGAGAGGTAGCAAGCTGCTGTTCATCACCTTCTGCAGTTGTTGGTACATGACAATTGTTTCGACTATTTGCTGAGGGATGCCTTTAGTAGCTGACACCTGCCGAACTATGCTTCCATTCCCACTTTCAAACACAAAAGCGAAATGCGCCCATAATGGCCCAAGTGACCGAACACAGTTGGCCAACTGAAGCAAAACATGAACATTAAATATCATACTGGCAACACCATACAAACTCTGTCACTGAACGACAAAAGTCTCCAGAAGCAGCTCTGAAAATAAAGAGAATAAATATTATTACATAAGAGGGCAACCAAAAAAAAAACATCAGCTAATTCAGCAGAGGCACTGCCAATGCAAGTAACAAAATTTTTTGTTTAAGCTTCTGTATTGAGGTTCATTGAAAATAAACAACTCCGATCCATTCTCTAAAACATGTAATGTCTCCATTCCTGGAAAGGCATATGACAATATTCTTAAGCATAATAATTATCTAATTTACACTCCTACAATTTTAGTTTAAGCAATAGTAGTTGTTTCAGGAGAATTATAGTCAACTGCAAGAAAAAAAACGACCCAAGAATAGGGCTGCACTTAACAGGTGACAGGCACTATGGGGTCACAGCATGTGAAACATAATATGAAAGAGATGCAAGAGTGAAAACACTTTTGCATTGTCTTGTCGCAACCAAGTGGTGCATACTAAGTTTTTAGTAGCCCAGCTCATGACATCAACCACCCCAAATACACTCTGGAGAGCTGCCATCTTTAGTTCTAAATGTGTTTCAGCACACTATTTTCCAACATTTGTATAACAGTATAAACAAGTCAAAATCTTCTTTACATGTTTACCTTAGATACTTGACAGCTATGCTATAAGCAATGACGACACCTGTGATATGTTCCCTACTTTCGCAATATCAGTTAGAGGGATTTTTTCTCGCAAAAGAATGGGCAGGGCTTCTGACAGCTTGGAGGTGTGTCTCCAGTAGACTGGGTGCAGGATGCCATGTAAACAATGCGGAGCATAGAATATCCACTGCCTCCACTCCAATGCCTTCCAGTGTGCCCCATATTTTATTGAACGAGGCAGTCTTGTCGCACAGGGCGGAGGCTTGATAACCAAAAGCAGGGATTCGACTCTTTCAAGTAAAGAGAAAAAAAACCTGTAAAAAAATCATGCTTTTGTTGTGAGTAGAGAGAAAATGACCTAAGTTGAGAATACACTATGGCAATAAACGTCACAAATGAGTGAGAACAAATGAATGGAAATAGTATTAATCTAAAAGCTACATAAATATTCGTACGTGTCATTGTTATTATCAGGTAAAGCATTTTCTTCCATAATCTTCATATTCTTCTGTTTCATATTCTTCCACTTCACCCACTCCTGTGCTAGCTGTATCCATTTGACTTTTGCAGGGCTGTTAACCTAACCACCCACCTATTTCTTGCTGCCCTCTGCTACGCTTATTTTCTTGCTGCCTATTTCTTGCTGCCCTCTGCTACGCCAAGTCCTTGTGCTTATATAAGTACAACACCGACACAGGCTAGTGTACGTCTAGGCCATGCGTATATAAGCTGTGTATTTTCCAGCACTTAGTTTTCTAAAATTTGGTAGGCCTGTTTTGGCATTTATATAATTGTTTGAAATTATTGTGTTATTTTACGACTAGTTGCATGATGGAGACTGCAAAGTATAGCTATTAAGAGTGAAAACGAAATTCCCAAAGCACAAAAGATCATAGAAGCAAAAAGGCACAGAATAACAAACAGGCAGGTTCCCTTTCTGCAAAAACTCGGCAATACGGCCACTTGACTGCAGTATGGCTTCCAGCAGATGTTAGGCAGGAAATCGAGGGAAATGGCCTTTGTATCCAGGATGTGTGGTCCTACACCACACAAAACCTTCTTAAACCTTTCTCCTAAACAAATTCCCCCTTTACCCCTTGGTACCAAAAGCTAACAACGAACTGTCCACTCCTCGCAGGACAGTAACCAAAGCAGAAGAGCACAGATTGTTGGGCGAGTTGGTGCATTGCAGATACGTTCTAGCTCATATGAACGAGGACGAGAGAGATGTAGACAACACGAGCGCTAACTTTCAACTGATGATTTATTGACACCATTGCACATTAAATACAACCTGCATCATGACGTCACCCGACATAAACGCCGACATCACGTGGCCCCGGACAAAAAATTTAACTCTTTGGCCGTCAAAGAAACAGATGGTGTGCTGACACAGGATGCACCCGCTTTTATAATCAGATCGGCCTCGATTAGTTCCCTGACATCTTTACATACATGTTTGGCTACTATCTTGCACGCGTTAAAAAAATGGTTTGCACGCTTTTTTATTCTTTCCAGCACAATCGTGACAATGCACAGATAGATTACCATCCCTGTAGTTGCCCACGTTCCTCCTGTGCTCCAATAATCTCTCATTGACACATCGGCCAGTTTGGCTGATGTACCTCGAGCCACATGACAGGGGAATCTCATACACCACCCCGGACGAACAAGCTACAACCAAAGCAGGCCTACTACTACTACTTCCATGAAAAATGCGGGAATGTTGTTTGGGAACGAATTCATTTTTTCAAACCAAGCTTTGGGGGGAAGCCAAGTTAAATTTCCGCAAATGCTACATTGCTACTGCAAGGAAAATGCTAGCGGGTGCAATATGGTATCTCCCCCCCCTTTCCCACTTTGGATGCTTTTTTAGTGCCCGATGCTCCATTTGTGTACTCTGAAGGGAAGGATGGAAATGGGCGGATTTTTTTTATCAACGATGAGCCCTAGGCTAGAGTGAACATACCAAAAAGTGACATTGTTTGGCTTGAATCGACTCCGTAATGTTTTCACTGGTCGATTCTTATCAGTTTTGTGAAGAAGATGAGCCCTTTTTGCTGGACGCTGATGAAGAGGAAGCAGGCTGTGGAATTGTGATCGCGCAGATCATCGTGCTGGTTTGATCATCGTGCGCTTCCTTGCCGACCTCGACGCCGTTCTTGACGTATAGATAAACCGTCTCTTACACTTGGTTGAGGTGCGGCCTGATACCCTTGCCTCACGCTGGAGCTTCGCACCCGTACGCTACCGGTAATTCACATGGCCGAAGACGAACACCCACCAACTGCCCCAATTACCCCGCCGGTCGTCTGCTCTGGCTCTTTGCGCCAGCGAAACCCTGCGCTCTTCAGTAGGACAGACGACACCGACTGTGACGACTGGCTTGCGTCATACGAGCGAGTGAGTTCGTACAATATGTGGGACGATGCAACAAAGTTAACGAACGTTATCTTTTATTTGACCGGAGTCGCCAACCTGTGGTATCGTAACCACGAAGCCGAAATCACGAATTGGGACTCATTTAAGGCGAACCTTACCCCTGTGTTTGATCGTCCTACTGTACGAAGCTCCGCGCCGAGCAACGCTTGCACGATCGAACGCAGCGGCACGGCGAGACGTTTATCAGCTACATTGAAGATGTGCTCCATCTATGCAGTCGCACAAACGCCCAGATTCCTGAGGCAGAAAAAATCAAGCACATCCTGAAGGGCATCGAATATGCCACCTTCCTCATATTAACATCCCGGCATTTGACAACTGTTGCACAAGTTGTCAACCTTTGTCAAAGCTACGATGAGTTGCGCAAGTAGCGACTATTCGCTCGACAGCCTTCCGCGCCTGTGGAATCACTTTCTGGCCTCTCCACTACATCTGAGACCTCATCGCTGCTGCAGCAGCTCAAATATTTCATCCGAAAGGAAGTTGCCCGCCAAATAGCACTACTGCCCACAAACTGCGAGCTGTCCCGCAATTTGGCGCCCCTTCGACAGGTCATCACCGACCGCGTGGCGGACGCCCTTCCCCCTGTCCATCCGCCAGCGCCCATTCCTCAGCCCGCACAAGCCATTGAGACCCTCGCATACGCCGACGTCGCTCCACCTGTCACTCCACCAATGACATGCGCCCCCCCCCCCCCTCCTGTCGCACCTCTGATTTACGCTGCGGTCGCTGCCCGACCGCTGCTACCTAGCTACCCTGTGGTGTACGCTACGCCTCCAGCGCCTGTACAGGAATATCTTCAGGCGCCACAGCCTTTCGTTCCGCCTCGACCGCAGCGCTGCAATCCATGGCGAACAAGTGATAACCGTCCCATACGTTATTCTTGTGGATGTGCTGGCCATATTGCCCAGTACTGCCGAAATCGCACTCCCGATGAGTTTAATTCTATCGCGCCGAACATCACCTTCCTGGCAGCCAACCCGGGATCAGTACGCAGCCGCCGATTCATCTGCAGGTTCCGTTGCGAATGACCGTACTACCTTTTCTACTCGCCGCTCAACCTCGCCGCGTCGCTGCTCCTTATCTCCTCTGCGTCGGCGTCCCTATCTTGCGCAAGAGGAAAACTGAATACCGCAGTTCCTGAGGCGAGAACTGCGCAACGAGCGAACTGTAAAAGGCCTCATGTATCTCCTGCAAATCTGCTTGCAGTTTCTGTTGAGGGGGTTATAGTATTGGCTCTTGTCGACACCAGCGCTGCTGTTGCTGCCATGGTTGCAAGTCTTTGCCGTTTACTGCGCAAAGTGACGATACCTATTTCAGGATTCTCGCTATGCACGGCAAGTGGCCAGCCTGTAGGGCCTATAGCCGTGTGCACCGCTCGAGTCATCATTCAAGAAGTTTTGTATGCAATAGAGTTCGTAGTTTTGCGTCCCGCTCTCATGATCTTATCTTGGGTTGGGATTTTCTGTCGCGTCATAATGCTGTGATCAACTGTGCACGTGCCGAGCTGGAGTTTTTTGCGCTAGACGAGCCGTCGCCGGACGTTCCTTTACCCAAAGTCCTCGTTGTCAAAGATACTGATCTCCCTGCGTGCTCTTTCGTTCTTGTGCCCACCGCTTGTGCTTTTTCCCGCCGTACTGATGTACTTTTCATCCCATCGCTATCTTCCTAAGCCGCGAAAAATCTTCTCCTGTCGTACGCCGTACTTTCTGTGTCAGCTGGCCTCACCGCGCTCTGGATTTGTAAGCCGTTCTCATTTCCCGCATCCCTGCGTCGCGGTGAATGCCTCGGCACCATCCAGCTCATTGATTCTATTCTCCCTGGTGACGCAACACCCGCTTCACAACCCGCTGACTTGGCTGCACTCACACCGCCTGTTCTTGCGCTGAACCAGTCTTCTGCCGACGTTTTCCTCCGCTCCATCGATGCCAGTCTTCCTAAACTTCAATGCTCTGAACTTCTCGCGCTGCTTCATCAGTTCTGTTCTTCATTCGACTCTCACCAGCCTGCTTTGAGCAGCACATCAACTGTTGCCCACCACATTTTCACCGGTTCCCATGCTCCTCTGCGTCAGCGCCCCTATCGAGTGTCGGCCACCGAGCGCCGAATAATTGAAGGCCAAGTTCAAACAATGTTACAGAATGGAGTGATTGAGTCCTCTAATAGTCCCTGGTCCTCCCCTCTTGTCCTAGTTCGGAAGAAAGAAGGTTCTATTTGCTTCTGCGTTGACTACCGTCGCCTAAACAAAATCACGAGGAAAGACGCCTACCCTCTTCCACGTATAGATGATGCATTGGACTGCTTAGAAGGTGCTGAACTTTTTTCTTCGCTTGATTTACGATCCGATTACTGGCAGGTGCCCATGGCTGCGGACGATCGCCCTAAAACCGCGTTTGTCACCCCCGATGGCCTCTTTGAATTTACCATCATGCCGTTCGGTCTCTGCAATGCTCCTGCTACATTCGAGCGTATGATGGATACAATTCTGCATGGCCTAAAATGGAAGACGTGCCTCTGTTACCTTAACGAAAACTTGGTATTCTCACCGGACTTTGCGACCCACCTCTCTCGACTGAAGCAGGTCTTGACATGACTTCCGAACGCCGGTCTGCAGCTCAACTTGAAGAAGTGTTTCGCTCTTCGTGATCTGACCATTTTGGGACATTGTCTGAGCAATCACAAAGTTTGGCCCTTACCTTTACGGCCGTTCTTTTGACGTAGGCACGGACCATCATGCCCTATGCTGGCTTTCATCGCTCAAGGACCCATCCGGCCGCTTGGCACGGTGGGCTCTGCGTTTACAAGAATACGGTATACGCTTTATTTACCGATCTGCTCACAAACATAAAGACGCCGACGCTTTATCTCGCTCACCGCTTCTAGCCGACCTTGCCAGCCTCTCCGTCTTAAACACCGTGGCATCTTCGACGTCAGTGACATGCTTGCCGAACAACGGAAGGATCCATGGATCGCCTCTCTTATTGACTGCCTTTCAAACCAATCAGCGATTACCCATTCACGCGCCCTTCGCCGCCAAGCTCTATGAGATTCGGGATAACCTCCTTTACCGGCGCAACTACAGCTCAAGTGGACGGAAATGGCTCCTCGTGATTGCGCGCCATTTCCGGACTTAAATATGTACAGCTTTTCATGCCGATCTACAGTGCGGACACGCCGGAGCTTTCAAGACGTACACACGAATCCGTCTTCGTTACTATTGGCGCGGTATGTACAACTCGGTTCTCGGGTACATTCGATCGTGCCTGACGTGCCAAACCTGCCTCTCCCCGTTCGGCTGGTGAGTTGCAGCCTCTCACATGCCCGCTTAGACCCTTCGACCGCATTGGAATTGACCTATATGGCCCTCTTCGTACACACCCGATGGCAATCGCTGGGTCATTGTCGCCGTCGACCACCTGACGCGATATGCCTAAACCGCCGCGCTCCCAGTTACAACAGCCCGAGATGTGGCCGGTTTCTTATTGAAGAACTTTATTCTCCGTCGCGGTGCTTCACTTGAATTGCTCAGCGACAGAGTCCGTGCTTTCTTATCCGAAGTCGTTCAAGCCCTGCTCGATCAGTGCAAAATCATTCATCGGACATGCACCGCTTACCACCTGCAACCGAACGGCCTAATTGTTGAACGATTTAATCACACCCTCGGCGACATGCTCGCAAAGTACGTCGTATCCAACCACACGAACTGGGACATTGTCCTTCCTTATATCATCTATGCGTGCAATACTGCTACGCAATCTAGCACGGGCTTCTCTCCGTTCTTTTTGCTTTACGGTCGGCATCCATCTGCTCCCCTTCATACTGCCCTCCCCTACAACCCTGATCCATCAGAATACACTACAGTGACAAAAGCTGAAAAGTATACCGAAGAATGCCGCCAGATTGCCCGCACGTTTACGACCGACTCTCAGTGGCGCCAAAAATATCGCCATGACACCGATCAGGAGAATGCACCACTGTGAGCCCGGCTCACTTGTGTGGCTATGGGTTCCATCCGGTAGCTCCGGTCTCCCCGCAAAGCTGATCTCAAAGTATCACGGGCCCTACCGTATCGTCAAGCGCACTTCACCAGTGAACTATATTGTTGAGCCGCTTAAGCCATCTTCCGATTTGCGACGCCGTGGCCGCGAGACTGTACATGTGCAGCGTCTTAAGCCGTTCTACGATCCAATTGTAACTTCGTCCCCGTAAGTAGCCAGGATGGCTCCTTTTTCTCTGGGGGGCATTGTGAAGAAGATGAGCCCGTTTTGCTGGACGCTGATGAAGAGGAAGCAGTCTGTGGAATTGTGATCGCACAGATCATCGTGCTGGTTTGATCATCGGGCGCTTCCTTGCCGACCTCGACGCCGTCCTCGACGGATAGATTTAACTTTCTCTTACCGTTTTTCCAGTTAAAACCAGAAAGTAAATGGCCTAGGTATACAACTAGCTTGGCTGTCTCCAATATTAATCCCCGCTAGACCAAGCAGAAAAGCATCGAAGAACCGCGCACATTAAGTGAAGTACTATCCCTCAAACCAGTTTCTACAAATAAACAGACAGGAATACGTGAGTTACATATTAGTTCCAGTTATCTAAATTGATGTGCTTTGATCAATGTTTGTAATGCTGTAAATATGATTATGCAGGTACTTCAACATAATGCCGCGAAACCTTCAAAACTGTATTTGTTGTTTTTCAACAGCCGCCGGCATACAGGCTTATCACTCTGGTTCTGGATCGCGTATCAGTTCCGTAATCTTTGTTTGCTAATGCTCGATGTCGCGAGTCACACCTTTATCAGTTTCGTTGTAGCGCAAGATGCACCGAGATCTATCTCGAAGATTCCGGCCACTCGTGTGTCTTTCCACAATGTTCCAGCCCGTGCTGGTAGCTGTTTGCGACGTTATCTAGATTGTTCTGTGCAGCCTTTAAATTGAGCGTTGCCGAGTGTGACGGGCATTCTTTGTTCGACGACCGACCAACACGTTTATTGCTATCGCCGCCGCCGAGTTGCTTAGTTCTTTTGCGGGCGCAAGTCAGCCCAATAATGAGTTAATTTCCGTACTATCAAGCCTGTGTCTTCATTTGTGTCATCGACCCTGGTCACCATCACGTGGCATCTGGTGGAGGTGCTGGTTGGAGGGTCACCACCACATGACAATACGACCATTGTCCTCATTTTCCTCTTGACCTTACAAGGCAAGTCATTTGTCCACATCTCAAACATATCCTACCATATATATCAGTCCGTACCAGCTAAGGAAACCCAAAGAGAAATTTTAACAAGAAGAAAGGAGAAGAATATCCTTACCTTTCAAACTGATGAGTGCAGAGGGCCCTTTAAATCCATGGTTTATGTCTTCGTAATCCGCATCAAGGTTCATGTTTTGCTTCACCATGTGCGTGGCTCTGGCCTCTGGCTGTTCCTTCATTATGTACCGCATGCTCCCTTCAGGCAAAAAGGTATACATAAAGATTACTTCTACATGTGCTTCTACTTCTCTAAACATTCTACTTTTTAGATGTTGGCTCTGCTGATAGTCATTAACCATTATGCAGTTTCCCAAACTACTGTCAATGCATCAAGAACCATGAAGTAGCAGCCACCTTCAACATGTTCCCCTCGTACGTAACACCATGGGCATCCGAAGTAACCATTGAAGGAGACCATATTGAGTACTGCTGCCCTTGCTGGTGAATCAGCTGAGCAGCACAACACAAGTGGCTTCGAGTAGTGCGTTGTCGACTCGTATGTCCACTTTACCGGTCCAGTAGCATTGACTTCAGTAACAAACTCTTCAAAAAAGAAAGCTGCATGTTCGAATATGTCTTGCCGAACCACAACCCAGCAAGTACCGGATGTTTTAACCGCAAGTGTGGTGGAAATTAATTTATGAGAAACTCTAAAAGCCATACTCAGTTTTTTTAGGACTTCTAAATTGGACTGCCGTCAGTATTTATTGTTACGGTTATGTCGTCATTTGAGAGTCCTCTCAATTTCTTCATTTTATCGTAGCACTCAGCACTTGTTTTATCACAAATACTGGAGCTCGGATCTTGAAGCTTTGCCAGGTATGCGTGAAGATCAGGTTTTGTGCTTTCAATTGTAAAGCTGAGCGGCCTACACAAATTCAGAATAATGAAAAATGACCCGCAGTCTTTAAGTGTCGGCAAGGCACTGGTCTCCAGGCATTTGGGGCGCTGTGGTGCATCCCCATCCACATTTACTAGGCCCCTGCACGTCTAGCAGAAATAATGGTACTGCACTATGTCATGCGTTTCATTGCACCAAATTTTCCGAAAGGCATATGTGCTTTGGAGCAGTACATTACGTCCAAAAATAAAATTGATGAGCCTTGTAAGGTTGCCTAGTGCAGTCCGTGTTAGTCCATGTGATACTGAAAATGCAATAACAGCTCCTATTGCGCTCATCTTTGTGGCTCCAGAATTAGGCAACTTTTCATTGCTAAACTGACCAAAGAATTATCGCAGCCCACGAATGTCATCTTGGGAACTTCCAGAGTTTTCACTGAGACTCTCACTGTTGATACTAATGTCATCACTCGCGTCTGAGCTGGCGTCACTGAAATCATCGAGTTCTGACTGCAACTCGACTTGGGAGGCGTAGATAGAAAGCTCTACGTCTGTCGTTGCGTCGCTGCTCGTGTCTAGCGCAGTGCCTTTGATGGGTGGAACGTCTGTGTGTCTGTTTATAGAGCTCACTGCACCACTCGGCTCCGTCTCATTCGCTGAATCGTTTACGTTGTCAGGCGCAATACTTTCAGCGGGTGCCGCACTAGGCTGACTGCTGGAGACTCCTCGAGTGTTCGTAGTTAAAGCGATGGCCGTAGAATGGCGCTTTAGCGCTCTGTACAATGTTGTGCACGGCGCATCAAATTATGTATTAGCTTCCAGATTATGCTTGCGCCGTTTCTTGGGAAGAGATCCAGAAATTGTGAATGTCAGCAAACTTCTGCCAAGGACGAACCGCACTGTGTTGGACGGAGCGATTGAAATAGATTTCGCAGATAACGGCTGTTGCGCGTCCTGAAGCTTAGCAGACGAACGTACAAAAGCACTGGCCGCGAGCGCGTTTCGCACATGACCGAACATTTTCCTGCACCAGCGGGCGATATTAGCACTCAGTTATCTAATTCTGTTATTGTTATTATTATTATTGCTTATTCGAGTAGCGCTGCGAGCATTGAGCAGCTGTTTTGCTTTACAATTAAAAACGGGGAATCAAAACAAGGAACGTTTTCGGCCCCGAAAACTAAGTCGACTAAGTGGAGTCATTAGCAGATAGAGCCGTAACCTAATTGTTCAGCCACGCGATTTCACTCTAGCTACGTGCACCACGGCGTTCAAGATGCTAGCATACATTAAATATGAAAACAAACTCAAGGCAATTTCGCCTATCAATCTCATAAAAGGGTCGTCACCTAAACCCGAAGAGGATTTCACTCCAACAAAGCGAGTGTAAGCGTTTTGGATCAGTGAAGACGGAAACGTTGAAGGCTACTACCCTCTTTCGTCGTCGCCCTCGGAGGTAAGCCTGCCTAACTAGTTTCACAGCCGTATCACAAGAGCGCTTAGCTTGCACTAAACCTGTGTACGCCGCGCGAGCTGTTTACTCCTGCCATTATTATTGCTGTTATACAAATTGCTAACTGCAAATGCACCTTGAACTTGTTTTGTGTGGCCCTTGCCCGCCTCTGGCGAGCTCGTGCGCATTGTGGCGGGTGCATGCATCCGATAACAGTTAATTGTCTCTGATACTGTATATCTATAGCGAGAAAAAAAAAATACCGCTGTTTGGTACCTTATTTTTCTTTTTCTATGTGGGTGTGCGTGCGTCAAGGATGCTCTAAACGAATATTTTCTCGTCGACGTTTTAGATTTGCCTCCATCGAAAATAAAGGGTTAACAGCGGTATTTGTTGCAGAACTACATACAGCACGGTCCGCGACCTGCGCTATATAATTGCCTTCTCACAGCTAGCGGCCGGCGCCTAGCAATCAGCTGCCGCTTTGCAGCAACGCTAGCAAGGCGGGAACTCCACCGCGGCGCCCTTTCTACTTTGTTTCCGAGAGCGGCTGCTGCAGCACGTGGGTTTCGAGGGCCATGCACTCACGTGTTCCTGCTCATATTGCTCATGAAAGTACGCGCGTGTACCCTTGAAACACCTGTACTAACCCGACACCCACCGGAAACCCCTGCGAGGGAGCGTGTTAGACGACACCCGACGGCAGCCGTGGCGCCGCATCGCCTCTGTTTGTTTATGTGTAGTTCGGTCTCCTTTCCCAAGCAAGGACCGCTGGCACTATATCTCTCCGGCAGCCTGTTCGTTTATCTCCTGTCTTCCTCGATCCTCGACCCAGTTGCACATCCACCTCACACTTTCAAGGCACCGAAAGGAACGGAATGCTTTGTGCTCAGTGGAATGGAAAGTAAAAGGGAAGTTACGATCCGGTGCTTAAAAGCGGAGACGGAGGGGGGGGGGGGGGGGGGGGGGCGCCGCACCTCCGCACCGTGTGGCGTATTGCCAAATCATATCCCGTAGGCGCACTGGAGCAGACGACGCTTTCAGCGAGTTAAACGGCGATTGTTGCTGAAAGATCTCTCTGAACGAATCCTAACGGTAACATATACTCAACGTAAACGGCGGTTGTTGCTGAAATATGTCTCTGAATGCAACCTAAAGGTAACATACGCTCACTGAGGCAGGAAATGATTATGGGGAAGCTAATCACTTAGTGTAACTGTTGTCATACCGATTGTTACCTTAAGATGTCTATAAACGCAGCCTGAAGGTAACATACACTCACTGAAGGCAGGATATATATATATGGTGAAGGCAATTGCAAAAAAAAATTCAGAAAAAAAAAATTACAACGCAGGGGTCAAACAGATGTTTAAGTGGCATCAGTGCAGAGATGAGTGGTTTTATTTCATTGCGTCACCAAAACTTTGTTTTTCTTTATTGCCTGCTCCTGAGACGAGAACAAAATCATCAATAATCACTCAAATGCTATTTCCAGATGCTATTTACATATGACACACTACAATTCACGCATACACAACAAAGGCCCTAGCCTTGACAGCCACTCGGTAGGTTCTGCTGTAGCTTTTTGGATTGCCAAATACCTGTCCACGCTTTCCCGAAAATAAATTCTGGCAGGCCGTGCATCTTTATCGCAATGGTAACCCGCCATTCTTGAGCGCCATATACAGTGGAGGCCCAAGAGCATAATTTAAATCAAATGATACCCCATCCTCACTTTCTACGCATAAGTACCGAATGCCATATGGGTCTAGCAGAAAATCTTTTATCAGCATTCTTTGCAATACATCCCAAAAATATACCCTTTCCCAACAGTGTAAAAAACCGCGGTGTATGGTTTCTGGCTTCCTGCATATTAAACAGTGTGATCCCCAGGGTATGAATAATTCCTTTTCCTCCAAAAATGTTTTCACCGGCCAGGTTCCGGTGTGCAATTTAAAAAAGGATTTTGCTCCTGGCGTCACCTGCATTTTTTTTACCCTTTTTAAAATATCTGCACCTGGGCCTCCATCGTACAAGGCCTCTACAAAGGCACAGGGAACATAATGTCACACAATGCACAATACATTTTCTTTCGTTTTACTGTAGACAAATAATCACTTGAGAACCGCGCTGAAAGGAACCGAACACTTGCTACGACTTCTCTATAACAGGCCTTAATCCCTGCCGAAAAATCTTCCGTTGAAACCACGTACTCCGGTAGCAGCCGCCTCAGTCTGACTTGGCGTACGATGCGTAAGAACGGGTCGGTCGTGTATCTAAAAAAACAAAAAACGACTGACCATCTGTCGCAAAAACAGGTGGCCTAATCCTTGCCCACCATCGTTTACTCGTCTAAACTGATTAGCCCGGCTGCAACGCTCCCATTCAGATGGCCAGACATATACAGCGAAATTCCTGTGCAGTTTCTGATTATTTAACCGTGAACAGTGCGACACCCATACCAGCATAACATACCAGAGCTTACTGATAAAAAACAAATTGCATACTGTGGCCCTTGCAAAAATAGATAGGTTGGTCCCCGTCTAATTTGCAGCTTTGTCCTTTATCTCTTTAGCCTGCCCTCTCCAATACTGTTCACTGTCACGGTAAACCATAAGCGGAACTCCGAAGTACCTATCTGGTGTCGTCATCCAAGGCACACTGGCAAACCGTTCAGGCGTAGATGGCCACCTTCCATGCCAAAGTCGAAGGCATTTCGACCAGTTAACTCCACTACCGGTGACGCGACTGAATTCGCGCAAACACTTCACAGCTTGACATATGCCTCCCTCATCATCGGTAAAAACAGCAATGTCGTCTGCATACGCTAACAGCTTTACTTCGGCTGCTTGTACATTGAATCCCTGAATGCTATTATTCTTGAGTATTTTCAAACAAAGGGTCTTCATATAGATGCATAATGAAAGAGGACTGAGAGGACAGCCCTGGCGTACGGAACGCTGTACTCTGATGGGGTGCCCTAAACATTTGTTAACAATCAATCTCATCGTGCAGCTCCGGTACGCCAAAGCCACGCCCTTACGGACAACAGAACCGACATTCACACGGTCTAAAATGGCAAACAACACTTTATGAGCGACACAGACAAATGCCTTTATTTGCTAAGTCAATCTGGAGAAAGGCTACCTGACCATTACTGTCGTCACAGTATTCTAATATACTGCGCGTTATGGATATTGGTGAAAATGGAGCGCCCTTTGTCCCACACGTCTGATGAGGCCCAACTATGTCTCTAATCACGGTCTGCAACCTTCGCCCTAGTACCTTCATAAAAATTTGTAATTCACGTTTGTCAGCGCTATTGGCCGGTACGCAGTAACCAGTCTTAAGTTACTTATTTCATTTGTTTTCGGAATGAGGAAACTGTGGGACGACCCATGTGACGGAGGAAGAGCCTTTTCCTTGAAGGCTTCGTTAAAGATTACAGTTAGGACAGGGACTATTTCGTGCTTAAGTACTTTATAAAACGTCGCACTGAACCCGTCCGGTCCAGGGGATTTACCGGGGTTTAATTTATCAATTGCGTGCTCCACCTCCGTTTCTGTTATGTCCAGTTCTAATCTGTCTGTTGTTTCGTCGTCGAGACGCGGTAACGCAGCTAGAAACTCATTCTTAAGTGTAATAACATCTACCGGGTGTGATGCGAAGAGCGCCTGGTAATGTTCGAAAAACGCTGTGTAAGGAAGAAGATGATACAGCGCCGACATTAACGACGATGAAGACGCCGATCAGCTGGTGCGGGCACTTCGGCTGCTTGTACATTGAATCCCTGAATGCTATTATTCTTCAGTATTTTCAAACAAAGGGTCTTCATATAGATGCAAAATGAAAATTAATTGAAAGAGTCATACTTATAGGTGTTTCGGAATTCATGAATAAAGAAAATATCCTCAGCCCTTGCCAAATTGGTTTCCGTCAAAAGTGTTCCATCTGGAATGCGCATGCTCATCTCGAGAGTCGAGTTCTTTTAGCGCGGCGCCAAAAAATGCACGCTGCCTTGATAACGCTAGATATAGCCAAGGTCTATGATAGCGTTGAGCATAGCATTCTATTGCAAAAATTAAAATCTCTTCAGTTTCCACATTATTTAGTAGCCTGGATATCTGAATTCCTCCAAAACCGACAGTTTTACTGTGCATTAAATGGCGTCCATTCTGGCAGATATAAGCAAGGCAGGGGAGTGCCGCAAGGAGCAGTCCTTTCACCAGTCCTTTTCAACATACTACTCAGCTCAATACCAGTTAATCATGACGTTCGCACTTACGTATATGCGGATGATATTGCGTTTTTTGCAACTGCATCGGATATTCAATCACTTTATCTCCACTTGCAAACGTACCTAAACTCTATTGAGAATTGGTTGTGTGGCTTGCGTCTCACATTAAATGTCAACAAAAGCGCAGTCTTCGTATTTAATATAAAAGATTCTGTAAGTCTGTCTGTAATGTATCAGCAGCAAATAATACCACAGGTTAAATCATTAAAGTATTTAGGCGTCACTTATGATGATAATCTTTCATGGCAGCCCCACATTAACCATATTGCTACGAAAGGGGCTCGGGCCGTGGGCATGTTGCGCCGAATTAGTCGTCCCAGGTCTGGAATGCGAGGAGATGTCCTTTTAATCATTTGTGTTATGTATGTGGGTCCAATTTTAGAGTTCGGTTCAGTCTTGTTTTCTGGATCAGCAACTTATAAAATTCGACCGCTTGTTCTGTTGGAGCGAGAAGCACTTCGGTTGTCTCTGGGACTTCCAAAATTTGTTGCCAACAATGTGCTCTACCTTGAAGCCCGGATTCCACCCTTGATATATAGATTACAAATTATAACCGTTCAGACGTACTTAAGGATATATGAATCAGAGTTTCACCGATCTATGTCTATTTTTTGCTGTCAACCGACCTCCTTTTTCGGTGTCCATTGGTCTAAATTTCACACCCCGCAGGTTGTTATGGTCAAAAATTTGCTGGACCCTATAAATGTTTCCCTTCCTAGTATTCTACCCATACAAACCATCGGTTCGTCTACTAAAATTGTCTTTGACGACATATTCCCGAATAATGCTAAAAACTTATCATCCGTTATTCTAAACGGATTATTAGAAGATCATTTCAGAAGTCTTTCTGATAGTTTAGTTGTAGCTACTGACGCATCTCAAAGTAATGAAAAGGCGGGTGTGGGTATATATCGTCCACATTTAGACTGGTCTTTTTCTGTACGGCTTCCGGACTTCACCCCAATTTTTGAGGCGGAGTACTCGCTTTACGGAAATTAGACTCCTCTTTTTCTAAAGTGGCAGTAATTTCCGACTCTCTATCCTTGTGTTCATCTCTCTCTTCGTCGGTGGATTCTGCAATAGTAAAAACCTTTGTCTCCCTGATCCCTAGACATTTGAAAATTGTACATATGGTATGGGTCCCAGGCCACAGCAATGTGACTTTAAATGAATATGCTGACAATTTGGCAAAAGAGTCCCTTAATGGCCCCGTATTATCTATCCTTCCGGCGACCGCGTACATCACCGCAGCGAGGTTTCGAAGAAACGTCCTAATAAATATGAAAAATGGACATCTTTTAAGATCTGATGACTACCTGCATCTAAATTATTCTTGGAATAGAAAATTATGTCATTCACGGCAACTTGAGATTTCACTAACAAGGCTGCGATGCCGTATCCCACCTTCAAATTTCTATCTTTACAGGTCTGGTTTGGCACTGTCTCCCGTCTGCGCATTTTGCGGTGAACAAGAAACGTTAGATCACTTTTTACTGTTTTGCCGCCGCTTTACTACGCTGAGAAAACAGTTGATGGAAAGGCCATCGCAACAGCTTGGCCTTAGTTTAAGCAGCCCGCCATTGTTATCATTTGGCGCCACCATCCTTGGGCACAGTCACAGGTCTGTGTTTACCGCCATGCAAAATTTTTTACTGGACTCAAATCGTTTGCCTTGCTAAATATTTAAAAATCACTTGTTCTACAATTATAGTGTCAATATCCCGTGAGTGTTGCCACTTTTCATTTTATATTTCACTTATTTCCCGTTTTGTTTCCTTTGCTCTACCCCTCAAATCATTTTTTTTTATGCAAGTATATTAAAAAAAATTTCTTTGCTACCCAATTCTTGGCCGATCCCCCTATGTGGGTATGTGCCATAAGTTATTTGGACAACAACAACAACAACAACTGAGAGCTCGGACTGTCTTGTTCGGCGAGATTGTGCTTCACTTTAAGATTATCTTGTGTCACCGGTCGCCGTCTCCAGTCCTCCGAAACCCCAAATAAACCCCTCTTCATTTGGTGGAACGTGCCGAGGTACGACCATTAAACGATCACCGTGGAGCTCCGCAGCCTAACGATACTATGGCGACAAACGAGGTAGGCCAGCAGCCAGTGGCAGCCCCTTCGCAGTACATCTCATGCTCCGGTACCATTCAGCAGCGAGATCCCGCAATTTTCAGCGGGCAGGGCGACCAGGACGTTGAAGATTGGTTGGCCTCCTACGCGCGGGTGAGTCGTCATAGCAACTGGGATGATCGCATGAAAATCAACAACGTCATCTTCTACCTGAGTGACGTTGCTATCCTCTGGTATCGAAATCATGAGGCCGACATGCCAACTTGGGCTGACTTCAAGGCAAAGCTCACGGACGTTTTTGGTCGTCCCACAGTTCGGAAACTACGCGCTGAAGAAGCCCTGCGCGTACGCGTTCAGCATGAAGGGGAAGGCTTCACAAGCTACATTGAAGACGTCGTTAATTTATGCAAGCGTGTCGACCCGTCTATGATGAGGCTGCCAAGATAAAATACATATTGAACGGCACTGATGCCGATGCATTTAACATGTTGTGGGCAAAGAGCCCAACCACGGTGGCATCAGTATACAACAGTTGCCTAAGTTTCGACGAAATGCTCAAGCAACGCCTCTACACTCGTCGCTCTCCCGCGCCTGCTGCCTCCATATCTGGCCTGGCTGTGAGCAGCGACCTTTTGGCTGACATCAAAGACTTTGTACGGGATGAGGTCTCCCTACAGCTTGGGCTTCTGTCTGGCCCACGCCCATCATCTACAGCCCAGCTGCTTAACCCTTCTACCAACACACCATCAGTCAGGAGGTTGCTGATGCCATTCACAGTTTTGGCCAGCCAGCGCCTGTCACACCTCATGCCGACCCTGTTCCACTGCAGCCCACACCTCTTGCTGCTCCATTACGTTACAGCCCCCCTGTTGTCGTGCCGCCTCTACCTGTGCAAGTACAGATGCTTCCCACGTATGTACAAGTTACCGCACGCCCACCGCCGCCACAGTCCTTTGCGTACGTGCCGACTATGGCGCCACCATCTGTCGCCCCACGGTTCCAATCTACGACGCCTCCCTACAATCCTTGGCACACGAATGACAACCGGTCTATTTGCTATTCCTGCTGTATTCCCGGCCCCGTCGCCCGCCTCTGCCGTCGCACTCTGCGCTCTGCCCCTGCACGCACTATGGATGACTGCAATTATCAATACGACACCTTGCGCCCGCCTTCGGTTACATCTCTAGGGCAGCCGCACAACTCGTCGGGCCGCCAGCACATTCCACTGCACCACTCGCCGTCCACTCGCCGTCGGTCCGTGTCTCCAATGCGGCGTCGCAGTGTGACACAAGACTCGGAAAACTAGCGGCCGCAGTTCCTGGGGCACGAACTGCGCACATATCGCCTACCACAAGTTCTCGTCTGTCTCCGCCGAACATTCTCGAAGTTTTTGTTGATGGTGTTCGTACCCTTGCACTCGTCGATACAGGGGTCACTCTCTCCGTCATTAGCGAAAGTTTTTGTCACTCGCTGCATAAAGTCATGGACTCTGGACTCTCTCTTTGCACCGCCAGCGCCGATTCCGTTCATCCGTCTGCTGCTTGTACAGCGCGTGTCGTTATCGCGGACGTCTTATACATCGTCGAGTTTTTAGTGCTGGCGTCATGCTCGCATGACTTAATTCTTGGCTGGGATTTCCTGTCCCGCCACAATGCTGTTATTGACTGCGCCCGCGCCCACGTTGCCTTCTTTGCCCTCTGTGATGCGGTTCTTGAAGACGCGCCGTCTTTTCTTGCGTCAAACTTGTTGTCGCCGACGACACCGACATTCCGCCCAATTGTGCTGTGATTGTTCCCGTGTGTGTACCCTTTTCCTTAGACGCGACTGTTCTTTTTGCGCCTTCTCCCACGTTCGCTTCTCGACGTAAACTCCTTCTTCCCTTTGTTATCATCGATATTAACCGCGGCGCTGCTAACATTGTTGTTGCGAATGCCTCAACCGTTGTGGTTCCACTACTTCGTGACGAATGCCTTGGCCATATTGAAGTTGCTGACCTCATCTCGCCTTTTGATATTGACGGGTATTTACCACAGAGTGCCCACGTAGCCTCCCTAACGACGATTACTGCGTCTTCCGATATGCCGAGTTGGGACCTTTTTCGACCATCTGTGGCCAGTAACCTCGACCCGACTCACCGTGAGCAACTGTTTGTTCTCCTCAACCAGTTCCGGTCTTCGTTTGACGTGCAGAAGACTTCCTTGGGCCGTGCGACCGAGGTTGTTCACCACATCGACACCGGCAGTCATGCCCCTCTTCGCCAGCGCCCTTACCGTGTTTCGCCTACGGAGCGCCGTGTTATTGCTGAGCAGGTCGACGACATTCTACAACGTGGTGTAATTCAGCCTTCATCTGGTCCGTGGTCGTCTCCAGTTGTACTGGTGAAACCAAAGGATGGCTCCATAAGATTTTGCGTTGACTACCGCCGTCTTAACAAAATTACAGGTAAAGACGTATACCCATTACTCCGCATTGACGACGCCATCGATTGTTTACAAGGAGCCGAGTTCTTTTCGTCTCTGAACCTGCGCTCTGATTATTGCCAAGTACCTATGGCTGAGTCTGACCGCCCCAAAACAGCCTTTCTTACCCCTGATGGACTATATGAGTTCACTGTGATGCCGTTTGGTCTTTGCAACGCTCCTGCTACGTTTGAGCGAATGATGGACAATATGCTACTCGGCCTCAAGTGGAACATTTGCCTTTGTTATTTGGATGATATCGTCGTTTTCTCTCCCGATTTTCCGACGCATCTCGTGCGCTTGCACCAAATCCTGAGCTGCCTCACTGGCGCCGGTCTTCAACTTAACCTGAAGAAGTGTCGTTTTGGCGCCCGCAAGCTGACAATACTGGGTCATGTTGTGTCCAAAGATGGTGCCCTGCCCGATGCGGAAAAACTACGTGCGGTCACTGAATTTCCGAAGCTGACTTCTGTTAAAGAGCTGGGCAGCTTCGTCGGCCTATGCTCATATTTTCGCCGTTTTGTCCGCAATTTCGCTACCATCATTGCACCGCTTACAAAGTTGCTAAATGGTCCCACCGACTTGACTACATGGACCCCACTCTGCGATGATGCTTTCACTACGCTCCGACGTCTACTAACTTCGCCGCTCATTCTCCGCCATTACGACCCATCCGCCCCTACAGAGGTGCACACTGACGCCAGCGGCATCGGTCTCGGTGCTGTCCTCGCTCAACGCAAACCCGGCTTTTCTGAATATGTAGTTGCTTACGCTAGTCGAGCGCTAACGAAAGCGGAATCAAAATACACCGTCACGGAAAAGGAATGTCTTGCAATCGTGTGAGCCTTAACAAAGTTTCGCCCCTACTTATATGGCCGCCGCTTCAACGTTATCACCGACCACCATGCTTGTTGGCTTCTCTGAAAGACCCTTCAGGACGCCTCGGCCGCTGGGCTCTTCGCCTTCAAGATTTTGACTTTGACGTGATATATCGATCGGGACGCAAGCACTCCGACGCTGACACCTTGTCGCGCTCGCCGCTGCCTTCTCCGGCACCCTCGGACTCGATATCCGAACCCTCCATTGCAGCCCTCACTTCCGACGATCTTCCTTTTGAACAACGCCAGGATCCCTGGATATCTTCACTCCTAGGCGTCCTCACCGCGTCCTCAACATCTTCATTCCCGCGAGCCCTTCGTCGCCAAACTTCCAATTTTATGATCCGGGGTGGTCTGCTGTATCGCAAAAGCTATCGCCCGGATGGTCGCAAATGGCTCTTGGTCATTCGTCGCCATCTTCGCACAGAAATTTGTGCCCATCACCATGCCGACCCGCAAAGCGCACATGCTGGCTTGTTGAAGACATACGAACGTCTCCGCCAGCTGTACTACTAGCGGGGGATGTACAACTTTGTCCGCCGCTATATTCGCTCCTGTACTGCTTGTCAGCAGCGGAAGTCTACTCCGCGCCCCTCCGCCGGCCCAATACAGCCATTGCCTTGTCCAGCGCGACCATTCGATCGTGTCGGAATCGACCTATATGGCCCTCTTCCCTCTTCGACATCAGGCAACCGCTGGATAATAGTCGCCGTGGATCACCTCACTCGCTACGCGGAGACTGCAGCCCTGCCTACGGCTAGTGCTCATGACGTCGCCTCCTTTATCATACGTCACTTCGTTCTACGTCACGGGGCCCCTCGTGAACTTTTCACTGACCGCGGCCGCGTCTTGCTATGACAGAAGCTTGCAAAATAATACATCGAACCACCACAGCTTACCATCCTCAAACCAATGGCCTCACAGAAAGGTTTAACCGAACTCTTGGTGACATGCTGGCCATGTATGTTTCTTTTGACGCGTCTAATTGGGTATCAGGTGCTTCCGTACGTCACCTATGCCTATAACACAGCGTCTCAAGCAACGACTGGATATTCCCCATTCTTTCTCCTCAACGGTCGTGAGCCTTCATGTCTACTGGACACCATACTTCCTTACCACCCCGACAGTTCAGAGTACACTTCTCTTTCTGCTGTGGCCCGTAATGCTGAGCAGTGCCGTCAGCTGGCTCGTTCATTCACGTCGGACATTGAAGATCTTCGCCGACATGAAGGCGATCACGGCAAGCCCGCTGCTGACTTTCCTACCAACACCCTCGTTTGGCTCTGCGTTCCGGCTGATTCCAAATTATCTGCGAAGTATAATGGCCCTTATCGTGCATTAGAGCGTAATTCACCGGTTAACTACGTCGTGCAGCCGGCAACGCCTTCTTCGGACCACCGTCGCCGTGGCCGAGAAGTTGTTCACGTCAGTCGACTTAAGCTATACTACGATCCCCTTGTCATACCCTCGCCCTAAGTCCCCAGGATGGCTCCCTCTTTCGGCCGGGGCAATTGTAAGGAAGAAGATGATACAGCGCCGACACTAACGACGATGAAGACGCCGATCAGCTGGTGCGCGCGCTGAGAGCTCGAACTGTCTTGTTCGGACGAGATTGTGCTTCGCTTTACGATTATCTTGTGTCACCGGTCGCCGTCTCCAGTCCTCCGAATAACCCCCTATAAACCCCTCTTCAGCTGTTTTGATATGATTCATGTCTGTTGATAATACCCCACCCCATTCTATTACTTTGATGTGCTTCCTTTCAGCACGGGCTTTTTCTAAACCGAGCGCTCTTTTCGTTGGCGCTTCGCCTGCAGCTGTCTTCGGCCCTTGCCCTAACCAGCGCTGCCCGGTAACGTTGTTCCTCAATTCGTTCTAGCTTTTGTTTGGTTTTCCTTATGTCCTCCATCCATTCACCCGGTGCTCGGCTTTTCTGTTTTACCATTTCAAAAAGCAGTGTCCTTCACTACACTTCATTTTGTTTCTCTTCGTGACTTATAATGCAGATCTTTCAATTGCTTTTAATTTAAAGGCTTCTTTACAGAGTTCCCACTGCTGCCAAACCTTCTTGTTCTTTCGTGGATCTATTTTTGCTATTTCTTCTCTTACTATTCGACAGTACAATTTATACTCAAGTAGCTTGTTTAACTTCCACATTTCCCACGAAAAACCATTCCCACGCTTAACAATGCCTACGCAACATTGAACAATACAATGGTCTGAAAACGACACCGGTACAACTTCATACCTGTTGCATTGTGGTACAATATCAACAGAGGCATAGATGCGATCTAACTCTGCATGGCTTGAGCCCTGGAATCGCGTATACTTTACTGGGCGTTCTCCCTCCAGACACTCTTCAACGTCTTGTAGGTTATAGACGTCAATTATTCTTAACAGCACTTCAGTGCTCCTGTCACGGAAAGCGCGACTGCTTGTCTTGTCACGCGTGTTTAAAACACAGCTGTAATCCCCCATAACTATAAGCCGTCTCTCCGTCCGAAGGCGCTCTTCGATATTTTTAAAGAACTCGGCATGGTCATAAACCGCATTGGGCGCATACACGCACACAACTCGCCACTCAAAGCCTTTCAGCGAAACATCGAGGTAAGTACATCGTCCCATCATCCACGAATGATGCGCCTGCACCTCTAGCCCGGGCAGTTCTTTACAAAAAGAACACAATCAGCCGATGTGCCAACAGCGTGACTAACGACAGCGAAAAACCTATACACGTGAAACGTCGCATCATACTCTCGGTCTCTTCTTCACCCTCTACTTTCGTTTCTTGCACAGCCAATATATCTATATCGTAATCCATTCAAAACCTGTAAAGCTGGCTTTGTTTCCTTTTACTTGCCAATCCTCTAACATTTAGGGTGACCACTTTAAACGCAGATGCAGAAGCCATTTTTGAATAGAAAGACGCGACTAAAAGCACGATGCTTACCTCCCGCGTCTAGCATGTCGCTAGACGTTGCCTTCGCCGCCGGTATCCTCCGGCGCTTACCTCTGGTTATGAGGCGACTTGTGGCTGGAACGCTTGTCTGTCTGGGTATTGGTCCGCGAGCGCAGACTCGAACGCCGTGCTTGAGGCGCCTTCGCCGGTGGTTCCTCGGCACTGTGCTCTGCCACCGTGTCGTCGTCGGTCTTGGTCTCGGCACGCGAACGCTTCACAGCGGTGGTGACCGTCTCGAGGGCGTCTGTCTTCTCGCGGTTGTCGCTGGGAACCTTTGCATCGACATCCAAAGGCTCCGCTAAGCTCGCCCAATCTTCTGTCGTGGCCTGATCCCTCGATGATGGGTCACTAAGTGTTGTCCCTCTTCTTGGTGTGACAGCGGTGGCGATGTTGCTACTCGAACCCGCTACTTCAAACGCCGCCTCTAGTGGTTTACCCGGGTCTTCAGATCCACTTACTGCTTCGTCCGCCTCGACAACATCCATGAGCTCCACAGAGTCGCTCACCGCTACACCCCCGATAGCCGACGCGTAGGTATACGGACGCTGTCCGCCTCCACGTGTCCATAGCGCTGGCACTTGGAGCATCTGAGCACCGTCCAATCACGGCGAACGTGGCCTGTTCCACCGCAACGCAGGCACTGCATAGGCCGCCCGGGCACCACCACGAGGGCCACCTCGCCAGCCCATCGAACCAGATGGGGTAGGTCATCGACCTTCATACCTGGCTTCAGTTTTAGCAGCACAGTCCTCGTAGTGGATCCTTTCTCCTTCATGCCAGCAACGCGCCAACGTTCACGGGTCACCTCGGTCACAGCGCCAAACGCTGCGAAAGTGGTGCGGATGTCCTCGTCAAGAACGCCGTGCAGCATCCATTGCAGACGCAGTTTAACTTGCTGTTCTTCTGGGTCAATGACGATGCAGCGGCGTCCCTTGACCTCGATCTCCTTAAGGACAGCCAGTTTTTTTGCCGCTTCCGCGCTGCTGTAGGTCACAGCCCACACATGATTAGGAAAACGTAGCGCAAAGAAGACAAGGACAAAAAGAGAAGGAAAACACACACGAGCGCTTACTCACAACTGATTTTTTATTCGAAAAGCAAACAGAATATATAGGATACAAGATATTATCAAATACATCTAATAAAGTGGTGAGATTGAACAAGAAATTGACAAAAATGTGGAGCAAAGGCAAGTCTGCAAAGATACACACTTGAAAAAAACTACTTGACCACTGATTCTAGGTATGTAATCTCTACTTTTGTTAAGTTAATAGAAGCTTCGCTAACACACTTATCCCCTCCTTTCATGATATGGTATGCCTCTATAATTTCTCGTGTGCGTTGATTGCGCGATGTGCCAAGAATGATAGTTTTATCGAAAATGGGGCGGCATTTACACTTCGTGCAATGTTTAGGCAAATTATCTTGTGATGTAGGGGTTAAAGAATTTCTATGTTCGAAGAGCCGGATATTCAGACAACGGCCAGTCTGCCCTATGTAGAATTTTTTACAAGAAAGAGGAATTTTGTAGATTACCTGCGTTCTGCACTGTACAAACCTAGATTTATGGTTGACATAGCAGCGATGCTCACTTTTTAACGCGTCTGCCTTTCTTCTTACCAAGGCACACACACCTGACAATTTCGTGGGGGCTGACATTACTGTGCCTACATCATAGCGATTGGCGACATTCCGCAAGCCATGTGAAAAACGGTGCACGTACGGCAGAACAACTGGTTTCCTTCTATTGCTGCAACACTTAGACTTTTTTGTGTCCTTTCCCTTCACCCAAAGCAGGAGTTTATCGCATCTGCTACTGATTAAAGAAAGCGGATAACCAGAATTGCTCAATCTATTGACTTGATCGAGAAAACTTTCACAAATTTTATGCTCGCAAGATTTAATTAAAGCAGAGCGCAAACAAGACGAGACAATTGCGTTTTTCACCACTTTGGAATGTCCGGAGCGAAAATGTAGTAAAGGCTTAGATGATCTAGGGTGATAACCCCAACACACATGCTTATTCCCAAAATGAAGAGATAAGTCAAGAAATTGTAGAACATCATCATTGGGCAACTCAAAAGTAAAGTTCAAACCATGAGCACTTTCTTTGAAAACCTTTAAAATATTAACAACAGAAAGATTGAACCGATTGGAAGGGAGAAGGACTAAATAATCATCAACGTAACGAAAAATACTCAATGAAAAGCCATCTAGATTCTTTTGAATAGCTTTGTCTATTTGGCTAAGAAAAATGTCTGAAAGAACTGGCGCTACACGCGAACCGATGCAAACGCCAGATTTTTGTAAGTATAAAGAACCCTTCCACCCAACAAAAGTTGACTTAAGGTAAAAAGAAACTAATTCTAAAAAAGATTCTACAGGAATGCCACAATGATTTATGAACCGTGCTTCATCATTAAAGTCAGAAATGCACGCCCTCACACTTTGCATAAGGGCGTTGTGGGGGATGTCATAATAAAGATTTTCTACGTCTATGCTGAAAGCCCGCAGCCCCTCCGTGTCGGAAATCTGTAGATGCTGGACAACTTTTTCTGAATTGGGAATTAGGAAAGGGTCATCGATTGCTAAAGCTGAAAGGCACCTGAGCAGGAAACCCGAAATGACATGTTGCCATGAACCAGCTTCGGACACAATCGCGCGGAAGGGTGAGTCAGGCTTATGTGTTTTTACAGAGAAAAAAATGTCTAAATGAAATGCCTTAGTTGCCTTAACTGCAGTCGAAAGACGATCTAGTTTCATTTCTTCGAGAAGGGATATCGCCCTTTGCTTGACCTTGGCTGTTTTTACAGAAACCTGGTGGAAATTGTTATGTACGGCAACGTGGGCCTTTGTCAAAAACATGTGATCAGGGAGTACGACAAAGAAGCCCTCCTTATCCGAAATAAGCACTCTCATTTTCGAAGAAGCCATGAAATGCACCAAATCCCGAACTGGGGACTTACATCTGTCAAGACTGCAAGTCTTAGCTACGACATCAACACATTCCTCGACACAACGAGCACGCACTTCATCCCGGGTCCGAGCCGATATAGACCTTGCCAAAGCCAGCTTGTCAAAAGGGGTTAAAGCAGGTTGAAAGGCGTATTTCGGTCCAAGCTGTAGTGTCTCGATGTGCTTCTCTGGCAATTGTTGATCCCCTAGTACGATTACTTTTTCTTCCGGGGGACGTGTTTTCTTCTTGGAAGGAAGCCGAAGCCTCACCGAAGACCACAGGAATTCCGTAGCTTGATCCGCGATCCGGCACCAGTCACGGTAGGAATGGCTGAAGTTGGAACGGTTGTTTTTACACGCCAAACGAAGGCAGTCCTTGTAGTGTCTTACCCTATATATCCCTTCTCCTCCCTTCTCGAAGAAATGAAACTAGATCGTCTTTCGACTGCAGTTAAGGCAACTAAGGCATTTCATTTAGACATTTTTTTCTCTGTAAAAACACATAAGCCTGACTCACCCTTCCGCGCGATTGTGTCCGAAGCTGGTTCATGGCAACATGTCATTTCGGGTTTCCTGCTCAGGTGCCTTTCAGCTTTAGCAATCGATGACCCTTTCCTAATTCCCAATTCAGAAAAAGTTGTCCAGCATCTACAGATTTCCGACACGGAGGGGCTGCGGGCTTTCAGCATAGACGTAGAAAATCTTTATTATGACATCCCCCACAACGCCCTTATGCAAAGTGTGAGGGCGTGCATTTGTGACTTTAATGATGAAGCACGGTTCATAAATCATTGTGGCATTCCTGTAGAATCTTTTTTAGAATTAGTTTCTTTTTACCTTAAGTCAACTTTTGTTGGGTGGAAGGGTTCTTTATACTTACAAAAATCTGGCGTTTGCATCGGTTCGCGTGTAGCGCCAGTTCTTTCAGACATTTTTCTTAGCCAAATAGACAAAGCTATTCAAAAGAATCTAGATGGCTTTTCATTGAGTATTTTTCGTTACGTTGATGATTATTTAGTCCTTCTCCCTTCCAATCGGTTCAATCTTTCTGTTGTTAATATTTTAAAGGTTTTCAAAGAAAGTGCTCATGGTTTGAACTTTACTTTTGAGTTGCCCAATGATGATGTTCTACAATTTCTTGACTTATCTCTTCATTTTGGGAATAAGCATGTGTGTTGGGGTTATCACCCTAGATCATCTAAGCCTTTACTACATTTTCGCTCCGGACATTCCAAAGTGGTGAAAAACGCAATTGTCTCGTCTTGTTTGCGCTCTGCTTTAATTAAATCTTGCGAGCATAAAATTTGTGAAAGTTTTCTCGATCAAGTCAATAGATTGAGCAATTCTGGTTATCCGCTTTCTTTAATCAGTAGCAGATGCGATAAACTCCTGCTTTGGGTGAAGGGAAAGGACACAAAAAAGTCTAAGTGTTGCAGCAATAGAAGGAAACCAGTTGTTCTGCCGTACGTGCACCGTTTTTCACATGGCTTGCGGAATGTCGCCAATCGCTATGATGTAGGCACAGTAATGTCAGCCCCCACGAAATTGTCAGGTGTGTGTGCCTTGGTAAGAAGAAAGGCAGACGCGTTAAAAAGTGAGCATCGCTGCTATGTCAACCATAAATCTAGGTTTGTACAGTGCAGAACGCAGGTAATCTACAAAATTCCTCTTTCTTGTAAAAAATTCTACATAGGGCAGACTGGCCGTTGTCTGAATATCCGGCTCTTCGAACATAGAAATTCTTTAACCCCTACATCACAAGATAATTTGCCTAAACATTGCACGAAGTGTAAATGCCGCCCCATTTTCGATAAAACTATCATTCTTGGCACATCGCGCAATCAACGCACACGAGAAATTATAGAGGCATACCATATCATGAAAGGAGGGGATAAGTGTGTTAGCGAAGCTTCTATTAACTTAACAAAAGTAGAGATTACATACCTAGAATCAGTGGTCAAGTAGTTTTTTTCAAGTGTGTATCTTTGCAGACTTGCCTTTGCTCCACATTTTTGTCAATTTCTTGTTCAATCTCACCACTTTATTAGATGTATTTGATAATATCTTGTATCCTATATATTCTGTTTGCTTTTCGAATAAAAAATCAGTTGTGAGTAAGCGCTCGTGTGTGTTTTCCTTCTCTTTTTGTCCTTGTCTTCTTTGCGCTACGTTTTCCTAAAATGCGAATGCACCAACTCGCCCAATTTAGCATTCTTGTGCACACATGATTAATCTGGTACGCCCCCAACGACACGACGTCGGGAAGCACAGCAACGTTGGCCAGGGCGTCCCTGAAGTCTTCGACCCTGTAGGGCCTAACACGCACGTCGCCGTGCAAAAACACCGTGTGTAAAACAGCACGTCCGGTGCGCAGGGTAGATAGAACTATCTCATATTCCTTGTCTTCTCCACTGGTGTACCTGTTACCGCGGCCAGACACGACCGCTATCGCCGCTCCTTGGGAGCTCATGATCCGGAGTCCGCACCAAACGGTAGCCGGAAGCGCCACCAAAACAACGGGACGGTGGCCTTTAAATTGTTCTTATTCGTTTAGACAACATATCCACTATTTGTCGCCTGGTGGTGCTGCTCAGAGGAATCACGCGCCAGAGCGTCGTCTGCTTGAGTGCTCCTACGGGATAAGGTTTGCTAATACGCCGCCGGGTGCGGGTGACCCTAGTGACGCCACTACTGCGATGAAGTGTTTAGAGACGCAGCTAACGGCACATGAGCGCAACTTCAAAAATTTTCTCGCTTTAACGAAATATTTCCGCGATGAAAAATTAAGCAATAAGCAAAATACTGTTCTACTTAGCCCACTAACGTTTGGTTTACTTGGTTGTCCTCAGGGGGAAATTAAGAGGTATGTATCGTTCAGAGCATGCCTATTGCAAATTTAGTACATTTTACTTTGGTGCACATAGTTTCATCACTTGTGACAATGGTTATTAATAATAAGCATCTAAGAAAGCAAAAATGCTCTTTTGTGCACTACCGAGCACAAGTTGATATTTCTAAAAAAACAACAAAAATATTTCATTTTCGCATTTTATTTTAGATTTTCAAAATACCCTTTTCATAACACCTGCACCTCCATTTCAGTTCGAAAGGCATAATCTGTGAAAACACAATTTGTTCTTAAAATTTGAATCTCACTTTTTCGATATACCTAAACTGTTATTTGCTCACTTTTTTTTTCATCCTAAAATTTGAAACTTGTAACTTATCCACATCGGTATAAGTTCTCAAAATTATTTGAAACAATCAGAGATGTTTGAGTGCAACGGCTGAGACATATGGCAATAACCCCATGGCTGCCATTGACTGTGCAGTGTAAGCAGTAAAGTTATGTGCTTAGCTTGCTGCACATATCTGCATATGCTCAGAACGTCTCAACAAGCAAAAAACCAAACCGAAACCTGCAAAAATAACTGACTTTCATAGTATAAGCGCTTCCGCTTGCATATTGTCAGCAAGCCTAATGATGTTTCATAAAGGTTACACTCATTTGATCTCTACAACACAGAAATGGCTTACTTTTTTTACCACAAAAATGAATGGTACTGTACCGAATCCTAATCCATATGTGTGTACTATTTTCATGATGTTTTGATTAGTGAGGCCTGTTGGTGAGGCAGAGGTGAAGCTTTGCACCTCTGCTGGGTTTTCCTCATTAAAAGGTGCATTAAAGCTGCGAAGGTGTCATATTTTAACCCACGAGTAAGAAAAAATAAAATCTGTACGACATTTTTATTTCAGAGACTCTTGATTGCCTAAGGGTGAAAATAAAAACAATGAGAGAGCCGGTACCTCGCATTATCAGAGCCGATGATGAAAGGGATTCAAGAACGTGAATCAAAAAGGGGGTGAGCATGCATATAACCATCCAGACGAATATTCTTTCATATAAAAGGCACATATTCCTTTGTCTGCAGTCATATCCACTTAACATTCTGCATAGCATCTCTTTGGCTAATACATCTTGCCGCTCTTTGTTACGTTTTAAATAGATGCAAAAGTCATGCAGAATCAACAGACTTTCAATAGACTACCAACAAGTAAGATTTCTGTATTTTCCTTACCAGAGCTTGCCACCACGAAAAGGAACCCAAAAAAGGCAGAAAGCTGCATGCGCTGACCTCTATGATAAAATACTTATGAAACATGAGGCAGATAGCGAGAATTTAGAGGTTTGTCTTTTATTTTCAGAATTACTGGCGGCGTCAGTGGCATGAGCATGTAAAAAAAGTTTTGTATTGTAGTCTTTGGGCTCATCAGCCTGCAACAGATTCCATGGACAAAAAAGATAGGGAATAAAAAGGCTCCGGAAGGAATTAAAGGCAGCTGATGAATTGAACAAGAAACCGACTGCCACCCTCCTGGAAAAAACTGGTGAGCCCAGTTAGTTTTTGTAAACCAGTTTGCATGATACTTAGGATGGTGTAGTGGAGAAAAATAGATGGTGGGCTCCGTCAATAGTGTGTCATGTTATGATCATCAAGAGACCATTCTCGCTAAACTAGAGCTGGTATAGGCTAGAAAAGACCAAGAACGGTTGTCAGTAAGCGTTGATTCTTGTGTGCAGATTCCAGGGGATATATTACGCCACCATCAACTCAAAAACAGAGGCAACTTGTTTGCAGTTAGGATGTCTTAGGTTTGAATGTATAGGCTGATAAAAATTTTAAACCTATGTTCTAAATTTTAAATTCACCCACTTGGTAGTTTACACTGACAGCTCTTGTTGGTTTCATCTGGTATAAGAGAGCGAAATTAAAGGTCCCATTCTGCAGAAAATTGAGTTTGCAGATTATTGTTGTCGGCATTATGGGGGAAAAATTTCTAGCATGTCTCTTGCATTGGTAGTTGGCAGGTTATATGGCCGGATGCTGATTGCTTAGCAGGTAGTCGACATCACTAGACCGTGACTTGGATGAGGTGGCAGTTCTTTGTGGCGAAAGATCTAATCCAGAATCGTTGGACCTGAAGCCAAGCATGCCTAATGAGCCATGGGCCATGCAGGCATGTTTTTATGGCTTAATTAAACTGGGTTTTAGGTCTGTTTTGGGTAGTCTGGCACAATGTAGTAGCTCATTATATACTTATAAGTAGGTGTAAGATGATAGAGGTGCAAATTCAGGGATTAGTGATTGGGCGAGTAGAAAAATAGCATGTACTACATAAACAAGGATCTACAACGCCAGCTGTAGAAGCCAGTAATGCAGTTGCATTATACACTTAAAGGGGAAGCTTAGATGTCTGCAAAATTTTAGCCATTTTGTCGGTGTTTAGATGTCTGACTTCTGGTGGGCTAGGACCGTTGAAGATGCAGCAACAAGGCCCTTAGCCTAGGGACAAAGAAAGCAGTATTGTTAACAACACATGGTTTTGGAGAAAGAGAAGCAAAAGCTGGTAGCCTTTTAGCTTGCTTGAAAGGCTATCTTCTTTGCTTCCCGAAATGCTGCTTTCTGTGCCTGTTATGGTATTCACGAGGCCCTGCAAGTGTAAATGGAATGTGAGGCATATTTGTGGCTTTTTGGCCCTAGTGATTACATTCCAATTCTTTGAATGCTCAAACTATGTTCCTTTCTTTACTGATCTCAATCTTGTGGCATGCAGCTGGCCTGATAGTATGGATCACAACATGCTAATAATAAAGACCTTTTTCTACTGAATGAGAAAGCTTTTACCAGGTAGGAAAATAAACAGCAAGCAGCAGACATTTTTCTGTTTTTTATGTAAATACATTCTCCTGACAAGCAGCAATGCCTCTCCATAGTCTATGCATTGTTATTTTTATTCCACTAAGCAGATCAAGTAGCCAAGAGTGTGTTACAGGGCCAGCAGTGTGGAGAAGTAATTGCAGAGTACATAATGCCTTCATCTTTGGACACAGGTAACAGTCATGATATTTTGTATATTTTTATTAATCGAACAACCTGCAATCACTTTTATGTTGACACGCTTGCAGGTTCAACAAATATCCAGTCTGTGCCCACAGCTGTGGCAAGTGGTGCAGGTGCATTTTAGATTCGTAATTCCTATTTTCAGTGCCATAGAGCATCACCAATGCAGGCATAAGAGCACTGAAGGTGAGTGATTGAGGATTATACTATACTCGAGCACACCTTTTTCTTGGCAATGGGCGCAAAGGTAGGGATGCGAGGCGTCTTTAAACGTGTCGCTCCGCCATGTAGTCCGACCGCGCGGCTTTCGGCCTGCATAGACGTTGCAGATCATTACTTTCGTTGGCTTCAAATACATCGTCTCTTGACAAAATCTAAAGTGTGAGCACTGGTATCTGATACCCAGGTTGGTTGCGTTACTAGTTGAGACAGGGAAAAAAGTGAACTAAGGTTCAAGAACTCATTGCCTTGCGACGATGGGAATGTTTGAAGAGTTGAATCTGAAGACCACGTCAGCTCGGGAAAGTTAAAATCGCCCAACAAAGTAATGGGTGCTGCAGGATGCCGCGTACCAATAAAGTTAAGCACATCATGCAGTTCTGATGTGAACGTGGAAGGATAATTAAGAGGTCGATAGCGTATACGAAAAACGTATTTTTAATGGTTTAATTCCACTCATGCCCAAACATATTCTAGGTTAGTTTGTATAGAAATGCAATAGGACTCTATTGTTTTACGCACAGCAATCAATACACCACCGCCTGGTCGCAAGGTGCGATCGCATCGATAAACTGAGTAACGGGATGAATCGTCAAATATCTCACTGTCGTGTAGGTTTCTGGTGTTGCGATTATATGAGCCTCGCACGTGTGGACAGCGCAATTAAACAATCCACGTTTATTAAGGATGCTTATTGCGTCAGCCAGAACATTGAGAAGGGTCGAATTTTCCACACAAAGCCTAAACAATAAATTTGAAACGTGATCCCAATCGTACCGAACGCTATCAATAAACAAATGGTCAAAATGCAACCGTACACGAGAACCGTTACTGCGAAAAGAAGCCGAGGCGTCCCAGAATTTCTGTCGAACAGAGCGCACCCTAAGCGAAACGTCCCCCGTGAAATTTCAGATCCTTTTAGTTTTGAAACATTCTTCATTGCGTTGATTTTATTGCGAAAATCAAGCAGTTTCAGAACAATTAGACGAAACTGACCACTGCGCATTTTGCCTATCCTGTGGCAACGTTCGATTTGAGGACATTTTTTCCTTAGTTTTTCTTCAAATAACTTAGAAACATTGGCAAGCAGTGTGTCGCTGGTTTTTTCTTCCTCAGCCTGGCCATGCACAGTAATGGTATTGGGTCTTAAACGATTTTCTAAGTCATCTATTTTTTTAATTAGGATTGTGATTGTACCATTAGTTTCAGACAGACCAAACGCGACTCCTCACGGCCGTGGCCACAAGACGATAATTCAAGCGCTTTTATGCTCGATTCCAGAGCTTTAAAACGAGTTGAAAACTGTTCCTTGATATCGCTTGCATCATGTGAAATTTGTTTCTGGTTTTCAAGCAGTTGAAAAAACATGACAAAGTCACTGATATACAGTAATCAGGGAAATGACATCGAATGCCAAATAAATGTTACTGATGCAGCGTGAAAACAGCTCACCGCATCTCCGAGCCAGTAATCCGGCCTGGCGAGTGTTATTTGGCCAGCCATGTGATGTCCCCAGGCGTAGTCGAGCAGTTCGGTTACTCAATTGCTAAATGACTTTGGCTATTAGCTTAGGAGTTCGTGATATTTTGCATGTTGCAGTGGATATGACAGCCGAAAAACTACCTAATTCTGTATAAACATGCGTGTATATTGAGCAAATAAGTTTTACAGGCACTGTGCATTGTAGCCTAAACATGTCTCCTTGTTAGACGAAATACTTATTTGTCTCCTCTCAATCCTAGATGTCTGTTTATTCACTTTTTCATGTGCTACCAGTGACAAGATGCACTGGCGTACTACTTCATTGCCGCTCAATGTGCATATCGCCAGTTTTCTAAAAACCTCTATCATTGTTTTTTTTTTAAGCAGAGTATAGGAATACTTGACTGGTGGTTTATTAATAATTACAGGTGGAGATATACACCGGCGAAAGAAATTCAGATGTGAAGTAGAGTTTCTTGCTCGAACATAAGACTGACGCCACGCTTACTTTGGAAGTTGCTCGTATTTTTTGGGACCGAGACGAAGCAGCAGCACGACACCACACCGACCATGCACGCCGGAGCATTTCAGATTCTTCAGGCAAGATGCCTGCCACCCCGGAGAAAGTAGAAGCAGTTGCACGTAAGTGAGTTTTTAAAGTTCAAGTCCTTCTGTGGGCCTGAGCACACTACTATACTTTCCCGTTTCCTAGCACATCCTAATATATTTACTTTTGGGAGCAAAAATGATATGAGGCACGAGGAGTATTACATGACTAGTTTGCTTACATCACTTCCTTTGCACTCCACATTTTGCACGTGCCCATCTACAACTTCTTTCGGCATCACCAAACTGCTCCTGTTCTACCACTGAATCACAATGCTCCTGTTACTGTTCGCCCATTGGAGCACAACTACTTTCGAAAAAGCACTTTTAGGATTTAGTGCTTCTGCTCTGCAAACAAAATGAGCCATTAGAGGTAACACAGACCAGGTGTTGAAGTGCTGCAACAATATGCAGTGCCTTTTGATGCGACAAAGATAGTTACCGAGCTTACCGTGTTACCGGTGAAACCGTATGCTTCTGAAATGAAATGCACATTGTTGCTCATCATCAGTTTCCGGTAGTTGTCTGTGCTTTGCTTCAAGCTGAAGCATTTGAATACTTTTTTACATAAATAACTGTCTATTGAGGATAGCACTTCAATATTCTCTTAGTTTTAATGCCCTGTTAATTTTTGTTTCTCATCAACGGTACTAAGCACCATATGTTGGATAATGTGCTCATCAGTCCATAGCCATTGAAATCGCGGATGTCGCAGCCACACGCCTAGATGGGCATAAAAATAGCTAAGGCTGTTTACCCAGTGGTCACTAAGATTGCCCGTGTGAAAAGAGTATTAAATGTGGTTTTGCTTTGTCCTCTATTTTCATGATGACACATTTTCCCAAAAATTACGAGGCACTTTGGCGACTAAAGTGGTGAAAGGCGAAAGCCTGAGTGCCGCATTCTGCTATTTGCTGCGAATTTGGCGGAGAATGATGCCTTGAGTAAAGAGGGTGACTACTATTTCACATTCCTCCCTTCTCCCTTCCTTTACGGCATGGTACATGCGTACGCACAGAATTGTGACAGATACTGCGCCTTTTCTATCCTGTAAATCAATTTCAAATGCCTCTGATGCCCACTGTACTAATGCCTCCTAGACATCTGGGTCCGGTTCTTGTGTGGTGCGGCTTTCGAGGAAGCTGCAAAGGAAAGGGCACACGGACACCAGGATAGGACGTCCGGTGGGGTCAGCTTCGTATATGCATGAATCGCCCTGTGACGTGACCTGTCGTGATGGTACATTGCGCGCCCCTTGTCGAACACAACCAGGATTTCAATGAATACATTAACGTTCACCGGCTGGCTTTCTCTAATTCGTCTACAGGAAAGGAAAGGCGCAGTATCTGTCACTCGCGCAATCTCGCTATCATTCTTACTGTGCCCGGCGGTGCTTAAACATTTCAACCCGTCCTTTGATGGTGCGTACCAGTACTGTGGGGAGGGGGCTGACACCTTCCACATGGTCTGGGCGTGCAAGTCAGACCCATTTATTCCCTCCAACCCCAATCCAACTAGAGAGGACTGGCAGGCGGCCTTTCTCGGTTGTCAAGACCTCAAGGCTCAAAAGGCGTTGGTTCAACGGACGTGGGTGGCATTGCCTGCCAATGGGACCCCGGAGTAAGGGCTCCACCTAGTATTTTGAGGGGAGGAGACCGAGACGTCTCTAACCCAAACACCTCTATGTAACCATTTAATTGTTATTTATAATGTCTTAACCACCACCACCACTGTAGAAAGGGGAATCGAATTATGAAGAGCATTTCACGATCCGGGCTGTGGCGCCACAACGCAAGGTACTAACCATAATCGTTACATAATCTATTATGATCTATTTGTGTTGATGGGACAGTTCAGTCTTTGAAACTTCGTATGATGGACAGGCATGCCAATCCACCAAGGTCGTCCAAATCCTTGTTTCGGGAGCAGTGTGCCTTGGTAAAGAGTGATATGCTGCATGTGAAGAACCTCCAAACGGGATGCCGTATCTAGATGCATGTGTTTGCCTACCAGAATTTTGATGTTTTGATGATGGTACATGGTCGGGCTAGGGATATGGCGGGCTCGTATTAGACAGCCTGGTAACTTTAGTCATGGACAAGTTTAAGTGGAGTTTTTCCTTTCTTACGGATGTTTTCCTCCGCGAGAGGAAGATCGGTAGTAGACGGAGAGGAGATCGCTGTGGCACTCGCAGCGGCCGAGGGCTATCGAAGAAATGAATCACAGGTTATAATAACAGACTCCAAGACAGCCTGCAGAAGGTTCCAACAAGGAAGGATCTGCAGGGAGGCCCTACGCATTCTCCTCGGCGCAGGAGCCTCGGGCTATAAAGCAACACAAGTAGTTTTCTGGGCACCGGCGCACACCAACATAGAGGGCAACATGAGGGCAGACAGCCTGGTTCGCGAAATCACGCACCGAGCCTTGCTGACAGAAGACCTCGTGGACCCCGTGATGGTGGACCCGACGTACGCAGATATTTTAAATCACTACAGAGGCAGCAGGTTAAAATACCCTCCGCCCCACAAGCGACTCACACAAGAAGAAGCGACCAGCTGGAGAAGACTGCAGACTGGCGCCTTCCACAACTTATACATTCTAAACAAAATGTTTCCCACACAGTATAGAGATAGCTGCCCCTGGTGCGGAGACAGTCCGACCCTATACCAAGTCACATGGGAATGTAAACACAACTACACTTTCCACAAACAAACTAACCCGAGTGCGGAGCAATGGGAGGGCCTGCTAACCAGCTGCGAGCTCACCGCCCAAAGGGCATTGGTGCAGCACGCATGCGAGGTAGCCAGGACCAGTGGAGCCCTGGAATGAGGGAACCACCCGTGCTAAGGAGCCTCCAACGGTGGCGAAGAAGCGGCTGCAGGAAGACTCTCCGAGACTAACCAAAAGACCTCAATCAAGATTTTTTCATTCATTCATTCATTCCCATGCAATAAAAAAAACTGGGGTATGGAGCAGTGGTAAAGCTCTGGGCAGGGTATCCAAGGGATGGAGGTTCGATTCTGCAGTGTGAGACAATGTTTATTTATTTTTGCTGTATTGATTCAATGGCGAAAGCGTGACACTTTCGCTGACGACAACGATGAGCTATTAAAGGCTTTCACCTTAAAATGGGCAGCGAAGCTGGAAAAGTTGATTCTGTTATGAATGGTGTTGGCGCATTTCACTACAGGTCTTTCTATTTTACTGATTTGCAGTAGCCGCGAATTTCTTTCTGCTTAGAACTGCATGTTCGGATCCTGTTTACTACCAGTTGTTTTTGCATGCTCTGAAAATTTCTTCACCGACCACATTTTTGGAAAAATGATCTAGAAATATCTGAACGGTTCTTTCAGATTGCTTGAAGGGGTATGTGGACTTGCACCCATCTGCGGATCCTCCTTCACAAACCAGAGTGGCAGCGGCCCGCCAGTACTTGCGGAGCTTCTTTACGGAGGCTGACTAATTTATAGGAAGGGAAAAGCGCGGTAACTGTCTCATTATGGACACTTCAACCACGCTGTAAGGGAAGGAAGGAAGGTGGGAGTGAAAGTGGAAAGAGAGAAAGAGGAGCCATAGTGGAGGGCTACGGAGTAATTTCGACCACCTGGGGATCTTTACCGTGCGCTGACATCGCACAGCAAACGGACGTCGAGAGGCAAGGCAAGCGCGGAAAAGGGGCGAAGGCAAATAAAGTAGTGGCATGAGCCTCCACCCTACAAAGTGGCATGTTTGCTTTGTTATGCGCTTATGTCTCAAGAACACTCAGGGTCAGCTTAGCCATTGACATCAACTAGTTAGTATTGTCATTTTCACCCTAATATTACCCCCCAGCATGCTTTTATTGCGAAAGCAATACTGCTAGCACTTCGAGCCTTTGGCGTGTTGTGGCGCCTCCGTACATGACCTTTAACGGGACCGTGTGACATCACGCCAGACCGAAAGATGGGGCCCCCGCTCGCGCTATCGGATCGTGGCGGTGAGTCCTTACAGGAGCCGCAGAGGTGACGTCACGCCATTTTCACGTGACCGTGTGATGTCACGCTAGATCGAAAGATGGGACCCCAGCTAGCGCCATCTGATGGGTGCGGCGAGTCCATACACGGCGCTGTGTCGCAGCAGAGAGAGGGCGCTCGCTGTTTGTGACGTCACGCTAGGAGGATAAATGGGGCTGTGGCCCTGCTCCTCGCAGTAGACTGGGAGGAATTGACCAATGTCCTCCTCGCCCATCATGGACGCCCCCTTCACGCTCAGAGAGCTTCGCACAGCACTCAGCTATCTACGACGCCTGCGTGCGCCGGATCCCGGTGGCATCCCCAATGAAATGCTGCAGGACCTGCCTCTGGAATTCAGAAAGGCGCTCATAATTTTACGCAATCGAGTTTGGGAGACTGGCGATGTTCTTCCATCATGAAAGGTGGCATATTTATTTTTTATTTACTTATTTACAGTATACTGCACGCGCTTGAGGGCCCTTGCAGGAAGGGCAATATAATGTGATACAATTTCAAAAAAACACTGAAAGGATTTGAAAAGACAAAGCCTATAACACTGGTGCCAATATTCATTAATTTGTTCAACAGAATCTGTAGTGCGCAATGCTGACATAGGTGAAGCATTCCAATCACCTATGGTACAAGGGAAGAAGGAGTACTTCAATGAGTTAGTTCCAGCGGTAAATGATTTAATGCATATGAATGACGATGCTTTGTTGCCCGTGATGTGTAAAATGACTTAATGTAGGAATCTGAGCACACTGACAACGTCCTGTGCTTTAGAACAAAAGGAAATTATAATCTGAGAATTTTGCGTCTTATTTTCAATGTTGAAATTCTTTTCTCCTGCATTTTACTGTTTGAGTGTTCAAGAATGGTAAAGAGGTGGCAATCTACTCTTCCTATTCCTGTTTCACTGACATCTATTGGGGCTAAGCTTATAGAGAAGCTGGCAGTTCAGTTCAGTTCAGGCGTTCAGTCGTGTCCGACTCTTCGTGACCCTATGGACCATGTCACGCCACGCTTTCCGGTCTCTCACTATCTTCTTAACATCACATAGCTTCATCTGCAATGCCTCGAGAATGCCATCTAACCATCGCGTTCGCTGCCTACCCCTTCTCCGGCGACCCTCAACCTTTCCCAACATCAAATCTTTCTCCAGCGACTCCTCTCTTCTCATCAGATGACCAAAGTAGCTGAGCTTTAACTTTAGAATTTGACCCTCCAATGAGCGGTCAGGGTTTATGGTCGACAATATCGACTGATTTGATCTTCTGGCAGTCCAAGGAACTCTTAAGAGTCTTCGCCAGCACCACAATTCGAACGCGTCAATTCTTCGGCGGTCAGCCTTTTTCACAGTCCAACTCTCGCATCCGTACATCACAACTGGAAAGACCATAGCACGGGTTATACGGATCTTGGTTGGCAGACTAATGTCTCTGCTCTTTAAAGGCGGTCAAGGCTAACCATTGCTCTCTTTCCCAGACGCAGGCGTCTCCTAATTTCATGGCTGCAGTCTCCTTCAGAGGTAATCTTGGCGCCCAAGAACAGAAAATCTGTCACAGCTTCCACTTCTTGTCCCCTTTCTCAATCGGAAACCAATCAGTAAGACCATGCCCAGTTCTGACTGTGGCCTCTTGCCCTTCATAAAGGTTCCTGAGGAGACAGATGAGGTGAACTGGAACTCCCATCTCTTGGAGAGCTTGCCACAATCTGCTGTGATCTACGCAGTCAAACGCTTTCGCATAATCAATAAAGCAGAAGTAAATGGGTTTCTGGAACTCTCTTGCTTTTTCCATGATCCAGCGAAGGTTGGCAATTTGGTCTCTAGTTCCTCTGCCCTTGCGAAACCCAGCTTGCACGTCCGGAAGCTCCCGATCTACATACTGCTGCAGCCTACCTTGCAGGATTTTTAACATCACCTTGCTAGCATGCGAAATAAGCGCGATCGTGCGGTAGTTGGAACAATCTTTGGCACTGCCTTTCTTTGGAATGGGGATGTAAACTGACCTCCTCCAATCCTGTGGCCACTGCAGGGTTGTCCAAATCTTTTGACATAATGTATGCAGTGTGTTAACAGCGTCGTGGTTGAGGTTTTGACGCAACTCAGCTGGAATATCATCAATTCCGCTAGCTTTGTTCTTAGCAAGGCTGGCTAAGGCCCATTCAACTTCACTCTTCAGGATGCCCGGCTCGAGATCAGTAATCACAACCGTCCTATGTTGGGTTTGCAGATCCGGGTCCTTCTTGTACAGTTCTTCTGTGTATTCCTGCCACCTCTTCTTTATCTCTGAGGCTTCAGTGAGGTCCTTGCCTCGTTTGTCCTTTATCACGCCCAGCTTAGCACAGAAGCTTCCTTTGATATCTTTGATTGTCTTATACAGAGCTCTTGTGTTCTTTAATTGGCTGTTGTCCTCAACTGCATGACACTGTATGTTCAGGAAGGCATTCTTATCTCTCCTTGCTATTTTCTGAAAGTCCGCATTGAGAACCTTGTATCTTTCTCTTTCCCCCATACCTTTTGCCATCCTCCTTTCCTCAGCTATTTGCAAAGCCTCATCAGATAACCAGTTTGCTTTTTTGCATTTCTTTTGCTTTGGAACTACCTTAGTAGCAACTTCTTGTATTATATCACGAACATCAGTCCACATCTCTTCGGGCTTTTTGTCTTCTAGATCTAATTCTTGAAATCAATTCCTCACTTCCACAGCATATTCTAATGGAATCTGATCCAGATCATACCTGAAAGGCCTTCTAGTTTTCTGCGTTTTCCTCAATCGAATCTTAATTTTGGCAACAAGAAGCTGATGATCGGTGCCACAATCGGCCCCAGGCCTTGTTTTTACTGCTTGTATAGCGCTTCTCCATCTCTGCCGGCAAATAATATAATCGATCTGATTCCTGTACAGACCGTCCGGTGAAATCCATGTGTACAGGCGCCTCTTGTGCTGTTGAAAATGAGTATTCGCTATGGTCAGGTTGTTTTCTTGACAGAACTCTACTAGCCTCTGCCCAGCTTCATTTGGCTCACCAAGACCGAACTTGCCTGTAATTCCGGATATTTCTTCACTCCCGACCTTAGCATTCCAGTCTCCTATAAGAAAAACGACGTCTGATGATGGGGTGCGGTCTAAAAGGCATTGTAGGTCCGCATAAAATCTCTCAACGTCAGCTTCTTCAGCAGCAGCGGTCGGTGCATAGACTTGGATGCACCCAGAAGCTGGCAAGTGAAAGCTTATTGTGGTGGCTCGAGGACAGCAAGTCATTGCCAACATCCATGACTGGATTTCGCCGAGATCTAAGTGCGCAACATGACGACTAGGACTTGGTAAGCAACACTGAACATCAGAGAGCTTTCGGTCTTTCCACTTTAGCCATTTTTATTGACTTCATATAGGCCTATAATAGTAGTATTCAGAGCTCAATCCTGCATATTTTGAAAACTGTAGGTATAGGGGGCCATCTGCTAAGATTAATTAACTCTTTCCTCAGCGATCGTGCAATGAGAGCGAGGTTAGGGAGTACTATAAGCACCGAAAGGGCTGTGTGGCGAGGTGAGCCTCAAGGAAGTGTTCTGTCCTTCATACGTTTTAACGACATGATGGCTGGCCTTCCTAGTTCATTTCAGGAAATTGCAAGCATGTGCGCATGTGGATGTATGCAGGTGACAGATTTATTTGGTTTACCGGCTATCAACACAATCGCTTAGCATTGACAATTGGACAGGCCCTACTTTCGCTTAAGATTTCCTTTAACACAAGGCATTGTTTCCTTCAGGACAAAAATGCAGTTTTTTCCGGTTTCTGGGTATAAGAAAACGTTCTACAAGATTTCAGCTAGATGTTGGGCACTTTTGCATTCGCCAATTTGATCCCACGCAATTTTTAGGTAACATTATTGACTCCCGTCTATACTGAAGACGAGCTGTTGACTGCAGTGTCTCCTTTCTGTCTTCGCGTCTCAATGTAATTCGTGAAATTACAAGTGAGCAATGGGGAAACCCCCCTCTTCAATAGTCGAACTTTACAAAGCGCAGATAATTAGTCGCATTATGTATCAATTACCTTTTATTTGCCAATGGCTATTAGTGTTGAAATTTTCCACAGAACGTGTCTAGGACGAGCCCTTGGAGTTCTTCAGGTTACCACGAACAATGTGTACTTTATGAGGCACTATTCAAACCCCTTAGCCTTGTCGCTTCGCAGAAGATTACTTATGCAACTTGACTGCGTTAGAGAATCGGTACCTGGGCGAACCATTGCGCAATATATCTGAATCTTGAGCCTACATGGCACCTAATATTCCTCTAGGCATTAATGTTCAAAGGCAAAGCAAGCGCTTGAAACCATCCTAGTCTTTTCCTAGTCTTGACTGTACGGTCACACAGCTGACACGCGCTATAAGCACAGATCCCCCTTGGCGGCAACGCGTAAGAATTCAGACAAATTTAGAGTCCTGGCGAATTTCAAATCCGTGCTTGAATGGTTAGAGCGCGTGTTCACTATTCATGACTTGTCCCTTAGCTATCTGGTCTGCGCTTAGTGAACACTCTACAGAGCAGAGACTTTTCAATACATTTCGATTGGGTGCACCATCACATATAGATGTCATAGGCAACGTGGTCGCAGACAACACGTAAAGCACTCTCGGAACAGCCATCAATAAGACTTCCTCAAGACATCAGAATGTTCTTAAGAGAAACAGTCCACTGGTATTTGAATTCCTTTTGGATTTCGCCCTGCAAGCCATACATCACCAAAGGACTGAAACTTGCCACTTTGCTACATCGCATTCGCACGGGCTCTGCTTGTACCCCTGCGTGGATGTATAAGACAGGTCTGGCAACGTCTCAGGTGTGCTTCACATGGGCTATGTGCGGAGATATAGATAACTACATTACGTGCTGTCCAGGGTACAACGCGGAAACGATTATGTTGCTCACTTCCCTCAAGAAATAAGAGTCCCCCTCAGTTCATTTCTGGACGTTTTCTTTATGGGCGAAAACATGTATTGAAGAAAAAAGGTTTCACGCCTTCTTTTAACTTTCTGGAGGACTCAGATTTGGAATCGGATGGTAGCAGGGGAGTGCCTATTATGTATGATGTGGGCACTACGGTGGGGAAACTACCAGCCGAATCCGCAAGACTAATTCCACCTGTAGTCAGCAACAACCTCAATCTCAAAGTCTCCCCAGTGCCTGTAACACTGGGCGGTGGTTTAGGTCCCTTATACCCTCTTCTAGGCAACATAGACATGCAATAAACGATGGCAAAGTCAGCGCTGAAAGTTTTCTGTATAGTTTGGAGCGTATAACAGGCTTTTATACATTGGACATCTTGGCAAGCTATAATCTATGAAAGGCCACTTGTAAGACCACTACGCATCACATAACTTCCTGGCTGTACATTACTAGACATTGCACCTTACTACGCTTTTAGTGACCGAATTAACTCTTCCTACTTTTATTTCTTTTATTTTCCCCACCTCTCTCAGTCTGTCTTGGTCTTCTCAACTCCTTTCCTACGCATAGTATGATTCATAAAATTCTAAACGCTTGCTTAATTCAAGGTTTTATATTAAGACGTCCCTCACATTCTCTAAAACGACACTGAATGCAGTCGCTGAAGGTATTGTGTATGGTTCTGAGCGTATAACAGGCTTATGTTACAAGTGATTTAATACTCGCAAATAATATATATCATTACAATATTGATTGAACGAATAAACCAGAGACATTCATTTTGAATATGCTCGTCCGGTTACAAATATCTGCCATCTCAGCTTCTAGAAAGAAAATCTGAAAAATCGCATCCTCTGCATTTTTTTTTTCTTTTACTATGTTGATGTGAAAAGGCTTCACATTTATTTTTGCATCCGCTGCGTGAATTCAATGGAATAAAATCTTGGTCGCTTGTTGTTGAGCCTGCAAAAATACTGTAGTTTACAGCAGGAAACGAGCAACGATACCGACGTATAATATTTTAAAGCAGGCGGTGATACATCCGGCAATCGCTATTCAAGCCTAGTGTTGATGACTGAGTCCCACTGCGCCGTTTGAAACTTCACGAAGAATTTGGACACACGAAAAGAAACCCCAAACTCTGCAGCTTTGTTGGGAACGGTCAACTCTGAGCAGGAAACGTCGGAGAGCTAATATCAAAATATGCTAGCTCACATTTCAGTGAACGCATGGGCGGTGAATAAGAGAAGATTTTGGTTTACTTTTTATTCTAAATTATTTTCTCTTGCAGAAGTTATCGTATGAGAGTGTTCAGTTTGGTTTTAATGTGAGTGGCTCACTACAGTACTGAGCCTATGTCAGCAGTGTATTTGAAACATGAGCAATGAAACGTTCAAAGCGCACCTGCGTCTACAGCACCAGTAACTACTGCCAACTGAGTGTTCTCCAGTCGCAGCTGACGCCCATTTCTCAACACACTGTGTCATTGAGACAGCCATTATAATCGACTGGTTATCGTTGCACGTATAAACCACCATACACACTTTTTATCAACTATTCCGATGCGGACGAACAAAACAGCTATATTTTCGCACGCGACGCTCTTCAACTAGTGTCACTGCATGGTGCAATACAAACATTTTCATCAACAATGCGGTGCATGTTAACTACTCTGGCGATATCACCAAAGCTTCTTAATTCGAAAGTATTCGACGTGACATATCTGCAAAAACTGTACGCCGGTAGCAGTCTCAGGCTTCGGTGGGTTACGTAAGGTGTTATGAGGGAAAGCTGAATTCGTGACAGCAGTAACAGTATGGGAGTAATAGTGGGAGGTAAGACTACTGAAGATGAGTAAACGCAATCAATAACTTACGCCAGTATGACAACGAGCATCTTGGCAAACTGATTAGTAGTGATATTAATATTGACAAAAAGCCGCGGCAGTTACACTGGCAGCAACAGTAAATTTGGGGAAACTGTCTTAACAATCTCTTCAATATAAAAATAGGCGCTGTCCAAGATGTGCATGGTTTCAAGCTTTCTTCGCTTCAATATTATGGGCGGCTTATAATTTTTTTTTTCTAGCGATTATTGAGCCAGCACACAAAATAAGCTAAAAGTGACACCAGACATTCAGTTTAAATGCGCTCTTTTTGTTACATAGTAGTATAAATGCGAATAACACGAAGAGCAATGAAAAAAAGGGTAAACATGCTCAAACTGAGTGCGCAGTTCCAATTTATCACCTAGGCCATACAGGGAAGCAAGCACGGACACAATGGCAGGTGTAAAATTACAGGGAATTGTTTGCTGCGGGCATGTTGCGGGCATTCATCGCTATTTTAAAAACCCCATGCACCTCGAAGATTTTCACTGGCAGCAAAACGCGCCTAGCAACCAGAATGAAAGAGACCCAAGTGAAATTAAATTGTCCCGAAACGCGGTAAAACGCCATTTTTTAGTATAAGCATTTGCTCTGTTAACCAGAGACCAGCGCAGTGCTAACACGAGTACATTACAAAGATGCCCATTTACACTTCTAGGCAGCGCTTCAGAAGAGATCGACAGGTTTTGCATGTGTACTTCTTTTGAAGTGATTGATTTCTCAGTAGTTTTATCGCCTTTGTTTCTATTCCCGCCTTGCTGAGCAAAGGCAGAGAAGTCCTCCCTTGACCAGTGGATGTCTGCTTGGCTTTTTAGACCAACATAAAACACTGCAGATATTTTATTTTATTTCTTAAACGTGAGACTAATTAAGCGATACCAGATATATCCAAATAAAAAAATACCCTTAGAACACTTTGTTACTAAAGCAAAACGTATCCGAACCACCAAACCTCGACATATCGTTAGAAAATTGAACGCATTCGAACAATACCTTCCATTCTGTTGCGTGCTAAATACACGTGGATGGAAATTGATTTACCAAATCCTGTTTACCACGTCTGCTGCAATCCTCAAAGATGACTCGATGCTTTTTGTCCTTTCAGGAAAGCCGGCCAGATGTTCGAGCGGATTTCCTGTCACTTCCTACAAAGGGTGTTTTGGCGAATGGAATCGGTGTGGCCCCGCATTCCCAAGTTTACGCAAACAACGCTCTCTACTCACTATCAAAACATATAGAGCCAGAACGCATGCGCAGCGGATACTGAAGTTAGGCGTATGCTTTCGAGCATGTGTGGTTATGTATGAAGCTTAATGTGTATTTTGCAACAAGGCGAAACAGGGCGACGGCTTCTATGAACCATACATTATTAAACAATGTAAGGCACCCATTTCGGAACGTACGTGTAGCAGAGTGTATACATTAATAGCTTAGTTCGCGAGAGAGAAACGCTTTAATGAAAAACAAGAAATTTAGCCAACGTTCAGAATTCGCTGGCATGCTCGCGAGTGTAGGAAAAGGAATTGGGGTGACGGCTGAGATAGGTGTAGGAAATGCTTGCTAAGGTACATCATCGAATAATGTTATAACAAGAAGTGATGAGATGCACAGCAAAGCAAATGCGCTTACATATTTCACACCGTGAAACATGCGTGATGATGACATGCGAGGTGAAATTAGAGCTTAGCGATATGTCCTTTTTTTAAATACACAAATAGTAAGTCAATCACATGTTCTGTTGCTTAGGGCCACCTGAAGCACCTGAAATACTGTGCCCTATGACAGGAGTTTGGAGAACTTATAATTCGTTCACAGAAAGGGAAAGCTGCAGTATCTGTCACACGTGTGTCTGTGGACACCTGAACCGTGCCGTTAGGGAAGGGAGGAAGGTGGATGCGAAAGTGGAAAGAGAGAAAGAGGAGCCGTAGTGGAGGGCTACGGAGTAATTTCGACCACCTGAGGCTCTTTAACGTGCGCTGACATCGCACAGCACACGGACGCCTCTTCGTTTCGCGTTCATCGAAACGCAGCCGCCGAGGTCGGGTTCGAACCCGGGTATTCCAGACACTAGTCCATGCAATATTCAGAATAAGCCCACTCGCTAGCATATGCAGAGCACTCCAGTAAGATATGATCAACAATTTCGATCGAGCCGCAGTTTTCGCTATGAGGAGAGGTTATTTGACCGAACTTTAGCCCCAAGCCATCTGCAAATGCCAAGATCAGGCGAAGGCAATGATAAAGGTTCCAGTAGGCGAAGAATCCTGAAAGGGAGCCTTGATCTTAGATGTAGGTTGACAAAATGACGAAGTTAGTAGTTATGTGTCGGGAAGCTCCAGAGCCGATACCTTTCTACGGAAGTACGGATCATTCAGCTAGTTGGTGCCCATCATATTTTCCTGCAGAAAGTCCGAATGTATATCTGAGGTTTATAGCCGTCACGGGCCGCTTCACCTGCATTTTCATTGACTCATTGGCCAAAGTGAGTTGGTATCTAATGACACGCTATGCAGTAGACCTGATTGGGTGGTGGTAGTAGAAACATTTACTGCCAAAATTACAAAGGGTGGGGGCGCTGCCCCCTTCATGGCATTTGAGAGGCCCCTTCATATATGGAGGGCCCTCTTACAAAACAAAAGAAAGCATTTGGAGGGTTATCCGAGCAAGAGCGCATGTAATGATCTTGCGCTGGTCCTTATAGGAGGTACTGGTGAGTAGCTTCTCCCAGTAATCTAGGGTCACCTCTGGTGAAGGAGGATGAGGGAATGAGGGGCAGGTGAGTATTATGTGTAGAAAGTCGCCAGGTTTGTCACAGAGCTTGCAGGAAGAAGAAAACTGGTCAGGAAAGCGGGCGTGGAGAAGGGTGGGGTATGGGGCTGTGTGCGTTTGTAGCTTGCGCCAATAGGCAGCTTGTGTTGTAATATTTGGGGCAGGGGGTGAGTAAGTCCTCCTATTTTCGCGGTGATAGGTAAGGATGTCACGAAAGGACAGCAGGCACTTCCCGGCATCTGAGGAAGACTGTTCCTCCGCAGTCTGGAAAGTGAGACCTCGGGCCCGGGCCAGGGAGTGAGCCTCCTCATTACTTGGAAGGGCCGCATGCACGGGTGTCCAAATAAGGGTGACAGATTGTCGGGTTTGCCAAAAACGCAAAAGGCGGTGGGTGTTGGATGACGCTAAACCATTGGCAAAGTTCAGGATAGCTGTTTTGGAATCCGAAATTATTTTCGCGGCGTTTGTGGATGTCATGGCTAGCGCAATGGCTGCCTGGTCAGCCTCTGTTGTAGAATCGGTGAGAATTGAGAAAGCAGAGAGACATTTTGCATGATTGTTAGTAACTGCTAGTACCTTACGATGGGTGTTTGCATATGTGGCTGCATCTAAATATGCTACACTGGGGTCTTTTCCATACTGTCTGTGTAAGGCTTGCGCCCTGGCTGTTCCACGTTTCCCATCCCGTTCTGGGTTCATCTTTTTGGGTAGAGGGTGTACCGAAATTCTGGAGTGAATTGCAGGAGGTAATGGGGTGCCTTTACATGGGAGTCCTATTGGGGATATGTGTAGAAAAGAGAGCAGTGCGCGACCAGCTGATGTACGCTTAAGGCGGGCCGTCTGGACTGTCAGTGTGGCTTCACGGAGTTCTTCATACGTTTATGGGCCCCAAGCTTTAGTAAGCGGAGTGTTGAGGTGCTGGGAGGAAGGCGCAGGGCTGTTTTTGTACAACTGCGGAGTAAAGCGTTCACTCGATCACGTTCCTTGCTAGTGAGGGGTAAGTATCAGAGAGCGTATGTGACTCTGCTCGTAACGTATGCTTGTGAGAGGCGAAGTGTATTTCTTTCATGAAGGCCTTTTTTCCGAGGTGCTACACGACGGGTGAGTCGAGTAGTTTGATGAGCATGACACTGGACTGATTTGATTACATCTTGTTCTCCATGGGAGTACAGAGTCATTCCTAGTACTCTGATTTGAGTTACTAAGGGAATCGGTTGTGTTCCGAGTGTCAGAGTGATAGGTGGGCTATCAATATGTGTGGGTTTGGGTCGGTAAAGGAAGAGTTGAGATTTAGACGGTGAGCATGATAGGCCTCTATCCTTCACGTAGTTTTCAGTAGAATTAAGGGCTGTTTGGAGGTGAGTCTCTATGGTGGCGTCACTGCCTCGACATGCCCTGACAGTAATGTCATCCGCATAAAGGGCAAAATGTATGTCTGGAATCTCGGAAAGTGTTTTTGGGAGATGAATAAGGGCAATGTTAAACAGCGGCGGTGAAAAGACCGCTCCTTGAGGTGTTCCCCGAGCACCGAGCTTGATGTTTGGAAGCGTATGAGGGCCCAGTGTGAGAGTCGCTGTTCGGTTGCTGAGGAAGGCCCTTATGTAGTTATACATGTGGCTGCCTACTTGTAGCGTTTGTAGATTATTAAGAATATCAGAGTGTGTTACATTATTAAATGCTTTAATGATGTCCACTCCGAGAATGACGCGTGTATCGCGAGTTTTTCCCTGATGGGGCTGGTACAGTTGGGTCACCGCCACTTGCGACGGGGGCTAGCCTGGCACCGAATTTTTATCTGTTGTAAGCCGTCATTGCACCCGCCACCGCTAGTGGTGGACGACGGCAGTTGTGGCGGCGCGCGTCTTTCTTTTCCTCTTCTTTTTCTTTCTTCTCTGTTTTCTGTCTGTACGAGGCAGCGGAGGTGGCTCAGCTACAGAGCCAGTAGCACGCCCGTGCATTTCTTTTCCTTCTTCCTACTGCCACAACATTATGCAGTAGACCTGTGGCAATAAACAAAACATGTAGGTACCCCATTCCAAGAGAAGTGGGTTGATGATTGTCGTTTAGCTGTTTGAAAATAATTCACGAAAAATGCTTTAGAGCGTATAAATACAACCAATCGGCCAGGAGTTTGGCCCAGTATAGAGCAAACAGCTTCTTTATTGGCGTGAAGCGCTTCTGTCGTATAGTCTGTCTTCCGCGGCAACAGGCAAGTAATTACATGGCTTCTTGAGAGGACATAAAGGCCGCGGAAAGCGTTTGAGTCATTGTACTGTCGGTGAATATGTAGGTGTGAAGTGCTTATTCCTCATCCAAGTAGGCGGCAGTAGCTTCCAAAGCACTGCTTGTGGCTAGCGGCTCTTTACTTATGCACCTGAAATAAAGTTATTTCCACTTTTAGAGGCGACAGAGTATCCAGGTGAATATATCGGATGTTGCAGTTCCTGTGATTTATTAATAGTAGTGAAGGCCAGAAGCTGCACAGCCTGACCAATGCCAGAGTTACGGGGAGTTAGTTGGACACGGTATAAGGGACTCTTTCGTAGATGGACACATCGAGAATAAGAACCCATAAATTACTGGGTAGCAATCACATCCAGCGAGAGACACCTTGTTTTTGCTAGTGTTCCTGATGCTGAGGACCTCTTAGGGAGTCCAAGGCATATGCGTGGGCAGTTTTTCCGCGATGCCTTAAGAATCCTATCTCTTATTGGAGATGATATTTGAACCACCTCAGTAAATAGCACCTAAGTTATCTTCAGTGCACGCTTTCTCAAGCAGAGCCATTTATCGGCATTTGCTGCTCCACCATGATCCCGTTATGAAACCGAAAACTTTTGACGCTGCTGCATCATATTTCGGCGGGTTTTGTTCTGTATAAACCAAGAGAGATTGCTTTCTAGCATAACAATAAGGAAATACTGACACGTAAAGTAGTCACTATTAACCTATCAATGTCGGAAATCGCGTCAGTGTTTTTCTTGTGCTAGGAATGGCAACACCTTTCTCCGGTGAGAAGTGAACACCTCGGGAAGCTACGTACATCGAGATGTGCAAGATAGCCTTCTGAATGCGTTGCTGGGAAATACAGCGTGAATGGGACGTGCTCCATGTGGAGGTCTAAAATTGTGACGCGTACTGTTCGCTGAAGGTTTCTTTATATGTGAGAAAGCGCAATATAAAAAAGGAGAGCGCCTGCCAGAGTTCCCGGAGGCATTCTCCTTTCTGCGTTGCATGAAATAGAGTTCGGCCGTTTGAAGTGCTGATAAAACTTTGTAGGTCTTCTAAATAGTGTCCATTTCAAACCTTTCCTCCGAACCAAGGCGGCGACAAATTACAGTATGTAAAACAGTGTAAAGCAGCCTTAATGTCAAAACATGAAACTGTCAGAAAAGTTTCGAGAGCACTGTGGAATCTACTCTGCAGATATGCGAAAGCCTATGCATTGCTGGTGCACGCGGCGCATCGCGTTGCTCTCATTATCATTTTCAGCGGCATTCAGCGTAATTATTATTGTTAATGTCATCATTGTCATTATCTCTATTTGCCACCTCATTGTCAGCACTACTGTCATCCTCACACAGTAGGCAAGTAGTATATCGAATTGCGTTTTGCAGGTGCCCTTAGGTTAATGTGACAACGGGCTTTGTTGTGTTTATTTATCCGACCAAAAATCGCCTTGTCACTGGAATTTGACGAGAAGTTCTTGCAAATTCGCGTGCACGTTTTTCGGTGGAGTTAATAAATACTAAGAAAAAATTGTGTAATAACTCGCTCAACATCTTTTTTTCCCGTACCCGTATACCGATCCATATATTGTGGAGACCCAGGACAAGATTTTCTGAAGGAAGTTCAGGAAATGTAGGTCAAGCCGACCATCACATCGTTTTTCTTCAAGCTTCTCATTTGGTACCCTTCCCGTAGAAATGTGGCTTAATGACTAAAGTATATTTGTACATTGAACCCTGAACTGCACAATCTGTAAAAAAAGCAGACCATCGTTTATGTTTTATAGACTGCTGGGATCCTGTTTTTCACTGGGATCTATTACAAACAACTTTAAAGAATGAACTACCCATTAATCCTTACGATATCCTGCTTCTACAGTACAAAGTGACGAGATCCCGTACTACATGATTAGTGTGCTGGTCGTCCACAGCATTTCAAAAACGTGGATGGCGTTTAGGCACGCAGAAAAAAAATGTACGAACTGTCAGAGATAACTCCATTGAAAGTGTAACATATCTCACAGATATTCTCCGTAGTCGGCCAGAGCTACCTGAGTGTGTGGATGTGGCCAACGCATTGGTCAACATGAAAACTTTTATTATAACGTTTCAGGCAAACTGCAGGCTAGCAATTTTTATGTCAGTATGTACTTTGTTGACCGGCAATAAAGAAAAGCTCTCCCTGCTTGGCGCAGCTGGTTAAAGCGCTCGGCTTGGGATAAAAGGGATGGTAATACTATTCCCGGTAGAAACAGGATTTATTTCTTTTTCACTAGGTATCTTCCTTACTGTAGCCAAGGAGCATTATGATGTCCTTTTCACTTTCCCGGGCATGGCGCTGTTGGTTAAAGCCTTCCACATTCTATACTAGTCACACCATACTAATCCCGAAAACCACGGACGCGTGTCGATTGAAAACTGTCAAAAGGTATAGCCTAATATCTTTGTTCAAAGTGGATTATATATTTGCGAAACTACTTGCTTCCCCTCTGCAGCTTGTGGCATTAGATTTATTAAGGCCACCCCACGTGCGTGGGATCAAAGGTCATAGTCTCCACACCCTTATCCATATTGCACGTTCTGTGATAGAGACAGTGTCAGATAAGGTCATTCAAGGGGCCCTAATTCAGACTGATCTGGTAAAAAGCTTTCGATATGGTACGTCATGATTTTTTGTTTGCTGTGTGGGAGAGTACCAACATTGGGGATGTGTAGCTTAAAGGCATCGAACTACGTCATAAAGTTGCCACTGCAAGGCTGATTGTTAATCAAAACTTTACCAACCTATGACGCTTAAATCTACTGTTCAACAGGCTTGTCCGCTATCGCTTTTGTTATTCGCGTTCTATCCTGAGCCCCTATTTCGTAGTATCATCCAGAACAAAGCAGTTCGTGGTTTCTCATTATCGTAATGTGTAATCACGATTTTGGCTTCTGCTGATAACATTGCCTTTTTCTGTTCTGAAAAAAAAAAGAGCGTGGTCGAGGTTTTGCGCGTAACTGGGTATTTTTGTGATACATCGGGTGCGTCTTTTAACCTTGATACATACAAGGAGTTCAACATAAGTCACTGCGGTTCAGAACCTAATTTTTCTGGCATCAGGCGAGGCTCCACAGTACTTTGGGGTTTCCTTGCATCAGTATCGTAATAGTGGGCCTCACTGGGATTCTCAGATCTCCTCACTTAGGCACAAACCCAAGCTTGATTGGGTAGGGAGCTGTCTCTATTTGCACGAACACAAGTTTGCAATAGGCTCATCTATGTTATGCAGGTATTGCATTGTGCGAGAAGCAAAGAACGGTCCATGCATATAATTTTTGCTACATATGTATAGCGCTCTCAGTGGGAGCCTATGTGTCGAGAAATTTCTTTCTTCCCCTGGACGCTAGTGGAGCTGTTCTTCAGCATTACTTCATCAGCAAGTTTCAAGGTGTTTCTATTTTAAAACAGCAAGCCATCCCTTCCTTTTAGCTGTTTGATAGACAATTAGGTGCCCAATTTCCTGATTCGTTTTTGCCCACTGGTCATAGGAGTGAGGGTCTTTTATTTTCTTCCTGAAGTTGCCGACACACTCCATTTCCTCACCATGCGGTTTTCATTTGAACATCTGTGCAGTCTATCCAGAAGACAGATGAGGAAATTTTTGATTGAGGCGTTATTTCCTGCCCCGATGCCTTGGCAGCTTTACCTCCACTTTCCAGACAATAGTAAAATAAGGCAAGTGCAAGGGATGTATATGAAATCAACCGGATATACTTTCGTTTTGTAAACTTCGCACGTGAAGCTTACCTGCCAAAACGCGCATTCATGCAAACGGAACTTTTGTGCCATGGTCAGTGGAGTGTCGCCTGTGTCAGCAATAGGAAACTATAGACTATTGTTATGTCTATTGCAGTGATGCACTGTATTTCGGGACTCTCAAAAAGGACATTTATTTACTTCTTGATGCTGGCGCAGCTGGAAAGTATGCATATAGCTTAGGTTTAAGATTAACGGGTCTACGCACTTCAATTCCTTCTCGCTTGTAAGACGTAAAAGTCAACAACGTGAAAATATTCTTAAGGGTTGGATGTGGCAGACTAGTGCGATATTCAATAGAGCACTCTTTCACTGAGGTCTGGTACATGCATGTAGTATTTGTTGGCGGTCGCGAGGCCCAATAAAGAATTTGAGAGAACTATAAAGGGTGTTTCATATGAAAGCATTTTTTATATGAAAGAAGGGTATTTTATTACACTGTATACTATTAGAGTTTGCCTGCAGAGGGAGCTTCTGAGGTTCCATGTGATCATTTTGTGGTCATAGGAGAGTTTAGCCTCTGGAAACGCTGCATGGCAGATCGCCACACAGACCCACCACGTTCATCTACGTCTATTCAGAGCACAATGGGTTATGGTGTAGGGCAAATGCTGCGCAGGATCAATGTCCTGCCTGGATAGCTTTACTAGATGTATGTATATGCCTCGAGAAATACTGACGTGTGGGCAAAATGAGAGTTCTATGCTGGTGCAACTGTGTATGACCGGTTGCGGGATGCAGCCTGGCTTGAAGTATTTCTATGCAATGAAGAAAAATGTAGTTGATTAAAAGTGCGCGGCTTGGGATCCAAGGGATGGAGATTCAATTCCGGGTGAATAAAGAATTTGTATTTTTCTGATGACGTCATTATGAAATCATTTGAATAACAACTATAGTGTGACCAGACGAACGAACGACAGTATGAGTCATTAAATGTTCCCGCCTTAATGCACCCAGCATGAAGGCCCTCTCAAAATGATAAGACGATGGCGATGACTATCACTCGGACACTTATATTAGCGAAACCCATTCATTTCTCGAAGATACTCGTTTCAGCTTTTTAGGAACCAAGCGATGCTGGTTTGGTTTTTGAGAGATGCAGTAATGGAGGATTCCTGAAACTTCGCCCACCTGGGGTTCTTTAACGTGCACTGACTTTGCACTCCCCATGGGCTCAAAGCGGCCGCAGAGGCCGGGATTTTATCTTATGTCCCTGAGAACAGTTACCGAGTGCTGCAAGCACTGCGCCACCCCGGCAGGGCGCGAATTATGCGTTTGTAGTTTATTCGCTACATAAGTTTACCTGAGCAGCATAATGATGCGCAATGTGCTGCCTGTTTTTCAAGTTTTCAAAACGGAACCGATTATCGTCAGGTTCCATTCCGGGAAACCTCACCAGACATCTAGAAAACAATTTGAATGTTCCAGGAGTTGAAGAAGAAAATCTGGGAGGGGGAGATTTTGATGATGTCATAGGATACTTTGTCTTGTCCTGAATACGTAGATAGTTCCCAGAAATGTGGCGCAACAAACACAAGCACATGCGAAGAGACACAACGCACGCGCACACTACAAACTGTAATATGGATCTGAACACACACTTCCTCTTCACCACTCCTCTAGTATACACCTAAGTGCACCTTCTCATCATCCTCTTCTTTGCCAAGGAGATGGTAACACTTTCTTCCCGCAGAACATAAACATCGTCCAAGAATGACAGTCACCAATTCTACACTCACATACATCTCCACACACCTCTTCTTTGCCCAGCAGCTAATACCACAATTATGCAGCACCAACTAGCCCCTCAAGCTGTTACGTAGATAGTTCTATTGTAAAAGGCAAGTTCATTGCTGGTACTGCCTCCTGAGGGATGCCGCACTGGCCATTTGTCGAAAATGTCGAAATATCTCACTCTGCTGACGCTTCTGCAGTACAAACTAATGGATTTTCGTTCCTCCAAAGATAGCGCTAGAAAGGGGTGAAGCTGTTGGAGCGGTGTGCATATGCCGCAAGGACGCACCACATTTTCTTCGCAAATTGCCGCACATCTAGCGTAGAACAAATCTCACACCACTTTTGCCTACAGAGTTTATTCAGGTAGCGTCGAATGTGACGTTGCGCCTTCCGGCAGATATGACGGTCTCAAGATTTTTGTGCGCAAAGTTTTCTTTTCAGCTCGCCTGTGAATACCACACAAGCGTTTAAATGTCTAATCATTTGTGCGTAGGCCATCAGTTTAGCAGCAGCTCTTTGTTTTCTCTCAGACAATGAGCAATTGTCGATATTAGTTTCTCCTTGCGCGCATCGGCATTAATTCTCTTGCTTGCGGTATCTTTGTATGAATCCCAGTGCGTAGACTTATAAAACGTTCTTTGGCGCGTCTACACAAAAGAGCTGACATGAGGACTGGGTAATTGTCACTGCCGCGTGCTTTTAGGTTACGGCGCCAGCTAAAGTTGTGGCCCCCTGAACTTGTGACAAAGGCCAAGTCGATACCCGTCAGGTGAAGGAGGTACGTTCTGCTACCGTCACATAACGGCGAAATAAATTTTCCACAATAGTCTTGCAAGCTTGGCACCTCGGGGACATGTGTGCTAGCTGCTCCAAATGTTAGCGTAAGTGTTCATGCCTCCGAAATAAATTGTGAAGAGGGCTTTCTTGTTATCAGGTTTTTCAAGCCCACAAGCGTCGAATGGCTTGCCTGGCTCATGATATACTTTAACGAGGGTGTACTCTTGTCTGCCAATTACTGTTGCAGCAAACAGGTTCTTCGTCGCTTTGAGGCGTGATATCAACCAAGGAGGTGAAGATATACTTGCAAAAGGCTATGAATTGCTGCCTTTACCTGGTAGTTGTGAATGACGAAAATAGTGCCCTTGCCATGAGGGTAGTACGACAATGTCTTAGCAGCAGAAATTAGCTTATTACGGCAATTTCGGCACTTACGAACTCTCCATGCTTCAAAATGTGAAGTTCGTGTGTTTGAGAGATTTTTGCTAGTGCTTCGCTCTTTAGTTCCGTCACTACGAACCCCATCGTTTTCACCATTGATTCATTTTTAACCAGCCAAAGGACGGGACACAGGGAAGAAGAGGACAGGACGTGGCTGGACTAGCAACTGAATGTTTACTGAACGAAAGAAAACAACGAAGGCTCGTTCCGAAACAAACACGCACAACCCAACCGGTGAAATGGCTTTTCGCTACAGAATAGGTTTTCAGCTCTAACTGAGAATGGCGACTTTAACCTAGAGGCAAGGAACAATAATTTCAGAGATATCATTACTGAGTGCGCGGTAGAAGTAGGCGGTAGGACAGTTAGAGAGGATACCGGTAAGCTGTCTAACGACACGACAGATTTGATTAAGAAACGCCAGAGTATGAAAGCTTCCAATCCAACAGACCGAGATTGAATTGGCCGAGATATCAAAGCTAATCAATAAGCGCAAGGTGGCCGTTATAAGGAAGTATAAGTTGGAGAAAATTGAGCATGCTTTAAAGAACGAGGGAAGTCTTAAAGCGGTAAAGACGAAATTGGGCATAGGCAAAAACCAGATGTATGCGATAAGGGACAAGGCGGGCAACGTCATTACTAATATGGAAAAGATAGTCAAAGTAGCCGAAGAGTTCTATACAGATCTCTACAGTAGCCAAAGTAGTCAGGACCGTAATGAGATTGGTGGTAGGGAAAAACAGTCAGACGTTCTACTAGTGACGAAGGACGAGGTCAAGAAAGCACTAGAAACTATGAAAAGGGGGAAATCAGCTGGAGAGGATCAGATTACTACAGGTTTGCTGAAGGACGGGGGGGGATATCGTGCTAGAAAAGCTGGCCACCCTGCATACTCAGTGCCTGGTGTCACCGACGGTACCGGAACCATGGAAGAATGCAAACATTATCCTCATTCACAAGAAAGGGGACTCTAAGGACCTTAAAAATTGCAGACCAATCAGCTTACTGTCTGTTATGTATAAGGTACTTACTAAGGTAATCGCTAATAGAATCAGGACAACCTTAGACTGCAATCAAGCAAAGGATCAAGCAGGGTTTCGGAAACGGTACTCTACTATCGATCATTTCCATACCATCAATCAGGTGATAGAAAAATGCTCGGAATATAACCAGCCCTTATACATAGCATTCATTGATTACGAAAAAGCATTTGACTCAGTTGAAACCTCGGCGGTGATGCAAGCATTGCGCAATCAGGGGGTAGACGAGCCGTACGTGAAAGTGCTGGAAGATATATATAGTGGCTGCACAGCAACCATAGTTCTGCATAAAGAAAGTAACAAAATTCCCATAAAGAAAGGTGTTAGGCAAGGAGACACAATCTCCCCAGTACTATTCACAGCTTGCTTAGAGGAAGTATTCAGAGACTTGGAATGGGAGCAGTTAGGGAGAAGGGTAGATGGAGAATACCTCAGTAATCTGCGATTTGTTGATGAGATTGCCTTGCTAAGCAACTCGGGGGATGACTGCAAATAATGATTGATGACCTAGACAAGAAACGTAGAAAGGTAGGCTTGAAAATCAATATGCAGAAGACTAAGGTAATGTTCAACAGCCTCGGGAAGGAACAGCAGTTTACATTAGGTAGCGAAATACTGGAAGTAGTAGGCGACTATGTCTACTTAGGACAGGTAGTAACCGCAGAACCGGACCACGAAAAAGAAATAACAAGAAGAATACGATTGGGATGGAGCGCATTTGGCGAGCACTCGCAGATTATGACTAGCAGCTTACCGGTATCGCTCAAGAGGAAAGTATACAACAGTTGCATCTTGCCTGTACTCACCTATGGGGCTGAAACGTGGAGGCTAACGAAGAGAGTTCTACTTAAGTTGAGGACAACCCAGAGGGCTATGGAACGAAAAATGGTAGGGGAACATTAAGAGATAGAAAGCGTGCAGAGTGGGTCAGGGAAATAACTCAAGTTACCGACGTTCTAGTAGAAATTAAGAAGAAGAAATGGACATGGGCAGGATATGTAGTGCGAAGAGAGCATAACCGATGGTCGCTGAGGGTAACAAACTGGATTCCAAGGGAAGGAAAGCGTAGCAGGGGGCGGCAGAAAGTTAGGTGGGCGGATGAGATAAAGAAGTTCGCAGGGGTCACGTGGATGCAGCTAGCACAGAACCGGGTTAAGTGGAGAAATATGGGAGAGGCCTTCGCCCTGCAGGGGGTATAATCAAGCTGATGATGATGATGATGAATAAACATTCAGTTGCTAGTCCAGCCTTGTCCTGTCTTCTTCTTTCTTGTGTCTCGTCTTTTGGCGGGTTAAAAATGAACCCTTACCAACTTGTTGAATTTCACCATTGATGTCGTGTCAATAGGCTTTATAATCGTCTGCCAGTATTCGCATCACAAATTCTTTGTTGTAGGGTCAAGGTCAATGTTCACTTATGTATAACATCTGTGTTTGGGCAACGTCTATCAAATCGATGCTTTTAAACATGCTTCATATGTGCACCCAGACGACAGAGCTCACTGATTAGGTGAATGTCCAGCAGAACTTTCGACATTGTAATTATCGCAAATGACGGGTAATGCAACTGTAAAAGTCCCATAAATATTTAAGTATTATGATATACATGTTATGCTCAGCTGAATATTCAGAAAAGTTTCTTTTTATCACAGCGAGGCAGTGCTGTTTATTTAGTTCGCCTTTAAATTCTCCCACCTCATTAGACACAGGACATCACCCCGCTACAGCATATGACCACGTAACTAGCCTTCTTCAGGACACAGTCAGCAATCAAAAAACGAACGAGAAAGCCTACCGTCCTAAATATTGTGCTGCCGCTAGCAGCGCCCATTAGCCTTGCGTTCTCGTAAAGGGAATGGACGTGACGAAGGAGCACGTTTCTTTCTTCCACCGTGGCCTTGAACGCGACGGTCGCCATTCTTTGATCTCCGTGAGCGGGCATGCATAGCATATATAGAAGGCCATGCACGAACCATCCCGTCTTTACACCGGCATTCGGCCTTATCGCTGTGATTGTAGCGCGTACTCTTTGTTCTTGCTCCTTGTCGCGATACGCAGCTTTATCACTTCCTTTGTCTTGCTAGATGAGCCGATATCTACCTCGAGTCGTTGGAAGCACTCGCGTCTGTCTCCATATTGCACTTGGTCGTGCTACTCTGTTTTTCACCTTCGTCTAGGTGTTTTGTAACCAATTTTAAATTCAGTGCTGACGAGCGTAACGGCAATTCGTCATTTGACGACTGCTAGGCCCGACTGCTGCTTTCGCCGCCGTTGCCGAGTTGGCAAATTCTTTTGAGGGCTCAAGTCAGCCGAATGAAGAATTTATTTCGGTGATATCCGAGCCTATTGAACTGCTTCCTACTGCTTTGTCACTACCAGCTGACAATATAGTTCAGTATGATTAAAACACTTGGGCCCACGATGACACTGCTGCCTTTCAGTACATCTTCGTAGGACAGAGGTAGCTAAGCATTTACGGTTGATGTTCATAAACACACAAATTACCTGGGGCTGATAACTGAATTGCAAGACAAGCATCTTGCTGTGCGCGCGTACTGTTTAGCTGATTGACACGATTTCACTGGCTGTAAAATTCCTTTATTTTCAATTATAGAAACAATTTTTGCATATTCATTTTTATGATGACAGCCCGCTATAGTTCAGGTGAAGAAAGCCAGGACACCATGATTCTTTTTTTGTTTCTTATCAAAGCAAAACCAACAAGCACTGGAGAACTAAACGTGACTTTTTTTTTCTTTCATAAGCCGTAATGCAGCCCACATTACTGGAGTGGAGAATAATTATCAAGATTCCACAATTAGTCTGAAACTTTTTGCAATCACTTAAATTGAAGAAAGCAGTATGAACCATTTAATCGCACCTATGCACCTGGACGTGGTGATGGAGTGGTTAAGGCACTCAACTGCTATGCCCAAGGATGCGTTATCTATTCCCGGCTACGGCGGTCGCTTTTCAATGGAAATAAAAACCAAAGCACCCGTGTGCTTTGCATTATCAGTTAAACCACAGGTGCTCTTCGATAGGCTTGATTCGCTTTAGAATGATATATTCAAAAGCCGAATCAAATCTACTCATGCATATGCATCTGCAAAATGGCACTTCAATTTTTCTCTCTGTATTACGCTGCTTTCACACTTCCTTTACAGAAGAGACATAGTTATCACCAACCAAATTATTTATTAGAACCCGACGTTTCGGGACCAACTCGGTCCCTTCCTCAGGGGCGACTAAATTTCGAGGCCCGCAGTAGCTGGCAGCGACCTACGCTTCCCCTTTCTCCACACGTGGCGAAGTACAGTTGTGTAAGCGGAGGGTAGAGTCCCCGGTTTCCTGTTCATTGCTGCAGCTGTCAGGCGGATGAACCATGACTCGACGTGGCATTTTCGCAGTGCTCGGCGAGGGGGTTGCTTTCCGAGTTAAATTGCCGGACGTCATTGTTGTGCCGTAAAATCCGCCGACGGAGATTTTTTTGTTTCGCCGATATACGAGGCCGGGCACTCGGAGCACGGGATTTTATAAACAACGGCTGATTGTTTTTCTTTGGGGTACGGTGTTTTGGTGTTTTGATAGTGTTAGAAAACGGCCGACTGTTGAGGCTGGTTTGTGCGACACACAGACGTGTTTGCGTAGGATGCGTGCTCCCCGTGCTCCGAGTGGTCCGAGTGCCCGGCCTCGTATATCGGCAAAACGAAAAATCTCCGTCGGCGGATTTTACAGCGCTACAATTACGTCCGGCAATTTAAATTGGAAAGCAACCCCCTCGCCGAACACTGCGAACGCGCAGACCACAAAATAGCCTTCGAGGAGGTGAGCTTACTTGATGTGGAGACCAACCCATTCAAACGACACCACGTCGAGTCATGGTTCATCCGCCTGACAGCTGCAGCAGTGAACAGGAAACCGGGGACTCTACCCTCCGCTTACACAACTGTACTTCGCCACGTGTGGAGAAAGGGGAAGCATAGGTCGCTGCCAGCTACTGCGGGCCTGGAAATTTAGTCGCCCCTGAGGAAGGGACCAAATTGGTCCCGAAACGTCGGGTTCTAATAAAAAATTTAGTTGGTGATAAGTGTGTCTCTTCTGTTTCAACTACTCAACCAGGCGGATTTCCGCCGAAGATGTTCTCGTTCACACTTTCTTTTCATTATGGAAAATTAAAAGCTCATCATCAAAGTGAAAAGTTATTTTGCTAATGATTTCGTAAAATATCTAGTTTGAATCATTACCTCTTTTTGCCCATTGCTTTTTCCAAGGGAACTAACAGTGTGAAATCAGCTTACTAACGACAAGATCTTACAAAACTCTCTGGAGCCATTTACAAGAAGTGTAAGTTTTCGCAATCTAAAGAGTTTCTTTGTCTGTTTCTAATAGATGCAGTTTGTGCTTGTGTAATAATATTTTTCTCCTTTGATATTTTTCGTTGAACGGTTTATTGTTATACCTACATTAATTTTTCCAGAATATTTCAAATAATTTACTCCTGTTTTCTCCTGCCTTTATTTCTGCCCCCACCAAACGAACATGTATGCTGGGAATGCCGTATTCATAAACAAATAATAAATAAATTATCTAGTGATCGCATACTTTGAAAAGTACCTAACATTGTCAAGAGGCTTAATCTGAATACTTGTAAATGAACGTTTTACGAGAGTAATCGTTATAAAAGGCAAGATAGTTAACACATTACAACAATGAAAAACACCTCCTGATTGGAATAATCTAAATAGTATGGCAGTTTTAGAGCGAAGTAATAACTACGCAGCATAAATCCACGTCTGATGCTCAACGCCTGTTGTAATTACGCCGACCAGAATATAGAAAAGAAACGTCATAATATAAATTGAAACGTATCTTGACATTGCCTTATGAGAAGCAACAAAAATAGGAGAAACCAGTAGTATATGCCGATAATCTCACAATGAAAATTGATTTGCAGAAAACATTTCCTTACCTCTGGCCTCACTCTGAAAAACAGCTTTCATGTGGCAAAAAAAAAAATAATTTTCGTACCGGCATCACGAATTGCTCAGTCTGCTTCTTCATCTGTTCGGCTCTTGCACATCGATAATTGCCTGCACAAATTACCGACAAAAGGAATACGAACTTATCCTGCTACTCTCGCAATCTCTAGTAATTAAAAAAGGAGACTGTGTGGAAGTGATTAGCGAGCACTTTCCAACCATTCATTTTCACTGTGGAGTAATTAGATATTGAAAAGCTGTATGTATACCTCGCCGTAGATTATTTATTCTGTTAAAGATTTTGCCAAAATCACATTGGCGAGAAATTTGATCTCCCATCCCTAAAATGCATTATACTATCCAAAGGGAGGCGTAAAACTTAATTATCTATAAATTAACGCATGCCTTCAATAAGAACATGTCGAGGTAAATTGCACACCTTCACAGATAACCGTGTCATACGGCAAGCACTGTAAACTCTTTTGTGCACAAGACTGAAAATGTAAAGTGTGCTTGGCAAAACATGTTTTCGGCGCTTCTTTTCTATTTGTTCCGTGCAGCCTTTCGCCTTACCATCATTTGGTACATGATCACGATCATGGTTATAGATACCTATTTCCTCAACGGTTAGCAGATGTTTCAGACACTCTCTGCGAAATGACCATGGCTGAGACTTTCTTTCTGTTCTTGATTTGCACAGCGTGCGCTTATACCTATTGATCCCGTTATACCGCGAGCGTCACGTAGCATGTGATCATTAGTAAGGGCAGCCGCTGTGAGAAAGCGCTCTTATGCTACCTTTTCGAGCTCAAGACTGCCAGAACCGAGACTCTCGCAAGCTATTAAGCAGACATTTGAAGGGGAACTGAGGGGCTCGTTATTATAGAATTTAAAGGAGCCCACAGTACGAGTCTAAGGCAAACGTTGAGGATGTTTTTCTTCTTGTTGTTAGCATTGATAAGAATTATTGTTTTGGGGATTTTAGGAATAAAGATTTTTAAATGCAAACCGGAATGAAATTCAATATGCCGATGGTAGAAGTCGAAACCACGACCTCCGAATATCGCGTCCAGGGCTCTCCCAAATATTAATTATCCCTAAATTTACCATAAGACTAATTCTTGTCAATACCTACAACAAAACATGAAGACAAATATCCTCAACGTTTGTCTTGGACTCGTAGACTGGACTTGTAGGCTCCTTTAAATTATATTCAAGGCACATATTCAAAACTGCTGTCATTTGTAAGGTGCGATTTACTGAGCACTGAAGAACAATAACCCGGAGGAGCTCCATGCTCAGTAAAGTGGTTTTTCCCTTCTTCGCGTACAGACAGCGAGTGATGGAGATGTTGCCCCAAGATACTGGCTGTAGGATGGATGGATGGAATATAGGAGCGTCTCCTTTGAAACGGGGTGGTAGCAGTAGCTATCATGCTCATTTTTCTCCCTATATCTTAATTATTGATTTAGAATGGTTAACTAAACCATCTGAAAGGGGGTTTTTACTGTGCTTTAACAGGGATAATAGCCCTGTCGAAGTTTCACGGCGAACCACACAAGAACACAGCCAGTCTCAGTCTCCACAAGCGAGCACGAGCAGCGTAGCGGCACTTCGTCGTCCTTATCCCCGTCCCCGTGATATTCTCACCTACTTAATCCTCGTCTTCGTATATCCTCGTGTAGTTCACTACAATTTCCCCCGGAGCGAGGAGGAGCCATCCTGGCGACCTATGGTGAGGGTAAGAGGAGCGGATCGTAGTAGGTTTTGAGGCGGCTCACGTGCACAGTTTCGCGGCCGCGATAACGCATGTCCGAAGAGGTAGTGAGTGGCTCCACGATGTAATTCACAGGGGAGGTTTGACGGACAATGCGGTAGGGGCCGTGATACTCGGTTCCAAATTTTGATGACAATCCCGGTGGGGTGCCGGGAACCCAAAGCCAAACAAGGGATCCTGCAGGAAAAACGTGTGGCGTCTGATCTTTGTCGCGGTGATGCTTTTGGCGGCCTTGAGATTCCGATGTAAAACACCGGGCCAACTGGCGACATTCCTCCGCATGTTTGGCAACGTCTGAAAGGAGAGTACACTCGGAGGAGTCGGGACGATATGGTAAAATAGTGTCCATCGTGGACGACGCCTCACGCCCATAAAGGAGGAAGAAAGGGCTAAATCCAGTAGTTGACTGCGTGGCGGTGTTATAAGCGTATGTCACGAAAGGAAGGACAGCGTCCCAGTTAGTCTGATCGGCGGCAACGTACATCGTCAGCATGTTTCCGAGAGTGCGATTGAAGCGCTCAGTCAACCCGTTTGTTTGAGGGTGGTAGGCTGTTGTGGTCCGGTGTATGATGCGACATTCGGCTAGTAGAGATTCAACGACGTTGGAAAGGAAGACGCGTCCTCGGTCACTCAGCAGCTCTCGCGGCGCGCCGTGGCGAAGAACAAAATAATGTAACAAGAACAGGGCAACTTCACGGGCAGTAGCGGCGGGTAAAGCGGCGGTCTCGGCATACCGGGTGAGGTGGTCGATGCCGACGATAATCCACCGGTTCCCAGAAACCGTGCAGGGAAGTGGCCCGTAAAGGTCAACGCCAATGCGGTCAAAAGGGCGGGCCGGGCATGGAAGTGGTTGTAAGGGGCCAGAAGCACGAGGTGTGGATGACTTTCGGCGCTGACAGGCGATGCAGGAGCGGACGTATTTGCGAATATACCCGTACATGCCGCGCCAATAGTAGCGTTGAGAGATCCTTTGAAACGTCTTCACTACACCAGGATGGGCACACTGAGGGTCGGCATGGAAAGAGGTGCAAATTTCATGTCGTAAATGGCGGGGAATGACGAGAAGCCACCGTCGACCATCAGTCATATAATTGCGGCGGTAGAGAAGACCGTCTCGTAGGGCAAAGTGTGGTGCTTGACGGCGTAAAGCCCGAGAAGGCGCAGCAGCGTTAGGAGAAGCGGACACGATCTCGATAAGAGATGCGAGCCACGGGTCTTTTCGCTGCTCCGCAGGCATGTCAGCGATGGTTAGAGAGGAGAGGACGGGATCAGCCGCCGTAGAGCAAGCAGGTTCGTTGGAGACGGGAGAACGAGATAGTGCGTCGGCGTCCATGTGTTTACGGCCAGAGCGATATATAACGCGGATGTCAAATTCCTGTAGGCGGAGAGCCCATCGTGCGAGGCGGCCGGACGGGTCTTTAAGAGAGGACAGCCAACATAACGCGTGGTGGTCCGTGACGACGTCAAACTGGCGACCGTAAAGGTAGGGTCGGAATTTTGTTAATGCCCACACAATTGCCAAACACTCCTTTTCTGTAACTGAGTAGTTGCGTTCAGCTTTAGAGAGGATACGACTCGCGTACGCGACGACGTATTCGTGAAAACCGTTTTTCCGTTGTGCCAAGACAGCTCCGAGGCCAACGCCACTCGCATCAGTATGGACCTCGGTGGGTGCTGTCGGGTCGTAGTGGCGAAGGATTGGTGGCGAAGTCAAAAGACGGCGCAATGCGTTGAACGCTTCGTCGCACTCGACCGACCACGCAGTTAAGTCACCGTTTCCTCCGAGTAGTTTCGTCAGGGGTGCAATTATCGAAGCAAAATTCTGCACGAAGCGCCGAAAATAGGAGCATAGACCTATGAAGCTTCGAAGTTGCTTGAGAGAAACCGGCTTAGGAAACTCCGCCACTGCGCGCAGCTTGGCCGGATCAGGGCGAACACCTTCCTTAGAGACGATGTGCCCCAAAGTAGTCAACTCTCTGGCACCGAAGTGACACTTCTTGAGATTCAGCTGCAGGCCGGCGTCAGTAAGGCAAACCAAAACTTGCCGCAAGCGCTCTAGGTGCGTAGCGAAGTCGGTGGAAAAGACAACAATGTCGTCCAAGTAGCAGAGGCAGATGTGCCACTTGAACTTCCGCAAGATGTTATCCATCATCCTCTCGAATGTGGCGGGCGCATTGCACAGACCGAAGGGCATCACATTAAATTCATAGAGGCCATCCGGCGTCACAAATGCGGTCTTCTCTCTGTCACAGGCGGCCATTGGTACTTGCCGCCTGTGACTATTTATTTATTCTATTTATTAAATTTTGTTCCTACATTAATAACATTATGTCACTTCTCTGCTTTTAAGCCACCAATCTTCCAGTCGTTTTTTGCTAGTTTCCACCGCCGGTTTATTCACCCAGCCACTGTTATCTCTAAACCCCAGAGCTTCAGGAACAGTGATTGCGCCTGCACCAACTTCCGGATGGATACCATTACATTCGAGTATAATATGGGCAATTGTTTCACTGGAGTTTCCACATACAGCACATGCGTCATCTCCATTGTTATATTTCTTTTTGTAGCTGCGTGTTCTAAGGCACCCTGATCTAGCTTCAAAGAGTAGGGCACTGCTTCTTGCGTTATCAAATAAATCTTCCTTCCTGATCTGCATTTTCCACTTTCGGTATAATTCCACACACTGTTTCTTTTCCATCGAATTTATCCAATTTTTACCTTCTGTGTTTTTCACCTGTTGCTTAATGCTCTTTATTTCTCCGTCCTTGTTACTAGCATACTTACTAATTAGTTTCCTAGTTCTTTTCCTCCATTGTGAGTCAACGCTTTTTAGGTACAGGTATTTAAATACTTTAGGTGCCCATCTGATACTATCCGATTTCCTCAGGCGTTCCTCATATAATATTTTACTCTGAGCTTCCCGCACTTCGAAAGATGTCCAGCCCATATCTCCCTGTACTGCCTCATTTGTAGTTTTGCCGTGGGCACCTAGTGGTAATCGTCCAACGGATCTCTTATTTGTTTCTAATGTCGACTGTACCTCTGATTTTAGGCACAAAACCGCATTTCCGCTAAGAATTGCATAGAATATCGCATAGAATTGTGCACATTGGCGCCATCTATGTGTGGCAGTATCCTTTCACTACTGCGAAAAACCGGAGTATTACCTTCGTCAATAGTATAGAGATCATTCCTTCCTTAAGGGTCACTTTCCAGTTGCCTCAGAGTATTTCACACTCTTCTGCACTTGCTAGCCATCATTTACACTCATCAAAGAGTAAATGTACCACGCCGGATCCTCACCATTATTCTCACCTTTCAAGCGATAAGGTACTTTTGCATGTGCAATTTTATCACTGAAAAGCAATTGAAATACTAAGGCAAAATACCAAAATATTAAGTGCAATTACTTTATAATCAAGTACAATAGCAATTTTTCTGAAACCTTTGCTCACTAATATGACCTGCAGACTATATGTGCGCTTTACACTAGCCAAAATCACTGTTTCATAATATACAGTATCTCTAATTGACATAATATTCTGAACAATAAAACTTACACAGCCTTGAAGTAATTTGGTCTTGAAATGATTATGAAAATTACCAGAAGAAAATTAACTGACAATTTAGAGCTTTTCGGCATATCCGCAGTAGACTATATGTATAGTTCTATAGTCACGCAATATATTTATTACCGAATAAAGATTGAATAAATACAATTTGATTAATTACAATTTAACAGATGATTTATATTAGGCCTGTGCATATTAGGCAAGAGGACACAGTCAGAACTGATCATGGTCTTACTGATTGCTTTCTGATTGAGAAAGGAGTGAGACAAGGCTGCATACTGTCGCCCTGCCTATTTAACCTATATAATGAGTGCATCATGAGGAAGGCCGGTCTGGACGAGAATTCAGCTGAAGTGAATATTGCTCGAAAACGTATCAACAACCTCAGATATGCGGACGATACCACTTTAATGGCAGAAAGTAAAGTGGAACTCAAGAGACTTCTGATGCGCGTAAAGAAGAGAGTGAGAGGTTTGGGCTTAAACTGAACATTAAAAAAATCATGGCGTCTTGCCCTATCAAGTCCTGTAGCATCAAGGGACAAGAGGTAGAAGCTGTGACAGATTTTCTCTTCCTAGGTTCCAAGATTACCCCGGAAGGAAGCTGCAGCCATGAAATTAGAAGACGCCTGCTTCTTGGAAATAGAGTCATGGCTAGCCTTGACCGCCTAGTAAAGAGCAGAGACTTACACTTCCAACCAAGATCCGTATAACTCGTGCTATGGTCTTTCCATTTGTGATGTAGGGATGCGAGAGTTGGACTGTGAAAAAGGCTGACCGCTGAAGAATTGGCGCGTCTGAATTGTGGTGCTGGCGAAGACTCTTGAGAGTTCCTTGGACGGCCAAAAGATCAAATCAGTCGATATTTTCGACCATAAACCCTGACTGCTCATTGGAGGGTCAAATACTCAAGTTAAAGTTCAGCTACTTTGGTCATCTGATGAGAAGAGCGGAGTCGCTGGAGAACGATTTGATGTTGGGAAAGTTTGAGAGTCACCGGAGATGGGGTAGGCAGCGAATGCGGTGGTTAGATGGCATCCTCGAGGCGCTGCAGATGAAGTTATGTGATGTTAGGAAGAAAGTGAGAGACCGGAAAGCATGGCATGATATGGTCCATAGGGTCACGAAGAGTCGGACACGACTGAACGACTGAAGTGAACTGACGTAAAAAATAATTTCCTGCAGTGACTCTGACGGAGCCAGGTGATCATCAGGTTTTGACACTGAGATGTAAGTCTTGTCGTAAAACATCGTCCAAAGCTCTTTTATAATGTTATTGTGGCGTGAATAAAGTACACGAAACATGCATCATGTCAGTGTTCTTAGAAAGGACTTAAGTATAAATGAATCCTTCCAGATATTGAATATTTAGGATGAATGTCAGGTCTACTTTGCATAAATTGTCAGCGAAGGGGCCTCGTACGTTTCATCTGAAGAAATACAAACTACCACATTTTCAAAGAATTGAAGTTAAATATGGTCAGTTACTTAATGCACAGCATTACCAGGCCCATTCTCCAGTTCATGTGCGCAGATTCCTTAAGAAAATGTTTTAGTAAGAATGAATCAGATTTGCATGTCATCCAGGCATACTTCTGAACTGCCAACGGATATGCATCTTATTGCTTACCTCGTGCTCACTGAAAAAAGACCTGGAGTAAGTCTGGATGCAAGAACATTGATAATTCCGAATAAATGAAATAATTCTATGGAATAAAAGAAAAGAAAACATGAAGGCGTTGATATCATTCCGTTACCATAAAGGAGAATGTTAGCACACAGGATCATACCATAATGCCCTGACTGTATACCTGGTAGCAAAAGGGAAAATCTTACTACCAAAAACAAGAATAAATGCTCAAGAACTCCATCAAAACCAGCTTTCTGACAATTAACTTATGCTGAATCGACTACTGTGTCATCAAGAACTCATCTTGGATTCCCACATAAAATCCTGCAGAGTGTGTACCGAACACAACGAGGACGATATCAAGCAATCATAATTATTGAAAGAGACCGGAAAATCATTCATTCATACCAATCCATGGCCGTGAACCAGGCAGCTGGAATATTTGATCTACCTTGAAGATCGTGGTACCAGTGAATACGTCCAAAGCTTTTTCATTTTATCCTCGTACAATCCACAAAACCAAGTGCATGAAGTATTCACTAAGCTAGCCCTTCGAACAAATTTGTCAGGACGAGCTTAACCCGAAATCCAGACGCCTTTACTGTGAGCCTCGGTCAAACAACAAAAACAGAAAAACATCAACCATTCAAAGGATTGAACAATATAAAAGTATCTTATTCAATAGTATTATTCCCTTGCAACGAATTAGTGATTTGAGACACCTGATCTTGCCATAACGTGATTGCAGTCAGGCCTACAGCAAAGCCCATAAGAAATGAAATGAGGCTTCTGCGCACCAGGTCGTTTTGTAGCGAGAGCTACACTACGCCAGCCATTTCGCCTCTTCGCCGTGATCGCGCTTTTGTTATGTTCGCACCTTGGCCGTGGTCGCACTGACCTTTAGCCGTTGCCTATCAATGACTAGAAGAAGAGGTCGTGGAAGACTGCAGCTGGCACCTGCCATGGCTGAGCACTAACTGGACGTAGGGCTTCCTGACATTAATTTTAACAAGGGCTGCGAACTCGGGCCTCTCCTTTCATATGGGAGGTTAATATCACAATCAGCTTGCCAAAATCTTTGCATTCACGTTATCTCGAGGCCACGCAGGTACGTTCATACGGTTCGGGTAAAGCAGGGCTTTATATGTTGGCTGGTAGCTTACGCTATTGTGACATCATGAAGATGGGAGTGAAAACAAAGAGAAATCGGTGCATAGTGGAGGGATTCGGACCACCGCACAAAAGACGATTTCTCCTCATCGCATTTGAGTGGTCAAAAGTTCCCCTATAGCATAATTAAAGCGGAAACCCTAGAGTAAAATACCATATCCAAAAGCCAAGCCTTCACATTCAAATTGAACCTAAGCGTAGGCATGCAGATAGCTCTGTCGTAACTCCAGATTTAACGCCAAGCTAAACCACAGCTATTTCTTCCTGTGATGAAGCAAACATTCGGAAATTAGAAGCTTACCTATGCTGTTATATTCTCCAGTCTGTGGAAACCTGCAAACGTTTTTATAATACGTGACATTGCTAAAGTAGAGCAAAATAACCATTCATGTGGAGAGACTGATAGTTCGGGAGGTTGAGGCCTTCAGCGCCAGCAACATTATCATGATATAATATAAATAAAATTGACAGCAGCAATAATCGTCGCTGTTGGCCTCACCCTTTTTCTATCAAAGTTAAAATTATTGTTAGAAAAAGGATTTCATTCGAAAAAGCCTGTACCTTCAGCTGTTGACGTGCCCCAGTGGTCTGCCTTCTGCTTGAAGCAGGTTGTGTCAAGCTTTCTCATATTTTCACCGAAAAGCGTTTTATCTTTTTGCCAAGCAAATTACTTGCAAACACATTACTACAAAGATATTGTTACGGGCGAAGAAGAAGAAGCTGGCAATGGCGTGGGCAGGCGCGCTCACGCTAGGTCCGCCATCATTTATTAAGCGTCATCTACCATTGTCATCGGTCATGTTCTGTATCCTGTCTTCATCACTTTGCCGCATCGTAACATTTGGTTGGAGGCGCGGGGTACATCAGCATCACTCGGCATCCTGGCCCGGAGCTTCGGCGCCCTGTGTCATCTTGCGCCGTCGGCAGTGGGTTCCTGGGACGACGCATCACCTGGCTGTTCCCCAGCCTGCTGGACTCGACGCCACATCACCGTTCTCCACCCCTGCCCAGTCCGCCGCCTTGATCAAAAGACATGAAGAAACACAAGTAGCCCAACTTTAAGATCCCACCGACCCGAGACGCCACGAACACGCGCAAGGACAGATCACAAGACACAACGCATGAAAGACCTGACCGAAGAATCCGACCGACCCGAGCCGCCGACCAGAAGAATCCCCTGACCCGATATAACATTGCACGTGAAGACATCGCCCCCGCTTGTGCCGTTTGATGCGTGCCTAGGACCCAGCCATCAAATCCTGGCGACCGGTTCAACGAAAGCTTCCTGGGCCAGGCTTTATTGATCATCATGGCGGCAAGCTGTTACCACCTTCTTTCTCTTCTTTCTTCACCGGACCGCACAAGATCACTGTGCGGTCATATCATGTCATAAATCTCATCAACTTTGACTTCTTCGTCCATCCATCGGGACGATCGCTCGGTGGCCCCGGGTAGTGTTACGGGTGAAGAAGAAGAAGCGGGCAATGGCGGGGGCAGGCGCGCTCGAGCTAGGTCCGCCATCATTCATTAAACGTCATCTACCATTGCCATCGGTCATGTTCTGTCTCCATCCTTCATCGGCTTGTCGCCCCGTAACAATATCATCATTGCAATCCACTATAGCACCGGGAAGAAGTGGCTTAGCGGTTAGTGAATTCATTCCGCATATGACAGGCGCAAACTTTGAACTCTACTGCTGTCAACTACTCTCTGATTTTACAAAAAGAACATACCTTTCTCTCTCCACATGTTTGGGTTGTTCGGGTAAAAAATACATGAAATATTGAGAATTTGGAAAGTGTACACTATTGTTAGTTTTGACGATTTTTACCGACATAGTTCTATGTTAATAATTTAGAACTGATTACATATTCTGAGGAAGCTAGGAGATATTAGCAACACACTCTGCGAGATGTTGACTCACGTAATTTATTTATTTACAGACATACGGCGGACCGTGGTTAGGTCCAAGCAGGTAGGACACTATATATAGCAAAGAAACAAGCAGATAAATTATACAAAACGAAGCAATATACAGCACAACAGAGTTCGCAATATAAAACCAAGACACTTACAAAGAACTTTGAGGTGTAAGGCAAGAATAAAAAAGGAAATAAAAAATATATGTATACATACATACATATACATACATACACACATTACACATTATATACATGTACACATACACATACCAACATTATATATATACAAGTGAAAAATTGCTTCATACTTTTCCCAAGTTTATTTGTAGTCGACGTTTCGACAGGAGCCCTGCCTTTCTCAAGACTGAGGGTACATGATTCTTGTTCGTCTTCTTATAGCGTTGGCTATATATATATACATATACATACATATATATACACATACACATATACAAAAAGCGAGGAACCTGCAGTCAATAAACCTTGCTTTCCAGAAAGAGCCACAAGGCACGCCACAAAATTCAAGAACGCGAGCAGCTAGTTCATGGAGGTGACCTGGGCAAACAGTTCCACTCAGCGATGGTGCGTGGAAAAAAGGAAAACTTATACAAGTCAGTTCGAGCAAAGTAAGGAGAAATTAAATCTGTGTGGTAATAGCGAGTGTTCCTGGCTGGTTGAGGAATGAAATATTGTGACGGGTCAAGTCCTGGTTTATTGGTTAGTAACAAGGAAAGAAATTCTAAACGAAAGTTTTTTCTCCGATCTTCAAGGCGTGGTATATCGTGAATTTTCACTAATTCCGAAGGGGAATCTGTTTTCAACAATTTAGAGAACACGAATCTCACAGCTTTTCTCTGCACTTTTTCAAGCTTTTTTATATTTGATGTAGTGTACGGATCCCACACTATGCACGCATATTCAAGCTTAGGCCTGATTAAAGAAAGATAGCTAAGGAGTTTTACATCAGATGGGAAATTTCGGAGTTTGTGCCTGATGAAACGCAGTTTTCTAAATGCTGCTCTACAAATATTGTGAATATGTGTATTCCAGGATAGGACACTTGTAATTGTCACGCCTAGGTATTTCACAGCAGTTGCTTCACTCAGCTCAGCAGAAGCAAGTTTATAAGTATATTTTATGGGATGCTTTTTACGTGTTATGCGGATAGAAACAGTTTTTTTCCTGATTTAGCGCCATGCCCCAACGGTTGCACCAGTTTACTATATTGCCAAGGGTGGTATTCAGGTCGTTTTGGTGTTGAGTATTAGAGATTTCCCGAAATAATATGCAATCATCGGCATACAGCCGGATATGAACACCAATGGACACTTGATCTACGATATGTCATTAATATATAACAAAAAGAGTAATGGCCCCAGGTCGCTTCTCTGGGGCACACCGGACGTGACGGGAAGAGAGTCCGACTGGTGCCTGCTAAGAGCAACGTATAGCTGTCAGTTAGTTAGATAGTCACATATCCATGAAATAAAGATCTGTGGGAGACCAATCGATTGTAATTTGGTTATTAGCCTATTAAGGGGAACTACATCAAAAGCTTTGCTAAAGTCTAAAAATATTGCGTCAATTTGGCCGTTATGGTACAGGACTGAAGCAAAAGACTGGACAACAGCTACAATTTGGGTCACAGTAGAATATCCTTTTCGAAAGCCGTGTTGGCAGTTAGTATATAATTATGTCCTAAAAATTCATGAATTCCAGTAGCAATAACATGTTCCATAAGTTTGCTGCACGATGAAAGTAATGAAATAGGACGATAGTTTTTTTAATATCAAGCGGTCGCCTTGCTTAAAAATGGGTATTACTCGTGCTGTCTTCCAGTCACCCGGTACTTTCCCTGTCAATAGAGATGTGCGAGAAATAATGACGAGAAACTTGGCAAGTGGTTCAGCATATCTTCGAAGGAACATGTTTGGTATGTCGTCAGGTCCAGGGGAGGTTTTAGTTTTTATGTTCAAAAGCATAGAATATACACCGTTGTAAGTTATGATGTTCACCTCGGACGGATGCGCGGAAGCGGGACTCAGCGTGGGTGGCTCTGAGACAGAAAAAACACTACGGAAATATTTGTTGAAAAAGTGAGCGATAACCCTTTGATCACTGATAATTTTATCATCAACTACTACTTCAGATGCGGGTTGTTTTATATCGCTGAATATCCCCAAAATTTGGTCGGGTCAGTTTTTAAGAAGTTTGGCAGAGTTGTTTTGAAGTAGAAATCTTTAGATCTGTGAACCGCTTTCGCGACGGCTCAAGGATTCAAGGATCAAGTTAAATTGCAGATTCTTCTTTAGTCGCTTTATTTTGCGTTTTAGATGGATAATATGTCGATTCATCCAGGGAGTGATTTTATTAGTCTTTTTTCTTTTCGTGGGCACAAATGTGTCCAGACAATAATGAAATATTTCTTTAAATTCATTCCAAAGGGCACAGGCATCCTTTCCATCAAAGTGGATAAGCGATGTTTCTAAGTTATGTATTATGTGGGCGTCATCGGCGTGTGTGTAGTCTTTGTATGTCATCAATTGCTGCTGTTTTGGCGCGCTGTGTTTATGAAGGGGTAGTGAAATGCTCACGAGATTTTGATCAGAAAGCCCTTGCTCAACCGATACAGTGCAATCAGAATAGGCGCGAGGTATAAATGCCAAGTCTAAAATGGAACTAGTGGTGCGCGATACGCGGGTAGGCTGGCGAACGATCTGAGCAAAGTTTTGTATGAACATGATATTGTAAACTACATTCATGTACACTGCATGGTTCCCATACTGTAACCGTAGCTTGTTCTTTACACCTCTATACAATAGGTTCAAGGTGGCGCTATTGTCCTTGTAACCCGGCGCTTAATAGCACATCCAGATATCAATTTACAGAACCTCCTTCTTCTTTCTGTGCTGAGCTGGTTGCCGTTCAACACGCGCTTCGCTCTCTCTCCGTCACCAAGCTTACTACCTACCAACAAAATTGCCATCCGCACTGACACCCAACAAGCAATACGTCTGCTCCGACGCGGCAGTCGCAGCCTAGAAATCTAACAGAATATACATCGTCTGGAGGCTCGCATCTCGCAAACCACTCGAATTGAGTAGGTCCCACGTGACCTACTCAGTTCGCAAACCTCTGCAGATTCTGCGACCCGCCAGGCGACTCTACCTTTATCAATGACACGCTTCCTCACCATGGATGATGCCACTCTGGTTCTCACAAGAAAGGAGCACCTCCGGCGCTGCACACGTGCCCCTGCCCCACCGTGTGCGGTAACCCTACCCAGCGGTCTTACCCGTGCAGAGTAGGTTGCACTATGGATGATCCAAATTGAGGTTGCCCTCACACCTGCTGTGACACAAATATGGCCTCAATACCGATGTTTATATCAACGTCCAGGAGGTCCTGTCGGCAAGTCACATGATCATGAGGCAGATATTCACAACTTTTTCGGGGTTTGCCTACTATGAAGCCGACGAGAATTCGGCACCTGATGGCAGTGGGTCTTTCACCGAACAACATATCTTCATACAATGCATAGACGCAAGGGCCTTATCATCGCTCTCTCTTGAACTTCATTAGAACAAATGTTTTAACAAATTTCAATACGCCCTGAGGCAATACACAATGTTATTAATAAAACAGTTGGCACTAGCCTTGGTGCATATTCCTGGCCATAATGTTGTGCCTGTCTGCTTATAGTACAAAGGCCATAAAGGAGAATCTTTTCTACAGGAATTAAATTTCTGTATCTTAAGCCATTTTTCTTATTTCAAAGAAAACTGTTGTATTGGAATTTCATTGAATGTATTGGAGCAGCAAAGTCTATATGTGCCACAGCACTACCTATTATTGAAACCACTAAGCAGCATTTAATATTGATACGTGAGGAGAAGCTAGCTCCAGAAGCACAACGGCAGATGACTTGTGTGAATGTTCTGGCAAGCGCCAATCTTCTCTTAGCAGAAACAAACGTTGCTATCGCTTCGTCTTCCTTCTGTCTCACTATTGTTGATTGGCGTCTTCTTCAACGTTCAGCGCCCCTACGAGAAAGACAGTCCCAGTGCACATTAGGTCGAACTACTGCAGCTGTAGTACCGCTTCATGCGAGCTGCATGAAATATCTTGGAACGTGGCATAGCGGACTGCTGTGGCGGATGCACAGACGTGATCTCGTATGGCACGGAAGTTACTGGCCGTAAAGTACGGTAGGGCCCTGCGTAGCGTGGCAATACCTTCTCACACAGCCCAACTCCACGAGCGAGAGTCCAGAGCAGGACGAGGGAACCCGGAGAGTAGTGGACATCCCGATGACGAGAATCGAGGCGGCGTTTTTGAGAATTTTGGGAAGAAACCAGTCGGCGGCGAACAATGCCACTGACAGCGTCAGCTCGAGACGGTGTTACGACAATAGGAACTGGTATTAACGGTGGGGGGAAGTAAATTGTCAAACGGAAGGGGAGGGTCGCGGCCGAATAGAAGATAGAAAGAATAGGCGAATGTTACAAACGGCAAAGTAATATCCCAGTCACTGTGATCATCCGATACATATGTCGACTACATGTCCGTGAAAGTGCGGTTGAGGCTTTTGGTGAGGCCGTTCGTTTGTGGACGGTAAGCGGTGGTGAAATAGTGCTTAATAGAGCAATACAGGACTCCTCGAACAAGCAACTGCCATGGTGAGTGAGTTGTTGACGTGGAGCACCATGGAGCAGGATGACATCGTGGAGAAGAAACGCAGCCACGTCGGTTGCACAGCTGGTGGGTATAGCCTGTGTGACAGCGTAGCACGTAGTATAACCCGTGGGCACTGCAATCCATCTATTCCCCGATGCAGAGAGTGGGAAAGGCCCGTGGAGATAGAGGCTAACTCGAAAAGATGGGTTTATTGGGATGTCGATCGGCTGCAGGGATCCAGCAGGCATCTTCTTCCGTCGCTGACACCAGTCACAAGAAGGCTCATAACGACGAAAAGAGCGGTAGAGGCCTGGCCAAAAATGCGGCGACGAACGCTGCCGTACTTATGAGATACGCCAAGACGGCCTGCAGTGGGCGCATCGTGCAGCTGCTGAAGATCGGTGGCACGCAGGTGTTTAGGGACTACGGGCAGAAGCTCGGCTCCCTCCATCTGGTCGCATATTTCGCCGGTATAAGGTGCCGTTGTGGAGCACGAACAAAGCAAGGCTAGCATCACGGTGATCAGTGCTGAGGCGATTGATAATGCTTCAAAGCTTGGGATCTAATCACTGTTCATGGCGAATGTTTTAAAGGTCATATATAGCCAACACACTTGTGTCATCGTCACACTCGCTAGCAGGTGGCATATCTACCGGGTTGCGAGACAGGCAAACGGCGTCAGCGTGTAGTCGGCCGGACTTGTTGACAACAAAACAAGTGTATTCCTGAAGACGCAGGGCCTAACGCCCCAGGCGACCAGTAGGGTCCTTCAGCGTAGCAAGCCAACATGAGGCTTTGTGGTCGGTGATGACGGAGAACGTGCGGCGAAACAAGTAAGGGCGAAACTTTGTAATGGCCCGCACGAGAGCTAAACACTCACGTTCTGTGATCGAATAATTTTACTCAGCCGCTGAAAGGAGACAACTGGCATAAGCAATGACGCGAGTGCGACTTGTCTGCTGCTAGGCGAGAATGGCACCAATTCCGTGATTACTGGCGTCGGTGCGTACCTCCGTTTGTTTTGAGGGGTTGAAGTATGCCAGGACGGGCGGGTTTGTGAGGGCTGCGATTAGCGCAGAAAAGGCTTGAGATTGTTCTGTGCCCCAGCAAAATATAACGTCGTTCTTCAGAAGAAGGGTGAGTGGACGAGCCGTCTCCGCATAGTTTGGGACAAACCGCCGAAAATACGACCATAGTCCAAGAAACCTGCGAACGTCACAGGTACAGCGGGGTGCAGGAAATGCACTTACAGCATGAAGTTTGTCGGGGTCGTGTTGAACACCGCGGGCATCGACCAAGTGCCCGAGTACCTTGAGTTGACGTCGGCCGAAGCTGCACTTCTTTGAATTCAGCTGAAGGCCAGCTGTTCGGAAGACTGCAAGAATGGCATCAAGGCGGTGAAGATGGCTCTCGAAGGTCGAAGAAAAGACAATGACGTCATCGAGATAACATAAGCACGTCGTCCATTTGGAACCACGTAAAAGAGAGTCTATCATACGCTCGAACGTAGCAGGCGCATTACACAGGCCAAAAGGCATCACCTTGAATTGGTACAGGCCATCGGGTGTAACGAAAGCGGTCTTCTCTCGATCCCGTTTGTTGACAGCGATCTTCCAATAACCGGAACGAAAACCAATCGATGAAAAATAACTGGCATCGTGAAAGCAATCGAGGGCGCCCTCTATCCGGGGGAGCGGGTAAACTTCCTCCTTTGTAATTTTGTTGACATGTCGGTAATCAACGCAGAACCTCCAGGCATCGCCTCCTCTAGAAAGATGCCTGCTGTATGTGCTAAAAACTTGCTGCCCTTACCTTTCCTATTTTCTCCTCTCCACATGAGGTGGTATTTAGCGATCCTTACGGCACCAGCCTGCAACATGCATTTGCGCATGCGCTTTCCGAACAGCCGTTCCCGCTTCAACACCGCACCACTCCAACCCCTTTTGCAAAGATAGGGGCATATCTGGCGCCATCTCTTGATGATCGCGCGCAACCGAAGGCACACTGGCTCCAATAGGTAAGCGAGCGATGCCGCAGGCATCTTTCTAGAGGAGGCGATGCTCCAGGTATTGTCCTTTTAAACAAGCACCACAGGTGATGCCTAAGGGCTGCTAGAAGGCTCTATAATGTTTCTTGCGAACATTTTGTCTACTTCATCTTGCATGATACGACGTTCAGAAATGGCGACTCGGTAAAGTTGTCTGTAAATTGAGCTGGCATCTCCGGTATCGATGCGATGAGTAACGAGGAACGTTTGACCCAAAGGTCGGTAACGAAAGTCAGACATATCACTGTACGACGTCAGAAGGCTCGTCAGTGCTTTAGGACGATCAGGGAATAAGTCAGGAGCAACCATTCCTGATATGCGGACCTCCGGAGGTTGCAACAGTGCAGGTCGTATCGCCACTACAGCAATAGGGTCAGGTAATAGCGCAGCCACAATAAACTCAGACAATGGGGTCCATTTGGCGAGAGAAATGCCCTCTGGAAGAACTCGCACATAAGAACTGAAGTTCAGGACAGGAATATAAGTGTTGTTATTCACTATATGCTCTATGTTGTGAGGGAGAGCGATGCTACGCTGAAGCAGCACGTCGGTCATGGGGCAAACAACGTAGTCGCTATCCGGAACGGAGGGAAAAGAGGACATGAGCACATAAACGCCGCCTTCTGGTGGTAGGCGAGTAAATGTAGCGGAGCGGAGACGGTGCTTTGAAGTTTCAGGAGCTTTGTTGTCAGGACAGAGCGGCATGTGTAGGTGAATCAGTCCAGAAGAACAGTCAATGAACGCGGAATGGGCAATTCAAAAGTCGGATCTTAATATACCGTCTTAAGGGCAACTTGTGAGGACTGTAGACAACACAGGGATGTGGCGGTCGGCAATGGTAACTCTTACAGTACACACATCAATCACAGTAGCTGTGTTGCCATCAGCAACACGAACGGTAGCTGAGGTAGCGGGTGTGAGAACTTTTTTGGGGCGTGGGCACACCGAGAAGCTGAGAACAGAAATGTGGGTACCAGTGTCAATAAGGGCAGAAACGTGAACTCCGTCCACAATAATATCAATCAGGTTACGTCTGTGTGCAGGGGTCAGCACCGAGCTTGCAGTCCGGGTCGGTAATGTAGCGTAATTCCCGGACGTTGCACTAGCTAGTTTCCCGAATAGGCGCCGGTGTATGATGGGGAGGAGCTGCGACGAGTTACCAGTGAACGGTATCGACGAGCCTGTGGGAATGGAGATCGGCTGGAGCGACGGAGGGAGGCTCATTTCATTGCGAGTCTCATCTGGTTGAGGAAGAAAGTGTTCAGGTCCATCATAGGCGGGGAGGGGCTCCTCTGGTTGGGCAGGGAAGCATCGAGGTCTATAGTGGTATCGACGGCCGGCGTTGTAATAGCAGCGAGGGGTGAGGAAAGTACGGCTACGGCAGTAACGCGAAGTGTGGCCGGCTCGGCAGAAAATGAAGCAGATTGGCCTGTCATCTGAGGGGCGCCACTCTGCAGGATTGCAACTAAGGTAGCGACGTGGGGAAGCCTTGCTGGCGGTAACAGCAGCCACTAGAGGAAAAGTGAGCGATGAGGGCATGGATGGTACGGGGCTGGAGGAGAGTCCGACATTTCCAAGTTCCTGGCGAACTACGGCCTGTATCATGACCACGGTGTCAGGCAGTGGAGACGTGAGTGGTGTAAGAGCTAATGCCTCGAGTTCTTTCTGGTTGATCCGAGTCATGTTCGTGGGATGAGAAGGCGGTTGCAAAGGGACCAGATCATTGCAGAATGATATACCTGTCGTGTTTGGAAGGTGCCCAAAGCGATGTACGAGCGTCGTTGTATAGTCTGCTCGAATTTTCGACTGACTTGAAGCACCGAGTCGACGATTGAGCAATCCGTGCATGAATGCATCATCCGCGATACCCTTGAGCATATGCCCTACCTTTTCACTTTCCGACATGGAGCTGTTGACCTTGCTACACAACGCAAGCACGTCTCCAATGTATGCGAGGTAGGACTCATTAGGAGATTGGGAGCGAGAAGAAAGTTCTGTTTTCGGTGTGGGAGCCCGCCCAATGGGCTTCCCGAACAAGTCCTGAAGCTTTTGCTTAAAGATTTCCCATGTCACTAGCTCTTAATCGTGATTTTGCAACCACGTGCAAGCTGTTTTCGCCAGATACAAGATGATGTTGTCCAACATAATGGTCGCTTCCAATTGATTGTTTTTGCTGCACCGCTCGTACTCATCCAACGTCTATCTTGTCTTCGCCATTAAAGATGGGAGGGTGGCGGATTTTCGTGAACACGACTGGCTGATCCATAGTTGCCGCGGTGGTAGGGGCTGCCTCGCAGGTCACTGTAGCCGTTGTTGACGTCGTTGTGAGCCCAGGTAGATGGTGGCCACTACGCAAATCCAACTTTTGGCAGTGCAAGGGGCAATCTGTGCACACGGGCTCTTTGGTGACCTCCGCCAAGATGATACGAGGCAAGAAGGCTAGCTCGAGAAGCACAACGGCTGATGACTTGTGTGAATGCTCGGACAAGCGCCTACCTTCTCTTAGCTACCGTTGCTACCGATTCGTCTTCCTTCTGTCTCACTAGTGTTGATTGTCGTCTTCTTAAATGTTCAGTAACACAGGAGATGTATGTATATTATATTTTGATACCATTGCACATGATGTACCTGTTTTCGAAATAGTTCGGTGCAGTACACATCTGCTGAAAAAACTAGCTCGCACCGCATTTGCATCACTTTAGAATATTTGTGCTTAAGGTTCACCACGAAAGTCTGGGTCATTATCCATAAGCTGATTCGGAGGCAGAACTGCTACAATTTTGCTCTCAGCGAACCTCACACAGTGTATATGTCTTGTCAACACACATGCCACATCATGAGCAACCTAAACTTCTCGAGATGTATATGCATGACAAATGCAAGAAACAGTTGGATAAATGTAGAAATGCAAGAACCTCATAGTACCATGCATTTCACATCAATGTTGTTGTACATGTTTAGGAATAAAAGTTGCTAAAATGTGAACGATACCTATGCAAAAGAAATGCATGAGCCGAGCTCAGAATAGGAAAACTTTTATAAGCCTCATAAAGACATATACGGAAACAAGCACGCATATTTAAACATTATAAGCAAGCAGAGCTAATATGCAAATTTTATCTTGTATGCTGAATGAATGACTGAGTCAAATAGGTAAGTTAAAAGTGCGTGCTGTGATTGCAGGCTCTCAAAAGGTAGGAAGGCGGTTTTAGACTTATTATCACAGCGATTCTACCAAATTAGACGACCACATGTTTTTTCGCAATGCAGACACCCCGATTTGAAGATAAGCCTGACGTGGTGAAAAAGTCACCAATACCTTTCTATACATTACCACAATATTTTCGATCATGATTGAAGTTTCATCTCCCATGGGGTAAGCATTCTTTGCAGGTGAAATCCTCAGGATGAATTCGCGAAGTTTTCCATTGTGATATGAGGCCCACAGCACTTTTTTTGTTAAGGGGACAGTGCGGTGTATTTGTGAGTACTGCAACTTCTGATGATGAGGATCCTTGGTCAAGAATTATTTGTCAACAGGCAATGATTTAGCAATAAGACTAGCAAGCAGTTCTAACTGCTTCTATGAGCATTTTGTCAGTTTCTTGGTGGTGCCTGAAATTTTCAGAACGAAGTGCACTAAAGTTGTTTACAGCTCTATACCTGGCCACATCATCAGCCATATGAACCAAGGTTTGTATATTGAAGCATACATCACGCTCACCGTAAAGGGGCTTAAACAATGTAGTGGGGTCTCTTTTATGTGATGTTCCTCCTTCAATTTGTCATCAAATCTCACATCGGTTCGCAGTTAGGCATGTTGGTGGTTCCCACAAGCATAGAACCGAGAATGTAGTTTAGGGATAAAAATTAGTGCATGCGCACGAGCATCGCAGGCAAAAAGTTTAATCAGCATACAAAAGTAAGACATATCAATAAAGCGAGCGTTTTCTAGGTTATCAAGTAATTCGCTGATTGAAGCTCTGCGGAAATCATGTAGTGATGGAGGGTATTGGTTGCCATGGCATCATGCAACCAAAACATTCAGTGCAGGAATGTCATTAGTCTTCTAGATCGTTTAAGCCCTAGCTCTTACAGCTTTAATTAATTGGAAGTGCATTGATATAAACATGATACCACTGCTTTTAGGTCGCGAAGATCACATTGAAATACTTTTCGAACACTTTTTCAGGGCTCTTTACCATCAGTAGAACAGCGAGTCGAGCGAGTTGGTACATAATTAAACAAACAATAGCATAACAACAAAGACAAAAGAAAAGAAATAAGATGGAACCAGCGCTGACTAACAACCGAATATTTATTTGAAAGAACACACACACGCACGCACACACACACACATGTCTATATATATATATATATATATGACTTCAGTCATGACAATATATATATATATATATATATATATATATATATATATATATATATATATATATATATATATACTCCTTTCCTTGATCGTTACATTGTAGTACATTGTAGCTTTTTGCCATATCAAACTAGATGTAGGACTTGTTTTCTGAAAATAAAATATCGGCAAAATATGAGGTTCTCTGGTGCGCCCGCTCATCTGGCGGCAAGCGCATGAACATGCAGCGTTATTTAGATTCTCAGAAGTGAGGACAGGCTGCTTGTAGGACATTTTGCCCACGTGAAAGATGTCTCAAAATTTAAGCTATACGTTCCACAGAATCGGTACACTGCTCAGAAAAGTAGTGTTAAGCATCACTCTCACTAGTCGCTCTCATCACTCTCGCTTTGACTAGACGCTAGTGCAACGCTTAATCTACCTGTTTCTTCGTGAACACTATGCCAGCTCTCGTGCACGTGTTCACTGGGTTCACTCCAACTTCGTTCTGGTCAGAATGCTTTGTTCATAATTTCTTATGACTAATGCCCACACCTTTCATGCAGGGTGCGTCCACAGATTCCATACCGAGGTACATGCTGGAAGTAACAACTGCGGAGCTCACGCCAAGTTCAATTATCTTACCAGAGCGATCATCTGGTCTTGGTTGCACTGCTTCATTATAAGTAGGACTCTGTTCTGTAATGGTTCTTTTTACGCTGATCTCAAGGAATAATGGCTGAATGATAGCGTCATTTCTACGACGCCTCTGAGTTCGACACAGCCCATCAGTGGGCTTTCGGTTTCTTTCTACTACGGCGTAATCTCGCCACACTCAAAGAGGGAATGTTTAGTCAGGACAGCCTTTGTGCCGACAGCGACGGAGACCTAATCATTAGCACCCTACACAACGGCAGCGATTGAGAAAAAGAACGTACTGTTCCCAAGGACGCGGGATCGAATCCTGGCCTCGGCGGCAGCTTTTCGATGGAGGCGAAAAGCAAGGCGCCCGTGTGCTGTGCGATGTCAGTGCACGTTAAAGAACCCCAGGTGGTCGAAATTTCCGGAGTCCTCCACTACGGCGTCTCTCATAGCCTGAGTTGCTTTGGGACGTTAAACCCCACAAACCAAACCAAACCTGAGAAAAAGAACGGCTTTTAAAGTACCCCTCGTAAAATTTTCAACGCCTATTTTGGGAATTTCCTATGAGCAAACACGAACACAGGCCAAAACGAAAGTAAGGAATCACGCTTAGTCACACTTGGACGCAATGTGGCGCGGGAGTTAACAACAACACCTCCATTCGCCATCACATTTCCGCATAGCGCAGTACAAGTGCTCACAATGACCGTTCGGAAACAAAGGAACTCTGCAAAAGCACTCCATCAGAAACAGCCAGTGCGCGAAAACTACACAGAGACGCAGTCACGAGAATGCCGATCTTTTGTAGCCACCTACCTGTGGCAGCCAGTACTTTAATACCTTTAAACATTATAATATCAGCACTTAACCACTTTAGAGAAGAAACTTTCATTGTTTTATATCATTACTTGTTTTGTGGTAATTTCCGATGACTGGCATTTGTCCCTATCTAGACTTTTTATCATGCTGCTATCATTTGGCTGGATATGATTATGTCTGAGCGAAACGTTGTCGGCAGCCGAAGCTAACCGCAGTCAGTCGTGAACTTGTTGAATGGGTGTGCGCGCATTGGCATTTATTTCTACTGTGATTGAGAGACCATTTGCGTTATGTGTTGGTTACTATGTTATATGTGTAAATGTAGTTAAGGACACAAGCTAAAATGAACCAGCCTTAAAAACACAACGAACCTACATATACTGAGCGCGATGACCTCCGGTAGCGTACATTGTATGTATCTGAAGCATTGCAAACAGCCCTGTATGTACGTCTGTGGGGCGATTTGTGGAAGAAATCGACTCGTACATCTGTAGGCCATTTTTCTTATGTCGGTCCCGGCTGAATGCAACTGACGCCGTTAGGTCATACGAGAGTTCGTGCTATGCTTTTCGCGCCGCACCCAATTCCCTTTACACGTCACCAAATACCGAATATTGTTATACACTGCATATTTAAGCGGTAGCGTTAAGCGCGCCGTGTCGCATCAAAACCGTTGTCGACGTAGTTGTTCTCCGTTTTAATGCGAAAATCTGCGAGGAAGCCAACAAACAATTGTTGCAAACGCACGGGATATTCAACTACGCTGCCTCCTATTGCGAGACGGGACCAAGCACATACACAAACAGATACAGAAACGCTGTGTCGTCTCATTTCTGTTCTCCGCGCTCTGTCCATGTATTCAGGTGCTGGTAACCCCAATGCAACTTCAGCGCCTGCATGCGGCGCACACAGGAAACACGCGACTTTACTGCGCGTGATCGTGCTGCGCTGCCGCTAGAGATAGCGCGCAACCAGTACAAAAATGAACTCTGTTGTTGAACAAATGAAACCGGAGCAGCCGGGTTTCGTAAATTGTTAGTGATTGCAAATGCTGCCGTCTACCACTGCGGAGGTTCACATGAAACGACGTCTTCTCTGAGTGCGGACGGCGCATATATGCCTGCTTCTGCTTGCCAGCCTTTTACGAGTACCGATGGTAGATCTAGATCAGGTCCTCAGTGAGGGGTTCGGTCAAGTATGTCTGGAGCCCAGAAGGCGGAAACAAGGGGTAGGCGTGCAGAGGTGATAAGGGTTAGGCGGCGCGAAAACCGCTGAGGAGGAAGAGGAAGAAACTTTATTTTCCTCTATGTTATTTTAGGAGGTTTTAAGGCGTCTTCAGAAATGTTTTCTTCTTGTACTCCTAGGAGTCTCCTCTCTCGACTTGGTCCACCTCTAATAAAGGGTCGGGATGCGGGCAGAAGAGGCGGCGGCTGCGACAGAAGCGGACAGGAGACACGGAATATTGCAAAAAGCACGTTGGGCTGAACGCACACTGGGCACCATCAAGTTTAGGTCGAGCGGCATCCGAGCTTAGCGGTGACATCAGCGCCTGGAAGGCGATCAGAAAAATATAACAAAATTATAAAAAAGTGAAGTGTGAAACGCTATCACATGATAGCCCTAACGACGGAGCTTAGGTGCCCTTCTTACTTTTTTACTTATTAGTCAGCCAAGGTGCTGTATCAGTTGAGGAGAGCATGTTGCCGAGCTAGTTGGTGATCCATTAAGTAAAAAATTTAGCGCAAAAAAAGAACACAAAGGACAAAGAAGAACACATAAGACGTTTGACAAGCGCTACACGTTTTATGTGCGAGCGCTAAAAGCGCTCGTCAAACGTCTTATGTGTGCTTCTTTGTCCTTTGTGTTCTTTTTTTGCGCTAAATTTTTTACTTAGTGCTGTATCGACCACCGGCAACTAATGGCAGATGTTTTCGAGAGTTCTAAAAAGGGAAAAGTGACCGTGCGGTGCGGATAGTCACCGCAATAAAAATCCATAGATGGTTGACAATATTTTCTGGCTTTCCCCTAGATACGGCTCTTTTTGTCTTTTCAATCACTCCCTCCTTACTGCCTTCCTTTACAGAGCAGTTTCCGTGTTTATCGATGGTTGTCACAGTTGGTCTGCGCTGGTATTCTCCTATTCACCAATTTACATTTACTTACCCTGTTAGTCATGAGGTGTGCTTGGTTTGACCTTGGTGCGGCTTCAAAGTCATTGAGTTGGAGCCAGGCGACTCTGACTTGTTCAAGGAGCAGTGAAGCTCTAGCTCTAAAACAAATCTAGAAAGGAACTGAATTGCTTGCCGAATGTCGATCCTTGCTTCCTGTTTTCAAGAAGCTTGGAATCTACTCCTCTCTCGCTCTCGATTAAATTACTGATTTTCGGTATGAGGTGAATCTACAAAGAAACTAATGAACAAAGTATACATTTTGCACAAAGAGCCATTTGTTGCATTGCGAATGTGAATTTTATTGCCCGTGCTATGGACTATTCAAATGATTTATAGATATCCCTGCGCATAACATTTACGGGCAATGTTTGGACGCTAACTGTAAGTTGCGTCGATAATGACCATGATTATAAAGCTCATATGTCTAAAATAATGTTTGCTGTCACCAATTTCGACAGCACATATTTGGGCATATTCCGTAAGCAGAACTCTGCTCGGGTGCCAAGGTGCATCAACATTCCCGGCATAATTTAAATGTATTACGTAGCAATGATCTCCACGGGCCAAAACATAACCTAGGCTCCTACACAGCCAAACTTCTAATAAATCATTAACTATAAATGCTTCATAGCGATACAAGGTCGCCTGTACATATTGTCTTCAAAAGTTTTTCTCGCAAAATAAAAATTCACATGTACATAAGGTAGCACAGTGTATGCTCTATATATACCGTTCTTAAGCAGCTGGAGTTCCAGTGAGACGGAAAACGCTTTGTACAATATCCTTTCGGCATCTTCATAGCGTACGTAAAATTGAGTTTATCTGATTTCCTGCGAATCGTCAAAAGCTCTGCACCACTGCTCAACTGGGAAAAGCGTGCCCTGGAGTGTATTATGCAGCGGACCGTTGGGCCCTATCGACGGCCAAGACGTTTTTAATTCAACAATGCATTTATCGGCTACATTTTCACCTTCATCATTGTGTTGTTCTTGTTGCGACTGTAGGAAGAAGGAAAATTAAATGCAAGGGCCTGATACTGGGTTTGTAGCTGAGCCACCTCCGCTGCGGGGAGAGGGCAGGAGGGTGGCTGATCCTGGCCGTGATGGGGCTGGGACAGGTAGGTCACCGCTGCTTGTGGTGGGGGCTAGCCTGCCACCAAATTTTTATCTGTTGTATGCAGTCATTGCACCCGCCACCGCTTCGGTGGTGAACCACGACTGTTGCGAAGCACGTCTTTACGAGCTCAAAACGAAAAACTAGCCAGCGAGCTTACCTAAGAGATGAATTCATCTAAAAGATGAATTGGGACCAGTCAGAAATGTCGCCCTTCCGGTCGAGTAACCACGTCTTAGCCACGTCACTTAGATAAAATTAGATATTGATTAGCTTGATAGAATCGTCCAAGCGGTTCCAAACGCTGACTCGATCGTGCTGCATTAGCTAGTCGCCGGCATCATCTCCGCAGATACTGGCGAAAATAGGATGGTCACTCGGACGAGAGCTGGGTGACCAAGCAAGCTGGCCCAAGGGCTGAGGTGCAAAGGTGGCTGGGAACGTAAGGTGCACAAAGGAAGCATGGGCACCCGTAGAGCGCACGTCGTTAGCAACAGGAGCAGGAGCAGTAGTCAGAGCAGAACGCTGCGACTCAGCATGAGCTATGACGGATGTGCCACCAACAATACGACCGGAACGAAGCTTGAGGGGGTGGCGCATAGAGGACGCAGGCACCAAGAGACACCCCCATTCCTTGTGAGACAAGAGGATGTACCGGCAGGCTCACTTTTCTCGTGTCAGGTCAGCCGAGGCAGCAAGTATCAGCTAGATACACTTCATCTACACTTCGTCTTCTCAGGATCAGATGACCGATGATGTTGAATATGTACAAATTGAAAGGGGGTTTCACTGAGTTTTAACAGGGATAATAGCTCTCTCGAAGTTGCACGGTGAACCACACAAGAACACAGCCAGTCTAGGCCTCCACAAGCGAGCTCTAGCAGCGCAGCGGCACTTCGTCGTCCTTATCCTCGTCTCCGTGATATTCTCATCTAGTTCATCCTCGTCTTCGTAATGTCCTCGCCTAATTCCCTACAACATGAAAATGACGTTCGCTTACAGTGCTCACATTATGTTTATTGCATTACTATTATGACCTGCGCTAACATTACACAGCACAAGCACGATCTGCTTTTGCTTCCGTCGAAACGTGGCTGATGCATTGCTCATGAACTAGACAGACCACTCATCTACAGCAGCTTCAATGTCTACACTAATCATATTGGTTGCCAGTGTTCATGCGCGAATTAGTAGGGGTCACCTACTACGAGAAGTGCATCTTGTACTGATTACTTTTGGAGTTTTGCGAGGCACGTAGATATAGCCAGGCTGAACGATGTGTCATCAGTTACCACATGCCCTTACTGGCTGCCCTGTGCAGCAGGGCAGTGCGTTTCCTTACAATCGTTACTTTGCGTATGCCAGCAGAACATGAGCCAGCACGCATGCATTCATGTGGTATAATAATCTGGACGTAGCACGGATTAGACTGCCAATTTTTTAATGCCAGAGAGCACACGTGGCCGAATTCTCTCTAAATTTACGGGGGGTTTAATAAATCTGCAGTCGGTGAGCCCTCATTTCGTCAATTATTACATACAGTGGCTTGAACGCCGACGGTGGTAGCTGCCTCAACTGGAAGGTGCACGCTAGTGTCCGCGGAAACATCTTCACCGCGTGCCTATGCTGCATTCGGCTCGAGTAAGCATGTACCGGTGTGGACAAAAGTAAACGAAGTACGCTATTTCCTTCTAAACATTTTCACGCGTCTTATAATTGAAACTGGCAGTCGTGTTATTTGCTAAGCTGAAGTGGGCGCTATTGTCCTTTCACTTGGATAAATATTGTTTTTTTGTATCTCCAGTGTTGGAGCCGCTATTTTAATTTGAAGGGAAAAGCGTCCTCCGTTTATTTATGTACACACCTGTACGCGTGTTGTGAAGGTTGTGAAACTATATAACCACATGAACCCGGACGCCAGTGAAGATAAAAGACAATTGTGCCACATTCAATCTTTCAGTGCTTGCATTTTCACACTTTTGTTCTCCCTCCTACAAATTATTTTTTTGCTCTTCGTTGTGCAATGCTTGCATGATTTGTGCAGTACAGCGCATTCTTCAAAGAATGCGTAAGATTCATCGGTACTAGCAATGAGGCAATATTCAGAGGCTCCAGTAGGCTCCCTGTAGAATCTTATAAGTAGGTGTAAGCAATAGGCAGACGTCACACAGGAGCGCGGATTGGTCATACGATTACTCATCTACGTATCAAGCGCACCATTGCTGTAATTGCCTAAATTTCAAAGTGGTACTGGCACGCCAGATTACCTGACATCATCTAAAGCCATTATGATGGAATGCACAAGTCATAGTGGACGGCTAATGGTTCTAGCACTAAGTAATTGCCCATACCTGCCGAGCAACTCCTGGATACCTCGACGCCTTTCTGTTGGCATCGGCTCTTGGTGACCCGTACACAGGAAGACTGCATACACTTGAGCATGTCTTTTTTTTTTGGTATGGTGCGCTTTACGTAAGCTGACCAAGCCCAAAAGAATAAACGCGAGCGAGACTAAAGAGCTTAACGGCCGCCAGAATCGGTTGTCGTGTCAACGAAAGACGACCTTCGAGAGTAATTCTCAGGGAACAGTCCCGTCCAGCGCTGGTCCGCTAAGTGCAAAGTAAAAATGTCCCATGTTTAGCGAATTGCTAAAGGTAACTGGGGAGAGCAGGGAACTGCTTGGGGAATATCATCTACCTCTGGGTGAATGATTGAGAATGCCAACTTTGACTTGAAGACTAACCAATTTAGCACTGACAAAGTCAAATGTATGATAGAGCGTGTAGGAGGCGCGATGCAAAAGAGAATGTTCTATTCGTACACTTTTCCTTCTTTTTTGATATAGGGTTTTGTGCACACTGGATTCGTTGTAAAGTGGGACGCAAAACAGACCGATCCCACAGGCCAGTTTCCCGCCGCCACCGCTGTCGTGATGCATGCTGGTACATGTAGTCAACCGGCCGCTCCAGCCGCCCGAAGAGCCTGTTACCTACCGACTTTTAGCTTGTGTGTATGCCGGAGTGCATTCGGAAAACTCACCGGTCTCATTCCTAGGTTCTATAACAGCACATTGCAGATACGTATAATACACTAGTTTTATGTATTTAGGTAATAGCTTATACTCGTTCTGCCGTAAAGCCGTCGACGTTGTAGCAGTAGAATAGTTATCGCCACCGCATGTCAGAAATCAGAAGGGCTGCGTAAAAAACCGTATCATGGTAATTTTGTACTTCTACATATTCATAATTGATTGCTGTTTCAAGGCGATGACGAGATAATGGAATCAATGTAATTGATCGAATAAATTAAGGGAAAAAAGGTAATTGGGTGGTTCAATACTCTCGAAACGCTCAGAATGAAAAGTCAATTTGAAGATGCTAACTTAGAAAATTATTTATTCTGCAGTTTATATAGTTGAAATAATTGGTAAATGAAAACTTGTAAGTCCTGTTATCTGAATGAAAATTTAGTGAAATATGCCGCTGTTTATGAAAATTTTGAATCTGTGACTAAATTAAAAAAATCAGCAGTAGAAACATGAGGCCTCAAAGGTATCAAAATTAATTGGCACAACAAAAAGCCAATGATTAATCTTGCGAATTAAAAACATTTACGCGTAATTGATCAAATAATTTTTTACAATAACAAAAGTAAAAAATTTGAAAAAACAGGGCTCAAAGATACTGAAATTCTCAGACCAAAAGCCAGTGCTTGATAATTGTAAGGTAGAAAATTAAGAGTGTGTAATTGATAAATAAAGTAATTGAAAAATTTCAAAATGCAGAATGGAAAAAAGGATCAAATCTGTCAAAATTCTCTGATTGGAAATCGAACTCCTGACGATACTAACCAAAATTGAAAGCATGTTATTCGTTAATTAACAAAAAATTTAAGAATTAAAAATCTGAAAAAGGGTGTTCAAAGATGTCAAAATGCCCGGGATGCAAAGTCAATGCTATACGGGGCTAAATGAAAGTAATTAGTGTATAATTGATTAAGTAAATATTTGAAATAAATTAAAATCTTGTGATATTAGAAAATGTGGTTCATAGGTGTCAAAATCAGTTTGACATCATTAATTGCACTTTTTCGAAATCGAAATTTTAATTGGTATCTTATCCATTTTAATTTTTTCATTATCATCCCAAGCAGCACAAAAGCAATGGCCCTTGATTGGCATTCTGGTGGCAAAATTTGGCAAGGAATATAGGTCCTTCGTTGGCATTTGGGCAAATTACTACTTTTTCCAACAATGGCCCCACCATTTATGACAATAGTATGCCAACCCGTCGCCATTTTATTGCCATGAGTATGCCTGCATAAAGCCAGCCCGTTGCCAAGGGTATGCCCGCGTAAAGACAAGCTGTCGCCACTTTCTCGCCAAGCATACGCGCGTGCAGCCAACCTGCCGCCACGCTCGCGCCAAGACTACGCCCACGTAGAGCCTACCTGTCCCCACGCTCCTGCCGAGACTTTGCCCATATCCAGCCATCCTACTCCCCATTTGTGCCATGGTTATGCACGCGGGAGAATCTGCTGGAGAATCTAGGCAGTGACCATTATATCTTGAGGATCACGATAACAGACACCAACATCAAGCGCAAGCTCGGCACGGCCAAGATCACCAACTGGCCGGCCTTCCGCAAGGCATGCACGGACCTGGAAGGGGGGATTACTTCCATAGATGATTGGTTTCAACAACTCAAAGACATCCAGAAGCAGTACACTCAGGAAGTGGATCACACTGAGCAAACACCAGAGGTGGACCCTCGGCTCCTCAGGCTATGGGAGGCAGGCCGAGGGCTCACCAAGCGCTGGAAGAAGCAGCGCTTTAACAGGAAACTCAAGCTGAAGATTGCAGAAGTCGTCAAGATAGCGGAGGAGTACGCAGCCTAACTGGCCAGGCAGAGCTGGCAGCAGTTCAGTAGCTCGCTGGACGGCACCCTCAGCACGACCAAAACGTGGCGTATACTCAAGACCCTCCTCGCCCCTATCCAAACCAGGGCCGAAAGCGGGAAAGCTATCCGCAGACTCATCCACACCTTCGAGGGTACGGAGAAGGAACTGTTAGATAAAGTAAAGGAGAAATGCTACGGCACGATCTTGCCTGCAGCATGCCCGAAACCATACTTGGGAAGACCGAACACCCACCTGGACAGGCCGATCACCAGGGAAGAAGTGTTCGCTGTCATAAAGGTATGCACGTGCAATACGGCGGCGGGTGCAGACAAGATCCACAATGCACTCATACGCAACCTCAGCGACGGGGCATTCGACCAATTGACAACCTTCTTCAACGGGCACTGGGCCGCAGGAACGGTTCCTGAAGAGTGGAAGCATGCAGAGGCCGTAATGATCCCAAAACCGGGTAAGAAACTCCAGATCGAAAACCTCCGACCTATCTCACTCACCTCCTGCCTAGGCAAGCTCTACGAGCATGTCGTTACTCGGAGGCTCCAAAATTACATGGAGGATGAAGACCTGTACCCCCACAGCATTTTCGGCTTCCGAGCTCACCTTCTCCACGCAGGACGTTCTCATACAACTCAAAAAGGAAGTCCTCACCAATGTCCCGAGCGCTGGCGAGAACGCGGTCATGGCCCCTGATATTAAAGGGGCCTTTGACAACGTTAGCCACGCGGCTGTAATGGAAGGACTCGACAACCTCCACTGTGGCGAGAAGATTCACAGCTACGTAAAGGCCTTTCTCTCCAACCGAACTGCAACGGTTGGGCTCGGAGTCCTTCGCAGCGATAAATTCTCGACCCTCAACAAAGGCACACCTCAAGGGTCCGTCATCTCGCCACTATTTTTCAACGTGGCTATGATCGGACTCGCTAGACAACTTGAGAAGATCGAAGGCATACAGCACGCCATGTACGCTGACGACTTCACGGTTTAGGTTACCTCCGGGTCGCCCGGCCAAAAAGAAGAAAGACTGCAAGCAGCGGCTACCTGCGTAGAAGAATATGTCCATGCACAAGGTCTCGCCTGCTCCACAGAAAAATCCGAACTCTTGCGAGTTCACAAAGGGAAACACAAAGAAGGGACCCTCAATGTCTCGCTCTAAGGACAGCTACTTCCCGAACAAGACAAGATACGAGTCTTAGGAATGTGGCTTCAGAACAATCAGCGATGCGGCCATACGCTCGGCGTACTCAAGCAATCGACCACTCAGGTCGGCAGGATGACCACGCGTGTGTCGCAGAAGCGGGGCGGTATGCGAGAGGGGGATACCCTGCGCCTGGTTCAGAGGCTGGTACTCCGTCGCGTAGGCTACGCCCTCCAGTATTTCAACCTCAACAAAGGAGAAATGGAAAGTGCAGATATCATCATCCGCAAAGCTTACAAGACAGCCCTGCACTTACCAATGAACACAGCTCTAACGCAAAACTACTAGCTCTTGGCGTTCACAACACCTTCGAAGAGATCAAAGAAGCCCAACTGGTCACGCAGATAGCCAGGCTCCAGCAGACTCCTACGGGGCGCTCGCTTCTTAGGTGACTGGGGCTAGGTGCAACTGCGGAAATCGAGAATCGTACTGCGAGCATACCGGAAGCAATTCGCCAGACGCTAAAGGTTAGCTCCCTTCCCCGGAACATGGACCCAACTTGCATGTGGCCCGTAGAGCAGCCAGGGCGAAGTATGTACAACTAAATTTAGCTACAAGATCCACAACGGTATACACGGACGCGGCTCCGTATACAGGAAGCTCACATAATAGCGCAGTGGCGGTAGCTATTGATTCCAACCTAAAGGAACTAGCTAGCGCCTCAGTCAGGAAATGCACGGTAACCGAAGGGGAGGAGCTGGCCGTTGCTCTTGCGGTGGTAGCCGGGTATCGAAGCAACACGTCCCTTACCATTCTTACAGATTCTAGAGAAGCGTGCCGTAACTACATGAACGGCCGCATAGGTCGCGCCGCGCTCAGGCTCCTCCAGAGCGCGACCCCATCAAAAGTCAAACACAACATCTACTGGGTGCCAGGACACACCGACATAGCGGGGAACGAACGCGCCGATCAGGTAGCTCAAGGGTACACGAGCCGAGCTTCCTCCCAATCGGACTATCTACCCGAGCGAGTCGGCTCTACGTACTCAGACATTCTGAACTACTATAAGGGGGTACGGATCCGCTATCCGCCACCTCATCGGGACCTAAAACAACAAGAGGCAGTGTACTGGCGAAGACTGCAGACAGCAACATTCCCTAACCTGCATACCCTAAGCAAATCTACCCGTCACAATATCGGGACACCTGCCCATGGTGTGGTAGCAAAACTTCGTTATACCACATCACGTGGCAATGTAAAAATCACGACAGCTTTCGTAAAGACCCGAGTGCGGAACAGTGGGAGAGCCGGCTCTCCAGCGGCGATTTGGATTGCCAACTAGGTCTCATCCAGCACGCCCAGCGAGCCGCGAAGCTTAGAGGAGCCCTGAAATAGGGGCACCGACCCTGTGAGAAGACGGCAGATGGAACTCTTCTGCTACTAGCATAAGACCCTCCTAGAGAAACTAACGTATTTCCTATCCTATCCTATGCCTATATCCAGCCATCCTATCCCCACACTTGTGCCATGATTACGCCCATATCCAGCCATCCTGTTCCCGCTTTTGGACCATGATTACAACCATATTAAGCCAGAATATTGATAGCCCGAGATTCATGCTAAGGCTTGGAATATGTGCAGCCAGTTCCACCCTGGCTCAGAATGCTTCTATTTCAAGGCGACCGTTGAATTTCTAGGCCAGTAGGAAATCAAATCAGGGGCACCCCACTTAGTTACACACCCTATACTCTTGTATATTCTGCAATTTGTTTTGTTTAATCGACAAGGGAAGCTGGAGGCAATAGTTAAATACACAATGCAGACTCCAAAAATTCGGACTTACACCGCTTGTCCTCCCCCAGAAGGCGGTTTCATATTGTAGCGCCCGAAGAAGAAGCGTGATCGCTTGGAAAAAGACGACGCTGCTTCCGTGAATCTCGCGTGGGCTGGTTCCGCTGCTGTTGTGCTGCACTCTTTGCCCTTTCGACCCGAGGTCTCTGCTGCCGCCGTGTCCCTGTGTGTCAGGACGTGACATTAGTGGAGCTGCTGGGTAAGAATTCGCATGCAGTACACCCCAACACGAAATTCGAGCCCAGTATTAAGTCCTGGCCACCGGATTTTCTTGGAGTCCGCAGCTGCACCTGAGATCCGCGCTAGCCGACGTCAGCAAGGCAAAGCGCCGGAATTTGGACTCCTCGCCGAGTGGAACATGTCTCGTGCTAACGTAACCCTGGCCTCCCAGTCGCAACAGCCCGACAATGCGACTGCGACACGGATAGTCTACGTGCCTGTAACGCCAAGGACTGTCTCTCCTGTCCGTGGCAATGACCTGAATGACATTGAAGACTGGGTAAAATATTATGAACGGGTTGCCCGCCAAAACGGGTGGACTGCAGAACATTTACTTCTCGCTGGAGGCACCAGCGAAGTACTGGTTCGGGAACCACGAAGCTTCGTTGACATCTTCGGAGACGTGCAAGAGCGAACTGTTACAAATGTTCGCGAACCAATACCGACGCAGAAGAGCTACTGCAAACTCGTATTCAGGGCCCAGCGGAAAGCGTGAGAAGTTTCGTCGGGACGTTCTGCGCTTAAACTCTCGCGCCGACCCTAAGGCTACAGAGGAGAAAAAGGTACTTGCGTTGATGCAAGGCCTACGAAATGAGACTTTTGATGGACTTCTAAGAAATCCACCGACTACAGTAGCTAGTTTTGTCACCGAAGCTACTACTATCCAGCGGGCGTTGGCCACAAGGAACACCCATATCAGCGATTGGGCAACAATTTCCCGAACGTATTGAGCCTTACCTCGCCTAGCCTAGGAGGGTTTGGCATCACCGATATTCGCGGTATAATCCGCGAAGTAGTGCGAGAAGAGTTTAAAAGGTTTTTTTTCTGCTTCAGAGCAATGTTCCCCGGCAACTATTACTACAGCCGTTCGCGAGTATGGCGCAGTGATCGACGTGGGGCAGAAAACGTTGACACTCCGGACACGTTGTTTCACCAAGGCCTCGTGTAGCGAACCGAGCTGTGCTTCGAGTAGACTCAAAAAAACGTAAATTTGCCGCCACTGTCAACAGTTTTTCTGCCTGTTAAAGCCGAGACATCTGTTTGGGGCGAAGGTGCCATGGAAGCAAATGTTTAAATGCTACTTACGAGGGGAATCGGCGTTGCGAGAGGGATAGGAAAAGGGCGGGCCAACGTCATCGTCACCAACTTTAGGAATGAGCCGCAACACCTGACGAAAAGTTATAGCCTACATGGAAGAAATTAGTGACGTTCACGAGGCTGTTGCGTTTTCTGAGCAAAGCTTGTCATTCGGAACACAAGAAAAAACGGGAATTGCAACTGGACCTAGATAAAAGGCTAGAGTTGTCCCAGAAGCGCGATCTTCTCGAACTTTTGCATCGATACAACGATTGTTTTGCCATGACATCCAGAGTTCGCCAGACGCCTGTCACAAAAAAAAACAGAATTATTGTCGATGGCGCAACACATCCGATTCGCCAACCGCCATACCCGGTTTCCTTGAAAGAATGAGAGACGATACAGGAGCAAGTGCGTGAAATGCTAAACGATGATGTCATCCAGCCTTCCAACAGCCCGTGGGCTGCACCTGTGGTACTTGCCAAAAGAAAGACGGGTCGCTGCGATTCTGCGTAGATTACCAACAACTCAAGAAAGTGACAAAAAAAGATGTATACCCACTGCCACGTATCGACGACATCCTCAATCGGCTCCGTCACGCCCGCTATTTTTCGTCGATCGATTTGAAGAGCGGATACTGGCAGATTGAAGTAGATGAGCGCGATCGGGAGAAAACTGCGTTTATAACACCAGATGGTCTCTATGAGTTTAGGGTGATGCCGTTTGGTTTATGTACTGCCCCGGCACCATTCTAACGTTCTCGCCGGTCTGAAGTGGCAGACCTGTCTTGTGTATTCAAATGATGTTATTTTTTCGAGCACCTTTGCCGACCATCTTGTGCGCCTTGAAGCGGTTCTCCAGGCTATACGGAAGGCAGGCCTCACACTCAAGACCTCAAAATGCCGGTTCGCGTACAGTGAATTAGTTTCTTGGGCATATTGTCAGCCACGCGGGCGTAAAGCCAGATCCTGCAAAAACAGCAGCCGTAGCGTCGTTTCCACGGCCCGGACAAAACGAGTCTGAGAAGGTTCTTGGTTTGTGCGCCTACTTCATACGTTTTGTCCACAACTTCGCCCAGATCGCCGCACCCCTGATCAACCTTACTAAAGATAGTATTGCCTTTGAATGGAATGAAGAGCAAGAGTCAGCATTCAGGCAGCTAAAACAAGCCCTTCAAACACCACCTATACTAAGCCACTTCAATCAAGCTGCCGACACTGAGCTGCACACCGACGCCAGCAACAAAGGACTGGGGGCAGTACTAGTGCAATTGCAGGACGGCGCTGAGTGAGTTATTGCGTATGCTAGCCGCGCCCTTTCCAAGGCAGAGTGTAATTACTCCACAACGGAAAAGGAGTGCCTCGCTGTCGTCTGGGCAACAACAAAGTTTCGACCGTATCTGTACGGCCGCCATTTTCGTGTGGCGGCCTATTCCTATGCAAAATCTACTACACCTTTCGAGCTGAAATAACGTTCACAAAGTAGCAAAATGTCGTCTACGTTATCTGATAAGTGATTCAACATCGGTACTTGCCTAGATTTTCCGAAATCGAGAAAAAGCTGCTCTCGGCGGCGTGCACAATTTTCGCAGAAGAGAGTCGAAAAGCTATTTTAACATGGTGCGTCATCTGTCGGGCAGCGAGGCAAGCGCGCCGACGGCCGGGATGGAGCTTGTCTCACTGCTCGACAGATGGCGCATCATGTTAAAATAGCTTTTCGACTGTCTTCTGCGAAAATTGTGCACGCCACCGAGAGCAGTTTTTTCTCGATTTCGAGAAATCTAGGCAAGTACCGATGTTGAATCACTTATCAGATAACGTAGACTATCTTTTGCTACTTTGTGAACGTTATTTTAGCTCGAATGGAGTAGTAGATTTTGCATAGGAATTTTTTAAATACCAGCCCCCAAATATTCAAGACCCGATATATAAATCCGGCCGAAAGCATCATGACGCTGACTGCTTGTCTCGAGCCTCCCTGGAGCCGGCACCAGGAGACGATGAAGACGCTGACAGCTTTATTGCGGTCTTAAACACGGCAGATATAGCGGTTCGACAAAGACATGATCCACAGCTTGGCCAACTAATGGCGCACATTGAAGGAGACGACGATGTGGTACCTCGCGTTTTCCTGCCTGTCCTGCCCACATTTAGAATTTGGAACAGCGTACTATACAAAAAACTTCGACAGCGGCCAGACATCGTGCCTTCTTGTTGTGCCAGAAGATCTGCATAGCGAGATCACGAAAGCTTGCCTTGATGATCCTACAGCTGGTCACCTTGGTTATTAGCCGAACACTTTCACGGAATCAGGAAAAGTATTACTGGTGCGAAATCGCTAAGTATGTGCGTCAGTACACAAGAGCTTGTCGCGAGTGGCAACGACGGAAGACGTGCCAGTCCGACAACAAATGCATCATAATAGCGACAGACTACCTGACGCGCTATGCGGAGTCCCGCGCAGTTCCCTCTGCGACGGCTGCGGAGGCAGCCAAATTTTTGTTGAGTGTATTGTCTTGCGGCATGGCGCACCGGCAGTTCTAATCACTGACCGAGGTACCGCATTTCTGGTACAACTTCTACAATGCATCCTGCGTCTAAGTTGTACCAGCCACCATCGAACTACTGCGTATCATCCTCAAACCAATGGGCTAATGGAGAGGCTGAACAAGACGATGGCTGATATGATTGCCATGTACGTGGCGCCGACCATCGAAATTGGGACGAGGTGCTACCTTATGCTACGTTTGCTTACAATACTGCAGTTCAAGAGACAACACGTATGTCACCTTTCCAACTGGTGCATGGCAGAAAGGTCACTACAATGCTCGATGCTATGCTGCCGCACGAACCACCTGACGGCGTCGCCGATGATGCTCGACTAGTTGCGAACGCGCTGAGGAGGCTCGACAACTGGCACGACTCAACATACAGCACCAACAACGTACCGACGCTTATCACTACAACCTCCAGAGACGTGACGTTGATTTTCGACCTGGGGATAAGGTCTGGGTTTGGACACCGGTTCGCCGTCGAGGCCTTTCGGAAAAACATATGAAGCGCTACTTTGGACCCTACATGGTTATTTGTCGCATCGGTGACCTCAACTACGAGGTGCTTCCCAGCGGAAGCCAACCATCACCACGCCTTTCCTCACGTCCTGAAGTTGTTCATGTTGTGCGGCCCAAGCCGTATTACGTGTGACCCTGGAGGAACCCTTCAGTGTTTTCTCCGCTGCACTTTTATCGCGAAACAACATGTGCAGACACTAACCGTGTTCTTGCTGGTGTTTTCCTTTTTTTTTGTTTAGCATCGAGACGATGGTTCTGTCGGAAGGGAGGCAGTGTAGCGCTCGAAGAAGAAGCGCGATCTCTTGGAAAAAGACGACGCTGCTGCCGTGACTCTCGCGCGGGCGGTTCCGCTGCTGTTGCGCTGCACTCTGCCGTTGCCCTGTCGACCCGAGGTCTCTGCTGCTGTGTGTCAGGACGTGACAATATGAAACATTTTGCATATGAGCGGCGAGCAGTGATGCAAAAAGGGGGACAAAATGATCGAAGAAACAAACTTTATTTTAATGGGAGGAGGAACAAGCTGCTGTGTTACTGGGTGCACTTGGCGCCTTCTTCTTATGGAAGTTGGGCTTGACTTCAGTCTCCTTAGTGCAGTGCTTGATCTGGAGCTCTCATGTTATCAGGCCAGGTAAAACGAGACCCTACAATTGCAATTCATAGGAGTCGACCCTGACATCTGCCAAAAAAAGTACCCCCCACGTAACTCAATCCCAACTTCTGCGTAAAGTAGGCACCCAATGCACCTTATGAGTCATCTGCCACAATCCTTCCATCTTGATAGTAAATACATTGCTGTAAAATTAGCTGAACTTATCTTGTGTCTTTCTTTTCGAGACTTGAACACTATGTCAAATGTAGTTCTCATACATTTGGAGGAGACTGCGGTGCGCACTTCTGACATTCAAGGAGGCTTCATATAATATGGTAAAAACATATTTGGTAGGATGGTAGCACTAGCCATTCTGTAATCCCCTTCCAAGGACAAAGTGAGACAGGAGGCTATAAACGTACTGCACACGCCACCCAAGGGTCCTCATTGAAAGACATTGCTGTTATATTAGAATAGGAAGATGGGGGGGGGGGGGTAATGAGATAAAGAACAGCGCACCAGGAATACATACAGACAGAAATGGCATGATCTGAGACACTGCAATGACACAAAGTTGAGGGCAAGCATGGAGGGCTGGCTGGAAAAACACTTCGTCTCTCTTTTGTGCTCTTCATCTTAGTGCAGTCCCAAGGCAAAGGTAGTTTTTAAAGATTTAGAAGTGATCAGCGCAAGTTTCCAACCCCTCCAGAACCGTCTCGAATGTCCCGAAGCTACTGTATTGAAGCTGAAAGAATGCTCAAGGTTCACTTGATCTCTTGGACTAATGATGATCGCTTGAATACAACAGCAGGGAAAACACATGTGATTCACGATATGATGTTGTATAGCCCATGTCATACATTCATTTTGCTGCTTGAAGATTATTGCATCACATTCTTAATTTGATATAAAGGCGCTGGATATAGAAGCTAAAACAGAAGCAATCTCTGCTGCAGTGATGTGAATATAATGCATAATGGTTCCTTATAGTAGCCTGTACTCGGCATAATTTTGCTAGAAGGCAACAATAACACATTTTTTTCCAAAGTATGAGAAATTCATTCATATTTACCTTCTTTTTAGGTCGCATCTGGCTGTTATTCACTTCAATGAAAATTCTTCTAAGATCCAGGCGCAGAAAAAAAAAAGAGAGGATGGCTGGAAAGTGAAAATGACAAAATCACGAAAAGGCCACTTCAGTGTCGCTCCAGTGAAAATGAAGCATACGTTTTGTAAGTTAGAACTTTGTTCTTCTTATATTATTACACAAAAAAACCAAGTGAACTGTTGTAATCACGATGACTATTCCACGCAGCGTACGTCCAGAGGCTTCTCCAGGATGCGGAGATACAGTCTCAGGGCTCTTCACACAGAGACAGCTGCAAGCATAGCTTCAGAGCACCACCTTATGACTGATGTCTATGAACGACCGTCAAAAGAAGAACTAATTGCTGCACACAGGCACAGATTTGCGCTTCATCATGACTATTCAATTACACAGTACAAGTGTCAGTATACTTAAACCAAATGTTCAACAAACTGGCATCAGCGCCGTAAAGCATTGGCCGCTGGAGCCGAAACAATTGTTTCAATATGTTTGCTGCGACTAACAATAGCTGGAGCGCAGTTTCATATGACTTTCTGTCGGAGTAAGTGCAGTCTTGTTGTAGCCATGTCGGTAGTTTGCTTCTGGCTGCGGCCAAGCAAAAGTGCGCAGAAAACATGTTGCTGCTTGCTTATCGCGGCACCTCTACATGGTGTGCGACCGCTCGCATGCCCTTCAAGTATTGCATCAAAGCTACCGCTTGAAACAAAAAGTAGGAAAGGAAGAGCAACTGTGGGTTCAGGATGTGTAAAGCTAGATTGCGAATAATTATGCCGATCAGAGTTATTCAGCTTCTTGAGGCCAAGCTGGAAGTAATTGGAAGTAATTAAAGTGTGCCGACTTCACAAGTGACCATGTCACATCTCTCTTTTCACGGGCTCACTGTTCCCCATCCATTAAGCTGCACAGTTAACAAGACAATAGTGTAAATGCGCTGATTATTATTATGTGCGCGAAATAATACTGTGTTCTTAGCGGTAATTCATACTGCTGAGCGACTAAAAAAGCACAGCGCTTCGCCGCGCGAGAATTTTTCTTTTTACTAACGTCAATTGTTTACTGCCTCAGGACATAATGGAATATGCTGTGAGAATTATCTAGAGAAATGCTGTAGGCCTTCTCTCGAAATAAAGTTTTCTTTGTTTGTACAGCCAGGTGGGTACAGTTGTCGTACCTAATTTACTATAAGACAAAAGTTCATACGCTACAAAGTTACTACGTGACAAAACGAGTTCGACGCAATGAAGTCAACAGTTCAGATGATAGGTTTTTAAAAGTCGCCACAGTAATGATACATCACAACAATGACTAACTCATTGCACCTGTGAAACCATCGTTTATCTGTGCGCTATATTCGTTTATCTGTGCGTAGCGGTGGCGTAGCGGTACAACATCCGCCTCGCATGCAAGAAGACCGGGGTTCAAATCCCGGTGCCGCGCAATTCTCCAACGGATTAAAAAAAAAAAAGAAAATCCGCGTATCGATGGAATTGCATAAACAGGTTTGTAGTGCGACCTGATGCCGGTGAACACCTCCGGCAACGCACTCCCTCACCAGAGAAGGAGTTGGTCACCCTGGTGCAGTAATTCGCCTCAACCTCTCATAAAAAGCTCCATAAAACCCCGGCCCTCACTCACCAGCGGCTGCGGACCTTTCGCGGCGGTCAGACCTGTGACGCAGAAGGGGGTGCTAAGAACTTCTGGCTCCGCTGGACAGGCCGCCATTGGAAACTGACCTTGGCAACGTTTAACGCTTGAACCCTAGCTAGTGAAGCTAGTTCAGCAGTGCTGTTAGAGGAACTATAGGGTATGAAATGGGATGTCATAGGGCTTAGTGAGGTTAGGAGGCCGAATGAGGCATATACTGTACTGAAGGATGGGCATGTACTGTGTTATCGAGGTTTACCAGAGAGGCGACAACTAGGAGTAGGTTTCCTTGTCAATGAGTATATAGCGGGTAATATAGATGAATTCTATAGTATTAATGAGAGGGTTGCAGGCATCGTAATTAGGCCTAATAAGCTGTATAAACTGAAGGTTGTACAGGCCTATGCACCTACATGTAGTTATGATGACCAGGCAGTTGAAAGCTTCTACTGTGCTAATGGTCGACTTCAATGCCAAGGTAGGGAAAAAGCAGGCAGGAGACCAAGCAGTAGGTGACTATGGCATTGGTTCTAGAAAGAGCATGAGGGAGTTACTAGTTGAGTTTGCAGAGCGCAGTAACTTAAGAATAATGAATACCTTCTTCAGCAAACGGAAGAACCGGAAATGGACATGGAAAAGTCCTAACGGGGAGACTAAAAAATGAAATCGACTTCATCATGTGTTCAACCCCCGCCATTGTGCAAGATGGAGAGGTAATTGGGAAAGTGCGATGCAGTGACCACAGGATGGTGAGGTCCCGAATTAGCCTAAATCTAAAGAAGGAACGCGAGCGATGAGTAGGAAAGAAACCCGTCAACGAATTAGCAGTGAGGAGGAAGGCAGAAGAATTCACGATCTTGCTACAGAATAGATCTTCAGCTCTAAACGAGGATGGCGACATTACCCTAGAAGCAAGGAACAATAACTTCAGAGATATCATTACTGAGTGTGCGGTAGAAGTAGGCGGTAGGACACTTAGAGAGGATGCCGGTAAGCTGTCTAAGGAAACGAAACAAACGCCAGAGTGTGAAAGCTTCCAATCTAACAGAAGAGATAGAACTGCCCGAGATATCAAAGCTAATCAATAAGCGCAAGGTGGCCGATATCAGGAAGTATAACATGGAAAAAATTGAGCATGCTGTAAACAATGGGGAAGCCTTAAAGCGGTAAAGAAGAAATTGAACATAGGCGAAAACCAGATGTATGCGATAAGGGACAAGGCGTGCAACGTCATCACGAATGTGGACAAGATAGTCAAAGTTGCCGAGGAATTCTATACAGATCTCAACAGCAGCCGAAGTAGTCAGGACCGTAACAACATTGGCGGCAGAGAAAAACAGTCAGACGTTACACCAGTGACGAAGGGCGAGATCAAGAAAGCATTAGAAACTATGGAAAAGGGGAAATCAGCTGGAGATGATCACATAACTACAGATTTGCTGAAGGACGGAGGGGATATCGAGCTAGAGAAACTGGCCACCCTGTATACGCAGTGCCTGGGATCATCGACAGTACCGGAACCATGGAAGAATGCAAACATTATCCTCATTCATAAGAAAGGGGACTCTAAGGACCTTAAAAATTACAGACCAATCAGCTTACTGTCTGTTACGTGTAAGGTATTTAGCAAGGTAATCCCTAATAGAATCAGGAGAACCTTAAACTGCAATCAAAGGATCAAGCAGGTTTTCGGAAGCGATACTCTAATATCGATCATATCCATACCATCAATCAGGTGATAGAAAAATGCTCGTAATATAACCAGCCCCTATATATATAGCATTCATTGATTACGACAAAGCATTTGACTCAGTTGAAACATCGGCGGTGATGCCGGCATTGCGAAATCAGGGGGGTTGACGAGCCGTACGTGAAAGTGCTGGAAGATATATATAGTGGTTGCACAGCAACCATAGTTCTGCATAAAGAAAGTAACAAAATTCCAATAAAGAAAGGTGGTAGGCAAGGAGACACAATCTCCCCAGTACTATTAACAGCTTGCTTAGAGGAAGTATTCAGAGACTTGGAATGGAAGCAATTAGGGATAAGGGTAGATGGAGAATACCTCAGTAACCTGCGATTTGCTGATGACATTGCCTTGCTAAGCAACTCGGGGGATGAACTGCAAATAATGATTGATGACCTGGACAGGAAAGTAGAAAGGTAGGCTGAAAATCAATATGCAGAAGACTAAGGTAATGTTCAACAGCCTCGGGAAGGAACAGCAGTTTGCATTAGGTAGCGAAGTACTGGAAGTATTAGGCGATTGTGTCTACTTAGGACAGGTAGTAACCGCAGATCCGGACCATGAAAAGGAAATAACAAGAAGAATAAGATTGGGATGGAGCGCATTTGGCAAGCACTCGCAGATTATGACTAGCAGCTTACCGGTATCGCTCAAGAGGGAAGTATACAACAGTTGCATCTTACCTGTGCTCACCTATGGGGCTGAAACGTGGAGGCTAACCAAGAGAGTTCTACTTAAGTTGAGGACAACCCAGAGGCTATGGAACGAAAAATGGTAGGGGTAACATTAAGAGATAGGAAGCGTGCAGAGTGGGTCAGAGAAATAACTCGTTACCGACATTCTAGTGGAACTTAAGAAGAAATGGGCATGGGCAGTACATGTAGTGCGAAGAGAGAATAACCGATGGTCGCTTAGGGTAGCAAACTCGATTCTAAGAGAAGGAAAGCGTAGCAGAGGGCGGCAGAAAGTTAGGTGGGCGGATGAGGTTAAGAAGTTCGCGGGGGTCAAGTGGATGCAGCTAGCACAAAAACGGGTTAAGTGGAGGAATATGGGAGAGGCCTTCGCCCTGCAGTGGGTATAGTCAGGATAATGATGATGATGATGAAGATGATATTCAGGCTAGTAAACACATTACTTACCAGCGTATGCTGTCGCTTTGACTCAATCCGAGGTGCGTATTTTGGTTTGGTGGACACGGGAACAAAGCGGTTGCCTCCGAAATTTTGCTGCACTGCGTACAGCGCGGTGCACTTGGGCACGGCTTTTAAGGCACCGACCTAAGCTGGAGACCGGTAAGCCGATTTCGAAGTCCATTTCGCATGGGAGACACAAGAAACGAGAACATACACAGGCGGAAAGCGCCACGCAGGGAACTGAAACGAGGTCGCCGCGCGCGATTGCGCCTTGGTTACCGTTGTTACCGCGGTGCCTGCGCGATACCGGAAGTGCAAGAAAAAAAGCTTTTGAAAAATGTTTCTGCCTGCAAAACATTCTAATTTTCGTTCCTGATAACTAAAGGTTAAGCATATTACAATTATTTTGGCATAAGTGGTAGTTTTATGTGTGCTTGACGTCGCAAAGAAGCAGACCAATAGTCATTCGAAAACGCATGTACGTAGACACGTTACACAGAGGAGATGGGGGACCGCAAAAGTCGAACAAAAGAGAGCGCCAACTTTCGAATAGGGTTGCGGAACCCGTGCTGCGCGTACGCGTGTTTTATTACGTCGGATGTGTAGCGCAGCATTACCTGGCGACTGAGATAGTTTGCGAGCAATGCTCGGGAGGTGTTTGTGGACCCCTTTAAGCGCAACGCAATGTGTTAGAACGCATGATTCGCGTTTGGCCAACTATGATGACTGTCTTATGTCCTAGCACGGACACCTTTAGTTTCTACGCCAAAGAACACCAGTCTTCTTTCACACAATCTTAGATCCTAAACAGACTTTTCACTAATTGGCAAGAGGACCATGAGTCTTTTCGTTTGTCTTGGCGCAGTGAAAAGCCGTTGAACTCTCGTCTATTATACAACATATTATACCTGCGAATGCGTTCCTGTCAATCGAAAACGGATGTTCTTTTGGAAGGATTGTTCTTGATTTAATTAAAAAGACGTGAGCTAGCAGATGCTCTCAGGTGCCCATGTATCGTATAGCGTTACAGATGTGTTCTCTATGGATGCACAAAGTCAAGCATTAATATTGCCACGAGAAAGGACCATGACGAGACAAAATAAGAAAAACCATTGACTGTTTTTATCACAGAACAGAACGATCTACAAATGCCTCACGTTTAGGAACTCAGCGCAAAAAAATTGGATGTACATGCGAATGCACTTTGTCTCGCCTTTATTTTCTGTAGCAAGCTTGCGTTTTAATATATCTTATTCAGGCGGGAAAAATAGGGGTATTTAGAAAAAAATCAGTATCTAAATAGAAAGAACGGAAAAAATGCTTTCTAAAGTTTTTGCATCGCAACCAACACGCCTAACAAGAAAGCTCGAGCACGCGGCCTCAATGATTATGACTGATGCTTCAAACTTTATCACACGGCGACTGCAGGGCACCCACCACAGCCACAGTGGCCCCAGGTTCATCGCCCAGTACTGTCCCGGAACGAGCGGCAAGCGCTGAAGGGCGCTAATGCCGGCTAAGACCACGTGATCGAGTGTTTTGGTTGAACGTGCTGGTAGAATTATGGTTTCACAAGCCGCCCGAAACATTTCATAATGATCAGTGTGGCTATTATAAAACCAATCAGGAAAACTGGTTCTCCTCCCTTTGAAAGTGAAAGAATTGTTTTTGAATCTGTAAACAAAAATACGTGATGCTTAGATTTTCCAGCACATTGAAAATATTTCTCCTTCCTGATCGCCCTATATTACAAATTACATTTTTGTTAATGCGATATAAAGGAAGAGCGCAATTATTTTTTTCTTTCAGATTTGTCGCTTCATTCCCAGTTCTTTTACGAATGCTTGGCAATGTCCTCAACCTAAACCAGATTTTTTTCCTCGATGCAGGCCGAGCTATGGACCCATTTTTTGTTTTTGTTTTTTCCGTGCTGACAGCATATTTAGAAAAGTTCCGCCACTGCCTCTGTATTCGACTTAGCAGCGATCACTACGGAAGCTAAGACAGCGCTATCTACTTCATGAATTTTGCCCTACTATTGCGAATTACAACTACCTTCGATATATTCAGTGCGTGTCTGTTATATTAGTACTTAAATTTTATATAGTTGTGCACCACCACACGACCAATTTTTTGACACCCCGCCGGTTTGGCGCAGTGGTTACGGCGCTCGACTACTGTTCCCAAGGACGCGGGCGGCATCTTTTCGATGGAGGCAAAAATCAAGGCGCCCGTGTGCTGTGCTATGTCAGTGCACGTTAAAAAACCCCAGGTGGCCGAAATTTCCGGAGTCCTCCACTACGGCGTCTCTCATAGTCTGAGTTGCTTTGGAGCGTTAAACCCCACGAAACAAAGCTTGTAGGCTGTAATAGCCGTCTGAATGATCTCAGAATGTGAGCTTTTGGGGCGGAAAGGTCGTCGGTGTGAATTCCACCCATAGTTTAAGAATAACCTCAAAAGTAATTTTATTCTCCAGAACATGTCATATAATTTGACGCCATGCACTTCCAGCATTCTGCGTCAAACGGGATACATCCTTTCCAATGCACAAACAGCGCCCATACTGCGTGTAGTGAATTAATATTGTATGTTACAAACGCATTCGCTATATCTAGAACGTTTATTTGTTATATACATATAACGCTGTGCAAACGTGTACACCTCAAAAAGCGAAATCGTTTCAGATCATCCGGAACCCTACACGACCAAAAACTCGGCCGTATATGGCTACCCAAAGATCCACATTATTCCGCGTTTCGAGGTCAAAAGGTCGTCTGCGCTATTCTCACACTTATTGTAGACTTCCTTTAAATTATCTGTTTTGTTTTTAAGGTTCCGAATCATTTCACACATACTTCAATATTCTGCGTCAAACGAACGACGCCACGTTTTATCCAAATGGTAGTCCTGTAGTGGTTCCACTTCAATAGCCGATATGCTCGTCATAAGGATATACTGGCATAAGGAATGGATGTTGCGGTTATTGATCGAAGTGCTGTGCGCTCACTATTGCTTTGCGCCTCATTATGATCACGATGTATCTATTTTAATGCCTTTTCGCCTCACTTCGTCCTTCATATCCTAGACACGCCGCCTTCGAAATAGAAATTAGAAAGAGCCTACGCTATTAAAACTGCGATGCCCTTTACACTCATCAAACCATTGCACAGCGCTGAGATAGTATACGATTACTGAAAAGCATTTCCTTTCTTTTTCTACTTACGCTCGCTTGCAGCATTTCTTATGAAAACTGTTCCTCTTTAAATGACAAACCTTGCTCAATACTCTCAATTTCGCCTACGCAGATTTATCTTTTTACACTGTTTACCTGTGTTCTAAAAGCGGTGAGCTCACTTAACTCACTTAACTTTCGCTGGTTATTAGAGACTGGCAATACTGCCACATGGGCCGGGCATCAAAAAGGTGGAGCAGCATAAAGACACAACTGAGCACAGAGATATAGATCAGAAAAATAATTGGCCACCAGTTTATATTTTATTAGTCAAGGAACACTGAAATACATGATCACTACTTCACTCAACCTGTGCCGCAGCACAAACAAATCGCTGAACAATGACACATCATACATATTGATGCATTTGGCTGACAGCCGAAGAACTGTGCCTGGCACGCACGTTTTTCTCTTATGCCGGTACTCTAGAACCGAGCTCTTCTGGCCTTGTAGCCTGATGCATATCATTTTCTGCTTAAACCCCTAAGAACTACGCATGGGGCAAAGGTTAACATTGAGAAAGTATAACACATTGTAATAAAAGAAAACCAATATGTTATGCTTTTACATAGGGATGTGAGCTACACATTGGAATCATTTTAGAAAACGAGCGTTACGCCGCTTCACGCATAAACAGACTGCCGAGGTATAAACCGTAGCTTAACAGAATCTAATTGATTGAAGCTTATTTTGGGGTCATCCAGGTTAAATTGCAATGGCTGATCAAGCACCACCCTGTACTTTCGCAATAGGAATGTCACCAGAAGGAAGATCTCCATCGATGCGAAGACTTCTCCCGGGCACGACCTCTTTCCTGCAATATTGTGAGTAGGAAGAAACGTGAAAGGCATTACCAAAAAAGATCAGTGAGAAAAAAGGCGTCGTGAAAGTTTTCAAATGCAGAAACACTCACAAATTTCCTAGTCAAGATGTCCCAGGAACGGAACAATATGGATAAACACTAGGAAATCTAACTTCCGTGCGGCTTGCTAGGGTGTAATTAGCAAAGTTGATGGTTCAACGTTATGAGCACCGAAACGTAGTCCCTAAGTCTCCGCACCCATTTTGATAAACGTTTTCGCTGCTTAGCCGTCAACACCTGCCTCTTCATTTCATGGCACCCAAGACGTTTCGCCTTTACTTCATCGCAGGTAAGAACGATATGCGGTTCAACCTCGAAGTGGGTTCTTCATCACGTCATCACTGCAGAAACGGAGGACCATTTGGCAAATACAACCCTTCGTTCGAGGGCTCCTGTGATATACCGAAGCAGACAAATCTGCTACTCTATGAGGCAAGAATATTTGCACCAGTTAATCCCTCTTTTAGTACCCAACAAGATACTTAACAGCTCTAGGGCTTGTCTACGCAGCGCAAGAGCGATAACTACACCAACCTCATATGCAGCATGCAATGCAAGCAACTGCAAAATTCCCTGCGCTGTTGGGATGACACTAAACACAAGCGCGTCCAAGCGGTTGAAATTAACCTTGAGCCCTTCAGTGCAGCGTCCCCGGTAACCTCTCTACTTATTAAAAATTTTAAAGTCCACTGACCATGACAAATACATTATTTCTTTTTAAGCAGATGCCGCATACTATGTCAAAACCTCTCTCAGGCTTCAATGTCTGAAGAAATCACCTCCCTGTTAACTTTGCAATGAACGGGAACGCGGCTAAGCAAGCGCAAAGAGGCGTCAAATAAAGAATTATTTCTGCGGTATATAAATAAAAGGTTTCATATGTTTATACCCCAATGATAGCAATATACGTAGAAGAACACCGTAACTCACCTACTGCAAAGGGTATCACATTCTCTAGCTTTTGCTGAATGAAAGAGCCATCCTTGTCAAGAAATCTAATCGGGTTGAAGAGTTCTGGTTGTTCCCAAATATTGGTGTCGTAGTGGGCTGCCCAGAAGTTGAAAAGAACGACAGTGCCTTTGGGGATAAGAAACTCGTTCACTACAATGTCTTCATTGGCCCTGCAAAGATAAAAATAATCCGATGCTTTTAGTTGTCTCGGCAAGGAAAGAAGGTACAAGCAGGAAGCGCTAACTGCCGACGGCCTGCTATAACGTAGAGGCATTTTTGTTTTCATTTCTAATCACAAAAAAAAAAACATAAGGAGTACCTTTTTTACGCACAGATTATTCTGAAAGGAAGTAACAAACAAGATTGATGTGTATTCGATATGGAAACTCTTGCTAATACCACCTCGTATTCTTTCCCAGTGGCAAGTACTTTCTACCGACCTACTAGTTACAGTTACGTCGCCAGCTGCATGTGATATTACAATGAGATGACAATGCGCATCATTACGTGAAAATATGAACCACAGTTAAAAATGCAAAACTCTGAACATTGGACATTTTTGCTGTTGAAAAAAACAATGGTACTTGTAAATTAGGACACCTAACCATGTTCATGGCAAGGTTAAGATTCTCCGCAATAAGTACTCCAAATTGTCGTGCCCAGGTTGAGATACGGCCAACATATTCCCGCAGCGCTCCTAAATTTATCTACAAATTTGATATTCTCATCTTCCTGTCCTCTGTTATGTATGCCTCCTCATGTACTACGGGCTATTTATTTTTTTTTATTTATTTATTCAGTTAGTAAGTAAGTTAGTTAGTTAGTTAGTTAGTTAGTTAGTTAGTTAGTTGGTTAGTTAGTTAGTTAGTTAGTTAGTTAGTTAGTTAGTTAGTTAGTTAGTTAGTTAGTTAGTTAGTTAGTTAGTTAGTTAGTTAGTAGGTTAGTTAGTTAGTTAGTTAGTTAGTTAGTTAGTTAGTTAGTTAGTTAGTTAGTTAGTTAGTTAGTTAGTTAGTTAGTTAGTTAGTTAGTTAATTAGTTAGTTAGTTAGTTAGTTAGTTAGTTAGTTAGTTAGTTAGTTAGTTAGTTAGTTAGTTAGTTAGTTAGTTAGTTAGTTAGTTAGTTAGTTAGTTAGTTAGTTAGTTAGTTAGTTAGTTAGTTAGTTAGTTAGTTAGTTAGTTAGTTAGTTAGTTATTTTACCTTTTGTGAATATATACAATAAGTTATCACTGGGGACAGGAAACATTTGTACATGTTTAGCTGAACAGTGTAAACGTGAACCAAATGACATAATTAGGCTACAATGACAAACGTCAAACTATCAGAATAGTCGCACAATTCATAAACGCAAGCAAACCAATAAGTGGTAGTAGGCTGCAAAGAACCAAATCAGAAATAGTTTAAACAACTCATAAACGAAATGTAAATTCAAGGTTGACACAGCTAAAACAGGCTAGTTATCACGTATTTTGAAATACGCTGTCTTTGTAAATGCGCAGGATCTATTGAGGTTATTCGGTTGGCTGCTTGTCTGAACAGAGAATGAGTGTAATTGCGATCTTTTGCTGTTTGGTATACTGAAGTTATAATGGGATCTCCCGACGACAGAAAATACATAGCTGGCTGTACTTCGACAGCGCGAATAGCAGGTCACGATAATATATTTTATGAAATGAACACAAATGACCCACGTTTCGGCCATATTATTGCGAAAAGCTACAAATTGTTTTCATTTGTACTACATTGACTGTTTTGTGGCGGTTGTTAAATATAATACAAACTGAGCGGTTTGACTCCGCTTCCAGCTGATCATTTAGTGTGGCGAGGTATGTATTTAAATATCTTGATGCGTGTGGCACTGCGATTTAGCAAAAATCATAGAAAACAGTTGCTTTAAGGATGACGGTGTGGAGAAGTTCTCAGATATCGTAATGTAGTGTAAGGTTCGGCCGTTCAGTTTTCGATCTATTTTTACAGGACAGTTTTCTTGTTGTGGTTACGCCAAAGTGACGGTGTGATGTGAAGGATTCTAAAATAGCATTGTTGATATAATAGTTGAAGCAATCTGCTTTAGCGCGAGATATTTTCATGGCATTGCAATTATTTACTTTTTGCTGCATGCTTCATGTATTAAACCAATTAGATACACAGTTTATGTTAGCTTGAATGGATCTAGTCTCTGTTTCAGTGACTAGTTTATGAAAAAATATTCCAGTCATCTGCAAATAAACAAATTTCGAAAATCTGAGCACAGAGGTTTGTTGACAAATTATTGATATAACTGCAAAATACTAATGAGCGAAGAATTGATCACTAAGGAACTCCCGAAAATACTAGTTCCGATGGCGAATCGGTAATATTAACCGCTACAAGTTGAACAGGTGAGATTAGGAAGGCCCAAATGCAAATACGCATATTTGAGTCAATGAAAAGCATGATAAGTTTATTCAAGAGTAAAAGGTGACCAACTTGATCAAAAGCTTTAGCAAAATAAAACATGCAGTCAGTCACAAGGCCTCATTTCATGTAAGTGCGCACGCTATTAGGAAAATAAAGTAGGCGGGTACCACAAAAGAAATATTTGCGCATTGTGTATTCTGAGTCAATAAAATATTGCAGTTTCGAAATTGTTTCCAGAAAGAGTAAAAATGATATGCTACATTATTTTGCATGACACTGATGTTAGTTACATGGACCGATAGTTGAACAGGTTATAGGTATCTTCGGACTTATGAATGCGTATGACTCTGCCTGTTTTCCCAACATACTGTAGTGTTTTACCTAAATAGGGTTGAATAAAAATGCATTTGCGTATGATAGAGGAGCATTTACAAGTGGTTTTCAAGAGTTTTATATGGACGAGGTTTATTTCTGAAGGAAACTTTGCTTTTAGTACATTGATCTTGTTTTTTGGCGCTTTGATGAAATATGATCAAATCCATACCAGCCTAATTAGTCGACTGAATATGTGGAGGCAACCTAGAACTTAGTGAGCATTAACGTTCTTGTATGAACACATCGTTAAGCGTGCTAGCTTGTGGATTATTAGCTACTGGTTCTCCAATTTTGGTTAAAAGTTAGACAGTGTGGTACTTATTTTCTTTCACAGTGTTCCAGACGCGCTTGGGATTATTCTTTAGAACACTTGGAAGGGTGAAATGAAAGAAAGAGAATTTTGTAGCTTTCAGTGGAATATAGATGTTTGAGATTGTAATTGAAACGCGTTCCAATGTGGAGGTTTCAAAGAGCATTTAGCTTCGTGGAAAAGGCATTTGTTTTGGTGGGAAAGGCGGTTTAGTAAGCGGGTGTAATAAGGCGCGTTACAATTGGAATAAACTCGTGGGCTGAGAATATAAAGGTTTACAAGCCCTAAAACATATCTCTTCAACCTATGCTATTTCTTTTTACCGTGAATGTTCTCAGTATACCTGCAAAAAACTATCAACAGAAACGCTAAGTTCGCAGTTAATCGCGTCAAAACTCGCTGTGCTGCAATAATTGCTAATTTTACCTGTTTTCCTAATTGTAAGTTTGACTTCGGCAAAGGAAGTGTAAAATTCGAAACATAAGATAACTAGAACAAGTTAAATATGTTATTGATAATATGTTTTCTTCTGATGACGTTAGTAAAAGGTCTGAAAGTGATGACGTAGTTGCTGTTCTGCCTATTGGCAAAGAAACTTTTTTGCGTTAGATTAAAATCTGAGCAAGTAGCATTGAATATATTATATTTAACAAACGATGTATCAGAACAGGATCAATAGCAGTACAAATGGGGTTGAACAAATTAAAGTTACCATACTAACGCGTGGCGTGACACAGATGGAGTACTTCATTAAAGCAGTCTTGTAGCCTGTCAGTAAATGAACTTGAATAAAACTTGGTTATATTCACTTCGCATACGAGCTGTGTCCATGTCCATTGCTCCTGACCCATGAGTGGGGGCGTCTTTAACTCCAGTTTCTATATGGCCCAATATGCTATCCTTATTGCATGCAGTGTTGCATTTATAACAAGAAACACTACATTTTATCGGTTAGTATCTCGAATGGAGCGAAACATTTTCCATGGCTCACTCTCTAGGCATTCCCAGTGGAGGCGCCGGCTTCCATCGGTGAATTTCCCAGACGCATGCCAGCGTGTAAGGCATCTTGCGTCGATCTTCCCAGGTTGGATATCTGTCAGGGCCTACAACTGTGTCGATCTCTTGCTGCACCAGGGCCTGCACTTCTGGCCTTGCCGCAAAGTTCACCAAGTGCAAATGCATTGTGTTGGTTGTGCTGAATGTGCCAGCAATGAGGAAGGTCTTCACATTCCCCACCAAAAATTGACCTAAAAAAGGCAGCAATATTCATTAGATAGATTCCCTCTTTATCGCAAATTTTCACGCCTATTTGTTTTGTCAGGTCAGATGTGAACAGTGTCTAAATAAAAAATTAATATTCCACCAAATGCGATGGAAAGAGCGGAAAGCTATCTACATTGAATTTTTTTGCAATGAGCGCAGTTACTGACAATACACCTTCAAGATCACTACGAATGCATTCAGCTCTTTTCAATATTTAAGTGATCGGTCACAATAATTTCGGGCAAAGTTCGATCATCGAGTCATTGTGCCTAGCCAATTGTTTAATGAAGTCTTGCTGGTCACTGCCCTTGGCACGTGGTCTCTTAAATTACATGGGCACTTTGATGATTTTTGCAATTCAATGTGTGCATGTGCTCTGAACTCTATCATTTTTGCCTTGGCGTGCCTTGTCTCCTTCAATGCGCTTAAACCTCTGCAAATTCACCTCCCGTAAGGCACTTCGCCCTCAACAAAAACTACGAATAAATGTTAAAGTTTACATTCGTAACTCGTTGTAGCTTTATGTGTAGCAACCGGTGCTCATTGTAGTTTTAGGGTTTACCTTGAAAAGGGGAATGTTGGTCGTTTCCTATTGCCATCTTGTTGATATAGCCCTCGATGAAGTCTCGCCCATCAGATTCTGTCACTCTAGGCCTGTATGATTGTATCTGGTCCCTTTAGAGAGAGAGATTCGTTTTATGACCATTTAGGTTACGTTCACAATCACTTCCTTAATTACACTTTTGCAGTTGCACAGAAACGGCTTGACAGACTGTAGAAGCTGGCTTCTTGTCGATTACCAAAGAAAACCAATACCGTTAGCAGTAGTTAAGCTGAAATGTAGATGAACTAGAACAAAACATCCAATGGATAAAAACGAGAACAAAAATGAGCTACGACATTTGTGAATAGCCTCCCGTCGGATTTTCAAAATCAAATGGGCATAAAAGTTAATCCTGAAAGATATTCGCTGAATACAAGGGAGCTTCCCTCCATTCGTACTTGGTGACAGGATTTCTACTGCTGTCCTATTATGGCAAAAAGATTTAAAATAGTGTGCATTACACGAGCTGCGTAATCGCTAACCCGCTTAGTCGCCCTACATGCGGGGTGCTTGTGTGAGTAGCCCTCTCTGCCTACTTTCTTTAATCAAACCGTATTGTCTCGACTCATTTATCGCGGTAGCATTGCAGCTGGTATAAGAACGCGGCCACGGCCAGCTGTCAAAGTGGACTTGTTCACAGCACCAGAAGGAAGAGCGCACCGTACTAACGTTCTTCAGCTGGATTTGAAAACGCGGCAGCGCGAGCCGATCAGCTTTGCGTCCAGCTGCTTTGTACGTCTCCGCATTCCCCACTGTCCTCCTCGCCTGTTACTGAACGCAGTGACTCTGCTTTGAGTATCGCTGTCTTCGTCAACTTCCTTCCACACGCGAGATAGCTCAAATGTAAGCTCACGACGACAATCCTGTTGATGAGCGCTAATTCCAAGGCGTGGCCAGTTTTATGGTACCCCTAACAAACCCAAGCAGAAGCGGACATTTGGAAGCGAAGGCAAAAATTCGAACACGCGGACGATTTGAAATCCATCCTTGATGGTTACTGTACATATCGTTTGAAATAGTAGACAATGTCCAAAATAGGTTTTACCAAAACCGTCAACACAAGAAGAATATTTATGCACAAAGTTTAAATTCATTGCAGAACTAGGCAAAGAAGATGGCTGTACAGTACGCAGGAGAACCGAGCGAGGATTAAAGGGGCGCCTCAGCTTCCTAGCGAATCTAAAATTTCAACAAAGGCCCTTATCTTCGTCTGGGCAGCGCGTTCACTGGAAGGGATTTAAATACGCGTTTGCTTCCGAAGAAGAAATGCTAGGAAGAGAAGTTGGAGAGAGGAGCAAGACAAAGAATGAAAGAATGCTTTCTTGTGTAAGAATATCGGTGAAACCTTGAAACTGTGGTCTTGTAAACAAAACTGTTAGGCAGCAGCATCAGGGAAAACTACAACGTGATGTAGATCATGACCTGACATCAGTAGCAGGTTGCATGTTGGCAGGTTTCGCTACGAACGGGACCGGCATTTCAAAGAGACCTTATGTGCCATACAGCTGCAGTGGAATACTCGTCAAAAGCTTCCCAGATGTGGGTAAGTACCAGCAACATGCCGTCAAGGAATATTTGCATTCTAGAACGCTTATTCTGTCAAAAACAGTACACCTGAGAGACAGCAGAATCAATGAGAGTAACTTTAAATGGCCATCGTGCAGGAGGTGGCAAAAACCTCCCGAAACACTTTTTCAGTCCTTCAGTAACAATACCCATATTTTGTATGAAAAATAAGTTTTTTGTTCTCCAGTTAGGCTTTCAATCCTGAAAGCACGAAAACTACTGGATGATATATCATATTCATAAATTTTAAACAGTGCAGCCAACAAACGACTTCGAAAGGACGATTATATTCATCTCAATATATTCCCTCTTTGCCATCATTGTTCAGGGACACCATTATATATAGCGTGAAATGTATAGTTTACTGAGAATATTTGTATCCCTCTCTATAGCATGAGCCCCAGAAATATTTCCGAACATGTTTCATTTTTTCCAATTTTCCTTTTTGTTCTCTCTTGAAATTATTTTTTGATAATGCCCCACTTGGCAGGTATGGTTACTCATTTATTATTTCTCAACTATCCTACCCTCCTCCTTTTTTTGTGGAACTTTCTTGCCGTATGCTGGCATTCAATCACTTCTGAGAAGCTATTCGAAAGTATTCCACTGCTGCTGTATATCTTACCAGGCCCTATTGTGATGCCTGTCCTCTTATGAGAAGTGCCTGATAACATCGCACCTGCTTCTGATGCTAGCTCATCATCCACCTCACATTGCACTCTTTTCTGCTGCCACCTTTTAAATCGAAAGTTTTACTGGCCTCTTCGAGCCAACAAGGTCGTCGGCTACGAAACTTTGGGCTCAGGTACGGAGCGTGGACCCGGCGGCGCGCCTCAGCTTCACACGTTCGGCGCGCAGAGCTGGCAGCACCTCTTTCTTAGCCCTTATCCGTTGGATATTAAAGTTTACTCTATCCATCCATCTGTCGCTGCTGCTCTGCTTCTTCACACACCTGACAAACATCACTTGTACCTCTACATATATCCAGAAGTACACAACATTGCCTGACACATTGCCACACATCCTTTCAGTCCCCGGCTTACTCTTTCCATCTACCAACAGCGCTGCCCATCTGGCATGGCTCTGCGACTTCCCCGTCCCCCGTTCTTTGTCCAGTGTTCAGGGTGGAGTTGTGTCAATTAGCATACAATTTAGCATCCATCTTCTAGCTAAGATAGAGGCTGGCTATGCTATATGGATTCGGACCGACGACATGTGTACCCCAGAAAAGTGTAGGTGTCCACTGAGAAGTGAGACAGGTATTGAACTTCCTTTGCCCAATAACCAACTCAATCAAGAAAATATTAAAGTATTCGGAAAATCAAAAGGTGATTTGAAGGTTCTTTGCGTCTACTATAAATTTGATGTTTGAGCGCTTCTGCATTTTTTTTTTTAAGTTCTCGTTGGATTCCGCGCCCTGAGGCATTCTTGCTGCATTGACTAGATTCGGCGGCCCCCTCTAAGATTCATTCGACAGTGAGATTACCTAGCATGTTCAATTGTGACATTACTGACCGTGTTAAATACGCACTAGTGGTGTAGGCAGCATAAGCAGGACTAAAGTTATCGTCTTCCTCGAAGCGTTTCTACAGCAAGCCTTTTCCAGGCGACTTACTGTAAAGTGTATATATATATATATATATATATATATATATATATATATATATATATATATATTCAACGTTTCACGCATGAAGCCTCGCCGGGGTGGCGCAGTGGTTACGGCGCTCGACTACTGTTCCCAAAGACGCGGGATCGAATCCCGGCCTCGGCGGCAGCTTTTCGATGGAGGCCCCGTGTGCTGTGCGATGTCAGTGCACGTTAAAGAACCCCAGGTGGTCGAAATTTCCGGAGTCCTCCACTACGGCGTCTCTCATAGCCGGAGTTGCTTTGGGACGTTAAACTCCACAAACCAAACCAAACCAAACCAAGCATGAAGCCTTTTATTCGGCGCAATGCTGCGGACTAATTGCGGCCAGGCTAGCCGCTTCAACTGCGCGGGTGAAATACTGTGAGCACTGCGTGGCGCTTCATCTTTCGCTCGGGTGAACGTACTGCTTCATGTTCATTCTGCTCTCTCTTGTAGATACCCATCGTCATCGCGGAGTGTGGTTAGCTACAGTTTGCGACCAGGGCTTCAGGTCTCCCATAAAACCTGATCCGCCAAGCCCGACCTTCGCTTTACCTTACAATATATATATATATATATATATATATATATATATATATATATATATATATATATATATAGAGAGAGAGAGAGAGAGAGAGTGCAAGGAAAGACATCCTTATTTTTGGCACAGATATATGCCTTTTTAAACAGGAAACTCTTTTCCCTACCAATGTTTTCGGACACAACAACTACTCCGATGGATACAAACATGACTTGCCGAAAAACCTTCGCACTAAAAGCTACCGTTGTGGCAAGATACAGCCTGATCTCAAAGATAAATTAAGGGGCTATCTAATTTATTTAAGTTGATAATGCGATTAGAAAGTCTTCAATCCGCTCAGCCTGCTCCTCTCTTGTTGCTGCAGCTCAACCCGTTCGCCGTCCGGCTGTCAATACATGTTTAGCGCCATATATACATGGTCGTACTGTCTGCTTGGGGCGAGTTTCCCCTGGTGGGTACATATCTTCAAGTGGTGCAGCGCAAAAGCAAGAGGCCTAAACGAGAGAAGGGGACAAACAGCGCTTCTCCCGTCTAGGCCTCGTGCCGCTGCGCTGTACCACCTGAAGATATGTCTGACCAACTAGCCCTCCAATTCATGAGGTACATACGTCACATTAATTTCGTTTCATTCGAACATCACACGTGGAACTCTCTGGGCGTGATTTAAAAAAAAAAACAAGCAAACACAGTGGCCAACGGTTGCCGAATCACGAGACCAGCAAGCCTGCCAAGTGCCAAGAGCAACCTGCCAATTGCCACCGTTTAAGCCAACTTGACTTGACAGACTTCGAGGACCGATAAGTACTCCGTCATGACGAGAGGCCTTAGGACGTCACAACTTGTCGACAAATCAGCGTATTTCAAAACATGGTGCCGGATAGACGCCATGTTGTTTCTCTACCAAGCTTTCAATGCTACCGCAATAAATGAGCTAAAGCAGTGGCCACAGAAATCGCAAAAACGAGTTCTCTTCTTTATATCGTCCAGAAAAGTCGTGGGTTGTTATTTGCAGTAACAGCAGCAAAAAGCATGCTACATCTATATATGCGCTGCATTTTTTACACGCACTTATATTCTATGGCACAGATGTCGAGATGCTATAACTCTCATTTTATAAAAACAATCATACAAAGATATCGAGCCATCCAGAACTTTTGAGCAGAGATAAAGAGTACCAGGTTCCTCTTACGTAACAAAGTTGTCCATTTCGTCCATGATGGCCTGCACTTTTCCATTCCTGGTACACGGGATGTAGTATAGCAGTTTTCGAAGCAAGCTGGGTAGAAACTGGATGACAGCGCCTCCCGACATGATATTCCGCATCCTGTCCAAAATACCGGCCACTGTTCCCAATGCGGTCATCTCTCCGGGCAGTCCCGAAGGGTAGAAAAACGATATTATGTTGCTAACAACGCATGTCAGAATAAAAGGGCGAATGGCTACGGGCTGACCCTTCGTATCGGCTAATTTTTTCTCCAGCTTGCGGAAGTCCTCCTGGAAGGAACAACAAGGCAGGAATTGAAACAAAGAGCTGTACTTTTTAATTTCAGGGGAAAGGGGAGTTAAAGCGCTCATAGCTTATAAGAGAGAATGTATTAGAGGACTTTGGAGTAATTAACATCGTTGAGCTTTTTAACCTGCTCTTACACGACACCGCGTTTTCATATCTCTACTCCAAGAAATGCGGCTGCCTCGGATCGGATCGCAACATTCGTGTCACAAGCCGAAACCACAAAAGTGAATGAAATGACCAAACTTCAGAGCAGTTTATCGCGGTTGCTCGAGTAACTCGCACGAAAGCATGGTATTCTCGGTCAATTTCTAGGAATGTTCGTAAATTTCAGCTTGACCAAGTCCAAATTATTGCACTGCCTAGGTATGAAATTCTATTGCGACCGTCTCACTGCGCGTGGCCTGTTATCCAACTCTATATATAATATAACTAATTTATGCAGTTGACCAAGTCTGGAATGAATAACCTATGTTTTAAATATCTGCAAATCTACGCTGCTCGCTATGAAAATAAATATCGCTTAGTAGAAATTTTTGTTGTAGGCACCAAGCCCAGTCAACCTAAGGAATGAACACAGAAGCCTCGTCTTAAATCGTTAGTGTGCAATCTACAAAATGCATTCAAAATGCCGATTTTGAGCGTGTTCACAATGTTCACACAAGCAATGGCGTGCATATTTAATTTTTGTACCAGTTGATGATCTTTTTTGCGAGACGTTTTGATAGTTTATAACTAGTTTTTCATTTAACTTACTCTAGGGAATTTTTGTTGAAAGAAAAACCACACCATGGAAGCAGATCACAACCACAAAGGGAAATTACGCGCGGTGCTCACTACTGCCGTAGCTTATCTCACGAACTTTTATCGTCTTCTCGCCCAATCAGATAACTTCCTGTTTAAAATAAGCTTCAGATATGCCACCATTGTCACCTTATTTCTCTTCGCATTCGGCGGCCATCACTGCCATCAACCAGGTGGACGCAGGCAGACTTCGTAATAATATCTTTTAAAACCCTAAAGCCCCGCTTACTCAGAGCGACAGAAACAAATAAATTATGCACGCACTAAATTCTGTACGCTTCCGACAGCGCAGCCAAACCACGCTGCGTAGCGACCGCAGGAAATACCTTTTCGTTTTGCCAATTGCTTTTTTAGAAAACCTGCCACCGCTTATTGCGAACTACAAGTATTCCCACCCTGTTAAAACCAAATGCAGCATGCAGCAGCACGTTTTTGACAAGCTTTACGGCCTTAAAAAAGGAACACTTGACACGAGGCGAGCAGCAGCTGGATACAAGTACTGTAACACTTGAATTTTCGCACTACAGTCCGCATCCGGTATTCGCCCTTAAGCGCTGAAATTGCGTTCAAAAATAAATATTTTATTTATTTTCACACTTGGCATACTGTTCATACTCCTTTTATTGGGCGGTTATAAACAGCATGCGGTATGAAATATCAATTCTTTTCTTCTTGGTCATATTTAAGCGATCTTAAATTTATTACAGTCACGCAGTCTCAGAATTAGTTTCCCGACCTACTAAAAGAAATATAATTATTTCATCAGCACGGGTTTTATATGCTTGCAAAGGCATCATGTTTTAGCTTTGGCTATTGCGGCAAAAACTTATCGTAATGGAGATGAAATTGGCTTCAGAAACTTTTCATATAGTGATCAATTTAGCCAGTCATGTTTTCGAATTGTATATTATGTACCTATAACGTTTAAAGTGTGACCACGCATAACACTCGGATCAAATGTTCACACTAAATTCGTGTTCTTAAAACCATTCAGTTTAAAACTTCGAACCAGGGTGGGACCCGATACTGCGAAGGAAAAAAGGGTGATGTGAGAAGGTCATATTCCGTTATCTTGCGTAAAAAGGTGAATAGCAAAATGACGAGCCGCGGGAACATCAAGCCGCACAATTCTGCTCGCACTGGAGCAAAGCAGGCAAAACTCATCACGCAACTCAATTTTCGAAAAGGTTCTTCAACACGATTTTCTGGTTTGCAGTATTGGATGTTTTTAAAGCCCACCTCTCCAATATTTGCGGCAGGATTTACCTATTCGATTTTCACCTCACTTCAGTTCTGTGTTTTTTCTTCGTTGTTTTTTCTAAAACTGCAGGTGCTTATTTTCAGGTAATGGGCCATATAGCTTAGCGAATATTTCCTATAGATCTGAAGTATTCAGGCACTTATATATTAGATATTACTTCAGAATCTTTACCTAGCATAACTTAGAGTTTTGAATAGTGAAACGAAAATCATTTGTGTTTTCGTTCTATCTAGTGCTCGTCCAAAATGCTGTAAATTAGTTGTTAGTGCCTACAAAGATGTGCCCATGGCTCCATATATAATATTTTCTGGTGTGTAACCACAGCTCCTATCTTCCATTAGCGTCCACAGTATAAATATATAAAGATACAAATACCTGTAAAGATACAACAAAATCGATGTGCTTTGCGGCGTGCAATTCTGATAACTGCTAGACAATTGTCACATCTTAAGAAGGCAACCCCTGATGAACAGCCATCTGCCCCGTATTGAATCGCTTGTGAAAGCAGCTAGCCGCTTGACGCCGATAAACGTTAATACTATCTAAGAATCACAATTCAAAGCACCAAGATAACGTAACCTCATTGGTCGCAGACCGTTTTGCACCGCAAGCCTAAAAGTTCCCGTTCTGGAAAGCCTAAGCTTTGAACCCATTATAATGCACGAACTGCACAGTATACTCCAAACTATGGTAATTAAAACTAGCCACCTTAGGGAGCGTAAGCTGTACGCTGTTCATTTGCAAGTTTGAAGTTATACCGCTGCACTTATTATCTCATGAGTTCCACAGATGGCACCATGTACTCTCTAGACGCATGTTGTTTCAACTCGCGCTGTACAAACATCATCTTCATCGTCTGGCTGACAGGACAGTACTACGCTATTACCGCAGCCGATCATCCCTCGTTAACACCTGCAACACACTTTAGCGTTATGCAGTAAACCTCCTCGGTTAATCAAGTTCCAATTAAAAATGCTCTGAAAGCCCGGCCACGTGATAGCGTTTCTTCGGCGTCGCGTCAGCGTCTCGTCTATGAGCGTCGTCGCTCGGCCCGCACCGGAGAGGGTGACCAAATACATGACGGCGTACGAACTGGCGCCTGCAAACCAAGGCATGTGGGAATCCTCAAAGTTCGAACAATTGTGCCCCGGCCTATTCAGCGCCCTATTCAGCGACTACGGCAACTTACTGGGGAGAGTGGGGGAGGCAAGAGTAACAAAGGCGCCGGCATGCACGCAGAAAAACGAGGAGCTCTTGCTTCCGCGGAAAGAAGTTTCGCCTGTGGCGGTGGATGCTGCAGCTGCCCATGCGTGGCTTGTTATTGGTCCCGACCTGCGGAGAATTTCCGGCGTCGACGCTGAGATCTGGCACCTCCAGATATCTGCGTCTTTCAGCGTCGCCTCGCTTCAAGAACCAGAATTGCGCCTCCGGCGACGCCGATAGGCCATACGCTGACGCGGCGCCGAAGAAACGCTGCCATGTGGTTCGACCTTAACCCTGTGCAATGAACGTCGTTGTCTTCATGAAGTTCTATTTTCATCGCATCCTCGTGTAATCTAGATAAAATATTCCACACACGTAATCTCTCTTGCTAAAGACAGAGACCGCAGCCGTGGCAGACAGGCTGGCGAGACCATCCAACAAGGAGGACCAAGATATTCTGTTACCAAGAAGCTTATCAAGCGCAGAAGAGAGCCAAGATCGAAGAGGCAGCAACGACTGTGGCTGCGGCTAATGACTAACGCTCGTGAAACTTGGTTCAATTACGGTTGAACCTACGCGTTCTTTTTATCTGAACGACGACAGTTCGGTATCAATTCTAAGCTAATTTTCTTAAATAACCGGGTCTCCTTCCATTTTTTTATACAACGCCCTCTTTTATGCTGACTTGATTACTTAGCTAGCATCCGCCTTTGGGAAATTCCTAGTTCTTTAATTTGATAACGTGCGCAAGTTTTATATGAGCAAAATATGCTCGACTGTTTACTTCTCCAAAAGCGTAGAAGCAATATTATATTATCCGTGGACTCAGATGTTTCCCGCTAACTTTCTTCTTTGAATATTTTTGTGTTGGAACTTTCCTTCCAAAACATTCTCCGCGTGCTTCTTAGCCACAACATTTTTTCTTAAATCGATTCTTTATCACAGATCGCCCTAATACTGAGCCTCCTCGTTTGTTTCTTTATTTACTCGTGAACCGTCTTGTTGCCCTGCGTACGAAATGCAGAGCACGACAGTCCATACAAATGAAAATGTCGTCGTCACCTTTTCATATTTTAAGCGGACGTTCACCACCTAGTGTTCATTTCAATTTTTTTCATCAGTCGTAACAGCGCAGCGTCTGAAGCAGTCTTGTATACCTTACGCTTTCGGCAGCTATAACGTTTAACGATATTACATGCATAATTGCGCTTATCAACATGAACTATGATCTAAGGCATGATTATATGCTTCCCAATTTTAGACAACATGCTATTTATCATATTCAGCGGCACTCTCGTTTTCGGAGCATAAAATATTGGCTGGCTGCTTTCATGGCCCCTTCATAATAACCTGCAATATGCCTACCTCCATTTTTATACTAAAAGTTCAAGCCTTATTAGAACTAACAATGTTTCTTGCTGGGACAGCACGTTCCACGTTGTACTCTGCCTGACACATTCCAACTTTCTCTAAGACAAAGTTAGCTCTTTTTTTACCCTGCCCACTGTACATCTGGAGCTATAGGAATACTACAGAAGCCTCACTTAACTCACTAAGGAAGATTTATACTTTTCACAAAACTACGCCCGCTTTCAAAGCCAAATTCGTGGCGTCTTTTTAGACGGCAATCATTTCTTTTTAAGGTAGGCATGCTGTCGGTAATTTAAAATTTTTAATTCTCACAAGCACAAATGAGCTACAAAACGTTAAATCAGGCGAGTTGATAGAAAAGAAGAAAAGAAGGAACAGAGGACGAACGCTGACTCGCATTCAGAGGTTTATTCCCTAAAACCTCATATATAAAAGAAGAATCGCAGGCAATATCACAACAACCATGCAAACCACACTAAAAACACTGCACATAGAACCTTTCACAGATTGTTCTTTTATAAATGAAGGTTCTGGGGAATAAACTACTAGTTGAGAGTCAGCGCTCGTCCTGTTTCTCTTCATTCCTTGTCCCTCGTAGTTAGCGCTGTTTACATTATGAACAAGTGAGCTTAACAAAGATCAACGCGGAATTAGTCGAAGCGCGCTCAGGAGAAAACATTCCGAGAGCACTGCAGAATCTGCAGTAGAGAAAAGCGTAAGACTAAGTGTTACTACTGCACATAGTATATCGCGCTCCCTTTGATTTATCAATGCGGAAATTATAACAGCAGCGGCGTCTTCGATGACATTGTGCAGAAAGCTGCGTAGCAATCCTGGCGTGGCGTAACATTGTAGTATGCTAGGCCGTCGAGATGGATAGATGGAAAAAAATTTATTCCGTCAGACAGCACGTGCGGACTGTTCCATCCTAGGTGGCCATCAACCCATGGCTGACAGCGAACTGGGTGGCCCACTCCACGGCCCTGGCCTGGACGACCCGGTATGAGATGGCCATCGCGTCCTCTCACTGCCCGAAGGATCCCGCATAATTTAAGCTGGCGGCGATGCTCTGCTGCACTCCAAAAATACGTGGTCATATGTTGCCAACTCCTGACAGCATCTACACTCTGGCTTAATTATTTTCTGGTATATTTTACTCAATATATAGGGATTGAGGAAAGCGCTCGTCTACACTCTTCGAAAGATGTAGTCCTGCGTCTTGGTCAGATGCTTGTCATCATCATCATCATCATCATCAGCCTGACCACACCCACTGAAGGACGAAGGCCTCTACCCTATTTCCCCAATTAATCCGGTTGTGTGCTAGCTGCATCCACCTACCCCTGCGAACTTCTCAACCTTATCCGCCTACCTAACTTTCTGCCGCCCCCTACTACGCTTTCCTTCCCTTGCAATCCAGTTTGTTACCCTAAGCGACCATCGATTATCCTCTCTTCGCACTACATGTCCTGCCCATGCCCATTTCGCTTTCTTAATTTCCACTAGAATGTCAGTAACTGTAGTTATTTCTCTGACCCACTCTGGACGCTTCCTAACTCCTAATGTTACCCCTGCCATTTTCGTTACATAGCCCTCTGAGTTGTCCTCAACTTAAGTAGAGCCCTCTTGGTTAGCCTCCACGTTTCAGCCCCATAGGTGAGTACAGGTAAGATGCAACTGTTATACATTTTCCTCTTGAGCGATACCGGTAAGCTGCTAGTCATAATCTGCGAGTGGTTGCCAAATGCGCTCCATCCCAATCTTATTCTTCTTGTTATTTCCTTTTCATGGTCCGGATCTACGGTTATCTACCTGTCCTAAGTAGACATATTCGCCTACTACTTCCAGTGCTTCGCTACCTAGCGTAAACTGCTGTTCCTTCCCGAGGCTGTTGAACATTGCCTTAGTCTTCTGCATATTGATTTTTAAGCCTACCTTTCTACTTTTCCTGTCTAGATTTTCAATCATTATTTGCAGTTCATCTCCCGAGTTACTTTGCAAGGCAATGTCATCAGCAACTCGCAGATTACTGAGTTATTCTCCTTCTAACCTTATCCCTAACTGCTCCCATTCCAAGTCTCTGAATTCTTCCTCTAGGCAAGCTGTGAATAGTACTGGGGAGATCGTGTCTCTTTGCCTAATACCTTTCTTTATGGGAATTTTGTTTTCTTATGCAGAACTATGCTTGCTGTCCAGCTACTGTATATATCCTCCAGAGCTTTAGCGTACGGCTCATCTACCCCTGATTTCGGAATGCCTGCATCACCTACGAGGTTTCAACTGAGTCAAATGCTTTTTCGTAATCAATGCATGCTATGTATAAGGGCTGTTTATATTCAGAGCATTCTTCTATCACCTTGTTGATGGTATGGATATGATCGATAGTAGAGTACCGTTTCCGAAAACCTTCTTTATGCTTAGCATAACTGCAGTCTAAGATTATCCTGATTCTATTAGAGATTATTTTAGTAAATGCCTTATACGTAACAGGCTGATTGGTCTGTAATTTTTAAGGTCCCCTTTCCCCTTTCTTATGAATGAGGATAATGTTTGGACTATTTAATAGTTCCGGTACCGTTAATGACACCAGGCACTGCGTATACAGGCCGGGTGGCCAGTTTTCCTAACATGATATCCCCCCCCCCGTCCTTTAACAAATATGTAGTTATCTGATCCTCTCCAGCTGATTTCCCCCTTTTCGTAGTTTCTATTGCTTTCTTAACCTCGTCCTTCGTCACTGGTAGAACGTCTGACTGTTTTTCCCTACCGCCAATCTCATTACGGTTCTGTCTACTTTGGCTACTGTAGAGATCTGTATAGAACTCCTCGGCTACTTTGACTATCTTGTCCATATTCGTGATGACGTTGCCCGCCTTGTCCCTCATTGCATACGTCTGGTTTTTGCCTATGCCCAACTTCTTTACCGCTTTAAGGCTTCCCCCGTTTTTTACAGCATGCTCAATTTTCTCCAGAGCTCACCGGTATCCTCTCTAACTATCCTACCGCCTAATTCTACAGCGCACTCAGTAGCGATATCTCTGAAATTATTGTTCATTGCTTCTAGGATAATGTCGCAATCCTCAGTTAGAGCTGAATATCTATCCTGTAGCGAGATCCTGAACTCTTCTGCCCTCCCCCTCACCGCTAATTCGTTGACGGGTTTCTTTCTTACTAATATGTTGCGTTCCTTCTTCAGATTTAGACCAATTCGGGACCTCACCATCATGTGATCACTGCATCGCACATTCCCGATTACCTCTACATCTTGCATAATGGCGGGGGTTGAACACAATATGAAGTCATTTTCATTTTTAGTCTCCTCGTTACGACTTTTCCATGTCCATTTACAGTTCTTCCGTTTGCTGAAGAAGGTACTAATGATTCTTAAGTTACTGTACTCTGCAAACTCAACTAGTAACTCTCCCCTGCTATTCCTAGAACCAATGCCACAGTCACCTACACTGCCTGGTCTCCTGCCTGCTTTGCTCCTACATTGGCATTGAAGTCGCCCATTAGTACAATATACTGCGTCTTTACTTTTCGCATTGCCGATTCTACATCTTCGTAGAAGCTTTCAACTGCCTGGTCATCATAACTAAATGTAGGTGCATAGGCCTCTACAACCTTCAGTTTATACCGCTTATTAGGCCTAATCACGATGCCTGCCACCCTCTCATTAATACTCTAGAATTCATCTATATTACAAGCTATATACTTAATTGCAAGGAAACCTACTCCTAGTTCTCGCCTCTCCGGTAAACCTCGATAACACAGTACATGCCCATCCTTCAGTACAGTATATGCCTCATTCGGCCTCCTAACCTCACTAAGCCCTATGTCATCCCATTTCATACCCTCTATTTCCTCTAACAGCACGGCTGAACTAGCTTCACTAGCTAGGGTTCAGGTGTTAAACGTTACCAGGGTCAGTTTCCAATGGCTGCTTATCCAGCGGAGCCAGGAATTCTTAGCACCCCCTGCTGCGTCACGGGCCTGACCGCCGCCGTGGTCAGTTGTTTCGCAGCCGCTGGTGACTGAGGACCAGGGTTTTATGGAAGTAATCATGAGAGGTTGCGGCCAATTACTGCACCGGGGTGGCCAACTCCTGTTCTGGTGAGGGCGTGCGTTGCCGGAGGTGTTCACCGGCATCAGATCGCACCCCAAATCTATTTATGCAATTCCATCGACACGCGGACTTTTTTCATCCGGTGGAAAATTGCGCGGCACCGGGATTTGAGCCCCGGTCCTCTTGCATGCGAGGCGGATGTTCTACCGCTGGGCCGACAGTTGCTTGTCAGGGGGCGGATAAATCCTCCACTCTAGTTTATAGTGGTTTGTGATATCGTGAAAAGGTACCAGCCTACCCATCGTGGACCTGCCCGGAAACGCCGGCTCACCTGTTTCTTTGACAAAACCTCGAGCATTCATGGGAGCCGCCTCGTTCCCAAGGTTCCCAGAGTGTGCCGGTTGACATATAAGTTTACCTCCCTAGGCTCTCGTCCCGAAATTTGGCTAGGTGTAGAACATTTGGTACAGCGACCCAACTGCTTGATCAGGCCACCGTGACGTTTTCTGTATCGGCGCGTCTCATCTCCCAACGCGCCCAGAAATGCTGCGCCGCCGGTTCTCTACTTCACCGTTGCAAAGGGAGGGCCATATCGGCGAGCGGCTGCTAGGGACGCCTTAGCGGTGCCGGCGGCAGTCACCATGGCAATGTCGCCTAGGTGACGCAACCACATACCCGTCTCCCTTTATGCTTTGCCTGCACCTGCTCATCGTCTGTTGCCTTGAATATATATATATATATATATATATATATATATATATATATATATGTGTGTGTGTGTGTGTGTGTGTGTGTGTGTGTGTGTGTGTGTGTGTGTGTGTGTGTGTGTGTGTGTGTGTGTGTGTGTGTGTGTGTGTGTGTGTGTGTGTGTGTGTGTGTGTGTGTGTGTGTGTGTGTGTGTGTGTGTGTGTGTGTGTGTGTGTGTGTGTGTGTGTGTGTGTGTGTGTGTGTGTGTGTGTGTGTGTGTGTGTGTGTGTGTGCGTGCGTGCGTGCGTGCGTGCGTGCGTGTGTGCTTTTATTTATTGGACACTCTTCATACCCCTTTTGAACGATACCGACTATTAGCACATTTTCCTCTTACGTAGTAACACACGTCGTCTTCCGGCTGAGTGACGTCGCATTTGTTTTGGCGTCGACATTAGCTCGCTCGGCTATTTCGTCGTCTGATTGATTTTTGGCCATTTTTATTTACTAATGACTCCACTTCAACCTCACGATTTGCCTGGCGAGATTCTTTGATCCTCTTTGGCACAGAAATTATCCTTTTAGTCTAACCCTTTCAAATTCACCGCAATCGTGATGACGAACTCTGAGAAGCCGCTTCAAACATAGGCACTCTCTTAAGGCTTACATATAATAGCCTCTTCTTGATGATACTGCCACCCGCAAACGTTTGAATAAGGTGTAGTCTGTGCGTAAGCTGCAACTTCCTCCCAAGTATGAAAGAGCACTAACAAGTGTAGGAAAGGGTGAGGGAGGGGGGAAGCCTCAGTTCGCAGGTCGAGCCAACATCTTGCCAAATGGACTTGTCTTCGTTTGGGCCAAATTCCTCCCAAGTATTTCGTGCATTCACGCTGAACTTTTTACTGTAAGCAGCCCCGTTATCTTTATCCGTACTACGTATAAATTCTATATGTCATCCTAGTGCCTGCACATGCCCAGCGAATCAAATGCCCGCGACTTTTTCAGATACGATATCAATATGCCGAATATGCATTGGTCGGCCCGTGATTGGAGGTAATTATAATTTCCTTTACTTTCCCATGGGATGACTCGTAAACAATAAACATTGAGAACAGACCACCGAGCTCTATCCCTGTGTTTAAAGCTTCACTGTCCACTCAGTACAAAATTTATATTATATTTATGATTTTCCACTATTTGTCGATGCTCAGCTCCTTTATATCAACACTATGGAGAATTTGCTGCTTATTGAGGAAACCGCAACTACGTTGTAATCAAAGTAAACTTTCAGCCTAAGAAGTGGACGCACATATCAAGGCATAACGAACAATTCTGTTACAATACCCACTGTTGTCGCCCTACGCTCAGACTAATATCAGGATACTTTGTCCGAGCGATTAGGGATCTCTGAGACAATTTTGTCCACCTGCAGTAGCGGATACATTGTTCTCGCTTACAAAAAGTAAGTGGGAAATGGCGGCGTTTATCGCGCAACCTTTCGATAACAAACTGATGGTTCATTGTTGTCAAGCTACCTTTATGACATATGCCATGAAGGAGGATGCTTAATATTCCCATACATGCTTTCCTACGAGTAATGACATTCGCTACATTCATATGGAACGCAGTGATTAAGCTATCGTAGCGCCATCTCGGCAATTCAAGTTGTCGATAACAGTGAATCAGTTTATATCTATAATATATTTCTTGATATGAGGCGCCAGGTCTTTTTCCTCTCAATGTTCTTCTGGAGGTAATCTATCCGGCATACAGCAGTAACTATAGTCGACTTGTCTAAAGGCAGAGTTTAAGGCATTCTTTCTTCACAGATATTTGGTTTGAGGCTGAACATCTCAAAGTTCAAGTTTACAAACCATTAATTCATTCAAAGAGCAGTTCTCACCATCATTCGTTCCTCCATGGACGTCTTAGCGAACCCACACTCACGCAACACGCTCATGCAGTACTTTTTGTTGGCAGCCCAAAGGTTGCCGTTTAGAGTAGCAAGGCCTGGAGAGAGAAATTTTTAGTTAGTCAGGATAATGAAGATTGCGGACTTTGTTTTGCATATTTTCTTTCATTCTACGCGAAAACATGGTTGATTCATTTAGTATGTCCAGCTCTAATGAAACCGATGCAACTTCCTGATCAAACCGGCCTGACTAAACCTTACGCTTACATATATGGTCCGACTATTTCCAACTGATCAAGAAGGCCGGTACACGGTGTTACAGTTGAGAGCTACTTTCTCTCATGCAAGTTGGGTCAAACAACGAAAATAAAAAAGAACAATGGCTTTTTAGAAGCTTCAATACTTATCGACCCTATTTAAAACAAGGCAGCGTTTTCCCCAGTGGCTGATCATTTGCATAGAATTGAGCATTACCCGACATTTGGAAAAACACCTGACCTAATTCCTAAAGACTGTGTTGAATTTACATTCAAAGACGTATCGATTCTGACACGCTCCGGGGATTAGGGAAATTCCGTTCTGCCACCTTTCCTTCAATATGTTGTACCCTTTTAGGGGTTTCATAGCACTACGCTCTAAGAGCAAATTATTGCGCCTGGAAGCAAAATCAAAAATGAAACTTTATCTTTGATATAATATATATCAAGAAGGCAATGTATAAAAAAGATTGAATACTAGAGAACTAGAATTTGTTTCATATGCGCAAAAACTGCTACATCAATGTATTTTGTGAGTTGTCAAAATCATTCATGGCTGTGTCCATGTTCTCTCGTTTTGTTTAAACTGTTTACAGCTTTATTTCACGTTGATGGGGCCGCCCTCAGAAATGCGTATTGGCAGAATAATGTGGCCCATTTGATCTCAATAATATATGTGTCTTATTCCTTTGGCGTTCTCTGTTGTGGTGCAATAATGAAAACGGCATTACTACAAGCAGCTCTCAACATGCTGTTTATAAATGAAATGCTTTTTTTAACAGATTTTATTGTATATGCTGCCTAACTGATGCTATTTATTAGTTAATACACACGGCAGCGCCATTCTAGCTGCAGTGGTTTTTGTAAATGATAGCGGACGAACGTCTATAGATTGTTTTTTCCTTTTTAAATCCCTGTCATCTGCTAGATGCGTTACAGCACTCAATTACAGTGAGGAATAGGCAGGCTAGTCACATTGCCTGAACATTATTTGCTATAAAGAACCAATTTCTGTTCTTTGGTTGGGGAAACGTACCTAGCACTTTAGCCTTAGCACTTCTTGGATGACCTCCTAGCGTTTCGTTAGAATATTTGTTTTTTTCCGGTCCTTAGGATAAAATGCAAGCTGTTGCTCCGCATTCTACTAGTTTCACAAGAACTTACCTTTACAGTGGTCACGACCCACAACAAAGCAGCCTGAACGGTACAGTCCCTCGCTGCTCTTGCAGAAGATTTTAATGCTTTTTATGTCACTCAGTACCACCACATTGGTAAAGTTGAGAGTTAACCTGCACAACACAAAATATCTATTACGAAAACGGAAAGCTGTCCCGAGCATTTAATATGAATAAAAAGCGAGCTTTGCATATATTAACACTCTCATTATTTCGCCATTTGAAGGAGAGGGCCTAGCATTACAGATAATGTGTAATTTATGGGAGTTTTTTTACATTGAAAATGGCAGTGTTTGTAGTATAGCCTTATGAATATCCGCACAATTTTACCTTCACCTATATATCTGAAAAACGGCCGCCATGGCATACCCGCTGAAATTAAATACAACGTGCCCGAAGAAGTTTCCTTGGAGCCGTGCAACGGGCGTTACAGGGGGTTTGCCTGGGACATCACGCCTGTGCAACCATTTCTTGCAAGATGATTGAGAGCCTAAATCTTAGCTTTGGCCTAGTGACCCTGAGTCCAGCGAAAATAATCAGCACGTCCAACAAAGGGCTTTGCATCGTCTAACGAGAACAATGTTTAATCTTTCATCCTATAAGAAAACCCACAGACCCACACAAGCATGGCCCAAGAATGGGGCATGTTCACACAGAAGGTGTCTCGACAGCGACTCTGTTTGACTGGAACGACCTCCGCTTTATACACGTGACAGTCCGGGGGGTGTGAAGGAAGAGTTTCAGAAATAGCTCAAATCTTAACCCGACCTTCATGTTCAGGTAGGCATCGCCGAAGCAGAAACACTGCTGTCAGAGAAACCTGCCAGAAACACTGGTGTCAGAAACTTCGTTGCACAGCAAGGACAGAGACTTTCGCCCCGAACGCTGTGCTTGACAAAATAGCTCAAAATGTCCTTCTCTCACTACTGCTGTTGCGTCCATTGCCGCCGCGTCGGTGACGGCACACATTGGCGGCGAAACATCACAGAAGGTTCTAGCTTAAGGAGAATTTTTGTAACAGTCGACGGGGCACGCCGCCTTTTGGTCTAACATCGGAGATATGAAACGCGGGCAATGTAAGAAGAGCTGCAAAACGCTACCCAAAAGTGAGCACTCTTGGCTCTACATATACGAAGAGTGTTGTTCCCAAGGGTTTTGAAAAAATAAAGTTTTCTAAAACCAAAATGCACTTTCTTAAATCTTTCCAGGCTGTGGCTAACAGTTCTTGCTGTAGTTATTTTAAAATGTTCCATCACATCCATTTGATGCCATTTGATGCTATGGTAGGCCTCGCTTTGGTATGGTTCTGTATGATAATATATACAGCCTGGTGTACATGGTGTGTATGGTATGTTCTGACGAGATAAGGTATGGTGCGCTGTGGCATGGCATGGTATGGTATGGGCATAAATTATACCATACGATATAATACCATATCAATTACATTATGTTATGACTGGGTACAGTCAGCCATGATACGGTACTCTATTTCATGATATATGGTATGGTACGGGACGGCACCAAAGCGACTGAGGCTACGACAAGTATGGAGAGCGTGTCATAATAAGCCATTTATCGAAACGATATGGGTATTTTATATTTTTTGATGCATTAAAGTGTCATTTCCCCTGACGCTCGTGAGTCCTCATTTCTTGAGTGATTGAGGTAATTGTTTTAGGTGCAGGCCACCAAGAGTAAAGTTCTGTTCTCCAATCAAAAGCCCGATTTTCGTACCATGTGTTTTGGAGAATGCGGCATTGGAAAAAGCACATGCTATATAGGATGGTTCTGTTCGCCATAGCGAATTGGGACTTAGAACAAGATTTGACACGCAATACTATTTAATTAACAAGAGTTTTTGACTGATCCACTAAGATAATCAATAAATAATTTGACACTTACTCTTATCAGTAATTGAAAATTATATATTAGGCGTAGATAAGGAGATACGGTTAAATATACTTTAAAATATTTACTCCAATTACAGAGTTAGTAAACACAGGTAGGTGCTATTCGCCTCTCACGCTCTCAAACGTGGTATTTAGACTAGCTGACAGCAAAAAAAAACAATAAGAAAAAGAAGTATTTAGGAGCTGAAATAAAATTTGATGAAAGCGTTGCAGTGTGTGAATGTGACTCGTCTGTGCAGGAAATCGCTTTTCAGGAGTGAAGTCAATTTTATTTATGTTTGACATTTATTTCTCCTTTTTCTTCCTAAGCGGCATGGTTGACAACTGGACTATTTTAGTGCATCATTCTCAGCACAGTGACGCCTTTTATGAATGATTCGTTATGGCACCATATTAGAACAAGCGGTCATTTGGTTAGAAAGTAATAATTTTTCTGATCTACATGAATTTACTGCGTCCACCTTCTTGTAAGTCTGAGGCACGCAAGTCAATAACAGCTTCCTTGTAGCACCAGGTCAAAGACATTGGGTAAACAGTATGCCTAGAACACGTCAGATTTTACGCCATAGTTAGCCAGCGAATAAATGTATACTAATTTTGGGCCTCATAAAAACCGCCGAGGGAATTTTGACGAATAGAACGCCTATATTGAAGGTCCGAAGGGTAACAACGCGCTAACGGGTGAAATCACTCGAATTAGGCAGCTTGATTGCGTGAAAGGGATTCGACCAATATGGATGCATATGTAGGTGGCACAAATTGAACCGCATGGTTCTCTAGCTCAGTATTTATTTATTTATTTATTTTCTATTTATTTATTTATTATTTATTTATTTATTTATTTATTTAATCCTCGAAACTCCGGGGACATCACATCAGGCGTGAGCTGCGAAATTCAATATGAAATCAAAATGTCTTAGATGATGGATTTGTATTGGTGTAAGTTGGTGATGATTGTCACTTCTGATAGAAGGCCATTCCAGTCACGAACCGTTATCAAGAAAAAAGACCGATAATATGTATCGGCGCAGGCTTTCATTGGATAGACGGCGTAAGGGCAAATTATTTGCCTTTTTTTCTCTCAAAAATTAAACATGGGTTGCTGTGCAATGCTTCCTCTCACGAGCGTGAACAGCATCAACCTCCTGCGGCTTCTATTAGTGGCCTTGTACAGATTCGAGTGACAAATATTTATGTTCCTGTGTTTTGGTAATACTAAGCACCACCTTTCACAATTGAAACACTGAATTCAATTTCTTTGCTAGCTACCTGCCCAAACATGGGAAGCCGAAAATGGCAACTGCACAGGGGCAAATAAGCGTTACTGAATTACCTGCAAACCATATTGCCACAGACCTAACTCACACTGTTTATTCACAAGTTGATTGGTCGCTTTTTCCAAACTCTCAGACACTACATTCGCTCAGCACGTCAAGTACGTAACGCTTTATCTATGCTGCACGCTGACAGCAATGGTCAATACCTGTAAACCGGTCCATATTTTTTCGCCCATTCCATAGCTGTCGTGAAGTGGAAGGTTCTCTGGTTCAGCTCATCGTGGCCGCGTATGGAGGTGCGCGGTGGCATTGGAGGAAGCCTGGTTCCTGGTGATAAGCCTCGTTTCCTTTTATACTGCTTCAGAAGTAGCTTCAACAGCATGCATAACGTGAATGTCACAACAAAGACCACCAGTGACATGACGTAGCCTTCCCGGTTAACCTGGAAGGCGAATTTAAAGAGAAATAACACATTAATCTTTAGTAAGTGTCCTCGGTTCTCCATTTGAAACAAAAAAAGGTCAGCAAAACATTTAAAAGTATAGCCGCTCGTATTAAAACCTTACATTCAGACCTATGTATAAAACACCGTGATCAGTCTACAACAAGCACATTGGCATTTACCCCGCCGGGGTGGCGCAGTGGTTACGGCGCTCGACTACTGTTCCCAAAAACGCGGGATCGAATCCCGCGACCTCGGCGGCAGCTTTTCGATGGAGGCGAAAAGCAAGGCGTCCGTGTGCTGCGCGATGTCAGTGCACGTTAAAGAACCCCAGGTGGTCGAACATTTCGGAGTCCTCCACTACGGCGTCTCTCACAGCCTGAGTTGCTTTGGGACGTTAAACCCCACAAACCAACCACATCAGCATTTGCTAAGTGGAGAGGGGAAGGGGTTCCGCACAACTTAATAAAAGGACATCACTCAACACGATCCGGAACGTCATGCCTGAGCTAGGGTGTCATTATGGTTTTTGCAATTATCATTGTGTCCTGTAGGTGCATGTTTAACCCTCCTTGCACTGACACACAAGAGTGCGAGCGCATCACTAACTCTTACCGGTGCGCCAGTTTAAGTATTACCCATCTTAGTATAAAGCATAAATTCCCGTCCATCCCGAAAATTGCCAAAGCTAAATAGATGAGAAAATTGTGCTCAGACATGCCCCTCACCAACGTGACTAGAACCAGCTTCAGTTGGAAAACTCCCCGCCTCCGCTGTACATCGCGGGCGGCGCCCGGAAGCTTCCCGGGATAGGTGGCGCGGTAGGCGAAGGGCAGCATTTGCGAAGTGTTAATTTGTCTAAAGCAATAATGCGAACGGGGATTTTTATTTTTCACCAGCTGCGACCTTGGTAGTAACATTTTGCAAACAACACGCGTCGCGCGAACAGAAATGCATGTATCGCTTTGTGGTCGCTCGGATGTGCAGAAATAGAAAATTTCGCTTGTTCGCCCGGAAGTGTATGCGCGATCATGAAGCGGATACGCCGCAGTGAAGTATACGCTCAGCGTAAGTCAGTGCTGCTCATTTCGCACGGTTTTTTTTTTTTTTGTGCAGTGTTGCCTTATGATTGTGATTTGCCGCGCAAATTGCTAGCTTTGTACCATTCAACGAACATCTAATCTCAACCAACAAAAAAAAAAAGGCCACGTGACTACTTTTATAGCGCAAGTTGAGCGCTTCAATGTCAAGCGCCTTAAACTAAATACGGTGTGCTGTAAATGCTTATTGTGTTTCATTTTGTTGCAAGACAATTAATTGGATGAATTTGTTCTGACTTTTGTTGGATTTGCAAATAGTTTTGCGGTGTATAGAAGGATGCGCTCTATGCCAGCAACACAGAGCGTCGTCGCCATTTCGCGTTGCCGTCGGTTTCGTGCTGTCGCGTGCATGTATGTCTTCCCAAGTAGGCGACATAGCGAACCGTGTTCGCTTTGGCCGCGCCAACTTGTCGCGCCGCTTCCTTTTTCGCCCAAATGGAGTTCAAATCTTTAAGGTGTAGCAGCAGCGAGCGCGGGATGTTTGGCTTATTTTCGCCAACCGGGAAGGCGATGCTATAATCAATCGCCAGAAGGCCTGATTTTGAGCAACTGGATGTCTGTGCACATTTTAGTTAAGACAAATTATCTATGGTCTTCAAAAGCTTCTATAGCAGGCCTTACAATTCAACCGCGTTTTCCCCGCCACACTTGACGATCGCAATAGGGAAGTATGAACATAGCGGCATGAAACACTGCCGGTCGGGCCACTTGGCAGAATCAATAGGGACTATTCCCAGTTGTTGGTTAAGTAATGTGAAATATAACGAACATGCATGTATATGATCAATCAAATATTTCATTAAGCAGCATTACTTGCTTCTGGACCGCCGTGTACAGAATGCCTGTACACTATTCATCCGCAGTGGCTATGCATTGCTTATGCCGGTGTGATTGAGCTGGAATAATTGTGGTTCGCAGATGTAACATGCTAATTAGTACAATTGTGAATATATTTTACGCAGATTGTTCTAAATTCATTATATTTATTTTTAACTGTTATTATACTTTACGCTACATAATTAATTCATGTATTCTTCGATTGCTGATGTAAAGTATAATTGCGCTACACTAACTGATGGACTTATTTAGTGTCATTAATTGGTTATCCGTGATTAACAAATGTCACTTCATGCTACAGCATGACTTATGAGGAATATAATTGCACCTCTCTATTGATTGCCGTAAACAGTTAACTGCGATTAAATGCGAACGTTATGCTACAACATCAAGCCATGTTTGTTTCGGCAACTTGTAGCGAGTACGATTGCCCTGCAATAATTTTCACTACACTAATTGCACTGCACATGCTGCCAGGCAAGTTGATGTTGCATTGTGCTGTAAACAGAAAGAGCGGCAACTTGCAGGGGGATGGAAGCGTAGTCAAATGTGGACGAGCGCGCTGTGTACTTCTTTTTTCCCTTCAAGCTCTTCACACCGCGCCTTGCCTTTTTTTTTCAGAATTTGCGGAAAGTAACGGGCCCTGTCCGCACAGAAAGGGTCTTTGAGCGCGCAATTTAGTCGTCCATTGTCTGAGTTTGCATAGTAATATGTAAATGGAGGGACTTTCAAGCACGAAAAGGAATCCTCTTATACACGAACACCACACGCGTTAAAATAGCTCGCAGGCAGGGATGATAACGTGGTTGGTTTCTTAATCTTCCCGCCATCCTTATCAGGTGCAGTGGCAACTTTGCGCACCAGGTCGCCCATATGAATGGAATCTGTTAAGTCAGCGAACTATGAAAAAAAATCTTGGAAATAGGAATACAAAATTCATTATTTCTGGAGTCGCTTGGTTTCCACGGCGTCAAGCCAGCGCTTTAAACTCGCGCGCGCGCCGCAAAAACGCCTGCAGCCGCCGGCAAACGCGCCGGCGCGATGAAGTCTGCTTCGACTGTAACGCCACTCGCCGCGCAAGGCAGCGGCGCCCCGGAGTTCTTAAACTGAGCTGGTTCTAGTAAAGTTGCCTGTCACATTAAACTGAAGCTGTTTCTAGTAACGTTGCCTCTCACATTAAACTAAACCTGCTTCTAGTAACGTTGCCTCAAACATTAAGCTGAAGCTGGTTCTAGTAACCTTGCCTCTCATAACCGTTGTAACCTGTATCATTTCAAAGGTGAGCACCCGCCAACTTCTGAAGTCATTATTAATTACGCAAAATCATAAAAGAGCTTGATTAGTCTCAATACATAGAAAGCCTGCGGCGCTCATGCCCCAAAGATGGCTAGAAAAATACAGTATCAGCAGCCGCACAACGAGTAAAATGGCAAGAAAGGGGATGACGTCAACAAGCAGCAATATGAGGCACACAAGCCTAGATCCGCGACCTATGCCACCGACAATCTAGGCACGCCTATGCTTGTGCTTCGTTGTACATATGTTGGCCACTGACCAATATCCAAGCGGAGCCAGTTCTTACAAGTGTCGTATAAAAATTATAAGCAATTATCAAATGGGTTGCGAAAAGGGTTTTCGTTTTATATAGCATAAATATACTTTTCACGTTTGAGGCTGGTTCGCGATAGAGATTCGAACCAACGACTAATCTACCACCAATTGCATTGTCACGTGCTGGTGACCAGGGTCGATGACACAAATGAAGACACAGGCTTGATGGTACTGAAATTAACTCTTTATTGGGCTGACTTGCGCCCGCAAAACAACTAAGCAACTCGGCGGCGGCGATAGAAATAAACGTGTTGGTCGATCGTCGAACAAAGAATGCTCGTCACACTCGTCAACGCTCAATTTAAAAGCTCCACAGAACAATCTAGATAACGTCGCAAACAGCTACCAGCACGGGCTGGAACATTGTGGAAAGACACACGAGTGGCAGAAATCTTCGAGATAGATTTCGGTGCATCTTGCGCTACAACCAAACTGATAAAGGTGTGACTCGCGACATCGAGCATTAACAAAGATTACGGAACTAATACGCGATCCAGAATCAGAGTGATAAGCCTGTATGCCGGCGGCTGTTGAAAAACAACAAATACAGTTTTGAAGTTTTCGGGGCAGTATAATTTCAACGAACAAATTCGGTAAAAAACGGCTCTCCGCGCCGCATGAACATGGCAGTCTATGCAGAATGCGTAAATACGGACATTGTATAAAATACCAGCAGGACAAAATTAAATGCAGGTCGAAACTTTCACTCTAAAACATTTTGCTCGGGCTGCTTTCCAGCTCTTTTTTCACACACTTAAGAAGTCCTCGGTGTCTCCGCCGAACTCTATCGCTAGTTTATTTATCTAATGCAAATTATCTATCAGTCACCCCTACGGGTACCGGCTCATGCTATGTATTAAATAATCAGGCTCAATCTGAATGAATATATCTAGTGAGAGTGACCTAAACGCAATCTGCAACTTTCAGTGCGTTGGGCAGTGGGACTACTCTGAGAATTCTTATTTCTGCTTCACTCCTTGTCGGCTTCGTTCTCTAGTCCTTTCCATGTGAATTGACTGATTTTTGTAAGCGTTAGCAGATGATTTACATGTTTGACTCCTCGCACATACAACGCAACAATGAATACAACGATCAAGTTTGCCACTATCCGATTAGCAATATTCGAACAAATACAGCGAAGTACTGCATGGGCACCAATTTTCACATATCACAAAACAAAACCCCGCAAATCGAGGCCAGACTCCCCCTAGAGAGGTATCAGGTTTCGCCTGTCAAAAGTGCGCAGCATTGCTTTTCTGAAGCAGATTGCACTAGTTGGCGCGAGGAGATGGCAGATTTTGAAATCAACTTTCGCTACGCGTCGCAACGTTAGAAAACTCCCATCAGCATATATGCACAGAAGTATCTCACATTATCCGACACCTGCCTCGTGATTCTAAATTGGCGTCCCAAAAGTGTTTCCGCACATAAGAAGGCGCGGAGGCAATGTTTAAACGCTTCTAGGGATAATAAATGCGTTGCAATATTGCCTCTTCATTACTCACTGCCCGAAACTACTGTACTAGTGTTGATATGCATAAAAACTAGTATTTCGCTGAAAAGAGGCGCATTTCATCATTGGGTAATGAGGCGGTACTAATTCAATTTCTATGCGCACCGGCCGTCATTTGCTAAGTATCTGTGCGAACATTTGTTCTCAGACGGCGCAAATAAATCTGCTATAATGTGCATATTTTTCATTGAATACGGGAAGGCGCACAAAACGAATGTTAAGAGAGAACAAGAAACAGTAATTTTTTTAAGTTTCCGACTTGATTTAGAGAGTAAATTTGTACCTCGTCTAAATAGAGGAAGTCTCATAACGAAGAGTAAGAGACCATGCCTGAATACCCCGTCGACAACGCTTGTAGGGATGCAGGAGTTTGGAACTTGGATCGCCTGAACCTAGCACGTTGTTAAATCCTGGGTGCCATTCAATGGCTCAGGTATGCAGCGACAAGTTTTTCGTCTACTTCTGCATGGCAATGGAGCAATTTTCTTTAATATTTTACTCTATATATATATTTCTTTCAACCTGGCCTTACTTCGGTACCTGCTAGAGTGAAATTTACGCCGACAAAACCTCTCTCTGGGCATGTCAGACATTTTCAAAACTAATTTACGAGTCGAATCTTTCACACTATATAAGCCGGCTGTAAAAGATAAAATGGTCTATAAAAAGCCACCATATATATCTTTTTACTGATGTGAAACACAGAGATGTATCATTTCAACTTTCTCTTCTTGTGCGGAATTTTTCGCGTGCGTCCGAAGGCGTCATTTCTTAGACATGTCCCTGGCACAATAACTTCATTATAAAAATTACAGTCTCCAACGCTGCTTAAATGCGCATCAGCAGATTAATGAAACATTGTGCGGAACACTGAAATTGAATGCGTTCGTGAATTGTGGCATAGTATATTTCTTGAATTCGCTCATTCTAACAATCATAATTGAAGCATTCATTACACTATTCGAAAAGCGGGATTCCTATAATGTCATAAATGAGTGCTGAATGAGGTTTATATTTTTTTACCATACTTTCAGTCTTTAGCAAGCAGTGCACCTATTTGCATGCTCACCTCGCTGCCGCGCCTGTATGTAATAACACCACCTTCCATTTTCTGTGTAGGCGCGGTGATCTTGCCAAGCCTTGGGCTTTTGACGCTGGTGATTTTAAGAGCAAGACGATAGGGTTGAATGCACTGAAAGGATTTGATCTCTTGACAGCGATTCGAATTTGAGACCCGTCTACTAGTGAAACCTTATTTTCCAATAGCCACAGTTTAAGCATATCCTGCCGTCAAGCAGGAAAATAATTCGCTCCTATTTGATCAGGCTTTCTTACAACAGCCTTCATCAAACATGTTAACGTCGATTATTGGGCAGGGCCTCTCTCATAGACCTCCAGTTACTTACACCATGCGTCTACCGCTAGCCATTCGGTCGCAATGAATCTTCAAATATCAGTGCTCCAACTCCTTCCCAGTCCGCATTTTACTGTCCACTTGCATGGAACTATGCTAGACTTGAAGACCCATGCTTTATCAACTCCAATGCTTCGTTTTCTTCTTGCTTAGTGCCAGCTTTGTTTCCTCCACATTGCTTTCTAGTTAACACTGCTCATTTTTGTTCCTCGACGTTACCCTTAATGTAGTAACGTAACACTTCGAAGTGCAAATGTCGCAATGTTGGTTACCTGCTAACTGATTCTTGCCTTTGCAACACTTAGTTTAGTTAGATTAGTTTGGCTAATCATACTGACACAGATCTTCCAAAACATTGAAGGTAGCAGCAGAGCGACCGCCACAGTGCATGACCACCTGCCACCGCGAGCTGAGGGAAGAAGAGTGAGGTAGACTGAAAAGCTGAGAAACACATTCATTTGTTTGCCGCGTGTACGACGAGAAAAGTAGGCGACAGGGTGCTGGTGTATTTCTGGCATAGGTTGTGTGGCGAGGACGAAGTAATGCGAAAGTAGCATGAAGATGGTACAAGAAGACCTCCGACATTGGCTACCGTTAATGTTTTCACGAGGGCTACAGAGAGCGCCCACGTGACTTTGCTAGAAATAAACACGAAGTGTGAGTGCATCGTTTGCAAGAATACCCCCAAAAGCTACGACAGAGAAATAGATGAGTGACAGGAATGCGTCTAATGGGTGTGAAAGGCCGTGGCGGAAAACTAAAAGGTAGAAAGTCGAGCAAATGGTATGGAGGTGAGCGTTGGGAGATAGAAATACCGAACATGTCTCTGTTATATGGAAGCTGGTAGTTTACATACACTGCAGCCTTAGAGGTGGTAGTCGACTCGGAAGCTACAAATTCGTCAACTATATCACCTATAGTATATCACTATAGTAGTCATAACGCACACTGGCACAGTACGTTCCAATACTTGACATCACTGTGACATAGATGGCTGAATAAAGCTTTTTCTAATGGCAGACAAAGACATAATATCCACTTGGTCACTGAATGAGGTATTTATAAATTTTGGTGCAATAAAGCTCAACATACAAAACACATAGTTCTGCAATTTGGTAATGCAAGCCTACTCTGCAATCTGATGTCGTATGATGAGTGGTGACATGTAAATGGAACAATTTGAGAAAAAAAAATGACTCAACCTTTTTTATATTGATTTATAAAAACATGCAAATCTGTAGTCAAACAATTTGTTGAGAAATACTATACTATAATGTAGGCTGATGTGTCTAGTAGGCAAATCATACGACCCGTTGACGATTGCGCAAAGCATTTTCTTTTGCAATTTTTCCAGTTTTAGGATATTAGATACTGTAGTGCTGCCCCAGACAAGGAGGATATAGCAGAGGTAGCAGTACAAAAAAATGCATATTATAAAGTAATTTTAGTTTTTTTAAGCAGAATAGGCCTGTTACAGGAAATAATTTCGACGGTCCTATAAAGCGTTGATGCAAGATTACTAACATGGCAATCCCAGGCCATCAACGGCTGAACGTTACACCCGCTGATTTGAAGGGGTCCACGTACTGGATTATGCTGCCGTTGAGGTATAACGAGGGGCGATAGAGTACTTGTTTTCCTTTAGAAAGGAAGAGCATTGATTTAGTTTTATCTTTGTTTATATTTAATGGGTTGACTGATGGCCATGTGGCAAGCGACAAGAGGATGCGGTTTGCGGTATTTGCTGAGTTTTGTACATCATTGCAAAAAGAATAGGCTGGTGTCGCCTGGCTATACAATACATTTTCCATGGTTACTGATTTTAGGCATATCATATATATATATATATATAACACATGCCGTTAATAGACGACGAAGCGAAACGGTGCTCCGCTTTTGTGCTGCCCTGACTGACTGTTGGTGTTCTTCGGTGCCAGAGTGCCAGAGCGCCTTCTGTGTAACGTTACGTTACAAATATATATATATATATATATATATATATATATATATATATATATATATATATATATATATATATATATATATATATATATATATATATATATATATATGTGTGTGTGTGTGTGTGTATGTATGTATGTATGTATGTATGTATGTATGTATGTATGTATGTATGTATGTATGTATTGAACAGGAGTGGCTCTAAAATGCTCCCCTGAGAAACGCCATTCGAAACCTTTACAATCTGTGAAGAGGAATGATTAATCACCACATTTTGAGACCGTGAACAAAGATAAGATTTGATTAGACAGAGAGCGTGCCCGCGTATGCCATAGTGCTATAGTTTTGTAAAACAAACATCTTGATTTAAGGAATATAAGGTTTTGTTGAAATCACAAAAACACCGAGTGTTAGAGGCTGTGGCTCAAAGTTTTTAATATGCATTCCTTTTAGGCAAGTAGTGCATGCTCCGTAGACCTATTTTGTGTAAAGCCATACAGACACTCAGTTATTACGGAATGTTTCTACCGAAAATAATGAAAGCGGATACGAATTAGATGTCCTAAACGCTTAGAAAAATACGGAAGTTCTGACACTGGCCTATAGTTTCCCAAATTTTTGGCACCACCTTTTTTTACATATCACGGCTACCCTGGCTATTTGCATGTCAGTAGAGAATTAAGCCCAAAGTAGAAGGAAAAACAGCGTGGCGATGGTGGGAACTGAACCCGCGACCTCCGAATATCGCGTCCGGTGCTCTTCCAACTGAGCTACATCGACCGCTGTCCACCTGCTACTTTCTTGAGTATTAATGTTGTCTGTATACGAACCTTGAGAGTGTTCACCAGCGCCACCTTCAACCATAGCGGTAGGCGTGGAACGCCCTGTGTTACCGCCAGCGTCACTTAGAAAGTGATCAAGAGCGAGGGCGAAAGCTGTGCTAGAACCCTCTTATGCTACCTACAGCTTCAAGACTGCCAGAACCGAGACCCCTGTAAGCTACAAGCAGATAAATGAAGGGGAAATGAGGGTGCGCGTTATAATACATGAAGGAAAGAAGTCAACAGTCAGCTAGAAAAAAGAAAGCATTGTGGATTGTACTTTGTCCTTTTTTTTATTTTTTCTTCGGTAATCACATAAATTATTAATGCAATCTGTTTAGGGGAAATATATAAACACAAAGTAGAAGGAAAAAGAACTTGCCGATGGTGGGAACCGAACCCACGACCTCCGAATATCGCGTCTGGTGCTCTTCCAACTGAGCTACATCGGCCGCTGTCCCCCCTGCTCTTTTCTGGGGTATTAATGTTGTCTGTATACGACCATTGAGAGTTTTCACCAGCGCCACCCTCAACCATAGCGGTGGACGTTTAACGTCCTGTGTTACCGCCAGCGTCGGAGGTCGTGAGTTCGGTTCCCACCATCGGCACGTTGTTTTTCCTTCTACTTTGTGTTTAATTATCTTTCCCCTAAACAGATTACATTATTAATTTATGTGATTACCGAAATAAAAATTAAAAAAGACAAAGTACAATTCCCAATGCTTTCTTTTTCCTAGCTGACTGTTGACTTCTTTCCTTCATGTATTATAACGCGCACCCTCATTTCCCCTTCATTTATCTGCTTGTAGCTTACAGGGGTCTCGGTTCTGGCAGTCTTGAAGCCATAGGTAGCGTAAGAGGGTTCTAGCACAGCTTTCGCCATCGCTCTTGATCACGTTCTGCGTGACGCTGGCGGTAACACCGGACGTTCCACGTCCATCGCTAAGGTTGAGGGTGGCGCTGGTGAACACTCTCAAGGTTCGCATACAGACAACAATAATACCCAAGAAAGTAGCAGGTGGGACGGCGGCTGATGTAGCATAGTTGGAAGAGCACCAGACGCGATAATCGGAGGTCGTGGGTTCGGTTCCCACCATCGGCACGTTGTTTTTCCTTCTACTTTGTGTTTATCTTAACCCTAAACAAATTACATTATTAATTTATGTTATTACCGAAGTAAAAAAAAAGACAAAGTACAATCCCCAATGTTTTCCTTGGCCTTGCCGACTGTTTACTTCTTTCCTACACACACACACATATATATATATATATACGTTAGGCATGGCGTAATTACCTCAACAATATACTTAACCGTTCGGATCTGTAAATTGTGTGCATCAAGAACACAGGTGGTTTTTAATTTCGGTACATTGCAAAAACTTCAGTTTTGTCCGTTTGCCTTAAAGAGAAATGCTTCAAACTCTTCGCCTAAGCAATTCGCGATTCTAGCATTAACTTGGCTATAACCTTCTGCGCAGAAACATTTATAATTGTGTTTGCGAATTATGAACCGAGTCCTCTTTACATTGATTATTAAGCTTGTTATGTTCCTGCTGTGTCTATATTTAAAAGTAAGTTTAAGTGCCTTCATTCTTCTTTGGGATTTTTGTGAAATTGGTTATCAAATAAGTTGTTATAGTAAATGACCCTAGCTATCCTATTTCTTCATTCAAATGATTGCGCAATGATTTAAATCTCGCGATTACGTCCGCATGTGCAAGCATCTTATGTTTCTTTTGCCCTAATCGTGTAAAGCGACTATTCATCTACTGCTTACGAGTGTTTTCGCATGGCATTATGTCAACCACGGGAAGCAGTCATTATAAAATATGAGAAACATTTCCGTAAATTTGAGTTAAACGCCCTCAGCTGTGTTTGCTCGATATACGGGAACCCAGTTCACTAAAGCAATGCTGCTCTTAAATTATTCACACCTTTCTTGAGATATAAGTTGCCATCGAGCCTGTGCGTTTGCCTTCACGTGGATTTGTTTGTCTAAGGATTTGTTTAAGGATTTATTTGTCTTATCTTCATTATTGATCTTCCCTCTGGTATTTCTACCAATATTCGCCTCTTTTTAGATGATTGCATTCCTTTCGCCGCATTGCTACTAACAGGGATCAATTATCATTCCAGAGCGACTTGGACATAATTGAACGCTGGTGCTCTGACTGGCTTATGCAGCTGAACATCTCAAAATGTCAATGCATGCAAGTATTTCACAAACATTCCGACCTCACTTACGCCTATTAATTGCATTCAAACACCCTAACGCACGTTCAATCCTACCGATACCTCGGAGTTAGAATTTCCAGCAATTTAACCTGGTCCGAACACATCCTAAAATTAGAATCCAAGTCATCCAAATCACTCGGCTTCATCAGAAGCTCGTTATAGTTGGCCCCCATTCTGTCCGTAAATTACCAAATGAAACTTTCATACGTACCAAACTTGAATGTGCATCTTCTTTACGGAACTCTCATCAATCGTATTACTTAGCTAACACCCTAGTAGCTATTCAGAACCGCGCAGCATGTTATATCACCACAAATTAGGATAGAAATTACAGTATCATCAGGATCCAATCAACACTCAACCTTCTACCACTTAAGAACTGTCGAAACGTCTCATAACTCTGCCTCTTTCATAAATTATGTTACAACTTTCCTGACCTCCATGACTCATTACTTCTACCATCCATCTGAACAACGCGTCGCCTCTTTAATCCCTTGAGTGTTCATGATATTGCTATATATTGATTAGAACTGCATCGTAACATTTCACACTATGAATGAATGAATTAATTAATTAATTAATGATATCTATTGCGATACAGCCTTAAATATGTTCATTATTGCTGTTTTTTACTATAAGATCTGGCGCCGAAGAACAGGTGTAGATGATGCGTGTGGGGCTACTGATAACGCAAGCGCAAAGAAATAGCATGGGAAGCAGTTGTCTGAACAATGTACCACAGCCAAGTTGTTTGGCCCTCTTCCTCTCACATCAGATAGCAACCGTTTGCGTTCACTGCCATCTACCAGCGGACGCGGTACGCTGAGACCGCCCCTCTTCGCTAAGTTGCCGCCTCTGAAGTCGGCAATTTTTTCCTGCTGCAATAGTGCTGCAATAGCCATGGAGTTCCCCGCATTCTCATTAGTAACCATAGAAAAACATTTCTATCTCAAGTCCACGAGGAAGTACTGCACACCGCCAACACCGTTCATAAGGCGTTTTCTAGCTACCAATTCTCTAACAAATGGACTCATCGAGCGTTTTCACCGCATGTTGTCCAACATGATATCCATCAAGGTTGACGACTGGGCGCCGGACCTGGGACAACGCTTTACCTTTCGTCATTTACGCCTACGATTCCGCCGTTCAGTGCACTATTGGTTATAGCCATTTCTTTTTATTTTATGGCCGTCAACAATCCATATTATTTGATACTACTTTTCTTTCTGCTCCTGCCTCTCCGTCTGCATCTCTGTGCTAACTGTTTTCTACTCTTATGGCCCACTGTCTTTAACTTACTCCTTTCAACACTGAAGATGCCCAACAAGAACGCAAAGCCCTGTACGATCAACGCCATCGAACACCCTCATTTTACCCCGGTGAGGAAGTTCTCCTGTGGACACCAGTCCACATTCCTGGCCTGTGTGAGAAGTTTCTCCATCGTTACATTGGCCCTTAATCTGTACAGCAAGGAACGTCCCCGGTTACCTATCGCGTTATTCCCTCGCACACCGTCACCGACCGACGTCGACGCTCCGAAGAGGTCGTCCACGTCTCGCACATGGAGCCCTCTGCGCACCGTCCCTCTTCCTTCTAATCAGCGGCCAGGGTGGCCGCTTTCTTACCGGGAGGATTTGCGTGAGCGCAGTGCAAGAAATTTCACGTCTTTTATTTGTATACCCAGCATCATCATCGCTTGTCGCTGCTCGGAGCATCTCGCGCTGTGTGCCAGGTTCTCCTAGAAGGACAGATATTTGTTGTAGTGGAGTCTTACAACATCTCTTGGTTCATGGGTCTTTAGTCCTAAAGCGGCTACTGGAGACAAAACGTGATATGAATGGACCCGCGTAATTCCGACGACATCAAATTGTTTAATGTGCACTGAAATCGCAGAATGAACGGACTTGTTGCATATTGTGCCATTACAATGGAGAACCGCTAAAGGAATTGAAGCGGGGTCTCCGGACCATCAAGTCGAAAGACCACCGGAACCACTGTGACCTGCCTTGCATTTTTTTTTATTATTGCCTATACGTTTCTCATCAATTATTCTATTTTGTGGAGGTATTTTGTTGATCATGCGTATTATGAACTTTTTGCAGCGTAGCTGTGTCGCAGCGGTTAAGAAATGTCGGGCGCTTTTTGAGAAGTTATGGCCTTAAATATGATGAATGCGATATATCTTATGGCCGCGTCCCTTGTGAGGTTTTGGAGTGGGCTCTATAACCGGAAAGGTTTCAATGGCTTTGCTGGTGTGCTGACAGCCCAAAATCTTGCTTTCCTTTCACATTACAAATAACTTAGCGGCTTTTGAAGAGCCTATAATAGAGCATTGTTGAAGTTGAATTAGATAGAAATGTAAACAGTAAGAGAAAACCTAAAGACCATGCTTCCTGGAACTTCTTATCTTACTAAAATTAAACTGGAGATCTCGTCAATAATAATTACGTTGGGTGATCCCATAGATAGGCAGCGTTTAATCCAAGTCACGTGTGCTCGTACCAAACGAGACTTCAAGCCTGTATTATCTTCTGAAAGCCTGTATTATTGTCTGTATTATCTGCTCGAAGTCTTCGAAAAATCTAGCAGGCAATTTATCTTTTCATTTTCTACTCGAAAGGTCCCGCAATATCCGAAGGGGCATATTGAGTAAACGATATTGTAATGGACGACGACGACAGAGTTTTTTGACGAATATGTTTTTGATCGAAAACAGCGAAAAAGCTCCACAGGCATTCACTACAATATGGCGAAACCTATAATACAATTGCGCACATCATACCTTTGAAGAAACTGTGCAAAGCTATTTTGCCGGCAATTGGTCACACGAAGCTGTCCCCGGGCACACAATGCTACTGACTCCGGCAGATACCTGGCTGATTTCTGGCCGTTCCTTCAAACAGCTGCAACGCTCAGCTTAACGACAGTGCACTCCAATCATAATTAATGACAAATTCATTGGAAACATTGTGCTCCAGGTGTTGCAATAAAACTTCCCATCCGGAGTGCTGTTTCAAAGCGGCCATTTTGGCTTGATTGGGAGTCAAAACGGAAAATGATGCGGAAAATGGCGCAGCTCGTATCGCTGCCAGTGACTGCACATCCTATTGAACAGCGGTCACCTGCACAAAGAGATAGTCGTTGCTAGCCGCATTCTTTGGCATACCGTTTACAGAGACCTCATCTGGGAGTGGTGGCTTCCAATCAGGTTCTGCTCTTATTGCAAAACATATCAAGCGCTCTGTGTTTGAAAGCTGCCGAAATAACGGTGCAGTCTAGTATATACGCTACCCGTAGAGCAAAGGGGTAGCTGAGGATGCTACAAAAAGTAATACTACGTGCAGTAGCTATCTTGTGGTAGGTATGCAATTCTAACCCCGATACCGCGCATTTCAAGGGGCAGTGTCAACAAATCGAAAAGTTCGGTTATCAACAGTGGCCTGACTCAGCCACGCTCGAATGTTAGAGAACGGTTGTGAACAACAAACATGTCTGATATGCCGATTAAAAAGGGTTCAGCGATATAAAATGTGAGCCACCGAAGACTTCGAATCTCGTACCAAACAATTTTTGCCCTCGAATGCAGAAAATGATAGAAGCAACGCTATGTCAAACTACCCAAAGCGGCAATAAGCCCAAACACGCAATCCATGTCTAAAAAGGGGCAGAGGGCTGAGACTCCTAAGCCTGTTTGAGTCCATCTTGCGCTTACAAATGAAGGTTCCATCCAAGGGAATTAAAAAGAAAATACCACTAACACCTTGCAAAACGGAAAAGCATGCCCAGCCTCAGAAAACCGCGGAATCTTGTCTCTGTCATAAACATATTTTAAAACTTGATCCAACATTTTTATATACAGTAAGATCCTCATTTTACTGTGGCCAAGGGCTGTGACCGAATGAACCAAATGCGCCATTCCCCAGGAGTAATTTTCCACACTCATTCGGTACACAAGAAAGAGAGCGGGTTACGAAATAAGTGTTACGTTGGGGAAGCATTATTTCGGTGCACCTCGTAGGTTTTGCGAAGGCTGTATGTTAACATTATTCCCTTAAAGGTTTTACCTACTTTTTAATCCAGCTCAACCACGTCGCGTTGGCTCAGGGGTTACAGCACTCAACTTGTCAACCGAAGGATGCCGGTACAACATCCCAGCTGCGGCTGAGGCTTTTTATGGAGGTGAAAGACAAGGTACCAGTGTACTGTACGATATCTGTCAACGATAAGGAGCCCCGGGTGATCGAAAGTTCCGGAGCCCCAACTACGGGGTCTCTCATATCCTAAATCAAAGCAAACAATGTAGCTCAAATTATTGGTTGAATAGTGAATAAAATATTCGTCGATGAATTACTGAACACAGAATTCGCATATGAATATTTCACGGAACTTAACTGGTACACATTTGATTTTAGTGAGTGTTATATGCTTTATTTCTGAAAACAATAGTGTTCCTCCCTTTGAACTGAATTGTTTGCGGCTTGCGGAGACATATATGCTGGTTTCGGACAATGTTTTAAGTCACTCCCAATAACAAAAAGCGCGTTGGAAAAGGCTTTTTTGTCGTACTTATATTAAGAGTAAAACACAATGAGGTAACAATTCACTCCCGTGTTTTTTGCCTACCATAGGATCGCACACGACTGCAGCGACACCTCGATAGCCTTATTTGTTTGTACACATGGAGGACGTCTATACAGCACTATTGAAGCCTGGTCTTGATATGACGTTTCCTAAAGGCAGATTGTGCGCATGCGTTAACTTTCAGCTCGAATCTAGAACAAAGGATTTGTGAGGGTGCAATATGGGAAGACCGGTCAAAGAGTTAAAGTTTATCGACGTGACGTCGATGGTGAGAAACAGCGGTGTCATTGTGAAGGAACAAAAAAAAGCTTAACAGAAGCAAGGAAAAAGCTTTGTCAGACACAAACATTTCACAATGAAGTATATGCGGTCCTTTGATGCCGAAGGTGGTCCTTTGTCATACTACGCTATGAATATGCCCTCCTTGCTTCGCACAATTTCTGAAATGAGTGCGTAGGCAATGATGCAAAATTTACTGTTAAAAACTCGTTCATCCTAACGCATGCAAAACACGGCCACGCACGTTTGAGGTCATATGCTTAGCTTTATCTACGCATGCTCGCTGGCTAAACGTGCGATGACTGTGCGAAGAGAAACCTGTTCATATGGAAGTTGGGCGCTGCGGGTCATTGTAGCCTTTTTATTGAATCGACAGGAAATCCGCTCGAATTTCCGGCCGGCTTTGTGAATGGGGCAAAAGCATAAAGTAGTCTTTGAAGTTTGCACCTAAATTCGGTAAAGAGGGTTTCGAAAAAAAAACTCCGGCCACGTGTATTTTGCGCGTAACAATATGAAGGAAATTGTCTCGATACTGGAAGCACTTTGAGGAAACGCCGAGCGTTCGCGGCTTGCACACGTTTTGTCTTCGTAATAAAATGATCAATTTTTGTTTTGCCTAAAGCTGGTATCACTTCTCAGCCTAACTTGTCAGACAAAACTCACAGTGCCTAAGGTTGAGTGGCCTTGAATATAGAGCCCAAAAGTTTGAAAAACACTATCATCAACCAAAATATTTATTAGGACCCGATGTTTCAGGGCCAACTCGGTCCCTTCCTCAGGGGCGACTAAAGTTTGAAGCCCGCAGTAGCAAGCAGCAGCCTATGCTTCCCCTTTCCCAACACGGGGCGAAGTCCAATTGTGTACGCGGAGGGTAGCGTCCCCGGTTTTCGATTTATTGCTGCTGCTGTCAGCCGGATAAATTATGACTCGACGAGATGTCTTTTGAAAAGGTTGGTCTCCACTTCAAGTACCCCCACGTCCTCAAAGGTGATTTTGTGGTCGGCGCGTTCGCAGTGCTCGGCGAAGGGGTTGCTTTCCGAGTTCATTTGCTGGAACTCATTTTTGTGCTGCAATATTCGCTGACGAAGATTTTTTACACAATTTACGCGTACACAATTGGACTCCGCAACGTGTTGGGAAAGGGGAAGCGTAGGCCGCTGCCAGCTACTGCGGGCCTCTGACTTTAGTCGCCCCTGAGGAAGGGACCGAGTTGGTCCCGAAATGACGGGTTCTAATAAACATTTTGATTGGTGATAGTGCTTCTCAAACTTTTGTTTCAAGTACCCAACCAGGCAGAGTTCCGCCGAAAATGTTCTCGTTCAAGTATAAAGTCCAGTGGGCATGCATAGGCCTGGGAAGTACTCCTCTGTCATCGCTATGAAAATCATGAACCACGATAACTTTGATCAAACAGATATTTGTGATCCATCATATTCATAATATTAGAAGTATCGCTGTCTTATTGCTCTTCCTCTTTCTTATAATCTGATGTCATCTTCCTTTTTCATATCAAAAGGCAATGACACACTTCAATGGAATGTTGCATAGAGAATCAGTAGTTCGTCTTTTTTTTCTTGAAACGGCTTCTCGGCATTTTAATGAGCTACTCTATATTTTGCGCATGTTACCAAAGCGCTCTTCTGTGGAGAACTCAGCAACTTATCTACACTAAAATATTTTCCACGTTTTGGACATAATGTATTTCCACTTCAGTCTCAATAAGTCATGTTGTTAGCTGCCCATTCCTGCAAAAGAAAAAATATCTTCGAGAATGACGGAGCTCTAAGCATAGCCGTAAAAGCCTGCAACACGCCAGCCGCAATCACGACCCTGTAGTTTCATCGATTCCTAGGGACACGCTAATACCGCCATTGTTTCTCATTTAGCTTTTTTGCTCGGCTTAGATTACATTTTATAAATGTGCGAGGGATGGCGTGCGTATTTACATGTGCCTATATTGGTCCTCGTTTCTATTCGGAGTTTATAACTCTTTAGCAATAAACAACTTAGTTCCAATGAATCTCTTGCTTCATTTGTAGCATATCAGTTATCCGGTCTCGATGACTTCCAGGAACAAAAAATTTGGAGCAATCAATTAAACTGATCAGAAAATAGTGGGACAAAAAAATACTCGGTGCTTGTTTTTCTTTTTTTTTATTGAGGAGACAGGTTAGACAGTTTTTTCGTTGTTACTCTTACTGTCCATTGCTTCAACGGACATAAACAGAGGCTGGAGCGCACTATGATGATAGCGGTTACTGGCGTGGCCGCCGCAGGCATATTTTGTGCAATGTGTTGCTGATCTTCAGAACACACTGTTGATTAAGACTACACGTTGTAGTTAATCACAAGCATGAAATCCTAACAAAAAACTCTTCAACGATTGCGCAAGACCTAGAGAACAATTTAGGCTACAATGCAATAACAAAAAGTGCCCTTTTTCACTACCCACGCGTTGAATGAAATGTGAACTCACATGTTTTGATGTGCACTCTCCTAACTCTGCTGTTGTGAGTCAGCACTTGCTAATAGAGCTTGAGTGTCTGCGTTTTTTTTTCTTCCCTCAAAGTCCTTCACGAGCTTTCAATTGGCACAGTTGGACGCACTCTACAAGCTGACAGTTTACTAGATCTGAGCAGTGGCCGCTGGTGACACTAATGCCTGCAATAAAATGACAGGAGTTGTTAGCAACACTTGTTTTCTCCTATCAACCACTGCTTTTTTCTGCAGGCCTAATATCAAGCCAAGCTGCAGACCTGCTTCCGGTGAACCCACCCAAACACAAAGCGTTATGGCTTGTCACTGGTCAAACAGATATGGTGAACAATAATAAAAGCAAAAGGTCTGAATGGCGCGGACATTGAAGCCTCTCCTTAAATAATATGAGCTTAGGCGATAAAACTTTCAAATTAGGCGAGCATTCAAAATGAACGTCTTTTTTTTATTCATTTTATCAGCAACAAAATAGAATACATATAATAATTATTAGGTAGCTTTCGGTATAAAAGCCTGTTATGCGCTGAAACCTGTATATAAAACCACCAGTGTCCGAGTTCGGCGTCACTTGATAATAGATATTCGTCTGGAATCTCAATGTTATTACGGTTTCCAGAGCTCTTTTGTGATTTTTTATTCTTTCAATATTTAATATCGATTACTCTTGTAGGAAGCTTATATATATTGGGACATTTGTATGCTGCTATGGCCCTGCTGCTATGCCCCTGATGCTACCCCTGAAGCTATTGCCGCGAAACCTTCAAACAGTATTTGTTGTTTTTTAACAGCCGCCGGCATACAGGCTTATCACTCTGATTCCGGATCGCGTATCAGTTCTGTATTCTTTGTTTCTTATTGCTCGATGTCGCGAGTCACACCTTTATCAGTTTAGTTGTAGCGCAAGATGCACCGAGATCTGTCTCGAAGGTTCCGGCCACTCGGGTGTCTTTCCACAATGTTCCAGCCCGTGCTGGTAGCTGTTTGCGACGTTATCTAGATTGTTCTGTGCACCCTTTAAATTGAGCGTTGACGAGTGTGACGGGCATTCTTTGTTCGACGATCGACGAGCACGTTTGTTTCTATCGCCGCCGCCGGGTTGCTTAGTTCTTTTGCGGGCGCAAGTCAGCCCAAATAAACAGTTTCTTTAGTGCAATCATCGACCCTTCAATTGTGTCGTCGACCTCGTCACCACTACGTGACACTATGTTGCATGACTCGGCATTGCAACCTTGCTACAGAAAAACATGCTGTCCTTGGGGCTGCACTTTCGCTGTTGCAATTTTTGTTCACTAGACAGCACTTGCAACAGATGCCTTGCTTAACTAACGCAGTTTAACATACCATAAATGAACGAACATGTCGTAAAGGAATTGTTCTTTAACTAGGGAGATTCTGAGAAAGCTGTTTAGGTTTTGTTTGTAACCGTACGGCTGCGCTTGGGTGGATGTCAATAAGTAATTACTTCCTTAATACAAATCTACTCCACCTTGGGGGATTCCCATAAATATTTGACGAACAGCGCTCTTACTTCGAGTTATTCGTCAATTTGCCCTCGCCCTACCATCTGTTCTGCTGACCATCCGGGGGGAGCAAACGTCCCAAACGAACCTCTTTCGAAGAGTAGGTGACGAGGGTCTTGGCCTATGTCATTTATATTTGAGACAGATAGTGATGCCCTTCATGTTTCTGGGCAGACAACGATATCCCTTTCTCCATTCTTATGTCCAATACATGCTGTCCAACGCCTCAACGGATTTAATAGTTTCATCAAGTGAGGGGAGTCGTTATGGTGCGTCGCGCTATCTCCTAGAGGTGGTGGCCTCTTATCGATTTCTTGCCATGCTTTTCACCAGGGAGTTCTTGCACACAGTAAAAAGAAAGCAACTAACGAACCTTCTACACACTGGCACTCTGCCTCTTAAAGCTTGGTTACGTGAAAAAGCATATATACTATGGAGGACGAACTGTTTTTTGTGTAACAAAACAGAAACAATCGAACATATATTCCTTGAGTGTAACAACGCTATCTTCTTTTGGGACGTGTTACAGCGTACCATTCAAAAGGATCTTCGGTATCGGGTTGCTGTCAATTCACGACGATGCAATACCATACGATGTCATATTCCTGATGGGCCCGCATTCTGTGTGGCTCAGTGCTATGGATTATCGTCACGTGACACTGGTGCTAGATTCGTGAATGAATATTTTGCAGAGAATATTGTGAAAATACATGATGTTTTGAAAGAGACAGAATGTAATGCTCAAATCGAGGTGGTGTTTAGAAATCTTGCACAAATGAAACGACTAGCTCCATTGTTCGCGTTCGGCAAGCGGCCTGCAAACCTTGTAAATATTTTTTACTGTATATTTTGCCATTATGTACATTTCGCTATAAAGAAAAGAAAGTCTGGGTTAGCTCAGTTGATAGAGTGACTGCCCCGGAAAGGCGGTAGTTCTGGGTTCGATCCCCGGACAAGGACGAACTTTTCTTCAACTAAGAGGTTTCTGAAGAAGATGTATAGCTTTTCTTTGAAGCCGTATCGCTGCGCTTGGGGTTTTCTTTTTTTTTTTACCACCATGGTTTAGAGCCAGAATTGGTTCTGCAAAGCCACTCATTTTTAAAGTCAAATTTGTTCAAGGAATTCCAAGCTGGTGCTAAATAACCAAAGTAGAAATTACATGGAACGTACAAACGCGTCTGAGCTAGTTAGGGGTTTTAAAATACTGTGCCTAATGCACGAAACTGAATACAATGTTTTGTATGACACTCTTAAAGAAATTACAGGATTGCACTTAGGTTCGCTAAAGAGCTTAATTACGAAAGCGTTTTCTCTTTCTTTTCTTTTATATTGCATTTTGTGTACTCGTTATAATTCCATTAATTTATTCCCTTTGTCTGCGTTGTCAGAACCTGCTACGAAGTCCTTAACAAGGCAATTATCATGACGTCAGAATCCATTGGGACGTCTCGCTTCCACAACTCGCGGAATCTCGCAGAATGTCGCGAGCACGTCTCGCAGACGCGAGATATCCACCATCAGCCTGGAAACGCTTTCGCCTTAATAGCATTACCCGGCTAGGGCTGCTCATCTATCCCCTTAATCCCTAAGACCCGTCACGATGACGCAGTAGTTTGTGCGCTCTACTGGTGTGCCCAAGGATGCAGGGTCGTATACCGGCCGCGACCGCAGTTTTTCGATTAAGGCAAAAAGCTATAGCGCTCGTGTGCTCTTCGGAGTCAGTGCAGGTCAAAGAACACCAGGGCCCGCTTGCACAAAACAATCTTAAGATTGTCTTAGCTAAGTCCAGACTTAACTGGAGTCTAAAGAATAGGCCAATAGCATGGCCGCTTAAGACTGGAGTCAAGACTGGGCTTCAGTCCTGACTTGAATAAGTCGCTTGTATGATTACGACTCTAGTGCTGTCTTCGTTAAGACACAAGGACGCCAAGTGTCTAAGTGGAGAAATTAGGGAAATACAGGGATGCGCTGGCACTGTCCCTGCTGTAAGATGTACACATTCCGTCAATTTTGCGTTGTGTAAAATCCGTGCCATTGCTTTTTGCGGCTTAAGATTGTGTTACGAGGAAAAATGCCCCAAGTGATTTCTGAGGCCGTTCTGGGAAGCCACTCTGGTGAACATGAACCCGAAGCGTTCGACGTTCGGAACACGAGCCGTCTTAAATAAGCTTGGTCTTTCTAAAGACACCATTTAAGTCTGGACTTAGCTCGGACTTTATCGTGCAAGCCGGCCCAGGTGGCCTATATTTTCGGAGTCCTCTCCCAAGTCATAGCTCACAGCCTGAGTCACTTTCGGGCGTTAAACCCTATAAACCAAACTAAGGCTTTCAGCAAGAACGAGATGCATGCGAAATTAAGGGTTCCTACATGCTACACCTCTTCAAACGATGAAGATTTTCAAAACAATCAAAGTGGCATTCTATGAATATATGAATTCGCAGAAGAGCCCTTTCTGTCCAGGTTGCCACATTCAAGATGCCCTCCGAAACATATGATTTATCACCATGGCAAGGTGCAGGGCAAATTCAATGCTGGAAAGTAGGGTAAATCCTCTTAGCGTAACTAAATTATCAGCGACATGTAAACTTTACACAAAATTCTCCCAAATACCTTCAGCAGTAACTCAATGTTCTTATTGTTACCAGCGTTTTGAGCTCCATGTGAATGGGAAATTTGCACCTAGAAGTACCACCAACAACTGTGTCATAAAAAAATATCTTGATAACATTTTAATCACTCGGACACCTATTGTTAAGTGACCCCCAGATATTTCAGTTTAAAAATAAGCATCCTTATGCATACATTGCCCCTCAAAGAATTTATTCATTTTTCACAAAAATACGCTAAAACATAAGGTGTAAAGGTAAATAAAATAATAAACGTCATGTATTCTCGACCACGCAGCTATATGACGTATCAGAGGCTAAAAAAACGTGTCTACGGGCCATAAAAGTATCGCACTTATTATTTTTCATTAGATCCTAACCAACTATTTTCCACGGGTATGTTCATTTAGGTATTTGGATGCCAATTAGCGTGGTGTACAGTATGCAGCAGCAACTCTCTTTTTTTTTCACATTTCTTCACTGCAAGTTCTCCGGCGCTGTCGGAACTTTATTTTAGCGGCGCTCTGTTATGGTGGCAAGCGGAGAATTTTACAGGTTCGAAGATGTAAGACGCCCGCGTGTAGACGCAGCTTGCAGTTTGTCCGGTAGGTACATTTAGTTTTGCTTGTACACATCTGCGACCAATATTCCGCTATAACGGACACAGAAATGGTATTTACTGAAATCTAAATCTCATATAACTATTATGTTTGCGCAGATACAAATTCTAAAATACATATGTTGAGGGTAACCGCTAAAGGTAAAACATATATATTCAATGAGAGTTAAAAGAGTCGGCAAGCGGTTACTGCATTCCATTCCACATCACCTCTAACGACCTCAGTGGCACACTCCATCGGCTCAACATGTACAGTACATTCGCACTGCAGCGGCCTTAGGTAGGGCCGGTTACACGTTTCCTACACGTTATATACTTTCGCAAAAACATATCATGAAAAATAAATATATGCTGATGGAACACTTTTATATGCTGTGTTTACAAACTTGTCCGCAGTGAGCATAGAATCTTTCTCCTGAAAAACAAACATTGGGCTTTTGTAGATCACCACTTCTCAGACTGCTGAAAAGGAACTGGCCTTTATCAACGCGACTATTACATTGGTATCTGCGCAGTGGAAATCTGGTAAAGCAGATGTTTGTGTGTACAGTTCGATATCGCAAACCTCGAGCACTCATGCTCAGTCATGCGTGGTATCACCGTTCTATAGGCAATTAGGGGGGAAATATACGCGTTAAAGGGATACATAAACAAATGTAACGATTGAACTATAAAATTTATGTTCAGTGTGGAATAAAATTCTTAAGCATTTTGGAGGAACAAAATCTGGAATAATTTTGAGGCGTGTTTACAAGTCTACCTCAATCATAGAAAGAATAAGAATAAAACCAGAAGCTTGGAAGAAAAACAGAAACAAAACAAAAAGAACAAATAGATAATAGAATATAGAAAACAAGAAGCAAGAGCCCAGAAAACAAATCCAACCAACCCAAGAACAAAGAGAAACATGGAAACTTTTCGGGTTACATCTCGCTGTCATGACTGCTGAGATATCCAAATTATTTTCTTGTACGCATCATTTCGGCGTCTCTGCGCATGTCACGCGGCATCATATAAACCTGCCACTTGTGCTGGAAATAGCGTCGCATCAATAACCGGCTTTGAAAAAAGTGTGAAATCCACTTAGCTCGATGCCTTCATTCGGGCTGTCAAGTAAAAAAAAATTGCATATCTGGACACTCATGATGCCCCGCCGGGATGGTGCAGTGATAACACGCCCGACTACTGTCCGGATTTTCCGGTTTCGAACCCGACCACGGCAGCTGCGTTTTGATGGAGGCGAAACGAAGAGGCGTCCGTGTGGTTTGGTTTGGTTTTAACGTCCTAAAGCGACTTCTGCTATGAGAGACGCCGTAGTGGAGGACTCCGGAAATTTCAACCACCTGGGGTTCTTTAACGTGCACTGTCATCGCACAGCCCACGGGCGCCTTGCTTTTCGCCTCCATCGAAAAGCTGCCTCCGAGGCCGGTATTCGATCCCGCGTCCTTGGGAACAGTAGTCGAGCGCCGTAACCACTGCGCCACCCCAACAACCCTCCCTGTTCCCTGCTTTCAACAAGGTTGACGACTGGGTAAGTTCATACTGATTCACTTTAAAACCAGCCGAAAGACACAACACAGAGAAGAGAAGCGCACAACACGAAGCCTGACAAAAAACTGAACTTTTCTGGAAAGAATGAAGCAAACGAAGACTCGCACTGAGATGCGCGCGCATAAAACAAAAAGTCGTGAAAGGGCAAAACACAATCGCAAGTCATCGTCTTTGTGGTTAGTTATCTAAAAAATCAAAATCCTTCCTTTGAAGGTTCAGCGTCATCTAGCCATACAAGTAAGTGTCCTTAGCCTTAGCGTTGTAATATACCGGAACTATTTCCCGACAAATTTGTTTATTGTTTTCATACACCAAGGAAGTGTAATTGAAATCAGCCAAGCTTGAAGCCTGATTTCAGCCACGCATCCGTTGTTTATGAAAATAAAAAACTAGTTTGTCAGGAGATAGTCTAGGCTTATTGCATGGCTAAAACTAAGCATACGTGTGTGGCTATGCCGTCGATGAACCGTCACAATACGCAATTTGCGTTTTTTTTTTTATAACTCACTAGTACGTAGATGGATTTTTATTGTTTCTGCCCTTTCACTGCTTTTGAGTTTGTGCGCGCGATCTCAGTTCGTGCCTCCATTTGTTTCTTTCTTTCAATAAAATTTCAGTTGTTACTGCAGCCTAGTCTTGTGCTCTTCTGTTCTTTGTTATGTGTTTTTCGGCCGGCTCCTTGTCATCTGACTGTTCGGGTTCGTTTTCACGGTTTTCTACTCTTGGTACTTTTGTTCCTTTTATTTCTATTTTCCTTTCTTTTCGGTCCTTCTAGTTTTCTCTGTTTTGGGGCCTTCTAGTTTTCTCTGTTTGTTTAGCTTATATCATTATTATTATCCTCTTTGAGAGGGAAAAAGATACAGTAGACCAGCAGTTGCTTGTGAACGCATTACTTTTGTGTGTGTGTGTCTTCTGTTCCTGTTTCCGTTTTTTGTGTGCTGTTTTCTTTAATTGGCGTACCAGTTGCGGCGGCTTTTCTCCGTAATAATACCGGCTGCGTGTAGAGAGATACCCAAAGTCAGAATTGTTTTTCGCCACCCCTCACCTCGGTACATTAGCTCTAGACAGCTTCAAAAATGCTGAGGCGATTGTTTTCCTAAATTTAGAGGCGTACAAGCTGATAACCCAACGCACACCAAAACGCATTATGTGAGTTTATTATAAACGTGGTCGAAAAAACTAAGTGACAAATGAGAGCTGAAGTAATGTATTTTCGCCTGTTCATGGCAATTCTAGTCGAAGCGCGTGGGACTTGATCGCCATTGTGTTGTCGACCGGACAGGCTGACCAGATTAGTGTTTATATTGAACAGTCGAAATAATTCTGTTTGAATATAACAACGTCTAGTGTAAATTGAAAAAAAAAATGGCTCCCAATTTACCTGGATAAATCAAATCTCACTTAGGCTCCTCAGCATGTCTTGCCCCTGTTTAAGCCTATTTACAATAACTTAGCTTTGTTTACCTCGGTGGGACACTTTATAGGTTAGGGTTGTTTTTATTCACGATTAACTTTGACATAATGTTTTCACCAACGACAATCTGTAGCTCACACACACACTTGAGCTAGATGGCAGCAGAACTCTAACAGCACTGAGAAGAGGCCCGAGCGCAACATCTACGTCTTTTGAAAGCAGATATGTGCACTGACCACTAGACTGGCTGCTGCTCCATGGCTATTGTGAAACTCTATTGCGAGATAGCGTCAGGGATGCGTGTCGCAGAAAACTCAGCGTCACCGTTGAGGTTGTAACACGAAAATACGCATGCGATTTCTTATCAAGGTTGTGATGCAAGCTGAAAGCGGTCCTTGATCTTGTATATGGTAGTGTCATACCAATTAACCTCCCATTTAGTGTCCATTTGATGTTCAATTTGGAAGCAAGTTTGCGACAGGCATTCCACCTGACGACGTACAAGCCCCCGATTAATAATAATAGGTTCACATGAACGGGAAGGCGCAGTATCTGTAACACTTGTCCTGTGGACACCTGAACCGCGCCACAAGGGAAGAAAGGTTGGAGTGAAAGTGGAAAGAGGAGCCATAGTGGAGGACTACTCCCGATTGCAAGCCACTAAAGCCAGTTATTTTAAGTGTAGGTGTCCAACGAGGAGTGAGACTGATACACCGACTTCCTTTCCTCATAAACCGACTTAAAAAATTGGCTTTGGCTTAGCTTAGTTAAGCCGGGTAATTGTTCTGCTATACCGCTTGTGGTGATGCTCTGGTTATGCTTATGCTAGTATGGCTATGGTGATACTCTTGGCTGTGCTATGTTTCTGCTATGTTTGGCATGGGTAAACACGAACAGACACGAATAACGGCACACACATGTTACTCGTTTTCATCTTTTATTCAAACCTATAAATACGCTTCGGTGATCTGTGAAGAGATGACTCTTGGTCTGCACATCACTTATCACATGTTCGTCAGAAGGTCTGTACATGATTAAGTCTAAACTGCTCCCCCCTGAGTTGTTGACACTGGTTGCTGTTGGCATAGTTCAAGGGAATATTTGTAGTCGAGGGCTTCGATGAACTATGGGTGTCTTCTGGGATTTTTATTGAAGTCTCCTGTGCAGTTGATGCTTTCTCTTTGCAACCTGCCGAAGCGTATAGGCTGGAGGCGGTATTTCATGGGTTTGACGAGAAGAGCGGGAGTCAGGCCGCGGCCGTGGCTATGCGCCGCGCAAGGCGACGGCGTGAAATGGGGCCCCGTTTTTAAGCAGATGGTATGAAGTCACATAGCACGCAGCTCCCCTGGTGAGAGGAGTGGGAGTCAGGCCGCGGCCGTGGCTATGCGCCGCGCAGGGCGACTGCGTGAGATGGGGCCCCGTTTTTACACAGATGGTATGACGTAACGCAGCGAAGTCACGCGAAAGGTCAAGCGTGGCTATGCGGCCGCGGCATGGCACAGGCTGAGGTGGTAGCTAAAGTAGTATTGCTTCGCAATAAAAGAACCATTAAAAAGCAGCGCACTGAGCAGGTGGTCGCGATTACTATCAAGGTGAAGTTAGAGCGCTTACCTTATTTCTTTAACAAAGCCCTGGGAACGTCCCTGTATGTCCTAGCCGAAATCCGGCTGGGCCTGCTTTCGGTTACATCATACAATCATCGAACGAAAAATGGTAGGGGTAACATTAAGAGCTAAGAAGCGTGCAGAGTGGGTCAGAGAAATAACTCAAATTACCGACATTCTAGTGGAAATTAAGAAGAAGAAATGGGCATGGGCAGGACATGCAGTGCGAAGAGAGGATAACCGATGGTCGCTTAGGGTAACAAACTGGATTACAAGGGAAAGAAAGCGTAGCAGGGGGCGGCAGAAAGTTAGGTGGGCGGAAGATATTGTCACGTAGCCGTTTAGGTCCGTAACCAGAAGGTTGGGTTTTAACGGGGGTTGAGCTAGCAGGCGCAGAAGAGCAGGTTCGGAGCACCGAGAGACGGCAGCTAACTTTAGCTTCTTCTCGAACGCCACGGGGCATTTCTTCGATCCCGCGCACGAGACTCTCGGTGAGCAGCCGCCTAGCGGCTGCTGTTGCACACGCTACAATATTAAGAAGTTCGCAGGGGTCAAGTGGATACAGCTAGCACAGAACCGGGTTAAGTGGAGAAATGTGGGAGAGGCCTTCGCCCTGCACTGGGTATATTTAGGTGATGATGATGATGATGATGATGATGATGATGATGATGATACAATCATCATACAAAGTTTTTGAGTGCCCCGCTTTACTTAGATCTGTGCAGGAGGCTAATTCTCCGGTGTGTGTTCAAAGTGAGTGCTTGAAGTGCGTTGCATAAAAGTTTATACAGTGCTTAAACAAAATATTAAAAAGTAGAGCACTGAAAAGGTGGTCGTGTCTACTCGCAAGGCGAAGTTTAAGCGCCTTCCTAATTTCTTCAGCAAAGCCCTGAGAACGTCCTTGTGTGCCGTAGCCGAAAACTGCGTAGGCCTGCTAAACATCATAAACATGTCATCATCACGGACATCATGCCTCTCTCGTTCTTTTACATTTTTGTTTGTTTTTGTCAAGTTATAAGAGGATCAATAACAGGTAAAAGGTATGCTTGTGTATATCGAGTATTTGGAGTGTATTGCATAAAAATGTATGCAAATATAATGTCAGTGTTGCTTTGATTTATCATTTATCACTTTGGTTACTGTTGTCTGAGGGGCAAAATTTAACACAAGTGCACTAAGTAACAATTTCGCCAAGGGCTAAAAACAGTATTTTAGCTGCACACCAAGATTGGCCAGTTGAAGCGCGGTTTTATCAAGAAAACGTTTTCGTCTCTTCTGTGACCTGTCGTCGCAGTGGTACAACGTGCACGATAGAAAAAACTGATTTATTGACTGCGATTATGCAGTTGTGTTTTAGGATGTTCATCCCAAGTCACTGAAGAAACTGTTGTGAATAATCCCAGAACGTGCGACACCTGGTGGCCACTAAACATGACCAAGAGCCTAATGGTATGTTTTCCTAATTGGTCAACACAGGCTGTGAAAAGCGCGAATATCGAACGTGATCTCTAGAGGATAATTTATTTCTCCGCAGATATTGGCGAAAATGTCTCCCTTGCGGCCTTTTTTGTCTTCCAGCAGAACAGTTATGGACAGTAGCTTTCAGTTGATCTGGCGTCTTATATTGATAGTTTTCTTTCTTTTCCACCACTTCAGATGCATCAGCTTTGCGTTTATGGTTAAATTTCTTATTCAGGTTGCAGCAGCGCAGCCAGTGGCTTGCTGCTTCCTAAGCAGTCATTGCTTGCGACTTGTTCCTGTACAATAAATCATGCAGATGCTGAACCAAACGATTCCTCAGCAACCTAGTGGTAGCAAGGCTGACCCCTCATTACACTATAAATTTTCTTTGGATTTCAATTTGCTCGGCTCACATATTCACATGTCCGAATGACGCTTGAGGGACGTTGCGGTATTGTAGTGGTAATTTGCGTCGTGTTTTACTCGGATCACGCTGCGCGACACGTGAGTCAAGGACGACTGAATCACTTGACGAATCACAGGTTTTGCGAAGGTGAAAAAACTATATGGCTGCGTTACCGCGCAGGTGTTCTCGTCTATATCAACTTGTTGCCTCGACATGAGGGATGGAAGCAAAGCAGCTCAGGCCATTTCCTCTCAATACACCGGATTTGTTGCCCTCCGTGTGGCCTGACGCATGAGTTTCACGCGAACAACGCACGCAGCCCTGCGTCCGGTAAATACATCCTGGGCTATGCTATGAGCCCTGCTACGAATTCATCGAAATCATGCATTTTTGTTCGTTGTTCACGTTGAGCACTTGGCAAAACACATGTCTGTAATAACGTTAAATTAAAGAGTTACATTACAGCTACCGACAGAAGGAAACCATTTATTCGAGCTTGACATTTCACAAAGCATCTTTACAGTCAGTAAAAGTGCCATTTGGTTAGGTCACATATTTAAACGTGGGGTATGCGAGTCAGCCAACCTGTTCAAAGCATTGAGAATGTAATGGTGTGCGGTCCGTAAAAATATCCTTTGGACAGTCACGCCCGATGGCATGGCATTGCAATCTATTGATGTTTTCACGATAAGCTTCGCAATATTTCGCCTCGTGTTCTCGGCAATCTGCTTCTATTTGAAACACATCTTGCGGCAATGATCGCGAAAACAGCCAGTCAAAGCAATTCGAAGGTTAAACGTGATATAACGTCGAGGATTCTGCGAAAACTGACGCTGTTTGAAAGGTGAAATCTAACAAATATATTCGACTAGGGCAAAAGCATATCTTAAGGTCAGAGTAACTAGTTGGCAAGTTATTTAAGTGAGATCAGTTAGTGTACCTTCCCAAGATGCATCATTTATACATGCGTTCGTAGGACGCACCATATCACTCGCTACAAAGACAAAAGAGGTGTTTACTCTACTCATGGCACTACTTCAAGGACACCAGCAAAGCAGACAGCGTGCCACAGCCTCGAACTTTGATCTAGAGACATATCGTTAATATCTAAAGTTTGTTTCGGGAACAGTTTCAACAACGCATTCAATTTTGTTGTGCGTAATTGCACCAACGGCCTCTTTTTTTTTCCTGTACGGTCGTCATCGCAAGCGAAATTTGATTCAAAAAATGTTAACCTGATGTGGGTTTATTGCTTACCAAATTAGTCCGCGAAAGCTATTAAAGGGTTGTTCAGGCGTATAGCCGCGCTCATTTCTCCAAACACCCATTTCTTCCAGCAGCGCTAGGCTTCAACTATGTAATCGCTGTTATAGTGAATTCTAGAAGCGCGTGCGTTTCTTCGCTCTTGCTGCTTGCCCCTTGTTCCATGTCGACATCGCGAAGGAGCCAGATTTCAACGGTATCCACCTGCGGGCGTTGTTTCTAGAATCAACCCAAATTTATTTCATTGTGATCACTTGGATCAGGCTCAGAGCGGTCTTAGGCGCTCTGACCGCTTCGTAGAGAGCAGTTTTCTGAAGCCACGATGGACGTAACCAACTAACCAACTGCTTGCGCGGCGCTCACGGAGTGTGCGGATCTCTACAAGCGAATACTTGCGTACGTGGAGACCAGTGTCGCTGTGGTGCGCTTTTTTTAGTGCATAATGCCAGAAATGTAGAAGGAAACCTCACCTAATTGTAGTGGCGAGATTTCTAATCTCGCCGTTGCAGCTTGAAGCCACCATCAATACCAACGAGAGCAGCGACAGTTCCGACGACGACTTCAGTTGTGAATCTAAACTGAAAATCGACTGGAAGTTATTTAAAGCATTTCTCTTCAGTTTCCGTTGGGTTTCCGCTCCAAGAGTGCACCCTGCATTGAAAGTGTGCACACGGTTAGGTATACCAGGGTCCGGCGGGCCGCCACTCCAACTGAGCGCCGCCATCTTGGAAATGACACGCAATTATAACCTAGTCATGACCATTGCTTCGGCGTGAAAGCGCACTTAGGCAACCACCATAGTCGATGGACTCCGATTTCCCGGTTAACCACATTATCTCCGGTCGCTTTCACGCAGATGCGTGCGAACCGGGGTAAATTGTACTGAAGAGACATCTCAGGGTGACTCAGATTTGTTCACACAAAAGAGAGGAAATTTGTTTACCTCTCACAGCTATGGTAGTTGTAACCAATGAGGGAAGAAGACGGAACAAAAACGGTCGACGGCGCGCGACGACAACCATCCTTCGCAACATATACCTCGGAAGAACAGCGTGGTTTAGCTCCCCTCCCAGCAATCCAACAAACGTTAGCGAGCCTAAAGACTAATGGGTTATGTTATTTAGTGTGTAGCAAGACCAATCAGCTTACTGTTTGTTACGTATAAGGTATTTACTAAGGTAATCGCTAATAGGATCAGGACAACCTTAGACTGCAATCAAGCAAAGGATCAAGCAGGGTTTCGGAAACTGTAGTCTACTATCGATCATATCCATACCATCAATCAGGTGATAGAAAAACGCTCGGAATATAACCAGCCCTTATATATAGGGTTCATTGATTACAAAAAAGCATTTGACTTAGTTGAAACTTCGGCGGTGATGCAGGCATTGCGAAATCAGGGGATAGACGAGCCGTACGTGAAAGTGCTGGAAGATATATATAGTGGCTGCACAGCAGTCATAGTTCTGCATAAAGTAACAAAATTCCCATAAAGAAAGGTGTTAGGCAAGGAGACGCAATCTCCCCAGTACTATTCACAGCTTGTTTAGAGGAAGTATTCAGAGACTTGGAATGAGAGCAGTTAGGGATAAGGGTAGATGGAGAATACCTCAGTAATCTGCGATTTGCTGATGACATTGCCTTGCTAAGCAACTCGGGGGATAAACTGCAAATAATGATTGATGACCTAGACAGGAAAAGTAGAAAGGTAGGCTTGAAAATCAATATGCAGAAGACTAAGCTAATGTTCAACAGCCTCGGGAAGGAACAGCAGTTTACATTAGGTAGCGAAATACTGGAAGTAGTAGGCGAATATGTCTACTTAGGGCAGGTAGTAACCGCAGATCCGGACCACGAAAAGGAAATAACAAGAAGAATAAGATTGCGATGGAGCGCATTTGGCAAGCACTCGCAGATTATGACTAGCAGCTTACCGGTATCGCTCAAGAGGAAAGTATACAACAGTTGCATCTTGCCTGTACTCACCTATGGGGCTGAAACGTGGAGGCTAACCAAGAGAGTTATACTTAAGTTGAGGACAACCCAGAGGGCTATGGAACTAAAAATGGTAGGCGTAACATTACGAGATAGAAAGCGTGCAGAGTGGGTCAGAGAAATAACTCGTTACCGACATTCTAGTAGAAATTAAGAAGAAGAAATGGACATGGGCAGGACATGTAGTGCGAAGAGAGGATAACCGATGGTCGCTGAGGGTAACAAACTGGATTTCAAGGGTAGGAAAGCGTAGCAGGGGGCGGCAGAAAGTTAGGTGGGTGGATGAGATTAAGCAGTTCGCAAGGGTCAAATGGATGCAACTAGCACAGAACCGGGTTAAGTGGAGAAATATGGGAGAGGCCTTCGCCCTGCAGTGGGTATAATCAGGCTGATGATGATGATGATGATGACTTTTCGCCATCACAGACTTCGCCGATGTCTGTCCGAAGCCGCTGACTCTTTCTCTTCGTGAACTTGATGTTAAGAAAGAGAAGGTGGGGACGCTCGCGTTAGGCGGCTCAGCATTGAGGAGGCGAAGCGGCCGCACAGCAGCAGCAGAAGCTGCTTTTTCTCTCACTCCCTCTCTCTCTCTCTCTCTCTGTCCATTCGTCTCCGTGAACTTGAAAAGAAGAGGAGGAAGGAAAACTGGCGACGCCTGACTAAGCGGCCGCATAGATGCACCCAGTGAGAGAGTAAGACAGTGAGAGATGGGCGCGTCGCGGGCGTGGCGGCCCTCACTGGCCAGCGTTGCAGAAGCGTGTGTTACTCCGGGGTGAGCAGTCGTGTGTCGCGCGCGCGTCCCCAACTTCGGCATCCCTCCCCTTGGATCAGTCACTCCTCAACCTTTACGGATAGCATATGTTCTCGGCGGCTGTCGCCGATCCCCCTTCCATCATTCCCAACAATAACCACTTCTTGGCGGCTGCGTTTCGATGAAGGCAAACGATGAGGCGTCCGTGTGCTGTGCGATGTTGTTGTTGTTGTGGCCGTAGGAAGAAGGAAAACAAAAATTTGGAGGACGCTTCAGCTTCGCCTTCAACAGTGGAACGCGATAGCGTTATTGCACCTCGTTCGCACCGCCCACTCATTCGCTCGGTATGCTCTTGAGTCACACAAAGACATAGTTTTCATACTCAACACTTCTAAGTGCACTGTCCAATTTTTTTGTAATTATTTGTTCAAACAGGTGCTTCTCACAATCTACATTATCGCACTGTGTTGTGCACACTACAACGTTTCTTGCTCCCATGTTCCTTTAGCGTTCACACAAGAGCGAGCGCGCAAGGCCATGCAATACAACATCCGTCGACCTGCCAAGGAGTGTAATACAATGCGCTACGGCGCAGCAATCACTGATGAGGCGCCCCGCGTCGGACTTCGCACTCACGAATAACGCGGTGAGCGCCGAGCAACGCAGCATTCGGCGCGGCAACGAAACGTGCGCCTGAGCAAGCGGAACGAACCAAAAAACTCAGTGTCTCGGAGGGAGAAAGCCGGGCAGCGACGCGCCATGAAGGCGGACGCGATCATGGGGCTGACGCCTTGATGGGATCGTCCTCTATCTCGCTTGGGAGCACCACGCAGAAGCATGATTCCTCGGAAGCAGCTCGGCACACATCGCAGGGGACGCTTTCCCAGCAGAAGCGCTACGGCGCAGGGATCACGTCAGAGGCGTCCGGCATCAGACGCTGCACCTAGCAATCGCGCTGTGAGCGGAAAGAGGAGCCGCGTCGCCTAAACACCACTGTTCGAGTGACGCACGCTGGATGTTGGAAGGGGAGAGAGCGAGAAAACTTATTAAACGCAAGGGTATTGGGGCATCCTCGCACCGGTACCCGCGAGGCCCGAAGGGGAGAAGCGGGTGAGCGAAGATAGTGATCTAAAGAAAGGAAAGACGCTTGATTCTACAACCCGTGAGGGTGCACGGCGAAACATCAGGGGCGAGTGGCGCGCCACGTGTCGGGGCAGCGCCGCACATTGCGAGGAGGGGTTCTTCTGTGTTTGCCGCAAGATGGCTCTGCATGTGCGCAGAGCGCAGAAGAAATGTAGCGGAAACGTACTTCGCTACTCGTGTAACTGCGACTTCTCTAAGTAACATGCTCATAATTACCGATATACACCGAGTATAACGTTCTGCGGCACGTTTCTAAGGCAACACCGCATTCACTAAAAGTGTTTTTGTACCGCTTTCAAGCATCGAACTCGTGGCTGTATTTCGGATTTCACTTTCAAATGTCAAAGTCTGCAATAAAGAAAAAAGAAAACTCGTGGCTGAGTGGTAGCGTCTCCGTCTCGCACTCCGGAGACCCTGGTTCGATTCCCACCCAGCCCATCTTGCAAGTTGCTTTTTATTTATGAAGTGCATGCCGGGATTTATCGCTCACGGCCAACGCCGCCGACGCCGACGACACCGGCTTTTCTGCGACACGAGCTCCTTAATGCTATCGCGTTAAAATGCACGGGCCTGCTACTGGCTGTGTAGCTGAGCCACCTCCGCTGCCTCGTGCAGACAGGAGAGAAAATAAAGAAGAAAAGGAAGAGGGAGAGAAAGACGCGCGCTGCAACAACAGCCGTCGTCCACCACCTAAGTGGTGGCAGGTGCAATGACGGCCTACAACAAATAAAAATTCGGTGGCAGGCAAGCCCCCGCCGCAAGCGGCGGTGACGACCTGCCCCAGATGTCAGCGCACGCTAAAGATCCCCTGGTGTTCGAAAATACTCCGTACCCCTCCACTACGGCTCCTCTTTCCACTTTCACTCCCACCTTCTCTTCCCTTACGGCGCGGTTGTATTTACTCGAATCTAAAAAGTTAAATTGGTTCACAGGAAGGGAAAGGCGCAGTAACTGTCACACTTGCTCTGTGGACACCCGACCCGCGCCGTAAGGAAGGGAGGAAGGTGAGAATGAAAGTGGGAAGAGAGAAAGAGGAGCCGTAGTGGAGGGCTACGGAGTAATTTCGACCACCTGGGGATCTTTAACGTGCGCTGACATCGCACAGCACACGACGCCTCTTCGTTTCGCCTCCATCGAAACGCAGCCGCCGCGGTCGGGTTCGAACCCGACTCGAATCTAGGCCGGTACTTTTTTTTTTAATTGGTTACGAAAGTCGGGGGTCGGCTTAGATTCGAGGATGCGGTTTGCTCGCAACCGCTAGACATGTAGCGCCATCTCGCGGCTACTGCTTGAAGCTTGCAGGTTTGCAGGCTCCATTTTGCTTTTGTGAACGTTGCACCAAGGTCTCGTCGTTTCGCGTTTCCTTGTGTGCGTCTCTGCGTGCCCTCGAAAAAGCAGTCGTGTTCGCGGCGCGATGGCTCCCACCAAGCGATGCCATTACACTGCGGCTTTTAAGCGGAAAGTAGTTTTAGAGGCGGAGAAGACGTCAAACCTACAAGCTCAGAACGACTTCGGCGTGGATGAAAAAAACGTGCGCCGATGGCGCAAGCAGCGGAATAAGCTTTTCGACTGCGCTGCAAAGCAAATGGCCTTCACTGGACCCAAGAGCGGGCGGCACCACGAGGTGAAGGATGTCGCTGATTTTATCAGGAAGCAAAAGGAAAGGGCAATGCCCGTGACGACGGAGATTATACAGGCGAAGGCGAGGGAGATCGCAAACGTTAGAGGCGTTGGACGGACCCAATTTAAGGCCAGCAGGGGCTGAGTCACTCGCTTCATGAAGCGTTTCGGGTTCGCTTGCGACGGAGGACTTCTGAGTGCCAAAACCTACCCCCTGACTTTGATAAGCTGGTCGCATTCCAGCGCTTTGTTATCAAGAAGCGGTTGGAGGAGGACTATAGACTGGGCCAAATCGGTAACGCCGACCAGACCCCAGTCTGTTTTGACATGCCTGTAGCGTTCGCAGTGAATGAAAAGGGCGCAAAACAGGTAAAAGTGAGAACTGCTGGGTACGAGAAGCAACGTTTTACCGTGATGTTATGTTGCATGGCCGATGGGCGAAAACTGCCGCCCTACATCATATTTAAGCGGAAGACGCTTCCAGCTGGAGAAGTTTTCCCTAAAAACGTCTTTGTGCGCGTCCATGAGAATGGATGGATGAGTGGTGCCCTTGTCGAAGACTGGGTGAAGACCGTTTGGCAACGCCATCCCGGGGCCCTGTTGTTCAAGAAGTCGCTCCTGGTTCTCGACTCCTACCGCGGCCACTTGACAGATGCCGTAAAGTCCGTGCTTTCGGATGGCGGTACGGACATTGCGATAATCCCCGGAGGTATGACGAGCCAGCTACAGCCGCTCGACGTAGCCATCAACAAGCCATTTAAGGATAGGCTGCGGAAGCACTACAATGACTGGCTGACAATGCAAGATCACCAGCTCACACCGACCGGGCGCATCAAGCGTGCTTCGCTTAGCCAAGTGGCGAACTGGGTCGCCGCGGCGTGGGAGGAGATTCCGGCCGAACTGATTGTGCGGGCCTTCCGAAAGTGCAGTATTTCCAACGCGCTGGACGGAAGCGAAGACAGTGCGCTGTGGGAGGAAACCAGCGATAAAGAGGACGGCGACGAAGACAGCGAGTGAGCATTGGACGTGCTACAATGAGCGTCGCAAGCACAATAAAATGCATGTTCTAGTTCCAGTCAATGCCTTTTTTCATTCGGCTTACATTCGAGTAAACTTTTTTTTTTCTCACCGTCTGAATTTAGGGGGTCGGCCTAGAATCGAGGCCGGCCTAGATTCGAGTAAATACGGTAGGTGTTCACAGACAACAAGTGAGACAGTTACCGTGCCTTTCCCTTCCTATAAATCAATCAATCACGCGCGGTGTTCCCTGGATCTCGGCTCCGAGCTGTTCGCCACGTTGTGAAGCAATTTGTGCTAAGCTCCGCGCTTTAACTGGCGCTCGCCTTCAAGCGCATTTCACTCTCTCTTTCTCTCCCCCTATGATCCCACCCCAGACCTTTCGGCCGCAGAGCAGTGCATTGTAAAGGGTTTCATTGCGCCTGTTCTCGCTCATTTCTGAAGATGGTGTAAGAAAGCTGAGGACGCGGCTGCGCCGCGCGTTTGCTTCGCGTCGCAATAGATGACGCCTGGCCATTTTGCACTGCGGCGCAGGTTCGACGGGCTTAAATACAACAGTTACGAAGACAGTGGGAATATCACTTTGCGAATTCTGATATTGCAACCGGCGCAGGAACATCATAACAAAGTGTAAAATTCATGAAAAGTATAGCAGGGATAAGGAGGGCTACACACCTACTTCACATTTGATTGACTATGCAAATCGGCGGTAATTTTTTTTTATTTGAAAACGGTGTCTGGCTGTTTAATTACTTATAAAGTGGAGGGAAGCGTCTGGACTGAAGACACTGCACGCACAGATGTTCGTTATCTGATGAGTGAGATAAAGTAAATGTTGGTATGTTGAATGGTCCTCTCTGTTATTCGTGCTGTGAGCTTTATATGGTACCCCTCGTTTTTTGTTTTTTTTTTTTGCAGCTTATCGTGTTCTTCAGCCCAGTTTATTTGGTGCAAATTAGTAACGGGTGACAAGACCACGATTTGTGTAAAGTTAATAAGGAACTCGCCCTCGAAGAAAGTTCTGAGAAGCGTCATGTGACTGAGTAATCGCGTGTACGCTTCAGCCCTGTGATTCGTAATTCCTAATGGTAATAGCCAAAGCGGTGGCATCCGCGGCCGCTGGAGATTCGGCTTCTATAAAGGCAGTGAAAAATATTAGAAGTTGTTGTCCACAGCCCTGCTGCGGACTTGTGCCCAAACCGCCGGGACGCTCACGTAAACCACGTTATCGCAATTGGCTATAGGCGTCGGCATTAGTGAGATACACGCACTTTGAGGTCTGTCCCTGCTAACGTTGTTAATAAATTATGTATTGTAACCACGCTGATGCTACTCCTACACCGATTATGTTTTTCTGGGGAAGAGTAAGAACCTAGTCTGTTGATGTCTGTCATTGTGACTACTCGGCATACGAATACTTACCATACTTCTCTGGTCTGAAGTGTGAGTGATTGAAATGCAGGGATAGCTTCTGCTAATTTCATGAAGGTGTTGAAGCTCCCTAGGGTTTTCTCAGGTACAGTCTAGCTGCGTTTAGAAACTATCAGGTCGCCTTGTGCACCTACCTTTTTCTGGTCTTCTTCCTTCAATAGAATGTGAAAGGGCACTGCCTAGGGTATCGCAAAGTACCAGTGCTTCTACTGGACAAAGAGCTTTTCGTCGCAGTCTGTGAAGGGGCTTGGAAATGTTGCTGATCATGCGAGATATCTTGTATATGGGTCTGGATGACGTATGGGAGGCGGAGGCTGATCTGTATGTAAACGCCAAAAGTGTAGATTAAGCTTATTTTCTTGATGGGTTGACCATCAGTAGAGAAATTTATGGGACCTGGAGATCGCAAGCCATGCAGTCGTATGCCCTCCGATTTTTCCGGTCTCAGGAGTACCTCTGTAAGGTGCCATGTCTTCTACTTCTCGCGCTGTACCCCTCTGCGGCCCATACTGACATATCATAAGCATATATGAAAAAAAGGCAGTTGTAAGCAAGCCTAAGAATTGCAACTTTGAACAGCAGAAAGAAACAATATTGCGAGAGCACCGCAGAGCCTGCACTGGAGAAATGCCGAGGCTTGAGAGTTACGGCTCCACACAGTACATCACGCGCCCCTTGTACAGCTTTTGCTGCAATGACAGGGCTGGTGCCGCACAGTGGAAACTTTCTTTCCTTATCTACACCGCCGGCGGCTGCTTTTCGATGGAGGCGAAGTGAATGGGCGCCTGTGTGCTGTGCGATGCAGTGCACACTAAAGATCCCCATGTGGCCGAAATTACTCCGCTCCCTTTCACTATGGCACCCGTTTACCACTTCCCGCTTTCCCTCCCACCTTCCTCCCTTTACGGTACGGTTGAGGGGCCCACAAAGAGTGTGGCAGATACTGCACCTTTTCTTTCCTGACAACTAATTCATCCACTTCCGATTGCCATGTCGTCACATTTATTGGCCGTCGACATTAGTCGTATGGCTAATGTCGACGTATGTTGATTTTACGTTTACATATTTGGCTCTAATCATTGACTAATCACCCTATCAACATAACCTTTTTGTACCATCCCCATGTCATATCTTATTAATAGCAGCCATCTGTTTAATCCTACCCCTTCTGAGATTGATAAAAAAGAGTTGAAGTTTTGCGGACGCGACCTTGGTCGACACAGCCTAGAAAGGCTTTCACCTCAATAATAGCTTTTTAAGGTGCGCATTTGGCCACCGCGTGGCCACAGCATGGCCGCACGGCATTGTCTCCCTCTACACCCCTCTCGAAACCTTAAGCAAATAAAATGCATTTTCTTGGAACTCGCGGAGATTTTACCAGAAGTCCTTTCTCTGGGTGTCACAAAGAACGAGCCAGCCTCGCAAATGAAGCCACTAGCAGAATGCGACGCCACTGCTTGTGAAGAGGTTTTTCTCTCTAATACAAGTAACAATCCTAGACGTGAAAGTATAGATACTGCTACAGTATGACTTGCTCCGTTAACAAAACTGCTTTTATATTCACTGGAAAAAAATCGCTACCTTTCTCAGTTACGATTAAGCATCCCACTATAGGCTAAGTAGAAGCAGTCGCGTACGCCACAACCATGTAGTATCAAGCATGCTAGTTGAAGTCTTATTCCTATAGAGATATGAAACTTCCAAAACATTTAGTGCCTTGAAAAAAGATCGTTTTGATTAGGTTTGTTTTCGTGAAAATATTTGAAGAAATGAAATGCATTGTTAGAATAGCGTGGGGTTGTTCACCACCAAGCACAACAGGAATGACGACTTTATTTTTATTATATCATTCATAAGAAGCGGAGTTAAAGAGTCGCGCATGTGATATACCCATATCAAATGCAACCGCACCAACGGCTTCTTGTATGTTGCTGGGGCTGTTCGTACATAACGCCACTACCTTTTCCTTCAATGAGTTTCAGTCTCTTTGCATATGTCGCCAGCAATACGGAATGCAGTATAATGAGTCCAGTCTGCTCCGTTTGATCAGTAACATAATGGTTTTGCTGAAGTCATGACCAATTCACAAGTTCTCGCCACGGATATTAGTCTATCCGTTCGTAAAAAGTGTCCAACACGTCTCGTTGCAATGTCTCCTTTATATGAAGCTTCACTTCCATGCAGCTTGAATCGGTCAAAGTTGCACTCAACACATATTGAATAGTTGAGCTGAGGCAGCGTGCGTTTGTCTTTGCAGCAGGGCGGTCTAAAAAGTACGCAGCCTCCTTAACTTCTTTCTATACTGAGTACTGCTCTTCGCCTTTGCAAAGCGCCAAATCAACTACCTTACTTCATGGCTGCGCCGTTAAACAATTTAGATGCTTCGTGTTTGTTTGTTTGTTTGTTTGTTTGTTTGTTTGTTTGTTTGTTTGTTTGTTTGTTTGTTTGTTTGTTTGTTTGTTTGTTTGTTTGTTTGTTTGTTTGTTTGTTTCATTTTCCTATTGTCCCGCTTAAATCTCAAATGCGACAGCAGATGTCAAATACGTCGGATTGGAAAATCTATGCTCAACGTTAAACTGCTTGAAAATAGGTCATCATCATCGTCATCATCTTTATCAGCCTGATTATACCCACTGCAGGGCGAAGGCCTCTCCCATATTTCTCCACTTAACCCCGTTCTTTGCTAGCTGCACCCACTTGACCCCTGCGAACTTCTTAATCTCATCCGCCCACCTAACTTTCTGTTGCCCCCTGCTACGCTTTCCTTCCCTTGGAATCTAGCTTGTTACCCTCAGCGACCATCGGTTATCCTCTCTTCGCACTACATGTCCTGCCCATGTCCATTTCTTCTTCTTAATTTCCACTAGAATGTCGGTAACTTGAGTTATTTCTCTGACCCACTCTGCACGCTTTCTATCTCTTAATGTTCCCCTACCATTTTTCGTTCCATAGCCCTCTGGGTTGTCCTCAACTTAAGTAGAACTCTCTTCGTTAGCCTCCACGTTTCAGCCCCATAGGTGAGTACAGGGAAGATGCAACTGTTGTATACTTTCCTCTTGAGCGATACCGGTAAGCTGCTAGTCATAATCTGCGAGTGCTCGCCAAATGCGCTCCATCCCAATCGTATTCTTCTTGTTATTTCTTTTTCGTGGTCCGGATCTGCGGTTACTACCTGTCCTAAGTAGACATAGTCGCCTACTACTTCCAGTATTTCGCTACCTAATGTAAACTGCTGTTCCTTCCCGAGGCTGTTAAACATTACCTTAGTCTTCTGCATATTGATTTTCAAGCCTGCCTTTCTACTTTTTCTGTCTAGGTCATCAATCATTATTTGCAGTTCATCCCCCGAGTTGCTTAGCAAGGCAGTGTCATCAGCAAATCGCAGATTACTGAGGTATTCTCCTTCTACCCTTATCCCTAACTCCTCCAATTCCAAGTCTCTGAATACTTCCTCTAACCAAGCTGTGAATAGTACTGGGGAGATTGTGTCTCCTTGCCTAACACCTTTATTTATGGGAATTTTGTTTCTTTATGCAGAACTATGGTTGCTGTGCAGCCACTATATATATCTTCCAGCACTTTCGCGTACGGCTCGTCTACCCCCTGATTTCGCAATGCCTGCATCACCGCCCAGGTTGCAACTGAGTCAAATGCTTTTTCGTAATCAATGAATGCTATGTATAAGGGCTGGTTATATTCCGAGCTTTTTTCTATCACCTGATTGATAGTATGGATATGATCGATAGTAGAGTACCGTTTCCGAAACCCTGCTTGATCCTTTGCTTGATTGCAGTCTAAGGTTGTCCTGATTCTATTAGCGATTACCTTAGTAAATACCTTATACGTAACAGACAGCTGATTGGTCTGTAATTTTTAAGGTCCTTAGAGTACACTTTCTTGTGAATGAGGATAATGTTTGCATTCCTCCATGGTTCCGGTACCGTCGATAACACCAGGCACTACGTATACAGGGTGGCCAGTTTTTCTAGCACGATATCCCCCCCCCCCCCCCGTCCTTCAGCAAATCTGAAGTTATCTGATCCTCTCCAGCTGATTGCCCTCTTTTCATAGTTTCTAGTGCTTTCTTGACCTCGTCCTTCGTCACTGGTGGAACGTCTGACTGTTTTTCCCTACCGCCAATCTCATTACGGTCTTGACTACTTTGGCTACTGCAGAGATCTGTATAGAATTCCTCGGCTACTTTGACTATCTTTTCCGTATTAGTGATGACGTTTCCCGCCTTGTCCCTTATCGCATACACCTGGTTTTTGCCTATGCCCAATTTCTTCTTTACCGCTTTAAGGCTTCCCCCGTTCTTACAGCATGCTCAATTTTCTCCATGTTATACTTCCTTATATCGGCCACCGTGCGCTTATTGATTAGCTTCGATATCTCGGCCAATTCGATCTGGTCTGTTGGATTGGAAGCTTTCATACTCTGGCGTTTCTTAATCAAATTTTTCGTCTCCTTAGACAGCTTGCCGGTATCCTAACTACCCTACCGCCTACTTCGACCGCGCACTCAGTAATGAAATCTCTGAAATTATTGTTCCTTGCCTCTAGGGTAATGTCGCCATACTCAGTTAAAGCTGAATACCTATTCTGTAGCGAGATCCTGAACTCTTCTACCCTCCCCCTCACCTCCAATTCGTTGATGGGTTTCTTTCTTACTAATCTGCTGCGTTCGTTCTTTAGATTTAGGCTGATTCGGGACCTCACTATCCTGTGGTCACTGCATCGCACTTTCCCGATTACCTCTACATCCTGCACAATGGCAGGGGTTGAACAGATTAGGAAGTCGACTTCATTTTTAGTATCTCCGTTAGGACTTTTCCATGTCCATTTCCGGTTATTCCGTTTGCTGAAGAAGGTATTCATGATTCGTAAGTTATTGCGCTCTGCAAACTCAACTAGTAACTCCCCCCTACTATTCCTAGAACCAATGTGTTAGTCACCTACTGCCTTGTCTCCTGCCTGTTTTTCCCTACCTTGGCATTGAAGTCGCCCATTAGTACAGTATACTGCGTCTTTACGTTTCGTATTGCTGATTCTACATCTTCATAGAAGCTTTCAACTGCCTGGTCATCATAACTACATGTAGGTGCATAGGCCTGTACAACCTTCCGTCTATACCGCTTATTAAGCCTAATTATAATGCCTGCAACCCTCTCATTAATACTATAGAATCCATCTATATTACCCGCTATATACTTATTGACAAGGAAACCTACTCCTAGTTGTCGCCTCTCTGGTAAACCTCGATAACACAGTACATGCCCATCCTTCAGTACAGTATATGCCTCATTCGGCCTCCTAACCTCATTAAGCCATATGGCATCCCATTTCATGCCTTCTAGTTCCTCTAACAGCACTGCTAAACTAGCTTCACTAGCTAGGGTTCAAGCATTAAACGTTGCCAGGGTCAGTTTCCAATGGCGGCCTGTCCAGGTACTGAAAATAGGTACTGCGTGCTTTTGTTTCCTGTGGTCCTTTGCGCACAGAAAATATTGCAGACACGAAACCACGATTGAGCCTTTGACAATGTTTAAAAGAATGTACTACTCAAACCAACTGTCATGCACTGAGTACTTATTCTTGCAGATAAAAATATAAACTGCTCGAAAAACGGGACAATAGGTGAAGGAACACAAACACGACAACACAGGCGCAAACTTCCAACTGGTTATTGGTGAACGAAAGCACATGCTATATACATGAGGGAGCCGAGCCAAAAAAACCACGGCTATCTTTCACACAAGACGTGATAAACGGCAAGAAGGTAAAAATAATTTATCGTAGTTTTCTTTCACACTATGAGAAAACTTATTGCAGAATGCCAGATAAAAGGTCGAGCACTCAAACGTGATGTTCCCAAAAGGCATCACAAGAAAACCATCAATCAGACTGAAAAAAATAAAGCTGAAGCAAAAAATGTTTGGTAAGGCTGTGAAACAACGTATGGGTGTATGGAAAAACAACGGTGGCGTGAAAACTTTGACAGAGATGAAAAGAAAAGGTGAACATTAAAGGAGGAAAAAGCGTTTCCGATAAGAGGCCAGGGGTAAGCGGAAAAGACGGAACAATTATAGCCAGCTTAAGGAATCATGTGAAAAAATGACTGGATGGAAGTAACAACGAACATTTGTAAAGGTAAACCTAAAACTATTAATATCAGCTAAAAAGAATCATGTGAATCGAAAAATTAACAAGGAACAGTTGAAAAGGTGAGCCTGAAACCATTAAAACCAGGTAGAAGGATTATGTGCAACATCGACAGAACGGATAAAACAAAAAACAGTTGTAAAGGTGAAGAATAAAACTACGCAACAAATTGCATTTGGAAAACTGAAAACCGTTTATGACCAAGATTAGGACACGAAAAAGCATCAGAAAACTTAAAGATGGCCTTCCAAAAACAGAATTTCACTCGCTGAAAGCAAAATTGTTGGAGTGCTCACACATCTCTCACCAGTTTTTAAGATATGAAAAGCTTCAACAACCAGCTCGCTCGCAAAAATATTCTACTTATTATTGACTCTGTAAAATCACATGGCAGCACTGAGGTTCCGTGTAACTTGTTTTCCCCTAGTTGCCCTAAAGTACTTTCAATAAGGGAGTATCACCCATATTATTATTGTGTATCCTTGCCGAAAACAACCTCTGCGACAACTAATGTTGCCCTCATGGAGGCTTGCATTCGTATAAAGCAGCAATCATTTTGACTTTGTGCTGTGTTCATAGCAAGCCAGCACGTTTAACCATTTTGCTTTGCTTAGACCACGAGGTAAAGTATTAAATTGAACGTGTTCAGCTTGGAGCATCCGTGTGGCATGTCTTCAGCCCACGTTTTCGCAGCAAGAACGTCTCAAAGGCGGCGTCTTAACAGGCAATGGCATAGGCCCTCGACTATTAAGTCGGGTGATCCGAGTTTACTCCTGGCTGCTGCTCATGCGTTTCGACGTATGCCAGGCAAAAAGCGCCAGTGAGCTGTCCGATCTGAGTGTACAGCAAACGATCCCATCTATGTGGAATAATTAGAAGCCCTCCTCTGCGGCATTTTACATAACCATTTTAGCTTTTCGACGTGTAGCCCCAAAAAAACCCTGGAAGCAGGTGATTGTCAATGCTCTCTGCTCTGTTGTCGAGGGTTCCTGTTTCCAATGTAAAAACATGACCTAAATTTAAGATAAGTAGTCATAAAACCCTAAAAACAAGAATAAAATACTCGACATTTTTTTTTACTTTTTCGTCCGATAAAAAAAACGAAGAAAACTGCGTTTTTAAGGTTCCTTTTTTTTTTTTTGGGGGGGGGGGGGGGGGGGGGGGGGGGGGGGCTTTGACATTTCCATCCAAGGTGTACAGCCGCCCTGGTTTTTAACAATATAGCGCGAGCACCGACCAAACTTGTGGTCAGCGCTTCATAACAGCGATAAGCGTGTAACACGGCGAGAGTTCGCGAATGCGCACGAATGTGGAGCGTCGTCTACTACGCTACTCCGATCATGAAGACACACGTCCGGCCACAATATCTGTTCGTAAAAAAAGAAAAAATAAAGCGGCGGGCAATAGAGCACATGTGCTTTGCTTAGTGCTTCTGTTATCGTGTTTGCACCTGACTGAGGGCCGCTAATATCAGAAGGTTCTCATTACCTGGTATATTTGCTTTCTTTTACATTTTTCTTATCTCAACTCTGCTTCGCCAGCGCGGCCTTTCGTAATAGGAAAAAAAAGAGATAAATCACGTCTAAGTGTCATATTTCATGCGCATTTGCTCTACGGCCCTTCGGCTTTTCGTAAACAGATATTGGGCAGGGCGTGTGTGCTCTTATCGGAACAGCGTAGAGGAAATTGCTCCCTCTTCGCGCGCGTGCGCGAACTCTCGCCATGTTCTACGCTATCGCCGTTATAACGCGCTGACTAGCAGTTTGGTGGACGCTCGCGCTATATTGTTAAAAATCAGGGCGACTGTACGTTAACCAAGCTGTTTTTTTATATCAACAAATTGTGAGCTCCGTGACCATAATGGCAGTCGTCACCAAGAGGCTTACAAGAAATATTTTCCCCAGAACCATCTGCACAGCAATAACAAATTAACCACAGACTGCTTGGCATGTGTAAAGCTCAAGGTTCAGCAGGTGCACGAAAACCAACAACAAAATTGAGCAGTATTATTAACCACCGTGGTCAAGGTCTGTTCGAAGTGTGTGTGGCCGTGCATTTTTCTTATGCAGTCACTCCTGCTGCTCAAACCCCACCCTCCTAACAGGAAGTGACGCATGCCTTTTACTCTATTTTGCCATGTATTTCATAAAGTTTAGAGGGAAAGCTACGGGCGCTGCACTTCAGCCAACATAGGTGCTCTAAGCACCATGGGCCGGTGTACTACGTGGTGCGGGATAGTCGGATTTTATCAGGAAGACAGAGTGGTGTTGCTACAAATATTTTATAATCATGTGTGTGTGTGTGTGTGTGTGTGTGTGTGTGTGTGTGTGTGTGTGTGTGTGTGTGTGTGTGTGTGTGTGTGTGTGTGTGTGTGTGTGTGTGTGTGTGTGTGTGTGTGTGTGTGTGTGTGTGTGTGTGTGTGTGTGTGTGTGTGTGTGTGTGTGTGTGTGTGTGTGTGTGTGTGTGTGTGTGTGTGTGTGTGTGTGTGTGTGTGTGTGTGTGTGTGTGTGTGTGTGTGTGTGTGTGTGTGTGTGTGTGTGTGTGTGTGTGTGTGTGTGTGTGTGTGTGTGTGTGTGTGTGTGTGTGTGTGTGTGTGTGTGTGTGTGTGTGTGTGTGTGTGTGTGTGTGTGTGTGTGTGTGTGTGTGTGTGTGTGTGTGTGTGTGTGTGTGTGTGTGTGTGTGTGTGTGTGTGTGTGTGTGTGTGTGTGTGTGTGTGTGTGTGTGTGTGTGTGTGTGTGTGTGTGTGTGTGTGTGTGTGTGTGTGTGTGTGTGTGTGTGTGTGTGTGTGTGTGTGTGTGTGTGTGTGTGTGTGTGTGTGTGTGTGTGTGTGTGTGTGTGTGTGTGTGTGTGTGTGTGTGTGTGTGTGTGTGTGTGTGTGTGTGTGTGTGTGTGTGTGTGTGTGTGTGTGTGTGTGTGTGTGTGTGTGTGTGTGTGTGTGTGTGTGTGTGTGTGTGTGTGTGTGTGTGTGTGTGTGTGTGTGTGTGTGTGTGTGTGTGTGTGTGTGTTCGTTGAGGATACGCGGCGGTGCTGTTTACGCCTCAGTGATGACGATGCAATCCATTTTAATGTGCATAGCAGCACTTCCATTCGAAAGGTTGGGAAAGGTTTAAATACCGTAAAATGGGGTTACTTTGTGACAGATTTCATACGTTTTCATTCTCTCGCTGAACAATTATCAACATACAGACGAATGAATAGTGTCATAACGCTGCTAAAGCCTTCCCTCACATGACGGTATGTTCTATAAATCCACATCTTTATTACAAACGGCAATATTCTGGTTAAAAGCTGTCACAAAGTTGCCCCGCCGTGTGGGGCAGCTTTGTGACAACGTTGTTTTTCTTTCTTTCTTTCTTTCTTTCTTTCTTTCTTTCTTTCTTTCTTTCTTTCTTTATTTATTTGTTCCTTTCTATTACAGAAAGCCGGAGCGAAAGCTAAAGGCTACAGAGCCTGACTTTTCGCTGAATATCATTGGAAAAAAAGGGGCTGACATAAAGTTACCCCATCAAAAGTTTATTTGCGTTGTCTACAATTGGTTTCTGCTCCGGCAGCGTTACAATTGTATTGCAAATAATTGATACATGTACCTCCTCAATCAAGATCTTTTACTTCAAAGATGCCTCGCTTGCCTACTGGCTATAGGTGATTCAATTGTGTACAAAATTTCTTCTTTTGAGTACAAAATAGCGTCTTCGCGGTCCGGCCATCTCCAATTCTTTTTGGTCCTCTCCATAGTGCTGACGATCTACCCCTCAGGTTTGACTTCCGTCACTCTTCCCGGGAAAAGTTGTCCTTCGAAGTTTACTACGACAAAGTCATCCCCCTTGAAGGTGCTTTCTCCGGAAACCGTACCGCAAACCCTCGAGACGTTGCTAGTATTTGGAACCACGGAAGTGGTAGGAGTTTCCGTTTCCGATAGGTTGTCAAGACTTCCGCAGAGTACCTCGGAATCACTTGTATCTCTTTCGGACCACTTTTTGTTGTCTCCATGCTGACCATCTGAAGACGATTCGCTGTCACTGCTTTCTTCTGCGCGGTCGTCCTCAAGAGAAGACCTCTTCCTAGGTCGTCTAGCTCTGATACCGGAAGAAGAGCTGCCCTTGTTTCCGACTGTCCGTTTTCCCGTCCTGCTGGCTTCTTCGTTGGCGTGTCACAAAGTTACCCCGCGAGGTATCAACATTTCAGTCTCCTTTCTACAACCTTATACAAACATGACTTGATTAAATTTAAATTACAGCTTATTTTAGCCTAGATATTAGCAATCAGAAGTACATAGCTGTTTTCGCTGGTTTTCGCATGCGGACGGGTCGAGCACACTAAGATTACGGTGCTTCACCAGATGGGCGCTAAGACACGATTCAACCTGTCGACGTCTGGGTTACTCCGGAGCGCGGGAACTTCGGCCGGGTGCCGGTAGGTGGCACGGCATATCAGGCGAACTTGTTGAGTGGCTCGTAACTTTTCGGCGGCGCCTGGTCGTGGCGCGAGATGTAAAATACAGAAAACCGAGCGCTTGTCACAAAGTAACCTCATTTTACGGTACAGTTTTCCCTGCAACGCATGTTTGTTTACTGGCGGCCAAACAGCCACAAAGTCAGAGAGTGCCAAAACAGATTTTGCTGAGGATAAATCTGGTTTTGGTTTGACCTCAATAACCCTTTAAGCTCGTGCTCTCTATGGCACGCCTGTAGCTTCTTTCAGTATGTTTCAGACTATCTGTGGACCTAAACGTCACTGAATAGAATGTGCGCACCTGTTGTACTTTCGTTGGCCACCTGCGGCGAAGATAGATTAGCTGCCACGAGCTCTTCTGACTTACTGCTACATCGCACAGCTGAGTTATTCATACTGTATGGTGTATTTGTAAGCCTCGAGTGTACTTTCACTGATCCAAATAGCACAGAGCATTTTTAAAACGCTAAACGCTATAAAACACCGAGACTGAAGATTACATGCCCTAGTGTGGCAGGTGATACCCACCTAGTCATTAGGGGTGGCTGAATTTTCCGATATAAGGCCTACAAGTGCGAACCCAAATTAACTGAACCTTCGAACTCACACTTTGACATCACTTCACCTAGAAGGCAGGCACGCCGAACAAAATAACAGCAAACGACTTTTTTTTATCAACATTTGAGGTTAATATTATCCAATATTTCTTACCTCCGCGTGGGCATTTATGACGCTGTTTAATGAATACCATGTGGACTTGTTAAGGTTAACCCAGCATTAAAAAATGGCCGTGTTTTCTGCCCAGCCGACAGAATTCACATCTGTGTAGCCTGTCTTAGTATGATATAGACTAATTCGGTAACATTTTAAGTACTAGCTATTCAAAACTAGCGGACACAAACATTTTGCACCAGTGCACAATTTGTCATTTTATTTACCAGCCTAAAGGAATGCTGTCACAAGAGCAGTTGTTGGCGCTTATCTCTCCTTTAATACACATGCAAAACATCATTACTCAGAACGCTACAGAATAAAGACAAATGTTCTCCCTGAGACGTGTCTTTGCGCCTTGTAGATATTTTAAATATTTGCTGTCGCCATTTTAAATATATAAATATATTACGTCAGCCCTGTTGTCATCTGGCACCTTTTTTTATTGTGTGAATTATGTTTGAGAGCAGGTGGACAAAAGTACTTGACATAAACAGTACCTAGATAAAAATATTTCTACCAGCTCTTTTTACTGACCCCATTCCACAACTTCCTCTCTTTTTATCGTGTGAATTATGTTTGAGAGCAGGTGAACAAAAGTGCTTGACATAAACAGTACCTAGATAAAAATATTTCCACCAGCTCTTTTTACTGCATTCCACAACCTCCTAATTTACACATTGATTGTGAGCGAATATATAAAAAATTGCTGATTAGTATTTGCTAAATAAAAAATTGTTGATCCAAGATTAGGCCGCGCAACTCTCTGCCCCCTCAGTTGGTTCCATCGGACTAGGCCGTCTCATTTTTTTAAGCATTTGCTTAATTTTTGCTGCAACACCCGGCGTCTTTTATAATAGTCGGTAGACAAAAAATGGTACCCATAGGAAGATATTTCTGCTCATTGTATTGTAGCCCATCACTGATATATATATATATATATATATATATATATATATATATATATATATATATATATATATATATATATATATATATATATATATATATCTTGTGAAGAAGAAGAAGATGAGCCCTTTTTGCTGGACGCTGATGAAAAGGAAGCAGTCTGTGGAATTGTGATCACGCAGATCATCGTGCACTTCCTTGCCGACCTCGACGCCGTCCTCGACGTATAGATTAAACCTTCTCTTACACTTGGTGGAGGTGCGGCCTGATACCCTTGCCTCACGCTGGAGCTTCGCACCCGTACGCTACCGGTAATTCACATGGCCGAAGACAAACACCCACCAACCGCCCCGAAGACCCCGCCGGTCATCTGCTCTGGCTCCTTTCGCCAGCGAGACCCTGCGCTCTTCAGTGGGACAGACGACACCGACTGTGACCACATACTTGCTTCATACGAGCGAGTGAGTTCGTGCAAGTGGGACGACTCAACAAAGTTAGCGAACGTTATCTTTTATTTGACCGGAGTCGTCAACCTGTGGTATCGTAACCACGAAGCCGATATCGCGAATTGGCACTCATTTAAGACGTAGCTTACCACCATGTTTGGTCGTCCTACTGTACGCAAGCTCCGTGCTGAACAATGCTTGCACAATCGAACGCAGCGGCTCGGCGAGACGTTTGCCAGCTACATTGATGATGTGCTCCACCTGTGCAGTCGCGTAAACGCCCAGATGCCCGAGGCACAAAAGATCAAGCACATCCTGAAGAGCATCGATATGACACCTTTCTTATATTAACATCCCGGGATTTGACAACTGTTGCACAAGTTGTCAACCTTTGTCAAAGCTACGATGAATTGCGCAAGCAGCGACTCCTCCCTCGACAGCCTTCCGCGCCTGTGGAATCACTTTCTGGCCTCTCCGCTACATCTGAGACCTCACCGCAGCAGCTCAAAGATTTCATCCTTCATCCGAGAGGAAGTTGCTCGCCAAATATCACTATTGCCCACAAACTGCGAGCTTTCCCGCAATTTGGCGCCCTTTCGACAGGTCATCGCCGACCGCGTGGCGGACGCCCTTCCCCCTGTGCACCCGCCAGCGCCCATTCCTCAGCCCGCACAAGCCATTGAGACCCTCGCATACGCCGACGTCGTTCCACCTGTCGCTACACCAATTATATGCGGCCCCACTCCTGTCGCACCGCTGACGTACGCTGCGGTCGCTGCCCGACCACGGCCACTATAGCTACCCTGTGGTGTACGCTACGTCTCCAGCGCCTGTACAAGAATATCTTCAGGCGCTACAGCCTTTCGTCCCGCCTCGACCTCAGCGCCGCAATCCATGGTGAACAAGTGACAACCGTCCCATTTGTTATTCTTGTGGATGTGCTGGCCATATTGCCCGGTACTGCCGAAATCGCACTCCCGATGATTTTCTATCGCCCTGAACATCAGCTTCCTGGCAGCCAACCCGGGATCAGTACGCAGCCGCCGATTCATCTGCAGGTTCCGTTGCGAATGACCGTACTACCTTTTCTCCACACCGCTCAACTTCGCCGCGTCGTCGCTGATATATATATCAGTATACTATTTGCTTATTAATTAACTCTTAATCCAAGACTAGCCCCGTAACAACTTCAGTCCCCGCACCAAATCTGTGTACGCAGCCTGCGGTGAGTTCCTTGCACTAGCGACCGTCCTAATTACACACCCAATTTGTTGAGCACTTACCAACCGTACGATTGACTGATTGATTTAAAGGAAGGGAAAGGCGCGGTAACTGTCTCACTTGTTTTCTGTGGACACCTCAACCGCGGCGAAAGCGAAGAGAGGAAGGTAGGAGTGAAGCGGAAAGGGAGAAAGAGGAGCCGTAGTGGAGGGCTACGGAGTAATTTCGACCACCTGGGGATCTTTAACGTGCGCTGACATCGCACAGCACACGGACGCCTCTTCGTTTCGCCTCCATCGAAACGCAGCCGCCGAGGTCGAGTTCGAACCCGGGTACTCCGGCACAGTAGTCGGGCGTCTTACCACTGCACTACCCCGGCGGGGCCCAACTGTACGAACCGAAATCTTTTTCATTGCAATCTTGTTACGGGATTGTTGCTGCCACAAATGATTTCCAACCGTACGAACTGAAATCATTTGTAGCAGCAACAATGGCGTAATAAAATTGCAATGAAAAACGCTTGTCTCTAACTGCCGACTTTTTAGAGCGCGGCTCTTTCGCCCCCGTTCCTGCGTTTCGCGTCATCGTCGCCGTCGCCCTCGGCCTTGTAACCAGCTCCGGCCCCCTCTCAGCCCACTAGCTTCCTACGTAGCACTAACCAGTAATAATTGCTAAATAGTCAGTAACAAGTGCTATTACCTAGTCATTATATACTTCTAATTAGTCATTACTCATGACTAAACAGTCCTGAGTAATGACAAATTTGTACGTCATCACATATGATGTCATCATGATGTCATATCCAGCCATAACTAATAACCTGAAGTGATAATGACGTCACATCTGGTCATAAGTGCTGATGACGTCACTAGGAGATTCACGCATATACGAAGCTGACCCCGCCGGGCGTTCGATCCAGGCGTCCGTGCGGCGCCTTTCATTCGGCTCTTCCTCGAACGCCGCACCACAGACCATATAGAAATAGACGCAGTACAGCCGGCATCAGCGGTGTTTAAAATTGATTGACATCAAATTAAAGGCGCAGTATCTGTCACGAGAAAAGGAGAAAAGTGGCAGTGAAAAAAATGAGAAAGAGATGCCGTAGTGGAAGGCTTCGGACGGCCACAAAACTTAATTCGTGGCAGTTAAGGACTGTTAGTTGAGTGTTTCTTGAACGAATATGTGTGAGCAAATAAAAATGTCTGTAAATTGTACATACATGTCTTGCTCGAATTTTTTGCCGCAATCTATCGAAAAGGTGTGATAGCTGATGAGCTACGCTCAAATTTCGCATTCGAAAGTAACGTAATCGTCAGCAAATTTTTTATGCAAATGTTTCATTTCTCCCTGCACATACACTTTATTCGCTCCAAAATTCTTTTCTGGAGAAGGTAATCTTCGGCTATATAAACACAAACGCACCATTTCATTATAGCTCGCACAATTCGGACTTCGTTTTCGCTGAACCTCCGGCACCGACAATACTTCTACAACACCTAACCACATCACCAACAAGTGTTGTAAAGTAAACAGGCAAATAAGCAACTGAGATATAAAGAAGGAAGGCAAATCGTCGCCATATCAAATTTTATTACTCAACAAAAATTAAATAAACGAAAACTACTTAGCGCAAGCCATGTCAAGGGTAAACATGAATCTCGTCGCCATGCATTGTCATGCATATTCTTGGATTTGGCGGAAAGGCGCACAACAGTGTGTGCCGCTAAGATTTTACTCTTACGTAGATATTCTATAATAGGTAGTGCGTGTGACAGAGCTCTTCAGGCTGTGTCATCTAAGGATAATTTTATTACCCTTAAGAGCCTTTTTTGAGAAAGTGAGGAGGTAGAACGAAGGCCAGACACCGCATGACAATAAAACCAAATCAATAAATTGAGTTTAGCACTGTACTGTGAATTTCAAATCATATATTCTTGTGCAAAAACTAACTAGCACAAACTACAGCTGTAATGATGAAAAACCTCTCAAAGATGACTACACTAAGGAGAAGTTTGGCCCCTGTCTCATCGTACATCATTTCTAGAATAAAGCGGCAGACATTGGGACATGTCCTTTACATAAGCTCTGCACAAAGACACTGAAATCGCTATTGAAAAAAGAGGCCCCACTTCACAAGCCAGTAGATTGGCGTGGTATAAATCGCAATTTAACAGAATCTAATTGGTTTAGGCTGATGCTGGAGTCATCCAGGTTGCATTGCAACGGCTGATCAAGGACCACGGTGTACTTTCGCAGTAGGAATGTCACCAGAAGGAAGATCTCCATCGAGGCGAAGACTTCTCCCGGGCACGACCTTTTACCTGCAATATTATGAATAGCAAAATACATACTATCTATATAAAGTCACTGCACAAAAGATTCGCAAGACTTTTATGATCCAGAAGGACTCCCAGACTATGCGGTTGCAGATATGCACGAATGCCAGCTTTCCTTTGTAGTCGTATGGCTGCACTTTAGAGGATGTCAATGCGTAATTACTTCGCTGTTACGAACTCTGCAAAAATTAACCTCCGCCCCATTCCTGCGAAAGAGATGAGTGCCGCTGAAGGTGGTACCATGACAGCACCTAACCCAACCAGCTGAATGGTGTCTCTGCACCCTTGTTGTTTTAAAAGGTTTGTGGCTTTCTCTGAATAGGCGTCATCATCAGCACCTTCGTTTCATGACATAACCCAAAATCAATCGCCTCTGCCCGATCGCCGGTGAGAATCATATGCGGTTATAAATTGCAGTTGTCTCTTTGAGCCCCCCCCCCCCCTCATTATCTTTATATAGAAAATAAGACATTTAGAAACTTTATCACTTCGATTGAGCGCTTCCATAACATACCGATAAAAAATGCCGGTTGTCTACTAGGGAGAACAATTTACATCAAGTAGCCCCTCCCTCAGGACCCGCCATGACTTTTAAGGGCTATGATGCTCGGCTGTCAAGCGCAAGCCTTATAATAACGCCAGTCACAGCGGTGGCATTGTACGCAAGCGAAATGCGTTGCGAGATGTCACTGCATTTCACAGAGCTTGAGCGGTTTAAATTAGCCCTGAACCCTACATTTTGGTGTCTCTCATATACCCTCGGCCCACGAAACTTCGAAGCCCAGGGACCGTACCCAATAACACATCAGGACAGAACTTGCCAGCATCTTCCCTGTAAGCAGATACTGTGTATTGTATTCACACCTATCTCTATCGTCAGTATCTCCCGCGGACACTTCGCTGTTGGCCTTTGAGTGAACGTCAAAGTGAATATGCGAGCACAAGGAGGCGGTGTTAATAAAGCAACCATTTCAGTGTTACAAAAACAATCGTTTTCACGCGTTATAAAACATTGATAAAAGTATAGTTGCAGAAACATTAACTCACCTACTGCAAAAGGTATCACATTCTCGAGCTTTTTCTGAATAAAAGCGCCTTCCTTGTCAAGAAATCTGTTCGGATTAAAGCGTTCTGGGTGATCCCAAACTGTGGTGTCGTAGTGGGCAGCCCAGAAGTTGAAAAGGACGACCGTCCCTTTCGGGATAAGAAACTCGTCCACTAAAATGTCTTCGTTTGCCCTGCGCACAAGAATATGCAGTCGCTTATATATAGAGCTCTGATACACCGCATTATTGCCTATACAGGGCTTTCACAATGTTTTCTAGAAAATTCCTTACAAAAACTTAGGAACGTTCGCCTTTATCTAACTCCCATTGAGCGGAACATTCGTTGTACCGAACGCAAGTGACCTTTCTCTTAATAGCACCAACGATCACTTTGTGCAAGCGTGGCAAGGGCGGCTGCGCAGTTTTATCCCCCTGCGCAGTTTTATACCCCGTCATTTCATTTCATTACCTTAACGACCCCGTGTTGGTGGTACTACATAAGCGTTAACGGAGTAAGACCACTTGACTAGGCAAACATCGAGTATGGTTAGAAATGGCCGTCGGTCCGGCATGCCTGCTTTCAGTGCGACACTGCTGCAATGCCAAGAGGCCAACCTTTAGTGACTAGCTGTTCTGCGGTGAAGCCGACTTTGTTACCCGAAGGCTTTCGACGGATCTCGCGTGGCCTGCTTCGCTGCTGAAAGAAAAGGAGCAATCACCTGAACCGCGTTTTGGCTGGTTTATTTTTAAGTTCCTAGTGGACAGGAACTCTCCCTAAAGCAGCGCCCGCAGAAGCTTTAATCAACCCTAACTCCAAGTGCACTTGTACCGCGCAAGCCCTGACAGCGCGTTCTGTCCCAATGAAAATATGTACAATCGTAAACTTACGTCTTCTTGCGCGCAAATAATTCAAAAGCATTGGGAATTCTGTCATGCCACCTGGTGCATTTGACTGACACTACGCTTGCGAACATCTTTTCCATTAGCCCAGTTGGCGTAAGGGCGCGTCATATTTCTCTACGTTACATAAAAGAGTGGCGCAGATGGGACGTCTAGGAAACGGAGATGTTCTCTGCAAAGCGAGAGATCGTGTTGCAGTTTTAAGCGAGGAGTGATCGACTTCGGCGGTAGTACAGTGCTCTCGTTTGTGGGGCATGAGCGGTGATCTTTCTTGTGCGACTTTGAAACCCAGTCACGGCAGTGACCTCTTTTTTTCTTGATTGTTAATTCGCACGAATGTGCTATTCTGGCATGCTGTGTCCACAATTTCTGTACACGCCAGCCTTGCCAAGAAATGCTTTCGCATTAATACTAAGAGTGCACACTCGCGCCCGCGGAGCGACACGGAGAGATGCATCGCTATTTTCAATGCTTGACACAAATGAACGCTCGACGCGTGGGGGCGCATTCGTGCGCCCAGCGAGCAGCTGCACACGCGACAAGCTGTGGACTTCCAGTATGCCGGTAGGACGCATATCGCAGTAGGAAGGGCGCCGCCAGCGTGCGCGCAGTTTATGCTCGTTTCTTAGTTAATGAGAAGCTCATCCGTTGGCACCACTTATATAGCGAATTGCCGATATATCAAACCACATCATGATTCCTCCGAGTTCTATATTTCTGAAAGCGATTTGAACGTTAAGTATTTAATTGTCTCGGCAAGAAAACAAAGGCCGCGTCAGGAAGTGCAGACTACCGACGATCACTTATAAGGCGCAAGCTTTTTTAACACAACCTTTTCATATTTAATTGCTGAAAAACCCTGCGTGTTACTATTTATACGCCCAGATTATTCTATGACACTGTAAAAACAAGCCTAATTTATATTCACTTTTGGATTCTTTTAATATACCACCTCGCATTTCGTTCTATGTTAGTGCACACTTCCCATAACCTACCACGAATCCGGCCAGTTGCACGCAATTTTTTCAGCGAGATGGCAATAGTCTTTATTGGGTGAAAATGCGAACCACAGCTAAAAGTGCGAGTATGTAATAAAACTAGCCCTACTTAGTTTGAAACTATCGCTTTTCAATTTGAGAAGAACAGTGGCGCTTTTAAAGTTGTCACCTAACCATATGCATGGCAAGACGAAGGTTTATAGCAATGTCGATTCCACAAATTTAACCCTGAGCTTGAGATACAGCTAACTTATGCCAGCAGAGCTCCTAAATTATTCCCCCATCTGATCCTCTCATCTTCCTCGCCCCTGCTGCGTATGCTTCCTCTTCGAATACATGGTCATCGTTATTTTCACTCCGCACATCAGCCCTGACCATGCCCGTTATTTCTGATCCATGAGCTTGGACAACTTAGACTCGCGTTTGTCCCTGCCCCACTAGGCTAACTTCCTTGAAATCGGCATTGCACCCAGTATATGAAACACCAAATGTAATGAACACGTATCAGAAATAAAGTGACTAATCTTCCCGACTCACTCTCTTGGCATTCCCAGTGGAGGCGCTGGCTTCCACCGGTGAATTTCCCAGGAGCAGGCCAGCGTGTAAGGCATCCTGCGTCGATCGTCCCATGTTGCATCCCTGTCAGGGCCAACAACTTTGTCGATTTCTTCCTGTACGAGGACCTGCACCTCGGGTCTAGCGGCGAAGTTCACCAAGTGCCAGTGCATAGTGTTGGTCGTGCTGAATGTGCCAGCTATGAGGAAAGTCTTCACGTTGCCCACCAGAAATCGACCTAAAAAAAACAAAGAATATTGATTTGATAGCTTTCCGATACTCTGGGTTTTCCCTGTCAATTGAAAGTGTGAAACGTGTTTATTCTAGTATAACTAAATATTCCGCAAGGCACGAGGAGAGAAACAGAACGTTTCCTACAGTGCGATTTTTTTCTAAAAGGTGCGATTTCTGAAATTTCACTTTCACAATGACTACAATTGCGCATAGGTTTTCCTAACCCTAAAATTATCTGCCGCCAAAATTTGGTGTACAGTTGGATTACTCTTTTTGTACAGCCAACTGTTTAATGACGAAGTGCTGGTAACCACATTTGCACTGATGATTTCTCACACATAGGCATTTTGGTGCTTTCTGAAATTCATTGCCACCATGCGCTCTTAATTCTGCACTTCTTGCCTTACCTCGCCCTGTCCCATTCAATACCCTCATCACTTTGCGATCTTTTCGACCGTAATTCGCCTCGTTGCTTAGATTACTACAAAAACCAGCAGCAAGGGTCAGGTTTTCAATTGCAAGTCACTGTAGCTTTTATCGCAGTTTAATTCTTGGATTTACCTTGAAACGGAGAGTATTTGTCGATGCCTTCCGCTATCTTCTTGATATATCCCTCGATGAAATCTCGTCCTTTTGTCTCCCTCGAGCTTGACTTGTATGACTGTATCTGGTTCCTTAAAAGAAAGGAGTTAAATTTATTTATTTATTTACTTATTGGTTTGTTTATTTACCATTGCGTAGCTCCATCAGGTAGTAGGAGGGGTGGGTGTTGATGCACATTTAAAAAACGACAAAATATGAAGAATAATTGTGTACTTCAAATCAACTAGACAAGCAAGACAACAAAAGCACAAACTAAAAATGTAATGGTATTCACCCCGATAATGATCAACTGTGGCGCGATTGCATTCACCAACTCATGCAATAAAAGGGAGCAATACGAGCCAGGTAGTCTGTTCCATTCCTCGACCGTATGAAGGTAAACATTCTACTTGAACATGCTGGTTCCACCAAAAGAAAGACTGAGGTTAAGTTCATGTTAATGCATTGCGAACAGGCAATGCGCTGGATTAATAGAACTGGTAGAAAAAAGCAGCTAATGAACATGAACAATACAATAAGAAACTTTCAAATCTTATACTCGCCGGCGACTAGATAATATCGCTAGCTGCAATGAAGGAAGGACGGAAGTATGCGAAAAATGCCTTCGATATTGGGGACAAATAAAGCGAACAGCTTTGCTTTTAAGACTTTCGATCTCGCAAAAATCTGTCAGTTGGAATGAATTTCATAATGCACGTATAACCAAGTAAATGAAGGATTAGCGATTTTTACATTAATAACTTGACTTCACGTAGAGCTTGAGCATGAGCAAAGTTCTATCTTAGGTATCGTAATACTTTATGGCTTTACAGCGAATTAAATGTTTATATCAAAATAAGTCATTGGCGAGAATAATACTCGAATACATATATGCAAAACTGTTTGCATTTATATACTGCCAGTCTAATAGGCAAACAGAATGACCACATTTCGGTACTTTCGTTCACTGTCTTCAATTACACTTTTTGTTTTCGTTTCTTCAAAAGGCGCTTGAGTATCTCTAGGCGCTAGCGTCGTTCCAGTCGCCGATGAGAGCTCGTTTCGACAGCAATAAATAAGCGGATTTTCCGCTGAACTAGACAAGACCTTTAACATGGTGAACATTTGGGCTAGTTGGTGCGAATCTAACGCATTGAACTAGCGAAAACACAGAACCACAATAAAAGAAGTATACCGGAAAGTGCTGGATCCAGAGCTGTCCCGTGCACTTCTTCTCCTGCGTTTCTGTGACTTTCGCTGGTTTGGTATGTAAGACAGGACCATCGTAGTTAAACAATTAAGGCAACAAACATGAGCAAACACATTTTTCAGCAAACGCCTGGCAAATTTTCGAAACGTAATGCAAAGCGAAACCGAAACAGCTTTCCCTGCAGAAATTTCGAAAGAAATAAACAACAAAGGCCTCCTCCTCTCGAAAGGGGAGACAAGATTTACTGTCGTCCTATATTCTGGCACCAAAAGTTGAAACAGGATGCACTGTACTAGCTACGTGATCGCGAACCCTCTTGGGTGTTCTCCATGTGTAGAGTCCATGCGATTTGTCCTCCTGCCTCCCTTCGTAAATCAAGCTGACTTGCACTGGCATTTCTATTGCGTTAACGTTAAAACTGCCATGCGAACGCAAACTTGACCACCCATATGTTAGTGGTCGTGTTTACGGAACCAGAAAAAAGGTCACAATCTTTTTCTTTTTTTTTACCTGCAGCACTATCTATTGCGCTACCTGAGTGAACAGATCCGATTCGCTTTCGCTTATTTGTACTATGCCATCACCATAGTGGCTTCGTCGCGTACTGAACATTACGCCAGCCATTTCCGCTAGGCTCTAAATTTCGTCTTATCAATTTCCATCCTTGAGGGAGGCAGCACACGCGCAAGAGAATGAAGGAACTTATGCAAGTAAGCTCTAGATTTAACGCATGTTCACTTCTGTGAGGTACCGCTGACAAGCGAAACAGCAGGCGACCCCACATGACCGATTTGAAGTCTGCATTTGATGACTAATGTACATCCTGTTTGAATAAATGAACGATATCACACATGATATTAATAATTTCGAAAACTTTCAAAGGATTTTGTCGCATCGGAAATTAAATTCTCGACACTGTAAATGAATTCACTGTGTCAACGTTATTCGCACATGAAATCGAAGCCCACATGCTAACGCACTCTGTTCATATCCATCACATTGGTTGCCTAAGCGCATCATTTCATTTTAAGCGTTACATTTCGCGCCCTTTTTCATTTTTCTCCATAAACTACACTTGGTCTTTGCTTTTTTGCCCGGAAAAACTTAAATAAGCAGACACACTGTCCAGAATGTTCCATTTGTGGCATTAACGCAAGCGGGGAACGTTTACATCTAACGCGAAACGCTAACGTAAGCCGTTTTCTTCAAGCGATTTGACTCACAGATGGGTATACTCCTAGACGCCTGATAGAGATATGAAAACCTCTCCAGGCAATACGGGCATTTTCCAGCCTTTGTACCACACTGCTCTGAGGCCAAAATTGAAGCCTCGGATGCACTGCCTACACAAATGCTGCGGAATAGCAAGGAGGCGACTTTTTTGTGGTCTTTGGAGTGATCTACTCAAGGGAGGCATTAATGGCTGTCTCAATCAAAGCAAAGAACGCACGGACAGTGGAGGAGGCAGCTATTGCCATGGAAATGGTCACAGCCAACGCGGTCACCATGTTAGGCACCTCCAAACTGCCTATAAAGATTTTCGCGAGCAGCATGATTTCCAAGAAGACAATAACGAACACAAAGAGATCAACAATAGAATAAAAGAGAGGTGGAGCTTATTGGTGCCATTACATACTGGGAAAGGAGTTCGAGCGCAGCACAGCTTGAGGTTATGTCAGCCGAGCACTAAGTCAGACTGCCTCGAAATTTCACGAGAGATGCATTCATATACTTTCATGACTTCTCTAATCACTTTCAACTGGGAAAGACTGTATATCCCATATCCACTATCAGACAAGAAGCTCGATGAAAGGCAGGAGGTAGCATGGCGACGGCTCCAGGCGCGAGCCTTCTTCAGGCGTCGAAACTTGCACACATTTACCCAACGCAACACAATTCAGCCTTCAAAGAATGTGGCAAATTAGACGGATACCATCACATTCTGCAGCGCTGCAAAAAAGGCGTCTTGAGAGAGGACCTACATACAGTCCCTCCTCTAGAGTGATGAAAGAAGATACTGCCCAGCTTAAACCCGTTCACGCGTCAGGGACATCTAGTGGACATACAAGGTCACCACGAGCCACGAGCTTAAAGCCATCTAGTCTAGCGCCCACATAAGGCTTAGTGCTGACAATAACTTTTTCCATCACAAATTCAAGTCTCCTGTCACTAGATCGTCATTCATCGCTACCCCTTACTTCTCTTCCCCAGTACAGAAGGCCAGATATTTGCCTTTTCGGCCGAGCTCCCTCCCTTTAAAATAATAAATTTATCTACCTGTCTATCTGTGTGCTCATCTATCGGTATACCTATATACCTCCTGTCTGCCAATCTCAATGTCTACGTATATTAACAGCCTCTGTTTCTGTCAGTGTAGCTATATATCTATCCATCTATCTCTCGATCTATCTGCGTATCTACCCATGTCTGTGTGTATGTTTGTCTGTCCATATATCCTTCTATCTGTCTGCCATTCCATCTATCTATCTGTCCGTCTGTCTGCCTGTCATTCTATTGATTTATCTCTCTGCTTCCTGTCGCTCTCTGTCCCTGCCAACCTATCTCTTTGTCCATCTAAGCATATATCTGTCTATATAGCAAACTATAGCCTTTCTCTCCCTCATTCTAATTGTATTTGTTTAGCTCTCTCATTTTTCATATATCGTTTTATTTGCCTCACTACCTGTCTATCTATATGGCAGTCTCTGTCGGTCTGTTTAGCCATCTTTGTATCTGTCTGTTTATCCGCCTATCTGTCTGTCATTCTATCTATTTATCTGTCCTTCAATCTATCTACTTACCTATATATTTGTCCGTCGCTCTTCCTGTTCTATCAATCTATCGATCTATCAGTCTATCTATCTGCGTAAATTTTATTCTCTATATCTGTCTATCTATCATCTATCAATCTCTGTCTACCTATGTCTACCGATGTCTATATCTATCTAGCTACCTATATCTCTATCGGTCTCCCTGTCTACTGGTTTGGTTCGTGCTTTGTGGGGTTTTAACGTCCCAAAGCGACTCAGGCTATAAGAGACGCCGTAGGGGAGGACTCCGGAAATTTCGACCACCTGGGGTTCTTTAAAGTGCACTGACATCGCACAGCACACGGGCACATTGCTTTTCGCCTCCATCGAAAAGCGGCCGCCGAGGCCGGGATTCGATCCCGCGTCCTTGGGAACAGTAGTCGAGCACCGTAACCACTGCGCCACCCCGGCGGGGTACTCTCTGTATACTGTATGTCAGTCTGCCTCTCTATCTGTTTGCCTGTATGCCTGTTTATCTCTTCTTCTCTCTCTCTCTCTCTCTCTCTCTCTCTCTCTCTCTCTCCCTCTATATATATATATATATATATATATATATATATATATATATATATATAATTTATAGATCTCATTATTTGATCTCTCACTAGACATCTCACAGATCATCTAACCTTGTGTTTGGCGCATGATAGCAGTAGTTGCTTATGTGCCATAAAACCGCGTATAACTAACTATCTCATTATTTATTTATATGTCCATCTATCAAACTATCTATCTATCCTTTGCATCTGGCTGGTTCTCTACTACCTACTTATCTGTCTGTCTCTCATTATATCTATATATTTCTGTTCCTTTTGGACACTACTACTATGCCGACATTTATAAACACGCTTAGCTCGGAAACATTTGCATTACGAGCGAGGATTTTCAAGCTATAACTGAAGGTAAATAGTGCATTTATTACATTTACCGGCTGAGAATGCAGTATCAATAAGGCCTGAAATTTCTTGTATCTGCTTGCACTGTTAAATCTTTGCTGCTTTATTATATATGTAGAGTTATGCATTCGCCGATGCCCGCTCTTCAGGAATTACATCATGTATTGCTTTTTCTGCTTGCGAAGGTGTTCTACTATATGCGATTGACACACGCGGACTATGTATTTTCATTAGAACCGCATAGGTCGATTTCTCTAGACTCGTTTGCAAACAACCAAGCGCAGCAGGAGACTGATGCCGAGTGCGTCACTGCGCTCGACCATGCCACGTGACCAACACACCTGCCAAGAGCCAACTGCAACCTGCCTCTTACCAATGCTTCGGCCCTCTTGACTATGTACTCTTAATTTGACCATATGAAATCCCAGACTCCGAGGACCAGTCAGCGTTCGGTCATGTCGCGTGGCATCATGACAACCCGTAGACTCATAACGTATCACATGGCATAGACCCCTAAATGCCACGTTTTTTCCGGATAGCCATTTTTCTGTTATCGCAACAATACAGTCAAATCAATGGTCATGAAACAAGTAACTGTAAGCATCCTTTCACAAACTAGCTCAGTCCTTGAATCTCTCTGAACATGAAATTCAGTAACAGTTATTTGCTCAAGTTCCCCAAAACATGATGCCTCCATTATAAGCTCTTTTTTTCTCCACGCACCTATATTCACGTAAAACATTTTGGCATGATATTACTTGAAAGAAACAACTGAAAAACTTGGAAAACCAGCAAGTGGTCCCAGTAAGTCAAGTTTTCGCTTACTTAACAAAGTTGTCCATTTCGTCCATTATAGCTTGCACTTTTCCGTTCCTGGTGAATGGCACGTGGTAAAGCAGGTTTCGAAACAGGCTGGGGAGAAACTGGATGACAGCACCTCCCGACATGATATTGCGCATCCTTTCCAAAATGCTGCCGACCGTGTCCAAATCTGCCATCTCTCCAGCCAGTCCCGAAGGGTAGAAGAACGATATTATGTTGCTAACAACGCATGTTAGAATATACGGACGAATGGATACAGGCTGAGCTTTGGTCTCGCCTAGTTTTTGTTCCAGCTTTCGGAAGTCTTCCTGGAAAGAACAGAATAAGAGCAATTCGAAGGATAAAACTGTAACTAGTAATGAGGGGAAGAGAAGCTCGCATTCAGAAGCGATCACTGGCTTAAGCGTAAAAGAAGACAAAGGAATGATTAAACCAAATATGCGGTTTTAACTGCGCACCCACATCACACAATACATCGTCGTTTTCGTTCAGCACCTTCTCAGAAACGGTTCCTGAAGACAGATCAAACTAATTACATTGGTGTCACCAGCCAAACTAACAGCAAAACCTTTGAGCCGCTAAGGTGAGCACGAGGAGAAATATAGGTACTCACAGACAGCATTTATTAAGCCACATTGATAAAAGTGCATGACAGACAGAGAATGATTTTAGCCGCGTGACTGAATTTGCCCTTAAGTGGCACTGCTGAACACGAGCACGTGCAAAATGAGCTGTGCGCGTCCAGTTCTCTGTGCATTTGCTGCCATCCATTAGCTGTATCATAAGCCGCCAGATGCGACCAAAAAGACCAAAACAAACATTTGCTTCCTTCGATATTTTCACTTTAAGCCTTATCGAGGAAATTTCTCGTACCTAGGAAGCCTATAACATGGACTAACAGGACAACAGAACAGGGCACAGCCCCACCTATCTGACTAATTCTACGGTGCCTCCGTGCATTGAGCTTTATGCTTTTGTCAAAGCAGGAACAATGCATGAGACAAAGCAACTGCAGAGTAGGGCACAGCTCCATATATCTGGCTCATTCTACGGTACCTCCGTGTTTTGAGCTTTATGCTTCTGTCAAAGCGGGAACCTTGCGTGAGACAAAGCGACTGCAGAGCAGGACACAGCTCAACCTAGCTGGCTCATTCTACGGTACCTACGTGTTTTGAGCTTTATGCTTCTGTCATAGCGGGAACCTTGCGCAAATCTACTGCAGAGCAGGGCACAGCTCAACCTATCTGGCTCATTTGCGGTACCTCCATGTTTTGAGCTTCTTCGTCAAAGCGGGAACCTTGCATGAGGCGAAGCGACTGCAGAGTAGGGCACACCTCAACCTATCTTGCTCATTCTGCAGTACCTACGTGTTTTGAGCTTTATGCTTCTCTCAAAGCGTGAACCTTGCACAAATCTACTGCAGAGCAGGGCACAGCTCAAGCTATCTGGCTCATTCTACGGTACCTTCGAGTTTTGAACTTTATGCTTCTGTCAAAGCGGGAACCTTGCATGAGGCAAAGCGACTGCCAAGCAGGGCACAGCTCAACCTATCTAGCTCATTCTACGGTACCTCCATGTTTGGAGCTTCTTCGTCAAAGCGGGAACCTTGCACGAGACAAAGCGACTGCAGAGCCGTGCACAGCTCAACCTATCTTGATCATTCTACAGTACCTACGTGTTTTGAGCTTTATGCTTCTGTCAAAGCGGGAATCTTGCAGAAATCGACTGCAGAGCAGGGCAAAGCTCAACCTATCTGGCTCATTTTACGGTACCTTTGAGTTTTGAGCTTTATGCTTCTGTCAAAGCGGGAACCTTGCATGAGGCAAAGCGACTGCCGAGCAGGGCACAGCTCAACCTATCTAGCTCATTCTACGGTACCTCCGTGTTTTGAGCATTATGCTTCTCTCAAAGCGGGAGCCTTGCATGAGACAAAATGACTGCAGAGCAGGGCACATCTCAACATATATCTTGCTCATTCTACGGTACCTCCGTGTTTTGAGCTTCTTCGTCAAAGCGGGAACCTTGCATGAGGCGGAGCGACTGCAGAGTAGGGCACACCTAAACCTATCTTGCTCATTCTGCAGTACCTACGTGTTTTGAGCTTTATGTTTCTGTCAAAGCGTGAACCTTGCACAAATCTACTGCAGAGCAGGGCACAGCTCAAGCTATCTGGCTCATTTTACGGTACCTTCGAGTTTTGAGCTTTATGCTTCTGTCAAAGGGGGAACCTTGCATGAGGCAAAGCGACTGCCGAGTAGGGCACAGCTCAGCCTATCTTGCTCATTCTGCGGCACCTACGTGTTTTGAGCTTTATGCTTCTGTCAAAGCGTGAACCTGGCCCAAATCGACTGCAGAGCAGGGCACAGCTCAACTGCAGAGCAGGGCACAGCTCAACCTATCTCGCTCATTCTACGGTACCTCCGTGTTTTGAGCATTATGCTTCTCTCAAAGCGGGAACCTTGCATGAGACAAAATGACTGCAGAGCAGGGCACATCTCAACCTATCTGGCTCATTCTACGGCACCTCCATGTTTTGAGCTTCTTCATCAAAGCGGTAACCTTGCACGAGGCAAAGCGACTGCAGAGCAGGGCACAGCTCAACCTATCTGGCTCATTGTACGGTACCTCCGTGTTTGGAGCTTCTTCGTCAAAGCGGGAACCTTGCATAAGGCGAAGCGACTGCAGAGTAGGGCACAGCTCAGCCTATCTTGCTCATTCTGCGGCACCTACGTGTTTTGAGCATTATGCTTCTGTCAAAGCGGGAACCTTGCATAAGGCGAAGCGACTGCAGAGTAGGGCACAGCTCAGCCTATCTTGCTCATTCTGCGGCACCTACGTGTTTTGAGCTTTATGCTTCTGTCAAGGCGGGAACCTTGCATAAGGCGAAGCGACTGCAGAGTAGGGCACAGCTCAACCTATCTGGCTCATTCTACGGTACCTCCGTGATTTGAGCATTATGCTTCTCTCAAAGCGGGAACCTTGCATGAGACAAAATTACTGCAGAGCAGGGCACATCTCAACCTATCTGGCTCATTCTAAGGTACCTCCATGTTTTGAGCTTCTTCGTCAAAGCGGGAACCTTGCACGAGGCAAAGCGACTGCAGAGCCGGGCACAGCTCAACCTATCTTGATCATTCTACGGTACCTCCATGTTTTGAGCTTCTTCGTCAAAGCGGTAACCTTGCACGAGGCAAAGCGACTGCAGAGCAGGGCACAGCTCAACCTATCTGGCTCATTGTACGGTACCTCCGTGTTTTGAGCATTATGCTTCTCTCAAAGCGGGAACCTTGCATGAGACAAAATGACTGCAGAGCAGGGCACATCTCAACCTATCTGGCTCATTCTACGGTACCTCCATGTTTTGAGCTTCTTCGTCAAAGCGGGAACCTTGCACGAGGCAAAGCGACTGCAGAGCCGGGCACAGCTCAACCTATCTTGATCATTCTACGGTACCTCCATGTTTTGAGCTTCTTCGTCAAAGCGGTAACCTTGCACGAGGCAAAGCGACTGCAGAGCAGGGCACAGCTCAACCTATCTGGTTCATTGTACGGTACCTCCGTGTTTTGAGCATTATGCTTCTCTCAAAGCGGGAACCTTGCATGAGACAAAATGACTGCAGAGCAGGGCACATCTCAACCTATCTGGCTCATTCTACGGTACCTCCATGTTTTGAGCTTCTTCGTCAAAGCGGGAACCTTGCACGAGGCAAAGCGACTGCAGAGCCGGGCACAGCACAACCTATCTTGATCATTCTACGGTACCTACGTGTTTTGAGCTTTATGCTTCTGTCAAAGCGGGAACCTTGCAGAAATCGACTGCAGAGCAGGGCACAGCTTAACATATCTGGCTCATTCTACGTTACCTCCGTGTTTTGAGCATTATGCTTCTGTCAAAGCGGGAACCTTACATGAGACAAAGCGACTGCAGAGCAGGGCATACCTCAACCTATCTGGCTTATTCTACGGTACCGCCGTGTTTTGGGCTTTATGCTTCTGTCCGAGCAGGAACCTTGCATGAGACAAAGCGACTGCACAACGAAGACTCAAGGGCGATAACGAAACGCCGCACACACATGCCCAGGCTTTCGACTTGATCTCATCAAGCAATACAACACCTATTAACCAACGTCCGTGGCTCACTTACAATCTGATAAATGTATTTGAACGCGTGTAAGGGCCAGCACCAGGAATCGAGTTAACAAGACTAGATACTAGCATCGATATTCATGTGGCATCATTTGCGAGGCCAGCTTTTCAGAACCGTTACAATAAATCGCTCCGCGAAAATACACTTGAGAGTGTATCCTGGGTTAAGTTCAAAAGCTTTCAGCTATAAGAATTCCTCCACAGAATTTCAACTGCATCTGAAAACGCGTGTGCTATTAGCAAGAAATCATGGGCCAATACCCGAGGATCCAACAATGCAGACTGCTGCACCTGTTAAATATTGCCATAACGTGAAGAATAAAATACTAAAAAGGTACTAACCGTAACTCAAAGAAGAAACAATAATCAAACGACCACTGAACACTCTAAGAGTAGAACAACAAAAAATCCAGACGCTCTAATATAATAGCATGTAAAACTTGTTCAGAGCAGAGTCATCAATAAACATAGACAAAGTGGTAATACAAATCAAGGAACACCTGAAAGAGTCATCAATAAACACAGACAAAGTGGTAATACAAATCAAGTAACACCTGAAAAAAGCGTTACAAAAACTGCTGTTTTGGATACCTTTGTTGAAAATGAAAAGAAAACGAAAGTTATGTCACTGCATAAAATAGAAGGCTTGGCCATGCAAATGTCCTAGATGATGGTGTAAAATTTTGATTTCAGTTGATTTGGTTTATAGGGCTTAATATTCCAAAGGAACCCTAGCTATGTGGGAGACCGCAATAAAGGGTACCAAAAACTCTGACTCCCTGGTGTTCATTAACGTGGGCTCGTATTAACGTGGGCTCGTATCGTATTGTAGTTTATGCACTTATGAATTTGCTGAATTCACAGAAATGGTCTTTACTTTCAGCCTATGCTCTTTTGCATTTTCTAGAAACACTCTTCACTCTGACCTATTATACTCTGCCGCATTTCAGGGCGACACTGCACACCACACCCAATTCGCAATCTGCCAGCTTCATTTCACTTCTGACGGGGGGCAGATGTGACCTTTTCATTTTTGAGCATCTAAAGCACGTCTTAGAGCTTATAGGGGACTGAGAGTACCATTCTGACGCTACGTTTCCTCTCGATTATCTTGACGTTGTGCAAAACTTTGGGCACTGGCAAATATAATTACCTTCTTCGTGTCCCCAGCTACATTTAGTTTGTTCGCTATCTCCATCCTCTGCCACACAGTTTCGCATAAGCTGAAAATGATATGTCATAACTACGTAACTGCTTGTAAGAGCTGAAGCTTGCCCTGAAGGTTTTATCCGCTTTGCAGCCGGATTACGCATTTACGGAAGACAGGACAAGCCGAAAAATGGCCCCTCTCGTTACAGCATTCAAATGTGTATTCCTGTACAGAAGGGTTGCTTTTTTCGCTCTACATTTGCAGGGCCAGCGAACGCACTATTTATACGCAACAAGGTGAAATCCAGGAATACAAGTCAGTACAGACGAAGAAAAATTCATATGCGTGGTTTTTTCTTTGGAATAATGCTCAAGAGGATAGTGTACGTGAATCACCACGTGGAGTTTCTTTGCGCAAGCTAAGTAATTTACAACATTTTTCTTATTTTTTTTGGCCATAGTAAAGATAGTAGGATAAGATAGTAAAGTAAAGCTGCAGCGGTGGCGTAGCGATAGAACATCCGCCTCGCATGGAAGAGGACCGGGATTCAAATCCCGGTGCCGCGCAATTCTCCACCGGATTAAAAAAAGAAATCCGCGTGCCGATGGAATTGCATAAACAGGTTTGGGGTGCGACCTGATGCCGGTGAACACCTCCAGCAACGCACTCCCTCACCAGAACAGGAGTTGGCCACCCTGGTGCAGTAATTGGCCGCAACCTCTCATGATAAGCTCCACAAAACCCCGGCCCTCAGTCACCAGCGGAACAACTGACCACGGTGGCGGTCAGACCTGTGACGCAGCAGGGGGTGCTAAGAAAGCCTGGCTCCGCTGGACAGGCCGCCGTTGGAAACTGACTAGAACCTGACTAGAACTGACTAGAATGCTAGAACCCTAGCCAGTAAAGCTAGTTTAGCAGGGCTCTTACAGGAACTAGAAGGTATGAAATGGGATGTCATAGGGCTTAGTGAGGCTAGGAGGCCGAATGAGGCATATACTGTACTGAAGGATAGGCATGTACTGTGTTATCGAGGTTTACCGGAGAGGCGAGAACTATGAGTAGGCTTCCTTGTTAATAAGTATATAGCGGGTAATATCGATGAATTCTATAGTATTAATGAGAGGGTGGCAGTCATCGCAATTAGGCTTAATAAGCGGTATAAACTGAAGGTTGTACAGGCCTATGCACCTACATGTAGTTATGATGACCAGGCAGTTGAAAGCTTCTACGACGATGTAGAATATGCAATGCGAAAAGTAAAGACGCAGTATACTGTACTAATGGGCGACTTCAATGCCAAGGTAGGGAAAAAGCAGGCAGGAGACAAGGCAGTAGGTGACTATGGCATTGGTTCTAGGAATAGCAGGGGGGAGTTCCTAGTTGAGTTGACAGAGCATGATAACTTACGAATCATGAATACCTTCTTCAGCAAACGGAAGAACCGGAAATGGACATAGAAAAGTCCGAACGGCGAGGCTAAAAATGAAATCGACTTCATAATGTGTTCAGCCCCCGCCATTATGCAAGATGTAGAGTTAATCGGGAAAGTGCGATGCAGTGACTACAGGATTGTGGGGGTCCCGAATTAGCCTTAATCTGAAGAAGGTTGGTTAGTTGGTTGGTTTGTGGGGTTTAACGTCCCAAAGCAACTCAGGCTATGAGAGACGCCGTAGTGGAGGACTCCGGAAATTTCGACCACCTGGGGTTCTTTAACGTACACTGACATCGCACAGTACACGGGCGCCTTGCTTTTCGCCTCCATCGAAAAGCTGCCGCCGAGGCCGGAATTCGATCCCGCGTCCTGGGGAACAGTAGTCGAGCGCCGTAACCACTGCGCCACCCCGGCGGGGAAATCTGAAGAGGAACGCAACAGATTAGTAAGAAAGAAACCCATCAACGAATTAGCGGTGAGGGGGAGGGCAGAAAAGTTCAGGATCTCGCTACAGAATAGGTATTCAGCTCTAACCGAGGATGGCGACATTACCCTAGAAGCAAGAAACAATATTTCAGATATCATTACTTAGTGCGCGGTAGAAGTAGGCGGTAGGACAGTTAGAGAGGATACCGGTAAGCTGTCTAAGGAGTCGAAAGATTTTATTAAGAAACGCCAGAGAATGAAAGCTTCCAATCCAACAGACAGGATTGAATTGGCCGAGATATCAAAGCTAATCAATAAGCGCAAAGGTGGCCGATATAAGGAAGTATAACACGGAGAAAATTGAGCATGCTGTAAAGAACGGGGGAAGCCTCAAAGCGCTAAAGAAGAAATTGGGCATAGGTAAAAACCAGATGTATGCGATAAAGGACAAGGCGGGAAACATCATAACGAATATGGACAAGATAGTCAAAGTAGCCGAGGAGTTCTATACAGATCTCTACAGCAGTCAAAGTAGTCAGGACCGTAATGAGATTGGCGATAGGGAAACACAGTCAGAAGTTCCACCAGTGACGAAGGACGAGGTCAAGAAAGCATTAGAAACTATGAAAAGGGGGAAATGAGCTGGAGAGGATCAGATAACTACCGATTTGCTGAAGGTCGGGGGGGACATCGTGTTAGAAAAGCTGGCCACCTTGTATACGCAGTGCCTGGTGTTATCGACGATACCGGAAGTATGGAATAATGCAAACATTATCCTCATTCATAAGAAAGGGGACTCTAAAGACCTTAAAAATTACAGACCAATCAGCTTACTGTCTGTTACGTATAAGGCATTTACTAAGGTGATCGCTAATAGAATCAGCACAACCTTAGACTACAATCAAGCAAAGGATCAAGCAGGGTTTCGGAAACGGTACTCTACTATCGATGATATCCATACCATCAATCAGGTGATAGAAAAATGCTCGGAATATCACCAGCCCTTATACATAGCAATCATTGATTACGAAAAAGCATTTGACTCAGTTGAAACCTCGGCGGTGATGCAGGCATTGCGAAATCAGGGTGTAGACGAGCCGTACGTGAAAGTGCTGGAATATATATACAGTGGCTGCACAGCAACCATAGTTCTGCATAAAGAAAGTAACAAAATTCCCATAAAGAAACGTGTTAGGCAAGGAGACACAATCTCCCCAGTACTGTTCACAGCTTGCTTAGAGGAAGTATTCAGAGACTTGGAATGGGAGCAGTTAGGGATAAGGGTAGATGGAGAATACCTCAGTAATCTGCGATTTGCTGATGACATTGCCTTGCTAAGCAACTCGGGGGATGAACTGCAAATAATGATTGATGACCTAGACAGGAAAAGTAGAAAGGTAGGCTTGAAAATCAATATGCAGAAGACTAAGTTAATGTTCAACAGCCTCGGGAAGGAACAGCAGTTTGCATTAGGTAGCGAAATACTGGAAGTAGTGGACGAATATGTCTACTTAGGACAGGTAGTAACCGCAGGTCCGGACCATGAAAAGGAAATAAGGAGAATAAGATTGGGATGGAGCGCATTTGGCAAGCACTCGCAGATTATGTCTAGCAGCTTACCGGTATCGCCAAAGAGGAAAGTATACAACAGTTGCATCTTACCTGTACTCACCTATGGCGCTGAAACGTGGAGGCTAACCTATAGAGTTCTACTTAAGTTGAGGACAACCCAGAGGGCTATCGAACGGAATATGGTAGGGGTAACATTAAGAGATAGAAAGCGTGCAGAGTGGGTCAGAGAAATAACTCAAGTTACCGACATTCTAGTGGAAATTAAGAAGAAATGGACATGGGCAGGACATGTAGTGCGAAGAGAGGATGACCGATAGTCGCTTAGGGTAACAAACTGGATTCCAAGGGAAGGAAAGCATAGCAGGGGGCGGCAGAAAGTTAGGTGGGCGGATGAGATTAAGAAGTTCGCAGGGGTCAAGTGGATGCAGCCAGCACAGAACCGGGTTAAGAGGAGAAATATGGGAGAGGCCTTCGCCCTGCAGTGGGTATAGTCAGGATGATGATGATGATGATGATGATGATGATTAAAGATAAGTCGGGCTTCCCAGCTCCCGCGCTGGATCTGTCCGAGACAAATTACACTTGGTGGAACAGCTTCTTAATGAACCAGAGAACTTTATACAGACTATATACAAGAGGGGATACAAGAGTCAGGCCGGATTAGCTTCCCAAGGGAGCAACAATCAGAGGTGAACGGCAACTGCCCGCGCCGACCGCACCGACCGCTAAAGCAGAGCGACAAGGGACCCCGCGTCCCCGCAGTCGAGCTGGCGCCTCTTGTCCCAGCTCCAAAGCAACCACTACTCCCAGCGCTCGCCAGCGCGATGGTCCTATCCTAAGGAGTAGCTCCAGCCACGGCCGGTCTCGAGGGAAAGGGCACGCACTCTTTCTTACGGCCTTCTCAATCGCTGCGGGAACAATGGGAACTTTTCTCCTTGAGCTACGCTCTCCGCCACCACAAGGGGCGCGACCTGCTCACTGTTCGCTCCGCGTCTGCTTCAGCGGCGGCGGGTGGTTTTTGCCTGGTTTCGTGTTGTCGCTCGCGAGTTTCGTGGTGAGTGCAGCCCCGAAATTAAAGAGCACAGAAGGTAGATAATGCAGCGGAATGTCGTCAACGTACCACACGTGAACGGATATAAAAAACACTGTCGTTCAGCAAACGTTCGACAAGCATGGCATACATTGCGGCACGGTAGCTACTTTTGTTCATTTTAATCCGATTTTTTCTCAAGCCTGTACATGAACGGGAACAAAAAGAAAACTGAATCAGCAGTGATCACATCGAAGCTTCTTCAAGGCTAACATGACAGCAACTCGTCTGCAACAGCAAGACCGTCTTTCAGCGCTAGATGCGAAACCATTCTTGTAGCACCGAAGATGAAAATAATTTCATAAAAATGCATTGTTAAACAACAGCCCCCGCAGGTTTTGGAACATTATTAATGGGAACGAAAAAAAACCCATAGACCTTACATCTGATGATGATCTACCTATTCCAAGAAGTCATTGTTGTACTGTCTTAAACTCCATTTTTTCGTTGTCATTTTGTACCATTGTGCCATGTTCATTTGCTACTTTACCTGCTTGCAGTTTTTCAGTGATGGACCCGATTGTAGTTGACTGGGTTGGCATTAGCAAATTACTCGAGAATATAAAGTTTTCTTCTCCCGGTGAAGATGGAATAAACCCGAAATTTTTAAGAAATACTTCCATATACTCTTCAGTGATACTAACAAATATTTTTTCACAGTCTTTGGAATCATGTGTTCTCCCTGATGACTGGAAGGTGGGGAAGGTGGTTCCTTTGCACAAATCAGGTGACTCTCATTGTCCACAAAATTACAGGCCCATATCATTAACTAGTGTACCATGCAAAATTTTTGAGCACATCATTTATTGTCACATTGTAACCTTCCTCGAGTCCAATTCATTTTTCAGTAACTATCAGCATGGCTTCAGAAAAAACTATTCCTGTGAAACACAACTGCTCTGCTTTACTAATGACTTATTTTCTGCTATTGATCGTTCATCCACTATAGACTGCATATTCATCGACTTCGCTAAAGCTTTCGACACCGTATGCCACAGATTACTAATGCTCAAGCTAAGTGCACTGAACTTCGATCCTAACGTTCTTAAGTGGATAGAATGCTTTCTTTCTAACCGCACGCAGTTCGTAACAGCTAATGATTGCAATTCACCCGTATGCCCTGTAACTTCTGGCGTACCACAAGGATCTGTCTTAGGACCTCTGCTGTTTTTAATATACATTATTGACTTACCTGACAACATATCTTCTTCAATAAGACTGTTTGCTGACGATTGTGTTATTTATCGCGAAATCCTTAACCCTGCCGATCATCTTGACCTTCAATCTGATCTAGATACTATTTCTTTTTGGTGCGACACTTGGTTAATGAAACTAAACCATACTAAATGCAAGACAATGCGAGTTTCACGTAATCTTACTAACTACCTTCCCTGCGATTACAAGCTTAATGGTGCCCATCTAACCAAAGTTGCATCTTATAAATATCTCGGCGTGCACATTACTGATGACCTTTCATGGAAAACTCACATCGACTACGTAACAAAAAATGCCAGTCGCACACTAGGTTACTTACGCCGGAATTTTTCTCTTGCTCCTACTAATATAAAGTTGATGCTTTATAAAACCCTGGTCCGACCGAAACTCGAGTATGCGTCATCAATCTGGGATCCGCATATCAATACACTTATTAACAATGTTGAAGCCATCCAAAATCGTTCTGCACGTTTCATACTATCAAACTATCAGCGTACTGCCAGTGTCTCCATAATGAAGTCAAATCTTAATATGCCTGATCTGTCTCTTCGCCGAAAAATATCACGCCTCTGCTTATTTCATAAGATTTTTCATTTCAATTCCACTCTTAGATCCTCTCTGTTTCAGCCACCATCATATATTTCATCCCGCACCGACCACAAGTTCAAGGTTGCCATACCCAACTGCCGGACGAATCTACATTTAAATTCTTTCATACCAAAGACTTGTTCTGACTGGAACCACCTTCCCGCCTCCCTCGCTGCCATTATTGACACCAGTCTCTTCAAAACAACCATTTCTAATACCATTTAATGTACCATTGTTTATATTGTATAATGTATTCAGTTCCCTGTTCTTGTTTTTGTTCAAATTGTGTTTATTAACCCACTCCTCTCTGTAATGCCTTGGCCTTGAGAGTAAATAAATAAAATAAAAATAAAAAATGTAAATTGCAAAATGCTTGCATGATATAAAGTATTAGTATAACAGTCAAAGTAAACGTTGTAGGGTTGAGTTTTAAGTGTTATTACAATTCATATACTTGGCAATGTGTGGTATTATAAACATTATTTTAATTTTGCAAATAAACATTGTTTTAATGAACTTTTTACGTGATATTATGCTTGATATGAAAACAAAAATTGGTTGATATTCATGACACGACTTGTGCTCGAAGTGGTAAAAAAAGGCCAATAAATGATGAAAGTGATACTCGATGCAGTGACTTACAAATGAGTTCACCTGCTATATCGAAAGTATGCAAGAAACGTCTAAAGCGTTAAAGATGTACACACTCACTGATGACTCATTTCAAGCCTTATATAGCGACCCATTGAGGCTCTCTTCGGGAAAGTAAGGTTAATGTGCGGAAGGGAATGACATATGCCAGATGCGAGGGCCGTAACAGCTAGCGGCACATGACTATATGACTACATTATGAAGACGGACGTTTCATCTGAGAGCAAAATCAAGGCACGGAAGGAAGTGATGGCATCTCCTACCATCCCATTTTCCACTGTCACATATTCCGGTTCACCTTACGTCTCTGGATATATCGTTTAGTTAATCAAATTCGGGTCTTACGCTTGCGCTATTCTTCTTGGAACTAGCGAAAGAAGCAGCCCCATGTAGTACGCTCTTCTACGAGGACAATGTTCTGGTGGACTGCATTACCCGAAACGAGAGCTTGTTGCCCTATTGGACAAACCTTTTTTTTTTTTCGAAAAAGCTGCCGTGCACCTACTACACACAAATGTTCTCGAAGCACTTAAGATCCTGATTCAGTCAGCATTTCAGAACTCAACACTGAGTTGCCCGAAAGGAATTGACAACAGCTATGTTATTAGGTCCGTTTCTTTGATATTTGGAAAATTTCTCAGAATTCTTCTTCTCAATTAATTATACCGGAAAGTGACAGAGAAGACCGAAAGGCCAACTCCTTATGTGCACAAGCCGTGCAGGAAGATTTTGAGCTTGAATTTTCTAGACGCAGGTCGCATTTTGATGGATTGATGAATATATAGTGCAACGTGTAACTTTGAAGGAAAATTTTTTTTATTGTTTCCTGCTCTTTTCGGTTCTGCTCAATGCAATCAATCAATGCCCATTTCATTGATTAAAAGTAGTCGCGAGACTACATATACACTTTCGGTCTTTCAACCGACTGATACGTTTTGAACAAAGCTAGAACAGCCCACTCCACTAGACAAGTGGAATTTTTACTATATGAATAAATTTTTGTTATTTACTCTGAATCTGAGACGCGCCATGAATTTTTGCCGGAGTCTCTTTTGATCTAAACGAAAACGGTAGCGCTTGACAGAATCTCCTTCCAACAGTTTGCCGTGCACTCACGCCAGGTTGCGCTACACCTGCTTAAAACATTCAAAGGCATATTGCATAGCCTAGTAAACTTATTTTTGTACAAAACTTAGAGGTAAAAAATGTTGAAGTGTACCCGAAGCTTCATTCGACCGTGCACGGCCGCACTGACGAAGGAGCGCGCGCGTGAGCGCATTGTTGACTGTATTTTATTCCTCGTACACGATAAATGTTCGATGTTGACGACGGACATTGTATAAACCATAAGGGGCGAAATTTCAGTACCTGCCAGTTGCAACTGACGCGGGCGAAGCTAAAAGCGAGCGCGCGTTTCCCTTGCGCGTGAACGGCTGTAGCGGAGGAGCAGCAGTGGGGCGGTGGCGACCCCACCGAGGCGCGGCGAGCGGTTGAAACAGACCCCATTGGAGAGGCCGTAAGAGAAGAGAAGCGCTCTCTCCCTCGAGACCGGCCGTGCTCCCTCGAGACCGGCCGTGCTCCAGCAAAAGACACCCGGGCGCCGTCCCGCGCTCCTGAGATGAGCCGGGAGCATGCCCCTTTCCACAAGTAAAAAAAAAATAAAAACACATATACTGCAAACTGTGTCTTCTGCAACCTTCGCAAAGAGCACCAGATGCGCGCTATACATCGCAGTGCAGCGCGACGAAAGCCTGCCCCCCCTTCACGGGTTTTATGGCCTCTGGTCGCTCCCACTCGTGCGACGGCACAGCGGGAGACCGCGTTAATAAGGTCCGAGGCGAGGCAAAAGGGGCGCTTCTCCCGTCTCCAAAAGCAAAGGGAAAATAAACTCAGATGGGGGTCTGAAGGAAGAGCTCGCTTTTTAGAGCTAATGCTCTCCTTCTAGGAACTAGAACGCGACGCGCAGTTCAGCACGGCCACCCAGCTAAGAAATGCTCCAAAAACGCAAGTACAGATATACATCAACACATACACGAGGGTCTGGCCTAGAAACTTACACAGACAACCCAACAACCACTGAGGCCGAACAGAGCACGGGCCTTACAGCCATGTACGTTCAGTTTCCGTTTCAGCAGCTGAATGACGTCTGTGACTGCTTTGGTAAAGACGCCTTTCGATAAAGAAAACAGAAATAAAATTGTTGCTTCTTTATTTTTTGAGATTTCATCTTGGTGTGCAAATCTTGAGCAAACATTCGTGCAGATAGAAGTGAACAAAGCTGTGGTAATTACTGCACAATTCTTGCCCCTCACATGACCGCAGCTCATCTATGGTGTACAGCTGCCTTTCGGTAGGTGTTGCCAAATCAAAAACTGCATATGAGAAGCAACTTTCAACCATAACCTGTTTGCTCTTTTATTTTGCGCAATCTACATGAATATTCTTGTTGAGAAATCTGCGGTGCATCATTCTGCAAACCGAACAGACAACCAAAATTTTGTTTCTCTGCTCTTCTAAATTTTTTTTGTCGAACACTCTCTAATCAACACCAGCCGACAGAGAATTAAGAAACAAGCAGCCAGTACTTCTAGGTCCTGTCCTTCAAGCTTGCCTCTCTGAGCAGCACTCAAGAACATCAAATAATCGCTGAAATAACTACACACTCGTGTAAGGTCTATATGCTCTCCTTTAAAAATTTTTTGATTTCGTAAAAATGCCTCAAGATCTGTATATATATCTGCTTCCTATATAAGGTTTACTTTGTGGGGTTAAACGTCCCTAAGCAATTCAGGCTATGAGAGACGCCGTAGTGTAGGACTGCGAAAATTTAGACCACCTGGGGTTCCTTAATGTGCACTGATATCGCACAGCACATGGGCGCCTTCTTCCTATTGTCAGTTTCAAACAACTCTGAATGTTCCAACAAACTGCACATGTTGAGGCAAATTCTAACGAGAAACCGCCATAGCCAGTCAAGCTCGTTTTCTTTTATGCTGCTGAAACGCACTATAATGGGGAATAGGCTGTACTATCGTGAACAAAATTACGACTGGTTATATAAACCGACCAATCCAATTTATTCGCCTTGTTTTTCCCCTCGACATATTTTATTGCTTCCGCTGGTAGTTGTTGTGCGCCTTTCATAAATTTATTGTTTTTGCATTCAGTATTTATTTAATATAACTGGCATCAAAATATAGAAATATTTTCCAGCCGGTTATACTTTTTTCTTGTGACGGAAATTGAAAACTGCACGCTTATAAATCAAGCATGCGGACCATTTTTTTTTTTTTTTTCATTTCTTTAAGTCTTTACAGGTAGCTATAGTAGTGATAAATCAAAAAATGTATGAGCTTTTATTTTCGTCTTAATATTTAAAGGCACAAAAGACAAAGCATAAGCACACAGAAGACAACGGGACTCTCTCTGTGTTTGTCCTGCGGTTTTCACGCCTTCAGATATTGCACTGTAACCAGCTAGCCTGACATCAAGTCCTCTTAAACAATGTCTGTTCTCGCGCACTGTCTCACTGTATATCTCAATACAAACCTGGAAGTAAACCTTGGTGCGAAGAACAGCCGCAGAGTGGAAACATTTCAACAGAAACAAATTCTCAAGCATTATAAGGCAGGATCCTTGTGTGAGGCAAAGTACCCGCCATAAAGAAGTTGAGGAGGTGGAATTGGACCCTAAATTACCTGATGGAATAAGCGCAATATCCGGTCTCTGTAGTAGTCTGTGGCGCAACCTGTGGTATTCTTAACACTCGACAGAAGGCGACAGATTGGTGCAGCGGATCTCAAGCTGGTTGGGGAAATTATCCCGGTGCCGGAAATTCAAGTACTTCGGCGTATGGATCATAGAAGGAGCCGGCATATACGACCTCCGTGAGGCGAATCATCGGAAGGCCGCTCTTAAGGCGCAGTCCATACTTCGTCGCTCCTGCCTCTGAGGCTACAACCGCTAGCTCATGGTTCACGACTTGTGGAAGCTGGTTCATGCGCCGGGCCTCGCGTTCGCAAACGCGGTGGTATGCCTCTCGACGGCAACACGGGATTGGCTGGAGGGGCGACAGCGAGCGGTGAGCAGCACCGCGCTCGGATGTCATGGCCGAATTGCGACCGAGGTCATTCAAGGCGACGGCATTTGAAGCCCGAGAGGCGACGATCAGTTTGGTCTACCTCAGCCACCTGTGGTCCATTCCCCGAGACCGATGGCCCAGCCAGGTATTTGAATGCTTGGAGGCTACAAACGTCCGAACGACTTGAATACGCCTTCTATTTTAGCTGGAGAACAAATGCGGCATTTTCTGGGAGCACACTGGAGCCGACATTGTGACCAAGTGGACGGTCGGGGTGCGTGGTAGCGTACAGCAAGCCGAACGGGAGGTGTAGGCCACTAATATCAAGAAATGATCCACGCTGACCTTCTACCAGCTCCACGAGACAGACATCGGTGATATAGCAACCTCATCTTCGAGCCCGGGCTAGGACTCTCCTGACGCTGTATTATCGCAGCCGTTTTGTTGCAGAGGTATCATGTATGATGTGTCGAGTGTGCGGTTCGGAGGAAGGAATGGTGGAGCACCTCGCCCTCAGTTGTTGCGGACTCGCGGCACCACCCCTGGAAGGCGCTGCGCTGTCTGAGGCGCTCGGCTTTAGGCCAATGAAACCGGCAGCAGTAGACCGCTTAAACTTATGTGTTTTCCTTTCCTTCTATGCTGTGAAGGTTTGGTTTCTTCTTGGTCGGACTCCTAATCAGATGTCCACCCGTTGAAAAGGACAACACCTAGACATCGCCATAAGCATCATAGTATTTTAGACGCCAAGGAAGAGCGCCTGCTAGCGTCTACTATATATACGTGTCAATCCTACCCTGGCTTTTTGCAAGCTATCGCTCCCGCGTTCTCCGCGTGCCAGTAACACAAAGCTATTTCCCTCCGCATCCGGTGGCCCTCGCAATCATAACGACAGAAACAGAGAATTCACACATTACGTGCTGCACGCTTAATCACCGACAGCACCGCCACAGCAAACTGCGCAGCGATCACCGGAAACAGCTTTTCGATTTGCCAGTTGCGACTTTTTCGAAAAACTGCCGCAACTAATTGCGATCCCCGAGTAACCTTGCCCTGCTGAAAGCATGCGTGGAATGCGACAGCGCTGCTCAGGGAAGCTTTAAGAGCTAAAAAAAAAGTCTGAAATCAGGTTATAGGCAGGGGGAACTGGTAGAAGACAGATACCGAAAAGCAGCAATTTCGTATAGTCCGCATCCAGTAGTTGTTTGTTAGAGGTGAACGTTCCTTCAGAAATTAAATGTATCACTTATTGTCCACACTGCGTATACAGATGCACAGCTTCGGCGTTCAGACGAAATAATATGGGTGGCGAAATGTCAATGTTTTTCTTTTTGATTATTTTAAAGTGACAAGATGACCCGCGTTTACCGTGCTACATCATGCGATATAGATTAAATACTCAAATGGACTTCATGGGACAAGGAATTTATATATGGCATATAATTTGTGAATGTTTATCTTTGTAACTTATGGGAGGCTTTTGTCTAGAATGGGCTTAGGCCAAGTATTTATGTCTTCATTGTGTGACATTCAGTTTTTATCCCGAATATTGTTTAATGACTTGTTCAGAGTAAGCAAGGGCGTATGCCTTGCTTCTCATACCCATATTTTTTTCTTTTGTAATCGCAACCAGCGTTTCCGTGTAACACTCGCAGTAACACGAATAAAGGTAAAAATATCAACAAAGATACAAGAAAAAAGAATTGGTTTGCCTTATACAATCGTGATGCCTGCAAGACTACTGCCACGTATTATGACGGCAGGAGCTGGCGAACAGACATATCCGTGCTATATTAAACAGCGCGGAAGAGCGGCAAGCAGCTCGGGTACGCGAAACGTAAACGTGACTCAAGAATGAAGAATAAAAGCGTTAATATAATTACACGCATTTGTCCTAGTGAGCCTGTTAGTTCATTTATGGACAGTGACCATTGCGTAAAATACTACCGTTGAAACCTATACATTGCACGAATTACCCTCTACTAGAAGTATGATGCTTGAAATTATTCCAGGGCGAATGAACCCTTTAACCATCAATTTATTTTCCGAAAATCGTACCAAAAGCGCCCATCTTTTTTTAAGTGACCATAACTTTCTCCATCATCGACGGTACCGGAACCATGGAAGAATGCAAACATTATCCTCATTCACAAGAAAGGGGACTCTAAGGACCTTAAAAATTACAGACCAATCAGCCTACTGTCTGTTACGTATAAGGTATTTACTAAGGTAATCGCTAATAGAATCAGGACAACCTTAGACTGCAATCAAGCAAAGGATCAAGCAGGGTTTCGGAAACGGTACTCTACTATCGATCATATTCATACCATCAATCAGGTGATAGAAAAATGCTCGGAATATAACCAGCTCTTATACATAGCATTCATTGATTACGAAAAAGCATTTGACTCAGTTGAAACCTCGGCGGTGATGCAGGCATTGCGAAATCAGGGGGTAGACGAGCCGTACGTGAAAGTGCTGGAAGATATATATAGTGGCTGCACAGCAACCATAGTTCTTCATAAAGAAAGTAACAAAATTCCTATAAAGAAAAGTGTTAGGCAAGGAGACACAATCTCTCCAGTACTATTCACGGCTTGTTTAGAGGAAATATTCAGAGACTTGGAATAGGAGCAGTTAGGGATAAGGGTAGATGGAGAATACCTCAGTAATCTGCGATTTGCTGATGACATTGCCTTGCTAAGCAACTCGGGGGATGAACTGCAAATAATGATTGATGACATAGACAGGAAAAATAGAAAGGTAGGCTTGAAAATCAATATGCAGAAGACTAAGTTAATGTTCAACAGCCTCGGGAAGGAACAGCAGTTTGCATTAGGTAGCGAAATACTGGAAGTAGTGGACGAATATGTCTACTTAGGACAGGTAGTAACCGCAGATCCGGACCATGAAAAGGAAAAAACAAGAAGAATAAGATTGGGATGGAGCGCATTTGGCAAGCACTCGCAGATTATAACTAGCAGCTTACCGGTATCGCTCAAGAGGAAAGTATACAACAGTTGCATCTTGCCTGTACTCACCTATGGGGCTGAAACGTGGAGGCTAACCAAGAGAGTTCTACTTAAGTTGAGAACAACCCAGAGGGCTATGGAACAAAAAATGGTAGGGGTAACATTAAGAGATAGAAAGCGTGCAGAGTGGGTCAGAGAAATAACTCAAGTTACCGACATTCTAGTAGAAATTAAGAAGAAATGGACATGGGCGGGACATGTAGTGCGAAGAGAAGATAACCGATGGTCGCTGAGGGTAACAAACTGGATTCCAAGGGAAGGAAAGCGTAGCAGGGGGCGGCAGAAAGTTAGGTGGGCGGATGAGATTAAGAAGTTCGCAGGGGTCAAGTGGATGCAGCTTGCACAGAACCGGGTTAAGTGGAGAAATATGGGAGAGGCCTTCGCCCTGCAGTGGGTATAATCAGGCTGATGATTATGATGATGATGATGATGATTATGATGATGGTGAATTTTCTCCATGTAATTATGGTTCTGAATATATATTACTTCGATGGTTTGTCGTTAAAATTTACACTAAATGTTAAAAAAAAAACGTCACAAGGGTGGCTTTCCCACAGTGCATGTCACAGTAATGGGTAGAACGCTCCGAAATACGGCGTATTTATTTCATAATAGCCAACTTATGTTTAAGTGACCATAATTTCCTCCATGTAATTAGCGTTCTGAAAATATAATATCTCGATGGTTTGTAGGTAAAATTAACCCTAAAAGTTAAACAAAAAAACTGTTCACGAGGGTGGCTTTCCCACAGTACATGCGCATTGTGAAATGACTCTTTTGGGCCTTCAATTAGGCGTTAAAGGCGCAAAATGCGTGTTTTTATGGTCGACTAACTCTCTCTCTACTATTCAAAATCGCAACCACTGCATTTGACCACCGTAAATCATCTTTCGATATGGCAGCACCGCAATTCGGGCCGGACGAGTGTAACTCGTCATTGGCAATTGGGGTACGATCTGCCATGACGAGTACAGCTCGGCATTGGCTCTTCTGGGAGCCATCCATCTAACCGAGCAATGCCGGAGAGTTTCACTGCTACAATAATGATAGCGTTCCGTGATAATAAGGCGGCACACGCAAGCCCCTATTTTAGACATCTGTGCCCGGTCAGTTCAACCATTGGATTACAATTTGGGAACTGACATTGTAGGTCAAATATCTCCTTTATATGACAGCATTATAGATCATTTGTTGCTAATTGAAGAGCAAAGTGCAGCTGCGCTATATAAAGTACCTTATTGGGAAACACAGCGCGGAACAGGACACAACACAAGAGAACAAAGGTAGACAGGACGGAGCGCTTGCCCAACCAACTAGCCCAACAGCAAGTGTTGCATAAAGTACCTGAAATATCCTAAATTTTAGGCTAAACAGTGCACACACACACACGAAACTTATGACCGACCAAAACGGTAATTGTCAAAAACAAGACGTTTCGGCTTTGCACGGCGATTAAGGGACCACAAGAATTACGTAAAAAACAAGATCAGTTCTAACGCACTTGCGGAACACGTAGAAGCAACGCAGCATGAGATCGCTTGGGACAATGCGTCAATCATCGGAAAAGAAAAGAACTGGTCATCACGCCAATATCTGGATTCCCTGTTGATTCAAACGAAGAAACATACACTTAATCACAACGCTGGTAATCTTCCGCCAACGTACGCGAGATGCCTGGGACGATTAGTGCAACACACTTAAGCTTCGGGCTTTGAACATTCCATCCAGTGGAAGCCGAAACGTGTTGTTTTTTGACAATTACCTTTTTGGTCGGCGCCCCTTATTCCTTCATAAATTTACCCGGCCAGACGAGATTTCGTCAAACTTTAGATTTCAACACACGAAATTTCATATCAAGACGCAAACAACAAATCCGCCTCGAAATTTAAACGTGTTACAATTCCCACTGACATCGCCTACACTAAGAGTGATGTGAGGGTTCTTATTCCATACTGCCACCGCTGCAACTAGAAATATCCGAGTCAGTATTCTGCACCTGCAGCACACGACAGATTCCCCTAGCTAACAAAAAGTAAGTAGAGCATTCGGCTGTTCGTCTACATTTTCTGACGTTAAACTTACCTTTTATTCGTCTTACGCTAGCTATTTAGCAAATATTGTAATGAAGGGCGCTTCGTATTTTCCTGCATCCGTCCATATAGTAATAAAGATATTTTCAGCAAAGAATCTCCGGATGCGAAGTAATTAAACAATCCCAGCGCCATCTCGGCAATGCGGATTGTCGATAACAGTTAAGCTTGGTTATATTTTTATACTTGTTCCTTAATATGTGTGTGCAGCTGTGCTTCCTATTACTCGTCTTCGGACGATAGTCTGTACAGCATGTGGTAACTACGATGTTGAGTAGACTAGATCCAGATTTTAAATGCAGTCTCTCTTTGCAGGTATTTCATATAACACAACGCCTTAAAACAAATCTGCTTTGAACCCATTGCCGCCATTCAAACAGGCGTTCTCACCCTCATTCGTTCCTCCATGGACGTCTTAGCGAATCCACACTCACGCAACACGCTCATGCAGTACTTTTTGTTGGCCGCCCACAGGTTGCCGTTCAGAGTAGCAAGGCCTTAGAGAAGAAAAATTAAGTCAACAAGTTTAAAATTAGACATCCCTGGTTTGCTTTTCGTTCGTTATTTATTCCAAACACTGTTCATTCATTTAGTGACTATAAATGAATTTACACTAATTCAGTATCATTTCCATAAATCATGAGCTTCTTGATCGAGCCCCGTCAATAAACTTCACATTTGCAAAATATAATCTGAGTGTTTTACGTCATGGAAAGTTGTTTTCCAATCAAACATTTAGACGATAAACATAAAACCAAAACAATGATTGTTTATCACTATTTTTGGAAACGGTTTATCACTTGTATACATGAAAACGTTTCCCACCCCTTCAAAAGGAGCGCCTTTCCCTGACACTGAATACTGCTTCGAGTTTTTACAGGTTTTTATGGTTGTGTTCAGGTGCTTTAGTTTTGAGTTAGCCTATTCGCGTTTCATTTTACGGTGCTCAATTCACGCTCATCTGTTCGCATTTGCAGAATAGTGCCACCTAGTGAGCTCTCTAATATCAGCTACTCATTCATTTGATCCTATTTTTGTGTCTATAATAAAACGTGTAATTAATACATGTCTGAATGAAACACTCTATTTAACAACGTACAGTACGTTGCATAAACGCTTGTGTAGGGCTGCTTATTGCTTGCGGCAAGGCTGTTATAGCTACGACAGTTTCTGTCATTAATAACGTGAGGAATGAGATTAGATTTTTTTTAAACCCTGTTGTCTGCTAGGCGCTTTACTCTAATTAAGAAATAGACACGCAATGTATGATACCTAAACCAATTTGCTATCTCGAGCAAATTTCTGCCCCTTGGCCTCCTGAAACGCGCCTGAATGTTCAGTCTTAGCACTGATTTGGTTGTGTATGTCTGTTTGTTGAGAATATTTTGTTCCTTTTCTTGAAATCTAAAAACAAGTCGTCACTCTGTATACTAATAATTTCCCATGAACTTACCTTTACAGTAGTCACGACCCACAACAAAGCAGCCTGAACGGTACAGCCCCTCGCTGCTCTTGCAGAAGGTTTTAATGCTTTTTATGTCATTCAGTACCACCACGTCGGTGAAGTTAAGGCTTAACCTGCACGTGGATAAAGTGTCCATAGCGAAAACTGATAGCACACAAAAGCGTTAACAGCATGATGAAAAAAAAAAACGTCAGCACTTTTTGACACTCACATTATTTATCCACTAGATAAAGATTGCTTATCACCGCAGATCATGCATCATTTATTGCAATCCTGTAAATTGCAAAGCATCCCAGTCTGCAGTGTACTCAAGTGACGACGGTTTAAACATTTAGGAATATTTACTTTTATCGTAAAAACGATATCACATGAAAACGAATTTTGACTTTTGCTCGTCACAGCTTTTTTTGGAGTCGCGTAGCAGAGTTATAGCACAAGTGGAAATTCCAACTGGTGAGGGCGACAACAGTTGCTTTATCATGAGACATGAAATACTGGCAGTACACGAAGCGCCGCTGAGCCCGGCCTAAAATCAAACTACATGGGCTCTTAAATGTCGGCAAAGGTTTTTAAGCGGTATCTATTAAACACATTTCAAAGACGAAGCTAAAATATTCATGACAACTTTCTAGAGTTGTGCCGACAGTCATTCCTGTAAATATTTTAATATGTGGTATTAGCATCGCATAGTTTCACATTGTATGGTATGGTATGGTGAGGTATGGTATGGTATGGTGTGGTATGGTATGGTACGTTATGGTATGGTGTGGTATTTTATGGTATGGTGTGGTATGGTATGGTGTGGTATGGTATGGTATGGTATGGTATGGTATGGTGTGGTATGGTATGGTATGGTATGGTATTTTATGGTATGGTATGGTATGGTATGGGGGGTATTATATGATATGATATGATGTGATATATGTTATAATATGTTATGTTATATGTTATGGTCTGGTATGATATGGGGGGGGGGGGTACGGTACAGTACTGTGCGGTATGGTGATGTATGGAATGGTATTGTATGGTATGGTATGGTATGGTATGGTATGGTATGGTATGGTATGGTATGGTATTGGTATTGGTAGGGGGGGGAAGTATGGTATGGTATGGGGGGAGTATGGTATGGCTATAGTATGGTATGGTATGGGGGGGGGGGGGTATGGCAAAGCAGAGTAAGTAACGGTAAGTAGGGGGGATTCTGCGCGGCACGGTGCTTGGAAACTGAGTACGCAGTAGGGCACACGTCAGCATGTTGTTAAAAGCATGTTGACTCATAAAGGGGGATCCTAATTAAATAATTTCGCCACCACTTACCTTAATGAAAATATGAATAGAAAATGCAGTCTAGTGTTCGACAAAATCTTATCTACCGAAATTTGTTTCAAAAGTTCACCTCTTCAATCGCTCCATGCTCGTCCTAAACTCTTGTTACGATATGTAGATAATTGAGTTTGTGTTATTCCCCTCATAACAACTAAATATTTCTGGACTATCGCACCAACGTCGTAGTGAGTGTTCACGTTAGCCTGCATTCGTGTACAAGACTCAGTGCAAGGACTGAGATGCTTCGTTCATGGCGAGTCGGGCGAGTTTAAAAACAAAAAGACTAAGAGGGCATGACTACGACCTCAAAAAACGTCGCGCGTCCTTCAAAGCCCTTGCCAAGCTAGGTAAAATAACAAAACACACTACTGTTTGGAACCACGATATATTCTTGGACACAAAGAAATCGTTATCTTCACGATTGCTTCTCGACTCCATTAACATGCATACCATGAAGAATGTTAGCCGGACACTTTCTACACACTCTCACTTCGCTTTAAAGCACGGTAATAAGCGGCACATTTTGTTATTTCTTTTTATTGAAAGGACCCGTAGGAGTTTCTAAACGTCATACTTTAAAGCATTTTTTCACTCTTTGGCGAGTGCGTCTTTTCATCAGCCAATACATAGTAAACGCGGATAAAGAGAAACGGTTAAGTGCATTCAGCAAGGTTTATGCTCATATAGCAAAGGAAAAAAACCGACTCGCACTTATAGCCTCGTACAAAATAATGGTATACTTTCGTGAAAAACACATTCGATAGAAAGGATTAAATAAAGTTCACCGAACATCGTTACAATCTGTCGATGTGACTTGCCTACCCGTGCAATTGCATTTCCGGGAGCAATTTACATTGTCGGTCTACTTCTGTTTTTTTTCTTCCTGCGCGGTCCGACCTACAACACGTTTATTTCCGTGTATCATTCTTCCAACAGCGACGTCATCTATTCTTGTTTTTGTTAAACCGCCTAAACGCTTTATTAGAATAAAATTTTGTTGATAAAAAGCCATTAATTTTCCCAGACAATCTCTGTTAGCTGCTACTGCCTTCCTGTAATTCTCAGGCTCGCAGGACACTTGTACTCGTACCACTTGTAGCATCCGGTCGAATACGTAGGATCATCAGTATAGTGCGGACACAGATATATTTGTCATTATCATTCAGAGAACAAATTTAGGATATTTTCGGTCCTCCTGCAATAGGTCGACGAATTTTCTACGAACGCAAAGCCCCAATCGAAGGTCCCTTGTGAAGAAACATGCGGTGGTGCAAAATCCTTTAACTTTCTCTCTTGTAACCTCTTCAACAAACACTGAAGCATATGTCTTTAACTAAGTATGAATGATATCACGTCATAATACTATAGGTGAACAGCCATTCATTTACAGTCGCACGAGCTTACACATTAGATGCAGCATTTCTAGCTAAGTAGTGATTTATTTTTGTTTGTTTGTTTTGTCGCAAAAATAACAACGGGTTTCTCTGTAATGCTTGCCTTTCACGACACAAACAGCTGAAGTCTGTGGCGGGTTCTATTCGAGTCAATGGTTCAATTCGTGTCCTTATACAGCCAAAAATAGCAAAGAGAAAATGCGACTACCATCGCCACTTTGTAAGTACTATCTACTGAGTTCATGCTGATGTGTCATTGTAATGATTAAGTCCTAGCTAGCCCAAAAGAAGCGGTAATTCACTTTCTTTGCTAGATATTGGCTCAAACATTAAAAGCCAAGAATGGCATCTGCACGTGCGCAAAAATGCGCTATTGAAATATATGAGAAACATAGACGCCGACCTAACTAACGCCATGTATTCACACGTTCATTGGACGCGTTTGAAAACCTCGCAAATACTACATATGCTCATCACATCAGATACGTAATGCTTTATCTATGTTGAACGCTGACAACAATGATCATTACCTGTACACGGGCCCATATTCCTTCGCCCATTCCATGGCTGTCGTGAAGTGGAAAGTTCTCTCGTTCAGCTCTTCGTGGCCGCGTATGGAGGTGCGCGGAGGCATTGGAGGAAGCCTGGTTCCTGGTGGTAAGCTTCGTTTCCTTTGGAGACGCTCCAGAATCCACTTCAACAGCGCGCATAATGCGAACGTCACAACAAGGACCACCAGTGACATGGCTCAGACTTTCCGGCCTTAAACCTAGACGGTGAATTCAAAGAGAATTAACTGTGTATACTCTTTACTGTGTATTTTCAGCGTCCCATTTCAAAAGAACAAGTCGTGAACAGTGCATGAAAAAATGTTAGCACTCACTAATAAAACATTATATTCGGCCACATATACAAAGCACAGCTATAAGTGAAGGGCAACCACCTTCGTCTTTGCTGAAAGGGAAGCTGTTTTGTTTACATTTATTTCAATCGTTGGCTGTTCTTTTGAAACTATTTTGTTTGCATTTACGTCCTACGTTGGCTCTTTATGCCGTAGTCAGGTTGCCATCATTTTTATTCCATTAGCATTGCGTCCTTAGGTGTGCGCTCATCCCTTCATGCCCCGAAAAATGAGAGTGAGAGCACACGAGCAATTTTTGTTGGTGCGTACCTTTAGGCGTTACTCATCTTAGTACAGTGTATATATTCGCTGGCATTCGGAAAATAGACGCAACTAATTATATGAAAAACATGTGCTTAAATTCGCCTCCGACCACGTTTAAAAGATGTCTCATTCTAAGGATCTGCAGCCAATTTCTTAACTCATAGTTAAGCTAAATCATGCTTTGTCCCTCTACGCGAAAAGACGGTGGCGTCGGTGTCTGATAGGTAGCTAGAAAAATACATCAGCAGCCGCACAGCAAGAAAGGGCGAGAAAATGAATGACGTCATCAAGCGGCAACATAATGTACAGATCAAGCCGAGCATCCGCGATGCATCACTCTGATGTATCTGGACACATCCGCGGCCGAGACCACCACCAGTTCAGGCAACCATATGTTTGTCGTTCTTCTGATATACTGCCCACTAAACAACACCCATGTGAAGCCATTTCTCTCAACTTTCGCTACGCAATTATGAGACAACCGACAGACGTACAGGATTTCGGGTAGTCTGATAAAATTTAACGTTGTAGATAGCGTACATGTGCTAGTCAACTTTAAGTCTAGCTGGCGATATAGATTTGATCCAGCGACCATATACCTTCAATTTCATCACTTCAAAAGCAATATTTCGGTAAAATACGGCACTCAGAAGCCGCGTGAAGCGGTGCAACCTACGCAGAATACGTAAACACAAGCATGGAATGCAATGCCTGAGCAAAAAAAAAAAATGTCAAAAGCTGTCTCTATAACATTTCGCCATAAAAAGAGCACAATGCTTCCTCATTCATGCTCGTAGAAAGCACTAAGGGAACCGCCAACCTCATCTTTAGTTCGGTCATCTATTGCTCAGTAGCAATCAGCTGCCCTGAACGGGTTCTAACAAGGCTTGTTTTACATAATCTAAAGTAAAGCATATAGTGACAAAGACCAAAGTACAACCTGCACCTTTTCGGCCATTGAGCGCATGTGACTTCTTTGAAATTCCTTGTTTTTGTTTCACTTCTTGTCGGTTTTGTTCTGTTAATTTCTACCCATGTTTATTAACTGATAATTTCGTAAGCCTAAATCTACACATTATACGTTTGACTCCGCGAACATGTATTGCCGCACTGAAGACAAAAAATCAGGATTCTCCAATATCAGGTGAGGAGCATAACCACAAATTCTGGGAAGTTTTTTATGAGCAGACATTTTCACTTACCACCAATATTCACCTTTATAATCAACATATCCGCAGGTAAGCTTCTGGTTTTTCCAGAAAAATTCAAACCGGTGGTTTTCTGTTGCCACTTTATGCGAAAATATTCCTTCTCTCATCAGTGGCGTCGACAGTATTTGTGAACATTGCGTGTCCGCAAGAAGTGGAAATAGGAAAGAAAATATTGTCGCGACTGGGCTTGAAATCCGTGCTATAAAAAGCAGACCCGCTACCCTTACCCTGTTTCGAGGCCACTATGATATCGTCGAAGCCGACCACCCCTCTTGTAAAACTTCAACACACTCTCGCACTGTTCAATAAAATATCGCAGTCTTAGTGAAGCTCCATCTGCTCCTAGCCTTCATTTAACATATAAAAATACGCAATACATATCCACCATCTGGCCGAGTGCGGCCGATGTCCGCTAGCATAGTGCGGAACACGACCACCAGGCGGCGGGAGCGATCTCGCAATGCTTTCGCCTTACTACACCTAAGCGGACTGAAGAGCACCCCTGGAATCATTAATTTTTCTGTGAGAGGGCGGAACAAATTTTCACTTGAAATTGTTGCTATTAAAAAATTCCAACCAACGTATAGCATAGTACCCTCAAAATTAGAAGTGGTATCTGCGAAATCTGGGCTTGTATTTCCGCGGGTAATAAGGCGACGGAAACGTTTAGACGTATCCAGATCTGTGAAATATATTTAAAGATTGCCCCTTGATACACTCTGCGTGAAACAAAGACAATCAGTACTATGCATAAAAATGACATCTTTATTGGAAAGACGCTCACCCCATCCTATGATGATCGAGACAATCAGAAGGCCCGTCATATACACGTCGACAGCACATAGCTAAATATGTGTACAGTGTGTTCAGCGTAGCTTGAACTATGGTTTTTTTTTAAAGTGGAGCACAGCAACCGGATCAAACAAACGACATACAGTTGGCGGTCATGGCGATATTCTTATATTCCTTTTAATAAATTCAATACGTACCTCCTAACTAGTTTCTTCCAGAATTTGAAGAAAGCCCTTAATATACGAATAAATGCTACGTGTCTGCGATCTCGCGCTACCATATTGTTGTGCTGCCAAAGGCGTTTTTCATCGAATTAATGAATTATTGAAAGAAAAACATTTATTTACATTCCGAATCAATCACTAAAGCGTACACGCTCGCCGTCTTTAAATGAGAGAGAGAGAGAGAGAAACAACTTTATTTGCCCCGGATGTCGTGAATTAGGGCAGGTGGGTCCTGTGTGGCCCCCAGGTGGGGGCGACATCCTGGGCCCACGAAATAAGTGCGAATTGTGTGTTCTTGTCTGGCTTGGTGAGGAGTTGGGGCCAGGGAGCTGGCAGGAGGGTCCTTGGGCGCAGGTTATTTTCGCATCCCCAGAGGATGTGCGCTGTGACCACCAGCACTGTCAGCATAGTCCCGAAAAAGTAAGGTTGCCCAAAAATGCGTCAGCACATTCTGCCAGAGCATGGAAAGCTCGATAAGTGATGGATAGGCCAGTGACAGGCAACTTGGACGCAACGTTTATTGCACTATTCACACTGACAAAGCAAAAAAAAAATGAAGAAAAACTCTAAAGTCGCTGAATTCAAAGCAGGCTCGGTTTTCTTTATTTGCTTGATGCTGCAGCCCGTCGAAAGCCTCGGCGGTCGCTCACTTCGGCATGGTCAGCGCGCAGGTTTCATTCGTCCATACTCTGTTGGGAGCGTTGGGATATGGTGGAACATGAGCGCAGCCACGTGGCGTTTTTGTAGCGAGGGCTACATTACCCGCAGTCTCGCCGTTTCGCTGTGGCTCTCGCTTCGCCAGTTCTGCGCATGAGCGAGGAGCCGAGTGGCGTCAGAGCTGCGCAGCTGCCGGTGCCATACGTCGACTGCAGAGCAGACGACGCCTCCGACAAAGGAGTTTCGCGGTGTACTGCGCATGCGCGCGTTACCGAGAAATCTCGCGTGCGCAAGGGGGAGGGTTCGCGGCATCATGTAAAGCGGGGAGGGGGGCTGGGCGGATGATACGGCGGCGTAACCACTGCCCGTTGCTCGGCGTAGAAGACCTTAATCAGCAGTGCATTTTGTCGTGTATCAGTTTGGCCGCAAGTGCGCATGCGCGAAACCACGGCTGTGTCGCGCGTAACGTGCGGCGGCCAAACAAAGAGAAGAACGCCTTGCCAAGCGGAGAGGCCAAGGTGCAGAGCGTAATATTAATAATAACCATAATAAATTGGTTCACAGGAAAGGAAAGGCGGAGCATCTGTCACACTTGCTCTGTGGACCGCTGACCCGCGCTGTAAAGGAAGGGAAGAGGGTGGGAGATAAAGGGGAAAGACAGAAAGGGGAGCTGGTAGTAGAGGGCTACGGAGTAAGTTCGACCAGCTGGGGTCTTTAACATGCCCTGACATCGTACATCCCGCGGACGTATGCTCAGCCCGAAAACGTACCTCTCGCTACCTATATCCTGGCATAGTTGCTAAGCAACTGCCATCTTTCACATATTTTGTGGGGTTTTTTTCCTGTGCTGGAAGACATGAACACGTCGCAGGGTCAAAAAACTGAATCGGTTGCTTACGAACCCTAGTAACGAGTCGAGCAAACCCACTTGGCCCCGCACTGAATAAAACTTTTTTGCATAATTATTTTTCGTTTATTGAACTTATTGAGCGGAACTTAAAACTTCTCTCCGGAGCGATGCATGAACACAAACAATGTAGCTGTTGGTCTCACCAAGATGCGCTGTTTTTTTTTTAATTATTGGTACATTACTGAACTTTCCCGGAGATCGATCATAATATTTATCTTTAAATTGCCCAGTTCAGATTCCATGCAATAAAGAGACATGAGAAAATGCTATGCAACGACATGAAGCAGTGCATTTGTTCAGTTTCGATTTGATCTTAGTGGCGCACTTTATTGCGCGCCTAAAAGGGGGCAGTGCTGTAATGGAGGGTATGAGGCCTTGCCTGACCATCCCGTCCACAGGGCTTTAAGGACAGCAGGAGTTCTCAATTTAGGTCAGCTAAACCATAATTGATGCCGGGTACCCAGATGCCACAAATGGAACCGCGTATGTTGCGACAGATTCTAATATATTGTCAGGCATGCGCACAGGAGAGGACAAGGTAAGTGTGAAAAAGAGGCTCTCCAGAATAGAGGTTGAGGAAGAGGAAGCCCACCATCTGTTGGTTAGCGCACCAGGCTAAGGTGAAAAATCACTCTGTAAATAAACCTTAACAATATATTTATATTTCGTGTAAACTAATATTAGTTCGATATCTACTACAGTGAAATTTAAGCTAATAAAACATCTCCCCCGCCATATGTGAGACTTCTTTTTTGAAAGGGATAATTTATGAGTGACTTTCGGGATACCGTATCAGCCGGCCATAAAAGACCGAAATACGAAACATATTTCCGCCTTAAAATTTATTTTCTCACATGGGTAGGAAAAAATTACTGTCTCTTTGTAATATAGAGAAGATATAAACATTAAATAGGTGAGATTAACCCTTTGGTTGCAGATGGTACTAGCATGACTCTTTAAATGTATCTAGTGCACAGCACTCCACACTACGCGCCTTTCCTTTCCCAACACGGAAACGCGTTCAGTCGTTCTCGCAAGTTTTTCTGGTCTTGTCGAAGCGATCGCCTGCAACTGTTCGGCCTTAGGTAGGCAGTTGTGGTCCGTGGTGGCCTTATCACCTTCGTGGCCAGCCGCATAATCATGGCGTTTTCGTCTGGGGCGAGCAGTTTTCTGCCGTGGCGTGAAACTCGTAAACATGTATTACGCAAGGCACTTGCTGCCTCTCCTTTCATCAGACTCCATTTTTCGGCATAAGCAGCTTTAAACACGACAGGAAACTCCAGAATGATGCAGATGCGTACACGACCACGGAGAGACACTGGCCTGAAGAAAATATGCTGGGCAGCGCGTTAAAGTGCTACCTGAGCGTCTATACAACAGCCTGCTAAATATAGAAACGCCATTAGCTGACAACCCAACAAAGTGGCAGATTTGATTCAAATGTCCAACGCTCTTCAAGTTGCTGCCTCCTTGACCGCTGACTTCGCGCGAGTATGTGGCACAGTGCCGCCATCTTAGGGGAGCGTGCGGAAACCTAAAAAGGAGAACTCTACTCATGAAATCTCGTTCAGTGCTTGGATGTTCGCGTTTTGGTGCCCGCTGGGGAGAAACCACTGCTGAGATGAAGGAGTAATAGAGCCCGGATGTTGGCTCTCGGTGCTTACCACGTCTTATCAAGGTCACCGTCAATGGGAGCTAGAATGTTTTTCATGCTTACAAATTTATCATCACAACTTTTCTTATTTAGCGCGCAATTTTTCGGTTGTGCGTCCGAGGGCGTCTTTATATTCTTAACTTGTACAATAACCTCAGCCGAAAACTTCTCAAACAGCAAAAATATAACCAACCAGAAGGATATTGCGTATGGAAATGTGAATCGTGAAGATCTTTTTTTGTTCGTTGCTTTTTTTACTGGATAGCGCCAACGTAAGCGTACCACAAATCATTGTAGTCTCTCACAGCGGTTTCATTTCCAGGTGTGCGATCGCATATGGGCGGAAATGCAGGAAGTGGGGATACTAAAAAGGGAGGCTTTCAAGCAGTACCTCTTTTTTTATCTACTCCATCTCGCTGAAGGCAGGGCGACAGGCAATAAAATTTCCTTTTTGACTGAAACTTACTGCCACCTGCACCCATCAATGCCTAATGCTCAATTTTTTTAAATATATCTATGGTGATGTTGATATAAATCTTATCAAAAATGCAGTTTGACCGTTGCTATAATGTGAATAGACAGATTAATGATAGTTGCTCTGAATTGGGTTATTCATTGTGTTCATGAAATGCGTCGTGATATATTTCACATATTACTCTTGCTTTAAATTCAAAATAAAGTAAAAATAAACAATTTAAGAACTAAAATTTTCAGACTACAATGAAACTAAGCTTTCTACTTAACACCAGCAAAACACGGCTGCTCTTCACCCAAACAGAACGCCTCCTTACATGCGCACTTCGCTGCCGCGCTTGCATATGACCGCATCACCTTCCCGTTTTCTACGTAGGCACAGTAAACAAGATACGCCTTGTGCTTCTGATGTACGCCGTTTGGAGCACAAGTCTGGAGAGTTGCATGTGCTGAAGTGGCTTAAGCTGGTAACAGGCATTCGCATTCCGGCCCCGTCAGCTGCTGAAAGTTTGCTTTGCAGTAGCAGCAGCAGTCTAAACCAATGGGGCCATCAAAATGAAAGGAAATTTTTCCCTTATTTTATCATATTTTTGCCATACCTTTCATCAAACTTAGTAACAATAGTTGGCGACAAGCGTTTACTTCACATGCCACCAGTTATGCATTACTTCTGTCACTATAACCATCCGATAGAAATCGATCTTCAAATGCCATTGCTCTACCAATTCGACTATCACTCCCATTTCGGGTGTGGCAGTTTCTGGACCTATGGGGCTGGGATGGTAGGTCAGCGCCGCTTGCGGCGGGGGCTAGCTAGCCACCGAATTTTTATCTGTTGTAGGCCGTCATCGCACCCGCCACGGCTTGGATCGTGGAGGACGTCTGTTGTTGCGGCGCGCGTCTTTCTCTCCCTCTTCTTTTTCCTTCTCTATTTTCTCTTCTGTCCGCACGAGGCAGCGGAGAGAGAGAGAGAAAACTTTTAATGAGCATAATAATCAGTAAGAATTCGCAGGAGCTGGGTGGTCGGTGCCCCTAGTCCAGGGCTCCGCTGGCAGCAGCTGACTTGCGGACTAGCTGGATAATCCAGGCTTGCTGGTCCAGGTTGTCGCTGGTCAGGGCCGCCTCCCACTGCTCGTGTGTCGGGCATGGCACTAGTAACGTTGGGTCAGGTTTGTCCTGGCATTCCCAAGAGATGTGATAGAGTGTGGGGCTTGCACCGCACCGGGGCGGAGGTGGCTCAGCTACAGCGCCAGTAGCAGGCCCGTGCATTTTCTTTTTCCTTCTTCTTATAGCCACAACAACAACTCCCATTTCGGTTTACTTGCACTGAACTTAGCTACACTTGGACGTCGCCGGCTACTATTCGTTTTATTTGTGCGCCAAAGCTTCTTTTTCTGCTTTCTCAGTTTAGTCTATGTTATTAATCCCTCCACTTCACTGTCTAACAATTATTGCGCATTTCTTGTTAGCTAACATCGCCAAAACAGTTTCCATGAACCTGGCACAAATTTTCCAGTGTTTGTTACCTTACAACTGGTTTGCTTTCGTTTATAGGAGTTAACATCTCAATTCGGCACGCCTTATGCTATGACTGCTTGCTGCCGCAGCAATACTCGGATATCGGACAGAAACAGTAATTGTAAAGTTGACGAAATCCATTGCTTGACTAGACGCAATCCCGAATTAAAGGACGTGTTTGAAATGAAGCCTCGAAGTGACAGGTTTTCGTATGGGCCCTTACGGTTAATTAAGCAGAACGGTTAATTATTCAGGTTATTTAACCATGGAGCCACTTACTGCGGTCGAAAAGTGTACAAATAGAGAGAGAAAAATGTCTCCTTTCCTCTCCTGGCAGAACAGTAAAAGAGCTCAAAGTTTCAAGTAGAAAAAGATACCCGTATATAGCGAAACAGTTATAGGAAAAGTCTTGTGATCAATTTTGCTACTCATTGGACGCAAACGTAAATGTTTTCACTCTATATATAAAACCCGCATAACCCTTGTAGCAAGATTAATGAAGACATCTAAATTTATCCAACGCCGATGTGCTATATAGCACACACGAATCATTTATTTAATGATGACGTTTATCGAAGTTAATTCTCTAATCCGGGGCTGCCTCCTTTCCGTTTGTCATGAACAAAATTTCGCGCAAACTCCGAAACTTCCGTTCTATTGTTTTACTACTTCGGTGTCTGTACCTAATTATTTTTTTTATTTTGTTTGGTCTGATTTACGAGGTTTAACGCCCTAGGGCAACTCAGGCTGAGGCGCCATAGTGGAGAACACCGGAAATTTCGACCACCTGAGGTTCTTTTACGTGTTCTGACGTCGCTCAACACGCACAGGCACCTCGCGTTTCGCCTCCATCTAAAAGCGGCAACGACGGCCGCGATTCGATCCCGCATATTTGGACGCAGGAACAATTGGCCACTTTGACCACTGAACCACCGCGATGGCGATTATTGACTTTTGGTTAGGCGCTTATTTGGCTACACTGTGGACTTACCCCTTAAGTGTCCATGTCATCCTCCTTTTCTTGGCTCACTCAGATATTCTCGATTAGTGTTTTAGCCTTATCGCGCTTGTAACTCTTTGGTGACTTTTATAACGCTCACAAGGCAGGTTAGTTTACGAATGCATACCGATCAGACTACGACTCATGGGCACTGTAACTGGACACATAACTGGCATAAATGTTCTCCCTCAGTAACTTCGTTCCTGACTGGTCAACAAAGGAACCTTGTTTGGACTGTCTAATCTACATTTTACTCGTGCGCAGTGCACGCGCATTATAGATAGACACTAACACCAGAAGTCACTTCAAGTCAGAAGTGATCCTACCAGTCAACTTCATAAGCTGCTTTCTAAACGAATGAATCGCACTGGAAGAGAAGCATGTGGTAGCCATGTAAGCTATAGATGCGAGGCTTCCAAAACACCACGGCAGACTCAGATAAAAGCTTGCTAATGCCGGCCTGCTGTTTAGATTAACGATCAGGGGTTGACCACTTGTGCAAAACAGTGCGGAAAAACGCTCCACCGAGTGACAGGAATTGCAGATAGTAGAAAATGTTCGCAGTAAACACTCTGCGGTGCCGCAGCAATGAAATCACTACAACTGAACTAATGAATAAATGCAATTTCATGATTTACTGGCACCGTCATGAAATAAATGCAAAAGAAAAACCAAGATCTATTCAGAGAATGTGCACTACTGCATAACAAAACAAATCATTTTGGTCATTTGTGAGTGTCTGAGGATAACTACGCGCAGTTAGACTTGTACACTAGATTCGGAGAAAGGATTTAAAAAAATACTTAGGCCCGCCAAATACTGAGCATCACGACCAATATCAATTTACTCTTTCTTGCAATTAGGATTCACATTTTCCTGAATTTAACTGCGAGCAGCCCCTATGCAGACCTGAGATGTGACAGTTTAATTGTGGGATAATAAATGTCATGAAAGGTGCGCTTCTACAGCTATACTACTCATGTTTATCGCCATGAGATTTAAAATGAAATATATTGCTTTTTGTCACATTCCTTACAATAGCAGATTAGCTGAGCACTACTGGACAAAGCCGGCAGAACGTAAGTCTTCTCAAACATGCTAAAATATGTTGCTTCATCATTCTCACATCCACACTGAACTGCAGATAGCATACAAAACAGAAGCAAGGTTTAGCGAGCATTATTTTTTTCCATAAATTTAATTTCAGCAATTAAATCGGAATTGCAAAAGCACCGCAGCCTGCGAATTGAAGGCGTCGAACTTACCAGCGTCGCAGTGTGTATTTGACCCCACAGTCAGCAGTGCAGATAAGACAGCTCCCCTTTGAATACTCGATAACTGTATTTAAAACTTCCGGTATGTGCGGAAAGCCTTTACCGTAGAGCGCTCTGACGCCGCTAATGCTAACACCTGCGTCAACTCGCCTCTGCACGTGTGCTCACAGTGCGGGAGCTGAGCCCACTTCCTGTACATATGCATCGCTCTCAGGTGGCTTAAAGCGTGTTTCTAACAAACTTGTCTTTGTATACGGCATCCGGGAAATTGATATATTATTATACCCGCTTCTGGTTACTACGGAGTTGTCAGAGCGAAGGCTGTATGCAATTTATATTTTCATGCTGAGCGCCTAGCAACACATGTTTGTTTAGTTTCTTTGCAGAAGCTATGTTATTTTACGCGCACACACAGAAATTAAACAGCTGCCAATTGTCGATTTCGAAGTATTCCACACAATCCCGTTTACCTTTCCGCCAATGCAACTGCCATTAGAATTAGCGTCAGCTATAAGGGAATGGGTTATAATCATCTAGTCGCTGCGGGATATGCAGCATCTCATTCTCTCACTAGGAGAGGGAAACAGCTTTATTGGCTCCAAGGCCTGGGTCAGGTGAGGGAGGTCGGGGTTAGGAGCAGAGGAAGACGGTGGGCCTTCAAGCCGCTCTAGCTGGCCGAAAGTCCTTGGGCTTCGTCGGCCCCCATGGCCCAGCGCACGATCCGGAGTTGGTCTTCCGGCCTTAAGCTGCGCAGAGCAGCCTCCCATTCCTCTTGTCGCTCAGAATCCCCCTAGGGTGGAGTAGGTTGTTGTGGGCAATAACAACATAAGTGATTAAAGTCTGCCCACGGAACCGAGCAGACACTAAAATGGGGTGAACGGTCACCTGGATGAATTAAAGAATTAAGATAAAGTGTTCGTTTGTGGTCGGCGCTAAACACCTTGCTCGGCCAGGAAGAGGTATTTATCCGGTGGAGGGTAACTCACGGGGGAATTGCGGTAGTGTAAGATAATTTTGTGGCCTCGTGCTGCGAAAGAAAGATAGGCCGTCCGCTGCATGGTTGACGAGTGCTCGGCCGTGTTCATGGGCGGCTGAATTTCCGTGGTGCCCACAGTGCGCTGCAACCCATAGGATGGTGATTATGGGTGGGGGAGGTGAGATAAGCTTGACGATCCAGTAAGCGGGTGCATAGATATGGCGTACAGCAAAGCTACGAGTCGTCATTTTTCAGTTTGAGAAAATATATTCAGGCTAAATGTGAACAATTGCTAGATCAATGGTGGCTTCTTCCGCTTCGATTGGCTGAGTTACACGGCCGAGGGTAGCGCTGCAATGGCGCTTGTGGGCATCATATATTATTTCGCGCAAACCCTAATGATCTTCGAGCGGTTCTATTGTCATTCATTTTTATAACCTTCTCTTCATCATCAAACAGGACATGATACCGAAACGTTGTCTTGGGTACATGCCGCAAAACTGGCATTGACACCGATTTCAAAGATAAAGTGCGAAACATAGTGGAAACCGGAACCAGATGCGACGCCTAGTCAAAGGTTGAAATATGTGCGATCACTGGCATTTTTATAGGTTTAGTTCAGTTGAGTCGTTCAGTCGTGTCCGACTCTTCATGACCGTATGGACCATATCACGCCAAGCTTTCCGATCTCCCACTCTCTTCCTAACTTCACATAGCTTCATCTGCAACGCCTCGAGGATGCCATCTAACCATCGCGTTCGCTGTCTACTCCTTCTCCGGCAACCCTCAACCTTTCCCAACAACAAAGCTTTCTCCAGCGATTCCTCTCTTCTAATCATATGACCAAATTAGCTGAGTTTAACTTTAGAATTTGACCCTCCGATGAGCCGTTCAGGGTTTATGGTCGACAGTATCGATTGATTTGATCTTCTGGCAGTCCAAGGAACTCTCAAGAGTCTCTGCCAGCACCACAATTCTAAAACTTAAATTCTTCGGAGGTCAGCCTTCTCGACAGTCAAACTCTCGCATCCATACATCACAAATGGAAAGACCATAGCCCGAGTTATACGGATCTTGGTTGGCAGACTAATGTATCTCCTCTTTAATACGCGGTCAAGGCTAACCATGGCTCTCTTGCCCAGAAGCAGTAGTCTCCTAATTTCATGGCTGCAGTCTCCTTCCGGAATAATGAAGCCCAAGAAGAGAAAATCTGTCACAACTTCCACTTCTTGTTCCTTGATGCTCCAGGACTTGATAGGGCAAGACGCCAAGATCTTTGTCTTTTTAATGTTCAGTTTAAGCTCAAACTTCTCACTCTCTTCTTGTACGCGCATCAGAAGTCTCTTGAGTTCTACTTCACTTTCTGCCATTAAAGTGGTATCATCCGCATATCTAAGGTTGTTGATACGATTTCCAGCAATCTTCACTCCAGCTGAAGACTCGTCCAGACCGGCCTTCCTCATGATGCACTCTGCATATAGGTTAAATAGGCAGGGCGACAGTATGCATCCTTGCCTCACTCCTTTCTCGATCGGAAACCAATCAGTAAGACCATGCCCAGTTCTGACTGTGGCCTCTTGTCCTTCATACAGGTTCCTGAGGAGACAGATGAGGTGAATTGGAACTCCCATCTCTTGGAGAGCTTGCCACAATCTGCTGTGATCTACGTAGTCAAACGCTTTCGCATAATCAATAAAGCAGAAGTAGACGGGGTTTTGAAACTCTCTTGCTTTTTTTCAGGATTCAGCCAAGGTTGGCAATCTAGTCTCTAGTTCCTCGTCCCTTGCGAAACCCAGCTTACACGTCCGGAAGCTTCCGATCCACATATTGCTGCAGCCTTCCTTGGAGGATTTTCAGCATCACCTTGCTAGCATGCGAAAAAAGCGCGATCGTGCGGTAGTTGGGACAACCTTTGGCACTGCCTTTCTTTGGAATGGGGACGTAAACGGACCTCCTCCAATTCTATGGCCACTGTAGGGCTGTCTAAATTTGCTGACCTAATGTACACAGAACGTTAACAGCAAGCAACTCAACTGGAATGCCATCAATTCCGCTAGCTTTGTTCTTAGTGAGGCTGGCTAAGGCCCATTCGACTTCAGATTTCAGACGCCCGGCTCGAGATCAGTGGTCACAATCTTCTTATGTTGGGCTTGCACATCAGGATTCGTCTTGTACAGTTCTGTTTATTCTTGCCACCTCTTCTTTATCTATGAGGCTTCAGTGAGGTCCCTGCGTCGTTCGTCCTTTATCACGCCCAGCTTAACACAGAAGCTTCCTTTGATATATTTGATTGTCTTGTACAGACCTCTTGTGTTCCTCAATTGGTTGTTGTCCTCAACTTCTTGTTACTGTATGTTCAGGAAGGCATTCTTGTCTATCCTTGCTATTCTCTGAAAATCAGCATTTAGAACCTTGTATCTTTCTCTTTCACCCATAACTTTTCCCATCCTCCTTTCCTCAGCTATTTGCAGTCTCTTCAGATAACCAGTTCACTATCTTGCATTTCTTTTCCTTTTGAACTACCTTAGTAGCAACATCTTGTATTATATCACGAACACCAGTCCACGTCTCTTCAGGCTCCCTTTATACTAGATCTAATTCTTGAAATCAGTTCCTCACTTCCACAGCATATTCTGATGACATTTGATCCAGATCATACCTGAATGGCCTTCTAGTTTTCTGGCCTTTCTTCAATCGAAGCTTAAATTTGGCGACAAGAAGCTGATGATCGGTGCCACAATCGGCCCAAAGCCTTGTTTTTAGTGCTTGTATAGCTCTTCTCTATCTCTGTCGGCCAAGAATGTAATCAATCTGATTCCTGTACAGACCGTCCGGTGAAGTCCATAGGTCCAGAGAAATAAATTGCGCCGGAAGTAATTAATTGCCAGGTATGTTTGTGCGTTTGGCCATTGTCACTGTGAAAAGGTTAATGTTTGTACACGCATTTGTAGCTGGGACTACGCTATGCACTGGAGACAAGGAGGAAGCGCTACACATATAGTAAACCAAGGGCGCAGATAACGCCGGCAGCCTAGCCACATGTGAAAGCAATTGTGGCCGCGCCTGCAGAACTGAAATGAAGGGAACGCATAACACATTGCTATAGTCGACAGCGATCGTGGAACGTGGTAGAACCGCTCTTTCTCTCCGTGTTCTAGCTATAGAGAGCCGCTAGCTCTCTAGACGCGGCTTCCTTGTGAAGCAATCCTACAGTACGGCGTTATTATGAACACAAGGATGGGAGCAGTAAACATACCGACTGCTAGAAAACTGACTTTTAAGTTTTGTCCTGCGGTCACACCGATTATTATCAGTCGTAGATGTAGTAACAATGGCAGTATTGGTCTGCAGTTCAGCTGCGCAGAGAAGACTAAGGCCAGAAAGCTCCAAAATAGTGTTTGGCTCCGTGGTGTTAGGTGAAAGCGGATTGGAATTATGACGTTGTTCGGCGAACACGACGCTATAAATCCATCGTAAAAGCCTGGCATTCAAAATTGTCATAAAATGCAATAATGTGCAAGACTGCCAGAACCGAGACTCCCGTAAGCTACAAACAGATCAACGAAGCCATAGGTAGCGTAAGAGGGTTCTAGCACAGCTTTCGCCCTCGCTCTTGATCACGTTCTACGTGACGCTAGCGGTAACAAAGGACGTTCTACGTCCGCCGCTATGGCTGAGGGTGGCGCTGGTGAACACTCTCAAAATTCGTATGCAGACAACATAAATACCCAAGCAAGTAGCAGAGGGGACAGCGGCCGATGTAGCTCAGTTGGAAGAGCACCGGACGCGATATTCGGAGGTCGTGGGTTCGGTTCCCACCATCGGCACGTTGTTTTTTCTTCTACTTTGTGTTTAATTATCTTTCCCCTAAACAGATTACATTACTAATTTCTGTGATTATCTAAGCAAACATTAAAGAAAAAAAAACCTAAAGTACCATCCCCAACGCTTTCCTTGGCCTCGCCGTTGGCTTCTTTCCTTCATGTATTATAACGAGCACCCTCATTTCCCCCCTATATATATATATATATATATATATATATATATATATATATATATATATATATATATATCAAGATAATTCAAGTCATCTGCCTTCACGCCGAACAGTTGATGTTATCTGGCAGAGCAAAACTAATGTATTGCATTTTTGAGCATCTTCAACAGAAAACACCTCGCATCTTGAAGGAAGATCTGCGAATATAATGGTTTTTAGAATGCAGTCTTCAAATATGTCAATAAAGGTGCTCCCGAACAAATCTCGATTGGAAAAACAAAACGCTGTCCTGATTTTTTGGGGTTCGTGAGTATTCTTTAGATATCCATAATAGACCATAAAATGCCGTCATAGTAGAGAGTGTCCTTCCTATGAAGTGTCCCTATAAGGTGAAAGACGCGCTATAAAGTTTACCAAGAAGACTTACACGTGTCCCTTTCCAGAATAGAAAAGCTTTTGCTCAAAAATAAAATACATGTTTCCACAGACGATGATTCATTCTCTAGCTACGTTCACAAATTGCACTGCAAGTATTGTCCATACATAACCCATACTTTTGATATGTCATCCTTTTTCGCTATTCTAATCGGTCATTAAACCAAAAACCTTTAATTGATTACGATATAGCTCGCAACATCCCAATTCCTCGCTTTTAGATATTAATCTTATGTCTAGTAAACGTGAACAAAAATTGGTGGTGGCTTAGCTTGGTTAAGCCTGGATATCATAATCGAAAAGCTTCAGCCATGCAATGGCTTAGCTTGTGGTTCCTTGGCGTAGTTGTGGCTTACCTTGTTGTTCACGGTTGCACCTTATAGATATTCCATGGCTTATCATCACGGTGAAACATTGATTGCAGCCGTACATCACATAAGATAAACTTTATTCCGATTGCACACCATCATCACCGTTACACTTCTGTATAGACATAAGCACAGCCCGGTGATCCGTATAGTAACATGCAGCTATTTCCATAGTTTTGACACACATGACAGTCTGTGCATGCGCAGAAGAGCGCGGCACCGGCTAATGGTCAACCGGCGGAGTCGCGGCAGCGGCGGCTCCTACCACCAGCGCCTCTCCTGCGCATGCGCAGCTGTGGCTTTTTCTAACGACAGAGCACACGCGAGACTCGGAGTTGACTAGCCTAGTAAAGCTTTTCGTTTCAAAGATATGTATTTCTCAAAATCATTTCAAAGTAGTTTAAGGCAACGTGGTTTACTAGTGACTATGGTCAATTATGTAATTGTCAAATGCAAGGGCGTTTTCAATACCATTCTCTAATACAGGAAGGAGGCTCTATTAGGCTAGTTTCGAATGCTGTTTATTTGAAAATGTTTCCCGAGTTTCTTCTCGCCCTTGGCTGCATTCCTGTGTCGCCTAGTCTTGAAGCGCTTTCTAATTTTCGTTCATGAACAAACTAACGCGATCCGCCACCCTTCTGCACTCAATTTCATCCCTCCTACTAAGTGTTTTTCCGTTTTATATAGGGCATAGATATTCTGTTTATGCCGTATCGTTCAACTGGTAGCTCCGCCTAACCTTGCTACGAACTACCTGCTTCTCAGCCCCTCCACTGGGAATATGATGTGTTTTGAAGTTAGCTTCTTTGATGCTAAGGTGCCCCTGGGGGGAAGAGAAGGAGGAAAAGTTCATTGGAACCCAGCACTAAGACCCATTGAAAAAATTGGCAGTGGCTTGGCTCTGCTATACCTGGATATACGTAGCGTAAAGCATGCGCAGTAACACGCGGCTCAACTGTCCTAAACACAGCTCCGGCTAAATGTCACGCGTCGGAGAGGAGCGTGCGCCGGCGGCGGCAGCGGCGAGGTGCGCGCATGGGCTGTGACGAGGAGGCGACGCACCTGGGTCTCTCGTGACGTCACGCGGCTCTCGCGCATGCGCATAAAGGGCGGCGCACACTCAAGCGAAACTCTGCTCTAACCCGCGTAGTGTAGCTTTACGCTATAAAAGAGCTGTTGCCGTTTCTTCGTCCGCTGCCATTCTCAGGCTGAGTGGCTCTAAAACCGCAATCACAAATTTTGCACGCAGGTAGGTTCATTCTCCCATCAGAAAAAAATTCAATTCTCGCTTCACAAACCTAGACCAATTCAAACCCTTTGGGCGCGAGCTCAAGCAGGTGACCCCGGCATACAAGCGGCACACTCTCATGTTCGAGTGTAGCAGGGCACACCGTAGACCACGGTAGCGCTAGGGATCGGCTCGTCACCTATCAAGACATAGCGCTGCACTACATGGAGCAAAGACTCAGCTATCCCGCACTACACCTCTCCCTCTCGAAGAAATAAACTATCTGAAGACGACTGCAGGCTCGCACATTCCCTTCACCGGCTTTCTTAGCCCTTATCCACCCAGGCCATTACAAACCCGAATGCCCTCTTTGTGAGGCTCCGAGAGCAAACTTCGTCCACATTTTATACCTCTGCCGAGAATTCCAACCACCATCTCGCTGCAACCTGGTTGGGAGATCGTGGTCTACAGCTCCGAACGGGCCTCCCAAAGGTGGCCGGTAGAGTGGGCTGTAAAGTGAGCCACATCTCATGGACTGTTGGCCACCCCCCGAAATCAAGAGCCAGACCAACCCTAAGATTTAACTCTTTATTTAATGCTCATCGATAATGTTTTCGTCTACTTACCTGTAAATTTTTTATCAAAGAAAGGCGCAATTTCTGTCACACTTTATCCGTGGACACCTGAGCCGCGCCATAAGGCAAGGGTAGAAGGTGGCAGTACGCCATAATGAAAGGCCACGTATTAATTTACATCACCTGGTGGTGTAGCTGTGAGCCTTCCCCGAAATTAAAATTAATTTGAGGAAAGGCACATTTTTTATCTCATTTCTCCATGGACACATCTTTTGCAATGAATGGCATAAAAACGCAGACACATATGTCGTTGGTTCAAATCACTACCGGAAACTAGCATCTGCTTTTGCTTGCAGATGAATGCTAAACAGAAAACAATATGCTTTCCCTCCTGAATGCTGCACAAGGAAGGTTTTACTATTTTATACGAAATCGGGTGGCGTTTACCTTTAGGCACTTCTTAAGGACACATTCTGCGGACGCCACTCTTGAGCCAAATAAGGCTTCCGCCTTCAAGGAATAATAAAACGAAACGTTTTCACCAGGAAGAGTGCACGAATTGTCGCAGGGTTCGTGGTCACGAACTGGCACAACAGATCGAAACAAAAATCGTGTCCAAGCCTGGTATCGAACCACCATCCTGCATGTCCTAGCCGAACGCGCTTGCCATTATTCTACGCCGACTTCCTGGAAATGTATCCATTTTTTTATTGTCTTATAGCGTGATGAATCCGGAGAGCGGTCAGGGAAACAAAGATATAAAAATACCTAAAACAATAACAAATAATATAAATTTAAAAATAACATTTACAATAGTTTCAAAATAAGTAAAAAAAATGAAAAATGATGGCCCATCTAGTGTCACACCAACAACAGGATCAGCAACAACGCTCACACTTTCACATTTCTTCTATTCAGGATCCTCGGTGCTCTCAAATTTTTTACCCGGGCCTCGATGACTGAGTTAAGACGCTCGGTTGGAACGAAAGGCATCCGTTTCTGCTGTCGTGTCTGTGCACGTTAAAGAGCGACGTTAGACACCGTTGGCCAAAAACAAACCAAATCATTTATGTGATTATTTCTTTTCAGTGACTTGAACCACTCGTAACGAAACTGTTAAGCAGGCTCAAATTATTGAATATCATTTCTGTAACTTGTGACGAAAGATGAAGCCATTAGGGCTGTTGTCATGGCCTACAGATGCTTAGCTATTCTTGGAAACTGTATATAAACTTTGGCATCCGTGTGAAAGCACTTTGTGTTGCCTCCATTTTCAGTATTAAACTGCACTACAGCACTTGTCTATGTGCTACGTACATCGTAAATATTGGTGACATTCAAAGAGCAATTAAACAAAGCCTTCCATCGGAAATCCTGTCATGATGTCAGTTTTGACTGTTTCTTTTTATTTTTTTCAAAGGCGTGGAATTTTTTTGTTATCAGAGGGGACTTTCAAATATACATATATTTTTTTGCTACTGCTGAGCACGGTTTACATAACGTTGACCGTCAGAACTGCCCCGGAAACGGAGCACTTATATTTCTACCTTTCGAAATGATTTGACCTTGTTAACTATAATCAGACGATCAATTCGATTTACGTGGCATGTATACGCGAGAGTACTACTATTTGACAGCCTGCAACATGACCATGTTATCATTGCCTAAGCAAACAAATGAAAGAGACATGATTGCTACTTTTGTAAGCAACTATGACGCAGCAGCAACTTCCTTTCAGCTCATCCAGACCACATATATCAATCTCCTGTAGCCGTCGGCATTTCTCTCAATTAAAGATTTCGAGCTCAATGGAATAATTATACCCTTCTGATCAATTAAGTTGACCCTCCCATGCCACCTCTCAGACTCACGCTGGTGATTTTTCGAGACGCCGAGGTAAAACAGGTGCAACTGCCCGTCTGTTCGATGACCGCCCCCCTTCTTCTTATGAAAGCGCCAAAAACTGCGTATGCAAGGAATTTCACACAGGCTCAAGAGGGTAACCAAGTAGCCAAATGTAGTGCTCGTTTTCTCGACTCAGACAAGTTGTCAAAATTGTGCATAATGACGAACTCAGTTCCAGACGGCCGAAAAGGATGCATTAAGAGGTATAAAGGTAAATTGTAGATTGCACACAATGAGTGGTATGCCGAATTCATTTCATTTGTGGCCGAATCCAGTCGGAAAAAACTAGAGAGCATTTTCTGATTTTACGGCAGAATTTCTGTGCGGTTTTTGAGGAGAAACCTGTTGTCACAACAGAACATTCTGTAGTAACATCAGAAATTTCTGTAGTTACAACAGAAATGTGCTACAGAACTACACACAACAGAAATATACTAAAAAAACTACAGAACTAGAGAATACTACAGAATTACAGAAAAACCTGATGATTACGACAGAACTACTAAATATTTTGTCGCATTTTTGCCACAGTTCTGTAGTTTTTTTTTCGACTGGGAATGTTTAAATGAAAAACTGGCAGACCCCTAGCGCAGTGTGGCACAACCAAAGAAGGACACCTTGTGTGAGCACTGCTATTACTGCCCTATTAAAACCCGCAAGGCATTGTCGGGGAGTGTGGTGTTGAAGCAAGGAGCATGAATCGATGCATACGTAAAATAATCAAAGCAAGTTTGATTTGCAAGAATGAACCTGTGTGCGTGAGAGCTTCATCGGGGTATCTGTCAGAAAAGGAAATCTCGTTCTGCGATAGTAATTCCATAAGTGTGCAATGAGACTCATCTTATTTTCCTTTTTTTGCCGTTTTCTCCTGTATATATGTTTCCGTGCTCCGAATAACATTCTATTTGCGAGCTAGCGCTATGTTTTGAGTCTCTCAAGTGTCTGTTCTTTGCGCTTCAGGCTTCGCAAACATGAGCCCAGGCCACTGGGGTCTTGAAATGAAGACTCCACTCACTGCCCCCCCCCCCCCGACTTTTTTTTTCTTTTTATTTTTGAAATAAAGTTCTCTCTCTCTCTCTCTCGCAAACATGAGCAATGCGTCAGAAGCGGCGATAGGGGGCCCTGTCAAGGAGTATTTGCTAGGTATGTACAGTCTTTTTCAAAAATATACAGCCCAACGGTTTCCCTTCAAAGCCCTGTAACGCCGTTCCCGGTAGCAATAATGGAATATGAATCTAAGCTAGAGCAGAATGAGGACAAGTTTTGTCATCTTTGAGAGTTCGAACATAAAAGTTGCGATACGAGTCCCGTTATGAGTCTTCGAAGAAAACACCTTGGGCCGTAAATTTTTGACAAAGGCTGTACATACTGTCGTACACCTCGGCGCTTCACTGGCTCAAGACTGGATCGCGTCACAGTTTGTTTGGACGCCAGTGAAACAAATACATTGTGCTAAACTCTGATGATCGTTACTCAAGGAAAGTAATTAATTTACTAGCGCGCTGCATTAAAAATAATTAAAAAGCGGCCACCGCGGTCGGAATAAATGAAAGGCATACGAACAGCACGAACAACTTCACTTCCCTCCCACCTTTCTCCAAAGCATAAGCTGCGCCAAACTTCTGCGCACTGTCTTCCTAAAACTAATAACCAGGAAGGCTTTGTTGTAGAAACACTTTTAAACTGAGTGCTGTACACATTCGAGATAAACGAAAATTCCGTCCATGATGCATGCCGTGCTCCATAGGTTAAAACCGGTACAGCAGCACGCGTCTGCATCCGGTAACGTTTGTGCGTCATCCTCTATTCAGGCTAAATCTTCACCAATGGTTTCTTGAGTATTATATTGGTCGCGATTTTTTTTTTTCGGCGAAATATCCGAAAAGATGCAGTAAAGATCGAAACACGTGCTTCTCGGACTGAGCGCAATTTATTTTCCATGTGTGCTTATGGGTGAACACGAGATACGTTCAAAGTCTTTGCTTCAGTGCCTTCCGTAAAGCACATGGCGCGACCCAGTAAAGTTGTTTCCACCAATACGGATTTTATTTATTCAAGACAATCAAACTTTCGTATGCGGGAAAAGGTAGTTGTTTCATTTGGATCATTCACGACCTGTCCGTATTGTTTGAGGCACGTTTGGGGCTGCTGTGTCCACTCTCTTTTCATGTTCTAACCCAGGAATCCTTTCTAAATCGTTATAACTACTTAAAGTTTAAAGAAGGCTTTAACAAACATCACAAAGACTTCACGCACGTCTTGTTTCTAAAGTGATATGCAGCTGTGATTCAAGTTTGGAATGCAGCAGAAGAAAAGGCGATGGGTGTCACAAAGGTAATCTGCACGTGCCATAACTTCGTAGATACAGACAAGAGTGGTAGGAACCAAACGCACGAGTCTCATCCCATGTTTACCCGTCCAACTGCCACAAGGTGCATCGGATAACAAAGCATGAAGCCTTCTCAATAACACTCTCTCTGGCTTTGTAGTAACAGAACAGAACTGGGACTCAGCATGAACACTGGAAAATACTTAATAGAGTTTTACTGTGCAACGACAAGCTGACACGATAGCTGTGATGCGGAATTTATTGAAGCCCTGTTTGTTGCTCGGTGGTATCAGTCGAAATGAATTCCAGGTCGGTCGACCCTACTGTCCTAGAGGTGCTCCTTCGAAGATGGACGGTGGAGCGATGCCAGCGGGGCTTCGCCGATGGTGGGTTGATTGGAACACCAAGGTTCAGACTCGTCCTGGGATAAAGGAGGCAGTGCAGGAACTGTTAACATTCTGTCAACACGTCACCGAGAATCTGTTTCTCAGAAATGTCCGATTTATTTTATCTCTGCCGTACACGCGACTATAATGTTAGAATTATCCGCCTGCAAACGTCCAAAACAAAGCACGAGACTACAACTGATCTCTAAATATTAGTGCTACGCGCTTGCTCAGGACATCATGCACCCGCAAACTTCTCATTCACACCCAGTCGAAAAAAACAACAGAAAATTTCTGATGGTCTGTAGTCTTGTCGTATTTTTGACCTGTTGTCTGACGTTCGTTGTTTGTAGTTTTGTATTGTGACGTTCATTGTCTGTAGTTCTGTATTGTGACGTTCAATGTCTGTAGTTCTATATTGTGACGTTCATTGTTTGTAGTTCTATATTGTGACGTTCATTGTCTGTAGTTCTGTATTTTGACGTTTTGTAGTCTGTTGTTCTATACTGTGACGGCATGCATTCTGATTTCCCGCAATCTGACATTCCGTACTCTGATGTTCTGTATTCCGAGGGCGCATGTTCATTTCACATACTGTTGTGACTTTCTTCTCTCCTATTGTGAGAATATTCACACGTGCAAAATGCAACCACAGCTAAGTGGGAAAAATTAGTCTCATGGCATCATAGCCATTAATTGGGCTATTTTGCAGGCATAGACCTAGCAGCTCTGCACAAAAAAAGTGTGCAAGCATGCCGAAGACATGCGAAACAACACCTGTGAGAAGCCGCCTTTATTTGGAATCCATAAAGCTGTATTTCCAAAAGGCGCTTGAACGGGAACACCTGAATGACAAAAAGATGCAGATTTCAATTAAACACCTATTTAAAATGCATTTTTAAACAAAAAAAGTGGTTTCGATGAAGAAAAATTGATGCTGGTTATTTTGAAGGTAACCGAAAAATGAAAGAATTATTTTGTGGTTTTCCATAGACATTGGCAATGGAGAATGTTGTAGTGACAGGCACAAGAATATTTTAAACCTCATTGTGCTCATTATGTGGACCGGAAATGGACAGCACAAGGCCATTTTTGTATTACCATTTTATCAAATCATAGCCCGTCTCTCCTACATAAAGCCCACAACTCTAACGTAAGTGGTAGAATGCCAAAGTAGTAAGCCTTCATATCGAGCAATAAATAAATGTTTAAAGAGTTTAACAAGGCTCATTGAAAATGACTGAAAGATTATACGTGTTTAGCCTAACCATTACTGCACACAGATATCCTCAGGACAGCCAGTATGTAATGCCCTTATAACTGCGGCCCATGCAAATCTTTCTCTGCTAGAAAAATCTCCTGAAATTGCAATAGCTTTTATTGCCTACTATAAGCCTATAAGCTTTCATGTTAGAGAACTGAGCAACCTGTGACACCCGCTGATTAGCTACACCTTGAAAGCAAAGCATAACTCCGCTGCAAAAAAAAAAAAAATCCTGTGCATACATTACTCTGTCACCCACCGGAAGGAATACACTATAAATCTTACCCTAGAGAAAAAGGCGCAGACATTTCTGTGCCAGGTACTGCGGCATCATCTTGTAGCGCTTGACCACATCTTCTTCGCTGCAGCTCACCTCCTTCAGCAATAGCCAGGTGTCTGCACAAATAAAATCATTAATTATTTTCTATTCAATCATTCATTTGATTTTGCAAAAACGACAAAATCACAATTTGGATGAAAACTTTACATATTTTCCAGAAAATTATTGCTCAGCTGGAAGCATTGCTTTACTACTGAAATACTGTTTAGCATAAAATAGAACATTGCTAGGGTTAGCATGCTGAAATACAACTACTGCTCTGACCATGGTCAAGCAACTGCTGTATACATTTCCAAACGAGCAACACATGTTGTTTAGTGTTGTTAAATTTTGCAGCAAATATGGCTTATTTTTTCGTGCTAGCCAAGTTCAGCTATGAAAGTGACTCAAAACTGCTAGCATAATTGTTGCTGCCTAACAACCAACACGCACATTGAGCCAGTCATCCATTGATAATGATTAAAACCGTTTTGTGTGATCTCATCAGCCTTCCCCTGCACTGTATTTCAAACAGCAGCCATGCTCCTTAGGCAGCATGGTTTGCAGCTTGTTGATAGCCACAGTTAAACCATCACCAGCTTCAGTTTCTGAAATACCAAAAACAATACAATTACAATTATATTGTATACAGCCACCACAAAACCAAATGAAATCTCTTCTGCAGTTCATGGAAAGATGTTTTCGTTTACCTGACAACTGAAGCCACTCCAAAGGGGTAAGGTGGAGGGAACACTCTTGAGATGGCTCTGCTACGAAGGCTTCCTGTCACGCTCCTTGTACTTCAGTCCCCCCGAGGTAAACGGACATCAGCTTGCAGAAGTCGGAATCCGATCGGAGACTGAATTGGTTCATACAATTTCCATGGCCAAGGTGGACCTGTAAAAACACGAAGGTAAATGTACTTGATGTGGCTGATTCTTTAAATAAATTCAAAAGAAGCACACATTTTGTTATAGTTGTTGAAGAGACAAAAACACTTGACTGGATAAAGTTTGAAGCAAACAAGTGCAAGTTATTTAGAATATACTTTAATCGTGAATCAACGGAAACGCGAAACGGCGACGACGCTCTGTGTTACTGGTATAGTACACCGCAAACTATTTGCATATGCAAGTCACAATTGCAAGAATTGAAGTGTTTTGCGATAGCATGCCATAAAATGGATTTACACTTGCGCTAGAAGAGTATACTAACTTGACATTTTATTTATTTATTTTTTGTTGCGATTATACATTCGTAGAATCCTTGCCCATTCACCATTATTCGTACAAAGCGAGAAATTTACGCGGAAATGCACAATCACGATGCAACACTGCAAAAAAAAAAAAATATGAGAGAGAGAGAGAGAGCGTGCGAATAGAACGGCAGTAACGTATGCTTTGCGTTCATGCTGTTAGCTGATTGTGCATGCGATTGCGAGGAAGGAGCAAAATTTTCTATTTCGGCAGGTCGGAGTGACGAGCCAATCGACACATGCATTTCTATTCGCGCGAAGGCTTCGCGCGATGTGTGTCGTCGTCGCGTTCGCGGGAGTTTTCGCGTACATGTAGCTCAGCCAAAGAAGCGCGTTTCGCGATAAGCATGAACAAAAATACAGAATCGATCCGTACTCTACAAGGCGTTACCATTGAAGATCTGAAAGGTTGGCGACAATATTTTGCGACACATAGCACAGCTCGAGTTCTCCAGACAAGACTAATAACGCCCGTACTTGGCTGCTGCTCGCGAACTGTAGTCTGGCGCCTTTGTGCTTTTCATGCTAGGAGGCTAGAGGCAGTGCTCAAGTTCAAGGTGGTTGCTTAGGGTAAGAGTGAGGGTTTAGAAACTTCATCCGTCATCGTAGCTACTAAAAGTAGAAAAGAAAGACAAACATCACATTACGTACCTTCTTCCGCGCATCACGCTCGTCATGGCGTTTCCGGTTCAGCCTGCTAAGCTCTCTGCTCCATCCCTCCATTTCTTCGTCTGCGGTTAAGTGCAGCGTTACGATTCATTTCACGCTTCAGAATACAATTCAAAACACATCGTAGCAAAGAGACGCTTACCTGTAATATCAAAATATATGTGCAATGTGGTGGGCGCCGCGCGGATTTTCTTCGCCTTCCCAAAATCTTCAACATCGTTCTGTCGAAGTTTCCAATGTCCCGCGGTGAGGACTTTCGCACTGTGGCTTCTCAGATGATATAGCACTTGTGCTCGTTCTCGTGTTAAATGAGTACGAACAGAAACGTCGCAGATCAGCATAAAGTCACCGAAGGAGAAAGACGACTGCGCGGGCAGCACTGACGTGATCCGCGAGACGAACAACGCGGCACCTTGCTAACTTGAGTGGACGAGGAGGAAGCGGAGAAAGAAACAAAAAAGGGAGGGAGGGGGGGGGGGGGGGGGGGGGGGCGGGCTGTGGACTGCCAGCGGAAACGACACCGACACTGTAAAGCGTGCGGATAGTGGGAGAAGGAAGAGGGGAGGAGAAAGAAGAGAATGCAGATGGTCGCTCGCGTCCCGCTGCCGCCAACGCGGCATCCATCTTGGCCAACTGGTTTTTCGTGGAGAGGGAGAGAGAGCTATGAAGGGTGGAGGGGAAATGGCTGCCTTGCACTCCCAGCAACAGAAGAAGTCAGGGAAGCCTCCCCTGGGCTTGTGACAATGGGAGCCGGGCACGGGCGCAACAGGCTCTCTCATGGTCGGATTCGAGAGCGGCGGCGGCGGCTCTACTGGCGGCCCATACACACTTAGCTAGCGCTGGTGAATTGTGACACATTCGAGAATATTTCCTTCCGGAGTGAATGGAGTTAAAATTGTTGTGCTTTAATTATCATAAGGAGCACGAAAGAATTGTGAAAAAGGCCAAGCTTCGCTTCTGAATACGCAATTCACTTTTATCGGGGTCTTTAAATATCACATCGTGAATGAGCTCTATTTGGAAGGTCTTAATTGTGCTTCTTTTTACTATTGCAATCATGATGCATCGCCAAGTAAACAAATCAACATATTTTAGGCAGTTGGAAATAGGCAAGCAAAATGAGAAAGTAAAAATTGATGTTTGTCGGTAACATACACCTGTGTTGCCTTAAATCATTGAGCCGTGCATGCTCAGCCATCCTTTTATAAAGCACAAATTCCTGCGGTAATTTCGCTTGACTCGCTCGATACCTTTATTTAATCACGTGATTTTTCTAACTACTGTCAATTTTACTGCGCGTGCATTTCAGGGAATTCTGCCTTTTTCCAGACGAGGGTTCATTTTTGTTCGCGTAACATCCACATACACACAGCCGCTGAATAGCAGGGGCATAATGCAATTGTAAAGACCAAATTCGATGCGGCGTCCTTATGTACGCGAAGCAGCACAGGTAACTACATGCTGCACTGTCACGTTTTTTCTCGTGTTTAGCAGCGGCCTCCGTCACACGATTATGAGGCCAGTTTCACTTTTTGGGCAGCACGTATCTACTATCAGGAGCTTGTAAATTCTGCCGCTGGTATTGCGGTGAAGGGGCGTCACTAAACCTTCGCAATGACAGGTGCACAGCTCAGATATAAATAAAAATCAGCCACGCGTTTGCAGCACTTGTACGCAAACGTTATGTTATCGCCTGTGGTGCTAGCGCACATTCGTCTTCAACGTTTTTCTCACCGTTCGTGATGTACACTTTCATCTCATAACTGGCGAAAGCTTCTACTCACCATTCTAATGGAACCTTACTTCCAACATACCGACGCTTCAATCGATATTTTTATGCGGGAAGTTTCCTCAATTTAACATTTTGGTAAAAGGGGCCGGGTGGTTTTCTTTGACATGGATTTTGAGGTAAAACTTCGTAGTGTGCTTTTTTAACAATATCAAACACTTCGAATTCAGCGTGCAACATCGTGATGTAGAGGCAAACGAATTTGACAAGAGAGCAAGATGAACTGTAGAGAACACCCGCTTATGATTCAAGGTGGTTGGAACCTACATTCACGGGAGCTCAGAACGATTCCCAAAAGGAGTCCCAGCAGAATTCAACATGCGGGAAAAATAAAGGAAAAACCCTGCTCACCGAAACTCATCGCAGTGCACAAGAAGGTCATTCAACAACATGGACGAAATTATGTCTACACAACGCCGGGATGAAAACAGCCTCAACGGTTACAAATATCGATCTTTGCATCATTTACCTATGGTCTACAGTGAGGGAATTAGCCTAGGGGAGTGTGCATAGAAGAGAAGGCGTATGCATGGGCTTCTGTACCGATCAAGTCCGCAATGATTTAGTGCTGACCTTTAACGACAGGAGGTCATTGACCACCACAGCCTGCCAGGACTCTTAGTGATTTCCGGCGTAATGATTTTTACTTGCTAATCTTAAGGAAGCGAATCGTTTCATCTGTAAATTCAAGAAAATCGAATTTTTACCGCCTACTTTATCCTGCCTCCGCAGTACCTACAAGATGCTGGTATGCAATATTATAAACTTTATACCTCATTGAAATCAAAAAGGAAGAGGCTTTTTATTTCCCTTTCTTTCTTTCTTTCTTTCTTTCTTTCTTTCTTTCTTTCTTTCTTTCTTTCTTTCTTTCTTTCTTTCTTTCTTTCTTTCTTTCTTTCTTTCTTTCTTTCTTTCTTTCTTTCGTTCTTTCCTTCTTTCTTTCTTTCTTTCTTTCTGCTAACTCTTAAATTGTCAAAAAGGGTCTCAGTATTGCTGTGCTTAGGAGGTGCCCCTTGAGGTCATTCTGCAATTAAATCCACCGAAGTTTAAATTGACGACTGGGAATGTGGAAAACAAATGCTATCGCGTTATTATTTCTAGTGACTGAGACCGAAAAGAAATTCGTTAAGACTATGAGTTAGCGTCCGTCTTATTTAATTTCGGCGCTAGTTCCCGCCTAGTAGCAGCCATCCTTTTATCACGCGCATCGGTTATCTCGACATTAGATCTCGATCGCGATGTTCGTCTGAGGCCATCCGCCAGCCGGGAGCATGTGCGCGTCCAGAGGAATCGGACTCCCTCCCTCTGTACCCGGCGCCGTTTAGGCTTTTTTTTTTTTTTTTAGCGTGTGGTGTTTTTCAACGTTCGCGCGTAGCGTCTGCAGTGGCGATAGTGTGACCTTAATAACTAGTTGAAAGTGTGCACTGCGACAGCGAAGTGTTGTGAAACTGCGATCCTTACGAGTGAAGTGCGTCAATGAAAGAGTTTGTATTCTGTATTTTGTAATTTACTTTTTTGTTAAACAGTTCATAATTCTTTTACAGTCTGTTTTTTCCGCCGTCATGTATATTCTTTAAAACCATATATCTGGAAATTTGATTTCTTCCATGCCTTAGTTATAACTCTCCTTTTCTCTTCTTCCATCTTTATTTCGCTTTTTTTTTTTATCTTCAGCCTAGTTCGCTCGAGCTCCGGCCAGTTTTTCTACTGCCCACTTTACCAGTAACGCTTCTTGTCGTTTAACCCCACTCACCTTTGTGGGGGTGCCCAGGTAAAGAAAATACACAGCAGAAAACAGCTTTGTCTGCCGCCCCGCAACTATCCTTTTCCTTTCCTTTCTGGGGCCATCAGTCCCCTTCCATGTCCCTACCTCGTTTGTCACGTTCCCCAGCCTTCACTCGGCCGGCAGCGTCTTTTGCTTAGTGCCGCCGTCGACGCTCGTTTTGAGCAGGCCCGGAGTGTCGGGTTGGCGGGTATCTTGTGCCATTGATCACCGTGTCTGTACAGGTTTTTGGCCATTTGGCTCATTTTAAAGTTTTTCTCCTTTTTTGCTCTTTTCAGCCACCTTTTATCCTTTAAATTTTGCTCTATGCGGAATAAGCGATCAGGTTTTAGTCGGCGCATTTTGGGTCTTCTCCTGATTGCTTCGTTTGAACAAGCGGACTTTTTTTCTTTTTTTACTTCGATGCACCGCTTAAAAGGTCCTTATTTTCTTCAGAGTGCCCCGCAGACGACCGTGCGCCTTGCTGTCTTGCAGTCCTGTCTCGTACCTCCCTGCCAGCAGTAAACGTGGCTTGGAATGCCGGTGGCTATTTTTTTTTCCTATTTGAGCTGCCTCTTCTAAGCAAATATTGTAAACGCGCGAGGGGTACAGCGATGGGTGCGCACACAGCCACCGCGTCACGTGTACTGCATGCAGTTGTGGTCCTTGAGATTTGATGGTTCATGGATCCATTGAGCTGTGCCGCCGAACGGTTTCTGACACAAGAGGCTAAACGCGCGCTTCTATGAGTTCGCCTAGCATTGTTGGCGAATGTCGCAAATGGCCTTTGGACGTGAGCGCGTATGAGAGTTAGGGATGACTCGCAGATAGAGATAAAGCGATTAAGACGCCTTCCCTGCTCGACTGAGTGTTTCATTTTCACGCCGTGTGGGCAAGGGTGAAATGCATCGCCTACGTGCACTTAATGCTAATTTAATACGAATTCATAGTGTAATTTGTGCTTCGTGCTGTTTAGGGATGTAATTTCGTTACGAGATATGTGGTGCTAGGCGCTGCCTCTGGGTGGTCTATCTTCCTTGCATGCTTTCTTGTCTCTTGCATGCTGGTTGTTTCTCGTAGCGAGTAGTTTAATTTTTTCTTTCAGAATGCCGAGGTCTGCTGCCTCAACCGGCAGCGTCTCGTTGCGTGACGGATGATGATGTTAGTCAAATTTAGTGCCGTTTCTGCTGCCCTATCGATCATGGTTCGCTTTCACCGAGTCCTAAAATCTTCGACGATCATTCATTACACCTTAATCCTAATTGACTTCTTCATATCAATACATCGTTTTATTATTTGGCCATAAAGAAAGTGTCTGACAGCGCAGTCGCGAAGTCCAATCCAATCTGAGGCTCTGAACCAATATAAAGATGCAATATCGAATCATTTTAAGTCAAAACAGACAGAGAAGGGTCCAGACAGTAAATTCGACCGAAAATGTCATAATTGTAACATCAGCGTGGTTCGACGAACACGGTAAGGTGAAGGAGCAAGCGGTTCACCGTTTCCACAGCCCCGCATGTAACCATCACACGCACTGCCTGTAGCGAGGCCGTAGTTAACTATTAAATAGTACAAAAACAAATCGACTTTTGCTAGCCACGGTATCTGCCATCAAATGCAGCGGCGCCCGAGCTGCGGTAAGGAATAGAAAGGACAACGAGAAGACAGGGATCGGAAATAAAAGAAGGGACATACGAAAGAAAGGACAGGGCAGGTTATAATGGTATAAAATCAGTCAGTCACGTGGAAAGTGTACAATAGCATGATGCCCGCCGCCCATTGTCTCAACTTATCAAAGCTTGCCAATACGGATAGGTATCAAATGGCGGCACAGCACCGCCACAAACGCCACACAGGCTGCTGCATACAAGGAACACTCAGCCGGAGCGAAGACCCACCCTCTCTCCTAGCAGCGAAGAGACCTATCCAGCCATCTGGTCGGAAGGGGAAGTGGGGGGAGGCGTGCGCGTGAGAGGGGCGGAAACCGGTTGCTGGCCAGTTCCCGAATCCGATCCTCCAGAGAAGCGGTTTGCCTGCAAGCACTCCCAAACCTAGTTTGCAAAACTTGTCTCTTCGTCCCGTTGTCCGCCGCGGAGGAATGGGTGCCTTGTAGCGAGCTAATGCGTGTAGGTGGGCAGGTTACAGTGGAAAATCAATTCCCTTCAAACGCCGTACCATTATCGTACTGAAATTAGCGTGTCCTTCTACCGCACTAAAATATACAGAAAGCCCCATTTTTCCCTGAGACTGCCCGTGCATCTGCCATGTCTGTAGCGTCGGTCCCGCCGAGCTGGGCGCGAGCCAGCAAGGACTGCGCGCGAGTGCTGGAGACGTGCGGGGAAGTTACTTGTGCAAGCATATGCCGTCCTCGTTTTTGGCCAAGAGCGTGTGATATCAGGTTGCTCCACGAGAGTCAAATCTTTTGTTGTGCATAAAGGATGGAATTTATCATCGACGTGAGAACAAGGATAGATCATTTGAAGAGATCGCTACAAATTTGGAAGCAGATTTCACAGGTGAGAAAGATTTATTCATCCGGTTGTCTTAAGGATTGAGATAAAACAGAAGTAGCTTTGCGATTGTTCCTGTGAAACTTATTCGCACTCATCGAGAAGCTAATCCCTGCATGGAACGAAACATGAGTGTTGCGGTCGCGACTGCGCCGGCAATCGCCCGTGATGCTACTTGATCTGCGCGCGAATGGCGCAATTAGCGGTATGCATGCACGGCAGCAGATAGACACTCAAGGCGCGCTCTGTTTTGGCACAATGAGTTGATTTTAAGGTTGTTCGAAGGCGGCTGAGGGCAGAGAGGTAGTCGCGCAGAAAAAAAAATACGGCTGGTAAAAAATTTGCCTCTACATGGAACTGTCTGTAACACTGTTCAGTGTCTTATTACGAATTTTGTATTTTGAACCGAAATAAACATGTTGATACGCAACAAAGAAAAACCTAATGTTTTATTTGGGACAAGAAAAATATGGGCGGTTCTACACGCACGAAAAATATTGCTTGCCACTGCAGAACACATTATAGAATTTTTCTTGTAACCTCGCTACCTGACCCCGCTATTACCTACATACCTTGGGTTGTCGCGACAATTACGTCAGAAGGTTGTGTTACGTTAGAACATTTTGTTGTTGCGACAGAACGTTGTGATGGTACGTCAAAACATTGTGTTGTCTGCGGCGACATCACAAAGTTTTGTTGTCGCAACAGACAGAACGTTGTGTCGTTACGTCAAAACTTTCCGTTGTCTGTTGCGACAACACAAAGTTTTGACGTAACAACGCAACGTTCTGTCGCAACAACAAAACGCTCTGACGTAACAACACAACGTTCTGTTGTTACAACACAATGTTTTGTCGTAACGACACAAAGTTCTGACGTAACAACAAAAGTTCTGTTGTCGCGACAGAAATATCTGTAGTAACATCAAACATTTCTGTAGCGCGATAGAAATTTCTGTAGTACTACAGAAATTTCTGTCGTCTTTTTCGACTGGGCATGCTCTTATCTTATTCTATGCAATTCACTATTATTGGTTCACAGGAAAGAAAAGGCACAGAATCTGTTACACTTGTTCTGTGGACACCTGACCACGCTGTAAAGGAAGGAGGAAGGTGGGAGTGAAAACGAAAAGAGCGACAGAGGAGCCGTAGTGGAGGGCTCCAGAGTAATTTTGACCACCTGAGGATTTTTAACGTGCACTGACATCGCACAGCACACGGATGCCACTTCGTTTCGCCTCCATCGAAACGGAGACGCCGGTGGTCGGGATCGAACCAGAGTACTGTAGTCGGGTGTGATTCTCTGTACCCTCTCCGCACTTATCTTCCTTTCAATTGTATGCTGTCCATTCAAGCTACCAATGCTTATCGGCTCTCCACAAAACATGCATGTCCATGCACATTTCCTCTTCGTGGTCACATCTGTATGCACCTTGCAATGCAGTTCACGGATACTCGTGTCGCCTCCATTGCCCAATAATGTACGCAGTAATTCTGCCAAGAAATGCTCGGTCCATTAGTCGTTCTTTCGTTCTTGCTTAAAGTGAGCATATTACACGGTGTTGTAATTAACTGCATATTTTTAGTCATTCTTGATGGGCTAAACCTCGCACGATATATACCCTCAAATTTATGCGTGGTCCTTTCCCACTACCATCCCTCTTCCCACAGTCCTGCTTGTACCCTTTGCCCAGAACCCTTTGCCTCTACCCTCCACATCCTCTCCCTCTGCCCGGCGGACCCTCCCCCGCGGGGACTAGAGCAACTGAAGACCTGGGAAGACTGCGAGACCCTGCTGCTTTCGGAGGACCCGGCCGTGCAAATCATCGCCACCGGCCGGGCTGCCAGTGTTATGATCCTGAGGGACATAAACACGAATTTCAGTGGGGTCGTGCGGGTACCCAAGGGCCTGCGCGCCCTGAATTCCTACGTGGAATAAAGGTTTTCTCTCTCTCTCTCTCACTAGTTGGCATATAATATCAAGTTGGAAAGTGCGCCGAAAGCCCCGCCGGGGTGGTGCAGTGGTAAGACGCCCGACTACTGTGCCAGAGTACCCGGGTTCGAACCCGACCTCGGCGGCTGCGTTTCGATGGAGGCGAAACGAAGAGGCGTCGTGTGCTGTGCGATGTCCGCGCACGTTAAAGATCCCCAAGCGGTCGAAATTACTCCGTAGCCCTCCACTACGGCTCCTCTTTCTCTCTTTCCACTTTCACTCCCATCTTCCTCCCTTCCCTTACGGCGCGGTTGCGGTGTCCACAGAAATCAAGTGAGACAGTTACCGTGCCTTTCCCTTCCCATAAATAAATCAGTTTAAAGTGCGCCGAAAGACAAGTATGAGAGGTGGACCGGACAAACTCTTCGCAAAGCGTTTCCCATATCATTTCTAAAAGTTCGTCCCGTCTACTTCTCTCGACCTCGATCTTCCCGAGCATATTCAAAAGCATTTTAACTGCTGATAACAACACTTCGCTTTGCATTGTTCTTAAATCGAAGTTCTTCTTTAAAACGTAATTACCACGGTAAATTTCAAACCCGTGATTTGTTCCGTACCCAGAGCTGCAGCAAAGGATCCAGAGCCGCAGGTATCGCTCTGCGCTAACAGTGTGTTGCCCCGCTTTAGGTGTACGTATCAGTCACTTTAGCCTGCCACATTCCCTGTCGCATAAGATGAAAGGCTGTAGTTTCATTAGTGTAGGAATTAATCAATCTATGATACTCTACTGCAAATCAAAGCTGCAACATTCAATTTGGTTCAGCATAGTCTTTACGAATGCCTATTCGAAACGGACAGGGATAGCTGGCTGAGTAACTGAACAGCTTCAGGAAACAATTCTGCAACTATTTTTCCAGTTCCCATCTCAAAAATGAAGCGATGTATATAGATGTGCCAGACTTCGAACTGCAGGCTCAGAAGCCTTCATTCGCATTCATTTAAAAGGTCCAAATTTAGGCGACCAACTGTAGCGACGTGACGAGAGGTATTAATTTTGTTAGCTTTCTGAAGACAAATAGCCATGCAGATTTTCCATGCGCGCGATGTACTAAACTTTCTCTTTTTTGTCCTCAATCTCTAATCCACGCCGTAGTAGCGCAGGGGTTAGGGCCAGACTGGTGATTCTGAAAACATAGGGAGACTAACCAAATAAGGTTAGTTTCCTGAACGTCTACAGTTCGTATTTTACAGCGCACGTCTTTGCTGCCCGGCTTTTCTGAAACAAAGATCACTTTGCGTGCAAACATGCTTATGTCGAGGCGAGTTTATTATTTTTTGAGTACCCTATGCCTAAATGTGCCTCGTGAAATTTGTTTCATACGTGGTAAAACGTGGGTTGTATTCGCGACGAGGAACTTACACTTCTGAAGTGTTCACTCATTTTTTTGGGGTAAATTTTTGCTAATGCAATTGAATAAGTCTTCGGAAAAAACTGCTACTTTCTCCTCTCGTATACGACAGAACAACAACGACACACAGCCTGCACGGTGCGTGCTCAACTACTCACACACTGTGGAGTAGTTGTGCAGTTTTTAGTAAGGCACAATAGTACACAATCACACTCTTAGAACATGTCGTTCAGCACATTTCTCAAGCAATAGCCACTCATACTCAAAATTTATTAAAGTCTGCATTGTTATGAAGAAACATGTAGAAATTAGTTTTCACCTGACATAAGAAGCTACAAGTACGTTCAAACAGCATGCTTAGCGCACCCGTCACAACTACATTACACAAACATTCCTTACTTAGTGGTATTGCCGTTGCTAGGAGACGGTTCTCGAGTTTGCAGCCTCCGAGCGGGGTGCTCGTAGCCCCAGAAGAGGCCAACGGCCACTGCAACGACGACCGAGAACAGCGCCATCATGGCCAGAATCAGTGCGGCTAGGAACCTCAATCGCGTCCGCTGCCTGTTAGGGTATTGCCCCAAGCCTACAGGGCTCTCCGAAAAAGAAGCGCCCTTGTGTCGCTCTGGACCCCGAACCTGGCCTGCAGGACTGCACGGAACGGCAGCGGTACCGCTGCGCCTCGCGCCTTCGGCGCAAGCACTTGACACGGTAAAGAAAGCAAGAAAAAGAAAACGAAGTTAATGTAGCCTCCAGCAGCATAAATTAATTGAGTCTTAAATATTGGTAACCAAGGAAGTATTTTCTTATAAGAGTGGGAAGAGAGGTGACGAATACGGGCTGCAACTTGCCGTGGAGAGAAAATACGTGTCCGAAACGTAAAAAACGAATTAAGAAATAAGTGATTTGGCTCGAAGTTGGTGCGCACCTGGAATAATGTCAAGGGATTATAGAAATGTTTCCATACATTCGCACGATAAGGGTTTAGAGCCAATGCTCCAGTACTCGGGGTGCTGCTTCGGATTTCGTCTCTCTGGGGGCTGAAAGGTGGCAGTTCCTGGCTCTACGGGGCTGAGACGGTAGATCAACGCCGCTTGCGGCGGGGGCTAGTCAGCCACCGGATTTTATCTGTGGTAGGCCGTCATTGCAACCGCCACCGCTTCAGTGGTGAACGACGGCTGTTGCGGCGCGCATCTTTCTCTCTCTCTCTTCTTTTTCCCCGCCGGTGGGCGCAGTGATTACGGCGCTCGACAACTGTTCCCAAGGACGCGGGATCGAATCCCGGCCTCGGCGGCCGCTTTTCAATGGAGGCGAAAAGCAAGGCGCCCGTGTGCTGTGCGATGTCAGTGCACGTTAAAGAACCCCAGTTGGTCAAAATTTTCGGAGTCCTCCACTACGGCCTCTCTCATAGCCTGAGTCGCTTTGGGACGTTAAACCCTACAAACCAAACAAAACCAAACTCTCTCTTCTTTTTCCTTCTCTACTTTCTCTCTTCTGTCCGCATGAGGCAGCGGAGGGGGCTCAGCTACAGAGCCAGTAGCAGGCCCGTGTATTTTCTTTTCCTTCTTCCTACAGCCACAACAACAACTCGCTGGGTCCTGATGACCCTGGTCGAATTAAGTGCAGCCATCCACTGAAACATGACACAACTATTGTACCTTCCTTTCCCCGAAAACCAACCGAAACAAAGAAATGTATTAAAATTATAGAAACTATAAGGCAGTGTTAAATGCGCTCTGGCATGTACTCTTACGGCGAATCCTGAGCGTACCCCTAATTAAAGCCGTCAAATAGCGCACAACCTTGCTTAACCATGCAAAGCCATGCTTTAAAGAGCTTTCGAATACCTATATAGGTTCAGGCCACGTATTTAAAATCCACTATTTTCAGATTTGAACGAGATGGGTGATAAAATAATTACAATATTTGTACTATTTGCTCGCTCCCCCTCCCCCCTCCCCCTAATGCAAACCCTAACTCTTGAACCTGGATTACGTCCTTGACAACCGCCAGTCCCACTCTCATGTACAGGCACAGATCAAAGTTTTCGAAGCATGGCAGAAATGTTATGAACTTCCTCTCTGCCTGCTCGAGAGGGGGCACGGTCTAGCATCAGAAGGCGCCTTTGATAGACTGAAGCAAAAGCTCAGACGCTACGATTAACGTTATGGCTACACTTATGAACGAGGAGAAAACGTTATTCTCATGATCGGCAGCGAAATCCTTCCCGAGATCTGTATTTTACTGATATCACAACTTGCACAGCATATCCTTTCCTAACAAAAATAGGCCAGGGTGGGCCTTTTTAGGTTATAGCTTTTTGCGTACATAGCACTTTCCTTATGCAAATTTAGTCCCTCAAGACCAGAATCTCATCGAAGGTAAAAGCAAGAGAAACAAAGCCGCAAGCTTATCACAATGATAATTTCGCAGTGTGGTTAGTTTATGGGCGTGGGCATTCTGAATAAAGAGAAGAGTCTTTTTTTTTTCCGAAATGTCCCTCTATGCACAATTGTTCATGCTGTTGTGATCCACACCACGAAAGCTGGCAATGATATGGTATTCAGAGCATAAAAACAAACGAATGCATCGACAGTAAAAGAGGGAGAGAATAGGGCAAGAATTACAGGCATCGTGCCTGAAAAGCGCGAAATGCCAAGAGAGGATTGTAGGCGTCCTATTCCATATTACCAAAAAAGGTTTTGCAGCTCAATGAGAATACAGATGCGACGATAAACTTCCGGCTACTGCTTGGTAATGGTAAGGATTAACCTACAAGGCAAACATTAAGGTGGGTGCTTACAACTGAAGACGAAAGCCTAGTCGGATGTTTCGTTAAACTTTTCAATGTTTTATTCGCACTCTATGGCATCCAACGCTCCGAGTACGCTCTCCAATCCCCACAGCACATATCTTTCCCATCCACCCCTGGATGGCGGCAACGACGAGCCGCATTACGAGCTGTTGTGGCCCTTTCAGTTGTTGAGCAATTTCTCGGTCTTCTCCTCCCAGACTAGGGTCTGGTGCGTCGTCCCTCGTATCGATGTGGAATAAAGCTTTTAGCCCTCGCAGCAACGTATACAAGGGGGCGAACGCGCTGCGAGCGTGCTCCCACCATTTGCAGAATGTTTTACACAAGCCGAGGTTTACATTTCCTTCCTCCTCCACAGCCGCGCTGTTTTCCTTTCCCTCAACGCCTTTTGATTCCGCCACTGACAATTCCCTCAACTGTATGACAGCGCTCCGTCACCCTTTCTGGGAACCTTTCTCAGGCTCTGCTGTTTCCCTTTTCCCATAGAGTTCCTTACACTAACTAGACGGAAAGCTGAGGGCGCTGCACTTCAGCCACCATGGGCGCGCTAAGAATCATGGGCCGGTGTGCTACTTGTTGCGGGACAGTCGGTTTTTCTCGAGTACGTGGAGTGGCGTTACTGCAATGCTTTTTTTTTTTCGTTATCATCATCATCTGAAGGTGCGTACATAGACCGCGAAAGCCATAGTAGCGTAGGCGCAAAAGCAGACGTCGCCAATAAATGGTTTCTGTTTCCCGAAATGTCACTAAAAACTTCCTTAAGTGATGGCACAACGATTAATAATTTCATAACATTTTTTTATTTCAAAGTTTGCCTATTAAGTGCGAAATATTGGTATTTGTGCTACTCAAAACTAAGCCAATAGGAGAAAGGGCCATCGCTTATATTGGATAAATCTCACACTGGCATTCTGTTTCTCTCTCTTTTTGTAATTTATAGTCAGAATATTCAATCTTAGGACATTATTTACGGTAGAACAACGTTTATCTTTGCATTAGTTTTGGCCAAAAGTTGTAGTTCTGCACTCGGTAGCTCACCGGCCCATGATGCTTTGAGCGCCCATGGTGGCTGAACTGGCCGTCTGGAAACTCCATGTAAACTCCCATAGACGGCAGCACAGCTTTCCCTCTAGGTAAGAGTAAGAAACTCTATGCCTTTTCCAGTATGCCCTGCTTTTTGTACCTCAGTGTGCGACTTTGAAATATGAAGGTTTAGGGCTTTCGCCTTAAAATTTAATGCTTCTGAGCTGCCGGTCCCGCAAGTATTAGGAGCGCCGGTTTTGCCGTCCTTCCAATATATACGACAGACTTTCTTCGGCACAAATTATAATTGTTCGGAAACTGTGGAATGTTGTAACATACATTGCAAGTATTTTAAAGGGGTTTGTTGACACTTTCCTAATGCAGAGAAATCTTTATATTAAACGATGTCCTTCAAGCGCATCTAGTAGTTAATTTATTGCGCAATGATGGAAACGTTCAAAAAGCTAGGCGCCTCCAATGGGGCAGTGCACACATATACTGATTTATATGTCGGGTTTTTGTACAGTTTTAAACGTAAACATCATTAACAATTTTCCGGTGAAAATAATCAATGGCCAGTATTCCCAGCAATACTCTCAATGATCCCTACCGACCAGTCTGCCTGTTGCTGCTGGATAAATTTTGTGCATAAAATAAAGATAAAATTTTTCTAAGTGGCTATACATTTCCCAGCATAAATGCCGTCAGCATACTGGAATATAGCAAGCCCAACCTGCCGCCTTCCCTGATGCTTATCATGGCCATAAGAGATAACTGTGCCCTGGAATGAGCGCTCTCCTTAGAGTCATCTGTGTTGATGCGAGACCTCAAGGAAGAGAGACGCAATATAGCACCCATAGAGCATGGAGGTAGGAGGAGCAGTACACTGGGACTACAAGAACCGGCTAGCGGGGGGGGGGGGGGGGATGACACCGCTAAAAGAGCGGCAGCCTACAGGAGCAATGTGACTGCTGCTTAGAAAAATAGCCCGAGCTCTCTTGGTTAACGCACAAAGTCGCTGCCATATAGAAGGTCATATCAATTAAAAGGAATTATTGCGACATGGTAACTCTACGGCTAGACACGGGCATCCAAAAAAACGCAAGGAAAACTAAGTGCGAAAAGAAAGTACTATACTTCGTTGCACATGTGCTCTCAAGGTCTTGTGTGAAATCTCATGTGCTGTCAAAGAGCACTTAAGATTACTTGCTTAGGCACACCTGCGGGTGCCCGGATCCCAAATTCGCCTTTCAGAAAGGAGATAGAAGCACCATAGTACAGCGACCCGCTGCAGTTAACGCACAAGCACAGCATTGCATCTTGGCAATATTGATCAAGGATGAATCATTTCTGGCTTTGTTCGCCGAGATAATGCCCGTCTTGCATATTATACCGCCAAACCTTCATTCTTTTTGAAAGAACAGCTTGAAGGAGAGTGCAGTGAAGCAGCAAGGTTCAGAGGATCGTGGTGTCTAGTTCTTGCGTTTGTGTCCCGTGTATAGCGCTACAATTTAGCCTGAACGTTCACCAACGCCCCCGGTTTTCTTCACTTGTGCAGACTTCATGTTTACATCGCAGCTCCAGCGCATTGTATGCTGTACAGACAGCGTACTTGGGCGAAACAACTGTTGTCTCGGGAATCACAGCTTCAAGGTCATGGGAAGTTTCTGAAGTTCATGCATGAGACGCACCTCGACCAGGATACGCAGATCCAGTGGCCGGCGAACGGTCGGCCATCGCCGGCGCATCCGGGTCGCCCGTGATACCTGATGCCGAAGCAGAATGTCCCGGAAGCTTACTCGAAGGTTTCGCCGCCATGTGAGCCTTTCCAGACAGATTGCTAACTGCAGTTTCACGATCATAATTTGCTTAACAAATACTCATAGGAGTCCCTATGCCATTCATCGCACAGTTATAGCAGTATAGCTGCATGCTCGCCTCTATGTGACATCGCTTATGGTTGATTGCTCACACAACCCATCGCTTATGACACAGGTATATTTAGATGTGATTACGATCAAAAAGTGATAGTTATCAATTACAACGTAGAAAGCACCATTGGTAGTCATTACTTACAAAGTCTCTACCATAATATTCTTGTGACATTCTATGATGCTTGGTGCATGTAACACTCAAGCACAAAATTTTATATCGAACTTTGCTCGAGATTCTTCTCTGTGTCTATTGGCAGTCGGCGCAACATTGCGTCTGAAGCAATATTTCTAATGTGGTTTGGTTTGGTTTCGTTTGCTTTGGTTTAGAGGTCCTAACATTCCAATTTAACTCGGGCAATGAGAGACACCGTACGGGAGGTCGACGTCGGCCGCCTATAATTATTTAAGGTGCACTGACATCGCACAGCGCGCTGGCGGCTTGTTTTCAACTCCATCGAAAAGCGGTCGCTTTTTTTTTTTATTGCGCAAATGCGCCCATTGTCATAAGGCATTTAGATTTAGAGATGAAGGCCTACGATACTGGCTTCTGGTGATAGGGCCCCTGTGTCCAGAATTTTTGTCAAATTGTCGTCTAGGGTTATAATCCTGGCTGCCGAGGTGCAGTTTGCGTGCCGCCTGAAGTTCAGAGAAAGTTGCTAAGAAATGATCTATCATTGCCTTTGTAGCAGGAGCGAGGCGGAAAAGGAAGGTCAAGAGTACATTGTGCGAAGATTTTCCTCTGAACTCTTGATATTGAGTTAGACCGCCGGGACGGTTAGATCCACGCGGGAAGTTGTACAAGTGAAGCGCAGAACGTTGAGCAGGCTGGAAGAAATGCATACTGAATATTTTCGGTATACAAGCCTGGAGCGCGAGAGGAAATATTTTTTCAGGTAACTATGGCACATCCTGCAGACAGCTTCAGCATTGGCAGCGGGTATGTGGCCATCCGTTCTTATAAGTGAAAAAGCGGCTGCCGCAGCCAGACTTTGATGTCGCGTCCAGGGGTTCAGCAGCTGAACGTCCCAACCACTGATACTTTGCGTCGGGTTTAAAATTATAAGGCTCGTTACCAGGTGCGGATACATTTTCTACAAACCTCGCAGGTGTTTTTTGTGAGTATACGAAATGCCAATGCAAAGCCACCATCATTTCCACAGTCGCTTTGACTAGAATTTTGGCGAAAACTATTACCTGGGATGAAACTAGTGCTAACTCCCAGTGTTCGCCTAGGACTGTGTTGAGCACAAGCACGATGCATACGTGCCAGTATAAAATGCAGAACATGACGCAGAGCGTATCAACATTAAAGAAGAATTCTGGCTTTTCTCAGGTGGCTCACACTGTCATTGGTTTCCAGCCCGTTGTGTCTCAAGACTGTGCGGGCACGACAATTTATTTTACATAACCCAAACTAACTAATGTCATTGGCTTCCGTTTTAAGCAAGGAAGAACGCCATAAACCACAGAACCAAGTCTCCGTTAGCAATGGTTGCGATAAAAAGCATAATTTTTTTTCATCCACGTGCCGACTTGCTGTTGCCCTCATAACAGTGACGCATACCCACCCCCAAAGGTGAATGGCATGATAAAGCGATGATTACAGTTTCTTAGACTTCAAACTACAGAAATGAGATATTAAAATTTGCGCAAATCATGTTCAGTGACAGTGAGGGTGCTAGTTGGGCTTACTGAGTTTTAATTTGGGAGATATCAAAGAGCAAAAAAAAAGGAAAACATAATTAGCAATAACAAAACGAGAATATTGAAAATGAGGGACGTACCGACCTGTACTGAGGTTTCTTCTTCATTTCCTCTTTTTCTTCTCCCTCGTTATAATGGCACATACCCACAGTGGGGGATTGGCCAGAATTCGTTGTAGGGGACATAATATAATTGATAATGTCGATTTGACCGTATCATATAGATAACCTAATAATTAGGAGTTGGTGTTGCTTAAATAATTTGAAATTTGGAGGCGATAGTAATATAAAACAATAAAAAAGGAATAATATTGTAAAAAAAAAATTAAAAATAATAATAAAAAGAAAAACGATTACAATCAAGACAGATTAGCTCTAACACACAAACCTTCCACTAGCAATATTACAATTATGAAGTAACTGACACACCGGGTTTAGGGCATACCCTTTGACGATTGCACCAAAGGAGAGGACAGAAACTGTAAATGACAATCCTAGGCAAGCAAGAGGTATTTATAAATAATTTCTTCTCTGAGTAGCATACCTGCGGCAGGAGAAGATGTAATGTTCAATTGTTTCCACGTCATCAAATGACGCACAAAGATTCGACGGCGTGAATCCAGAGCGACCTAAATAAAGATTGAGGCAAGGAATTATACAACGCATGAGCGTCATGGAGACCTCACATTGCCTCGATGTACAACATAGGACATTCCAAAGGAAATTTAAATGGTTAAAATCCGTAGTCGCAAGGAGTGGCTCATGGCTCAAGGAGTGTAAAGTTTGAAATCGTTCAAAAACGTGATATATTTAGCAAGATAATATTGGGTACAACATCGGCAACAGGCCCACTGAGAGCTCAATTTGCTAAATAATCCGCCATTGTATTACAAGCGATGCCGCAGTGTCCCGGAACCCACTGAAACCGTACTTCCTCTAAATGTATCGGAAGGAAAAACATCAGGGTTTGTTTCAAAAGACGCATTTTCGGACTTTCTAATGCTGCTAAGACTGACAGGCAGTCAGAGAGTATGATTACGTGAGTAACGTTCCCGGGAACTTTTTGAAGGGCTAAATCAATTCACTGGAGAAGGTAATGGCAACCCACTCCAGTATTTCCTGCCAAGAAAACCCTATGGCCAGTCACAGTACCATTAATGATATGGCGCGGAAGATGAGCCCTCCAGGTTGGAAGGCGTTCCGCATGTTACTGGGGATGAACAAAGGGCGATTCCTAGTAGCTCCAGGACGAATGAAGCGGCTGGGCTAAAGCCAAAAGGACGCTCAGTTGTGGATGTGTCGGGAAGCGACCGGAAAGTCCGATGCTGCAAGGAGATATATCACATAGCAACATGGAATGTAAGATCGATGACGGAAGGTAAACTGGATGTCGTCAAGCGAGAAATGGACAGATTGAACATCTTGGGTATCAGCGAGCTCAAGTGGACCGGACTGGGAGAATTTAACGCCGGCGACCATTATGTCTTTTATTGTGGGCACGAATCCAAGAGAAGGAATGGGGTCGCTCTCATAGTAAACAGAAGAATGGGAAAAGCAGTGCTAGGGTACAATCCCAAAAACGACCGAATGATTTCACTTTGGATCCAAGGTCACCCTTTCAACATAACAGTTATCCAAGTCTATGCACCGACCACTACTGCTGAAGAAGCTGACGTTGAGAGATTTTATGCGGACCTACAATGCCTTTTAGACCGCACCCCATCACCAGACGTCGTTTTTCTCATAGGAGACTGGAATGCTAAGGCAGGGAGTGAAGAAATATCCGGAATTATAGGCAAGTTCGGTCTTGGCGAGCCAAATGAAGCTGGGCAGAGGCTAGTAGAGTTTTGTCAAGAAAACAACCTGACCATAGCGAATACTCATTTTCAACAGCACAAGAGGCGCCTGTACACATGGACTTCACCGGAGGGTCTGTACAGGAGTCAGATCGATTATATTCTTTGCCGGCAGAGATGGAGAAGTGCTATACAAGCAGTAAAAACAAGGCCTGGGGCCGATTGTGGCCCCGATCATCAGCTTCTTGCTGCCAAAATTAAGCTTCGATTGAGGAAAACGCAGAAAACTAGAAGGCCTTTCAGGTATGATCTGGATCAAATTCCATTAGAATATGCTGTGGAAGTGAGGAATCGATTTCAAGAATTAGATCTAGAAGACAGAGAGCCCGAAGAGATGTGGACTGATGTTCGTGCTATAATACAAGAAGTTGCTACTAAGGTGGTTCCTAAGCAAAAGAAATGCAAGAAAGCAAACTGGTTATCTGAAGAGGCTTTGCAAAGAGCTGAGGAAAGGAGGATGGCAAACGTTATGGGAGAAAGAGAAAGATACAAGATTCTCAATGCGAATTTTCAGAAAATAGCAAGGAGAGATAAGAATGCCTTCCTGAACATACAGTGCCAAGCAGTTGAGGACAATAGCCAATTAAGGAACACAAGTGTTTTGTATAAGACAATCAAAGATATCAAAGGAAGCTTCTGTGCTAAGCTGGGCGTGATAAAGGACGAACGAGGCAAGGACCTCACTGAAGCCTCAGAGATAAAGAAGAGGTGGCAGGAATACACAGAAGAACTGTACAAGAAGGACCCGAATGTGCAAACCCAACATAAGACGGTTGTGATTACTGATCTCGAGCAGGGTATCCTGAAGAGTGAAGTTGAATGGGCCTTAGCCAGCCTTGCTAAGAACAAAGCTAGCGGAATTGATGGCATTCCAGCTGAGTTGCTTCAAAACCTCAACCATGACGACGCTGTTAACATTCTGCCTACATTATGTCAGAAGATTTGGACAACCCTGCAGTGGCCACAGGATTGGAGGAGGTCAGTTTATATCCCCATTCCAAAGAAAGGCAGTGCCAAAGATTGTTCCAACTACCGCACAATCGCGCTTATTTCGCATGCTAACAATGTGATGTTGAAAATCCTCCAAGGCAGGCTGCAGCAGTATGTGGATCGGGAGCTTCTGGTCGTGCAAGCTGTGTTTCGCAAGGGCAGAGGAACTAGAGACCAAATTGCCAACCTTCGCTGGAACATGGAAAAAGCAAGAGAGTTCCAGAAACCCATCTACTTCTGCTTTATTGATTATGCGAAAGCGTTTGACTGCGTAGATCACAGCAGATTGTGGCAAGCTCTCCAAGAGATGGGAGTTCCAATTCACCTCATCTGTCTCCTCAGGAACCTGCATGAAGGACAAGAGGCCACAGTCAGAACTGGGCATGGTCTTACTGATTGGTTTCCAATTGAGAAAAGAGTGAGGCAAGGCTGCACACTATCGCCATGCCTTTTTAACCTATATGCAGAGTGCATCATGAGGAAGGCCGGTCTGGACGAGTCTTGAGCTGGAGTGAAGATTACTGGAAAACGTATCAACAACCTTAGATATGCGGATGATACCACTTTAATGGCAGAAAGTGAAGTGGAACTCAAGAGACTTCTGATGCGCGTACAAGAAGAGAGTGAGAAGTTTGGGTTTAAACTGAACATTAAAAAGACAAAGATCATGGCGTCTTGCCCTATCAAGTCCTGGAGCATCAATGGACAAGAAGTTGAAGCTGTGACAGATTTTCTCTTCTTGTGCTCCAAGGTCACCTCGGAAAGAGACTGCAGCCATGAAGTTAGGAGACGCTTGCTTCTGGGAAAAAGAGCAATGATTAGCCTTGACTGCCTAGTAAAGAGCAGAGACATTAGTCTGCCAACCAAGATCCGTATAACTCGTGCTATGGTCTTTCCAGTTGTGATGTTTGGATGCGAGAGTTGGACTGTGAAAAAGGCTGACCGCCGAAGAATTGACGCGTTTGAATTGTGGTGCTGTCGAAGACTCTTGAGAGTTCCTTGGACTGCCAGAAGATCAAATCAGTCGATATTGTCGACCATAAACCCTGACTGCTTATTGGAGGGTCAAATTCTAAAGTTAAAGCTCAGCTAATTTAGTCATCTGATGAGAAGAGAGGAGTCGCTGGAGAAAGAGTTGGTGTTGGGAAAGGTTGAGGGTCGCCGGAGAAGGGGTAGGCAGCGAACGCGATGGTTAGATGGCATCCTCGAGGCACTGCAGAAAAGAACACGCAATACTTCCCGAATTATCAAGGAAAGATTTCTTACTGATTTGCTTTTCCAGATTAGATATAGTTCTGCAGTCTGCTTCTTTTGCATCGAAGTTTGATGTATTTTATCATCCGCGCAGAAACGCATTTAACGGCTGAATTTTCAGCTCCCATTGTCCGTTACGGTTCCATCCTCCAAGGCAGATGAATATCCCGACATGGCACGGTTGCTAGCATAGGATGTTCAGACATTCTCTTTTGTTGTATTAAGTGTTACTTCGAAATAGAAGCAGCACTTACTGCGAGTAGTCTTTTTTTAATTTTTTTAGCTCCAATGACAATATTGTAAGGGTACAAAATTGCTGGTCTGGAAAAAATTTCAACCCGGAGTTAATTGCCGCTGCTGGACTAGTGCTGCCATCTGATGGTGCCATTACTCACTCTATTTTTTCTTAACCTTGTAATGGCACCAGATAGCGCTACTTATCCATAAAGTAACTTTATACTTCGCCAATTTGGTTCATGGGCTTCAGCGAATATTTTTTTTTTCCTTTTTGCACATTCCACTTAACTTCCAACAATGTTACTAAGACGCCATGAACTATGGGCATTGTTAATAACTCACTTCAAGCCGCTACCAGAAGCGTATCTTGTACTCATCACATATATTTGCGCGACACATCGAATAACTAATATGAACTATGTGCGTTACCTCAGTTATCATGTGCCGCTAATCGCTGACCTCCGCGACTTTATTTATGCGGACAGAACATGGGTCAGCACGCATGCATTGTTGCAGTGAAATAATCTAGGCGTAGCACGGATTAGGCCACCATTGTTTTCACCCGTCTTCTAGCACTTTTTGTTTATCCGTCTTGTGTACATCGAGCCTGCCTCCTGTATATAGTTTCATCAGTCTTTTCCACAGCTTGACCGAATGTTTTAGTTATAGGTTTTAAATATTTTAGCTACCCGTCCATTATTGTAAATTCTTTAGACGTTCTTCAAAATAATAGTTCACACTGAGCTGCCCATGATTCAAAACATGTCCAGCCCGTATGTCCCTGTACCGCCTCGTTTTTGGTTTTGCAGTGGGCCCGTTTTAGTGCTAAACATTCAACAGCTTCTGATCTATATGTAATCTCGAGTGTGCATCTGTCTTAAGCACAATACTATATTGCAGAAAGAAAGCTCTGGAACCATTATTCCTTTCGGAATACACCTCAGCACACCCTGCTATACCCCATAGCAGTCTACTTCCCATCTTTTCGCCCTTTTGCCCTAACAGGCTTCTTGCTTTTCCATGTGTATCAGTCCTGTGTTTACCATGCCGCGAGACATTTTCAATCTATAAATCTATTTCATGGCCCTATATTTTAAGCCCGTGGTTGTATCGTTAAAATATTGGCAGTGGCTCAGCTCTGCTATGCCTCGATATACGTAGCGAAAAGCTACGGTTATGCTTGGTTGAGCTTGTTGAGGTTGTTTCGGCCGCACGTCTCGCCTTGCCTCGATCGCTCTTCCGCTGCTCGACGCCCAACTGCCAAGCGACAACCTCGGGATAGGAAGTATTTAAATTTTCCAGTCTGCGCCGTTTGGCAGCGGCTCGACTCTCCTTAGCTTCCATGTCGAGCCTTCTCCGCCGAGATTTTGACAAGGCCTGCGCACTCCAGCAGCCTACGTCACGACAGGTGGATGGCAATAAAGTACCAGCAAATGAAGGTCCGAGCGCGAATCTGAGTCGAGTCACTTGATGTTGTCGCGCTCCTTTACCCAAGCCTGTAAGCGCCGATTCAGTACGTGGCTGATCCTTTATCACTTATCCGCTTGTCGTGACGTTCGCTGATGGGAGAGAAGGTGATGCAAAGGCGTCGTTAGGATCTCAGTGGTGACGGTCGAGAGCGACCGTCTTTTCTCCGCCGCGCATCCTCGCGCATGCGCAGTAACGCGCGGTGCAACTGTCGTAAGCACGACTCCGGCGAAAGGTCATGCGTCGGAGAGGAGCGCACACCGGCGCAGAGGAGCGCATTTTATCCTTTTATGTTCAATGTTTTATTTGGTCCCTTCCGCCATCTAGCTGTTTTTTTAAAGGGACAAAACACTGGAATTTAGGTCTCAATTTTTTTTCGCCGTAGTGGAAAGATTGATGTTTAAAATGTTCGATTGCATAACGGTTTTGCTAGAATCGCTGTAGAAAATTTTTACCGGTAATTGTTCGATCAATGCGCGCGCCCGTTTTTATGTAGTCCGATGCTGGAAACCATGAGCAGCGACCGCGATGACGACTGGTGGTCGGCAAAAAAGACGTACTGAAAACAAATATAACTTTCACTCGCCAGGCAGTAATCAGACATTGTTTGCGTAGAGTAACGTCCTTTTCAGTTTCACACTCAATGCTGTTAGGCACAATCACGCACGCCCTTGTCCACGAAAGTTTTAGTGGGCACTAGCTGTCATTGCTTCATTCACGAAATTGCAAACACTGTGGCGCCATCTAGTGGCAAAACCTGAAAGCATACCTCTCGCGGTTCGAAAGAAGGGGTGTTTCTTTTTTTTTTTTTTAAGGGCTCACTGGAGAGAGCGCAAAATATAATAAATTATGGCAAGCACTCCTAGAAGAAAAAAGAACAATGTGCAGTTACGAAAATCAGCGATATTTTGCTTGCATGTAGTCACGTGGGAGTCTACACTGAAAGTACTGGGGTTTCTCCGCTAGATAGCGCCTCTGTTGTTTTTATGCGATTTTCAATGGAAAATTAAAATTGTAAAGCCTCTTTTCTTTGATATTGTACTGTTCGATCAGTACTATATGAGGCAAGATCTTTCCATCTCCACCTAAATCTCATGACACATTTTGGCCAGTGTTCTGTCCCTTTAAAGCTTGCATTGTCCTTTTCATGTGCTGCCATATCGAGTACAAACTGCGTCTTTTGTTGTCTCGCCAGGCGCCCAGCCAAGCGTGGCATGAAAAAAAACTTATTTGGTGCATGGCGGGAGCTTGTGCTCTTATCGCGTCTGCAAAAAACTTCACAGTTACTACTTTAAAAAATCTCGCAAACATTGTCGTCGTGGGCAGGATGGAAAAGCGGCGATATACATATACCCCTTCGAAACAAACGCTGCATCCGATACCGTTTGTATACGTCATTCATCTAAACTTGTAGCCCTGAGGGGGGTAGAAAGGCATGAGTGGTATTCAAGAATAAGTTGGGTTCGTACACGTAAAATTACTCTAGTCTAAATCAACTATAAGCAATTTTTTTTTTTCGTTTTTCTAGAAATGTAAATATTTCAGTGAAGATGACATGGTGGAACGTGGTTGTGCCAAAAACTAAAAGGGAGAATTATCACAAAGTCTTCTCGCCTACTAATTTCAGCGCTGGTGGGAACTGCGAGAAAGAATGCCACTAATATTCTGAGCAATAATAGAATGCCCTTTGCGTCGCTCCGTTGTCGAAATATACCACGAAACATCGATATTCCCAATCGTTCCAAAGCCTACAAAGTGAAGTTATCATATGGAGCAGGCATGTAATAGGTTGTTTCTTATTTTCGGGAGCTGCATTCTCCATTTTCTAGCTGTGTGGGTTGTTTTGGCGGTGCATGCTTGTCCAACTAAAGCTCTGTCAACCAAAAAAAAAAAAAAGAGGAGTAGGGCCGACCGCCTCCTCCTCCGTCTTTTTTTTCTTGGACACCAGCAGGGTTAAGCATGTTATAAACCACACGTCCTTAATCTTTGTCGGCGGTAGTTTCGATGACAATGTTCATCGAATGAATTGATGCATTCAGAATGTCTGTTATGTGGGGTATAGTGGAATTTCCCACGATACGCATTCTGTATAGTTCAGCTCATTCCCTGGTGCTCAAAAAATGTGCGGGGTAATTGGTGGCCAATGATCAATAACTTCAGTGCAACAGATCGGTCAACAGATGCTAGGAGGCTGTAATTTATTGAAGTGTATTTAGCGCAGGTTTCTTTATATTTTGCTCAGTGAATAGTGCAACACTTAAACTGTCGTTCGCGATACTTGCGCTTTCCTTAGGAAGCCAGCTATTAAGTCAAAATCACAAGCATGGCAGCCGGTATCTGACCGAGCACTGACTCGGCGTAGGATTGCCTGACGTTACACTTGGCAGGAGCTGCCAGCTCGAGCTTCTCCTTTCGCATGGAAGGGTGGTGTCAGAATACACCTGCCAGGACCCTTGTTACACGTTACCCCTAGTCCACGCAGGCATTCTCATACGGCTTGGTTAAAGTGACACTGCATTTGTTGTAGTAGCCTACGCTGACACTTAACTTCTTTTCTTATTTAGGAATTACATTCTCTGCCATACTATATCGCTGAAACTACGTGCCTTCTTCGCTCTTCTCCACTGTTACCAGTGAAGCACCAGGTGGGGTACACCGCTTGTAAGTTCACAACACATCGACAAACTTGGCTTATGATATGCTCTGTATTCTAGACGATGATGATCGTCATAGTAGGCCGGACTATACCTACTGCAGCGCGAAGGCATCTCCCATACTCCTCCAATTAGCCCGGTCCTGTGCTAGCTGCATCCACTTCACCCCTGCGAACTTCTTAACCTCATCCACCCACTTTTTAACACCCCCTGCTACACTTCCCTTCCCCTTGGAATCAAATTTGTTACCCTAAGTGACCATCGGTTGTCCTCTCTACGCACTACATGCCCTGCCTATGCCCATTTCTGCTTCTTGATTTCCACTAAAATTACAATAACTTGAGTTAATATTGCGTAAGCAATACTACGCCAGGTTTCAGCCCGTCGCGTAAACCCGGCCGGTAGCCACGTTCGACCTTTAAAGCGACCGCAGATGGGGCCCCTCTTCAAGCCGTCGGGTAAACCCGGTCGGTAGCCAGGCCGCGCCACAGAAGCAGAAGAAACAACAGAAAGAGAAGCTATGTCGGCTTTGCTTACGCAACCTACAGGGTTTAACTAAAGCTAAACCCCAGCTAATTTTTTCTCTCACTCACTCTGCGCGCTTCCTATCTCTTAACGTTACACCTACCATTTTATTGCGAAAGCAACACTACGCCCGGTAGTTCGGCTCGTCGCGTATACTTGTATGCCGTAGCCACAAGCGACAGTCACCACGAAACCGTGGCAGGAGCTGCCAACTTGGGTCTCTCGTCTCACACGGAACTGTTATGTCAGAATCAGCCTGCCAGGACTCTGGTATTCACATTGCCGCTATAGGCCACTAAGGCACATTCATACGGCTTGGTTAAAGCGAAGCCTTATATGTGGGCTGGGAGCCTACGCTACGCGTCATACCCTTCAAGGCGGAGCTTAAGTGTCCCCCACATTTAGATGCAATAAGCTCCTTTACCACTGGCAACTAAAACGCTGGTGAACTTTGGTGCGTTCAACGGCACGCGCTTCCACAGATGACGCCGCCATCGATGCCGCTGCCATTGCTATAACACTTTGCGAGATGGGGGTCATAGTAACCGGGGTGTATATATCTCCCCAGGCCAGCTCTGAAACTGCGTTGGCTGTTCTGGCTACCGGAATGCCTAGCCGAACTGAAAAGGAGTTAGTTGTTGTGACAGCGGACTTTAATAAAGACAACTCCGCCTTCGTTCAAGCTGCAGAGGACCGGTTACTACTCGAGTTGAGCCAGCAGCAACCGCAAAGCACCACACATTGGGAAAGCCCTTTAGACTTGGTTTTACACAGAGCCTCGGCAGATACAGACCACGTCGTCAGCAGGGTGAAAACCAAGTTCCACTACTTCACTGATCATCGCAGCGTCATCATTGGCATCTAGAATAAAAGCCTATAGTCGGTATACCTAAACAGTTTTTCTTGTCTATGCAATAAAGCTAAACCGAACGCTTAACAACAAGCTACAACCAAGAGCGTAGGCATGTAGCCGCTGCTTTCGCAATTCAGCTAGGATTAACCTGAGCTAAACCACACTCAATTGTTTCGTTCTTCAGCCCTCTGCGTTGTCTTCAGCTTACGTAGAACCCTTTTCGTTAGCCTCCACGTTTCAGCCCCATCGGTGAGTACTGGCCAGATGCAACTGTTGTATACATTCCTCTTGAGCGATACCGGTACGCTGCTAGTCATAATCTGCGGACACTTGCCAAATGCGCTTCATCCCAATCTTATCTCTTGGTTATTTCCCTTTCATGATCTGGATCTAGATGAGTATTCCCTCCTTCACGCCTAGTAATAACTACATGCACGTTTATTAAAGTGAGATATATTCAAAGCTTTAAACAGTGTTAGCTTCTTTAAGACTTCCGTACATTATTAAGAAGAAAGACAAGTTTTTATGCAGAAATGACAAGCTGCTTTCGTTTAATCCACTAAACGCTATAGGTTTATATGAAACCATAAGGTTCCTGGAGGAATCAAATATTTTTTAGTTAATAGAAGAGCCGGAATATCAAGAACAAGTATAAAAGCTATAGACACTACACCCATGAATTATTTGACGGTTCCAAGAAAAATTTCAGAATACGGCACAGATAATGTGTGCCAGATAATTGCCCAAGTGTTTCAACCGTTCATAAAAGTTCTGCCATGGTACACCGCCATTGATATCAGAAGAAGATGCAAACAAGGTACAAATTGTTCTCGTCAGCGAAAGCACAAGTAACAGGAACGCAAGTTTATGTGTTCCTAACAGCGGGAAGGCACGTCTGGTTGCTCCTCATCGGTGAGTTCGCTGAACAATTGAACACATTGGCAAAGTCCTTGACGTGCATTAAAGGCACGTTAACAGAATTCACTTCAGTCGGCGACGACTCACGCGGGCACCACGCGTAAGTCGAGAGAATGTAAAACATCATTCCGTGTGAAAGGTGCATTGTGCTCCACGCCAGCTTAAGCTTGATCCAGTCCGGTCGACTGAAGGCATTGAGAGTGGACAGTAGGCCCCGTGCTGCGACAGCTGTGAAGTCGTAGTGGCGGACATCTTCGTCACTGCTACCGTAAAGGCTGCTGTAACACGATTTGAGGCGATAGATGTTGACCACAGTGCGCGACGTCCACTGGATAACATCAAGTAGCATGAACCAAAGAGCCTCAGATAAAAGGCGACCCAGAATGGCCATACTTGGAAGTCGTATCCCTGTCGTGTTGGCACTAATATCAGAGTACATCGAGGCATGTAGATACAGTCGACTATGACCGAGGAAAGTGGCACCTGTGAAGTCAATTTTATCAGACTCAGTGAGTCCTTGCAGACATATCCTGTTCGCCTCGAATTCATGTTGGCGGCCACTCAGAAGGCTGTCGGCGAAGTTTTGCGTGGGTTCTGGAAGGGGAACGGTGGTGTTGCCCAAGGCAGCTGGGGTGACCAATACCAGATCTCGTAAGAAGCTCTCAAGCCGATCGTTATCTTCAGCTTCAAAGAGGAAACTAGAGCGACTGTCCTCGAGCACAGCTTTTTTAATAGCAGAAAATACTGCGCTCGCCTGAGCATCTTTCTCGGGGCTTGTGAAAACATACGCAGCTAACTGGTTCTGTAGGTGCCACATTTTGGCAACGCTTGATGTGCAGGACTGAAATAACCCCACTGGTGACTTGTCCTCCAAAGCGTAGAACTGACTCATTCCGGACATCACACTATGCCAGACAAGGTAGGCGGCCTTCACACCACTCGCAAAAAACGGGACATCATTTGAGAAGGCGGCCCGAAGTACTCTAACATTATAGGCACCGTACACCTGAAATGTCATCTGATTACCTAACGAGAGTCCAATAGACCTCATGCCAGCTTCAAGGTCATCCATAGTCCATACGTCTCGTTGAAAATCTTCGCTCTGATTGACTGTGTAGTGCGCCACACTGTTCTGGGGGGCAGAGGAAATGTTTTTGCAGATGTTCGCCGTCAGCGAAATTACTTCATCTACTCTTGCTGTCGTGTTAAGAGCACCGTTCACTTCTCTCACCGAAACATGTAAGGCATCATCATGCAAACTATTGAGTAAGCAAAGTGGGCTTGCTCTGAACCCCACGATCTGTTTAGGAGGTTGGTGAAAAACTTCTACCGCAGAAAAAAGCTCGTACTTGATCCCCGTCATCATTGAGTACATAAACGCGTGTCTCCTGTCTACGTGTCCCAGAAGGCCTCGATATTTTCGGACTAAAGCGGCAGCAATCGACGAGAGAAACAATTTAGGATGGGGAAGAATTTCTGTGCACGATTTGTGGTAGGCGATAAGAAATTTCCCCGCTTTGGTTGTTCGCACATTAGGTGGGAGGACTCCCGTAATAATAATGCGGTTGAGTTTTTCTTGCAAGCTGGTCTTCTTCCAGAGTCTCAATTCGATTACGCCATGGCAAACATAAGCAAAAAAGTCCATGCAAGGGTCCACACTTCTGTTTACGTATCTAAAACTGTCCCTCGCTTCATCTGGGCAACAGAAGGGATGTTCCTCATCGACGGACGCGGCCCGCTTACTCAAATGGCGCCCTATGAAGACGCTCAGTGTCAGGATACCCGCCAAGAACACGGCTGCGACGAATAGAATGCCCGTGGTACAGAAGAAGCGACGCTTGGCGTTCTTTCTTGTGAAGAGGCTCGTCAGCTGTGGAGTAGACGGCATGAAGACCAGCAGTCGAGATGCTTTTGGGCTTGCCATGTTCACGGTCACTCCCTTCTTCTTTCTTCTCTTACCCCACCTAGGAGCACATTAGCCAGTCATGAGCGCGAAAACTGATTAACTGATATTGGGAAATAAGAGCGGCGGATATGCGGATATGCCGGTGGAGTCCCTAGTAAGGAATTTTAGCAGCTGCTGATGCTGTCGGAGCACGAACATAATGACATGGGTTTCGTAGTACTTCCACGAGTCGTCATCTTTTGCGCCTTTTCTTGCCAGATGTCATCGTCGTGCCTCACCACGCAGAATAATTAGATTTAGGACGCTATTCAAAAGGAAAAAGAGGAGCGACCAATTTTGTTTGTAAGAGAAAACGCGCTATTAAATTGAGAATCGAGAACACTGGAAATAAACAGCAGGGGCCATCCGCAGAGAATACACGTATACTGTACTTACATAGCCACTATGAAAACGTCCACATGAACAGCATATTGTCACTTTTAGGTTAATAGTATTATTATTTTTAATCTCACAAATTTAAACCTCAGTAAGCCCCACTGCAGTACCACCCTCAACCATCACGGTCAGTGAACCTGATTTGCTCAAATTTCTAATCTCTGTTCCGCTGAATGGAACCTAAGATGCTGTAATCACCGCCTGGTCATGGCTAATCCCCCTTGTGAGTATTCGCCTTTTTTATGAGGGCAGCAACAAAAACAATTTCTTGCGTCCAGCTACTGGTGACGGTGTAGCAGTGTGGGCTGGAAGGGTCACATACTGTAGAACTGTGCTCCTCCCCCCCCCCTCCAAAAAAAATGGCCCTATATTCATTCAAAGGAGCAGTGGAAGGCTGCCCTGCGCTACCCGGTGCCTTATCTTCAGGACCAGATCCTTGACTAGTCTCACAAGGTAGCCAGACCTATCAAGCGTAGAATCTCCCTATCTCTCCACTGTCCCTTTTCCATAAGGGATAAAGTTGTTACTGACTCCCCCCTCCCCCTATTGATTGCCTAGTCGTTCTTAATGAATTTATGATGTCCTAGGTGCGGTTCACAAGAGGAAAATTGCGTGAAGATGGGATGGCATGCGCATCGTTTATGTAAACATTGTTCAGGCGGAAAGAAAACAACTGATCATCCCTTAGAGTAATGCAACTGATTTCAAACGAAACCAGACACAACTTTTCATGGAGGATTTAGGTATAGTGGATGTAATTACGAGACGTGAATGTAGGGTACGCGGAGGTCTTGGAGGGTCTTGAAGGCAAGCAATCGGGATGTCTTGTGGGTAGCCACGTTCGCAGCCAATTCGCTTTTCTTTCTTATCTTATCCCATCTACAAGGATAATAGCCAGTTATGAGGGCGAAAAATAATTAACTGAAAAAACATTATTCGGAAATAAGACCGGCGGATATGTGGGGGAGTTCGTAGTCAACGACTTCAGCGGCTGCCTGGTGGGGCTATGATATGAAAAGAGCACTACCATTCCAATAGGGTGCCTGATGGGTCCTGTACTAGTTCAGCACTCGACCTATATGTATACACTTCGCCGAGCATGTGAAGGGTGCAGGCTCCATGACTTAGTCTAACGGCGCAAGCGTCGACATAGAAGAGCAAGTGGAATTACGTGATTCCTTTTACTGCTCCTCTCGATTGAACTTGTGCGCTTCATAAGCTAAGCGTACTAATTTTTCTCTGTACTTTTACATGGTGTCAATTAACATAATGGCCTTGCGTCATCTCTGAGCTTGTTCCTATTTGTTTAAGCAGCTGATATCCTTTATGTCTGACGTACGTGACAGAGCGCGGAGTAAACTGTCATTTTAACTAGAATACGCTGAAAGAAGCTTGGTTAATCAAGATGCGAATGTGAAAAGAAGCCAGAGGCATTTCTCGTGTGTATAGCAAGCGTTTTAGAGAGCAAGATTTCATCGATTGACGATAAGCAGTTCGGTAACTAGCAGCCCAAGGACAGGCGCAAGCTTTTATGTTCTTGCGCTTATAACTTGTAAAGCTAACGAAGTTGATAACTGGTATGATAGGACATGTATTGCCTTAATTCTTCTAAGAATAGCGCCTTTCGAGACCACGGAAGGTTATTACTGAAGACGCGAGGACTCGCATTTCTTCTGAGTGAGAGAAAATTGATTCCTGACAACACAATTTTCGCTGAAGCGAACTAAACGATCCTACTTCAGCAGTACTGCAGTATTTATTTCCAATGATCAAGAAATCGAATAAACACCAGCAAGGATACTACAGCTCGTAATCTGCTGACGTATGCGTCAACGAAATTAATGTGTGCGTAAATATCCTTGTGTTTGAAAATAAACGCTGTATTGAAAGTTCGCGCTTGTCCCGTCCCGTAGTCCTCATCCGTTCTTCCCACGATCCCGAGTTACAATCAATTACCAACCTGCCCAAGTCGTTTAAAACCTTGTTTCTTTTTATAACTTTCTGCTGCGCGAACATGGCCCATTGCAAAACTATTCCATGGGCCGGGCATACGGCGGTGGCTTCCAGGCTAACTGGAGCAACGGCTTTTACGCAAAGTGATATCGCTCGTTTGGCCGAAAGCCATCACCGCACCCGTTTTTGATCAGATGTTGTTGACAGTTGTCGGAAATGTTCGGAGTGTGACAGGAAAAATAGAAGCCTGATTGATAAGCATCAGGCAGTAGATGGGAAGAGTCATGTGTGCTCGGATGCTTATAATAGATCTATCAATTATCAAAAATTAAAAATATTTCCATCAAATTTACAGAAGGTAAGAACCAAATAAAAAATGAAAGTTAACAATTGAAAACTGTAAATCTGAAAATAATACGAGCACAAAACGTTTTGAGTCATTGAGTCGTAGTACCGTAGCTAAAGAAATGAAGGTGGCGAGTCGTATCATTATCCGTCTAGGCGCAGACATTCAAGAAGGTTGCTTGTGACATTTGGCGAACACGCGGCCTCGGCTCGGAAGTGAGCGTGTGCGACCGGTTTTTGCTCATCTGTCCTCACAGGCTACAGGCGCGTTTTAAAATAGGGGCTTCTGTCGGTTGGGGGTATCGGAGAAAAGCGGGAAGCCAATGCGCATGCGCCCCTACATAGCTGCACCCTCCGCCGTTAGCTTTATGTGCATTGGCTCGCCGCTAATCTCATATCTTGGAAGTTTTGCAATGTCATGTCCTCCGTGGAAATGTGGTTCGTTGGGTGACACACGTTACAGGAGGATTACATGGCTAGACGGACTTGATCGAATATTTTAGGGGAATCCCCCAAGGTGGAGTAGATTTGTTATAAGGGAGTAATTACTCATTGACATCCACCCAAGCGCAACCATACGGCTACGAAGGGAAGTCATACAACTTCTTCAGAAAATTCGTAGTAAAAAAAAATTGTCCGGTTCCGGGGATCGAATCCTGGACCACCACATTTTCGGGGCAGTCGCTTTACCAAGTGAACTAACCAGGACTTTGTTTTCTCTATTGCATGGGAAAACTTCCATAAAATAAACACTCCACTTACTGAAGCTTGTTAATGTCTCAAGTTACCGGGCTGCTTACTACGAGCCCGCCATATCCCTGACACTGCACCACCATCAAAACATCAAACTTCAGGGAGGCACACACATGCATCTAAATACGGCAGCCAGTTTGGAGGTTCTTCGCCTGCAGCATATATACACTCCTCACCAAAGCACATATCTCACGAAACACAGATTTCGACGATCTTGGTGGCTCGGCATGTCTGTCCATCACACTGCTTTTCCAAAGACTGAATAGTTCCATCAACACAAATAAATCATAAGGCGCTCAACAGAGTTTTTGTCAAGAGGCGAAAATCTAATAGCATAAGGTGTAATTTCAATATCCTTCTTAAGAGTTCGTTGCAGTATATCCCAAAAGAACATAGCATCACGACACAGAATAAAGCAATGATCAATTGTCTCGAGCGCGCTACAGAGACGGCAATTCACCGTCCAGGGCACAAACATCTCCTTAGCATGAAGAAATGTCTTGATAGGCAGCGTCGCTGTGTGTAGAATGAAAAAAAAAAACGTTTTTGCAGCTGCCTGAATGCACATTCGCCTAAGGCGTTTTAGAACACTGGTGCCCAAAAACACCCGATAAGGCTGCCGATGCAACGGTGTAGGGAACAAAAACTCAGTGAGAACCTGGCTCATCTGCTTTCTCGAGAGGCTATACAGGTAATCTAAAGAGAAGCGCACAGTGGGGACATTCAAATTGTCAGCAACATAAAGAATCCCCATAAAGCCCCGCTCGAGCCTGCCCAGTCGGTGCGAATAAGTAGGGCAAATGAGGTCTGAGACGCCTAATTAGCTCAGCTAGAAGAAACAGGTGGTTTGCATATTTGAAAAAGAAAAAACGGGAAACAAGTTGATGCACGAACAGGTGAACAAGGCCCATTCCACCAGACTCTAAGGGAAGGAAAAAGTCGTCACGCCGCATGGGCTCTCACTGCGCCAGGACTTTTTCTGTTTATTGCTAAGTGAAGATACTTACAAACTATACAGCATTTATATATTTACAAGTTCACCAGGCCGTTTGCCAGTCGTGAAAGATGGAGTCGTTTCATATGTGACAGCTTCCTAAATACCAACTCTGTTTCAGCACCCCAGTCTGCATCTTTCAAAACATCGTGGATTTTTACAATACTCTAAACAAAGAATTCCTACACTGCTCTCGTTCCAGTGCCACAATGTCTATAATCCATAGCACTGAGCCATAGAGAGTGCAGTCCCAAGAAGAATATGGCATCGTATGGTACTGCATGGCCGTGAACGGGCAAAAACCTTATGCCTTGCGGTGTAAGAGAAAGCTTCTTCTTAATGGTACGCTGTAGCACGTCCCACAAAAGATAGCATTATCACAATCTATAAAAATGCGTTCAATTGATTCTGATCTGTTACGCACGAAACAATTTGTCCCCCATGGTACATGTATTCCTTTTTGAATAACCAAGTTTTAACAGGTAGGGTACCAGTACGTAGATGAAAGAATGTCTTGGCTGCAGGCGTGACCCACATCTTTCTCACCCTCTTCAACACATCTTGATTGTACCTTTGAAAATCTGTCGGTACAGAGGGACTGGCAATACCTGTCCACGAGGTCCTGTGTTAGGCGCTTTTCTTTACCGTGTGCAAATACTCCCGACTGATAGGCATGGCAAGAAAACGATAAGCGATTACCACCTCTTGGAGGTAGCACGACACACCATAACAACCCCCTTCATTTTGAGACGACTAAACCCGGTAACACGTTGGACTGCATTTACTGACGGTCAGCAGATTAGATGTACAAATGTACAATAGAATTTATTTACAGTATATATACAACGTTTTACGCTACGACCAGAACGGTCGCTACCATCTCGAACGATCAGAATCGTAAGGCCCAAGTTCGCCCGCAACAAGACCCTGTCCTGCCTCACTGACTTGACTCGGGATACTCGTAGCGGTGGTCCGACACAGTCTGCTGTGGTTTAACTCCTCCGTGGCTGTCTGCTAGTGTCAAGGAAACGCAGCCAAAGCACTGGTTCGAGCGAGCTACTCCTCTATGGCTGTCTGCGAGCCTCAAGTACAGCCGGGTATGACGACCCAAAGGTGTCGACTGCATATTAAAGAGGAAGGTCGAAGGAGGGGAACCAGATGGGTGGTGGTGGCAGCGGAGGGAAGGCAGAGGACAAAGGCTGTGTGACATTGTGTCAGACAGTGTTGCATATTTGTGGAGATGTGTACCAGTACGTAAAACGTTTTGATGTGTGATGAAGAAGAAGCAACCAGTGTGCAGAGTAGGAGAGAATTGTGCGCGCCAGATTCCAGCCAGACATGATACACCTAGGCCATGCAGACGCGTTCGTCCCACGAGCTTCCTGCGAACGAACTTCCCCATAGGAACTGCTGCATCACTGCAAGTCCATAGCTTGCACTCAAGGTGTTCAACACGAGCTGGGCCGCTACAGCCATACCTCGTCATCCTCACTTCATTGTCTTGCAAACGATGTGTAGCTAAGATATCTTAGCGACTCTTAATTCTGAATTCACTCTGTACGTACAATGACTACCCAAAGACATTGTACGTACGGATTTTTTCTACGATTCCTCCATCTGTAGTGTTAGATGAGAAATAAATAAACTTTGACTTTGACTCTGTACGTACAATGACTGCCCAATTTCAGTTAACTTGGGGAAAGGAAAGGCATTTCTTTGAAGCCTTTTTTTTCTGGCACATTATGTAAAGGACGGACCTGAGTTCCAAAGTTGAATTCTGTTGCATGTTTGGGCACAACTATGTTGCAATTGAATTGCAAGTTTGGAAACAAAGGACGCATGCGCGCTTACAATACGCAGCACTGCCGTTGCGCTTTGTTTCCAAATGTCCATGCGTATTCGATGCACACAATTTCCGAAACTCTTTGCATGCATCATTACCATCTACCCAATCGGGTTTTTCGATGACCACGCACTGCCGATAAAAGCAATAAAGGACAAACTGTGAATGACCCCAGTTTTGAATCGTAAATTTTTGCACTGAGGCAGTTCATTGGTATAACCGGTACATGCACTCGTATTCAGCTCTATAGTTATGCGTTCGCACTACGCTAGCAGAGCTCTGAGATCACCATGTACTGTTCGGGTTATTCAATCAAATGTCACGGGCGCCATTTTTGGCGCAGATTAGCTCCAGCTATGCAAGCCGGAACAGGCCGTGATAAGGCTATCAGATAAGCCCGCAGCCTTTCGCCGCGCTACATTCACCACAAAACTGCGGCCACTGCGACGAAGAGTCACACTGCCTACACTGTCGCGAAGCGCAACTATTTCATCCACGTCCAATTGTATGACGATATCACGTATCTTAAATATAAAGCTTTGCGCAAATGCCCATGTCTGTACACACTCCTGAATAAAATGTGCCTTGATGACCGCACATTACAAAAGCGCCAACCGTGGCGAATTGAATGCTTATCACGGCGTGCGTGCACTGCACTTTTCTATCCTATGCGTGGGCGTTCAGTGGTCTCGTGACAGCTGTGTTCAGGCGTATGTTGCCCGTTTGCATTTTGTTTTGTTTGTTTTTTTCGCAACGTGCAAAGAATACTTCCTCGAAAAAGTAGCGAAGCACCGACTGCATTTTAACTGATCTGCTTCCCCTTGATCGACTTGAAAGCGCAAAGAAGACTTCTTGAATGTTTTATTGCTTGCGGCACAATCATGATCCCAGACGTACTCTCAAAAATCGCCTCAGCATTCTATGCTTGCTTCAAGAAACCGACCGAGAACAACGAAACCGTAAGTACAAAAACCTACCCTCACCTTTTAAATATTCCCCGCCATATTCCGACCAAAATCAGCTCCCCACGTTAATCACAAGTGTCCTATATTTCCTGAGCAACGACTATTTTAGTGTTTGCTGCTGGTAAAGAGCGCCTGTAAACCTCTATGCACGTTCAGCAGTTACGGGATTACTAATGAGGCAGTTATAAATGCAACGCTGTCGGCGTCAGCATTTGTGAGCAGAAAATCACCGACATGTCTTCCTGGTTGATTAGGTAGGTGGTGATTGACAGCTGACATGGTCGTGCACTGATTGGTCGCGGGGTTGATTGACATCACGCGACCACGTGACAGGGCTGATTTGGCAGCCGTTGTCAATCAATTAGGGTCCGCCTTTGAGCCCGGAGGGAATTCATTCAGCCAGTACTCTTGGGACCCGATTAGCACACTCGATCCTTAACATATATCAAAGCTAGAGACTTCTGTGCGGACTGCATAACTGGTCTTACTGGTTTAAGGAACAATTAAACTTTTAGTTCCTGCCAGGTGGTTATCAGTTTGATAACAATAGATCCCGAACTTCGATTCAACTGTGATCAACTGGGAGTTTGTTCCTTACTCCGTTACACGTACCAGTTAAAATTTTCGCCTGGGTAGTAAAGTTGTAGTGAAACAAGAGCTATGTGTTAGGCATGATTAACTGAGCCACATTTGCCTAATGGAACGGGGTATGCATTCCGCTAAGGGCAGGGCGTAGTATACGCAGCGGTGTCCGCTGAGTTGTGTTAAAGAGCTGGCGTTCTTGGCAAGGCGAAAAAAAAAAGGTAATTAGCTCGCTTACGACATGGACATTGCACACACACTCTGTCACGCCTAAAGTCGTTTATATATACTTGTGAATTTCTAAATATAAAATCAGTTTTTGGTCAGTGCTCTGTGCGGGTGTCCTTTATCTTCGCCCTCGCCCTTCGCGCTGTTTAAAATTTCATCGAGAACTATACGTTTCTATGCGCAAGCGCACAGTGTTTTGTTTGCCTCAAACCAAGGCATCCTAATTGTACGATCATATATGTTCATCTACTGCGTGTCTTTCGAGACAGCTGCGAGGGTTACACAACTGCATCTGGGTTCGCACTTCATCGCGTGGCCGTTGAAACGCATGTAGGCCTGGAAGGTGACAGTATGAACTATATATACAGCTATACAAGCGGAAAGGTAACGTAGCACTTCCCACAACATACGGCGCGCCATAATAATAATAATAATAATAATAATAATAATAATAATAATAATAATAATAATAATAATAATAATAATAATAATAATAATAATAATAATAATAATAATAATAATAATTAATGATGATGATAATGATGATGACGATAATAATAATAATAATAAATGGGTTCACAGGAAGGGAAAGCGCAGTATCAGTTTTCAAAATACGGTAAACTATACCATATGCCAACTATAATGGTGCCGGCGCGACAATATGACGCCCCCTTACAAAACAGGAAGTGCTACCTGTATGGAAGACGTAAGTACTTTCCTGTGGGACACACCGGGCGAGCGCTCTTTTCCCCTGTCATTTCGCTTCCGCACGTCGTCAAATGCCAATGCGAACAAGCCCTTACAACCCAGCCAGCCAAGCGTCCAGCCAGCGCGGGACGACCGGTAGACACGCCACGGCTCCCAATAAGAAGCTTGGCGCTCGTCGTTTGTGCCCAGCTTCCGCCGCAGCCTTCGTGTGACCAGGCGTCGGCGTAGAGCGCAAAAGGCCGCCTATTTCACGTCCTGCGCGAACCTTCTTGCTGCTGCTGACTGGGAGGTGGAGTGCAGTAACTGGTTATGGCCGAGTGCAGCGGTAGCCGCCGCCGCTCCGGTCCATCCAGCCAAGGTTTACTTGTGAGTAAGCCAGATCACTGTATTAAGCAGCACTGATATACAGCGATAACTGAAGTAATAGCTTTACTACGCGATACAACGGGAGGCTGAAAGAATGTCAGCCGGGCTGATGGCATCAGTCGGCGTGAGACTGATACACCCGGCGACGAGGTGTTTAGGGAAATCGGACAGCGTTTTAATTCGAAAACCTTACTTGCATCATGTGTGGCGTGAACTGGAAGTAGGCACAGGAAGTGGCAACACTAGAGGGTCACTGGTTAAGATGCTTGGCAACGTTTATGATTGGCTGCTGAACTGGAGTACCCGGCTTCGAGCGCGAACGCGGATGCCGCGTTTAGATGGGCGCGAAGCGGAAAGACGACCGCGTTCTGTGTCATGTCGTTGCACCTGAAGGATCCCCAGGTAGCCGAAATTACACTGAAGCCCACCACTGCGGCATCGCTTTGTCTTTTTTTCTTTCACTCTCATCTGCCTCCTTCAATTCCCATTGAATGCATCTTACCTGTACTCATACCTATGGGGCTGGAACGGGGAGGCTAACCAAGAGAGTTCTACTTAAGTTGAGGACAACGCAGAGGGCTATGGAACGAAAAATGGTAGGGGTAACACTAGGAGATAGGAAGCGCACATAGTGGGTCAGAGAAATAACTCAAGTTACTGATAGTAATGAATAGCTGTCTTCGGCAGGCAGTGAGGAAACAGTAGACGATGATCTGCTGATATTCAGGAGGAGATATATATTTACAGAAGCAAAATATTATACATTGGCAAACAGTTACAGTAACAAGAGTCACACAGACAACTGCAACTTAAGACAAAATAGACTCTCACACAGAGAAGTCACTCTACAAGCCCTTACTTTTCTACCGAGCATTTCGGTTAAAGCCTAGGGACTGTAAATACGTGCTAAGCACGGAGCCTCAATCTTGACTGTCGAACATGGTCCGAGGACCGCTTTTTGATACCAGACATCAACAAAGACCCAAGGGCGGTCACCTTAGGTGATCCGCCCCGAAAATGAAGCAGCCAATCAAATTATTTAAAAACATGCCACAACCCTAGTGGGTTGGGAATAATCTCGGATCCAGGTCCTTAATTACGTCAAATAAAAATACAACATTCAAAACGCACACTCTCTCCACTCGCCAGTCCCCAAACCCTCTCACACGGCGCATGTCTTTCCTTCCTCTCCCGGGCGTATTTGCGACGCGACCTTGCAGCTGCCGCCTTTGTGAAAGAAACGCCGCGGGGGATCTGGAGACCAGGCCATCCAGCCGTCCCGTTCGAGGAAAAAGGGGGGGGGGGGGGGGGCACATGTCCCAGAGCAGTGTACAGTCGCCGTTTCTCAGACCCAATGTCTCGCGACACAGCGGGAGGCCGCTGGGCTGATTGCCTACTTGGGAGGGCCAAGGGTCGCGCCTATTGTCGCATTCTGCAGGACATTTAGTGAGCGCTTGTGGCAGTGCGAAAAGCTTCATTAACGGCGTCTCCCTGCACCCATGCTTGGCGCCACGGCGGGAGATCGCTGGACGAGCTGGCCGTAAAGTGGTTCGCAGAAGCGTGCTGCTGTTGTTCCCGGCTGATAATTGGATGCGTCTGTCGTTCGCTTCTTGACGACGCCTCGGGGCGAAAGGACGAAACAAACCAGGCCTCCCGCGCGCCCGCGTCCAAGAAAAGGGGAGAAAAGGAGAAAAAAAACAACAGCGCTCGCTCCTTGGCCTCGGCGCGTGGGGGGTTCGACCGCCAGCTCGACTCCACGTGCGAGTCGCTTTTCACTGCGGCCTCACACTGACATTCTAGCGAAAATCAAGAAAAAGAAATGGGCATGGGCAGCGCATGTAGCGCGAAGATAGGTTAACCGATGGTCGCTTAGGGTAACAAACTGGATTCCAAGTTAAGGAAAGCGTATCAATCCAGGAGACCAAGTGTGGGTTTACACAGTTTACACACCAATTCTCCGTCGCGGACTAAGTGAAAAGTTGCTCCGTCGATACTTTGGGCCGTACAAAATCATTCGCCGCTTCGGACCGCTGGACTATGAGGTCATTCCCGACGGAACGTCAGCATCACAAAGGCGACGCGAACGCCCAGAAATTGTACATGTTGTACGACTGAAGCCATATTACGCGCGTTAAAGAATCTGTGGTGTTTAAACTTTGCATTGTTTATGTTTAAGTTGCTTTGTTTTGGAACATAGAAGCGATGTTTTTTTAAGGGGAGAGTAATACCGCGAAACCTTCAAAACTGTATTTCCTGTTTTTTAACAGCCGCCGGCATACGGCCTTATCACTGATCCTGGATCGCGTATCAGTTCTGTATTCTTTGTTCGACGAGCACGCTGTTGCTATCGCCACCGCCGAGTTACTTAGTTCTTTTGCGGACGCAAGTCAGCCCAGTAAAGAGTTTCTTCAGTGCAATCATTGACTCTTCATTTGTGTCATCGACCTTGTCACCATCACGTGACAGTATAGTCAGGCTGATGATGATGACGATGAATGTGATTCAGGCGTCCTCCGATGAGTCACAATCAATGCGCCTTGCTTTTCCTTTAACCCAATTGAGGTTTGTTCACTAGTGGCAAAAATAATGTTGCTCGCTTCAAATTTTTGACGAAGGCGGTCCTTATGCAGATCTCGGGCGGATGTCATATCATTTCGCTTCTGCCCGCAGTGGTGGTGCAGTAGTTTCGGCGCTCGACTGCTGTGGCCGAGGATGCAGGATCGAATCCTGGCTTCGGCGGCGTGTTCTCTGGAGGCGAGAAGCAAGGCGCCCGTAGGCTGTGCGATGTCTGTGAACGTTAAAGAAACCCAGGTGGCCGAGAGTTCTGGTGTTCACCACTACGGCGTCTCTCAGTCTGAGTCGCTCTGGGGCGTTAAATCCCATAAACCAAACCAAAGAAAACCATTTCGCTTCAAATTTTCATTCATGTGCTAGTCAAGTTGGAGGCTAGTTTAGGAAAGGGATTCAAACGGGCGTCACATTTAAATCTACCTCAAACTGTATGCCGTTAACTGCAGGAATAGGTGCCCACCTTGAAGTGAGATACATGTACTGTCTTTCCTCTCAACAACAGCAATATGAGTCATTAAATGTACAAACTATTCAGACTGCAGAACGTACAGTCGTGAGCAAATGTGGTATACAACACTCAGCCGGTGACGGAGCTAAGAAAAACTAGAGTCAGTAGAAAATTTTCAGAGTACCGCAAAGGGGCCCGCGAGCGCCATTTCCCTTCCAGACCGCCGGGCCCGACCCGCTGTCCGAACGGCGAGTAACCGCATTTGTAGGCTTGGAACGTGATTTTAAGCTCAGCAAAACGGGAAGGCTCTGGTACGTTTATTCAGAATAGTGCCAACACCGACTGTGCGGTCGCTAACTTTAATACCGTAGTCAGTAATCGAGGAGGAAAAATAAGCGCGTGGGTGGACCGGCGAAAACTGCAGATCGCCTGCTATTGCAAATGCCCGGCCCTTTGAATCGACTTGTTTTCTAAGCGCAGTGCTGGATTGTTACATTATAAATGACCGAGTGTGAAACAGCATGTCAGCGAAGGTCGTAGGAACGTATGTGTTAAGTCGTGTCTGTTAAATCGTGGAGAACGCCATTCGTCGGCGCCGCTGGCCCGGACACGGTAAAACACGGAGCGAGGTGCGGATCGTTATCACGCTCTGAAACGATGAATCGCTTTGTATAAGCAGTATAAAGTGAAGCAGCAATTTCGCCGAGACCCCCCCCCCCCCCCCCCCCCCGCGTAAACAAAATAGCATACAATGTAGTATTGCCGTCGCTGCGCCAAGAACGCCACACAGGCTTTGTTGAAATATTCTTTTGCGCGAACTTATTTTTTTTTTTTTTGCGGCGCCGTCATTAAGCGAAGGAAAACTAAAGCACCGGTTTCGCCCATTTTCCACATGAGAAAAAATTGGATTACTATATCATCGCTATCACCGCGCAGTTGTGAATACTGTACTTTTCATTGTTTCATGGTATCGCCTGATGTTGTTTCATCACCGTACGCCTTGTGCCGCCAATTTGCCAGTACTTCGCTCATTAACTGCCGTCACAAACTGAAATGACATCAACATCGTACATTGATGGGTAACACAAGCTGTCCAGAAGTCACTAGCTGCGAACACACAACTATGGTTGGTTGGTTTAGTTTATGAGGTTTAACATTCCGAAGCGACTCGGACTATGAAACACCGCTGTGGAGAGCTCCGGATATTTCCACCGCCTAGGTTTCCTTAACGTGCAACTAGAAATAAATAATAAATATTTGCATAAAGCTTTATGTACGTTTACATTAACAATAAAAATAAAAAAAGGAAGAGATGCGGACGGCCATCGATCCGCACATGAACACGCGCCCATACGCATTCATGCACGAGTAGAGTGTGTGATTTCGCACAACTGAGTATAGATGTATCTGCTGCCAGCTGGCTAGATATTTGCCTTACTGCGAGAGTAGCTTTTGCAAAATTCAGCAGGTATAAAACGGATGCTGCGTATTCCTGTGCCGGAAGGTGAACACATACACTGCGTTGGAAGGTAAACACATGTTGCAATCAGGCGCACCATGTTCACGTTGAGTATTTCCTACGCTTCTTTCGCGGCTAAACGAAAATAATTTGAAACCAATGAACCAGCATATCTCGCGCAAGAGGATGTTCCTTGATGCACGAATGTTTGCCGGTCGCTTCTGTAAAGCCACACTGACCACCAATGCAGATCACTTTTTTCATTCAGGCACAGAGAACACAACTTTCCTAACTCAGGCATTGCGCCGCACCCAAAATCACCCACGCGTGTACACCGTGAGAAACAATCGGAAAAAAAAAAGGAACGCCAGCAGAAGACACGTATTCAGCGCGCGCGCTTGGAAGGGATATGGCGACGCAAGGTCACGTGACGAGCATCAGTCAGTAGGCGAGCCGGCGGCACGCGAAAAACGAATGCGGTACTCTGAAATTTTCCAGTGATTCCAAGAAAAATTGCATCTAAATGCCATCTAGCGACAATGGCAGTGGCACATGCATGTGGATAAACCGGGGAACCACCGCTATTGTCTCGATCCCAGATAGCTATTGCTAGATGGCCTTGCAATGCAATTTTCTCGGATCCGCCACCGGCTGAGTGTTGTATACCACTTTTGCTCATGACTGTACTCTATAGTTAAAGGTTTTGAAATCTGCAGAACGTCTTCACCTATGTGCGGCATGATAATTGACTGCTAAGTGCCTCTCCTCAAGTAGCTTTAGGTGCCTTTGAAAAATACAGCTGCAGTAACCTAACTTTGGCATTATCGTTTCTTTTGGTTTTGAAACAAAGGCATCGAAGCACGTGTTTGAAACACGATATTGTTAACCGGTATATCTACGTGTCTACTCGGTGGTAACAATTTCAATGCATTTTTAAGAAAGCTCGCTCGCGCAGCGAGGCCCAATTCCTAGGTTTCCTTCTGTAGTTCGTGGCACCACGCGACCGCCTCGCCAGCATAAACAATCGGCCCAATGTTGGTAATGTGTTGCCAATGGCCAGCCTTACATAGGCCCAGTGCACTCACACTCCAATATTGGGTCGGTGGGTTGTGCCCGCATTTATTTTCCTTGCATTCCTGAGTGGAGCAGTTCTCGCTGGTCTTGCGGGTTGTTGCAGGTCAGCGCGGTCTCAGGGACAATTATATGCACCTAGTCCATTGACCCGTTAGCGACAGCTACTGGGTCGGCCCGCTCGATCCGCCGGCGTTGGTCAGTCGGCTTTACGAGGTACAAAGCTTCTTCCCAAGAGGAGGTATTGGGCAAGCTTATGGGCGTAACACCACAGGGTGGTTTTTGGCAGGCCCACACAGAATGATATAGTATAGGTCGGTGCTATTATAGCAGCTGAGACATTGGTAGCAGTGAGGAAGAACAGGTGTTTATAGTGCAGGTTATCGCCATGCCACACCTTCGGTGTCGGTCAGTTTTTGGGCGCGGAGGTGGCAGTGTTCTTCCCTGTATAGTATTGTGTTATGTACGCGTAAGTTTAATTGCAGAGCTTCCTCCTCCGCTTCCGTCATAACGCCTGGAATGTTGATGCTCTGGCGAGCGCACTCTCGCTGCCGTGAAGGAAGGCGTGTCCAAGGGTCCAAATAATTCTAATTGGAGGGAATTAAGTATCGGCATATAATGATGGGATCACGCTCGCAGATACACGGATAACGCATACTGAGCAAAGGCTCGACATGCAGCTTGTGAATATGTGATTATCGTGTACTCCAGACTGGTGCGGTTTTCGTCACGTGCGTCTATGTTTGTTTGTTTATTGTGATTAAGACAAAAAACATAAGTAGTGCTAAGGGGCGGAGGCAAAATGCGACAGCAATGATCACCTGACTGGGCCAATGTCCCCGCAGAACTTGCAGCACAACAGCACAACACATAGCAATGACTGCATATAAAGAAAACGTACACATGAACAGAGGGAATCTATAGAATCAATGGAAATAAAGAGCAGCGTTGAAACCAGCGTTAGGTAGTCAAATTATGCAATTATGTAACAGCCTAAGTACAGAAAAGATTAACATATGAGTTAAAAAGAATACAAAACCAATCGGTGGGCATATTTCACGCAGTGGAAAATTTTAAAATCACATGATAATTAACACTTAATTTTGATATGCGATTCGTGAGCAGTGTCACTGACCTGTAGCTGTGTTTACATATTATGCACAAAATAATGTTTCACCTTTTTCCTGAAGGAAAGCAGAGAAGAAGAATCAATGATTTTCATTAAAGGCGAGAAAAGATACAAGCAGCTAAAGTTGAGCAATTGCATACCATAATTCGTTCTAATGAAAAGTTTCAAGAAGGAGTGGTGTCTGAAAGTGAGTGTATATTCTTAGTGTAGGTAGGAAAGAAAAGTTCGCTATTTGCTTTCATCTATAGATATAGGTTTGGTAAGCCGCTGGTAACACAAGGCTTCAATTTTCAATATACAATCTTTTAAAAAGTAGTCGGACACGTGCTCATAAGATGATACGGTGTATGAAAGCGAGTGCAACCGCTATGGCAGTCTCCTTAGCCGTCGTGCTCGAGCTGGTGCCCTGGATGGAGGCCGTAATTCTAACCGAGCCATTGGCTCTCGTAACAACCAGTCCCATATATCGTCGCTACAATGTTGTTACCGATCCGCCATGAAGGTTCGAGAGCACCTTGTACGTAATGTGCCCGCCGCGGGCGTTGTGCTCCTTCTCAAGCGTAGGAATCGGTGTAACCGATGAGCTGCTATAAGGTTGTCCATGGGGGGACCGTATCATATTTGGCACTGGCCAAACTGGAACACATGATTCTGCTTGACATGATGCAACGCGCCATGAACATCCGGAATCCAGACGTCTCGGACAGTCTGTTGAATGACAGCATTGGAATCCTGATGAGTGACTCAAAGAAAATATTTTTAGATTCACACTCAAATTTCGCATTACCGAGTTTCGTAATCGTCTTTCATTGTTTTCTTTTTTAATTTTGGGGGGCTGGGAAATCTACGACGAAAACAGGCTGTTCGTTGTAGGTTTTCGTGACTCGGCAACACGTTGCGATGAGCGGAGAGGAAACACTTGCTTCAAACTGTACACGTTATATAGAGTTTTTTACACTTTGTCATAAGGTGCGATCCGCATATCATTATCAGCCGGACTATACCCGCTGAAGGACGAATGCATCTCCCTTATTCCTTCAATTAACCCGCTCCTGTGCTAACTGCATCCACTTGACCTCTGCGAGCTTCTGAACTTCATCAACCAATCTAATTTCCGGCATCCCGTTGGTACGCTTCCCTGCCCTTGGAATACAATTTATAGCGACCACCGGTAATCGCACTACATTCCCTACCCATTTAAACTGGAATATCGTTAACTCAAATTATTTCTGATTCGCTCTGCGCGCTTCCTGTAATAGCAGAATCAGATCAGAGCAGTATACGTGTTCTCTGTTTTCCTCTGCATAGCATATACCCGAGCTGCGGTAGACTCATGCTCAGCTCCGCCTCATCCGACTTTCTATCCCCGTTGTCTTAGCTGACCTCGATGCCCCCCGCCACCTTGATCTGACGTCCCATTTATCCGCCAAACAACCTATTCTGTTACAAATGCGCGTATGCGGCTTTGAGTCGAAATTCTGCTCGCACGACCAGGGCTTCTCTATTCCTTTCAGAAGACAAAAAAAAAAGTACAACAGCGAGTAAAAAAACAGCTAAAACGAAAGCGTCAGTTCCACAGTTCCACCACTGAAAACACTCGCACAAGCGGCAAATGGGATAAACTAGAGATCGGCCAAAAACTGCGTGCGGTTGCGGCCAAGCTGTGCAAGCGGCTCGCTTCCTTTCGTTAGGACGCGTACGCTCACATCTGTTTTGGTGTGAGAAGAACCAGATCCTTATAAAAATCGGGCTCTTGAGGCGCCCCTCGGAAGCAGGGTGCGCACATCGGGCCACACGTGCGACTTCTTCAATAGCACGCTGGGACGCGTGCGTTAATTGTTCTGTTCACGGAGACAAACTCCTACATAGTACCCACCACTGTTCCACTTTAATGGATGAAACAGCCATTTGAAAGTATTTGGAGAAGTTTCAAGGCCCTCCAGCTGGTACTCTATAGAGGGGGTCGAAGAGGAAGCGTCCTCTTGGCGTTTCGGTTGACTTGAGCGCTGCCTTCTAGAACTTCTCTCAGGTGGGGAGCAACGCTGTGGCAATGGCTGAGATGTCAATTAACCAAAAAGCCTTCCAATTGAAATTTAATGTGAGCTTTAAAGAAACGATTTTATAAACTGGTTAGCGCCGTGGATTTGAGTCACTATTAAAGGACTATAGACACCAAATTTTGGTGGCATTTTTCTTCTTGTTAATGATGCGTAAGCCATTCCTGTATATCGATCCGAACGCATCATCTACGACAGCTAAATAATTTAGAATTGAATTTTCTTTTCTCGCCATTTTCGATTTCAGCAGCCAAGAGATAACTGTATAGCTGTGACGTCACAATCATGTCTTGACGTGCAGCATGAAACAGTGTGATGTAATTGCCGATTTTTCACTTTTAGTGATTCCTGTTCTTGAGGAAAGCTGGCTTTATCATTGTAGCAAATTCAAACAACACAGCAATGATTATATCGCTTTATTTCCCCCCCCCCCCCCTCACATGATCTAGACTTGACTTTGACGTCACAGCCATCGATCGGCCATTGAAACAGAAATCGAAACATGGGAGAAAAGAAATTCATTTATAAATTATTCGGCGCCGGCAAATATGACGTGGTGATCCGTGTACAGTAATTTATTATGCATCATTATAAAGAATAAAGTACGAACTTAAATATTAGGTGTCTATACTCCTTTAAGGTTAAATGTATGGTCAGTTTTATTTTCTGAACCGTGCCTTTAAATCATGGCGCCGTGGTGCATTTTGCGATATTAGCACCATGAACAAGTTCTCCTACCATCTTCTGCCACAGATCTTTTCTGCTATGCCTAATTCTTGCTTCCGCTGCATACACATCAACATCCAGGATCTCCTATCTGTAAGTCACAAAATTATGAGGCAGATATTCACTACTTGTTGTGGGTTTGCCAGGCACTGAAGCCGACGAGAATTCGGCACCTGACGGCAGTGGGCCTTTCGCCGAACAACCCATCTTCTTACATTGCTTGGACGCAAGGGCCTTATCATCGTTCCCTCTTGTACTTTATTAGAGCAGGCAAACTTTTTTCTGTAATATAATACCCCTTTTAATTTTCCTTCTAAATATTCCTTTAACCCTGTGGTAATAAACAACGTTACTAAAAAAATACCTCGACCAGGGACGCCCAAAAGATGGCCACACCTGGCGTCAGAGCTCATCAGCTCCCCCCCCCCCCCCCTTGCTTTTCACCTTCGGTCCTCAGTCCTTGGCTGAGGCGTGGTAAAGAAAGCGTTAAGTAGTTTTACCATTACTTCTCCACACTACGCATGAATCACCCTTTCATTGGGATGTTTATTGGATTCCTATAGACATAAGCCACAATATCATTTCCACACCTTCGTACTTCGCACTTCTTCACTAAAATACGTTCCCTGTTCACTATGGGCTGCGCTTTCAATGTTGCGTCATCCATAAAAGCATTCGCACACAGCTTCATTGTTCATTGCGTGGGCCCTCAGTCTCAAAAATGTCACCGGCTGTTGGTAACTTTATTCTGTTATCTCAAAGATGTTATCACTTAGGAGGAGGGCACCGACACATTTATTTTTATTCTGTTAGGGCGGGAGGGGGGGGGGGGGTGCTCTGTCCAGGGTAGTAAGCGCGGCGGGCCAGCCATTGCCGGGCAGGGGTTGTGGCCTCGGATATCTTGCACGTGTTGTGGGCATGTCAATCAACCCCGAACCTCACCCCCGAACCTAACCCCACCCGGGAGGGCTGAGAGGCAGCCCTGCTCGTCTGCTCCGACTTGGCGAGCCGCGGCGGTCATCAACGGCTCTTGTAATGAGACCCCCCGAGTGATTGCGAGAGGTGGCCCCGGCTACCTCAAGCTTCCTCTCTGCAATAGTTTTTCAATCAGTCAATAAATAAATCAAATCCCAATCCTCTTTGCAGGAACGAGGGAGTGGAGAAAGAAGAGTACCCTGGCACGCCCATACCACATGTAATAAGGAGTTGCCCACTGCCTGAGGTAGGCGGCGGTAAATTGCTGCATCTTGGGTAGGCAGATTGAGACGAGGCAGCCTGTAGTGTTCAAGTAATTCTGTCTCTGGAAGGATTTGGGAGTCATACGTGTGGTCCGGGGGAGGCGAGGCTCGGGAAAGGAGCGCGCGAGTGTGTCGATGGACAGATTTATTGCCGGGCGTCGACTGGTGTCCCGGAATCCAGATCATACCGATCATGTTGCGGAGGGTTAGCGAGGAGGAACCCAGGCGACACCGATGCGTCCCCGAAGATATAGACTCTATTCATTATCAGATTTAGCAGGCGGCAGTTGTGGCGCGGAGATATAATAACGTTGGGCAGTTCGAAACTAAAAGCCCATAAAAAATGTTTCCGACGTGTCGGCGCTAGTCTACCGGCCTCCGTGATGCGGGCGCATCATGGAGGCCGGTAGACTTGTCGGACACTTGAGACCTCGTTTGCAACGCCGTCCAACCGGAGCTCGAATTTCACCGACGCTGTCATGATTCGCTGTATAGGCCCTCTCTCTCTTTCTTTCTCTCATGTTGCGTTACGTACAATGGTTGCCAGTAAAGCTGCAATCACGTCACCTGAATAAGCTCTATAGTAGGTGCGGGAATCTTACATGATGTATAGCTTGTACATTAGTGGCGGCGGCCAGAGCGATGGCTTCTTCTGCGCAATACTCGGTTCAGTGGTGCGAAGAGAAGCACAGTTGGGTAGAGTGCCTACTGGGATTGTCACGGTAATGGTCGTGTGACCGTTAACAGGGCCAGCAGCACCTACATATAGAGTATTCGTCTGGCTGTCCCATACTCGAGAGCGGTTGGTGGTTCTCCTCTCGGCGGACTTAGTGATATTCTGCAATTTGTGCTTAGGGAGACGTTTGACAGTAATTGGTTGACAGATATTCTGTGCCTGATCTTCGCGGTTTTGGGTAGCATAGGGTAGAGCAATATTAGGAGCTTGAAGGACATATCTTCCAGTGGGCGATTAGAGCTGGCAGTGTGACAGGGGGTGTTGCCTGCGGTCAATGATGATTAGAATTAAGTTCGGTCCTCAGGGCCACAGGCAAGATCACAAAAAAGCAGCAATCGCACTGACCAGGTCTGTCGGCGCTAGGGTATGTTGTTCTGAATTTCGTGTTCATTACCATGGACAGTCCAAACGTTCACATCATCCACGTAGGTGGTGTGTCGAATTGTATCTTTAAAGGACTACAGACACCTAATTTTTGGGTTCGTGTTTTATTATTTGTAATGATGCCTAGGACAATACTGTACGCGGATCACCACGTCACATTCGCCTACGACTGCTAAATAATTTATATTCAACTTTCTTTTGACACCTGCTTTTGTTTCAACAGCCGAGCGATTGCAACGCGAGGGATGAAAGTACAGCGATATAATTATTGCTGTGTCATATTTGAGTTCACTACAATGATAAAGCCAGCCTGCCTCAATAACAGCAATCACTACAATTGAAGAATGACTTTTTTCATGCCCCGCATCAAGACATGATTGTGACGTCAAAGCCATCGCTCGACTGTCGAAATCGAAACTGGTGAGAAAATAAAATTCAATGATAAATTCGTGGTCGTGGGCGAAAACTGCGGGCGGACCGATATTGTTGAGTAGCAATATACAGGAATGACTTATGTATCATTAACAAAAAGAAAAATGACACCAAAACTTGGTGTCTATAGTCTTTAAGTCCATTTTCAGTCGCACCTATTAACAACATCAAGTTCAATATTACTTTATTGCCGTCGATGTAGAGGCCCCTCCGCTCCCTCAGTAAGACCCTAGGGGGCCTCCAAGGGAGAGGCAGCCCCGCAGGGGGACGTCTTTCGCAAAACGTCCCGTGCCAGACGGTTTACGCGAGCTTGCTGCTCCAGCTAGAGCCAGGCTCCGGAGGAGGGCATCCCAGGTTTCTTTCCACGACCTACAGTACGTCGTGTTTCTTTCCCTCTGATTCCATCAATATGCCCAGGAGAATCCCCGCCGGGGTGATGCAGTGATAAGACGCCCGACTACTGTGCCGGAGTACCCGGGTTCGAACCCGAGCTCGGCGGCTACGTTTCGATGGAGGCGAAACGAAGAGGCGTCCGTGTACTGTGCGATGTCATCGCACGTTAAAGATCCCCAGGTGGTCGAAATTACTCCGTAGCCCTCCCATAGAGAAACCTACTTACGTATGTTACGTAAGTATGTTTCTCTATGGCCCTCCATCACGGCTCCTCTTTCTCTCTTTCCACTTTCACTCCCACCTTCCCTTGCGGCGCGGTTGAGGTGTCCACAGAAAACAAGTGAGACCGTTACCGCGCCTTCTTTCTATAAATCAATCATTTCCAAATGAGATGATCCTGATTGGCTATTATCCCACATTATGGTTCCATCCAACATGCTTTGATTTACGCGCACTTGTAGTTCACGCCATCTGCCGAAAATCTCACAATTTTCTTTGTAGCGTCTTTCTAAACTGGCGGTCTGTGGCTCTGGCATAGTACTTATAGTTGTCAACTTGCAAAAGCAGCAAGTGGTGCTAACATGATGACAGCAGTGCTACACTGACTGAGCTAAAGCCTAAAGCCATGCAACTTTGCGCTGAGTCGCTGACAAGGCGGCGGCGGCACATCGACTCGCGACATGCCGCAGTAGCGTGAGCGCGAGCAGCCCTCGAACTAGGCGAAACAAGCGGAGCCGAAGTGGCGGGAGGGCACGATGTTTCACGTGACCGCCGCGCGAAGCCGCTGCAGTCGCAACTCATTGAGGCAAATGCATTGAAGCCTAGCGAGCACTCCAGTAGGAGAACTGAGGGTAAAAAAAAAAAAAAAGAAGAAAAGAAAAGATGCATAGAGAGTACTATTGAAGAGCGAGGAGGTAAACAATCAAAATATCACAAGCTAGCGCCGTGCGTGATGGCGACCCGCAGATGGACACGGTGGAGTCGTTGGTTCGGCGGAAACGTGGATTTCGCCGCTTTTGGCCGCTGAGGAGCTGCGGTTGACACACCCGCTGCTGTCCGACATTACCGGTGACCTCCGAGCGGGTCGACAGGCCGGTCGCGCATCGCGAGTGAAGTGTGGAGTGTGCGGCGGCGTTGAAGCAAAGTGTGTGATCGCGGGTTTGGCCCACCATCGTCCGTCGTTCTGGCCCGTCAAGCGAGCAACAAGCGTATGCCACTAGCACCGCCGGCGCAACCACGACGGCGCGTCAACAAAGGCGGCGGCTCCGCCTGTGCTGTGATCTCTTGTGCGGAGCGGTGCGCTTGCTGTAGTGCTATTTTTTGTTCGTCTTCACTGGAACTGGCGGCGAGTTCCCGGGAGGAAACGACACGGTGAGCAGTGCAAAGCGCGCGCGCTGTGCGGCATGCTTGCAACGGCGATACGAGTGCTCGTGCTCTATGTGTGTTTGCCCCCTGCCGCCAAACAGAGCGCGCGTTGGAACAAGTCGCTATTCGCGCGATCTCGTCTTTTTTTCTCTGCCCCGGGGCGAAAATCGGCGCCGCATCGTGAGTCACTTCTTGCCTCGCCCGGGGGCTCCTTTCGGGATTCTTGCATTTTTTATGGTTTGCTGTGTTTTTTCGTGCATTGATTCTGTTTATTGAGGTGCGTGTGTTTTTGAGACCAACTGTAGCACGGGAGACCGCAATTGTGGCTTCGCCGTTGTATGCTGTGCCGCGCGCTGTGTACCTGCCCGTCGCCCCTACGCTTGCAGCCTGCCTGGTATTTCCGGTCGCGCTGGTTCCCATTTGCTTCGTTTTGCTGCTTTTTTTTTTTTTTTTTCGACGCGCTGCTCCGCTCCTTTCCTACTACTACTCTCGAGTGGTGGAGGGATTCCTCTTTGTGCCCCTCAACCAACGGGGAAAAGACGAAAAGAATGAAGCACAACGTATACAGCGGTGCCGACAACGACAAAAGAGCTGACCCCCCTACTCTTCTCCACCGCCATCCTCGCGCCACTCTGCTCCCCGTTGGTCCATTATGTCGCGCCGAGAGCGCCCAGCGTGTTTCATTTTTACGGAGCCAAGGACGACGTCGCCGTTCCTGGTCGCTGATGATCGAGACGTCGTGCGGTCCGTTCATTCTTCATTCGGGAAAGGTGCTGCGCGTGCCTTAATTGTGTTCTTTTTGGCGCCCGCGGCAGTTTCGTTCACTAACTTCGAGACGGGCGGCGGCTGGTAACGCGTCAACACGCAGTCGTAGAGCCTGCGTGCATCTACGTGGGTTGTCGTGGAATGTCGCCGTCCGAACCGGCTGGCAGGCTGGCTGTAGGACGCGCTGGTGTAACAGCGGCGGGTCCGCCTTTCGCAAATGAAAGCTCGCGCGGGTCAAGCGGTGCTGTGCGCGTCGCGTTGTTCTCGCGCGCTCAGGGGAGGTGGGTGGGCTCACCCACGCGGCGGTGTTAGGGACGTGTTGAATCTGCATGCCGAGCTCGCGTGTTGTACTTTTCGTGCACGCTCGCGCGTGAGCAACAACACCGCCCTGGCAGTTCGTTCGCAGCACACCGCCCGCCTCTTTCACTGCTCGCCCGGAAACATTTCGAAATGCATGGCTTTTCTTGCTTCGCTAGTTTCTTCCCGGCGCACGCGCGCGTGCTCGCTCCTTCTCGCGGTGGTGATTTTGATCTTCATGCCGCGTTGCCGCGACACTTGAAGGCCGGTCGAAGCGAGTGCGCACCGCCAAGCGTACTACTACTCACAACCGCACACACAACCCTACACGCACAGCAATTGAAGGGCTGCATAATCGTACGCGCGTGAAACAGCACCGCCCAGTGCGAGGGCACGCGATTATCTGCTCAGAAACGCACCGGACTCTGCGCGAGTTATATCAGTTATATCGAGCGGCGATTCGCGCCGTTCAACCAAGGAACCGAAAGCGCGCCGAAGTGAAACTTGCGCCTTGTGGCTCTTATGGCATTCCAAGAGTCTCAGGGAACCTTTGTCCTGATTACAGCTTGCTGGTTTTGTGACAGCGCATCCAACCTTCACGTTAAGAGTTTAAGCTTGATTTCTATGCAACATGACGTAACTGTGGATTTGAAGAAAAAAAAAAAAAAAAAAACAGGACAATCAGTCCGTCGTTTGTCCCAACGCCAGTGGAGCACGGTGGCCAAGTACCGCGAAACTGTTAATGCGGCAGATTCGTATGCGACCTGGGGTCAGTATGTCATCCGGACGCCTTCCGTCGGCCCCTGTTCGCTTCTTGAGGAGCCAGCGCGGGTGCCGAGTTGTTTCTTTCCTGCTCTCGGCGAATTCATTGAGCGCGCCCCGCGGCTGGTATGCGGTAAAAATGTTGCGCTGTAGCTGGCTCCTACACGGGTGGCCTTACGTGCATTAATGAACGCACGCGTCTCTCGAAATACGTTGCGCGCCAGTGTGCGTTTTCCGCTTTACGTCTGGAAGAATGTGACTGCGCTAAAAAAAGAAAAAAAAAAAAAGAAACGCAGACACGCGAATCTAAAGAGAACAGGACATTCGCTATAACATTCTTCCTGTCATGGGAAATCAGCAGCTAGCCCAATTTCCTGTTTTACTGCGTTTTGTGATTAGCACTGGTGAGCTTCTCCCTGCTACAATGTAACATATTATGCACCTCGGGCTGGAACGGCTCTTCTGGCTTCTACCTCGGTAGTTGGATTTCAAGAAAAACAGAATCAGAAGAAAATGAATGCACACATTGCATGTTCTACTTAACAGGGCCACATGGAAGTGTGGGTTCATTTTCTCCATTCTACTCCAAATGGCTTTCACTGGTCCATCCTCCTCCAAAACACAATATTGCTCGAAAACTGCTTCAAACAGGCTGCGGTAGTGTTTTATTATGAAATTTAGCTGAACACTGCAACAATGGCAGTGCACCGGTGACAGAGGTATAGCGCATTGTGCACAGAGCTTAATACAAATAAAATTTTTGAAAACTATGGAAGTGTGGAGCGTAGTAAACATTTGCTTGCAAGCAGATTCAATAGGTTGAATCAGTTACGAAAGAATGCACTGTGCAGATCATTTAGCACCTCCTCTCAGCTTTGAATCACCTTTGGAGAGAGGCGAGGATAACAAGTGAAGTATATAGTGAAAATTCCTTTAGGGATCTTGTCCGGGTGCAAAAACTGCACTACTTGTTCTAATGCTTTTGCTTCACCATCCGGCCCCTTTGTTAATGACAAGCATGTAGGCCTACGTCAAAGAAAAGCATGGTTGTAGAGTGGTATGCCCAAGGTGCTAATCATTAGAAACCTTCTCAAGGGTGTTGAAAGGCGTCAAGGGCCTATCATCAAGCTGTTCAAATTGAAACCCCATCATCGCTTAAGCAAAAACATGAGGCGCTACTGGCAGAAGTAAAGGAGGAGGAAAAGCTGCCCTTCAGTACTATATATCTTCCCTGAAGGCACTACTGACCAGTGCTCAGGTATTTGTTAGCCCGGGCATAAGATCAAGAAGGATATGCACAAGGTAGCGAGCAGAAATGTCGTGCCCGTTCATGAGAGCTCCAAACTAGCGGCACTGCTTAAACAAATTGTAAGAGTAGACCATGTTTAAATCTATCAAGTCAAAATGGGCAAAAGCTTTAGGAAGGCCAGGTCTTCAGTTATGAAGCGTGGAGGCAAGCATTCTGCTTGCTGCTAATCTTTTCCGAATCGTTGCTTAGGTCAGCCTTCGTTATTTTAAACATTCATACCTGCTTTGGTCGTTTGTCTTGTCTTGCCGGAGATTCGTGCATACTAGTTGGAAAAGCATCGATTGTTTTGCATAAAACGGAAAGACATTGGGGACCTTGTATGTCAGGGACAGGAACTGCAATTATCAAAGGCGTTTGATCTTAGAAACATACTCCAAGCCTTCATTAGAATGCTCCAACACTCATTTCATTGCTTCAAGGCTGCTTCGAAATGTTCGAGCCTGCTTCCATCCCTAACTTCAGCTTTAATCTTGATTTGGAGTCCATCTCATGCTAGATAGTCTTTGTTTCGATTTTTATTTATTTATTTATTTTTTTTTTGCAGTATGGCTTAATAAAGGGTTCCATGCTTGTAAAGTGAATAGCACCTTGTGACCTACATACTGGGCACTCTGACCTTTGGTAATGGTGAGCTGCCACATCTGGGTGAGCTTGGGTCATGGATCGTGTTTAGGAGGTCACGGCAGAAATGCAGTTTCACAATCACTGCGTACATTAGAAGACGGGTTTTCTGCATGCATGTCAAGCACCTCAGCCACTATGGTAGCAGTTGCAAAAAATGGGGGACCAAGGAAACCTTGTTTAAAGGGACAGAACACTGACCGAAATATGTAACATGATCATGGTAGAAATGAAAAAAAACATGCTATGTAAAGAATACCTAAAACTTTCTTTGCTCTTAAACAAAGCAAATAATGATTTTTGATACTGAGAGCTGGGATGGGAATGATGGGCTTCACTTGTTTTACCACTTAATAGATGCTGAACATGTTACCGACTCTGCTGGCATGGGTCTCAATGGCATGTAAGGCTTGTCACCATGTTTTGTGGCGTGGCAGTGTCATTTTTATTTGGAATTACTGCAGTCTCGGAAGATCAAGCAGGAGGGAAAGTAGAGTTACGGTACAGGCCAGTGCTTCTTAATGCGTGCTTTATTTAACAGAAGCACAAAAAAGGTGATCACACAGCAGCGCAACCATACCAGTAAAAGAATACTTACAAGAGCACAAAACATAAAATTGGGCATCTGTAGAACATCTGAAGAAAGATAACAGCAGGAAAGTAAAAACATTAAAAATGGAATGCACTTTCTAAATAACACTCGAAACTTTCCGAAGAAAAAACGGTTGGAGGCAGGTTGTTGCACTCTATTATTGCTTGTGGAAAGAATGATTATTTGAACAAATTGGTGCCCGCGGTACAAGGGAGCAAATTATGGGCATGTCTGTGTCTTGTGATGAGCGTGGTAAACATGGCCTAATATAATTGTTTGAGTCAATGTTCAGGGACTTTTTGTAAATGTAAAATAAAAATCTAAGTTGCACAATTTTCCTCCTAGTTTTCAGACCTGATAGGACCTTTGAAATAGAATCTGTAGCTCTATATTTATTAAATGTGAGACAAACATCACATCTTTAACCATTTCCAGCTTTAGTTTGCCTTTTATGTAGAAGGGATCCCGAACCAGGGAAGCATACTCAAGTTTTGGCAAAATAAATTCCTTATAGGCTTGAAGTTTTAGTTCAGAGGGTGCCTTTTTTAACTTATGTCCTAAAAAGCCGAGTTCACGTGTAGCAGATGCACAAGTGTTTGTTGTATACTTAGATCATGAAAGAGTATTAATAATTGTGATTCCTAAGTATTTATATTCATTTACTTCCTTTCAAGGGTGACCATCAATAGCATAAGAAAGACATAAGGATGCTTTTTATTTGTGACGTGGAGCAGTACTGTTTTTTCGGAGTTTAGCGTCATACCTGGTACCGGACACTATTCACTAATATTCATTAAGCTGTCGAGTAACTTTTCTTGGTCATTTTCATATGTTATTTGCTTATAGAGAAGGCAATTATCTGCAAAGAGGTGGATGCTGATGTCTGGATGAATTTGAGTAGTTATGTCATTGACATTAATTAGGAAAAGGATAGGCCCTAAAACACTTCCCTGTGGAACTCTCAATAAAACAGATAAAGAATTGGAAAATGCCCTCTTCGGGTGCGATTTGAGAGGTACTCATTTATCCAATTTATTATAAAGGAAGGAATATCTAAATGTTTCAGTTTAATCAAAAGTTTGCTATGAGGAACCCGATCAAAAGCCTTGCTAAAGTTGATAAAAATGAAATCGACTTGGCCAGTGGAGTCAAGAACTTTAGCAATGTTGTGGACTGTTGTTACTAGTTGAGTACACGTAGGTTATCCTTTACGAAAGTCGTGTTGGAGTGGGGACAACAAATGGTGACCTTGGTAAGAAAATGTGACATGATATGCTGTAATAATTTACAGATGTACGGCGGCAGTTTTTGATTAAGAGGTGATCAACTTTCTTGTGAACCGCTATAACACGAGCAACATGCTAGTCATCCAGTAAAATAGCAGCGCATAACGAGAGGCGAAAAACAGACACTAATATACGGGACACTGGTTCAGCATAGCGGCGAAAGAATGAATAAGGAATGTTATCTGAACCTCCAGCCAATTTTTCTTTCAGATTTAATATGAGTGACAAGACACCTTCAAACGCAATGAAATTTGGGTCTGAAGTGGATGGTAAAAACATGTTAGCAATGTCATCTTTGGGAGAGAATACAATAGTGGAAATAATTTTTCATAACATGAGCAACTTTGGTTCTGTAAAGATTTCAGAATTTTAAAAAATTTGATAAGAGCCCACACTACCACAAAACCTAGCTGGATTAGTCTTCTAAAATTTGGCAGTGTTGTAGAGAAGTACTTTTTCTGAGAGGATATTAACTCAGTCAAGAGCTTCCCCGTGCTGTGGACTGGAGTAGCTGCGACTTGCTTCCCCTGTTGACTGTGCTTGCTTCCTTGTCAGATGTCAAAGGCACTTCAAGCCAATGTCACTCCACATAATCATCATTCACAAGACTGTCAATCTGTCATGTCATAGCCTTAAATGCAGTCATTATAGAATCTTCTCACCTTGAAAAAAGTAACTTGCTTCGCTCAGTCCTTCAGATGTGCTTCACAGGGTTCATGTATGCAACCTTGATACCAGTGCTGGAAAGACTAAGATAGCTGCACTGGACAGTGATGATCATGATAAATTTGAAGGGCCTTATTATTGCGCTAATGATAAGAAGTTCATCACCAGGTAAAAGCATTGTGGTTCTCTCTGCCGCGTGTTACCTGGTGGCTGGCAAGAGCTTTGTGCCACCTTCTACAGTTAGTACATAAGAGAGCCACCTGCTACTGATGACAGGTGGCAGAATGGAGAGAAGGTCTCCCTTTGCAGTGGATAGATGAGAGGGACTCAGATATAATGAAAAGCCAGCATCATTTAAATTAATCTCCCCGAAGTTCACAAAGGAAAATAAGATTTTGGGTGCATAGGCAAAATAAAGACTTTCTATGATCGTAACTTTGTCTCCACAGTCTCAGCCATCGCACTTTGCTCACACACGAGAAGTATACTGTTAACTCATACCTTGTTTCATGAACTGTAATTATCATTATGAACTTTTGGAATTTATTGATTAAAAGGGTTCTTGCCGTGTAGTATAGTAAATAAATGTAAATTGGTTTATAGGAAAGGAAAGGCACAGTATTTGTCACACTTCTTTTTGTGGATGCCTGAGCCATGTCGTAAGGGAGGGAGCGAAAGTGGAAAGCGAAAGAGGAGCCGTAGTGGAGGGCTCATGAGTAATTTTGACCACCCGAGGATCTTTAATGTACACTGACATCAGACAGCACTATGGACGCCTCTCCATTTCACCTCCTACAGTACGCAGCTTCCGGTGGTCGGGTTTGAACCCGGTTCTAATATCTGTCATTTCATATGTTAAGAATGCTTAAAACTGTCAGTAGGGTTTGTTTATGCCCACAGGAATATATCATGCAGTTTCTCATACCTCTGGAGAAAGCTTCTCCAAAAGAATTATCAGTGCAAGGGCTAAGCAATAGCCATCTGAAATGGGGAATGCCTTACTGGAAGTCATCTCTTGCTTTATGCTTTTAACGCACTAAATCTTTTACAGCACAGCACAAAAAGGTTGCAAACTTAAGAGAGGAAATCGCCAAAAAGCCGCTTTACAGGGCTGTTTCATTAACTGAATCATCATTGTCATCAGTACTCTCATCATCATTATTGCTGCTACTGTCATTACCGTTATCAAATAAATGCATCGTTGTCATTGCTACTATCATCATTGCTGTTGCTGCTATCTTCAACTAAAGCACTGTTATTTCTACTGATACTAACATCATCACTATCGCTACTATCACCGTTTTCATTATCACCAACTGCAGCGGAATTGTGATTGGTACTAGTATCGTCCTTACTCAAGACAAGGAGAATTATGATCTGTTTCTCATGAGCCTGGCGTGAGAAACAATTTTTTCTTGCTAAGGTTCATGGTGGCCGTATGCAGCCGGTAGTCACAAACTTAATAGTAATGCTTCAGGTCTGTGGCATTAGAGGTCGCAGTATACAAACCCATATTCATATTGTATGTTCGGTGTTAGAGACAGTATCAAATGAGACAGGCCAGGTACCCGGCCTCGGCGGCAGCTTTTCGATGGAGGCGAAAAGCAAGGTGCCCGTGTGCTGTACGATGTCAGTGCACGTTAAAGAACCCCAGGTGGTCGAAATTTCCGGAGTCCTCCACTGCGGCGTCTCTCATAGCCTAAGTCGCTTTGAGACATTAAACCCCAGAAACCAACCAGACAGGCCAGGTAACTCTAACTCATATTCTCATATTGACCTTGCTAAAGTGTTTTATAAAGTCTGTCACAATTTCTTGTTTGCAATCTTGTAACGTGCAAATATTGGTTTCACGCCTCGTTATGAGCCGCCCCGCACCGATACTACTCCGCCTCCTCCTGTGTCCAGTCGGTCTCCTTCCCCGCCAGCCCGCCGTTCCCGTTCACCTCTTCCTGGCCGCAGTTCCTCGCCGTCCTCTGCCGGCCGCTTCACGGGAAACTAGCCAATGCAGCTCCCGGAGGTGACGCTGCATTGGTACCCCGACCTGGAAATCCTCTACTGCCCATTTCTTCGCCCTGTAACCTCCTGTCCCTGTTCGTGGATGGTGTTCCCGTCTCTGCCCTCATTGACACTGGTGCCCAAGTCTCGATCATGAGCTCATCGTTCTGCCGCCGCCTCAAGAAAGTACAGACCCCCGCCGCTTCGCCCACCGTTCGTGTTGCCGATGGCAGTACTGCTGCCGTCACTGGGCAGTGCACAGCCCGAGTCACCCTTGCCGGTCATCACATCCCTGTTTTGTTCACTGTCCTCAACCAGTGCCCTCACAATGTGATCCTCGGCCTTGACTTTTTAACGGCCCACTCTGCCCTTATCGACTGCTCCAGCGGCCTTCTTCGTTTGGACCTACCTGTCTGCTCAGAACATCCTCCATCTGCACCCCGCCTTCGCTCCACTGAGTTCGCTCGCCTGCCCCCTGACTCTGCTGTTTACCTACCTCTGTCACCTTTCCCGCCTGTGCCTGACGGTGACTATCTTGCTTGCCCTATCACTGAGGTCTTTCTTGACCGCAACGTCGTTCTTCCTCATCTCATTGTACGCGTTACACAGAACAGCACCTACCTTCCTATCCTGAACTTCAGTCTGTCACCCCAAGTTCTTCCCGAAGGAATATCCCTTGCTACCTTGTCCCCCCTCACAGACTGCACCATTTGTGCACTCACTCCTGGCCCACATTCAAGCGTCCTTCCAACACCCGTACTCTCCACCACAATTACCGACCCTATTTCCGAAATGATTGCCTCTGACCTCAGCCCCGAACACGCTCAGGACCTGCGCAACCTTTTGTTATCCTTCTCCGACATTTTTGACTTTGCTGCCGGTTCTCTGGGCCAAACATCAGTTGTGACTCACCGCATTGACACCGGCGATGCAAAGCCTGTACATCGGAGGCCTTATCGTGTGTCCCTTTCTGAGCGCCAAGTCATCCAGCAGGAGGTCGACAAGATGTTGGGCAACGATATCATCGAACCTTCGAACAGCCCCTGGGCATCTCCTGTTGTGCTCGTTAGAAAGAAAGACGACAGTTGGCGCTTTTGTGTCGACTATCGACATCTGAACAAGATTACAAGGAAAGATGTTTACCCGCTGCCGCGAATAGACGATGCCTTGGACTGTTTACATGGAGCCCGCTACTTTTCCTCCATCGACCTTCGTAGCGGCTACTGGCAGATCTCTGTTGACGAACAAGACCGCGAGAAGACAGCTTTTGTCACACCCGATGGACTTTACCAATTTAAGGTTATGCCTTTTGGACTTTGCAACGCCCCTGCTACGTTTGAACGCATGATGGACTCCTTACTCCGCGGCTTCAAATGGACGACTTGTCTATGTTACTTGGATGACGTGATTGTCTTCTCGCCCTCGTTCGAAAGCCATCTTAGTCGCCTTTCTTCCATCTTGGCACTTTTCCGCCGTGCCGGACTTCAACTGAACTCAAAGAAGTGCAGTTTTGGTCGCCGCGAACTTAAAGTGCTTGGCCATTTGGTGAATGCCACCGGCGTGCAACCCGATCACGACAAAGTTCGCGCTGTCAGTGCGTTTCCATGTCCCCGTTCACCCCGTGATGTCCGCAGCTTTATAGGACTGTGTTCTTATTTTCGCCGGTTCGTCCCAAACTTTGCCGCTGTTGCTCGTCCTCTCACCAATCTGCTGAAGAAAGGCGTTCCTTTCTCATGGGGACCAGAACAGGCTAACGCATTCTCCACCCTCATCGCTATTCTCACCAATCCTCCTGTGTTGGCCCATTTCAACCCGTCTGCCCCGACGGAACTTCGCACCGACGCCAGTGGCCACGGGATTGGTGCCATTCTTGCACAGCGACAACGCGGCCAACATTGCGTTATTGCCTACGCCAGTCGTCTCCTGTCATCAGCAGAACAGAACTATTCTATTACGGAGCGGGAGTGCCTGGCTCTCGTTTGGGCCGTTGGAAAATTCAGACCCTATTTGTTTGGCCGACCCTTCACTGTAATTACCGATCACCACGCCTTATGTTGGCTCTCTTCCCTGAAGGATCCTGCTGGCCGCCTCGGCCGCTGGGCACTGCGCTTGCAGGAGTATACCTTTTCCGTTGAATACAAATCCGGTCGGCTTCACCAGGATGCAGACTGTCTGTCCCGTTATCCCGTCGATCCCCCTTCCTCTACTGACCATGAGTCGGACCCCTGGGTCTTCTCTATATCGGACTTTTCCCACATTGCCGACGAACAGCGGTTGGACCCAACCCTCAGTTCTCTCATCGACCGCCTCCGCACACACAGCCGTGACTCTTCCCTCGCCCTGTTCTTCCTTCATGGGAATACGCTATACCGCCGCAACATGCGACCTGATGGTGCTGAGCACTTGCTGGTCGTTCCCCAACACCTACGCTCCGCCGTTCTCGAACAAATGCACGACGCTCCTACAGCTGGTCATCTTGGCCTCTCACGCACATACGACCGCGTGCGCCGGCGTTTCTTCTGGCCTGGACTCTACCGCTCTGTCCAACGTTATGTAGCCGCTTGCGACCTCTGTCAACGCCGGAAGAAACCCCCTGTGCTACCACCTGGACACCTGCAGCCGATTGCTATCCCGACTGAGCCATTTTCTCGTGTTGGCCTTGACCTCCTAGGGCCCTTCCCCGAGTCCTTGTCGGGAAACAAATGGATCGCTGTGGCCACCGATTATGCCACGCGGTACGTGATCACTCGCGCCATTCCAACCAGCTGCGCCACAGACGTTGCTGACTTCCTTTTGTACGACGTCATACTACACCATGGTGCTCCCCGTCAACTCCTTACCGACCGTGGTCGCTGTTTCCTTTCCCGAGTTGTTGAGGAAATACTTCGTTCTTGCTCCGTTCGGCACAAGTTCACCACTGCGTATCACCCTCAGACGAACGGCCTTACGGAGCGTCTTAACCGCACACTCACCGACATGCTCGCAATGTACGTATCCGACAGTCATCGCGACTGGGATATTAGTCTGCCATTTGTCACCTTTGCATATAACTCTTCGCGTCATGACACTGCTGGGTACTCTCCATTCTATCTTCTCTTTGGAAGAGACCCCTTACTGCCCTTCGACACTTTGCTCTCCGCCGCTAGCCCCGTCACAACCTATGCCCGCGATACCATCGCCCGAGCCGACGCTGCTCGCCAGATTGCTCGTCAGAATCTCACCATCTCTCAAGAAACTCAAAAACGCCGCTACGACGCTCGCCACCGCGATGTGCACTACCCTCCCGGATCTCTGGTGTTGCTCTGGCTTCCGTGCCGTCGTGTGGGGTTGTGTCAAAAACTTCTGCCCCACTACACAGGTCCTTACCGTGTACTACGCCCAGTGACCGACGTTACCTATGAGATTTCACCGCTCCACCCAAAGTCACCGACTGCTACACCCACTTCCGAAATCGTACATGTCGCCCGCCTAAAGCCATATTACTCCCCCTCCACATCGCACGCCTAATACGCACCGGGACGCTGCCTTTTGCCGAGGGGGGTAGTGTTACCTGGAAACGCGGTACCAAAGTGATGTGCTCACTGACGAAGAGGACGACACAAAGCGTTGAAAAAGAGGACGACGCTCACAGAGTGGACACTGCACGGCTACTGAAGTCTCAGCGCCGAGTTCAGCCCATCGCAGTGCTGTTACATTAAGTGCATCCCCGTAACAATATTTTGCTCAAGGGGGTAAGGCTGTGCTATGAGGAGCTCTATACAAGGCTAATAGCCAATCAAGAGCTAACCAAACCGATTCCACTGAAATCATCTGTTTGCCAAGGGTGTCCATTGTCGCCTTTGCTGTTCATCCTATATCTTGAACCTGTTTGGCTCAGCATTATCAACAGTGCTGCTGTTCGAGGTTTCTCCCTGGCTCACTGTGAAATTAAGATTGCAGCCTATGCTGATGATTTTGCCCTTTTTTTTTCTGAGAAAAACAGTGTATTCAAGGCCTTGCATTTAACTGAAAAGTTTTGTGCGGTATCTGTTGTAGCTCTTATTTAAAGGCAAACCCAAAGGATTCTGGTTGGGCCAATGGGGTAAGAGGCAGAGCCTTTTTGGGGGCACAAGTTTGGATTGTGGCCCCTTACGCTACCTAGGGGTTATTCTGCAACAGGTTCACAAAAGTGGACGATATCGTGATTCAGAAATCTTAGCTATTAGGGGAAAAACTGAGGTGTGGATGGGTTGAAAACTTTCGGTGTTTGCTCTTGTGCAAATTTTCAAAACATTCTTGTTTGCAAAGCTTGGACCGTCCTACTAGTTCTACATTTTGCGAGAAAGAAGGTGCAGACAATACACAGAATATTCGCAACTTTCATACGGTGCTCTCAGTGGGAGCCCATGCGTCATGGTAACCTGTTTCTTCCCGTAGCGTTTGGCAAATTAAGTCTTGTTCACTTGTTCGTACACCAGCTAGTTTCGCATCTGTTTTTCTTTTTTTCAATTTGGCGAACCATCCTGTTTTAGTATCTTTGCTTATCAGGTATTTCCATTCTCACTTGCCGTACTTATTCGCAACGGCTGGACGCGTGCATAAAGGGACTCTATGGGGATTTCCTTCAATTTTTTCACTGTGCGCTTTTCTTTAGATAACCTCTATAGCTTATCAGAAGGCAGATGACTCAGGTTCTTACTAAGTCTTTGTTCCCCATGCCTTTGTATTGGCAACATTATCAGGAGTTTCTCGACCCTAGTGTTTTAAAGCTTGTTAAGCTCATGTGCATTCAGTCTGCCCCAAAAACGTTCTTTTTGAAACTGCACGCATCAACGCTTCCTCTTAAGACATGGCTTCACACCAAGCAGATGTTTGTGCCATGACTGGTGAATTGACACCTGTGCAACATGTGAGAGATCATTAAACACCGCTTTATTCAGTGCCGGAAGGCTGTGCTTTTCTGGGACATATTAGAGTGGACGCTAAAAAAGCACATCACAGTCATGCCATATGGGGATTGTTTTTTGCCCATTCGGAAGAACTGGGATGTGCCTTGTGATTAGTTCATGTTGATGGGTCTATCTAGTTTATGGGAAGCCAAGTGATGGACTGTCATGCTGAACCACCTCGATCATCGAAGTGTCTATTCAGAGAGCAGTGCGCTTTAGTGCGGATAGTGTATGCTGCTCTGAAAGAGCTCCCTAGTTGGCTATGCATCTCGATGCTTGTGTTGGCCCCCCTGAATTTTTTACATTTGTTATGGTGAGGAATTACTGGTATTTACTGGGCTTGCATTATGCAGCTCAGTGGTTCGAGGTATGAGCTTTTTGAGTTTCTGTTCCTCGAAAGTTCTCCCATATTGCTGGGGATATTGTAGGCATAGTGTTTCGGTTCCCGCTGGAAACGACAGATCGTTTTTCTCAGTTCAACAATTTCTGGTCACACTTTTTGTACACGGTGCACAGGAGCCAAGAAAGGCTTTCGCCTTAACGCCTTAACACACAAGGCAGAGCACAGACTGACAGTTTTTTAGTAAGGAAGGTTTGGTTTGGTTTGTGGGGTTTAATGTCCCAAAGCGACTCAGGCTATGAGAGGCTTTCCTTTTTTTCATAGAACAAAGAACACACGCCACGACTTTTTTAACTGAGTAAACAGTTATTCGTTTGTGGTCCGTCTTTTGTGTGTCTTTTTTGTCCGTCATGTAAAGGATTTAGCACGTTGAAAGCATCATGTACAACCAACTAGGCCCAGTTCTTCCTCTCTTGACTGCAACAATTGGTCAGAATGTTAAAATATTCCAAAATTTTTCATGGAAATATCGCTGCAGCGGCAGGGAACTGAAAAGTTTTGCATTTTTTTTGTTCATTGCAACTTTCCTGATTTCCCTTAACTATGTATCTCCACGTGCTTTGTTGAACTTCCGTGGTCACCTGGCGTAAGCTGGGTGGAACTGGTAGCGTGGACTTCCTGCACCAGTTTATAGCAGTCAGGAGATCAGGTACGCCAAATAGAAAGGCCGGTGGCTGCTTGCTCTGTTCAGCATAGTTTGTTTAACTTGCGGTGCTGTTACTGATGTTTTTCTCCACCCAGATGTCGGTAAACAAGGTCACGCAGCTTGCTGCTTTTAACGGGGTTTTTCTACTTGTTGGTAATGTTTCATTTTGGCTTGAGATCCTTGCGTTGAAAAATAAACACACTAAAAGGAAAAGGGGGCATTTTTATTTTCCTCAGAAGGACAGACTGTTGTGCATAAATGCAGAGGGGCCACCAATCCGCGTTCCTAGAGAAGTTTGTAAGTCTGTCCACCTTTCAAGCTTTCTTCTAGTGCCCTGACCCAGTCTACAGTGTAAGCCAGAGTGCTATTCCATTCTGACTGAAAGTTCTTCCTCTTCTTTCTTTTTGCCTGTCAATGTTCCCTCTTATGCGTACCTTTGTGAATGGATGCCGAGACTGAGTCGAAGTGCGAATAGTCGAATAGACCGCCGCATTCTTATAACAGTGGAACTACTTTGGGCTCAAAACGGTTTCTCTGGTAAATTAATAAGGGATGAAAATTAAGAACCACATGTTGAGCCAGTGCATCACTGCCATTCAATTTGTAACGGGTGTCACAGAGTTCCTTTCAGCCTCCACTTCACATTTAAATTCAGGGAGCAGTGGGGAGATGAAAACAAATCCTTCATGCTTAAATCAAATTTTTTTTAACTGTAAATGGATGTATTGCTGCGAAACAGAAATGAGTGTAGCCATGGACAGCCATATAATTAATCTTCATCCAGAGAAAAGATAGATTTAGTTGTCCTGTCTTTGTTCTTAAAGCTGTTCCGTTGCTGATTTCCACAACGTTGTTATGAGAAAAGCCATTAAACAGCATCCATTTCACTTCTTGGGAACTTTCTGTCAGCCCCGTACAGCTGTGCAAAAATGTTGGAAAGCGTTGTGCATTGGTACGCGCACACACACATTCACTGCTCTGATAAGCTCCTCGTTTATCACTGCAGTGAATGTGCGTACAGAGCTGTCAACATCCTATTCGGCCAGCATTCAGGCGGGGACTCATCTGTCAAGGTTTCGGTCCTGTTCTTGTAGCTATCACCGGAGCATTGTTCTCTATTTGTGGTGTCTCTGCTAGTGACACCAACTTCCGCTGCTTCATGGTTATCGATTAGATAGAGGCTTGTACATCACCCCCTGTTTCATTGTGATACATTCTTTCATTGATGAGTGGTTCAGTGAAGTCATTTATAGAATTTTAGGCTGAATGAGGTCCACACACCTTTGCTGTGCAGTCATGGGAATGGTATGCAGGTATGGGAATGAATGATGCTGCCCACATTTGTCTCTGCTAACATTTGAAGTGTGCCTCGGTCTGGGGGGCTGAAGTCATGCAGACTTGGGTGCACGTGTATGAAGCTGCTAATTTAAGTTTCAGTGACTTGTATTGCTTACCTAATGTTGAGAATTGCATTGAAACCTTCAACAATGTTCGCTGCCTCCTCTTGTACTGTAGATAAGTGTCAGCGCAGCTGTTTTGTCCGCATGGAGGAATGGCATGGTGGAAACAGCATTAACACAGGACAGAGCAAGAACACAACACAGGCGCTGTTGTAACCATGATCATAAGCCATCAAACGTAACTCTCCACTCTTCTGAGGAATGGCAAGTTTCTTATGTTTGCTTAGAGATGTTCTGGATATCCATTGAGGCAGGTTTGGCCAGAGGTAAGCACTCATTGCACAAAAATGGTAGGTGTAACATTAGAGATAGGAAGCGTGCAGAATGGGTCAGAGAAATAACTCTGGTTATTGACATTCCAGTGGAAATCAAGAAGAAATAGGCAAGGCAGGTAGTGCATAGAGAAGACTACCGATGGTTGTTTAGAGTAGCAAATTGGATTCCAAGGGAAGGAAAGTGTAGCGGGGGGCGGCAGATAGTTAGGTGGGCGGACGAGGTTAAGAAGTTCACAGAGGTCAAGTGGATGCAGCTAGCACAGGATTGGTTTCATTGGAGGAATATGGGAGTGGCCTTTGCCCTGCAGTGGGTATAGTCTGGCTGATGATGATGATGTTTCATTGCGCATAATTTAGTCCATTAGCTAGAGGATCTATATGTATTTCACTGTGACCTCAGCATCTAGACAGATGTCTTGGTTAGTGCCAAGTAGATGAATGAGCAGTACGTGTAACCTTTTGTTTTTATGTAGACATGTTACCTGCAATCGTCTCCATTTGCACTGTGCCAACACTAGCCTTGGCTCACTCTGCTGGCAGTTCACAGCTTCTGCTTAATTGCAGAAGCTGTTGAAGGAGAAGGCGCTCCGCGCTTTACTCTCTGCTCTCAGCTATGCAATAAACGTGCAGTTTTTCGTTTTTTTGGATGACTCCTGTATTTTATGAATTTTCCTTCACTGGGGAAAAGCAGCTATGAAACACACATTTGGCCTCTGCTGCTTCAGGCACTCGATTTTGGTCTGCCTTTTCAAACTCTGCATGTTTTCAGCTTTACATCTATACTCTGTTTTCGACTCTGGCTAGTAGGTGGGCCACACTTCTCTCCATGCCTTTTTGTGTAGTCCGCATCACACTGTGCTTTTAGTGCGAAACCATTGCTTATTTCTGCACGAGAAAAGCTGGTTGCATTGTGTCTGGGTCTATATTTGTCTATATTTATTTGCCGCTGGCAGGTCTCTCCATGTGGTGGTAGTTCTCCAGGCTTAGGTATCAGAATTGTTGTGCAGTTGTTCATTTCGCAAGTTCTGGGTGACGTCAAGTGATTTCTCATTGCATATACCATACGTGGGGTATTTAAGTTGAAAGCTAGCTTGCGACAGGGATTCAAGCTCATGGCATATGCACAGTGTTTGTGAAAAGTTTTGAGCCCAGGAGGCTAGTTTATTAAATGTGAAGTCGGGCTCCTTTACCGTTCTTGGAAGTCCTATTCGTTGGAGGCGGCAGAATCAAAAATCACTTTACCGGAACACTGGGGATGCAGTAAAAGCCGCACAATGTGGCTCAGGAGTGAATCTGCTGGGCTTTAAACTTTTTTGCAAAGATTGTCTGCACTTCCAATTGGATGCCTTCCCAGACATTCATATCAAAATTCTCATTCAACTGTTTGCACGCAGCTTTCTTGGCCACATCATATGATTTGTCATTATCTACTATTCAAGCAAGAGGCTAGTTCATGACAGGAATATATATGTCTTCAATTGCATGCCTTGAGACCAAGGTTTTGGCAGTGATGCTTTACGCCGATTGTGACACTTTCAGCAGTCTTAAGTTTCTCTGCCAAACTTTTTTGTTTGGGCTATTAACTAGCTGAAAAGAAAATTTCTTGGTCATACTGCTGAAGCTTACATATTCAAGTCCTGCCCTACTACTGTTTGGAAATCAAGGCCTAAATAGTAACTGAATCATTGCTGTGGTGGCCTAGTTGTTTGGGCACCTGCCCTGTAGGCGCAAGGTGTGGTTGAGCCACTGGTGCTATGAGTACCCACTGGATTTCCAATAAGCACCAATGCTGGTTTTGTGGTTGAAATGCTTGAATTGATCTCCTCTTACGCAGACTACAAAGAGAACTTAAGCATTTCTATTACCGGTAACTGTCTAATGCTCAAAATATGAAAAAATCAGAGCAAAGAAAAAACTGTCCTCACTGCACCCCCTGACCAATATCTCCCATATCTGTCCAGCTAACCTTGCCTTGTGCCGCTAGTGGCGATCGTATTCCTGCTAACTTCTAACTGATCAGTCCATTTGACTGGCAGCTCCTGCTGTGCTAACCTTCTCATGATCAATTCGATTGCTCTTAACAACCATTTGTTATCTGGCCTTCACATTGCGTGTCCTGCTCCATGCCCTTCTTTTGATCTTGATTTGTAGTGTGATGACATGACTGCATTTGTTGCCTGGCCAATTCCGCTATCTTCTCATGTCCAAACATTATACTTCCTAGCTAACGTAGCCACATTCGAAAGTCAGTTTCAAAACTTTATTAGTGTCGCAGAAATTTTTTAAAATTCTGTCGCCAATTGTCAACATTAAGCATATGGTTTGTTTTGTACACCTAGCCAGAGTTGTGGAAAGGCTGGATCGAAAAACCTGCGCAAAGGCACGGGGACTGTAAATATGTTCTTTATCTAGCAAACGTCTTCCTACTTTTTTTCCCAGAAGAGTTGTCGGAAAATGGGGGGCAAGAAGTCGACAACGTCTGGCCTAAAGTTGCTCGTTCGTACCTCTTCTTTCTCCACATAGCTTGCTCGCAGTGACTGCAAACGCTTTCAGCATAAAGCACTGGCTGCCGAGAATGTATGTAAATGTTGTGTTCATTGTATTGTTGTTTTGCATGGAATCCAAAGATGTTGTAAAAGTAGATATACTAGCATTGGATGATTTTGCTAGGCTCTGAGCCTCCATAAATGCAATTTCGAACTGATGTTTGACACTGTGCATTAGAATCAAATTGTCACTATACTGAATAAACTGTTCAGATTACTGTTAAGGAAATACAAAACTTTTTTTATGTCTTGGGTGGGGAAGGAGATTTAGGAGAAGGATACACGGCGTTATGGTTGCCTCTAAATGAGTCACTGCGATGGTAAGAGAAGTGGTTGAGCTAAGGAGTTGCTTTTTTTTTTCCCACATATTTAGACAAACCTTCACTACACATCAAAGCTGGTCAGTTTTCTACTGCAAAGTAGCTATGGAACCACAGTGAATCTCATTATCATCATCGCTATGCACAGTGTCCCATTGTTGTCTCTTTCCATACATTTCATATAAAGCATTAAGGCCCTTAAGAATAAATGAAATGAAAGCTTAGCTTACTCTCTCTGCTCCAATTAGCAAATTCAGGTCGCAAGGGAATGCATTACCAGAGTTCTCGATTTGTGTCTTTTTGCCGAACAATTGGGAAAGATAATGGGTTGCTTCATAAACCCAAACAGCGGGGCTTGGGTCACAGATGACAATGATTTCAAAAATTCCTGAGATTGTGGAAGTAGGTAAGACATTTTTATTTCATACACACTCCTGGGAATCACATATTCGGCTTTTTTATTTATTTATTTATTTTTTTTTGCTTTCTCTAGAGTACTGCTTGAGCTCTAGAAACGAGTTCAGTTTTGCCAAAATCAAACGACACTGAAGCAGCGCTAATTTTTAGTGCATTAGTATAGAGTCACCTATGGGGAAAAAAATATTCAGAGAATTTTGATTTCAATTCTAACGTGCGGAAGCGGTCTTACCAAAGTCTTGCTCTTTTGTCGCCTAGTTTTATGTAGTTGGTTCTAATGAAATGCACAGCTGTCGCCAATTAAATCCTTTATTGTGTAAGTTCCTGCATTACTGCGGCCCCATGCTGTGGTACATGCTGTTTTCTTGAAAGCATTACTGCGCACATGTTATGTAGTTGTTCTGCACAGCAACGCATTCCTATGCAGTTGTTTACCAATCACAGTGGCTTGACGGGCAATATTTTGCTTAGGGTGGCAGCATCTAGACTGGGGCTTTCGAACTATAATGCCAATGTTGCGGCTTGCTCCCTGCCACATTTAATAGATGGATGTGCCACCTGCCATAGCTACCAGGTGACGAAATAGAGGGTAGGAAACCCCCATCTCTACATTTAGGGGAGAGGAGAGAGTGACTGGAAGATGGCCGTCAAAGAAAATACCCTTCCCCCTCTTTAAGAGGGTGACTGTAAAATTGATGACTAAGAATTACTCAATAAAATTAATAAGAATGACTGCAACGAAGTGTAAGAAATTCGCTCGGCAATCTGCTGAACAAATTTGAGCTAGAAACCTTTTATTAACGAAGAAATACGTTGGAAATACATTAAGTGTTAATTGGAAGATATGTGGAGAATGCAAGAAGTTTTAGAAAAGCAATTCAGGACAAGCAGGCTACCTAATGTTGACCCATTGTGTTTGTGTAATGATAATTAGGTTCCCGTGTAATTCTCTTTAATTATTGTCATTGTCAATTATTGTCACAGCAGTTGGTAGTCCAGAGGGATACTGGAGTTAGTCCACTCTGAAGGACAGTACCACGGTCTGCATTTGCAATCTTCCTGTAGTGCTTGTGTGTTCGGACTTGCGTGTTTCAAGGTGGACAGTGCTGCATTCGAATTTATAGCAGGCACATCAAGTGCAAATTGTGCCAGCAACATAATGCACTTGTGGCAGTGGTAACAAAGTTTTTCCCCATTGAGAAGGCATCTTGTGAAAGCATGGCAATTTCATTGAGTATAGTTGACAGGCTTGACAAGTCATTCAGGGGTTAAAGTGGCAATAGCACAGCATAGTAAAAGGGCCATTTGTTTAACCTACACCAGCTACGCCAGTGTAGGAAATCTATACATACAATGGATTTTTGCTGCATTGGTTTAGCTGGTGTAGATTAAAAGAATCGCCCTAAAGTGATGCCCATACTATACTTTACCACTTCCTCACAGTGCACTGTTTGAGGTAGCAGTGTACACTTTAGGGTCATTTTTTAACCTACAACAGCTACACCAGTGCAGCAAACCTCCAATGTGTCCAGTGGTGTTTTGTTACACTAGTGTGGCTGGTGTAGGTTAAAAAGTTTAGTTTTATTCACGTGTTTAAGAATCCTGCATTGGTATAAGTTGATGCAGGAGGTCAGCAAGATGTCAAGCGACAGATGTGTTGTAGGCGTTATCGAACAGAAAATTTGAACTTTCTTTTTGCGCTTCCTTGCTTCGTGCTTGCAGCACTACGCTGTTTTGACAATGTGAAGTGGACCACAAAGGGCAGATGTGACAAAGGAAGCATGCATGGAAGAGCGCTGCCTTTCAAGGCATACGTGTTGAATCACCACCAAAGAAAACTTTTGTTACATAGTTTTCTCGTCAGTGAATCTTCTAGCCACATAGTACTGCTGCACAGTTATGGGTTATGATTTCTGCTGCAACTGCAACAAATTTTGCTCGGACCAGTATTTTGCACAACACTCGGCTACCAAGTACTGCTGTCTTTCCTCTGGGCACTGTTGTAGCCTTAGAAGATGACTGTGTATCTCAGCCTTCTTGTGTTTGTAGGCAGAGATAAGAAGTGCAGTGAAGATGCGGCGGGCTCCGTGCTGGCTTCTTTTTTGGGAGTCTCCCTTTTCACTGATAAGCGGAAACGGTTGGTGGCTGCCCCAGGTATCGCTGGAGTGAGGGGTAGGGGCTGTCAGCGGGATTTTCTTTTTTGCTTATCAGTGACAACACTGCTTGTGAAGCGCACTTATCAGAGTGCTGTGAAGAGCTAACGGTGGGGCCTCTAGCCTTCTAGCCTCATGCTGGCACGCGTCAGTCAGTCTTGCAATGTAGCGAAAGTGGAAATGGAAATATTGCACAGACTTGGTGCATCATGTTTGGGTGTTGCAGACATTGGAGGACGGCGTATGCTTGCCTGTGCTGTTATTTTGCAGTTGTGATAAAGAACCTGCTTTCAGTGAAAACTAGACTTTTGAAAACCAGAAGCAGCTGAAAAATACAGGTGTCGTCACCATTAGCCATTCCTTCAGAAGGGAGCTGCAGTTAGGTCAGTCCGTTTTCTTCTACTGCGGTTCTAGGAGGTCAGGGCAATCCGTCATTCACTCTCTGGCCCTGTGTGCAAAGTCCTTCTTTTAAAGGAAGATTTCTCGGGAGTAAATGTGTCTTGGGCTGTTGAACAAACATCAACAAAAGCTCATTTTTGCTGAGAACAAAGATTGAATGGAATTGCCTTCAGTGCGGAAGGAGGGGAGGGGGAATTCTAGAGAGATTTTTTTACCACTGTAATGTGTTTCAGCGTTAAGTCACAAGGGAGATCGTGCATTCAAAAGCACCTTATTGCATTCATTTTGCCATGCTCATCTACTTAGTTGCCACGGCACTCTTTTTGTGCAATTACTGTTGCCTTGAGCTAGGCTTTTTTGTCACCTCTTTCACAGTCTTCTGTGCTTTATAATGCAGTTTGTCACAATGTTGCATCGTGGGACTGAATATTATGCTAAAAAAAGTAAAAGAAGAATGTGGAAGAGTTAGGCACGTCATGAAATCTGCACAAAAATAAAACATGTAAGGTAACTGGTTGATATAAATCTAAATTTTAGAGGTCCCCCTGCAACTCCTACAGTTCCACGCATACTTTGAAATGCGCTGCCATCAAATTTGACATGGAAAGAATCACATCAATGGAACAGAAAAATAGACATCGTTTGGTCATCAGAGGCCAAACAATGTAACGAGTATCAATCATAGTACATCGTTAGGTAGATGAACCCTCACTTTCTTTAACTGTCAATCTGCAGAAACTCTTAGTGTTTATTAATAGACAGTTCTTGCATTTTGCGGCGATGAATCTTATTTTAGACATGATTTCATTACCCTCTGTACTTACCGACTTAATATGTTTGTGGTACAATTTATTTTACTTGTTCCTGATGGAGGTGCATCAAAATTGCGCTTTTTCGTTTTCGCCAGTTTTGCAAATCATCTCTTGATGCTTTTGAGAAGTTTTTACTATTACGTAATTAAATATATAATGTAAATTTTTTTAGTGCAAACAAAGATGACTTGGCTAAGGATCGCATTCCATTGGTCATCATCAACATGCCTTAACCTTTGTTCATGCTTGATGCACACAAACAGTGCTATTTGTGAAACTGCAATATGTGTTTCTTTAAACCGTTATGGGAGAGCCTGTATGTGGTCTGCTAAAGTAAACAATTTTGTGAAAAAAAAAAAATTCAGAAGTGAGAAGTTTTTACTATTACGTAATTAAATATATAATGTAAATTTTTTTAGTGCAAACAAAGATGACTTGGCTAAGGATCGCATTCCATTGGTCATCATCAACATGCCTTAACCTTTGTTCATGCTTGATGCACACAAACAGTGCTATTTGTGAAACTGCAATATGTGTTTCTTTAAACCGTTATGGGAGAGCCTGTATGTGGTTTGCTAAAGTAAACAATTTTGTGAAAAAAAAAAAATTCAGAAGTGAGAAGTTTTTACTATTACGTAAATGCACACAAACAGTGCTATTTGTGAAACTGCAATATGTGTTTCTTTAAACCGTTATGGGAGAGCCTGTATGTGGTCTGCTAAAGTAAACAATTTTGTGAAAAAAAAAAAAATTCACAACGAAGTAAAATTGTTATTGTGCATCATCGTGGAAATGTGAAGCCAATATAGCTCTGAAACTGCCAGAAAAGCTGAAGGATGAAATTGTGCAGCCACTGAGAAGGGGTTAAGAGAAAACATGGCTTTTGGCTATTTTGTATTGACCACCAGAAACTAATTGGATCACAAAAGGGAAAAGATTAGGGCTACCCGCTAGCATGCATTGGTGACTCCTGAAATACTGAGGCAGTATTATGCATTGTTTCTTGAGGCCGGAGCGAATGTTTGGAACATTATCTGCAGTTCCTTGATTACCCTGTGTTAAGTTGAAGAACGATAAAGCGAGTTAGTCGACATCAGTGTTGAAGAATAAAAAGAGAACTGAAGATATCAAAGACAGGAGGCAATGGTCTACTTTTCTGATGTCTTTCATCCATACGTTGCTCTTTGAATTTCTTACGATGAGTGCTAATCAACCACAGTAATGCACCTCTAGTAAAGTGGGCTCTGTTAAGTGTTATAATTTACAGCATGTATCCACTCTATTTGCTTCTTCATGTTTTCCATCCTTTTCACACTCTTTTTGTTGAACATAGTGAACAGGCTTCTTCTGCGTCTAATGCGCCAGTTACTGAAAGGTTGCACAGGAGATAAAAACGGGGTAACCGGTGGTAGTCAGCAGTGCACTTCTAGCCCTCCGAAACAGCCGCTTGTACTGCGGTCACTAATGCTGAACAGGTACCTAGCCAAGGCTTGTTTTCCTGTGTGTAGCATCATAAGCAAATATATTGGATTCCATTTGAAAGGTGATACTTAACTTAAACTTTTACATTATTTCTCCTGTTCGAGGTCATATGCATGATGTTTTCAGTGAGCTCTGTGGTGATGCATGATTATACACAAGCATTTCCACTGGGCCTAAAGGCATAAATGTCCCAAAAATGATTATATATGACATCTAGTTTGTTGTGTTGGTTTTGAATGCTTATTAACGTGTAGCTGTGCACGCATAGCTTGCTGCGCAATGTCTAGCATAAGTCACACCTGCTTTATGACTGACCTGAGCTGCATGCACATATCCTCCTTCCAACCATTGCAGTATTCCTATGGTCAGTGTGAATAATGCTTAACGAATGTGAGTCGGTTGTTCAATGCAGGCATCTACGTTTTGCCATTTGATGTGTACTTAGTGGTTGTAGTGAGAACAAGACTGTTAATACGGTAGCGTTAGATGCTGAAATGAGCCCCTAAGCCGAGCTATGCGTGTGTGGTTGCGCAGTCGAGGTGAGGATAGTCGGCACCGGAGAAAAGGGCATCAGCTTTGAATTAAATGGAATAAAAAGCCACAACTGCGTCAAGACTGTGTTTCAGTCTTGCCGAACATGCCCACTTCATTGGTCACTGTGCAGATAGCACTGTGCTATCGCCGCAGCCAATCATTCTACTTCTTTAACTGGCACCCTTGCGCTGTGCTTTCTTTGCATGTCATTGTTGTATCGACTTCCATCCAAACGCACCGATGTCACATTGCCCTCTCGAGGTGCATGGAGCAGTCCTAAAATTACCCATTTCATGAATGTTTGCCTTAAGCCTGACCTTGAAATTCTAGCTTCAAGCAAAAAGTGAAATGAAAAAGCACGTGCTTTGCATTTGGCCAGCTAAGGTAATTCAGCTGCAATTTTTCTTCTGATGACCACTGCTTCACTGGAAAGACGATTACCTCTCCACTTCATTTTGCACAGGCCAGCTGGACATGATGGCCACCATTTAAAAAATTCTAGTGTAATAGCCTTGCCCATGTGGACTCGACATTGGCAGCCACATTGTTTCACATTTAGCCCTGCGTTTCACATTTTTTAAAGGAAGCCACACCTAAATGAAAGTTCCCCTGTACTGTAGGCTTATCATGAACAAATGACAGAGGAGGAACTGCTCTCACCAAAAACTGTCTTTGCAAGCCATAAAAAATAAAATGCAGATATCGTTACCACTGGCCAATTTTGCGAGAAAGCTGCAGTGATTTTTTTAACGTGGATCTCTAGTGCTAGTTATATCAACCACTTCACTTGTACAACTGCAATCAGCGAAGTCTTTCTCAGCTCTATGTGGCCAGTTAGGATGGAGCAGAGTAAAAAAATACTCTTTCCAGTTTTAAGTCCAATTTCCTGGGCTGCAAATGCATCTTTTGGCAATAGCAAACCACCAGCTGTAGGCACAAAGAGCTGTGCGTTAATTAGTACATCAAACTAAATTTGGGTCGAGTTGTTTTCAGTGTCTCTTTAAATCATCTGGCATTCTAAAAGCAACAGTAAACTGACTCTTCTGTGGGTACATCGAAATCGAAATGGGGAAGCGGTTCTACCTGGAACAGCCAATTCATTTATCCACAAGATAGTCGGCAGGTCATATTATAGATGGTCATTTCCTATCTCAGTAAACTTTGTGTGGAATGAATGACTGTTTGGAAGCATTTTGAATAGGCATTTTTTCTTGGACATGTTCTGTTGGTAGGGACCCTCCGTATAGAAAGCTTGTCAATACCTCATCTTTCTGGAACCTATTCTTGCATCTTTTATTAACCAATTGTGTTTTTCTTCTTTTCGTACGGCACCTGATGTCTTCTTTCTGTGTGAGGTTTGATTGTTCTTTGCTTAGCTGAAGGCATTGTTATTGTATGCGTGCTGCTGATGCATTATTCTTAAAAGGGCCCTGAAGACAGCTTCATTGAGTTATGTTTTCGGGAAATGATTTTTAGGCACATATGTCAACATTTGACTGGCTGTGAAAGGTGCATTTATTGCGGAGAAAATTGCGTTCAAACGTTTTTGTTCCGCTAGATTCTATTTACGTTGCATACACCAACGAAGATTGTTTACTGCCATTTTGAAGTCTAGGACAGCCTAGCTTATCCACCGAGGTTTACTCCCACAATTCGCCGTTGATGCAGGCGAGTTTGCTTGTAGAATCAGAAGCCAGCACCAACACCTGCATTTCGTTTTTTAGTCATTTGTAATTACAAGGGCTCTGTTTCTGGACGAGGGTTGTCTTTTTGTCCTTATAATGCCGTTATCTATCTCAGTAGGCCAACTTGCGAATTTTTCCTGATACCCCTTTAACCTATCTTGCGCCTATTTTGCATCTTAAGTGTTGCTGTGAGGAAGAGCCGTGCACAGAGGCCACTGCCATTGTACAATGGTCATTGCAGTTGTGCAAATATAATGAAGAGCGTTGTGTTAAGGAAACGTAAAGAGGCAAAATTAAAGTTAGAAGAAGTGTAGGGCAAAAAAAAGAAGGAGAAAGCTTTAATTAGGTGCAGTATTAAGTGTTCAGAATGTCCTGAGTCAGGATAACCAAGGCCAGCTATTCTGTCAGCTTGTCTGGGACCAGCCAAATCCTTCAGGATATACCGTATACACTGATTCAATACATGTATGTGCAGTTCATTCGTATCATGTTTCTGCAGAACTGTAGGGAGCTCCACAATAAGCTCTTACCAAATTAAGTCTCCACACTGTCACACTGAGGTGGATTCCTGGCCGCACTGAAATCCCAGGCAATTAGGTAGTGCATCATCTCGCCAGTGGACTTCAGCACCGGACACCGAGGATTATCTGGCCTTATCCGCCCAGTTGGAATTCTACTCTTTGCTTCAGAAATGAAATCGTTCTTCACTATGACATCATTGGAGAAACTATTCATGCGTTTCTTATTCTGGATAAATGCCTTACTACCACGCAACTACGCATCCGTGGATGTATACACCTAAATTCACTCTTTACTCCTGCCCGATCCTTTCTATACCGTATCAGCCACTCTCTCCCGCATGTGCAAATTGCACTGAACCCTTGTGCTGATTTAGAGCGCTGCATTTTCTCCTGCCCCATTGCAGTCCAGTTCCTTCATTTTCTACACCCTTGTTGCTTGTGGATGACTCTTGTTGGTTAGGGCTAGGTGATTTTTCTCGAGTGCCATCTTTCTGTCCTAATTGTAGTATAGTTGGCCATTTCCAGCCGCGAACGGTTGCAATATTTAAGTGCAGAAGGCACCATGAAGTCAACTGCCCTTTGCATAGAGAAAACCTTGTACGGAGAACAGCTCCTGTGAATCCGATCCAGTAGGGTCTCAGGCCTGCCCTTATGTATGTGCAGCTGTCTGTCACTTGCGACATTTTTCACTTCGGCCATTGACTGCATTTGGGCGGCATTTAGTGGAAGGGAATATGGCATTGGGATGAGTTTTTTCTGCCAGTGTCTTTTAGTACAAATATTTTCCCATATTTCCTCACATAACGGATGCTGACATATGATGAACGATGCACCCTCTACATTATTCATTGGAATAAGTGAAGATATTAGGTGACCTCAGTGTAAATGTTATCCCGAGTAATGAACAGCCAGAACTTCTTGATTTGAGCAAACACAGCATTTTGTTTCTTTTATTTTTTTATTTTTCAGAACGGCTTTTTGGCCATTATCCTGAGAAAGCAGTTGGAGAGCTTGAAAGGTAGTGCGAAGATGGACTTGTGCTTTGACTGCAGCAATTTTTGGAAAATAACGAAATAGATAGATTCTTTGTGCATGGTTGCTTTATAGCAGAGGTTTGGCATGTATTTCTCGATTTCTACAACAAGATTTGGTTCAGAATGGTGCATCTCGGAGCAAAGCGTGTTCAGAGAAACGGTGCTCTAACAGTGGGTAACACTAAAGGCACTCACAAATACTTAGTGACATGCCATATTGGAGCTGTGCACCAGCTCGGGCTAGCCGGGAACGAATCCTTGCTGGTCGTTATTGACTGAACAGAAGGAACTGCTTATGGATGATTGAGTTTCGACTTTTGCATCTCCCGCTTCGCTCGCATTGACCTCAGATGCTTATGCATTTGTTTCGCGATTTGCACCACACTGTTGCCTCCTACGCTTATCTGTTGTGGCTTGCTCCTGGCCTGGATATAGCCTAGTCAAAGAATCCACGATGCTTGAGTTGTGTCTAGCTTCACTCCCAGACAATGCAGCAGCGGCGCCTTCCCAGGGCAGTGAAAGCACGCATGAAAGGCACACAGGGAGTGCAATGAGTTCAAGTACTTGGCCACAGAATTAACCTTTTCCTCAGAGTTTGAGCCAGCACAGTTTTGGAGAAACAAAAGTAATTTATCCAAACCTTGCTCTTCTTGCTAAGAAACAATCTGTCATTCCAGCCACTAGTTAAAATAGTGAAAGAAACTTCAGTGCTGCCAGATTCATAATGCAGGGACGCTGCACATGCCTCAAGTCATGATCAATGCATAAATTGTTCTTGCGTAATAACTTGGAAATATATTTTTATGTGCGCGCCACTGTAGGTCTATAATTCCACAAATTTATTGTCTTAAAAGAGTCAACTCAACAGCTGATAGTTTTAAATAAAGTTATCTAGAATTGCAAAACCATGTCCACAAAATAAGGAAGAAAAAATTGGAAGCAGAACACCGAAGCAAAATGTAACGCGTGATATGATGTCACATTAAGATGAGACTGCTAGCCATCAATGTGTACGTAATGACAGATGGTATATAAATGTCGTGTCATGAGTCGGTCAGATCAGAAATCTAATGCGCACGACTATGCATTCCATGACTTGTGTAAGTCAGCCAATCGTGACCATGACTAGTGTCTACTCATGGCTCTCAAAAATGCTGAGTCACGAAACACTGGGAGCTACTGAAGAGCAGCCAACGCACATGCTTTTGCATTTCTCCAGTGCAGATTTCTGCAGTGTTCGCAAAGCTTTCTTATTTCTCTATTGTCACTTCAATTGTAATTATAACAGGTCAGCACCGGGCTGGCCACAGGCCTTAACTCTGAGCACAGGTGTGCACCTGACCGGCCTCAGACTCTTCCATCGTCGGGCCGGGCCAGGCCTTCGGTCAGTAGTATAAGGTCTGTGCTAGGCTCTTGCTCGGAACTTTTAGCTGTGCTCAGCTCTATCACATGTACATCTCTAGACAGGCGTTTGCAGCTCTGCTTTCAATGACTAGCTTTTCAGATTTAATTTCCTTGAGGAATAGATGGCTGCTGCCTCTGAGCAGTTCATACCTTGTCCGCTTACACTAATAAGTGTAGAAACAGATGCCTCTGTCGTGTGTGTTACCTTTTCTCATTAGAAATAAACTTGAAAGATATGTACAACTGAACCCACCTCTATCACATGTACATCTCTAGACAGGCTTTTGCAACTCTGCTTTCAATGACTTTAGCTTTTCAGGTTTGATTTCCTTGAGGGATAGATGACTGTTGCCTCTGAGCAGTTCACACCTTGTCCACTTACACTAATAAGTGTAGAAACAGATGCCTCTGTCGTGCGTGTTACCTTTTTGTAATTAGAAATAAACTTGAAAGATATGCACAACTGAACCGTTTTGAGTTCTGAGCTTAAGAAGAGGGCTGCTCTTTGAGGTGTGGATACTGGTATTACATTAAAAACTGCAGAAAAGGCAGTCATTGATGGGATGGAGTGGCAAATAAAAAGCGTCCGAGGAGAAAAGGAACAAGCAAAGAGAGAGCGTAGAACTTGGAAGATTTTCATTTGTAATTTTGCCCACGGGATCATATCAGGATATGTTTCCATTTGCTCTGTGTAGAATAGCAGTGGGCTGATAAAAAGATGGTCCTGTCAGAAAGTGCATTTGTGGCACGGGCTGCTGTCTGCCCTACCAAGGTAGTCTGGGCAAGCAAGCTTTCGCAGATGCTTGAGGTTTGGTACTGACTGGTATAGACAAGTGTCAGCCCGTAACATCAGTGGAGATGCGGCGGCGCTGGCGACAGCAGTGACTTTCGTGGTGTAGGCAAAAGCATGGGCCGTCTGCATTGAATGCGTGGCGCTTGCTGCATTTTCGTGCATAATTTCCAATATTCCTGCAATGTGTGGTGTGGTTGGTTGCACCATAAGGCCCAAAAAAGAAAATGGTACCTGTTTTCAACTATTTCTTGTGGTTGGATAAAGATGAGAGCGAATGACAGAGGCATTGAGCGCGACAATTGTAGACACTTTGGCGACGGATTGCCTTAGCAGCTAACGTGCGTTGCTTTTCTGCACTGGAACTTGATCAGTTCGTTTGCAACTCTTAATTGACGTGATCACTTTTCGGCCACACGACGAATAGCGCAATAACAAACGCCTGCAGCTCATTCACGTTTTAGTGTATATACTATCAGGCTATAAAAAGTTTAGACGTGATATTTCGTGCGCGCATGATCTTAACCGAACGCAGCTAGGAAACCGTGGTGTGAGTTCCATTCATCTGCGGTTCTACCTGGTCATATTTTCGCACAGAAAAGAACACAAAAGCTGCTGCGAAGACAACCGCAGTGACCTTGAGCGGTCACTACAGCCCAATATTGCCGAAACAGGCCAAGAGTTGTGAAGTAGCTTTTCTGTTTTCACTTTCCCAAATTTCAACGAGTGACGCACTCTTCCTCAACGGTCCCAGAAATCGAGTGAACATCGTTAGGATCCGGACAAAGGGAAGCAGCGCTATTTCTCAGTGTACTAAATTTTATTTTGAAGGTCATTAAGATCATAATGAACGAATTAACCACGTACAACCAGTTCTGATTGAGCATGTATGATACATTAAGCTTAATGTCCCAAAGTGGAATTGGCTATGAGGGATGAAAAATAAGCAGAATAAGACGACGAGCATTTGAATAAAATTTTTCACAATATATTAAAAATGCTCAGCAGATCGCGCGAATTGCGCTTCAAGTGATCGTGGACATCGTGGAGAACATATTGCATTTGCGCTCATATCAAAAAAAAGAAAAGAAAAACAGCATTTTTACGAGCCTTCATATATATATATAAATTAACCTGTGAATGGCCCTCACTACGTCTGTGAGATTAAACAGACATCGAACGTCTTTTTATCGAGTAGGATAAAACAAGTTGTCAGTGCGCCCTCTAGGCGAATGTTACAAAGAACTAGAAGATTGAGTTCTTCTTATTCACTGAAGTTCTATGACTTGAGTTGCTGGTACAGTGAACTAAAAATATGATTTCTAGTTCAATATAGTTGCCAGTTATATTGTTCTTTAGAGTGAAGGTGCTTGGAGCATCAGAAAATGTACACATAAAAATAATCGTCATATGAAAAACTCTCTTCCAATCAATCATATAATTGTCTTTGCATGTGCTAACAATAGGCCCGGAAGTTGGACTGTGTTCACTATATAATAGTTTTTTTATACACTATGATTTCTCGTTTTCATTAAATTTAATTGGTTACTACAGTCCAACCTTGCTACAGTCGCCCACCGTAGCCGCGTGCTGTTGAGGCCGCGGAGAAGGAAGCCAATGCAGTGCTCTTTGCCAAATAATCCCAGCAGTAATCGGCTAGTAAAGTGCTGAACTACTCTCCAGGCATAGACCAAACTCTTTCTATGCACAAGCAAAGCTTACGCTTCAGAATATGTGCACGCGCGAACTGGTTTAGAAGGCGGCGTCGCTTGGCGCAGTGTAGGCACGCTGCGTTTTTGCCTACACCCCTTGCCGCTGCCGACCGCTGCGCCACCTTTGTTTACAAAACATGATGCTTGCCTATATGCCAATTCCATTACCGGGCAAGTGATGTGGGCACATAAAAGCTTTTTCTAGCTTCTTTTTTCGCTTGTGCATTAGGCATTTAAATGGAGTAACTTTACTTTCAGTTTTTATTGTTTTCTGCACTCGTTCTGACAATGCGTGAAGACTGCAGTGTTAAGAAGGCAGCTTTCTGAAGCACGGTGCCTGAAATAGACCTGATACAGAAGTTCTAGCAGGCTGCATCTTGCCCCATGGCCTTTGTCCTTTGTGCATGTAGTTTCATGCTTCACTCTTTACAGTGCTTTGGAATACAGTACTTGGTGATGATGAACACATTGCTGTTTGCCTTTAATATACGGCCTTCACATTTTTGATGCAGGGTTGTGAATCTTGCCGAACAAGCCCAGCCATTGCCGATTTAAGAAGGGCAGCTGTGAGTCAGTAACAAATAAAAACTGAGCTGTCATCAGTAGTAACATTAAGGTTTGGCAAATTTGATAAATAAAGGAGGAGCCACATTTGGTTCTTCGGTTAACTTTGGTTTCAGTGAGGTTATTTGTCTGTACCACCTCATCCACAGGTGGACCCCTGGGCATGGCCGAGCCACCGAGGCCGGGCCGCGGCGCAGGTCGCTCGCAGTGCTGGCAATGGCAGCTGCAGCCAGGGCGTGCGCAGAGTCAACGGTAGCAGTGGCGGTGATGCCGGCGCCACCCATGACCGGGACCCGATGAGCTCGAGCGTCCTTCGGGCCTGCTCGGCCCAGTACTACACCGCCTGCCTGCCGCCCGGCGACGCCCTTCACCGGAGCGGCAGCGCCAACCAACTCAATGGCCACGCAGCACAACCACAGTCGCCATCCTCGCAACATCAGCTGCCAGCTCATAATCATCATCAGCAGCAGCAGCAGGCGACAGTGTCAGGGGTGAGCGGACCCGCAAGGCCTCATCGAACGCACAGTGAGCGTTCTCAACGAACGTCCCGCATGAGTCTGTATCGGAGTAATAGCAGCCTCGACTTGGACCACAACAATGGCGGTGGTGGCGCGGCCGGTGAGCCGGGGGTGCTGCGTGGGGGTCCCACGCGGAGGGACTACGGATCAGCATCGTCTCTGGATTTGCTTGCGGCTTCGGCTGGGGATGCCAGCTTCTTTGCCATGCTGCGGGAGTACCGGGCCGGCAAGAGGGAAGACCAGCGGAGGTGAGGCTCGTGGCAGCATGCATTTGTTTGTTGCAAACTGTCCTGCACATCAAATTGTGGAAAGAGCAACAGCCGCCTTTGGGCAACTTAACTTCATTAGTGGCAGCAGTAGTAGTGGTAATTGAGGCTTTTATTGCATAGTAAACGAGGCTGCAGTACTAAAACACATGGTGTTAATGAGGTATTGGTGCATACTAAATGCTTTTATATAATTTCGTCGTTTCAAAAGATAACATCAGGTTTAAGTTCTTAGTTGCTGTGTTTACAGTTTTTCTTTTCAGACATGTAATGTTTGATGTGGCATTTAAAAATATAGAAGCACCAAATTTCAGTAGCCTTCTTTCTTTGAAATTATACATAACACATTAGAAAAAATAGATGGCCACATGGATTGTACTAACAAATAGTAAATAATTTATCGTTTAAATTTTTTGCTCAAATGCTGTTGCACATTCAATAAGCAACTTACAGCTGTGACATCAGAGACAGTGCAACATCAGGTGAGGCGTGCGAAAACAGCATTTTCACTGCTTTCTTTGTTTTAATTCGTACAAACTGTTACTCAACTATATAATTGAGCTGGCGTAGATGACTTCTACTTTGGGGCTCACATGTACTACCGTAGTGTACAACTCACTGCAAGGAAAAATTAAAATAGGAAAGCCCTTTGTTGTGCAGTGGGTGTAGTCAGCCTGCTGTTGCTGCTAATGATGAAGATGATGAAAAAGAAATGGGGTCACCCACTAAAGTGCTTCCATTTTGTAAATTTTGTTTTGCATCAACATTCTTGTGGTACAATGAAATCAAGCAATAGTTTTGAAGCATGCCGTTGAATTCATGCCGTTGCGACTCTATGTACCACTCAGCTACCTAACACTGGTAGTGAATGCAAGCTTGCGTATTGGTTCATACCACTCACTCCCTTGCAAGCTGTGACATCTACATAGCCAACGACTCTTTGTTGTTCATGACACAATGTGAGATAGCTGAAGGAATGCATTTTGTTTGTGAAGCATTTTTTTAGTTCTTGAATGTGTCATCTTATTTATTTTTTCTGCTCTGTCAAGTACTTTAAACCGCTATCTCAGATGACCAGAGTGACGTGCTCGGCTATTCAGTCTGACGTCGCTCTGCAGTTAGTTTTGTATCCAAGCATCCAGATCCACCAGTGTCTCACACCACCCTAAAAACAGTAAACCTGGAGAATTCCTAAACACTAGTTGCTCATTCTCAGCCAACGTCAGAGAAGCGTGGGCCAGACTTTCAGCATGAGTTGGCAGTTTACGATGCAAAACTTGAGGAAATTTTCCAGATATCACAGCAGGTTGTATGTGATGCTGTGAAAAGTGTCTCGAAATTTTGCGGGTCCTTGTATCATTGTGAATTATTAACTTTGTTATTTCATTGAGATTATGCTGCATAACTAGCCAGTAATTAACCAGTACAGTGTCTGTATATCTGGCCGTGCACGACGTGGTGATGGCTGCATTGCCTGTTCGCAAATCCCAGAAAGCTTAGGCTGGCCGTGTCTGCCGCATTCCCCCTCCGCCAGTTCCTGTGTGTTTTTGCAACTTACCTAGGCATTCAGTAATGTAAAAGAACACATTTTAATGCAGTTGGCAGCTTGAACCACTTGCTGCAGTGTTGATGCCAAGGGCAAGCCAGAACAGACGCTCGAGAGGCGATGGTGCAGCACGAATATTGAAATAGATACCCGAATATCTGCACTTGCTTTCGCCAAAACGGGAGGAGGAACACTTGATACTTGATAGCTCACAAGTTGCCCTTCCCTTTGGTTGTCGGAGGCTGGCAGAGAATCTGTTCACGGCCAGGGTGCATGGAGGGGAGGGAGACCAGCGTCGGGAGGGAACTTGCGGAACATTTTTCCTGTGCACGAACATCTGTGAACTTGGATACTCATGCACAGGGAGGTTGCTAGCTTTGTTTTTCTTTTTTTTGCGGGTAGTCTTGATTAGGGTGCTCAATCAGCCCGCTCAAAACAAATTTAATCTGGCCTGGGCCCACATCAAAGGGGTACCAAGTGGCCAGAGCTTGGCTCATGGGTGTGCTTTTAAGCTGGCCCAGGGTCACGCACAGCTCTACACTGAATAATTTATCACTGAACTGAGTGGTAGTCAGTGAAGAACCTACCTAATGTTGTGCTTTAGAGGAATGGCTAGATATATGGGGTAGGCCTAGCGCTTTGCACCAGGGAGTTGGGTTTAAAAAATTGTCGGGTCGCATCTGAGTCTGCTCAGCATTCAGTAATTTACGTCGAGCTGAAAAACTAGCAGATGGCATCGAGCTCCCCTTTTCGCCACAGTGCATGGCACACTGTCTCCATAGTGGTCTCCTCTTCCACCATTCCCTGACTCTACTCAACAGCGTTTATATGCTCTTCCTGCAGTAGAGTCGAATGAGTCAATCCACCCCGAAGTTGACCGGACTCGAACCCTCGACTTTCCGACCTGACCCGGCGGTGTTTACATGAGCCCTGTAACCAGTTTTCGATTCAATAACTAAACTCAGCCTCCACCTGTTGTGTCCATGTAAGTGATGCTATTATGTTACTGTGCTTTTCTTTTTGCCTTTGCTGATTAACCAGTTAATGTTATTGCTTCATTCACTAAATGAGTAATTAACTAATTAAACTAATTGATTGTATTCAACTAATTCAACTAATTGATTGAAATGACCCATTTCCTAAATGACTGGCCAATTCAGTCAGTTGACTTATTAAACTATGTATTAGTTAACCAACTGGATAAATTGACTTTGTGAGTTATTAACTAATTCACCGAAATTAGGAAATGACCAATCAATGTGTAAGTAATTGACTGATTCAAATGAATATTTCTTCAGTAAAATGACTGACCTAATAATCAGACATTTTGCCAACTTAATTATTATTTTCACTATCTGCATAAGTGATTAATCAACTCAAATAATCAATCAATCAATTACTCATACAGTGGATGATTGACAGATTATGCAGACATGCTCTGATGGCAGGTTGTGTCCGCACACTCTGCCAGTACGCACTGGTGATGCTGAAGAAATGATTTCATATTAAAAAGAAAAGGTCATGATGTTCACAATGCTGACTTCCGGCCAAGGCAACAAGTGGGAGCCAAATTTTGCTTTGGTGCAGAGGGGCAGGCGTTTCTTTACTGCTGTCTACCAGTGCTTGGCGAAAAAGTGCGTTTGTCCCGGAGAAAACTGCAGTAGGCCTTCGAGTGGCAGTGGAACCTGCTTTTCTACCAGCTGTCGTATGGTTATAGTGCATTGCAGTAAGCTTACCATTGTTGTGCAAGGTGTCCTGTGCACTTCTTGAAGGAAACTCATGGTTGAAGCTGGAAGGTAGCCACTGGTTGGTAACATCACATTGAAAGTTCTGAATGTATTTTCACCACTTCAATACCTTTGAGTGGATGCAGTCAGCAGATGTATGAGTGCCTAAAAGGCTTTATCAGTTACTTTCTTTTTTGTTATGCGGTTAGTTTGAATCTCTGCCTACTTCCTTGGTGTAGGTTGTTAACGTTCTTACCCATTTCGTATGAAGGATGTGCATGGTGTTTTTAATTGCTGACTTAAAATTTGCTTCAGGTCTGGCAGCGAATTTGATTGATTACTGATTTCCTTTTTTCTTTTTTATAGCTTCTTGCTTATCCTGGATGTCTGGTCTTAGCAGGCCTCTATTATACTGCATGCATTTTGATCTTCTTATTCTTCTACCACGTGCAGTCCAGGACCTGCCAACATACAGGAATTTCTGCGGGGTCGCCTCGACCCTGCTCCGGCAGTACAGAATGCCTCGAACACCCTGGCACACGGAGCGCTCGAAGAAGGGTCGAGTCCACGGCTCAAGACGAAATTCCAGCGACTTCTGGAACTCCGGGACCGCGGCAAGGGCTGGAGCCGACTGCCCAGCGGAGGTGGAGGCACCAGTGGTGGCAGCAGCAATGCCAGCAGCAGCAGTGGCAGCAATCAGGAGAGCTCACTCTTCCGCAAGTGGAAACCTGGCAGCCGGAGCGAGTCAGCCGACGCCCGGAGCCTCGAACCGTCCTTGCCGGATCCGACGGAAGAGCGGCTACGGAGGCGAGCCCTAGCCCACTACGATTGTCAGAGCCTCGGAGCCAACCTGAGCCGGGCCTCGGGCCGGTTGGCATCGATACTGGGCCGGCGGAGGAACACGACAACGGGTGCGTCGGCGGCCTCCATGCTTCAGCGGTCAGGAGCTGGAGGGGCTTGTGTGGGTGAGGAAGGAACCGAAGGGGTGCCGGATGCTGGAGATGGCCGGCAGAGTGCATTGCTGCTGAGCTGTCCTTTCTTCAGGAATGAAGTCGGAGGGGAGCCGCAGAGGGCGCTGGGACTGACGAGGGCCACTTCCAGGTAAGTCTGCTGAATTGTACTTAAGCCTACTTTGTTGCACCAACAAATGTTAGCATTCACACAGTAAAGCATTGACGGAACTGAAGGACATCTTCCTCTTACAGAGCTACCATCTGAAATTTAAAATCTCGTGATCATATCTCAGAAATTCTCAGAAATTCGGTTTTCTGTAATGCAGCCTCGGGACCATTCGGTAGTGCTGAATATAGAAACTTAGCATCTCTTTTTTACTCCCCTTTGAATTTTGAATTGGCGGGGTTTTTACTGCAATGTGCCATAGAATCTCAATTTCCTGGACAGATCTGTGGTGCACAGTGGGCAGCATTTTGGATCTTCTGAACACACTCCAGTGTTGCTGCGGATGATACGAACTCAAGAACGAACCACAATCGCAGCTGTGAGCACTGCACACTGCCCGCGTATCGGTAACTCCGCGATCGCCAACGTCGTGATCACCTGTCGTCGCTCTTTAAGCACTGCTAGAAGTTCACGGAGGAGTGTGGCCCGCATGTTGCAGATGTCATGATCATCTGTCGCTCTGATCTGTGGCTGTGCAGCCGTAAATAAATCTCTTCGGCCGTAAACATATCTTCGTGAATATGTTTCCTATGCTTCTATGTACTTAGTTTTGTTTGTCTTGACAATGCGAATTTTCGGATACGATTCTTTTCATGACTCCGTGAGATTCGTATCACCGAAATTCTACTGCGTACATCATTTGACAGTGATATATGGTCTCACACCACCGTTAGACTGAGGAACCCTGTGCTGACTGAATTAACACTGCATGCCATAATAGCTCGAAACAAATTATTTACTGTTCGTACGCAAGTATGCAAGTTTGAAGCCTGAAATATAAAAGTTTCGGAAACAATGGTGTTAAAGGTGATGCGGCTTTGAAATCACAAAAAGGAGGGGGGGGGGGGGAATCGCTTTTTTTAATATTTATATTTACCTTGGAGACTACTATGCTCTAGTCTCCTGCATGCAGAGCAAACTACTAGCCACTATGTTTTATGACAGATGTCATTGCTGTAATCACTCCTTTCTTTGTTCTTCATTACGATGACTGGCTTTTATCCTGTCCTTCTTGTGCTGTGTATTTACTGCTTGCTATAAATGCATTGGTTTTGGTTATTGCGATGGATAGCAGTTGTCTTGCAAAACTCCAACCTGGTTGTTCACCTCTCCTCCTTGGAATGGCCCTGATTGCTCGATAAAGAGACACTTTCTCCCTCCCTCACTCTAGAGAGAAAGAGAGGCAGTAGATAGCTAGAGAGTAGAGACTTAGAAAAAGAAAAAGGAAGAGAGTGTCTCTCTTTACTTTCTCTCTTACTCATCACTGATTATCATCAGTCATCATATATCAGAATCCTATCGATATCCCACGGAATTTTGCGGACAGCTCTCGCCTACGCGAGATTTTCACAATGAGCCAAGTAGGGCTTTCTCCTTAGAAACATTTTGGTGGTTGTCCAGCCATGTGGAAACTTGGGAAGAAGAAAGTATTCTGCAAGAAGCTGCTTTGAAGTGCGCTCGACGCACCGAATCTTTCACTGGTGTCATGACGCAGGGCGCTTCGGTCTGGTCGTGGAGGCTCATCCCGCAACAGTGGCAACAACGGCCCCTGGCATCGACCGACGTGCCTGAGTGGGCTGGCCATTCTGGAGAGGCCGGGACTGGACGATGGGGCATGCCCCTACCAGCGGCCAACCACCCTGCTTGACGGGGTGGACAGGGGCGCCCTCTACTACCGGACACACTTCCACGGGAAAGGTAAGTGTTCTGTCCCTCGCTCATGAGTGGTGCAACGGCAGAAAGAGCCACCCAAAAAAATTCCGAGAGCACTGTGGAATCTACACTGCAGAAATGTGAAAGCCTGAGCGTTGCTGCTGCACACGGTGCATCACGTTTGTTCTCATTATCACCTGAATTCACCTTCATTATTATCACTAGTGTCATCACTGTCATTGTCACTAATTGCAGCACCACTGTCATCGCTATCATCCTCACGCTAGACTAGGAGAATTATGACGTGCGTTTCAAGATCCCGGGCGTGGCGCAGTTGGTTAAAGCGCTTGGCTGGGATCTGAAGGATGGAGGTTCGATTCTAGGTGGAGACAGGATTTTTATTTTTCTGATGACGTCATCATGATGTCATTTGATTCACAGCTATGGTGTGACCGGATGGATGCCAACAGTATGAGCCATTAAGGGTTTTCGCCTTAATATTGTGTTGACAAGAGTGGCTGCTTCACAGTGCATACTGAACAACAAAACTTGACAACCATGTTGGATCATGAAGCTTACCATTGTGGCCCCACATGTAGCTGGTAGAGAAATGAACAAAAGAACACAGTCCGCCTGGGATCTATACTGTCAAACGAGTCTTGATTGCTTTGTCCGGTGATGATGCTTATGTGTCACTGTGTTACTCATCATCTCCAGGTGGCATGGGCATAGCTCGTCAATTTGATGTTTTAATTCAAAAATTCGTGTAATTTTTACTATCATGTGGTACTAGGCATTGCTCATGTGAGTGTATGCCATTGGATATTCACTGATTTGGACATTGCACGGCTTGTACTTCATAGTTTGAATGGACAGTCAAAGGGAGGAGTCTGCATCATTGTGCTCCTATTACATTTACATTTTCAAACTGGTTATTGAGGAAAGACTCACAAATGAGTAATGTTGTGTGCTTTCTCAATGAATGTTTGTGCGCAGGTCACCAGAACTGGTTTGGTGTTGATGATCGGCTCGGTCCGGTAGCTGTGAGTCTGCGAAAGGACCGCCTTGATGTGCCAAACTCTGCAAGACCATCACCTGGTGGAGCGCCACAGACTCTCTACCGGATCATCGTTCGGACAAGCGAGGCACGTTCCATTCGCTGTGTGGGACGTGGAACAGGGCTCTTCTTTTTTTTTTTAGCTTTTGCTGCACTTTACTTGCAAGCACAGCATAGGCTCTGTAAATAATTGAACCTGTGCTGATTCGTAAATAATTAGAACTGCTAGGTGGCCTCAGCGAGTGCCCATGCACACTTTTGGGGGCTCATTAATGGAAATCCTTTTGGGCTCACGGCAACTAATCCAGGCGAGCTGCCGACAAAGTTACATAGCTATACTCCGTTTGATACATCAGGTGTAACGTAGCGAAAGCTACGCAAGTAGTTTGCAAGAAAAAAAAAAGGCGTACAGTCGAACCCGGATATATCGAACTCGAAGAGGATCGCGAAATAGTTCGATATATCGATAATTCGATATTCGATATACAGAAATCAGCTTGGGACAGCACTTTACGATGCGAAAAAACGATACCGCATTTGTCGTGTAATCAACTCACTCGCATAGTGAACCTACCCTTCACTTTTGCACTCGCGAATTTGGAAGAAAAAAAAAAAAGCGTTAAGGCCAGCTCGCTCACATGCAGGCGATTAAGCGATCTCAGCGACGAGCCGAGCCGCAGCGACAGAGCAAAAAATTTCCAACTTGTTGGAAATTTTTTGCCGTTTGCACTCTGCACTCTGCCGTTTTTGCACTCTGCCGTTTTTGCACTCTGCCGTTCGACCCACTGCGGCAGCTCGAAACAAGGTTTCTGCGTCGCCGCGGCAGAAATCGCCAGCGTTTTCGCTTGCATGTCGCACTCCGTTTCGTTGTCTCATCCACAGCTCATTTCTTGGCAGCGTGCCAAGATGCTGCGCAGCGATAACGCTGCAGCGTGTTTATCTTTTTACAGCTCCTGCGGGGGTGGGGAGCGAACTTGGCAGACTGCCTGTGATGACTTGATTGCACAAGCCTGGTTAGATTTATCACGCCGCGCTTGGGCAGGCGTAGTCCACTGCCACAAAATATTCGAAAGCGTGATACAGTAGCAGCAAATGCTGTTTGAAGCGAAAAATGCTAAAAGCTGGTGTCATGATCACAGCTGACCGCGTGCTTTCGTTAATTCATACATGCAAGAATGAACGACTCCCGCGGAAAAAAAAAAAGAAAAGAAAAAAGCCGCTTCGTAACGCCGTATCTTACGCTATGCCGCGCGTACAGCACAACGATAAAAATAGACGGCTCTCGGGAAAAAAAAAAAGATAGATCTGCCGCTTGTTAACTTCCGCAGGCGCCATAGCCACGTCAGCCGCTGCGCGCAGAGGGTTCGCAACACACGCTGGGGAAAGCATCCAACGTTCTGTCTGAAAACGGGCTGAGCTGGCTTGGCGCATGCGTAACGCATGCTACTGCGAACGAAGGCCGGGAAAGAGAAAGGAGAGAGATAGCTCGGCAAAAGAATGGGCACACCCTTGCGCTTCGCTCTGTCGCGTTTTTCCCCACTCGTTCCCACCGGTTCTCTCTGGTTCATTCACGCACATGGCTTGCAAATATCACGTGCTGGCGCGCGGGAAACAATAACCGCAAATGCGCGTGCCTTTAGGGAATGGGCGCGGCGCTGCCCTAGCCGAACTGTCCCCTCTCATTACTTCCGCGCGCGGCTTGAAAACGTCACGCGGCAAACGGCCGAGGGTGATGCGAATGTCTTTGGGAAAGGCACACTTTCTAGTGCGTGGTGCGGAGTTCGATATATTGAACGACCGGTGAAATTGAGTTCGATATATGACACGGCTTTCCTATACTTTTACATGGGGTTTTCAAGGGGATATTCCGTGAGTTCGATATAGCCGAAATTCGATATATCTGGGTTCGACTGTATCACTATGCGCTCCTTTCGTGGCCGAGTGGTTTCTGCGGAAACAGGCTTTATTCTGAGCATACAGGTTTGCAATAACTTGCTTCGCATGCCTGGAAAATTTTACAGAGCGGATCTTATAGAAAAAATTCACTCCGAAGAGGCAGTCGCGGTCGCTGCGTTGCGCAGCGCAGAGGGCACCGCAGGCAGGGTTATGAGCAGTGAAAATGCGACACGAACGAAAACGACAAACAAAACATAGAAATTACCCGAATCTGATATTTTCTGCCTAAAAAAGGTGCTTTTTATGGAGTTGATGGCAAATGTAAAATGTATTAAGCTTGCAGACAAAGTAACTATTACTTCCTCTCGTCAAGAGTAGGCACTATTTTTCATTGCTGATGCGGGGAGCGCAAACAAGAGCTCTAGCTTTGGCAGTGTTCTACTTGATGTATGGAATGGAGTATAGGTATGCAGCGATCACAGCAAGCGGTAGTCAGATTAGCCCTGCTCAAGCCTGCATTAAACTTTGCAGTGTAGGCTGAATTACCTCAGATTTAAGGGGTAAGGGGATGCTTTAGAATCGGAACTTTGCATGCTTTACTGTCATTTTCTTCCTCCTTCTCTGAAGTTGGATTTACTGGACCATAATGCACAATTACACACTAAGTGCAGTAAAACTTTGATAGCTTGTACAATGAAACCTCGTTATAATGAAAAAAATGGAAAATAGTTTGCTATATCCTTAATTCGTAATATAAAATTCCATAGAAAATACATGCAAGAGCTGCAAAATTCAATTAGGGAAGACACAGCAACTCGGAGGGTGCTTACTTGGGTCACGTCCATTTATTTAGGCTCAAAGAACTGCGTTACTGCAGCCTGCTTTTTTGCATTGATCGCATTCTGTATCACGCCCTGTTCCACAGTTTGCAAAGACTCAACAAGGGCAAACCCGCTGCCCTCAATAGCACTGCAGTGGTGGCGCAGTAAATCCAATGCAGCAAGCGCTTCTTGTGAAATAGGAATGTTCTCATCGTCTGCAGGGTCAGCCTGAGCTTCGATGGGATGTTCAAAGACTTGTGCAGCGACTTGATGTCCGTTAGTACAGCCGTGGTCGGTGCGATGTCGTCGTCACCTACAAAGTCTTCTACGGTCATTGTTGCGGGCATGTCACCAACATGACGGGAAAAATCGTTCCAGGCCTCATCGAGCTCGCTGAGCTCTGCTTCTGCTTCGTCGGCATCGTCACTTGCTGCACGGGCCTCTGCTGAAACAAAACCTGCGTGCCGAAAGCAGTTGGCAATCGTTTCGCCTTTCACGTTGTCCCATGCCGCTTTAAGCATCTGGATTGCTGCCATCAAGTTAAAATCTTCAAGTCCTCCTTCATACGAAGCTTCACGAAAAGAGTGTCAATCAGTCTCCTCTTGTAAATTGCCTTGAAGGCCCTGATGACACCCTGATCTAAAGGCTGCAGCTTGGCAGTAGTGTTAGGAGGAAGAAAGCAAACTTCAATGTTATGGAGTGCTACATCTGTGTTGGTGCGGTACAGTTATCAACGAGGACGCACGCTTTGCGACCCTCGCGCACAAGCTCGCAGTCTCAAGCTTGCAGCCACTTCGCGAAAAGTTCACGCGTCATGCAACATTTCTTGTTGGAAGCATACGCTACGGGGGTATGCGGCCCCCTTTCATGTATCTCGGGGTTTTAAATCTCCCAATGACAGAGTCGCAGCTTCACAGTGCCGTCCATGTTGGCGGCAAGCAAAACAGTGATCCGGGCCTTTCCTTGCTTTCCACCATGGCACGGCTCTCCACGCGCTTCAAGGGTATGCCTGGGTAGCATCTGCCAAAATAGGCCCATTTCGTTCGCACTAAAGATGTCCTTGGGCTGATATTTTGCAAGGATTTGCGGCCACTCCTCTTCCAACCACTTTTTGATGCGCTCCCATTTAACCGTCTCACTTTCGCCAGAGATCGTTTTGCCTATGATGTCGTAGCGTGCCTTGAACCTTTGCAGCCATCCGGAGCTGGCGACAAAGTTTTCGTCATCGAGGATACAGGCAAAGTCTATCAGGTTTTGTTGAAGCATTGGTCCCGACACTAGTATGTTTCGAGCTCTGACTTCAAAAAACCATTTGTAGAGCGCTTTCTCCACGTCACCGAACGCAGGGGGCCGAAGACGCTGTGAACTTGTCCGTGTGGTCTCTTGGGTCTTGATGACATCTTTGTTCTTGAGAATGATGCTCAAAGTGCTCCTTGGGATGGCAAATAAGTCTGCAAGAACGCACTTCTTTTCGCCGTTCTCCACACGCTGAATTATCTAGAGCTTGGTCTTTAACGTCAGTGCTGCTCTTTTTTTCACGTTCACCGCCATCACAGCACTACGCATACCCGCGCACCACACTCGACACAACCACCGACGCAACCAGCGACGCAACCTGCACAGAGCGCTACAACGACCATGCAGCTGCTAACACTAAAACGCAAAAGACTCAAAAGGGCAACAGCAACAACATTCGATCGTGCCACTGCCGCCGCTGCTGAAGCGGCACTGTCAGGGATAGTGAGATGCGAACGATTTCTTTGTCTGTCTACTCTCAATGCCAAAGTGGCATCTGTGGTGCTGTCAGTGCCTGCGATGTAGTCCGGAACGTTTGCTACGCCGCATAACACACTTGTAGTGCTATGAAGCCTGCCTCCTGCTATTAAAGTGAGGTAGTGTTTGGCGTCGCGAAGTTCGTTTTATCCGTTTTATGCCAAACCACGTTCGCTATAGGAAGTTAAAAATACATTTGTTTGACAAAAATACTTTGCACGAGTTCGATATATTCAATAATTCGTTATATGCGTGTTCGTTATATTGAGGTTTGACTGTACTTGGTCAATTTGAAATCTGAAAGAATGAAAAATAGTTTTGCGACCCCATAATTTCCCATGTAACCTTTACCAGATAATTCGAACTGGCGGCTTGGACCAGGCTGGGCCTAGGGTTTTTGGCCCGGGAAATCTGAAGCGGCTTTTGAAAGTCATCGTTATATGTACTCTTTATGTAGGCTGAAGGTTATTGGGTGTCCATGTAACATAGAAGTGTTTGAAACTGAACTGGGTATTTACAGATAATTTTTTGTTAAAATTCCCATTTCTTTGGGTCAAGGTGATGACTGCTTTCTTAAAGCATGGTATGCCCCTCACATGGCACCAAGGGTGCGAGGAGCTTTTAATTAGCGTGTATATTTGTATTCTGTAGTTCAAGGCCTTGGGAGACGAACACATCACAGCTTTGAACAAGCTTGAAACCGCTGTCATCGAATGCACGCTGAAGAAGCAAACAACGATCAGATTTTTTTCTCTGTGATTTCTTTTTATTTCGATTTTTGTATAGGGCCCACATATCATGAACTTCTGGATACAACGAACGAATTTTAGATAAACGGGCTTAACTGTATTCCAATTTATCTAGTAAATGCGAACATTACAAAATTTTTGCCGCAGTATGTTGCCCCAGTAGTTTTCTTCTAAGTCACCTAGTGGAGTGTACGGAGCACTTCTCTGTGTCCTAACTCTTGAAGTGTTGAGGAAGGTATAGTTTCTTCATCTTTGAGAGATTTGCAACTGTGACAACGCAACATGTAGTATACATGGTTTTGAGGAAGGCTGTGCACAGAGTGGGAAGAAAGGTTCCTCATTGCGGCCTCCTTTTCCCTCCTGCAGTTGGCGGTGCTTCGGTGTAGCCTGGCGGAGGAGTCCCTGGGTGGCGCCGGGAGCAATGGCCGGCTGGGTGGCAGCAGCAGCGGAAGCCTGCCTGTGAGGGAGCTGCTCGAGCTGGCCGCACCTGAGCTGCAGACGTCGTGCCTGCGGCTGGCTGTGCCCGGTCCAGCCACCGAGCAGCAACTGCTCAAGCTCGATGAGCAAGGGGTGGGTAGTCAGCCTCTTCACATGCATCCGACGGCAGGCGGATGATGCGTCTGCATGCCGCAATACATGCGGATTGTGTGTGAGGAATCTTTGTGCGGAAATGGGTGAAAATAGGGCAGAAGGAGGGCTAGAAGAACATGGCACCACATTTGTCTGACCCTACCTGCGCTCTAGCGCTCCTGTGACATCGAGAATCTCTACACAGACGTTTTGAATCCGGTTGGTAATATTGACATCATCTTTGAGTGTTTACTGTTGAATCGGGGTCGTACCTCGCATATCAGTGTTGGCTCCATTGTGGAGCTTTACACTGGTCTTGTGATTGATCACACTGTATACGCAAACTTTTGCCTTGAATGTGCCTTGGGTTCTTAGCCACGAGACGAGAAGTACAATGACTGGCTTGCCACCCACGAGTGCCGGCGAAACATAGACTGCAACTCTGGCCAAGCATGGTCTGCACTACACGACTGTACTCCGACGGAGATAGGTGCAATTTTCATGCCCTGTCCGAAGCAGAAGTCTACGATCTCATTCAAATTGGCCAGAAAGACTGCATCAACTGTGTCCACAAGCGAATGCAGACTTCTCTTCGGAACATTGTGGACAAAAAGAAGAGTCAAGGTGAGTCTCTTGGTGGAAGAGGCAAACTGACATGGGACAAGATCAATACGATCGCAAACTGCTACGGCTGTGCCGTGAGGAGCAACAGGAATGACATTTTAAACACGAAAAAATCGGAGGGAGTTATACTCTTGCACTCGAAATCCACTGACGATATGCCCCAAATCACTTCAAGTGCCCCGAGGGTGCTGACTCTTGGTTCAAGTTCAATAGTTACCGTAAAAACCTGCGTATAGTACGAACCCGCGTATAGTACGTGGTGCAGTATGAGGTAGCGAAAATGGAAAAAAGATGTTTTCACCCGCAAATAATACGAGGGAAGAAGGCCTTTATTTTCACAGCATCTCATTTTCACTCGTCGTCTGTTTCAGTGTCAGAAGACAGTGAAACGTCTGACTGTTTGTCGGACAGCTCTTCCCTTAAGAACTCTTCCTCTGTGCCGTCCAGTGCATTGGAAATTGCACACTTTTTAAACGCCCGAACGATGAGCTCCTCAGGGATGGCAGCCCATGCATCCGCGATCTACTTGCAGAGGACTGCTGGAGAAGCCCTCTTCAGCCGCCTCGAAGGAGCCACTTCAGGGTCTCCCGACTTCATCCACTCAGCGTAACAGCGTTTCACAGCGTCTTTAAAAGGCCTGTTAATGCATACGTCGAGTGGTTGCAATTGCGATGATGACGACGAGCTCGGTGCGAGATTCGCGTTAGTCTCTTGACAGAGTCTGCTAGGTGGCAGTGGAAGGCGTCCAACACAAGGATTGACGGTAAACCGAGCAGTGCTCTAGGCCGCCGACACCAAACGAACTTTATCCAATCCAGGACTAAAGTCTCGTCCATCCAACCTTTGTCCTGGCATCGGACGACAACATTCTTGGGAATCTGCTCACCTTTTGGCAAAGTCTTCCGCTTGAACACTACGTAGGGTGGTAGCTTGCGGCCATCCACAGTGCACGCCAACATTACGGTCACCCGTGTTTTTTCATTTCCACTCGTACGCACACAAACTTGCCTGCTGCCTTTTTCATGCACTGTGAGTGCACAGGGCATGTCTAGGTACACCGGAGTCTGATCGGCATTGCCAATCTGGCCCAACAGAAAGTTCACATTTTTTCGCAGTGATATAACATACCGCTGAAACACCACAAGCTGCTCCTCATAGCTTGCGGGTAGCTTCTGTGATAATGACATCCTTCGACGCAACGAAAACCCAGCGCAGTGCATATACCGAAACACCCAGTGCCTACTGGCTTTAAAATCGCTCCACGGGGTGTTTTTTTCCGCTGCGATCTCTCTTTCCTTTGCTTGGAGCAACTCAATGTTCACAGGCAGATGTCATGCACGCTGTTCCTGTACGAAGGAGGTCAGGCCTTGCTCAATCTCCGGATATGCTATGTTTTTTGGCCCCTGGAAACTTCATCTCAGGCCAGTGCACGCAAAGAGGGCTTCTTTCTGCTTTCTCCATCCACGAATGCTGCCCTCGGTGACGCCGAACTGTCACCCTGCCACAGAATTTCCGATGGTCTCAGCTGCTACTATTACTTTTCTTTTGAAAGCAGCTGAATATTGCTTCCGTGGACCCGACATTGTCACTGACATGCGCGCTTTGCCTAGTCGATGTCCAAAATGGCGACAATGGCGACGCATCAACAGAGAAAAAAAGGTAGCTGACGCCACCACTAGACGACGCATCCTTCGTTGCGAACCTTGATGATGATATTTCCGGGCTGTAACGAAACAAGAACTGCGAACTTGGGGCGGAAAATTTTGGGACCCGAATATAGTATGAGGCGGAAATTTTACATCCTAAAATTTTGAAAAAAACTTACTATATGCGAGTTTTTACGGTAAGTAGCTAGGTTCAGTAGTTAGCTAATGGTTAGCTTTGACCTCCACACAAAAGTGCCCTCTCGGCTTCTGTTGGGGCTGCTCTGGAGCCAGCTTGAGAGGCTCAGTGATGAGAACCTGCTGGCAAGATGCAGTGAAGGCACGACTCATAATGCAAGTGAGCTCAGTCTGCATTTTGTCGTCTGGACGCAGACTTCCAAAAATGGAAACGCTTCACTGGAAAGTGTGAAGCGGGCTGCTGCTGAGGCTGTTGCCATTTATAACCAAGGAAGGAGGGCAGCCAATCAATCGATCATTGCAAGTCTGAGCTGTGTTGCTGGTGGCTGCCTTGTTCGCCGAAGCATTGAAAAAGATACTCTGCATTTGCATAGTGCAAATGGAGCACTGATACAAAGCAGGCTCTAACAAGGGGACACAAATCGAAAGCAGCTGAAGACTACAGTCCTGGACTGCTTGGAACAGTAGGTCCGTTCGATTCAGCTGCACTTTCTGCACCAGTTCCGCAAAGTTCTGCGGCGGTGCAGCAAACGTGCAGCGCCAGTTCCAGCTGTTCAGGTGCAGCATCGGCACCAGCTGTTTCCAAACGAATGGTACAGTGCAGGTCGGGCCGACGTCTGCTAGCCTTGGCGTTGCCAACAAGTTGCTATCGGCTGTGTGCAACTCGCGTCAGCCGATGCTGACGTCCCAGTTAACTTGATGAATTTTCAAACAGCACATGATCGACAGCGAAGCTTTGCCTATCCAGTTGCAATGCTTTTAGCCTGTGCGTTGTAATAAATGGCACTTGTCAATGAGAACACGATCGAGTTTGCCAAGGTAACGACTTGCATACTCACAGGGAGTAGAAACACGGATGTGGTGTGATGCATGCTGATTATATACTTCAATCATGATCATGTGCACTTCGATTGCTAGCTGCCGCAAAAGTTGCATATATTTATATATGCATTAGCACAGACCTACATAATATATATGATGTGCTATTTGAAAATCTTCATGATTGGGAGGAATAGCGCCATTGATCTGAGCGGCATATACACAGATGATAGGAATCATTCATTTGTGAATAGTGAATATGCAATGCATATATGTAAAAAAGCCAACCGTATGTGGTCGCCTAGCTGTGAATTATATTTCCACTCACATCAACCGGCGCTAACATGCCGAATAAGGTCAATTTTCAAATAGCATATCGCAATGAAATGTTGACGCGAACCAGCCTCGATATATGTGTATGCCTACCATGTGGCAGCTGGCACGAAGCACAAACTAACTTCGATCACGATTGAAGTCAGCATGAACCATAATGCATGCACGTGCTTACTTGTTGGACATGGTTTGAAGTACACGTCGGCATTTTTTTTGTGAACACGAGCACCGTTCTCATTAACGAGTGAAATAACTATGGTCACTTCAGAGTTTATCACAACACGCACGCCATTTTCATGCAAGATGTCTGCTTTCATGTGGCTGATGCGGCGGCTGCAGCTGCACCATTTCGGCACTGACCGCTGAGGAGGTGCACATTTTTGCTGAACCTTTCGTGAACTCGACCTGCACGACGTCCGCACTTTTTGAAACGAGCAGCATGGTGCAGAGGGTGCCATGTTCCATCCCTGAAACGAATGGCGTAGTGCAGCACTTCGTGAACTAGTTCATGTAGTGCAGGCGAAACGAACGGACCTAGTTTCTGTAGTTGCACAGAGACCCATCTCTGAGGGCAATATGTGAGTGGCCAGCTGCTCGACCATCACACCTAGAAGTTCTTTTCAGTATCTGTTTGCCATGGTGGAGCTCGGGTCTCCTTTGCTCCGGACCACGCTCTTGTTGTCTAAAAAAATTCAGCCCACAAATTCTTTCTTTTTTGTGGCGAGAGCTACATTGGCCGCAAAGCCACATTTTCGCCGTGGTGGTGGCCAAGCTGTGGTCGCACTGCTCATACATCACATCTGGCGAGCTACATCTGTGGCGTAGTAGACTGATGACTAAATAGTCACTAACCACTGCTAATTAATGGCTAACTAGTCACTAACTAGTACTAATTAGGCATTAGTGATGACTGAATACAGTAAGCAGTGACAGTGACTGGCTATGACATCATAACATGATGACGTCACTAGTAATAATGTCACCAGGTGATTCACGCATATACGAAGCTGACCCCGCCGGGCGTTCGATCCAGGCGTCCATGTGGCGCCATTCATTCGGCGCTTCCTCGCACGTCGCACCACAGAGCATATATAGAAATAGACGCAGTACAGCAGGCATCAGCACTGTTTCAAATTGGTTTACAGGAAAGGAAAGGCGCAGTATTTGTCACAATTCTCTGCGGACACCTTAACTGAGCCCTAAGAAAAAGGAGGAAGGTGGAAGTGAAATAGAAAGAGGTGCTGTAGTGAAGGGCTTCGGACCATCACTCAAAAGTGGCTTTCACATCATAGCAGCTTAGGGGTCCAAAGTGCCCCAATGGCATAAATAAGGCTGTCTCTCATCGCTAAACATCAATGACCACAACAAGCTCGGCCAGGGAAACGTACCTCTCGCTACATATATCCTGTCATGGATGAGCTAAGCCACTGCCAATTTTATTTTTTACACTTTCGCCATGCCTATACCTTCAATATCTTTGAAAAGAATGTTTGCCTGGATGGATTAAGACACTTGCTGTTCTGTATTGTAGGGAAAGAGGCAGAGAACAGCCAAATAAAGCCCGTCTTTGAAGATTCCTCCCAGAATTTTTTGGCAGTCACTATCAAAACTTGCATCCTGGAGCATCAATGGACGAGAAGTTGAAGCTGTGACAGATTTTCTCTTCTTGGGCTTCAAGATTACCTCGGAAGGAGACTGCAGCCATGAAATTAGGAGATGCCTGCTTCTGGGAAAGAGAGCAATAGTTAGCCTTGACCGCCTAGTAAAGAGCAGGGACATTAGTCTGCCAACCAAGATCCGTATAACTCGTGCTATGGTCTTTCCAGTTGTGATGTATGGATGCGAGAGTTGGACTGTGAAAAAGGCTGACCGCCGAAGAATTGACGCGTTTGAATTGTGGTACTGGCGGAGACTCTTGAGAGTTCCTTGGACTGCCAGAAGATCAAATCAGTCGATATTGGCAACCATAAACCCTGACTGCTCATTGGAGGGTCGAATTTTAAAGTTAAAGCTCAGCTACTTTGGTCATCTGATGAGAAAAGAGGAGTCACTGGAGAAAGATTTGATGTTGGGAAAGGTTGAGGGTCGCCGGAGAAGGGGTAGGCAGCGAACGCGATGGTTAGATGGCATCCTCGGGGCGCTGCAGATGAAGTTATGTGATGTTAGGAAGATAATGAGATACCGGAAAGCGTGGCGTGATATGGTCCATAGGGTCACGAAGAGTCGGACACGACTGATCGACTGAACTGAACTGATCAAAACTTGAAATGTAATTTTCTCAGCTTCATATTTCTTGCCGACATGACTAGCTTTACAGAATTTCTCGTCTGTTTTCGTGCATCAGTTTTAATAAATCCTGTATCATTGAATTCAGAAATAATATAGCTATGCTATTTTATATTCTTAAGTTGAACATGCCAAATTTTATTAACAATAATGTCTGCTAACTATATTTTAGAGTTATGGCACATCGACATATTTGAACAATTCTATGTGATGACATATCTAAATGATGGTATAAATAGCATAGATCCACATGACAGGTCTCTGGCTACAGCTACTTTTTAATCAGAACCAAACATTATTAAAAGAAAGTGCCTTAACAACACATTAAGAAATTACCTAATTGGACTTCAGTTATTTTTTTTATGGAATGAGAACTAATTGAGTATACTGAACAGGAGGAAGAAATGCTCCAAATTTCTTCAAGATATCGCTAATAATAAAATTTTTCATTTCTGAGACCAATGTCTTCCCCTAACCAAGCCGTGCAAATGGGCCTGCATGGCCTAAGGGATCTCACTTGGTACCTAGGGTTCCAATTTAAAGTCCCTGTTAGTTACAGTTAAAATATCTATTGGTACTAACCACCCAACTGTGCTAATTAAACAGTTTGTTTAATTAGACAAGGTATTACAGTAAATTACCTGTGCCTCAAATGATAGTTTATAACTGGAAATATATTTTTTTTTCTTATTTCGAGGAACTGCCTGTAAATAAGAACTTTTCAAAGTGTTGCCTGAATCACCTGGTACAACTGAACCTAGATATACTATACTGAATGATTGCTTGTATTGAACTGCTGAAATATCCCCTTGGAAATCCCGCACAAAAGATAGCAGTATTATTCACACCAAACTCCCACTAACGAACATTCTACTACTATATATGGAGCAACTGCAGGCTTTGTTCCTGCAAAAGGCGCTGATCCCAATGGTGCGCCCGCAATGACAGTGTAAAACATTATGGTAAGTTGAGCGTTGAGTCTTCTTGAAAGCTGCCTTCGTTACAGATTAGCTCATTTGTTAACGCATTTTGTATATCGTATTATCTATGTATCAATTCATCTCGCGATACCCTTCAAGTTTGGAATATCCAGGTTTAGTGTTGGGCCACAAACAAGTCGATTTCTTTCATTTTCGTTGTTTTTTTTCTGTTAGGGGTTCAGTGACATGGCCATTGGGGTCTGACCCGTAGCAACGTGCAAATGGTGTGCGTAGGTGTTAAGCATTTGTTGTGATTCAGCATATGCATCATATTTCTTCATTATATGTCCCTAACTTCTTCACTGGTGACAAGGGTAGACTGCAGGTAGAGCGTGTTGTCAGGATGGTGTAACCCTTTGGACACGTTGCACCGGTCTCATGTTTGTTTCTTTTGCACAACTTTACCATGGGTATACATTGTGATCAGTAACGAAAGAAAGCTTAAACATTACGTGCTGCTTTTATCTTTGCTGCCACCACGTTGTATTCACTTTGCTGCTGTGCGCTTGTTCTTGCAGCTGATGAAGACGTACAAGGTTGGCGTCATGTACTGCCGGGCAGGCCAGGCCACTGAAGAGGAAATGTACAACAATGGTGAGGAACAGGCCAAGGCTTCAGGCGTGTCTGGAGGAAAATGGCTGCAAAAATAGGCATTTGAGGGAGAGTTGGTGCACATCTTCAAAAACTTTGCCAGGAGCACTTGCCCTTAGTTCTCTTTTCTGTCCCCTGTTGCAGTGGCGGTAAAATTTTCGAAGGTGTCTGCCAACCGCTGAAACTGTTACTGTGCTCTTATTTTACTACACATTTGTCACACGCAGTATGTGCTCACTTGTCCGTCTGCTTCTTTGCGTTAATGTATGACTGGCTCATCCAGCAAGAAGAGATAACTCTTCAATAGTTAGAAATCAAACCATTACGTGTTATTGCTTTCATATGCTCTTGGAGACTTCAAAACTCTCAAGAACTCTAGTGTCTTTATCTTACCGAGTATATCTGTACCCATGTGCAGAGAAGTAGTCTTATGAACAGTTATTTCAGACAAATGAAAAGCAAATGTGTGGGCCCATTTCAAGAACTTTGCTGTATCCATGTGTCGTTTAAGGACTTTGGAGGATATGTTGGTAAACATCTTTGAAAGCTTTAATTGAAGCAGCCATATTTCTGGTGTGTTGCTGGAAACATCAGTATCAAGGTTTTCATTTGACGTCCGACTCGGCTGCAGTGAGGCAAGTGTCTTTTTCATCAATACCAAAATAGTACTACCTGGCGGTGCTATCTTGGTACCAATTCCGACAGACGAGGGAAAAACATAAAATTAATTTTGACCGCCAGAGCGTCCACATGCTTGGTTTCTGATTATTTTGTGTGCTCATATTATAGAACCTTTCCACAAAAGTGGTCCTGGCCACTGCCATATTTGATCCTGGACAGTGCTCGTAGCACAGGGAAAGTTGTGAATTATCGCCCTCAAACTCGCCCTACAGCCCAGTCAAACTGGTTTCACCGAGGCTCGTGAAAAGGTCCATGCAATAGTTCCTTATGGTCTTCTGAATTTGATATAATTCAGGTTCTGCTCTGTGTGGCCAGATCATTCTCACAGTCTGATATCTGGGGCAACACACGAGCCAAGCCCATATACAGTAAAACCTCATTGATATGTTAAAAAAAAAATGAAAAAAAATCTTATCTGGGAAAATGTATGATCCTAACTGCCTGATTTTGAAAAGTTTAACTTCTGATTAAGTACAAAGGCTCTTAGAATTGAGATTTTCACTGCATTAAAATTTAGCATTTATAGACATCCAGTATTCACAGCTGAATTTTTAGCTCTCACCAAGTTCACTCTGCCGCTTAGTAAGAGATTTAGTAACAAGTCCGGTTCGTGGAAGGCAATGACGAGCCGGGATCACTTCCTTGGGTGTCTTTGAATGCTTCGCCCCCTTACACTACTGACGTGTGGAGAAGCCATTGCGATGGCTTACAGTTGCCTTGCTCATGCTGCATCCCCAAGACATGGCCCGCTCATATGCAAACGGATAGTTGTTCCCCCCTTCCTCTAGGGCACTGCAAAGAAACCACCGCACTTCTCCTCATGAAGTCATGCCTTTGTGGGAATTGGCGCCTCATATGTTGGCTTTCTTTGATGTTTTGCCCCTTCACACCTAGACACTGCAGGAAAGCAACCATGGCTGATGAGCGCCGATGATCTGTTTTTCATGTCGCGAGTGCTTGTCAGCACATGTCCGGTTAATAGCAGAGCATATCATACATCCACAATTTGTCGTAATTTCAAATGTAGTAACTTGGAAATCGTGTTATCCGGGAATTCATTAAGGGGGGACACTGGTCTTAAAGCTATTTTCCTTAAATCTGAGCCAATTAAAATGAAATTGCACCATCTTGCTCAGTTTTTTGTGCAGATTTCAAATATGCCTTTATTTTTTTTCCACATTAATTAGCACCAATGTTAGGCAATATTAATTAGTCATTAATTAATACCTCACTAGAGAGAGAATGGCAAGGTAAAAATTAAATTTTTATGCGTGGCTACATAGTCTAATCAGTAGAGAATGCAATGTTCAAGGCAGTTTTTCCATTTTATCTATCTGTGTAATTTAATGGAACACTGAACATCTACATTCAAGATGTGCTTGTGAAGCATTCAAAAGTTTGCATAATCATTAATTTTTGAAGCCCGATAGAGTAATTCTGCCTTGAACATTGCTACACCTGCACCTTCAGCTTCCTTTAGCAAAAGAAATTACACCTCTATCCGCTCTAGATGCAGAGATATCAATGTCCCAAACCTGATGGGCATCCAAAATTAGCAATGTGAGAAAAATGAGAAAAACCCAAATGGGCCACAATTAAGAGGGGACACATGGGTCTTGAGCAAAATTTTCTTAATATTTGTCCTGTCAGTATGAAATTTGCAGGGTTTATGTAAATTCTTGTGCTGGTTTCAAATATGTTGTTAGTTTTCTTCTACATAAATTTGCTGAGTAGTTACAGCAACTTTGCTGTTCCAGACTTGCGGGAAGCTTGTAAAAATATCTACTGAAGGGAAATTGCTAAAATGCACATGGATCTGTTCCTGAATGTCTAAGGAACACAATAAAACAAGTTTTGTGCTCCTGCCTTACTACAAGCCAAAGTTATGGAAGTTTTAAGTTTCAGCTTCACAAGTGCAACCACCCCCTTTCTACATCTTATGTTTAAAAATTTTTCATGCAGTTGAGACCTTGTATAATAGCTTTATTGTGTTCCTTTAACACTCATGAGCCAGTAAAAAAAAAAAAAAAAAAATCATTGCAATCTAACGAGTAGGAGAGCCACAATGCCACCCGCAAATAGAAGGGTAGGCAAAATTTTCATTTTGAGAAAAATGGAAAAAAACGAATTGCAATGTCAAACACTAATTTAATCAAACAAAAACTGTAGAAATGCAGGCCACTGTGGCCTAGAAGGCGCTCCTGGACAGTAATCTGCATTGGGTTTGCCCTTCTGCTTTCGTTTTGCTGCAGTCTGAAAAGCTGCAGAGGAAGCACGCTTCCTCTCTGCTCTCAGACATTCACTGGTGCAATGCACACGTTTACAATTTAAAATGGCTATAAACCTCCAGGAATGTAGTCTCTTTGCTTTCCAACGTCCAAGTGTCGCCTCTTTCATTTTGATTTGCAGTTGCAGCACATTCTGTTATCACTTTTTCGATTTTTTTTTTTTTTTTTTTTTTACGTACGTCGTTTTGTTACGTCCTCGCATCAAGACCGCGGTGAGGAACGTTTATTGCGGAAAAGAAATGTAATTTGGAGCTGTTTGCTGCTTCCCAGTGCTCTGCATTGCACTGGAAGCAAGTGAATTCCCTAAGGACTATGAACGAGGTCCGATCGGCGCAAACGCGCGGCGAGCTCTACGAAGACGACGTGTCCCGCAGTTTACGCATTGGAGAATAAGTTTGACGGCGATTCCTTATCCCCGTTCACTTTTCTAAATGCCAATATCGCCGCCGTATGTTTTACGCTTCGCCAATCTCGGCAAACTGTTTAGATCTGACGATCGTGAACTCCGCATCGCCAAGCGGACTGTCCGCTGCGCTGCCGTCATCGTTACGAACACGATCCGTCTACCGCTTCGTTGCTGGAGTTGGCGCGAGTTCAAGCTTTTCCTGTTTTGAGCTTATCTTTCTGCTCATCTGCGGCCTGCGTTATCACTGTCGCGGCGGGTGCGACCGCTGGCAGTAGCAGTCCCCCGTGCTGGGGAACACGCTAGGCCTACTTCAGGCTCATACACACGATCGTTCGGCGCACGATTTTCGTCGGCCTGAGCGCGCACAGCCGGGGCAGGGCATCACTTGAGATGATTATTCAACTATTTTTTTAACTTTTTTCACAAATTCTTGCCATGAACGCACCTCGCGGTTCGGAACCAAGCGCGGCCGGCGTCACGTCTCCGCCATCTCCCCGCGGCTCGGGCGCGCCGAGCAGACGCCGTCAGCCAGCTCCACCAATGCGGGGACGCCTTATCGTCACGTGCACCTCGAAAGCCAATGGGATTGCAAATGCCACGTTTTCTTTTTTGCTATTTTTTATGCGACCAATGGGTGAATGTAAACAGCAGAGGCGGCAATTTGAAGACGAAAGGCGGCTCTTTCGAATGAGACCAAGATGGCTACGGTGCCGCGCACAAAATGGGAGCTACGCCTCGCGGAAAATGGTTGTTTCGGGGGTCGTTTTCGGCCCAAATTTGGGCGACATCGATTATATAAATTGGCATTGTGACTAAAATACCGACCCTAGAGATGAAAAACTTAGCAGATAGGTAGATAAAGAGCTACTGATTTCGCAAATCACATTTTCTAAAAAGTGATTTTTTCGCGATTTTTTCGTCCGAAAGACCCGTGTCCCCCCTTAACTAGGAGAAAAATAGTGTAACTCTAAGGGAACAGGCAATGCTTCACCCCTCTTCAACCAAGTACTGCAGAAAAGCAATTGCAGCGGGTGTGCGCCTATGATTGGTATTTCATGTCATGAGCCCTCGTTAGCACAAGTGCTATTAATCGCAAAACATATTATATGACCACAATATGTCAATTTTTGAAGATAGTAACCAGGAAATCACGTTATTCGGGAATGTATTAACCAGGAGAAGAATAGTGTAACTCTCTCTGGGAGACGCTTTACTGCCCACGATTTTGAGCGTATCAAATGGAAAAGCGTATAACCGGGAACGGATCAACGAGGTTGTACTGTATCATCACAGCATAGTGTAGAATGCAACTACACTTCATGAATGGACGAGGACAGCCGTCTATTGGAGATGGTAGCGGTTGCGTTGGCTAGTCCTAATGTATAAACTTTCACTATGTTCCATGTGATTGGGCAAGCTGCCATGGTTTGGTTTCGACTGTAAGTGGATTTCACCTCCAGCCCCTAACTTCAGATTGTCTAGGTTAAAAAAGGGGGCAAACATTCAGTCATGTAAATGCATACCCTGAGGAAGGGAATAAGATAGCCATTCACGTTGGTCAACTTGTGGACCGCTTATGGAGCACCTGTGGAGATTACTTTAGAGCATTCGTAGAGTGCAGCTTTCTTCCCTGCACTTTGCCAGCGGTCTTATAAGTTAGTGAAAAAATAAATTTGTAAGAAACGTAGCTGGTACTAGCGCCTTGTGCTTTTTTTCCACTTCCATTGAACTTTTCCATTTCAGAGACTTCATTGGGTTCGTTGGTTCATATGGTGAACGAGCTCCTTGTCATAGGGGTGTCATGTAAAAAAATGCGCCATCCTGTTTTGGTGCTTCTCTCGCAGAAAGTGCAGGTCCAGCCTTTGAGGAGTTCCTCGAGATGCTGGGTCACAAGGTGCGACTCAAGGGCTTCCAAAACTACCGGGCGGGCCTCGACAACAAAAGTAAGCATGCACTACGGCATGCTGCATAATTTGAGAAACGTTCGAGAAGGCAGATGTTTGCATATGACTGTGTGTGAAGTGAAAGCAGTGTCAGTAAAAGGAAGCGTCGCACGCCTCTGTCCCGCCCCTTCACACTTCTTTGCTCTGTGGAAGTCTGTGCCATCTTGGGGTTGTGGGATTTGGAGCTGTAAAACAGTTATCGCTGCACAATATAAATGCTGAACGCAGGGGTCCCCACGCTACCTCGGACCTCTGGTTTTTTTGGACTGATAATTTGGTTCCGTCAACGTTTGTTTTCTTGCAAAATGCAAACTGATATTTTCGGCCCATTTTGAGTTGGAATTTTTTAGACTTGACTGTGCCTGCATGTTTTAATTCTGAGAACGACTACTTTGATTTATGCCTTGTGCATTGTTAACAAGAAGTGGGGGGCTGAAGTTGACCTATACATGTGTGTTATTTGGAATCCTTCAGGAGTGGTGTTCATTTTGCTGCAGCAAATGACATTGTTGTGTCATCCTCTTCTCCGTGCAGCGGACACGACTGGCCTCTACTCAGTCTACTCCACATACGAGGACTGCGAGATCATGTTCCACGTTTCCACCATGCTTCCATACACACCCAGCAACAAGCAGCAGGTCGGTATAGTGCATCATATACTTCGGAGCACTTAGTCTGTGCATTACATGTATCATTGCCGTACCGTATTTAGTCCAATGTAACGCGAGTTTTTAGAGCTCAGCTCTTTGGCACCCGTTCCTGGGTTTTGTGACGGCGTTGCCGTCGGCCTCGTAACCAGCTCCGCTCCCCGTTCAGCCCTCCAACTCAGCCCCCCTCTTCTTGCGTGACGCCGACCGGGCATGTTGTCTGATTGCTATGCGCGCTCCCCCGTTCGCCACTGCTTATATCCCCCCCACTCCCCCCTCTTCCTGCGTGGCGGCGAGAGTGCTCTCCGGTTGCTGAAATGCCGGCTCGCTATCAGCGGATCACGGTGCGTGCATCTCAAAGCCGAAACGCCGAGTCACATTCTCCTCACTCGCTTGCAGCGTCAGCCGCGTCAGTCAGTCGCTGCTATTTGTTCGTCGCGCAACGTTCCTATGGGCCTACGCGCTGCTTCCCACATCCTCCCGATAACTTAATTGCTCTTTTCATATCTCCGACCATAAAGCTTCTTTCATGACAGCCAAGAACTGTTAGTGGAGTGTTTCTTGAAGGAATATGTGTGAAAAAATTAAAAAAGATTGTCTGTAATTGTACATACGTGTCTTGCTCGAAATCTTTGCCTCAATTTATTGAAAAGGTGAAACAGATTATGAGCTGCACTCAGATTTCACATTAGGAAGTAATGTCATTGCTGGCAATTTTATTTTTTTTTGTTCATGATGTTTGGCTCTCAGTCTACCCTCATGTTATAGTAATTGAATACTGTGATTCGGTTGTCCTAAAACAGAATGAGTTTGAAGAGGGCTGCCACAGCTTGAAGTTCAAGCCAGCTGTGATTGCATTTGTGTGCCAAATAGAATGTTGTTTCTCGCACCCTTCTTCTCATGATGCCCACTCAAAAATTGCGAGGGAAGGGGTATTTAAAATTTTTCAAATCTAAGTGGCTTCCCTCACTTTTGGCATCATGATCATAAATCAAGCAATAATGGTATGTCCCATCGCACCTTGCCACATTTCAGGCGGCCCGATTGTATGACTGCACCAAAATCAATTTCTTTCCGCACGCACGGATGTCAAACTTTTGGTGTTGGCAGTACACATAATGGAACTTTCAGAGCAGACTAAACTGATGTATATATTAAATTTCTCAAATTTAAGATTTTCATTTCATCCCTTTTGGATAACAAAGTTGGTTTATGTTACATGCCCACTCATTCAGGCATGCGAGTATTCTAACTTTTGTAACTCAGGTAGCTGAAAAAATATTTATTCTATAGTGCTCTGAACTGCAGCGTTACGGAATTGTATGAACAGACTCAGTGTTGCGAAATATCGCGCCCTCTGTCATTTTTTTGTGTATCTCAAAATGGGGGGGGGGTGATAAAACAGAAGCCTGCTCATGATAAACCAGGAGCGATCTTTTTGATAAAATCCATCAGGTATATTTACTCAATCAAAAAGCAGTTTGGTATATCAAACACTTGTCTCGCTGCACTTTATTAGTCGTGCTTAATTGTAACAGAAGGGGTATTCGCTGAACCAAAATCACACAAAGAATGTTGTTTACTTGAGGGGACTTTTTGGGGATTTAAATACCGAACATTAAAATAGTCGAGTATCAAATACTTTATTATTTGGCCAGATACCAGAAATATTCGAATATTGGCACAAGCCTTGTGTTGATTATTAAATTTGGTTTGGTTTGTAGGGTTTAGCACCCCAAAGAGAGTTAGGCGTTGCAATTCAGACGAAATGCAATGTGCCCATATACAACTAAGCAGTATTATTTTGCATTGAAGAGCCCCAGGTGGCCAAAATAATCCAGAGCTCTCTAATGGGGTGCCCCTCATTGCTAATGTTGCCTTGAAGCGTTAAAAATCCTGGTAAAGCAAACCACGAAATGTTTTCTAAATCTGAATAATGTGGTTCACAGACAGACAGGGCATTAGAGGCAAACGAAATGGGGTAAAGAGTACAAGAGCTGCAAGCAACTATGAAGTTTACTTTTAAGCTCATGCACTCAGCTTACAGCTGCACAGGGTACTGCAGTTACAGAGGAACCGACACAAAGATGGCACATGCAGCTTTGAAATGAAGTGTCAGTCACACAAAAAATGACAGCAACGAGAAAAAAAAAATTCAACAGAGTGACTTAGACCGCTTACTTGTGAGAATGCGAAAGCATTACAGCTCTTCACGTCGCATTACTTTGTGAAGCGCCGATTCTTGCTACGTTGCATAACGACTGAGTTGTGGGTCACGACCATGCATAATGAACATGCATAACTTTGCTCCTTACATTACATTATTTTGAAAAGTAAAAGTGACGAGTCATGCTATGGCCAACTAGTTAGTGCCCAGCCCTGTCATCTGCCTGCTAAAGGTGTGCTGATCAATTGAATGCCATGGACGCCGACCTTTGTACTAACACGTATGCTTCCACATTGAGAAAATGCACAATTTCTCCCCAACGAATGTCTGCAACGTGGCTGGAAGCGTGCACGTGAGAGCCGTGATACCGTTCGTGTCATGCCTTGTGGGGGTATGTGCTGCCCACAGTTTGCCCACAGTTTCGCATCCTCCGAAACCGCATCCTGAATTGGTGCAAAATGTGCCGTGCAGCTGTTGCGCAAGCGTCACATCGGCAACGACATTGTCACCCTGGTGTTCCAAGAGCCACGGGCGCTGCCCTTCACCCCCAAGAACATCCGGTCACACTTCCAGCATGTCTTCATCATTGTGCGTGCCATCGAACCCTGCACCCCCAAGACCCGATACAGGTAGGGGGCCCACTCTCTATTCTTTCATTCAAAGATCTATGTGTTGATGTGTTTAATTGTTGGGGTCACCATTTTTTGCCATTGAAGGAAGAGGCATGGGTGCGTAATGTCCAAGTTTTGGCACCATAGCTCACTCTATGGCGGCACCACTGCAGCAGTGGTGTAGCTGGCGCCATCTGTGGACGCTTCATGTAGCTGGACGTGGCTGAAAAGAAATTGTGGGGTAAGAAAAGGCCGTGACCCTGTAACATGAACCGTGCACTTAAGTTACAGAGAGCAAAAGCTTATTATGTGTACATGTGCGAATATTTGGAATTTTCAAAGTGGTCCGAGTAACCGAACAGCACGAAAAATCCTTGAACTTGAAAAAAAAAATAAAAATCACTTTTCTGCCAAACATCAGCTTTCGAAATCACGAACTTCACTGCTCACCATATTTTTTATATATGTCGATAAAAGGGAGTTGTAGCATAGCGCGGTCTGCTACTGTGATCAGTTAACGTGCACCACTCATGCGCAGGTGCTAGCATGATTTGTTACGGCGTGCCAGTGCGGGCGCACTGATTGGTGCCTTTGCAGTAGGCGTGCGTGCCACTGGGAAGCCTGCAACTCGCTCAGAGTGGTCACCGCCTGCGCAGTGGTGCCCCACAGAAGTGGATCATGTTAAGCTCTAGCTGCTATAGCCCTCCAGTTAGAATATCTTGGCCAGTCATGCTTTTGTCACATCCATACCATTTCACCATGTACTGTGACGCGAAGGTCACGCTCATGCCTCGAACGAATGCATACGCCGTGTGAAAGAATAACATTCAGTTCCCATTTTTATGGTTAACGACGGTAGCGTGGCAAAAAAATGAGCAGAACGAGAGCTTCCATGATAGCACCCTCCCCCTTCCTCCTCCTCGCTTTTTCCCATGTGCAGTGGTGCCTGAGCTCGCAGCGGTGGACGGTGCTCTCACTCTATTTTCCATCCAATTGCGCGCTTTTGGCTATTGCGATGACAAGGTTGAGCATTCCCTTATTGCCGTTGGCTCCAACAGTAACGATGCACAGAGAGCCACTTAAGGGGGGATGTGGGTCTTAAAATAATTTTCTTTCTTATTTGTCCAACCTGAATGAAGCTTTTCAGTCTTGGTCAGTTTTCATACTGATTTCAAATCTGTGCTTGGATTTTATGATAGCTACATTGGTTCAGGTACTGAAGTAGATTTAAACAATAATCAGAGGGTACTTCGTACGGGGCTTTTTTGAAATTTCACCTTGCCAAACACAAAAATAATTGCATAGACACAATGCCAAAGAAATGCCTAGGGGATGATCCTGTATTTATTAATTTTAAATCAACTTATAGGCAAGGAAATGGACCAACTTTTACTGCATACACTTTTTTATAATTAGCTCTCATTACCATGCTAATTTGCAATTAGCACAATTTCACCAATGCAGTATGAATAGCATCACCCCCTAGATCTTTTTAGTATGATTACAATGATACCTAATTTGTCAATGTCACTTAAGAACAACATAGAAAAAGCCCCCTAACGCTTAGTGTAGTTCCCAGAAACACCAAAATGGGAAAAACGCATTTCAAGTTTCAGACTACTGTAACTTTTTCTAGAATGCAGCTGCAGCAATGTTAATGACAATTCAGTGTTTAGCTCTGCTTTTCAAGAGAAAGTCTAAATATGTGACAGTATCATCCCCCCAAAATTACAAAAGCTTGTCATAAAGCTATGTACTACCCCTAGAATCAGCATGAGAAACTACATTTATTTCGTCACATGCCTGTTCTAGTGCCCTACAAGGTTAAGAAATACCGTAAAAACCCGCGTATAATACGAGTTTTTTTTCCAACTTTCAGCGTTCCAAATTTCCGCCTCGTATTATTTGCGGATCCCAACCAAAATGTCGAAGTTTTGCGAGAAGTTTTGGTTTTGTTGTAGCCGCGTGGCTACGGCTTGGCTTTGTTATCGATGTGCGGCTACGGCTTGGCTTCGTTGCCCTAACGTGGCCGCACCCTGCAGTGGCCACGACGTCGAGGTGTCGTCTCTTCGTTGTTGAGTCGTCGAGTGCGCACAGCATCAGCGCATGTGCTCTCGTGCAAACCACGGTTCGCGAAAAAGTGCACGCTTTTTTCTTTAAGTGAACGAGCAAGATGCCAGGGTCTCGGAAACAGTACTCGGCTGCTTTTAAGAGAAAGGTGATTTTAGTTGCTGAAAACATCGGCAACAGTGCGGCCGGGAGGCAGTTTGGCGTCACCGAGGGAAGCATTCGCGGATGGCAACGACAGAAAGAAGCCCTTTTCGCGTGCAAGAGAATGCGAAGAAGCTTTCGCGGGCCAAAGAATGGCGCATTCCCGGAAATTGAACTCGCTCTGACGGAGTTCGTACGAGAACAGCGAGCATCGCATCTAGCTGTGAGCGTAGAGCTTATGCAGGCAAAAGCTAGGGAGCTTGCAAGGGAAAAGGGAATTCCGAGCTCCGCCTTCAAAGCAAGCAAGCACTGGATACATCGCTATATGTGCCGTGCTGGATTCTCGCTACGCCGGCGAACCTCGATTTCACAAAAGCTGCCCGAATCCTTCGAAGAGCTGCTGGTGGCTTTTCAGCGCCACGTGATTTCTTTGCGAAAGACCAAAAACTTTCAGCTGGGGCAAATAGGCAATGCTGACCAGACGCCGGTTTACCTGGACATGCCATCGCCCCTCACCGTCCATGAGAAGGGCTCTAAACAAGTTTGTATCCGGTCTACTGGAAACGAGAAGACGCGGGTTACAGTCATGCTATCGTGCACGGCAGACGGCCGCAAGCTCCCGCCCTATGTCATCTTCAAGCGCAAGACAATGCCGAAAGGTGAGGAGCTGCCGAAGAATGTCATCGTGAGATGCCATGAAAAAGGTTGGATGAACGAGGATCTTGTCCTCGACTGGGTGGAGTCAGTGTGGTGCAAACGGCCCGGTGCACTGTTGTCCTTTCCATCCATCCTCGTGCTGGACGCGTTTCGTTGCCATTTGGCCGACTCGGTGAAGAGGCTGCTAAGCGACTGCCGCACAGAACTTGTTGTGATTCCGGGTGGAATGACATCACAACTTCAGCCTCTCGACGTTTGTGTCAACAAACCCTTCAAGGACGCAGTCAAGCGATGCTACGCGGAATGGATGCGGTCAGGTGAGCCTGCAGTGACGCCGGCCGGGCGGCTGAAGCGAGCATCGCCAGCCACGCTGCGCAAATGGATTGTGGACGCGTGGGCAAGCATCCCAGAGGAGCTTGTGCGCCGTTCGTTTAAGAAGTGCGGCATCTCAAACGCCCTCGATGGCACAGAAGATGAGTACCTGTGGGATGATTTGTCCGACAAAGAAATTTCCGAGGAAAGCGCTGCTGAAGATGAAAGTGATTGAAGTGTGAGGTCCGATTTCAATAAATGTCTTGTTTTTTCTCTCTCGTATTATATGCGGTAAAAACTTTTTTTTTCCATTTCGGGTCTCCAGAATTTCACCTCGTATTATATTCGGGTTCGTATTATACGCGGGTTTTTACGGTACTTAAAATTGTGCAATAACATGGTATCACCATGTTAATGTACTTTCACAAGGTTTAAGGCCAAAAAACAGTGGCCTATATTTCTCAAATTGCTCAACTGATTACTGTCCCATAATGAAACTGTACTGGGAAGCCGATAAAGAGCCGCACGCAGAGTCCTTTGCTGAAGCAAAAGCTTCTATTCGCACTCCATTGCGTACTGTGGCGCGAAATTGTTTGTTCGCCGCACTTATTACGCACCCTGCAAAAGAAAAAAAATAGATCGTCCAGGGAAGCCGCGGCTGAGGAACGCGGACAATGGTGTACTGTCAGGATCACTTGTCAGAAGCGATGCGATGAAAAAGTTGCGAATGGCAGTGTTGAAGGAGTTTATCCGTATCATTTTAACAGTACAACATATTCATGCTGCCTTGAATGTGGCGGGAAGCGCTCGGTGATGATTCTATGCCTCCAGACACGCCGCATTGGATGCAACATGCAACCTTGGCAGCGCGCCGTCATCCTCATTCTTCAGCGGCGCATTACCCGGACGCCCTCGTTTCTTTTTCTTTTTTTAAATACGCTCGACTTGCGTACGTCCAAAAGATCAGTGCCGACTGCGAGAACGATTGATACGATCGCAAGAGCAGGAAAGAGACATGCTGCTTGGCCGCCGCGATGGTGAACTAAACTAAAAAGAAAATGGTGCTGGTCATGGTGACCAATGGGAAGCACGAGATGCGGTGCTCGCCTCGCAAGCTAGCGCGCTAGCCAATCAGCGACTGAGAACGGCTTTCGGAAAACTTGTGATGACAGTCGTTCTGCTTGAGTAATGCATTTAGACATGCTGCAAAATGCGCACAAAGAAACAAGCTTCAAAACAAGCGCAAGATGGCGGCGATCGGCTGGCTGCTTCGCCCGCGGTGCGCGGGAGAATTTTGAACGAATTTTGCTCTTTCTGGGCTATTTCGCAGCGCCCATGGCGCTTTAATAGTTAGTTTTATTGTATTTCTCGATTGAATTCAGCGTTGATATTATTAGGACAGGTGCTTGAAGGTTCAAACATTCCGAAAATGCGTTTTTCTCAAAATCGATTTTTTTCTCTATTTTCTTTACTATTCATATCCGTCCGAATGACTTGCTTCGCCTAAGCTTTCATGGTCGCACAAAACCGTGCTGTTTGCGACAACGATGTCCTCTCCCGTCTGTCTCGTGTTGAAAAAAAGAAAGCCTTCAGCTGAAAATTGATCTCCACAGTATTAGTGGTGCCAAATTTGGTCTGAAAAGTCGAACTTTTGAACACCAAAGGGTCTGAAGTATCGGTCGTGGAAATGTACACGTTCCTATAGGGTGCATGATGATTCTTGAATGAAGTCCCAAATATCGCGCAAGTCCTGATTATTAGAGTGCGAAAAAATTGGTCGGCTACTGTGTTTGATATTCGGTTCAATATGTGAAGACATTTTTCCCTATATTCATATTTGATTCATATTTGATTATTTGAAAATTTCGATATTCGCACACTCCTATTGTTATGCAAAGTGTAAGCTTTCTGCAATGTAGAAAAATCGAGATGCATCGGTTCAGGCGGAGGTCGCTGAGGGGCTGAGGCTGCAGTTTGCAGCAGGAACTGGTTGTGTGCGTGGATGTGACAGTCTTTGTGACAGTCTGATGTGACAGAACAAGGGTCATTGCATGCTTTGGAAAGCGCCTACCCAGTAGCAGTAGCACGGGTGCTCTACACATCATGTCATACGCTCTTCCATGTAATGATTCTGATTGTGGGTCTGTGTCTGCGATGGTGAGGGGAATTACTGATGGCATCATTGGATGCTGTCGTGTCATACCCAAGCGGAGCATAAGTGTCCCCTGGATTTTTAATTCCAACTTCAGTAATTCCAACTTTTGAATAATTCAAATTCTACTGCTTAGTTTGCCCAAGCTTCACAGAAGTTGCTGTGTTAGAATGCCCATTAGTATTTGAATGTAAGTCGGTTTCTCTCAAACAGAAAGTTGCTCTAAAAAAAAAAAAAAGAAAGAAATTGCCGGATCTGTCGTTGCGGCCACAAGGGCTGAAGGGTACGGGTAGCAGTGGTGACCTCCTTTTTGTTTTGCATGACCCCTGGGGCATGCAACTGAATGCTTGTTAGTAATAAATTTTTTACCCATCGTCATCATAATATGTTGTGGCTGTAAAGCCCACAAAGGATTCAATGAAAGAGGCAGAGGGAGAATTATGTGACAGTAATAGTAAAACACTGCACTGTTTTGTAGACTAATACCTTTTTATCATTTCTTTTAATAAAATAATTGCATGCAGTGAAGAAGAAAGTGAGTGTTCGCATAATTTTTGCATGAACACGGAGCTTACTTAATGCGACTGCACTATCATGAAAGGTTGCACTGTGGCCAGGTAGCTCTGAACTGGATGATTGATATCTAGTCAGATATCAGGTGCAGAGCGTTGTTAGCAAAAAGAGAAAAGACAGCCCAAGATCTGGATGCAATAGTGCAGGATCATCCCCTCTACTCTCTTCCCGGGATGCCTGAATGGACAGCTCTGCTTATGACAGGTGGTGTCGGGTAATGGTGGCAAAGCCTCATTTGCATATTGTGGTCACAGTACTAGTAACACTGCTTGCATCCAACTATTTCAGTTAGCAAATGTTTTGGGCAGTGTTAGAGTACTTGGCTCTTGTTTAGGGATAGTTGTGAGATTGTTGCCACCTATTGCACTTCCACGCAGTGTTGCTGTGAGCCGGTCGAAGGAGGTCCCCGTGTTCGGTCCACCCATTCCAGAGGGTGCGACATTTGCCAAGTCCAAAAAGTTCACCGACTTCATCCTTGCCAAAGGTACTGTGGCACAGTTCGATGCAGCGTTTCTTGTTCTGGTTTTTTAACATTGCAGTGCCGACTCTCGTAACCTACGCGAGAGATTGTGGAAATGTGAATTAGTAGACTTGTCTTAAGGCGGACTTGAAAGGACCAAAATATTTGTTGACCTTATCAAAAGTTCATCTGTAAAGAATATCTCTCCTGCTTCCCCCCCCCAAAAAAAGAGAACGAAGTTATGTGAGCGTGGTAGCCCATATGCAGTCTAGCCTGGTGATAATGAAGTCAGTGGGAATCGAAAATGACTTCACTATATCCGCTATTTTGCTGTGTGGACTGTGAAAAAATTGGCTTTGGTTTAGCTCTGGTTAAACCTAGTTGAATTGCGAAAGCAATGCATGCATGGCTACACTTATGGTTGTAGCTTGTGGTTATGCATTTGGTTTAGCTCTTTTGTATAGACAAGACAAAATTGTTCTGGTAACGACTATGTTTTTATTCTTTATACCAATGTTGACGCTGCTATCAGTGAAGTAGTGGGACTTGGTTTCCACTGTGCTGACACATGTGCTCTCTATCTTCCGAGGCTCTGTGTAAAACCAAGTCTAAACTGCTTCTTCAATGCGTGGTGGTTTGAGGTTGGTGCTGGCTCAACTGGAGTAGAAACCGCTCCTCTACAGCTTGAATGAAGGCGGAGTTCTCGTCTTTATTAAAAGACGAGTCATCTTTATTAAAAGTGTTTCCTATGAAGGTTTCCCGAGTGCCTACTTCAGGATTGCGGCCTCCACGTCATGCAAATACAAAGCCAGGTTTTGCTCCGAACTCGACCTGACAAACGTCCATAGAATGTCAGCAGTGAAACAACATAGCCGAGAAATCAAGGATCAACAAAAGCAGCAAGCCAAACTATGCGGTTAAGCTAATTTTCGCTTTCCGGGAGGGCCAATGACGGCGATCATGCGGCCGTCAGCCAGGTTTCGCTATTATTTTTGCATGAAAATTTGTCTAAAAGGTGCAAAAATGCCCCTATTGATAGATTACTTTTCATCTGCTAGAAAATCTTTTCGCTATATAGTGATTTATTTACACAGCTAAAACCATACCTAAATTGTATTGAAAATGCAGAAGTGGGAATGCGAAATTAAAACCCCTCATTGTAACTGCTGTTTCGCTATAAGTGACTTCACTATAATCAGGCTGGACTGTTAAAGCATCAAATAAAATAACCTTTCATACAGAGTATAATGACAAACAGAGCATTTATTGTCCTATGCAAGAAGCTAGCTGAAGACTAAGCGCATAAAACACTCACATTCTTCTACATCAGAACAACACTTGTCTAATTTTCTTTTTTCACGGCCTCTTTCATCTTACTGTGCCCAAGAGCAACTGCTAGTTTTGCACATATGCAAGCCTGTATTTTACATGGATCGTTATGGTACCAAACAAAGAGTGGCAAAAGTGTCAGCTGCCCAAGATTCAGAACTATTGGAAGATAATTCGATGAAAAAGGATATCCTTAGGGCTGGAACAGATGTTAAAATTACCATTGCAAAATGCACGGCTATAGTGGACAATCAGGAATAAGAAACATCTTTTAGGCACTCGGTTGGCCGGGCTTGTGTAGCAGCGTATAGACAACTCGTGCCCGAACGACATGTTTTTTGTCTTGTCTCGCAGTTATCAATGCCGAGAATGCTGCCCACCGGTCTGAAAAGTTTGCCACCATGGCGCAGCGGACACGCCAGGAATACCTCAAGGATCTTGCAGCCAACTACTCGACCAACACCCTGCTCGACTCGGGGCCCAAGTTTTGTGAGTTTGCTCCTCTTTCTCTGGGCACTTACAACTGCAAATGTTATTCATTAGTCATGCGCTTTCGAGCCAGTTTTCTTCTTCTTTACATACATCTGCCTGGCGCTGAGCCCTGTCAGGGGGCAGTGGTTAGGGTGCTTGATTGCTGTGTGCCCAAGGATGTGGGATCGAATCCTGGCCTCGGTGGCTGCTTTTCGATGGAGGCTAAAAGCAAAGTGCCCGTGTCCTGTGCAATGGCACAATGGCAGTGGACATTAAAACACCCCAGGTGGTCAGTATTTGATTAGCCCTCCACTGCGGAGTCCCTCGTAGCCTGAATCGCTTCAGGACGTTAAACCTCATAAACCAAACCTACCTGGCGCTAACATCTGCTAACGCTGTGCTAACATGGGCAATACGCAGAAGGAAATTGTGGCAGCGGATCATGCAGTGCTATAGCTCTCTATTATCGGCTGACAAACAAAATGCATGTGTGTGTGGGAAGAGGGTGAAGTTCGCGATTCCTAACTCTATTTTCATCTCAAGGAGCCTTTCTTTATTAATATTGTTATAATTGTGGTCATGCGAGCTTTCGTTTAAGAATTTTATTTTCTTGAAGGTTTTTTTCATGTCAAGCATGTATAATCTCTATAAAGGAGTCCTAATATACCTGTTTGCAGCCCTGTTGAGCTTTGGAGTGCGTAAGAAGGAGAGGCCGCGGCCAAGGTTTGTGCCCGACGGCTTCGTGCGTGGTGCCATCTCCTGGTCAGTCCAGGTAAGGGACGCTGCAAGGGCATTCACCATGGTAGAGTCAGTAATGGCTGTCACTCACATGCTCTTTAATTATAGCTTTTTGCCTGCGTCATGCGTTGACGAACATTAGTACTTGATGTGAGGAGCTGGGCAGGCTGCTTTCATATACAGTTAAACTTCTATGTAACGAACCTCCATGTAGCAAATTCCTCAATATTATGAAGTTCTTCAATTTCCCAACACTACCCCCATTGAAGTAAATGTATGTGAAAACTCCATGTAACGAACATGTCGCGGCGGTTGACCTTGATATAGCAAACTCGCAGTGCCGACTGTCTCTTAACTTGTGCTGAGAGCGGAAATTTGGCAGAGCCCCGCAAGTTTCAGGGCGATAAAACACAAACTGAAGTGAGAGGAACGCCTACTATAGCAACGAGGGACCGCAGTTGATACAATGTGCAGTGTTTCAGCGCTGACGCCACATCTCCGTGGTAGACGCAGCAGTCTTCGCTGCTTTCACTGTCGGAACATGGCACTACAATAGTTCATGTTTGAAAGCTGCAAAAAATAACGAAAAAGACACGAGGCGAGCAGCACGCGTTCATCGCTTCCACGCGGTTGCTCGTGGGTTCCCACGCATCGATAGCGGGTAGTAGCGGGAACAGCAGAGCACGCTGGTGACGCGAGGCAGAGTCGGCTTCCATGGGCATTGGTGTTGGACGTGTGCGCGCGGCATGGCGCGCAGGCCGTAGCGGGCTGGCGGTAGCGGCACTATTGCGGCGCGCTCTCCCCCAGACTGATTCCTCCTTCACCCCCTTTCCTTTCTCCCTTGTAGACGCGTCGCGCGAGCCGCAGAGGAGGTGGAGGCCGCCACCGCAGTCGCGCTACACGATCATGAAAGATCCGCTTCTATATCTTCATATAATTCTGATTTACTGTAAACACCTTCATGGTGGTCTCCCTTACACCAATTCTTAATCTGGTTTTAGTTCTACATTGTCCTTTTGGGTTTTCACGTGCAAACTGCATGTAATGAAAAATCGCAGACATTTTACATTTTCGTTATAACCAGGTTTAACTGTAAAGGAATGTCATTGTTAGCAAAGAAACTAAGGAGAAAAAGGAAGGAATATATTTTGAAACAGAAACATTTGTTTTGGCATAAGGTTGCTTTTATCCCCTGTTGATTTGTAACATTCTTGGAGAGATAATGTTTTACTCAAGATGTAACCTTTTGATAGCTATTCGTTAGCACTACAGACAAATGATTCTTACCCCGTGCATAGCATGTTGTAGCATCAGTCGCTTGGTCACCTCAAGGCGGTGCCAAAATCTAACGTGACTACTCTGCCGTCATTGTGTCTTCAAGCATTATGCTGGTAATGCTTACTGCTATATTTAAGTTGCATGAGTGAATTTTGAAGTGAAATCTTCGCTATGCTAGCTTTTCAAGCCGTTAGCACAACGGAGGTTTTCACCTTCAAGTGACCTTGACAGATACACCTTTCCTTTCTTATAAACCAATTTACAATGGAAGCGAAAGCTTTACTGCACTAGGTATGACAAGTCTTTGTGAGATACTAAATTTGCCCTTCAAATGACCTTGACCTAATTAAGTGTAGGTGTCCGTGATTTTGTGAAGACTGCCCTCGGTTGCGTGAATTACTTCACAGCCTTCCACTATGGTAACTGTAGTAACTGTTTCTCTCCGCTTCCTCTTTCATCTTCCTTCTTTCAAGTCTGGCAGATACTGCGCCTATCTTTTCTTATAAACCAATTACAATATACAGGAGAAAAAAAAATGTGAAAATATGATTTGACCTGGTTAGGTGTAGGTATACACAATTTCGTGGCATCCACTCAAAAGTATAAGGTTCCTTTTTTTCCCCAAAGCCTAATTTGAATAATGATTATGAAAAAACTGCGCACAGAAAAGCTGGTATTAAAGGGGCTATCGCTGCAACACTCACAGCTTTCACTCTAATACAAGGTTGAAGTCATGGTTAAACCCTCACAATTGTTTTTTCTTCAACTCGGCACTTGCATTTCTGTAGCAGTTTCACAGTGTTTGCACAGCACAAGTGAGATGTTCCTTTACGAGCACTTTACATGTGCTGTTTGTCACGTGACCACTGTCTCATCCCTGACACAGGTGGAAGACCAGGGCCAGGGTTGTGTGTGCGACTGCATCCTCGGGATCTCGGCCAGCTCCCTCGTGTTGCTGGACGATGTGACCGGGGAGCCCGTGTTTGGCTGTGCGACCGCTTCTGTGCTGGGATGGTCCTCGCACAGTGGAAGGTAGGTGGCCTGTTCGCACTGTAACCGGGATTCCTTACAGTCTTAGCCAGAAGTAACCACGGCACTTTTCTTATTGCATACTGGACTATGTGGTTATGGTAGATGGTTTGTACAGGGGAACTACAGTGCTTATGAGAGGAATTTCTGCCGTGGTACCACCTAGAACTCTGCAGTGGGGGTATAAGTGATGAATGTTTTTTTGACGCCATATTCATGACATCGTACGTTTTGTTTCTACTCGGGAAACAAGAATACTGCGATTCATAAGCCCTTGTTTGAGGCTTGGTGGCAGAGGCCATCATCTGTGTTATTGTGTGAAGGGAAAATGCTGGCATTATGGGTCCTTTTTCTAGAGACCGCAAAAAACCGAGCGTCAAATACTTCGGCTTTCCTGCAAGACACTTGTAGCTCATGCCATCAAATGGCAGACCAAGCATCAGCTGAGATGGCTCTTCTGCACTACAGCCGTGCGATGCGGAAAACGGCATGTCAGAGCAAAAGCCATCGCAGTGTTCAACACTTCTGTGATGCCTAGAAGGATAAGTTGTTTACGTCGCTGCTTTCGCGCTGCTGTAGACAGGTTTGAAAGGCTGAGCACCAGGTTAACAATCATTCATATATGCGAGATGTAAACACTATAAAAAGCTCAAGTCTTCACATTCACACTCGCCACACCACCGCCAGTCAATTGTGTACCGTCCCGAAGCGTGCCACCAGCAGTCTCAACAAGCACTGCTTGGCGGGGATAATTCGATATACAGTCGAACCCGGGTATATTGAACTCGAAGGGGATTGCGAAATAGTTATATATATATGTAATTCGATATACAGAAATCAGCTTGAGACGCCACTTACGATTGTGAAAATGATACTGTATTTGTCGCGTAGTCAACCCACACACATAATGAACCCAACCTTCACTTTTGCCCTTGAGCATTGAAAAAAAAAAAAAGAATGTTCGGTGGCGCATTCCTTCCTTTCAGCCGTCGCATCCACAGCTAATTTATTGGCAGCGTGCCAAGATACTGCCAGCGATAACATCATGGCATGCTTATCTTTGGCTATACTTTTGACAGATCCTGCGGTGACGGGGAGCAAACTTGGCAGAGTGCCTATAAAGGCTTATTGCATAAGCCTCTTTCGATTTATCACGCCGCGCTTGGAGCGGGCGTAGTCCACTGCCACAAAATCATAAAGTGTGGTAGCTGCAAATTCCGTTTGAAGCAAACAATGCTAAAAGTCGGTGTCATGATTGCAGCTGACCTCTTGCTTTCGTTGATTCATAGATGCAAGAATGGGCGACCCTCGCAAAACAAAAATCTGCCACTTCATAACATCCACAGCCGCCATAGCTTCCGTTGCGCCGCAAACACATTCAGCACAAGTAAGGACTACTATCGCAAAAAAAAAATAATTGCTGCATAACATCCGCAGCTCCCATAGCATCCGCTACACCATACGTTCAGCACGACGAGGATGGGCGACTCTCGGAAGAAAGAAAAATGCCGCTTCTTAACGTCCGCAGCCACCATAGCATACGCTACGCCGCGCGTTCAGCACTACAAGAATGGGCGACTTTCGGGAAAAAAAAGAAAACATTGCTGCTTCTTAACCTCCGTAGCCGCCATAGCATACGCAGCCGCTATAGCATAAGCTGCGCCACACGTTCAGCGTGACAGCAAGGATGAACGACTCTCGCAAAAAAAATAAAAAGAAATAAAAATATCTGCCACTTCTTAGCGTCCGCAGCCTCAATAGCTTACGCACGTTCAACATGAGACGTGCATCGCACGTCAGGCGCCGCGCGCATAGCGTTCACAACACACTGAAGAAAGCATCTGTCATGGGCTGAGCTGGCTTCTATGCGCATACGTAGTGTGTGCTGCTGCTTGGGAACGAAGCCCAGGAAAGAGAGAGGAATGGGAGAGATAAAGCTCGACAGAAGAGTGGGCGCACTCTTGTGCTTCGCTCTATTGTGTTTTTTCCCCTCTCCTGAACACCATAGCTGCATTGGTTCCCTCTCGTTCCTTCAGGCACATGGCTTGCAAACGTCACGTGCTGGCACGCGGCAAATGATCACTGCAGATGCGCTCGCCTTTGGGGAAAGTGCGCCGTGCTGCCCTAGATCAGCTGTCGCCGAACTGTGCCCTCTCATTCCTTCCGTGCATGGCTTGAAAACGTCATGCGGCAAACGGCAGAAGGTGATGTGATCGTCTTTGAGGAAGGCGCACCGTCCAATGCGTCATGCGGAGTTCGGTATATCGAATGACCGTTGAAATTGAGTTCGATATACGACGTAGCTTTCCTATTCATTTACATGGGATTATCAAGGGGATATTCCATCAGTTCAATATAACCAAAATTCGGATTATCCGGGTTCAATATATCCGGGTTCAACTGTATCCATTTCACAGAGAACCACTTATATATAAAGCAGAAATTATGTGTATTTGTTAAATACCGTAAAAACCCGCGTATAATACGAACCCGAATATAATACGAGGTGAAATTCTGGAGACCCGAAATGGAAAAAAAAAGTTTTTACCGCATATAATACGAGAGAGAAAAAACAAGACATTTATTGAAATCGGACCTCACACTTCAATCACTTTCATCTTCAGCAGCGCTTTCCTCGGAAATTTCTTTGTCGGACAAATCATCCCACAGGTACTCATCTTCTGTGCCATCGAGGGCGTTTGAGATGCCGCACTTCTTAAACGAACGGCGCACAAGCTCCTCTGGGATGCTTGCCCACGCGTCCACAATCCATTTGCGCAGCGTGGCTGGCGATGCTCGCTTCAGCCGCCCAGCCGGCGTCACTGCAGGCTCACCTGACCGCATCCATTCCGCGTAGCATCGCTTGACTGCGTCCTTGAAGGGTTTGTTGACACAAACGTCGAGAGGCTGAAGTTGTGAGGTCATTCCACCCGGAATCACAACAAGTTCTGTGCGGCAGTCGCTTAGCAGCCTCTTCACCGAGTCGGCCAAATGGCAACGAAACGCGTCCAGCACGAGGATGGATGGAAAGGACAACAGTGCACCGGGCCGTTTGCACCACACTGACTCCACCCAGTCGAGGACAAGATCCTCGTTCATCCAACCTTTTTCATGGCATCTCACGATGACATTCTTCGGCAGCTCCTCACCTTTCGGCATTGTCTTGCGCTTGAAGATGACATAGGGCGGGAGCTTGCGGCCGTCTGCCGTGCACGATAGCATGACTGTAACCCGCGTCTTCTCGTTTCCAGTAGACCGGATACAAACTTGTTTAGAGCCCTTCTCATGGACGGTGAGGGGCGATGGCATGTCCAGGTAAACCGGCGTCTGGTCAGCATTGCCTATTTGCCCCAGCTGAAAGTTTTTGGTCTTTCGCAAAGAAATCACGTGGCGCTGAAAAGCCACCAGCAGCTCTTCGAAGGATTCGGGCAGCTTTTGTGAAATCGAGGTTCGCCGGCGTAGCGAGAATCCAGCACGGCACATATAGCGATGTATCCAGTGCTTGCTTGCTTTGAAGGCGGAGCTCGGAATTCCCTTTTCCCTTGCAAGCTCCCTAGCTTTTGCCTGCATAAGCTCTACGCTCACAGCTAGATGCGATGCTCGCTGTTCTCGTACGAACTCCGTCAGAGCGAGTTCAATTTCCGGGAATGCGCCATTCTTTGGCCCGCGAAAGCTTCTTCGCATTCTCTTGCACGCGAAAAGGGCTTCTTTCTGTCGTTGCCATCCGCGAATGCTTCCCTCGGTGACGCCAAACTGCCTCCCGGCCGCACTGTTGCCGATGTTTTCAGCAACTAAAATCACCTTTCTCTTAAAAGCAGCCGAGTACTGTTTCCGAGACCCTGGCATCTTGCTCGTTCACTTAAAGAAAAAAGCGTGCACTTTTTCGCGAACCGTGGTTTGCACGAGAGCACATGCGCTGATGCTGTGCGCACTCGACGACTCAACAACGAAGAGACGACACCTCGACGTCGTGGCCACTGCAGGGTGCGGCCACGTTAGGGCAACGAAGCCAAGCCGTAGCCGCACATCGATAACAAAGCCAAGCCGTAGCCACGCGGCTACAACAAAACCAAAACTTCTCGCAAAACTTCGACATTTTGGTTGGGATCCGCAAATAATACGAGGCGGAAATTTGGAACGCTGAAAGTTGGAAAAAAAACTCGTATTATACGCGGGTTTTTACGGTATTCAATGAAGAGTTGAGTATAGGTAATAATTTATATCTGTGTTTGTTATATCGAGGTGGGACCGCACTGACTGAAAACTATGCCAACTAGTGTTGAAGCATTGCTAAGTTGATTGTATTTTGCGCACATTGGTGCAAGAATACTCCATGAGCAAGATTCTTCCGCCACACAACATTCTCGCGTTTCTTGACTGTAGTGTGAAACCACTAATGTGCAGTAAGGCTGCAAGTGAAGCTTGACCACATGTTTGGCTGCATGCTGGTGTCCACATTGGCACTCTTTATAGCTCTCAGGGAACACAGATTAGAGAGTTTTAGTGTACCGTGACTTGCCATCGTGCGTTCTACTGCACATGCTTGGATCCCCTTGATGCTGATAGATGGCGCCACATGCTGGAAGTCTGTGCATTGATCTGCTGCGTCAATACTGACCGGCGCGTGTGCACTGCTCGCGCATGGTGGATGTTCGCGGTGGTGGATCATGCTATACTAAATCTTTGTTTCAATGAGCTGCTTTGGTTCATTTGGTGGTGTCATTGTACCAATGCAGCCTGAAGCTGTTCTACCACCAGGGAGAATGTGTGGTGCTACGGACACGAGACTCTGATGCTGATGAGGCCCAGGAGATTGTGACCAGGTTAGCCTGTGTCAGCGATGGCTGTGAGGTGAGTCGACCCAGTTTCGTCTCGCTTCCTTTCATCAGGGTGCAAGAAAGCCATAACTTGTGAGGAAAGTAAGCTTGCGTGCACAATCTGTACTGGGTCTTCACATTCATAGACAGGGCTGCAATATGTATAAATCACTCAATCAATGAGAATACTATAAGACCCATATTTCGTTTGAACAGGTGCACATTCCTGAGGTGTCAAGTGAGAGTGTAACGCGTACCTCATGCAGTGTGATATACTTCGGTGGTAATGCGCAAACAATCTGCAGGTACAAAAGCTGAAAATTCTCAATACACACTGTGGCAGAGCATTGTCATTTCTGCAGCAGCCATCTGTAAAGCTCAATATATCAGATGTTATGCATATGCTTGGCTTCCTTTTCCCGAGTGTTGCTGCGTTAGGGTTTGTTCTTTGGTTCTGGGTGTTGATGGAGTTGTGTTCGAATGTTTGACTTCAGTGATGGCCACATGCAGTATCTGCTGCGTTGTCATGAGCTCTCCAAGTCTTAAAAGCATTTGAAAAGCCACACTAGGCAAAATAGTGATTCTGAGGAAACGGCCCGAGAAGGTTGAGATAATGCTAATGTTTTTGTTTGTCGAAATATCTCAATGAAATCATTAGGGTAGGCTCATAGCATGGACATTTGAATAACTACTAAGTTTCATAGAGATGTGCACGCTTGTTCTCAAGTTACAGGAGTATGTCGTATGGAGGCATGGGTCCATGCCACGTGCCACGAACGAATGCACGTGTTACGAGAATCAGAATCAGTAACATTGAGTCTCCATGGTTAGCGATAGCAAGGACAAATCCAAATTATTTGAGTTGAAAAAAATCAGCTGGCTACTGTACTCAGCAGCATTGAAATTAGCAGAACAGCAACATCGAAATTAATGAGCACCCTTGTCCATAGTTCTCAATGGGCACTGGCTGGGACCAAGCTGGCTGTTCGAATTGTGCGAATTTATGAATAGACATAGGGCGAATTTATGAGTTTGTACTGCATGCTGAAGATGCTCTGAAGCCACGCACAGTTTCAGCACTCTGGAAGAACAGAGGTAAGCGAACAGAACTTACATCAGTACTGGAACAAGGCTGCTCATAAAAAAGAAAATGACAAAAATCGCAATCTTATCAACCTGCTGGCTTTCCTACATTAATTTTGACTGAGTCTAACGGAAGCGGATGGTTTAATGTAGCACTACTAGCCGCAATCACGGATTTTGCCGATGTCTGTTCGAAGCTGTTCACTCTCACTCTCTTTGTGAAATTGAAGTAGAGAAAGAAAAGGTGGCGATGCGCGCGTTGCGCGGCTTAGCATTAAGGAGGCGGAGCGGCCACACAGCTGCAACACAAGCCGCTTTCTCTCTCTTTCTGTCCATCCATCTCTACTTGAACTTGAAGAGGAAGGGGAAGTGGCGATGCCCGCATTACGCGACTTAACACTCAGGGGGCGGAGCGGCTGCATAGATGCACCCAGTGAAAGAGGGGTGTGTCAGTTGCGGACGTGGCGGCAGTCACTGGGCAGCGTTGTACAAGCGTGTGTTACTCCGGAGTGAGCAGTCGTGTGTCGCTTGCATGTCCTCAACTTTCTCCCCTGGCACCAGTCACTCCTCAGCCTTCGCGGACAGCAGACGTGCACGCGCGGTGCTCCATGGACCTCTGCTCCAAGCCGCTCGCCAGCTTGTGCTTATCTCCGCGCCTAAGTAGTGCTACGCACCTTACTTCGAATTTAATTAACTATGCAAATTGGCCATAATTTTTTTTCCAAGTTAACATTCAGGTTAGAAAACTGCATTTGGCATACATTTTTTTTTTCCTTTTTCAATTTCATCTGAAGAGTTCTATATGGTAGGAGGATATCACTTAAGGGGGGACATGGGTCTTGAGCAAAATTTTCTTAATATTTGTCCTGTCAGTATGAAATTTGCAGGGTTTATGTAAATTCTTGTGCTGGTTTCAAATATGTTGTTAGTTTTCTTCTACATAAATTTACTGAGTAGTTACAGCAACTTTTCTGTTCCAGACTTGCGGGAAGCTTGTAAAAATATCTACTGAAGGGAAATTGCTAAAATGCACATGGATCTGTTTCTGAATGTCTAAGGAACACAATAAAACAAGTTTTGTGCTCCTGCCTTACTACAAGCCAAAGTTATGGAAGTTTTAAGTTTCAGCTTCACAAGTGCAACCACCCCCTTTCTACATCTTCTTATGTTTAAACATTTTTCATGCAGTTGAGACCTTGTATAATAGCTTTACAGTAAAAGCTCGTTAATTCAAATTCCACGGGGCCGCCAGGCCAGTTCGAATTAACCAAAATTCGAACTAATGAAAGTGAGCAAAAATGAAGGCGTTTGATGCCCGGAGGGCACGAAAAACATTTATTTAGCAAAAAAGTCTGTTATCATCTTCTGCTTCTTCTCTCTGAGGGCTACCGTACTCACTCGGTCTTCTAGCATGCGAATGCGACGCAGGGAGTCTTCTTCCCCCTCTTCAAAGCTGAAGAAAAGGCGCGCGACATTCAGCGCTCCCATAACTTCTGCCGCGGATGGACGCACGGGCTCTTGCTCCTCGTCGTCGTCCTCGTCTTCTGCCTCTTCTGGGACAGACTGCTCCCCAACAATTTCAGCGACAATGTCCTCATCACTTAGGGCACCGCACACTGCTGCATCGCTGTCTACTCCAACGTAGGTAATCATCAAAACTGACGTCCTGCAGCACAGCACGCGCAGCCGCAGGCAGAGGCTCCGGACTCCCATCGTCGCCACTTTCTTTCATACTTCCGGCAGCAAAGCCACAGTGGTGGAAGCAGTTTGCAATTGTGGACGGCGTGACCTGCTCTCATGCACGCACCAACATGTGCATTGCTGTGAGCAATGTGATGGTGCTGGTCTTCTGGTTTCCAGTGCACAAAGTCATGCGCTCGATCATGTGGCACCTATAGAAACATTTGATGTTTCTGATCACCCCCTGATCCATCGGCTGCAAGGCCGCAGTCGTGTTGGCGGGCAAAAAGACGAGCCTTGTGGCTTTCAGCTCGGCGTCGACTTTGTGTGCCGAGCAGTTATCCACAATGAGGAGAACTTGACGCTTCCCTAGCTCCATCCTCCGATCGAATTTCAAGAGCCATTTTTTAAACAATTCGCCCGTCATCCACGCCTTGCTGTTGGCGGAGTATTCCGTCGGCAGCGTCCTAATGTTCTTGAAACATCTAGGCTTATGTGCCTTGCCGACAACAAAAAGAGGGACCTTCTCCGTCCCGGTCATATTAGCGGCGACCAGAACAGTAATCCGCTCTTTGCTTCGCTTGCCGCCAGCGCAGCTGTCCCCTTTAAATCTTACTGTGCTGTCGGGCTAGAGCTTATAAAACAAAGCCGTCTCATCAGCATTGAATATATCATGTGCCGAGTAGCTTTCTAAGTACTGCTGCAGAGCACCGCTTCGCCACGTGGCACAAGTTTCTGCATCCACTTCTTTGGCTTCTCCAGACAACACCCAGAAGACAAGATTATGTCTGTCTCTAAAGCGGTGAAACCATCCTTCGGAGGCGACAAAATCTTCCACATTCAAGCGCAGGGCGAAATCGGCCGCCTTCGCCATGATAATTCGGCTGCTCAGTGGAATGTCAGCGCTTCTCATTTCTTTCACCCACGTGATCACAGCGGTCTCAATTTCCGGATACTTGGCTAACCGAAGCCTTTTTCTGTTGCTGGCGAAATCTTCGGCTTCATAGGCATCCTCGATGGCCTTCCTATTTCGGACGTACGTCGACAACGTGCTTGGTGGAATCCCGTGCTTTTTCGCGATTTCCACTTTGCTGGCCTTCCGTTCATCCACCTCGCGTAAAATAGCCACTTTCTCCTTCACCGTCTTGGCACAGTATTTCCCACGCGAACACATCTCGCGGACACAAGCTCACTACAAGCGGCGTGCAAAACGAGGGCTCACGAAATGCAACACGAAACCGTGGTCGGTAACACTAAAACGTCGTTCCTCGAAGGAGTCGCGGCAGGAAAGACTGTTTAGTACTTGTTCCAGCACCCTAGCGGCGCCCCGATGGTTGTGCCATCTATCGTTCTGCCGTGAAAGCTTCCAACGATGGTTTTTAACAGCGCCGCTTGGCGGCACGCAGTTCGAATTATGGGTGGCGGCGCCAATTTTTGAGTGAATTAACGAGCTGTTACACGCATAGACTTCTATGCACTGCGGACCGGACCACGATGACTATTTCGAATTAACGAGTTGTGAATTAACGAGCTTTCACTGTATTGTGTTCCTTTAACACTCCTGAGCCAGTAAAAAAAAAAATCATTACAATCTAACGAGTAGGAGAGCCACAATGCCACCCGCAAAATAGAAGGGTAGGCAAAATTTTCATTTTGAGAAAAATGGAAAAAACGAATTGCAATGTCAAAAACTAATTTAATCAAACAAAAACTGTAGAAATGCAGGCCACTGTGGCCTAGAAGGCTCCTGGACAGTAATCTGCATTGGGTTTGCCCTTCTGCTTTCGTTTTGCTGCAGTCTGAAAAGCTGCAGAGGAAGCACGCTTCCTCTCTACTCTCAGACATTCAGTGGTGCAATGCACACGTTTACAATTTAAAATGGCTATAAACCTCCAAGAATGTAGTCTCTTTGCTTTCCAACGTCCAAGTGTCGCCTCTTTCATTTTGATTTGCAGTTGCAGCACATTCAGTTGTCACTTTTTCGTTTTTTTTTTTTTTTTTTTACGTACGTCGTTTTGCTACGTCCTCGCATCAAGACCGCGGTGAGGAACGTTTATTGCGGAAAAGAAATGTAATTTGGAGCTGTTTGCTGCTTCCCAGTGCTCTGCATTGCACTGGAAGCAAGTGAATTCCCTAAGGACTATGAACGAGGTCCGATTGGCGCAAACGCGCGGCGAGCTCTACGAAGACGACGTGTCCCGCAGTTTACGCATTGGAGAATAAGTTTGACGGCGATTCCTTATCCCCGTTCACTTTTTCAAATGCCAATATCGCCGCCGTATGTTTTACGCTTCGCCAATCTCGGCAAACTGTTTAGATCTGACGATCGTGAACTCCGCATCGCCAAGCGGACTGTCCGCCGCGCTGCCGTCATCGTTACGAACACAATCCATCTACCGCTTCGTTGCTGGAGTTGGCGCGAGTTCAAGCTTTTCCTGTTTTGATCTTATCTTTCTGCTCATATGCGGCCTGCGTTATCACTGTCGCGGCGGGTGCGACCGCTGGCAGTAGCAGTCTCCCGTGCTGGGGAACACGCTAGGCCTACTTCAGGCTCGTACACACGATCGTTCGGCGCACGATTTTCGTCGGCCTGAGCGCGCACAGCCGGGGCAGGGCATCACTTGAGATGATTATTCAACTATCTTTTTCACTTTTTTCAAAAATTCTTGCCATGAACGCACCTCGCGATTCAGAACCAAGCGCGGCCGGCGTCACGTCTCTCCCTGCGGCTTGGGCGCGCCGAGCAGACGCCGTCAGCCAGCTCCACCAATGCGGGGACGCCTTATCGTCACGTGCACCCCGAAAGCCAATGGGATTGCAAATGCCACGTTTTCTTTTTTGCTATTTTTTTATGCGACCAATGGGCGAATGTAAACAGCAGAGGCGGCAATTTGAAGACGAAAGGCGGCTCTTTCGAATGAGACCAAGATGGCTACGGTGCCGCGCACAAAATGGGAGCTACACCTCGCGGAAAATGGTTGTTTCGGGGGTCGTTTTCGGCCCAAATTTGGGCGACATCGGTTATATAAATTGGCATTGTGACTAAAATAACGACCCTAGAGATGAAAAACTTAGCAAATAGGTAGATAAAGAGCTACTGATTTCGCAAATCACATTTTCTAAAAAGTGATTTTTTCGCGATTTTTTGGTCCGAAAGACCCGTGTCCCCCCTTAATCAGGGTTGTTTGAGCAATGGCATTTCAGCTCCATTTAAAGTCAGCTCATCAGCAAGGTAACTAGAACAAGCCACAAGTTGCTGTCCCATTTTTCTTCTTGTGCTGATGCACCTTACAGACACAAGAGCTGATGCTGTGCCGGAACTCTGTGGGCCAGCTGGGCTTCCACGTCCAATCCGAAGGCCTGGTCACCGAGGTGGAGCCTCACGGGCTCGCCTGGGAGGCGGGACTCAGGCGGGGATGCCGACTGCTCGAGGTAACTGTGTTCGCGAGCAGGGCTGGGAACTTTTGGCCACCATTGCAAAGAGAATCAATGCACAAGTGCTGTGGAATTGTGGCAATAATCTAAAAGGTACTTCGCAGGTTGTGCCACAAATATTGTAAATTTTGATATAGTGAATTCACTGTCCTTCTAATTTGACTCCCTGAATAAAGCAAATAGTGAAACTTAGAAGTTATTCGAAAAGAATTTAATGCGATCTCGAGTTTTTTTTAGCACAAAGAAAGGGAGAACTGGGCCGTGTTTTTATAAATGCTGCTTATAATGTGCTGAATTCTTTACTAGAAAAAAAAAAGAAAAAAAGGGGGGAAAGAAAATAAAAAGGCATAGTGCAAACTGACAGCTGGTTACAAACAAAAGAAGGTATTCATATTTATAAATTTTCATGCATTTGGTTCAACGAGACACTGTCTTGGAATGCAGTAAAATCTCGTTACAAGAGGCATGGTTACAAGAGACACTGGGTTATAAGAAGCACTTGAAAATAGTTTGGTTGGTTTTTCTATGTTTGCCATGTTAACAACATTGCATACAAGAGACACTCGGTTACTAAGGACAACTTTTGCAGGTCCCTAGAGTAAATTCTTCACTATTTATAAGAGACACAATTAACCCAGTATGCTCATGCAACGCAGCTGACTCGTACCAACTTGTATGTGTGGCTGTTTAGATTCCCTTAGCTAAATTCTGTTCCATATCAGTGCCCTGTTGTGCTATGTCAGGAACCAAGAAACAGCGCCTCAAAATGTCCTTATTGTTTCAGCCACTGTCATGACAGTGGCTGAAACAATAAGGACATTTTGACTTTCGACCGTACAAATTTTAGACTTTGGTGATGACTGTTTGAAACTAAGATATATTGAATGCTGTGCACTTTTTTGTATGCGAACTCATAAAAAATTGGCTGCTTACATGCAAAAGCTTCACCAAAGCAGAATTGTGCTCTAGAAATTGTTTGCCTCTAGAAATGTTGCTTTCTGTGTTCTGCTGGAATCGGAAACACTTCATCATTGTTGGGGGCATATCATTGTAGCAGCAATCACTTTAGCAGAATTGGCACAAAGTACGAATAAGATGCACTGCATTTTTTTTTTCCACTACTTTAAAGACAATGCCTAACCCCTAACACTGAACAGCTTGCTGCCACAATCGGTCTGTACGCAAAAGAGCGTTCATCACCCTGACATGTTCACTCCTGTGGAGAATTTCGTGCTAATTATACACGTGGCCTCCAAGACTGGGCAACACACCTAACTGTGCTTCTGTGCACCTTGTTAGGGATCATGGCTCATCGCTGTTGTTTCTCCTCTCATCAGCCGAGATGGGGTGCTAGTTTGTCCTTGTTCTTGTCAGTAACAAACTGAGCTTTTCCTATATGTGCGTCATACAATGGTCACAAAGTTAACATACATTCACAAATGTCGCTGACTGCGGCTTTGCCAAGGCAAGTGGTAGTCGCCCCTCAAGTGTATTGTGGAGTCTGCGTGCTAGCGGAGAGTCTTCACGCTAGGTGTTATATGAAAGTATCAAAGTCAGAGAATCTCATCTTGATGCGTGGTTTCGATAATTGTGCCACACACGATTACATATTAAACTAGCCGGATGGGTGTAGTGAAGACACTGCTTGTTGATCATTGCCGTTGTCACTGTGGTGCCTAATCTCACTACCTTCCGCTAGTGGTGGGTAGCCGTTTATGTGGTTTGGGTTTGGTGCTCTTTGTTCCTCAACTTTGGGCGCCACTTTTGTGGATGTGCAGATCTGCAAGGTTGCCGTGGCAACGCTCAGCTACGACCAGATGGTGGACCTGCTCAAGACGTCCGTCATGGTCAGCGTCACTGTGGTGCCTCCGCACAAGGACGGCAGTCCGCGAAGGTCAGTTTACCCTTCAAAGGTGCCGCTTCTGGTCGCAAGACTCCCACGAGAATTTCGTATAGTCTCAGTGCTGGTCGCTGGCAGCGTTGCCATTTTCAGGAGTGCATAGAAGTACTGCAGAACTCGCTGGTTGCGACTACATTTTGGGCACTATTTGCCCATTTTAACATTTCAAATTTTTTTTACGATTGTCTCATTAGCTAACATTAAGATGTGCTCTACCTTTTAATATGCCGTCTATTAAATGGTTCAAGGAAAGACGAAGGCAATGCTATCGAGCTGCCATTTCATCTCTGGAGCAGCCATTGAGTGTCTGCATTGGGGTCTGGCTCTGCATTGTACGTCACGGGTGAACTCAGCTTCTTGTCTCCTATTGAGCACAGCCTCACCTTTTAGAATTACAGTGGCAGTGCATACGAACTAGGGTAAGCCTGTTTCGGGTGATCACCTCACTCCAATCAGAAGAGGCGGCTTTTCTTTAAACGTGGAGCTTTTGTTAGCAAATGCCATGCAGCAGCAGAAAAGTTGTCGATTCGAACTCCGCAGGGATGCCAACACGGTTCGAAATGACAGTTTCAAAGTTACAAAAGGGGGCAGAACTGGCAGTGCACAGTGATTGGAAAGCAATCGGGTGGTGACATCGCCTTATTTTATTGTTTAAACCAGTCTGCAGTCCACATGTACAGCTTACATAAGACAGCAGCCAACAACTTTGGCCGTAAAGCGCAAACATGGTGAATGAAGAGCCTCCTCTGCAACTCTAAACCAGAAGGAGGGCGAGCCGAGTGCTTGCACAGCAAAGTCTCACTGGCATGACGAGGGGCATGTGATCATTGGTATTTTTGAAGCTAGGAGGGTGTCGACAGTATTGACGTTCACTAACAAGCGTGCTTCGCAACCTGCGGATACGTTTCCAAATGGTTTCTTGCAGTACAACAGCTGTCATTATCAATCTCGACAAGTTTCCATAGCTTCCATTCGCTTCCAAGATGCCGCATATAAGACCAGTCAGTTGCAGACTGTGGCAACTCGGTGTCACGTGGAAAATCGAGCAATTCTTGACAGTCCTGCGACAGTCACAGCACAGGTGTTTACTGCTAGATTTCTCGCTTTTGCAACCCCGAGTTGTGGATTTCTAAACCAATGAGCATCGGTTCTCCATCAGCATATGCTTCTGACAGTACAGTAAAACCTCGTTAAGCTGTAGTTGGCCGGAACTCTGGAAAAAGTATGTACTAAATGGTACTACGGCTTAACAGGAGTAGCGTAAAATTACCCACTTACCTGCCAAAAAAACAAGCGGAAACGGCCAGTAGGTTAAAAAAAAAAACAATGCAGCCTTTATTTTGCACTGCAAAAGTCGGTAATCTTAGTCTGACGCCGCGGTGCTCTAGCAGCGACAACAGCAGCTTCAAACTCATTCAGGCCGCGAGCCAGCTTTTCGGCCAGTCCCCTTTTTTCGGCGAACAGCCGCATGACGCTCACAGCGCGTGCAGCTTCTGTCACTGTTGGGCCCGGGTCTCCCACACTTTCTGTGTCGTCGTCACTTTCAATTGGAGCCACTTCCGCCACCACTGAGGCAGCGATGGCTTCATCCGACATGTCTGGCGAAGTTTCCACTTCGTTGTCGACGTCCCGGAATTCGGAGAAGGTAATGCCTTCTGAAGAACCTTCCCTCTCAAGTACTTCGGTCAGCGGGTTCTGACATGCTTGGTCCGGGACGCCGGCGATATCGCTTGCGTCATCTGTGTCACCCGCGCACACTTCGCGAAAACCTGCATGCTTAAAACAGTTCTGTACGGTAGCAGACTCGACCTACCTCCATGAGTTTTCCAGCAGGTGAATCGCACCCAGCAGGTAAATGGCGTACACCTTATCGCATTCCAGTGCAAGCAGCATCTTGCGCAGTAGGTTCTCCCCAAGGGCTGGGCAATCGCTGTGGTGTTTGGTGGCAAAAACACCAGCTTCAGCGCCTTTAGGCCATCCACCGCAACGTGCGCCGATGAGTTGTCAAGGAGATAACAACAGCATTTCTTCCTTTCGCCTCAAAACGGCGGTCAATGAAGCACACATACTCTTCAAAAAGCTTCCAAGTCATCCATGCCTTGGTGTTATTCCTATAAAGGACTCCTGATGGCAGTGGGGCACCTTTAAAGGTCCCCTGAAAGGGGTCACAAAGAAGGGTAAACAACGCCATAACACTGATAGTTATTGAACCACCCATCATTCTCCCGCAAAAATTTTCGATCTAGCTTCTGCAACACCAGAGATATCGGCGATTCATACTTGATATTCGGCTCAGTATTCCAGACGCCAACAAATTTTAGCACGCTTTATTTCGGACATCGGCGCTAATGATCCGCCGTGTCGTTCGCGAACGGTATGCGGGAGGAGGGGCCACAGCGGCGGTGTTTACGGCGGTCGAGGAGGTGCTGCCATCGTGCGGTGCTTGACCGTGCTGTTGACGCTTCGTCGGACGACACTCCGATACTCCTGAAACCACGTCATATATATAAGATATTTGTAAATGCAGCTTCGTTCTGCCGATCCCTGCGTCGCTTCGGTTGTTGCACTTAATGGGCAATGGCCACCTAACCAATAAGGGCGGCGAGCCGTATTTACTCGCATAATGATCGCACCCCTGAATTTTTAGGTCAAAATTCCATTTTTTAAATTCCCCGCGTAATGATCGCACCCCGAACATGGAGCCGCCTGGTGGTTGATCTGCAGTCATCCCGCAGCGAATGCATTCCGACGAGTTCCCAACCTAGTCTAGTAACGTTGGAGTTCCCATGATTCAATGCTTTGTGGCGTTCTCCATTTTGCAATTCGGCAGCATCGTAGCGTGCTTTGTGTTTTTGTGCGAGTTTACGCCATTTCACCATGGGGCGGTATGCCAGTTACACCGCTGCGTTCAAGCTGAAGGCTGTCGACTATGCACTGGAGCATGGCAACCGCGCTGCTGGTAGGCATTTCGGCGTGGACGAAATGAGGATATGCTATTGGAAGAAGCAGCGCGAGAAGCTGATGGCTACGAACAAGACACGGTGGGCTTTCCGTGAACCCAAAACGGGCAAGTTCCCTCGTGTTGAGGAGGTGGTCCTAGAATACGTGAGGGACCTGCGCAAGGATGGTTGTGCAGTGTCATTAGAAATGATACATACGCAGGCGCGCACAACTGCCAGGAAGCTGGGAATCGCCGCAAAGGATTTACGCGCTAGCTCCGGTTGGACGACTCGCTTTATGCGACGGAATGGACTTTCCCTGAGGTGGCGGACGTCGTTGTGCCAGCGGCGGACGTCGGAGCCGCGTATGAAAGCAAAGTGATAGACTTCCATCACTTCGTCACTAGGCTTCGCGGAAAATGTGGTTACCTCATGTCGCAAATTGGAAACGCCGATCAAACTCCACTGACGTTCGACATGCCCCGGAATACAACTGTGAACGAGAAGATTGCTCGGAGTGTCCTCGTGAAGACGTCTGGCGCAGAAAAACAGCGATGCACAGTCATGCTCGCTGTGACGGCCGACGGGTGGAAGCTGCCACCATACGTGATCTTCAAACGGAAGACTATTCCGAAGGGAAACATTCCCCGTGGCATCCATATACGTGCACAGATGAAAGGGTGGATGACTGCAGACCTGATGGTCGACTGGATCAAGACTGTTTGGGGAAGAAGACCAGGAGCATTTCTGCTTCCCTCGCTTCTGGTTTTGGACAGTTTTAGGGGTCACCTTGTGGACAGCGTGCGTGCCAAGCTGAAAGAGCTGCGCACGGACATTGCAGTCATTCCTGGCGGCCTGACTTCGTTGCTGCAGCCTCTCGACGTGTCTTTGAACAAACCGTTCAAGGACAACGTTCGACGACTTTATGCTGAGTGGATGGCGATGGGCCAGCATGATTTGACGCCGAGCGGAAAGATTAGAAGGCCATCCGTGGAGATGCTGTGCTTGTGGATCACAGAAGCGTGGAGCAGTATCCCTGACGAGGTAGTGGCTAAGAGTTTTAAGAAGACAGGCATATCTAACGCTTTGGATGGAACGGAAGATGACTTCCTGTGGGATTGTGAAGATGTTCCCAGCGACGACACTGCCGTTTCCGATGAGTCGTGCAGCAGTGAAAGCGAGGATGGCGAGGATTCAGACTTTGATTAGAGTACTGACGAAAAAAAATAAAGGGGCATTGTGCACTCCATGTGATGCTTAATGTGCGTGTTTATTGCGAAGGTAAGCCTTACTCAGCTTTTATTTTTGGTTGTAATCGAGATATATGTTATAAGACATCTGACCTGCAACTTGTTTGCGTTTTCGGTGCTCAAACATTTTTTGTAGAAAATTTACCCCGCGTAATGATCGCACCCCGAAATTTGCGTCAGTATTTAAAAAAAAAAAGTGCGATCATTATGCGAGTAAATACGGTAACAGCCCGCACAGAGTTCGAGCAGCGCACGAGCAGACCACTTTCACAGCTACCGGAAGTGTGTCCATGACGTCATGGTTGCAGTGACCGCAGCGAATGGCAGCTTCTAGCAAGCCTTGGCAGTCAACTGACCCGTGACATCACTGGTCAAGGAAATAGTTCCATGCGACACCGCCAAGCGACATTCTCTCTGCCCGCGAATTTCAAGAAACGCTGTTTTTAAAAATTAATAATAAATCGCTGGCTTTGTTCCAAGGAGTTATACTTTGCGTTAATGCTCAAAAGGATGTGTTCTACACACTGAACACGTTTATCAGTGTCTTCTTGGGGGCCGTTTCCGTGGACTTTAAAGCACCTTGACTTGGCTGACTTGCCAATGACGAGAAGTGGCAACTTCTCGCTTCTAGACATATTGCATGCGAATGCTACTGAAATGCGGTCCTTGGTGTGCTTGCGGCCGGTGCACGGTTCTCCCTTGAACGCAAGCTTTGAATCTGGCTAGCCAGCCATTGCTGCACACGAAGTTGTCATGGTTGAGCTGCGAGGCGAAAACCAGGGCTTTCTCAATGAGAAGAGGTCCGCTAACTGGTAGGTTTTTCGACTGAGCTGTTCTCAGCCATCGCACTAGCGCCTCCTCCACATCCGGAAATGTTGATCCTCGTACTCGACATCTCTTCGCAGTCGCGGCAGCACTGCCGAGTAGCTTTTCTCTGACATTCCAAATTTCATACACAGTAGTTAGCGGCAAGTCTCTCTCAAGTGCTAGCACAGATTTTTTGCCCCTCTCTCGATGGCACGGACAATCTCTACCTTGACATTTATACTAAGCACCTGATGTTTCTGTACAAGCTTCGGCATGATGCAGACGGATGGAGAACTCGCGACGCACACTGCTCAAAGTCACCTCATCACACGTGCAAAAGAAAGTGAACCAAGGCCTAGGCGTGCAAGGGGCACAGAGCAAGAAGGGGTGGTTGCTCGGACTGGTCCAAAATAGGGCCTACTAGGGGGAGGACGGAGTGTGTGAATGACTCCGTAGTCGGCTCCGGCGGCACGGCGCTCGAAGGCCACAGCTAGTTTACAGCTTGGATTGGCGCGCTCGCCGCAAGATGGCGTCAGTTGTATTATCATCATCATCATTACAGCTGCATTTGGTAAAGTTAGCTTCGATTTTTCATTGGCTATGTAACTTGCTATCGTATCGGTCGCGCTCTTGGAGGTGTTGTCACAACGCTAGTCAGCCTTTTGTGAGGCGGTACTACCGCCGTGAATTGTACGACGAAAAGTGAAATTTTTACGTGCTAACCGATACGTCCGCGATAAGCTGGTACGGTTTATGCGGATGCGAAATGCATTAATTGAATAGGCGCCGAGTCAGGGACTTGACTTTACTACTTTTAAAACGGAACTACTGTTAAAGCGGGTACGTGTTAACGAGGTTTTACTGTACCTCGTTTCAGTAACAGTCTGGCGTTGGGATTTACGCAGCTGCCTATGTTCCGGGGCTTGTCTTGTTGCATAGTTAGTTATTAGTGGCAGTTCGCATTTATTCTGGGGTTGTTTTATTCATACATGCTTCAGTTGAGTAGTGATGGACTATATCAGTCTGCTTGAATTATAGAAAAATTTTAGCTATTGATGTCCGATGCACCAGTAGCATCCCTTTTGATTTTATTTCTGATGCAGACCTCTTTGGCTAGACAACACCACCGTTCATCTAACACCAGGAATCACGAGCTCAGTAATTCCCGCGTATTTGTCGTCAGTATCATGAATTTGATTTGAGTAGTGACAAAAAAGATTATTTCAACCTCGAATGTCTCAACAATGACGACGTCCTATACTGCTTAACAAGCATGGAGAGAAGCGCACTAAGTCCAACAATCAATTATAACAAAGCAAAAATTGCTAGAACCCTAGCTAGTGAAGCTAGTTTAGCAGTGCTGTTAGAGGAACTAGAGGGCATGAAATGGGATGTCATAGGGCTTAGTGAGGTTAGGAGGCCGAATGAGGCATATACTGTACTGAAGGATGGGCATGTACTGTGTTATCGAGGTTTACCAGAGAAGCGACAACTAGGAGTAGGTTTCCTTGTCAATAAGTATATAGCAGGTAATATAGATGAATTCTATAGTATTAATGAGAGGGTTGCAGGCATCGTAATTAGGCTTAATAAGCGGTATAAACTGAAGGTTGTACAGGCCTATGCACCTACGTGTAGTTATGATGACCAGGCAGTTGAAAGCTTCTATGAAGATGTAGAATCGGCAATGCGAAAAGTAAAGACGCAGTATACTGTACTAATGGGCGACTTCAATGCCAAGGTAGGGAAAAAACAGGCAGGAGACAAGGCAGTAGGTGACTATGGCATTGGCTCTAGGAATAGCAGGGGAGTTACTAGTTGAGTTTGCAGAGCGCAATAACTTACGAATCATGAATACCTTCTTCAGCAAACGGAAGAACCGGAAATGGACATGGAAAAGTCCTAACGGAGAGACTAAAAATGAAATCGACTTCATAATGTGTCCAACCCCCGCCATTGTGCAGGATGTAGCGGTAATCGGGAAAGTGCGATGCAGTGACCACAGGATGGTGAGGTCCCAAATTAGCCTAAATCTGAAGAAGGAACGCAACAGATTAGTAAGAAAGAAACCCATCAACGAATTAGCGGTGAGAGGGAGGGCAGAAGAGTTCAGGATCTCGCTACAGAATAGGTATTCAGCTCTAACTGAGGATGGCGACATTACCCTAGAGGCAAGGAACAATAATTTCAGAGATATCATTACTGAGTGCGCGGTAGAAGTAGGCGGTAGGATAGTTAGAGAGGATACCGGTAAGCTGTCTAAGGAGACGAAAGATTTGATTAAGAAACGCCAGAGTATGAAAGCTTCCAATCAAACAGACCAGATCGAATTGGCCGAGATATCAAAGCTAATCAATAAGCGCAAGAGGGCCGATATAAGGAAGTATAACATGGAGAAAATTGAGCATTCTGTAAAGAACGGGGGAAGCCTTAAAGCGGCAAAGAAGAAATTGGGCATAGGCAAAAACCAGATGTATGCGATAAGGGACAAAGCAGGCAACGTCATCACTAATATGGACAAGATAGTCAAAATAGCCGAGGAGTTCTATACAGATCTCTACAGTAGTCAAAGTAGTCAGGACCGTAATGAGATTGGCGGTAGGGAAAAACAGTCAGACGTTCCACCAGTGACGAAGGACGAGGTCAAGAAAGCACTAGAAACTATGAAAAGGGGGAAATCAGCTGGAGAGGATCAGATAACTACAGATTTGCTGAAGGACGGGGGGGATATCGTGCTAGAAAAACTGGCCACCCTGTATACGCAGTGCCTGGTGTCATCGACGGTACCGGAACCATGGAAGAATGCAAACATTATCCTCATTCACAAGAAAGGGAACTCTAAGGACCTTAAAAATTACCGACCAATCAGCTTACTGTCTGTTACGTATAAGGTATTTACTAAGGTAATCGCTAATAGAATCAGGACAACCTTAGACTGCAATCAAGCAAAGGATCAAGCAGGGTTTCGGAAACGGTACTCTACTATCGATCATATCCATACCATCAATCAGGTGATAGAAAAATGCTGGGAATATAACCAGCCCTTATACATAGCATTCATTGATTACGAAAAAGCATTTGACTCAGTTGAAACCTCGGCGGTGATGCAGGCATTGCGAAATCAGGGGGTAGACGAGCCGTACGTGAAAGTGCTGGAAGATATATATAGTGGCTGCACAGCAACCATAGTTCTGCATAAAGAAAGTAACAAAATTCCCATAAAGAAAGGTGTTAGGCAAGGAGACACAATCTCCCCAGTACTATTCACAGCTTGTTTAGAGGAAGTATTCAGAGATTTGGAATGGGAGCAGTTAGGGATAAGGGTAGATGGAGAATACCTCAGTAATCTGCGATTTGCTGATGACATTTCCTTGCTAAGCAACTCGGGGGATGAACTGCAAATAATGATTGATGACCTAGACAGAAAAAGTAGAAAGGTAGGCTTGAAAATCAATATGCAGAAGACTAAGGTAATGTTCAACAGCCTCGGGAAGGAACAGCAGTTTACCTTAGGTAGCGAAATACTGGAAGTAGTAGGCGAATATGTCTACTTAGGACAGGTAGTAACCGCAGATCCGGATCATGAAAAGGAAATAACAAGAAGAATAAGATTGGGATGGAGCGCATTTGGCAAGCACTCGCAGATTATGACTAGCAACTTACCGGTATCGCTCAAGAGGAAAGTATACAACAGTTGCATCTTGCCTGTACTCACCTATGGGGCTGAAACGTGGAGGCTAACCAAGAGAGTTCTACTTAAGTTGAGGACAACCCAGAGGGCTATGGAACGAATAATGGTAGGGGTAACATTAAGAGATAGAAAGCGTGCAGAGTGGGTCAGAGAAATAACTCAAGTTACCGACATTCTAGTAGAAATTAAGAAGAAGAAATGGACATGGGCAGGACATGTAGTGCGAAGAGAGGATAACCGATGGTCGCTGAGGGTAACAAACTGGATTCCAAGGGAAGGAAAGCGTAGCAGGGGGCGGCAGAAAGTTAGGTGGGCGGATGAGATTAAGAAGTTCGCAGGGGTCAAGTGGATGCAGCTAGCACAGAACCGGGTTAAGTGGAGAAATATGGGAGAGGCCTTCGCCCTGCAGTGGGTATAATCAGGCTGATGATGATGATGATGATGATGAAAAATTCAGTGGATTTGTTGCCTCCAGTGTTTAATTTGGAGCATACTTTAATCCTAGAGCGACCACTGAGGCTAATGACTTCCTGTTTCCACCTTGGTCTCCCGTCATGCGTGACAGTCTGCCTTTTCACGTGTATGACCTCCAGTTGTCTCAACCTCCCTCTCCCTTTGTGTGCTGTACAGGGGCTGCCCCCTGCAGAACTGCAGCTACTTTGGGCCGGACTACGACAGTGGGGGCAACGACCTTGGCAGCTCATCGGGAGGCGCCACAGGGGTGGTACTTCAGAGGGGTCAGGCACCGGCTGTCGGGCAGCAGGTTCCCTCATACGCCAAGGCTCGTGCCAGGTGTGGAAAAGAGACTTCTCAACAAAGTGTGATGCTTTAGAAGCGCTCCTGTCAATTCAACCTATTACTAACTTGTTTGTTTTTTTTCACAGCTGCACTAGGTTATAACACAGTGGCTTTTAGAATACTGGCAAAATCAGTGAACTTGTGTCAGTTCAAATTGTAGCCAAACCAAATTTTGAAATGACGGTTTGGTTGCGTCAATATCATGTTGGCTTATGAAAGACTTCTTCTTTCTTCAGTCGCTGCGAAAGCCAACTGTATAATGAAGGAAGCATCTTTTCTGATAAGTCCACCATTGATGATAATAATAGTATAAAGCCATTATTATTCAGAAGTGTGCACATATAACGAGCATGTCATTGAAGACCTTGTATTTAACTTAATTGAACTGTGCATGAAAGAACAATGTGCACAGGGAGCCTTAAATATGACAAACTAAGTAAAGTACAGTAAATGGGGCCTGTCTCTTCAATGTGCTCAGCATGTGCTCATAATATCGCCACTCTCAGTTGCTGATGTTGAGTAGATTAAAATGCTTTCGTTAAGTGGGCAAGTCTTTCATTAGGGATGCATTAGAGTTCTTGCGTGGAACTTTGTTTCAACTGATTTTTTTCATCTGACGTGGCTCTCTCCTGTTTTCATCCACTGTGCTTCCTTTGACGTTTATTTATTTATTTATTTTTTCCCCTTTCTACCTCCCCCAGGAGTGACATGCAGTTCAGAAGTGCGAGCCAGCCACAGAGGCCGTGTGAGGCCCCTCCTATGGACGTGAGCGTGGCAGAAATTTGTTTGTCTCAAATCTATTTTTCTTGTTCTTTCTGACCTTCTTTTCTCACTTCTAGTTCGTACATGTCGAGTTATTGTCACGTAACACTTCACCCATGACACACCACACACGTGCTCCAACATCGTCACGCTTTATTCCGTGTCGTTCCCCCCTCTCGTTCACCCGCTCGAGCCGTGTCTCTCTGGTCACGTGACCTCAAATCTGTCTTTGCTGCATGAATTGTCATGTGTGTTTAGCACGTGTAATGGCAGTCCAGTTAAGTCGGGACAGTACTCTTAGAACATTTTTTCTTATCTATGGATTGATTTGGATTACACTTGCATCACTTATGTAATTTGACATGCTGATTTTAAATATATAATTGTTTCTTTTGTAGAGTGCATAGTTTTAAGAATTTTGCCTAATTAATGTTCTTCATTTGGAGGTTAGCTAATTACTAAACACACAAGGGCATGATGAAAATGAGCCTGCATAAATTATCTAGAAATATCACAGAATGCACCTAACCATGAATGGAGGTGCTAGATTAATTTGAACTTGTGTTACAGTACGTCAAACTTTTATGTGGAAAAGCTTGATTTGACATCCTTTATAAACAACTAGTTTTGTGAATGTTGCCTCATCATAATTGCATATATTTCAGTCTTACTGCACTCTTCAAGAAAGTATCTTTGCAGCAATGAAAAAATGAAAGCAATAGCACAAATAGTTCAAGAGATATCGGTCCTCCAAAATTACAGCACCCTCAAAAACGCTGTTTCGAGAAAACAAGGAAAAACATGCCAGAACATGTAGATTTAAAATATGGCAAGGTTTCACCTATCAATATGATCAGAAATGGTTGGAAAGCAAATTAAAGTAAAAATTAATGCTTTATACCAATTTGAGCCAAAGTTACACCAGAAAAAAAAAAAAAAAAAAGGGGGACTCAAAGGAAAGGTTTATTTTGGTGCCAAGACAGTCTTTTCAGTAAATTTTCCCGTATTGTTATTACATTTACCTTGATGTCAAAAGATACATACAAGGTTAGCTTTAAAGAAAATAACTAGCAAGAGCAGGGCCAGAAATATTGATCTGGTGACTGTCCAAAATTCAGTTCTGAGAAATTGGCGAAAAACGTTTTGGTCATATGTTTGAATTACCAAGGCTAACAGTAACTCGATAAAATTAGTTATAACTGGTTTCTGGTGTGTATGCACCGTTTCCCATCGAGAAAGTTTGCTATTCCGCATGCCGCACGTGACGCCGTTTCGCGATCGCCGCTGCCGCCACGCCACTAACTTTTCTGAGTGCGATCTGTCCCGCCCATGAAAACTGCTTAGGTATCACTTTTTCAACTGCATCGTCATGATTACGATGCTCACACGTGGCAGGAATCGCCTGCCTCGAGGAAATAGTTCGCTCTCCTATCGTGCCTAGCACCACTCACTACGCCCTTATCGGCCCATCGCGGAGCGTCAGCACTTTGTCCCTGATAGCTGACAACAGGATGTGGCGTTGCTGCGTCACCAGCACACCTCTTACCTCTACCTTTCTTTGATTTCTGGGCCAGAATGACGCTGGAACCTAAAGTTTCCCCGTTTTACGCCGTGGTCGTGACGTCACTAAGCCAGCTAGGCCTACGGGACCTTTTCAAAATGGCGCCAGGTCCGCAAGCAGTCGACGCGGGCCGCCAACCAAAATTGGTCATTTGTGTCACATGCTTTCGGAGCCCAATAGCAGCGTGTGTTTCGCGCAAATTTGTCCCTTTGTTTTCCGCTTCAGGTGTTTGCTTACGGACGCCGATTGTGACATGGGAATAGCCTGAATCACAATCTTTCGAACGACACTAAAATGATGCCTGTAGAGCGTGTATTGATCTGCGCTCGATCAAAACTCAGCGTGATTTGACCTCAATTTAAAGGGCCAAATGTTTAGATTCGCATTTTTGGAACTCTGTAACGTGCGAATTAGGCGGTATTTTTCAATTGAAATTTGCAGATAGTTGCAGAAGCATCTCAGGACTGCAAAAATGAAGAAATAAAAAATTTGATTTTCGGACCTAGTTTCGGCCGCAAAGAGCCGTCCCCCCTTTAAGCATTCGCGATAGTGAACATGACTGGACTGCTCATGTGATCTACCGAAGTATGGAAAAGCTAGGAAGACAAGGACTTTACGCATCATGGTTATTTTGATTTCAGTTTAGAAACGATCTCCGCAGGATTACTTTGTATGTTTTAGTTTGAAAAAAATTCAACTTTGGGGCTCCACAGGGCCCTGATTACACACGCTTTTTATGAGGCACCTGATGTCTTCCTGAGAAGGCCTGAAATATCCGGCTCACAAAGATATGAAATTGGTCCATTATTTAATGTGTCTTTTCACTTTCACTCAAGGTGCCATTTGAGCATTTTGGATGGTGATTGTTTTCGCAGAGGTTCCTAGTTAGTGGTAGTCCTGAAAGTGTTACGGATTGCTTGCATTAATATAAATGTGTTTTTTGCTGAAGGCGGAGGAATGGTTGCCTGATTTGGTTGCTCTTGTGACCTCTGTTCCCCAGGATCGGCCATCACCGGTGCCTCCGCCAGTTCCAGCGCGGATGGCACGGAGTCCTCCAGGGAGGGGGGGTGGTTCGCCAAACGAGCGGTTGGCCCGACGTGTAGCCTGCAACTCACTGCCGCCCCTGGTGGTTGCACCGCCGTCCTCCTCACCCTCTACTACACCCGGCCAATCAGGTGAGCTGGGTCACCTGGGTACAGGTGGGACGCTGCTAATGCGGTACTCAATCATATTGGTACGGCTGATACGAATTTCGGGGTGATACGAATTTTAAGAATGCTTTGAATGGACTACAGTTTACAGAATACGTTAAGATTCAGGGTGATACGAACAGTTTCTGACCCCTCCGCAGATGATACTAACGCGCAAACCAGTGCTGCTCCGCTGTTCCCATCTTAGCATCCTCTTTAAGGAAAAGTACACGTGCCCTCATTCCCTCGTGCACATTCTCACTCCCTCGTAACTTAACGAGATTGGAGGAGGTTTCCCTTAGAAGGATAAGAGCTGGGGCGGCCCTTACCCCGTCGATAAAATGCCGATGGGAATCGCAAGCAGACATCGGACCAACCACATGCCCGAAGTGTTCCACACCAGCTGCAGAAGTGGATGTTCGCCACCTGCTGTGGACTTGTGCAGGGACAAGTACATCAAGGACACAGATTCTGCACGAAGTGGGACTAACCACAACAAGGGAAGAGGACTTCTCTATATGGCTCACCGACAATGACAAGAGTGGAAGCCAGCTCCGGTTCCTTACCAAAAAAATTTACATGAGTTTCTATAATATGCCTTATGGCAAGCTTGCATAAAAAAAAAAAAGAAAGAAACCAGTGGCGCATGCGAGTGGGCTGGCGCGGCTGATCTCAAGAAGGGAACATACCCGCTGCTGACTCCTTTCCACTCCTTGGCACGGATGATACGAACAAACGTTGTACAAATGCACAAACTGAGCCACCGATGGCGCTCAGAGGGGAAGAGGGTATCCACCGCGGCTGCTGCCCGTTCTTTCCACCCCCGCTAACTACACTACCTCCACCTCCCTTTTGTAACCTGTAGCAACCCGACGAGCCAAGTACGGCCAAGGAGAGTCACGTGCCAAGTCGTCTACGTCACCTATTTGCTGGTAGCTCATTGGTCGATCGAAAAGTTGTCCTGCCAGCTGCTCCCGGAAGCCTGGGCCGCTGGCTGCCGCCGCCGCAGTTCTCATTCTGCGTTCGCCACATGTTTGTGTGCTTCGCTGTGACGTGAATTGCCCAAACGGGACAAGGAAGCAAGCGTTCGCTGCTGCTGACATGTCGCAGAAACTTAAAGCCCTCTCTTTTAAGAATATGCTTGATGTGCTGAAGAAAGTTGGCGAAAACCCTGAGAAGAAGCGTGTCGACCTAGCAAAAGAGCTAGGGTAGCACCGTCGACGCTCTGCACCATTGTTGGGCAGCGAGAGGTCATGTTAAAGAATGCGCTGCACTTCCGTGTTAACGTCAAGCAGGCGAAAACTGCGATCCATGTCAAGCTGGAAGAGGTCCTGCTGACTTGGTTCTGTGAAGTGACAGCGGCCGGAGTCGACGTGGACGGCAAGCTGCTGCGTGAAGAAGCTGACAGCATCGCGCTTTCGCTTGGAATTGAAAATTTAAAAGCCTCTGGGTGATAGCTGCACCATTTTAAAGAGAGGCACGGACGGAGGCACCGGGTCGCCTCATGTGAAGGCAAAAAAGTAGATGAGGCAGCTGTCGACAAGTGGCTGAACACGCTGCCTATGCTCATTTCGGAGTAAGTGCCACGTGACATACTTAATGGGAGACACTGGTCTTAAAACTATTTTCCTTATTTACCAATCAATATTGATGCAACTTGGTGGGTTTGTGTACTTTTTTGTGCAGATTCCAAAACTGTAGTTATTTCTTTTTGTGATCCAAATATTTCATGAGATAATTACACCATTTTGTCTAATTCTTACAAGAACAATTACAAAATGACCACTGAAGAAAAACTTCAGATGAACACATTGCTGGACATTAGAAAGAATGAGGAACACAATGTTGCAAGCAGTTTTTTGATTGAGCAATTATTTCTTGTTCTATTGCATAACAAAGCTAAAAGGTCAAAATATAGCATATAATGGTCACAAAAAAAAAGCCATTTTAAAAAATTTGAATAAGAAATTAAAAACTCTACTTGCAGCATTGTGTGCTTCACATATTTGGCTTCATGCTGAAAAAGAAATTATGACTCTATCTGCAGTAGGTGCTGATATTAAGGCCGCCAAACTGCAAGTGGTCGACAGAGCAAAAAAGAAACAGAGGATTATTTAACAGACATTCACTGGTGCAATGCACACATTTATAGTTTAAAATGGCTATAAACCTCCAGGAATACCGTAAAAACCCGCGTATAATACGAACCCGAATATAATACGAGGTGAAATTCTGGAGACCCGAAATGGAAAAAAAAAGTTTTTACCGCATATAATACGAGAGAGAAAAAACAAGACATTTATTGAAATCGGACCTCACACTTCAATCACTTTCATCTTCAGCAGCGCTTTCCTCGGAAATTTCTTTGTCGGACAAATCATCCCACAGGTACTCATCTTCTGTGCCATCGAGGGCGTTTGAGATGCCGCACTTCTTAAACGAACGGCGCACAAGCTCCTCTGGGATGCTTGCCCACGCGTCCACAATCCATTTGCGCAGCGTGGCTGGCGATGCTCGCTTCAGCCGCCCGGCCGGCGTCACTGCAGGCTCACCTGACCGCATCCATTCCGCGTAGCATCGCTTGACTGCGTCCTTGAAGGGTTTGTTGACACAAACGTCGAGAGGCTGAAGTTGTGAGGTCATTCCACCCGGAATCACAACAAGTTCTGTGCGGCAGTCGCTTAGCAGCCTCTTCACCGAGTCGGCCAAATGGCAACGAAACGCGTCCAGCACGAGGATGGATGGAAAGGACAACAGTGCACCGGGCCGTTTGCACCACACTGACTCCACCCAGTCGAGGACAAGATCCTCGTTCATCCAACCTTTTTCATGGCATCTCACGATGACATTCTTCGGCAGCTCCTCACCTTTCGGCATTGTCTTGCGCTTGAAGATGACATAGGGCGGGAGCTTGCGGCCGTCTGCCGTGCACGATAGCATGACTGTAACCCACGTCTTCTCGTTTCCAGTAGACCGGATACAAACTTGTTTAGAGCCCTTCTCATGGACGGTGAGGGGCGATGGCATGTCCAGGTAAACCGGCGTCTGGTCAGCATTGCCTATTTGCCCCAGCTGAAAGTTTTTGGTCTTTCGCAAAGAAATCACGTGGCGCTGAAAAGCCACCAGCAGCTCTTCGAAGGATTCGGGCAGCTTTTGTGAAATCGAGGTTCGCCGGCGTAGCGAGAATCCAGCACGGCACATATAGCGATGTATCCAGTGCTTGCTTGCTTTGAAGGCGGAGCTCGGAATTCCCTTTTCCCTTGCAAGCTCCCTAGCTTTTGCCTGCATAAGCTCTACGCTCACAGCTAGATGCGATGCTCGCTGTTCTCGTACGAACTCCGTCAGAGCGAGTTCAATTTCCGGGAATGCGCCATTCTTTGGCCCGCGAAAGCTTCTTCGCATTCTCTTGCACGCGAAAAGGGCTTCTTTCTGTCGTTGCCATCCGCGAATGCTTCCCTCGGTGACGCCAAACTGCCTCCCGGCCGCACTGTTGCCGATGTTTTCAGCAACTAAAATCACCTTTCTCTTAAAAGCAGCCGAGTACTGTTTCCGAGACCCTGGCATCTTGCTCGTTCACTTAAAGAAAAAAGCGTGCACTTTTTCGCGAACCGTGGTTTGCACGAGAGCACATGCGCTGATGCTGTGCGCACTCGACGACTCAACAACGAAGAGACGACACCTCGACGTCGTGGCCACTGCAGGGTGCGGCCACGTTAGGGCAACGAAGCCAAGCCGTAGCCGCACATCGATAACAAAGCCAAGCCGTAGCCACGCGGCTACAACAAAACCAAAACTTCTCGCAAAACTTCGACATTTTGGTTGGGATCCGCAAATAATACGAGGCGGAAATTTGGAACGCTGAAAGTTGGAAAAAAAACTCGTATTATACGCGGGTTTTTACGGTAAATCTCTTTGCTTTCTAACGTCCAAGTGTTGCTTCTTTCATTTTGATTTGCAGTTGCAGCACATTCAGTTGTCACTTTTTCCGCTGCGCGAGTCACATGCAGGCAGCGACTTTTTTTTTTTTTATGCACGCCGTTTCGCTACGTCTTCGCATCAAGACCGTGGTGAGGAACGTTTATTGCAGAAAAGAAATGTAACTTGGAGCTGTTTGCTGCTTCCCAGTGCTCTGCATTGCACTGGAAGCAAGTGCATTCACTAAGGACTATGAACGAGGTCCGATCGGTGCAAACGCGTGGCGAGCTGTACGAAGACGACGTGTCCCGCAGTTTACGCATTCGAGAATAAGTGTGACGGCGATTTCTTATCCCCGTTCACATTTTTAAATGCCAATATCACCACCGTATGTTTTACACTTCGCCAATCTCGGCAAACTGTTTAGATCTGACGATCGTGAACTCCGCCTCGCCAAGCGGACTGTCCGCCGCGCTGCCGTCGTCGTCACGAAAACAATCCGTCTACTGCTTCGTTGCTGGAGTTGGCGCGAGTTCAAGCTTTTCTTGTTTTGAGCTTATCTTTCCACTCATCTGAGGCCTGCGATATCACTGTCGTGGCGGTTGCGACCGCTGACAGTAGCAGTCTCCCGTGCTGGGGAACACTCTAGGCCTACTTCAGGCTCGTACACACGATCGTTCGGCGCACGACTTTCGTCGGCCTGAGCGCGCACAGCCAGGGCAGGGCATCACTTGAGATGATTATTCAACTATTTTTTTCATTTATTTCACAAATTCTTGCCGTGAACGCACCTCGCGGTTCGGAATGAAGCGCGGCCGGCGTCGCGTTTCCGCCGTCTCCCCGCGGCTCGGGCGCGCCGAGCAGACGCCGTCAGCCAGCTCCGCCAATGCGGTGACGCCTCATCGTCACATGCACCCCGAAAGCCAATGGGATTGCAAATGCCACATTTTCTTTTTTGCTATTTTTTATGCGACCAATAGGCGAATGTAAACAGCTGAGGCAGCAATTTGAAGACGAAAGACAACTCTTTCGAATGAGACCAAGATGGCTATGGTGCCGTGCACAAAATGGGAGCTCCGCCTCGCGGAAAATGGTTGTTTCTGGGGTCGTTTTCGGCCTAAATTTAGGCGACATCGATTATATAAATTGGCATTGTGACTAAAATACCGACCCTAGAGATGAAAAACTTAGCAGGTAGGTAGATAAAGAGCTAATGATTTCGCAAATCACATTTTCTAAAAAGTGATTTTTTCGCGATTTTTTGGTCCGAAAGACCCGTGTCCCCCCTTAATGCCGACGAGGTGGGCCCCTTCTTCAACCTTCAACCAGAGAGGAGTTTGTGTGCGAAAGGCCATGTATGCCAGGGCGGCCAGAAAGGAGAGTAGAGAGTTCCAGTACTTTTTTACTGCAATTCTAATGAATCCGAAAAGCTCCAGCTTACCGCCATTGGTAAGTCGAAGAAACTTGTTTCTGATCGGCAGAACATTTGCTTGCCATTTACAAAGGTAACCGAAAGGCGTGGATGACAGCAGATTTTTTCTGCATGCTCTTGACAAGCCTTGATCGCGAAACGGCATCGAGAAACTGGAAAATTTTGCTTTTCATGGACCAGTGCTCTGACCACCCAAAGGAAATTACGTTCGATAACGTGACAGGTTCCTGCCGGCAAGCACTACCAGCCATCTGCAGCCATCTGGACGCTGGGATAATTGTAAATATAAAACATAATTTTAAAGGACTTCTAGTGAGGCGTCTGCTGGTGAACATTGAGAGGCTTCTGCTGGTGAACAGTGACTTTAAAGGAGCCAACTTGTGGATTAGTCTTTTAGACGCTTTGCGCTTTCTAGTCATGTCGCGGGATAATGTAACTGCAGAGACAATCTATTATAGAAAGTGCAGATTTGCCAACTGATTTGATGCGGCTTCAGCGGGAGATAATCAAGAGCCAGATGATTTAACGATTGATCGCTGGGACAGCCTGAAAACTCAAGCTTCAGCTCGGGACTTCGTTACCGCAAACGACAACGGTGTGACCTGCGGGCTAAGGTCTATTCAAGACTTGGTCATGGAAGCAGATGATGGTGACGATGAAGACGCCGACGACTGTGATCAACCGCCGTCAATGGCAGATACTCTTCACACTCTGGATGTTAAGTGCCGGCAGTGTGAGCGACGAAACCGCTGCACTGTTTTATGCATTTCAGGCGGAGCTTGTCTGCGACATCAATGGCAGAAAAGTGCAGACAAGCATTACGGACTTTTTCAGTTGGAAGTAGTTCGCCATAATAAAGTTTAATTCATTTTAGTGTTCATTCTCATGTTGAAGTTGGCTTGTTTTGGATCATACAAATTCGAAATGATACGAATATTTTATGTGCTCCCTTGGAATTTGTATCATCGAGATTCTACTGTATGATGGGGCCTTTTGTTTTTCTTAGGATCATTTCATAATTCGAACAGTTTTTTTGCTCTCTTAGTGGCCAAATTAAAAGGTGTACTATATCCGAAAGCTTTGTAATACCTGTATTTGCCAGTGTTCGAATATTCGAAAATTCTCAGCGTTTTCGGCTGCTTTCGAATATTCGGAAAACTCCAAATATCAATTTTTCGAATAGGACATGACTCGAATAACAAATGCATTAGATTCATTTTAGTAATTGCAAATATTTGCACACTCCTAGTCTCTACATTAAACGATGCGCATGATGTTCGGGAAAGGCGGAACAGCATTACCGTTAAGTGTGCGTCCTTTCCTTTTTTTTTGTCCGCTTGTGAAGCAGTGAGTATTTCCTTTCGTGAATAAGTCCACCTCATTTTCGGGAGGTTTCAACCGTTTCTCTTCTGTTGTCCCTTCCCAGTGACACCGCGAAGTGGCAGTGGTGGCAGCAGTCCGTCCCTGGCTTCCCTGATGCTGCTGGAGCCACTTCCGGGCCCCCTGGTGGTATCGCGGAGTGAGCTCAGCCTCGCGCAGCTGTCGTCGCACGAGCAGCGTCAGCTCCGCAACGGAGGAGCCGGCGGTGGGGGGCACCCTTCGTCATCGTCCTCGCGGCAGTCGCGGCAGCACAGCCCCCTCGACCAATCTTCCATGGCTGGCAGAGACACCCAGGTAGGCCAAAGCAGCAGATGTGGCAGAGATTCGGTCAGGCATAGGAGCAGTGACAAAACAGACAAGCAGCAAGATATGCATGTCAATGCAGTCTTTTACATTTATTAACGCGAAAGCATTACTTCGCTATGTTCACAGATTTAAGTCCCGAGACCCTGTCCGCAGACCGCATCCACAAAATTGTGTCTGCAGCAGTTGTGGATAATTGAGAGGTGGTAGAGGTTAATGAGTGGTGTCAATCGATAGAGGCTGACGTAATGTTGCTGCAGAAAAAATAATTAGGCCAATAAGTTAATTAGGTAATTAATTAGAATAATTGGTTCACAGGAAAAGAAAGGCACAGTATCTGCCACACTTGGTCTGTGGGCACCTGAACCATGTTGTAAGGGAAGGGAGGAAGGTGGGAGTGAAAGCAGAAAGAGAGGAACGGGTGTCGTATTGGATATGAGGTGGAGGATGTGACGTCAAGCAACCGGAAGTAGAGCCGAAAAAAGGGCACAGGAAGGGATTGGTGCGCAGTTTGAAAGTACCAAAGACTAAAAGGGGTAGAGGATGTGATGTCATGCAACCGGAAGTAGAGCCGAAAAACGGCATAGGAAGGGATTGGCGCGCAATTTGAAAGTACCAAAGACTAAATAGGGCAAACAAGAAGTGAATTAAGCTACTAGAAGCAACCAGAAGCAACCAACAGCAGCATCCGTGCTTTTGCATTACTCTAATATAGATTCTGCAGTGCTCTTTTAATTTTTTTTATGACAGCTTAGTTCACGGTTGTCAGATTTCATATCAAATTGCAGCCACTGACGATTTTTCACAGACACCTCGGGGCTCTTCTGTGTGGCTTCTATTGGAATTACTGAGGCAGATTGCTGTCAAATAGTACTTGTCTTAGCGGCCTCTATCAATGTAAGGTGGCGTAATAGCGAAGCTTCGTCACAAGAGATGTTGTCACATGTAAAGAGGGTCTGTGATGCAAGTTGATAAAAAAGTGCAATGAGTGTCATTGCCAGAACGCTGAGATACTCACATGCTCTCACGACTAAGGAGTTACCATATTTACACGAATGTAAGTCAACCCCCCCCCCCCCCCCAAAAAAAAAAAGTATACCAGTACCAGTAGACACTTTGCATAACGAAAATGTATTGCCTAGCTATATAACTTGGCTCCACTTCCAGTAGCGTATCTTGATGATACACGCTGCAAGCTTGGCCTCTAAAGTGTGTGCAATAAAAGTAAAAAATGCAAATATTTTCTAAGAAGCGCGCACAACCTAATTCTGCTTAGGACCGTAGAGCATACATGCCATGGCATCCTTGATACATTGTTTGTCGTGCTGTTAATGGCTGTGTCATGGTTTGGTTTCGATTGTAAGTCGACCCCCCACTTCGGGTTTTCAAATTAAAAAAAGAAACAGGTCTACTTACAATATGGTCATTGAATGCTGTCATGAAGTATTGCGAGCTGGCCGGATACTTGCTTCCTGGAGGAGTATCATCACCATTCAATTAATGGCGAGGCAGGGCACTAAAGGCAAAACAGACAGAAGAGCAAGGCCATTCCTTCTAAGCCTCCTCAGAACACCAGAAGAGAAAGCCCTGATTGTGGAATACCACCCAAAATGCACCATTCGCAACGGCATGTAGCCTGCCTAGCCCTCACGTATCGGTTTCGCCGCACTGAAAGCCCTGTGATGGCCCAAACCAACCAAACGCTAGTATAAACTGCAAAGGTGTGAATATGAAACCGAAGGTTGTAATACTAAACTAAGCCACTAGTTACTGCAGTGCATGCAGGGCATCTTTTGTGCTGCAGTGTTGTACTTAAGCCGGACTTTTGTGTCATACGTTTCTTTCTTTCTTGCTCTTCTGTGGACTAAGATATGAAGGTTATAGATTCTAACTGACAGAAAAGTTAAGACAATCGAAGCAGTTGCCATGAAACGACCACAGCAGTGCAGGCGAGCTGCGACTTCATCTCTTCTGCTGTTCTCCACAGGCTGGACTGCTGCGCGTGTGTCGTGTCTCTTATCATAGTGGTCTAGAATGAGACGGTATCACTGCCAGTAAGGCTCACAGCCATCTGCCTACTGCATCATGGACTAGATGCACTCATGTGCGGTTCTTTGTGATCCTATAAACTGTATCGTGGAAATTAAGAAGAATAAATGGGCATGGGCACGACATGTAGTGCGAAGAGAGGATACCCAATGGTCGCTTAGGGTAACAAACTGGATTCCAAGGGAAGGAAAGCGTAGCAGGGGGCGGCAGAAAGTTAGGTGGGCGGATGAGGTTAAGAAGTTCGCAGGGGTCAAGTGGATACAGCTAGCACAGAACCGGGTTAATTGGAGAAATATGGGAGAGGCCTTCACCCTTCAGTGGGTATAGTCAGGCTGATGATGATGATGATCATGATGAAACCATATCGTGCCAAGCTTTCCGGTCTTCCACTATTTTTAGATGTCACGTAGATTCATCTGCAATGCCTTGAGCACATTACCATTTGCAGGCCTTTGATGCGTGATGGTAATCTAGTCTTGTAGTTAAATTAATAACATGCATAGAAGGAGTTAGAAACTGCCATTTGGAGAACACAGGTTATTCACTGGCACTTTTGACTAGCCTAATTTCTGGACGTTGTGTAGGTTCATTAGTTTTGAACGTGAAAATATGCTACAGATCAAATCGAGCAGCAAATACTGTTTTCTAAGTTTCAAATATTCATGCACCCCTGCCCTTTTCTGTAACTGTACGGAAACAAAAGCTTCCGCACAGGGTTTTCTTCATGGAATATCTCAGGAGTCGCGTTTTATGAGGTGTGGGGTTATATTTAACCCAATTTTAGCTAGGGCACACTGCCACTTGAAGCTTTTTTTTCTCGCTCCTGCAGTGTATTCTTTAGTGTGATTTTATGGTTCCAAACTCCCTCATAGCATGTCATGGAAGGTTCATAACTGGCAAATGATACTGGATGAGCCAGGTCACAGCAAACATTTCTAACTCCTTTTTTGTTATTATTCTGCTTGTGGACTCGCCTCTATTTCAAAAAACACCACCTATTAGAATCAATAATGGCCGCAACACATCCACTGCGAGAAAAAGCCAAACGACTGAAAAAAAAATATTAGAGGGGTTCAAAGTTGCTGAACCAAATGTGGAGTTGACCCCCGTGTGGCCTTTGCAGCACCACCACCGAAGCCAGGGTGACCTGAGCAGTCTGGGGTCGTCGACCCTTGGCCTGGACCGGTGTTGCCCGGCTGTACAGTCTGTGCCCCCCCACATGGGCTCGGACTACCAGTCAGACAGCTCCAGCGAGTGGCCTCTGGGTGCTGGAAGCAGCGCTGGTGAGTCTGCACAGAGCCCTCACAGAAAGCGCACGGGACCTCCGATGTCGAACTGTCGAAGTGACTTGTGGGCATTTCTATCCTGCTCTAAAACTCTACTGCCTAAACGGGGAAAATGTGTGCAGGAGTGGTAATAAAGTGAAATCTCGATATAGCGAATTGCGGGGGACTGTCTAAAATTGTTCATTATTTTGAAATATTGTTGTAATGAAAAACCTGCAGTTGCAATCAAACCCACTTATAGCAATATTGAAATGCCGTGGAAATATTGTGATGACCGATAAATGTTACAATTGGGTTTGGCCGAAAAAAACAAGAAAAATATTATAAACTACACATTTAATGAGGACGAGGTAGCTTACACTTTTTATTACCTAGCGGGAAGAAACCCGTACCGTAAAAACCCGCGTATAATACGAACCCGAATATAATACGAGGTGAAATTCTGGAGACGCGAAATGGAAAAAAAAAGTTTTTACCGCATATAATACGAGAGAGAAAAAACAAGACATTTATTGAAATCGGACCTCACACTTCAATCACTTTCATCTTCAGCAGCGCTTTCCTCGGAAATTTCTTTGTCGGACAAATCATCCCACAGGTACTCATCTTCTGTGCCATCGAGGGCGTTTGAGATGCCGCACTTCTTAAACGAACGGCGCACAAGCTCCTCTGGGATGCTTGCCCACGCGTCCACAATCCATTTGCACAGCGTGGCTGGCGATGCTCGCTTCAGCCGCCCGGCCGGCGTCACTGCAGGCTCACCTGACCGCATCCATTCCGCGTAGCATCGCTTGACTGCGTCCTTGAAGGGTTTGTTGACACAAACGTCGAGAGGCTGAAGTTGTGAGGTCATCCCACCCGGAATCACAACAAGTTCTGTGCGGCAGTCGCTTAGCAGCCTTTTCACCGAGTCGGCCAAATGGCAACGAAACGCGTCCAGCACGAGGATGGATGGAAAGGACAACAGTGCACCGGGCCGTTTGCACCACACTGACTTCACCCAGTCGAGGACAAGATCCTCGTTCATCCAACCTTTTTCGTGGCATCTCACGATGACATTCTTCGGCAGCTCCTCACCTTTCGGCATTGTCTTGCGCTTGAAGATGACATAGGGCGGGAGCTTGCGGCCGTCTGCCGTGCACGATAGCATGACTGTAACCCGCGTCTTCTCGTTTCCAGTAGACCGGATACAAACTTGTTTAGAGCCTTTCTCATGGACGGTGAGGGGCGATGGCATGTCCAGGTAAACCGGCGTCTGGTCAGCATTGCCTATTTGCCCCAGCTGAAAGTTTTTGGTCTTTCGCAAAGAAATCACGTGGTGCTGAAAAGCCACCAGCAGCTCTTCGAAGGATTCGGGCAGCTTTTGTGAAATCGAGGTTCGCCGGCGTAGCGAGAATCCAGCACGGCACATATAGCGATGTATCCAGTGCTTGCTTGCTTTGAAGGCGGAGCTCGGAATTCCCTTTTCCCTTGCAAGCTCCCTAGCTTTTGCTTGCATAAGCTCTACACTCACAGCTAGATGCGATGCTCGCTGTTCTCGTACGAACTCCGTCAGAGCGAGTTCAATTTCCGGGAATGCGCCATTCTTTGGCCCGCGAAAGCTTCTTCGCATTCCCTTGCATGCGAAAAGGGCTTCTTTCTGTCGTCGCCATCCGCGAATGCTTCCCTCGGTGACGCCAAACTGCCTCCCGGCCGCACTGTTGCCGATGTTTTCAGCAACTAAAATCACCTTTCTCTTAAAAGCAGCCGAGTACTGTTTCCGAGACCCTGGCATCCTGCTCGTTCACTTAAAGAAAAAAGCGTGCACTTTTTCGCGAACCGTGGTTTGCACGAGAGCACATGCGCTGATGCTGTGCGCACTCGACGACTCAACAACAAAGAGACGACACCTCGACGTCGTGGCCACTGCGGGGTGCGGCCACGTTAGGGCAACGAAGCCAAGCCGTAGCCGCACATCGATAACAAAGCCAAGCCGTAGCCACGCGGCAACAACGAAACCAAAACTTCTCGCAAAACTTTGACATTTTGGTTGGGATCCGCAAATAATACGAGGCGGAAATTTGGAACGCTGAAAGTTGGAAAAAAAACTCGTATTATACGCGGGTTTTTACGGTAATCTGTAAGCGTTGTCTGTCTTACGGCAATCTGACCGATATCATTCTGTAGGGCATCCAACCGCTGAACACAGTACATTGGAAGGTACTTAGCAAAAACAAAGTCCCGCAGGGAGTCACTCATTCTCAAAAGCCTCCTGGTGAGACGCAACCTGCACAGGTTCTGGTTCATCATCGTCGTTGCTGCTGTCGCCGGCTTCTGCGCCATCGTTGCTGCTGTCACCGGCTTCTGCGCCACTGACTGCTGCGACAATAGCCTTGCCTGTCAGCTCTTCATCTGTTGTGACTGTATCAATGGCATGTAAAAATTCAAGTCACAACGCGTCGCCGTCACTACTGCTCACTGTGGACCAAAGTTCAGTCATCACTGTGTTGGCAGGAGCTTTCCGACTTTCTGTGTCGCTGGCATCCCTAGCAAAAGCCCGCCTTCCAAAAGCAGTTCATGATGGAGGAGGAGCTTACTTCCACCCATGCTCTAAAAATGAATTGCACTGCCATCAGGAGTAAGATCTTCAAGTCTGGTGTTGGTCGGTGTTCTCAAACAGAAATGTCGAGGTTCAGCTTGAGCCTGCTCTAAACACGTCGGTGATGCAGTGCCTTGATGCAAGCAATCATGCCTACAATCATAGGCTGCGAGCCTGCAGTAGTGCTAGGTGGGAGGAAAAAATGTCCACATTCAAGAGCTTCTGAGCTGTTTGGTGCGCAGTGCAATTGTCGAGCAACAATGCCGCCTTCCTGCCTTAGCGCTCTTTCCACTAATCAAACTTGACCAGGCACTTGCGGAAATATTCGCACATCATCAGTGCTTTCCTTTTATGATGGTAGTGAACCAGGACCCTTGCGGCACCACGAAAACAGCAGTAATTCTTGGATTTCCCTGTGATGAAGGCGGGCACTTGTCGCTGCCATCCATATTGGTACACACGAAAACGGGTCACGCGCAATTTGCTATTCTTGTCGCTCTTACAGGGATCGCCTTTGAAAGCGTGCGTCTTTGAAAAAACAGCCCTGTCTCGGCCCTATTGTATATGTCCCGGTCCACGTATCTTGTGGTATGCAGGGCAGTGTTTCCTCATGTCACTTCTGCCGATCATCGGCATCGAGCGATCCTGCCTCGCCTACGACTGCCTTATGGGCAATTCTGTGTTTCTCCTTGAACCGTTGAATGCAACCACCACCAGGCTGGAAATCAGTGTTAAGCGGGAGGTGTGCGAAGTGGTTTGCCTCCTCCATTAAAGTCAGCCCACTAATTGCCAAGTTCGCTGCACGGCCGTTCACGAACCACTGGTAGAGCGCCTGTTCTACGTCTTTGTATTCCCAGTGTCGAACCTTTTTGCGGCTGTCGTCCATTGCATGGGCAGCACTGGCATCACTTTCATTCTCAATCTTGAGCGCATTGCGGATGATTGTTGACACTGTTAGTTGCGTCAGGCCGTACATGCACACCAAGTTGCACACTTTTACCTCGTCCTTGTGCTCACATACAATGTTCCGCTTAACTTCTAGCAGTATTGCCATTCGCTTCCTCTTCTGCAACGGTTGTGGCGAGCTTCCTGAAGGAAGATCCTCCATTGCTGTTCACGAAAAATCCAGGGCAGCAAAATCGTGGCAACAATCATGGCATACTAGGAGAGCCATGCTAAAAAGACACATGCACGAATGCTGCTGCACGCCTGCCACAAAACATGTGTAACCACGAAGTGGTGGCCTGGACAAAGCAAATAAGGCAGGATAGTGCAGCGCACCATGGTCAGTGCACCCGAAGAATGGACTGCTCCGCTGTGCAGAGGCAGAGAGGACGCGAGTTATCTAGGCCATGGGCAATCTCAAGGGGAAGTGCTCAAAGCTCTCCCTTAGAACGGCCGTGCCTAGCAGTGCCTTACGCCCTCCCTCCTCCTCCGTGTGAGGAAGCACTTCGTCTTCCCTTGCGCATCCGTGGCATGTAAGCTTCCCTGGCGCACCCGATTAACACATTGGCTATTAACACATCCTCACTGGCGAAGTAACGTTCCGCCTGCGGCTCAACGACGAGAGATCGTGGCCCGTCTCACCTTCGCTGGCTCATGCCTGACTTGTCGAACTTGCAGTGGCACATCTTCGTGCGGCGAGATGTTCGTGCATGGCGATATGCACGTATGCGGCGACACTCACTGGCATGTCGTCAGTGGCTAAGTAACGCTACACCCATGCCCCGTCAGCGGAAGATCTTCGTTGTCACAATCGCTGACTGGTGCCCGACTCAGCACAAGATCGCACAGCACATTGGGAGCGAGATCGCTCAGCACATCAGGATCGTACTCCGCCGATTCCGAACAGAGGCTCGGCTTGGCAGCACCACCTGCTGATAATCACCGCTTCTTCCTTGCTGTGACAGGCTTGCATTTTCGCTTCCCGCGGGCATGCTTCATCTTGAATTTCTTTTCGAATGTGCGATGATTCATTGCACGTGGTCGAAGCCTCGAAATACAAGAAAAGGAATTGGTTTCCAGCGGCGGACAAAGCAGATGCTCCTTGCGCTGGCTGCCATAATGCCGCAGTGTCAGCCAATGAGGACGTGCCTTGCAACGCGCCGCAGCGCCGAGCCAGTGGGGGAGTGGTATTCATTGGCTGCTTTTGCTGCCGTCCTGCAATTTTTCTTCTTTCGTGTGCTTGGTAGCTGGTGGAGAAGGAAGAGAAGGGCTGGGACAAAGAGCCGAAGAGTCTGGCTTTCCAACGATACCAAAATGGCAACGCTTCATGGTGGGAAAGCTGAGCAGTCACGCCGGGAACTTGGCAGCTTTTTCGTGGTTAGGGGCGGATATCTCGACGCCGACACCGACAAATATATTTATTTAGAGTGCTTAGAGTTTGTTTTTTGGTGAAATATTTCAGGCCAACATAGAAATAATGTTGTAGATTCTGAAAAGCGCACTTTTCATTTTTTTTTTTTCCGCGATTTTCGCAATCTGATCTCCGCTTCCCCTTTTAAATTTATGCCAATTCGTAATACAGATTTTTCTTGATTATAAAAGAAAATAGAAATAATGAGCATTATTTTGAAATATGTCATTTCGCTTCATAACCGATTGTTTCCTCTTCCTTTTTATTTGCAGTACCTCCTTCATTTGAATTGTTGTATTTGAGCATTTTGACTCTTTGTACCTATGTTTAGACCATGAACGGTTGTTATCTTTATGTGTTACCTCCCCCCCCCCCCCCCACCTTATGTAATACCCCACCCGGGGCCTTTAAGGGTATAATAAATGATGGATGGTGATGATGATGATGTGCTATTTGAAATTCATAGTTCTGAAATATTTTTACATTGAAAACATTGGAAATCAGCTGGGGAATTTCAAAAAGTTTGTTAATTTAAGAAATTTGTTAATGTGGTGTTCGTAGTAATGAGATTTGACTATATGGGGATTTGCTTAAAACCACTGCACTGATTAGAGCTATTGCAAAATGATGCGTTTTGAAGGCATTTTTTCCTTGTACAGTAGACTCACTAGAATTCTTCTTCATCATCATCATCATCATCAGCCTGATTATACCCACTGCAGGGCGAAGGCCTCTCCCATATTTCTCCACTTAACCCGGTTCTGTGCTAGCTGCATCCACTTGACCCCTGCGAACTTCTTTATCTCATCCGCCCACCTAACTTTCTGCCTCCCCCTGCTACGCTTTCCTTCCCTTGGAATCCAGTTTGTTACCCTAAGCGACCATCGGTTATCCTCTCTTCGCACTACATGTCCTGCCCATGTCCATTTCTTCTTCTTAATTTCCACTAGAATGTCGGTAACTTGAGTTATTTCTCTGACCCACTCTGCACGCTTTCTATCTCTTAATGTTACCCCTACCATTTTTCGTTCCATAGCCCTCTGGGTTGTCCTCAACTAGAATTCTTACTTTCAGTTAATTTATAAAAGGTTCAAATTTTTTGTTGGCTCGCTATGTTTACAATGTATTTAAAGGTCGCTTAATCCAGATACAGCACCTGAGAATTTCATATTTTTTGCTTGTCTATACCATAGAATTATTGGCTATCGTTGCCGCCACTGAAAAAAAATTCGTTTTCATATATCTCTACAAAAGTGAAAAATGTGTGAAAATAAGCACACTCTGGCCGCAAAAAAAGAAAAGTGAAGGCGAAGAAAAGCCTAACAAACAAGTGTTTGAAATGAAACAAAATATTGTCCCGAAGAGCACATTGCTGCTGTTCTGTGGCTTGCTAGCCAGTTCAGTGGAGCAAATTAGAACTAAAAGAACTCATATCCCTCAAAACTTGTGGAAAGGACAACTGTCCCCCTCCGCTTTTCAAAACGGTCATAACTGTGGCCACGAAGATGAAAACAAAGCATAGGAGAAAAAAAAAAGCAAAAGCAACGATATGAAAGTGACGCAAGTGGCAGCGGCCGATTCAAAATTATGCGGCCGCTCGTGTTATTCTTTCCCTGTTCGACTGCCGTGTTTCTACTTGACATTAAACTCGCATTGTACTCATAGCCACATTGAATTCCTGCTAGAGCAATACCTCCACAAGAAGAGAAGGGTGGAAGGTATTGCGAAGTTTTTCTTTGATAAACCAACAAAATCTGTTTAGTAAGTACACAGCTAATTACCAGACAGGATTTTCAAGTCATCACCAACAACTGTGACTTTAGAGAAGGATCTCGGTATTCGGTTATCTGGACAGTTTCCTGGGTCCTTTCATGTCAAAAAATGAGTCTGCAACTTGGATGAAGTATATTTAATTTTTGCATACTTGCTAAAGAGTGATAGCATCAGATCGCATTGCGTCAGCTTGTTTTGGCATGAAACAAAGTACTGTATCACTCAGCGAATTTTACAAAGCACTCGGAAAAGCCTGCAAAACTCGGCAAATTTGAAAACGACCACTCGGTAGCCGCCCTGCATCCTGTACAGCATGGGTTTTTCAAAAGTGACTCACCTAGTCGCTATTTCTGCCCAGTGAAAGGCAACAGGTGTGGAAGTATTTCCTAGTAGTTACTGTAGTCACTTTTGTTTTGTGCTTCTGTTTCCTCCGACCCTACTAGACGAGCTGTCAACGTGCGGCAGCAGCCATCTTGGAAGCCCCCTCCCCCGCCGCGGACTCCCAGAGCGGGCCCCGAACCATAGTCCCAAGATCCGGCTAGGGTGAGACTGAAGCTTTTTCTCTGCTGTGACGCTTTTATCGCACTGGGTTAGGAGGCTTGCCTGATCATAGCTGCTTCTGCACAAAGTTTAGTGAGATGAAGTTAAAGGCACTGAAGAAAATTAGTACCTCTTAACTGTAGTGCCTCCCAAAATGTCTTGTGGGCGTGGCAAGTTTTTCTAAATACATATTTTTGAAATAAGGCTCTCCAGATTTTGCCATTCAGTATATATTTCCTGCAATTGGCTGTGAGAACTCAAGGGCTTGTCCGCAGATCTCCAAGGACATTTTGTATCATCAGTGAGGCATGTATGAAATCAAGGCACCCAGCGCTTCACTAGGGTGCATGGAACGGCATTCTCTGCTGCTGTCACTGATTGAGTGTCAAAAAGCATCTTGCGCAGACTTTGTTTGGGTTCGGAAAAAAATGCATCGCAACTCCTTCGGCATGAGATCTGTCGGAAATGCCGACTACTGCACCTAGCCCGGAATGGTCTAAGATGGCACATTTTCTAGTAAAATACCCGACGTTACCATGGCCTTGTTGATTTGAGCAAATCTCAAGACCTATCAGCGTAATTTTGTTGAAAAATGCATTTTATTTTTGCTTTTACATGTACTGGTGTTGCCCGCTTGAGTTTACGCAACTGTGCGCCTTGTCTCGTGCTTGTTCATTGGGGAAGCATCAGGATGTTGCTTGCTTATTATATTGCAGCTGCCGCGTGGTGAGCAGTGGTAGTGCCGCTGCTGAGGAGGCGGTGCGCAGTCCGTTGGCCAGCCTCCGCCACGCGGTCCCCACCACTCCACGGTCGGCCAGCAGTGGGGCCCACCCGGTGGTGCCCTCGGGTGGTGCGTCGTGGTCGCCCTCGTCGGCCAAGGGTGGTGGGAGCAGCGCGGGCAGCAGTGCGGGCAGTGCGGGTGGCTCCACCTTCCAGGAGGACCTGCTACGGCTCATCGGACCGGACTACCTGGACAGCGACTCAGAGGCAAGGATATGCCACGCGCACTTGCCACCACTTGGTGGGATGCTTTTCATAGATGACACCAATATAGTCAGATATTCAAGTCCAAATTGTTTTCCCATCCCTCTCTAGCCATATACAGTAAAAGCTCGTTAATTCGAACTTCAAGGGACCGGGAAAAAAGTTCGAATTATCGAATGGCCTCGAAAAAACTGACCAAAACCGTTTGTACTACAATAAATGTACCGTATTTAGTCGCGTAACGAACTCGCTCGCATAATGAACCCACCCAGCCCCGATTTGTGCCTACGAATCTGAAAAAAAAAAATAATAATAATAAAGGCGTCAGTCGTTAGCGCGTCCCTCTGTTTCGCGCCTTCACGGTCCACAACACATTTCTTGGCAGTGCGTCAAGATGCTGCGCGGCGATAACGGCGTGTTTATCTTTTGACTTTAGCTCGGGCAGGGGGGAGGAAAGCGAACTTGGCAAAGTGCCAGCGCTTATCCAGTTGTGCAAGCCTGCTTTTCAGTACGTTCGCTTTATCATGCTATGAGCGACTTGGGCGGGTGGCACCGTCTACTGCCACTTCAATCATCGGAGCGAACGGTGCTAAAAGCCGGCATCATGATCGTGGCTGACTCGTGTGCTTCCGTTGACGACTGATGGGTGGAAGGATGGATGGCTATCGCAAAAAAAAAAAAAAGTTTAACTCATAGTGCCTGTCCCAGATCCTTTTATGGGCATTGGCTGGGACCGCGCCGACAGTACTTATCCCTATTTCCAAATTAACAGGGTTGGAATTAACGAGTATTTGGTTGCGAGCTACGGAGGTTGCGCAGAAGAGAGAGCAGGCAGCCGCCGCCGCGCGGCCATGCACTGACCTTGCCGTGGCCGCGTCCCCTCCCTTCAACGCCGCCGGCTGCCACGCCGGTCATGGCGCCATTTAAGTTTTACCCACTCTTCCATGGTTTTACCTGGTTCCTTATTCTGTTCCCGTTTGGGACGTGCGCAGCCTCTAATTATGCCTACCGATCGCGGAGGTGTTTCTTTACCTTTTTTTTTTGGCCGCGTGATGTGCGCCAAGCCGTCCAGACGCGGCGGCGCGTAGTTCGAATTATCCGTAGCGGAACCGACTCGCGTTCGAATTAACGGGCTTTTTTATACACAGATCTCTATGGAGCTTGGCCGGACCAAGTAGTATAGTTCGAATTATCCGAAAATTCGAATTATCGAGTTTGAATTAACGAGCTTTCACTGTACAGTAAAACGTTTTTTGAACAAACTTCAGGCGTCACGATCATGAAAAAAAGGAGGTGCGTAGAATTGAGTAAATATGGTATGTGCCGCCACGACTGGGTGCTTTGATGCGAGCTGGAGAAAGACCCTCACAATAGAGCAGACAAGTCACAGTGCTGCATTGCCTCCAGAATGGGCAGAGAAGAGCAGAGAAAGAAAGTAAAGCCAAACCAGTGCCAAACCAAGGTAAAAAGACCAAACCATTCGTGTCTTGAAATTTGGCACTAACACAACAGTACTGTGGTACTGCGGTAGGTCACATGTTCCTTGGCCTAGCTTGTGCTATTTCGAATGAACACTGCAAAGTGCACTGCGGTTAATCACTACAAGCAGTATTATCAGTTTACATTGCACATGCCATCACATTAAAAGAGATGTGCAGAACGTGTTTTCAAGCTTATTTGTATCTATAGCTATTGCATTCTAGTGACTAAAATGCAGCTTTCAGCAAAAGATAGGTACTTATGAAGGCTAGGAAAGGCTGGAAAACGTAACGTAGGTATTTCCAAACCCTCACCAACTTTCTCTAGCTAATGGTGGTGCATTAAGGCAGTCATCATAAGTCCCCAAGGCTGGGCAATGGTGTCATTTACTTACAGTAAAACCACATTCATTGAGGCACCATTATTTTGCGAAATCGCATGATTCGAACTGTCGATCTATTCCACCAAATGCCTGTGTAAGGCAGTAGTATGAAACAATTTGTGCGCCCCGCAGCTGACAATGATGCCAGCCATCTGTGTCTCACCTGGAACACACCAGGTCCCTCCGTTGTGTCTAACAGGGCCGCTTTGGTTTCTCAGGAGCCCACATGGTGTCCCCTGGGGTCAGCGGAGCGCCCTCAGTCGGGACCAGAGACACCGTCATCCTCGCTGGAGCGAGCGGGCCAACGGCAGGGACTCGCACTTCGCTGCCGCTCATCGTGTCCTTCCACCGCGGAGGACGTCATCCTCACAACTGCACAGCCGGCGCAAGTGATAGCCTGCAGCGACCTCGCACCATCCGCAACGGAGGGCGGAACAAGCAGCTTGATCAACAGCTCAAGGTGCTTCTGCTTATCTCAAGTGCTAGTTCTAGCACTCCAGTTTGTGAGGAGCAGAAATTTCTCACAGTACTGCATCCTTTTCCTTCAAGCTATTATGTACCCGAACAGTATGAGGTCTCAGCAAGTATGCTTATAATTTCGACGAATGCTGAAGTATGATGTATTTACCGACCGACAGATGGCGCACTAAATATACACCAGGGCCGAGCCTGACCGCATGCGATGTGATGCAAGCACAAATTTAGCAACGGTAGAAGTTAGCTTCTCTACTTTTCGAAGATGCTGCTGGGTAAAGAGTCTTAAAGTCGGTGGCTGCCATGACAGCAGAGAGGGTCTGGTATCTTTCACCCCTGCGGTCGGCAGACAGCTTGCGTTGTAAAGTTTATTTCATAGTCATGACAACAGCAGTACAGGTTATGTGGGTTATTCTCGCAAGAATGCGCCACGGGGGGCTAGACGCTACAGTCGCCTTCTAGCCCTGACGTGCAGCCCTAACAGACAGAGCTGTGACCCCCAACCCGCGGCGCGAGAAGTCGCTACTGCGGCATGTTCGAGCCAGAGGGGACAAACACCGAGTTACGTACTTGAACAGTTTATTGTGCTCGAGTAACGGCAAGGAAAATGCACTCAAGAACAACCGCCGTGTAGCAAGCGAATGCCGCGTACGGGGATGAAATCAAACCGCCTAAGGGTGAAGCACGCACAAGGAGTGAGAGGTAGTCTGCTCGCCTGCGTGCGGCTTCCTGCTCACGACCCGCGGCGGTGAGTGCTGAACCGGGAACAGAGGGTGAAGGTGGCGGTCTCCCGACGGGAAATGCTCATCCGTGCGCGTGCACGCCCAACCGTCAAAAGACACCCGGAGTGTTTCGACAGAAGCACTTCTCACCTCGGCTCGGGGAGAGGAGGTTCTCCGGGCAGGCCAGGAGGAGAGAAGGAAACCCGTGTGGTGTCGCCGCGGGAGCCTGGGAGGTTGGCCAGTGTGCCTTTTCCTCGTGGTTCCTCCCTAAGAGCGCACGTGCATAATGACGCGTGTTAATTACGCGCAGCCCTTTATAATGGGGGCAGGAGATTATGAATCCCCACATGGTATAAGCCTATAGACACCAGTAAATCTCATACTATGCACTAGCAGGATCTGACAGCCATTTTTAATAAGTGCTTAGCAATAGCTACGGCACCATTTTTTAAAATCTCGATGGTATGGGATAACACATTTTTGCAGATAGTATGCATTTACCCTTCACTTCTTAAAGCAAACAGGGCTGTACTGTCGTCACACACTGCACAGTGTGTGAAAATAAATACAGTACAATCTCGTTAATTCGAACTTCAGGGGACTGGGGAAAAAGTTCGAATTAACCAAAGTTCGAATTATCGAATGAAGACGAAAAAATTGCAACAAAACATTCAATTGCTGCAGATTTATTTGGAGAAAAACTCGGAAGTGATCGCCAGCCTTTGACACGAAAACTGTGCGTCAACTACGATTTTGCGCAGTTCTATGAGATGCTTCACTGCGTGAATGCTGTTGCGAGCCTCCAGGTACAATTGTTCCAGAACGGCAAGAGCCTCCGTGGCCTCTCTCACCGTGCGGTGCTGTACTTGTGGCAGCTGCTCACATGCGGTGTCGTCCTCCAAGGATTTGTCATCCGAGGCACCAAGCACTTCTTCGACAATCTCATCCTTCGTTAATTACCCAGCAACGGCCACACCCGCGTCTATGTTGGTATACAGTCGACGACCGATTTTTCGGACTCTCAACGGACCGTGAAAATGTCCGAAAAATCGGGCTGTCCGAAAAACCAAATGTGCACCAAAAAATGGAGCGTGGCGCTTCCATGTTAACAGGTCCGCCTGAATTTCGGCGAGAGTCGTAGTGTCGCCGTAAGCCGACGAAAGGGTTGTGACCGCTTGCATCAGCTCAGCTTGCGTCGGCTGTGCTGCTGCAGGTGAATTGTCATCTTCGTCGCTCTCCGACTCTTCAAGCACTTGATGAATAATTTCGGCATCTGTGAGCCCAGTTCACAGTTCCAACTCGTGGTCCACGTGTGCGAACTCTGAAAATGAGACGGTCGATGGAATTTCGACACCTGCAGTGTGAAGGTCGTCAACAAGCTTTTCACTGCCCGACAGCTGCTCGATGACGTTCTCCTCGTCCAAAGCAGCCTACTCGTCTTTCAGGACAAATCCCCATGGCGGAAGCGATTGCATAACGTTGAGAGTGCCACTGACTTCCACGCATCGGCGAGCATACTAAGTGCTCCAAGCAAATCGACACAGTAGGTTTTCCCACTGTCGAGGCACACCACCACACGCGAGAGCGTGACCGATAGTTCACCTTGAGGTTTTGGATCACACCTTGATTCATCGGCTGCAGGACACTTGTCGTGTTCGGTGGCAAAAACTCGACGTGCACAGCCTTCAAGTTGTGAATGTGCCCGTGTGCAGTGCAGCTGTCTACGAACAACAAAACTCGGCGGCCTTCTTGGTCAAACTTACGGTCCAGTTTTCGCACATAGCTTTCAAAAAGCTGCTGCGTTATCCACGCCTTCTTGTTAGCCTCATACAAGACAGGCAGGGTCTTTACACCTTTGAAGCACCTTGGGGCTTTCGACTTGCCGATGACAAGCATCGGCAGTTTTTCTGTCCCCGACATTTTGCTGCCGACCAAAACTGTAACCCGCTCCTTACTCTGTTTTCCACCATGGCAGGGGTCACCAGCAAAGGCAAGGGTCTTCTCCGGCATAAGCTTAAAAAAATGTCTGGTCTCGTCGCAGTTGAACGTGTCATTCGGCGAGTACTCTTGTAAGAGCGACTGCAGCTTCTCAGAGCGGTAGTCCGCGACAACACTCAAATCAACAGCTGCACTTTCGCCGCACAGTTCTTTAAAACTGAGGTCGAAACGCTTCTTGAAATTTCGTAGCCAGCCGTCGCTCACCTTAAAACCTTCAGTGTTCATTTGAAGCGCCATCGTCTCAGCTTTTTGTTTGAGGAGGCCACCGGAGACAGGAACCTGGCTGGCCACTGTTGACTTGAGCCATACTATGAGGGCCTCCTCGAGCTTTGGGTAGGTGCCTTTGCTTACATTCTTCTGATGACACCCAGTCGACTTCTCTGCTGCTTCTAAAATCTTCTGCTTGTTCTTCATGTAGTCCGAAATGGTTTGTCTCGAAATCTGGAACTCTTTAGCGACATCTGCCTGTGATCGGCCACCTTCCATGAGCTTCACAATAGCCGCTTTCTTCGCCATCGACATGGTGAGATACTTGCCTCGCTTCATGGGTGCCTTCGAGGCCGACAACAACATCGATGATTGCTTCTCCATTACGAACCACTGGATCACAACACCGACTCCGTCGAGTGCCTTCTCGCTGCCACGTTGCACGCAAAAAAGAAAAAAAAAAAGCTCCTTATAAAATCCGGAACAGCTTCAGAACTGAAGCTGATACAGTTAAATGCGAGCCACAGTAGCAACCACGGTAGCGACAGAACGCAGAACAATCACGGCTAGGCCTACTCGCTACGCTCTGCAACGCACGTGAAAGGCACAGCAAACACAGAAGAACAAGCAGTCGAAGTGATCAAGCTAAAAGAAAAAAAAAAAAGCACTCCAGCAGCGACGTTGTTCCGGAAGCGGAAGCTGCTAGGCGAATAATATAGCCTCGATCCAGTCAGCTTAGCAGAGGAGCGGCATGCAAGATTGGCACCAGTTTCGAGGCTATAGAAGAAAAAAGTAAACAAACAAGATGGCGGCGACACCGCTCAAAATGTGTGGCATTTGGCCCGGCTGACACTTAAAATGTCCGAAAAATCGATTAGCCCTCCCTAGAGTGTCCGAAATTTTGAGCCAGGTAATACATTGACTTTATAAGGTACATTAAAAGCTCGTTAATTCGAACTTCACGGGACCAGGAAAAAAGTTAGAATTATCCGATGTTCGAATTATCGAATGGCCTCGAAAAAACTGACCAGAACCAATTGTATTGCGGTAAATATACCATATTTAGTCGGGTAACGAACCCACTCACCCCGATTTGTGCCTACGAATCTGGAAAAAAAAAATAAAAAGGTGACAGTCGTTAGGGCGTCCCTCCATTTCCCGCTGTCACGGTCCACAACACATTTCTTGGCTGTGCGCCAAGATGCCGCGCAGCGATAAAGCCGTGTTTATCTTTTGACTTCAGCTCCGGCAGGGGGGAGGGAAGCGAACTTGGCAAAGTTCCAGCGCTTGTCCGGTTGTGCAAGCCTCCTCTTCAGTATGTTCGCTTTATCACATAACTGGGGCGGGTTCCTTCTACTGCTGCCACTCCAACCATTGGAACGAACGGTGCTAAAAGCCGGCTGACTCGCGTGTGTCCGTTGACGACTGATGGTTGGAAGGATGGATGGCTATAGCAAAAAAAAAATAATAATAAAGTTTAACCCATCGTGCCCGTCCCAGGTCATAGCCTTTTATGGGCGTTGGCTGGGACCGCGGCGACAGTACTTACCCCTATTTCCAAATTAACAGGGTTGGAATCAACGAGTATTTAGTTGCGAGCTACGGAGGTTGCGCAGAAGAGAGAACAGACAGCCGCCGCCGTGCGGCACTGACCTTGCCGCGGCCGCCGTCCCCTAGCTCCCGCCGCGCCGGTCATGGCGCCATTTAACTTTTACCCACTCTTCCATGATTTTACCTGGTTCCATCTTCCGTCCCCACGCAGCCTCTAATGATGCCTTCCGATCGCGGAGGTGTTTCTTCACGTTTTTCTTTTTTCTCCGCGTGATGTGCGCCAAGCCGCCCAGACGCCGCGGCGCGTAGTTCGAATTATTCGTAGCAGAACCGACTCGCGTTCGAATTAACGGCCTTTTTTATACACAGATCTCTATGGAGCTTGGCTGAACCAAGTAGTGTAGTACGAATTATCCGAAAATTCAAATTATTGAGGTTCGAATTAACGAGCTTTCACTGTATGTCCTGGGGCCGGCAAAAGGTCCGAATAATCAAGCATGTCCGAAAAATTGGGTGTCCGAAAAATCGGTCGTCGACTGTAGTCCTCAAGACGCACTTGTTTAGGAAGCGAGTCTTAAAAACGATCGTCACCAGACAGTGCATCGGCGCACTCGTCAGTAGCGCGAACTGGTTCGTCTGCACCAGACTGAATAAAGCCGCAGTGACGGAAACAGTTGACGATCACCTGCGGTGGCGTACTGTCCCACTCATAGGCTAATATGTGCACGACGCTGAGAAGCGACACTGAGAAGCTCTCTAGCCTTCCAATTCTCAGTGACTTTGTCATCGATTGTAGCTTTTTCTTCGCACTCGCTTTTGAGTACAAGTCCATGTCTCTCCTTAAAATGACTCAGCCAATCATCAGATGCTTTAAAAGTAGTAACCCCCATCTTCAGGGCAAACCTTCCAGCCTGCGCACAAACCATTGGGCCGCATAAGGGCAGCAGTGCGCTACGAGAGTCGCCAATCCATTGCAGGACGGCATCCTCCACCTCGGGATGTGCTGCTGTTCGCAGACACATTCGCCTCTTGTCAAACTTTTCACTCTCATATGCCTGTATAATCTCAGATTCCATCTCCACGTACGTTGACAAAGTGCTCTTCTTCACGTTGTATTTGCGCATAATTTCTTGCCGTGACAGCCCCTCTTTCAAGGCGTTCAAGATCTCCATTTTCGTGGTCAAAGTCCATCGCTGGGCAGTATTTCGATCACTTCTGAGTGGCCATGATGTTGCTGAGCTCTAGCAGAACTGTACTTGACAAGAATGAGCCTGGAAAACAATGCAAATGCGGAACAGCGCACACAAAGAACAAAGCAAGATGAGCGCATAGACGTGGCACGAACAAAGTGAGACAAGTGCGTAGCCTCGGCTTGTTGGAGCACGAAACCACGTGAACTCGCTGCCGACTAAACACACACGTGGGCCAGTAAGCGTCTGAATCGACCAGCGACTCTGCTCGGTTCGGCTAGCTAACTGCACACGCACGTGGGCCAGCCAGCGTTCGAAACGACTGGCGGCTCGGTTCGGCTAGTTGACTGACTTGCAGCCAATAATCTCTGCCGGCTCTGACTGGCGGGCTTTCAGAAACCGAAACTAGCATCCGGCAACCCTGTAACTGCTGTCGGGCTCACTAAACAAGTCGAGAGTGCGTTTCAATAAATTCATCGTGCATTTCGGGCTTCTGGAATATATTTTCATGATTATTTATTGTGAAAGTCGTACTTTGGTATGCCTGCGTCGCGGAAGTTAGGCCGAATTAATCGGCACGAGAGTATATCAGCGTTCGAATTATTGAGCCCCAGACTCTATATAAGGTAGTTCTATGGGCGCTGGCCAGGACCAAGCCGGCTGTTCGAATTATCCGATTTTCCGAATTAACGGGGGTCGAAATAACTGGATTTTACTATAAATACCCAATACGTCGAACCTCGTTATAACGAAGTAGTACGGAGTGCGAAAATTTGTTCGTTATATCCTATATTCGTTATAAAAGTGTGCGCCCAAATTCCTGTAAATAAGTTTGCTAATAAAACGAAACAAAACGTCCACTAATATGGACAACACAAAGGTGCGAAAATGCACAATTTTGTAATTAAAAGCTTAGCATTGGCATGAAATCTCACTTTTCCTTGCGTGTTGGAGAGCAAAAATTAATACCAAGAAGGGATGTTGGCTCCGCGCACAATTTCCACGACGGGGCCAATGATATCTCGGGGGAGCGTAGCGCGCACGCACGTGTCGGCCGGAGTGGCAGAGGCATGGCAGGGGCATGGCAGGGGCTCACGCCATGACGAGGCAATGGTGATGACATGCCAGTCACATGCCTGTCAGCCATTGCATGGCCGGACTCTAGCTGCGGCGGCGGCGACAACGCTCGAGTCCGGTTATGGTCGTTTATGACCAAGGCCATGGGCTGTTGGTGCTAGTTTTCGTCTCCGCCGCTAGATGATGTGGCACGCAAACGCGTGGGTGATTTAAACGCACTTTGACGGGGGGCGATTCTATTGATTTAAGAATTGCGTTTCTTGAAAGTTTTTCCGGCTTCTTTACGCATTTTATGCCGTTATAAAGTATAAAAACTGCTTCGTTATAATTGATATAGCTTTAAATTTTGATACTTTCTTTTATTATACAAAAATAACTCCATAGAAATAAACCACAGACCACAGTTCTATATAATTCAGGCTGAGGAGGTCTATTGCAATGATTGTTGACTGTGTGAGTCATGTCTTGACTCAATCCCTTGTCCGAAATTACTGCAGCTCGCTCGCCCATATCCGAAGTAACGAGCGTTCGATGCCGTACTCTTACACTGGGGTCAGCCAGGACTGCACTGCTATGTATTTCTGAAAAAAGGTCAAATTAACGAGATTTTACTGTACTTTCCTCTTGAGGGATATTGGTAGATTTCTATCTGTCAACTGAGAGTGCATGCTAAAGCCATTGCGCCCTATATTCCTGTCTACTTGATTCTTTCACTCTCGTGGGCTGGATCTATGGTCACTGCCTTTTGTAGGCTGTTCTCTTCGGAGACTGTTGGTGTAGTACACAGGGTTTAATCTGCTGGACCAGCACCTGGGTTCTGAGGGACACTGTAGTCGAGGGCTCCAGACTAATTTAGGCCAGCTTGGGACCCTTCACATGTGCTGATATCTCACAGCAGGCATGCATCTTCGTGCATTTTTACCCTCCCTGAAACGTGGCTACGGCCGCTAAGATCGAACCCATGACCTTGATATTCTCTTCTAAATTCCAGAGCCACTGAGTTGTCATGGCAGGTCAAAATTATACTGTTTCTACCACAGTAGGAAAGGAAATTAAAAGTGTATAGCCTAACAGTGTGACAAATACTTTAAAGGTAACAGGAGCTTAATTAAGTCTGCAAAATATAGCGATTCTTTATAATTTACTTAAATCCTAGTTTTCTTTGCATTGTACCCCACTGCTGTGGCCTGTTGCTCGATTCTCAGTCACATTCAAAATGTTTTCTTGCAAAGCTGCATTTCTCTTGTGGGCTGTGTGTGCACGGATTTCATGTTCTCCTTGCACTCAGTGTTCGTCATTTATATTTAATTATTATTATTCATTTTCTTCTGTTTTCTCTCTCTCTCCTGCCGTTTGTGAACGACTCCAGTACCGCCAGCAGCAGCGTAAAGCAACCGGAGCAGCGACTTCAAGATCTCGAAGACAAAGTGGTCAAACTTCAGGAGACCCTAGCGCAGGCAAGTTCCTCATTTGGCGAGGGGATGCCTCTCGGCAATGCCCAATGCTTTTGAGTTAGGAAAAGACACCAATCTATCACTTGCATTGCATTCAAAAGTTGCATCGCTGAAGTACCGAAATTGTGGGTGCGTTCGATTTTTAAGACTTTCGTGCTGCAATTTCAGGCATATCTTAAAGGCAGCGGGCCTCATTTGAGACTCGGAGACTCATTGGTCACAACTTCTTACTCAGTTTCCCAGACAGCTCTGCCATCAACTGTGCAGCCACTGTACTGCTCCTACATTGGAACCCGATTGATTTGAATCTCATGGAGGATCGATGATTAGAGTCAGTAAAGCACAGTTGAAACAAGATGGGAGTCATTTGAAATACTGGGCCTGGCATTCTACCACACTGCATGCACGTGATCATGCACTTGGGTATTCATGAGTCATCTATGAGCTTCAGCAGTACTTGCGGTCTGGTAATTTCAGTTTTTTTTTTATGCACACGGACGGTCTCATGAGGTGCATAGGCAGTGTCTTGCAGGTAAGCTGATATTGTGAGAGGAGACTGGCGATGTGGTGTGTTCAAAATGTGTGTCGCACACTCGCGACCAGCTGTGCCCCGACATTTTTCTGTGTGATTTCCAACAGTAACTGGCACTTCGCCTCGCATCTACTCGAGCCATTGGTACTAACTGTCACAGTTGCATATGGGTTTCAAGTTTGTTTTTCGCTCATGAGCACCTGAAAGGCCAGCGATTCAGTTTACTATAGCGGGGTTCTACTCAACTGCTTAACTGCTATTTTTTTATAATACAGAGTTCATGAATTGGTTTCGCATTTCCCAAAGGTGTTCGCCAGGGTGCAGGAGCTTGCATGCTGTCATAAGATGATTAATCACAAATCATCATCATTATCTGGCTGCAGGGCTGAGGCCTCTCCCATCCACTTGACCTCTGCGAACTTCCTAACCTCATCCGCCCACCTAACTTTCTGCCGCCCCCTGCTATGCTTTTGTTCTCTTTGAATCCAGTTGGTTACTCTTAGAGACCATCGCTGTACATGTCCTGCCCATGCCTATTTCTTCTTAATTTCTGTTAGAATGTCAACTAGAATTACATACTTTTAAACAGCCCCTAATCACAAGTCTGAGTGCTTTTGTATTGAACTCATTCAGAATGGGAACTAGTTTTTTTATTGGTTTTTCTAGTCAGATGTCTCATCAAGATTTCCTTCCTAAATGCTAGCAAAATAGAGGTCATCATCAAGCCATTGGATGTACAAACTGTACACACATTCCTGCATGCAGTCAAACCCCGATATATCGAATTCGAAGGCAATCATGAAATAGTTCGATATATCGATAATTCGATAATACAGAAATCGGCTTGAGACACCACTTGCGATCATGATTTGTCGCGTAATCAACCCACTCGCATAATGAACCCACTCCCCACTTTTGCCCCCGAGAATTTGAAGAGAAAAAAAAAGTTTTCGGTGGCGCGTCCCTTCGTTTCGACCATCGCATCCACAGTTCACTTATTGGCAGCGCGCCAAGATGCTGCACAGCGATAACGTCATGGCGTTTATCTTTTGACTATACTTTTCATAGATCCTGCGGTGGCAGGGAGCGAACTTGGCACAGTGCCTGTGATGGCTTGATTGCACAAGCCTGGTTTGATTTATTGCGCTGTGCTTGGGTTTGGCATAGTCCACTGCCACAAAATCATTGGAAAGTGTGATAGCTGCAAATGCTGTTTGCAGCGAACAGTGCTAAAAGGCAGTGTCATGATCGTCGCAGCTGACCGCATGCTTTCGTTAATTCATAAATGCTGCTTAACGTCCGCAGCCGCCATAGATTACGCTGCACCGCACGTTCAGCACGGCAAGTAATGACAACTCTCGCAAAAAGAAAAAAGAAAGAAAAAGAACTGCTGCCTCTGAGCGTCCGCAGCCGCGGTAGCTTACGCATGTACAGCACGACTACACGAGACGCGCATCACACTTCAGCCGTCATGCTCATGGTGTTCACAACACGGAGTGGAGAAGCATCTGCCACGGACCGAACTGGCTTGTCCTTGCATGCGTAGTGTGTTCTGCTGTGAACAAAGACCAGGAAAGAGAGAGGAAGGGGAAAGATAAAGCTCGCAGAAGAGTGGGCACACCCTTGCGCTTCACTCTATTGCGTTTTTCTCCTCTCCTGAACACCACGGCTGCATTGGTTCCCTCTCGTTCCTTCACGCACATGGCTTGCAAACGTCACGTGCTGGCACGCGGCAAACAATCACCGCAGATGCGTGCGCCATTGGGGAAAGGGCACGGCTGCCCTAGACCAGCCGTCGCCGAACTGTGCACTCGCATTCCTTCCGCGCTTGGCTTGAAAATGTCATGCGGCAAACGGCCAAGAGTGATGCGATCATCTTTGGGGAAGGCGCACCGTCCAATGCGTAGTGCAGAGATCGATACATTGAATGGACTGGTGAAATTGAGCTCGGCACGACGCAGCTTTCTTATACTTTTACATAGGATTTTCAAGGGGATATTCCGTCAGTTCGATATAACCAAAATTCGAATTATCCGGGTTCAATATATCCGAGTTCAACTATATATCTGAAACCTTACGTGCATGGCTCGACGTTCATTTCACAATGATGGAATGCATGAAATGTCTAATGGATGCATTTTTTTCTCTCTCTCTCCAACGGCTTGCAAAGTTGAATCTTGGATGGATTGTTTGTGAGTCTGGCTCGCATTTATTACAAAAAAAGAAAGAAAGAAAAGATGACCTTCGAGGTGCATGGAGCTGAGGAGTTTTCAACAGAAATGACTCGAAAATTCTCTTTCTCTCTCTCTCTCTGTGCCTGCAGGAACAGCATAGGAAAGCCAGCCTCGAGCATCAAGTCCGTCAGTTGCAGCAAGAGAACCATCGACTGCACGAACAGTCCGAGACGGCCAGTGCCCAGCTCCGCCGTTTCACGGACTGGTTCTTTGGCAACTCAGACACATAGTGATGGAGAGCACTGCAAGACACCAAACAAAAAAACCATCATCACCCACTAGCCATTTCTCATGCTGTCCTTCCGATCAGGGCCGCAATGGAGTCTGCTTGGCACAACGTTGTTGTTGCTGCTTCTTCGCTGCACTGACACCTTTCATCTCTGTCACGTTGAACCTGTGTGGACTGTTGTTCATCTCATTGCTGGAGCCAGGTCCCAGGACTTCTTGCGCCATATCTGGGCTTAGGGCAAGCTCGCAGATTCTATCGGAGACAAATGTTCAAGTTTTGTGTTGACCGGCGTTGATATGACTGGTCCGTGTACAAGTTTGAAGATGGCAGAGGTCATCACAGTTATGTGCATTGGTGGCCATTCGCTTCTCAACACTGCGGGCTTGGCTTGGCTAGAGTTGTCTCGGATCTGACTGGGTCACAACTGCCCGGCCCTCAACCAGAGAACTGAGAACCCTATCTCATGTGACCATCCGTGGTCACGTGCTTTGCTTGGTGACAGCTTGGAAGGGGGCGTGTGGGGATGCACTTGGCAAGGACTATATGATTGTTACCAGGTGTGTTGTAGCATCGAGACTCTTTGATGTTGACACACACGTTTCCCCGCAGCCGTGCCAAGTGACGGCTAGCATTGGGTCAACTCAGCCTGACCGTTCTTTACTTTAGAGGGAGAGAAAAAAAAAAGAAAAAAGCAGCAACTCACCATGTAAGTGTTGTCTATATTCCTTTAGACGTTGCATATTCGTGTTGTGTCCGTTCTCCCTCCCAGCCGCAATGGGCGGGCGTTGTTGTTGTGCGTACTCAACCTGCCTATGCGCGCTATTTGCTCTGCTGTACTTTTACCGTAGCGACGAAATGTTCTCACTTTTTTTTTTCTCTCAGATGTTGCATCTTGAATGGTAGTGCTTGCTGAGGCCTGTCGCGTGTGAACCCAGCTTGGGAGGGGACACGGTTTCGTAACGAGTTCGGCATTGGGCCCGACTGCTGCTTACATGCCAGTTCGATTGCCTGATGTTCTCGAGTAGCCAAGGCGCGCAAGCCAGCCAACGTGCGTGCGCACAACGAGAACGAAGCTCAAAAGTGATCATTTTTGTCCGTGTAAATCGCGCGTGTGTGTTTCTTGGCATTATTCATGGTAATTCGAAACCAACATGTGGTGCGTCGCAGCCTAGCATTTAATGTTGAGTGTTAATAGCAACGTAGAGATAACTGGTCCAACTGTCTTGTTGGTACGGCAGTTCTTTTTTTCTCCTAATCTTCTTTCCCCTTTGCAGAGTTTACAAAGAGCCAGTGGTGCTACCAGAAGTACTCTGGAAAAGATGAACGTATGTACGACAAGAAAGTAGCATTCGTGGGACGGTCTCGTTGATAAATGCTCATTTCGTGTGCTTCCACCTAAGTGCAGTCGCTCATTGTATTCAGGCTTAGCTAGAATATTAGCTGGTATGCTTCCGAATGTCCAAATAGTGTGTAGCGTGAGGCAGAGTAGTTGTACGAGGAGGGAAACGGCAGAAATTGGGCGAGGCGCAATGACGCGGGCTTTAGCAGATTAGCTTTATTGAGGCAGGCTGACGTATGGGTCCGTAATCCGAGTTTACGTCGTTATCGAAAGTGTCGTTATCTTCCCGACCTCGAGTCACCACTTCGTGTTTCCATCAGTGAGACTACTCGACGTCGGGGAGATAACGATGCAAACTCGCAATACGGACCACGGTCAGACGAGACCGCGCAGTGATCAGCGAGAAAATTCTCAGTGGCTTTGTCTTGTTCTATATTTCGGCTACTATTTTTCTTTCAGTACAATTATGAAGCAGCTAGCTGATCAATGCATCTCTCAATGTATTGGCTTTAAAACACTAGCCTTGCTTTAAATTCTGGTGCAAGTGCGATGCTGAGTAATTTTCTGTAGTTTATAGGTGTTTGAAGATTTACGGATGAAATTTTTTTTCTTGGGACATTCCACGATGTCTGGTTCAAAACGAATACACCTGCCGAGTTTCACCTTGGGCTGATTCAATCATGAATAAGTGTGTTGCTTTGCCTTTCTCATGTTGTTCCTGTCTCGGCTCGCTGAACCCCCGGTGTTCAATTTGAAAGGTTTACATTTTTTTTTTACACTTCAACATCGTTTTTTATTTAATAATTTTTTTTACACTTACTCTTGGTGATCTTATGCTTCCTGTACATTGTAGTGTTCATTGCATCCCCGGTCAGACATTCGCATTTCTCAATGCTCGTGAAATTTTTCCCGTTTTGATAAAGAATGAATTTGCAAGCCACTACTAATTGATATGTTGTTGGTGAATTAGTGTATGGGGCCGTTGACACTTTATGGAATTCTTGGTTTTTAGATGCTAGTGCTCCATTTTCTTGCCCTCCTGACAGGCCAAGGTGGCCATCTTGTTTGGGTAGCTTACATGTAATTAAAAGTGTAGATAGAATTGTCCCACAGTGGTGTTGTCACGAAAGAGTGTAGCTTAAATGTGCATTTTGTTTCTGCCTTATCTGATGAAATGGTCTGTATAGTACGGTTCTCGATATAATGTTGCGCTAGAAAAAGGTCCTGCTAGTGTTTATGAGCAGGATGCTTTAAGGATGCGTTTACATTTTCAGTCGATTCCAATGCCCTGTTACCTTTTTCCAGCTTTTAAAGTCAGGTTCTTTGTTTTCAAAACATTGTCTGTGCATTCCATCTACTACATGGTGTCGGATAGTATTTGAGCACGCAAGTTCTGAAGCAGTCTATTCCTAGAGTGTGATCATCATAAGCCAAATGGTCTCTACAAATGTTGCAAAACTGTTTTTTAAGGGCATTTCTTGCGGCGCTAAGTGTGTGTTTTGAAACATTGGCCATTCGGCTGTAATGCATTTAAGAAACACTCCACATCGCGTATACCACATTAGAAGCTGTGTCGTGATCATTCCCAAGAATTGTATTTTTTTTTTTTTTTTTTATGTCTAACTGGATATTTTTCATAGTTCATGCAACTTGCAGTTGGTATACTCGCTTTCAAAGCCCCCTCAAGCTCGCAGTGTAATACCTCAGCTTGTGTGGAATGGTTGCCATCCATTCTTTTTTTTTGGCTTCTCTTTGTCTGTCTTTTGGCACGCTTAGCATATGCTGGCTAGGAGCGATGTCTTCATTCTGAGGCTAACCCCTGGCTTTTCGCGCATCGAGGCTGAGGAGAACTGCACATGCTCAAAATGGTGTTGCTGTTTTCTAACACCACACTCCCTCTTTTGTTTCCTCTGTTTTTTTTCTTCACTTCCGAGTCTCTTCGCCTTTTCCAGGACTCGGATCTGATGCTGCCATTTTGCCGTCCTTTTTAACAAGGTCCCGAAGGAGTGGCGAAAACAGGCTGGCCACTTGCCGCGACTGCTGCCCACCCCGATGCCTTATCTGAAAAGCCAGAATTTGCGTTAGTTATGCTGGTCACTGCCAGCTGCTTTCTTTGCCTCTAGTTACCTCTCAAAAGTGCTTGAGAGAGCTTTGAATTCTGTGAAAGAGGGCTGCGAGGAACTTTGCGAGGGTGTCGCCATCATTGACTTGCACCCCCACTGTTTCCACCACTGTTTCGGGATCCTTTTACGAACATCGAGAAATCAGTATAGTTTCTCATACTCCCCGTGCATTGAAGGAGTTGGCCAGAGGTGACAATCTGCTTTCAGGTGACAAGTGTGGCATGAAATAAATATGTCTTTGCGTGGTTTGCCCCCCCCCCAGCAATTTATCGATTTGGCAGCTACATTTCCCACAGTTGCCTCAGAAATAAGTGTTGCCCAATGGTGTAACATTTTTCAGTACACCGTGAACATGCACGGCAGTGTATGTGCTGTTGTAGCATCCGTTGAGTCGGATAAGTTGTGGGCTCTGTTATGGATGGCTCTAGCATGTGGCTGTAAAGGTACTTATGTCACTGAGGTGTTGCACGTCACTCCGTGGATCCAGCACACTTAACCATCATGTTGCCTTCTGTGTTTGAATCCTTGAAATGGTGAACTCAGTGCCATTATGTTGTCTTCTGTCGTAGCATCCTTGGAGACGCCATGTGTGTGCGGCCAGTTAGGCGATGCATTGGCTGACGTCTTCTCTCTTTTTTTTTTTTTTGCTAGAACCTATGATGCAAGGGATGCGTAGCATGGTGGAAGCGATGTCATGTTCACCTCGTTTAGTTTGAAGCTGTTTACACTGGCTGGATTTTCTCGGTGTTCAAACACGTTTGTGACAAATGTTCAGCGTGAACCTCTTATATGTGATTGTGCAGCACATGAGTGACGAAAGGTAGGGCCGCAATTTGGCTTGGAGTGCACACGTAATCTTTGGCAAGTGGAACGTTGTACAGAGTTTCTATAGCATCGACCTTGTGTTGTCTCCGTTGTTTTAGTTGACCGCAAGTTCTCTTTTTCAAAGGAGCGCATGTTGTGTGCATGTAAGGTTTGCTGTTTTCCCTCAAACTTGCGCCGCGCCCCTCGTTTACATCTTCATAACGCTACTTCCTGTAAAATACCTCAACTCTCAAGACATTGTGAATTTTATGATCGCTTGTTTTTACACCACCATTGACGTGCGACATTCGTAGGTTATTGTGCATTCTTATTTACTTCTCTTTCTCTGACTGTTTACCCTTGAAAGATGTCATAAAAAAAGATGTTCCCCATATCTCCCCATCCCCGATTTTTTTGTAGAAAAGCAATAATAAAAGTAGCCAAAGATGCGTTGAAATCACTTCTATTTTGTCTTTCCTGTCTGTATTGCACCAAATGAATCATGCTGATGCATCTTTTTGAACTGGTAAGCCTAATTAAATCACAAGAGGGGAACATGTGTTTATAGTATCAGACCGGTCAACTTTAAGGAGTTTAATGAGGGAGAGGTACATCTGGGCTATTCCCGTCTGGCATTGCTATGGCGGTGTGTTCGACCTGGATTGCCATGGACTGTTTTCGCCGCTTTTCCTCTGGTCCCAGTACCTCTTTATAAACCCCCCCCCACTTCTTACTGAAGCCACATTATCTTGCCACAGTGCAAGGTTTGCCCAAGGGGCCCAAACCTGCTGCAGTCTTCTGGCCATCTTCCCCTACCTCCTACCCCTTCTTCTCTTCTACTTACCTTCCTATCCCCTCTCACCGTGTGGGTGTTTATGGCAACATTTTATGGCCAGGTTTTGCCGTAACGGGCACTATCTGCATAATAATGTGAATCGTAATTCACCTACATGTGGTCATTTAGCAAGGTACAAAGTTACACTGTAGAATGTAATTCAGCTTGTTTTGCGGAGCTTCACATTCAGTCTTTACAAAGGTGGTGACTTGCGCAGCTTTATTTCGCTGTCAACGGTGGCTGTGACACATGAGTAAAGCGAATGCTTCTAGCTTGCTGCCTACAAAGCTTTAATTTTTCTTCTGTCATCACATTCTCTTCACTGCGCTGCGCTACTCACTACCTCTGTAAATATGTGGCGCTCCAGTGCAAAACGCGAAATTGAATATAAATGCAAACAGTAGCACGACTATCGTTAACCGGATGAGTTCGCCTATCTCTGACGGCGACAGGCATACTAACAGACCTTTTCCAACGTGCTCCACCATTCGCATTTGTTTTTGATTGTAATACAGTAGAACGCCTTTATAGTAAAGTCTCTGGGACCAGCAAAAATCTTTACTGTATCGGGGTCTTTACTTTATCAGTTGTCGGTGATGACACGGCCCTGAAGAGGTCTGGTAGTTAAATGCGCACTTACTGAACATATCTTTTTGCGTAATGAAAAAAAAAACACTCTGAAATACCTTTCATCTCTCCCTTATCATCTTTATGCAATTTTTTTCAGTTACAAAAATTTTTTACATCTTGTGGAAGTACCTCTTAAGCATAAGGAGAACACAGCTACAAATACAACCACGTATAATTTAATGTGAAAACTAAAGCTTTGCATGGGAACACAGTGTCACATTTTGTTGTTTCTGTCCTCTAAAAGGCAATAAATGATAAATGCATGTGCCAGTCAAGTGCTGTAAGACCGCCATGCTGCACCTTCACTTGCCTCTGCTGCTTCATGCTTCGTGCCACACAGTGCTGTGAATGTCCGCCCAATTTTTCCCTTTTCCTTGCTGCACTTTACTATTCTTTACCTTCTGAACAGACTGCACCGCCTCCTTTCCGTGGTTGTATACAGCTTTACTTTGTTTCTCCTACACGCTACGTGATTTTCCTCACTGCTCCAAGGCTTCCGTAAAGTAGGCTTCTCTTGAATGCTTCTAAGACTGGTGGTAAAGCCACTTAAAAGAGCACTCTGTGTTATTTCTCTGTTTTCAAATACAAAAAAGTCTTTGCCTCGCGATTCTAGGTAGTGCACAGGCGGCGATGTCATATCGTGGAAGTTGTCGTCGCGGCCTGGTGCATTTTAATACAACCGATTCTTACCAAACGTGTCTTTACTATAAAGTGGGAAAAATGTGCAGTTTTGTATGGAAGATGGACTGGGACTTCAGTTTCACTTCAGTTTCACTCTGCTATATCAGCGTTTACTATAGCAAGGTTCTACGCACTATTTTTGAGTTGCGCATTTTATTCATTGTAATGATAAGTAAGACCAACGACATACTACAAGAATCACTGCATGCTAGTACTTGCCTACGGCCGCCAAATAACATTGTTAGGAAGCACTGAAGAGAGAAAAGAGGAAATGTGAGGAAGAATCTCACCATCTGTTTGTTAGTGCACCAGGCTAAGGTGAAGAAGCACTCTGTAAATAAACCTTAATAGTGTGGCGGAAGGTGCTGGAACGATCACCACGGACCTTTCTCTACCTTGTTGAAGCCAACGACTTGCTGGACTCCCCCTTTTACCGTGACAATTATTCAAGACTGCGACGTACAGCAGCCAGGCGCAGCAGCACCCGCTTGGCAGCATTACCGGGAGCTGCAGACTTTTTCTGGCAAGGCTGGTGAAGACATGGATGAGTGGCTCACCAATTACTAGCAGGTCGGCACTTACAATCGTTGGGATACCACAGTCAAGCTGGTGAATGTTGTTTTCTTCTTGGACTCCACAGCACTGGCATGGTTCTCAAACCATGCCGGTGCTTTACTTATTATTACTTTACTTATTTACTTATTATCGGTGCTCTAACTAGCTGGAACCACTTCGAAGAGGAATTTCGCAGTTGTTTCGAGGATTTCACTGCAAAACGCAAATCTGCTCAGCAGACTACTTCAGTGCACGAGTACCTGGGGAAATGTGCACAACGTACATTGAAGAGGTCCTGAAACTCTTCAAAACGGTCAATCCCCACATGTCAGAGCAAGACAGAGTTGGTCACCTCTTAAAGGGCATAGTGACGGACTACCTATATCGCTTTCTGAGCACAGAAGATACCTTGGATTCTGCCACAGCCGTCATCAGGCACTGTTGTACGTTAAAAGTTTTAAAGCCACTTTGCATAACCCCAAAGTGCGGCCATTTGCCTAATGTGACCACTGTTGAAAGCAAGGATTCTCATGAGCATTTTACCCTTCAAGTTTAGCTGACATGATTCGCCTCATCGTCCATGTTGAACTTTCTCGCCGTCAAGATGTTGTGAGCCACAGTGCAATCTTGACAGCTGCTCCCTGCAGGCAACTCTAATCCAGCGATCCACTTCTTAAGGTACTACCACTCACACTCATCCTGTCCGTGAACCCTGGAACAACTCCTACGGCTCTGCTATATACTCCTCTGTTCTACACGCAAAGCATGATGGCATTACATCTGGATACTTGGGATTTGCCAGGACCCTTACCCGCAATAACGAACGTTTTTACTGGCCAAAGATGCGCCTAACAACTCAATGTTACGTGACCTCCTGTGTGCAGTGCCAATGGTTCAAGCTTCCCACGACTTCTTCGCCATGCCACACACATCCGGTGACACCACTCACCACACCACATGAGCAAGTGGGTGTTGACCTCATAGGCCCGTTTCCCTGCTCGTCCAAAGGTAATCGCTGGGTCATCATATGCGTTGATCATCTCGCGCGTTACTGTGAAACTGCCGCCATCCTTTCAGCCACCACCGATGACGTCTCTTTCTTCACGCTGTCGGTCCTCTGTCATGGGCCTCCTTGTGTTATTATTAGTGACCGTGGCCGCCAGTTTAAGACAGATGTGGAACAGCTTGTGAGCTTTTGTTCTTGTCAATTCCATCATTCTACACTATACCATCCCCAGACAAATGGCCTCGTTGAACGTACAAACTGGACAGTGACGAACATGCTTGCGATGTATGTCGACTCTCATCCTAAGAACTGGGATGACATGCTTCCCTTCATTACATATGCCTATAATACCTCGCCATTATGCAAGATGTAGAGGTAATCGGGAAAGTGCGATGCAGTGACCACAGGATGGTGAGGTCCCGAATTAGCCTAAATCTGAAGAAGGAACGCAACAGATTAGTAAGAAAGAAACCCATCAACGAATTAACGGTGAGGGGGAGGGCAGAAGAGTTCAGGATCTCGCTACAGAATAAGTTTTCAGCTCTAACTGAGGATGGCGACATTACCCTAGAGGCAAGGAACAATAATTTCAGAGATATCATTACTGAGTGCGCGGTAGAAGTAGGCAGTAGGATAGTTAGAGAGGATACCGGCAAACTGTCTAAGGAGACGAAAGATTTTATTAAGAAACGCCAGAGTATGAAAGCTTCCAATCCAACAGACCAGATCGAATTGGCCGAGATATCAAAGCTAATCAATAAACGCAAGGTGGCCGATATAAGGAAGTATAACATGGAGAAAATTGAGCATGCTGTAAAGAACGGGGGAAGCCTTAAAGCGGTAAAGAAGAAATTGGGCATGGGCGAAAACCAGATGTATGCGATAAGGGACAAGGCGGGCAACGTCATCACTAATATGCAAAAGATAGTCAAAGTAGCCGAGGAGTTCTGTACAGATCTCTACAGTAGCCAAAGTAGTCAGGACCGTAATGAGATTGGCGGTAGGGAAAAACAGTCAGACGTTCCACCAGTGACGAAGGACGAGGTCAAGAAAGCACTAGAAACTATGAAAAGGGGGAAATCAGCTGGAGAGGATCAGATGACTACAGATTTGCTGAAGGACGGCGGGGATATCGTGCTAGAAAAACTGGCCACCCTGTATACGCAGTGCCTGGTGTCATCGACGTTACCGGAACCATGGAAGAATGCAAACATTATCCTCGTTCACAAGAAAGGGGACTCTAAGGACCTTAAAAATTACAGACCAATCAGCTTACTGTCTGTTACGTATAAGGTATTTACTAAGGTAATCGCTAATAGAATCAGGACAACCTTAGACTGCAATCAAGCAAAGGATCAAGCAGGGTTTCGGAAACGGTACTCTACTATCGATCATATCCATACCATCAATCAGGTGATAGAAAAATGCTTGGAATATAACCAGCCCTTATACATAGCATTCATTGATTGCGAAAAAGCATTTGACTCAGTTGAAACCTCAGTGGTGATGCAGGCATTGCGAAATCAGGGGGTAGACAAGCCGTACGTGAAAGTGCTGGAAGATATATATAGTGGCTGCACAGCAACCATAGTTCTGCATAAAGAAAGTAACAAAATTCCCATAAAGAAAGGTGTTAGGCAAGGAGACACAATCTCCCCAGTACTATTCACAGCTTGTTTAGAGGAAGTATTCAGAGACTTGGAATGGCAGCAGTTAGAGATAAGGGTAGATGGAGAATACCTCAGTAATCTGCGATTTGCTGATGACATTGCCTTGCTAAGCAACTCAGGGGATGAACTGCAAATAATGATTGATGACCTAGACAGGAAAAGTAGAAAGGTAGGCTTGAAAATCAATATGCAGAAGACTAAGGTAATGTTCAACAGCCTCGGGAAGGAGCAGCAGTTTACATTAGGTAGCGAAATACTGGAAGTAGTAGGCGAATTTGTCTACTTAGGACAGGTAGTAACCGCAGATCCGGACCACGCAAAGGAAATAACAAGAAGAATATGATTGGGATGGAGCGCATTTGGCAAGCACTCGCAGATTATGACTATCAGCTTACCGGTATCGCTCAAGAGGAAAGTATACAACAGTTGCATCTTGCCTGTACTCACCTATGGGGCTGAAACGTGGAGGCTAACCAAGAGAGTTCTACTTAAGTTGAGGACAACCCAGAGGGCTATGGAACGAAAAATGGTAGGGGTAACATTAAGAGATAAAAAGCGTGCAGAGTGGGTCAGAGAAATAACTCAAGTTACCGACATTCTAGCAGAAATTAAGAAGAAGAAATGGACATGGGCAGGGCATGTAGTGCGAAGAGAGGATAACCGATGGTCGCTGAGAGTAACAAACTGGATTCCAAGGGAAGGAAAGAGTAGCAGGGGGCGGCAGAAAGTTAGGTGGGCGGATGAGATTAAGAAGTTCGCAGGGGTCAAATGGATGCAGCTAGCACAGAACCGGGTTAAGTGGAGAAATATGGGAGAGGCCTTCGCCCTGCAGTGGGTATAATCGGGCTGATGATGATGATGATGATAATACCTCGAGGCATGAAACAATTGCTTATAGCCTATTTTTCCTCCTTTTCGCCCGTCTGCCTTGAAACTCTTTCGACACCATCTTACCGTTCTCTCTCCACACCAAGCCTTCTGTTTCCAGCACCCTCTGCCGCGCTGAAGAGGCTCGTCGGCTTGCCTGGTTACGCATTCTGGACTCTCAGGACCGCTCTAAACAGCGCTACGATCATCAGCACCGGCATGTCTGCTACTTTCCCGGAGACTTAGTATGGCTCTGGACACCTCTCCGCAAGCGTGGTTTGTCCCAGAAGCTGTTGTCGCACAACACAGGCCCATTTATTGTGCTAACATGGATCAATGACTTGAATTACATGATGCTGCGCCAATCTTCCCAAGGTTGCCCCTCGCAAAAAGCACAAGTTATGCATGTCGTAAAAATAAAGCTCTGCCACTCTTGAGTCTCTTAGTTCTTCATCTGCGAAGAGGAAATCTTAGGACGCACTGAAGAGAGAAAAGAGGAAGTGTGATGAAGAAACTCGCCATCTGTTCATTAAGCACCAGGCTAAAGTGAAAAAGCACTCTGTAAATAAACCTTAACAATATATAATCAATTTCTTTTTTGACCTATTGTGGTTTCAACAGGCAAGCGATGGCTATGAGGTCTAGATCATGGGGGGGTACGAAAAAAAAGGAAATTGCAGTTAGCTTTGGTTAAGAGCTTAATTCGCTGCAACACTAAAGCCAGCCTGCCTGAAGAACAGAAATCAGTGAGCTAAGAAACTATTACATCAAAGTTTTTTTATCCAGTCACATGACCTAGGCCTCAGGCATCGCGGTCATGCCAATCACTGAATTGCTTGATTGTTGAAACTGGTATAGGTGAGCAAGAAAAAAGTTCAATTATACATTCACACCAAAGGGTAAAGTAGCAACCAACGCCTTTGTTGGTGCTTTTTGAGTTGCTTAATTTGCAATGCCTTCATATAAGGTAAGCATATTGGATTCATTAACGTAATATAACGTACAACGCAACACATTTTTCCTAATGGGCCCGATTTCCAGTGTATGTGATCTCCCTGACCCTAGCTACTACTGCTCTCCTTAATATTAAAGACTACTCACTCACATTACTTAGCGGTCGTTTGCAAAAACCACATGGTGTCCATGTACTACATTAATGTCTTGCATACAATTGACGAGAACAAAAATGCAGACCGTATTTAGCTATATTATATGTATATGCTCCGGGTATGTCGTGACCAAGGACGTTATATAGAACTTCTGGAGTGGAGGTAGTGCGTTAAATCTGAAGCCGGGGTCTTGCAAGGGACAAGAACGAGGTGTCACCGTAGGGTCATTTTTTATGTAACAGCCCATTTGTGTGTCGACGCTACTTTGCACTTATCTGGATGTCTTTGTGCTCTTTTGTACTGCATGGAATAAAATTTAAAAGAAAAACTTTCGAAAAAAAAACAAGATTAATATTCAGCATGATTGGCTCATGTGTGGCATGTACAAAATATGTATAATTGTTCCGTGTAGATCATGTCCAGTACAAAGGTAACACTGGTCTCTCTTTTAAAATAAACGTAACAGAAGTGAAACTAGCAATCAGTGTTTACACACTCGCAGCACGCAAGGAGTTTTGATCGTGTATCGTTAATCGCTGCATGTCGAGTATAATTGCACAACTTATTTTATGCCTTAAATAATTGTCATTAATTATGTCATTTATATTAAATTAAACTTATGCTACAACGTCAAGTCATATATCATTGAATATAGCTTATATCGAGTATGATATACTTGCACTTTATTTGCCGGTATTAGTTCTTGAGTGATAGTCTGGTGATTTCATTAACAACGAAACTTTAGGCTAGAAAAATCATGTAATATATCTTTCAAAAGTTTCTACGAGTAGAATTCAAAATCAAATGCTAAACTGCATAAAAAATGTAAAATCGAGCTAACGCTGGTCTCTCTCTTAAAAGCATGACAGGAGCGAAACTACAGCGCTCAATGTTTAAGCATTTACAGCACGCAAGAAGTGTTAAGTGATCCCAGTATTTTTTTGGATCGCTTGAAAAGAACTAACATCAGGTGCTTCTTGCGGCGCCTTGGTTACCTATTGGCAGAAATAATGTGAAATAAGACACAAAGCGATCATTCGGTTTTTTTTTCTGCCTTTAATTTCTGTAGTACCATCAAATTTTTGCAGCTTCAAACATTTTAATTAACAGGCTGTCATTTTTTCTCACAGTGATACCCAAAAGAGTCTGAAAGATGTGCACTAGTTCTATAAGTTGCAGCATTAATATGGTATTCAAAGACTATTACTGCCATTAAAGTAACAGACTAATGTTGCAGCCGTGTTGGTATTACAGGCAACGAACGACGCTCATTTGGAGATAATGTTCACAGGTGAAAATTTCCTGCTGGTATCTTGCTGGAAGCTGCTGGTTAGTGCTGGAACCAGCAGGTAACCTGCTGGATTTCTGCTGATTGTATTGGTTCCAGCTAGGGTGCTTGCTGGTTTTCTACTGATCCCAGCAGGTGGCCTGCTGGCTGTGCTGGTTCCATCAGTGTGCTTGCTGGTTTTCTTTGCTGGTTCTAGAATTTTGCTGGTTTCTTTCTGGAATGCTACTGGAACCAGCAAAGTAACCCGCCCAAGTTCACAAACGCATGCACTGGAGTTGGTCGAAATTACTCCATAGCCCTCCACTACGGCTCCCCTTTCTCTCTTTCCACTTTCACTCCCACCTTCATCCCTTCCCTTACGGCGCGGTTCAGGTGTCCACATAGCAAGTGTGACAGATACTGCGCCTTTCCCTTCCTATGAACCAATTATTATTATTATTATTATTATTATTATTATTATTATTATTATTATTATTATTATTATTATTATTATTATTATTATTATTATTATTATTATTATGCACTGGAGTTCATTTACGCATGTGAGAACTTGTTGCATTCCCCTACCGCGAGCTCATTCATTCTACAAAAACGTAGCACGGAAAGTATATACCCGTTTTTACATCATGTTTCTGCTCCGTGATCAAAATATCGCCGTAGCTGCAAAAAACAGCTTTTTAAACAAGCTAAGCCTTTTTTTTTTTTTTTCAACCGGTAGCCGCAGTGTTCTACCGCTATGAGGTATTGCAAACATCAAAGATGCAAAAATATTATCTTATCTTTCCGATTTTGTTTATCACGGCGTGATGCACGAGGCTGTTACTACTGTTACCTTCATCTATCTGCTAGCGTAGCAGACGACACGCCTTCGGACGATCCGGTGCAGCCATTGGGTTGATGTTCATCATCATCAGCATGTTCAACAAGCCAAAAGAAGCCGTTCCGAAGTTTAAACACATCCGTGATGAGTGCTAAACGTGGCGACTCGTGTTTGCGAATGCTCAAGTATTTTGTGCTTTTTACAATATTTAAACGTCGTTGTCAGTATAAATTTAAGGCGTTTTATCCGAAACGTGTACACATATTTGAATCGGTGAAGGTGATGTGATAACTTCTATCAAGACTGAGAAATGTGATGCGACATCTGTATGGCCTAGGACCTACAGTACGTGTTTTTGGTAAGTAAAAAAACGTGCATTTCTTTTTCTTTTTAGTCCTCGTCTTGTGAGATTGGGCTTACGTCTAGCGAATTTGCGAAAACATTCTTGCAGGCTAGTTGGTGCATGAACTTTGCTGGAAGCTTAGCGCGGAAAAACAAGGACATTAGAAACACTGAAAACAACACAGGACACAGCGCCATGACCTGTCCTGTCTTGTTTTCAGTGTTTCCATTGACCTTGTTTTTCCGCGCTAAGCTTCCAGCAAATTTATTTTAGGCACGGAGGAAAACGAATAGCGAAGCAAGCGGGAACAGTGGCGCAAGCGGGCACGACTGCCAGCGCAGTTCGGCTACAGTGCCTATTCTAGGCACTATAGGGGGTATTCACTGACGCGCTGTGCGCGGTGCATTGTGGGTAATTGAGGCACAGTCGGCCATTTTTGTGTCCTCGGAACGAACAGGGCGAACGTATGTATCAAGTGCTGTCGTGCGGTTCTACAAGCAGTGACACCCGCAGCTATATGATAGTTTATTGAGCTATCGTAGACAATAGACGCGTGCACAGTGTAAACAACGGAAGCTGAAGAGCTGCGCGAAAGACCTCGGCATTTTAAGGTTCCGGAAGTACACACGAACAACTCCACCCGAACGAGACACTTCCCCGAGATGCGACGCCACGTATGGCTGGCACGGCACAACCGCACAATTATCATGGAATATGAGAAATGTATGTCAAAATGGGCTGGACTGGAATCTTCTGAATGTGCCCTAGCAGCCAGCTCTTGTCACTATCTGTGCACGACTGTTCTTCACGCACTCGGAAGACACATTCCCGGTAAAAGAGCAGCGCGGCAATGTATCGCTTGCAGTCATGTGCATGCATTCAGCGCGCTGCCAACACCTCCTCGTCGTGTTTTGTTGAAATAAAATCATTCAAAGAGGACTCGCTAAACTTTGTGTTGCCGTACTTGCCTCATTCGATCAGAAGAAGTTGGATGTTTGCATCGCCTGTGTTGGCTATCAAAGCAGACCGCATGCAGATTCGGCGAAGGATCGTAGGCGGGCAGAGTTGTTTTGCAGAAGGTTTGAAGAACTTCATAAACAAATTTATCTCTAATAACAAATCAAGTTTAGCTTGGCCAAAACTGCGCTATATTTCAAGAGTTTTGTTGCAAAAGGTTATTTCAAGCCCGCAAGGCAACGATCGGTGGCGCTACCGGTGTCATCACTGTGGCGTGTGGCAGCGGTTTCTTTTGCTTCCTTACCGCCACAGACGATGCAAAGATCCGACTTCTTCTGATCGATTGAGGCAAGTACACCAAACAAGTTTTGTATAAAAGATACTGACTACTAACGCCATTTCTATGCAGAATATCAGCTTCAAAAACTCATCGGTTTAGTTGGTATAAACGTTGGACGGCACGCACGTAATTGCACAAAGAGCGAGTTCGTCTGCTTCAACCGCGGCTCTTAACCCAGCCGATTGCAACATAGTTGCGTTCTTCGAGTGGTCAGTAGGCTTGCGATTGGTTTCTTGCGATGAAGCTCGTCTGTAGAACAAGGAATTCATGATTGTCGCACACATTTATGCGGGCACAGGCCGACGCTTACCGTGCAGTTGCGCATATCGACTGCACACGGGTTGGTACCAATGTTTTGTTTCGTACAGGTCTCTGTCCGCATCGCGCCCACTTTGCTGATAAATCGAACTGTCACTCATGATACCGATTGAGTTTTCATAACAACGGTGCTGGCATGAGGCAGAGTGACACACCAAACGGACGCGCACGAAAAGCTAACCTAACCGCCGCTCCGTACTAGTACTAGTCAAAAACAGGACGCAAATATGGCGTCGGCTGCATACTGACGTCAGCTGTGACGTCATGTGAATACCTCCTATAGTTCGGCTATGTCTTCAGGTACCGTAGTTCGGCAGTCATGAGAGATGGTAATTTTGTCGTCCCTAGTTTAAAACAGGCCATATCATTTTGCCGAAGTATCATTGGCGTCATTTTCGGCAAATAAAATAATATTTTTGTCGCCCGATTTTTGGTGCCTCAGAAGTTAAGTTTAAGTAAGCACCCGCCGCAGTGGTTAGGGCGCTCGACTGTTGTGCCCAAGGATGCGGAATTGAATATCGGCCGCATTTCGACCCAGGCGAAAAGAGCTATGACGCCCGTGTGCTATTCGACTTCAGTGCATGACAAAGAACCGCAGGTGATCAAACAAAATTTCCGGACCTCGTAGCTACCGCTTCTCTCGCTTTGGGATGAAAACCCAAAACCGATGGCTTATAAAATGCAACTCACACTTGACTCGGTTCTTTTACGACTTGAGCTACAGCTTTTCTCCGAAGTGAAGCACGATGTTCGTATGAGCTCAGTGCGCTTAGAAGGTTATTTTCACCGTTTCGCGGGAGGCTTTTGCGCAGTACTGATATCTGAAGATTAATGCAAGTCTACTGTATTTTTATCACTTGGCTGAGCCGGATGTTGAATGGCAAAATCAGTTTTGCAAATGCGTGTTTGTAAACATGCCAGTGAGCAAATTTTAGAAGAATCCAGAAATCCTTGCACATTTAAAAAATGTTTTTCAGCACATTACAGTTGTGCTGTGCAGTGTCGAGTCAGCTTGTGATGATGAGGGCGTTGGCTTTTTTCATAGTGTCATTATATTAAACTGACTGCATTGCCTTTAGTACTGCTAACCCATGACTAACTTCCAATCCATTTGCAGGGTTTGGGTGTATGACTTGATTAGCATACCAAGCAAGGTTAAAAGAATGCGCCGCTAAACAGTCACGTCTGGCTAGGGTGTGACAACTGGGAAAACCGGAAATTGTCACGGAAATTTCATGCACCGGGAAAAATCAGGGAGACCATCAAAAATTTCGCCAAGCTGCAGGGAAAATGGCACGATATATTCCGCAGTGCATTTTCATTTTAAGCTGGCGCACAGCAAGTGTGTTATTGATGCAGTTTTTTGTTTGTTTTTGTGCTGAGTGCGCGGGTCCCTAAAGCCCCTCTATCTGGAAAGTAGCGAAACTCTCCTCCCTTCGGCTGCTTTCCTCCTCAATGCTCCTCTGATTTCACTCTCCCACCGGCGGGAGCGCTGCGCACAGCACGCTGAACCTGCCTGCGCTCGAGGGGCGCCGCGGAAGGGTCAATGATAGTGAATGGCGTGGGCTTTTTGTGTTACCTTTTAAAGCGTTCTTTTAAATCTGCTTTGCACAGGTAACTACTAATCGATTTGAAAATGTTGTTTGGTTTTAGCGGCACATATTGTTCGCAATGACAAAAAAGGAAGGAGAAGACACGCTCAAAACGGCAAGAAATGTTTGCACTCAGCATCGCGCTCGGGTACTCTGAAGCATCAAAAACGGGAAATAAACTGAGCAGGCAATCATGGTGTCATCTGTGTTGGGTGACAGATAGATGACCCTGAATGAGAGCCAATGGCCCCTTCAGAAATCTTCTGCATCTTTGCGCGTGAGCGGCAAACCGGCGAATTCTAACATCGATCGCTTCTGGCTTACCTATAAGCAAAAGCGTCGATTGTTGTATGCTTTCATTTTCAAACCACGTCTGTAAGAAAACGATGAAGCAGTGTTCCTACAGCTGCTAATCAGAGGCAGTGTAAGTGAAAAAAGTGGCTTTTATTTCTTCGTAAAATCAATTGATCCAGCAAAGTGACTCAGGCAAAATAGGGTCTTATTTTATTGGCACAATACTGGCTTGCTTTAAAGGTCGTAAGCTGTGGCGCATACAAAATACACAGTTCCAAATACAGAAGAAATGTAGCTATAAACACTGTTGCACATTGGAACCAAGTAGCATCTTTGATTTTACTGACACAGCACTGGTCGCTTTACAAGGGCCCTAAGACTGGCGCAGGCACATTAATTGAAAACACACATTTTCAAATAAAAATAAATGCACAGAAAAACACTGTTAGACAATTGGAAGATGCTGAGAAACCTTAACGAAATGAAAAGATATGAAAACGAAGTGCGAGCAAATAATTTTCGTAGAAACATTTTTCACACACGCTACAATCAATCCAATTTTAATTTCGATGATTATAAGCTTCAGATATGCACGAGAATATCTTTAAAAAATGCAAGCAGTTACCAGAAATTTTGAACAATTTACAGATTCATTCAGGCGACAGGCAAAATATTAATTGTATGCAGATTTTCAAACCACAACTTTCACAAATTTTTCAAATTAATAAAACATGAAATTACGAATGCATACTGTCACCGAATCTGATCTGCAGCGACCCGCATGCCTACGCTTTTGCTACCGCATTTACTACTAGTCACTGGAGATATTTTGGAGGCTTCATCTCGGACAAAAATCTGGATCCGTACTTTCACGAAAACACTCACAATCTCTTTCACAACATCGTGGCAGGCTGGGAAGCAAGATACCAATGGAATGCTATCTTTTATCCGGGCCTGCAGTTGTGCAGTGCTGATTGAATTTTTGAGGAGACCCTCTCTGTTACTGCGGAAAAAGTTCTCAGCAATTTTTACAGTTTCGATTACGGCTGGCGATGGGTTCGTCAGTGACATGTGAGTCTATGAAAAGTTCTTCAACTCAATTAACCTTTCGGGTGCCGTGTTGGTAATCAGCGAAGCGCGGCAGTCGTTCTGTTCTACTATTCTATGTTCTGTTTCTATTCTACTTGAACACTGAAACGCGCAGCAGCACGGCATCACGTGCACAAAACTGCACGCGCGCAAGCCACAGGAACGGTACAATGAGGCAGTTTAATGGCGGCAGCGAGAAACTAAAAAACAAGCAAAACAAGATTTTGCGCGCGCTGATGACGTATGGTGACGTGTTTGTCACGTCAGGGGGCCCGGCAGCCAACGACAAACCAGAAAACCCGCCCTCACTCTCTCTTTGGAGAGGGGAGCGTAGAGAAGCGAGGAGAAAGCGCCGGGAGAGGGAAACGGCGGCAAAGATCTTACAATTTCGCTACTTTCCAGAGATAGAGGGGCTTTACGGCCGTGACCTCGAGGCACCCTATATACACCTGAATTTTGACCAATCAAAACTGCCGTTTTTGATACATGGTGCCTATAGGAAATTTCGCAACTGTTAGTATCAAGGAGCTCTGCTAAGGCTGGCATCAGTGCACCTTTAATTTTCAGTAAACTTGCAACGTTTTTACCTGTCATCAACACTTGGCAGCCGTTCACTGTTGTAAATTGGAGAATATGATTAATAAATAGCGTTTTGTTGGGAATTATTCATCTTTGCTCATTATCACCAGCAGCTGCATTTTTGAGCCTCTTCACTCATCAGGGAATTTGACCTGAAATAATCGGGGAAAACCTGGAAAAGTCTCGGATTTTAAAAATAGTGGTTTGCTAGACACCCTGGAGAATGCATTTTACTAATCATTCACTCTGTTTCATTTTGCTGATGAGTTGCACCTCAGATGGCCAGGGTGATGACATTTTTGCTTGAATTTTAGATACATTTCTGCTGCACTCTTGAGGGAACATCTGAACGAACAGGGAAATCGAAAGTGGCAAATTACGTTGCAGATGCCTCTCACACATTGGAGGTGGCATTTTTGGCTACTGCTAGCCACACCTTGTGCACTAACTTTTGATGGTTTTACTCACTTCGTTTTCTACCTTTCTCCTGCACCCAGTTGATTTTTATTCTTGATGCAGACTCTAAATGTATTTGTGCACCGGAATGCAACCAGAGTCTTTTTTGACGCAGTCCCTCTTGGTGGAGAGCAGTCGTCCTTCCCAGCAGCAAAAAATCGCAAAATACTTCGGTGTAGCCAGAATTCATAAAATGAAATTTTGTAAGAAATGCGTGCAAAAGCAGCGCAATTTAGATAGAGCGTTTCCGAAGTTCTGTCGACATTTTTGAGGTTGCTCGCCGAGATTCCGGAAACCACAAAAAGAACGGCCAGAGGGCCCTCTCAGCACTGCTAATCTGCAGCCACTTTGTCGGACAGGAAGCCAAGTGCCAGCGCCGATGGCTTTTTCATATCGCAGGCATGTGGTGGAGACAGCGGCACAAGTCACGGCGAAAGCTATCCCACTTACTTCCTCCAGGATGGGCGGCATGAATGCATAACTATTACATGGTTGCAACCATCCATGCCACATTGTCCACTGCGCTGTAGACATGTTCAAAGGCTGCTGACTCGTGCTGACCGCTGACAATCACTCACACTGCTTGATCTTGTGTGGTGGTGTCGGGGAATGAAAAAGCACTAACCTGCGTGCAAACGCTAAACTTTCTGCCTCAAGTCACTTGTGTACTGCAGCAAAGCCTTCCACTTGTGATCCGAGCGACCGTCGCTTGGCACTGGCAGTGTGTTATATTCACTTCACCACTTCGTTCACAACATTCTATGAATATAGTGGAAATTACATGTGTTTGCTGAACATATTGTTACGCCGCATAGCGGCGCACGAGCAGCAACAGAAAGAGAAGAAGAAGAAGCAGGGGAAGCGAGCCGCATGCAGACTGATCTGGGTTTTCTGAGCCGTGTGCGTCCGTCCTTCATACGACGTTCATCTGTATTAAAACCATTTCATCCGTTACATTTGGTGGAGGTGCAGGGTGGTAGCCATTGAAAGGTACTGTTGAGGAGATAAAGGTGGCAAACCTGCTACACGACGGCTGCGACGAGGTACTGGCGGATCCAGAACGTTTTTACCCACCGCCTACCACCAAATGTAACGGATGAAATGGCTTCCAAGAGCACAATGAGAAGCTCCATAATGGTCTTGAATGCATTGGCAAAGCGGGCCTCATTTTGAATTCGAAGAAGTGCCATTTTGGAGAGCGACAAACTTTAGTTCTTGGGTTCCTCGTCAACGAGGATGGTATCAGACTGGATCCACAGAAGATTGCTGCAGTACGCGACTTCGAAACTCCACACACCCTGAAAAGTCTTCGGAGCTTTCTTGGCCTCTCTTCCTATTTTCGTCGCTTCATTGCTGGTTTTGCGCAACTTGCCCACCCCATTACTTCTGTACTGTACAAGGATTCGCAATTTATGTGGACCCCAGAATGCGAATCCTCTTTCAATCTGCTCAAATCTTCCCCAACTTCAGCACCACTGCTGCGCCACTTGACCCTTCTGCTGTGACAGAGGTTCACACTGACGCCAGTGGCATAGGTCTTGGGGCAGTGCTTGTGCAGCTGCATAATGGGGCTGAGCACGTTGTTGCATATGCCAGCCGCACGTTGACAAAATGTGAATGGAACTACACAGTTACCGAATTGGAGTGCCTCGCAGTTGTGTTCGCTGTGCATAAGTTCCGACCATACCTATATGGACGCTACTTCACCATAGTTACTGACCACCATTCGCTATGCTGGCTCATCGGACTTCGCGATCCATCTGGTCATCTGGCGCGCTGGGCATTGCGCCTGCAAGAATACAACTTTGGTGTCGCATACAAGAGTGGACGACATCACAGTGATGCAGACTGCTTGTCACGGCACCCATTGCCAACTTCCGTTAACGATGAAGACGGCTTCGATGGGTGTTTAGCCTCAATCGCGTCGACGTTTCCTAGTATGGCGACCTTTAGGCAAGAACAACGCTACGACCAGTCACTACAGCCTCTTATACAAGAGGCAGAAGGAAGAGCATAGTCAACACAGTTTACTATCATCGATGGTGTTTTGTTCAAGAACTACTCAGTTGACGGTGCTACCCCCCTTTTGGTCGTCCCAAAAAGTCTCCATGCACAAGTTTTGCATGCCATGCACGATGACGTTACCTCTGGACATCTAGGCTTCTCTCGTACCCTGCACCGAACTCACCAGCGTTTTTATTGGCCACAAATTTATAAGACAACCAAGCAATACATTGCGACATGTCAACAATGCCAGCGACTTAAGGCACGCACCACCACGCTGGCCGGACCTTTACAACCCTTCAAGCCACCTACCTCACCTTTTGAAAAGATTAGAATTGACCTGCTCGGTCCATTTCCAAAGACTGTAGAGGGCTGCCGCTGGGTTATCGTCTGCGTTGACTATCTTACCAGATATGCGGAGACCGCTGCTCTTGCTACCGCAAAGGCTGCTGATGTTTCGTCATTTCTTTTGCATTCCGTTATTCTTCGCCATGGCACACCCCATGTCGTTATAAGTGATCATGGTCTGCAATTCACTGCTGATGTCGTGGAAGAAATGCTCAGACTTTGTGGTTCACACTACCGACACTCGACACCGTATCATCCGCAGACCAACGGTTTCACCGAGCGCACCAACCGCACCTTGACAACCATGCTGTCCATGTACTCTCGTCTGTCCATCGCAACTGGAATGCAGTGCTACCGTATATGACGTACGCTTATAACACTGCAAATCATGAGGTTACCGGCTATTCTTCTTTCTATTTACTCTATGCAAGAACTCCCCACGTTTTCCTTGACACCATCTTCCCCCAACGACGATGCGTCTGTCTCCCAGATATTATGCCGTGCCGAAGAAGCCCGTTGTATAGCCCGTTTACGCACACTGGCTTCTCAAAGCCACTCGAAAGAACACTACGATCTGCATCATCGTGCAGTTACTTACTCCCCTGGAGACTATGTCTGGCTTTGGACGCCCATTCGCAAGCGAGGACTATATGAGAAGTTTCTCTGCAAGTACGATGGCCCCTTCGTCGTGTTGGACCAACTGAATGACGTGAATTACGTTATCGCCAAAGTCACGACGGATAACCGTCGATTCCGCAAGACACAAGTTGTTCACGTGGCTCGTCTGAAGCGCTGCCATCTGCGATCTGCCTAATTTTCTCGAGGATGAAAATCGTTTGCCCGGGAGGAATTGTTACGCCGCGTAGCGGCACATGAGAAGCAACAGAAAGAGAAGAAGAAGCAGGGGAAGCGAGCCGCTCGCAGACTGATCTGGGTTTTCTGAGCCGTGTCCGTCCGTCCTTCATACGACGTTCATCTGTATTAAAATCATTTCATCCGTTACAATATTTAAGAGGAGTTGGTGCAACAAATAATTCGCAATATGGTTAATTAGAAGAGTTGGGCGTGTTGGTACATATTTTTCAGAAAAAGCAGCGCAAAATAGTCGAGGGAAAAGATGAGACTACAATGTCTGGTGATAACATCAGCGCTGTCCTTTTCGTCTCGTCTTTATGCTAGCCTTTTTTTCACTGTTTTTTCTGAAAAATTCGCAATATTCTTGTTTGACTATCTGGCTCTCTGTGTTGTACTGAAATATTTTGCCAAAAACGCAAATTGTAAATGCTCGAAATTAGTAAATGGAGTGCGTCATGTTAGCTTAGAATGTTTGAGCTTATTTTCTCAGAAGTTTGTTTTGAGCTTATTGCCTTGCTCGTGGAAAGCATAGCGTAGCGATGGGTGCATGGATTAGAATGCTCTTGTGATTGCTGATATGTGCTGTGTATCGAGAGTCCCAGATTTATATTTGGTCTTCATTTTTGCCACTGTTAGATAATGCAGCCCAGACATTAGAAAGTGTATACTGTGTTCTTTAAAAAAAAAATTTACAAAATTAAGAAAATCATCATTATTCATCTTAGACCCTGCTTCTCAGTAAATATTAAAAGTATCTACAGACCCTCAGCCTGTTCTGTTCTCATGCTAGGCTTTCCACAAGCAAGCAGCGTGTAAACAATGTATAAGCAGTGATAGAAGAATTGTTGAAGCTATCATTGTGAAACATTGTTCAATTATTTGATGCTGTTTGAAGCCAAAGCGCCAACTTTCGTCGTTGTAAGTTGAAAAATAAAAATGTTGGCTCTGGTCCTCCACATCATCATCATCATCAGCCTGACTATACCCACTGCAGGGCGAAGGCCTCTCCCATATTTCTTCACTTAACCCGGTTCTGTGCTAGCTGCATCCACTTGACCCCTGCGAACTTCTTAATCTCATCCGCCCACCTACCACCTAACTTTCTGCTGCCCCCTGCTACGCTTTCCTTCCCTTGGAATCCAATTTGTTACCCTAATACCCTCTTTACATGGCCGGCTTAACCACGGTTACGCTTCACCGAGGTTACCGAACTTAACCACAGTTAACCGCCAATCGCAGCTAACCGCCATTCTCGGTTATGGCCGCCATTGCCCATAAAGTATAGCCAAAGCGACGCGGTGATCTGTGGAACGAAGCAGCATTTGCAAACATTATATTTATAATGTAGTTTTCGGAGTGCCGTCCGGCAAGGCGTCAACAACGCGGTGAAACTCCGCATGATGGCAGCACCTCATCGACCATCGTAAACACCGCCGCGTTGGCCCCTCCTCCCGCAGACCGTACGCGAACGACACGGCGGTTCGCTACCGCCGACGTCGGAAACAAACGTGCTAAATTTATTGGCATCTGGAATACTGAGCCGAATATCAGAATTGAATCACTCCTAATCACTGACCAGCGGAAAATTGCTGGCAAGACCGATAACCGCGATACTATCAAGTTTCTGTTCACGACAGCTGCCGCCGGTACATTGCGGCTCACCGTTCTGCTTATACTAGCTCTGTGATTAATGTATCGCCAGTTTATCATATCGTTATTTTACGGCAGCAGAATAGGATTCACAATAAAGATGTTTCATGAGTACACCATTTCGACAGCGTTGATCAGTTCCAAAGTACCAATCGCCGCGGCTTCGAAGAGAAATAATTTAGGCCTATCGACGACCAGGGGGTTACGCACCCCGCCGTAGTTCGCCGCACTCGCTCGCTTCATCGCTGCGGTAAGTGTAACGTACCTCCGCCAGCTCGCAGCATCTCGCACTGCAAGCGTTGCAAACTTGTGCACTTTCATTATAAAGCTAAGACCGCGCATTTTTTGACGTTCCACGCTCAGCAACAAGCCGCACAAACGATACTGCAAACACATGATGGGGCTTCAGTACGCAGACGCTTGGCTGTAGGCCGTAACCGAAGACGCCGGGCTGCACAGTAGACACCGGCTATTCAATACGGGCAAACGAGTACACTGCTGAAGCAGACACGCTCGTACACTTCACGCACTCGAGTGCCGACGAGCAGCCTCCATCGACACACGCCGCCATAACCTCGGTTAATGACGCAAACCGAGGTCGCCAAACTTGGTTTGCGATAACCACGGTTAGGGGTGTAACTGTGGTTTGGTCTGCCGTGCAAACGGGCTAACCACGGTTTCGCGTAACCGCAGTTACGCTAACCGTGGTTAACTCTGCCCGTGTAAAGAGGGTATAAGCGACCATCGGTTAGGGTAACCTCTTAACCAAAGTGCTGGTAGACACTTTGGTTTCTTAATCATTGAGCTGTGGGAAGCCAACAGATGCTCTGACATTGTGTTTGAGCATTCATCTTAACTGAGTTCATCTTAACAGGAGTCAACTGTATTTCCTTAAGCCAGTGCAATGTGATGGGGGTGAGTCTCCCGAAGCGAAAAGTAAATGCGTGTGTTCATTTCTCTGGGTTTAATTTACAACTACGTTGTCAGACTGGCCTCGCCGGGGCGGCGCAGTGGTTACGGCGCTCGACTACTGTTCCCAAGGACGCGGGATAGAATCCCGGCCTCGGAGGCGAAAAGCAGGGTGCTCGTGTGCTGTGCGATGTCAGTGCACGTTAAAGAACCCCAGGTGGTCGAAATTTCCGGAGTCCTCCACTACGGCGTCTCTCATAGCTTGAGTCGCTGTGGGACGTTAAACCCCACAAACCAAACCAAACGTTTTAAGACTGAAGGTATTTGCTCATTCTCAAAAAATTGAAATGCAAATGAAATTTTCCTGAATGCTCTTCGAAGGGTGTGGCATGCTAGAAATACGGAGTCCCTTTAGTGGCCATAGGTCCTCCTTGCTCCTCACTTTGCAGACATGGACACTGTTTTTTTTTAATATTTATTTACAACACAATGCCCAAGGCCTTTCTATTTAAATCATACCTGTGGCCCAGCCAAAGGTGACAGGATTGATTTTCGGCCATTTAGCCCAGTTGTATTTTTTTTTTCAGTGCTACAATTTATTCTTACATGTCAAAATGACGCTCAAGTCATGTTACAATGCTACAGTAATCAGTTTTATTCCGTGTGATGCTCTTGACCAGCCCACGTCTTTTGACATGTGCTACAACGGAGCTGTGTTCTCCGTGGAATGGGCCGCTTAATGCGGTTGCTCAGGTGCTGAGTGGGGTGATTCAGCCTGTCAGAGACTGCCTTGGAAATGTATAGTCAGAAACCGAAACACTGCCCTTGTTTTGAGAGCTGCCATTATATATAGCCCAGCTTCAGTGTGCTCGAATTTCCCTGGCCACCACACTGGCCATTTTTGCAGTGCGCTTTTACTTTACAACTGGTCGAAGTGTGTCCTTGTTCTGGTGCAGAATCTTCTGCAGGATCCCTGACCCGAGGTGCGAGTGCTGGCAGTCAAGGGTGTGCTCGGGGGATGACCGATTTCTTTGAGCTTTTTCCTCTTCACGTAAGTAGTGCTTTGTTCGGTCATCCTTGCTGCAGTGTACCTCAGTGCGCTTCGTATACCTCAGTGTGGTGTTTCATCCTTTCATAGCACAAGAGGCAGCTTGCAATCACCCTGATATCCAAGAATGCTGTGGACATGAACTCTTTAAGGTGAGGACCTAAAGGAGGCTTGGGATTTGTTCCACTTGTGTGCAGTTTTTCACCATTCTTACTGTGCAGTGCCGACAGGCATGAAGTGTGTGTTCAATTAAACCCCAAGTCTATATTATGTGAGTTGGAATTGGTGAGGTTCTAGATAAAGATTTGCCGTTGATAAAGATGCTGCACTTGCATTTAATGTGCACTTGCTGTCGAAATCATGTAAGGTTACTCGCAAAAAAAAAATGCAATTTCAATCCAAGGCATGTTTGAGATTTAATACTGCACTGGTAATATTGCAAAATCACTACTTAGGATTCATCGAAAAGTGGAGACGAAATTTTTTGTTGCTAATGTTGCCTTCCACTTCGGAGTGTGGGGGTGTGTGTGCACAGTTGTGTAAAATAATTGTCCTTTACTATTTTAAAGTGTGCTGGAAGTAATTTTTGTTTTCACTTGTTTGACTCAAGCCTAATGTGCTGCTCAGAGAGTACTGTGTTCGACTCTTTCAAAGTTTATTCTGGTTGCTACTTGCTTCATGACTAATAATTCTAGCTGCTTTTTAATATTTTTTTTCTAAGTGCTTGGCTTTTCTTTCAGAATGCATTGAAGTCAAGTCAGTTTTTCTTTAACTTCATTGTGATATTTATTCATTATACTTAGGGGTGTGTGAATATTGAAAATCGTGAATATGAATATTGGGAAAAAATGCCTTCGAACATTGAATGTCAAATAACTGATTGCTGAAAAAAAAAAGGAAAATAAGGAATAGCAAACATTGCTCGTCTCGTTTAGTTGAGAATGCGCATATAATTTCACACATACCATAGTTGAGAATGCACTGCACAGAAGTGTATACTGTATTGAAAAATTTGGTATGAATTTCATACAGGGTTCCATGCACTGGTATATTGTACAGGGTGGACCTGCATGAAACTGTAGCTGTCATATTGCTGCTGAGTACAGTACAGTTAATTTGACCTTCAAGGGAGCAAAGATGTTTAAATTAACTTGAAGCCTGAATTATATTTGGGCCTGCAAAAATTGCAGAAAATAATTTGCATCACAGTACTTTTATCTAATGAACACTTATTCAATGGTTTTCTGCATTTGAGGTGACTACATAGTGACATTCTTTTTTCTTGGTTTCATCAAGTGCTTTGCTGTGCACATATTGTTACGGAGGTTTCCGCTACGCTTTTTGCATTGCGATGCAGTAGCAGTGGTCCCTCTCACAAAACAGCGCCATCACGTTTTGAAGATGCTTCAGTGCACTGTGCATACTGCCGAGCACTGCGGTGAAGCGTGCAGTCAGTGTGTCCAGCAGCCGCGAAATATCGGGGAAATTTTATGGACTGGGAAATATCAGTGAAATGTCCTGGCAACCTTAAAAATTTCGCCAAGTCAGGAAAAATGGCACAATATATTCTGCAGGCGAGGCGCTATATATTGCTTTGACACAAGCGCATTGCAGAGCTGCCACAATAAAACCAATATGCGCGTAGGATGGGTACTCAATAAAATATGTGGAATTTCTGCGTGAGAGTAGTACGAGACAAAAAGCAGGAATAACTGTGCTGGAAGCGGGCAGCGCGAAAGCGATCTGCGAGCTACGGTGCTGTGCGCTCGCCCGCAGCCATTTTGGTTATCGGATGTTTGCGAGGAGTAGGGGGGGGGGGGGGGGGGGCTGGCTTGCATACTCTTGAGGCTGGCATTAGTGCGCTTTTAATTTTCAGTAAGCTTTTCACATTCTTAACAGCCATTAACACTAATGACAGTCTTTCAGCTCAGTCGTGTCCAACTCTTCGTGACACTATGGACCATGTCACGCCACGCTTTCCGGTCTCTCACTATCTTCCTAACATCGCATAACTTCATCTGCAGCGCCTCAAGGATGCCATCTAACCATCGCGTTCGCTGCCTACCCCTTCTCCAGCGACCCTCAACCTTTCCCAACATCAAATCTTTCTCCAGCGACTCCTCTGTTCCCATCAGATGACCAAAGTAACTGAGCTTTAGCTTTAGAATTTGACCCTCCAATGAGCAGTCAGGGTTTATGGTCTACAATATCGACTGATTTTATCTTCTGGCAGTCCAAGGAACTCTCAAGAGTCTCCGCCAGCACCACAATTCAAACACATCAATTCTTCGGCGGTCAGCCTTCTTCACAGTCCAACTCTCGCATCCATACATCACAACTGGAAAGACCATAGCAGGAGTTATACGGATCTTGGTTGGCAGACTAATGTCTCTGCTCTTTACTAGGCGGTCAAGGCTAACCATGGCTCTCTTTCCCAGAAGCAGGCGTCTCCTAATTTCATGGCTGCAGTCTCCTTCCGAGGTAATCTTGGAGCCCAAGAAGAGAAAATCTGTCACAGCTTCCACTTCTTGTCCCTTGATGCTCCAGGACGTGATAGAGCAAGACGCCATGATCTTTGTCTTTTTAATGTTCAGTTTAAGCCTAAACTTTTCACTCTCTTCTTGTATGCGCATCAGAAGTCTCTTGAGTTCCACTTCACTTTCTGTCAATAAAGTGGTATCATCCGCATATTGATACGTTGTTGATACGTTTTCCAGCAATCTTCACTCCAGCTGAAGATTCGTCCAGACCGGCCTTCCTTATGATACACTCTGCATATAGGTTAAATAGGGAGGGCGACAGTATGGAGCCTTGTCTCACTCCTTTCTCAATCGGAAACCAATCAATAAGACCATGCCTAGTTCTGACTGTGGCCTCTTGTCCTTCATGCAGGTTCCTGAGGAGACAGATGAGGTGAATTGGAACTCCCATCTCTTGGAGAGCTTGCCACCTATCTGCTCTGATCTACGCTGTCAAATGCTTTTGCATAATCAATAAAGCAGAAGTAGAAGGTTTCTGGAACTCTCTTGCGTTTTCCATGATCCAGCGAAGGTTGGCAATCTGGTCTCTAGTTCCTCTGCCCTTGCGAAACCCAGCTTGCCCGTCCGGAAGCTCCCGATCCGCATACTGCTGCAGCCTACCTTGGAGGATTTTCAACATCACCTTGCTAGCATGCGAAATAAGCGCGATCGTGCGGTAATTGGAACAATCTTTGGCACTGCCTTTCTTTGGAATGGGGATGTAAACTGACCTCCTCCAATCCTGGGGCCACTGCAGGGTTGTCCAAATCTTCTGTTAACAAATGACAGAATGTTAATAAATGACAGTCTTTACAATATTGTAAATCGCGGAATATGATTAATAAGCTTTTCGTTGTGAATTTTTCGTCTATGCTCATTATCAGCAACCACACTTTTCAGTCTCTTCTATCGTCAGGGAATTCGACCTGAAATAATCAGGGAAAACCTGGAAAAGTCAGGGATTTTGAAAATAGTGGTTTGCTGGGCACCCTGGTATATCTCTAACATTTCTGGTAACACCACACCAGTTGTTATGGGGCGTCTGCCTAAAGCAATGCACTGACACTTTCCTAGAAATGGCATTCTCATGGTTGAATGAATGAAACATCATTGGTGCGTGTGGGCATTGGGGCAGTCTGCACAGGCACATGCAAAAGTGAGCCACCCACACATTAGAAGCGCTGTTCATGGCATATTTTCTCTAAATGCGGTTTGCATCACGCTTGACGTGTTCTCGTGTGGATTTGCACCAAATATGTGGTTCTTGGGTAGATGCTTTCAATTTTCATTATTTATCTTTTGAGTGCAGTAGCATGGTGCTGGTAGCATATTTTTTTTTCCATGCAGCTACCTTCATGGCATTTAGAGATGGAGCACACCTGCTGTAGTACCACAGTCACAAAGGGAAAATGTGTCCATGCAGATTGCAGAATTTTTATGGGCATGGAAAATCAAACTATGAGTCATGACAAACCTCTGCCATTATCTTTATTTTCTTTGTGCAGTCCAAGGCAGCCGCTACACCAAATTCTTGTTGGCCAACAAGCCCCCAGAGAACCAATGCACCAAATTCTGATTATGCAACCCTCGGCTGAAACCTAGCAGCTGCTGGTCTCAATACCAGTTGGTCCCAGTACCTGCTGGTCCCAGTAGCTGCTGGGAATGTGCTAATAAGCCTTGTACTGCTGGAACCAGCAGAATATTTTCACCTGGTGCAATATACAGATCTAAGAACATTCTCATCCCGAAACAGTGTTCATCAATTTCTGTGCACTAATTTTGAAACTACTTTTACGGATTTGCTATGTGCGTACGCGGTTCTATATTATAGCATAGGAAGTTGTTTTCTGGTCCAAGAATTCATAAAATCTGAAGAATATCTTAGCTCGCCGCTGGTTGCATCCACTCTTATAACAATGCGTCGTATGAAACATGAAAATGGCACTCTAAATAAATGTCAAGATGATTTCAATAAATGCTCTAAAACCTACACGCTCACAAGCGCTTACGAATAAATGTTCTAAAATCTACACACACGGAAGCGCTCGCGAAGCGCTTGCGCTGGCCGGCGCCGATTGCTTTCTGGCCCTTGCAACATGGCCGCCGCTAGCTCATCCCATTGTTTATTGTACAGTGGCTAGATAGTTTATAATAAAACTATCGGGGACCATAGATAAGTTGGCTCTGCCGGCTTCGCCCGCCCGCATTGGTGTCCATGGGGGACCGCCACTCCAGTTCTATTCATAACTTAATCTCCATCACATGGGTTGTGAAATGTCGCCAATCGGTGTGATGTAGGCAGAGTAATGTCGGCACCCACGGAATTGTCTGGTGTGTGTGCTTTGTTTAGAAGAAAGACAGATGCGTTAGAGCAGCGCTGCCAAGCTAACCGTAAATCTAGGTATACAATGCAGGTCGCAGGTAATTTACAAGGAAGGAAGGAAAGACTTTAGCCCTATATTGGCGGTTTTTGGGGTGTCTTCAGTGATGTCTGCTTGTTGCACCCACAAGTCTTCTCCGTCGACCTCGTCCACTTCTACCCAGTGGTCGGTTGCCCTCAGTCCAGAGCTCAGCTGGCCGCTGTCGCCCGTTGAGCTCACTGTACTAGACCTTGCTGGTCTTCGCAGTGGTCAATTTAAAAACTTCGCCTGTCTTGCGAAAAATACTACATAGGGCATACTGCTGTTTGAATGTCCGCCTTTTTGAACATAGGAATTCATTAACCCCAACAGCAGAAGATAATTTGCCTAAACATCGCTCGAAATGTAAATTCCGCCCCCTTTTCGATGAAACTCGTGCTTGGCACATTGCGTAAACACACGAGAAATTATCGAGGCATACTATAATTATGCACCTGTCACTTTTTAGTAATTATTCATTAGTTATTAATTTAATTAGTAATTGATCATTAATTGGCATATGGCCATATAAGGCGCGCGTACTGTGGTGGTAGTAGACAATGCCTATACAGGCACCTTAGTCTGCGTAGCGCTGACACGACACTCCAAATTTGCGCCTGTCCTCGGGTGCAAGCATTTCGGGGAGGACATCGGCTCATTATCGACGAGATCGCACTCCTTGTATCTTCGCAGTTGTATGTTTGCTGTTGTGTGGTTGATCTTACCGGGTGCGCGGCAATAATTGGGTATTAATTACTTAACTGCAGCTAATTAGCAGTTATTAGTAATTCATTATTGATTGACATATGGTCATATAAGGCACGGATTCACGCATACTGGGGTGAATCTGATTGGTCGAGATCTCCGTGACGTAATCCCGTCTCGACCAATCAGAGCCGCTGCGAAGCGTGACACGTGCTGATAACGATGGGGCTTTCGCCTTAATAAAATGAGAGGCTTGCGCACATGTAGAAGTGGCGGCACCAGCGACACGCAGTAGCGGCCACATAGGCTAGATTGCGGGAGAGCACGCAGCGATGGAGCTTTACTTCCTCTCCCCTTCCTCTTATCTCTTGGGACAATACCCTCCTGGTGAGGGAGACCCCGTAAAGGGCCACTGTCCAGGGAAGGCCCTTTTAAGCAAAGGAGCTCAGTGTTTCGATCAGGTACCGGAGATAGTCTGTGCACAATGCTACAGTGACACGCGCGCCGCAAAGCATCGAAAATACAATTCAAAGCTCTCTCAGGCTCTCCTTCGGGAAGCCAGCTTCCCCGTTTCCTGCGCTGGCCCGACGAGCCACAGCAATGACGTACGTACCGCGAACGACGTCCATTGGTCCGTCTCGCTGACTGACGGGTCGCTGCGCGCTTTTCCCTCGCCACGGCCAGACTGAATCCAGCAGCGCGCGCTCCCTCGGCCGTTATTTTTTAAATTTTTTTTGCGCTCGCGGAGTGCCACGCCCCACCTCCCGCCAAACATGGAGGAGGAAGGGGAATTTGTCTTGCGGAGGCTAGACGACCTCGGGCAGGAGAGTGAAAGACCTTTGCGAGGGAACGGATGGAGAGAAGCACGACAGAATCGGGTGATTGCGGTGGCTGTAACTGCGTTATTAGTTACTCTTTTCAAAAGCATTTTGCGGCCTTGCGTTCTAGGGGTGAAGCCTCACAGTCAACGGGGAAGAAAATATTTTCAACCGGAGGGTGGACAGTGGGCCTTTAAAAAGAGGACCACTCGTCCCGTCCAGGCAGAGCTGAGCAGCTTACTCTAGGCACGACCTGCCAGACTGTCAGAACGAGAGCCTGCGCCGCCCAGCTGGTTGTACGCGCCGCCGCTGCCACCACATGCGATGAGCGCGTAGTCCATGTCCATGACTTTGAATCTGTGACTTCTCTGTCCGACGAACCGCCTGCTAGGCAAAAGCCGAGTAAAACTACTCAAAATAGCCCGAAATCCAAAACGTAACAAGTAGTGGAGGTTCACAAGCTGTCTGCAGCACTACGAAAGCTAAGAGCAATCTGAGCTAATAAGGATATCAAGCATTGCATGACTGTGTCACTATGTGCCTATTGCTGACGACGGCACAAAAGATTACGAGCATAGCCATATGGAGTGCGGAAGTAGGGAAGGCAAATGCTCGCCAAGACCGCCAAAATGCAGTTATTAGGGTTCGAGTGCAGGATGCGCTTCGAAGGAGAAAAGCCGCAATCTGGACGAGTGCTTCAACGACTTATTCGCTCTTTGTGAAAAGGCTATCACGGCCGCAAAAAGAATAAGCAGCTGATGCCCACAGCGGAGTTTTGAGAAACTGCTTCATTCCCGGCAAGGGCGAACGAACGATGAACGATCAACAAAACGCCATAAATGAGTGTGTTCGTGCCGCCTCCCGTGTGTAAAGGTAATAATAGACACTGGAGCCGTTGTGAATGTCATTTCGGCAGCCTTATAGCTACTCGTCTAATAAAGCCCATCCGACCATCTGGAACTCGTGCGTGCAGTCCAGTGAACGGAGAGCTAGTGCAATCATGCGGAGAACTAGACCTGGAGATCATGATCAGAGCGGAGGTTAACACGAAGGCAGCGTTTATAGTGCTTCCAAGTTTCCCACGTAATGTGCTCTGTGGACTGCCATTCTGCCAAGCCACCTAAATGGTGTTCGATTTCCCACAGAAAAAGATTACCCTGTAGGGATGGCAGTTGTCGTTACACCTCGAGCAAGATGGTACTCTCGACTCACCTTATACGACACGTCTACAGTGCCTAGAATTGAATATGCCGCCCAAAACCGAGGCTATTATGGCAGTACGGATTGCAGCTCAAGGGCCGTAATTGGTCGAACCGCTCACTCAGCCGAGACAGACATTTGGGCCTAGTGTTGCCCGAATCCTGATGGTCGTTGACAACCAGATAGGTTAAGTCCGCATTACCAAGCCGGACATCACCTCTCTCACGGTAATAAAGAGTACAACTATCAGATGAGCCACCACCATCAGCAAGACAGCCCTCAGCATGTCTCTTCCCAGTAATCAAAAGTGTACGAGCTGCCGTCTAAAGCAGAGGTTCCAGGCCTTGTAAAAGAATAAAGCCACATCTTTTCTACTAAACAGGGTCCCATCAGGCACGCCAACATTGCGGAACATGAAATCAGCACCGAGACGGCCTGCCCAATCCACCAGAATCCCTACCGATACTGCGCATACAAGCGAAAACTCATTGACGATCAGGTCGCCGAGATGCTAGAAAAGGGAGTTATTTGGACTTCGTCGAGTGCATGGTCGTCACCAGTGCTGCTGGTACGCAAGCGCAATGGATCATGGTAATTTTGCGCTGACTTCTGCAAAGTTAAGGCGTTACCAGGAAAGATGTACACCTACCTCGCTTGGATGACACTATGACGTTTAGCTACAGGGAGCTAAATTCTTTTCCACACTAGCTTTGGCATCCGATTACTTTCAGGTTTCAATTAAGGAAGAGGACAAAGAGAAAACTGCGCTTTCTACAAGAACCGGACTCTACGAGTTTAATGTGGTTCCATTCGGTTTGTGCAGCGCCCCGCAACATTACAGTGCATGATAAATAAGGTTCTGGCACACCAGCTATGAAAGATCTGCTTTTCATGTCTAGACGACATCGTTTTTTTTTCCCGAGCATTAGAACGACATTTGCAAGACCTGCGGGATATTTTGAGATTTTCCAATGTATGGACAAAGCAGGGCTCCGATTTCAACCAAACAAATGCAACATAGCTTTCAGCAGCATCCGGTATCTTGGCCACATCATCAATGGATATACCATTCGTCCGGACCCAGATAACATTCGCGCCATATGTGGAACAAAAGCTCCTACAAGCAAGTTGTTTTCAGGGCCTTTGTGGTTGCTACCGGAGGTTCGTCAAAGATTTTGCATGTTTTTCACAACCGCTGAATGAGCTCACCAAGATGAAAGTGAGTGAGTGAACTTTATTAAACTGCTCGGGGATCTTTTTCTTCAGCCGAGGCTGACGAGCGGTTGGCGCCCCCAGTCCAGGGCACCAACAAAGTTCACATGGACTCAGGGGTGCCAGGAATCTTTCGACACATTGAAGGCCCGGTTAATCAGCGACCCAGTCCTTCGTCTATTAGATCTCACACTGCCCATCGAGCTCTATACTGACGCCTGCGGCTACGGGATTGGCGTGATGGTGGTGCGGAAAGACCACAGGGAAGAATTCGTTATCTGATATGCTAGTCGCCACTTAAACAAAGCAGGTGCGAATTACAACACGACAGAACAATGCTTGGCTGTTTTATATGCCACAAAGCAGTTCCGACCGTACATATTCGGCTCACCGGCTACATTTGTCGCGGATCAAGCTAGCCTCACAATGTCAGTAAAGAACCCAAATGGATGCCTCATTCAATGAAGCTTGATGCTGCAGGAGTTCAACCTCACGCTAAGACACCAACCGGGAACAAAATATGAACGCGGACACATTGTCTAGGTTGCCTTACTATCCCATCCCAAGGACGAAGATGAGTTCCTGCTGTTCGTGGTGTCTCAAGAGGACATTAGGAAGCTTCAGCTTCAAGACCCGTTCTTACGGCCAATCATCAAGTACCTCCGCGAGCCAGATCAATCTGTGAAAAAGGATCAAGAAGACCGCAGTACCTTTTTCCCTTGTTAACGGCACACTATATCGAAGGCTTACTGAGGAGAGACTGGCACTTGCTGTGCCAAGAAGCCTACGATGCGAAATCCTAACCGCGTGCCGCGAGGACGTCACGGCTGGCCACCTAAGGGTGAAACTGACACTGAAGAAAATCTGCCAGTGATACTTTTGGCCAAAAATGTTCACAGAGATTACATACTACATCCAGTCCTAGCTGACTGTCAAACAAGAAACACGACCAATATGAAGCCAGCAGGCGAACTACAACCCCTTCTGACAATGTATCCGTTTCAGCTGGTTGGAATGGATTTTGTGGGCCTGATAACAGAATCCCGAGATGGTAACAAGTACATAGTCGTTATAATAGACTACTGCACGAAATGGGTAGAAGCAATGGCTACACGTGAGGCAATGGCAGCTTATGCAGCAAAGGCATTCATGGACTCGATGGTCTTAAAGCATGGCGTACAGGAACGTATCACCGATCGGGGACGCCACTTCACCGATGAAATGATGGAAGAACTCTTTAGGCTGACAAGTGCTAACCACGCCCATACCACAGCATGCCATCCATCAGCCAATAATCTTTGCGTGAGATTGAACCGAACCAGGGCCGCTCGCGGCCGTGACCATGATCAGCAAGTACGTCTCAGCCCATCACCAAGATTGGGACTAGTTTCTACAGTATGTAATCTTTGCGTACAACTGTTCAGTACACGAAACAACTGGATACTCCCCGTTTTTCCTTCTCCACGGCAGAGAACCAACCTTGCCCATTGATGCTACAATGTGCTCCCGCAAGAAACCAGAAGCAACTCGGACATCGCTGCGCGTTGAGAAGAGGCCAGAGAACTCGTACGGAACCGTGAACTTAAACAGCAAGGAACGTTACGACGCCGGATGACGAATCCAGAGCTTCGTCCCAGGTGATGTAGTTCACATACGAATGCCAACCTCAAAACACAAGCAGACTAAGTAGTTTTTTTACCTTAAACGGGCCATTTCGAATAGTGAGACAGACCTCCGAGAATGATTGGAAGGTAGAGTCGAAATAAGGGAAAAGGGATAGAATAAATGTGGAACGACTTAAAATGTATGTTACTCCAAATTTCGCTGTGATGTTCCGGAAGCGAACATCAGCAGCACTGCGCTCAAAGATGAGCCCACGATCAAACCTGTAGTGTTTGTAATCTGCATCTAGCCGAATGTTACCACTCTGTTGGCCACCATGGAAAAACACGGCTTAACTAACAAGCCCGCTTTATCAGTGTCTCGCCCAGTCTAATCAATCGGACCCCATCACAGTCTCCGGGAACACTAAGATGGTGTCAGAAGTGCTCTTTTATCTCATGTGAGTACCACTACATCGTCAGTCCGTCCAATCACCCATCAGCAACAAGCAGCTACCGGCAATCATAGCCATGGCACATGTACTCCCTGCCTTCCCAAGTTTTGACCTGCGTGCTACCGACAACAATATTGGTCACGAATGGACGAAGCGGATAGAAGGGTTCGAAAACTTTCTTTTAGCTTGCGATATCTTGGCAGATGCACGCCAAAAAGCGCTCCTCCTGCAATACGTCGGTGAAGTAGTCTACGACATATATCGCTCGCTCCCCGAGAGTGCTGCGCAAGGTGCGACGGCTACAAGCACGACCCAAACCACGCAGAGTACATCGACGCCAGAATACGATGCTGCTCGAGCGAAACTGAATGCACATTTTGTGCCGCGAGTGAACTCAACATTTGCTATCTATAAATTTCGTCAAGCTCAGCAAAACATTGGTGAGTCACTGAACGCCTTCTACGTGTGCCATCGGCAGCTTTCTCGCCTCTGTAACTTCGAAAACGTCGACTCTGAAGTCAAGAACCAAATCATTCTCGCCATAACATCGTCTCGCCTCCGAAAGTATGCCATGCTTCATTCCCTCACGTTACCGGACTTAGTTAAGCAAGGAAGAATGCTCGAGGATGTCGAACGGGATGTGTCCGAAATTGAAAAGCACTTCGATAACAATGCGATGGTGTTCGCAGTACACAAGGAAGGACAACACCATGGCCAACACCCAAGAAATGAACGACAGATGCCACGGCAGGCCTACACACCGCAGCGACCTCGTGTGTCGTCAGCAGATTGTCGCAACTGTGGCGGCAAGTGGCCTCACCAAGGCGATCGATCCAGTTGTGCTGCATGGGGCAAGACTTGCAAGGCATGTAACAAGGTTGGTCATTTTGCACAATTCTGTCGCTCAACTAGGAGAACAGTACATGCAGTGGACTGTGACAATGACTCAGACACACAGTTAGCCTGCAGTAAGAAGAGTTCAAGTACCAGAGAGCCTGCAGCCACCTGTGACACCAGTCCAAGCATCGACGAGTACGTTTTTGTTGACATGACTTCCCCTCAAGCAAGTTCATCTCCAAACGTTATTGTCACTGTCAACAATGTGTCAGTCATTTTCGTAATCGACACGGGTGCTACAGTGTCAATTGTTGGCGAAAATGACTTCAAGAGCTGTCGCCTAAATGTGAATCTCCAAGAAACACCCATCAGTGTTCTCATACAAATCAACGTCTCCACTTGAAATTTTGGGAAAAAATCTGTTATAATGAGATACAAAGATAAGGGCATTGAAGAAGACGTTTTTGTGATTCCAGGAAACTGTGCACCACTCCTAAGCTTCACAGCAGCAACCAACCTGGGGCTTGTCCAGATCATATACCAAGTTTCTGACAATCCAACTCAAGCAGTCGTTCCCCAAGCAAAGCAAGAACCACTTGCCATCCCTGAACCACCCAATGGTCCCTGGGAGGAAGTTTCGGTTGACTTTTGTGGTCCGTTCGCAGATGGAAAGTATGTTATGGTGGTAATAGATGACTTCTAGCGTTACCCAGTAGTACAAGTCACACATTCCACGAGTGCGAACAGTGTGCTCCCCTTGCTGCGACGAGTGTTTTGCCAGTTCGAAATCCCTGCACAGGTAAAAACTGACAACGGACCACCATTTCAAGGCAGACAGTTTGCTGCACTCTGGAAAGAGTTAGGATTTCGACACCATCGGATCACACCTTTGTGGCCTCAACCTAATGGTGAAGCTGAATGGTTGATGAGAACATTGAAAAAGCATGTTCACACAAGTCAGCTTGAGAACGCAGATTGGAAAGTAGAGCTTGAAACTTTCCTGATGTCATACACATCTTCCAAACACCTTACAACAGGAAGATCACCATATGAACTGCTGTTTGGCAGACCAATGGGGAATCTTCTGCCGTGCTACCCTGAAGCTCCTTCGCACAATGAAGACTTAACAAAGTTGAAAACAACCGTGCTCAAGAAAAAGGCATACAACAAACATCATGCTGACGCACGAAGACATGCTCAACCACATCGCTTCTCTATCGGTCAACGAGTCCTGTGCAAGCAAGAGAGATTCGACAAGTTCACTCCATACTATGATCCAGACCCTTATATCATTGTAAGCATTCATGGATCCCAAATGAAGGCATCGAGAGGAAAAAGAGTAATAATGCGCAACTCAAGTTTTTTCAAGGATGTCTCTGGCCTCAAACAAGCATCAGCCACAACACCACTCGACTTCGATGACATCATATATCCACCACCTGTAGTGAACCAGCCTGCACCTCCTATATTGCACCCGCCTACACCACCTGCATTGCACCAGAGTTCTCCAACACGGCGCTATCCACAGAGAAACAGAAAACCTACACGTCATCTGTCTGACTTTGAGACCTGACTTTGTGACAGCTAGTGAGAGACCTTTCTACAGTGGTCTGTGACAGTGTGTGCACATCCATTTAACTTTCCCCAAGGAGGGTAGTGTAGTGTTTGTAATCGGCATCTAGCCGAATGTTACCACCCTGTTGGCCACTATGGCAAAAAACATGGCGGCTTAACTAACAAACTCGCTTCATAAATGTCTCGCCCAATCTAATCAATCGGACCCCATCAAGTCTCCGGGAACACTTAGAAACCCGCAAAGGAGACCGCGCCAGCAACGAAGACGGAGGCACCGGCAAGGTCAGCAGATTGGGCTAATAAGGGACTACAGCAGGAAAGCAGTGTGAGTGATAGTAATATTTACAGTGATTGTGGTCGCAAAAAACGGCCATGGACCGGCGGCGGAACGAACAGTGACAGCAGAATCAGCGGATGGTCCCAAACGACTGCAGCAAAGAAACAGTACCAGTGATTGGGATGGTGCCTGTGAAAGAAGCGACCGGGAAGTGAAGTGCGAAAGCAGGTAACTAACAGTGCATACGATAACGATTGTGACAGCTGTGAAAATGGCGAAAAATTCTTCGACGCGGAATATTACTCGCCATGACTCCACCGAAAACAAACTCGTCAAAGTGTGGGACTCTACATCGCAGGCTGCCTGTGAAGCCACAAAAGTATGACTTTATTCACTATTAATACAGTGCTCAAATATTATAGAGCACTTAACAGCAACCGTAGGCGGACACAGTGCGTGATATTGTGGTGTGAATAATTAGTGACTTCATCCCAGACTGAACATGAATGCACTTGATGTACATTTTTCACTGACATTTGAGAGCGCAGCTCTTTGGCGCCCGTTTCTGCGTTTCGCGTCCTCGTCGCCATTGTCCCTCGTAACCAGCTCCACAGCTGGGGCAGCGCGCGTTCTCCTCCGTGGCGGCGACCGTGCGTGTTCTCCGATTGCTGCGCTTAAGGCCCCTCTATAAACGGCATGGAGGGGTTTTAGCTTCGCGCTCCTGCCATCACCGTCCGCCGGTGCGTGTATACTCCACCCCCTCTTCCTGCGTGGCGGCGACGGTGTTTTTTCGAGGCCCCTCGCCGGCGACTGCGTCTGCTCGCGTCGAATTCCCCCAGGCCCAAGAGACTCAGCTTTGCCCACGTGCGTGGTGACAAGATCAGGGGTGGCGCTTGTGCTGCCTAGGGTCTAGTTAAGTATTGCGGAGACAAAGGGGACGCGCTTCAGCGCAGTTAAGTCGGGTCTGATGATTTTCAACGGCTCACCTGATCAGGGTCTTAAAATTCAAGGCCTTGAAATACCTAGAGTAGCAGAATATAAATATTTGGGGGTATGGGTAAACGAAGGATTAGCATACATTGGAAAGCATGAACAATCACTTAAGGCCAAAGGGCGAAGGAATGCCGGGATAATTAAGCATAAGGCATTGTGGGGATACAATAGGTATGAGGTATTGAGGGGTATTTGGAAATTATGGTGCCCGGGCTTACTTTCGGAAATGCGGTTTTGTGCCTAAAATCAGAGGTACAGTCGACATTAGAAACAAATCAGAGATCCGTTGGACGATTAGCACTAGGTGTCCACGGCAAAGCTGAGAGTAAAATATTATATGAGGAACGCCTGAGGAAATTGGACAGTAACAGATGGGCAGCTAAGGTATTTAAATACCTGTACCTGAAAAGCGTTGACCCACAATGGAGGAAAAGAACTAGGAAACTAACTAGTAAGTATGCTAGTAACAAGGACGGAGAGATAAAGAGCATTAAGCAACAGGTGAAAAACACAGAAGGTAAAAATTGGATAAATTCGACGAAAAAAAACCGAGTGTGGAATTATACCGAAAGTGGAAAATGCAGATCAGAAAGGAAGATTTCCTTGATAACTCAAGAGGCAGTGCCCTACTTTTTGAAGCTAGATCAGGGTGCCTTAGAACACGCAGCTACAAAAAGAAGTTTAACAATGGAGATGACGCATGTGCTGTATGTGGAAACTCCAGTGAAACAATTGACCATATTATACTCGAATGCAATGGTATCCATCCGGAAGTTGATGCAGGCGCAATCACTGTTCCTGAAGCTCTGGGGTTTAGAGATAACAGTGGCCGGGTGAATAAACCGGCGGTGGAAACTAGCAAAAAACGGCTGGAAGATTGGTGGCTTAAAAGCAGAGAAGTGACATAATGTTAGTAATGTAGGAGCAAAATTTAATAAATAGAATGATGGTTTAGTTAACCATTCTAAATCAATAATTAAGATATAGGGAGAAAAATGAGCATGATAGCTACTGCTACCACCCCGTTTCAAAGGGGACGCTCCTATATTCCATCCATCCATTCCATCCATCCATCCATCCGTGCCTCGATGCGCACCGAGAGTGGGCGCGCATCGAGGCATCCTAGTCGCGATTCCAGCAATCCATGCGGCACCTGGCGGCAAAACCATGAAAACGCGCCAAAGAGGTCCAGTAGCAGACGCCCCTTGCTCGCGCTATAGAAACCCGCTAGCAAAGCGCTCGTAGCACCGCGAAAAAGGAGAAAACCAACTGCAAACCGACTCTGCAGCCGTTCCGCAATACAGTGGTACATTGTTTCATGTATTTACCTCGTGATCCAGCGATCGGCGCCAGAGAATCGACGCATTTTCTATCTCCGCGGAACGCATTGAAAGTGGCGTCTACATATAGTCTCGTCAGTTTTTGTCATACGATTGCTTTCCTGGTATCAACTGCCTTCTACTAACCTTCCCAAGGGACGGAACACCTACGGGTAAGTACGAGTGAACAGCAATACGTACTACGCAGCTAGACTTCTCGCGTCACGTACAAAATTCGATCGGCGCACGTATAAACTCCTAGTTTTTGACAGCTTGATCATAGCGCTTTTTAAGCTAGTTCTGCTAAGAACGTCATCATCAAATGCGCGTAAGGGAGCACTCTACGACGATCGGCTTAATTCTTCGTCGCGTCAGGCAGGCGACTCGAGATCTGCAGGCCACGCAGCGCGTGACTGCCCTCGATCTTGTACCGCACGTGTTACGGAAATTGGGTCCGTCGTGTGATCGCGCTCGCCTATGCGGCCGCTCAATTTTAGCGTTGCAGCTTGTCACCCTTGAATAATATCACAGAATCGGTATAGTTTTGTCGGCGACAGGTCTCTGACAACTGCGCGGTGAACTGATCAAGCCCGCATCTTTTTTTTTAAATATATTTTCAAATAAACCTGCAATATCCTGGTGCCAAAAAAATGAAAAATAAAAATAAAGAACTCTCTTGCCGCCCATCCTACAACAGCGGTGCCATGCTCCCTTGAAACCTGACCAGTTAAAAAGTAATGGGTGAGATACCATTTACTTTCCTGTCTGCCTTTTTATCAATTTCTTAGTCTTTTTTTCTCTTCTTTTTTTAGCCCTGTAACTGGGTTGGAAGTACTTCGTCGAAAGGTAGACACAAGCCAGACGGGCGAGCAGCGTGTGAATACGACACAGTACGTTATTTATACTAACAAGCTTCTCGGTCACAGGCCACCTGCAGGAGCGAAAATTCTCGAGGACCTCGCTAGAAAACGAGTTTATGGTATCCGATAGCGTAGACATAGATACACACGCGAAAGAGGCGACGCAGAGCGCCGGCTTTTCGAAGGCATCACTAATCACGCTCGCACTCTCGAGGAAAGCAAATGCATACTTGCACGACACAGACAGTCGGCGTAGCGACATAACACGTAAATGCAAGACATCTGCGTACTGAAATTGACACCGAGCAATGCAAGCAGCACCATCAATCATGAAAGAATTGTTTTACTAGTTCTGTGAAATGTTCTTTAATTTAAACGCACTGCCGCGCACGAGGCAAATCTAATTAAAAACATTTTTTTTTAAATAATCGTGATGGCCCTTCTCGCCACGAATAGCTTCATATTATCCTCTGAAAGGAAAAAAGACACTGTAGACAGAAAAAAAAGGCTTTACAGCTGAGCTCTATCAATTAGTGGCAACAAGCGCGACGACCGGAGGCTCGCACGATGAGCGCGGCGCCTTTCAATTCACGCTGAATAATGGCGAAATCGTTGAAGTCTTTACCTGTAGAATATGTACACACACTGCAGTGCCAACGTGCTTCCGTCTCTCAGAAGCATCGGCGACAAATATCGCTTTTCTCCACGGTAGACTTCGTAAACACGTTCGTCAGCTGATCACGATTTTTTGAGGATCTTCAGCAACGCCGGTGCCTGAACTTCGGTCTGATAGTCCCTGGTACACTTGGATCATGTCAGAATGAAGCGTGAACCGTTGCAAACGCGACCACTTTTCACAAAACACTACAAATTTTGTCACAAACAAGGAACAGCAATATATTTTCAAGGGACGAGCTACGCAAGACCCTACATATTTCCGCCATCTTGCCTAGTGTTACCAGACTTCGCAGCGCCCCCTGTCGTTCATTAGAGTTGCGAAGTGCTGCCGCGACGCTCGCGCCATCTCTCAATAGATAATGTTAACCACCAATGTTGGCGCTATTCCGCAATAGCTAGAGTAACTACCGCGGAGGAAAGCCGTCCTTAAAGGGACAATAGGAGATAATTCCCCACATGCCTTCAACCTTAAATTGACCCACGCGCCTGCAAGTACATGCTATGGAAATGCCTTCATGAACTTGCACTTGAGGCAGGACCTTCCAGCAGAGGTAGCACCGACGACATCCTCGCAGACTTCTGCAGTGCGCCGACAGTGGCGTGAAGGTCTCCGCAGTATATGGCTGCCTTGTCACGTGGGCTTCAGTGTATGCAGGTCGGTACGCAGCGGGGCTTGGTCGAAAACTGCGGCCGGGAACCCATAGTGGTTTCGCCGCTGTTTGAAGGTAGAAGGCAGTAAAATTCCTTGATCATTTGAAAGTAGCGACACTCCTCCGCGCCGCGCTTTCCTCCTCGATTCTCCTCGCGCGGCGGCAGATAGCGCTGCGCATGACACGCTTTTTCTCCTTGGCGCCCGCCGGCCGGCCGCAGCAGTGAGCGAAGCGCGAGCTTTTAGGCCAGGATACATTGGGAGAAGTGGTGGGCCCTATGCCGACACACTGCAGTTCTGGGGCAAGCATTCTGCAGCCTCATGCGCCTTGTAAAAGAACGTAATTTCATTTAGTGCAACAATCAAATAAAAAAAATTAAGGGTGCATATAAGTCTCCAACGTGCGGAAATGCGAAATCATATAACTGCAAATCCTTAACTATCGCTATCCTATCTATCATATCTACTAATGCCGTCAAGTGACCTATCATAACTGTTTATATCCACAACGAACATTATCACTTCACTATCCGGGCCTATTACTATCATTTACTAAGATTATCCGTAACAGTCACCATCATTAGCTGTCACTATTCATGACCATCACTATTTAATCTGGTGCCGTCCCATGGGCCATGACCCATTGATATACCTCAATTTTCATTGACTTATGCTGTCAGTCATATTTCTATTATCTCACAATATCTGACGAGACAACTATACATTGACTTTTATTTCTTATACTTTCCTGTTTTCTCATAAATGGAGGTGGGAAAAGAGCAAGCCACAAAAATAACTGACTACTATCAGCGCTATGTTCATGTCTCTGTCGAGGAGGCTTCCTTTGATTTGGGACAGGTCGGTGAGAGAAGATTGATGGAACTGCGTTGGGCCTCAGCTTTTTTTTCGAGTTCGTGTAATATTCGCGGCTCAAACTGGCCTTCAGTGAAATGTAGCTAGAACATAGAGCGATGAGTTAATCACTCAGGCTAGATGAAAAAAAAAACTTCTTAGATTATATTGAAATGAGTAATATGTTACAGTGCTAAGAAGCGTTGCTCGCAAAACGTTTCCCTATTTTTACATCATAACTATAATCATTATTGAATGTTTAGGTTTCGTAAATACAGCAAATTGATGCAATGATTCCGGTTGATTTGATATCGATGGGAAAACGTTTCCCGCAGTAAATGAATATGCGGAATTGCGGTTTTAGAACTCCAGCTTTCAAAGTGAAGGTAACCTGCCAACGCCTAGTAGTCATGATCAAAGTGAAGCCTGTGTGGTCATGTGAAAACTCACTGCACATTGGCCGTATCTCTGATAAAACGAAGCCATAAAAGAAGCCATACCCACGCATGCGTCGAAGCATGGCAAGACACAATCAAGAATTGAAAAAAAAAAGCCGTACGACCTTGCTATTACCCCGCAATACCGCGGGTTTACTTGCCAACGAGTTTTTCAGGGCCAGCATTCATTGCTCTTAAGTAATCGACACACACTACAAGTACAAGCTGGAAAGACTAGCTGCTCTACAAGCCCCAATTTTGAGTTTTAGCGTAGGAAGCCAGGGGTCCTAGCATAATCGCGACAAATGCAATCGAGAGGCTGTACTTTTCCAGTTATTATTGAAAGCAAAAAGCAGATTATTGTGCCATTTCTGACTGTACAGAAGTCGACAGCGCATGAAATGATGAAGCCTCGCGGAATATTCAGCATGCTGCAGAGGACAACTTTATTCTTATGCAACGAACAAGTTGCCGCCGCAAAAATATTGAGTAGCAAACAGGAATAGAAAACGTAGCGTCAGATGACGCGTTATTACGGAGAGTGAGAAAGGCGCCTTACGTCGCAAACAACTCTTTTCTTTCTAGGAATAAACTTCTTTCGACCAATTTTGTGAATCCATTGACTCTTGCACAAGCCGTCACGCTTGCCTTGAGGTATCAGGAATACCGCTTAACCATATTCAGGCCGCTTGCTGCGGTTGTACGCGCAATAGCACGGCATAGAACTTGCACGCTGCAATAAAAGCACAGCGCGCAATATTCGCTCGCCGAGCCTAGGAGGAAAATGGCGCGAAAGGAAAAGGAAAACGCCGGACGCGCGGTCGTTTCCAAGGGCAACGGCAGGGAGACCAATCGTCGCTCAGGAAATCAGGCGGAGAACCGGCCTTCAGGGATGGATGGATTGAAAAACTTTATTTTCGTCAGAGAGCATGTACGGATGAATCCGTGTTAGATGGCCATCAACCCATGGCTGACGGCGACCTGGGTGGCCCACTCCACGGCCCTGGTCTGGACGACCGGGTCTGAGCTGGCCAACACGGCCTCCCACTGCTCAAGGGAAGGATCACGCATAATATCCGCCGGTGGCGGTGCTATGCTACAGCTCCATAATATGTGGTCATAGGTTGCCAATTCCTGACACCATTTGCACTCCGGCTGAATGTCCGGGTAGATTTTGCTCAACACGTATGGGTTGAGGAAACATCTAGTTTGCAGTCGTCGCCAGACGCATTCCTGCGCCTTCACCAATTGCTTGTCTGGGGGTGGGTAAATCCTCCGCTCTAGTTTGAAATGATTAGTAATGTCATGAAAGGATACCAGCCCATCTCTCGTGGACCTTCCCGGAACGTCCGGCTCACCTACTCGGCTGACGAAACCTCGAGCATTAATGTGAGCCGTCTCGTTCCCAGGATTCCCAGAGTGTGCTGGTACCCATACAATTTCCGCCTCCGTAGTCCCTCGCCCCGTAGCCCGATTCAGCAATCGCGCCGCTGTGACAGATATTCTGCCCCTCGCCAAATTTCGGATGGCTGTTTTGGAATCGCTTAAGATCAAGTCAGCATTACTACTAGTAATAGCTAGTGCTATCGCCGCTTCCTCTGCAGTTTCTGGGGAGCGGGTTTTGACTGATCCGGAGGCGATCAAGCGTCCCCGCCCGTCCACCACCGCAATTGCAAATGCGTCCTTGTCCTTATACTCGGCGACATCTACATAGACTGCCCCGTTGTACTTCCCGTACTTAACATGTAAAGCTTTGGCCCTTGCCTTCCTGCGGTCCTCGTGATGCATTGGATGCATGTTCTTGGGCAAAGGTTTTATGTACAAGCCCTTGTGCATTTCCCGCCTAATCTGAATTTTAGTGTCACCAGGTGGAGCGTCAACTCCAATGCCGATCCTTTCCAATATGTCCCTTCCTGATTTTGTTTTTGAAAGCCTACCAAGCTGCATCACCAAGTGCGCCTCCCGTAGTTCTTCTAGGGTATTGTGCACCCCTAATCCCAGCAGCCTTTCGGTAGAGGCATTGTGAGGCAACCCAAGGGCCGCTTTATACGCCTGCCTAATCATAGCCTCCACCTTGCCTTTTTCCGTCGCGTCCAACTTCAAATAAGGCGTCGCATACACTATTCTACTGAGCACAAACGCCTGCACCAGCTTACACAAGTCCTTTTCCTTAACACCTCTCTTACGATTGGCGATTACATGATTAGCCTCACGGTAGCATTGACCGTATTTTTAAGCCTTTTCAAGGACTCGCTATTCTTCCTGTTAGTCTGCAGATACATACCCAGGATCCTGATCGTTTGGACCTCAGCGACCGGTACGCCCTCCACTTTGACCTCTAAAGGCGGTGGCGGCACAAGTGCCTCGCATATATCCCTCTTGGTTTGTCCCTCAGCACAAAAAGCTCGGACTTGGGCTGAGAGCACGAGAGTCCTGCTTCCCCTGCTAGCTCCTCAACAATATCCACCGCACGCTGTAGAGTTTCTTCAAAATGTGCGTCACTGCCTCTTGTTACCCAAAGAGTAATGTCATCCGCATAAAGTGTATGTTTAAGTCCCGATATCCCTTGCAGCCTGGGTGGTATCTTGATCAAGGCGAGATTAAATAGGAACGGCGATAATACCGACCCTTGCGGTGTCCCCCTGCCCCCCAATGGGAAGGGATCCGATTTTATTTCTCCGACTATAATCTCCGCAGTCCTACCCTCCAGAAACGATCTGATGTACCGGAAGGTTCTACCCCCCGGTCTTATGTCCGATAGGTTCCTCAATATTGCCTCATGGGTAACATTGTCAAAGGCCTTAGTTAGGTCGAGCCCCAAGATAGCCTTGGTGCCCGTGCCGTACCCAGGATCAACCACGTCTTTTTTGAGCTGTATCATGACGTCTTGCGTTGATAAATTAGCCCTGAAACCAATCATTGTTTCAGGTATCAACTCCTTGTCCTCTACATAACCCTGAAGCCTGTTCAGGACCACATGCTCCATCAATTTGGCTAAACACGACGTTAGCGAGATGGGACGCAGATTCTCAATGCAGAGCTTCTTCCCTGCTTTAGGAATAAATGTAATCCTAGCATGCTTCCACTCTGGCGGAATCTCCCCGGCCACCCAAAATTTATTCATCAAATTCGTGAGTGCCCCTACTGACTTGAAATCCAGGTTCCTCAGCATCTTATTAGTAACCCCGTCCGGACCCGCTGCTGACGTGGTACGAAGCTGACCCATTGCAAACTCCACCTCCGCCACCGTAAAGTCTGCATCTAATTCAAGGTTTTCCTCTCCCGAGTAATCCGGCAAGCAACCGCCCGCCTCTGCGTTTATGTAACGTCTTCGGAGTTCATGTATAAACTCCCCAGTCGTGCCTTGATACCGATGCACTAACCTAGCCATTTGCCCCTTCTGCGCAGATTTGGTTGCCGTCGGGTCTAAAAGGTGCCTCAACAACTGCCATGCTTTTTTGCATCCGAATTGCCCATTCATCCGGTCACAAATCTGCCCCCACTGTTTGCACTGCAACTGCAATGCGTACGTTTCGATTTCTCGTTCTAACTTGGCCATCTTTCTACGGAGCACACCATTATGCCTTTGTTTCCTCCACCTCCGAAGGAGACTCGCATGTGCTTCCCACATGTGTAACAATCTGGAGTCAGCCGTAGAGCCCTCCTCCTCCACTGGAACCTCTTTTGTGGTACTCATCACGGCCTGCTTGAGTGTCTCAACCCAGGCTCCTAAGTCCTCAATTTTCCCGGTCACTGTGTCATTCCTGACTTCCCGAAATCGGTCCCAGTCCGTCACTCGAGTTCCTTTCACCTTGTCTTTGTGCTTAGCAGCACTAAATATCGTGGAAAGGATATAGTGATCACTTCCCAGTGGCTGTCCCGTGTTTACCCACTTTGCATCCCTGATAACATTCACAAATGTGAGATCTGGAGAGGTGTCTATGCTCACGCTGTTGCCTATCCTCGTATGATCTAGCGGGTTGTTCAAGATCGTCCATCGCAGGTCCTGGGCAACCTGCCAAAGTTTATTTCCCTTCGGGCTGGCTCGGATGTAGCCCCACTCCGGATGAGGCGCATTGAAATCCCCCACCACGATGAGTTGAGACCTAGCCGCTAGCCGTTGCGTCTTTATCAGGAGGTCTGGCAAGCCCACCCCCTTATCTTTTGGAGAAGAGTATACATTAAGAGCAAAGAGACTCTTATCGCCTTTTCTTTTGGGTAAAATCTCCAGTAGGACGTAGTCCTCCCTGCTGCTATCTATGGTATGCTGAATCACTGTGGTGTTACGATGGACTAGCATGGCCGTAAAGACGCTCGATACGCCCCCTCGATCAATCTCTGGTGGTGTAAATGTCTTAAATCCCGGTAATTTAACCGAGCCGCTAGCCTCCTGCAAAGCTATAATGTCCGGCTTAATAATAATAATAATAATAATAATTGGTTCACAGGAAGGGAAAGACGCAGTAACTGTCACACTTGCTCTGTGGACACCCGAACCGCGCCGTAAGGGAAGGGAGGAGGGTGGGAATGAAAGTGGGAAGAGAGAAAGAGGAGCCGTAGTGGAGGGCTACGCAGTAATTTCGACCACCTGGGGATCTTTAACGTGCGCTGACATCGCACATAATGTCCGGCTTACTATCTAGATTTTGTATGTGCAACTGCAGGTTCCCCCGCTTGCGACGGAAGCCCCTGCAGTTCCACTGCCAAACCTCAATTTGCTGGCGAGGGGCCATGGTGAGGCACTAGGTTCACTAACATCGGCTCCTGGCCGACTACGGGAGGCAGTCTAGCCTCTAGCATAGCATTTAGGTGTTTAAACATACCCATTACTTGGGTCTGGAAACCCTTTAAGTCATTGGTGAAGGCTTCAAGACGCTCCTCAATCTTGCCTAATCTGGCTTCGATCTTGTCGACCCGACCTTCCAACCTATCCTGTCTTTCTTCCAGTTTTCCTACTCTCTCCGCAAGGGTAAGCATGTCCCTCCTAAGGCTAGTGACTTTAACTACTGGCTGCGGCGTGTCCACCGCCGAAGTTTCTGCTATTCTCTTTGCATGAGCTCCCTCATCTGCTGGCGGCGGCCTTTTGACCGTCCCCCGATTCTCCACTTCCATAGCTGTACAGTTATCGTCCACGCTAGAAGCGTTCGCCTGCGCCGCTTTCTGTGGGGCCTGGGCCAGCGGCGTCTGTACCCTTTCTACTCTGCCGGTTTTAAGCGCGCGTTCCATCTCTGCCATCCTAGCTTCCATCTTTTTGATAGTTTCGGCTTGCTGCAACACCTGCCTTTGTAGCTCCCTCTCTCGAGCAGTCTCATTTTGGGAGCCCGCGTTTGGCCAGCTCACCTTTTTCCTTGTGGCACTTGGACTTCTTCCATGACCGGAACCTTGCCCTCCTCCTTTGCCAGGCTCGGGTCCGGGCAGTGACGGGAAGGAAGTTGACCGGTCCTTTCTCTTGCTATCGCCTCTCGCACTACTAGATGACCGCTTCCTGGGCCTCGAACGCCGCTCTTCCTTGCCAGTTTGGCTCTTGTCCTCGTTGCTGTGCTGCGAACGCCGCTCTTCCTTGCCAGTTTGGCTCTTGCCCTCGCTGCTGTGCTGCAGACCCGTCGGCTGCTGACGGGCTAGACGAAACTTGCAGTTGCGGCTTCCCGTGCTGTGCGCCCCATGGCATACGATGCAGTCCGGCGTGCAGGTCAGCGACTGTCCGTCCGGTGGTGCAGGATGTTCCTTCCCGCAACGGCGACACAGATTAGTCTTCGGACGATAGAAAACGTCCGCCCGATGTCCCACTCGTCTGCAGTTATAGCAGGTCTCGACTAACTCTCTATACGGGATCACAGCGTACAGACAGTTCCAATAAATAACTTGCCGGGGAACGCGCTTTCCGCCGAAAGTGATCTGAATTGCCTTTGACTTGCCCAAAGGTCTGGCATCCAAAATGTCCATGTCTTCGTTCTTCTTCAAGAATCCTGTGCGAACTTCCGCCAATGGGCATCCGTTGTACGCATTGTAGATTACTCCGCGCACAGAGTTCTCCGGCGCCGCCACGTACGCCGAAACCTCAAGGTCACGACCGCCCAGCTTGAGCGTCTTTACATTCGCATATGCCCCACTACGATTCATACACGGCGTGCTCACCGTCATCGTGTTGTTTGTCTCATTGACCCGCACCAGGTCTTCTTCCACTGCAGTCGCGTTCGTCAGCTCCGCTGCCGCTCTCAAGGCACATCCGAGCTCCCTCGGCGTCACTATACTCAAGTCCCAATTCTTGGGCCGGCACACAACCTTGAAATCCTTGGCTGGCATCTTCAGAAACGGTCCCCGTTTCTTCCACACCGGCGCTTTCCCCCGCTTGACTTGGGCTGCTCCGTGCGTCTGGCGCCCGTCGCTGCCCGCCTGTTTCTCGGTAGGCCTACTCGGTAGGCAAGGGGCGAGGAGGAGGCGAAGAGTTAGCGCGGCGGCGGCAAAGTAACATTCATATTATCAAGGGGTTTTAGAAGGCAAATGCAGATGGCGCCAGAGAGAGTACCGAGGGACTTTATACCGAGCCATGTGCTGGTACGGTGCAACACCAGGGACAGCAGAAGTGGACCACGCGCCCACAGGGCCCGCTGAAAGCTGCGGGCCAAGATTCTGCAATGGCGCGTAAGGCGGCATGGTTGCGCCTTTATGCCAGAATAGCAGCAGCCAGATGTGACTGCTGACTGGTCTCGCCACGACTGCTCCGGGTGGATACGCTGTACAGAATATAGGCAGCTCCGTCACAGCAGGCAGCAGCAAGACGATGTGCAGAGGCCAGTAAGCCGGGGTGGCTCCGGTACACCTGCATAACTGCCGCAATGCTCTCTGCATGCCTTTAATGTGTCACGAGAGGCGGCACTGGCGTCTGCACGGGCCTCGTGGCTCCGTACAAAACTTTCTAGCAAAACGTGTTATGCGGCTGTAAAACGCAAAGTTGAAGTAAACAAAGCCCTTTCTTGACTTGAACGTGCTGCTGAGTTCGTGCGAGGATACCAAAAGAAAAAAAAAACAAGTGGGCAGCAATGCGCTCCCACTTTGCAACACCACGTTCCTGGCGGTCGTTTCTTCTGACGTGATGCAGGCAGCTACGAAAGGCGGCTAGAAAGCAACCCGGAAAATGGTTACGCGCACATAGCCGCAAGGAGAGAGTAAACTTTAATTGTTTAACGGAATAGCGTCGGTGGTTTCCTCAGTCCAGGATACCATTGGCCTGGGCTGTCTCCCGGGCCCTGGTGAGCAGGCTGCGCTGATCAGAGAGACCGGTGTGGGCCAGCTCTGCCTCCCACTCCGCTTGGCTGAGCGCTCGAGCTTTATATTTCCTTAATTGCTCTTTGCAGTTCCATATCATTGCTCTTTGCTCCCCTATTCTAAAACTCCCTATTCATGGGGAGAGGCGCAGCGGAACGTGCATGTATGGCACTCTTCTTACTGGCCGGTAACGAGCACCCAAATAACCCTTAAGCCTTTTTTTTCACACTGCGATTTTGAGCAGTGCGAAAGGCCGCCTCGTTAACTTGTTCGCAGATGCGACAAAGAGCGCCCGAAGAAGCACTCATGATTTGACTCGGGCATTGTTCGCAGAGCGGGCAAGCCAGAAGCTCCCCTTTAATCCGGCGCCGGGCCTTCAGCATGGTGGCTGGTTGATCTTTCCCTTTCCATGTCGTTGCTCGTAGTGGTAGACACGGGTGGCGCGGGGCAATCACTGTGGAAAGGGTTTAGCCAGCAGCAGCAGCGAGGATGGGGAGGCAGTGTGCGGAAGACAAATGGGAAGAGTCTCCCGACAGGAGAGGGTTAGACACCCTCACCGGAGAAAGAGTTTCGCTGTGCTTTGTTTGTTGTAATTTGTATTACTAGTGAGGCCCTGGGCTAGAGGCTAAGGCCGACCCTCGGGGCTGTGCCCATCTAGCATTTTTCCTTATTGGACAGTTGATGTGTGGGGCTGGCCTCTGAAAATGACCGCCCCTATTTCTTTGTTTTGTGAAGGTGTAAAATGAGACGTGATCCAAGAGAGTTGAGTCCAGTCTGAGCTGGGGCTCCATGCGTAGGCATGTAACGTGGCTGTTCTGCTTAGGCTCTAACTATAGTTAGGTCAAATAGTAAAGCAGCACAGAGTGTTCTTTTTGTAAATTCATTTCAACTTCCAGTTTTTTTCTGTATATGTGGTATGCTGTAAATATATGCTCTACCATCATCACCTTCAAGTACGCTTCCTGGTATTCTCTACGGCGAACTACTTGACATGAAGGTTTTAAAAGAACCTTCCGAAAAGGAACGAACAACATAAATTCTACTAGGAGGATGCTCTATCAGCAGTAATATTTTTGCTGGTCAAAAACTGCTTGAGCGGGTGCATTGTCCGTGTGGGCCATGTGAGCGGGTGCATTGTCCTGGTGCAACAGCCATCCATCACTTCACAACTGTGACCTTTTTTTTTTCTCCTAATTTTTTCACGGAGTCTTTTTACTGTGCGGTTACGCCAGTACTTTGTAGGTCATACCTTGCTATATTCTGAGTATTTAAAGGATCTATGCTGAGCCTGCCTGTTCGGAAGAGGCGCTAGCCTAGAGCTTCCCTTCTATGTCGTTTTCATTGCCAGTCAGAACTTTTGAGTCACCCTCTGCACAAAAGCAACAGGACTCGGGCAAATTTGCATAGCAAAGTTTTGCGAGTTCTGCGAGGCAACCCACAAAATCGCGGGCTCGTTAGGACAATATATCAAGAAAGCGCCCCTTTATTATAGCATTCTTTAATAGGAACATACTTTATTGGCTAATTGGAGTAAAATGGGTTAGGCCTTCGACTTGCACTGAATATAGTACGGCTGACGATGATGGTGATTGTGGTGATGATGATAGTATACGCAGGCGGGACGCCATCCAACATCACAAAATTACTGGCCCGCGAGCACCCAGGGGAGCCGGCGATTCCATGAGCTACCATGCTTCGAACGGATGGGCGTCTGTGAAAGCTTTTCTACTAGTGTAAAGATTATACGCACGGCCAATTCCGCCTGGCCAACTGCCTGGTGCAGTAGCAGCGATGTGAAGCAAGCGGAAAGCGGGAGCGGGAACGAGCGATGGGGTGCAATTATGCTGCTCAAGCGATGTATCATCTTCTTGGCTGTTTGACTCAGTCAGAAGCAAGCCCCCGAATTAAGTTTCACGCCCGAGTTCTGAAAGCGCTGGCTTTATATACTGTGTGTTTGTTGCTTTCATTGTCGCAAATTTGCACCTTTCCAAGTATACAACACTTGTTCTCGGTTCAAATTTCGACTATATTCTCGAGGAGGTTTCTTTTGATATTAGTTAATGTGCCGATATTTGATGCCCGCGACTATTACTTCTTATTTACAAATGCAGATAGTTATTGTGCATGCTAAGTTGCTTATTGCAGATATGTGTTCTTCAATGCAGATATCATCCGCACTATATGCAACGAAAATCAAGCACCAAAGTAAGAGGGAGTGCTTCGCACTAACCAGTGCAGCCGAGCAGACGACGCTTACCCAAGCGGGAGTAATTGCGGGCATGCCCTTGCACCCTCTTGCCTTGTCATCTTCTATGTCTTCTGGCGCAGCAGCGCCGAGAAGTCAACGGTTGCGTGACATTGTTAAAGAATCGACAGAGTGTACGCAGTGTACGTGTACCTAGATACTGCTAAGTACACGTACACTTACGTTCACGTACACGGCATACTTCTGGCCTCGCCGGTGCATGAGCTCAGATTGCCATCGCAGCAGAGAAAGAGCCGAGGAAAGAATATACAAGGAAAATCGCCGCATGACGTCTACTATGTGCTCAGGTTTCACTCCCTCTGGTGTGAGCGCGCCGTTTCTAATAGCTCTTCAACCTTGCAGAAAGCAGCGGAACGCCCCTTCGTGGGCAAGTTTCACTGGAATATTCGGTTCAGACATCTTTGGCAACCCACTTGCTGGCTTATGCGTTGTCTTGTGGTAATTTTTTTCGCGTACTGCGCATTCTTTTCGTGACTTTCTTCGAAAGCCGTGGAATAACTTGTAACGATGTTTTTGGTTCGCACCCTTTTGCCTTTCACGCAACCCTCAGCATGATGGAAACGGGCTTTTATAATGAGTTTTTCCTCAACGCTGTTTTATTATGAGAGGGCAGTGCATATTAAAAACACCCTGAAAGCCCCGCAAAGACACTTCTCACGTATTATCACGAAGCGATGAATTCCCTAATGCGCTTAATTATAAAGTGTTTCCTGTAGTTTGATCATGTGCGATTTTGATTACACCAAAGGTACACATACCTAATCGAATATGATTGCGCAGATAGTAGTTTTTTAAACGCGAATCGAATACGAATGGTTTTAGCTAGCAACACAAATGAATATGAATTGAATAGTGAATAAAGCGAATCGACTGCGAGTTGCATACTTGCATGAGTTTTCAATTCGACGTGTGTCATGCGACTCAGAACAGCGAAGCGGTGCCAGCGGTGCTGCGGGGCGGAACTTTTAAAGGAGCCGCGAAGCGCTTCGTAATATGATGTCGGTTATGCTTCAGGTCAATTCTTTATGTCACAGGGATACTAGCTCAAAAAGAATTACAAGAATCGGTGCACAGGAACGGGAGTTATTCAATGCAGAAATTTAAAAATAGAAGCAAACAAAAAACTGCCCTCAACTCAAATTTTGCGGGGTTTCCCATTCCCATTTCGCTCTCCCATTGACGTCATTGGGTGCGACCAATCAAAAGAGGCAAACCGATGACGTCGCGGAAGTTATCACTGCATGGTTGCCTGTTTGCTTTAACTCGTTCCTGCCAAGGATGGCAGCGTCGTTTCTATGGTTACAAGGAACACGTGGGCGTAAGTTGACAGCGTCGCTCCCATGGTGATAAACAGGTGGTCAGCGACGCTTCACCATCCGATATCAGCACTGCTAGCACCTTAGGAGTGCATAAGAAGTCACCGTAAACGGACTTGCCAGACTAATCGGAACTGATCTGCGCGTTATTCCGTGCGGGGATACGCCGAAAGGGGACGAACAGCAGCCGACCAGCGTCGTCGCGTCCACCGCGCGGTGTTGACGACGATCGCCCAGCAACGCTGCCAGACCACCACCAAGCTGACGATGCGCACTGGTAAATATGAACCGCAGCACTTTTTTTTGCATCCTTTCTTGGGACTGAAACGAATTCTTGTAGAATGCAGTGGCTCGATTAGATCGTTTCCGCCAAGTCGTTCTCGGTACGCAGGCACGCCTCGCGAACTTCGAAAAACAACATACGTGTATATTGACGAAATGTGCCTTGTCCATATCGCGATTAAAAACGTGGTGATAGAGCCACTGTGGTAACATTACGTTCAATTTTAACCCCGGAAGCGCGCGCGAGCGGAGAAAACACCACACTGATGACTTGAAACTGTTGCTGCGTCCAGGTGTACGGAGCCTCTGTGCTGCCGAGATGTTGAGCCATGTGGTTCCACATTAAGGACGTTTGAACCTTTCCAACATGTGTGCATGCTGTAAAAGCACAGTATTTCACTGGATTCACTAGTGCAGCTTACTCATTTATTATCATTGCATATGTGTAGAAAGCACTATCAGTAATGTAATGACTAATCTATAGCAGAACTTATTAGAATGTACAACCTTTTCTTTTATATTTTTTTATTCCCTGAGGCGAGAAAACATTTAAAAAAAACACTCTACATAGGGTATTTTGTCTTAAGGTATGGAGGTGATTTGTGGTGGTACTCTTTTTGCAGTATGCTAGACATTTGAGTCAAACCAATGTGGACTGGAGCTTTGTAAATCCAGAGATTGCTCTTTCACAGATGTCTCTCTTCTTTTCATTCTAGAAAATGTTATGTGGCCTACCACCAGTTTGCAAGATGGATTTGGGGGAGAGACTGAACTGGAGAACAAAGAGTGATCCCTTCAAGTGCGGTGACCATGATTAGGAAGATGTTTCCATCGGAACGCTACACAGGGTTAAATTTCCCAACTGTGAGGGGTAAAAAAAAAAATAAACCATTTTCAGTTTTTTCAAGCTTCATTTGTTTATACAGTGCACAGATTGCAGCACGGATTACAGCATGTGGTTAAGCCGAAAAGCAATTAGTATGCCAGGCAAAGACAGAAAAGAGCAACACAGATATACAACTTTTGAAACACTTTTTTTCAGGGCTCTTCATTTTTGGTCTTATACTTTCCAGAACCATGAGGCCAAACTACAACACCATATTGCAACACCGGGAAGAACCAAGAAAAGCAAATGCTTCCCCTGTGGTCATGTTAATGGCCATTTTTTAAATTCTCCATAGCAAAACAGTGCACAGGGTGACGGAACAGAGTCATGAAGACACTAACACAGAACTCGCTAGCAACTGAATAAATATATTGCTTGCCGGCAAGAAATACTGCAGCTGCTCCACAGAGAGACGTGCACTAACTGGCCAGGCTACTTTCAGTGATGCATTTTGGAAAGGCTCTTGTGCCAATGGCACTTCGGATACACATATAGGTGTCTGTTCCAAGGCTCAGCCACAACCACGACCTACTGTATAATGGGCGACCTGCGCATCCCGCCACTCTCTACGGGAGCGCGCGGCCGAAGAAATACCACGTGACCGCTGAGTAGGGACCGAAACAGCCGGTAGATGCCGCCAAAGCTCACCCCCAGAGCAGCGTTTCACGCGCTCCTGCTGTGCCTGCAAGCGAGCGGCGCAGAGTTCCGCGGGATGATTTGTGGAACCATTATTTCTCATGAGCGATAGCTGCGGCAAGATAAAGGCAGTGAAATGAGAGTGGCAGTATTGGGAGTAAGAGCCCCGGAAACATCTTCGAAGCAGCCGTCGTCGTGCTTTCGACGGACGCGGTTGCGTTTCTTCAGTTGGTGTGCGTAGTAGCCCAGTTGGAGCAGACTGCCAGTCTCCCTCCCGTGCACGTTCGTTCCTCCGTATTTGATATCTGCGCAGGCAGGCTGTATCCAGCGGAATTAAATATTTGCCGAATATGCGTGCTCGGCGTTTCCCCCTCCCGTTTCAATGCGCGTAATAATTAAGCTTGTGAACACAAACTGTAGTGAAAATTAACGGCGGCACAACACAATAGACAAGAAAACGAAAGAAAAAAAAAACAACGAGAAAACAATTGTAGCAAAAGCAGAGTCAAAAAGGCGAAGCAAACGCAGTCAGAAGCCTAAAAAACCCCAAACCGACAACAAAAGACGAACATAGCAAAAGCAGAGTCAAACAAAGAGGCAAAAGCAGCCAGAAACCTAAACCAACCACCAACAATTAAAAGACGAGTCGCAAAAGCAGAGTCAAACAAAAAAGAAGCAAAAGCATGCAGACAAAAACTTATACCAACAACAACGAAAAACCAAAAAAAAAGACGATCGATCGTAGCAAGTCAAACAAAAAAAGCAAAAGCAGTCAGAAACCTAAACCAACAAGAACACTCGTAGCTCAAGCAGAGTCAAACAAATGAAGCAAAGCAGTCAGAAAACCTAAAAAAAAACAATCGTAGCAAAAGCAATGTAGTCAAAAAGGGAAGCAAAGCAGTCAGAAACCTGAACACAACAACAAAGACGATCGTAGCAAAACCAGAGTCAAACAAAAGATGCAAAATCAATCAAACCTAAACAATAACAAGACGCTCGTAGCAAAGGCAGAGTCAAACGAACGAAGAAATGAATTAACAGCACACCTAACCACATAACGTCACGTTATATACTGACCGACTTTTAAGCCCTGAATTTTTTAGCGACCTAGCTTCTGTTGTTTGGTTAGGTGTCGTTTGACTCTGCCTTTGCTACGAGCGTCTTTTGCTATTGTTGTTTTAGGTTTGACCGATTTTGCGTCTTTTGTTTGATTCTGCTTTTGCTAAGATCATGTTTTGTTGTTGGTTTAGATTTCTGACTGCTTTTGCTTCTTTTGTTTGACTTTGCTTTTGCTACGTTCGTCTTTTGTTGTTGGTTTAGGTTTTTGTAGGTTTCTGACTGCTTTTGCTTCTACATGTTTTCTCGGGTATTTTTTTTTTTTTTGTTTTTCGTTTTTTTAGGGTCTGGACTGGTTTGCTTCTCATGTCTTGCTTTGCTGTTGCTACGAATGGTCCACACTGATTTTTCTAAGAGTTGGCCTGCCTTCCGTTTCGATTTTTTTTTTTTCCGTTTCGATTAGTTTATCTGCTTGGGTTAGAAATATCTTGTCTGGTATTCTGATGTTGCCGCCTGGCTTCCTCGTGTTGGGTTCTCAGCGGTTATTTGACGATAAGTGTCATGCTTGAGCTGCACGTATAAATATGCCACTTTTCCATTCGCAAAATTGTTGGTCCTCCTGCTTAAAATGCAGGCTACACACCGTGCTCCTGTTGCTTGGAATCCAGGGCTGTTTCCCTGACACTGAAAAGCAAGTAGGGCCATAACAGAAATGTACTTTGCGGACATCACTGAAGGCAACGGAAACTCTACTTTTACAGCATCAGCTGATGATCGCAACCCTTTCCTTCTAAAATGATCTCGCTATCACAACGGACGCCGTCGCCCGGAATGCTCGAATAAGGCTATCTTATAAGCATGTTTAAAAGTTGGTGCAGCTTCATAGCTTAAGTTTGGCTTGCCGCGAGATGTTCCTGAGCCACTGATTTCGTACCTCTGTAAGGTCCCTGTCGATGTTCGCCCGCTCGACTTGCAGTGCGGCACGCAACAGTACACCATAGTGCGCGTAATGATGCCGCAAACGCGTAGGCATCCGCCGCCACCCACAGGCACAAGGCACGTCAAAACTGCCCCCGGTTAAGTTATTTAGTGCCTACTTAAAATAAACTCGCCGGAACCGAGCTTTGCGGCCGCTCCAGCCCGTATATCGACGGCCCACACGTGTTCAATCTTCGCGCTCCGTAGCCGGTCGACGCGTCTCGTCGTGGGGGTGAGTTACAGCGCCACTCTCAACAGTGACGTTTTAGAGAACTAAAAAAAACAGCACAAGCAAAAGCAAACCTCCGGCGCTGGGGAGGCGGCGCACGCGCAGGTCGCCCATTATACAGTAGGTCGTGGCCACAACAATACCTATATTCTGATAGTGAGGCAAAAGTTCTGGCATTGCATAACTTTGACCTGCAGCTATGTTGACGCATGGAGTATTGCAGCAAGGTATGAAGGCAGTAAGGTATGAAGCAGATCATGTTGAGCTTCCAATGTCGAGAGCATACCAAAAAAGAAAAAGAGGTTCATATTATTGATGTGCAAGATTCGACACCTACTCCTTGCTGCCAAGTATACTAACCCGGATAGCACTTTTGGAGCCACATAGATGATAGGCAGCACTAAATTCAAGCAATGGTCACTGCAAATGCAGCAAGGTGCCAGTAACCACTTCACTTGGATGTTGGATGAATGCAGGGGCAGGTCTACAGCAGTTCAGTTCAGTTCAGGCGTTCAGTCGTGTCCGACTCTTCGTGACCCTATGGACCATGTCACGCCACGCTTTCCGGTCTCTCACTATCTTCTTAACATCACATAGCTTCATCTGCAATGCCTCGAGAATGCCATCTAACCATCGCGTTCGCTGCCTACCCCTTCTCCGGCGACCCTCAACCTTTCCCAACATCAAATCTTTCTCCAGCGACTCCTCTCTTCTCATCAGATGACCAAAGTAGCTGAGCTTTAACTTTAGAATTTGACCCTCCAATGAGCAGTCAGGGTTTATGGTCGACAATATCGACTGATTTGATCTTCTGGCAGTCCAAGGAACTCTTAAGAGTCTTCGCCAGCACCACAATTCAAACGCGTCAATTCTTCGGCGGTCAGCCTTTTTCACAGTCCAACTCTCGCATCCATACATGACAACTGGAAAGACCATAGCACGGGTTATACGGATCTTGGTTGGCAGACTAATGTCTCTGCTCTTTACTAGGCGGTCAAGGCTAACCATTGCTCTCTTTCCCAGAAGCAGGCGTCTCCTAATTTCATGGCTGCAGTCTCCTTCCGAGGTAATCTTGGCGCCCAAGAACAGAAAATCTGTCACAGCTTCCACTTCTTGTCCATTGATGCTCCAGGACTTGATAGGGCAAGACGCCATGATCTTCGTCTTTTTAATGTTCAGTTTAAGCCCAAACTTCTCACTCTCTTCTTGTACGCGCATCAGAAGTCTCTTGAGATCCAATTCACTTTCTGCCATTAAAGTGGTATCATCCGCATATCTAAGGTTGTTGATGCGTTTTCCAGCGATCTTCACTCCAGCTGAAGACTCGTCCAGACCGGCCTTCCTCATGATGCACTCTGCATATAGGTTAAATAGGCAGGGCGACAGTATGCAGCCTTGCCTCACCCCTTTCTCAATCGGAAACCAATCAGTAAGACCATGCCCAGTTCTGACTGTGGCCTCTTGCCCTTCATAAAGGTTCCTGAGGAGACAGATGAGGTGAATTGGAACTCCCATCTCTTGGAGAGCTTGCGACAATCTGCTGTGATCTACGCAGTCAAACGCTTTCGCATAATCAATAAAGCAGAAGTAAATGGGTTTCTGGAACTCTCTTGCTTTTTCCATGATCCAGCGAAGGTTGGCAATTTTGTCTCTAGTTCCTACAGCAGAGGCTGAAGGATAATAAGAAGTGTGGCTTCTATCACTGTCAACAATGTCTAGAAGGTTTCACAAATAGGAATCTGTGTTCTTGTCACCCTGAGAGACGGATAGAAATTTAAATCAACATGTGCTCTGAGGAGATGGGCACCAGTTTCAAAGCTACAGTTAAAATTTTCTGTGGAAACAAAGAAACAACAGAAAGAGCTTGTGAACAGAGTTGTATCCTCACAGCTGCTACTTTAATGACGTCCAACCAAAGACTGGTGACATTATCAAAAGACACATGCGGAATTTCCTGGAGTATGTATAGCAGTGAGACTTATATCAGAAAAACAGTTTACGTGGCAGTTTTTCTCGGACATATATCTAGACAGAGATCTTCCTTTTAGCAAGCCAGTTTCAGAGAGGGCCACAATCTGGACCACAGGTTTTGTTCAAGAATATTTTCAGTTCAGGTTTGTCCCAGCGCTGCTGCACTGCATTACAACTGGCACATTTCGCTGGTTTTGAGTTCTGCAAAGTTCAACAAGGTCATATACAACACAACAAGCATTGCTTTCTAAGTGCTAAACATTAACTACAAGAAAAGCACAGCTGTAGGGAGTTGGTGAAGGTTCCAGGTAATATCGCTGGACATATGAACACAGGGCTTCGAACAAAATATAAAGGAAGGAAGGACAGATCTTTATTTCTGAGCTCCGTAATTTGCACATCATAATCCCTCACGTCGAAAAAAGATGCTGACTGGGACACACTGGACTACAGCAGATTGTTTGCATGCCACTTATGACGTCTTGCAGACGCCTGGTCCCTCAAGAACACGAACATTTTTGCTACAGCCGTTTGAACTTGTTTGCACTTAGGGGACAGTGGAGACTGTATCAAATGCAGTTGGTCAAAAACATGGACACACTTTGCAGATGCAGAAAAACATCCATCTTCAGCACACAGGTCATGCACATGGTCGACACGGCACGGTTAGATTTGGGACTGGCAACAAGGAACTTTCAATGGTGTAGTGGCAGCCAGTAGGAGCAGCTATCGAAACCAGCTGGATGATCACCACAGCTGGCATAAAGTCCATTTTGCAAGTTTTGAAGTCATGGATGAAACCACACAACATGCAGCAATGATTCTTGGTACAAAACTTTGTCTAAGACATTTTGCATCTAAGGCAATGGGAAAGCATTTCAGCAAGCTCGATGGCTGCATGCTCTTTGAACCCGCAGTCAAATTTTCTGTAGCATATGCTGTTATGGCAAATGTCAGGAAAACACAGTAGAAGAGTGCATAAACACTTTGTAGCAGTCAGTGAGCAAGGTCATTCTTCATGTATCATGTCATAACACCTGAGGAATGGCAACGAAATTTTAAGGTCGAGCGCTGCGTACAACCTCTCGAATTATAATATAATATTGGTCAACTGTCGATCGCATGGCAAGCTTGTCGTTTCTTTTTTTTTTTTCAGAGCATGGCTTGCCGGAGCTCCGACCGCATTATCGAAAAAAAAAAGCAGGGGGGGGGGGGTTCAAAACGCGTTTCATCTGCTTTGTTGCGTCAAAAGACCTTGTGGCAAGGGACAGGGGAACGCGCTTGCTAGGGATGTACTCCCCCCCCCCCCCTTTTTTTTTTCGATATATGGTCGGAGCTCCACCAAGCCATGCTCTGAAAAACAAACAAACAAAAAAAATCGACAAGCTTGCGCAAACTCTTAGACAAGCCACGCGATCGACAGTTGACCAATATTATATAATTCGAGAGGTTGTACGCAGCGCCCGACCTTAAAATTTCGTTGCCATTCCTCCTCATAGCACCGCTCGAGCTCTCAAGTGTGCTTACGCGCTCACGCGGCCCGATCTGTTGACAGTCGAGAGAACAGTGAGCGGCTGCCAAGGTCGTTACTCGTAACGATGACTAACAGCAGTTAAAACATTGAATCCTTGATCGTGTATGAACTTCGACAGACTCGCTGACCAAAAACGTGGTCATTGGCACAACTTTCACTGCTCAGTCCGTCACGATACTTCCGTCTTCGACTGTTTTTCGCAGAGCGCCTGGCATCGTTGGCACCGCGTTGCTGCGTAGCCGCCGTTGCTTGTAGCCTACGGATGCATAAGCTACCGATGAACACTCGAAGGCGTCTGGAGTGAAGTGCGCTGAGCACACACGCCGATTCGGCTCTTTCTCAATGCCCAGAGCTTCTAACCACATTCTTTTTCGTTCATTATGGGAAGGAAATCTGTGGTACGACACTCCTTCAATGCCTTCGCTGCTCGAGCAGCTGCGCAGAATTTCTTCATGACAGCACGAAATATAACCAGGCTTCACCAGCGAAAACCGATCGGTCTAGGCAGGACAGCCTACTTGGATACGAAGGACCACCTACAACAAACATAAACAAACCACGAGGAATAAACAAACGGCAAACCATGAGGCAAACACAGGGCAAACAGGAGCTACATGAGCAGCTATTTCTACTAGAGGGGCGCAAAATTCTTGGATTCGGGAAAATAGACAAGAGCCTCTAGCGGTATTTTTTGTAACATTTTATTTGAAGTGCTTTAATCTAAAATAAATATGTCGGTTTTGTAAGTATATTAGAAAACGCAAGAACATTACAGAGCGTATCATTAATCATGAGTTCATTTAGCCGTGAATTTATTGTTCGTCCAATCATAAAATCGGACCCAATGTCGTCATATCCGCTGCCAAAAAATGGCCGGTGTGTGCCGGCACCATCAGTGGTCCGAACTCGATTTCAAGAACAAATTAAAATATTAAATACTGGATAATACACAAAACAACCACCGTTAATAGTGTCATTATAACTCAATCTACGTAACCAAGAGGCAAAACAATGTGCTTAAAGATCGTTTCGGGGCTCCTTTAACTCTTAGAAGTGCGGGTTGGTGGGCTAGTTATTTCTGCATGCTGATGAAGCAGCGCAAGTTACGAGACACAAGGATCGAAACAATGAAAGACGCACACGGCCACGGATTATCAACTGAATTTTTATATCGAAGTACACGGAATATATAGAGAAGGAAAAAAGAGGGCGGTGAATCGATAAGAGGATTGCTCTGTAACTGGTATTCAGAGCATATCCACGGCAATGAGTAAAACTTGTTTGTGAATGGGTTGAAGTAGAAAGGCGATATTGGGGCTGGGGCTGAAGGGGGTGTAGAAGGCTGTCACGCAAACAGCAGATAAAAACTAATAAAGGGTGAAATTAAATGTGTCACAAAGAGGTTAAAATCTAAAAAAATCGGAAATATTCAGAGATGTAGACGGCCTTGAAGAAAAGGGTATTAAACCGGTCAAATGTATAAAAGCCGGCCAATAGAGTCGAATCGTCAGGAGTTAGACGATAAAACACAATTATAAGAGCACTATATGTTCACAGCGAGTATAATGCTCCCGCACGATGTTTGCTCACGCACAGAAATCCTCGTGTTTCATGTGCTTACTGAGTCACCAGTTCAGTGCCCTGGTCCTTCGAGAAGGAATACATAGGTCAGATGGGAATGTGCATAGTGCATAAATATCGCGCTGAAATAACATAATTTTGCACTCTGCAGTAAACTGCCCAAGCACAGGGAAAAATGTGAAGCAAAAGTTGCTCTCCAATATTCGATGAAAATGTGATGATCGGTAAAGGACGAGAACGTACGTCTAGGGAGTTACTTGAAGCCATCCAGATCCGTGTGTCAATGACTACTGCGTTAGTACACCGCCCAACGATCTATACGAGAAAGAATTGAAATCCCTAAGCGCAGTAAGCCGGTGTTCTCAGCGCCTTGTGAGCTCATCCGCCTATTTGCCCGAATCGGCCGAACTTCCATCAAGAAACACAATGCCTGCAACGTTAAACACAGAAATCCTTATGTGGACTGCCAAAATGGGTGTATCAGCTTCCTCTGTCATGCGGTAAGATATATGCAGGGCAGACTGGCCGCTGCATCAATATTCGCTTAGCTGAACATGAAGGGTCGATTGGGGAACCAGATCAACGTCACTTGCTAAAACGTTGCCTGGCAGACAAATGCAAGCCGTCGCTAAAAGAAACGATGGTCCTGCGCAAGTGCAGCGATAAAAAAGCTCGAGAAATTGTGGAAGCCTATTACATGAATTAAATGGGTGCAACTGTATCAGTGATACGCCAAACTTTAGGTTAGTGAAAAGCGTTTTCCCGGAGGTACCTTACCATGACTTGCCCCTGCTTCCCCCCTCCCCCTCTCTTCCCCCCTCTGCTTGGGATTATTGTCATTTTGTTTTGCGATATATGCTGTGATACCGTTTTGTGCCTGTGCTGGCAAACTTTAAGCGTGCCGCCCTTTCTAATAAACATCGGTTGAAGTTTGCGCTCGTCCCGTCCTGTCTCCTCTTCTCTCGTGATCGTCTTTCGTTTTCCGTACATACCTTCCCATCGTCATGAACCAACTCGCCCAACAACGTATTCTCCTAAGCGCAGTCGGACGTTCGTTATAACCGGCCATTTGGGTCAATTGTTTTACTGCTCCTACCTTTTTGTGTTTCATCCTCTCACTCCTGACGTTTCGGCTCTGTTGGCCCGCTTTCAATTGTATGAGCGGTTTTAATGTTTTTCGCTTAAAAGCTTTTCACACTTTGCAGCTTTAAGTTTTTCTTTTTTTTGTAGCTTTTAGCTTTCTTTGGGCACGTTTAACTTCGTGTCATTCCACACTCTCTATCCCTCGCTGTCGCCTTTCACTGCCACCACTTTGCTCACTCACGTGACCATACTCTGATTACCGGGACTGAGCATCCCTCTTATCGATGTACTGCCCCATTTTTCCTCTGTTACATATACTGTGCACACTAAATAAAGATACAGCTGATAGTCAGCGGCCGTGTGTCTTTTATTGTTTCTATCCTTGTGTATCATGTCTTGCGCTGTCCCATCAGCATTGAAATCATAATTTATGCGTATAATTATGGAAATTAACAATGCCCATTTAAAGAGTTAGGTGGCAGTAAGGGTCAGTATATTAGCTTTGTGCCTGGCTTGTGCTACGTATTGTGAAATAATATTTTGGCGCTGTTGAAAACAGAGAATGCACCATAACCTTGTACTTAGCAGATGTGGCCTTGATGTTTCATGGCACAGCAGCTGCTTACGCCATCTTGTACCTAATGTTTATATTACAGGAGTAGGAGCTATATGCTACGGTCTCATAATCATCATCAGCCTGATTATACCCACTGCAGGGCGAAGGCCTCTCCCATATTTCTCCACTTAACCCTGTTCTGTGCTAGCTGCATCCACTTGACCCCTGCGAACTTCTTAATCTCATCCGCCCACCTAACTTTCTGCCGCCCCCTGCTACGCTTTCCTTCCCTTGAAATCCAGTTTGTTACCCTAAGCGACCATCGGTTATCCTCTCTTCGCACTACATGTCCTGCCCATGTCCATTTCTTCTTAATTTCTACTAGAATGTCGGTAACATGAGTTATTTCTCTGACCCACTCTGCACGCTTTCTATCTCTTAATGTTACCCCTACCATTTTTCGTTCCATAGCCCTCTGGGCTGTCCTCAACTTAAGTAGAACTCTCTTGGTTAGCCTCCACGTTTCAGCCCCATAGGTGAGTACAGGCAGGATGCAGCTGTTGTATACTTTCCTCTTGTGCGATACCGGTAAGCTGCTAGTCTCAACGATATGCTAAACCAGTTGGAGCTCTGATGGATCGGATAATTTCGGGGGCCCTTGTGAGCATTAATAAGCACCAATCCAGGAATAGACCGCATCGCGTTGTCGGGCCTTCAGAGTATGTAGTTTTGGAGACTGTCTTCGATGAAATGAGCGGTCGTTCTTCCTTTATTCGTAAAGCATTCCCATTCTTGCTAATACATTCGAATAGTTAGAAAATTTGGTACATTCAATAATAAATTGATTCCGGGAACGGAATAGGATCATATTCCGCCCGTTATTCGATTCCTAAATATGTATGCAATAACGTTGTGATAGGACTAAATCAGGGGCTAAAATTTAACGTGGTGCCATAAAAAATATTATACTGCGTTCTCGAATGTCATTGTCTGTCATGAAAGACAAATTTTTCCATAACTTCAAAACTCACCTCTCTCAAAGCATACGTACCCTTTCTTCCATTTGGCCGTGTACTAAGGTGCTTGCATATCCTAAACTTAGCTACTTTCGAGTCGTAAGCGTATTTCTAACGAATTGATGGCTGTGAAGAAAACTACCAGGGGATGCTCTGCGAACAATCTGAATCTTCCCGCCTGCTGCAGCCTTGCGCCATCTCTCGGCGAGGTCTTGAGACAAACATAAATCTTTGAATAACTCGGCCTGGATCGATGCCAGGAGAGCAGTTCGTCCTTCCAGGAAAGACTTAGCGTTTTAGGCCCTTTCATTATATCCCCCGCGATTGTCCACGTGCTTATGCTCCAAGCAGGGTGCTCCAGGCGAGGAGGTGGTGCCTTGCAGTATCGCTGCTCGCTTTCCGGTTTCCGGCGAAGGGCGCGGCCACCGTCGGCAGGGCCCCTGGCTGCGCTTCACAGCCCGACCCGCGCACCGCTGAGACGTTCATTGCGCTACACGCGCCGCTCGCCGCCTCCGTGTCAAGGGCGAGCTCTTCGCTTCGGCGTCTTTGTGTTCTTCGATCGCAAAAGGACAGGCCGTAGGCATAGAGGGCGCCAGGACTCTGCGACGAAACAGGTAAGTCAGTCTGCTTTCTTGACAGCTGCGTCGTCTGCTCCCGGCACGCGTCAAGTCAAGGCATTTTATGAACTGGTTATGAGCTTCGAGACGAAAATGATGAGCGTTGTATCAGCTATCAACGCTGCTGCGCATTTGCGGAAGCAGTGACTACCGCTTCGTGGAATCACATTCCAGTGCCCGTGAATCCTAACGAATCATGCAGCGTTACATACTGATGTGTTCTGCAAATGGAGCCAAAAGCAGCATTACTTCGTTTCGTTAGGCATCGCAGCGTTATCCAGGGTGCTTCTGTAACGGCCGGAGCTTCCATGCCAGCCAAACACGCACGACAGCTGTCGTATTATATGGGCGATACCTATATTAAGATTTCAATGCTAACGAGGGCGCATAACCTCGGACGAAGATGATGAAATACTAGCCATCGGAAATACCAGTGCCCTCTTTACACACTACGTTACTGACCTGGTAATAATGAATGAATCTGATTTTCACCAATATTCTTTTTTCGTCGAGTAGTTCCAGAGGTCTCATATATGGTTACGCTGATGTTCAACACTAGCTGCCTAAAACGTAGTCATCATAAGTAATTACTAAAACGTGAATACTCGTGGCGAAATTTCACCAACCTCTTTTAACTGTATTTGTCCCTGACGAACTGCCGCACACATTTGTAGCATTCAGCATAGCGACCGCCTAAATTTGCATGCATTTAAATACTTAGTATCTATGAAGCATTGTTTATTTTGCCCCAATTAATCAATTAATTTTTTGGGGTTATATAGAGAGGTATACTTGACATCCTTACAAGAAACGGCAAAGCTAACGTTAACTTGGCATTTGAGTACCCGTTTTATTTGTTTATTTATTTACTACAACCTCGAAAGCCCCACTGAAGGGGTATTTCATGGATATTAACATATTACAAGGTATTACACGGGTATTAACATATTTGAAGAAAGCAGCATTCGCTGAGGCAGCAGACTAAAAAGAAAGAAAAACATGTTTCGGCGCCGCTACGGCTGTCTTCTTCACTATGAAACGATTCCTCTCTCTGGGAATGGGCCATGTGTTACTTGGTGAATAACAACAACAAATGAAATGAGTCGTTGCTTAAGAAGTGAAAAATTGCGCACAGAGCGCATGTATATCTTTGGATAACTGCTCCGCGTTCTATTTATCTCTTCCCTTGTCACTTGGATGCGTAATGATTTCCTGAGAAGGTGATTAGATATCAGTTTTTCTTTTTCAAGAATTCGCGCGGAAAGCAATTAGGTCACCCGTGTTTGACGGTGCTCTGCGGAGCGTTCGATGTCACCTTTTTGTTCTTTACGTCACGCTGGTGTTCTTTCACACATCGTCCTGGAATCGCCAGTCTCGCATATATTGCAAGCGCCGCATTCTTTGCAGCGAATTTTGTAGCAGTTTTCTTAAAATATACTCAATTTTCCTCGCCGGGAGGGTTTCCGTCGAATCCTCAAGTAGGCATTTATGACGTTTACATGCAGCCGCCTTGATGCTCGAATCACCTACGCAGGACCACCGCCCTTTTTGTTTCCTATACTCATATAACCCAAATTTCAATTTTCGCTGCAATGTTCCACCCGGAATGCATTAGGGCTTGACAACATATAACTGTATATAGATTCTAAATTAATTACATTCTCTTTTTTGTTTTTGCTGAGTTTATGTGTAAGTGTTGAAAGGCGCTTGCACCATTGGTAGAGAGGAAAGTTAACTCCAAGGACTAGTAATTCAATTTCAAGGCGGATATTGACAAAATAAAGAAGTGGTCAGATCAAGGCAGCTCTACTATGCCAAAGAAACTCCGAAACGCGCTTATAATGTAGTCGTCCACAAATAATCGTCGAAGGCAGACAACATAAGCGGAAAACGCGCCTGTGCACAACTTATCGAAAGCTCTTTTATAGAACCCTCGGAAAGCGTAAATGATTTTTTTTTTTTTGACACTGACTCATTTTGCGCGAACGTAGTTTGATAACTTGCCGATTGTAAACGTCTTTTCTCTGACAGTCGGCATCCCTATTGACGGAAGTTAGTCGCATATTTTCATGCCATCTTAAAAGCATTATATAGCCTGTTATTATGTCGCCTGATGCAGATGACATCGTGTGGCAAGTTGCCCAAGTAGCACGCCGTCAATGAACCGCCATCAGCCCAATGTTGGGGGAAACCGACCCCAATATTGGGAACAATAATGGTGTTTCACTGGGGTGCTACCCGTGCCAAAATTTATTCCAATCTACTAGACTGGCTTTCCTACAATGGCCACTAATGTCAGACTAGGTTATTTATTGGCATGCAGCCTCACTCAACGGCTACCCAATATCTTCCATCCAAATACCCACTGGCTCCTATATAACGTACATCCACTCTCACTGGCTATCTAATACTTACTACCAAGCTTACTCATTGGCTTTTATTAACTGCTATCCAGCTAGCCTCATCGGTTGTCCAACATCGCCCACCCTGTCCACTGGCTTTGCATAATTGGCATCCAGGCAATCCCATTATTGCTTAATGTTTTTTTTTGGTGACTATTTTTGATTTGATGGGTGTTACGGCGCACAGACAGCTAAGGCCATCATGCGCCAAACACAGGGTTGAGTTTGTTTTGTGCAGGTATTTTACATGCAGCTAATAATATATGTACAGGATCCTGAAAGTATACATGCATTCACACAAAAAAGCCAGAATTGTTCGTTTCATGGATATTTATTAAGTGCGCATGCGGTACATAGTGAAAAACAACTATAGGCAGAATTCTTTCAGACTTCCAGGACTTCACCTCTGGTTAGGTTCATTGACAAGGTGTCGGCAGATTCCAGGTTGTAGGAAGACACCGCATTAAAGGCAGCTTCAGGTGTCTGCCAAGCCAGCATCTCTAGCATGCGCCTTTTGCTGTCGGTTATAAGGACTGAAGCTTTCAGCAGCCCTTGCCCATGTATGCTCGAGGAGCCTGCATGTCACCATCTTCTTTTCGTACAAACATCTGCAAGCGAAAACAAAAAAGAGACAATATTATGGATAATTGTTTTTTTTTTTGTACAGCTTGGGCAAACCGCTCGTGAACAGTAAAATTTGCCACTGCTACAAAATTAGTTTGTCAAAGTCACAGTGCGGAAATCGAAATTCATGAAAAATGCATATTTTCTGTTTGGTGCAGTAGAGTTAAAGAAAAAGCTTTTGTTACACAAAAGCACATAAATAGCAGGTACGCACATTCTGTTAATCTTAATTATCAGGTGCCAATGACTGACAAGAGGATTAATTTCTACTTAATACGCCGCACTATATAAAAAATGGATATCTTACTGGTCGTCCAGCACAGGCTTGCATGAAGCATCAACCGAAGCAGAACAAGAGGAAATTGGCACGTAAAGGCCCGTCCTAGTAATCCTGAATCTTTCCTCCTGCAGGGAAGTGTAGCAACCTCAGAGGTAAATAAAACAACAAAAGCTCCCAAAAACCTACTCCATTACGAACATATATCTTAAAATAAAGGGTCAGTGGTACTCACATTGAGCTGCAGACTGTTCCGCGAGACAGGACGAGTCATGTCATCGTTCTACTGTTTATTCTCAGAGTGCGAGCGGAGCTGCAGCAGACAACCCGCGAGGCGCGCACCTGCGCTGCTAGAGAGAAGGAAGAGCGAAGAGAGATAGCGCCCAGGCGCCAGTCGTGAGAATGCGGCAGCGCTCTCCGCATGGTTTCATATGACACCGCAAGTTGGAATTCCGCCGGGGTTCAATGGACGCTGCTCAGGCGTGGGAACGAGAAAGGCGTACATTGCCAAGGCGAGGACTGGCGCCGCTGCGTCGCAAATAGCCGCCTGTCTAACACTGCTAGAAAGAACGTACCGTCTTTGCCAAAGGCAACCATGCAGCCCGATTTGCTCCTTAGTCCTGTAGTTAAGCTTTTTACAGATATGCCGAATTATTAATCACCTGCGCGGAAAAAAAGCCCATCACTCTTATCTGTGAAGACAATTTTTTGCCTTTTGAATTATATCAAGGGCTCCAAACACAGGTGAGAAGGAACCCTGCAACCTGGTTACTTTTGGCAAAGACGGTATGCTTTTTCTAAACTGTTAGAGCGAGCGAACGAACGTAATTTATACATTGAAATACCCTCGGTCTGGATGCGTTGTGTTTTGATATTCCTAAAAAGCATGAAGAATCTTCCCAGAATACTTCATAGGAACAAGCATTTAAACACGTGATGTTAAGTCGATTTTGCAGAAGTATTCGAAGGCAGGTCATGAGAGTTATACATGTGCTTATGCCGCTTTCCGACAAAAATAATTTCCTTGAAGAGCAGCATGACCAGGTAACAATAATTTTATGACAATTATTTCGGTGGTGAGCACGCATTCATGTTTTTTGTTTCTGTAAAACAAAAGAATTCATTGACACTTATTTCCAGTCTCCAATTGTGAGGTTGCTATGCTTCAAGCTTCTTCAATATTTTCTCTTTTAAGTGTTTACCTGAAAATGTCAAGTCCGAACTAGTTAACAGCTGCCACAGCATGTACACAACTTGTAGTAAAAAGTTGGGCAGCGTGCAATGCTATTCAGTTTTAATAGATTTCATTCCAGAACATCTGAGAAAGCTAGATTTTTTTCTCTGCCAGGCGAAGGTAGAGAACGTTTAGAAAATAATGCTTTTATTTTTTATGTGGGAGATCTACCTTTTGACTATGAGCTATGCTGCATCAACAGCCTAAAAGGTTTTTTTCATCACTCATCTCTTGCTGAAGCACTCAAAGCAGAGCACGCCGGCATATAGGAATCAAGTGCAAGTTTATGGCTGATGTTAATTATAACACAAAATATGCTGCAGCTAACCCGTGTTCTGTGCTTACAAGAATACCTACGGCGGAATACAGTCGGTGCTGGAGCCTTGTTGAGGAGTCAGCTAGCGTACATGACGAAACGGTGCAGCATTTGCCTTCAGTAGCACAATCTCTTCGACCTCTGTTTTCCAGAATTTGATATTTTCTTTCACCACGCAAATGAATTAATGCATAGATAAGGCATTTATGTGTCTATTTCCAGTTATGGATAGAAGTTTTCAGGATGCGAATGTAAAACCTCGTCGCAACAAATTAAGCCGGGCTGACATCCTATGTTATATATGGTTTTGAAGGTGCTACGTCTTACTGTCCTACTGCAGATTGCAGAAGTGTGCATGCTTGTACACTGAGCCGTATTAAAATTCTATACATAGGCAGTGACCGTTGTCAGCCTAAAAAAAAATATGCGTCTGTTTTGTTGCTATTTTATCGAGGAGCATGACGAAGTATTCTTAAAATTTTGACGTATGAGTGGCCTCACGCATCGCGCTGAAGACGTTAGAAGGAATGGTAGGGCCTGTAACTGCTGCGCGTTCCACCTCTGTACACTAAACTTCTTCACAGTTGAGAACAGCGCAATGGTCGGGAATTTCTAAGCGCTTAATAGACTGCATAAGCCACGCGTCCGACTTTACGGCAACATTGCACGAAGCATGCCCTGCTCTCTTCCGTAGTGCCATCCAATCATTCTTTACAGAAATTCAAACTGACGACCGTTTCCTTCAGCGTCTTGCAAGCTACTCCGAGCATGGTTGGCCGCGTTGGTGTCTTCAACGGCGCCAGTGAAGCGGGAGGGACGCTTTGGTGGGGCGACGAGCCGCTGGTCGACTGGCCGGGAGTGGCAGGGAGCAGCCGTGCCATTTCCCAAAAAGCACTGCGGCGCGTACGTACACACACACACACACACACACACACACACACACACACACACACACACACACACACACACACACACACACACACACACACACACACACACACACACACACACACACACACACACACACACACACACGCACACGCACACGCACACGCACGCACACACGCACACACACAAGCGCGCACAAATACACACACCCGCGAGTGGCCGCTCGGCCGGCGATCAGGGGAACAAAACAGCCGTCTCCTGACACGTCCCTCTGATCTGGTTTTTGTTCGTTTTTGTCCCCGACACATTCGTTTCGGGGCTTTCTAAATCATCATCATCATCATCATCAGCCTGATTATACCCACTGCAGGGCGAAGGCCTCTCCCATATTTCTCCACTTAACCCGGTTCTGTGCTAGCTGCATCCACTTGACCCTTGCGAACTTCTTAATCTCATCCTCCCACCTAACTTTCTGCCGCCCCCTGCTACGCTTTCCTTCCCTTGGAATCCAGTTTGTTACCCTCAGCGACCATCGGTTATCCTCTCTTCGCACTACATGTCCTGCCCATGTCCATTTCTTCTTCTTAATTTCCACTAGAATGTCGGTAACTTGAGTTATTTCTCTGACCCACTCCTGGTAGTTCCAGGTGAGCCGCTCACAGGCATGCCCGAGCTCTTCTATACCGGGCGTCTCCCCCTGATGACCATAAAGGGTGCCGTGACCTGATAGGTTTAGCAGTGTATGCTGACAATCTCGCGCCATACAGAACAGCCAGAAAGGAGTACCCAACACCACACAAATCCCTCAGTAAGTTAGAAGAGAACATCCTTAGGAGACTACAAACCAACACATACCCAACACCAGCTAAATTACACCTGTGGTACCCTACACTATACTCTCCGCAGTGCTCACACTGTGGAGAGGTAGCTAACCTCTACCATATGGTGTGGGCATGCCAATTTAATCCCTTAGTTGACCCCATTCCCAACCCCTCGGAGGAGCAGAGGGAGGCTATTCTGCTCAGCGATGATCCTGACCGTCAGCACTGGCTGGTGGGGAGGGCCAGTGCAGCAGCAGCAGCCAATGGACTACCGGACTAGGCGGCCCACCCACATGTTCTGAGAATACTGAATAAATAAAGATGTTTTCAATCAATCAATCTGACCCACTCTACACGCTTTCTATCTCTTAATGTTACCCCTACCATTTTTCGTTCCATAGCCCTCTGGGTTGTCCTCAACTTAAGTAGAACTCTCTTGGTTAGCCTCCACGTTTCAGCCCCATAGGTGAGTACAGGCAAGATGCAACTGTTGTATACTTTCCTCTTGAGCGATACCGGTAAGCTGCTAGTCATAATCTGCGAGTGCTTGCCAAATGCGCTCCATCCCATTCTTATTCTTCTTGTTATTTCCTTTTCATGGTCTGGGTCTGCGGTTACTACCTGTCCTAAGTAGACATATTCGCCCACTACTTCCAGTAATTCGCTACCTAATGTACACTGCTCTTCCTTCCCGAGGCTGTTTAACATTACCTTAGCCTTCTGCATACTGATTTTCAAGCCTACCTTTCTACGTTTTCTGTCTAGATCATCAATCATTATTTGCAGTTCATCCCCCGAGTTGCTTAGCAAGGCAATGTCATCAGCAAATCGCAGATTACTGAGGTATTCTCCATCTACCCTTATCCCTAACTGCTCCCATTCCAAGTCTCTGAATACTTCCTCTAAACAAGCTGTGAATAGTACTGGGGAGATTGTGTCTCCTTGCCTAACACCTTTATTTATGGGGCTTTCTAAATATTTTGGCTAAATAATCTCTGCCTTTATCTCATGGCATGGGTTTGTCAAGAATATGAAGCCTTGCGCCGGCAGCGAGTAAGCCACCGGAGCAATGGGGGAGGACCCTATACCAACCGTGCCCTTACCGCCTAAGCCATTTTTCTTGAATACATGTTCTCTACTACTGTTACTATATCGTTGACGATGTATAAAACATATTTGAAAGCCATCGCGAAGGACACGTTATTGCTCGGGACATTAAAAATATATCAGAATATACAGGTTGAGAATTGATCGTTAATATTTCAAGCCAATTCCGGCCAACACCTGTCATGTTATGTGCAATGTTTTTCCAGCCATCAAAACTCAGTGGACAATATCGACCACTATAACCCAATCATATTTATTGGCGTAAAGTCCCCAAAACTGGCGGGGCCACATCGAGTACTGTATGCATAAATGTATTCAATGTAGATAAGCCAACTATACTAACAGGATCATGTCAATAAATGCACACAATGATGCGTGCAATGTTGGCGAGCCATCGCAGCTGCCCATAAATATCGACCTCTATAACCTGTGCTGGGTACAATATTAGGAAACCATCTCAACTAATAGTAGATTATTGTCCATCGTATGGCAGTAAATATTTCGAGTTGACAGGCTATCAATGAGGGCAAGTGAATATTGATTACCCTATGTAGAGATGTATTGTCTTTTGGCAAGCCATTACACTTCGTAAGGCAACATCGACCACTGTAATTTAAGATATACAATGCTGGGAAGCCAAGGCGACTGGCGGGACCAATGTATGCCAAGATACATTCGATGCAGACAAGCAATCAATACTGTCATTGCAATATTCACCAATGTATGCCATGATAGGTGCAATGCTGGACAGTCGCCACAGCTCATTGGGGAATATTGCCCCCTAGAACCAACAAGTATACTTTCTTGGGAAGGCATTAAGAGCGGTGGGAGAACATTAACCAATATTTGCCAAGATATATTACCTGTCGACAAGCCATCTATATTGGCAGGACAATATTTATGATTGTATGCCATCGTCGATAATTTTATCTGCAGGTATACACTATCTAGGGAAGCTGTCATGATTGGCAGGGGGGTATTGACCAATGTATGCCAAGATATATTCGACGATAACCAGCCGCCAATACTGGCTGGACAATATTTACCAAAGAATGCGATGATATGTTCAATACAGGCCAGTGGCTACCGCTTGTTGGGCAATATCGGCCACTGGAATTGATGCTTACAATGTTGGCAAGCCACTGAGACTGGTAGGATGAAATTGACCAATGAATGCCAAGATATATTCAATGTCAACAAGCAATATATACTGGCAGGAAAATATTTACCAATTCATGCCACGATTCGCGAATTATGGGCATGATATTGCCAATGGCTGGGTAATATTGGCCATCCTATATTATTTTGTATACAATGTCGGCAAGCAATTTTATACGCATGGTCATCATTGCCCGTTGATAGCCCATGAATGCCATCATAGGGAACATGTAAATCAGTGGTCCAAGAGTTGTGAATGTTATCGCATGGCTGTACCATTATTGGTAGCGCATTGGCAACGCCGGGACACTGGTGGACCAGACGCCGCCAATCAATTTCAAATATCGGGCCGGTCGCATGTGTTACCTGGGTAGTAGGGGCACAGGTATGACTGCTTGCAGTTTCGTTTCGTATTATATTGGTGTAAGTCATAACCTGGAGCTGGAAGGAAACTTGCCAGGAAGAGACGATAGAAATGTGAATGGCGATTCTGTTTGTATGCTTGTTTTGAAATGCCTTTACGTGCCGAATATTACACTTAGTTTATAATATACAGGTTGTCATAGTGTTGTTTTTCTTGTGAATTTAAATATCCACCAGACCTCGTGTATATTGTTTTCATTGAAGCAAGTGACCAAATTAGCGAGAGTAGGCCTTGTCGCCTTATTCGAAATATGCTCAAGCATTATTACTTGCTCTAAACTAATGGGTATTTAGAAACTTCACAAACGCCGATTGGACTGGAAAGCCCATCAAGAGCCTAACCACACCCACTCTTTAACAAAATCTTTTCCCATTACCCTGTATTGTGCCAGCCGCGGTAGCTTTTCACAGCAGACTTTCTGATTTCATCCGCGCACTTCATAGTCCAACGCCCCTGCTATGCCGCTGTCATCTATCCGAATCCACTCCGTTACATTAAAGGGCCTGCACAAGAATGCTGAATTGGGCGAGTTGGTGCATTTGCATTTTAGGAAACGTAGCGCAAAGAAGACAAGGACAAAATGAGGGAACAGTTGTGAGTAAGCGCTCGTGTGTTTATCCCTCATTTTGTCCTTGTCTTCTTTGCGCTACGTTTCCTAAAAACATTAAAGGGCCACTACATACCCGGCCGTCGCATACATAACTTGCGATGACCATGTTTCCGGCATTTACTCCCGCATCGAGCTCTGCACTCATCCTGTATAAGAACGTAACACTTTCCATTTTTCTTTTCATATCTTATTGCGCTGTAAGCTGCTTACTTTCAAACCTTTATGTTTATGTTTGTTCCTGATAGGCCAGTACCGGTGAAATACTGCTGTTTTAAAATCTCCTTTAGATGTGGTTGCCCCGCTGTGGCGGTGCAATGTTTAAGATGCCTGACTGTGCCGGAGTACGTAGATTTGAACCCGACCGGCGAGAGCTGCGTTTAGATGGTAGCGAAACGGAGAAGCGTCCGTGTGCTGTGCTATGTTAGTTGTTGATGTTGTGGCTGTAGGAAGAAGGAAAAGAAAATACACGGGCCAGCTACTGGCTCTGTAGCTGAGTCACTTCCGCTGCCTCGTGCGGACAGAAGAGAAAATAGAGAAGAAAGAAAAAGAAGGAGAGAAAGACGCGCGCCGCAACAGCCGTCATCCACCACCTAAGCGGTGGAGGGTGCGATGACGGCCTACAACAGATAAAAATTTGGTGGCTGGCTAGCCCCCGCCGCAAGCGGCGTTGACCTACCGTCCCAGCCCCGTAGGGCCAGGAACAGCTGCCCTTCACCACCTCATGTTAAAGATCCCCAGGTGGTTTAAATTACTCAAATAGCCCTTCACTACGACTTTCTTTTCTCTGCTCCTCTTTCACTCCCGCCTTGCTCCCTTTCCTTACAGTGCGGTTCAGGTGTCCACAAGAGCAAGTGCGACAAATGCTGCGCCTTGCCTTTTCTGTAAACAAACTTTTTTTTTTTTTGCTTACCTGTGGATCCGCGGTGGCTATCTGTGCTAATTAGACGCATTCGTTACCACTTGCAATGCTTCCCAGCCTATCGCGAGTCTTGCTCGCTTCCCACTGTATTAAACATAACATCAGAATTCTTCGTATTACTTTCCCCTCAACTGTGTGCTTACCTACACACGTCCTCGCTCTGTGAGCCCCGCCGGGGGGGTGCAGTGGTAAGACGCCCGACTACTGTGCCGTAGTACCCGGGTTCGAACCCGACCTCGGCGGCTGCTTTTCGATGGAGGCGAAACGAAGAGGCGTCCGTGTGCTGTGCGATGTCAGCGCACGTTAAAGATCCCCAGGTGATCGAAATTACTCCGTAGCCCTCCACTAGCGCTCCTTTTTCTCTCTTTTCACTTTCACTCCCACCTTCCTCCTTTCCCTTACGGCGCGGTTGCGGTGTCCACAGAAAACAAGTGACTTCCTACAAATAAATCGTTTTTTTTTCTCGCTCTGTGATTCTATTCGTCCTTCCCAGTACTTTGCAGTGCAGTATGATAAACATTCGCAGGTTTCTTCATTGCTCACCATTATAATTCTTCGCATTCAAAATCACTGGAAGTCTTCTGTAAACGCGTAACGAATATTACTGGGAAGATCATGTTCCTTTTATTGACGGCGTTCCCCGTCGCCATTTTTCACTTTTAAACAGTCACAGTGCAACCATCGCGATTATTCTTCAGTACGTTTGCCTGTGTGTCTTCGATACCCTGACTACGCAATTTCTGCATGCCTGATGAGGCTTCAAATCAGTGTAATGCTTAATAACAATCTAGTAATATTCTGTGTGGGTGTGTCGGTTACATTTTGCTAAAACCTGACTTGTGGCGTGACTAAAATCGAATGTCGAGTGCATTCTTAAATCTGCCTCTTATTGCGGTTCGGTGAAGTGCGATGTTGATGGCAAGAGGGTTGGTTTGTTATTATTATAAGCGTAGAAGTCCCGGATCCCCAAGCTCTAATGGAATAAAATATCACCTTTTGCACAGATTCCAGTACTCCCGAGGTCATGATGCACAGCGTATGCGTATGTGGCAGGCGTTCTAACACAAACGCCTGCCGTGCTTCAAGATATGCAGTTACTTGATCTTCAGCAGCCGATTTGCCGTTCCACACTGGTAGCTTCTTCGTTCGCTTGCTGAATATTTCGGCTAACCTACAGGTCTGTATTTAATTATTCGGCTACTTTGACTAAAATCTATATCATTAATGACATTGCCCATGTTGTCTCTCTTGGGGTGCCCATTTGATTTTTGTCAGGTGCATGCTCCATTTCTTTTACAGCGGTTATGATACATGTGACACTTAAAATAATGAAGTGAGATTACGCACTCTGGGATGTAGAAAAGAAAGAGTAAACGATGAAATGCGCACACGTTATCACTGCTCGCACCGCTTAACGCAGGTAGAACAGGTGGGAGAGGAGGAGAAGCACAGCCAAGGATACGAGTGAGTAGGGAGAGTAGAGCACGAGCTAAGTGAGATAAAACGAAGAGATGCTCGCGAGGCCTAGTTTGATTGTGGAGGGCGCAGCGAGACAGCGCCGAAAGGGCGAGCACTGTGGGAGTTACAAATGAGGCGGCGAGGTGGGCCACTGGTAAAGGTTCATAGCGTATTGCCGAGTTTAACACATAACTATCACAGTGAAAATGCTGCAAATATTCGGCTCCGAATTGGCAAGGCTCTCAAGATGGTCGTCGTTAATATACGATTTTCATATTTGCGGTGGCAAGCACAGCTGCAATGTCTGCGAAAAATTTGCTGTGGTTTAGGTCAGGTTAAACCTGGTAGAGCAGCGAGAGCTAGATACCCCAGGCTACGCTTAGGTTTCGCTTTAAAGTAAGACGCGTGGTTTACGTAACGGCCTGAACATTATTGTTTGAGTAGAAATTAGTCCTAGTAATGACAGGCAAGTGTACGTCCGTGTTATACATGGCTCCGGCCGACTTTTATCTCTTATACGCCTTACTGGCCCCGACCGGCGGCAGCCACCTCATGTTTCTGCACGTAATCACATCGAAGCCACAGAACTGCTGTCGCGTTCGTTCTGGCCGAATTTCTCTGAGGCACCTATCCACCTGCCTAAGCAGGTCGGCGGACAGCATGCTGACTTCGTCTATGTTCTCACATCGCACGCCTCGAAAGAAAGTGCGAAACGTGTTCAAGTCCCAAGCCGACAAATCCCTTCTCGTCCGGCCCACTAGTCATAACGATCTTGAAGGCCGAATGCCTTGCAAATCGTGGCACACGCTATGTAGGGCGCACACCAGCAGTGTGCTCTGACGTCACTCCGCGCATGGGCACAACGAACGAGGCCGGCGGAGCGACGAGGCGCGCACACTAGCTGCGGGCTATAACGTCACTCCGCGCATGCGCACAGCTGACAGAGCTGCCAAGACTTATCACGCAGACATGCTTACCTCGCGAAGCGGCTGGCGTAGTGTTGCTTTCGCTACGAAAATGCAAAAAGCGTTCGGGCTTGAGGAAGGCCCCACAGGAGCGGACGAAGGAGCAGGCGGAGCGAATACATATAATAGTGCCTGGATTGCAATTTCAGCTTTTTCGCTCGCTGTTCGAGCAACGGCAGACTTAGCCCGAGCAAATATGCATAAAAATACTCTTAATTCGACCCTAAGGGGACCTTTCGTGTAACCAGTCTGAGAAAACAGACGCACTTTTTCTGCTGTGGCCGTTAGCCACACGCCACTATATTGCTCGTACCTCTCTGCGCTCAGTATTATCATCACCCGTTTCAACTGCTTTTTGGATGTTTCTAAAGGTGCCCCGCATAACAGACCCAGCTGCGACGTGTCATACTGCAAACGTATAGCCAATATCAAGTAAACTGCAGCACCGGCGCTGTCCAATATTGCTGTTGATCGGTCCTAGTATGCATGCAAAATCTATTTTTAGATAGATGCAAACCGCAAACGATGTATAGAAGGGGAGCTTAGAAACGCAATTCACAGGGCTACTCAATAAGAAGGCAATGGTCGAGAGTTTTCCGCCTTATCGATTTAACAGGAAGACCATTATGAATCTGCGTAACCATGCGTATTCATGCATGCTGCACTACCGACTATTCTTAAAAACTTCTATACTACGTCGTTCGTAAACACCCGTTGTGTCTCCAGACCAGTCCGCTACATTTTCCCTTCTGCTCTGCGCAGCTAAAAAAAAAAATCACAGCCATTACCAAAGGGCCGCCTGCAAGGTAAACATATAGCGAACCCTAATCTCGAGATAACTGATTGTGTACGCATTCATTTGTTATCAGTAAGAGAACACTGGAACTCTGTTCTTCTGGTTACAAAGAGATCCTGCAGTCACGGTTTACTGGTGGTATTTTAACGTACAGGTGACAAGCCCGGTAGTCACAAATGAATAAACTGGCGTCGCACTTTAATGAAGCTCTTTGTTGGGCTGACTTGCGCCCGCAAAATAGGTAAGCGAATCGACGGCGGCGATATCAGCAAGCGTACATACTCGTCGTTCATGGAACAAAGAATGCCCGTCGCATCCGTCAAAGCTGAATTCAAAGGGAGCGAAGAAACATCTAGACAAAACAGCAAACGGTAGTCAGCACAACTCAGAACATCGCGGAAACACACGCGAGCGGCCGGAATCTCCAAGACACACCTCGACGCATCCTGCGCGACAAATAATCTGACATTCGTGACAATAAGCATAAACAAACAAATAATACAGGACTGATCCGCATGCCAGAATCAGAGCGATAAGGCTGCATGCCGGCAGCTGTCGAAAAAAAAAATAACAAATACAGATTTGAATGGTTTGCGGCAGTATTAACTTTTCTATAACTGATTAGTAGTACTACCGCTGACACCACGTCACCTTATTTTCAAGGAAATTCCTTCAGAAAAGCATCTCGCCTGCATATTCGTGGAAATAGAATCGTTTTTTTTAAAGGAGAAAGGGATGGAACAAAAAAGAAAAAACAATGACGCCTAATTTTTGCCTTCTACAGTGCAAACAGAAAGGGAGAATTCGCGTCGAACCTGTGAGCTCCCAAAACAGTTACTAATTTCCGGAAAGACGGCTGTCGCAGATAAACCGTAAAGCGCAAAAACCTTTTTGGCTGGGAGATGTTGTTCTCGTGAGGTCAGCGGTGTTGTAAAACTACTATGGAGGGCCTATCACTGATAAGGCCTTCATACCACGGCTTGGAAGCTGTTCCGAAATAAATCCTCGTCTCGGTCTTCCTTTCATGCTTACTGTCCTTCAAACATGCCTTCGCCTTCTGTGGGGGTATATTAACTTGCTCGTGTGACACCGGACGAGCCTCGTATAGGGATTTGAACTGTTTGCATACCGACTCTGAGCACTAAGCGCTACCCGCAATCTCACAGAGACCAGAGCAAGGTGCAAGTAATGGCGCGACGAAACCTATAACCGTGTTTTATGTCTTGAATACGAAGGGGCCGACCACATACAGAGTCCATTTTGTGTGAAAAAAAAAAAAAAACGACGCTGTTTCACATCACGTGAGAATTCCAAGACATCAGTTCACTGCTTCCCGTCCAAAACAACGAGGCGGTATGGGGAGCAGTCCTGTTCGGCTCGACTGAATTGATACTCAGCGCAAGTTGGTGTCTCGGGAGGAGCAGGCAGCAAGCAGAACTGAGGGGCCTGGTATAGACAACCTTCAGTGACAAGGCGGCGCTACTGGGGAGCAATGTTCAGGGCCGCCTACGCCGGCGTCGAGTAAGTTGAGACGGCCGGCTCTGCCGGCTTGCGTTGTGCGGCAGGAAGCATGTTGGCAATCACTTTCTGCGGTTTTAAGGCAATCGAATGCCTCGAGGACTACTTCCGACCACCGACACGGGCGCATTTCACTTATTTCTCCGTCACAAAGCCGGTATCCATTTCTCTTATCATTTTTTTAGGGTTTCCCCGAAAAGTGGTAAGCTGGGCCCCATTCACGATTGCGCCAATCTTTCACGCATCATTACCTGCCTCTATGAGTAAATCGCGTGCTCAATGGGATAGAAAAAAGAAAACGCGAACGCGATAGGAACATAGCGGCCGCACGATACGCAGCGGCTGCTTCTGGAGCACCTCATTGCTAGCTCTCCTTGGCAGCTAGGTGGCGCAACATGGCGCAGCAAACTAAAGCCCCTTCAGCAAACTACGGTGCCTCGATGTAGCGAGGCACCCTACAGCAAACTCACTGCTAGGCGGCATTGCACCATGGCGCTGCGGTCGCCAGTGAACTCAGTGAACAGCACCGTCTTCCAGCGGCACCACTTAAGTGATCAGGTAGGCCGACTATACGAGCTGCTTTTTTCATGTCCATATTAAACAAAAAAAAAAAGGGGGGGGGGGGTTAGATTTATTTTATCCCTGAGGCTATACTGGTGGCTACGGCGGGCACCAGTTAAGAGGCAGAATGTTCCATTCGATCACTATTTAACTGAACACGTTAACTCATTGATTATTTTAGGAAGTATGTTGAATTGGAATAACTGGAGCTCAATATCCAAACAGTATAGTCAGTATAGTGCTCTTGAGGGCGCACGCAGGAGCGTGCAAACATACCCGACCGCGGAAAGAAATCGCACACAGAATAGATATCGTTTCCCTTTTTTTATTTACTATTTGCACGTTATATAGAGAATCATAAGAAGTGACCGAGTATTCACACACGGCCCCTTTACATGGTCAGAAGTTTACAGCAGTTTTCTCCGCTAACATTGCAGTCTTGCATGCCTGCTGTATCTATGCAAAAGAACCCAGTTTGCCGGCAAATCGTGGGGCACTGGTTGTGGCAGCATTTTCACAGTTTATATGAAATTAAATAATCTATACACATATTCATTCCGCGCATTTTATGCCAGTAAAACAATGCAGGAAAATACAGTTAATGTCTGTGTTCTAGTTACCTGGCGGTTCTTATCTGACACAAGTAATCACATGCTGCCATACTCATCGTGAAAGCGAAAAAAAAGCACGGATATAGTAAAAGGCACCCAGTCGAAAAAAAAAAAAAACTACACAAAATTTTTTGTTGTTACGACAGAATTTTTTTGCTGTTTTTGACAGAAAACTTGTTGTGACAACAAAACTTTTTATAGTAACATCAGAGCTTTCTGTAGTTACAACAGAAAAGTGCGACAGAACTACAGACAACAGAAAAGTACAACAGAACTACAGGAAAATCTGACGTTTACGGCAGAACTACAGAATATTCTGTCGTGTTTTTGACATGGTTCTGTAGATTTTTTCGACTGGGCAGGCACACAACACTCGTTTGTCTGTATTTTGCTGCTTTCCGTATGTTTTTGTGCGCTTTAACGATCAACGGGGCTAACCAACTCGCCGTAACGCAGCCACGTGCTATACGTAACAGAAATACACGATTAAATATTTACACTACCCTTTCCAGAAGAACCGGCGTCTTCGAAGCGCACGTACTCCTTTCCACAGCGCATGAAGGTTGCAAGTTCAACGACGCAAGCCACTGCGGCTATTGCCATCTGTAATCAGCCAGCACAATCAGTACAAGAGATGGGTCCATGGAACTGGAGATGCACGCAGACAAGTCTGTCGTATCACGAAGGGGCGGAGAGCCAGCAGGAATGGGATGATGCACAGCGTACAAAAGCAGCGAAAAACAATCGCGCCTGTGTTCTATAAGCCAACACGCAAATAATTCACAGAGCTAGGCTAGGCATTCGACCGACGCATATGTGTGTACAAGCGCGAGTCGGAACGACTACAACGGTTCGCGTAAGAGTGGAGCTATTTAACTATGGTGCAGTTATGCAGCGGAGCCGTCGGGGCGAGGGAAAATTTAAACGAGAGAGAGAAATCCTCCTCCTATCTTTTGCTCTTTCACTTTCACCCCTGTCTGTGAAAAGGTGCGGAGAATTAGACGGGATGAAAGTGGCACTGACTTTGGAAAGAAACTTTTTTTCCAAATCAAATACTTTAGAAAGAAGCAAAGAAAGCTGCTGACTTTTCAAAGCAATGAAATTTTTTTTCTTAGAAAGAGAAACTATAGACGAGCGTGTTGGACGGTCAACAAATGTCAGCCTCATAGTGGAATTTACAAGTTAACATAGCGTCATGCGAGCTCTTCAAACGTATATCGCTCTGCCTCCGCACTTTTAGGCCGGATTGCGAACGAAATGACTACTCGCACGCGGTGCTGATAAGGCGGTTATCAGCAAGCTGCAATCAAAGCGACATAGATGAATGGATCTTAAAATGCGTGCTGCAATTTTTTAAGAAGCTTCTATTTCTCGGACTAAAAACAGTTGTGGTACACTCGTTTGGAGCGGAGGGCCCGGAGTCGTGGCAGACGATTCGTTACGATATGGAGCACAGAATTGCTAATCAAGACCCAGCTTGTGTGAGGGATTACCATCTACTTTTGCCTGTCGAAATCGTAATGAGGGCGACATTCGGAGAGCCGTGGCGGCAGAACCAGTGGTCGCAGAGGGAAACCACTTCGTCGTGTTGAATAAAGTTAACGGAAAACTATGGGCAAGTTGATTTTTGTATTCATATGAAAACAGCTAGAAAAAGGCAGAGATGGATTCGTGTTGTTGTGCTTGTTCCGCCTTCGTCTTTATCGCGCTGTTTTATTATGGATAAGAAAGTGAAGTAACGCGTGCAAAGATTACGTCATCACAGGCACGACGATGGAGACGGAGGCGGGACTTTCCGATTCTATCCAAGCGAGAGACTAAACATTCTTCAGTCGAACAGCGAAATGGCGGTGCACTATTTTTTCACTCTGCTAGGCAGTGGCTGTGGAGAGCCGGTCCTAAAATTGGTTCGTGCGAAGGGAAAGGCGCCGCATTTGTCACACCTGGGTATTCATCACACAACTTGGCAGCATCTAAGTATACGTAGAGACTCCAGCCCGTGCAGAAATAAACGTTTTATTTCTCTGTCGCTTGAAGGTTGACTGTAAAGTAATTTGAATTTTGTTTCCCCAGGGAGCCACTAGCAGGGACATCTCTAACTTCGTCATCTAGGTGTCCTCCATGTCAGTCGTGACGCCTAAATAAAACATTGAGAGCACTGCAGAACCCGCATTGTAGTGTTGGTATTGTGGCTGTAGGAAGAAGGAAAAGAAAATGCACGGGCCTGTTACTGGCTCTGTAGCTGAGGCACTTCCTCTGTCTGATTTACCTGGGGATCTGTAACCTGCGATGTCAGCGCACGTTAAAGATCCCCAGGTGGTCGAAATTACTCCGTAGCCCTCCACTACGGCTCCTCTTTCTCTCTTTCCACTTTCACTCCCACCTTCCTCCCTTCCCTTACGGCGCGGTTGCGGTGTCCACAGAAATCAAGTGAGACAGTTACCTCGCCTTTCCCTTCCTATAAATAAATCAGTTTAAAAATCAGTTCCTCTGTCTGATTGATTGATTTATAGGAAGAGAAAGGCGAGGTAACTGTCTCACTTGTTTTCTGTGGACACCGCAACCGCGCCGTAAGGGAAGGGAGGAAGGTGGGAGTGAAAGTGGAAAGAGAGAAAGAGGAGCCGTAGTGGAGGGCTACAGAGTAATTTCGACCACCTGGGGATCTTTAACGTGCGCTGACATCGCACAGCACACGGACGCCTCTTCGTTTCGCCTCCATCGAAACGCAGCCGCCGAGGTCGGGTTCGAACCCGGGAACTCCGGCACAGTAGTCGGGCGTCTTACCACTGCACCACCCCGGCGGGGCTCCTCTGTCGCGTGCGGACAGAAGAGAGAAAGTAGAGAAGGAAGGAAAAAGAAGGGGAGAGAAAGACGCGCGCCGCAATAGCTGTCGTCCACCACCTAAGCGGTGGCGGGTGCAATGACGGCCTACAACAGATAAAAATTCGGTGGCTGGCTATTCCCCGCCGCAAGCGGCGTTATGCGAAAGCCTGAGCGTCGCTTCCGCTGCTGATACTCTGGACGCGTAATGTTTATATTCTTTACTTTTATTAATGCAACGCTTCACGTAACCAGGAACTGTGACCAGAAAACAACCTTCGCGTCTTTAAATTATCCAGAGATCCAAAGTAATGAAATCAGTCAATGATAATTATTCCTAATATATGTGATTTAGTCATAGTCGTAGTTGCCCATAGTCGTGGTTAGTCATAGTCATAGACACAGTCAGGGCTGCAGAGTATAGACGTCATAACAGCTCAATGTAGACGGCGCCGCTGCATGCCCAGACGCAGCCACAGAAAGAAATTTAACCATGAAGATGACACATGTGCAGCGTGTAATAAACACATGGAAGCAATTTAACATATTGTGCTCCAATGTAATGGTACACCTCCGGATGTCGATGCAGGCGCACTCACTCTCCCTTGGGGCCTTACGGGGTTCAGATACGCCAATTGTCGGATCTGCAGTGGCAAGTAAGCAAAAAGCGGTTAGAAGATTGGTGGCTGAGCGGGTCGAAATAAAAAAAAAGCAAATGAAATGATGAAATAGTTCACGGATGTATGCTATATTAAAATATTAGATAAAAAATCCGCGCATGGTGAAAGTAGCCCCTCCCCCCCGACTTTCTTTTCGGTTTCAAAGAGGATGCTTGAATCCGTAGTTCCATCCATCCATCCATCCATCCATCCACCATCCGTCCGTCCGTCCGTCCGTCCATCCATCCATCCATCCATCCATCCATCCATCCATCCATCCATCCATCCATCCATCCATCCATCCATCCATCCATCCATCCATCCATCCATCCATCCATCCATCCATCCATCCATCCATCCATCCATCCATCCATCCATCCATCCATCCATCCATCCATCCGTCCGTCCGTCCGTCCGTCCATCCATCCATCCATCCATCCATCCATCCATCCATCCATCCATCCATCCATCCATCCATCCATCCGTCCGTCCGTCCGTCCGTCCGTCCGTCCGTCCGTCCAACCAAACAACCAGCCACCCGTGTGACCAACCACATGTCTGAATATGCCATGCGTTGCCATAATAACAGTGGCGACGCCAGCGCGTCGCCGCCTCCCTCCGTCGGTGAGTTGTTTCCTGGAAGCCGACCAGAGCGGATGTGGAAGAGAAGTGTGGGCAAAGGCGCACGAGCAGACCAGCAGCAGGAGAGAAATGCTCTCGCACTTCTGCGCGCAGGAAGGCTTAAATGTCTCTGGAGGATTTAATTGTTTTTCGTTTCGTTTTTAATAAATAGTATATATTTGTTTTATTCTTCCTTTATTTCCCTCAGCACCCTCCAGCCTTTTTGCGCCAGACAAGATTTATGGTTACGTTCACAGAAGGTCAGCGAACAGTAGTGGATAGCGCGCGCTCCTGAGACGTGGAAGGGACGGTGCTTTGAGCCCTGGCATGAACCTGATTTTTTTTTCGTATTGCACTGATCTCAGGAAATTTCGTTTCTTTCTTTCGTTTCTTTCGTTTCGTGTTTCTTAGTCATATCGTGGTGGCGTATCGTGGTGACACGTCCTGTCCACATGTCCTGTAGAGGTTACACATAAGAACGACTTGCGCCTTGCTTCCAGCAGCCAGTGGTGAAATCATCCTGTAACGAAACGAGCAGAAACAGACATGTCGCATGCATACTTGTACATACGTGCAGTCCGAAAATGAAAATGAACTGTTACATGTAACGCTTCAGGTAAAGAGAAGTTGGCAGATCTGGATTAAATATGGAATCAGCTCTGCGTTGAAAAACAATTATCCCTCGGCTGAGAGGGAGCTTTTGTAATGGTCACCTTATGGAGTGACTTATGCATAGGCTCCGTAAAAATAAGTGAAGGCTGAAAGAGAATAAAAGGTTGCTTGTTTAATTACATTCAGTGGCTGTGCGTTTTCACTCCCGCTCCACCAGCGCTTTATCCCTTTAACTTCCGAATTATTTCAGTTAAGCGTTTCCCAGCTTATTAGGCATTACATCTTAAGCTGAGTTTTCTTATTACAGGTTGTTCGTTTCCTAGAGAATAACATTTGTTCTAAACATGGATTCTTGTGTTCACGAGTGTTCTACTAACAAGCCCTATTGATGGAAACGAAGAATTCAACGGGTGCGTTTGTCCTGTTCCACGCATTTATTTGGAAAGTGATTTATTTGGAACCACCTTTCGTGATCACAAGTTTCAGGAATTTGCCATAATTTGGAAATGTTACATTCGAACCCTCTTTGCAGACTCGAGTTTAGCGTATTACCTCAGTGTTTTGTTCAGAACGTTTACTAACTTTTATGTTCAACAACGTAACACCGGTTCGTTTTTACAAATATGCAGAAACAACGGTTCTGATTTGAATTGTCAAAGAAAGATTTTTTTTTTTACTTTCATCATATAAGTGAGGTGACTATAAGCAACAAGACTTAGGCTGGACGTGTCCGTAAGCAGGAAAGATGCCCGGCGGCCTTTTAATGTGACAGAAAGAATGTCAAGATAACGGAAGCGCAGTCGACGACGCGAAATCAGGGAGTGTACATTCAATTTCCAAAATTGCCGTAATATACTGGCTATTGATAATTCAGTACACTACTAAAGATTGATTGATTTTTCATCTGCAAAACGTCTGTTCAGTATTGGGCATAGGCGAATGATGTTGCATGTGATTACAGAACAATCTACACAACATGTGAAGATTTAATTACAAAACAATTGTTAAAGTGAAGCCCATTATTAATGTATTCTGCGCCACAGGTGAGAACTATCATGGCCCGGCCATTGACCCGCGAGATCGTGGGCTTGCAGTGGAGTCACTACTTCCCCGAAGACCGCGTCCATTCGGCGCTCGCCTACGAGGCGCGTCCAGACGACGTGTTTATTGTGAGCTACCCCAAGTGCGGCACTACTTGGTTGCAAAACCTCGTCTACAACATCTACAGGTGAGTATGCATTGTGGCAACACACTTCGGTAAATAAAAGGGGGCACTGCGCACAAAGATATACAGACAAGAAGGGAACACCACAAGCGTCCGTGTCTCTCTGTGCGGACCACCCTCTTTTATTTACCATAATTTAGTGATTAGCTCAACAATCCACATTAGAGTTACTAATGTACAACGCTGAAATGCTTTCTTCATGTGGGTTTTGTCTCCCCTACCTTTTCAGCGGCGGCGTGCCACCTCAGGATCGCGATCAGTTCTGGGACCGCATGCCGTTCCTCGAGATGCGCGGTGCAGAGCGCTCGATGCGGAGGACCAGGCCTGGCGCTATCAAGACGCACCTGCCTTTCTCCATGCAGCCGTACAACTCAGAGGCCAGGTATACGCGACAGTCTGGCACCTACGCTCATCAGGCTGCAAGAGCTCACGTGACTTGCCAAGAGTGCAAACAAAAGGAGACGTAACGCCGACGCAGAAGCACCTTTGATGCTCTTTTGTACACCAAGCCCGCTTTGGCGGCAATGGGCTTGCCTTCCATTGCGCTCTGAGAATAAGGCATCACTGTCAGCCGACGTCGTCGAAATAGTGAAAAGTAAAGACGAAGACAAAATATTGATTGATGACCTATACAGGAAAGTAGAAAGGTAGACTTAAAAATCAACATGCAGAAGGCTATCTGACGTAAACTGCAGTCTCGGGAAGGAACTGCAGTTTACGTCAGATAGCAAAGCACTGGAAGCAGTAGTCGAATATGCCTACTTAGGACAGGTAGTAAACGCAGATCCGGAACATGAAACGGAAATAAGAAGATTGGGATGGAGCGCATTTCTCAAACACTCGCAGATTACGACTAGCAGCTTACCGGTATCGCTCAAGAGGAAAGTGTACAACAGTTGCATCTTACCTGTACTCACCTTGGGGATGAAACGTGGAGGCTAACCAAGAGGGCTCTACTTAAGCTGAGGACAACGCGGAGGGCTGTGGAACTAAAAATGGTAGGGGTAACATTAAGAGATAGGAAGCGTGCAGAGTGGATCAGAGAATTAACTCAAGTTACTGACATTCTAGTGGAAATCAAGAAGAAGAAATGGACGTGGTCAGGACATATGCAGCGCAAAGAGAGGATAACCGATGGTCGCTGAGGGTAACAAACTGGATTCCAATGAAAGGAAAGCGTAGCAGGGGGTGGCAGGAAGTTAGGTGGGCGGATCAGGTTAAGAAGTTCGCAGGGGTAAATTGGAGGTAGCTAGCACAGAATCGGGTTAATTGGAGAAATATGGGAGAGGCCTTAGCCCTGCAGTGGGTATAGTCAGGCTGAGATGATGATGATGATGAAATACGAGGCGCATTGTAAAAAAGGAGGCATTGACAATGCATGGCAGGACGTGTGTGTGCACAGTTAGGGTCGCAGGCCTCTGAACGTGGGGTGCGGCCATCGAGTGGCTCACACCCCAATACACTAAAGCTATGTTTTTCCTGTAGGTCGTAAATACCTTCCCAGGCGCCTTTCAAATAAGTTCGTTTTAACCGAGCTTGCTAGACTGCAGCAACAGCGCAGTCTAGCAGTGGCGAAAAGTTATATAAATCGGACGCTGTTGTTGTTGTGGCGATAGGAAGAAGGAAAAGAAAACGCACGGCCCTGCTACTGAGCCACCTCCGCTTCCTCGTGCAGACAGAAGAGAAAATAGAGAAGAAAGAAAAGGAAGAGGGAAAGAAAGACGCGCGCCGCAACAACAGCCGTCGTCCACTACCGAAGCTGTGGCGGGTGCAATGACGGCCTACAACAGATAAAAATTCGGCGACAGGTTAGCCCCCGCCACAGTAAAGCAGCGGTGACCTACCAGTTCCAGCCCCGTTGGGCTAGGATCAGCCACCTTCTCCACCTGTTCTGTCGGACGCTGTTGAGTAGCCAAGCATGCAGTCGAAACTCGCGACAACGCAACATAATTTGCCTACACTAAACATTTAAAGGAGGTCTGGGCTTCAACGCGTCAAAATAAAACACTGCGGCGCGAATGCGATGCGACACGTACAAAGAGTTGCGAGTGGTAGAGGAAACATTTCTTTGAACGAGGCAGCAGCTCACGCAAAAACGTCTGACCCATTTCAGGAGGCACCGCTTCAGTCTTCGTCTTGGTAAGACTTCGCTCCTCCATTGATGTAGTACATGCTGGCCCGTGCCACTCGCCAACCGCGCAACCACCCACAGCAGCTGGGCTCCTGCCGGTATCCGACCACCAACCCTGGTCTGCCCTTCGCTTTCTCCGCCCTTATCAAGACTCTCTACACCGTTGAAGAGACGTCATGCGTCGCGATCAACTTTGCACGTGTGCAGTTACGCTCCCCCGCGCGCAGCAAGACTGAGGGAAAGAAGCGCGCGTAGTTTAAAAAGGCATATTTAAAGGGGAAAGGGAAGGAAGCGAATAGAGCGAGGGGCAGGTGAGACGCTAGCCGGTAAAAGAACGACGTCCGCTTGCATTCAGTATCATCTTTAGAGTACTGTACACAAAAAAGTGGGTTGCAGGTGCTACGCGAGAAAATGACAAAATATTTTTCATTCATTCGCAGTGCTGGTAACGGCGGACGTCTAAACTAGGTAACAGGCAATAATGGGGTTTTATGGCGCGAAAGCAACTATGGCTATATTGCGCAACAGGCAATAATGTTTGAAAAGCAAGCGGAATTTATTTTAAATATTCAGCCCTGTAGACGAACTAAATTCGCCTAATGAAAGCTGCGCATTGTTCAGAGCAAGTACTGTGGTGAGGGGTGTTCCGTAAGTGCCAATAGTTCGAGCGGTGTAAGACGTTGAAATACGCTGGCGAACGATTTTGGCTAGAAAGGCGCAAATAAAGGGACAGTTTATGAGATCTCCAAAGTTAAAAGGAATATACTAGGGCCCCCAAAATAAAACGGAGCACGGACCTGTGGAAAAAATGCTCTTCTTCGTCTAGGCTGCTAATGAGGCGAACACCAAGGGTGTGAAGCTGAACACTTGGGTGACCCTTACGAAAACAAGCTATATACACACGCATACGCTTGCAGGGCGCGCCGTGAAATAAAATTTTGTTCGTTCTTGTGCTCAGTCTTATTTTGCGGGCACTAGTACATAATTTTATTTATTTAATTTAAGGGCACGTTATACGATATACAAATTTGCATATTTCGCACGTATGGAGTGTACATGGATACGTGATCAATGCGCGACATCAGTCAGTGATTTTTGTCATGGAAGTGCATTCCTCCAGGTAGCACGCAATATTTATACCTCATGTCAAGGCCCTCATAAATGCCGCTTCCTACTCACAGCAGTGGTTGAGTCATTGAGTGCCTTGAACGAAGTGCTGAGGCAGGATATCCTAAGAATCCGAGACGCTAGTTCCACTTCGGGTGAAAATAAATTTAAAACAAAAATGCTCGTATTGTATTGTTCATTGGCAAGTATGTTTAATAACCCCGCGTGATCATTATATGGAGCCGTCCATTAGGGCTTCTCTCGTATCCAACATGCAGCTTTGTGCGTGCTTCAATTGTATGTGGCTTATTAAGCTGCATTTCGGGGCTCTTCCTGCCGGTTTAATGATAAGCCACTGGAAAGGGAAGACAGAATTAGGCATATATACGAGCGCTAGACCTCATAGTCTACATGTCTTGTTGCTCAGCCTCATTCTCAACTAATGAGAGGTCAGTAATCTAATCGGTATCTTTATTCTTTTGCTACCTTCTGTTCGTGGACTGCGCACGCTTGTCAGCTTTCTCGCCGTCCGCGCAGCCCGACTACTGTTTGCATGGCGGCGTGTTATAAGACCCAGTGAGCGGTGCTGGCATGTGTCTTATCATTGCTGTATTGTAAGAGAACTGGGAGCTATCTTCGTTTGCGACAGGCCCAAGTGACAAAGTGTGTAAGCAGGTTGTCTGCTGCAGGTACCTGTACATCACGCGGAACCCATTCGACTGCTGCGTCTCCTACTACTACCACACCAAGCACCTGCCCGGCTACTGCTTCAGCCACGGAACCTTCGATGAATTCTTCGAGCTGTTCGTGACGGGAGACTTGGAGTTCGGGGACTACTTCGACCACTTGCTGTCGTGGTATCCGCACCGGGCCGACCCCAACGTGTTGTTCCTCACCTACGAGGAGCTGAAGAGAGACACAGCGACCGCGGTGGCCAAGATCGCCACGTTCCTGGGCAGCGAGTACAAAGAGAGGCTAAGCCGGGAACCAGAGCTTATCGGCCGCATCCTGGAGGCGGCAGCCCTCCACAACATGAAGAAGATCTTCAACTCATGCGACTTCACTGCCAAAGACGAGGTATCATACCCAGTTCGGCGTAATTACCTATACTTTGATGCCCGGCTACTTGCCCGAGTACCCTGGTTTGATCCCGACCGCAGGCGGCTGTGTTTCGATGGAGGCGATACGGAGTGACGTCCGTGTGCTGTGCGTTGTCAGTTTATGTTTAAGGTCCCCAGGTGGTTGAAATTTCCGGAGTCCTCCACTACGGCCCTCTCATAGCCTGAGTCGCTTTGGGACGTGGAGCCCTGAAGACCAAACAAAACCTATAATGATAAGGCGAGAACAAGACAGATAGACAAATAGGAGCCGCCGTTTACTATATGAGCACATCAGTCAATTCGTTAATAATAATAACAATAGTATTAACAATACTAATCGGTATTAATCTTAAAAAAAGTCTTGAGAGCATAGTATAACATATGTAACGTAGTATTTTTGTTTCATCTGCTGCTGTAGCGAAGTTCGTTTGCCGTCAGTATCGGGCCACCACGTTCATGGGACGATCCATGCAAACATATGCTTTGGGTATACGTTTTCAAAATACTCTTGCATCCTAGTTATCTGCAGTGGGCTGTGAATAGCTTTGTATTGAAGAATTGCGGTTCATTTTCGCAAGGTGTAGTCGTTAGATGCATTCTGATATCTTAGAGCTCGCGGCTTCTGATATTTTAACGCGATTGCATTATAAGAACCCTTGAAATGCTATTTGGGGTAAAATTCTAACGCAAGTAATTCATAGAGCTGGTCTTTGTTAGTATTCAAATAAGATTTGAACGCTTCACACGGAGCCCATTATTTGCCAATAATTTGTATAAAGTGGTCTAGGCGACCGCTCATGGCGGATTGACGCGACACATCGCCGCGTACAAGCCTCCCCACTGACGTTGCTCGGCGCGCCCGCTCATCGGACGCTCCTAACTTGAGCGAGGGGCTTCAAGCGGGATGAGGTGTATTGGGGCGGCACCACGACTTGTTTTCTTCTTTTTTTCTTGCGCGCCGGTGTGAGCTGAGATGAGAGGGGAGAGGAGAAGCATCATTTTCTATCGTCCTAATGAACGGTGCTAATGAAGCTAGCTGAAAAATGTTTGCGTTGCAGATAGCATTTAAAAGATACCTACTCCTAGTGTGCGTTTTATAATTCTAGTAAACAGCTGTTCATGGGCCTTTTAGGCTCCTTTTTAGCAAAAAAATGCGGGCATGCCTTTGCCAGTTGGTAGTGGGTAGGAGATTTATCTGGGCGTTGATTGGGTGGTGAACTGTGGGACGTCAAAATACCAGATAACGCGGTCGTGTTGGCAAGAGCACTACGGGGGTTGAAATGGAAACGGGGTCGTTTGGATCCCGAGCGAAGCGCGGAACTCCTAGTCCACGTAGGCACGTTCGTACGTGTTTGCTACAGCGGAGCTTTGTATCGGATGGTATCCTACCAATTGCGGTAACTTTAGAATATATCCTGAACAATTTGTGCAAGATAATGGAGGCAGAAATTAAGGGATTAGTGATAAGAAAACAGCAAATTCAGTGCATGTTACCACTCGAAAATCCGAAAGGGGAGCCGCAGAAAGGGTCATTAGAGAGTTTTAGCGTACCATGATCCGCGATCCGTCATTTGTTACTGCGCGCGGTCTGTGCGAACGCGCTGATTGGTCTCGATGCTGGAGTTGTGTGTGCCAACTGCCAGCATGTGGCGCCATTTAGCGCAGTCGAGGGGATCTGGAATTTCAAAAACGCCTGCCCCGAGTCAAAAGCAATCGGGACCTCTCACTTACTTGCTTACTATCGAGGCATGTGCAGTTGAACACGAGGTGGCGGATCACGGTAACGGATCGCGCTACGTTAAAGCTCTCAATCCTGTCGCTGCATACGTTAAAGCTCTCAATCCTGCCCCGAGTCAAAAGCAATCGGGACCTCTCACTTACTTGCTTACTATCGAGGCATGTGCAGTTGAACACGAGGTGGCGGATCACGGTAACAGATCGCGCTACGTTAAAGCTCTCAATCCTGTCGCTGCATACGTTAAAGCTCTCAATCCTGCCCCGAGTCAAAATCAATCGGGACCTCTCACTTACTTGCTTACTATCGAGGCATGTGCAGTTGAACACGAGGTGGCGGATCACGGTAACGGATCGCGCTACGTTAAAGCTCTCAATCCTGTCGCTGCATACTTTTAAAGCCGTAGCTTAAGTGCCCTCAAGACTTGTGTTTTACAATTGCGCTATTACACTATGTCAATGACAAAGACTGTTCTAGCGATCACCTCGCAGTCACGGCTGTAAATTCGTCCTGAAACGGAGCCTGTTTACACCGGCGATATGGTTTTCCACACATTAGTCTAAATGACTGACGACTACGCTGGACTATCGCTGCCGCTGTAGATGCATAAGAGCCTTCGCCTTTGCTGTAGGTTGTGCGGACTTGGAATTTATAAATCGTTTGCTGCACTGTTCGCCTGTTGCTCAAGCAGTATGCCGTTAATTTTTATCTGGAAATAGCATGGGGGCCGGTGCAGTACCACTTAGCAATTACAGCTGCCAAGAAGGTGCCACCTATAATTAAATGATACTATTTAGCTAGGGGCTGGCCATTTTCATGGCTGGGTGTCGCACTAGAACAATTCCTAGATGCGACTATCGCAAGTGGATACTGGATAATTGCTTTATGGGGAACTTTTGCGAATATTTAAGCGAGATCTGTGTACACTCCTTCTTTGTACTCCATCGCCTTCTTTATTTTACTGTGCTATAGGCAAACATCTAAAAATTATCACTGTCATTTTCCCACCACATAAGAGCGTGATTCTAAGTTATTGGTTCTTTTCTAAAGCTGGTTTTCATCCCGCTGCAGTGGCTCAGTGGTTACGGCGCTCGATTGCAAAGCCCAAAGACGCGGGTTGAGCTCTGATCGCGGAGGCTACTTTTGAATGGAGACAGAAAGCGAGGCACCTGTGTACTGTGCGATGCTAGTGCAAGTTAAGCAGCTGCAGGTTGTCAAACTTTCCAGAGCCCACCACTTTAAAGACAAATTTAACATTTAAGACTTTAAATCCTACAAAACAAATTGAACCAATTACGCTGTTCTTTTTTTCTCTCCCTTTGCGCATCTCGCAGAAAAATGCGTCAAACGCCAGTGCTGTCGTGCGAGAAACGATGAAGGACCTGAGTATAGAAGAGTTGGTCCAGGCTCCGATGACCGGCGAGTTCGTGCGAAAGGGTACCGTGGGCGACTGGAAAGCACACATGTCCCCAGTCCAGGTGCAGAGACTCCTCGAGCGTGCAAGAGTGAAGACCGCCGGTAGTGACGTCATGGACTTGTGGAAGGACGTCGACATACCACGGTGATCAATTCAACTGCCAGCGTAATAACAATAAAGAATTTTTTTTCCTTATATATTGCCCAACGTTTCGTTCGTTTCTGCTGCGTGACATTTGCGCCTGGGGCGGCTTTTCAACTCACAAAATCAAAGTAGAAAACAATGACCGTAGCCTTCTCGCAAATCTGCAAGAACTAAGTTGTCACCTGAATGCCAGCACTTAACTAGCCAACTCCCACGTCATGTCGCTAATATCAAAGTTATCTTAGCCCGTATTGCAAGCAAACCAAAAGAACCACGCTTCATGCGCATGAACGCAATTCGAATTCTTTGGATATCCAATACGACCAAAATGCTTCTTCGATGTTGAAGTTTTTAACCATTTATCTTGACTCGAGACTATTGATTACTGTTTCACTGTTTTAGATTTAACACTCGTTCGATTTCTCATTACGAGCTGCACATTTATAAAACGTTTACTGTGGTGGGAATTTCACACACACACCCCCAAAAAGCTTACAGTATACACGAGGCTCCATACAGTCTCTCTCCTAGTAACGTTCCCCGCACAATTTTCATACTAACATTCTTGGGCTAAAACCGCCCTAAACGTGAAGCATTCGTGACAGAAATGCATTTTTGTATCACCTATGTTTATCGAAACAATACCGTTAGCCTGTTATGCACGAATTGAGAAGCATTCTAAGAGAGTGACCTCAAGTGCCCTGCGTTTGTCCTTCGCCTTGGACCCCAGGTTCGGACTTTGAGACCAGATATGCAGAAGCCTAGCCAAGTCATGTTTTACTACATTTATTCGCCCAGGGCGGCTGCGAAGATGTCGCAAACCAGGACCTGAAGGATATGCCGGTTTTGGTGCTTCACGAAGGGAACGCTTCCATCAAAATCACGAAAGCACCGGTCGAAATGTTACCGTGCTGAATGGCAACAAGAGAGAGCAGCTTCACGCTGGCTGCTTCGCATGTATACGCGAGTAAGCGACGGGCACGGCCTAAACCACGGTGGCCTAAACTAGGCAGAGAACCACTACCATCGGTAAAACAATAACAATAGCAATAAACAGTGGCCAGCTTTATAAAAAAATACTAGTCGCTAATAAACTTCAGTGGCTCGACAATTTCGACAGGATATACCACAAGCTGCCTCATATATCGAATAAGTTACGGGAGCTCCCCGCTCCACAGACTAAGCTCCAACACGGATCTCCGGAGCAGTGTCGGCCGGCGCGCGTCCTTCAGGGTTGGGGTGGGAAACCAATCGAGCGAATAAAGAGGCTGGCCCCATCACGTCCGGACCAGTGCGCCCTGGGAAAATACAGTCTCTCGGGAATCACTCTCGTGGCACTACGCTCTGGCAAAGTCAAACGTTTCGAGCCCGCCATCAGCTAGCCATTTTGTCTACGTCCACCGCTGTATATCGGTTCTCCAAACACGCAACGTCCTCGCAACTGTAAATCGGTGAGAGAACTTTTTTGCCACAGAGTGGCTTTTATATGAGTAAAACCTTCGCCCCTTTTTAAGCATTGGTTTTCAGTAGTATTTTATTTATGATATTTTCAGTGAAAAATTTGGTCGTACTAATTACGTTTACAATGCTGTCTTCCGTTTTTATAGCCTTAATTTATTCACCATATTTGTGAATTGAAGAGATTTCCTCCGTAATATAATGAGAAGCTCAATAAAACGTTATGTTGAGCCAGTTGGTTTATAGCGAAAATGGATTAAATTTAGCGCGAAGCAACATTTAGCGCTCTTTGGTGTGTATGTTCTGTCCTTATCCCTTCCCAGTTGTTTCGGGTTTATAGTTGTCCATTTTCGTAATGAGTCGCCTTTTATCGTGGTGTTATTGCTACAGCGTTTGTAGTGTTCGGATATTAGTGGCATTAGAACAGCGCGCAATAACATCTAGTTGTTTGCTACATGAGGCGCTCTCATGAATTTATCCTTCAGTCCCACATCGGCACACGTGCTTCGCGGACTGACCGGGCTAAGGTTTAACTGTCTTTGCGAACCTCACTAAAGGAAAGACGGGTAACAGTAAATAGAATCCCGTGCTTCTGTCCACCACAAACGTGAACTTGACGGGATGACATATGGTTTCCATAACAAGAAATGTCTCAAAAAACGGTGAAAGAAAAGGCACCTATACCTGCGCTCAGAGATTGGAAATATTTTTGAGCTTACAGCGCCAGCATGATATGAAGGGCACTACCCGACATCAGGAGAAAGCATACAAACTCCCCCCCCCCCCCCCCGTGCCGCTGATAAGTTTAAGAGGGAAGAAAAATATATGTCCTCAACGTTCATCTACCTTTTTCTGTTTATTTTCTCTTCTGTGCATTTAGGTGACGTTATGCTTATTGTCCTGCCACGTCTCTCATAAGATTCTCGCATTATCAGCTCAGAAATGTTTGTATAGTTAAGCGTCCGTGGCTGTTCTCTTCATTATCCCCAAAGTTTTTACCTATTTTTGTAAGTAATTACAGATATTTCGCAGCTTTATATACATAGACGGATACAACCAAATCTGTTTACTATTTCCAGTTGCGAAACACCATGTTGTGCGTGTGTACTAAGAAACAGCGGCCTGATTGGGCCACGATTGTGGCCTTAAGAATTGTCGCTAAGCCAGTGGCATGGCCGCTCAGGGGAAACGCACTAGGCGCCGCAATTTACCTGGGGCCCTGTTCTAGACAATTCGCCATTTTGTTCAAATTGTGACGTACTCGTCACGTGTGCAGTATGGCGGTGCCTGATAACATCATCATCATCACCCGGAATATACCCTCTGCAGGGCGAAGGCCTCTCCCAATTTACTACCACAGTCCTGCGCTAGCTGCATCCACTTAACCCCTGCGAACTTCTTTACCTCATCTTCTCCGGCCACCTAAATTTCAGTGTCCCTTGCTACGCTTTCCTTCCCTTCGAACCCACTTTGTTTCCCTAAGCGACCATCGGTTGCCCTCTCTACGCAATACAGGCCCTGCCCATGCCTATTTCTTATTGATTTCCACTAGAATGCCATTGACCTGAGTTATTTCTCTGACCCACTCTGCATGCTTCCTTCTCTTAACGTAACGTTACACTTACTATTCTTCGTTCCATACCTCTCTTCGTAGTCCTCAGCTTAAGTAGAACCTTTTATATTACCCTCCAAGCTTCAGCCCCATAGGTGAGTATAGGTAAGATGCAGCTGTTATTAATTTCCCTTTGAGCGATACCGGTAAGCTGGTAGTCGTAATCTGCGAATACGTTCCAAATGCGCCCCACTACCTACAAATATGAATGCGCATTTTGCAACGTATCAAACACCCTACAACACATGGTCTAGGGATGCAAGGGACCAAACGGTACTATAAGCACCATGGCCTTAACCGCAGAGCAGTGGGGGACTCAGCTGTCAAGCCCCAGCCTGGAGGATCAGCGTAGTCTGGTCAGCCTGACTCGGGAGATGGCTCGGGTCCATGGCTTCCTGGACTGAGGAGGCTGCCCACCTAGGGCTGAATATTTCACGCCTATTCCGAATAAATGTTTGTCTCTCTCTCTCCATCCAAATTGTATTCTCCTTGTTATTTCTCTTTCATGGTAAGGATCTACAATTACTACCTATATACGGATCTGCGGTTTATACTAATTATACATAATCGTCTACCACTTACAGTTTTTCGCTACCTATTGTAAACTGCTATTCCTTTCTAGGCTGCTCAACAATACCTTAGTCATCTGTATATTAATATTTAGTCCTACCTTTCAGCATTTTATGATTAGGCCATCAATCATACATTGCAATTCATCCCGTGAGTTGCATAGCAAGGCAATGTCATCAGCGAATCGCAGATTATGGAGGTATTCTCCATAAACCTTTATTCCTATCTGCTACCATTCCAAGTCCCTGGATATTTCCTCTAAGCAAGCTGTGAATAGTACTAGGAAGATCGTGTCTCCTTTCCAAACGCCTTTCCTTATAATGATTTTATTGGTTTCTCTATCCATAGCTATGTTTGCTGTGCAGACACTATAGATATATTCTAGTAATCTCACATATGGCTCATATACTCGATGAGTTCGAAATCCTTCCATGACTGCAGAGGTTTAGACTGAGGCAAATGCTTTTTCGCAGTCAATTAATAAGGGTTGGTTATGTTCGGACCATTTTTCTATCACCTGGTTGATAGTATGGCGGTGGTCGATAGTAGAGTATACTTTCAGAAAATCGGCTTGATCTTTGGTTGACTGAGGTTTAAGGTTGTCCTGATTCCATTATCGATTGCTTTAGTGAACGCCTTTTATGTAACGGAAAGAAAAAATTAGTCGATAAGGTTTCAAGTCTTTTGACTCACCTTTCTTGTGAATTTAGAAAATGTTTGCGTTCTTCATTGCTTACGCTATCATTGATGTCACCGGGCATTGTGTATACAGGGGGGTGAGTTTTTCTAGCGCACAATATAGTTACGCATTCTGAAGAAAAAGAAAAAGAATGGTAGAAAAAGGTGCTGTAGTCTGTTACCATGTATTGGCACCAAATATGAGAAAGGAAGATGCTCCAGGAACCGATCCACTGCGGTGAATTTTGCGACGTCAGTTAGTGTCTCGAGTTGTAGTGAAGGCGAGTGACACATGTTGCGGCGTTGCGGTCTCAGTTTATCATGAAACGCTTTAGGTCAGACATTCGGTAGCAGTTACGCGCGGAGACGCTGAATAAGTTTACGAGACGTGAGGAATTACACCTGTAGAGAAAAAAATGGCAAATTAGTATTCGGAGTAGCTTGATGTGGAATGACAGCGGAAAGTATCATTGCCCCTCATAAACGCCGGAAACCTTCCACACTCAATTATCAGGGACATTTGAATGTTGCAACTAAATCGTTTAATAACCTCGTCGTAAATAGGAGTCAACAAATTTGCAAAGTAGCTCCAGGACTGGTGAAGAGGCGCCCGCGCAGCCGGCATGGTCTATGTCCAGGGACAACGCTCGCAGTCTCATTTCATTTCATTTTTATTTTCTTAAAGACCCCCTTTTTGGGGGCATTACATAAGGGGTGAGGTTAACATAAGTGCTTAAACCATTTTCATGATGACACGTGCGATGTGACTTTGCCTAGTGAGGTGGATGGGCAGGTGATGGCTGCAATTTCGTGGGGAAGGTCGTTTCATTGCGGTTAGGAGGAAGAATGACTTTGAAAAAGTAGTTGTACGAGCACGTTGGCGTGAAACTTTAAACGGATGACCGTTGCGATGAGACGTGCGTGATGGAGGCGCGCAGATGTTGTTTCAGATCGGAAAAGTAAAATTTGTGATATAAGCACAGGCTAGAAATGTGACGGCGGACGGAGAGGCTTGGTAATTGTGATTGCTGTTTGAGAGATGAGACGCTGATATCGTATGAATAGGAGCGATGAATAAAACGGGCAGCTCTGTTTTGTACGGCTTCTAAAGATTCAATGAGATATGCCTGCGGGGGATTCCAAATTGCGAATCGGTACTCAGGTTTCGACCGGATTAATGATTTGTAGGCAAATAACTTTACATCTTGAGCAGCGTGGTGAAGGTGACGCTTAAGAAAGCCTAGTTTTTTATTCGCAGTTGAGATTAGATTTGTTACCAATACACTATAGCGCAGCAAAAGACGAGGACACAAGAGCGAGAGACGAACACCACGAGCGCTAACTTCCAACAAATTTTATTCTCCTGAAGCATCATATATACACGCCAGAAAAACATGAATCACATGTGCAAACAGTATCAATTCCTTAGAAAGACAAGCTCTTTATCTGAGAGGAGAATGGAAGGTGTGCTTACACACGCGCATCCTGAACTATTTATCTTTTCGGCTTCAATGATTTCGCGCGTTACTCTTTCTCTGCTTTTTCCTATTACAACACTTTTATCAAAGAAAGGCTTACAGGTTTTTGAGTTGCATTCGAGAATGTGGTCAACTAGCGATCCGCCTTGCCGGCCGTTTCTAACGTTGCGAGCGTGTTCCATTAGGCGCTCGTTCAGACATCTCCCCGTCTGGCCGATATAGTGTTTCCCGCATGACAAGGGAATTTTATATACAACACCTTCATCGCACGAGACGTACGGCTTCTGGTGCTTAATTGTGCATCCGCCTGCTTTTTTGGTGTTGGTTTCTTTCAGCTTGCACAACGTAGAAAGTTTCTTCGGCGCCGAGAACACTACGGTCGCATTCGCTCGTTGACCAATTCTTTTCAAATTGTGAGATATCTTGTGCAGATATGGTAAAACAACAAGGTTTTTCCGATCCAGAGGAACCGGATTTGGGTGGCATTGATTTTCTGGTTTCGTGTTCTTAAGAAGTTTTTCGGCAACAGAAACTTGAACATGGGCGGGATATCACATATGCTGGGCCTATCAGCCGCGTAGCGACAAGCCGATGCTGCCATATCACTCCGCTCATTCTAAACTTGTGAAAAGAGGTATTATCAATTTATGTTTTCAAAATGCTCTCCGGAAATCTTGTCCACACATGATGAGCGATAGTTTTCAAGAGCAGTCCAGGAGGCTGACTAATGCTGGATATCCCGCCCATGTTCAAGTTTCTGTTGCCGAAAAACTTCTTAAGAACACGAAACCAGAAAATCAATGCCACCCAAATCCGGTTCCTCTGGATCGGAAAAACCTTGTTGTTTTACCATATCTGCACAAGATATCTCACAATTTGAAAAGAATTGGTCAACGAGCGAATGCGACCGTAGTGTTCTCGGCGCCGAAGAAACTTTCTACGTTGTGCAAGCTGAAAGAAACCAACACCAAAAAAGCAGGCGGATGCACAATTAAGCACCAGAAGCCGTACGTCTCGTGCGATGAAGGTGTTGTATATAAAATTCCCTTGTCATGCGGGAAACACTATATCGGCCAGACGGGGAGATGTCTGAACGAGCGCCTAATGGAACACGCTCGCAACGTTAGAAACGGCCGGCAAGGCGGATCGCTAGTTGACCACATTCTCGAATGCAACTCAAAAACCTGTAAGCCTTTCTTTGATAAAAGTGTTGTAATAGGAAAAAGCAGAGAAAGAGTAACGCGCGAAATCATTGAAGCCGAAAAGATAAATAGTTCAGGATGCGCGTGTGTAAGCACACCTTCCATTCTCCTCTCAGATAAAGAGCTTGTCTTTCTAAGGAATTGATACTGTTTGCACATGTGATTCATGTTTTTCTGGCGTGTATATATGATGCTTCAGGAGAATAAAATTTGTTGGAAGTTAGCGCTCGTGGTGTTCGTCTCTCGCTCTTGTGTCCTCGTCTTTTGCTGCGCTATAGTGTATTGGAATCATTTACCAACAAGCCCAAAAAACCACGCTACTGAACTAGATTTGTTACATGCTCGCGCCATGACAGATCCATCCCTGCTGATAGTAATGCCTAGATGTGTATACGATGGAACAAGTTGGACCAGAAATTGTATATGTCGATAAATACGGGTTTCGACGGCGATGAAAAGACATGAGCTTGCATTTCGTCGGGTTAAGGGTCATCAACCAGATATTACACTAAGCTTGAATTCCGTTAAGGTTCTCCTGAAGGAATTCTTGGTCATTTGCATTAGTAACTGTGGAATAAATAACGCAATCGTCGGCGAATAGACGGACTCTACAGGATGGATTGTGTGGTAAATCATTAATGTAAACTAGGAATAAAAGGGGGCCAAGAACAGTTCCTTGTGGAACGACTGAAGTGACTGGTATACGGTTAGAGGAGCAGTTATTAACGATAACAGACTGTGAGCGATGTGTGAGGAATTCGTGTACCCATGAAATAACGTCTGGGTGTAAGTTAAGTCGGGAAAGCTTTATTAGTAGGCGTTTATGAGGAACTTTATCTAATGCTTTGGCGAAGTCTAAGAAGATGGCATCAGTCTGTATGTTAGCATCGAGATTAGAATGAAGATCATGAATGAATGTAGCAAGTTGCGTCTCGCATGAATGACCATTTCGAAATTATGTTGGGATGGAAAGGAAAAAATGTATGGAATCAAGGGGCTGCATTATTAGAGAGTATATTACGTGCTCCATGAGTTCACAAGGGATTCTAGTCTCAAAGAACAATTAGCGTTAACTACTGGCTATGCTGCCCAACGTTTTCGAACAGCCGCGTTATGACCAGCTACCGTCAGGTCTGCAAGAGTGCTTAAGATTCTAACATCTTGTGTCGCCTTGAATTGAGGAGAGCGCGGAAAGCAGCAGAAAGAGAGAGAGAGAGAGAATGTGTTTGTGTGTGTGTGTGTGTGTGTGTGTGTGTGAGTGAGTGAGTGAGTGAGTGAGTGAGTGAGTGAGTGAGTGAGCGCGTGTGCACACATGCGTATGTGTATGTGTGTAGAACGCACACTGGGGCCTCACCTCGGGCCCCGGTTAGTCGGTTAAGTTTTAATGCCCTGGTGCGCGAACGACTCCTGTGAAACACGAAACATGTCTGAAAGATGAGCGAGAGTGAGAGAGAGAAACACAGGAGAACCGAAAGCGGGAAGGGGAACTAGGAAAAAAGAAAGAGCGAAATATGATTTAGGAAATTGCGACAAGAAGCTAAAGGAGCGCCACGTGCGCGTATTCCTTACGGTCGAAACCGTAAAATGCAATGAATTAAAGGAAGATTATTTTCTCGCTTTAATTAAAAAGCAATCAATATAAAAGGCCATTACAGCATCATATTGTTACAGCGAATCGTCAAAATGTGTTCTGGAGTGCTGGATGACTTAATTTGTTCTGAAAAAAAAAGTAGGACAATGATGAGCCTCTATGTATAGCTGAGCAAAACGTTACATGAAACACATCCCATGTGGGAAGTAAACATGTGCCAACTACATGGCACCTACATCACTTTATTACAAAAATGCAGACAGTAATTTTGCTTGCTTTAATTGTGCATCATGGAAAGGCTCTTAATTTTATTCACATTGAAGTGAGTACATAGTGCAACCAAAACAAAACAGCTACTACACTGCATGGTTTTGGGGCGACATTTAACGCAGTCCTTGGTCATCTGTCATCACTTGCGCCGCGAAGTTCCGCGCACAGCCACCGTAGAATATGACTTCCCAGGTTGTCGCTCATTATACGTTCAGGCAGATAATTCGCAAGCATTGCGGTGTTCTCTGAACTGCCTCATCTCGCAGAGATTAACTGCTTGATTTAGCAGACTGCCATTGCTGCGCTCAGCGACACTGCGCGGATTGGGGGTTTTTCCATAAGAGCAAAGCGACTGCAACGGGAGGACAGCTATAGTGCCCTTGTACAGCAATACATTTGTGTCTTCATTGTTAATCCTCTAAAAGGCTGCAGCTGAAAACTAGCCTTATGACTTCGTTCCAGTGCCTCATGCAATTAAGACGAGGTTTCTCATGTTACTTTACCACCCAGGGTCAGTTAGTATCAATGAACGGTGAGCTAATAGGTGCCTGTAAGTCGCGTCCAATTCGCCACATTTTTTACACAATCGCCTTAATAGGTCGCAAACGTGGCATCCAACTTTTGTCATTTATAGCAATGCCGGCACATCCTTTACATCATGAAACGTCGTTTTGACATTACCGTATGAGTATAGCTTTGCCATCTTCGTCTAATTTGAGTCATTTCCTCCTTATTATCAGTTACCAGTTATGAGCGTCGACATCAAAGAACGCTGACTGTCGCGTTGTGCACGTAGCGCCCTATAAATCTGAAACCCACGCTGGAATAGCATATGGACCGAGGGCTATCGGTTCGGTTAATTAAATTGATACAAAGGTGCCTTCCGCACAACATGTAAGTAGATTGTCGACGTGGCTCTTTAAACGTTCTCTGTTTTTTATTGCGATAGCAATACTACGCCAGGTTTCGGCCCGTCGCGGAGTCCCGGGAAGGGCCACGTTTGACCTTGAACAGCCGTGAAGAAAACGAAGAAGACGAAGGGTAAGACGAAGAAGACGACGAACGTTCGGTCACCCGCAGGTAATGCTTTCGCTCCATATTCGGTTCAGCAGCACTGAACCCTTCTCATTTATATGTGGGCTGGTGGCTTACGCTCTCGCGTCCTACTCTTAAAGGATGTGCTTAAGTTTCCCCAATAGTGTAGCACCTTAAACTGATAGGGCATGATAGAGGAATAATATTGTAGGCAAAAGAAGCTTCCACACTTGCTATCGCAATTCAACTACGGTTAATCAGAGCTAAACTAAAAATACTTTTTTTCGTTTCCACGGTGCGGTGGCCGGAAGTGGAATACTCGCTCGGACATTCTGACACACATGATGCCTTGATTGACATACATCTTGTACACTATTATTTCCACGGAGGAAAAAAATCCGGTCAGAAGTGGGATACGAACCCACGCCCACGTGCGCGGACCAGAAGTGTCACTTAACCCGCTTTCAGGCAAGGTTGTACCACCTTGACTCTGGCGCCTTAGACCGCTCGGCCATTCTGACACATGTGATGCCTTGATTTGCATACATCTTGTACACTGTTATTTCCACGGAGGAAAAAAATCCGGTCAGAAGTGGGATACGAACCCACGCCCACGTACATGGACCAGAAGTGTCACTTAACCCGCTTTCAGGCAAGGTTGTACCACCTTGACTCTGGCGCCTTAGACCGCTCGGCCATTCTGACACATGTGATGCCTTGATTTGCATACATCTTGTACACTGTTATTTCCACGGAGGAAAAAAATCCGGTCAGAAGTGGGATACGAACCCACGCCCACGTACGTGGACCAGAAGTGTCACTTAACCCGCTTTCAGGCAAGGTTGTACCACCTTGACTCTGGCGCCTTAGACCGCTCGGCCATTCTGTCACATGTGATGCCTTGATTTGCATACATCTTGTACACTGTTATTTCCACGGAGGAAAAAAATCCGGTCAGAAGTGGGATACGAACCCACGCCCACGTACATGGACCAGAAGTGTCACTTAACCCGCTTTCAGGCAAGGTTGTACCACCTTGACTCTGGCGCCTTAGACCGCTCGGCCATTCTGACACATGTGATGCCTTGATTTGCATACATCTTGTACACTGTTATTTCCACGGAGGAAAAAAATCCGGTCAGAAGTGGGATACGAACCCACGCCCACGTACGTGGACCAGAAGTGTCACTTAACCCGCTTTCAGGCAAGGTTGTACCACCTTGACTCTGGCGCCTTAGACCGCTCGGCCATTCTGACACATGTGATGCCTTGATTTGCATACATCTTGTACACTGTTATTTCCACGGAGGAAAAAAATCCGGTCAGAAGTGGGATACGAACCCACGCCCACGTACGTGGACCAGAAGTGTCACTTAACCCGCTTTCAGGCAAGGTTGTACCACCTTGACTCTGGCGCCTTAGACCGCTCGGCCATTCTGACACATGTGATGCCTTGATTTGCATACATCTTGTACACTGTTATTTCCACGGAGGAAAAAAATCCGGTCAGAAGTGGGATACGAACCCACGCCCACGTACGTGGACCAGAAGTGTCACTTAACCCGCTTTCAGGCAAGGTTGTACCACCTTGACTCTGGCGCCTTAGACCGCTCGGCCATTCTGACACATGTGATTCCTTGATTTGCATACATCTTGTACACTGTTATTTCCACGGAGGAAAAAAATCCGGTCAGAAGTGGGATACGAACCCACGCCCACGTACGTGGACCAGAAGTGTCACTTAACCCGCTTTCAGGCAAGGTTGTACCACCTTGACTCTGGCGCCTTAGACCGCTCGGCCATTCTGACACATGTGATGCCTTGATTTGCATACATCTTGTACACTGTTATTTCCACGGAGGAAAAAAATCCGGTCAGAAGTGGGATACGAACCCACGCCCACGTACGTGGACCAGAAGACTCACCTAACCCGCTTCAGGCAAGGTTGTACTACCTTGAGTCTGGCGCCTTAGACCGCTCGGCCATTCTTTTTTTTCTTTATTGCCGTGAAACACAAACCAAAAATACACATGATAAAACACGTCAACTACACTTGAGCTAACGCGTACGCGGCTAAAATCTTTTCAAGTGCACCAACTCATCAAACAGAGAATGCCATTGTGGCGGATCCTGCTGCATCCTGAAAGTTTCGCGTATATACACAGCACTTTCAATAAAGTTTTCACGCGCAGATCGTGTATCTATATCTGGATGACGCACCTGCATTCGTGTTTTCCACAAACTATGGAGGCCAAGAAGCATAATTAAATCATAAGGTGCATCATCGTTATGCACTGGTAGGAATCTTATACCGTATGGAGTTAATGGAAGTTCCTTTTTAATTGTCCTTTGGAGGACGTCCCATAGAAAGACAGCATCCCAACACTGTAAGAAAACGTGTTCAATTGTTTCCGGTTTTTTGCACAACAGGCAATTTGTTGTCCATGGGACGAAGATACCTTTTTCATTCAGCCAGATTTTAACAGGGAGCGTATTGGAGTGAAGTTTGAAAAGGAACGTTTTAGCTGATGGCCTCACGGGCATCTTCTTAACTCTTTTCAAAACGTCCTGCCCTGGGCCTCCACAGTGTAATGCCCGGTAAAAAGGCACCGGCAGCATCACGTCAATGAGATCTTTATACAGTTTTTTTCTGGGAACATTGGAAAGATAATCAAAAGAAAACCGCACTTCTAGCAACTTGCACGAAAAAACAACCTCGCGCAGGTAGCCAGTCACAGTACCAGGCATGTTTTCACATGACGCAATCCATTCAGGGAGCAGCCTCTGCAATCGCACTTGCATCACAGTTCTTAGAAAGGTATCTTTTTGATCACGGAGGAACATAAACCGCGAGACCACCTGACGCAAGAACAGATGTGCAAGGCCAAGCCCGCCCCTTTCAACAGAAATAAACAAATTCGTCCGGGCGGTTTTTTCCCATGTGGATGCCCAAATAAAAACAGCAAACACGCGGTGCATTTTCTGAATTGAGGTTCGTGAGATACACAACACATTTATGAGGTACCACAGCCTCGAAATAAGAAAAACATTGCAAATAGAAGCGCGCGAAAACATTGACAGTTGCCTTCTTTGCCACGCATCCGCTTTTTCTTTCACTCTGGATGTTTCTTCCACCCAGTGCACGTTGGGATCTTGATAACATTCTAAAGGCACGCCTAGATATCGTGTTGGGAGAGCAGACCATCGCAGCTTACAGAAGAAATCAGGGCCGGCTTGCACGATAAAGTTGGAGCAAAGTCCAGACTTAAACGTTCCGGACTTAAACAAGCCGCACGTTTCGGTTCGGCTCGTGTTCACCAGAGTGACTTCCCTGAACGCCCTCAGCAACCACTTGGGGCATTTATCCTCGTAACACAATCGTAAGCCGCAAAAAGCAATGGCACGGATTTTACACAGTGCAATATTGACCGAATGTGTACATCTTACCGCCAGGACAGGGCCAGCGCATCCCTGTATCTTCCTAATTTCTCGACTTAGTTACCGAGCGTCCTTGTGTCTTAACTAAGACGGCCTAGAGTCGTAATCGCACAAGCGACTTATTCAAGTCAGGATTGAAGCCCAGTCTTGACTTCAGTCTTAAGCGGCCATGCTAGCGGCCTAATCCTTTAGACTCCAGTTAAGTCTGGACTTAGCTAAGACAGTCTTAAGATCGTTTCGTGCAAGCGGGCCCAGGTGTCACGTCCCAATCACCGTGCCAAAACCCAGAGCTTTTCTCCCAATTGATCTTGCATCCGGTTTGATCACAAAATGTTTGGACGACACCAGTGACTTCACAGATGCTCGTTCTAGTTGCACAAAAGACTGCAATGTCATCAGCGTATGCTAGCATTTTCACGTGTGCTGATTGCAGCTTGAACCCTAAAATGCGATCGCTATCAATGATAGCCAAGCAAAGTGGCTCTAAATACAGTGCAAAAAGCAGGGGTGAGAGCGGGCAGCCCTGCCTTACTTATGACCATACTGTGATGCTGTCAGTCAGTTCACCATTCACAATAATACGGGTCGTGCAGTTCGCATAAGCCATTTTAACACCCTCCACTATGACGTCACCAAGGTTAGAATGCTCCAAAATGGAAAAAAGAATTTGGTGAGAAACACGGTCAAAGGCTTTCGCCAAATCTAGTTGCATCATGGCTATCTGACCACAGAGTGCATCAACGCATTCTAATACGGTTCTTGCGACATGTATATTCGTGGCAATGGATCGACCCTTGATGCCGCAAGTTTGATGAGGCCCAACCAATGTTTTTATTACGCTTTGCAGTCTTTTTGCTAAAACCTTCATGTACACCTTATAGTCAACATTGGTGAGGCTTATCGGTCGATATGACCCCACCAACTGTCGTTTCTCCGGATCATCTGTCTTGGGTATTAGAACAATGTGCGATGTAGAGAAAGACAATGGAACAGTATTACGTTCATAAACTTCAGTGATTACACAGAGCATAAACTGAGCCGCATACTGCTGAAAAGTTTTAAAGAATGCGGCGCTTAGACCATCCGGCCCAGGGGCCTTCCCAGGTGTCAGGTCATCTATTGCAGATAGTATCTCCTGCAACGTTACCGGTGTTTCTAGGCGCGCTTTACTTTCGTCATCCAGTGCAGGCATCAGTCTTAGAAAATCTGTTCGAAAGCCGCCTACAGTCTCAAGCTTAGCGCTAAGCAGTTCTTCGAAGTGCTCTGTTACCGCACGCTGAATATCTTTAGCATCTTCAGTGATATGGCCGGCATATCTTATACTCCTTAATTCTTTCTGGCAGGCGTATCTTTTCTCGTCTGCTAGCGCTCGTTTTGTCGGTATTTCTCCAGCCCAAAGTTTTTCAGCCCTTGCACGTATAACAGCCGCTGTGTATCTTTCACTGTCGATTGTTTCCAACTCACTTTTTATCTCTCGTATTTTACTGGCGAAATGCCCTGGCACTGAACTTTCCATGCTCAAAAGAAACTGGAGTTGTTCATTCAGTTCTTTTTCTTTTTCTCTCACTTTATGCCGCACCTTACTGCTCTTTTCTATGGATTTCAATTCGATCCACTCTTTGAAGCTGTCCCATTCCGCTGCAAAACTTACTGGCCGCATAGCAAGACGATTTTCAAACTCGGTCTTAACTTCCATAAGGAACTCTTCATCAGCGAGAAGCTTGGCATTCAGTTTCCATAGGTGCCAGTTAAAGCGCGATATCTTTCCTTGACTACCAAACACTGCACTCACGAGACAACGATCACTGAAAGACACAGGCTTGACCTCATATTCAGTACATAGGGAAGCAAGATCAACCGAGGCATACACCCTGTCCTATCTAGCATGGCTATCTCGCTGAAAGTGCGTGAACTCTGGCTGGTTTCCAGTGGAGAACACACTGCCAACATCCTCAAGGCCATACTCATGCACAAGTGCATTCAACAGGTCGGAGCTTCTGTCTGTTCGAGGTTTACACTTTGCCGCTCGGTCCACAGCTGAGCACACACAGTTGTAGTCACCAAGTACAAGCAAGATTTTGTCAGTCTTCAGCCACAATTCAATAGACTCAAAAAACAATTCACGTTCGCATTCTGAATTGGGAGCATACACACACGCAACACGCCAGCATAAATTACAGTAGGTAAAATCAGTAACCAAAAGCCGACCTCTTGGACAGGCAAAAACGAACTCTACGCTTACTCCCAGCGTGTTACGTATCAATAAAAGGCATCCACCCGATACACCAACAGAATGGCATACACACACATAAGTTTGTTTGAAAAGAAGCCACCATACAGTCAGTGCTTTCTTGGCTCTCAATCTTTGACTCTTGCACAGCTGCTACATCTATATCATTATCCAAAAGGAGGCGACTGAGCTGGCATTGTCGCCTTCTCGCTCCCAGCCCTCTGATATGCAAAGTAGCTACGTGTAACGGCGAATTAAGCTTGAGAGTCATGTATTAGAACGGGACGCCCGTACCCGCATGGCGCCTACCTTCATCGTTGCGTGGCCTCCGCTTCTGACGAACAGTGGCGTATGTGTGCATGTAATGTGCTCCCAGCAGAACGTCGGGATGCATTCAAACGAAGTCCAAGCAACGTCTTTCATCTTTTTTTCTCACACACGCCCCGCTTGGTTGCAGAAGGTTCCTGACGCTGGTCGGTAGGCAGCCGACCCACAAATCGTTCAGGACACCACAAAAACTACGGAGGCGGTTTCCCCACCTGCCGCGTGTCGGCCGAGAAGTTGGGCTTCGGTCTCAAAGTTGATCTTCGAATGCCCGCAGTTTTTGGCGGCGGCTCATCACAAACACCGCCTGGCAGCTGAGTCTCCTCGAAGTTTTCCTCGTGTGAACGTTTCGCGGCAATTAAGGCCGCTTTCTCCGGCCCAACTTCCATGGCTTCAGTACAAGGAGGCTCAGTATTAAGATGCTCCTCAGCGTCAGAAAACTTCATTACGTCTTCTGACGCTTCCTTTGACGCGCTTTCATGGTCCTGGAATGGAACGTTCAATACATGCAGAGTTTCATTCTTTTCACTTGAAACCGTCACCTTATTCTTTGTTAAAACCGTCATGAAAGGCACGTCCTGTTTCGTTGACTGTCCTCTTATGTCAGCCGCCTCCTCCGCATCCACCTCATCCATTATTAACTCGGACGAGTCTTCGCTGGTCCCAGGTCCGGCAGTGCTTGCGTAGGTACGTGCACACTGGCTGTCTTCATGCCCGAACCGTCGATAGGTTCCGCAGCGAGGAATACGGCACTCTTTGAGGATGTGACCCGTACTCCGACAGCGTAGGCACAAGGGAGGTCTGCCTGGCACAACAACGAGCGCCAGCTCACCGCTAACGTTCAACTGATGTGGCAGGTCGTCCAGCTTCACGCCAGCTTTGAACTTCAGCGTTACGAGTCTAGTAGTGGAGCCCTTTTCTACCATACCTTTCACACGCCAGCGCTCCCGGGAAACGTCTGACACCTTTCCGTGCGGCGCAAATGCAGCACGAACATCTTCGTCTGGCACGTATTTTAGTAGCCAGTGAAGTTTGAGTCGCACGTCCTGGTTCGCCGGGTCAATCACCAAGCAGCGACCGTTTTTCACAGACAGCTCACCTACACTGACAGTCTTGTTGACGGCTTCAGTATCCTTGAAAGTGACGGCCCAGACGTGGCTCATCCGATACGCCCCCATTGCAATAAGATTGGGGATCAGCGAATGCTGTGCCAACTCGTCGCGGAAATCTTCCACCCGGTACGAGCGGGCCCTGGTATGGGCATGGAAAAAAAACGGTATTCAAAACAAACCGACCTGTTGGCAGTGCAGGCAAAACAACCTGGTAAGTATTTTCCTGTTCAGCAGTCCTGTTACCGCGGCCTGACATGGCCGCTGAAGCCGCTCCTGGGGAGGCCTGCATCCTGCGTGCTTTCACTGGCGTGGCCGGAAGCAGAAACCCGCTCGGCCATTCTGACACATGTGATGCCTTGATTTGCATACATCTTGTACACTGTTATTTCCACGGAGGAAAAAAGTCCTGTCAGAAGTGGGATTCGAACCCACGCCCACATGTGCGGACCAGAAGTCTCATTTAACCCTCTTTCGGGCAAGGTTATTCCACCTTGAGTCTGGCGCCTTAGACCGCTCGGCCATTCTGACACATGTGATGCCTTGATCTGCATACATCTTGTACAGTGTTATTTCCGTGGAGGAAAAAAATCGTGTAAGAAGTGGGATTCAAACCCAAGCCCACGTGTGTGGACCAGAAGTCTCACTTAAACCGACTTCAGGCAGGGTTGTACAACCTTGAGTCTGGCGCCTTAGACGGCTCGGCCATTCGGACACATGTGGTACCTTTATTTGCATACATCTTGTACAGTGTTATTTCCAGGGAGAAAAATAATCCTCTCAGAAGTGGAATTCGAGCCCACGCGCCCACGTGTGTGAACCAGAAGACTCGCTTCACTCGCTTTCGGGCAAGGTTGTTCCACTTTGAGTCTGGCGCCTAAGACCGCTCGGCCATTCTGACATTTTCTTTTCTTTATTTCCTGGTAACAATGATATTTACAGTGGGGCAAAGTTCAAGTATAATGCCACGAAGAGCTCTAGCCAAAGCAAGGGTTCACAAAGTTTCAAAAACGCTTTAGGTTAGCCAGCTCACTCAAAACTGGCATCCATTCAGGTTTCTCACTTCGGGTATTATAGATGGCGATCAGGTTGTTTATACTCTAGATTAAGTACTCCATCGCTGAGTGAGCATCTACGTCCGCGTGTCTCACAGCCATTCTCGTTTTCCATACACTTTGGAAGCCAAGCAACATAAATAAGTCATATGGCACACCCCCTTGGTTATGGACCGGCAGGAACCGTATACCGTAGGGTGTAATTGGCAAGTCCTGTCTTAAAGAGAATTAAAAAGATGCCAGCAGGGTCGTCAGCAAAAAGGTTTTTCTTCCTATTACACAGTGGTATTTTACCTGTTAAACCGCGGTTGAGGGAAAAAGGTGTATTTGTTCCGTGGTCGGTGGACTGCTTGATTTTCCATAAGCCAGAAACCATAGACCATATTTTTCTTGACTGCTGGGATGCAGTCTTTCTGTGGGATATCTTGCAGAGGACTTTATAAAATGACTCGGCCATTCTGACATATATGATGCCTTGATTTATATACACCTTGTAGACTGCTATATTTACGAAGAAAAGAATTTCCAACAGAAGTAGGATTCGAACCCACGCCCACGTGTCTGGACGAGAAGTCTCGTTTCATCAGCTTTCGGGTGAGGTTGTTCTACCTTGAGTTTGGCGCCTTTGACCGCCCGGCCATTCTGACACTATGATCGCGGATTTACGTACATCTTGTACATTGTTATTTGCACGGAGAAAAAATATACTGTCAGAACTGGGATTTGAACCCACGCCGACGTCTGTGGACCAGAAGTCTCATTTCACCCGTTTTCGGTAAAAGCTGTTGCATCTTGAGTTTGACTTAGGCCGCTCGGCCATTCTGATTTTTTTTCTTTAGTACCAGGTCACTTTTGAGCCAACATAACACGCTTACATATATTTAAAATATCTCAATCACGCTGCGATTGACGCCTGAGGTTAAAAACTACTCAACGCTCCTCCTGGTTCAGCATACTGAAACACACAGGTTGTTCATCTTGGAGATTTAACACAACACGAATATACACTACACTCAATAAAGTTTTCTTACCCAGAACGCACGTCAAGTCTGCGTGGTGGACAGCCCTACGATGTTTTCTCATTTAATGCAAGCTTAATAGCATAAACATATCACAAGGCTGGCCTAGTTCGCTTTCAACTGGAAGAAAACGGCTACCATGCGGCATGAAAGACAGGTCTTTTCTTATAGTTCGTTGCAAGATATCCGAATAAACAATTGCTTTCCAGCAATCTGTGAACCTGTGATATACAGATTCAGTTTTTCGACATATCAGACAAATGACCGTCCAGGGACATACATTTCTTTCTCCTTGAGCCATGGTTTCACAGGAAGCATGTCACTATGTAGTTTAACGATGGAACATTTACCTGAACATCGAACGGACATTCGCTTGGCACTTTTAAGAACATTGCTGCGCGCACAAGTAACGAATCTCCTGCGATAAAGCGGAAGCATAACGTCCCGAAGATCTTTGTGCAATTTTTTTTTGTCTACGTAACTCAGTTTTTCTAAAAACAACGGACTTCAAAGATGTTTAAAGCACCCGCAACATCATCTAAATAGCCCCGAACAGTTTTATTGTCATTGTTTTGCGTTGATTCGACAAAAAAGGCAACACATCACGCATCCTGACCTATAACATAGCACTTAAAAAGTTATCGCCCTGATCCCTCAAAGAAAATATTCTGAATACCACTTGTCTCTAGAAAAGATGCAGTAGTTCCAGACCTCCGCTCCTCATGGATAGAAACAAGTTTGTGCGACTGGTTCGCTCCCATTTTGACACCCAAATAAAGACCGCAAATACCTAGTGCAATTTCTGCGCACATACTCTCAACGTAAAGCACGTGAAGGACATACCACACTTTTACTACGAAGGACATATCGCAAACCGTCGCTCGTGCAAACTTCGACAGGTCTCTCCCGCCACACGTGACAGTTTTTTCACGCAATATTTCATTCTCTTCCTTCCAGTAGTTAGCCGGGTCTTCGTACTGGTCCATCGGCACTTCAAGGTATTTTATCGGAGAAATAGTCCATTACATGTTATGAAAAAAATGTGGCATTTCCTCCCAGCAACCATGCCAAAAACCACAGCACTTGGTCCAATTTATAAGATTACTGTAAACGTGCAGTACCTACTTGCAGTAATTCAACAGCCCGAGTGACAATCTCTTTATCATATGACAAAATTTTAATTTTACTAGACATTAAACAGAATCCCTGTATTCTTTAATCGCGTACCACCTTTAAGCAAAAGGGTTCCAGATAAATACCCAGCAGCACAGGTGACAAAGGACACCCCTGCCTCACATAATTGCTTACAGTTGATCAGTAACCTCTTTATTACAATAATGTTCGCGACACAGTCTTTGTAACACAGCTTAACACCCTCTACAATAACTGAGCTGAAACTGACATATTCTAGAACATTGAAAAGCACGCTGTGTACTACACGATTGAAAGCCTTTTTTAAAACCAGCTGCGTAATGGCTACATGCTCTTGCCTTTCGTCGCCACACTCCAAAATACTTCTCTTCACGTGAATGATGGTAGTAATATTACGGCCTTTAATTCAGCACATCTGGCGTGGACCAACAAGTGATATTATTACGGACCTAACTCCCCGGAAAACCCCTCGTGAAAATCTTAGACTACGTTAGTAAGACTAATTGTACTACAAAACGTACAGACCGAAGCTTTACAGGATCGTCGCTTTTAGGTACGAGCGCTATGTGGGCTCTGTGAAAAGAAGGTGGTGTAAGGCAACGCGAAGGTCGGACTTGGGGAATCAGGCTTTATTACAGACCTGAAGCCTTGGTCGCACACTGCAGCCAAACACACTCCGCGATGACGATGGGTATCTACAAGAGGGAGCAGGATGAAGATGAAGCAGCACGTTCAGCAGTGTGGAAGATGAAGCGCCACACAGTGCTCACACTATTTCGCCCGCGCAGTTCAAGCGGCCAACCTGGCCGCAATTAGTCCGCAGGATTGCGCCGAATAAAAGGTTTCATACGTGAAACGTGGACAACTTCAGTGCCACGGTAACGACAGTCCGGAGGAGGGTAAACAGGGGAGACGCGATAGTTGACCGGGGAGGTTTTTGCAACAACTGTGTAAGGACCAATGTAACGGTGCTGTAACTTGTCACAAAGGCCAGGAGTGCGTAATGGGGTCCAAAGTAACACCTCGTCGCCGGGACGGAACGAAACTTGGCGATGGGTTGCATCATAGCGGTACTTGCGGTCTTCCTGGCTAGCTTCCGTGTTGACGCGAGCAAGCCGGCGTGATTTGGCCACTCGGGAAAGGAACTGGTCAGGAAGAGAGGATGAGGAACTGGCATGTGTAGAAAGAAAAGAGGCGTCAAGAAAGGTAGCGGGAGAACGGCCGTAGACGAGGAAAAACGGGGTGTAACCTGTGGTCCGCTGTACAGCCGTATTGTAGGCGAACGTAACAAAAGGAAGTATTACGTCCCAGTTTCGGTGGTCCTGGTCGACATACATAGACAACATGTCAGAAAGCGTGCGGTGGAACCGCTCAGTCAACCCATTGGTCTGCGGGTGATAGCTGGAGGTCAATTTGTGATGTGTGGTTGAGGCCTCAATAACTTCGGCTACAATCTTCGACAGAAATGTCCGACCACGATCGCTGAGAAGCACTTGAGGGGCCCCATGGCGCAGTACGAGCGATTCCAAAAAGAAGGTCGCGACCTCATGTGCTGAGCCATTAGGCAGGGAAGCGGTCTCAGCGTAGCGTGTTAGGTGGTCGACGGCGGTGACGATCCAGCGATTACCTCGTGCGGACAATGGAAGTGGCCCGTATAAGTCTATGCCAACAACGGTAAAGGGAGTAGCAGGGCAAGGTAGCGGCTGTAGTAGGCCAGCAGGAGGAGAAGTGGGCCGTTTGCGGCGCTGACATGGCAGACAAGAGGCGACGTATTTTGCCACACTTGAGGCGAGGCCTGGCCAGAAGAAACGGGCTTTCACGCGGTGGTAAGTTTTATGAAAGCCTAAGTGACCGGCTGTAGCATCATCGTGGAAAGCCGCCAGGATACGGATGCGAAGCGCTTTCGGAATAACGGGGACCCAACGGGTGCCTTCGGAGCAATAAATATAACGGGAGAGCACGCCGTTGTCAAGTTTGAACTTTTGGAGTTGCCTGCGCATCCTAGCAGTAGGAGGGTGAGAAGCACCGGTGAGAAGGTCGATTAGGGAAATACAGTAGGGATCTGCTCGCTGGTTTGAAATAATGGCGTAGCGATCTGGAGCAGCGGCAAGAGTAGCACAGGTTAAGGTTGGGGCTCTGGACGACATTGGGACGTCGAGGGTGCACACAGGAAGGCTCGAGGAAGCACTAGGTGGTGAATCTGAGAGCGGGCAGCGGGAAAGAGCATCGGCATCTCGATGTTTGCGTCCCGATTTGAATACGACATCAAAGTGGTACTCCTGCAAACGCAGAATCCAACGGCCCAGGCGTCCAGTCAAATTTTTGAGGGTTGATAACCAGCACAGAGCGTGGTGATCGGTAACGATCGTGAAATGGCGGCCGTAAAGGTAGGGGCGGAATTTCTGAACTGCCCAAACGACGGCTAGGCACTCTTGCTCAGTGATGGTGTAGTTGCGTTCCGCTATTGTTAGAGTTCGACTGGCAAACGCAATTACCTTTTCCCGAGAAGCTGTATCACGTTGCAGAAGTACGGCGCCGATACCGAGGCTGCTGGCATCGGTGTGAAGAATGGTGGCAGCAGTGTCGTCGAAGTGAGCGAGAACAGGGTCCGAAGTGAGGGCATTCTTTAGGGTTTGGAAAGCTTTTTCGCATTCTTCGGACCAATTGAAAGTAGTACGGTCTGTAAGGAGGCGGTGGAGCGGTGCAGCAATGGTAGCGAAATTTGGAATGAAACGGCGAAAGTACGAAGACAGGCCAAGGAAACTGCGTAGTTCCTTAGTGCGCTGAGGGCGTGCAAAGTTCAAAACGGCAGCAAGCTTGTCAGGGTCGGGTCGAATGCCATCGCGGCTGACGAGGTGGCCCAGGATCTTGATTTCTTTCTTGGCGAAATTACACTTTTTTGTGTTCAGCTGGAGACCGGCGGATGCCAGGCACGTTAATACTTGATCAAGGCGGCATAAATGATCAGAAAAAGTCGCAGAGAAAATAACTATGTCGTCTAGGTAGCACAAGCATGTTTTCCACTTAAGTCCTCTAAGAACAGTGTCAATCATGCGCTCAAACGTAGCGGGGGCATTACAAAGTCCAAAAGGCATGACATTGAATTCGTAAAGCCCATCGGGAGTAGCGAATGCGGTTTTTTCTTTGTCGGCTTCGTGCATCGGTATCTGCCAGTAACCGGAACGCAAATCCAAAGTGGAGAAATATTCGGCGCCCTGAAGACAGTCGAGGGAGTCGTCAATTCGTGGCATAGGGTAAACATCTTTTCGAGTGACTTTGTTAAGTGTGCGGTAATCAACGCAAAAACGCACGGACCCATCCTTTTTTTTGACCAAGACGACCGGAGATGACCAGGGGCTAGCTGATGGCCGAATAATGTCTCGCCGAAGCATATCATTAACATTATCTTCTATGATTTTACGTTCTGATAAGGAAACACGGTAAGGGCGGCGGCTAACAATAGAAGTACCTTCTGTAATAATGCGGTGCTGTGCAGAAGACGTTCGGCCCAAGGTCGGAGAAGTGACATCAAAGGAGGCTTGGTGTTTTCGAAGTAATTCCTGCAAAGCTTGGCGGTGAGTCGCAGGAAGGTCAGGATTGATGGTGCCAAAGAGAACACAGAGAGAAGCATCGGAAGAAGCTGCTGGTGAGGAAGAGGGGGCGGTAAGGGTGGTGAGGGACACCGGGTGAATGTCCAGGACACATGGAAAACATGTCCCTTTAGTCAGCACAATGGGTTCTGGGGAAGTGTTCGAAGCAGCGACAAGCGCTGTGCCATGCTCAAACCGAACAAGACTTGGTGGTAGCGCGATTCCGCGGGTCAGATGGCGATCAGAAGGCACGATTAGCACATCTCCGTTATCAATGTCAGTAGAAGTAAGCGCGACAAGTTGTTCGCATCCAGGGGGCAACACTGAGTTAGTAGCGGCAAGCAGGCGATAACGGGGCTCGGGAGGTTCAGAAGACGGATCGCTCTCGTTCATGTAAATGACCCTGTCGCGACACGAAATGCTGGCTGATGCGGCAGACAGAAAATCCCAGCCTAAAATAATTGGGTGAGCGCACGGTGACATCACGGCAAATTGTACATGGTGGCGGACACCATCAACAAAAACTCGCACAGTACACTTTGCAGAAGGCCGAATTATTGCACCATTAGCTCCGCGGAGTTCAGGTCCATCATAAGGCGTTTTCACTTTTCGCAAGCGGGAGCACAAGTCAGTGTGTATCACAGAAACAGCGGCGCCCGTGTCAACCAAAGCCTCAACAGATAATCCTTCAATCCGCACTAAAATAATATTCCAGGGACGTTCCGGAGGATTTTTGGGATGGCCGAAGAGTGCAGTTTTCCCTCCTAAAACTGCAGTGGTCAGTTTTCCGACAGGCGGGGAATCGTCAGAGAAGCTTGACGGAGAGGCGAGGTGGAGCGGCGAAAAGGCGAAAGAGAACGGCGTCTTGAAGGCCTGTAACCAGCAGGCGGAGCGGGGCTTTCTGGCGGGGGTGATGAACGTCGGGGATAATCAGGGAATGAACGGTGGTTAGAGCCGGAAAAGCGAGGAGGGTAGTCTGCTTCAAATGATTCGTAGCCGCGGCGTTCATTCTGGAGCCTGCGACGACAGAAGCGGGAAATATGGCCTCGGTACCCGCAGTAATAACACACAGGGCGGGCTGGGCGCCAGTTGGGGTAGTATGTCGGCGCGGCGGCAGGTGGTGCCAATGCAGCGACATGAGCAGTGGTAGGCGCCGGTGGCGTAGGTGCTCCAACTGCGGGCGGCAAGGACGTGATCTGGGCGTACGTTGGCACCTGACAGATGGTAGGAGCGACCGATGTTGGCGGGGAATGGGTCATTGAGGCCAGCTCTTCTTTAACAAGGCTACGCAGGCCGGCACAAATTACCTTGAGCCGAGAGCTCTTCACGAATTAATTCGCGAATAAGCACACGGAGGTCAGCTTCGGCAGTGAAACCAAATGAAGTGGGATCAGGCTGCAGGCGTATTGACTGTAGTTCGTCAAGGCGTTGACAAGTCGATATGATGGCGTCAATTGTGGTTGGGTTCTGCACGGCCAGGGCGTTATAGGCGAGTGGACCAATACCTTTAAGGACGTGCCGAACCCGCTCGGCCTCTGGCATGGTGGCATTTATGCTCCGACAAAGTGCGAGAACGTCTTCGATATAAGAGGTATAGGTCTCATTGGACCGCTGAAGTCGGGCTTCTAGCTTCTTCTTGGCGGACTCCGTGCGAACAGTAGGAGCGCAGAAAATCTGGCGTAACTTTTGTTTAAAGGTAGCCCAATCCGGAATCGTCGACTCGTGATTTAGAAACCACGTTTTGGCCACATCCGTCAAATAAAAGGACACATTAATTAATTTAAGAGAACCGTCCCATCGGTTGAAAGCACTGACCCGGTCGTAGCTGTCGAGCCAGTCATCAGCGTCGTCGCCGCGGAGACCGGCGAACATCTGAGGGTCGCGCTGACGGCTACTGACAGTCCAAGTGGCAAGGGGAGCTGGAGTCGAGTTGGTAGCAGCCGGAATAGCGGAGTGGACCTCTTGTGTCATGACGATGGTGGTCGGGATCAAACGGCGACCAGAACGAAGCTCCAGGTGGATGCAGGTGACGAAGCAGCGGGGAAATCAAGGCGCACCTCCACCACGTGTAAGGCAACGCGAAGGTCGGACTTGGGGAATCAGGCTTTATTACAGACCTGAAGCCTTGGTCGCACACTGCAGCCAAACACACTCCGCGATGACGATGGGTATCTACAAGAGGGAGCAGGATGAAGATGAAGCAGCACGTTCAGCAGTGTGGAAGATGAAGCGCCACACAGTGCTCACAGTGGCATTATTTTTCATTTCGAATGCAAAATTTAACAATTTGTACATTGCTTCCGCTAGCTCCTGCTTAGTAACACTTATAAAAGACTGCTCCTAAGCCAATGGGTCCAGGCGTCTTTCCAGGGTGCATACCATCTGTGGCTATCTCGATTTCATCGAGAATTCTTGGTGCTCCCAGACGTTTTTTCACATAATCGTCTTCTAGGCATGAATTCAAGAAACTCGGTTACAAAACCTGCCTCTAGTTACTTTTCCCGGTCAAAAAGCATGCAGTAATAATCACGGAATGCTTGCTTTATAGTGGTATTAATTGTCACTACTGATTACATTCTTGTACTCGATTTCTTTTAGCTAATTGTTCCTTAAGGCATATTGTTTTTCATCACTAAAAGCGCGCTTTGTGGGCGTTTCGCCCATCCACAGCCGCTCTGAGTGTGCTCGCACCATGGTTCTTTTGTACCTTTCGTTATCGATAAACTCAAGCTCGCTTTTTATCTCTCGTATTTCCTTGGAAAAACTGCCGGCTCCTGTATTTTCGATGGCCAAGAAAAATACTAGTCTGCATAGTTATTTCCGTTTTCTTTTTTCACAATGATGCAACTCAGACGACCTTTCTATTGCCATCAATTTAATATCTTTCTTTAATTCTTCCCAAAATACCACAAATATTTTGTCTCTGAATCAAGTAATGTCTCAATTTTATCTTTTCTTTTCCAATGCACGTGCCATCACCCAGCTGATTAGCAATAATTTTCATAGCTGCCAATTTAAACCTGTCTTGTTTTCCTTATTTCCGAGTGTAAGCATTACTAGGCTGTGATCGCTAAACGACACGTATTTCAACGCATAGCATTGGAACAGCCAGAGCAAGGCCAATTGAACGTAAGCTCTATCTAATCTAGCTGGGCTATCTTGCTGAAAATGAGCATATGCTATGTCTCGTCCACTTGAAAATATATTCTCAATGTCCTCCAACTATCGGTTCTGGGCTATGGCGCTTAATAAATTGGCGATTTCATCGGGAATAGGTAACTTTTTATTCCTGTCTTCATGTAGGCATACGCAAATGAAATCGCCTAGCAGTATGACAGTTCGATTGCAATTCAAGAGACGATCTATCGTTTAAAGAAATCCTACGCTCTTTCTGGTTATTTGGGCCGTACACGCACAAAACACGCCCCCTTGAACCACAATAAGTTAAGTCCCAAGGAACAAAACGCCCCGCATTGCAGACAAATATAGCCTCTCCCATTATGCCCATACTTTTTCTAAGAAACAAAGTACACCCGCCAGAGGTACCGACAGAATGACACACGTAGGTGTATAGTAACGTGCTTTAAAAGGCTCACCCATGCGGTCCGCTTGCCGCTGAGTCTGTACCTTTTTGTCCTGAATAGCAATTATGTCCAGGTCATTGCGTTGAAAAAGCCGGCACACTTGATACTGACACCGTCTGGCTGCCATTCCCCGCACATTCAGCGTGCCTATTCGTAGGTGTAGTTTGTTATTTTCTGCCATTGTACCTAAGGAAATGAACCGCCTGCTTTAGCCACTTTACCTTTGCATGAAGCATCGGATAAGCGATATAGTTATTTCTGCAGTAATTGGCTCGTTGGCTCAGCTGCAGTGTAGAACAACACGCCATGTATACTACAAAACCCCCAACAATCCCCCACCTTTACCTCTGACAGATGTCACAGGAAGCTGGGACCTCGTTCTCACGGAGGCGCCGTGGGAGGCAGCCTCCGATCTGGCGGAATGTTAGGTCGGGGCCTGAAACTCACACGGCGAAAAGGCGCAGTCTTTGCAGGCAGCTCCTCTACTGTGGCTGCCACGTTACCTGCTGCGTTGTCGGAAACCCGCTCATGCGTACGCTTGGTAGTCGCAGCACTGATGCTCATGTGTGTCACTCCATTTCCTTCTTCGTTATTAATTTCTGCATATGAATCTGTACCTTCCTTGCGCACGTCTGCATTCCTCAAGCCATCACTGGCGGAGTGAGTTTATTCTTCTTGTGCTTGCAACATAGCGCCCAAGCTATCGGTATTGTCCTTGGTAAAAGGCTCAGCAAATGCGGGAGCTTTCACGGTTGGTTCATTGTTACCAGATCTGACAGCCTCCTCCAGATCTTCCTCATCCATCATGTGCTCTGCCATATCGTCGCCACTCACATGCCCGCTACATTTTTGTATGTCTTGGTACACTGGCCTTCCTCATGTCCGAACCGCCTACATACCGTATGTTGAGGCACGCGGCACTATCTTCGAATGGCCGCGTACGCTTACACCACAGGCAAAGCGGCGCCCTTCCTGGCACGACCACGAGGAATGTAATCCTAGCGACTCGCAGCTGGTGGGGCAGGCCCTCGATAGTGGTATCAGCTTTCAACAAAAGGGTGACTGTTCGCATCGAGGAACCCTTGTCCGCAATTCGTTGGACGCGCCAGTACTCCTTGAGCACATATGTCACATTAGCATATGGGGCAAGCGCAGCGTGCACATCCTCGTCTTGTACGTTACGCAAAAGCCAAGTTTGCTTTAACCGTACGTCGCGGTTCGTATGATGCGCCGCAAGGCACTTGCGTTCCTTAACGTTGATGTTGCTAAACGAGAGCATTTTCTTGGTTTCTTTGTGGCTGCTAAACGTCACCGCCCACAGATGATTCATCTAGAACGCCTCCAAAGCGAACTCTTCGGGGAGCAATTCCAGGTGAGCCTATGTGTCGCGATAATATTCTACACGAAAAGGCCTGGCTCTGATATCTCCATTAAGAACAACGGTGTTTAAAACACATGGTTCCGTGGACAGTTTAGTCAAAACAACTTAATACTATTGATTTTCCTGCACTGTAACCCGGCTTCCCCAACCTGGCTTGGCCGCTACCACCGCTCCAGAGGAGCTCATGTTCACACGTCCGTGCGCTGTGGTGGCCGTAAATGGAATCCAGACCGCTGGGCCATTGTGACACATGTAGAGCTTTGATGTCACATATATCTTGGGGACTGTATTTGTACGGAGAGAAAAAAGATTCTTTCAGAGGTGAGATTCGAACTCACGCTGACATGTGTGAACCAGACGTCTCGTTTCACCAGATGTCGGGCAAGATTGTTCCACCTTGAATCTAGCGCCTTAAACCGCTTCGACGTTTTCATCTTTTTTTATTGCTGTCGATTTTGACACTGGAAAAACACTTCATGTAATGATAAAACGTGTAGAAACGCTTTTACTTACATGACGACATTAAGTATATATTAATGCTGCTACTTAATGAGGTACTCTAATCCATGCTAGTTGGTAAGAGTCTACTTGATGCTCTGCCCTTGAACGGCCAGCTTTTGTAATGAAGTTCTCACGTACACATCGCACTTCAGTGTCTGCATTCTCGAAGTGCATCCTCGCGTCCTGCATACAGTGGAGGCCCAGGAACATAATAGCATCAAAAGTATTATAAGCTTAGTCCACATGTGAGAATTTTATGGCTTATTGATTGAAAGGAACTTCGTTGTTCAAAGCCTTGAGAAGGACTTTCCATCGCTGGGCTATTGTGAAGCATGCGCTGACTTGTTTTACAGCTATGTCGTTTACTTTCGGCGGGAGGAGAAAATCAACCACCGCTCTGGCAGCAGCAGTGGCTGCGGGGCCATTCTCCTGCGCTGCAGTTACAGGCCGCACGCTTGCAGCGAGGGTGGATCAAGTGGAAACGCACTTCACCCTCACTCTCGCGCGAGTGATTGCCATGCTCGATACATTTCTAGTGCAGCGTATGACGGCTTTGCTGGTGACCGTCGCTAAGAAGAATAGCACGCAGCAAAGCCCGTCGCTTTATGTATCGTACGACGAAATAAATACACGCATTAAGGTCGGCCCGAAAGCGACAGCGTGATGATCTCGCGCAGTTCAGAGGAGCGATATAGAACGAAATTACGTTCTTCATTACTTCTCACCGAAAATGCGCTGGTCAGATTTTCTCGGTATGGCAAACTGACAACCTTTGTTACGTTCCACCACCGTCTTGTGATTGCCGATGCGGCTGTGGTCACCGCCCCCTGAGGCCATCTCTGGCGAGCTTGGTCAGATGCGTCCCCATTGACTCATGTAGTGGTGTGTGCGTGTGTGCATGCGTGCTCAAATACTTGTAAAAGTGTGGCACACCAGGGATAAAGGGCCGCCCCCGGCTATCCCGAGGAGGTTTGTCGGCGCCGTCGTAGCTGGATCGGCGAGGTCTGCATGCAGAAAATCAGTAGTCGACCATTGCGCTCTTTTGAAACTCTTCTGGTAATTAGCAGATAAATGAAAGGGAAAATGAGGGTGCTCGTCATAATACATGAAGGAAAGAAGCGAACAGTCGTCGAGGCCACGGAAAGCATTGGGAAATTTACTTTGTCTTTTTTTATTTTACTTCGGTAATCACATAAATTACTGATGTAACCTGTTTAGGGGAAATATAATTAAATAGAAAGTAGAAGGAAAAACAACGTACCGATAATGGGAACCGAACCCACGACCTCCGAATATCGCGTCCGGTGCTCTTCCAACTGATCTACATCGGCCGCTGTCCCACCTGCTACTTTCTTGGGTATTAATGTTGCCTGTATACGAACCTTGAAATTGTTCACCAGCGCCACCCTCAACCATAGCAGTGGACGTGGAACGTCCTGTGTTACCACTAGCGTCACGTATAGAACGCGTATAGAGCATCATCTTCTGTACAATGTATCTGGATGCGTATCTTTGTTGTTTTTTTTAATGCGTGGATTTCCTGGGTTACACATAGCGTCTTTGTCACTTTCTTCAGTTGTTTTATGGCGGCTAAGGAGTCTGTATAGATGTGGGCTTCTGTTATGGAATCTATTTTATTTATGGCCTCCATAGCATCGCGGATTGCATGTAGTTCCATCACAAGCGGATCCAGGTATTCTGAAGTATATTCTTTATGTACCTTCAGTTCACTGTGTGTTGGAGTAGTAGCTGCTGTTCTACCGCGATTCTCTATAATTGATGCGTCCGTATATGCAATGCAGGTACAGCGAGGGCGAAAGCTGCGCTAGAACCTCGGAGGTGGTGGGTTGGGTTTCCACCATCGACATGTTTTTTTTTTTTTTTTACTTTTTCCTTCTACTGCTAGGGTCCGTGTTAGCACCTCTGCTATTTATTATTGCACTGATCCCATTGGCGTGGAAATTAGCTGAAATATCAGAAGTGCGGTTCATGATATACGCAGATGATGTCACGATTTGGTCTGTTCATAAACAACTTGAGAGACAGAATTGGTATCATCAAGAGGCTTTAAATACCATTGATGAGTACGTCCAATATGCAGGTCTGAAATTGTCACCTCAAAAGTCCAGTTACATTCATGTTGCAAGCAAGAATGGAAGAAACCAATTGGCAACCAAAGAGTCACGTACTCTAAAGAGTGGAAAATTGGAAAAGGTGGACGAGTTTAGAGTTCTTGGCCTTGAAATTCACAAATCCGGCAAAGGAACTCAATGACTTCATAAGGTGAAAAAAGTAGCTGCGACTTCCTTAAACTTGATAAAACGCATTTCGTCTAGGGGAGGAGGAGCTCGAGCGGACATGGCAAGACGTCTTGTACAATCGGTGTTACAGCCGAGGATACTATACCAGGCCCAATTCCAAAGACTCACGAGGAGGCAGTGGGCGAAATTGGAAACAATAAATAGAAACGCAAGGCGCACTATCACGGCCTTACCAAAACTTACCTCTATCCCTATTCTCCAAGCGTTTGCAGAGATAAATACGTTGAAAGAATTATTTGAACAACGAAAGGCAACAAGGGATATGAAGCGAAAGTACGTTATGCCCATAGCATCCTAGTACAACGAAGTGGCAGTTCAAACACCACCAATGGCTGACGCCCCTCCGTGGGAATTCACGACTATTACGACAAACAAGACCACTCGGCTTCGTCGCAAAGAAAAGCTGGCATCTCGACCTCTGGTTGATGCACTTCCATGTACCTGCATTGCATATACGGACGCATCAATTATAGAGAATCGCGGTAGAACAGCAGCTACTAGACCAACACACAGTGAACTGAAGGTACATAAAGAATATGCTTCAGAATACCCGGACCTGCTTGTGATGGAACTGCATGCAATCCGCGAATATTTCCTCAAATCCAGCGTCAGCTGTCTCCTTGAAAGCGCCTGCGACGGTTCAAGCATTCCTCTTTCGACATGAGGCCGCGCGACCCCTAGTAACGCTTGCACACTTTATCGTCATTTGACATGTTACGTGTACACTCAAACAGCACTGAAGTACTAGAAAAATAAACAGTGTCATCACGGTACAGAGCCTACCGAATCGCATTCATTTTACGGTAAAGCATTCTTCAGTATGTTTGCCATTCAGTATCTGTTCTTCATTTTAATAACTAGCAAACTGGCTGAATCCTCCCCCCCCCCCTCCCGGGTCTTACCTACATTCCAATTTTTAGGATAGTGCAAATATCTACTGAAATCTTTAAGTCAGTAACTTGCAAGATATTTCTAGCTATTGGTGATTGCTTATTGGTACGAACAAAAAGGTTGATTCCATCGTCTCTTAAGGAATGATTTATCAATTATATAGTATAACACAAAGCGCTTTCTTACTATGGCCCATCACACGCGGTAGATATATTCCCCCACAAAACTGTAGAAACTCTAGTTCTTGAAATTGTGTCATACCAGTCCAGCGAGAGGCATCGACTATCTTGAGCTGATAATTTGTTCTGGTGTTCAGCTTTTTATTTAAGTAACAAAAACCTTTAGCAGCGTAGTACTGTTTTTCACGAAGGAACTGTGTGTGAGTGTTACTGAACACATTAGGTTTATCGGACTGTAGCAGAAATATTGTACAAAATGCCTTTAACGTGTACGAATATTCATACCATGTAGAATATTTGGAGGGAATATTAGAAATAAGAGCTGTTTTCTCTAATCCGTATCCTTATAGCTCCCGTATCTTATACAAATACATATAAGGGATATTAATTAGTAGGCACAATTTTGTACAATGTGTCGTCAAGCTTTGACTGTTGTTGCTTCTTCCCTTTTAAAATAAAAACATTTATTCACAAAGCAAACTTTCTGCGAGGTAGATCTGCGCTTAAAAAAAAGAATTAAAATCAATCCAAATATAAAGATGTTCTATGTGTAAAACTTGTGATATGCTGAATAAATATTCAATGTTTAATCACATTCATTTGTAGATTTCTTGCTAGTCAAACCAAATGATTCAAGAACAGTACGACGTGCAAGCGCGGGAGTCTGCTTCTTCGTTATCATGAATGTCTGTTTTAAAGTATTTATCTTCTCTGACAACAATACTGCTGCAACTCTTCGCACAAATCCTTAGCGTTGAGTTAGTTAAATATTGGATAGATACAAGAAACAAACTATGTAACATTGCATGATTTTACGTAAAATCCTTTATAACAAAATGTATTTAGATGGACTGCTGTCTGGGGACTGGTCTATTTCCGCAAGTTGCTTCACGATCCAACCGCTAAGGTGCGCCGTAGTGATAAGACACACTTGCCAGAATGCGGCTGAAGGGTACTCGCAAGATAAGAAAGCAGCCCTGCCTCCCTTTTCCGCTTGATGCCCTACATACGAGACTTCGCCTTCGGCCAAGCCACACCGATGACCTCGTGTGACGCAGGACCAGCCACCGTAAGAGGACTGTGCTTTCTACTAATTGCCTACAGCAATGAACCCTTATTGGTGGGATATAAGTACGGTGGAATATAAGATCTCCATAAGGAGTAGGGGACTATGAAATTAGTTAAGTGCTCGGTGTCCGGACCTACATTTTACGCGAATGTTTATTGATCTGAAGAGAAAAGTTTTATTGCCAGAAATAGAAGCATGATTTAGGCTTTTAATGAATAACTGCTCTGCACAATTTACTACATTCGTTGAGGAGATGAAGTTTACATTTTTTGTTGCTGTTCTTGCGATCAGTGACAATGCTTAGCGTTAGTATGTACGAGGTTGAATTCTAGGCTGTATTGTGACGGCGTGCACGAGCCGTCACAGTGTCCAAAAATCCACGATTTAGCGATGTTAGGCCCTTGAAAAGTCTAATTTCATTATTCTTCACTCTGACCTGCTCTGTGTAACCGCTTCGTTCTCGTACCTTGAAAATATTTAATGCGCTTGATTCAAGGTAGAAGGAAACACTTTGCAGACTTTTTGCAAAATAAATGACAGCAGAAGATTACTCTCACAAGCTAGCTTCGGTATACTTGAGCGATCTCTGATTCCCATGCCGAAAAATCAATATTTCTCATGCCAGACGATGTTTTGGAGTAGAGTGTATCGACAGCATATCTGGAATAGGAACGAATAGGTCTGTTCGATAAGCTGTCTGTCAGTACAAATATCAAATTGTTAAGCAAACATAAATTGCGTGCGCGTAGCATGCGAAATAAGTATTTTATTTTGCTCTACGAATTATCTCGTATCAAGAAGCCTGAAGATCTAAAATGTCATTTGGAGGAAACTTTAGCTGGTCGGTGCTTGCTGATAACACTCCAATACGGCCATGCGTAACCTCGGTAACTGAGATTACAACCCATAGATGTCACCACGAAGACTAAACTTGTTTGCTTATGAAGTCATTGTGCTTTCAACGCTGATTAATTACAGCCTAATCTGGAGTCGCGCACTCGGCAGGGAATATTAAAATGCGAGGGGACACAAAATAATGCTCTTTATTTTATTGCGTATCTTTCACTCATATACTACAACCCAGTGAGTGAAAATCCTAAGAGCCAGAGATGACCAGCACCATGATGCAGAAAACGCGTTGTGACGAGTTTCAACTGACTTTTACATGCATTGGGTGGTGATTATAATTTGAATCTGGGGAGAAATAACTAGAGAAACCCTCTACTGCTACAACAAAGCAGTAAAAATGTATTTTGTATTAGAGCCGAATTTTGCAGATTCAATTTTTGTCCGAGCCCTAGATGAATAATGCATTACTAGAATATACCTCGGCGAGTTTTGATCCAAATGCTTTTGAAAACGTTTTCTTGAAAATGTTTGTTACAAGTTCGTATCATGTTTCAAATTCGTCCCACATATTTATTTTTAAGTCATTCCAATGAACTGTTCTTTGCCAATCTCTGCTGCCTCGGGCAATATATTGTTAAAAACACCCCCGGTAAATATTTTAACGTGATCGAAGCTGACCTTATGCGGTGATGTGTCTTATATTTGATATTTTCTCAGCTAAATTGCTTTTGTAAATTGCTTTTGAGTTGCTTGAGAAAAAAAGAAATGTGAGCTCATGTTTTTATGTATATACTGCGCTTTTTACCCTCAACGCTTTTTATTTTTATAATTGTCAGTACAATTTTTGCACTAGTACATATGTGAGAGTTTTTGTTGTTTCAAAGCGGTAAATCATGTCTAGGCGTACGATGGGAGTTTGTTTATTAATAATTAATATATCATGGGTGGAATTCCGATGACAAAAAGAATAAATATCTAAATATGCTAATAGCTGTGAAGGCTGTATTTGAAGGCATATTATTTATTTCAATTTGACTTTGAATTGAATTTGCTAGTCTCAAGCTCCGTCTTTTTTATTTCTTCAGAGGACCAATAAAACAGAGAAATGGGGCCACTAGGAGGAGCCCGTACTCCACAGTGAGCGTAACTTTTTTGATACCGAGTAAAAAGAGCTAAAAAGCCATGTCCAAAATACGACAAATTATATTGTTGTGCATCTGTCGTAACATCACTCTTTTTGTAGTTCTGTAGTACTTTCTTTAATTTCAGTAGTTTTTTAAGTTGTACTTTTTGGTATTCTATATTTCTGTAGCCCTCTTTTGTTGCGAGTAAAGCTAGGTAAAATTCTGATAACACTAACATATTATCTGTTGTCACGAGGGTACCTGGTCAAAGCAAGCACAGAAAACCTGCCGGGACAAGCTAAACAATTTTTCTATTTATTTTTTTTTGTTATTACTTATGGGTAAAGATAATTGGAATACAAGCATTACCTAAAGACTGAATTAAACACCCATCCATGCTTGAAGCACCTAAGGCCGTATCTTATCGCTTTCGTGTTCCACACAGGTGCGCAACGCCATGGCCCGGCCGCTGACCCGGAAGATAGCAGGCTTGAACTGGAGTCACTACTTCCCCGAGGAATGCGTTCGCTCGGCGCTTGCCTACGAGGCGCGTCCGGACGACGTGTTCATCGTCACCTACCCCAAGTGCGGCACTACCTGGGTTCAGTACCTCGTCTACAACATATACAGGCGAGTATGCGTAGCGCCATTGCAGGAAACGGGGAACACTAAGTCACCGACTAAAACATTACATAATTGAACTAAGCTTTACTCAAGAGCTTAAAGCGAAATCGTTTCCTTTTCCTTACCTTCTACCTCCTCTCTCTGTCTTATCTGTCTACATCTTCTCTTGTACCTCTATCTTGTGTGTGTGTGTGTGTGTGTGTGTGTGTGTGTGTGTGTGTGTGTGTGTGTGTGTGTGTGTGTGTGTGTGTGTGTGTTTGTGTGTGTGTTTGTTTGTGTGTGCGTGTTTGTGTGTGTGTGTGCGTGCGGTGCGTGCGTGCGTGTGCGTGTGTGTGCGTATGTACGTGTTATAATTTAATTTACTCTTTTCTATAGCGCGGTCGTCGGCAAAATAGACATCTCGAGACTCCCCTTCTCTACATGCGAGAATTAAGACATACAACTCGAAGGGAGAAATTATGTCAACGTTAGAAGCTATTGCGACGTCTCGCGGACACATCTCGCGGAATCGCGCGTACAAATCTCACGAACGCGAGATTTCACTATGAGGCTTTCGCTTTAAAAAAGTTTAAATTATCTCTCATTTTGTCCGTGCAGCGGTGGTGTGCCTCCGAGGGACTACGAGCAGTTTGCAGACAACACGCCTTTCCTGGAGATGCTTGGTTCAGCTCGCTGCATCGAGAGAACCAGGCCCGGCGCCATCAAGACGCACCTGCCTTTTACCATGCAGCCATACCATCCGCAGGCCAGGTATGCTACCTCCACCTGCAAGATTAAGTTTGGCCGTGTATGCTAGTGTTTTTAAAAAGACCAGAAAAAATCAGTGCTGCCGTTTTACTATGAGGTTATTTTTATGAAACTTCCGTCTATGTGGTCTTTGCAAGACCCCACCCTGTTTTATACCCCTATACACGGGTAGCTGGTCCACTGCTCCCCGTATTCATGTCGAGATACCTGACATGGATGGGAGGCAATGGGCTAGAGCCATCGCAGATCTTTGATTGGGGTAGCTCGCTATCCGCACTGCGAGATTAATGCCGATCACCTTCAGGAACGCGAAGCGTTTGGACGAAGGGGCTCATTCAGTTCGTTAAATTTATAATGTTACTCCGGAGAGCGTAAACAGTTTGAATTTTACCACCCTTTTGACAGAGTATAAATTTACGCCCGTAGTTGCTTTCTAGTTCTGCTTTGTCGCGTCACCATTCCGCTCAAGTATAGAGAAAAACTGAATGTCACTCCACAACGTCTTTGCATAAGGCAAGAGAGAGCGCACATCTGCACAGTTTAAAGGAGGGGACATATATTTAAGGCATTATATTGTGTTTTTGTGCTAGCAGCCTAGCTGCATTTCATACTCGGCATGAAAACGTAGTGTTCGAATATTAGGAGCTTCGTGTACCCTATAATCTTCATGTCAGTTTGTGGTCGTGAAGCTTTTTACTGATCGCGGGTTACGGTAACTGGATTCCTTGGCTGCCTAGTTAATGCCGCGTTGTAGTTCATAGCCTGATGTAGTTCCTTTGGCGGAACATGTAAGGCTTGGTGAGTGTATTCATGAACCGCGTCCTTTAGTGACACAATCTGAGGTGGCGGCAAAATGACCGGAGCTATTGAAGTACTTTCAGAACATTATCGGCTATGCTGCTGTAGGTTTTGCTTTTGAATCCGTCTTTCCAGGGTAATCTTAAATATTTTTTGTTCTGTGATGAACTCAGTAAGTCTTGGGCGAGTTTGAGGTGTGAGAAGCAAAACGAAATTTCTTGGCCCCGTCCATAATAAATATCACTTTTATCTGGATATATGGGGAGAAGAAAAAGTTTTGTTTCATAGAACTAAAGAGTGACCATCTCGCTTTCACTTTCGATGTCCGCATGAGGCAGCACTTTGGCTTGTCCATATTGAACGGTGCCATTATTACCTTGTGTGTTTTCATTCCCAGCTTGCAGGAAAGCCTTGATTTCCTGGCATCAGCCTTTAGCGGCACCTATTAAAATCTTCCTTCACCGTCCTATCGGCTAAATACTACCGAACACTCAAACTGGTACAACCAATCCTCAGCTTCTTCTAGCGCTAGTTCACTGAACACTAGAGGGCGAAGGGATTGAGCTAGGAAACTTGTGGGGATGACAGAGCAGCGCTGTTATACTGGTTATATCTCCGCTGCATTTCACTTAAGGGGCCGCATTCAGTCGTGAAAGAAGACAGGAAGGGTTGTGTGAAAATTTGGCATTGTGTATCGGACGATCTTGCGGTCGCGAGCAAGCAACTCGGCTACTCGACAATGGCGTTGGTAAAAGGTATGCTAGGGAGTTGACAATAAACAGAGTACCCACAGCTCTCAACCTAATGGTGACATGAGTTTGATGAAAGTGCGGAAAACACCTACAACAAATTCCAACATCAGTGATTGCGAGTGGTTAAGATCTGGATGAAGAAAGCTATTCATTCCTAACGTCACAAAGTGACGACACCATGACTGGTGCTTCGGGCACGACCGAACAATCCATGCAAAACATCATAGGAATATTTACAAGGAATAGAGTGGAAAAGTACAGGTAAGCTTTGGCGAGTGTAAACCAAAAGTGTCCTGGGATAGCGCCTTCATGTGAAGAACTGGTATTTTGTAGGCCGCATTATTAGTGATGATCATCACTAATATATAAATCATGTATTGCGCATCCCTCGAGGGATGCGCAATACATGATATATGTTAATCAGCAAAGCATCTAAAGCTGACGCTTCAAAATTGAAGAAAACATTTAGCTTCAAAGACGTATTGCAATTGTGGATGTGGAGGCAGCAATCGTTCAAGACGAGTGCATAAAACAAATTCTTGCGCCCGAACGAAACGCGTCACCGAAAATTGCCAGTATACTCCAAAGGTAATAATACCGGCTACTGTTGCGTTGCGCGCTTCATGACGAATATATCAGTTCCGGCGCTAGTTTGCAGATTCAGACATATACAGAGCGCACACAGACACCAGACCGCTGTTGAAATTTGGAAAGGATATCATCATAAATAGTATCCAACAGTGTACTTTCGGTAAATTGCGTGACAAAGGCTCTTTCCGGGGAACTTAGAGAGCACTTAAATGGAGGATAAACACAAGTGGCGTGCACTTGGTGTGTCTATCCTCTCGCTTTATCTTGCTCGTGTACATACGTTACATTATTGCACACCATTTCTCGGCAGCCTCCGAGGTTTTTGACACTCTGGACAGTGTGCGTTACTGCTAGAGCAGGCAAACGATGTGAACGGCTCTTACTTCTGCAATGCTTTGCTGTAACCTGGAATGGTCTCGCTGCTTGTCTGATTTAGGTACCTGTACATCACGCGCAACCCGTTCGACTGCTGCGTCTCCTACTACTACCATACCAAGCACATGCCCGCCTATTGCTTCGGCAACGGCACCTTCGATGACTTCTTTGAGCTGTTCGTGGAGGGTGAGCTGGAGTTCGGGGACTACTTCGACCACTTGCTGTCGTGGTATCCGCATCGCGCGGACCCCAACGTGTTATTCCTCACCTACGAGGAGATTAAGAGGGACACAGCGGCCGCGGTCACCAAGATCGCTGCTTTCCTGGGCGAGGAGTACAAAGAGAGGCTGAGCCGAGAACCGGAACTGGTCGACCGTATTCTGGAGGTGGCGGCGCTGCACAACATGAAGAAGATCTTTGACTTCACCGCCAAAGATGAGGTCTTTTACGCATATCTTGCGGGTATACAAGTCTGGTACGATACGGGGCCTAACCTCCCAAAGCGACAATGGTGTACTAGCGTAATAAAGCTAACAGTAAAATGAGAGAGAGGTAAAAACCACATCTTTCTTTTTTTGCTTGTGAAATTCGCGTTATCATAGAGTTAATGTACTGACTGTAGAGGAAAATCTGCCAATTCAGCCAGTGCATTTGATTGGTGAACGCATGGTTTCAGCCATCACCAAACTGTTTGATGCTTTCCATGTGATTTATACTTGTTAAATGTGGCCGATGAAAAAGGTTGGAACCTCGTAACGTATGTCTCTGGAGATGGAGAAGTGTAGTTAACAGGCGGCTGCTGTAGAGTAGTTGCTGTAAACGACGGCAAAGTTGTCACGTCTGGTGCATTTAAGATGGCAGTTGGCGCCGCCTAAATACTGTAACCTCATATAGCCGTCAAGCTCCTTCTGTGTTATCTTAAGACCAGCTAGCACCGCGACTGTTTAGCGCTCCGCGTGCATTTCATCCATCGAGCACACACACGCATCACCTCATTTCTCGATCGCCTGAAAGGCGTCGGAATTTCGCTTTGGTAAAAGGAACCCAAACGCAATACAGCAAAATAAAACTCTGCCAAGTTTCACATCAGGGGCCCTGCTGGCTTATTAACTATGGAACTGAAGAGCGCTCTTCAGTTCTGTAGAAAATCATGAACCAACTAGGCCCAACCAATGTTTTATTGGCTTATTAAGGATGGCTAACCCTGCATACAGCAAAAGTGAAAGAGTGCTCGCGTGTGTGCTTGCTGTTCACTTTATTTGAGCTGTGTTCTTAAGACTTTTGAGAATGCTGCCAGCCGAGCAGCGTGCTCTGGTCTCACTGAGACGGTGGTAAACCCGTGGCACTGGCTCCATCTGTTCTCGCAAGGAAATCAGTGAATAGAAATGCTGACTTCGCTTCATGTCTTTCGTCGAAGGGAGATTTTTTTTTTTTTTTTTCACATTCTTGCAGCCGATGGTACACGCGTCGGTCTCGTTGTTGAATGTGAAACCTGTCCCGAAAATTTGCAAATTCAAGTGCAATGCGGTGCGTTTACTCAGATATCCTTGAAGTGCTATGCCGGATCTTTTTTAAGCTTTGCTTCGCATACAACGCATGAACGTTCCGTCCCGATGCATGAGAGCGCAAGCGCCTCTTTGTTACGAAGGGCTTCTCATTTTAAAGGCATTCACCTTGCAAATGCAAGCTGAAGCGTTACTCGAAAACTGAAATTTCAAACCGAACCTCAATAAAGCGTCTGCTAGCTAAAATGGTTCATAATAGTCCGGCATCAACTTCTTATGCCCCGAACATTGTCTGAAATGTGTTTTGAAAGTTGAAGAAATGCTAAATATTTTGTAAAGCTACGTTATCAACCGCAGTTTTTAAAGCTCCAGTCCAAATCTTGCTCATTTCATAGCATAGGTATAAAAACCTATGCTGGCCACGGTGATGAGTTTGATGTTGGCGACACGCTTGTGGGAATTTCTTTTCAGTCTCAGCTTTACCCCCCCCCCCCCTTTCCTGTGCGTTAACGCGCTGTGCTTATATGCTCTTTTCCGATGGACTATTCTGCACTCCAGTGACAGATAGGCTCATTTCACTGAAAAGCAGAATATTTATTTTAATAAAAAAGATTACAAGGGTTCAACGCTGCTGAACCAAATATTGAGCGAAAGCATTAGCTGTGGGTGACCGAGCGTTGTTCTTCTTCTTTTCTTCTTCCTCGGTCCACATATAAAGCTCCGTTTTAACCAAGCCTTATGAACGTGCCTTAATGGCCTATGGGGTGACGTGAATGCCAGGGTCCTAGCAGGCTGATTCTGACATAACCGTCCCACGTGAAACGAGAAACCAAAGTTGGCAGCTCCTGCTGACCGCTTGAGTTAGAAGCCCAGTTCTCACCCTAGTGTCAAGTGGGGTGTGAAGTCACAGCATCAAGTGGGTAAGACGTGGCTACCGCCGCGCTACGCTGAAGGCTCGAGACCTAGAGTAGTAGTGCTTTCGCAGTAAAAGATTAGGAAACCAAAGCCCGGTACAGACACTATTAGCCGTGTTTGTAAGGAATCGCAGTCGATATATCAGTGTGTTGGTGTGCTCGCGGCGTATGTATGAACCCAAAGTCGGACACAGACGTATATATATCAAGCATATTCAAAGAAAAGGGCAGTTTGGTCATAAGAAAATGTATATTCTTGAGCAAGTATTTTTCACCGCAGTTTATTTTCTACCATTCACTTCTAAGCAATTCTGGCAACGCTGCAGTATGCTCCTTATTCCCTCTACATATAAGTCCGGTGCGTAGGTATTGACAGGGTTGACAACGGAGGGCTGAAGTTCCTCATCTCTTCAGGTCGATCTCCATATACGCAGTGCTTCACGAGGCCTAAATATTCCCTAGGAGCTAGGTCGGAAATGCAGGACGGGTAAATAAATATTTTAGGCACGCTTACGATACTCTCTAATTTATGCGCAACTATTTAAATGTTTCGGTGCTATATTGAAGCAAAAATAAAAAGAACTCTGTTTTTCACGGCCCACATAATTACCCTGTATGCGAAAAATATTGAAATTACCTAAGTTTTAAGAAAATAAACTCCATTATTTATTTCTTACGTCTGTTCTTTGTTGAAGTCTAGGCGAACTCGAAACCTCAGCGTCTGATATGATCATTGCATCCCACCCTTCCAAGCACGTCCCCATTCTTCATGACGCTAGGGTGAGCGCGCAGTGGGAAATGCTCTTCATTTTACGCCTTCCGTGATGCGTAAATTATTACTTTCTGAGAGCCCTAATGATGACGCCTGTTGCTATACCTTGTATTAAGCTAGAACTGATTACCCGGCGGTTTCGGTGAAGTCACGAGAACACGTGACATGGCCAAGATGGAAGGAGTTGCCAACTCGGGCAGCTCCTTTAGTTAGAGGGGTAAGTAGGAATCGAACCCCGAACATTTCGATCCCGATTCAGACATACTAGGTACTCCTAATCTATGTAGGCACGTTCATGGAGCTTGGTTAAATCGCTTTTTTATCTGTGTTTCTCGTGATAATATGGACCGCATACATAATATGCTCTCTCAAATGAGGTAAGCCAGTTCAAATTAAGCGAAGCCTTCGAAAGTCAAGGTAAGCAATGTAAGCTAACCGAGCTAGCGTGCGATTCGTGATTAGCCCCTATGCTTAGCCGCCCGCTCATTTTATTACAGCGAAGATGCGTTTTCCCATTGGCTGAATTAAAAGTCGTCACCGTTGACGTAGTCCTTGTCGGGGTACTCGTCGGTGCAGCCTGACTTCTGCCAGCCTTGGCGCGCAGTAACAAAGAGAGTGCCATTTAAAATGAGAGCAGCTGCAAATCAAACGCCATCTGCCACGTCTAGAAGGTGGCAAAGTTGACAGGTAGAAATGCCCTCTCTACATTCACAGGAGAGGGAAGAACGAGAAGGGGTGAGAGACAACGGGTGGCTGTGAAAATATGTGAGGATTGCTAAGGAATGCGCAACCTGAATGTGGCTGCTACACGAATGGAGATTTCAGAGCGTGGCTATTATGGAAGAAGACTGCGTCGAGGGCTGGAGCAACAACAAGCCTAATAGTGACTACCACGAAAGCAGAAGTTTATGGCGAAGGCGCAGAGCTGCACTTCATTCTCAAAGCAACTCAGGCTTTGAGAGACGCCGTAGTGGGAGACTCCGGAAATTTCGACCACCTGGGGTTTTTTAACGTGCACTGAAATCGCACAGCAGACGGGCGCCTTGCTCTTCGCCTCCATCGAAAAAAGGCCGCCGAGGCCGGGATTCGATCCCGCGTCTTTGGGAACAGTAGTCGAGCGTCGTATACCACTGCGTCACCCCGGCGGGTTGTGTGTGTGTTTGTGTGTGCTGCGTCAGATCAGGATGTGCGTAAAAATACAGATGCATATTAATGGAGTATTAGTTTGGCCTATAACAAAGCTTCAGGTCCTAACTGGATAAACATATGCAGAGGAGCCGCAGACGGAAACCATAAGCACGGTTGCTTCGTACCCGTCAAGTCGGAGGTGAAGTGTCCCCAAATTTTGTTTTTTGGCTTGAGTCGTGTTTGCGTAAAATAGAAACGCGCCCACGCGCTACTCGAGGCGAGTTCGACAAGGCACTGCAGAAGTGTAGGCAGGTCTCGTGCCGGTGCCTCCTTTTTCACAATCACGTTTAGAAGTTGATGGAATGCCAGTTTATAAGTTGTTATGTGGAAAAAGATAAAGTAGCCTATAACCGCACATCTATAAAGACATATTGGTTTCACCGCGCTAACACATTGAACGACAGAAAAGACAAACACCACGAAGCGCGAACTAACAACTGGTTTTAATGGATGAAACGGAAGTCATTTTATACACAAAACGTGGTCGTCATCAAACAAACATAAGCAACGAGGAAACATGAGGAAACAATCATCGCAGGTAACAAAGGCATACAGCTAGACACACTCATCGCGATAAACTAAGCAAATCAACTTCTTTCGCAGACAATGACAGTGATACGTTGCTGATACACATATCGGCGCCAAGGCTGGCAATATGAATAACCAACTAGGCCCAATTCTCGCCATTTTAGCAGTATAAAGACATGTCTTTCCGAAATTATTTGTTGGTTGTCTGGCTTGTGGGGTTTGACGTCCCAACGCGACTAAGGCTATGAGAGACGCCGTAGTGGAGGACTCCGGAAATTTCGACCACCTGGGGTTCTTTACCGTGCACTGGCATCGCACAGCACACGGGCGCCTTGCTTTTCGCCTCCACCGGAAAGCGGCCGCCGAGACCGGGATTCGATCCCGCGTCCTTGAGAACAGTAGTCGAGCGCCGTAACCAGTGCGCCACCCCGGAGGAATTCAGCTTATCACAAAACTAAAATACTTGGAAATCTGCGCTCAGATTTTACACTGCCGCATATCATATTCGTCAGCCATTTTTTGCCAGTAGAGAATTGCGCTGACCATATTACTACTGCTCATTTACTGTTTCTGCAAGCGTTTCTAAAATAGCGGTTCTTCAGTGTAATCTATAACCTGTGCACTAGCATTTTATCTCTGAAACCAATAATGTAAAGGGTCAAATAATTAGCGTTTGCTGATTCATTGGGGTTAACAAGCATTCTTGATGTTAGACTCACGACAGCGCACCGAGTTATGGAAGTGAAAATGATAGGTGCAACATAAAAGGCGGGAAGAAAGCAGAGTGAACGTGTGTAAAAACGTGTCGATTACAGTTAGTTGAGAGATTGAAGGTAATTTATTGAAAACAAAAATGGAGAGGTAATAACGTATAAAATCAATAAAGACCATGGGCAGGGTGCTGCATGCGATAAAGACAGGATGAGGTCGTTTAGGAGAAAGGACTGAAGTCTAACACAGGGGAAGCGTTGCAGGCAGAAGATCTGGTTTGGTTGGCAAATGATCGAGGGACATTCCGAGTTTAAAGTGTTGCAGCCACGAAGAGTCACAAGCATACAACTGACAGGTGGTAGTTGACAGGTAACAAAATTGGACAGATTGGTCAAAGGTTTCTCTAATGAAAATCGCCACAAGACAGTAAATGATTTCAAAAGGAGCGATGTCTCTCTCATTTATTTACAAAGGCGAAGACATAGTCATTTAATCCCCTGTATAAAATATGCTCACGTATATATGACTCACGAATCTCACTGATTGTTTCTAATTTTTTTCTCGATTCCTGCAGAACAATGCGGCGGTCGCCGAAGCTCCCGTGCCCACAGAAGCCAAGGACCCGAGCGTGGAAGAGCTGGTGGACGCGCCGATGACCGGCGAGTTTGTGCGCAAGGGAACAGTGGGTGACTGGAAGGCACACATGTCTCCCGCGCAGGTGCAGAGACTCCTGGAACGCATAAGAGTGAAGACGGCCGGTAGCGATGTTATGCACCTGTGGAAGGACATCGATATACCCCGGTGATGAGAAAAATATTCAGAAAAGTAATAGGTAATAAAATCTTTACATGTTACGCAGTATTCAGCAAATATATATTACTCATGTTCCGTTTTTTGACCCATTCCGCCTTCTGGCTCTTTTGGCTGTCTGGTAAATTACCTGCGGCGTTCAAAGCATCTGTGCGAAGCTACCGAGTGCCTGTCTGATTTCCGGCAGGGCTCACCACTGACTGCATTACGTAGCCAAAAAAAAGCGCCTGTGTTGATTTTATTCCTAAATCATGCCCTTCCAAAGCTGTGAATTGTAAACCTATGGAAGAGGTCTAGTTTGCGACCGGGAGTCACTCTTACGGCGCATGTGCTCCAAATGTATGCTGTTCAATAAAGATGTTGAGCATCTCCAAGCTCTGTGCCAGTCTGCCAATGCTAAGCTTCCAAGAAAACCATGTCACACCACGGCTATTATTTGTAGAAGGCCTTTATGGTTTCTTCAACAAACTTCGTGAGTGACGCCGCTCAGAAAACATATTCTGAAATTTACAATATTTCAACATTCTTTGGAGCATATGTATTGAAAAACATGAAATTTGCACAGACGCTAGGGCTGATTGTACACCTATAGTCGCTCGAATTCACTCCCAGTAGGTAATGGATAGAAGGGCCCCTATTATTTCAAAAATTTTGCACCGGCATTTCCAGGAAGAGAATATACAAAATAAAGATAATCACAGCTGATTTGTAGCTCAAAAGTTTCCTCTTCATTGATGTTTGATAGGCACATGCATGCTTAAAACTAACGAAAGGGCAGCGCCGTAACAAGATGTGACACCTTTCTAATGTTAGGTGTTTCACGGAATCCACTCTCATAACACCGACACATACCACAGGAGCACGCCACAAGCAGCACTCAGAATCGGTACGTACTCAACGAAAGACGATTAGCGGTCATAGCGTCAGCACCATGTTCTGTACTACAGCCACGGCCGAATCAGCTTGTCTATGATGCGATTTCCTGCAATGAGCACTAATGTTTCATTGTAATTTCTATTAGAGTGATACTCAAGCTAGCTGGGCTCGAAAAGCGGCCCTCGAGGCCGGGATTCGATCCCGCGTCCTTGGGAACAGTAGTCGAGCGCCGTAACCACTGCGCCACCCTGGCGGGGCCAGTCACATTGGAGAGGTGATCTAGACAGGGCGTCGGCATCTGAATGCTTACGGCCAGACCGGTATGTAAGCTGAATGTCGAACTCTTGTAAGCGAAGCGTCCTACGAGCAAGACGGTTGGATGAGTCTTTAATGGCGGACAACCAGCAGCTGAGGCCATGATGATCCATGGCAGCAGAGAAGGGACGACCGTATAGGTAAGGACGGAACTTCTCGATAGCCCATATGATCGCCAAGGACCTCTTTTCTGTTACAGAAAAAAATTTTCGGCCTTTGCTAAAGTTCGGCTTACATAAGCAACGACATCCTAGTTGAATCAAGGATTTCGTTGGGCAGCGCGGAGACCCACACCGCTGGCATCGGTGTGGAGCTCGGTAGGCGCCCCAGGTTTAAAATGGGGGAGAATAGGAGGCGACACGAGGCGGTGAAGCGTCGAAAAGGCTTCATCACAGTCGGACGTCTAAGAAGAAAAAATAGTGTCACCGGCAAGAAGTTCAGTCAGCGACGAGATGATTGAAGTGAAATTGCGGACGAAGCGACGAAAATACGAATACAGCCGGATAAAACTAGGCAGCTCATTGAGTGAAGTTCGGCGTGGAAACTCTGCGATTGCATGGCGATTCGCAGGATCTGGAGAATCAAAGCGGAGAAAGGAAACGAAAGTATCATAGTGGAGGGCTGCAAAATATTTTAACCTGGGGATCTTTAACCAGCCTTGTCAACGCACAGCACATAGACACCTGACGCCTCCCTGCTTCGCTTCCCCCGCCGCCAGCAGTCCGATTCGAACCTGGTTTCTCAGGTTCAATAGTTGAGTATCTAAACCACTTAATTAGCGTGGCGGGCTAACTGCGGCATCTCTTCCTCCTTTAACGCGATAGTGTGAGGGGTCGTGTCACAGAAAAGCCAATGTAGGCACTGTGGTTGTAACGCCAAAATCAGAAGAAAGTTAAGAATAAAAGCTTTGCGGAAACAAACGGAGTTGAACACGGTTCCTTCGCAGTGCGAAGCGAGCACGGTATTACTCTATCACGGAACTTTCTTTTTATTTATTGCCAGGTTTTGACAGTTATCAAAATACACTCCAGAAAAAAGCCAATTCCGCCGAATGCCACGAGCATGGCTTTGTTACATTAAATTCTTTAAGCTCAACCAAGAGCTTCACTCTTGATAACCAGTCTGGGGCACATGTTTGAGATTTCAATGTGTCAATAAACTTGCGAGTACTTTCCCGAAAATACACGTGCGCAGGCCACGCATCCATATCACAATGATACCCAGCAATTGGGGAGTGCCATATACAATTGAGGCCCGCGAGTATATTTAAATCAAAAAGACAACCATCTTCATTATTTCCAGGTAAAAACCTAATTTCATACGAAGTGAGCGGTAACTCCTTTTTAATTGCCCTTTCTATCACGTGCAGGAAATAAACCCATCCCTAACTGTACAAAAATACAGTATTGTTTCGGTGAATTTAGAGATGAGGTAGCAAAAAGTCATGGTAGCAAAAAAAAATTTTTCCTTGGAAACAGTTTATATACAATCATCCAGTGTGCAGTTTGCAAAAGAACATTTTTGTTCACGGTGGAACCTGCATCATCATAAGCTTCTTCATGACATTACTGCGTGGGCCTTAACAGTATAAGGCCCTGCACATGGGCTCCGGAGACAATGTCGCATAAGTTTCAGTACAATGTTGGTCGCTTAAACTTTTTTAGGTAATCTATTTAAAACCTGGCATTCAGATACCTGGCACGGAAACCAATTCTATAAAGAAACCGTAAATGCCTCCTGTCATGTACACCGTTCCGATACCAAAATCAGGCAAGGCACGCCCAAGCCTGACTTGGTGCACGGTACCCAACGAATGATTTTTAACCTTACGGAGAAACATGGGCCATCTTCAGCTATCGCACCGTCCGTCAATGTGGTCGCCGCCATCTTTCACGGACTGATGCTGATGCTGATGCTGATGCGGCCATTCCCCTTTATATCGGGGGATCACAAAGTTCTGGATCAGGCCAGGAGAAACGGGTAGAAAAAATTGAGGAGTGAGAGAAAATTCTATGCTAAATGTTCAGTCAAATAGTCCGAAGAAGTAAGAAAGAGAGAGAAAGAAGAAATTTAACAGGCTTCTCTGTTGCGCTACCAGTCCTCGAGGCGGCGCTTTGTCGTCTCCACTGCCCTCATGATTACCCTAGTCTCTTCGGGTGGTGATGTGATGGCGATGGCGATACGGCAGCAGCAGCACCCTTTGGGCGGCTGCGATTGCGATGATGATAGTGCTCATTTTCATCCATTTTCGCCGCATATGTCGAGTTTTCAAGTCATTGTCTTTTTAAATTTTTACCTTTTCTTAAATATTCAGTCAAATTTTTGTGGTAAACACCTATCGGGCGGCGATAAAGCTATCGTTGTATCTGATGTACCGCCGATAATCGATCGCTATATCTGGTTTATTTTTACATGGGGGAATGGAAAAAATGATAAATCTCAAGAATTAAATCGTTATAAGCGATATATCGCTATATCTGGTATCGTTATAAGTGGACTGCACGTTTTTCTTGCCAGAGTGTAAAAGTTTCTTCTCGGGGAAGCCGAAATTAGCTTTCCTGAGGTAGACTGAGGAAAAACGTTCTACTTCAAAACGCATTTCAGTAGTAACTGAAATTTCATTGAAGATTTTTAGAAAGATTTAAAACATTTTTTAACCTCTACAATTTTTTCTTACTAATTTTCTTCACGTCTCGTTATCCTGTAAATTCAAATTTGTTATTCCCATCTAACTAATCTAATCTTCCCGGACTTTTTTTTTAATTTTCGCGTTGAGCATATTTTAGTATTTTTCGAATGGGTATTCTGCTCTCATAATTAAAATTTAGTTACCTTTTTTATCGCTAGTATAATTTGCAGCAAAAACAGTTCGACAGAAACCTACAAAGGACAGCCATTTTTCTCCTGGTAACAAAAGAGTTGTTATTAAAATTGAGTTCAGTTGTGAATTTCGTTAACTTCGATTCACCAGAAAGACTTTTGATCTGAATTCTTGCTGCTCAGAGCAAAATATTGTTGGATTCCAGGTGGTGGTGGATTCCAGGTGTGTGAAGAGAAAATATGTTCAAACATTTTTCGGCAGGCTTATGTCAGTGAGATGGAGCGATAATTTTCGTGCGCGATTTTGTTGGCAGTTTCGAGTTTCGGTAATACCTTTGCTCTTCCAATCAGTGAAGAGCTCGGCTGGTGATATCGACAGCTTAAAGGCTTATTGAAACAAAATATTACTCAACTCACAATGCCTGTAAATTTTTTTGGTACGTCATGAAGGCCGTCGTCATCAAGTTCTAGGCTTGTAGGAAAAACGCGTAGCAGATATGTAGGAGTTTTGAGAGCTCTATAGCAGACGACGCGTGCCTCTGGTGGCGTGTCGCACAATTAGACTGCTTGCCAGGTATGACGCAGAACTCGGCGTGGAGGGCTGACTAGCAGACGGCAATCATGCGCCAATCGCAATCGATGAGAAAAGGCGGCAAGTGAAAGGAATGGAGTTTGGACTCTACGGGTGTCGATGTTTTGTCTGTTAGATAGTATGCTAAGTGCAACAACCATGCCAAGCTGTGTTGCAACAGTCGGATGCCCAAACACACTTTCTGTACCCAGAATGAGGCAGATCAGTTCCTGAAGTGCAGCACGCTGCGAAAGCAGTGCGTGTTTGCAATTACAGGTGATAAATGGAAGCCAACGAAGTGCATCACACTTTGTTTGGTTCATATCAATAATGAGGACTTCATGCACGACTCGAACCTGGCCGCATGTCTGCCGTTTGCACTGCTTAAGAAGCTTTTGAAGGCTGATGCAACGCCGCCCCGTTGCCTGTAGCTCCAGATATTGAATCTGGAACGTACATTTCGATGAGCTAAGCTAGATGAGTGAGCATGGCTGTTGATGAACGGAACGAAGAGCCTTGCACGCCGCTCTCACCCGCATGTTTATCGTCCAATGCATCGCCTTTGCCAGCACTACTCTTAGCCACAGAGATAATACAGGCATGAACCAGCTAGGCCTCTGCACCCCGTAACGATTCCGTATGACATGAACCCGATGATTTAGCTTCACGAAAAGCCACTTTTGTTCGAAAGTTCCATTTCCTTGTACAGTGTAGTTAACCGAGACATACCCATATCACTGATGCAAATCCATTTCCAGTACTTCCATCAAGACAATTCCGATAATTCCGCATATCAGCCCACATCAGTCGGAATCCCTCCATGTCAATTCCCAATACCGAGTCCACTCGACATGCTCCGTCTCATCCCTGTTCTTCGGACGGTTTCATTACGCATTTTACATTACAAAATGCGGTGCTTAGGCTACCCGAATTTCAGCATCACAAAAAAAAAAAACAACTATAAACTTGTATCTCACGCAATGAATCATGGCAATTTTTCGTACTCACAACTACACGCATTTAGGGCTAGCCAATAGGCAGTGACACAGACCTTTACGTTCCCCTCATCGAGCTGTAGCTTCAATGCCAACAAGTCTCGGATGCCGCTGCTTAAAAGAGAGATGCTTTGAACCACTATGCCAGAGGTCTGAACGTAGTTTCCAAGAAACAGCATACCAAGCGCACAGACGGTAAGGAGAAACGCGCCGTATGCTGTATTGCATCCCACGCTGTCGGAAGGGCTGCGATCCAAAAAAGTGCTGACCATGAAGATGACGACGCGAGACTGTGCGAAGCGAATCCGCAGGGATGCGGACCTGTTCTGGAGCCATAGGGTGAGCAAAAGGAAAGCTCCGAGGAATGTGAGGATCAATGCGAACTAAACGGCGAATGTTCAAGAATCGGCGAAGGAGATGCGGATGGCACTTGTACGCCGACTGAAGATGCACAGCTGCTTTGGTTCCATCTGGGCTCCAAGAAAGAACGTCGATGCAAACTTACTAGCGCAGGGTGAGCCCTCGGCTAATGTAAGCGTGTTTGTTAACGATCAGCAAAGGGGGAAAGTATGTGAACAACTGAGATACTGGTACCTTCTCTATGCAGTAGCAGCTGTGAAGCATGCTAAAGAGATATCATTTCCGTCGGCGGTCACGACGGCTGACAGAGGCATGGTTCCACTGTTTGGAGCTGCCGTTCTGATGATTCGGAAGGAATGACCAACCGAATGCGATGATTGGCCGCGGATCTTAAAATACCTCGGGCATCAGCTTTGTGGTTCCAGTACCACGGTGTGAGCAATAGTTTCTCCGTGGGCTTGAACTCTACCACCATATTCTTTCTTGGAAACGCGAAGTCTCCAAATTGCTCATAAACCGCCCCTGCGGTGCCTTTGACAATCTTAGCTGGAGCGGGTAACAATTGAATGAAGGAATACAGTTATGACCACATGTGCGGCGGGTAGACGAGGATTTGAACATCAGTAGAAAAATTGGATGCTACAAGAGCTATCAGTATCTGTCTAACAGTGCACTTGAAAGGGAGCTCAGGGCGCTCAGGTACACGAGTAATTGGCGCATACTATGGCCTTCGAAGAAGGGCGGAAAGGTCTTTTCTGCTGATATTTAAAATATATGTCTAGGTTTTTTTATATTAGCGAATGCATGCCGGAGCCCCGTGCAATGTGAAAGAATATAGTTTAAAAAAAAAACGGCCGGTGAAACTGTTTATCCCTTAGAATACAAATTGGAGCCAAGAGAAGGCGCTGTACCTGGATGTCTTGGTCTTATCGATGTGACAGGGCAGAATACACCATCACTCGTAGAGGAATCGTTCTACCAATTGTAGTTATCTGAATAAAGGAAGCACAGCGCGTAACAGTCTCATTAAAATAACTGCACCAAGTCATGAAAAAAGATCTAATGTTTCTGACAACTGCACTCTGGGTTCTAGCTACAAGGCTTCAAGTTAGACTCAAACATTATAAGAACTATGCATGTGCACTTTGAACACTTCGAGCAAACGTCTAAAAGACAAGGCGGTGCATCTCTTTTCTGGCTGCCTAACGCAGAACGTCGTGGCAGAGTCCAACAATCAGACTCATTCGATATTTAGCCGCGAAACATAACTGTTTTCGCTTTTATAATGCTCTGCTGCTGCGCAGTCACAAACGAATTCATAGTGTATGTCCTCGAGCGCATGAAAAGTAAGCTTAAAGTACTTCTGCATTTCTTTAACATTTACCCGCGCAGGTTTTTGTGTGGAGCATACAGGCGCACATACAATTGTATAGTAAATAGAAATTACGGTTTTTGTTGTCGAATTTAATCGAAGCACTTTCGATTCTGCAATACGAGCGTTACTATCAACGACGAGCCAGCGCCGCTTAAAGACCTGGCAAGGCCGCAAACGAATCTGTAAAGAGCTTTGGGTAAAAGCCTAGTTAAGCTATTTAGAACGAAGAAGGCATCCAAGCTGCGTGACGTGTACGCCACACTCACTCCATCAACCGCCTGCGTCATGGCAGACAACTATCAATAGCAAGACTTGACTAGTGCTTTTGGTTTATGTTTTTGCAAACATACGTATGGTATAGAATGACCAAGCTCAGTAAACGGGGGAGAAGTGGCAATACGGAACACACATTAGGTAGACCATTCGTACAAGCAAACTGCATGTCAGAAAATAACTGGCGGGTGCTTAACACTACTCAAACATAGTCATAACTAACGAACGTTATTTTATACTTAGCTTTGAAAAGCTGTTTCGATCTGGACGCTCTTGCACTCGTGGAGAGCCTCGCGTTTTGCCGCCTATCTGCCTTCTCAGTGACATCACATGGCACAAGGACGTTTTTGCGTTTTGCGTTTCCATGGAGATAAAACGCGAAGGCTTCAGTCAATCAATCTTTTATTTTCGACAGCAGGGGCACGCTCAAAACGCCAAAAGACGGCTTGGCGAGGAATGTACCCCCTAATAAAGCGTAGCGTTTACAACTGTGGGAATATTTTAAAAGCCAAAATAGAATGCATTGCAATATTTTGGCAATATCAACATAAACACAGCAAATACACCATCTAACATTTATAAAATGCAAATGTAAATAAAAAATTCTAGACGGCACTTTGTACCTCAAAAGTGCATGAGGCGAAAGCCATTATAGCGCGGTGGATTGTAGCCGTCCACTACGGCTCCTCTGTTCTTTACCTCCCATCTTCCTTTTTTCACTTAAGTGCGTGCGACGTAGGTGGCCACTGAGTACTGTGGAATATACTGCGCATTTCCCGTACATAGTCATACATTGTATGCATTGTTCGTCTTAGGGGCTGTGCGCAACTTGGTCTTGGACTGCCTTCAAGTTATTTGTCGCAGCCAAGTGAAACTGGGTTTTGCATGGAATAGTATCCAAAGCTTTCTTTCTAACATACTGGCGGTTAATCTCGTCTCTGAGAGTAGATTCAGGCACGAAATAAATTTCAGTAAAGGATACAAAAGGTACCAAAAGCAGCGCGCGCTTCCTCGAACGGCTTTCGCAGCGGGGTTTCTAGCCACTTAGGGGAGGGCTTCTGGGCGGTGGTTGCTCCTAGCGGTACGGGGCTGAGACTGGCGGGCTCGCCTGCCACTGGCGGTTGTACCTGTGGTAGGCCGTCATTGCACCCGCCACCGTTTCGGTGATGATGATGATGATGGCCTCTGTCAAAATGGCACATACCCACGGCGGGGGTTTGGCCAGGGGTGGACGACGGCTGTTGCGATGCGCGTCTTTCTCCCTCCTTTATTATGATAGCAATACTGCGCCAGGTTTCGACCCATCGCATCGTCCCGGGAAGGGCCAAGTTCGACCTTGAACAGCCGCGAAGAAGACGAAGAAGAAAAATAACGCGAAGAACGCTCAGTCATTGGCAGCTGATGCTTTCGCTCCACATTCGGTTCAGCAGTATTGAACTCTTCACAATTATATGTGGGCTGGTAGCTTACGCTCTCGCGTCCTACTCTTAAAGGTTGAGCTTGAAGTGTCCCCATCCCAATAATTTAGCACCTTACACTGATAGGGCGTGATAGGGGAATAATTTAGCAGGCAAAAGAAGCTTCCGCCCTTGCTATCGCTATTTAACTATAGGGTTAAACAGAGTTAAACCACAACCAATTTTTTCTTTCTTTCTTTCTTCTCTATTTTCTACTCTTTCCGCAGCGGCATGGCTCAGCTACAGAGCCAGTAGGAGGACCGTGCATTTTCATTTCCTTCTTCCTTCAGTCGCAATACCTTTTCCCACTTATCACTGCACTGTGAGGTAGATATCACAACGCCCTGCACCGAAGGGGTCCCTTACTGCTGCCACGTGACCCTACGTGACCGCTTGGCCGAGCTGAAGTTGGGGAAGGTAGTGGAGTGTCCTCTGCTTCTCGCTGTGAGCAAATGGATGAGGGAACCGATGCTCAAGTTCAGTTTTTTTTATAAACGACTGCAGCTAACCTTCCTCGAACGAGTACTCCAAGCAACGGTGGTCCGATGAACATTTCAGTTATGAAAAACTTTATTAGGGAGCCGGCAAGCGACGGGTTAAAGCGTCGTGACGCTGGCCAAGCGTCTACCCGGGGTTAAGCCCTACTCTGCACTACCTCATTTGGCCCGTTCGTGGTGGATTGTGAGGCTTGTGCTTTTCGAGCGCACCCCGGGCCTGCTGGACGGCCCATAGTTGCATGTCCTTGTCTGTATTCTGCACAGCACTTTGAAGTTCCGGCGGGTATGTCCTGGATGCAGCTTCGGTAGGGAACCTAGCACAGTCCCACATGATGTGCCATTGGTCCGCCGGACCCACTTGACATACACTGCACATATCACTCGTGTAGATGTCTGGGTGGAGGACGTGTAGCATTGCCAGGGCTAGGAGTGACGCGGTTTGCATTTGCCTTAGGATAACCGCCTCCTCCCGACTAAGTGCCGGGTGAGGCGGCGGCATTGTCCGTCGAGCTAGGCGGTAAAATTTTGTCACTTCCTCGTAACTGGTCATTCGGTCTTTTGTTTCGAACCACCATTCGGAACGGTCCTTCTCGGGGGCGCGGAAGGTAAGCGCTCGCGCCGCCGAATGGGCCGTCTCGTTGTGATTCGGTGAGGATGCACAATCTGCCGCGTGCGCCTGGAACCACTTGATGCGGATAGTGTTGCCGCGGTCTTGAAGCTGGAGCTTACTGATGATGGCGGCCGCCCGCGCGCACACTCGCCTCTTGGCAAAGTTGCGCACAGCGTTTCTCGAGTCGCTGAGCACGGTGCGACACTCGGCCTCCGAGATCGCCAGAGCAATGGCAACCTCCTCGGCGTCTGTGGCGTCCGTGCACCGCACGCTCGCTGCCGTTGTTTTGATGCCGGTAGCCGCCGCAACGGCCACTGCCACGAATCCTTCTCGCTTGTATTCCGCAGCGTCCACGAACCGGGCGTGCGGGTCCTGGGCGTGTTGCTCGACGAGGGCTTTGGCACGCGCCTGCCGCCGTTTTTGGTTGTACTCGGGGTGCATGTTTTTCGGGATGGGGTCCACGTGGATGTGGGCCCACGCCTCATCGCTGATCTCGCACGATTGCCGACTGGGAGCTCGGGGATTGTAATCAAGGGGCGTCAGTATACTGCGGCCTGTCTTAGTGGTAGAGAGGCGCTCCATTTGCGCCGTGAGCTGCGCCTCGGCTATTTCTTCTAAGGTGTTATGGACGCCGAGCTGCAGGAGCCGAGCCGTACTCGTGGTCCCCATTAATCCCAGCACCGTCTTGTAAACCCGTCTGATCAGCGTGTTTATCTTTGTCCGGTCAGTGGCCTGCCAGTTGAGGTAGGCCGCAACGTAGGCGATCCTTTTTTCCTGCGTGCACTTGCCAGTGGACACAATAAGAATATTTTGGGCAGGTAGATACCACCGCTACAAAGATCGCGAAGAACCTTGCATATGCATTCGGCGCTGCTTGTGAGACCGCTGTTTAAATTTTTACGCAGACAGTATACAGCTCATTCGACACTGTCGTGCCCACTTTTGAGAAAAACGTGTAAAATTTATGCAAGTGGTTTCGTATTAAAATTGTCAAACAATAGTTCTTTGTGCAGTGTTCGAGATGTCGTAACATTTTGCCGTCACATTGCATTCTAGTTTGCTATATACGGATTCGAACCGGCATATTTACACATTTAGATCATATTAAGCGCTTTTAAAATGAAGAAGTTAGATAAATGACGCTTAGATTATTGGTCTCTCCTCAGCTGAACTTCACCGTCACCTGAATTTTTTGCTTCTTGAAAAAAAAATTGAAAACCTGTTTTGGAGAAAGCACCAGCTTTGATTTCAATATGCGACACCATTTACCGCCATCATCGCTCCAAAGATAACGCGCTGCATTCAAACGTTGTCGCATCGCATTAACGTGATGCGCTACGAAACGCGATGTGATGCGACAGTTGTCGAATTCATGTAAACATGGCTGCACGAAGGCGGAATCGATCTGGGGCGACGATTGTAGGAAAGGTCGAAATCTAGCTGCTTTAAATGCAGTCCTTCATTTCGCATATCTTATGTGAGCGTGCGCCTTTTTCTTAACGTGTGTGCTTCTGTGAGGGCCTTGCCCTCCATTTCAATGCCGAAGCGGCGGCATAATAATAAGAAAAAGGGAAGCCATCCGCTATATTGGTCAGCAGAACACAAATCACTGGAATATATTCGGCGACTCGAGACCTGCACTATAGACTATAAAAACGTGCGTGAAACCAAGTATATATGAGCAGTCAAGCAAATTGTTATTCTGCTTGCTGAGGCCTTCTAGCGTGGCCACGTCGTCAAGTTTCAATGGATCCCTGGCCATTGTGGTATTGCAGGAAACGAAAGTGCTGATGCAGAAGCCAACCTGGCTCATGAAGACCATGCCTTCCATACACTCTCTTTCTCAAGAAGTGATGCCGCCGTCTTAATAGCTCGTTCAATAAAATCTGCTATGCATCTACACTGAGACAATGCAAGCCATAAGCAGGACCGCATCTCTCGGGCAGATGCAGGCTGGCGACTTCACGTACCATCTAAATTATGCGACGTCAGTAAACTCTGCTTCAGCGGTTACGTCTTGGAGCTGGGTACACCAAAGTCTACTTCTACAAGGTCGGAGTTGAAGCAACCCAAATTGCATGAAGTGCAACATTCCAGCGTCAATTTTTCATATTATTTGTGAGTGCCCTACCTATAGAGACGCGAAGAGGGCCTTGGAAAATACTCTCAAGCAATTTGACAGCTGCCCTCTCTCTGAGAAAAAAACTCTAGATGCCAGGCCGAAACAAACGGATAAGTGGTGCATGATGAACGCCCTGTTCGATTTTTTAAGTGAAACGGGCCTAGATTCTCGCCTGTGACATTTGCGTGTGCGGTGAAGTGAGCGAGTATCACACCTTCATAAGCGCTTGTGCTAAAACTTGTCTCAGCGCACTTTGAGCTTTTTCTGCTGAAGTGCCTCGTGTGCGTGCTTCTGCGCATGGGCCGGCATGTGCCTTCAGTGACAAGTGGTGCGTGTCCAAGACATATGTGGTACGTTGCGCTTACAAGTGAGCATAGTCGCCTCAAGCGCGCAAGTAGCACACGTGTATGTGGTACTTTGAGGTTTTCTGGTTAAGTGCATCGTGTGCGTGTTCCTGCGCTTGTGCTGGCATGTGTGAATGCAGAGTTCTTTGTAATTGTGGCGGTGTTTGTTCAGTGACAAGTGGTGTGTGTCCAAGACGAGGGTCATTAGGTGTGTTCATGGTCTCCTCAACAACTCGGACCACAAGTGAAACCTCACTCTACTATGACATCATCACCCTTCATTGAGACCCTAGCTCTCTTTTACTTCATATCCCCCCCTTCCCCAGTATGTAGTAGCAGGCCAGGGTCTCTTTACCGCCGGCTGACTTCTCCACCTTTCGTCTCCTTAAATTACTCTATCTCTTTCTATATCTCTCATTCCGAATTGGCGGGGGCCACTTTTGTTTCGTAAGCTGGTTGTGTGCTCGTTCGACTTCCATGCCGGATGTCAATAGACAAAGAGCGAACCTGCGAACCCTTCGCCAAATCTTTAAAAACAAGTCACTGCACACCCACGTGCCTCTGTCTGTGTTTTGAGCTTGCTTCTGTATTTTTGTATGTTTGAGGTACGTTAAAGCAGTGGCTGCCAACGAGGCTGAGAGTTACAATGACTGTGACAGTGTAGGAGAGGGCGTGATGCGTGTGTGGTGCACGAGCGTGTGAATTTGCGAGTCTTTACTATCGTGTTGGCATGTAATAGAGCTGTTTACCTTTTAACATGGAGGTTGCTCATTTCAACGTTTGCGCTTATATCCTCTAACATCTAAACATTTGGACGCCGTTACTTGTAGATTCTTTGGTTCTTGGGTTTGCGTTTGCCTTAATCGCAGTGGTGAATGTCTGCGTCTCCTCTTTTAAGGCGAAATCTTTTTAGGCTATTGAAGGTGCGTGTGTCCGCAAAAAGTGTCACACAACCTGTGAAACAAATGACGCAGGGTTCTACTTTAAATAAAAACAGTAATAATCCTAAGGAAATCAAGCTCCTACCCCTCCAATCACCTCCCGAGCGCTTTAACTGACTGAGCCAAGCCAGGCACGTGAGAAACACATCTTGGTTCTCCTTTTCTAGCGTCATGTCATCGCGGTTGTCATCGAGATCGCAACCGCTGACGTCATGGTGCTTCATAGCAGCAAGGTGACATAGTGCAGAGAGAGCGATGGCACGATTGGAAAAAGAGCCTAGAAAGTTCGTGCGTGTCGCCTCCGCTTCTTTCAGCTCGTATCAAAATCTCACGTGGTTATGAAAATGCCGCAAGATAGGAGCAACGCCGTACTTCCATCCCCCCCTTGAATGAGCACTATAACGAACGCACGCTAAGAGATGCCACGCGGCAGGAGTGGCAGTGTACCGTCCAATCTCATACTCTCCAGAGAAAGTGTGAGTTATACTGCGGTTTTTGTTTTCTGCAAAATCAATTATAATTCTAGATAGCCCGGTAACGAACGAGCGCCAAAGGATTTCGAAGTTTCCACTTTTGCGACTCGAGCCCAGGCCTTCCTAGCAATACCTCTGCAAGGGGCGCGGATATCCTGTGTGCAGCAACAGCGCTCAGACTTTCGCATTTATCCAGTGCAGATTCTGCAGTACTCTATAAATTTTTCTTAAACCTTTCAAGGCATTTTTCACGCGCTTGTTTTTTCGATTTTCTTCCTTTAGTTTGTGTCGTCATTCACTAGGCTGAGCCTCAGCGTGCATCCACGTACCAGTTTATTCACAAGCACTGCACTTTGCCGTTTTTCTGTGGTACGGCCCGTCGTCACCCCCCCCCCCCCCTTTAAACACCCAGATTCCTGTTCCTTTTGAGCGTTTTCCTCTCATAGCTGGCGATTAGTTCTGGATTCCACTCCGATCTGCCGTATTACTTTGCCGTATTACATATCTGTATTACGATCTGCCGTATTACATATTGTTACGAGTGGAAATCAAGCACCGATGGGTAACACCACTCTGAAATCGATGGGCACCGCTTAGCCGCACAACACAACACTGTGCATCGTCTTCGTCCATACGCCCAGACACTTCTTTCTTCACTTGCTGAATGCCAGCATGGTACACCACAGCATGGGTTCAAAGGTTCGATTTCGTATCAGTCGTCGGTGACTCGGCGCAAGATGCGGTAGGAGCCTGTGTAGCGTGGTGGAAGTTTTTCGCACAAGCCAGCCCGGCGTGGTGAAAGCCATAGCAGAACGAGAGAGCCTGGCGCATAGTGCACATCGCGATGGCGACTGTTATAACGGGATTGATGGGAGCCTTGGAAGGCAAAGAGCCTGTCGCGAGCAATGTGGCGAGCATCTTTAGCGCGGGATATGGCATCACGATCGTAAGTACTAGTGGCGGCGTCAGTAGTGGGTAGCGATGTATCAAAGAGGAGTAATGGGTGTCGGCCAAAGAACAGATAAAAGAGAGAGTAGCCAGCGGTATCTTAACGAGAAGAGTTATAGGCAAATGTTACAAATGGTAGATTAATGTCCGAAATCCGATGGTCGCCAGACACATACATGGATAACATATCTGTGAGGGTACGGTTGAGGCATTCTGTCAGGCCATTGGTCTGAGGATGATAGGCAGTGATAAATTTGTGGCGGACGGTGCACACACGAAGTAGCTCGTCAACCACTCTGGAGAGGAACCAATGACCACGATTCGTGAGTAATTCACGAGGGGCACCGTGTTGTAGTATCACGTCGTGGAGGAGGAAATCAGCGACGTATGTAGCGCAGCTAGTCGGGATCGCATGGGTAATGGCGTAACGCGTAGCATAGTCGGTCTCTACGGCGATACATTTGTTGCCCGAATCAGAGACCAGGAAGGGTCCAAGAAAATCAACACCAGCACGGAAAAAGGGTCATTCGGGATGGATATTGGCTGCAGGTATCCTGATCGCGGTACGGATGGTTTTTTCCGACGCTGGCACAGCTCACATGCGGCCACATAATGCTGAACTGAGCGATAGAGACCCGGCCAGTAAAAACGTCGGCGAACGCTGTCATACGTGCGGGACAAGCCAAGATGTCCAGCGGTGGGAGCATCATGAAATCGTTCCAGGATGGAAAAGCGCAGATGTTTCTGAACGACGAGCAAAAGCTCAGCGCCATCAGATTGGATATTGCGGCGGTATAGTGCGTCCCCTTGGAGTACGAACATAGCGAGGGAAGGATGAGACTGGCTGGTAGTCAGACGGTCGATGATAGACCGGAGCGCGGAGTCCAAGCACTGTTCGTCGGCTATGTGGGGAAAGGCCGATAAAGACAGAACGCATGCGTCAATGTCACAGGCCGTAGAGTTGGGAGGATCGACATGGTGGCGGGACAAGCAGTCTGCATCTTGGTAAAGCCGACCAGACTTATAGACCACGGAAAAGGTGTATTCTTGCAACTTTAATGCCCAGCGTCCCAAACGTCCAGTATGGTCTTTGAGTGAAGATAGCCAGCACAAGGCATCACGACAGTTGGGGCGGCGGCCGTAGAGGAGGTGGTGTCTGTGGACATGGTGACGGTACCGACGTGGCGTCCACTGCGGAGATCCAGCCTGTTGTACGGGATCGATGATTCCACCTCCACCAAAGATGTTACGAGTGGAAATCACGCACCGATAGGTAACAGCCCTCTGAAATCGATGGGCACCACTTAGCGGCACAAGTCAACACAGAGCGTCGTCTTTGTCTACACGCCCAGACACTTCTTTCTTCACTTGCTGAACGCCAGCATGGTGCACCACATAACAATATAATAACAGGCCTGTTTCGCATCTAGGAAAGCTGCTGGCGCTGCACGGATTTCTGTTTTCCAACCACGCGTGCATCTGAACGTTTCACAGGAGAGACGCTTTGCTTTGCTCAGTTTTAGAACTTAGTTTTCTCCGCGTAGCCGGCATCATCCTGATCACTACACGCTTGCCTTCCTGTCTTCACAGTGCAAGGAGGGGGCGGAAGGAACAATGAGCCAGAGAGAGTATTGTACGGTCGAGGAATGAGCAAAAAATGGTGGTCTAATCTGTGCTAAGCCTAGGTGACTCCATTGCTGTAATGAAAGCTGGCTGATCCATGTTGCGTTGGTATAATGCGCAGATTGTGAGAAAACAGTTTTAATCATGCGTGTGCTCCTATAATGTCGCATAGGTGAGCGAGTACCAACGGTGCACAGAATATTTTGTAGCCTTCTTGATATGTCTCTCTTGGTCACAGATATCTTAAGCTACCAAAGACATCCACTAGACGTAACTTGATGCTAGTCTAGAAGGTATTATGGGTAAGATGTTTTAAAATTGGCTTTTGAAGAATTTTTACTTCTTCAGCTACACAAGACAGTTAAAAGCCGGCTTACGCAAGATCTTTTTTTTTTTACTTCTGCTTCAGAAGTCTACCAGACGTCCGCACACAGCGTTTCAGGGTCACATAAATGCTTCCGTAGAGCACTCTGGCCACACCTGAATAGGTCGGCACTGTTCTGCATGCTGTAAATATAGATTGTCCAAAATTCTAGAAATTTTTCAGTTCACAATGCTGAAGCCAAGGTGCGTGCGCTCGAGCGCTTTTGAATTAGGGATGCAGTCTCGGCTGTTTCCAGCATGCAAGACCAGTATGGCACGAAGCTATAGAGATATACAATAGGCATCTGTACAGAACGTACCGAAGCCACTGACACCTTCCTTTTGCATCGTTTGGTGCCACACATGTTCGGCCTCGCTGGGCGCAGTCCAATCCGCTTGAATAATCCGAACTCCGAGTGTTCTCCATGGCCAAGTCAGTTAGTGATGTAGCCGTATGGGATAAAAGCCAGAAGAATTACAGCAACACAGATCACACAGAGGAACGATTTGCTGATCTGATGCTAACTTGAAACACCGGCCATGCACGCTCCGCAATTGTGAACTTGAGCACGCTAACGGGCGCAAGTTGAAACACAAGGCGATATAGGAACGGTGCGCAAAAATTCGGCGGGGATTTAATTTGCATTGTTCATAAAAAATTTACAGTCATGCATTACATCGCCACAGCAATAATTGCTCCGTAGCTAAGCAGTAATTAAGTAATTTTACAGTTTCATTTATTCAGCGAGCACAATTTATTTCTCTCAGTTCATGAAGTGCATGCAGTAAGACATTACTATGTGATGTGCTGGTGCTATGTTTGCTTTGCTTCCTCAGTTTCTTTGTGACAGAAATGTGTTTAAGAAATTAGGCTTCGGTTGAATTAAAACAGAAGCAGGTCCAAAGCAAAGCTTTCAGGGGGACCGCCCATAAAATACACAAAATATATCAATTTCATTTGCTTTGTTGCTTCGGTACCAATAGACTCTTCCTCTCCAGAACTGGGAAAAGTGAGTGTACTGAATGTTAACTGTCCTTTAACACATATATAAAATCATATGTTGCTGAGGGTGGAAAGAAGGTGTAAGACCGCGGTGGTCCACGTGCATATGTTTCGGCGCGCACGCCGGAATCAGCGGCAAAGATGAAAATGTCTACAAGTCTCCTGACGCAAGCCCAGCCGATTGCGCAATCCCGGCCACCGCGCTGTGCCTCCTCTCCCCCGTCGACATGGGCGAGAAGGCACTGGCCCACGCATGCATCCCACCGCGCGGAACCTGTCCTCACTTGGTGTACTTTGCAAGGCCGAGCGTACAGCGCATGGCTTCCAAGGAATTCCATGCTTCTGTAAAAGCAGGAGAAGAGAAGCATAGTTTTGATAGCGCTGCACTGTTTGTCCTCCTTCTACGCAAACTTTCGACGGCGGTTATTTGTGAGCGCACCTTCGTCTCGCTGTGTGTGCGAACTACACATCGCGAGCCAAATCGACGACCACCTCAAAGAGGCGCAGAAGAATTGAAGAGGAATACAATGAACAGAATTTTACTGGAGCAGCCAAAGGAATCAATTTGGCATCCGCGGCACTCTGCCAGCCCAGTTCATTATCGCTGCGTTCAAGGAACTAGGGACCCCAGAAGATGACGGTCAGGGACAGCAACTATTTGAAGTGCCCCGCAGCGAGAAGCGATGCGGAGAAAACACACCCGTTGTCAAGGTGGCCGGGATTTTTTGCGTCCGCTGGTTTGCATGGCTCAGGCAATAGGCGTGTTAGGTGCGTGTAGTCGACGTGTAGTGCGTAAGCCGACATGACCAGTGGAAGGTCATTGTTTTCTGGTTGGACTGCTGTGTCCGTAAGCGTACCCGTAGTTGCACTGAGACGGAATAATTATACGTAGAAAAGACGAGAAGTAATTACAAAGCGAAGCTTCCAGAGCCTGATGCGAAATTAGAGACTGGAACGCGAGGAGGGCGGGAAAGCGAAAGAAAAATAAAACCCAAGAAAGGTGGAGCTCAAAGCCGAGATAGAAATCGGGAAGATCGAGGCAGAATTGACAAAAGATGAACTCGCCACTCAAAAAGTGTGAGATGAAGCAGAAGCCTGAATGTGCATGGTGAGGTTGGAATATTATAAATAAAAGAAGTTCCTCATTTAATCTAAATCGGGACAGCCAATAAACCAGATGAAACTAATTCGAACGCGAAAGAGCGGCCCGAACAGTGCTTTCAAGAAGCGTGTCAGACTACTGCGTCAGACACTGCCGCTTTGACTGAGCCGGTAGAGGGGACCTTCACCGGATCAAGTCAGTTGGCGTGCGTTAAATGGCGCCGGTCGCAATTTCAAAAGACACAGAAAGCACAGCGCTAGCTCTACAAGCGGTAGTGTTCGCGTGCATTTAGTTTGCCGAGGTCGCCAAAAACGAATCCGATTTTCCCCCATGCACGCAGTAGGCAGCAAGCGAATCGGCACCCACAGGAAAAGCGATCGTAGAGCCCGTAGCTACAGTGCTGAGTAAAGTTGAATCTGACGCGTTGTCGGTGTAGAAGGCACCAAGCGCACCAACTGCATTAGGCGCGATCGAAAATGGCGAGATGGGAGTCATTAGCTACTTAATGACGGCAATCACACTCATTCAGATCGCTGAGAGAAATGACGCGTTCACTGCGGCGAAAACAACTGCGGAAGACCTAGCGGTAGAAGTGCCCGCGTGCGCTCAGATTACAGAGGGCGTCAGCGTCGTTCCGTCCGGTGCCCCAGAAGGCACGCGGCAGCAAAAGGTCGACCTCAAACTTGCCGTAGATGAGGCTATCGTAGAGCCTGTAGCTGCGGCGTGTGAACAAATTGATTCTGACGCGCAAATGCCACGAATGCGGGTGGAACAGTGACTCAAAGCGCGATCGCAAATAGCGACCAAAAAGTGCCATCGCTGGCGGTGTATTGACAGCAACCGAGCACGGTAAGACCGCCCAGATGAAACGCCAGATGTTGATTGCAGTAAATGCTTTTGACTGGAAAGATATTTCAGTCACGATCACCAACTGCGATCACAGAGCAGCAATTGACGCTGAGTCATCTACTATATGCGAACAGGAACCCGAGGCATTCCGCTAGGCGACGAGCCTCAGATTCGACGACGAGCATTCAACTCGTTGCATGCGTGCAAACCTACACGAGCTGCCCGATACGACACACCTGCTTAGCTTTAGCGATTGCCGAGATGATAGAACCTCGCCACTTGAGCCTGAGCAGCGATGCACCTGCGGACGTGCGCGGCCTCGCTCGCCTGAGAATGGACGTGTCTGTACTTGTTTACGACGACTGACAAGCGAAGTGCGCCAAGGACACCACCCGGACAAGACCATTGGGAAGTGCAGTGCGTGCAGAACTTCAGGAACTGAGACCTGCTTCGAATGTCCCGAATGCCATAAAAATATTTGAATAAGGATTACGCATCTAGACTGCGTGTTACCGGACGAACAGCGTTTGGTTTGGCAGAGCAACTCTTAACGCGGGGCGAGGAACACCGCGATGGTCCTCTTTCAAATGTTTTGGCGCGCACGCCGTCAAAAGGGATGCATTTGGAAATGTCCAGAAGTGTCCAGAAGCAAGCCCAGCCGATTGCGTAAACCCGGCCACCGCACTGCGCTCTCTCTCCCCCGTCGACGTAGGCGAGAAGGCATGCTGGCCCATGCATGCATCCCACCGCGCGAACCCGGTCCTCCTGACTTCGTGTGCTTGAGAAGGCCAAGCGTGCAGCACATGGCTTCGAGAGAAGTCCATGCTTCTCTAGCAAGTCGGAGGAGAGGAGCATAGCTTTGAGAGCGCTGCGCTGTTTCACTTCCTTCTCCGCATCTCGAACTTTCCACGGCGGTTATCTGAGAACGCGCCGGGGGTGACCACCGGTTCTCAACGAAGCTAGGGTAGCGGTAGCAGGCAGGCACCGAGACGAAGTCTGGAAAGGAGCGATATGAGCTCGTGATTCAGTTAACGTGCCTGCATACGGAGCAGTATGCAGCGTGAGTCAGTCGCTTTTGTCAAGTGTAGTCGCCTCTCGGTCGTTTGTAATTAGTTCTCTGTACTTCGTGTTTTTGTTATATAAAGTTAGGTTTCGTCTTGTTACAACTTCAACGTCCTTCGCCTCACTGTATGTGTGAACTACTCGTCGCCCGCCAAACTGACGAGCATCGCGAAGAGGTGCAGAGAATTGAAGAGAAACACAACGAACCTGATTTTACTGAAGGCATACACAGTTTTAGGACGGCTTCAGTGTAAGCCCTCCTGCCAACCTCAAAAGCACAGCTATGACTGAACAGAAACTATTGATGGGATATGAATTTTTAAGGGGAAATGCCTTCTTTTAACTTATTGCCCCCTTTCCACACAGTGCTGCAGTGTCTATGTCTGGTGCTCTCCGTTTTGTCCGAGCTCTCATCTGAACAGAACAGTAATCTTATCCAGCGTAGAAAGTGACTGTCAACAGCAAAAAAGAATGCTTAAATTAGTAAAATCATTATTCCCTTCAGGTGTGTTTGTTGGTGAAGACAACAAGCAAATAGTTTAGCCTTCCAGGTCTTTGAAAAGTTCCTAATGTACATATAATATACTCAACACTATTTTGTGCTGTTAGTGCATGTCTTGGTTGAATAGATTTCTATTTTGTACTAATTACTCTCAACCGTACGTGACGTCTTTTGAGGTTAAATTCTTATCCCCATAGTGTGCCTGTTTTTTGTAGTCAGTGGTTCATATTATTACAGTTGACAAGTGATCACTAAGCCATTTTAAACACCTTGCAGATTGCCACCACATCCAAGGCTGCGAGCATCTATCCTTCTCCTGCCTGCTGCAAACAGAACTGAGTGACGAGGGTCACATGGCTGTCATCCCACCAGGCTGCCGGAGCCACTGGCTGAATACACAGGTGAGGTTTGACTGTGCCAAAACATTGTGGAGTTGCCTACAGTGGGACTTCTTCCTTCTTTTTGAGGGGTCATATATTTAAATGTTTTTTTTTAATTTTGACAGGTGTGACATGCAAAGTTTTAAACACCAATGCAACTTAGTTTGGCCGACATGACAACAGAGTGGTTGTTGTTTGCTTTGTGACCAAAACAGAGTCCATACCTAAAGGCTCTGCGCAGTCGTCATGAACAGTGCCGCAACAGCAAGCAGCTCAGATCAGGACGCCTTCTGTGCTCACTTTCAACGCATTATTGCAGCAGAAAAATTCCTCAAAGATAGGCCTCCAACTGTTGACAGAGAGGAGCCTCTCTAACAAGTGTAGCATAAAAAGTTCCCCCTCTCATTGCAGTAGGTGACAAAGAAGAGGCATGACAGCTAGTGTTCAGTACCAACAAAGAAAAAAGCTGTCTAGCCTAGTGAATTATGGGCAAAAGCTGCAGTGGGACTAGTGTTCAGAAAGATTTGATTGGCAGGAAAGCCTGCTTTGAGGGATATTTGCCTCTCCATTCTTAACCTGTAACTGACTGCAGTGGATGTGGTAGAACGATAACCCTGGAAGTTTTTTGTTACTTTTCTCTCTGCTTTCTAGTGTTTGTGCAGAATAACAGATGTACAACCCTTGCCAGCTCTCTTTTTTACAACGCTTTCAGCCAGAATGTGTGACAGCGGTATTCAATCCTTGTTTTTTTTTAATGCCTTGTATTAATACATAAAACAGGCTATTGTACGCAACTCAGACACTCACATAACAGAGGACACCACGAGCGCTTACTGCAGCTGTTTACTGAGCGAAAGCAGTTGAAATGCGAAGCCTTCTCGGCTGACGCGCCTGAGTACAAGGCAACATGAAAACAGCCCCAATTTTATCAATGCAGCTTTGAAAGAAATTTTTGTTCAGCCTCATAAGATAAACCAATTTGTCACTGACACAGCTCAAACCTGCTTTTTATATGAAGGGCTTCTAGGGTTTCACGGGCCGCCTGTTGTCTGCCTCTACCCACAATGTGCACATCTTTGAACCGTGATGTACAATTGGGGCAGCCAATACAGTGTAAGAAAATCCGCTCCCCCTCATTGGTGTCAGTGTCTTTTGAATTTTCCCTAAGTCTGTCATTCACGCAGAGTGCTGCCTGTCCAATATAGGATTTTCCACGGGATAATGGAACTTCATAGACGGTGTTGGTGGCGCACTTTACGAAACGCTGGCTATTCATCTTCTGGCCTACCTGTTGCATTCGCAGCTTATATGTGAAAGCTTAGCTGAGCAAGCTTGCAGGGGGCAGATCATAACACCTACACATTAAACCGGTATGCACTTTCTTCAAGCCGTGAGTGACTGTGGATGCAAGGAACGAGAACAGGCCTCTCGTTCTCCGCCAGTTCATTCCTATTTGAACCTGAGGGGCGTCCAATTCTAGTTGTAACAAGGTCCCCTCTTTCAAAGCGCCATTGCGCCCAACCCGGCCTAGCAGTAAAGCTAAGAATGATGTCATGCGAAGCCCCACCACAGGGTCCCTCTGTGCGTGTATCGCTTTGTTCTGCGATGCACCTGCGTTGGACATAAGGTTGCTTCGCAAACCGTTGCGGTGTTATAGCTAGAAGTGGACGACACAGTACGCGTGACTTCCGAAGTGACGACTCCAAACAGTGTGTTGCGATTCCCCTTTTCGCAACTTTTTCATCGCATCCCTCTTATTTGAGTCCTCGTTCCGGAATTTGTGCATACATGAAATGCAAGCCAGTTTTAATAGCGAATTGGACAGGCTTGTCGAAGTCGGCATCACTGATTCTTATTCCCAGTGGCAGAAACACTCCTGAAGAAGATGAAGACTGGTGGAAGCAAGAGTAAGCTGGCGGTAAAAGAGAGGCTTGTCGTGGTTCCTTACAACCACAAAATCACCCACGGCTCCAAGAAGGTGGCAACCTGGCCTAATGTACCCATGATATTCTCTGCCACCCAAACCCAAAAAATTGCTCAGGTAAGGCGACGCATAACTGCGAAAGCCAGCCGGTTGACTACCAGAAGTAAGGTGTTTCACTAAGTTCACTGCCAACGTCCTCTCTGGAATTTTATTTTCCGGCGGAAAATCTTATATTGTACAGATAGGATGCTGAGTGAATAACAGACTTAGAGAGCAAGGAATATTGAAAACAATAATGGTGAACGATTTCATTTCATTTCATTTATTTTACCCTCAAGGCCCGAGGGCATTTAAGAGGGGAGTGGTAGAATACAATATAGCGTGTTGCACAATTAGAGGCGCGATGTAGAATGCTTCTCCCAGCTAAACCGTGGAATCCTCGAAGTTAAAATTTTGCACAGGAAGGGCATATTGTCGCTAGTATTTTTTAATACCAAATTTGTTTGGGGTACTTGCCTGATTCGATCAAAAGAAGTCAGATGTTCTCATCTTATGCGGCGGCGACGACGCCAGACGAGCCGCTGACCGAGTGATGGTACTGGTGGCGCTACCTCATGCTGCTTACAACAACTCAAACATTCTGCCAGAAACGTCCGCCCCCTCTTTCCTGCTACAGAGTTGTTCTAGCAGCATGAGGTGGCGCCACCAGTACTATCGCGGGGGCAGCGGCTCGTCTGGCGTCGTTGCCGCCGCATAAGATGAGAACATCTGACTTCTTTTGATCGAATCAGGCAAGTACCCCAAACAAATTTGGTATTAAAAAATACTAGCGACAATGTGCCCTTCCTGTGCAAAATTTTAACTTCGAGGATTCCACGGTTTAGCTGGGAGAAGCATTCTACATCGCGCCTCTAATTGTGCAACGCGCTGTAGATATATATACAGTGCAGTAGATATACAGTTATGTACAGGGTGTTACAATTCTAATCATACAATATTAGCTAACGCGGAACAAAAACGCTGATGATCAATGATGGAAGCAGTAGTTCCGGGAAGGTGGTTCCAGTCCTTTGCTGTTCTCGGGAGGAAAGACTCGGTTGCCATGTTTAGTTTAAAAAAAAAGGAATACCGATTTTATGTGAATGATCAACTCGTGACGAAACATATCGCTAAGCAGACTGGGGTTATGAAACATTATTTTATGACGTAAACAAAGACGAGCGTACTTTCGACGGCTAGCAAGAGATGTTAACTGTAATGTACTCTTCATAAATGTTGCTGGCGGTGCGGTTATAGTTCCGAAGGATGAAACTTGCCGAATTATTCTGAATTAGTTCCAGGGTGCTGATTAGGCTTTCAGTAAAGGGATCCCAAATGGATGCAGCATATTCCAACTTACTGCGAACTAGACATTTGTAGAGCAGAAGTTTAAGTGAGATGGGAGCAGAAAAAAAGCTACGACGAAGGTAGCCGAGAGCGCGGTTGGCATTGTTAATTACGGAAGTGATGTGAAAAGACCAAGTTAGATCCCTTGTTATGTGAACGCATAAATAGCGGTATGAAGGCACTTGTTCAAGTTCGATATTATTAAGATGATAAGAAGTGGGCTGGGTCGAAATGTGCGACACACGTAGTACTTTACATTTGGTTATATTTAGTTGCATTGCCCACGTGCACCAGTTGTACAGCACAGCTACACGATGTGAAGATTCTGGGTAGAAGCAAACAGACGGCTCTTGAAAGTCTGGAAGTCTTTTATATCAAAATAGCAGGTTCGAGCTGTGTCAGCGTAGCTTCGTTTTTTTTTTACTTTTTTATTTTCATGAAAAATAAAAGAGGTGTTGGTGCCGCATAGCGGCTCCGGCTACTATTTTTCATCAATTTGGAAGAAGCACCTGGTCTGAAGATATACATACTTACATACACTAATAGATAAAAGTATACAAGTACAAACAGTGCACATCATATAAACAAAGTACAAACGTCAGGAGAAGTAACAATATTCGGCGATATAAACTCTTTAAATATGCGTAGATGTTTGTAAATGTGTAACTCAAAGAATGGCATGTACTATCCTATACATAACAGACATGAATAAACGAAGTGAATAAAAAAGCTATTGAAACACGCACTAAAAATAAAACGAAAAGTCAAAATAATCTTGCAGACGCAAACACAGAATCCGCAAATAACAATGACATTAATACATTCACTCACACAAAAAAAGGAGCCCCTAATATCAGTAATTCCTAAGGGTGCCACTCTCCCTCAAGAATGTTACAAATGCCACCAGTGCTCGCTTCTGCAGTGCACGCGTCGGTCACGGGCCTAATAGATTTCGCAGACTTCAAGGTCATTTGTCAAGAGTGTTCAAGTCTCTCTGCAATCACGACCTAAAGTTATCATGCACACGGCAGTCCAATAACAGGTAAGCCACATGCATCCTCAATTTTATGGCCACAAACACCCCCGTGAGCTGTGTGCGCAGCCAGTTCTATGAAGTAAGTGCTTCGTGTAAGCCGTTCCCAAACGCAAGCGCTGAAGGATCGTTTCTAAACTTGTGCTGATAGAAATCGGCATATTGACTACCAGAAAAGGTCGATAAAATGGAAATCTCAATTTTTATGGTTTGGTTCAAACCACATCCTTTCGTTAATTTCATTACACATGGGCTTCAAAGCGCAGTGCAATGCGCTTCTCAAGAACGAAAGGTCAGAAGTGAGGGCATTAGAGTATGCTTGCCTAGACGCAGCATCCGCCTCAGTGTTTCCAGAAATAAGACATTGTCCGGGTATCCATTGGAAACCTATAATATGATTCTTTTTGGTAGCCTTGCAAATCCTTTAAGAACTTTCTATTCAATTACGTTTAGCCTGAACTTAACAGCCAAATGAATAGCGTAAATCTCAGCAGTCGTTTACTCTGTCGTCTGTGCTAGTTTACATGACCGTCGCTCTTTCATGTATGGAATCACAAATGCAGACGTTGGTGAATTTTGAAGACTTGAGCAGTCAGTATACACATGAATATAACCGGGATAATGTATGTGTATCTGTCAAAGTGCTGACTGCTGAGCCACAAATATCGTCATGCCATGCTTTCGAATTATTCCTTCACAGACAGGTATACTGTAGGGATAACTAAAAGCCATGGGGGGATATTCTGTTTCCTGTCCAAAAATTCATAACATGGAAGAAGCTAGCGGTGTTGTTGAAATACTCGATGTATACGACTTCCATCTTTTTCATGATGCGCGGAATCTAATGGATGCCCGTGTTGGGCTATCAGACAGAAGATATTCCTAGGTCTCTGTTGTCCACAACATTTCAAAAGAAGGCTGCTTTACCTCACACAGTTGAAAAAAAGGGCTTAATACGCTGCCTTATGGCACTCCCTGCATGAGGGTGTGTTCCGTACTTCTTCCTTCTCTCATCTGTATGAATATTTTTCTGCCATCCAAAAAGTTGGAAATCCAACGTAGTGGTCTACGCTGAAAGGCTCCTGTTTCTTCACATCACCACTGAAGCCTGGCGTCAATCACCTTCTCCATTATTTTGTAGAAGCAGCTCGTTAGGCTCACGAGAAATGACACGTGTAATCTTCCATGACTAGGGAACAAGCTCATTAACCCACACGTTATTAAATATCCCCAAAAGTACGGCGGTGTCCTTGGGCCTAAGTGTTTGAAGTATTCCATAAGAAAAGGCATCAGGCCTAGCAGCACGACGCAAGAGCACTTTTCACATCATCGATTGTGAATAAAGAATCCAAATAGGTATGATGAGCATTGAAGCATACATTAATTTTTTGCTGCGCATATGTAGTTGAGTTTTTAGATTCCTCACAGTCTAATGGAATGCCAGGACGAGAAAAAAAAACAGTATCTAAACAAGACGCTATGCTCTTTCCCATTTGCCCAATCTGGATTTTCCTACCGCGTTAGACCTTTTTAAGGGGATGTGGCACGCAGCTTTGGACGTAGTCGACAAATTGCTGTAATGTATGAGGGAAAGTTGCTTCTTTTTAAAGGGCAACTCAGGCAGTTTTTTCGTCATTTTAGGCTTCTCGTTGCATTACTTTCCTCAGTGTGTCCTGACCGAACGCGAAACTGTTTTCATGGCCAGAGATGACATTCCAGACGACGAAGGGGAGGGAGTGCGGCGTACACGTGTCTCTTCAGGGCTTCAGTTGAGGCACTTTCTCCGTCCTAAGTGCCATTACCACGCTTTTACGACGGGAACAAGGCTCTTCATAGATTTTGTTTGCTCTATTCTTAAGCGGTTTTGCTGCAATGGCTAACGCCCGTGCACGGAATCGATTGTGTGTCGACAAAAGGCTTAATTTTCGTTTGGCACGAGGCCTGCTACGCCTCTTTGCTCCACACGGAAACCGCCAGCGTGCGAAGAGAGAGGCGAAAAAAAAAACGCATTACGCGCAAAGACGTTTTTCTAAGCATACTTTTTACGAACTCGGCGGCATAACGTTTTTCTTTGTCTCTGCGTACAGTGTCAAAGCACTAGATAACAAAAACGCTCATTCTTCACAGAAAAAAAAAATGAAATCAATGAGATTCTTGGGCACCCGCTTGACATCATCCGTTAGACAGCCAGAAAAGAGACACAGCGCTTTTTCCTCGATAATTTTGCTCCAAGTGTTCCAAGACCCGAAGGAAGTGAAAAACCACAGTTGTGACGTTTAGGTTATCTTCCGCTGTCTGCTGTTGGACGAAGACTGCAATCACCAAGGATTATATCTTTAGTTAATAGCTCGTGCCAAGTATTGTTAATGAACTTATATGCGCTACGTTACGCTTCGTTCAGTCAGATGACTACGCCGTGAAAGAACAACGAATTCGTCTACAAGTTATAGTGTCTACTGTCACATCGAGAATATCATTATATCGGGGTGTTATTGCCATTCCTATTTATATTTTCCACGTAAAGAGCAGTTTCTTCGGTCGTTTTTGCACAAATAATATTTCCATTGCTTTTTGCTTCTGGCATGCATTCGTGAGTACATCAACACCTCAACATATTTTTCCCCGAAAAGTTTGTTCTCGATATTCGTTGAAGGCCATATTATGCGCTATATGATCTTGTATCTGAGCGCGCTGAGCACCCTGTCAAATGGACTGTTAGACCAAGAGATGCTGATAGCTCTTGCAGCATCCAATTCTTCTACAGCTGTGCGCATCCTCGTCTACCCGCCACAGATGTGGTCACAATTGTATTCCTTCATCAAGTTGTTGCCCGTTCCAGCAAAGCTTTTGAAAGGCACTGCTGCGGAGATTTATAAAGAATTCGGAAACTTCACGTTTCCAAAAAAGAACGTGGCGGTAGAGTTTGAGTCAACGCAGAAACTATTGTTCGCACCGTGGTATTGGAACCACACAGTTGACGCCCAAAGAATTCTTTTAAGATCCGCGGTCAACCCTCGCGTTCGGTTGTTCATTCCTTCCGAATCGTCAGAATGGGCACTTCAAACAGTGGAACCATACCTTTGTCAGGTAGCCATCGTGACCGCCGAGGGATTCGACGTTCCTGTAAATCCCTTCAACCGTTGCCACTCCAGAGAGACGGTGCCAGCATCTCAGTTGTTCACTAATGAAAGATATATTACAGCTGTCGAGGGAACGACTAAGGAAGTGATTTTTGCTGTGCCTAAACATATTTATAACAGCACATTGAATTATGCCGTGCAGGGTGAAGCAAGACACGTGGAGCCCGATATGCGCCCTCAAGTGTTTGCACTCGTTGATGCCTACAGAGCAAGAAACTTTACGTTGAGCTTTATCACTGGATACGCTCCTCCGTTGCTGATTATCAACAAGCATGCAGACATCATGCCGATGGCATACCCTTCGCTATTAAAGTTTGCCTCGACGTTCTTTCTCGGAGCCCAGACGGAACCGGGGCAACTGTGCATCTTCAGCCGGCGCGCAAGTTCCGTTCGCGTGTCCGTCGATAATTCTTGGACGTTCACCATTGGGCTCATATTGATCCTCACATTCCTCGGAGCTTTCCTTTTGCTCACCCTATGGCTCCATAATAGATCCGCGTCCGTGCGAACTCACTTCCCAAAGTCGCGCGTTATCCTCTTCATGGTAAGCACTTTTCTTGGCCGCAGCCCCCCCGAGAGCGTGGGATGCGATTCCGCGTACGATGCGTTTGTACTTGCCATCTGGGCGCTCGGTATGCTGTTTCTGGGAAACTACGTTCAGACCTCTGTCATAGCGGTTCAAAGCGTCCCTGTCTTTAGCACTGGCGTCCGAGACCTGTCAGCATTGAAACTCCAGCTCGATAAGGGGAAAGTGAAGGTCTGTGTCACAGTCTATTGGCTAGCCCTAAATGCCTCTAGGTGTGAGTACGAAGAATGCTCTCCTGGAAACAACCTGGTCATTCAGTTACTGGCTAAGGTCCCAGCGAAAATCTACCCTTGGATACAATTTCCTTCTGGATGCTACGAAACGTCTCGGAACGGAAGTCACGTGTCGCTTTCGCTTTGCACCGAGGACGAAGTAGCTGCCGCCGGAATATGGAACCTTGTCCCAGGAGACAACTCCGGCCTACTTCCTCAGATGACGCTGATCCTCGCCACAAATCCGGAAAGGTGAGGGCCAACTTCAACTAAGACGTATGCAGTAGATTGGGGGGCGGTTGCCCTTTAGAAACGAAATTTACAAATATTTTCTGTAGGCTCAGTAATTGTGTATTTCTCTGTGAAACGAGTGAAAGGGGAGTCCGTTTTTATCAAATGCAAATTGAAAAGTTCTGCTTCAATGGCTGCGATCGGATCGTTGCCGAAAGCGCACTTAGGAAGTATGAAAACTGGAAAGCGCTTTGTAGGTCGTAGGCGTTCTACACGTCCGACTCGCGCAGCCCGTGGTACTTTTTCCCTACTGGACATCGGCGCAAATGAAACCGTAGAATATAATTACTATCGATTTATAGGAATGACAAGGATGCAACTAAGCACAGCGCCTTCCCTTGCTGTCTAAGGGACGAAGCAGTCTTACGTGTCAAACCGTTTTGAATGTTTCGAGTCCCATACAGCCTTATGTTTGCACATGCGAGATTTCTGGTGACTTCTGACAGAATTCGAGAAAGCAACTTGTTCTACTGTTACATGTCGTCATTATCCATCGTATCGATTTATAGCAGGTTATCCCCTGGTGTATTACGATCAAGGTGTCAAGCCTGAAACAAACCTTAACTAGCGTGTTTCATCAGAGTGAGAACCGATCGGAAATAATATTCCTGACTGGTACCATCCAGAAGGCGCGTTCCTAACCAGTTTGAGAAACAGCAACAACCACGCAATAGATCGATTTCACAAAGCACACAGAGCATGCCCGCCCTTACAGGGAACGTAAGGCCAAGATGTCAGCTTAGCTGTAATTCTTTGCGGCAGCCAACGTTTGCACTTTGATTACAAGATAGTCACTTGCAAGTCAAGAATTCTGAGGCGAATACGCATGAAAGGAGGCCCTACAGCCAATGATTAGTTCTCGACGCTGCTATGTCGTTAGGACGTACACCAGCCTTTGTCCAGGTCTCCCTAAGATGAACTGGTTTCCTTTGGTTTTCAACTGAGGACTGAACCGTACATCGCAAAACTCAGTGGCCTGTTCCACATACTGACGTGATATGGGGCAGTTATGTGTTTCAACTGCTGTTAGGTTCCTATCAGTTGATGCCATTCGATGGAGGGTTTCCCTTGAGGAGCCTTCACCGCTGAATTCTTGACTTGTAACTGAGTATATACCTTTTGCAGTAGCTTTTCTAGCTGCGTTTAACGCGTTCGTCTAAACAAACCAAATCATTCAAACCAGCTGCAGTTCTCAGCGGTAAGGATACGTTGCGACACGCGGAGCGACAGCAGCAGCGATGCCGTGTCACTTGCCACTTCCATCCCTGCGTCTGAAATTGTACAGCAGGCAAACATTTGCCTACGATTTCGTTACTTCTTGATGCGAAGTTTGAGCGCGGCTCGTCATCTGTTTCACCTTTTCGATAGAGGCAAATATTTAGAGCAACACACGTAAGTACTATTACGGACTATTTCATTTTTCACACATATTTCTTCCAGAAACACTCCACTAACAGTCCTTGACTGTCGTGAAGGAAGCTTAGTGATGAGAGTAATGAAGAGAGTATTTAAATTATCATAAGGTTGCGGGAGGCAGCACGTGGGCCCATAGAAACGTTGGGCGGCGAAGAGACTAATGCCACAAGCTGCAGACGAGAAGAAATAACTTTCGCAAATATCAAACTGACTTGAAAACGCTGTAGCCAAAGTTACCAAATGTCACATTGAATTTCTAGCAATATATGTTTTAAAAGAAAATGAGGGTGGGCTAGATCCGGGCCAGGCCTTCCTCGAAAGCCAAGGGACGATCCGCTAGAGATGTGGACTATCAAACTAGCTGTATATATGCAAACTTCATCAAAATATGATGCTTTTCTCTGTAGTGTACGCATTCTCGGCTACTGCACATATTACCCTGCAGTTCGGTGTGGACGCTCGCATTATTCATGGATTATTATCTTAGCAGCGTGTACCACGTGTGGTCAAGTACCACTTGAGCTCTGAAGCGTGCCTTTCATATAGGTTCACAGGAATGGAAAGTGCAGTATCTGTCACACTTGCTTCTGTGGACACTTGAATCATGCAGTAAGGGAAGGAAGCAAGGTGGGAGTTAAAGTGGAGCTGATTACAATGATAAGGCGCAGTATCTGTCACAATTGTTTTTGTGGACACCGAAAGCGCGCCGTAAGGGAAGGTGGGAGTGATAGTGGAGCTGGTTACGAGGGACAAACTGATTGATTTATAGGAAGCGAAAGGCGCGGTAACTGTCCCAATTTTTTTCCTGTGGACACCTCAACCGCGCCGTAAGGGAAGGGAGGAAGGTGGGAGTGAAAGTGGAAAGAGAGAAAGGGGAGCCGTAGTGGAGGGCTACTAAGTAATTTCGACCACCTGGGGATCTTTAACAGGCGCTGACATCGCACAGCACATGGGCACCTCTTCGTTTCGCCTCCACCAAAATGCAGACGCCGAGGTCGGGTTCGAACCCGGGTAATCCGGCACAGTAGTCGGGCGTCTTACTACTGCACCACCCTGGTGGGGCGGTTACGAGGGACAACGCCGACGTCGCGAAACCCAGGAACGGGGGAAGGGTGGCTGGTCCTGGCCCTGATGGGGCTGGGACAGGTAGGTCACCGCCGCTTGCGGCGGGGGCTAGCCTGCCACCAAATTTTTATCTGTTGTAGGCTGTCATTGCACCCGCCACTGCTTCGGTGGTGGACGACGGCTGTTGCGGCACGAGTCTTTCTCTCCCTCTTCTTTTTCTTTCTTCTCTATTTTCTCTTCTGTCCGCACGAGGCACCGGAAGTAACCCGACCTCGGCGGCTGCGTTTCGATGGAGGCGTTTCCTTGTTTCTAGCCATTTGAATTTCCTGACAATTTTCTCGATGTTGACCTATATTTTTCAACCATGATCATTGACTTAAGAGAAGCATCGTTTCTGCGTTTTTTAAACGGATGCAGGTCATTCGATAAAAATTTAAGAGCACTGCAGAGTCTGCATTGGAATAATGCGAAAGCACGGATGGTGCTGTTGGTTGCTTGCGGTTGCTACTAGTTGCTTAATTCACTTCTTGTTTACCCATTTTATTCTTTGGTGCTTACAAATTGCGCGCCAATCCCTTCCTATGCCCCTTTTCGGCTCTAATTACGGTTACGTGACGTCACATCATCTACGTCACATTCACTTCTTGTTTACCCATTTTAGTCTTTGCTACTTTCAATTAGCACGCGAATCCCTTCCTATGCCTTTTCTCGGTTCTACTTCCGGTTGCGAGGCGTCACATCCTTGATGTCTTCACTACCAGCAGCCCTTTCTCTCTTTCCGCCTTCACTCTCACCTTCCTCCCTTCCCTTACGTGCGGTTCAGGTGTCCACAGAACTAGTGTGACAGATACCGCGCCTTTCCTTTTATGTCAACCAGTTATTTTAATTAATTATCTAATTAATTTATTGACCCAATTATTTTCGGAGACAAAATTACGTCACCCTCTATCGATTGACACCACTCCTTAACCTCTACCACTTCTCAATTACAACCACTGCGGACACGATTTTGCGGACATGTTCTGTGGACGTGGTGTGCGGACACGTTTTGCGGACAGAACTCTGTAACATAGCGAAATAATGCTTTCGCATTAATAATTGGTTCACATGAAAGGAAAGGCGCAGTATCTGTCACACTTGTTTCTGCGGAAACCTGAACCACGCCTTAAGGGAAGGGAGGGTCGAGAAGGCGTTGGAAAGATGCGCCGTAGTGGATGGCCACGGAGTAATTTCGGCCACCTGGCTATCTTTCTTTAACGTGAACTGGCATCTCAAAGCCCATGACCGCCTCTCTGTTTCGCTTCCATTGAAACGCAGCCGCCGGCGGTCGGGATCAAACCCTGCAATTACGGCAGAGCATTCTATCCCAAAACTATACGAGAGCAATGCAGAGCCTGCACTGGAAAATGCGAAAGCCTGAACTATGACCTGAGCAATAGTGCTGCACACGGTACATCGTGCGCCCCATATAAAGTTTTTGCTAGCAAGACATGCAAAGTTTTTGCTAGCAAGGTCACGGCTCGTGCTACAAAGTGAGAACCGTTTCCTTGCAAGTCAAGTGGACTGGCGGAGTGGTCCATGGCGTTCTCATAGTCATGTCGCATTCTCATGTAACTTGACTGTTACATGACCTTGTCACGAAATACTCTCACTCTCTTAGCTGGAGACAGGTGGGAAGCCATCGTCGTCGCGGCCTTTACGTTGCCATGGAGACGGTAGGAACGCTAGGCAAGGAGCATAAGGATATGTTTCTGAAGTGCCCGGTCTGGTGTAGTTAGCGCGCATCATTGCAGAAGTTGTCACACTATGTCAAAGTTTTGATGAAATGCGCAAACAAAGGGCCATAACTCACGCAAAAACAATGCACACACCGAGTCGCTTGCTGACCTGACAGATGCAGGTAAACTTTCTAGAGCTTCATTCGGGAAGAAGTTGCTCGACAGCTCTCTTATGTCTTGCCATGAAAAGCCTTCATCACGCCTAGCTCCCGGTTCGCGCCAGATTATTCAAGAGCAGGTAGCTGAATTTTTCCTCCAGCCCCTCAATCCATGCCTGTCGCAGCCCTGTTGACATATGCGGCTTTTGCTGCCCGACCACCACCTACATATGCTCCTCCACAACCTGCCTACGCTCAGCCGCCTTCTGGTCTTGCTCGAGCACGTGCGCAGTTTATTTGACCGGGTACAAGATCACGCAGTTCCTGGCGCACGACTGATAAACGGCCAATTTGTTACGCTTGCGGGCTGGCTGGACATATTGACATATTGTCACGCACTTCCCACGGTCCTTGTTGAAGGAAGATGAGGTTTGGCGGAATAGGCAGAAGATGACGAGGAAGCTGAGACTGTCCGCTGTGGTGAGCTACCAATCTACAGCGCATTGAACATCTGTGTAAATAAACCTCGTAACAAGTGTGGTGGAGGTGCGGGGTACAGATCACCACGGAACCTCTCCTACTTCGCCGAAGCAGAAGGATTGCTGGGCTACCCCCTCCACGGACGGAGATGGATCAAGCAGATGGTTCAATGCAGCCCATGCCAGCAGCTCAACCGACCACCGGACAGCCTTATCGGGAACCCCGGCACTTCTATGGCAAGCCCGGGGAAGACGTGGATGACTGGCTCACCCACTACAATCGGGTGAGCAAATACAACCGCTGGGATGCGAATACCAAGTTAGCGAATGCGGTATTTTTCCTTGCAGAAACTGCGCTAAGATGGTTTGACAATCATGAAGTATCCCTTACCACCTGGGATCGCTTCATAGAAGATATGAGAGCGGGATTTGGCGATACCGATGCTCGAAAAAAAAGGGCCGAACAGACTCTGGCTCAGCGAGCGCAAGTACCGGGGGAGACCTGTACAACCTATATAGAAGAAGTCCTCAAGCTATGCAGAATAGTTGATGCTCGGATGATTGAGGAAGACAGAGTGGGTCACCTCCTCAAAGGAATCGCGCAAGACGTGTACAACTTTCTTATCTGCAAGGACGATTTGAATACCACCGCTGATGTAACGCGACACTGCCGCACGTTTGAATGTTTGAAGCGACGCCGCATCATTCCGAAGTTTGGTCGGTTGCCTAATGTAACAAATGTCGCCAGTGTGAATGTGTCGGAAACGACAAGTATGGAAGATACAGTTCGACAAATCGTCCGCGAGGAGCTTCGGAGGCATCAAGATATTGGGGGCCACGTCAGACCCTACTATAGCACCTCTTCGCCAGACAATAGCTCATCGTCTACCTGTTATGCTCCCTCTGTTACGTCTCCTTCGGACACCCGATGCTCTGCTGCTCATCGCCCGAACATCCAGCCTCTCACCATCAACGCCTACAACAGCGAGCACTCTCGTCCTCCTCGACGACTACACCCAGAACATGAAGCGTTTAATCCAAGCGAATATGAGCCTTGTTCATCGAATGAACGTGAGCCGCCAATGTGTTACGCCTGTGGAATGATCGGCCACATTTCGCGTTTTTGCCGCAACCGCCGTCCGTACCAGCAGAATCGCCGACAGTGGGTAAACTCCCGTACAAGGTTTCCTGCTGATAATGAACACCTGGCCGGAGTGAGTACAGAGCAACAGCTATAGCCGACAAGAACGCAGAATGGCGCTGAACCGAAACGAATCACCGGCCTCTGACCGTAGCCTGACACCACCACCTCGGCGCCTACGACACTCACCTTCTCCCCGACGACGGTCGCCACACCCGGGAAACTAGGGAGTGCGACCGATGGAGGTGAGGTCGCAAATGATTCTAGCTTACCCATGCCTCTGCCCGTTGAAGTGTTTTTGGACGGTGTACGTGCTATAGCATTGTTGGACACAGGCGCAACCATTTCTATTATAAGTCTCGCTTTTAAAAACTGCCTTGGTAGAAAAATTATGTTTGCTTGGGATAGTACGACAACATTGTGTGGTGTTGGCGGTGAACCGCTTAAACCGCTCGGAGTCTGTTCCGTGAATCTTGTTATCGCCGGCTACACATTCTGAACTGAATTCGCTGTACTTGCTCGATCAACACATTACGCAATTCTTGGACTCGATTTCCTAGAACAATGTGGGGCCACTCTCGACTTTCGCAACGGATACCTTTCTGTGAGCACACGAATTGAATCTGCTTTACGTGAAAATTCGCGGACCAATCCTAGCACGCTTTCGGTTTCGGACGACATAGTCATTCCTGCAATGTCAGCAGAGTTTATAAAGTTGTTAGTTCAAGCTGGTACCAGTGATGCTTTCGACGCTGTGGTTGAACCACTCACCCTCAACTGCGCGAAGAAAAGTATTCTGATTCCCCGCTGCGTCATCTCAGTCATGAATGGCCATTCTTCTTTGTGGACGACTAACTGCTCTAACGAACCTGTTGTATTACCACGTGGTCTAAAACTCGCCAAATTTGACGAAGACAGTTTTAAATCAGTGACCGTGCTCAGCACAGACAATTATCAGCCTACGGCATGCTCAGAAGTAGATGAGACAAAATGTCTTGCCATGATTAACAAATCCCTGCCAACAAGTGGCCGTCACAGTTTAGTGGAAATCTGGCGAAACATACTGCGACTTTCGATTTCTCTCGGGACTCGCCACCACGGATTCCCGTTTTCCGTACTCAGCACCGAATCAATACTGGGACTACTGATCCAATCCGTCAGAAGCCTTATCGTGTATCCCCATCAGAGCGCCAAACAATCGAAGAACAAATTCGTGATATGCTGCATAAGGGCATCATTCAGGAATCGTCTAGTTCGTGGGCTGCCTCTGTGATTCTAGTCAAAAAGAAAGATGGCACATGGCGATTTTGTGTGGATTATCGACGGCTGAATACTGTTACCAAGAAGGACGTGTATCCCCAGCCACGTATTGGTGACGCCATTGACTGCTTACATTTCACCTCCTATTTCTCCTCAGTGGACCTGCGATCAGGCTATTGGCAGATCCCCATGCACCAGGAAGATAAATAAAAGACGGCATTCATCACCCCAGTCGGGCTGTATGAATTAATTGTGATGTCGTTTGGATTATGTAACGCTCCAGCCACGTTCGAAAGATTCATGGATACAGTTTTGCGCGGATTGAAGTGGCACATTTGTATGTGTTATTTGGACGATGTAGTGATATTCGGGCTACTTTTCATGAACACAATAGTCGATTAGAGATTGTTTTGGAGTGTATTGAGAAAGCTGGTCTGGTACTCAATTCCAAGAAATGTCGTTTTCGAGAACGCCAGACTGTGGTACTTGGACATCTCATAGACAAGGATGGAATCAGGCCTGATCCGAAAAAGATCGAAGCTGTCACTTGTTTTAAACCGCCGAAATCGTTAAAACAGCTCAGGAGCTTTTTTGGGCTTTGCTTCTATTTTCGACGTTTTGTTCCGAAGTATGCTAACCTAGCATATCCCATTACTTGTCTTCTGCAAAAAGATGCGCCTTTCAGGTGGACTGCCAATTGTGACTCCGCCTTTCGTCAGTTAAAATTTATTTTGACATCAGGACCACTACTACGCCACTTCTGTCCATCAGCTCCAACAGAACTTCACATTGACGCCAGCGCAGTGTGCTCATACAGCGCCACAATGGCGATGAACATGTCGTTGCATATGCAAGCCGTTCTTTGAGCAAGGCTGAGCGTAATTACACGGTAACTGAACAGGAATGCTTAGCTATTGTATTCGGTGTACAACGGTTTAGGTCATATCTTTATGGATGTGCATTTAAAATTGTGACGGACCATCATTTCTTATGTTGGCTTGTAAACCTTCGTGACCCCTGTGGACGCCTTGCGCGGTGGGCTTTGCGCCTTCAAGAATTCAATTTTACTGTGTCTTTTAAGAGTGGTCGTAAGCACGGTGATGCTGACTGCTTGTCACGACTGCCACTTGAAACTACTGATTGCGATAATGAGGTCTTGGATGAATATATAGCTGCTATCTCTACAAGTTTCCCAGATATTGGTGAATTCAAGATTGCGCAGCGGAACGACAACGAGTTGGCGCCGCTTTTTGATGCAGCAAGTTCCCGGAACCCTAAGATCTCATTTTGCATTCGTGACGGTGTACTATACAGGAAGAACTACTCGTCAGTAGGTGCGCGGCTTCTTCTGGTAGTTCCTACATGTCTTAGGTGTCAGGTTCTTCGGGTAATGCACGGCGATGCTACAGCTGGACACCTGGGTTTCGCGAGGACATTGCATAGGACTAAGGAACGTTTCTATTGGTTAAAGATGCGTCAAACTACGCAACGTTATGTGGCCAGCTGCCTCCAGTGTAGCGTTTCAAGCTCCCAACCTGCTCACCGCCGGGTCATCTTCAGCCTATAACGCCACCACGAACCCCATTCGAACAGGCGGGAATTGACCTCCTAGGACCGTTTCCCCGTTCCTCTAACGGAAACCGCTGGGTCATAGTGTGCGTAGACTACCTTACGCGGTACTGTGAAACTGCTGCTATACCATCAGCCACTGCTTCTGATGTCTCGGCGTTCCTCCTACGGTCCATCATTCTTCGACATGGCCCTCCTCGTGTGTTAATAAGCGATCGTGGCCGACAGTTTACGGCAGAAGTTGTAGAAGAACTTCTTCGCCTCTGCTCATCCTATTTTCGCCATTCAACTCCTTACCACCCACAAACAAACGGTCTTACTGAACGCACCAACCGGACGCTTATCAATATGCTTGCAATGTATGTCGACTCCCGCCCCAAAAACTGGGATGAAGTCCTTCCGTTTATAACATACCCATTTAACACTGCTAAGCACGAAACGACAGGCTACAGCTCGTTTTTCTTCTTTATGCACGACCTCTACGAAGCACTTTGGACACGTTTCTGCCTTTCTCACTCCCTGCTGAAACTTCACTAGCACATACTCTCTCTCTGGCTGAAGAAGCTCGTCGACTCGCTAGACTTCGTACTCTAGCCTCCCAGGAATGCTACAAGCAACGCTCCCACAAGCGTCATCAAGATGTTAACTATGCCCCTGGTGACTTGGTGTGGCTTCGGACGCCGTTGCGTAAGCGCGGCCTGTCCCAGAAACTGTTACACCACTATACTGGACCTTTCGTGTTACTAGAACACCTCAGCGCAGTAAACGTTGTAGTCTCTCGCCTGACCACCCAAGGGCGTCGTTCTCGGAAGACTCAAGTAATCCACGTGGCCCGCATGAAGCCCTTCTATCAACGTGACGAACCTTGACTCGCCTGGCGGACATTGCCTGCGAAGGGGGCAGTGTCACGCACTTCCCGCGGCCCTTATTGAAGGAAAATGAGGTTTGGCGGAACAGGCAGAAGAGGACGAGGAAGCTGAGACTCCGCTCTGGTGTGCTACCAATCTACAGCGCATCGAACGTCTGTGTAAATAAACCTCGTAACAATATTTTTCGTTATTGCTAAAACCGTCCCCCAGTGTCAGCACCACCTACTCACGGTTCTGGATACTAGTCTTCGACGCCTCAGTATTCCGCGCCTACTGAACCTCCAGCAAGCCGTCATTACTCCCCAGACCTCTCAGACATGCCCGACTACCGACCGCCCTTCACCGTCGCCGCGACGCGCCGCTCTATCTCTCCAATGCTATGTCGACAGAATGAACACTTCACAGGAGGAAAACTAGAGGCCCCAGTTCCTGAGGCGAGAACTGCGGCCCCGTCGAACTTCCCAAGTCCTCATCTGTCGCCAGTCAAACTTATTGAAGTTTTTGTTGAGGGATTGCTGTCATGGCTATAATTGACACTGGTGCTGCGATGTCGGTAATGGACGCGAAACTATGTAGCTCTTTAAAGAAAGTGAAGACGCCAATTGCAGGACTTTCGTTGCGAACGGCCAGCGCTAAGCATATCAAGCTTTTAGCAGCGTGCATCGCTCGAGTAGTGATCCAGAATTGCCTTTATACAATTTCAGTTCATCGTGCTGCCAAGTTGCTCACGCACTAATTTTAGGCTGGGATTTCCTGTCGCGTCACGTTGCTATTATTAATTGTACTCGCGCTAAAGGGGGTTCTCGACTATGCCCGATGCCTTACTAGACGCTGATCAATCAAATTCCTGTGCTAAAGCCCTCATCGCAAAAGATATCGACCTTCCTCCCTGCTCTTCAGTGCTTGTTCGTGTCGCTTGTGACCCCATTCTCTCCGCACCAGCCCATACTTTCTTGCGCCGCAAGTGCGTTCCATTGCCCTACGCTGTGCTCGCTATTTCCGCTCGCCTTTCCATGTTATGGGTCTCTAACCCATTCAACTCCCCTACTGCTTTTCGCCATGGTGAATGCCTCGGCAGTAGCTAGCCAATCGCATCTCTTCTGATCTCTGAGGAACCTCACGACGCGCCGCACTGTGCCGTGACTGCGCTCAGCCCCCCTTCACCTGCGCCCGCTCCCCCCTTTACAGACTTGTTCCTCCGTTCCATCGACGCAGATCTTCCTCCAGCGGAGCGCATTCAGCTTTTGAACCTACTACATCCCTTTCGCTCCTCCTTCGACTCTAATCAAAGTTCTTTGGATCAAACTTCTACAGTCGCTCATCAGATCGACACCGACACCCACTCACCACTGCGACAGCGCCCCTATCGTGTGTCTGCAACAGAACGTCAGGCTATTGAAGAGCAGGTCGACCTAATGATTAAGAATGGCGTGATTCAGTCCTCACGCAGCCCTTGGGCGTCACCTGTTGTCCTCGCAAAAATGAAAGATGGTTATATCCGCTTCTGTGTCGATTATCGCCTCCTTAATAAGATTACTCGCAAGGAAGTCTACTCTCTCCCGCGCATCGACGACGCTCTCGATTGTTTTCAAAGCGCCGTGCTTTTTTCTTTCCTAGATTTACGTTCCGGGTACTGGCAAGTACCCTTAAAAGCGGCTGATCGCCCCAAAACTGCCCTTGTAACTACCGAGGGCTTGTACGAATTTACAATTATGACGTTTGGCCTTTATAATGCTTCGGCAACTTTTGAGCGGATGACGGACACCATTTTGCGTGGCCTAAAGTCTTGACAGAACTTCTTTCCGGTTGTTCCGACCTTTCGTCGTGGTCGCCAACGTGCGACGATGGCTTCAATACTTTACGCCGCATCCTGACGGCCTCGCCTGTCCTGTGTCACTTCGACCCCACAGCGCCTACCGAGGTCCACAAGGACGCCAGTGATGTTGGTCTCGGCGCTGTTCTCGCTCAGCGCAAATCAGACTATACTGAATACGAGGTAGCCTATGCTAGCCGTACACTCTCGAAGGCTGAATCCAATTTCTTTGTTACTGAAAAATAGTGTTTAGCGATTATTTGGGCTCTTACTAAATTCCGCCCTTACCTCTATGGCCGCCCTTTTGAGGTAGTGATGGACCACCATGCGCTTTGCTGGCTTTCCTCATTGGAAGACCCGTCCGGCAGACTGGCCAGATGGGCTCTTCGTCTTCACGAACATGATGTCCGCGTTGTTTACCGCTCCTGCCGCAGGCATCACGACGCCGATGCACTTTCCCGCTGCCCTCTTACAGCTGAGGTCGAGAGCTTTTCCTCTTCCGACGATTCCCCGCCACCGCTTCACACAATGGCATGCCGTCAGCGCAGCGCAAGACGCTTGCATAAATTCTTTCCTCGATTTTATCTCCAATCCTACGGCTGCTTCTCTATCGTGCGCTCTCCGCCGCCATGCTTCCCACATAGTCATTCGTGATAACCTCTTATACCACCGCAACTACTGCGCAGATGGCTGCAAAGTGGTTGCTAGTTATTCCCCGGCAACTGCGTTCGCCAATTTGTGACTATTTCCACGCTCCGAGTATACTCCTGCGTCTCAAGCCGCCCAGCATGCGGAAGACTGTTGACAAATTGCCCGCGCATTCACGGCTAACACTCAGTACCGCCATAAATCCAACCATGACAAGCAACACTCGACAACGGACTTCTTGTCTGTGGATACTGTGGATACCTTCCAATGCTCCTGGATTGTCTTCGAAATTTCTTGCTAAATACCACGGCCCATACAGGGTTCTAGAGCGCACTCCTCCGGTTAATTATGTGGTGGAACCTCTTACGCCGTCTCATGATATACGCCGGCGCAAAAGCGAGATTGTTCAAGTCCAGCGCCTGAACTCCTATTTCGACACTGCCGTCTTGCTCACTTCGTGATCCCCAGGATGGCTCCTGTTCGTCCCGCGGGCAATTGTGAAGAGGAAGCAGTGCATGGAGAACCTTCCAGTTAGTGGCATCGATATCGGTGAGCGTGTTGGACCTGACTGTGTTCGCCGCTGATCTGCCCAGTGCCCAGTCCGAGTATCTCAATAAGCCCCCATCTTACATTATATATATATATATATATATATATATATATATATATATATATATATATATATATATATATATATATATATATATATATATATTTGATGGTCTTTCACATATTGTTGCTTCCTAGTCTTGCATGGTAGTGAACATGTGTGGAATACTATAGGTACAAGATAAGAGATCAGCTATTAACCGAATAAGAAATACGGGTTACGTAAAAAGAATTAGCAAAGGAAACTGCAAGATGGGAGCCATTAGTGTGGTCGCTTTTTTACCCTTACATACGGAGCTAAACTGTCTGACAGTTTTTCCGGGGAGAAATAAATTTCCATACAAAAGAATTTTGCTGAAGTCGTCCACGCATCGGTTGACTCGAAGCCGATGGGTGTGGTGCCGGCACAGCCTTATAACAAAAACTGGGAAAGGATTCAGTGTTATTGGATGGTTGTGCGCAAAATATATTTAATAAGCAGTCTCTATACACATATAAACACATACATCTATTAAAACGCGTCTTGAATTTCTAATCTCGATCAGCATATTGAGAAACCGAAATCAGGAAGAGTTGCGCTCAAATTTACCGAGCAAGTATTGCCGAGCATCGTAATCATCGACCATTTTTTTAATTTCGCTTTTGCAGGCATCACCACCGATGGCTCCTGAACGTAATCGCCCAAGCTGGTTTGATAACTCCCCACAGACGCCACCTGTATCATCGAAAGGCAAACAACGTCCAAGAAGGAGAAACAGAGAGCATTCAGCTGTTTTTGGGCGCGTATTTTGCAGGCTGTGCTGCGTCGTTCGTAGCGCTTGCATGCGAGCTTACAATCGCGCGCTTTCGACGCAACAAGCACCAGACGTGGGCATCACCTCGAGGCATTCGAAATTTGGATTAGGTTAACAACCATGTGTATTTGCATCAAGGTAAGCTGCCGGTGCTAATGAATAGGGCAATATTTCTAGACTATACGGTGTTATATTTGGGAACAGAATTTCGAAGTACGCATTTTAGGAGGTTTAGCAGATTGTTGCCGTTCCTGAGACACAAATCGGTGTATTGTTTGTAGTATTAGTGGTAGTAGTAAACCAGTAGTTGTATTAGTAGGAGGTAGTAGTGGTACTAGTAGTAATGTAAGAGGGGGTATTGAAAAGTAAGCGGAATTCACACAGGAGATGAGGGGAAAAAATCCGTGGACAGCAAAGTTGAGCTCACAGAACAATAGCAATGCCACAGAGGAGAAGGTTCATTATGTTGTTCTTTGCCACCTTTACAACAGTCGTGGTAGTTGATGTAATCAGATATGCCACAGAGGAGAAGGTTTATAATGTTGTTCTTTAGCACCTTTACAACAGTCGAGATAGTTGGTGTAATCAGAGAGTGGTTTGCCACGGTAACCTTCCAGATGGTTGTCTGCGTGAGAGAATTAGGAGAAGGTGGTTCGCCGACCAGAAAGGTATGGCAAAAGCTAAGAATTCACTCAGATACCCACTGTAGTAGTGGGGTGCACATGATGTCCTATTTTTGTGTTTCTCTGTGTGTGTGCGTGTGTGTTTGTTCGAGAGGACAAATAAAATGAGAGGCATATCCCCTCAATTCGCAATCAGTTTTTGTTTTATTACACTGATGATATCCAAAAACAACTGCTCTTTCTCCACATACTCCCAACCCTCACCGCCCATTACCTTTCCGCAGATTGAGGCGTCCTCCTATTTTAAATTCCTAACAAAACCACGTGCCAAGGCACATAGATGCGCATTGTGTAGATATATAGACGCAGCTAGATGACTCCAATTTTACACGATATATTATTGGGCTCGCTGGGTCAAAAAAGCTATTGACGTAACCCAGAATAAAAATGCGCACGTAAAATATTGAGAACATGATTTCATATCTGAATTTCGACGAAACCATACTTTGTGCAGCGTTCAGGGTGGGGGAAGAAGGGGGGGGGGGGGGGACATCCTTTCGCATCCCTCTGCTAGTCAAGTTGGCGCCTAGCTCGTGATGGAAATTCCAAACGACGGAATAAGTGCCTCCAGTTCCATTCCGTGCACTCTAGCTGTAGGTGTCAGCCAAGAGGTGCGACAATTACTGCGCCTCCTTTCTCGAAAAACTAATTTAAATGAAATATTAAAAATCGCAGAATGAAAAGGCTGCGTTCAATACGCTATAGTGCCTAATCTTAAGGCGGAGCTTCAGCGTTACCTTATTTCACAGGTGTACATCTGTAACACGCCCGTACCATGGTTACGCGTCTTTCCAGGGAAGTCGACGTAACCGGAGAAAGATTGCCATAGAAGTGACATCCGGAAGTTAATACCGTGAGAATAGCGGACGGAAGGGGCACCGTACCATACGGAAGACAATTTGGAGCCAAGAATTACAGAGGTGGGTGGTAGGAGAGGGTTTATATTTCTTTGCTGCGATAGCTCTTCAAAGCCCTTTGCCTAGGTTTTGCATCATTGTGGCAGTATAGTACAGGTAACCTCGAAAAAGAGCTTCTATGTGGGGTAATAATGTCAACGCGTAAGAGAAGAGGATAGACCAATGCCAGTATTTATAGAAAAATTATCAAAGCGATAAAGTTCAATGCATCATTGTCCACAAAATCCGGCGTCTGCGTTATGAGCGAAAAATCACTGATATATATATATTGCAGATGATATGATCGTGTACAGGTGACTGTCGGGTGGTCTGGCGCCACAAGACCACGTGACAGGGCTCAAGTGACAGGCGGTGCAACTCGATCGTCGCCTTTGATACAGGAGGATGAGATAGGAATCGACTCACCGGGGTCCTTCCACTCCAAGTTAGACACAGTGGTCCAACAGTGCGCATGCATATTCCCACGGCTTGCTCAAAGCATAGCTTCATGTTCACATGGTCGTGTGTATTTGTATATAATGTGCTGGTTTACAGCTGTAATATGCTGATAAGTACGTGTAGGATAATGAAGGCAGGCATTAAAATACTGCTGCTCAAGAGGGTAGCAACTATAGGATAATGGAGGCAAGCATTAACATACTGCTGGTTAAGAGGGTAGCAACTTTGGGCATGCGGCCCCTCCCCGTCGGAGCCGGAAGGCGATAGAGTAGGGCTACCGGACAGGGATTCGCGGCCTCCCCAAGAAATGAGCCTCGTTTTGTTAGTGTAAAGCGCTGCGTTGCTACAAACTGGCAAATTCTCCCTATATGGACTGAGTGTGTATTAACTCAATAGTATTTACGGTCCAATTCTTCAGAACGACTGGAGTCGACGTTGTCAGCACAAAAATTACGGGCGTGATTCTGGCAGACGGCTGACATGGTCGCACGGTTGTTTGACGTCACATTACCACGTGACATGCCGGTTTTCCAGGATCCACCAACTCCGGCTTTCAAATTAAGCTGGGAGGTTGGGGAAAATCTAACTCTTCAGGGCACCTGAATTACGCGCAAAATTTTCGAGCTGTATGGGATAGCCAGACATGCCACCTCATATAGAATACGCAGGAACCTTCCTGCGGCTTGGTTAAGCGAGGCTCTATGTCGGGGGATGTCTCACCTAGCATGGTAGCTTACGAGTGCGTGGTAAATAGTACTTGCGAGGAAATAGAGATAAATCGAGTGGAAAATTCAACAGACGTGAACAAGGATCCACAAAAGAAGCCGTGAACAGGATTCGTTAATGCTGTCGCATCATACTGCGATGAAAATTATTGGCCCAGGTCCGTTTAGGAGCTCTGGGCAGGTATGATATCAGGTTCGCGGACACACGCATGCTTTTATTTTCTTGATCAATAAAATCCCTAGCACTCGCATACAACTTAGCTTAAGGTCTAATCGAACAGGTCGCAAAAAAAAAGTCCTACTATGACTTGATCAAATGTCAGAGCAGGCGACCCCGATGGTACCCTGCAGTCCGGTTGTGGCGATGGCCGGCCATCGGTAGACGTCTCCTTTCTGGAATGTTGTGCAGGAACCAGGTCCTGGATCTGGTTCCCAGGAGACAAGCAGCCATGTTCTGGCGCTGGCCCGGTTAACGCCGGGCATCCAAGTATTATGTACTGCGGCAGGCTACTGCAGCTGGTCAAGTGCGGCGGTCATGCACGATGGCGCAGGCGAGCTGCCTCTGGAAGTTGTTCACAGGATGGTGGAGCGCTGTGTGGCACCAGACCCCTGACCACGTGTCTGGCAGGGGCTGGCGAGCCGGCCTTTGACGTCAGGCACAGAACGGTGAAGACAACCGCCCAGCGACGTTCTGAAACGTCCGTCCCGTTCTCCTGCCTCGAACAAACTCACGCGCACTGACTCGCCCCGCACACAGCCGCGCGTCACTTCTTCTGCGGGCTAGGATAGCACCCATCGCCCTCAGAATATCATTGGCACATACGAAAAATACAGATTCGGCTATTAATAAAAAACAGGTTATATGGGTGGCCGGTCACCAGGGGATGGAGGGGAACGAGACCGCCCACGCGCCTGCCCGAGCGTTTCGAGTTCCGCTCAATCGCCCGGTTCTACCGAGGCAATCATACCAATCCCGCTCATAGCTTATGCTGACATTACAAATTATTTACGCCTCGGCAGGAAGGCACTCCCGGGACCTGCCAAAGGTCTCGACAGATCTGAGGAGTGCCACCTTACATGGCTCCAAACCGGGTGTTTTCTAAATCCCACCATACGAAAATGCGTGGACCCGACATTCACGGGCAGGTGCAAATTCTGCGGGCAGTATGCTGACCTATACCACATGGTGCGGGACTGCCAGCAAAATCCAAAAATAAAAGTTATATAACAGCCAACCCTGGAAGATTGGGAGGCACCCTGTCCAGCTCGGACCTGGAGGCCCAGCGTGCCCTGGTCCAGAGAGCTCGGGCAGCGGCGGCGGCCAATGGCGTCCCGAAATAGAGTCTGCCACTCAGCTAAACAACCAACGTACCTTCCTTCCAAAATCATTTCATTGTCAATAAATATTTTCTCCTCCTCCTCCACGAGCAACCCGCGCACTCGCACACACGATCACCATCATCACACATACCCATAAAGACAGAGCATAAGTACAAATCATATTCATATTGAAGGTAGCGCAAAAACGAGGATCAAGGAGTACACGGACACAGCCTGGCGCTTGATACTCCTTGGTCCTCGTTTTTTGCGCTACCTTCAATATGAGGAAGATTCAACTCGCCCAACTTTCAACCTTGCTACAGATCATATCACATCGCTTTATTTTGCTAAAAGACCCCACTTGTGGGTGCTGCATAAAGGCTGGGTTTACAATGTGCAGGTCTCTGCAGCACTCGCAATTGTTGATGAGCATTTAGGGGTACGAACATGGGGGGAAAGGCTGCTCCAGTCAGGTGCTTTTCGAGAAAAAAATGAGTTCACAAAGTTAGTAGTGTGCGCATGTGCACCGTCTCACCTACGCGATGTCATCTGCCTGGCGAGAGTGCGCAGATGTATGGGTCTTGTTTTAATGGCGAATAAAAGAACTTGAGCGAGGTCAGGAGCATTGAGGTTGGGGTTTTCCCAGGTGAACTCACCCCAATTTTTGACAGGCCACCACCGACCTCACTCAACCTCACCTCAAACTCAATGCGTGAGTTTGAGGTCAGTTGCTCGACCACAAAAAAAAAAAAAGGAATAAAAGGTTTTTCACTTCAGAACGATAATTATAAAACGTTATGATGAAAAGTTTTTGCGGGGCGCGCTAAGATGATGACATCAATTTTTAATAACATTGAATAAAATGAGGCCTACTGACAAAGTAAATAATGAAAATAAACCTATGACGCTGGCTTATTGAACAACGGCAGTATAATTGGTCAGTTATAACTTTTCGAATTTTATTGTTATAATGTATGTTTTGTTATAATGACGTTTCGTACGGCTTAATTCTCGCTTTAATGCTTGTATGTCCTTGGAGCTGCTGGATGCAAACTCCAGAAGGTATTTTAGTCTGCGGTTAAACTCCGCGCTGATTTTCCGCGCTGATTTGTGACTGGCCCACAACGTTTTCCCCACGACAAGCAAGTAAGAATGTCTTTGCGAAAACTTTTTCCCGCGAGTTGAAATCGAATCGGACGACAAAATCACAAGCAAAACAAAACAGACCTACCAATTACATATGGAGATATATGGAAGCTGTAATACCATACCTTTTTATTAAATCGACATTTCACGAGTACGTTATCACATGACGCGGACGGAATAAAATATTACCATATGCATAGACGCTTCTTTACGAAAAGGTAAAGCGTGCTTGCACTGTAGATTTTACGCTGCTTTCCATAATCCTGAAAAGTAGGTGTGCTGCGTAGAGAAAATGCCATGACAACTGATTGACAACTTTGCGTTGCCAATAGAATGGAAGATAACAATTGGAAACGCAAAGAGTCACCCTAAAGATTGGAAATCAGGCATTGGAAGAGGTCGACGAGATGAGAGTTCTTGGCCTAGAAATTCACAAATCCGGCAAAGGAACACAATGGTTTCATAAGGTGAAAACAGTAGCTGCGACTTCCTTAAACTTGATAAAACGCATTTCGCCTAGGGGAGGAGGAGCTCGAGCGGACATGGCAAGACGTCTTGTACAATCGGTGTTAAAGCCGAGGATACTATACCAGACACAATTCCAAAGACTCACGAGGCGGCAATGGGCGAAATTGGAAATAATAAATAGAAACGCAATGCGGACCATCACGGCCTTACCAAAACTTACCCCTATCCCTATTCTCCAAGAGTTTGCACAGGTAAATACGTTGACGGAATTATTTGAACAACGAGAGGCAACAAGGGATATGAAGCGAAAGTACGTTATGCCCATAGCATCCTTGTACAACGAGCTGGCAGTTCGAACACCACCTATGGCTGACCCCCCTCCGTGGTAATTCACGACTATTACGACAAACAAGACCACTCGGCTTCGTCGCAAAGAAAAGCTGACATCTCGACCTCTGGTTGATGCACTTCCAGGTACCTGCATTGTATATACGGACGCATCAACTATAGAAAATGGCGGTAGAACAGCAGCTACTAGTCCGACACACACCGAACTAAAGGTACCTAAAGAATATGTTTCAGAATACCCGGACCTGCTGGTGAAGGGACTCTATGCAATCCGCGATGCTATGGAGGCCATAAATAAAATAGATTCGATAACTGAAGCCCACATCTATACAGACTCCTTAGCCGCCATAAAACAACTGAAGAAAGTGACGAAGACGCTATGTGTTACCCAGGAAATTCACGCACTCAATAAAAAAAAAAAATAAGCATCGATATACATTGGACAAAAGAAAATGTTGAGAACGCTGAGCAGAGAAAAGTTGACCACCTCACACACGAAGTTCCAAACACTAATGCGCCCCCCACCAGGCTCCCTTTCGATGCTCGCCGCTCCGCTGTTCCCATCTTAGCATCCTCTTTAAGGAAAAGTGCACGTGCCCTCATTCCCCCGTGTACATTCCCACTCCCTCGTAACTTAACGAGATTGGAGAAGGTTTCCCTTAGAAGGATAAGAGCTGGGGCGGCCCTTACCCCGTCGGTAAAATGCCGATGGGAATCGCAAGCAGACATCGGACCAACGACATGCCCGAAGTGTTCCACACCAGCTGCAGAGGTGGATGTTCGCCACCTGCTATGGACTTGTGCAGGGACAAGGGCATCAAGGACACAGGTTCTTCGCGAAGTGGGACTAACCACAACAAGGGAAGAGGACTTTTCTAAATGGCTCACCGACAACGCTTAGAGCGGGAGCCTGCTCCGGTTCCTCACGTAAAACCATCTACATGAGTTTATATAATATGCCTTATGGCAAGCTTGCGTACAAAAAAAAAAAAAAAAAAAAAAACTTATTGAAAATATTTCCCCCTCTTTCACTTGTAATACAGAATGATGATATTAAAGTCCAAAACAGTCCTTTTATCCTTCATTAAATAAGTAAATAAAATACATTGAATAAGAGATAATTCGGACATTACTTTGAAATGCTGAGAGAAGCTCAACTGCTGGTTCCCTTGTCCACACAGCTTCTTGTCCAGTGAATGCATTCCAAGTTATAATGGTTTTCTTTCCTTTCGCGTGGCTAATTTAACTGAAATAATCTTCGGTGCCTTTCTCAATTCGATGACTGCGCGCGCAAACATCATCATCGGCATATTAAGATATTTAGCTACATCCGCTATGACTATACCTAACAGCGTAATATTACGATACTCTGCTGTAATTATGTCATCCACCCTAAGCGCGAACGCAACAATGCGACAGATCTCGAAGAAGGGCGGACATTAGCTGGAAAAGGCGGGAAATTTCGTCATAAATTACAGCATGTCGCTGACCACGGTCATGGCTGCGTGTCTTCGCTTCAAAAAGATGCGCCCTCTTCTCCTCTCAGATTCCGAACGCGGGAGGAAAAACCATCCTCGCCAAATGGCGGAGAACATAACTTGTTGTTTAGACACTGCTTTTTTTGCCGATTTCGGGCGGATCACGGATGCCGTTTGGGGGCAACTTCCAAGCGTATGTTCCAGGAACGTGTGTTGTCCATGAGAACATGTGACTTACACTAGCTTCTAGTCGCGACGAGAGAACCATAAACATTTATCCCATCTAACAAGAGTTGTTTCGTGTTTTTTGAACACTGACTGGCATGTCCCCCCTGCGAAACCATTAGCTACCTGCATGGTCGACAAGCGACAGAAATCCGCGCAGCGCCGCAGCATTAACAGAATTAAAAAGGGCCTGTTTTATATTACTTTAGACAAACAAGAATACGCCAGTCGGAGGGGGACGCACGACTTAAAACCAGATAAGTAAAAGAAGAAAAATTTCCGAGAGGAAGAATCTGTGAGTTGTTTCTTGTGTTTCTTTTTTCTTTTTTATGGAGGGAGTTATTTTTCCTTGCTCTTCTTCTCTTTTCTTCTGCTTGTCTCGTACAGAGTGGCGTTGGTGACCACCGCTGGGTCCGTGGTTCAGTGATACATTGCGGTGCGGAGATGAGTCCGTTCCTTGCGGACCGTACACTTTATTTACAACATATTTTACAAAAATTTCGTCCGGTACGATATCCCAACATCTAAACTGCGAATGGGTGGGTGAGAGGCTTGCAGAATCAGGACGTGGCCTTCTGCTACAGTTTAGGCCTGAGTCTCTGGAGACCTCCTTCAGACTAGCCTCCCTCCTAGTCTACCCGTCCGAACTCGACAGTCGCAACACTCGCTTCCATCCCTTTACCAAAATTTCCAGTCTAGTCTGTTGACCAATCAGCGACAGGCGACTCTGTGGCCAATAGCATGCTATGTTTTGAAATGGACTGGGCAATCGCTGTGTCACATATGTCTCTCCCATACGCATATTATACAGTAGAACAAACACAAAACATGCGCAAAGCAGCTAGTGACTGCGCACGCAACAATGCATATCTTCGATCTACGATCTCTCCAAAATGTTCTCTCAGCTCACGCCAGAGGTTCCAAGCAGTCACACAGACAAACACGCCGGCGGTTGCACTTCGAACACACACATACAAACCTCAGGCCCAGACATTCCTATCGCTGCCCTTGGTCGGTCGTGCGCGAGCGGCGGTGTCAAAAAGAAGGGTGGCCAAGCGCCTTTCCGAGAAGACACGTCAACTGCTGCCTCTGTCACATATTCTCCACGGCCCATATTTCACCGCGTTTCGGGGATTTATGATTATGCGCGCCCTCTCCACTTAAAGCGAAAAACAGACAGAGCAGTTAGCACCAATCCCACAAGAACTGCGCTTACGCTGTGTTCTCCAATTTCTGTGTTTTCCTACTTCGCGGCACGACAGAAGCGCTACTCTGGGGCCATTCTCCGACATTCGGAAAGGACCGAACCGGCGGTGTCACCCGTTTCCATTGTTTCGGATGCTTCGGAAGAGCGGCCGCGGCGCGACCGTCATATAAACCCGCGTCAAGGTGGTATTTGACCTTGAACGCTGATCCGGACTCACCCCCGCTACAGTGGACCCGCGGTGACCACTCCGTTCATGGTTCTGGAAGAAGCCCGTAAACTTAACAGGTTGGGGGGGGGGGGGGGTTGTGACGATTGGCTGTACCACAGAAAAGCGGCCACATCGCAGTGGTTGCGAGTAAGCGAGTGCATAAACACAAGAGGGGGCATTGGTAAATGACGACACGAAAAGGGAGAAAATGGGGGTGGTGCACGAGGACTAAAATCCTAAAGCGAACCGGAGACGCTGACCTTTACTCGCCGATTCACACGCTCGAGCACCGCGCATGTATCCCGCTCTCTCACCCACATTGCCACGTGGCAGTGTGAGCAGGAGCCACATTGACAGAAACACACTGAAAGATATCTCAACCTCATAAACTGGCAGGAGGAACCCGAAAAGACAGACAAGAAATGCCGAGGGGCTCCCTGTTCCCCGCCTCGTCCTTTCAATTGAGATCGGACACCAGAGGCGCAGCCGAACGAGCACACAGCCAGCTTATGAGCAAAAGGCGCGCCCGCCACTTTGGCTGCAAGCTGTAAAACGGGGGAAAGGTCCTCACAGAAACCAACGTAAATGAAAAAGGCGCTCTCCCACATAGAGTATGAAAAAGGGACGACTACATTTAAAACAGCGGGGTTTCAGAACTGCTTACAGTTCGCCTCAAATGGTTCCCACCTTTCTACGCAGGGATAGATGCTGTAGAAGAGGGCGAATACGGGCTGGTGGATGCATGTTGAAGAATTGAGTAAAACGGCGCTAGGGAAGACGAGACACATGATGGACAGACACATGTGCCATCTTTCCGGATGCTCTTTTTCCATATGCAGTTAACTACAAGTCATCTGTCTGTCCTTGATTGATTCTCCGAGAAGGGCACATTAAAATCATCTTTTTATGTAAGGGTTTAATATCTACCGACTGAGAGCAAAATAATAATAATGATAAACGGTCGATTGCACCGATATAACTATGATCTATTCATGGATCTCATCGATTTCCTTAAGAATAAATCGTTTCATATACTAATAGCAGAAAACAGGTTTTATTTACTAAAATACAGGGTCTTCGTGGGGCGACTTGCCATTGAGGCATTCTTTTCATATGCCCCTCTGAAACCTCTCTCGTGTCATCCTCCCCGAGCAATCCCTTGGTTGCTGGATTTTGCGCTTCCTTCTTTTCTCCTAATCTAGTTTCTTCCCTCCTTTTTTTCTCGAGAAACCGACACACCACGTAGGTCTGGGAACCCTTAGTTTGCGCAGATTTTTTTCACTTTCCAAACACTCCGAAATGGCGGCGGGATCTTTTTTCACCTTCTTTCGATGGCTTTTGCAGCCGTCGTCTGGCCCGACTAGTTTGTCGCGCTGCACTTTCCGATCCTCCCTTTCCCTTTTTTTTCTTGTCGAACGCAAGATGCACACAAACAAACCATTCGGTACGTGCGTGTTGGTAACCAAAAAAGTGCACACGACAAGCATTACGAAAGGTGCTTTGCCGGCTCTTTTATCGCTGTGGGAAACAATAATAATTTCGACCTCGCCAGCCTACCTCACTCAACCTCGAACTCAGGCATGAGGTTGACGTCATATTTGCCAACCTCATTCAAAAAAAATTCAGCAGCGGCCGAACTCACCTCACTCCGTGAGGTTGAGGTCGTTTTGAGGTTGAGGTTGACCTTATAAAAGCAAAACCTCATGAGGTAGGCCACCCCTGAAATGCCCACCTCTGCAACTCACACTCTTGACTGTTTCTGTGAGACACAAACACCCCAAATTTAAGAAAGTATGGTGAGTTAGCCTCCATCCCTGAGTAGCTTTCGGCAGCTTCACAAGTGAGCACTCTCAAGATCCCAACTGTAAAGCTCAACCGAACGCACTATGGCATGAGATCATTTGAAAAACAATGCACATAACCTATATGCAGTAAGTGTGGTGCAAATGCTTGAGTCTAGTAAAGGCCCGAGAGGAATCTTTACTCGGCTTATTGACTGCTGTGTAGCGTTATGGTATGCATTGTAGTTCAAAAGGCGCTGTTACAGATACCAGAGGCGAGGGAATAAACTAGACATTGCAACAAAAGCAAGCATTTTCGAAAAGTATCGAAATTATAGCAGGTGCCATTCAGGGCCTCTTCCAAACAATCATGGGATCCCATAATAATGTTCTCAGTAGGTTTGCACCAATAAAAAGTGGGGCAGGTTATAGGGGCTCATAAATATAAATGAAATTTAAAAAAAAACCGCTTCACATACTTGTTTACTAGGCGGGAAGCTTAACATGGGAATCTTTATATGAAAATGTTCTTTCGGTCAAGGCATGAAGGGGGCCCTCGGAAAGCCTTGCCAGTGACTGCCACATGGACCACCTCTCTTTCCCTTAAATGGAAACTCCGGTCATATTTCGGTGCTCACGGATATCAATGAAATTTGTGTCACAAGTTGTTCTCAACGTGAAGATAACATACGCCAAAGAGCACTGTTGAGGAGCGTAGTTTTTCTTGCGAAGCGATTTTAATGATAGCGCTTTTTGACTCGCGACTCGTGCTGCTAGACAAGACATCTTCAAGGGGCAATACTGTGCTTGATGACATCACAGTTGTGCTGGAGCGTCGAAGAGATGACGGCGATAATGCAGCAGCCCTACTGGGCGCGGCTTGTTCGGTGTAGGGCAGCTTATCCTGACGTGCACGATGCTCCTGGAGCGGGGTCGGAAGTGGGCGGCACCACACGTAAATAGCACGACATACCGTAGCATGGCCGCTCGATGGAAGCGCACTGGGTGCGGCCTGCTGCGTCGCTCCGCCGTCAATGGGCAAGCGCGTTATTGGGTAGTTTACAGTTGCGCTCGCTATTTCTGCTGAGGGCGCCACTGTTCGGGGACACGTCGCCGCCGGGGTCGCCGTCTCTGAGCGTGCGGTTTGCTTCCTTTCTGGAAGCGTTCGCCTCGCGTATGCGTGGTCAACGCAAACTTTTTTGTGTGCGCGTGTGCAAGCACGCTAACGTTGAGACGGGACGCGTTTGTTTTTTTTTTTAAGGCGAAAGCCGTTCTAGGCTCGTGGAGTGAAAATCTGTGAGCAGAAGCTGTGCCTGTAACCTGTGTGTCGCATCTGTGCGCTGGTGTGTCAGTCGCAAAAAGCGGACATGCAAGGAGGGAGATTAAGAATGAAAATGATGGTGATAGGTAATCAATAAAAGTTATAAATAGACATTGATGGAGGTAATGACTAATGCTATCACTAATAATGATTAATAATGATTAAATGATTTATAATGGCCAGTATGTCAAACTACGACATGTAATGACCGCAATTGATTAGAAATGAGTAAAAATGCTTAGCGGTGTGTGTTAACGACTATAAAGCTAGGCATGACTCACCATTACTGCTAATGACTACGAAATGACCAATATGTCAAACGACGCCTTGTAATGACCACTATTGATTCTAAATGAGTAACCTGCTTAGTTATGAGTGGTAAGGACTACAATTACTGCGCAGGTAGACTCATCATCGACCAATATATCAAACGACGACTTGATATGACTGCAACTGTGGCAAACGATGAGAGACAAACGAAAGGAGAAGGGTAGGCTTTCGCCTTCCTCCGCTTAAGAGACATCTAAGAGACCCTCTAATTTTATTTGTTGCGCTCGCTTCAGGCAAAGGCAGCAGCGAGGAGTGGAAATGCACTCGCTTCCTCTGGAATGGAAGCGGCGCTGAGGTTAAAAAGTCCAGATGCTGAAGCATAATGCCCTACCAGCTGCCGTTGAATTTCCTGCAAGGGGCAGCAGATTGGATTTGTTGATGTTCAATTATAGGTTGACAGCGCAAACAACGTGACGGGAACAAAGGAGAAGAAGACGGGACAACCGCGCTAGTTGTGTCGTCCTCTTTTCCTGTTCCCGTCATGTTGTTTAACCTATTTAGTTACCAAGAAGCTGGCCAGTGAACTAGGATTTTTAACGATGTGTGAAGTAGATGAACACGATGAGGTAGCACCAGAAGCTTTTCTCGCACGTATATGTTGCGAGGATATACATAAAAAAGTACGATGGCTTTTTTTATATAAGCATACAATTTGTTCTAAATTTTGCCGCTAGTCTGAGTGGCCTTGCAAGCAAAGTAGCCTGTGCATACACATTTGTTTATACACTTGATACTCCACCTAGTTTACCAGCGATAGAGAAACAAAGCGGCGACGTGGGGATGGCGAACGGGGTGGTCACTGCGGTGGGGGAGTGATGCTGCGATAGGACACAGGGGAGTCATTCCGTGCGTGGCGTTGAGGCGAAGAGGGCCGATAGAAGGTAACGGGTGGCTGCTGCTCCCACTGGGCACCATTCGTGGAGCGCGGTGCTCGTTGGACAGCGGGTCACGTTATTTGACGACGCGGGCAAAAGCGGAAGATATGTCCGCTGTCCCCACAGCCGTAAGATACGGGTGGCTGGCGGCTCTGGTAGTTCACTTCAGGATCCCTTGGAGGCCGAGATGGGGCGACAGAAGCGCGACGAGGAGCACCACGAAGCACTTCATCCGGATGGACTGGACGCTGCTGGAAATAAGGGTGCGATGTTGGTTGCAGGGTCCGCTCCACGCCGTTGTTGTAAGATGGTTCGCTGTTATTTTGTGCAGCCCATGTCGTGCGTTGTTCCCATGATGATACGGACATCGATGTCGGGTGGTAAGGCACATCGAAATTTATACGTTGCCGCTGAATATCCAGCTCCTCGCATATATCCTCCTATCCTCCTAACCATAGAAGCGATGTATTCAGCCTCCAGAATGTCGATACCGGCAACAGTTATCACATTAGAAAGAAGGCCAAATTTGGGCCCTATCCGAAGTGCATTTACTGCCTCAAATGCCCGGCACTGCTTGATGACATCTGCTACTGTGGCAAGGGTGTCCCGCGAAATAAGGAAGTTGTACACATCCTCAGCAATCCCCTTTAGACGGTGCCCTACCCTGTCTTCTGACATCTGCCGGTTTACAATGCGACAAAGTTTCAATATTTCCTCGATGTAACGTGTGCACGTCTCACCGGGCAGCTGGGCTCTCTAGGCAAGCTGATGCACAGCGCGTTCCTTCTACGCAATGGTATCCCCAAAGGACTTCGTAATTTCTTCAACGAATCGCTCCCAGGTCGTTAGGATTTCTTCGTGGTTATCAAACCAAGTCCGAGCCGTGCCAGCGAGGAAGAAAACAACATTGTACAGACATGCGATCGAGTTCCAGCGGTTGTACTTGCTGCATCTTTCGTAATGTGGGAGCCATTATTCAACGTCATCTTCGGGCTCACCGTGGGACGTACGCGGCTCTCGCGCTGGTGGGGAAAGGCCGTCGTCTCATCAAATCGCTGTTCATGAGTCTGCGTCGTGCGGGTGGTAGCCATTGAAAGGTACTGTTGAGAAGATAAAGGTGACAAACCTGCTACACGACGGCTGCGACGAGGTACTGGCGGATCTCGAACGTTTTTTACCCAGCGCCTAGCACCAAATGTAACGGGTGAAATGGTTATAATACAGATGAACTTCGTATGAAGGACGGACGCACACGGCTCAAAAAACCCGTATTAGTCTGCGCGCGCCTCGCTTCCTCCGCTTCTTCTTCTTCTGCTGCTTTTCAGTGCGCCGCTACGCGGCGTAACAATATTAAGGTTGGTATAATGGTTTGTTTGTTTGTTGGGTAAACAATATAAATCTAACATGTGTACAACGTAAATGTAACATTCGTGAAAATGCAGAGCAACCTTGCACGAGCATGTAGGCCCACCGCTCGCGATGGTTTACAGCTTCCACGCTTTGCAAAGGCCACAACACAGTACTATTCCTACCACATCACCTCTGAACAAATATTGTAGTCAAGCTTTTATATCCATCACCGACGGGTGGGCAACGAGCCATAGAGGCGAATAGATATAATAATCAAAACTTTCTAAGGCTATGCTTGCATTCTACAGCGGGAATCATTTCAAAGCTGTAGTTGCAAAGAAGTGTTATTGAAAAACCCTGGTTACTGAAAGAAAAGGACAAAATTGCTGGGACTTATGAAATATACATATGCTATGTTGCTTTATAGTTATGATCCAAATATTATTTTAACGTTTAGAAGACAAAATACTGTAATAGATTTGTTTGCACCGTGAAGATAATGTTTCCAATGCAGCATGAAACATTATATACCAATTCTTACAACATTCAAATGCCAATATTAGTATAATGTTTCTTTTGAATGCTCTACTAATGTTAAAAATATGTGACAGAATGTTAGGCAATTTTCAGGCAACTTGCATAACAATTTTATAATATTCTTTCAATGAACGGTGCTACTTGGGCGTGTTGTGATGTTAGATACACGAATTATTCAAAGAAAAACAGCGCAGTCAATTACCACCCATTTCCCAGGGGCCAGGAGGTTCGCGACATATTGAATCTTGCGATCCGGCGCTCCAACTGCATGATCCCAATCTAAGAACGTATATATGCTCAGAGACCTTTAATAGTCAGGTTTTCCCATGTTAAGGTGAAAGAGAGTGTCCTTCTGCAAAAATCAAAGTTAAAGGAACAGGATATATCGGTCGTTGAAGACTTCTCACCAGCAACAAGGCATACGCGGAAGAAGTTGATCGAATTTGCTAAATCGTTACCAGAATCGCCCATTTTTCACCTCCGCTATGATAAACTGCACGTGAATAAAAAGATTTATTTTTATGACAGCTCAAATGACAGTGTGCAGGAATTAAAGCAAAGAATTTCGCCCCGCCCAGACAAAAGAAAAGCTAACATAAGCAGTGGACCGGCTTCGAATACTCGATCGCATGCCAACCATGCGACGACGTCTGGCGCGCCCTGTCAGCAATCTTCATCCTAACAATCAAAGTTAATTGTTAGCGAGAACCACGTTCAGGTGCTTTTTACTAACATAAGAAGTGTAGTGAACAAACGCGATCGACTTAATGCTCTTATAGGTGCCACTAACGCAGACCTAATCATTCTAACGGAGACCTGGTTGAACGCAAAAATTGAAAGCAGCGAAATTTTTTATGATCCCAAAACATACGATATTTACCGTTCCGATAGAGAAGGCAGATACGGTGGTGGAACGCTGATTGCGATATCACAAAACATCCACTCTTTCCTGATATCGCATGTTTCCAATTTGGAAATGGTATGGGTCTGCGTCACGCTGGGTCATACGAGAATCGTGTTGGGTGTTTGCTACCGCCCCCCAAATTCTGCAGCTGCGTTCTTTGACAGTTTGCATGACGCCCTGAATAACATTGTTTGTCTTTTCCCATCGCATCCGGTTTCCTAGTAGGTGACTTTAATCTCCCTAATATTACATGGTCTGGCCCTATTCCTGTTGTAAAACCAGCTTCATCAATTTGCCAGCAATTTTTAGATCTATGTGCGTGCTTTCACTTAACTCAACTTGTCACTTCACCAACCAGACAAACAGCAGATTCGGCTAACACGCTAGATTTTATCCTAACGACCCATCCGGAACTTGTATCTCCCATTATATGTCTTCCAGGTATAAGTGATCATTCCATGCTGCACTTCGAGATAACAGTTTCATCTCCACGGGCCGTTTCGCGCCAGAAAGTCATTCGTGACTTTAGTAAAGCAAACTTCAATGTTATCAACAAAAACTAGGCAGGTATTTAGACACATATCTGGAAGGCTTCGAACTACGTAGCGTACAGGATAACTGGGAATTATTCAAGATAAAAGTGCAGGAACTCACCGAGGAACATGTGCCTGTTCGACGCATCTCATCTAATACTAATACTCCATGGTTTAACCAAACACTTAAACGTCTCTTGAATAAAAAGAAACGCCTTTTTCGTTCCGCAAAAGCAAGTAACCGAAGTGACCGCTGGGAAGCCTATTTTGCAGCAGAAGCCGATTACACGAAAGCTGTACATGACACAAAAATTTACTTTTTTAATACCACTTTGCCAAACATGCTATCAAGTAACCCAAAGAAATTCTGGAATGTTGTCAACCCTTCTAAAAATAATGCGATTTCACTTCAGGACGACTCTGGTGAGCCTCTCCACCCAGCAGAATGCCCCGTTGTGCTTAACAAAGTATTTTCACTCAGTTTTATCCCGTCTAATATGAATACGACATGCACTGTGCCGCGCAATAACTTTTGCTGTATGTTTCCTATTATAATTGATCCTGGTGGTATTGGGAAAATAATAGATTCATTAAAAATTTCTTCATCGTGTGGTGTCGACGCCATTAATTCAAAGTTCTTGAAACAAACTAAGATATACTCATCCCTTTATTTAGCAAAAAATTTTTCAGCAGTCATTGCAGAATGAAAAGCTGCCCTCGGACTGGAAAATAGGGAAGGTGGTTCCCTTACACAAATCAGGTAACAAATATTCACCTTTGAACTACAGATCCATTTCACTAACAAGCATTCCCTGCAAACTAATGGAACATATTCTCTATTCTAACATATTCAACTTCCTGGAATCAAACTCATTTTTTACTTCGGCCCAGCATGGTTTCCGGCGAACTTATTCTTGTGAAACGCAACTCCTTCTCTTCTCACATTCCCTGCATGTAATTATCGATAAAAATTCACAGGCCGACTGCATATTTCTAGATTTTTCAAAGGCATTTGATAAGGTGAACCACAAACTACTCATGCTTAAGCTTTCTGCTCTAAACCTAGATCATAATGTTTTAGCCTGGCTTGAATGTTTTCTTGCTAATCGTTCACAATATGTAACGCTTAATGACTACGATTCCCCCTTAACTGAAGTAACATCAGGTGTCCCCCAAGGTTCTGTACTAGGCCCACTTCTTTTTTTGATATACATCAATGACTTGCCTAATTGCGTTTCTTCTAACATACACTTATACGCAGATGACTGTGTTTTATATCGTGAAATTTGCACCGAAGACGACAAACACTACCTTCAGACTGATCTCGATAACATTTCTCTTTGGTGTAAAAAATGGCAAATGCAACTAAACCCTCGCAAGTGTGCTTTAATGAGAGTTTCCAGACAAAATACTACTACCTCCGCTTACGCTTTGGATAATATTCAGATTGCACCTGTAACGTCATACCGGTACTTGGGTGTTATCATCAGTTCGTCATTATCCTGGAAACCGCATATCGAACTAATTATTAGCAGCGCTAACCGCATGCTAGGGTATTTACGTCGTAACTTCATCAAAGCACCTGTCTCCTTAAAATTACTTCTTTATAAAACACTTGTTCTTCCTAAATTAGAATATGCCGCCCCCCTTTGGGACCCTCATCATGTCTCGCTTTGTACTTCACTGGAACTTGTTCAGAATAATGCAGTTCGTTTTATACTTTCTAATTTTAACCGGACCGCGAGTGTCACAGCTATGAAATCTAACCTTTTCTTACCGTCTCTCGCACAACGTAGAAAATTTTTACGCCTATGCTTTTTTCATAAAATTTATCATCACCAGTTACTGCACTCTCGTTTTATCACTACACCCCCCTATCGCTCTTCTCGTGTCGACCATCAACATAAGACTGGATCTATTTTTTGCCGTACTGACACTTTTTTGCACTCTTTCATTCCTCGCACATCGAAAGAGTGGAACCACCTTCCCGCTGCCGTGGCTTGTATACAGGATTATACTGCTTATCGTCAGTCTCTGATGACAATGCTTTTATCTGATGCGAATAGTTAGTTTCTTTGTTGCTTTGTTATTTTCTTCGTTTTTTATTACTTTTTTTTTCTGCTATGTTTGTTCAGTTTCTTGCGTTGCATTTGTTACAGTTGTTGTTTCTGTACTTTTTCGAATACTGTGTGTTGCTACATTTTAACTACGTTGTTGTGCCGCCTTTAACAAAAAATAATTTTTTTTCTTGCGTTGTTTGCTTGCCCACTCCCCTCTGTAATGCCTCGGCGCTTGAGGGTATCGAAAATAAATAAATAAATAAATAAATAAACATGTCGCACGGTACTGATACTAATACACACGATGCCTGTGACAGAAAAATTTTACCTCTCGAGCATCAAGCGATGGTCGAAATCGGATGTTGTGCCGACTATGATACCGCCCGCGACGCAACCTAAACCACCTGCCTGCCACAGTCTGTGCCGACACGGCGGATTCTTCACGTCACTGTCATTAAAGCATGCCAAAATCTCTTGAAATCTTATGTAATACGCGATTGGATAAAGGAATATAAAAAATAATCCTTACGGAGGATCGCAGACCTGCAGCAAGTTTCTGGTAGGAGTGATAACTGCGATACAAGCATATCTCTGCTCGCAGCCAGCAGCTGCCGGTGGGACCAGCTCAACAGATTTTGTACTACTGCTCGATCCGCTGCTAGCCCGTCGTTTAAATTGCGCGTTTCTTTTGCTGTAAGGCAGTTGGGTTCAGAGAGAGGCAGTTACGCGGGCACATCATTTACTTGGTTGGTTAGAAAGGTCATTCGATGAGAAAGGCATTACATTTTCTGTGTAGTAAGGGCATTGCGAGTGTGGGACAATCTTTTCCCTCACGAAGTGGCGCGCTTTTGAGTCGGTATCGAGGCACGCATGGGAACAAATGGACTAACAGTATAGTATAACAATCGGTTGCCCTCATATATATATGCCATCCACATCCGTCGGGTGTGTGAGTTCACAAATGGCTTAAATAATACAGCAAATGCTTCACACAGGTGTAATTTAGACGCATTCGATATCGCTCGCTCATTCTTCCCTCATTGCGGGTGTGCATGCCGAGTACTGCAAGCTTATGTCTTTTTTTTTTTTGTTCAATTGCAACTGCATGACGAGTCCTGACTTTCCCTGCCCAATCTAATCGAGGATGACTCACCGACATCAAATAATATGTTCTACACATAGTGCCGTGACAGCGCGAGTGACATCCCCACACATCGACAGGGTGACAGCACGTGCGTGCAGCTCAGATGCATGCCTGTGGCGTAAGCAAAGTAGGGATCTCCGGGCCCCGCGCGGGAGTTGAAATTTTAATTCACGTTTTTGCTTATTTAAATTTATTTTTTGCGTGTTATGATAAATAAAATTGCGTACTGGAATGATTAAGTATTCGGAAATATAAATCAGCCAAGCACGGTCGGAAAACCGCCGGAGTCGCCCTTAAATGGCACAGTCATCTTAGACAATGTTTTTGTGCGCAGCAAGTTTTCAAGCTTTAAACCTAGCGTAGCAGTGCCTGGAGAATTGAACGGGATCTGGATGGCCCAAAAGCCTGGGCCAGGACTGGGTTTAAAGCGGCGGGCCAATTTACAGAGTTCTGATTTGCAGAGTTTCGATTCACTTTGCCGAGTGAAGTACCCTTACGGCGTCAGATGGATGAAATAAAGCTGTGGTGTGCACTGAGAATAAAGTAACAATTTATTGGCCTATTTACTTTTGCCCCGCCGCAGGGGCTCAGTCCCCTTCATGGATCACTGCCTTGTCATGGCTGAGGGGCTTGCGAAACTCGATGAAGTAAGCTCTGCTGTGTAGGGCCACCCAAGATAGATAGGTCACGGCAGAGAGTTCTGACAAAATGTGATTCACTGGAGAAGGTAATGGCAACCCACTTCAGTATTTCCTTGCCAAGAAACCTCCATGGCCAGTCACAATAGCATTAATGATATGGCGCCGGAAGATGAGCCCCCCAGGTTGGAAGGCATGTTACTGGGGATGAACAAAGGGCGATTCCTAGTAGCCCCAGGACGAATGAAGCGGCTGGGCTAAAGCCAAAAGGACGCTCAGTTGTGGATGTGTCGGGAAGCGACCGGAAAGTCCGATGTTGGAAGGAGATATATCACATAGCAACATGGAATGTAAAATCTATGACGCAAGGTAAACTGGATGTCGTCAAGCGAGCAATGGGCAGATTGAACATTGATATCTTGGGTATCAGCGAGCTCAAGTGAACCGGAATGGGAGAATTTAACTCCGCGACCATTATGTCTTTTATTGTGGGCACGAATCCAAGAGAAGGAATGGGGTCGCTCTCATAGTAAACAGAAGAATGGGCAAAGCAGTGCTAGGGTACAACCCCAAAAACGACCGAATGATTTCACTACGGATCCAAGGTCACCCTTTAAACATAACAGTTATCCAAGTCTATGCACCAACCACTACTGCTGAAGAAGCTGACGTTGAGAGATTTTATGCGGACCTGCAATGCCTTTTAGACCACACTCCATCATCAGACGTCGTTTTTCTCTTTGGAGACTGGAATGCTAGGGCGAAAGTGAAGAAATATCTGGAATTACAGGCAAGTTCGGTCTTGGAGAGCCAAATGAAGCTGGGCAGAGGCTAGTGGAGGTTTGTCACGAAAACAACCTGACCATAGCGAATACTCATTTTCAACCGCACAAGAGGCGCCTGTACACATGGACTTCACCTGACGCTCTGTACAGGAATCAGATCGATTATATTCTTAGCCGGCAGAGATGGAGAAACGCTATACAAACATCAAAAACAAGGCTAGGGGCCGATTGTGGGACCGATCATCAGGTTCTTGTTGCCAGAATTAAGCTTCGATTGAGGAAAACGCCGATAACTAGAAGGCCTTTCAGGTATGATCTGGATCAAATTCCATCAGAATATGCTGTGGAGGAATCGATTTCAAGAATTAGATCTAGAAGACGGAGAGCCTGAAGGGATGTGGACTGATGTTCGTGATATAACACAAGAAGTTGCTACTAAAGTAGTTCCAAAGCAAAAGAAATGCAAGAAAGCAAACTGGTTATCTGAAGAGGCTTTGCGAATAGCTGAGGAAAGGAGGATGCCAAAAGGTATGGGGGAAAGAAAAAGATAGACGGTTCTCAATGTGGATTTTCAGACGATATCAAGGAGAAATAAGAATGCCTTCCTGAACATACAGTGCCAAGCAGTTGAGGACAACAGCCTATTAAGGAACACAATAGCTCTGTATAAGACAATCAAAGATATCAAAGGAAGCTTCTGTGCTAAGCTGGGCGTGATAAAGGACAAACGAGGCAAGGACCTCACTGAAGCCTCAGAGATAAAGAAGAGGTGGCAGGAATAAAGAGAAGAGCTGTACAAGAAGGACCCGGATGTGCCAACCCAACATAAGATGGTTGTGATTACTGATCTCGAGCCGGGCATCCCGAAAAGTGAAGTTGAATGGGCCTTAGCCAGCCTTGCTAAGAACAAAGCTAGCGGAATTGATGGCATTCCAGCTCAGTTGCTTCAAGACCTCAACAATGACGCTGTTAACATTCTGCATACATTATGTCAGAAGATTTGGACAACCCTGCCACAAGATCGGAGGAGGTCAGTTTACATCCCCATTCCAAAGAAAGGCAGTGCCAAAGATTGTTGCAACTACCGCACGATCGCACTTATTTCGCATGCTAGCAAGGTGATGTTGAAAATCCTCCCACCCTCCTCCCTTCCCTTACGGCGCGGTTCGGGTGTCCACAGAGCAAGTGTGACAGTTACTGCGCCTTTCCCTTCCTGTGAACCAATTAATAATAATAATAATAATAAATCATCCAAGGTAGGCTGCAGCAGTATTTGGATCGGAAGATTCCAGACGTGGAAGCTAGGTTTCGAAAGGGCAGAGGAACTAAAGACCAAATTGCTAACCTTCGTTGGATCATGGAAAAAGCAAGAGAGTTCCAGAAACCCATCAACTTCTGCTTTATTGATTATGCGAAACCATTTGACTGCATAGATGACAGCAAATTGTGGCAAGCTCTCCAAGAGATGGGAGTTCCAATTCACCTCATCTGTCTCCTCAGGAATCTGTATGAAGGGCAAGAGGCCACAGTCAGAACTGGGCATGGTCTCACTGATTGGTTTCCGATTGAGAAAGGAGTGAGGCAAGGCTGCATACTGTCGCTCTGCCTATTTAACCTATATGCAGAATGCATCATGAGGAAGGCCGGTCTGGACGAGTCTTCAGCTGGAGTGAAGATTGCTGGAAAACGTATCAACAACCTTAGATATGCGGATGATACCACTTTAATGGCAGAAAGTGAAGTGGAACTCAAGAGACTTCTGATGCGCGTACATGAAGAGAGTGAGAAGTTTGGGCTTAAACTGAACATTAAAAAGACAAAGATTATGGCATATTGCCCTATAACGTTCTGGAGCGTCAAGGGACAAGAAGTGGAAGCTGTGAGAGATTTTCTCTTCTTGGGCTCCAAGATTACCCCGGAAGGAGACTGCAGCCATGAAATTAGGAGACGCCTGCTTCTGGGAAAGAGAGCCATGGTTAGCCTTGACCGCCTAGTAAAGAGCAGAGACATTAGTCTGCCTACCAAGATCCGTATAACTCCTGCTATGGTCTTTCCAGTAGTGAAGTATGGATGTATGGAGAGTTGGACTGTGAAGAAGGCTGACCGCCGAAGAATTGGCGCGTTTGAATTGTGGTGCTGGCGGAGACTCTTGAGAGTTCCTTGGACTGCCAGAAGATCAAATCAGTCGATATTGTCGACCATAAACCGTGACTGCTCATTGGAGGGTCAAATTCTAAAGTTAAAGCTCAGCTACTTTGGTCATCTGATGAGAAGAGAGGAGTCGCTGGAGAAAGATTTGATGTTGGAAAGGTTGAGGGTCGCCGGAGAAGGGATAGGCAGCGAACGCGATGGTTAGATGGCATCCTCGAGGCGCTGCAGATGAAGAGATGTGATGTTAGGAAGATAGTGAGAGACTGGAAAGCGTGGCGTGACATGGTCCATAGGGTCACGAAGATTCGGACACGACTGAACAACTGAACTGAACTGAGTGTGTCAGTGGTCAAGTTGCTTAACTACTGAGACAGGGTATCCTGGTTTGATCATAGCCATGGTAGCCGCATTTGAATTGATGCATAAATCCTGGTGATCAAAATGGTCCGGAAGCTTTCCAAATGACTTCGCCCATAGCCTAATTTGCTCTCAAACATAAGCAACCGCTTTGCTTTTCGTTTCTATTGAAAGGCAGTGAGTGTGGCCAAGAATCCAACCCACCTAATTGTGTTCAATAAAAATGTAACTGCACTGGTTGCGAGGATGTTTTAAATTTTAGGCATAGTGCGCAATAAAATATAACTTATTGTCCGGTCTAAAATGTTTGGCTTATTTTATACTGATTGATCGACACTTGAAAGGATGACGTAACTACTAAAAGTTGGAAGTTCTGCATTTCGCTTCCACTTTCAGCCCTATATAACCCCAATAACCTGAAGTGTCATTAAAGAAGCCCAAAATTCTAACATTTACAAACGTTAGAAATGTTACACTTAACAAATGGTTCACTACCTGCTTAAAGGGAAGATGGGTTTTAGATTTCTGTGAGTTTCCAGCGGTCGAATGATTATAACTTGCAGTTTAAGCATGCGAAATATCTTGACGCTAGCTGTTGAAACAATGGCGCAATTGGCGATTAAAACCCCGGCGGCTGTCCGGCTTCTCTGCGCTGCACTGCGACGGGTGGGGGTCGCATGATGACGTCATTGAGGGTGCCAGTACGTTTCCTGCATAAACACATTTGGTTTGAAAAATTGAAAACAAAACTCCTGAAAGCAAAGCCCTATAAATGTAAATTAACACCATCAGAAAAGGCACAGCAGGATGTGGACGAAGGCAACAACTATAAAAAATATTACCGTGCGTGACGTCATAAACGAGCGTCACCACATAACTTTAGTGCTATGAGGAGAAGTTCAAGTTTTAATCGTAGATTACGCCATCAGTTTGAACGCTAGCGCAAAAACACTTTGCGTGCATTGCCCAGAGCCTATATTGACTCGAATCCTTGAATATCGCGGAATTCTTGAAAAGTGATGCAGCTGCTGTTTAAAGATGTAGTGAACCATCTTTTAAAGTTTCTGGTTCCGGTTTCCACGTCACTGATGCCGCCGCCGCTGACAGAAAACGTCCGCTGACGCCGCGACACCTGTCTACAGTTCCGCCCTATAAAATTAAGGTACGTGCATAACCTCCTATATTATCGTAGTTGGATCACCACGTGGCTTTCGCCTATGAGCGGTTTTGGTTTCAACAGCCGAAGCTGCGATACAGTCGCTGCTTCGGCTGGCGTTTTCGTCAATGGCGTTTTCGTCAATTTGCCTCCCGAAGGGGACATGATCCACTGGTTTTTTTTTTGTTTTTGTTCACGTTTGCGCTGAAAATTGTTTATAATTCTCTGAAGAATGCGCATGCGTAAGCGTTCGAGGATCAAGGAGGAAGCACGTGGCTGCACAAACAGATCTGCAGCAACCCAACACGTGCAGAACTGACCCCTTTTATAAGCCACTCGCGCAGCTGTTTAATTTAAAAGGGAACCGACCTGCCCGGCCAGTTATCGGTACACCGCCGAAAAGGGCGCTTTCCACTGGCGCCTGCAGCGCCCCCCTGCTAAGCTCCGGTCCACTATGGCGGGAGGGTCAATGGCAGGGACCTGTTGGGCTGGCTTTTTAAAGCACCGTTTTAAAAACTGCTATGTAAAAGTATTATAATGAACTTCTAAATGTCACGTTGGGTTGTAGCGGCACGCACCCGTCGCAACAACAAAGAAGCGAAAAGGAAAACACGCTCAAAATGGCAAGAAAAGTTTGCACTTCAGCATCAGGCTCGGGTATTCTAGCTGAAGCATCCGGAACGAAAAATAAAATTGAGCAGGAAATTATGCTGACGTCAGCCCTGGACATCAGACAGATGGCAATGAATGTGGGCCGACGGCCATTTCAGAAAGGTTTTAATCACGGTGTTTGAATCTTGTGTGAATTGTAAACAGGCTGATTCTGACATACTGATTTATTTAAGGAAGGGAAAGGCGCGGTAATTGTCTCACTTGATTTCTGTGGACACCGCAACCGCGCCGTAAGGGAAGGAAGGAAGATGGGAGTGAAAGTGGAAAGAGGAGCCGTAGTGGAGGGCTACGGAGTAATTTCGACCACCTGGGGATCTTTAACGTGCTCTGACATCGCACAATACTATTTGGCTAATCTACAAAGAAAGGGGAAAGAGAGAAAGAGGAGCCCTAGTGGAGGGCTACGGAGTAATTTTAACCACCTGGGGATCTATAACGTGCGTTGACATCGCACAGCACTCGGACGCCTCTTCATTTCGCCTCCATCGAAACGCAGCCGCCAAGGTCGGGTTCGAACCCGGCTACTCCGGCACAGTAGTCGGACGTCTTACCACAACACAACTCCAGCGGGGCACCTCCGCTGCCTCGTGCAAACAAAAGAGAAAATAGAGAAGAAAGGAAAAAGAAAAGGGAGAGAAAGACGCGCGCCGCAACAACAGCCGTCGTCCACCACCGAAGCAGTGGCGGGTGCAATGATGGCCTACAACAGAAAAAATTCGGTGGCTGGCTAGCCCCCGCCGCAAGCGGCGTTGACCTACCGTCCCTGCCCTGTAGGGCCAGGAACTGCCACCATTCACCACCTCTCATGTCCCTTAAAAGGAGAATGGCGAAAGCCCACCGTTCCTCTCCTATCATTTGCCTCTATTCGTTTGCCTCGTTGCAGTACGACACATAATTATTATCGGTTTACAGAAAGGTAAGGCGCAGTATCTGCCACACACTCCCCGCTCTAGCTGAGCTGAGACACCTTCGCTGCCTCGTGCGGACAGAAGAGAAAGCAGAGAAGAAAGAAGAGGGAGAGAAGGGCGTGCTCCGCAACAGCCGTTGTCCACCACCTATGGCGGCAGGTGCAATGACGGCCCACAACAGATGCAAATTCGGTGGCTGGCGCCCCCGCCGCAAGAGAGAGAGAGAGAAAACATTTATTGCTCTAAAAAGTTTCTGGTTTTAGCGGCGGGCCGATGTCTTCATATCTTCGGCCTCTTCACAATGTCGGCGCCCCTATTCCAGGGCACCGCTTAGTCTTGCAGGCGTGCCGCACCAGTGCCCTTTGGGCCGTGAGCTCGCTGCTGGTCAGCAGACCCTCCCATTGTTCCGCACTCGGGTTATTTAGTTTGTGGAAGGCTCTGTTTCGTTCCCATTCCCATGTGATGTGGTATAGTGTGGGGGTTGCCCCGCACCACGGACATGTGTTCCTGTATTGTGTAGGGAACATCTTGTGTAGTATGTATAGATTGTGGAATGTCCCTGCTTGCAGTCTCCGCCAGCAGACCGCCTCGTGCTGTGTTAATGATGTGTGGGGTGGTGGGTATTTGAATCTCCGCCCTCTGTGGCAGTTTAGTATTTCTGTATACGTTGGTTCCACCGTTATGGGGTCTTCCAGGGCTTCTGACTGCCCTGCTCGGTTCGTATCTCGCGAACTAGGCTGTCTACCCTCGAGTTACCCTCTATCCCGATGTGTGCCGGTATCCAGAAAATCCTGTGTCTTAAGGTCTTATTTGGAAGCCTTGCTTCGAGGAGGATGCTCAGCGCTTCCTTGCTTATTTTGCCCCGTGTGTAGTTCCTGCATGCTGCTTTGGAGTCTGTTAGGATTATGAGAGACTTGTTCCTACGGTAACCTTCGGCGGCCGCTAGAGCTACGGCAGCCTCCTCCCCCTCCGTTATCGTACAGTTTCTTAACGTGGCACTGCTGATTGGTTCCCCCATGTGGTCTACCACTGCTGCCGCGACTCTGAACTTTCTGGTCCTGCGGTCCCATGGGTATAGGGCCGCGTTTGCGTATACCGTATTTTCCATTGTGGCTAGGTTCCGCTGCACATAGTCTGCCCTGGCCTGCCTTCTAGCGGCGTGGAGGTTGGGATCCATGTTTCTCGGCAGGGGGCTGACATCCAGTGTTTGACGGACCTCGTCTGGAATGGTGGCTGTTCTATCTACGATCCCTTCTACGTCGTGTCCTAATCTCTCTAGGAGCTTGCGGCCGGTGACTGTCTGTTGGAGCCTATTTGCGCACTTAGCTGGGCGTCCGTTAGTTCTTCGAATGTGTTGTTTAGGCCCATTTGTAGCAGCTTTTCATTTGATGTGTTTTTGGTAGGTGGAGTGCCGTCTTGTACGCTATTCTTAGCAGCGCCTCCGTCTGTTCTTTGTCTTTCGTGGTCATGCGGTGGTATGGCAACGAGTACGTGACTCTGCTGACTATCAGGCTTTTGACGAGCTTGACCGTGTCGCTTTCCTTCATCCCGCTTCTGTTCTGCGATACCCTCTTTATCATGCGGCTTACTTGTTCTGTTGACGTCTTGAGTAGACTGATTGTGTGTGTACATCTTCTGCTTCCTTGGATCCACATGCCTAGGATGCGTATCATGTCCCTTTCCGGAATATTTTGGCCTTCTAACCTTACTGTCAGGTCCACCTTGGTGGGGTTGGACCCTACCCTAAAAAGTTCCGACTTCTCCGTGGCACAGGCTAGGCCCCTTTCTCTCACGTACTCTTCTACACATGTTACTGCTTCCTGCAGTCTCTCTTACTTTTGTCCTAGCGAGCCTCGATTCGGCCAGACCGTAATGTCGTCGGCGTACATTGCGTGCTGGATGCCATCGATCTTGCTGAGTTTTCTAGCCAGTCCGATCATCGCAATGTTGAAGAGCACTGGTGAGATTACGGATCCTTGCGGCGTGCCCTTTCGTGGGGTGGTGAAGGTGTCGCTTCGCAGGTCTCCCAACCCCACTGTCGCTGTGCGTTCTGATAGGAAGGATGTTACGTAGTCGTGGGTCCTCCTTCCGCAAGTGGCGCTGTTTAGGCCTTCCATGATGGCTTCGTGGCTAACATTGTCGAAGGCCCCTTTGATGTCCAGGGCCATGATAATGTTTTCGCCAGTTCTGGGTGCCTTGTCTATGATTTCTTCCTTGATCTGCAGTAGGACGTCTTGCGTTGACAAGTTCGCCCGGAAGCCGAACATGCTGTGCGGGTACTGCTCCTCGGCCTCTAGATATTGTTGGATTCGCCTGGTGACGATTCTCTCGTACAATTTTCCAAGGCACGACGTGAGGGAAATGGGTCTCAGGCTCTCTATCTGAAGCTTCTTGCCGGGATTGGGTATCATAACCACGACAGCGTGCTTCCACTCCTTCGGGACCATCCCCTCTGCCCACAGCATGTTGAGGTATACCGTGAGCTGGTCGATTGCCTCGTCGCTGAGGTTGCGAATCAAGGCGTTCTTGATCTTGTCTGCGTCGGCTGCTGCGTTTCGTGTTGTCGCTCTTATCGCCGCCTGGACTTCCTCTCTCGTGATCGGCCTGTCCATTGCAGGATTGTCCGCCCCTTGGTACTCCCCGTCGTAGCCCTGGGGGTTGTCCTTTCCGTAGCATTTGATGCGGACTGCTTCTAGCAGTTCGTCTGTTCCGTCGTGCTGGTGGACTAATTTCTGAATTGCCTTGCCACTTTCTGTTTTTGTCTTGGTTGGGTCCATGAGGGCCTTTAGTATGCGCCACGTGTTGGCCGTGCTGAGCGTGCCGTTCAGTGAGCTGCTGAACTGCTGCCGTCTCTGCCTGGCCAGTTTTGTTGCGTACTCCTCTGCCTTTATCGTGATTTCCGCGATCGTCATTTTGAGTTTTTTATTTAGCTTTTGCTTTTTCCAGCGTTTGGTGAGCCCGCGTCTTGCCTCCCATAGCCCGAGCAGCCGCTTGTCCACCTCCGGTACTTGCTCTGTTCTATTTCTTTCGTATAGAGTTCTTGTATTTGTTTCAGTTGTTGGCCCCACTCCTCCACGGAAGTGATTTCCCCTTTTAGTTGTTCGCAGTGCTTGCGGAAGGCGTCCCAGTTGGTAAGGTGGGCCGTTCCGATCTTCCTCTTTACGTTGGCTGCTTCAATTGTCGTTCTTAGTATGTAGTGGTCACTGCCTAGGTCTTCCAGCAGATTTTCCCAATCGGCCTGCTTTGTTCCTTTAATGTAGGTGAGGTCAAGGCAGGTATCTGGACTCACACTGTTACCTCGCCTAGTCGGTTGATTTTCGTCCGTTAGGAGGTCACAGTTTATGCTTTCCGCCGCCACGCATATCTGTTTCCCCTTTCTCTCTGTTTTTTGGTATCCCCAGCTCGCGCTTCTTGCGTTGAAGTCACCCGCGATTACTAAGGTGTTCGTCTTGGCTAGTTTATTTGCTTCCGAAAAAAGCTTGCTGAAATCGCCACCCTTTTGTTTTGGGGGGCTGTAAAGGTTGACTACGAAGGTGCTCTTTGCCTTGTGCTTCTTTTTGGGTATAATTTCTGTTATTATATGTTCTATCTGTGTGCCCTCAATCTCTTTGTGTGCTATGGTGACCAGCTTATTGCTGATGAGGGTAGCGACGCGTCCGTTTTCCTGACATGTGTATCCCTTCAGGGTGGGTGTGGTGTTAGTCTCCTGTAGCATGATGATGTCTGGAGGTGTGTGTATGGTATTGATGAACTGCTGGAGGAGTCCCTGCTTGCGCCGGTATCCCCCGCAGTTCCACTCCCATATATCTAATTGGTTCTGTCCTTCCATGTTGCGTCACTGCTTTTTCCACTTTGGTTTTCTGCCCAAATCTTCTTTCATTAAAAAGCCTGTCTCTGTCGTCGTTTGTGGCTTTTGTGTGTTTTGGCTTTTAACGTATGTTCGGAAATTTTGATCTTGTATCGCTACTTTCTGCTGCAATTGCATCAGTTGGTTTTGCATCATACTCATAAAATTTTCCAATTTGCTCTCTAAGATTTGTGGTTGTTGTGTGTGCTGCTCCAAGGGCTGTTCCGGCGCTTGCGGGGCCGGGTTCATTATTCGCGGGGGCGAACCCTGTCTCTGGAGCTGCATTTCCTTTATGAGGTCATATATTCTTTTTTTAAGTTTCCGCGTTTCCTCGCGGCAGAGTTCGAGCTCCTTTTTAAGTGCCCTATTCTCCTCAGCGAGTTTCTTTTCATTGTTTGTTTGATTTTGTTGTCCCGAGTGCGGAAAAAGTGATTTGGGAGGGCCTGCTCCCCAGCTCACCTTCACTCCACCTTTCTTCTGTTGTTGCTTTTGTTGTCCCGGGTCTCCGCTTTGCTTTACCAAGGGTGGGTAGGACCGGCTTCTGGACGGGCTCGCCTCATCCCGGGCCTGGCTCCCGGTCCGCTCCGAGCTGAACCACCTTGGTCCACGTCCTCCTTTTCGGTTTCGCCTCCGGCTTTGTCGCTGTGTGGGCCCGCCTCGTGTGGGTCCTCCTCGCAGCTCTTCGGCCGTCTTGAGCCGGTGCTTGCACTCCCTCGTGCCGGCTGCGTGATCGCCTCCGCAGACCAGACACTTGGTTGTGCACGAGTGTCCTTCCATTGGATTCTGCGTTCCGCAGAGTCTGTAGGCCTTGCTTCCCGGGTTGGGGCAGACGTCCGATTTGTGTCCTTGTTGACAGCAGATATAGCAAATCTGCCGCGTCGGGCGGTATGGGTAGCACCACATCTCTCCTCCGTAGTATAGTACTTGTCTTGGTGTGGTGGGTCCGTCAAACGTGATGACGGCTGAGCTTGACTTTCCAAGCATCCGGGCGCTGTGGATCTCGACTCCCTGCGTCCGCACCCTCAGGTTGGCTTTGAGTTCGGCAGATGATGTCCCCGGTTCTATACCGTGGATCACGCCCCTCTGAGTGCCTTCTGGGGCTGCTACGTAGGCGTTGACTTCATACGCTCTGTTGTCAAACGTAAGATGGGTAATACGTCTTACGTTCTGGGCCGTACCTTCATCGTCTGTGCTGACTATGATGATGTTCGAACCGTTTCGTAGTCTTATAATTATGTCTTCGCTCTTGCACTTTGCACCGGTCGCTGCGACAACGGCTCAAGCGACTTGATGGGTTTGTAGCGATCATATCACGAGGCCCCTCGGTCTCAGGATCACCTTGAAGTCGTCTTTCGGGAGCGGCGGCAATCTTGGGCCTGGCCGGCGCGCCGCTTCCCTCTTGTCTTGCTTCAGCGCAGCTGGCGTTCCAGCTGCCGTCGAGGCGCCCCCCGGCGTTTTCGCGCCTAATTCCGCTTGGGCGGGTGGCGGGAGATCTCCGGGGTTTTTCCGTTCCTTGCGGGGTTTCCTCTTGCGTTTCGATCTGGCTAATTCCCAATTTTGGTCGTCTTCCTGCTCGATTTCGCTCTGCGAGCCCTGCGAGCCCAACATGGCGACCTCGTTTGGCGCGAAAATCGCCGCGTTTCCCGCCTCAGCCGCTGGCCGAGTGCTGACGTGGCAATCTTCTTCTATCTCCTGGGTTTCCATGAAATCTTTTGGTGATGCTTCTGATGCCCTCTCAGTGTTGGGTCTGTTGTCGAGGTAGAGGGCCGTCTCCATCGCCGTCGTCGCTCGTGACGAGGCCGGAGTCCTCGAACGCCCGTTGTCGCGCTAGGGCTAACGAGGCTTAGCTCGCACCCCGCCGCTCGGCAAACGCAAAGTCCGGAAGAAAACCCAAAAATGGGCCCACCTCTTCGAATTTGCTGTCCAAGTGGTCCGTTTTTGGAGATCCGTTGAGATGATCGGGCCTGGCTGGTCGAAATTTGCGGAGCTCATGCGAAGCACGTCCGCTCCCTCGAGCTACCGCAGCGCCTCCACCCCCCCCCCCGTCCGGTAGAAAACCCAAAAATGGGCCCACCTCTTCGAATTTGCTGTCCAAGTGGTCCGTTTTTGGAGATCCGTTGAGATGATCGGGCCTGGCTGGTCGAAATTTGCGGAGCTCATGCGAAGCACGTCCGCTCCCTCGAGCTACCGCGGCGCCTCCACCCCCCCCCCCCCCCGCCGCAAGCGGCGTTGATCTACCGCCCGAGCCCCGTAGGGCCAGGAACTGCCCCCCTTCTCCACCTCCGTTCTCTGCTTTCTCGGGCAAGAGTAAGTTTGGAAGGTACACCATCGCCCTCGTCGCGTGAGTTCCTTGGCGCGCGTTCAAGTGGCATTTAAGATGGCATCAACGCTAGACAAAAACACATATCGCGAAATATGATCAGCTCCGCCGGGGTGGTGCAGTAGGTAAGACGCCCGACTACTGTCCGGAGTGCCCGGGTTCGAACCCGACCTCGGCGGCTGCGTTTCGATGGAGGCGAAACGAAGAGGCGTCCGTGTGCTGTGCGATGTCAGCGCAAAATTAAAGAACCCCAGGTGGTCGAAATTACTCCGTAGCCCTCCCCTACGGCTCCTCTTTCTCTCTTTCCACTTTTACTCCCACCTTCCTCTCTTCCCTTACGGCGCGGTTCAGGTGTCCACAGAAACAAGTGTGACGATACTGCGCCTTTCCCTTCCTGTGAACCAACTATTATTATTATTATATGATCACACCTTATGCATAAATATCGCGCACGGGATTTCGTTCCATGAGCCTAGAAAGGGTTTCACTTAAACAATGCAAATAATTCATCAAGACGCACGGCCTACTGCGCGCCAAAGGGTGAGCGCTTACTATCCCTGACCAAGGTGTCTCCACCGTCACTCGTGACGCGTACTACCGAACCATAAAACTGCTGCCACCACCGGATAAGACACTAAGTAATAGAGAGGCGACCGCATGGAGGCGACTGCAAGCTGGAAATTTCGTTAACCGAGTATTGGCTTTTCACGTACTACCAGGGGATCAGGAAAATGATCTTTGTAAAGCATGTGGGGAGAGGGGTACTCTCGACCACATTATATGGGAATGCGTCGACTCCCCTGGAGTTGAGGAAAATACCAGTAGCAGAGAGAGCTGGGAAGCCTTGATGCGGAGCGACGACCCCGCTCGGCAGCAACAAGACGCGTCCGCCTGGGGGCCGAGGCCGCGAAGAGATAAAATCTCTTTTTTAGCCTTTAGTCGCGGAGGCTCCATCCCCCATCCCCTAGGCCTGCGTGCCGGCCGGAGGTGGGGAGTAAGGGGCCTCTATTTAAGATGGACAATAAACGTTGTCATCCATCCATCCATCCATCCATCCATCCATCCATCCATCCATCCATCCATCCATCCATCCATCCATCCATCCATCCATCCATCCATCCGTCCGTCCGTCCGTCCATCCATCCATCCATCCATCCATCCATCCATCCATCCATCCATCCATCCATCCATCCATCCATCCATCCGTCCGTCCGTCCGTCCGTCCGTCCGTCCGTCCGTCCGTCCATCCATCCATCCATCTCCCGTAGGCGCACTGGAGCAGCCGACGCTCTGAGCGAGTTAAACGGATATTCTTGCTGAAAGGTCTCTCTGAACGCAACCTAAAAGGTAACATACACACACTGAAGGTAGGAAATGATTACTGTGAAGGTAATTGCATAGTGTAACCGTTGTCATACCGATTGTTACTGAAAGGTGTCTGTTAACGCTACCTAAAGATAACATACACTCACTGAAGGCCGGAAATAATGACGGCGCAGGCAATTGCAAAAAACAAATATTCAGAAACACGATTATAATCAGTTAGTACTGGTTAGTGACTAATTAGTCATTAGTTTCATAACTTAGGTAAATATGTATTCGTTAATTACTACTATTATGTTAATAAGTAAACTAGCGAACTACTAACTACCATGTTACTCATTACTACCCAACCAATTAACTCGTTAACTATTTTTCAATTAGTTACTGTTTACCAATGCCCACATATATGGTGCGCTCTGAAAAGTGTGACACCCTCTGTCGACAGCCTCTGTTGACAGCTCCTGCTCACAGCGATGAGCTTTCACCTTAAAACGTTGGCAGAGCTACGCATGCATAGGCTGAAAGAAAAGGGGAACCCGTGCCCTCACACAACAATCTGAGGACACGCAGTAACAATCGGAAACGCAATGCAGTCTCCACCCGATGGCCTTCACAGGTAAACAAATTTAAAGCTTGTGGGCCGCGTAACCTCGAGCGAGCGCGCCCGGCGGAACGGCGCCGGCGGCGACCTTCTGCGCATGTCACGCCAGCCGGTCATGTGCACAGGTGTGTGCACATGACCCTTACTCGGGACTAGATAAGCTGGGGGCGATCGGCGCCGGTGGCTTTTTTGACTTGGTCGGGTGTTGTAGTGAGCGGTGCGGCGTTGTATATCGGTCGGCGTTAAGGGTGCGGCCATCTCGCGCGGGAGATGCCGCACCCTTAGAACACTGTAAAGATAACACTGTAAAATCTGTAAACACTGTATTAACACTGTAAAATCGGCGAGCACAGTGGCAGCGCGCGCGTGCACTGATCACCCAATGTTTCAGGTTTGTGCCATAAACAGAGCAAAAATTACCTTTAAAAATTATTTCTTCCTTTTGCACAAAACGAAACCTAATAAACTAAGCAAAAAAAATAATAAACACGTTTAGAAATTATTTCTTCCTTATTGTAAAACATTATACGTAAAACGCCTCCTGCCGCGCTTTCTCTCTCTCCATTTATATCCTTCTCCACCAGTGCTTAAATCATGGAGCCAGTATTTAAGCTCTAATTGCGTGTCAAAGCGTCCAGCAAATTACACAAGATCGCTTCAGTACGTACGCGCGCGAGGGGGCTTCCTGTATAAATTTCAAGGGATTTCACTTACCGCTGCACAATGTTTTGGATTTTTTAGAGGGCGCGCTTGATTACACAGCATTTACATAAATCATGCCACTAAGCAACAACGCTTCGCTAAATTGGATATCACGCGGGCAATACACATAGGCACATCCGTGCACGCCAGCAAACAGCAGTCTGTCTGTAGTGTTACAGTCTGACCACGAAGACGCATTCAAGTGGGGGTGGCTGCAGTGCCACCGCCAACGCCCTACCTAGTTCATTAGGAGTTCGGCGCACGCCGCCGGAGTGGTCCGACGTGATTTTCTCGCGCTCCGAGCTCCGCCAGCACGCGAACATTGGCCCGCGCGGCACCCAAATCGGGCCCCCCGGGAAGCCGTGCGCCTGCACGGTGAGCCCCGCGGTCCCGGCCGCTTCTCCGCCCCAGACGATCAAGCGCCGCAGCTCCCATGGCTGCCGCGGATTCCCCGGAATTGACGGCCTCCAACTCGGTCTGCGGGTATGATCCGTCGACCCTGCAAGTGGTGAACATGGACACCGTTCAACCCGAGGACTCTACCCCGTCTGAAGAGGAATACCTCGATGACATGGTGAGAATTTGGCGCAACAAGAAGTCATCAGCTCCAAAAGACACCGGCGTCGCCGCCCGGCAACAGGCGGCCGCCGGGTCTTCCGTGACAGGCGGAGCCTCCCAGCCCAAATGGCTGCCGCTGCAGACGCCGCGCATTGGGCGAGAAGAAATTATTGTTGTGCTCAAGCCAGCCGCAACGTTGAACTTGAAGGCTACATTCGCCCCTGGACAAGCCGGAGCCGCTGTCGACGGCCTACTGAGAGACCTTGGTGACGTGGGATTCACTGTGTGGCCGGTGTACGACCAAAATGTGTTAGTGTGTGCCCTTAACACACTTCCAGCCGCCGAGCGCTTACTCGGAGATGTCGCGCTGACGAGCGCAGCACTCAGCTCGCATTCCGCGGCCACCTCAATGCTGCTGCAGAGGTGTCATCACGGTCGCGCAGAACAAAAACAACTCTTCTCTTCGTGCGGCCCTGACGTGGAGAAGAGGAAAAATTCTATATGTCCGAAAACTCGGGGACTCGCCGTTCGCGGTCGTCACTTTCGCCGATAAGATGGTGCCGCGACAAATCGAATATCATCTAGAGAGTGTCGCAGTGCGCCTCTATAAGAAGACTGTTCCTGCTTGCTACCGCTGCGGCACGGTAGGACACCGGGCAGATATTTATCCGCGCCCACAAACCGGATGATGTGCCTTGTGGGTCTCAGGTGGCTATCACACCTGAGGGCCTAGCTCAACACGAATGCTTCCCAAAGTGCCTGCTCTGCGGGGAGCACATCTTACGGCATCTTCCGGATGTTCCGGAAAGTACCGCAAGCCGATCAAGTCAGGGACCCCACCTCCCGTCAAGCCAAAGGGCAAGCCACCCCAGGATCCGCCCCCTCCAAGAACAAGAAACGCCAGAAGTTGAAGGAGGCTTTCGGTGGTGCAAATCATGTGAAGTCCAAGGCCCCGGAGCAGCCGCCGCCTGGGCCTGGCTTCTCAGCCGGGGATTTCCCGCCCTTGGCACCTGTTAAACCCAAGGTGAGTGCTTGGGCTAGGGCCGCCTCTCACTCCCCTACCGCCACTGAAACCGCCCTAAAGCAACAAAATGCTGATCTCAGGCGCCAAACCGAAATTTTGGCGCGCAAAATTCAGGAACTGTAAACTAAGCTGACCAGGCAATCAAAGTCCCCTCCGGCGGGGCTCTCGTCTATGGATCAATCTGAGCCGGATGATCGTGAGGATGCACATTTGGTAGCGTCCGGGCTAGCTAGCGTCTCCGAGTCCTCTTGTAGAATCGTGACCGAGGGACTCACGGTCCTCGAGGGCCGCCAGAGCGCTCTAGAGCGTAAGATGAAGGCGCTACCAGGTAACATCATGGAGGCAGTTAAGAGTTCCATTCTGGAGCTCATTCCGACCTAAGCCAGATTCTCCCTACTATTGCTAACCAGGTGAGCAAATCCGTTACGCTGGCTATTGAAAGCCAAATCAGGTCTAGTCTTTCCCGCTCGAGATCTTCGCGACCCGACACTCGTAAGCGGAAGGTGACACCTCAGCATATCACCGCGGGCTCGCAGGAGGTCAACCCGGCCGTACAATCGCCGGAGTTGTTGGTGCCTCTGCCTGACGAACCATCAACAATGGGGAAGGATGTGCCCCCCCCCCCAAAAAAAATAAAGAATAACGTTCAGTATGGCTAACTGTCCCCTGCGTAAAGCCAAAAACAATCAGTGCGAACAATTTGAGATTATACAATGGAACTGCAGGGGGTTGAAGAGCTGGAAGAAGAGGTCGCATCTCCAGCTCTACCTGCAGTCCCTCGGTACTACACCACCGTTTCTTGCCTTGCAGGAGCCCGGAGCAGACGTTAAATTCACTGGGTACAACTCGTTTCAGGGGGGCCCCACAACGTGCATCCTGGTTAATAAGGCATATACCGCCGTTTCGGTCACTCCGAAAGTAATTTTTGGAAACTTCAACGCCCCCAGCCTTCACTGGGGTTACCACTACGAAAAGGCCAAAGGCCGTAAGCTAGCGGAGATCATCTCCACGCTTCGTCTAACACTTTTAACGGACCCTGGCTGCCCCACATGCGTGGGCAACTCGGTGACGCGGGATACGTGTCCTGACCTATCTCTAATCAAGAACACTACAGATACCACCTGGGAGAACCTGGGGGACTCTCTTGACAGTGATCACTACCTTCTAAGGATCAGCCTTCTTGCGAAGGCACATCGGAAAAAGTGGGGGGAGGCCAAATTGACCAATTGGCGCCACCTCCGAATGCAAGGAATCCCTCCCGTGCTTTTGATTGGCGGTTATGCGGAGTGGGCAAAGCAGTTCGACAAAATACAATGAAAGCATGCCACCACCATTCAGACTACAGAAGAAATCCCCGCTGTGGACAACCACCTCCTGCACTTGTGGGAGGCACGCCGGAGTCTACCGAAAAGGTGGAAGAAACAGAAACTAGATCACAAACGCTAAGCTCGCATTGCCAAGCTGACTGAGCAGGCCGCGGTGTATGCCGCCCAGCTCACAGAACCAAATTGGATCGAATTCTGTAACTCAGCAGCGCGTCGCATGAGCTCGAGAGAGACTTGACGCCTTTTTCGCAGCCTCATTGACCCCGCTCAGACGAGAACCGAGACGCAGAGACAGGTCTAGCTGGCAGGCTTTGCACGGGTACGATGGTACAACGGCTCAACTAGCGGACACCCTGTGCGACAGGTACCTCTGTCGTACGTGTGGTAGACGTAGCCGGTATAACGAGCAAAACTGTTTATTTATACATCATTTAATGGCGCCCGTTTTCGCTCTCCTTGGCACGGTCGCCCATGCCGGGGACTCGCGGCGGTCCGCCTGGTTAGCTTGCCGCTTGGGGCGCTCTCGTCAGTGGCGCCCACAACACCCCCCTTTTTTTAAAGGTTTGATCTCTCAGGTCCAGGCGTTCTGGTCGCTTACAAACACGTCCACTTCTTGTGGTCCTCGTGTCCTGCAATGGTAGCTGGTGTCTTGCTGTGCGTCTTGCTTGTCCTCTGTCGGTTTGTACAACGTAGGACCTTGGTTCTGATGTTGGCTGTGTTACCACGCCGTGTGATGCAGCTCCAGCGAGGATGCGCACCGCTGTGCCTGGTGGTAAGCGCTCTCGGTTCCGTACCTTGTGCCGGGTGTCGTATGATCGTTTTGCACGAGCTTTGTAGGCTTCATTATTTTGTCTGAATTCGCTGTCGTCCCACTTCGGGGCTAGCAGCTTCGAAGTGGTCGGTACTCTAGTGTGCAGACGACGACCCATTAAGAGTTCTCCTGGTGAAAACCCTTCCACTCTGGGTGTGGCCCTGTAGGCAAGCAGCGCTTCGTGTATGTTGGGAGACTTCCTCAAAAGCTGCTTTGCTGTCTGCATAGCCCTCTCAGCCATACCATTGCTCTGCGGGTAGTAAGGGCTTGAGGTTTTGTGTGAGGCTCCCTAGTGATGCACTAGTTCTTCGAACTCTGTGGAAGTGAGCTGCGGCCCGTTGTCTGTGCGTATTGTCAGTGAAACACCGTACCGTGCAAACGTTGGCTCCAAGACTAGGGCTGTGTTTTTGTAGCTGTCCTCGGCAGCTGTTCTAGTTCGAAAAATCGAGAGTAGTAGTCTACTACTGCAACAACATACTCTTTCCCCTCCAGCGTGAAGAGATCCATGCCAACTGTGTCCCAAGAGTGTGCTGGCAATGTGGTTTGAAGCAGGGATACTGTTTCTGGGTTTCTGTGCTCTCTGCAAGTTGGACACTTTTCCACGTAGTCTTCAATGTGTTTGCCTATGCCTGGCCACCATATGCATTCTCTTTCCCTCGCTCGGCACCTCGGTGTGCTCAAGTGGCCTGCATGGAGTTTTTCCAGGACCTCTACTCTGATGTCTGGCGGGATGTTATTCTGCCGCCTTTGAATAGCAGAATCAACGAGCGAAATCTCACTAGCCACCTCGACGTACCTTTTCAGGTCAGGTGACAGCCCATGCACAGTTGGCCATGATGTAGTGCAGAAGATACCACCCTGGAAAGTGTTTCGTCTGACTGGATGCTTGCCCTGATTTTGTCCAGCATTTGGTTTGAAGCAGGGAGCTGTTCAAGCGCTAATTTTTCAAACTCGCGCACTGCACTCCCGAGAGTTCTTTCTTTGTCTGCTGGTTTCCCAGATGGTTTCCCGGACAGAAGGTCAGCTGTGTACAGCTTTTTGTCGGGAGTGTGGGACATGGTGTAGTCGTACTCCAAAAGGCACATCCTGAAAGGTTGAAGGTGAGGACTCAGCTCGTCAAGTCGTTTAGTCGTCAGCAGCGGTATTAACGGCTTGCGGTCCGTTTCCACGCGAAAAGTTGATCCCAGCAGGTATCTGCAGAAATGTTTGAAAGCCCATGTGATTGCCAGTGCCTCCTTATCGATTTGGGGATATCTTTGTTCTGTATCAGTAAGGGAGCGTGATTCATATGCCACAGGTAGGAGCTTTACGTGCGACTGCTGTAGAAGTACAGCCCCAAGACCGTATGAGGAACCAGCCACAGACACTGTCTGAGGCGACTGAGCATCGTAGTGAGTGAGAATCGGCGTCCTGCTTAAAGCTGGCTTAAGTTTGTCAAACCTCTGCTGCTGAGCTGGGCCCCAGTGCCAGTCAGAGTCTTAGTGGAGCAAATCTCTGAGAGGCTTCGTAAAGTCTGCTAGCTCTGGAAGAAATTTCGCTAGGTGGTTTGCAGAGCCCAACAAAGACCTGACTTCTGACACATCACATGGTGGGTCGAGCTGGACTATGGCCCTGACCTTTTCCGGGTCGGCGCTGACTCCTGTTGAGTTTACGACGTGTATTAAGAATGTTACTTCTGTTTGTAGAAAGGAGCACTTGTCGATGTTTAGGGTAACACCTGCATCTTCCAGCTTCCTCAGCACCAGCAGAGTTGTGGGCGCCACTGACGACAGCGGCCCAAGCGGCAAGCTAACCAAGCGGACCGCCGGAAAACCCCGGCATGGGCGACCGCGCTATAGTGCCTAGAATACATATTCTAGGCACTGTAACCGCGCCAAGCAGAGCGAAAAAGGGCGCCATTATCTGATGTATAAATAAACAGTTTTGCTTGTTATACCGGCTACGTCTACCACAAGCAGTAGGTTGGCGTCGTGTTCCTCATTTGTCTTCCCTGAGACAATGATGGCATCTTGTAGACAACTCACACCATGTAGTCCTTTGAGCACACGGAGCATTTCTCATTGGTAGAACTCTGGCGCGTTGGAGGTTCCGAAGGGAAGCTTCAGGAACTGGAACCTGCCAACTGGTGAGATGAAGGTTGTGTATTTGCGAGAGTCCTTGGACAGTGGCACCTGCCAGTACCCTGCTCGTGCATCTAGGTGGCTGAAAACTGTTGCACATGCTAATTTAGCAAGACGCTCGTCCACCGTAGGCATGAGCACACGTTCGCGTATTATTTTTTGGCTGAGTTGACCCTAGTACACGCAGATACACAGCTCATTGTTCTTTTTTCGCGCGACAACCATTGAAAAACACCACTCGGTTGCTCGCTCGATCTTCTGGATGACTCTCAAGTCTTCCATCCTTTCTAGTCCTTTTTTCACAAGTGGAAGCAGTGGAAGAGGTACGCGCCTAGGATAACTGACTGCGTATGGCTCAGCATCCTTTTTGACTTTGATGCGGTACTCAGTCTTCATGATTCCAAGCCTAGACGTTAGCTTTGGGTATGACGCCAAGACGTTGGGGACATCAGTTGATTGTGCGAGGGTTTCGGCTAGCTCAAGAGGGCGCTGTAGAATCCCAAGTGATTCTATAGCTGGTCGACTGAGAAGCGGTTCTTTTAATCCTTTGATGATGAAGACTGCTTCATGGACTTCAGTGTTGCGCAAGGTGACTGTTGCATCGATGTAGCCAACAGTGGCTATCGCTGTCTGGCCAGAGCCTATCAACAGCTGTTGCGTTGACTTGATGGTCCCATAACGGTTCTGTCGTACTGGTCGTGTGCGATTGCAGTCACATCCGTGCCGGTGTCGACCTTGAAGGTAAAAGGCAAGTTGTTCACGGTAGCAGTAATCCTCCACGGCGTTTCACTCCCACTTTGATTTCGTCTAGATAGAGTTCTCCGAGATCTTTTGGTCGTTGTCGGATACTCGAGGGCTCGTCCTTCGGCTTAGACAGGCAGACACGGGCATAGTGGCCTTTTTTCCCACACTGGTTGCACGTCTTGTCTTTCGCGGGACACTGTGTCTTCGTGTGGTCACGCACACCACCACACCACTTGCAGCGTTCGTCTCCCGTCTTGTGTGTACATTGAGAGGGCGACTTGAAAGGCACCTTCGCTTCGTTCCGGCGAATTTTTACGTTTGTCTGGCCGCGAATTTCTCCCATGTCCAAAAGTGGCTGTTCGATGGAGCGAATTTCTTTGTGTTGAAGTTTCACACTCACTGAATTGTGGGCAGCTGTGATTGCTTCTTCGAGAGTGAGTTCTGCGTCAAGCTGCAGGCTTTCGCTGACTTTTACGTCTCGCAAGCCGACCACGATCCTGTCCCGAATGAGTTCGTCTTTGAGAGCTCCGTAATCGCATCTTTCGGCCATCTGGAACAGTTCAGTCGCAAATACGTCGACGTTTTCATGCTGTCCTTGTTTCCGAGAGTTAAATCGCGCTCTCTCATAGATGACATTCTTTCGAGGTAGGAAATGCTTTTCAAAAGCTTTCACCACGGCGGAGTATGATACCATCTGTTCGTCTGTCAGTTTCAAAGCAGCGAGCACGTCCTCCGCTTCTTCGCCCATGGCGTAGAGTAATGTGTTGATTTGCGTCGTCTCGTCCTGTCCTGTCAGACCGGAGATGAGTCGATAGCGTTCCCATCTGCAGTGCCATCGTCTCCAATCTTCGGGCTTGCGGAAATCGAGCTTTGTCGGCAGTTCCACGGCGAGCGGGTTGAACGTCATTCTCGAAGTGCCGCTCGCGCGCTCTTCGTTCGCGCCGCGAGTGTCTGGCATGATGCTGCGGCCGCTTACGTTGGGCTCGCTGTCCTTCTGGGTGTCACGCTGCGTTGGTTATTCCGCCGCTGCCGCCATGTGGTAGTCGTAGCCGGTATAAGAAGCAAAACTGGTTATTTATGCATCAGGTAATGGCGCCCGTTTTCGCTCTCCTTGGCGCGGTCGCCCATGCCGGGGTCTCCCGGCGGTCCGCCTGGTTAGCTTGCCGCTTGGGGCGCTGTCGTCAGTGGCACCCACAACAGTATGGAAGACCCATTTGGGCCCTAGTACGAGTACGCGGGAAAGCCTAACCTCCAAATCGACGCCTCCTTCAAGCTGCATGATTTGAAGGCAGCGCTAGCTAAAAGCAGACGAGGTACTGCTCCGGGTCGAGATCGCATAACAGTCAAACTGTTATCGAATCTTCCGAACTAGGCATACCTACATCTATTGGAGTACATAAATCAGATATGGGACGGGCGTCCACTTCCCTCAAACTGGAAGACCTCCTGGTCACTTTCATTCCGATACCAGGGAAGGCGGTGAATACAGACAACCGGAGGCCCATATCACTCACATCTTGTGTGTGCAAACTCATGGAGACTATGGTAAGGGATCGCCTCTGTCCATACATGGAGTCCAAGGGACTCTTTGTCCACACCATATGTTCGGGTTTCGCCTTCACATGTCGGCACAGGATGTCCTACTCAAATTACACCGAGGCATAATCAGACCCACTGTCATGCGCCAAAATGACAAGGCCATCCTCGCACTCGATTTGAAGGGGCGTTTGATAACGTCAAACAATTCAATATTTTGTCTAACTTGAGTTCAACTAACTGTGGGCACAATGCCTTCGCCTACATTCGAGATTTTCTCTCGAAGCGTCAGGCCCTCCTCAGGATCGAGGACGAGTAGCACGGACCTTACACCATGGGAACACGGGGCACACCCCAAGGGGCGGTCTTGTCACCACTCCTCTTCAATATAGCAATGATGCAGCTGCCATACCTATTGGCCCGGATGGAAGGCATCCACGCGTTATACGCGGACGACGTAATTTGGACAAGTGAGGGGAGCCGTGGAGACATGGAGGACCGCCTCCAGCGGGCCGCCACAATAGTCGATGGTTACGCCGTATGGCTGTGGACTCCAATGTGCTCCCGCGAAATCTGCACTTTTACATATCCGATCATGCCCAAAAGATAACACGAGTCTACACATGTCGCTGACGGGAGGTCCCATCAGAGAGGTTGAGAGCTCCGGATCTTGGGCTTATTTATTCACAATAACCTAAGACCGGAGTCTACCCTCGTCAAACTCAAGCGAGTAGGTGAACAGGTCGGATGTATGACCCACCGCGTTTCAAACAAGCGCAGTGGGTTACGTGGCAAGGACGCGCTTCGGCTCGACCATGCCTTCGTGACCAGCAGGATCCTATACTCCGTGCCGTACCTACGCACCACGAAACAACACCAAGAACGCATTGGTGCTATAATTAGGAAAGCGAGCATTGGATCTTCCGGTTGCCACCTCTAACGTGAGGCTGTCAGCACTGGAGGTGCATAACTCCTACTAGGAACTACGGGAGGCCCATCTTGTGAACCAATACACTCGACTCACGCAGACGGCAGCCGGGCTCCGCCTGCTAGACCGCTTACACATACAACACGAATGCACACCAAAGGAGACATTTCGGATCCCGGAGTTGTGGCGTCACAAGCTCTGGGTTCAGCCACTCCCTCGAAACATTCATAAGCAAACACATGAAGGTAGACGAGCAGCACGGGCTCGGGCACTCGAACTTCAACACAGGACAGGCACAGGGGTCTACTACATGGACGTGGCAGGGCCGTTCCCCTCCGGATTCTATACGGCAGCTGTAGTTCACCAGGACTTGTAGTGCACCAGGATCGAGCTCTAAATTCTGTTCAGGCAGAGGAGGTCACCATTGCGTTGGCCGCCGCGGACCCGAAATCAAGAACAAATACAAACTCACGACGAGCCTGTGAGCATTATGTGGCCGGCGAGGTGTCACCATTAGCCTACCACCTGCTTAGACAGGCTCTGGGGGAACCGGATCCCTCTCCTAAACGCATCATTTGGACTCCGGGCCACCAGGGTCTGCGAGGTAACGAAGCCGCTGACGCGGCTGCCCGAGCGCTTACTTACCGGGCTCCTCCCACAGATTCCTCCGGCTTCGAGCATAGACCGCTCCTGCGGTTTCGCGAAATTCTAATTGACTATTGCGAACAACGTCAGCTTTACCCGGCTCCTGCAAAGGGGTTGAGTAGGGAGGACGAACGAACCCTAAGGCGCCTGCAGACCAACGTTTTGTTGTGTCCTGCTATAGCTAAACATTTCGATTCCAAGATAGATGGGCGGTACCCACGCTGTGGGGAGACTTCCAATGTCTACCATATGGTGTGGGCTTCTCAAAAGAACCCTGCCCTTTTCCCTACTCCTTTCCCCACCCGAGAGGCATGGGAGGCGGCCCTGCTCAGCTGCTCATCGCTACAGGGTCCCAACGGGCTCTGGCGAAACGGGCAAGGGCGGTGGCTTATTTGTCCAGCGGGGTCCCGGAATAAGGGCTCCACACATGTAAATGGTCCTATTTGGGCCTGCACACTCTCATTTTCTAATTAAATGTTTTTCACCACCACCCACGGCTGGACTCGAGGGAGAGAAGCGCGCTCTCCCTTGAGACCCCGCTCGATACCGGCCGTGGTCCGTGGATCACCCGAGGTAGTCTAGTAACGTTGCGCACAACGGCCCCCCACGCTAGAGTCCCTAGAAGTATTCCCTACCTACGCGGCGGCTGGTCGCGCCACACAAAGCTCTGCTATGGGGGTTAAAGGGGAGAAAACCTGGACCAGGGGGCGCTGCGCCACTCTGTGCGTCAGCGCCCTCCACGGAGACCCCGTCAAAACCTCCGCGCAGTGCGGCCGCGTCGTCTGCTCTACGCCGCATAGAAAAGCATGCTGTCGTCTGCTCCGCGCTGCTTTTCAGCACGTGTTTGCGCGCGCGCTCTCGGTTGTTTCTCTTCTCCTCCGGCTGCATTCTGGCCGCCGTCGCGCTCCAACAAAGGGGGCAAGAAAAAAAAAACTGGAATGAAAAAGTGACGGCGCACTTTTTCGCAAAACTCGTGAAAGTGTTTTTCTCCCTTTCGTGTTGAAACGATGGTTGTCTGTTTTTTTAGGTATCTCGTATCGCTCGTATCTCGCACCTCTGTTTGTAACTGGCGGTGCCGCAGCAGCCATCGCGGAACCAAGTCGGCCTCAAGAAACAGATATATATGTCATTAATGCCATCACTCGGCGCTTATAAAGGGAAAACACATACGTCAATCGTTTTATCCTCATACGCGATCCTGCTTCGGGAGCTCAAGACTGCGCATTCGCTAGAGGAGATAACTGAACTAGGGATTACACAGCGTAGCTGTGGAATTAATAAGACAAAGGTTTACTTGGAGACATGTCCCCCCCTGCATGAAAAGTCGTCAGGCATTTCCTCGCTCTTCGTCTCGCGGAGAGAGGAAACTGCCGAAAAAATGGCATGCCTCGGCCTCTTGATCCAGGTCGTTAAGAAACCTCTCATCGTTAAAGGTAGATAAGTCATTGATTTCGGATGGCAGCGCCACAGTAGCGAACTCCCCCTGACCGCTGTCAGCAGGAACCAAAGGGTAAGGCGGCATGCTTTGTGCCTTTGTAGGGAACGCGTCCTAAACGCGCCGAAAACAGGCACCACGGCGCCGGCAGCATCGCCTAAAACGTCTGTCCCCAAAGAGTTGAATAGGCCCCTTTTCAAGTGAGCAGTCACAAATGGAAAGGAAGCTCCCCAACCAGCGCCCGGTGTACTCGTCGCTGTGTACACGCGTATCAATTCTCAACGAGAAGGCTGGACCCTTCAATCTCTGAACAACATGGAAGAGACATCAAGAGGTGCCGCTTCAAGTCCTTCAAAATACCTGTCGCTTGCCTCTGCCTTCGAGTACCGAATTCGCGTTCATGTTTTTTTTTTTGTCTGAGCCTATCAACAAGCGCTCTTTGAAAACAATGTCCGCGGCGATAAATTAATCATAATTTCTCACTTTCGAAAGCACCGATAAAAAGCGTGCCTCCAGTCAGCCTCTATGTCAGCCGGGGCACAGAAAAAAGCAAAAATAAGAAACACCACTGGCAAAGAGCGCCGGCTTTGCGCGCACAGACGCACGACCATCCCCCCTCGTCCTCACTCTCCTTCTCCCGCTCCGCGTGCACGTGCGGCTGCCTGTAGCACGTGCTCCCGAGCGAGCGGGCTGCGCAGACTCCGCAGACAGCCGGGCACAGCTCGAGCGCGGATGCGCGTAGGTTTTGTAGTTCCTCTCCGCTTCGCTGGAAAACGAGCACTGGCGTCGCGTATCCGGGCCTTGTGAGAGGGAGGCGCGATCCGCGATGAAATTTCCCGGCACCGCAAGAGGCGCTGCAGCGCTCTAGTGTACAGCCTCGTCCACTTCTAGCTATAACACGGTCACTGCTTTCAAGGTGTCATTGCATCCGACCCGGCCACGCAGTAATCTAAAGTGGCTGGCCATGTGGAGCAGCACATCCGTGTCTCTGTGTGCTTGCATCGCTTCGCATCGATATCTGCCTGCGTCAGATACAATGTTGCTTTAAAAGCAGTGACCGTGTTCTAGCTAGAAGTGGACGACCCTGTACATGGAGAACCAACCACTGCCGCGCGATCGAGCGCAGTAGCGCGGGTGCGGGTGAGGTCTGGGACGCGTAGACTGCGCTTGTTTGCACGTAGACCGAGAACGTTGATTCGAAGATGAGAGTCGCACATGTACTACAGTGATCCTTTTGAGGTGCGAAGTGGGTGATTTTGTGCTGATCCTGTGTTATGTAGTAGATAACGCTGTGCGCTGGCGTAAAAGCGCGAACATGTTTTGTACCCGGGCGCAGTAGCGGGTACAGAGTGCGCAACACCGAAACCCCCTTTTCAGACCACCTAAAGATGCAGCCTAACGCGGACTGGGGTTGCGAAATAACGTGCTGACATTGGAGCTGATGACTAATTGTGTCTCGTTTGCGAACGCATGGCATATGCTAAGATCAGGGGAACTTTTTCGACAGAAAATACTCGGACCCGCCGGGGACGGAGCTCGACTACTGTTCCCAAGGACGCGGGATCGAATCCCGGCCTCGGCGGCAGCTTTTCGATGGAGGCCAAAAGCAAGGCGCCCGTGTGCTGTGCGATGCCAGTGCACGTTAAAGAACCCCAGGTGGTCGAAATTTTCGGAGTCCTCCACTACGGCGTCTCTCATAGCCTGAGTTGCTTTGGGACGTTAAACGCCACAAACCAACCAACCAGAAAATACTCGGGACAAATCTTCACCCAAAACCTGCGCAGTTTCTTGTAACTATCATCTGCCATAGTTTCTATAACCTTTCCCCGTCCACAGAAACAGAAAAATATTCAAGCCCAACTTAATTGTTACGCCTGTTATGCTGCATGTTGATCAACAGCTGAAAATAATATTTTAATATACGCTGGACATGTTTGTATTTGAGGACATGCTGGGAGCATTGTGATGCTGGCTCTCTTATTCAGTTATGCCTCAGTTCAGGCCACAATAATGTGGCTGAAACAAGTGATAGCCAGATTATCTCACATGGCAGGATGTGTGACACAGACGTTATACCAGCACATTTTTTTTTTGCCACAATTGTGATTCTGGCATCAAAGTCCCCCGAGCAGCTACTGAATGCAATTAAGATCCCTGTGCATGCAACAATTTGATAGGGTAGGTTTATTTTACAGCCAGGTAAACAAAAGTTTGAGAGATGCGCTGGCTCGTTTTTTCTTTCCTTTTTTTTGTATGTGGTCGGGCAATTATGGAGAACGATATGTGTGGAATCACGAGGGGACATGTACGCCCCATTTAGAGGGGAAGAAAAAAATATCAGGCGAGGCAACGAAGAAATTAATTTTTCCCACAAATCTCCGTCCCGCAAACTTTGTTCCTGGCTGCACCACAGAACTATATATGCTGGCTGGCGTTATTAAAGCAGTAGAGGACGCATTCACATTTTTTGTTAAGAAAAGAAAACGTTTTATGCTTTCAGTGCGCATGATTTTGCGCAGTTTCTCAGCAGTCTAACAAACTCCACTAAGTGGGATGCGCGATCTTCATCGTAAAGAGGTTACTGCAAAATATATCCAGTTGGTGCTAACTATGGATTCATTTTTTTTTTTTACTCTTTGAATAAAGGGCAAGGCTCTTCAAAATTAGCGCCAGAAACATTTGAAGTTAAACAGAGTGAATTCGAAGCAGAGCCATTAATTCGTTGTTCGCTCGGTCTGCTGCACGGTGGAAGCTGTCTGCCTTTGTATATATTGTATTAATAAAATAAACGTCATTTATGCTGTTGTGGAAATTTTGTGCAAATGATTCCTTTGCCTTGTGGACTTGTCCAGCAAAAGCAGTGATGGATAATATTTAGTGCATGATATGAGATGCGCCAGAATTAACATCCACAAGTGCACCTATTATTTAATTTGAGCTACAATTTCCAAGTAACGTAGTCATAAACGGCATGTTGCTGGCGCATGCAGACCGATGAATAGACAGCGCTCTGTTCGTCGTTCTGTCTGTTTTACGTTTGTCTACTTGCGGAGCACGCTGAGAACTAATTTGCTAGTGCGTCTTTTTTTTTTTTTTTTTTTTTCTGTCGCCACTCATTATATTTGCCGCTGCTGCAGCCGAACTCCATACTTCCCAGTTCAGAGTTCCGAATTGTCCGTGTTCGTTGTCCATGTTCACTTTGCTATCATGTTTTTAGTGAAAACTAAACGCGTGCAGAGTTAGTATTCTGATATGCGTTCTATTAAAGCCTGCTTTTCCTAAATTGCGTCGCCAAGCTTCATTTTCGCGCACTCATGGAGAAAACAATGCATCTTTTCATCTCCGATCTGCATACATTTCGTCACGTTGGCATCGCGCATCAAATAAAAATTCAAACGCGACGCAAAATTCACGCGACACGCGTGCCTGGTGCCCTGTGCCGCTCCTCCAAACGACCGCGACGGCTACACACCAGTTGCATGTAGCGCCATCTATAGGTTTCATCGCTCCCCTGTGCGCCTCGCCGGCTCCCGTCTGTCACACTAGGGTGCCTCGATGAGCTCCCGATCTCCGCTATGATAAGCAGGTTATTTCCTGCGATCTTTAGGGCTTTTCGGAATAGGACTTGAAACCTAACTTTCCGACAGATACTGCGCCTTTCCCTTCCTGTGAACCATTTAGGATTTAATTTGCTTCGGAGTGCTGTATATGTTCAAGAGAAAGATACTCTTTCGGTCTTTTCTTCGAGTGATGATTTAATGCAGCCCATCAGGAATGGGGGTACAATCGGCAGGATCCTATAAGGGCAGACAATTATGGGAAGACATGCAAACACTAGGACTCACCCTGCACACTGATCCAAATGCACCCACACGCACGGGTAATAGCGTCAGCAGGGACACCTGACCTTAAGCAAGAATGTAAGTACAGCGGACTGGAAAAACACCGAGCAAAACTATAGGTATAGTGACCACTTCATTATTGCACTCACATTAGGAAAAGGAATCAAAATTAGAAAACCCAAACAACCCAAAATCACAGAATGGGAAAGATTTAGGCAAATACGAGAGACCGAGGGAATTGAGAAAATCGACGATATCGATAAGTGGTCACAAACGCTAAAGAAACATGTGGAGGAAGCAACAGTCACTCTAGAAGACGAAGATGCACCGCCGAGTATCGATAGCAAACTCCTAAACATGTGGACCAAGAGACAGGACCTAGAGAAAAGCCTAAAAACACAAATATGAAAATATTAGGAGAGCACTAGCCCGACATAATAAAGAGATGGAGACATACGCCATCAAACTAAATGAACAAAACTGGTGTAGCAGATGTGATGAAATGGAACAAGGCATGAACCTCTCCAAAACATGGAACATTCTACGACACATGCTCGATCCGGAAAAATCTAAAGCACAAGCCAACGTAAATCAAACTAAAGTTAAGCATGCCTTCGAAGGCTCGGACGAACAATTGATGAGTGAATTAATCGAAATCTACATCGGACAAACGGAAACCGAAACGTTACCAGCATATGAGGGGAAACCTAACCTAGACTTAGACAGCCCCATCACCAGGGCTGAAGTCCGAGCTGAGATTATTGGATTAAAGACAAGATCAGCCCCAGGACCTGACGGTATCACGAACACTACTATCAGAAATCTAGACGACGAGTCAATCACAGCCCTGACAGGATACATGAATAAGGTATGGGAGACTGGACAACTACCGCAGGCATGGGAAAATGTCAGTATAGTCCTCATACCCAAACCGGGGAAGCCGCCAAACCTAGAAAACCTGACTCATATCACTGACCTCGTGCGTGGGAAAGCTAATGGAACGCGTTATTCAGACGAGACTTACCACATACATGGAGCAAGAGAACCTCTGGCCACACGAAATGGTGGGCTTCAGGCCGGGACTAAGCACACAGGACGTGATGCTCAGACTTAGATACGATATCATAACACATGAGTCTTCAGATACAAAGACTATTCTCGGACTTGACCTAACCAAAGCCTTCGACAATGTCAAGCATAAGGCAGTGCTCGAAGGTCTCCAAGAAGTTGGGGTTGGAATCAGAATCCATAACTATATCAAAGATTTTCTCACTAACAGAGAAGTCACCATGAGCTTTCAAAGCGCCAAATCACCCACAATCACCTTGGGTAGCAAGGGAACGCCACAAGGCTCTGTCTTGTCTCCCTTTCTATTTAACATTGCTATGAGGGGGCTACCAGCACAACTAAAGCAAATACCGGACTTAAAATTTAGCATGTACGCAGATGAAATAAATCTCTGGATAAATAAAGGTAGCGACGCAGAAATAGAGAACAAACTCCAGGCTGCCGCAAATAAGGTGGTTGAGTACGCTGCGGAACGCGGTCTATCCTGCTCGCCGCAAAAGTCAGAACTATTCATCTACAACCCCAAATATAGGAAGAATAAAGCAGATATAAAGATAAATGTTGAAAACTACCCGGTTCCACAAGTAGGAAATTAGAATCCTAGGAATGATCCTCCAAGCAAGAGGGCAGAACACAAACACCATCAAAAAATTGGAGAACTACGCAGCCCAAGTTACGGGCATATCGGAAGAGTAGCGCTTAGAGGACACGGTCTCAAGGAACGTAGTGTACTCAAAATTACACAGGCCTACATCATCAGTCGCACATGTTATGCCACACCTTTTCTCCATCTCAAAAAGACAGAACGTGAAAAAATCGACGTCATAATTCGAAAATGCGTCAAACGAGCACTAGGACTCCCTGTCTCCACATCAACAGAGAAGCTGGAGAAAATAGGGATTCATAATATATGGCAAGAGCTCACTGAAGCTGTCAGAATATCTCAACTGGAAGGGCTAAGTCAGACGGAGACAGGCAGAGCCATCCTAGACTGGGTCGGACTCCAATCAGACAGAGGCCCACAGACGAAAACATCTATCCCACCCAACATAAGGGAACACATACTGGTACCATCCTTACCTCGAAACATGCACCCAGACTACAACAAAGAACGCAGAGAACACAGAGCCAAAGCCATCGCTAAAAGAATGAAACGCAAAACAGTCGATGAAGTTGCTTGTGTAGACGCATCATGCGGACGACACGGAGCAGCTGTCTCGGCAGTAGTAAATGGAGAAGGTGCACCTAAAATTGCGGCCTCAACACGCACCCGTGACATTGCAGTATAGCTGAAGAGGTCGCAATAGCGCTCGCATGCACTGGTACACAAGCGAAAACATATATAATCAGCGACAGCAAAACGGCTGTCTGGAATTTTGCAAAAGGACGGATCTCAGAGGAGGCCAAAAAGATTCTTCTCACAAATCCCATTACTAGAACCATATCCATCATATGGATACCAGCACACGAATCTGTCCCTGGCAATGAAGCTGCGCACCTGCTGGCCCGAGATTTCTACCACCGGCAGCGGTAGAACAGCCTGAATGCAATTGCATTCGGAATTAAAGATTGCGCTATCACGTACGAGATCACAGATTCTTACAAATTAGATCGAAGAGTATACCCTCCCCCAGATCGGTCTCTTACTAACAATGAAGCACGCATCTGGAGGCTATTACAAGCCGATAACTACATCTGCCCTGTCTGGGTTTTCTAAACACAGACCGGGGAGGAAGAAGATTCTAAATGTAAAAATTGCGGACAAAAAGGCACGCTAGATCATATAATATGGCAATGCGCCGATTCCCCAGGCGCCGGCATTAACATTGATAGTAGAGAAGCCTGGGAGGTTTGGCTGCGGAGCGGAGATCCCACCGTTCAGCGGCACGCGACTCGCCTGGCGGCTGAGGCCGTGAAGAGTGCTTGTAACCTCACCTGACCTCAGACTGCGGGGCCCTCCTGACCCGCTCCCCGGCCTGCGTGCCGGGGGCGGGAGATGAAGGGCTCCTTTCCGGTGGAAATAAAGTTTTCATTCATTCATTCCCGCTCTCCGCAGAGCGGGCGTGCATCGAGGCATGTAGGAAGAAAAAAGGAGGAAGAAAGTTTTTTACTTCTTCCATGCATCGAGGCATCTAGAGGAGCCTTAAGGCACACCATAGAACACCATAGAATAGTGTAAGGAACTCTCCTCGTCACACTAAAGCCCCTTGATACTTTGAAAGTTACGCCAACGATTGAACTTTGCCGCCGCCGCGCTACCTCCTCGCCTCCCCCTCGCCCCTTGCGCGCCCCTTCGCTGAAGGCCGGCTCTCCGCCCGATTTCCTGAGCGACGATTGGTCTCCCTGCCGTTGCCATTGGAAACCGACGCGCGTCCGGCGTTTTCCTTGTGTTTTCTTTTTCCTTCGCGCCATTTTTCCCCTAGTCTCGGCGAGCGAATATTGCGCGCTGTGCTTTTATTGCAGCGTGCAAGCTCTATGCCGTGCTGTTGCGCGTACAACTGCAGCAAGCGACTTGAAGATGGTTATGCGGTATTCATGATATCTCAAGGCAAGCGTGACGGCTTGCGCACGAGTCAATGGATTCACAAGATTAGTCGAAAGACGTTTATTCCTAGAAACAACAGAGTTGTTTGCGACGTCGAGTGCCTTTCTCACTCCCCGTAATAACGCGTCACCTGACGCTGCGTTTTTTATTCCTGCTTGCTGCTCAATATTTTTGCGGCGGCAGCATGTTCATTGTATAAAAATAAGATTGTCCTCTGCAGCATGCTGAATATTCTGCGAGGCTCCAAGGCTCCATCATTTAACACGCTTCGACTTCTGTACAGTCAGAAACAGGGCGCTATAATCTGCTTTTTGCTGTCAGAAATAACTGGAAAATTACAGTCTCTCGATTGAATTTGTCGCGATTATGCTAGGATCCCTGGCCTCCTTCACTAAAAATCAAAATTCGGGCTTGTAGAGGAGCTAGCCTTTCCAGCTTTTACTTGTAGTGTGCGTCGGTTACCCGGGAGCAATGAATGCTGGCCCTGAAAAACTCTTTGGCAAGTAAACCCGAGGTATTGCGGGTAATCTGCACTAGTTAGGTCGTATGGCATTTTTTTTTTTTTTTCAATTCTTGAATGTGTCTTGCCATGCTTCGACGCACGCGTGGGTTAAAAAATATGCGTTCGTTTTATCAGGGATACGGCCAATGTGCAGGAGGTGTTCATATGATCACACACGCTTCACTTTGACCATGACTACTAGGCGTTGGCAGGTTACCTTCGCTTTGAAAGCTGGAGCTCTAAAAGCGCGATTCCGCGTATTCATTTATTGCGAGAAAAGTTATCCCATCGATGTCAAATCAGCCGGAATCATTGCATCAATTTTCTGTATTTACGAAACTTAAACAATCAATGATTATAGTTATTATGTAAAAATAGGGGAACATTTTGCGAGCAACAATTCTTAACACTGTAACATATTACTCATTTCAATTGTATGCAAGATTTTTTTTTTTTTTTCACCTAGCCTGAGTAATTATCTCATCGCTCTATGTTCTAGCTACATTTCACTGAAGACCAGTTTGAGCCGCCAATATTACACGAACTCGAAAAAAAGAACAGACCAAACGCAGTTCCATCAATTTTCTCTCACCGACCTGTCCTGAAGTAAAGGAAGCCTCCTCGACAGAGACATGAACCTCGCGCTGATATTAGTCAGTTATTTCTGTGGCTTGCTCTTTTCCCACCTCCATTTATGAGAAAACAAGAAAGTATAAGAATTAAAAGTCAATGTATAGTTGTCTCGTCAGATATTATAAGATAATAGAGATATGACTGACAACGTAAGTCAATGAAAATTGAAGTATATCAATGGGTCATGGGACGGCATCAGATTAAATAGTGATGGTTATGAATAGTGATAAGTAATGATGGTGACTGTTACGGATAATAATAGTAAATTATATTACTAGGCCCGGATAGTGAGGTGATAGTGTTCGTTGCGGATAGTGACAGTTACGATAGGTCTCTGGCATTAGTAGATATAGTGATAGATAGGATAGCGATAGTTAATGAATTGGCAGTTATATGCTTTCTCATTTCCGCACGTTGAAGACCTATGTGCACCTTGTAATTTTTTATTTGATTGTTGCGTTCAATGAAATCAAGCTCTTTTACACAGCGCATGAGACCACAGCATGCTTGCCCCAGAACTTCAGTGTATCGGCAATAGGGCCCACCACTTCTCCCAGTGTACCCTGCTGTCTTTTAACCACACGCGAAGTCAGTGAGGGGCCACGTACTCATAAAATTATTTAATTCCTCCATCAGCATCATATCAAGACTGCCGTGGCAAACCTGTTCCTTGCCTCGAAGCAGCAAGGAACAGCTCAAAATTTGATTTTATACAAAATTAACTAATGAACGCAGATTATCGCGGATCGCTAACTAGCACAGTGCCATTACGCTTGGCCTAAGCTTTCCAACGGTATACGGTTCTGTGTTGCAGCTAAAATTTAGATTTTAATTGCAATTTACTAAATATCAATTAATTTGGCCCAGTAATTGATTGAAATACATGTACAATTAACCAATAATCCAATCTCATGGTTGATCACGTGACATATACTATGCTTAGAGAGATAGCTTGACAGTAGCGAAATAGACTAAGTCCTGCTTTAACCTTCTCTAATCTTGAAGTTCAAAGCACCAGCCTGGATCGTTTTCTGAAGTTTTACCGCGGTGACAGATTTCACGCTCTAAAAAAAAAAAAAACACAAAGTCAGCGGCAGTACTAGATTAAGTGCACAAAGTAAAACCTTATCATGAGACTTAAAAAGCGTCTGTAGCACAGAACTCGCCTGAAAGCTTTGTTTATCAGTATTCCCCATTCAAACAGTTCTAAGAAGAAACCAATCAATTCATGAACTTTACTATCGGCATTCTCAATGCTTTTCTCGCAATTTTTCAAAAATTTTGTGCACTCCTGGAGCGCAGACCTGGCCCAAAAGCTTGCGCTTCACTCACTGCTGCGGCCGGCCGGCGGGCGTCAGGGGGAAAAAGCGTGTCGTGCGCAGCGCTCGCCGCCGCCGCGCGAGGAGAATCGAGGAGGAAAGCGCGGCGCGGAGGAGAGTGTCGCTACTTTCAAATTATCAAGGGACTTTACGTCACACTGATCTGCACTGCCCCCTTCTAGCTCCATAGCTCGGCTGTTGAAACAAAAACCAAAATAAGTGTAAAATAATTTTAATGATAAATTTATTTGCAGTTGTACCCAAGCAACCAATAATTATTCGTGCAATATAGTAATTTACGCATTGCTGTTTTCTATAACACGTTATTGTGATTAAGCCACCAAGGCGACGTCGAAAGAGCGTTCTTTTTATTGTACCGTCTCATCCATCAGGCTTGTTGATCACGTGCTGACAGAGCGCATGGGCGCGCAGCTTTGTTTTCGCGGAGACTAGCCTTTCGACATGTTCGCGTACGTTGAGTATGAAGCTAGCCTGCGGACGACGGTGGTCGAACACACGCAGGTACATTCAGTGGAGTGGCCAAAAACGTTTGAACCTATAGACCCAGATGACTTCGATCCGTCCGAGACTTACCGTGTCCACTCCTGCAATGGAGACAGCGCGGTCTGTCAATACCTCAAGGCCAAGATCATCCACATGACAGGTAAGCTGCTGGTTATACTCCGAACGAAAGTGCGAAAGTGGAAGCACTCGAATGCGTGCTGCGTTACTGTGATGGTAGTTGACAACGTAGATCTGCTTGTGCAACACTTTGTTGACTGCTCCATGTTTGTTGTGGAATGTCGCAGCTGTCATTGCACATGCATATGCATTTGCAGTAACCTGAGCTTTGCACTACAACAAAGATATTTACTCTTTGTTTGCTTGGATGCTCGGCGTCGCATGTACGCGACGCATGCAGTAATGCATATCCCCTTTGGAACGGACTCATGGCGAGCGGCTCATAGGTGCCGCGCGCGCAGCGCCTGTTTTGCTAGTCCTCTTTTGCACGAGTTCGTATGGATCTCGTTCACTCGAAAAGCGTCGCCGTACCTAAGTATTTAGAAAACCTTTAGAAAAAAGGACGCATAGGATTTCATATAAAAATTGAGGCGCAACCGTCCGTTGTGTAGTGTTCAGGGTGGGGTATTGGGACTAGTTTGCGGTATGGATTCGAACCAACGGCACATGTAAATTTTTGTTAAAAATATACGGCCCAAGGGTATCGCTTTTTAGTGCACCTCCAGCGGTCGAAATCACGTATATAACAAATCACGTATCCGGGAGTCCCATTTACAGGGCTTAGAAGCGAGCCTCTTGGGCCGTGTATTTTTGACAAGGACTGTACCTCCAGTTGCATGCCGCTCGTTATAAGTGTAGGTGCCCAGCGATAAGTGAGACAGGCATAGCTCTTTCCTTTCCCGCAAAACCAAACTGATGGTATTTAACACTTTGCAAATCCAGCCTCAGTGCCGAAAATTCGCGGAATAAAAAGGCAGTGCTAAGGCGCTATTTCGTGTATTCTTAAAATGAAAATGACAAAAAAGAACATAAGCGTCCTCCTAATTTTTGCTTCCTTCAGACTATGGGAGGTCAAGGCAATTGAGGTTTGAACAGATATTTTTGTTCTGGCCACACATCTTCTTTACTATCTTTGCTAGTGGACTACTGCCAGTTTTGAAAGCATTACTTCACTTTTATGATGTATAGTTTGGTTTAGTTGAAAGGGTTTAACGTCCCAAAGCCACTCAGCCTATGAGAGATGCTGTAGAGGAGGACTCCGCAAATTTTAACTTGAGTTTTTTAACGTGCACTGACATGAGTGCCTTGGTTTCTGCTTTCGTCGAAATGAGTCTGCCATGGCCACGATTTGATCCTGCATCCTTAGGTTTGTCTGCCAGGTGCCATATCCACTGAACTAGCGTGAAAGATGATTTCGTGTGATTTCATATGTTTAGATGCATGCCATGCACTGATTATTAAACAGCAGTGGGATAAAAGTCTGCATGGTTTGTGTCTTCTTTATTTCCTAATTCTTCATTTGTGTCTTTAGATTTGCCTGTTCTATTGGACTCAATTATGGCCTGTAAATAGATTGAAGTTGACATAGCAGACTTCAGGAACCCTTAATTTGTGACTTCAGATCTGCTGATTCAACTGGGCATATTAAGGCCTGTGAATAGACTGCAGCTTACATAGCAGACTTCAGGGGAGCATATTATACACACAAGAGCATCTATGCCTTCCATACAAGATTCATAGTTTTCATATCTGATTATCTAAAACAGCTTTGCATAGCTAATGAAACAATGGTATAAAATTTGCAGTGCCTGGTCTTTGACAAAAAGCCGCACCTTTTTGTTCCTTTACGTGGCAGAGATTGTCTGAATCAGTATATCTTTTTTTAATCCCTCGTTGCAGAAGTATTCTTTAGCTGACTGGCGAGAATGAGATTTCAGGCATATATGTGGCAAGTTCTGCATTTTTGTATTGCTTTTTTCATTATGATGCATTGCACGAAAATTTTTCTCTTGCCTGTAAATGAGTAACCACTAGTAGTATTTCAGAAATGATAGTTCTTGAATGTGGAATTGACTATTTAGGCTGAAGAATGTCTGTTTACGAAGAAAATAAACAAGGGCACCTGAAAGCGTAAATGTCATGGCTGTAGTCTACTCGAGAGGAAACCGGCATCTATTGTGTTTCTCATACTAACAGCATTTTTCTCATTTAATGCAGATACATTGGAAGAAATGGCCGTGTTCTTGGCACAGCGACCTAGGAGACCAGTTGTCCATGAAGAGAAGGGATCTGCAAGGCATGAGGAAATGGTGAGGCAGTCATAAGGAATGTTTGGCTAAGTTGGTGTAACATGGATAAAACACGGCATGAGATCATGACCGAGTAAAGGAGCAGCATCCAGTTAGTGCTTCTCTCCTTGTTTGTGTGTCTGCACTGTTTTCATGCGATACGATTAAAGGCCCCTTCATCAAAAATCCGATGTTTGCTTCGGCGTTGGTGTTGTGAGCAAAAAAAAAACACGAAAAATGGCCCTCCATATTACGGCACTGACAGCCCCACCAGCCAGCCATCACTCATTTGACGGTCCTTGCCAGTGAAAGGACGTAACTGTGTGTAAAGCATGGTGATCTCTGTAGCATGCAATCTTTGTCATGGTGGCATCTCATTGATTATATGTGTACTCTCCTGTATTTAGGAGGGTAACTTTAGCTGCTGCTTGATATTTTGTAGAAAATTAAGAGAACCTCTAAAATGAAGGGGGTGCTTTCCAGTACTTTTCTTTTTTTCTTCAGTGTACTGAGGATCACCTAAGCTGCATATTGGAATTGCGTGTGCCATCGCTCTGATTGGCTAAGCTGTTTTGTGATGTCACATTCACATGGCCTCACGCAGATAACTCAAATTAAGCCTGACATAGTTTTAGCCTATGACCAACAGTCTGTAGTCGTGGCTAACATCTTGCCGCATACTTCCGAAAGCCAAGCCTTAGCTGTGATTGTGGCAGGCATACCCATGAGTACCAACACTGGCAGAGGCTTGGTTGTCTCGAGAGACTAACAAAGATACAAAGAAGCATTCATGCATCAGCCAACAAAAGAAGGAGCAGTTTTGTTTGGAACTGATGAACTTGCATTCCTGTTGCGTTTGGAGAACGCTTCGCTGTATGGTCGGTAACCTGTCCGGTGCAGCATTATAGTTTCATTGAACTTTGTGTACACTTGAAGAGGGAAGGAAGCACTAGGATGTGAAAGAGAAAAATATTAGTAGGCATTATAACAGCGTGACACCATCTCAAAATAGAACTAAAGTGTCAGTGACGCTCGCTGCAGTGTCTCAAATGGTGTGACTGGTGACATTAGTCGCAGAAAGTTTTGCCCGAATATAGCAGACCTGAAGCTTTGAGAGCTGGGCAGTAGTGGGTGGATGGTCAGAGAGGTGGGTGGTGAAACCACTCCTACACACCAGGGGGACAACCCCGACTATCAGCCATGCAATGTCATGTAATATATAGTTTGTGTTTAGGCTTCGTTCTTGCAAACACAGACTCTGCTGCCTCTAAGTGTGCCATCTCTTAACTACTACACTGATCACAAGACTGTCTTGGTTAATTTAAAGTCTGTGAGATCACAATGAATCGTGATAAGACATTGAATAACCATGTCTTGTGAATTATTGCTAAACAGCAAAAGCCGAGCTAATCCATAAACCAAACCTGTACTTCTCAGCATAATGTCATGGGCGAAATCGCTTCAGCATTTGCTAAATTTTTTTCAGTGTTGTTAACTTGCCGTCTGGCAAGTAAACAACACTATATTCTAATTAACTATATTTTAATTAACTTTACTGAGCTTAAAGTTTCATCTTCTAGAACCTAAAGGTATTTGATAAAAGAAAGTTGGCTGATTATGATACCTGGTAACGAGATATTTGTATGCAGTTCTCGAGGTGTTATAGTTTTCTGGAAGGTGGAGGTAAAGAATTTGATAGGAGTATGTTTTGGTATATGTGCTCTTAAAGTCTACTGCATATTGTTTGACATGGTCATTCTTCAACTGACCACTCAATTCTTTCAAACCCTTTCACAGTTCTTGATGGTTGTAAAGGAAGCGCTGGCACGAAACCCACCACTTCTTTCTGCTACATTTTGTCGACCACAGCTCGAATGGGGAGAGAAAGGCACGATCCGATTTGTTACGTATGCAGGCATATCCCACCGTGATCAGTTCTTGCACTTTTCTAAGCTCTTCTTTTAATGGCATGACGCAGCAGTGTTAAAGGGAAAGTCTAATGCTGGGGCAAGTGCAAATATGTTGGCATATCTTGGTAGTTGTCATCACAGATGCCCTTCTCTAGCCCTACAAAATGTGATCATATCGGGCTATCTCGCCGCATTCTTTGCAAGTTGGATTGTATTGTATTGAGTACATGTGGGCTTAGTATTGAGCGAAGTACTCGCGGTTTAACCTGTAATCTATATTTTAAAATGATCAACAAAGTCAGGTTTTAGTGGATGGTGGCATCATACTGTGTACTTGTGTTGCTACAAATGGTACAGTCGAACCCGGATGTATTGAACTCGAAGGGGATCGTGAAATAGTTCGATATAAAGAAATCGGATTGTGATGGCACTTATGATGCGAGAAAACGATACCGTATTTGTCGCATAATCAATCCACTCTCATAGTGAATGCACCCTTCACTTTTGCACCCAAAAATTTGGGAAAAAAAACCCGTTAAGGCCAGCTCGCTCATATGCAAGCGATTGATTGATCTCAGCGACGAGTGGCAGCGACAGGACGAAAAATTTCCAACTTGGCACTGCGTCCCTTTCGGCCACCGCGGCAACGCATAATAAGGTTTCTGTGTTGCCCCGGCAGAAATCGCGAGCGTTTCCGCTTGCATGTCGATGGCATGTGCCACTCCGTTTCGGTCGTCTCATCCACAGCTCATTTCTTGGCAGCTTACGAAGATGCTGCGCAGCGATAACATCACTGCGTGTTTATCTTTTGGTGACTCTTGCGGTGGTGGGGAGTGAACTTGGCAGAGTGCCCGTGATGGCTTGATTGCACAAGCCTGGTTCGATTTAACACGCCGCGCTTGGGGCGGCGTAGTCCACTGCCACAAAATCATTGGAAAGCGTGATAGCTACAAATGCTGTTTGAAGCGAAAAGTGCTAAAAGTCGGTGTCATGATCGTAGCTGACCGCTTGCTTTTGTTGATTCATACATGCAAGGATAAACGACTCCCGCAAAAAAAAAAAAAAAAAAAAAAATCTGCCGCTTCTTAACGTCCGCGGACGCCATATCTTACGCTACGCGCTGCGTACAGCACCATTGATAAGAATGGACGACTCTCAAAAAAAAAATGACAGAGATCTGCCGCTTCTTAACATCCGCAGGCGCCATAGCCACGTCAGCCGCCGCGCGTAGAGGGTTCATAACACACGCTGGAGAAAGCGTCTGACGTTCTTTTTGAAAACTGGCTGAGTTGGCTTGGCGCATGTGTAGCGCGTGCTGCTGCGAACGAAGGCCGGGAGTGAGGAAGGAGAGCGATAGCTCGGCAAAAGAATAGGCACACTCTTGCGCTTCGCTCTATCGCGTTTTTCCCCTCTCGTTGCCACCGGTTCTCTGGTTCATTCACGCACATGGCTTGTAAATGTCACATGCTGGTGCGCGGGAAATGATAACCGCAGCGCTGCTCTAGACCAGCCGTCGCCGAACTGTCCCCTTTCATTCCTTCCACGCGTGGCTTGAAAACTTCACGTGGAAAATGGATGAGGGTGATGCGATCGTTTTTGGGGAAGACACATTTTCCAGTGCGTGGTGCAGAGTTCGATGTATCGAACGACCGGTGAAACTGCGTTCGATATATGACGCGGCTTTCCTATATTTTTACATGGGATATTCAGGGGGATATTCCGTGAGTTCGATATGACCAAAATTCGATATATCCGAGTTCAACTGTATCTGCTTGGAATCTCTGAAGTGAATATCATACTTACTAAGTTTTGGGACTATGCCACCACGTCATACAAACGGTTATTTGTGCTCATATCAATCTAAGGAAGCGTACTTTTTCTCTTTCTATAAATTACGGTGGCTTCTGTTATTGTCTTGCTTGGTTCACTTTTAAAATGAGTTCAAAACAGGAAATCATGCCACTAAAGACGCTGCTGCACTTGTAGCGTCATTGCTATCGGTGGCACTGCCACAGGCAAAAAAGGTTGTTGGTATTTGCGGTGCATATCATCGGGTTTATTTAAGTTAATTATTTATTTTATTCTTTTTAAAGCTATCTTAGTATAATCACAGTTTTTTTTATTTTTTTTTTTTTACCTTTTACATTCTGCACATGACCGAAGGGCCAGCTGGGCAGTTGTGTTCATAGAGTAGCACAGAATTGCTGTACCAGCTGTCTGTCACTTCCACGACGTCAGTGTTTGCAAACGGCGTCTGCCATTGAGAAAAGGAGACTACCATATGGAAAATTAACATATCCAGCCGTCTTTCTCGGCTTCACATCCTGGTATTTGTTGATTTGGAAACGGAGCTTTCGAATGAGGCAAGAAAAAAAAATCATACCGGAAAAGTTTGCACGTAGACACAAGGACAAGTCGACAAAAACAAGGCCAAGCGCTTCCCTAGTAGCGCTCATCCTTGGTTTTCTTGTGAACCTCAGGTGGTCGAAATTTCCAGAGCCCTGCACTATGGCGTCTCTCGTAGCCTTAAGTCGCTTTTGGACTTAAGGCTACGAGACTAGTCATACCAAGCCACAAATATCAGTCCAGGTGAACATGTCTGCATTTCCTTGGACCGCAGGCTCGTGACTCGCCATTGCAACAAGATGAAGACCACGTTCGGTCAGTACAGAGGCAGCAGATGATTGAAGAGGCCCTTCGCGACTATGAGCTGGCATTCGCGTCCATTCACACATCCGAGAAGCAACAGCTGTGCGGAGTGAGACAGAACGACAACCAGGGTCAAGGTTCACCGACCGGAGTGCAAACCAGCAACAACGTTGTGCCCAGGAATGTCCACATGGCCCTCAGAGAGAAGCACGAAGCTTTGATGCAGGACTATAAGGAGCTGCAGTCACAGAACAACAATCTCCAGGAAATGCTCAGGTCTAACATTTTTCGAGCTGGTGAGTACATGTCGTAGCACTTTGCAGTTTCCAATGCTATAGATTTCCTATAGACTATTTTTTCCTAGTTTTGTATAAAGATTACTATGACTAGTTATATACTTCCCTCACATACCACCCTAACATCATGTGTTAATCTGTTTTTGTTCTACCCTGATTTGCTTCCACATCCCCCCCTATGTAATGCCCTATTGGGCCTTTAGGGTATTTCAAATAAAATAAATAAAAATAAAATAGATAGGGGAAAAACCAGCGACACATGCCTGGTCATAACTTTTGATTCATTCCGAATGTTCGTTTCTTGGAATCTTCTTAGTATTCGTCTGAGCGGAATAATTGGTAAAGAGTGCCTTATTTATACAGTTTTGGTTCACTGTACTTTCTCCAAGATAATACTGTAGCACTTATGCAATGGTGGGTACTACCTACCTTTTGTTCAAAGCTGCTTTATACGCTGTAGATAGGTTGACCAAATTCCGGACTGTCTTTTTTTTTTTTTTTTGAGTAAAAGTCTACCTTATGCGACAGCATTTTAAGCCACTGTATGCAAGTACAGCAAATGGCACAGGCTAACATCGCGCATAGTCACATTGCTGCATGCGCAGAGCAAGAATGGTTGTGTCACAGGACGCGCAATATGGGAGGGAGGTGCATTGTTACAAGCACCTATGCTGGATGCTGCCTTTACAACGGCTGCGTTGAGACTGTCGAGTGAAGCCAGTCTCCGGTTCTGCAGATGCATGCTTCGGTGATTTTCGAGCCGTACAATAGAATAATTATGTGGTTACAGTGTCTTTGTCTGCTAATTTGTCGTCATGAAATTGGATGCACGCACATTTTGCATTGTCTCTTGCGACCCAACAGTACTAGTAGTGGGAGTTCTGTGTTATCCCAACTAGCTCTTCACCCTTCTGTCAAGCTTTTATTTTTTTTTTTGCCGTTGTCATCTTCAAAAACTTGTTATCATTCACCACAGCTCTGTCATTGGCCCTCCTAGGAAAATATGAAATGTTCCCTCTCAAAGTCATGTCTATGAAAGGTCTTTATGGTCGGTGGAGTCTTAACAATCGCCTTGCTTGTCACGTAAAGGGACTTAGAAAAATTGCTTCTGTGATACTTGTGCTTCTTTGCAACATACTAGCCACAGGCCCAGGCTAAATGTTTAACTCATTAGGACAACTGTCAGAGCTCTTTTCTTGACCGTTATTATTTTTTGCTGTAAAATTTTGGCAGGGGCTCTCAAACGGCATTTTATAAAATCCTTGGGTTTTTAAGGTGAAAGCTTTTAATGGCTCATGCTGTCTTGGACAAAATGTGTCCCACTTTTGCGGCGGCTCTGATTGGCCGAGGCAGGATGACATCATAGAGGTCTCGACCAATCACAGAGCTCCACCACAGTATGCGCGAATGCGTGCCTTATATGGGCATGTCAGTCAATGATCAATTAATGGTTAATTAACAGATTATTTACTAAGCAATGGCTAATTAAGTAATTAATAATTTACTATTTATGAATAAATAATTACCTACTAAATGACTAATGAATACTTCAATAATGCCTGACTAATTAATTAATTTCTAACTAGTGTCAGTCGTGTAGCAGAAAACGGCACTCGGGCTTTCGCCTTTCGCTACTTTAGTCGCTAAGTTTCAGTTTAGTCGTTCAGTCGTGTCCGACGAAAGTCCCTCATTTTTTTGGAGTAATTCTTGGGTTCCCCTAGCTCCTGACTCTCAGCAAGTGCAGAGCATATTAGTTTGAGCAACCACCAAGGTGCAGCATCGTGGAGACTCCAGCTTCCTGTAGTCCACTACATTTTCGCCTCTGCTTTCTTATTGTGTTGCTTTGCTGAGCAACAAATGCGCATGACAGCTTTTTCTGCCGCTCAATTCTTTGCAGAACATTCCTTGCCACTTACATGCTGTTCTGGGTTTAGGAGCACGCAAAGATTCGCCGCTTTCTACACTGTTCTCGTTGCTTTCCATGTGTTCCTTATGTCAGTGCTGGAGAGCAACACCACACAGACCATTTCATCTTTTGCCGCTAGGGTTCTGCGCTTGCCCAGATCACCCTCACCAACGTTGACAGGAAACTATGTGCTCGATTTCAGAGGGAAAACTGATTTATGCCATGTCAAGTGACGTTGCGGTGACTGCGGCCCCAGCACTGACCTCGGCTACTCAAAGCCCAAATGGTAAAGTACTTTTTACTGAAGTCCACTTTTTTTGTGTGTGTGTTTGTGTGTGTTGTGTATGCTTATATGGATAGCCTAGCTTGTAGTGTTCAGTTCTCTGGCTTATGACACCAGAGTGTTTTAGCTTTTATTTATACAATGAGCTAATTGCTTTTGTGAAGCTCTTGCATGGCGGAAGAGCCACTTCTATGCATTGTTTTCCTGCAAATGATCGTGCGCTTGCATTGACCAAACTGTGCCACATTTTTTTTCATTATCATTTTTACGTTATCACTTCGAAAATGGCTACAACCCTGTGTGGCAATGGTTTATTTGCTGCTCGCTCACAAACCACACTATCAGACTGGGAGCGTGTCCATGGTCAAATATTCTCCAGAAGGTCACGAACTGATATCCTTCTCCGTTTTTCTGGATGGGTCTTTACATTCACTTATCTCTATTCGGCATGCATCACATAAAAATGTGATGCATGCTCGCAGTGCTCGCAGAAGTTGGTACTGTCTGCATTTTGAAAGAAGTGTCTATTGGGAGCAGCAATTCATAAATGTATGAAACTTGGTGAACTCGGGGTGCAAGCGAATGAACTTGAGCTCTTCACAAGGTCCAACCTCATATGTCTCTGAATGGGGATAAGGATATCTTCACGCCTCGTTTGCTATAGATAAAGGTAATACTTATTCACCAAGATTACGCTGCCCTCTATGTCAGAACGCATTCCGTGTACAGAGTGGCTTGTTTTTGTAGCACTGTATCTGAACCGTCCTTTACCAGGTTGGCAGTTACCTGATTCCCCATTCCCCGGTTGCTTTTCCCCCTTTTCATTGCTTGCAAGGCTTTTCATACTGTGGTCTTTGTTACCGGCTGGATACTCCAGCACAACTGCTTTTTTCATTATCATGCTTACTACTCTGCCTACTCTATACACAAATGTAGAACTCCTTGCCTACATTAACTATCTTATCCATATTGGTAACGACATTGCCTGCCTTGTCTCTTATTGCATGTGGAAGTGTGCAACGAAAATAGGCTGGAAAAGCGTCTGTGTTGCACTAAATCAGGTGGAATGTTTGAAACATAGTGGCAATAAGCAGACATGACACTGATGCATGGACACGGCAGTGACATCATTGATCTGTGGAATGTTGCTGGACTTCCCAGTGACAATACTGCATGACCACCCTTCGAATGTCATTGCGCTGTGCCAGGAGTTCGCGGAAAAAGCTAGGGTTTTGAAACAGTTGTTGATGTTTTGGGTTTGCATTTTAATAACCATCAGCAATAAGTATTCCCTAAACATTTGTATGTACTGGAATCGAAAGCTTTTTTTGCATTGATTTGGATGAGCATGGAGAGTGAACTCGGCATTTTTACAAACTGCTAATAGTCTGTTTATGTCACTTTATCAGTAGTGACCAAAAGTTGATAATAAAAGTACCATATTTACTCGAGTCTAGGCTGGCCATGATTGTTAAAGTCCACAGAAGAAAGAAATTTACTTCGACTGTAGGTCGATCGAAAAAACAACTGCGAAGAAGTACCGCACGCAAGCAACATTTACTTACATTATCCTGCTCAGTCGTCGGCATCGCCTTATCTCTGGGCTTCTCGTAGAGTGCAGTCTTCGGTGCTATCAAGTGCATAGGAAATGCAGCACTTGCGGAATGCGCGCACCACCATGTTTTCTGGGATATCCCAGGCTGCAGAAATCCAACTGGCCACGACTCCCAACGATTCGCACTTTATACGATCTGTTGATGTAAGCGCGCACTCTTCAACAAGCCAGTCCACGTAGTATTTGCGCAGCCAATCCTTTAAAAGCTTATTAAGGCATACATCTAGAGACTGTAACTGGCTTATTTTGCCGCCATGTCTGATAGCGACGTCAGTACCAGCCTTGGCAAGCGCAGCTTTTACGCCGTCAGATAAGTGGCTACGGTACAAGATCAGGAGGAGGAGTGAATGCTTGGCCAAGAGGGCCCCTGCATGCCGCTCCCAAACTATTCTTATCCACTCCTCAACCATTTCGTTTGTTATTCATTCATTTTCATTATCCCGGACGATCACATTCCTAGGAGACACTTCCCGAGCTGGAAGCACCTTTCGTTTGAAAATTACATAGGCGGGCAGCTTGTGGCCATCCGCCATGCAGCACAGCATCACCGTCAGGCGCTGCTTCTCATATCTGGCCGAGCGCATTTTTACCTCTTTCGCACCTTCTTCGTTGACGGTGTATGCCACTGGCATGTCAAACCATATGGGCATTTGATCAGCGTTTACCATTTGCCTTTGGGTGTAGCTGTTCTCCATCCTCCACTTTATAATGAATCGCTGAAATGAAATCAGCTTCTCTTCAAAGTCACCCGGCAGCTTTTGACAGATAGGCGTGCGACGTTGGAGGCTGAAACCAAAGCGCTTTATGAACTTTTGCAATCAGCCCCGGCTGGCTTTTAACTTCTAATCTGTTTTTTCTTCTAATCTATAGTCTTCGAATTTATTTTTTGCTAAACAGATTGAAAGTAAATATTGCTTTATTACAAGATGAAAGTGGATCCTGCAAGAACAGCTGAGCCATTCTTGTAAACTGTGCAGGAACTCTTTGAAACCGAAAGGTAGGGGGGGGGGGGGGGGATCTCACATGGATTGGCCTACTAATTGAGACTGAGTCAAGGCTAAACTGGTCCCTAAAAATGTGCACTCGATTAGCCAGCGTGCCATGGCCAGCGAAGGATGAGAGGGGGGCGGCGATGCGTCTGCGCTGGTATGCATGTCGCAAGAAGAGATTCCACTCTTCCGAACAGCGCATCACTCACTCGTTGGAATCCAAAGCCGATTTCTATTACAGCCCTTCCAGCAGTGCAGCCAGAGCTCCAGTTTCACCCATGCCGTCATCAACAAACACCATGGACTCTCAATCTCTCTCACTTCTTTCACTGGGTGCTCCATAAACGGAACGGAGAGCGGGCGCCTGCACGACTTCTGTGGCTGGGTCTAGTTGCAGGGCTTCGGTCAGTGTATATCTGTTTACCCCCGTTGTCTTTGAGGTACCCGCATCTGGTTCCCAAGAGCACGACACGGTAACAGCGACCAAGGTCTGAGGTGTTCGAATGTTAACAAACTAAAGTTTGCTTTGCACTTCCATGCTTTTATTCCTGCAAAACTTTGTCTAGCCACACCATAGATTAGTGCGCGATCTTTCTTTTGTGGCCGTGGGTTTCGCAGACCCTTGGTGATCGCTTGCCATCCCCATCGTCATTGGCGCTTGTCAAGCCGATAAGGAGCCAACAAAAGGCATGACCAAATCCACATCCATAGCAGCCTGTATATTCCCCACGCCATTGGTCACACTTTGTTCAGCCAGTGCTTGTTGAGCCTCTTATCAGGTGCTGTTTCAACACCCAGGCAACCCAGTTTGCACTGTTGGTCTGCTTATTTGATGCCATGAGTACGACTCGGCAGCAGTCTCTCACAGCGAAAGAGAAGCTAAAGATTAGAGCCACTGCTGAAAAAATCTGCAACAGAGCTGAGCAAAACAACATGACGTCGACGAGTCGGGCATTCGCAACTGGAGGAAGAAGAGTGTCATGAAACAACGAACCAGGGCTGGCGAGCGTTTCGTGGTCCGAAGACTGGTTTGGTTTGTACCTCCGCCTCAAGACACAGCTTGCCAAGTTCATTGAGGAACAGAGGAGTCGTGGCTGGATGGCTCAAATAGAGAGAGAGAGAGAGAAAAAACTTTATTTCAAAAACAAAGAAAAAGGGGGGGGGGGGGGCAGTGAGTAGAGTCTTCATTTCAAGACCCCAGTGGCCTGGGCTGTCGCTCTTGCCTGAGTTACCAGCCTATGCTGGGTCTCTAGATCAGAGCATAGCAGAGTGGCCTCCCACTGCGCCTCCAAATGGTGCATGGTTATGTGTGCAGGTTTGGGGCCTGTGCACCCCATGTGACGTGGTAGGCGGTGGGCTGGTCGTTGCACCAAGGGCATATGTTTGTGTAGTGTTCAGGGAAAATTATGCTGTATTGATGTAGGTTGGTGTAAGTGTTGGTTTGGAGCTGTCTCCATTCCTGCGTTTCCTGTGCATTTAGTCCCTTGTGTGGAGGGAGATCAATCCTACGTTGTTCTCGTAGGTACTTAAGTCGCGCGCCGTAAGCCGCGGGGACAGGAATGATAGTTGTGAGATCGGGATTGGTGGCTGCTCGGTTTGTGTGACCTCGAGCTAGCCTATCCACGACCTCATTATCTTCCAATCCGGAGTGCCCCGGAACCCAAGTGATCTGATGTTTGAGCAGTGAGTTTGTAGCCAATCGCTGCCACTTCCTCTTCTGTGATAGTACAGTGCGGGATGGACATGCTCGAAACTTCTGTGTAAGAGCCCACCACCACGGCTGCTGCTGCGTTCGATATATGCTCATATAGAGCGGCATCCACATAGACAGTTTTCGGATTGCGTTCCACTGCACGCCTAAGATAATTCACTCGGGCGTGTCTTAACAGTTCACATGAGTTTCGTGAGAGACAGTGGATGGCTTCAACGCTTTATGACACGATGTTCCAGCTGCTTCCTGACGCTAACGAGGAAAAATTGTTGAGCTTTCAACGATATGTCATAGGACTTCGGAAGGAGCACAGCTGTTTGCTGTCTCAGGTAGGATACGTCGATCAGACCCCACTATACTTTGAGATACAGATGGACATAACTATAGAAAAAAAATGGTTCCAAATCGGTCAGCGTGCTGGCCGGCGGAAATGCCAAGCTGCACTACAAAGTGATGTTATGTGCTTTGGCTGACAGGACGAAACTATGCCCGTATGTAATATTCAAGCACAAAACTCTACCTACCACAACACTGCCCCTAGGAATCGTGCATGTGGAAGAAAATTTCTGGATGAACAGTGGCCTAGTCGGTGACTAGATTCGAGCAATTTGGGAATGAAGACTTTGCTGGCAGCAGTGGCGTAGCGGCAGAACATCTGCCTCGCATGCAAGAGGACCGGGGTTCAAATCCCGGTGCCGCGCAATTCTCCACCGGATGGAAAAAAAAAAAAAAGTCCGCGTGTTGATGGAATTGCATAACAGGTTCTGGGTGCGACCTGATGCCGGTGAACACCTCCGGCAACGCACTCCCTCACCAGAACAGGAGTTGGCCACCCTGGTGCAGGAATTGGCCGCAACCTCCTATGATAAGCTCCATAAAACCCCAGCCCTCAGTCACCAGCGGCTGCGGAACAACTGACCACGGCGGCGGTCAAACCTGTGACGCAGCAGGGGTGCTAAGAAAGCCTGGCTCCGCTGGACAGGCCGTCATTGGAAACTGACCCTGGCAAGTTTAATGCTAGAACCCTAGCTAGTGAAGCTAGCTTAGCAGTGCTGTTAGAGGAACTAGAGGGCATGAAATGGGATGTCATAGGGCTTAGTGAGGTTAGGAGGCCGAATGAGGCATATACTGTACTGAAGGATGGGCATGTAGTGTGTTATCAAGGCTTACCAGAGAGGCGACAACTAGGAGTAGGTTTCCTTGTCAATAAGTATATAGCGGGTAATATAGATGAATTCTATAGTATAAATGAGAGTGTTGCAGGCATCGTAATTAGGCTTAATAAGCGGTATAAACTGAAGGTTGTACAGGCCTATGCACCTACATGTAGTTATGATGACCAGGCAGTTGAAAGCTTCTATGAAGATGTAGAATCGGCAATGCGAAAAGTAAAGACGCAGTATACTGTACTAATGGGCGATTTCAATGCCAAGGTAGGGAAAAAACAGGCAGGAGACAAGGCAGTAGGTGACTATGGCATTGGTTTTAGGAATAGCAGGGGGGAGTTACTAGTTGAGTTTGTAGAGCGCAATAACTTACGAATCATGAATACCTTCTTCAGCAAACGGAAGAACCGGAAATGGGCATGGAAAAGCCCTAACGGAGAGACTAAAAATGAAATCGACTTCATAATGTGTTCAACCCCCGCCATTATGCAAGACGTAGAGGTAATCGGGAAAGTGCGATGCAGTGACCACAGGATGGTGAGGTCCCGAATTAGCCTAAATCTGAAGAAGGAACGCAACAGATTAGTAAGAAAGAAACCCATCAACGAATTAGCGGTGAGGGGGAGGGCAGAAGAGTTCAGGATATCGCTACAGAATAGGTTTTCAGCTCTAACTGAGGATGGCGACATTACCCTAGAGGCAAGGAACAATAATTTCAGAGATATCATTACTGAGTGTGCGGTAAAAGTAGGCGGTAGGATAGTTAGAGAGGATACCGGCAAACTGTCTAAGGAGACGAAAGATTTTATTAAGAAACGCCAGAGTATGAAAGCTTCCAATCCAACAGACCAGATCCAATTGGCCGAGGTATCAAAGCTAATCAATAAGCGCAAGGTGGCCGATATAAGGAAGTATAACAAGGAGAAAATTGAGCATGCTATAAAGAACGGGGGAAGCCTTAAAGCGGTAAAGAAGAAATTGGGCATAGGCAAAAACCAGATGTATGCGATAAGGGACAAGCCGGGCAACGTCATCACTAATATGGAAAAAATAGTCAAAGTAGCCGAGGAGTTCTATACAGATCTCTACAGTAGCCAAAGTAGTCAGGACCGTAATGAGATTGGCGGTAAGGAAAAACAGTCAGACGTTCCACCAGTGACGAAGGACGAGGTCAAGAAAGCACTAGAAACTATGAAAAGGGGGAAATCAGCTGGAGAGGATCAGATAACTACAGATTTGCTGAAGGACGGGGGGGATATCGTGCTAGAAAAGCTGGCCACCCTGTATACGCAGTGCCTTGTGTCATCGACGGCACCGGAACCATGGAAGAATGCAAACATTATCCTCATTCACAAGAAAGGGGACTCTAAGGACCTTAAAAATTACAGACCAATCAGCTTACTGTCTGTTATGTATAAGGTATTTACTAAGGTAATCGCTAATAGAATCAGGACAACCTTAGACTGCAATCAAGCAAAGGATCAAGCAGGATTTCGGAAACGGTACTCTACTATCGATCATATCCATACCATCAATCAGGTGATAGAAAAATGCTCGGAATATAACCAGCCCTTATACATAGCATTCATTGATTACGAAAAAGCATTTGACTCAGTTGAAACCTCGGCGGTGATGCAGGCATTGCGAAATCAGGGGGTAGACGAGCCGTACGTGAAAGTTCTGGAACATATATATAGTGGCTGCACAGTAACCATAGTTCTGCATAAAGAAAGTAACAAAATTCCCATAAAGAAAGGTGTTAGGCAAGGAGACACAATCTCCCCAGTACTATTCACAGCTTGTTTAGAGGAAGTATTCAGAGACTTGGAATGGGAGCAGTTAGGGATAAGGGTAGATGGAGAATACCTCAGTAATCTGCGATTTGCTGATGACATTGCCTTGCTAAGCAACTCTGGGGATGAACTGCAAATAATGATTGATGAAGAATACCTCAGTAATCTGCGATTTGCTGATGACATTACCTTGCTAAGCAACTCGGGAGATGAACTGCAAATAATGATTGATGACCTAGACAGGAAAAGTAGAAAGGTAGGCTTGAAAATCAATATGCAGAAGACTAAGGTAATGTTCAACAGCCTCGGGAAGGAACAGCAGTTTACATTAGGTAGCGAAATACTGGAAGTAGTAGGCGAATATGTCTACTTAGGACAGGTAGTAACCGCATATCCGGACCACAAAAAGGAAATAACAAGAAGAATACGATTGGGATGGAGCGCATTTGGCAAGCACTCGCAGATTATGACTAGCAGCTTACCGGTATCGCTTAAGAGGAAAGTATACAACAGTTGCATCTCGCCTGTACTCACCTATGGGGCTGAAACATGGAGGCTAACCAAGAGAGTTCTACTTAAGTTGAGGACAACCCAGAGGGCTATGGAACGAAAAATGGTAGGGGTAACATTAAGAGATAGAAAGCATGCACAGTGGGTCAGAGAAATAACTCAAGTTACCGACATTCTAGTAGAAATTAAGAAGAAGAAATGGACATGGGCAGGACATGTAGTGCGAAGAGAGGATAACCGATGGTCGCTGAGGGTAACAAACTGGATTCCAAGGGAAGGAAAGCATAGCAGGGGGCGGCAGAAAGTTAGGTGGGCAGATGAGATTAAGAAGTTCGCAGGGGTCAAGTGGATGCAGCTAGCACAGAACCGGGTTAAGTGGAGAAATATGGGAGAGGCCTTCGCCCTGCAGTGGGTATAGTCAGGCTGATGGTGGTGGTGATGACTTTGCTGGCACGCCGGTCGATGCTTGTGCTGGATTTCTTCCGAGGCCGCATGTGGTGAAGCCTTGCTGAGACAGGCACCGGCCTCGTTGTGATACCTGACGGCATGACGTCCATGCTACAGCCGCTCAACGTGTGCCTGAACAAGCTGTTCAAGGCACGCGTGAGACGGGTATATCCCCAGTGGATGGCCGACGGCCTTTACTCCCTCACGCTGACAGGACGCTTGCGAAGATCCAATATTCTGCTCCGCCAGTGAATCGTGGGTGTGTGAAAAGCGATACTGGCCGACTTGGTGCGTAAGAGTTTCAGAAAATGTGCCATCAGTAACAGCTTGGGTGGTTCCCAGGACAACTACGTCTTTGAAAATGGCGATGAAGCCTCGGGTGGTAGCAGTGAGAGCGGCTACGTTTGAGAATTGTGTAACCAGTAACATTTTGGCCGTTATTTGAGTAAATTTTCTCAAATGATGAGTAAAAAGAAATGATTACCGAGTGGGCTCATTCCTTATGAGCATGAAAAATGGTGGCAGCGCTGCACAACCCTTTGCCACCGTGCGCTAGCAAGCAAAGGTTCGTGCAGTTACTCCTGTTGTCTGCTGTCACAAGGCGAGGAAGCCAAAATTGTTGTTGTGTTTGGCGGTGGTGTGGTAGCAAACCTTCGTTATACCACATCACGTGGGAATGTAATAATAACGATAGATTTCGTGAAGACCCGAGTGCGGAACAGTGGGAGAGCCGGCTCTCCAGCAGCGATTTTGGTTGCCACCTAGGTCTGATCCAGCACACCCAGCGAGCAGTGAAGCTCAGTGGAGCCCTGGAATAGGGGCTCCAATCCTGTGAGAAGAAGGAAGATGGACCTCTTCTTTCTCGTCTGCTACTAGCACAAGACTTTTCTAGAGAAATCAATGTCTTTCCTACCCTATCCTTACAACAAATTTCAGTAATATACACGTGAGCGCTGCATATTACTGAATCGTGCAAGAGAGGTGTGCATTGTGGTTGTGAGAAGTGGACACTGTTGGTCTGTTTATGTGATCGGTTTATAATTTGACGATGACGTTTGCTTGAGCCTTTGATTACATAGACAAAATCATTGCTCTTTGGATACCTCGCGTGGTGTCAGGGCAGCTGGTGTGACGCTCTTTCTTCCGTGCCTGTTCAGTAAACCTCAGAACAAAGTCACCTGACGATGCTGCCTTGTTTCACTTGTATATTATTTTAATTTGTTGCTTTCTTTGGTTTCCTCGTCTTGGGACAGCAGACAATGGGAGTAATTGCATGAATCTGCTTGATAGGGCATGGCGGCAAAGGGTAGCACGGTGCCGCCGCTATTTTTCTACGCTTCTGAGGAATGAACCCACCGAGTGTGCAGTTGTATCTTTCCAGTACTAACTTTTTTCTTCTTTTTTTAAGATAAACGTGCGGATTGTACGTGAGGACGTTTCTTTTATTTAGCGGAGTTCAAAGTTCGGGGTGCGTGTTATATGCAGAGGCGGGTTATACGAAAGTAAATATGCCATGTACCTCGCTTGCATCCCATGTCAAGCAAGGGACATGCACTGCCTTTCCTTAAACATATGCGAATGAGCAGTTTTGCAATAACGAGAGTCTAGCATAGCGTGATCTGCTATTGGGCTTCCACGTGCCGCCTATGCACACGCGCTCGCATGATTCGATATGGCGGGCGCGGCAGCCAGTGTGCTCGTGCTGGCTGGTTCAAATGCGCTGGGTGTGCTCGTCGCCAGGAAGCATACGACTCGCTCAATATGGTCACCACGTGTTCAGTGGTACCCCACAGAAGCGAATCTTGCTAAGCTGTAACCGTTTTAACCCTGCAGTTAGAATATCTTGGCCAGTCATGCTTTCGTCATCTTCATGCCACTTCACGACATACTGCGACGCCCCCGCTGGGGTGGCGCAGTAGTTACGGCGCTCGACTACTGTTCCGAAGGACGCGGGATCGAATCCCTGCCTCGACGGCCGCTTTTCGATGGAGGCGGAAAGCAAGGTGCCCGTGTGCTGTGCGATGTCAGTGCACGTTAAAGAACCCCAGGTGGTCGAAATCTCCGGAGTTCTCCACTATGGCGTCTCTCATAGCCTGAGTCGCATTGGGACGTTAAACCCCACGAACCAAACCAAACCGTACTGCGATGCAGTCGATCATGTCGCGAACAAATGCATGCACCGAGTGAAGCAATAACATTCAGTTTCCATGGTTAACGGTGATACCCAAGGCTGCAAGATAGAACTCGTGGGAAAAAAGTGAGCGGAATTAGAACCCCCATGAATCGCGAATGCACCCCCCCCCCCCCCCCCCATTTCTCTGCGGGTGGCAGCGGACGGTGCTCATGTTCCATTTTCAATCTGATTGTGCGCTCTTGTAGGCTGTCCCGATAAAAAGGTCGAGCATTCGCTTATTGCTACTGTCTCAAATGGCGACGATGGACAAAGAGCCTACCTAGTCCGCCCGAATCACTGCTTCGCTTTGCCTTCACAGCTGTGCAAAAGGGGATTTTTGCGAAAATGACGCTCGCTCGCGTCTTAATGATGCCGAAAAAATGAGCCTTCGGCCAAAAAAACAATCTTCACAGTATTGCTTGCACGAAATTTGTCCCGAAAAATTGAAAGGGTCTGAAATATTGGTCGTGAAACTGTACACGCTCCTATGGGCTGCGTGACGGTTCCTGAATAAAGTCCGAAATATCGCTTCAAGTCCGAATTATTTAGTCCAAAAAATCGGTCGGCTACTGTATTGCCTTTCAACATTTTTGGAGGCAGTGCACAATTCGTTCGTGAAACAGGTCATCAAAAAAATCCTGGTTAATGCTTAGAGCTTTCTAAGAATGTGAAGGCGAAAGCCTATTTAGGCGTTGCATTTAACTTTTTTTCATGTTTTATCCACACTGTGTGACGTGCAACTCTCCCAGTAGACACTGTTCACCAAAGCGCACATCTTCCTCATCCACTTTCTGGCGGCAATTACGATGCGCGGCATTTCGAGCTGCTCTAGCCTTTTCTGCCTTGGCATACTTTCTCGGCCTTCTCGACCTGCTATTAGGGCCTGGTGCTTCGGCACCCATAGTGATGTGGAATGAACCTCTGAGCCCACGGGCAGGCGTGCTGTCGCTTTTGACATTCCCCTCCTCCCCAGTGTCACTGTCCTTAAACTCAGCATCCTCTAGCATCCTTATTCTAGGCAAAGAGATATGTACTCATTTTCAGGAAGTCAGTATAGAGTAATGTTAAACACGCTCAGCTGGGGCACTGACAAAGGGTAGTTCCAGTCCTGATATGGACGCGATTCAATTATTTTCGTAACCTTGTAATGCAGCCTTAAAACACTGTGATTTAAGGCTTTCACCTTAATAAAGCTACAAAACAAAGTGCAAGTCGGAGCAGCCACGGCTGTTGGAGCACATTTGTTGGAGTAACCAGCGAGGTGTGGCGTCATTCAGACTATGACTACATTTCCGGCTCCACTTAGCATTGCCTTGCTGAGGTACGGACACGCGTGAGAGCTTTTTCTGCCGCTCGGCTCTATGCATCTGCAGGACAATCTTCCTCATTCCCATGTTGATCTTGGTTTAAGTGTATGTGAAGCAGGGATGCTGTTCTCGTCTTTTCCCATGTGCTTCCTGTAGGAGTGCTGTGGAGCAATGCTGTAGAGGTCATTTCATCATACGCTGCTAGGGATTTGTGGTTGCCCAGATCACCCACGCCAAATGCTGATTTCAGGTCTTATAGGAAACTACTTGCTTCTTTTCAGAGGGCAAACTGATTGATGCCACATCAAGTGATGTTGCAGTGACCGAAGACCCGGCAGCAAGTTCGCCTACTCAAAGAGCAAATGGTAAGATCTTTGTGCGTGTGTGTGCATGCATGTGCATCTGTCTAAGAAGGAAGTTTTCAGTCTTAATGAAACAGACAGCTGCGGTAAGCAAACTGCATTACATTTTAAGGTGTCATTTTTGTTTAATCACTTGGAAGATGGCAGGGGTGCGACAGCTGTGCCAACTGCACCATTTTGATATATAGTTGCATATTCCTGCTGCTCAGGGACAACCTTCTGTGGCCGTGATATGGCCAGTCACGACGTTTCAAACACTTCTGTGTGAGTCACAGGCCTTTTAGTCTTACTTTTGAGATGTCATCACACCGTTCTGATGCCTACTGATATTTTTCTTTCTTGCATCCACATGCTTTCTCTGCTCTTCTACTAAGCTGAACCGATGTGGTTTGAGGGTGCTTCACTGCATGGGTAACAATTCTTGCAGTGAAGCATCCCCATAACGCAAAGGGAACTGTCTACGAAAAGGGCCATTGTGGTACCTGGGATTTGGAGCTATATTCCAAAACTCTGTTTTAAGCGCTGCATGGTTTTAATAGATGTATCTCTAGCTTTTTATGCAGCTCTCGACGTTCTCAGTATTTTGTTGGGTCATTGATGTACAGCAAGGTTCTCTTTATGCTGTCCCATCGATAAACTCATGGTGATTTCCACTGGGCACTCCTGAGCATGTTTTCTTGCTCTGGGATGATGATTTCGAATTCCACTGGTCGACCAAGATAGGTTGCACATATTCCGATGGGCATTTGTAGCAATGCGGGGCGCTATCTCGATCCGCCGACCGAGCTCTGATCTCGCCGGAAGTTCTAGTCGCTGATGTGGTCACTTCAGGAGGCTGCTAGATTCGTGGCTGTTTTTGGCCATTTCAGTGATATAAGCAGAGGAGACGGGGCTTCACCACTTTTTTGTGCGAATGTGTCGAAATGCGTCTGTCGAAAAACGTCAACAGCGTTAAAATACCGCAAAAGCAAGTTGCAGAACGCCGCATCGCGCTATTTATCAACCGTGAACATTGTGGCGCTGGGATGAGACTTCAACTTCCGGAACCAGCTCACTCTGTAGCACGTTAGGTTGGTTCTGACGCCCAACTCCGATTGACCAGTGGAAATTGCCATCACTTTCCCGTCGTCAGATAGTGTATAAGGTGCATCAGTTATGACTGCTGTTTTTGTGCTGGGGATGCATGTGAAATTTATTTCGGGCGCCAGCAGGCCGCCGGGAAAGGCGCAGCAGCCTTAATTATGGCCGGTTGACATGCAAGCGATTGAGAGAACTCAACGGGAGAGGCAGCGACAGAGCGAAAAAATTTCAGTGTTAGAACTGCGTCGCTCTCGCTGCTCGAGCCGCCGCAACAGCTTGAAATGGGTTTTTGCGTCACCGCGGCAGAAATTGCAAGTGTTTTCGTTTACATGTGAAACAGCTAGTTTTTAGGTTTCGAATCTTATATCGCAGTGAAGCCCAAAACTGCCAAAGTTAACATTTGTGGATGCTGGAACATCAAAATACTGTAATGTCTGTTCTGTGAACGAAATATATAACCTAATATCCTGAGTCATCGCCCACCTCCGCTTAATAAAAATATTGTGCCAGAACCACCGAATTATCGCCAGCCCCTAGAAATGTAAATCGCGGGCTGAAGATGCGCTCGCTTGTGTTTTGTTTGCAGTATCATCTGCTTTCGGCGTATGCGCTTTTGCCTTTTGGTCGCTGTTTTTCTTTTCTTTTTATTTTTTTTTTCTGTTTTTGTGTTTGAATCAATATTTAGTTTTTTTTTACTGCGCTTGCTTTTAGGCACAGGCTGATCGCAGTCATGGCAATTGTTTTGTAAGTCTTGCGAGCAACATAAGATCCCGTGATTAAAATTGTCAAACCGCACTAGATGTGAAAAAAAAAAGTATAATCTTTAGCTTTTTCCATTCTTATTCGGGCCCCAAAGTTTGAAAATGTTTGAAAAATCTCCTCACTTTTATGGCTCACATTATTTTTTCTGTTAAGTGCTTCTTTACAAAAATAGGCACGTGCAAGCCGGAATCCTAAAGGAAATACACTAAGCACCGGTAATATGTTGCCTTTGCTAGATTCCCTTTGGACCACATTCATATGGGGCAATACAGTCAAATCTTGTTATTACAAGCACCACATTTATGAATTTTTCAAATTAACAAATTTATCAAAAATCCCCAAAATATTTTTTATATATACAATGTAAAACTATTTCAGAATTATGAACTTCAATATAGCATATATTTCAGAATAAGGTACATAATTAATTGTTTTTTCTGTAAACTAGAAACATGTATTACGAATTTGGCTAAAATTAACAGTACCGCAACGCACAACTCTCGTGTGAAACAGAAACCGCCGTTTCTGTGTGTACGGTTCGTGCACTGCAGCTATCATCATCATCATATCTAGTGCCAACTCCTAGCGTCACCACAAAGCTGTGGCTTAATACGCAGTAGCCAGCAGGCCTAGCCACGTGCCTTTTTTTCCCCTGTGTTGAGTGCTGTTTGCTGGTCAGCCGTTCGTGTCATTTGCGCGTGTAGGAAAGTTCTTTTTCTGTCGGGGATTATTATTTTGCGAAATTTGTGAGATATCGAACGAATAATCGCAGCCAGCGATTGTGCCAAGAAGATAGCAGTTTTCACTGCAAGAAATCGACGCAGGGAAAAGGCAAACCGGCCTCTGCAGACAGCTAGCATTGCCCCATCATCATCGCTTTCATCGCTCGGTGCAGTCACATACCATACGAGGTGTTGCGCAAAGTGGAAGGTGTAGTGTGCTGGCATGTGTGCTGCATGTGGCAGAAAAAAACAACTGATTTCTTCAAATAAATCAGCTTCGAAGTTAGTGCGACATTTTAATTTGAGATTTTGCTTGTCTGCACACGTGCCTAATGCCAAGGTATGTCGTTTTAATACCTAGGTTTGACCACTGGCTTATAACCACAGGTTTTTTATTACGATATTTCAAAATCGCGAACTATATTTTGGGGTCCCGCGAGATTTGTTATATTGTGGTTTGACAGTATTCACATCTCTTCATTTGTTTTGTGCCGAAAGAAAGGCTTTATCCTGTTTAACGGCTACAAAGTTTGAATTTGCGCTGTAAAGGGCAGTTTCTTCTTATTTTTTGTTTTTCTGTCAGCTGCTCTAAATATTGCTGGATGCATCCTTAGCGAAGTCGATACTTGTTCCAACCATGACAGGAGTGCCGTCGAGTGAGTTTGGTCGGAGGTCACACAAACTTCGGTACGCCAGCACGTAAAGCCCCCGTAGTCAGGTGGTCATCGATATGTCTTGCTCACATCTGCTCTTCATAAGATCCAGTGCATGAGGCCATCACGCAAAGCCAGATGACAGCTAGCTCCTCTCTGTGTGGTCCATGGCGGCAGACTTGGAAGGCAGTCTTCGTCGATTACGCAGAGGGTGCACTGATCAAAGTGCTTGAGCGCTGGAGGAAAAGGTGGTTGCAAACAATCTTGCTGTCGCCGTTTCTAGCGACTGGCGGCCTGTCGTCGCTACTCCTAACGCATATACTCACCAAGAAAAGTTGTGCTCTCGAGTTCACCACTTCTGAGCAAGTTGCTGATGGTACCCAAAACTTGATATCTCACTTGTTAGACTACATAACTGATCGCATAGTAGGTTAGAAGTTGATTGGTAGGTTTGAAGTATTTTGCAATATCTATGGGTCAAGAGGGACCGACACTTAAGGGCCTGTCACACTAGCTCGACATGGCGCCGATTCGGTCTGCCAACAGCGCATCTTCCTGATGTCTGCGTCTATGTCACACTGCGCCGACAAAAACAGTCGGCCGACAGTCGGTGTCAGTGCCGCGTCGTTCGTAAGACGCCTGTCGGCCGACGGTCGCCCAACTCCTATGTCACACTAGCCAGACAACGTGGGAAACCTCCCCACCGACTAGGCCCTCTCATTCTCACTCTCTTCTCGTGTCATTATATGTTCCTTTTCTTAATCCTTTTATTTTTTTCTACCATGCGAAATTGTCCTTTCAGTAGCTACTCCCTATCTTATTTTTCTTGGTTTATTCTCGGAACTATTAAGTTAAGGACTGCAAATTTTAATTCTATTTCATATATTCGACCATACCAAAACATGTGCCTTAACAGTCGGGATTATGGGCCGAGACTGAATAGTGCCCACTATTTTATGGCTCTGGTTGCGGGATCAGAACGTCAGCGTTCGAAAAATAAAAGCTGTCCACGGCGAATAAGAGACTGTATATTAAAAGCTGAAAAAAGAAAAAAATACTTTACCTTTGGGGTCGAACTTACGACCTCCTGTTTGATAGCCAGCAGCGCTAACTACTGCACCACAAAAGTTAAGCCTAATTGTTGCTTTCAGAGGTTGAGATATGATTTTAGCCAATATGCTGCCTTGTAGTATGAAAGTCATGAAGGCAGTAGGAGCGTTTACCGCTTAACTGACTGTCCAGCTTGCTGAGAGTAAACTGTAGATTGTTTGAATCATGCCGTGTTGCGCAGTAAGAGGTAAAACTTTCGGCGGATTTCGTAAGACTGATTTCTCAGGGCCATCCGCGGGACCACGACTGCTGTTGGTTCTGTTGTAAAGTTTCAACGCAAGTTCTGCGCTTTTTGTGCACGCAATTCTTGAAACACATTGAGTTATGGAACAAAACATTATTTGCGTGATGTGTTACGTAGCGTTGAAATAGGCTTGTGAAGTAGCGACGCAGCGACTAGGCGTTATGACGTGAACACAACGATTGAAGTGTGCAGGAGGATCGGCAGCTCTAGGCTGGCTTCAGGAAAATAATCGCTTCTTTTCATAATTTCTTTGTTACGCACTGTGTTCATTTTGCACTATTCTGTGCTGTTCGGAAACGCTGAAAGATTGCTCACGGTCCCAACGCGCGCCGCAAATATATGCGCCCCAAATTCACTCGCCCCGAAAGAAAACGCTGCCGTTGATATTCCACGCGCATTCGGCGGCCCTGAGTATACTTTGGTGGCTCACGCTTGCGTTTTGGTCAGGGATTAGGCGTTGATTCTACTTTTTTATGTATATTAGGGCTGAAAGGTATTCGCCGTCGACATGGTGTAGAGTCGGCCGATCTCAGGAAGTCTCGGTCACCAACAGGCGGCAGACTGGTTAAGACATTTGGTTTTCGGTCGTGTTGGTGTCGTCGTCGGCCTAGTGTGACAGCTTGGTCGGTCGCAGACATAGTCGGCCGACGAGTTGGCCGACTGTCGGTGTCGTCGTCGGGTCTGCGTTGGCGTCGTGTCGTGCTAGTGTGACAGACCCTTTAGTGTGCATGGTATGGAAAGGCTTCAGTAGGGTTCTTCTTACAGGTCGCTGCTCATTTTCTTTGTGCCATTTCACTGTCTCTTTGTCGTACTGTGGAGCGCACTGTCTTGTATTCTTTGGAACTGCTTCGTCTGAAGGAGGTTTTATTCCACTTGCATATATTTCCCTGGGATGCTAGTTGTTATACAGTAGGACGAACATTTTCGGATATTCAGATTTTTGTGTGCGGCATGCCGAGATTAAACAGTCATGCAGTTTTTGCCCAGTACACCTATGCCTTTGACTCCACGCTGCTTTTGAGGTCCGAATCGTTTATTTTTTTCTTTACTCGTCAATCTTATGAGAACTCATTACGTGATGAAATTGGTCTACATTCGGCTCCGGAAGTCCTCATGCTTGTAAAACTAGCAGATAAAAGCGGGCACTCCCCAGAGGTGCTGTAAGATAATGAGGCACTTAAATATTGAGCACCCCAGCCCCTCACTGTTGGCGTTACAGTCGTGAAAAATACAGTATTTGTCTTGGGTATACCGGGCTGCACTCCCCAGTCCTGAGTATGGGCAATATCTGTGAAAGCGCGAATGCGCTTTGGTGTTCTAGGCTTCTCGAATGCACAGTAATAAGCGTTTTTCTGCGTCCCCTCCGCGTGCGAGCATCTGTGTTCCCCGTTCTCTTAAAATGGAGCTCTCTTAGATGTCAGTCATTGAACAGAAAGGCCGCTTATGGGCTATTGAACTATATTGACTTTCACATCCTTTGCTTCAGTAACACAGATGTGAGGTCTAGGCATCGTGTTTCAAGATTTGCACTGCACTGTCTCCTCTCATGGGTCTTTATGGTGGTTTGTGGAACTAGCTTAGTTTTGGAGAAGAAAAAAGAATTCACTCTTCTTAAAGGTCCCCAGAAAGGGGTCACCAAGAAGGGTAAACAACGCCATAACACTGATAGTTATTGAACCACCCATCATTCTCCCGCAAAAATTTTCGATCTAGCTTCTGCAACACCAGAGATATCGGCGATTAAAAATGACCCTTCCAATTTTCCCCCTCAACTCGTACGCCGAAGGGAGCCATAAAAAAACAAAGAATACAAGCAAGTTCGAAGCTCCGCCCAGACAAATGTCACTTCGACGAACTTCCGGTTGCCGCGCGCTCGCTCGCTGGCGTACTCGCTCCAACCCGTCCTCGCTTGCACACGCCCGAGGAGTTCGCCAGTTCGCGCAGCGACGGTTAGTGTAACCGCGAACCCGTGGTTATCCTATGTTACACGGCGGACCAAACCATGGTTGCACCACTAACCGCGGTTACCGCAAACCGAGCTTGACGACCTCGGTTTGCGTCGTTAACTGAGGTTATGACGGCGTCTGTTGACGGAAGCTACTCGTCGGCGCCCGAGTGCGCGAAACGTACGAGCGGGTCAGCTTCACAAAGTTATTCATTTGCCCACTGTATCACGTTTGAAGATCGATGTATAGAATATGGTGCCGCCCGAGGTCTTCGATTACGGCCGACAGCGCAGCGACTGGGTACTGAAGCCTTGTCGTGCCTACAGTATCGTTTGAACGGCTTGTTGCTGAGCAGAACGCCAAAAAATGCGCGGTCTTAGCTATGAAAGTACACGAGTTTGCAACGCCTGCAGCACGGGATGCCGCGAGCAGGCTGAGGTACGTTACACAATTACCGCGGGGGTGGAACGTGCGAGCGCGGCGAACGCCGGCGCCGTGCGTGACCGTCCCTAGTCGTCGCTAGGCCTATTGTTTCGCTTCGAAGCCGCGGCGGTCGACGCTTTGGAACATGATCAACACTGTCGTAAATCGTCTGCTTATGAAACTGCCTTATAGTGATTCCTATCCTGCCATAGTAAAATAATTATAGGATTAACTCTGCCGACGCATTAATTGCAGAGCTAGTACGAGCAGATCGGATCAGCCGAAATGCACCAGCGGCAGCTGGCTTGAGCAGAAACTAGCTTGTATCACGGCTATCGTTCTTACCAGCAATTTGCTGCTGGTCAGCGATCCTCACGAGGGCTTCATACTTGATATTCGGCTCAATATTCCAGACGCCAACAAATTTTAGCACGCTTTATTTCGGACATCGGTGCTAACGATCCGCCGTGTCGGTCGCGAACGGTATGCGGGAGGAGGGGCCACAGCGGCGGCGTTCACGGCGGTCAAGGAAGTGCTGCCATCGTGCGGTGCTTGACCGTGCTGTTGACGCCTCGTCGGACGACACTCCGACACTCCTGAAACCACGTTATATAAATAAGATATTTGTAAATGAAGCTTCGTTCTGCCGATCCCTGCGTCGCTTCGCTTGCACTTAATGGGCAATGGCCACCTAACCGATAAGGGCGGCGAGCTGTAACCTGTAACAGCCCGCACAGAGTTCGAGCAGCGCACGAGCAGACGACTTTCGCAGCTACCGGAAGTGTGTCCGTGACGTCATGGCTGCAGTGGCCGCAGCGAATGGCAGCTTCTGGCTTGCTTGCCAGTCAACATGCCCGTGACGTCACGGTCCTGGGAAATAGTTCCATGCGACACCGCCAAACGACATCCTCTGTGCCCGCGAATTTCAAAAAACGCTGTTTTTAAAAATTAATAATAAATCACTGGCTTTGTTCTAAGGAGTTATACTTTGGTTTAATGCTCAAAATAATTCGTTCTACACATTGAACGCGTTTATCAGTGTCTTCTTGGGGGCCGTTTCCGTGGACCTTTAAGAAAGTATTAAGATATGGACACTGGTGGGGAAAACGCTAATGGCATGCCACCGGCTGCAAGAAGCTTGCAGCAAAACCTGCCGCGGACTGAATGGGTCAAAGAGCCATTTTCGGCAGCTTGCCGCGTGGCACGAATCGGAGAAGCCAATGAGAAATGTCCGGCTCAGTGATGTGAGCGTCAGTGTCGCCACCTCGCCGAAGTTAACTTCCAGCGGTGGCGGTGACGGTGAAACTGCGATCAAGCGTTCCGTCCCAGCCACGATAAAGCCAGCATTCTCCTTGTGTGCCTCCATGCTAAAAACTGAGCCCCAGTTGAAAGAACATTATTTAACAGTTTCTCAAAACTGGTCGATTATTCCCATTTTATGCGAAAATCAACTAATGAGAATGGAGATCATCGGCAAAGCATTCAATCTCGCAATGCGAGTTGTTTTCGTACAGGGTCTGAGCACTCACGAATGCATTTGTCCGATCGCTGTGCTGCGAAGAAAATGCTATCATCACATTAGATAACGAGGGACAAAGACAAACTGAGATGTGGTCTGCTGGTCGACTTGGCCTCTACTTGTGCAGTCCGATATGAGGCAAGACGCCGCTTCTGTGGGCACCCTTTCGCTGGAGGCATGCCGCGCGCATTCTTCCGCTAGTGTGTCCGTAGCCTTAGGCAACCCAACCACTCTTTCAAGCAGCAAGAAAATTTCAGCGCTAGCATATTCATAATGCAGGTGCGCCAAGCATGTTGTTTCTCCAAAATAACTTAGTATGAATAATTTTGCATATGCGCTGCGCCTTTATGTATTCCACAAATTCGTTGTATTTAGCATGAAAGCTCCACATTTAAATGTCTTATATAAAATCATCATCCTGAGATCATTCCTTCCTGTGTCAACACTTCAATTGCCATTATAGCAAGTCGGGCTCAGGTTCTTTCAGTGTCAGACCATGCCGCACCTCCTGTCGACAACATAGGGCCACGGCTTGGGCCTAGCACAGGCTCAGAATTTTGGCTTCTGTGCACCTCCATATAGGGCTTCTCGTCTACTGGGGTGTTGTGCTAATTTATTCGTTATCATTGGTAGGAAAAGATGACTATCGTATCTGCATAACGTTGGGGTCTTAGAGTTAATGCACTATCCACGCGCGCTGCCATTACCGCCTAGCCGTAATCGAGGTCCGTGTTGCCTCTCGTGACAAGTACAGTTCTCTGATTTGTAAGGCTGCTACTGCTTATAACTCCCTTTGTACAAAAGTTCGATTGCCACATGATAATAAAAGCAGCCCATTCATATTCAGTTTTGTGCTAGGGCAATTCAGCTTTTAGTTACCCAATAATGTATTCGAATTGGCCCTGAATAAAATGAAGTTGTACTTGCACAGACCTCATTTCTGGCCTTATATGCTGCTGCAGAAGATATTTCAGATTTCAGCATATATTATTGTGTCCCCATTTGTGGACATTGTGGCTTGTGTAAAATCATACATTAGTGTTCAGGTTACGCACGTAAATGCAGGCACAATACCTGAATGGAATATGTATCGTGCTAATAGTCCAACTGTTCTCTTTCATAGCTCAGCTTGAACCAGAGGAAACCGCTGACCTATCTGATGCGGAGGAAAACACTGACCAACCTGAGGCCATGGACGATGCCAGCACTGAAGGAACAGACGATGATTCGCCACATGTTGGCTCTGTTGGGCCGAATGGAAAGGTATTGCACCCACATCAGTTTGTCTATTTTATTCATCACTTGCTGTAGGCTGCTAAGCACAAGTATGGTGAGAGTGCAGTCAAAAAGTAGCAAAATGCAGTGAATTGCCTCGACAATGGGCGACCGAAAGAAACTGCAAGCAAGGGAAGTGCCCTGGTGGTGTGACATGATGGCATACATCAGCACCGTGAGAGGTGGCTCATTTACACTCACATACATTCACTCACAATGGACTCGCTCACACTCATGTCCACTCACACACGTCCATTTACTCACATTCACTCACACTCACAAATGTGGGTGCGAGTGAAAATGATTGCACTCATAAATGTGTGCCAACGTATGACATTGCCTGGTAATCACATAATGAGGTAATCACATGGTACAGATACATACCTGCCAATTGAATTTTCCATAAAATGTACGAATTTTGACTAGTCTTACGATTTTACGAATCTTGCGTGAAATTCTACAGAAAATGTTTTATTTTCGAAAAGCAAAGTGTGAACATATATTAACACTGTTATGGTACCTTTCACAGCCACAAGGGAGCAACACATATTTGTGATATCATCAGCAGCTGCAAACGTAGTGGCTTCTGTCGTCTACACGGGGGGGGGGGGAGGGGGGGGGGGGGGACACAAATCCATATGCAAAACTCGATACTGCCTCTGCCAGGCTAGTGGCTATAGTATCTGTAATCAGGCTGGTCAGGCCTCCGTGCGGCCTTTGTTTACGTGTTTGGATGCCTTTGGTTTTGGCCTCTGTTTTTGTTTGATCTGCGGCCGCATCCAACGCAGTGCGACTCTGGTGTTTTAGCAGTAGCGGCTTCGCAGTGCAATGGCGGGCTCAAAGCCGCGACAGTACTTCCAAGTATTTTTGAAGTCGTACACGTCAGAATTTCCATGCTTCTTGCTGTCTAAGAAAGGAAAGAAGTTCGGATTTTGCACCTCGTGTGCCTGTGATATTAACATTTCACATGGTGGCAAGTCCGACGTAAGCTCCACATTGCTTCGAAAAAGTACCAAGAGTACGTGTGAACCGTGGACGGCCAGCCAAGCCTGACAAATTTTGTTCGCAGTAATAGCGACCTCGGTGTGATTCGTGCAGAATGCCATTTCATGGTGTTTTCAGTTAACACAACATCCCGCTAAGTGTCATTGATCACGCGGCACCATTTTTAGCAGGCAGTCAGCAATTGTAAAAGGAGTTTTCACTCAATACTCTACAGGACACAAACTCACTTGTAGGTGAGTGAGCAAGCTTGTTGGTAAATTCTAGGAAACTAAGAAAAGGCAATCTATGGCATCGTCCATGCGTAGGAGAGGATGCACATCCTTTTTACTGGTGGAGTTCAGGCGACGATAGCCCATGCAGAGCCTCCATGTTCTTTTTGTTTTCACCAGTATCACGAGAGCTGCTCAAGGACTGCAGGACTCCTGTATTAGGCCCTACTCAACATGTCTTAGACTTGTTCCCTTGCGCTCTGATGGCGACACGCGGTACAGCTTTTGGCGGATCGAATGGGCAGATCCTGTGTCAATTCTATGGCCTGCGTGAGACTGTACAAAACGCTGCGAGCCGTCAGACTGCACCAAGTCGAAAATGGAGGTGTGCTGCGACAAGAAGTTCTTCAAGATCTGGTGTTGTGACATGTTCAAAGATCCACTGATCATCGGAAGAAGTTTCTTGTCAGCAGGCGAGTGAGTTGCGAGGTTGTCAGGGAAGGCAGTAATGGAGTCACATATTTGTGATAGCTGCGCTACATGAGGCTAGTTTCGAGCCCGCCGAAAAAACAGCCGGTTCCGGTGAGCAATTTATAGTTCACAGCCAGGTACAGCCTTCTTTCACGCTGACCAAACATACGGCACTAAGACATTTTTTTTTACGCACTCTAAGGACACCTGGACGTACACTGTAGAATGTGGTGGTACGATGACTTAATCACATACACACTCACAAAGTGTTTTCATAATTTGATGACTCTTCCTAAAGTTCACGAGACAGAGAACCACTTACGCTTATCGCTCTCGCCCGACAATCATTTGTAGTGCCATACATAAGCAGGAAGTCAATTTCCAAGATTGCGTCGTGTGTGGATCGGGGCAGTACTGCAAACTCTGCAGTAAATACTGTGCCCCCCAAAGAAACGCACACCCCAACTGGATAAAGTAACTCCACTCACTTCATAAAAATTAGTATTTTTGTCTGAAATAAACATAACTTTGTTCTTCAAAAGGTTATTAAAATCTAAACTCATGACCTAAACAGTAGTGCCAGTTTCTTTCAACGTCATTGTAAACAAACCGTCAACAAGCACATTAACTAATTTCTTCAATATGTTCACAGACGGGGGAATACTAGGTAGCAGCGCACATTGTCCAGCGACCTCGCCTTCATCGGCCGCGCTGGCTAGTTTTGCTGCAAGAGTGGGGGAGATCTCCACCGTGGTGACGGGGAACGGCACACATAAAATGAAGGAGGTTATGTCACACTACGGTCGAATGCAGGAGAATCGAACAGTATAACCAAAATTCGAATTACAGTTGACTCCCGGCACAAAGAACGCCACTTCAACGAAATTTTCGCCACAACGAAGTATTTTCCATTCCCCGTGAAGCCCCCATAGGAAGTAATGTTTAAAAATTCTCTCCAAAGCGAATTATTTTGAGAACGCGTTCACTTCAACAAATTTTTTGTAAGCGATCACCATTCTGTGAGCCATCCATTTAAAAAATTTTGGGGCTGTACGGCTTAGCTCGTCTTCGGCGCAGTCGGTTGAAGACGGCTGAAGACAAATCCAACGAAATCCACTGTTGCCAGCTCTCCCTCCCCTGCTTTCACACCGTGTTGCCGGCATCGCATCGTCATTTTCTCATGTGTCATTCACGAGGATTATCAACCACGACCTCGCCGTTTCTGCCAGTCGCTACAGTGTGAAAATCGCTGCCAACTAAAAAAACGAAAGTTTCTTTTGCTTGAAGATACGGCAGCCATCATCACCCAAGCGGACAGTGGACGGAAGAAGGCACTCATTGCAGCGGACTTCGGCATCGCCCCGAGTTCGCTGTCCGCGATTTTGAAAAGAAAGGACAACGGAAGCAAGGTACTTGTGTTGGAAACATCGGCCAAGCATAAAAAGTGATGCAGCCGGCGTATGACGAGCTGGACAAGGCTGTCTACACGTAGTTTGTAGACATGCGAGTAAAAAATATCCCGCTCAGTGGGCATATGGTGCAGCAGAAGGCCTTAAACTATGCCTGCTTACTAGGCCTAGACGATTTTAAGGCCAGTACAGATGGCTAAATCGTTCTAAAGCTAGGCACAATCTCATCGGGAAGGTTTTGTGCAGCGAATCTGCTTCAGCGGACAAGGAAGGTGCCTCAGCATATAACTTTCCTGACGTCATGAGTCTGTACGCTTCATCCGATATATATAATGCCAAAGAGACTGCCTTCTTCTACGAGATGCTCCCAGCGAAGACTCTCGACTTTAAAGGGCAACGTTGCCATGGAGGAAAACATAGTAAAAAATGAATTACTGTGTTGCTATGCACTAACTTGGACGGGTCGGATAAGCGCCCTCCATTAGTAATGGGGAAGAGTGCAAAACCGCGATGCTTTAAGGGAAATCGAAGCCTTCCTGTAAAGTATGTTGCGAACGCTTGTGCATGGATGACTCGTACTGTCTTTGCAGACTGGGTGAGTGCACTTGACGGTGATATGAGCGGACAAAACCGAAAGGTTTGCTTCCTCGCAGACAATTGTTCGGCCCATCGCATTGATGACGTGAAGCTGACAAGTATGCAGGTGCGCTACTTCCCGCCCAACTGCACTTCTGTAGTTCAACCGCTCTATCAGGGAATTTTACGGAGTGTTAAGTGTGCCTAGCGTGAGCGGCTTATCCAGCGGCTTCTCTTTGACACTCAGACGGGAAGAGAAACGAAAGTGGACCTCTTCATGCCACTGCAAATGATGGCTGCTTCATGGATTGTCACACCGAGCACACTTATCAGCAACTGCTTCAAGCACGGCTGTTTTTTTCTTGGCGTGGCGCCCAGCATCATCGCATCCCCAGAAGACGGCATATCGTCGTCATCGACCCCAGAGATTGATGCGACATGGAGTTTGCTTCAAGAGACCGGGAGCATCTCTGCTGACATACAGCTGGAAGACTTACTTGGCTTTGATGCGGAGGTGGCTGTTCACGAGGAACTAAACGATGAGGACATTATAAAAAGTGTCCGTGAAGTATAAGAACCATCCGATGATGACGACTCCTTCCAGGATAAAACTGCCTCAGCTATCAAGTGTCAGGTAATGGATGCCTTTGACGTGATCCGGCAATTTCTTGGCACTCACGATGATGATGTTGCCATGGCTCTGGTAGCAAAGTGCGAAACTCGTGTGACGCCGCTGCTGGCGGTGAAACCAAAGCAGAAAAAGCTAACAGGTTTCTGGAAATAAAATGGTGTGGCTTCCAGAGTCATTTTTTGTCCCTTTTTTTTTTTTTTTTCGGATTTCTTGAAAACGAAATTCCGCGACAACGAAATTATTAGCGCGCTCCGTGAATTTCGTTGTGGCGGGAGTCAACTGTATCCGGGTTCGATATATCCGGGTTTGACTGTATGCCGATTGTCCTACGTAGCTTGAGCTATGTTATTGCAAATGAAAGCACTTGGACGCGCAATGTCAGTATTTGCATAGTATAACTCGGATTACTTTTATTGATCCTTTACCTGATCGTTATGTATTTACTGGTGACTCCAAGTTTGATGTGAGAAGTTGTCGAGCGCCTTCTAAAATTGCGCAATAAAATTCTTTTGACTACTGTGCGAATATTGAAATTTTGAATACTAATATGGGAAAAAAAATGCTTTCCAATATTGAATGCCTACCTCATCAGTGAAAAAGAACAAATTAAGAAATATCAAACATTATTTGCCTTGATTGTTTCAGAATTCATGCTGCATTCACAAATAGATTTAAACCATAATTGTCGAAAAATATAAAATTTGTACTGGATATTTATCCAGTATAGGTTTCGCAAGGTATGGAGCAGCTGCCATATCTTACGAAAGAGAGATCTGCTGCTTTTTAACGTCCGCAGGCATCATAGCCACGTCAGTCGCCGTGTGCAGAGGGTGTGCAACACATGCTGAAGAAAGTGTCTGGCGTTCTTCTGAAAACGGGCTGAGCTGGCTTGGCGCATGCATAGCGGGTGCTACTGCGAACAAAGGCCGGGTGAGAGGAAGGAGAGAGATAGCTCGGCAAAAAAATGGGCACACTCTTGCGCTTCGCTCTATCACGTTTTTCCCCTCTCGTTCCCACCGGTTCTCTCTGGTTCATCCACGCAGATGGCTTGCAAACGTCACGTGCTGGCGCGCGGGAAACGATAACATGGGATTTTCAAGGGGATATTCGCGAGTTTGATATAACCAAAATTCGATATATCCGGGTTCGACTGTATTTTGCAAGAACAGATTGGAGCGTCAGAGCTCACACTGTTCGCACCTTGTGTTTCGCACCCTGTGTCACATGCCATTGGGGATCACATCAAAGCTACTGTTGACGGTGCTTTTGGAGAAGCTGCCGATGATCTTAAGAGGTCGAATTCTGGTACTGGCACACAATAAACACAATAATAACTTAGTTAAAATAGGGTGCTGTTGATTTATTCATCTCCAGGAGCCAAGCAGGTCACGCGAAAGCTGCCGTATGCTTTCAGTCAGCATGGCTTCTTTTACCGTGCAACCAGTGCAAATACAGTGGAACCCGGCTATATCGAACCCGGATATATCGAATTTTGGTTATATCGAACTCGCGGAATATCCCCTTGAAAATCCCATGCAAAAGTATAGGAAAGCCGCATCATATATCGAACTCAATTTCAGCGGTCGTTCGATATATCGAACTCCGCACCACGCACTGGAAAGTGGGCCTTCCCCAAAGACGATCGCATCACCCTTGGCCGCTTGCCACGTGACGTTTTCAAGCCACGTGCGGAAGGAATGAGGGGACAGTTCGGCGACGGCTGCTCTGGGCAGCGCCGCGCCCATTCCCCAAAGGCACGCGCATCTGCAGTTATCGTTTCCCGCGCGCCAGCACATAACGTTTGCAAGCCATGTGCATGGGTGTGCCCATTCTTTTGCCGAGCTATCTCTTTCCGCTACGCATGTGCCAAGCCAGCTCAGCCCGTTTTCAGACAGACGTCGGATGCTTTAGCGTGTGTTGCGAACCCCCTGCACGTGGCGGCTGATGTGGCTCTCTCTCTCTCTCTTTTGTTTTTCTGCAAGATTCATTCATTTTTATTGGTGTGCTGTACGCGCGGCGTAGCGTAAGATATGGCGGCTGCAGCCGTTCAGAAGTGGCAGGGCTTTTTTTTTTTTTTTGGCGGTAGTCGTTTATCCTTGCATGTATGAATCAACGAAAGCACACGGTCAGCTGCTGTGACCATGATGCCCGCTCCAAGCGTGGCGTGATAAATCTAACCAGGCTTGTGCAATCAAGCCATCACGGGCACTCTGCCAAGTTCGCTCCCCGTCACCGCAGGAGCTATCAAAAGATAAACGCGCCCTGACGTTATCGCTGCGCAGCATCTTGGCACGCTGCCGAGAAATGAGCTGTGGATGAGAGGACCGAAATGGAGTGACGCAGTGATGCGTGCCATCAACATGCAAGTGAAAACGCTCGTGATTTCTGATTTCTGCCGCGGCGTCACAGAAACCTTGTTTTGAGCTGCCGCGGTGGCTCGAGCGGCGAGAGGGACGCAGTTCCAAGTTTGAAAATTTTCACTCTGTCGCTGCCGCATCGTCACTGAGATGCGCATGTGAGCGAGCTTGCCTTAACGCTTTTTTTTTTTTTTTTTCGAATTCTCGGGTGCGAAAGATAAAGGTGGGTATACTATGCGAGTGGGTTGATTACACGACAAATGCGGTATCGTTTTTTCGCATCGTAAGTGCCGTCACAAGCCAATTTCTGCGTATCGAATTATCGATATATCGAACTATTTCGTGATCCCCTTCGAGTTCGATATATCCGGGTTCGACTGTAAAATTAGAACTACCATCAAAATATACATTGTTTCATTCGTATGTCGATGTGAAACAATAAAGAACAGAGTTCAGGTTGTCACATAGGCCTCAAGAGAGGGCTTGCTTTGATAGCCTTTAGACTTTATTTGTCATTGACTGCTAGCTTTGCCTTGTATCTCTGCATGACTTGAGCTGCGCTTACACTGTCATGTCATCCTGTTGAAAATTAGAACATAAAAACAGCAGAGGCAGTGAAGAAATGGGGGAGAGGGATTCGCACAGCAATGCATGGTATATATCGCATGCTTTCGCCCTCATAAAGATTTTAGGACGTGCTTTGAAATGAGCATAATTTGCACACACCTTTTTTGAAGCCTTAAAGGAAAGCACGCAATTTGCGCGCGTTAAAGGGCAGCTCTGGCATTTTTTCAACCTCCTGGGATTTTGCTGCAGTTTCGATGCTACGTTCTCGGGCAAGAATTACATTCAGTTTCGGCGACCAGAGTAGTAGGTGCATTTGTAAAGATAATGCATCAGTCCTGCGAGGTTTCCTACCATACAACATCACATTAGTCCTGGAAGTTTCATAATCACAGTTCCACTGTGCACTCACCCACAGACTTGACGCGAACGATGAAAAAGCTTGGCCTGGACTGTCACCAGCGCCACAAAGCGATATTAATCGGGTATGAGATAATGCTCTCGGTACATTTACGGCGGCTGACGATAGCTGGTGCACAGCTCACTTTGACTGCTTTACATGCCGTGGCAACACGGTGCAGTTTTCTTACGGCAGGAACTTGGAAGTCTCAGTTTAAGCTGGTGCAGCTTGCTCCCATCGCGGAAAGTATGGGACATATTATCATGGTCACAGCTTTTTTTGGTTACCAAACCATACCCTTTGCTCTGGCTCGCTTTCACCTCACTGCTTCTTTTTTTTCCTTCCTTGATTATGGTACAATGTGCGACTTCCTATGGAAGTGGAATTACCATTGAAGGACGTGGCACTCGCCAGAACATTTATGTTCTTACATCTGTAGCATTCGTGAGAAGCTCGTTTAAGACGTGTGAGCTGTGGAAGCTTAGCACACAATTTCGGTTTCCTGTGGTGAAAGCTTCAGTGTGTGGCCCGGGGGGTGTGATCCCATATCCGCGAGCAACATGGAGAGAAATGCCTGCGCAGCAGGCGCAGTTTATGCGGCGATTGGGCACAGTCGGAAAAGCAATCAAAACTATGTGCACCAGCTGTCGGCAGCCACTGTAATCATGCAGAGATCATTATCTCGCACCTCATGACTACCATATTTACTCGCATAATGCTCGCACTCACGCAATGCTCGCACCCCCAACATTGGGCATCAAAAATTGGAATTTTTTTTCCTCGCAAATCATCGCACCACCAATATTACCACTGCGAGAGTCGTCTGCTAGTAGTAACAAGCGCCATCTTTGAAGCGGTACTGAACCTAGCTGGCCTCGTTGTGTGCACATGCTAGCAGGCGGCGATAGCGTGCTCGGGTAGATCATCATCATCGGTTATGCTCGTCGCTTTTTTTTACCTCCATGATGCTCGCAGTCGTCGCCATTTTGCGAAATGTCTCTGTGGCTTGTTATTGTTCCTTCGTTCCGTCCGTGTTGCTTGCTTTGTTCCACCGTCTACCATGCTCTTGGTGCTGCATCGCGATGCGGCGATGCGCAAGTTATATGGCTGCTTTTAGGCTGAAAGCTTTCGAGTACGAGCTACAGCAACCGCACTGTATAGCAACCGCGCTGCTAGCAGGCACTTCGGCGACAATGAGTTCTGCATAGTACGTTACTGGAGGCAGCGATTGCAGTGTCGGCACGGACTCTGAACAAGTCTCTGATCCAGAGTAGGATTATATGGTCTGCTGTGAGTATTATGCCATGGAACACGGAGAGTGATGTTGAGGCTTCGTGCGGTAAATAAAGTACTTTTGGCGACCCTGTACTTTTGTAACAAGGGTAAGTTCTGCTTGAAAGTAATGTTTTGGTTGTATTTACAATAGCTGACCTAAGAATCCCGATTCGCACCTATTTAAATTTGCTTTTACCGCTCTAAAACATTTGCTAGAAAATTTTCTCCGCATAATTGTTGCACCCCCCAACTTAGCATCAATGCTCCGCGAAAAAAAGTGTGAGCATTATGCGAGTAAATACGGTATCGCTTCGCTGTGCTGGCGACAGTCCTGGCCATGTTTTCCGCCATTCTTGATTAGTTTCTGTGCGTCTGTACATTGCACGCCCATTGTCTATTTGATGAAGGGAAACAGCATAAAAAAATACAGTTATGAATAAATTATAATTTAGTAGCAGTGGGTAGATGTCATACAGTAATGCATGTATTTTAATGTACATCATTTGAAAATTGGAAGCACGCAGCTAAAAGTGGCTGTTGATAGTCCTTTGATGATACATGTTTGCACTGGTGTGTTTTTCAGGTTTATGCAGGAAATGGTTTCTGGTTTGAGAAGTCCGAGTGGGACAAGTTGTTTGCTGCTCCTACAGACTCTATCTTCTGCTACCAGGCTGCTGACCTCTTTTGGAAACGGGAGGAACTCGTTACACGAACTGTCACTGGCACCGTTTGTAACAGGTATCGGGGTTGCGGGGCCATAAAACCTAGGCCACCGCTGACGCCCAAGAAGCTCTCTACCCTCAAAGGTATGGCTATAGCTTGGCTGTGTGGCTGTTTTTGAAAGGATTGAGACATCAAATTTTTGCTTGCATGTTTCCTTTGGAATTGTTGAAATTTCCAATCTTAATCGAATGTTTGTTATTCGATTCTTGTTTGATCTGAAAGTTGGCGTTCAGAGTTGTCCAAATATCTGGAAGTTACTGTACAGCAAGGAGTTAGTTTTCAGTATTCAAACACTGCCAAATACATATTCTAAAGCCCTTAGATATAGTAAACTTAATAACTAGACTTCAAGGGCCAGAAAAAAATGTTTGAGTTATTGAATGAACCTCAAACGACTGTCAAACGATTTGCATCGCAGTAATTTCATCTAATGAGTGCCTAGCCAGCGAAACCGAAGTGAGAATGACGATTTTTTCCGGTGTCATCAATGGCTTTGCTCTTTCTGTAGATGTTGGGAATGTTTAAGAGGTGCTCCAGAATCGTAGAGGGATCCGCTACTCTCTCGCAGTTGTGACGACCGCAGCATGTATGCGGATCCACTTGGAACAGAGAGGCAAGAACACCTGAAAAACGGCTTCCACAAAATTTACATATATAGTTTAACTATTACGAATGACTGTGGAACTGAGATGCGAGGGTGGTGAAGCTCCGATGCCCCAGGTGCGTTGCCATCGTCTCAGAGTTGCATCTGTCGTTGCCGTTCGCATTCTTCGTTGTCATCCTGGCGCTGTGTCAAGAAACTGTCCAAGAATGCCCATTCGGCCACATTGCATCTCTTATGCGTGGCATTGCGCCTCTTTTTCTGCACATGCTCTTCTTCCTCCTCCTCCCCGAAGGGCCCTCATTAGGCCAGTTGCGCTTTCCTTCCTTCACACTGTCCCGCTCAGCAGGGTTCCTCGCTCTCCGGCTTCTTGGCAGTGTCAGATCTTGAGCTGGCCAGCTCAGCATTCGGGCAACATCAGATTCGTGGAAGGTTGGCTGCAAAATGGCCACCCGCTGTGTCCGCTCGTCATTTCCTTCTTTCACCGTACTGAAGAGGAAAGGAGGGTCGCCCTTGAACTGCTGGCATCGACAGGTAGCCTCGACAGTGCCGCTTGGTCCGCAGTATTTGTCGTGGTTGTTTTCAAACCTTCGTTGTCGTCGCTGACGATTCTTTCTCGAGTGCTCAGCAGCATCGCAGCGAAGCATGCAGTGCATGAAGCCAGCGTGCAGTTAGAACAGTGTGGTGCCATCCAAAAATCAAAAGAACAGTAACAAGCAGTGTCTTAAACGTTCCGGAACTGCCTGATGCACATGCTTGATTGCAGCTAAGCGATTGGACGGCATCATGCTAAGACATGTTAACAGTTTCCTGTCTGCGCCTATTCCCATCGATAGAGGACTATCGATGGTTTCATGATTAGAATTTTTCCACTTTTGAAGTGCTCTTTGACAAGTGCTGTCATCCAGTGGGAAATGGAGGAACCCTTCTTTCAGTTTTGCTTTTGGTTTTATTTTTCTGCTATGCGCGCTCCTCCAGATGGTCTGTGGAATCAGGTGATCGGCGCTCCTTGTTTACATCATGGCGTCGACGTCGCTCGCACCTGCTGGGCTGACACGGCGTGGTTCCGCGGAAGTTGATGCATTAGAGAGCTCGTTATTGGATGCGAACAGCAGCAGGACTGTGGCAACAGCCACAGAGCAAACAAACTTGCCATAACGTTTTTGATACATCGTTTGTCTCGCTCTTATTGGCGATGCCATGCTTTGGTTACCGTTTTAAGTTGACCCCCCACTTCAAATTTTCAAAAAAACAAAAAGCAGGGAGTAATTTTGACCACCTGAGGATCCTTAGCGTGCACTGACATCACACAGCACGCGGATGCCTCTTCGTTTTGCCCCCATCAAAATGCAGCCGCCGTCGGTCGGGATCAAACCGGGCAACTCCGGCACAGTAGTCGGGTGTCTTACCACTGTACCACTGCGGGATTGCTGGGGTCAGGAAATGAATGTTTTGCCACCATTGCCGATCCAGCGATATACAGCAGCAGTGCCACTTTGTGCTCATTCGTTTTCTTGCGTCGTTTCGTTGCTGTCAAATGCAGCTCGATAGTTGCTCGAAACTTTTGACTTTCGGGCGTGCAGGGCACCTGAAATGCGCATTGTCTGTCTGTTCACAGTAGCTGCTGGAGCAGGTCACTCCCTAGCACTCACGTCTCGATGCTCGCACATTGCATGTCTCTGCCTTGGTATTTGTCATTTTATTTTGGTCCTGTCAGGCGTTTGGTAACACTGTCGTGCTCTTCTGACAGCATGTCAAATGAATGAATGCTGCGTGAAACAAGTACTCGTGGTTACTCCAATGCCATATTACCTGCTGAGGGGAGGGGGGATTGCAGGGGTGTACTTAAGTCTAATTATGTGCATTGTGGTGGGCAAGTTAGGTTGCAAATTAGGTGGGCGGATGAGGTTAAGAAGTTCGCAAGGGTCAAGTGGATGCAGCTAGCACAGAACCGGGTTAATTGGAGAAATATGGGAGAGGCCTTCGCCCTGCAGTGGGTATAGTCAGGCTGATAATGATGATGATGTGCATTGCGAATTCTGTGCCTATTTCCTTAGGCAATTTGCATTTATTTGCTTAGTTGCCATTTCCATTGGTCAAATTCTGAGGAGGTCGCATTTTGAAGATGTAGAGCGCCTTATTTTGGGGATGGTCTGCCTCAATTTGAAGGTCAGCTCTGAATTGGCCATACTCGAATTAGGTTAGACATCGGTTTTGGTCAGTTTGTGATGAGGTCAAATTTTAGAGGTGACCAGTCTCACTTTGGAGGCCACCTCTGAATTGGCCATATTTGAAATAGGTTAGGCATCAGTTTTGGTCAATTACGATGAGGTCAAATTTTGGGGATGGCCCATCTCAATTTGGAGGTCATCTCTGAATTGGCCATACTTGAAATAGGTTAGGCATCAATTTTGATCAAAATCTGATGAGGTCAAATTTTGGGGGCTCAAGGGGCCAAATTTTATGATTGACCACCAAATTTGGAGGTCACCACTCGGCCTTACTCAAATTAGGCTGGATGCCTAGTTTGGTCAAATTACCTGGTTATTTGTGTGGACACACTCTGATAGCAGTTCTGGCAGACACTCTGCATCCACAGCTCCTCTTTACAGCTTAACTTGTTCAATGAATTAACTAATTGTTTAAATGTTTCACTTAGTTAATTTTTCTTACTATATACATATAGTCTTAATGAACCTATTATTATTTATTTAATTGGTGATTGACAGTTTGTTTTATATGCTTTGTCCACACGCTCTGTCTATGCCGGTACCGAGTCAAGAAATGCTTTCTCATATCAGCTAAAAACTATAACGCCAGCTTTGGCTGGTGAACCAGGCAAGAGCGACAGCAAAAGCCAATGGGATCCTGGAATAAGGGCCCACTCAACGAACCTTTAATATTTTTCTGTTCATTAAATTTTTTGCATGCGCACAAAGATAGCCACTGAAAGCTGAGCAAGCTGTCATGTGATTCTATGCATGCTCAGCCGGTCAAGCTCACGAGTTTGGGTGAAACTTTTTGTCGTATGAATATTTTTCTGTCTTGTTGATGTTAGTATTCTAAGCACAAGCAAGGGAAGAGAGTTTAATAAAAAACTTTGCTGACCGCACGAAAAGAAATGCGGAGTGCTCTCAAAAATGAACTAATTTGTGGAAAAGGTAAAAAGGGTATATTCACAAACAACTCTGCCTAATTGTGATTTGGTTGGGGGTAGGGGATGGTTTCTTGACACACATGAAATTGTTGGGGTTCCTTGAAGCAAAAAAGTTTGGAACCTCTTGTTCTAAAGTAAAGAACAGAAGTGAAGTGGGAAAAACGTCCAAAGCAGTCACCATAGAACTAGAGTAGCGCACACAGTCTAGATCCTTGCGAGCATGTGGCTGTGGGCTTATCATTATCTCGTGCGGGTTTCTCCAAATGTTCACATTCAGTTTTGGGTATTAGGACAAGTATAAGCTACTGTCTTTTTGAAGTAATGTGATGTTTCACCATAAGTTTGGATGACGAATTTATTTTTTCTGAATGCTCCAGTGGTTTGAATATCTGAAGTAATAAAAATGTGGGGCAAAATTTATCAAACAATAACATCACTGGGCCATAAGTTTCTAGTGTGTGCACACCACTGGTTTAGTTAGTTTTTGCTTATGTTGAAATACAATCTAGCTTGGTTATAACGAAGTCGGCAGGAATCGAAAATGACTTTGCCACTATATGTGTCCGGGGAAAAGGGGATCCTGGTGGTTGAGCCGATGCCGAGTGTTCGGACCTTTAAGGCCCCTTGGCGGAGGCAACACACCACTTTGGCCCCAGCTTCACGTAGACGGCACCTCCGGGCTGACCCACCCGGGGGAAATCGGCAGTCGTCTTTTCCTGTCCTCCCCTCCATCTTTTCACTTTCCTATCTCCTTTCCTACAACTGTCCTGTCCTCTCCTCTCTTCTTGGTTTTTCTTTTTCCAGGCGGCTAGGGTTAACCTTGTGTGGCGTACCACCCTGAGTACCGCCATATTTGGTTATAGCTGGGGTGTACAGCTGGCATGGACTGGACTTGGTTGCAAGTTCCTGTCCTGCCCCCTTGTTGGGCTCCATGGTGGGCGGCTGGCACCTTGGCCGAACAACACACATATTATATGGCTTCTTCTACTGTAAAAACTGATCGCCTAAACAAAAAAAGGCGCACCGAAGAAATTGCAGAATTCCTGCAAAAACCTAAGAGAAGCTTCCCCAAATATCACGTCGTGCACTCCGAAGTTGAAGGAAAGCCGGCCCGAACTTTGTCCCCATTTCTAGTGTCAAAATGTTTCTCAGCTGTCCTTGGTCCGAAATACAAAGTCGCAAAAATAGCAAACGGAGACCTACTGCTTGAATTAAACGACGAAACACAGTATGCAAAGCTTCCAAACCTCCACTGCATTGGGGATGTCAATGTGACCATCACCGCCCATAGATCCTTGAACACCGTGCGTGGTGTAATCTCCGATAATGACTTCCTCCACATAAGCGAGCAAGAAATGCTAGAAGGTCTTGCAGAACAAAATGTTGTAAATGTGCACAGGATAACAATCCGAAGAGATGATAAAGAGATACCTACTAGACATCTCATTCTCACATTCAGCTCAAGCGTACTGCCAGAAAAGATCGAAGTAGGATATCTGAAAGTTGAAGTCCGACATTATATACCGAACCCCCGAAGATGTTTTAACTGCCAACGATACGGCCATGGATCACAAAGTTGTTGCAGTCGCAAAACATGCGCAAAATGTGCTTCGAAAGAACACCAGTCTGAAAACTGTGATGCCTCATCGCCACACTGCGTGAACTGCGAGGGGGATTATCCTGCCTATTCTAGATCATGCCCAAGTTGGAAGAAAGAAAAAGAGATCATCACTATCAAAAGAGAACATTTCATTTACAGAGGCCAGAAAACGACTTGCACAAACTAATCTTTTTCTTTACTGGAAAGCCAGACTATGCGGTTGTAGCGTCCAAGGGCGAGGCACTACACCGCAATCAGGCGTCTGCCAAGGTGTCTTCGGAACCTGAGGCAGGGCCATCCTGCTCGCCCCAGGCAGAAGCAGCAAAGGCTGCTCTGCCAGTTTCAAAAGAGGGCTTGCCGACCACGGAGTCGGGAGCCCGCAAGGTTTCCCCTACCCAGGGGGAGACCTAAGAATCGGTCGTCCGTGCCTTCACCACGGACCTCCAGCGCCTCGGGTGAGGCGATGGACTTCTCCCCCAGCACTTCTGGGCTGCAGGGGAGGAGGCACTCACTTGAAAAAAAGGGAAAACCACGTATAACCCCTCCTGAAGTAAAGTAACTTTTCTTAATCCCCAACATATCATAATGACTTACATAGTACAGTGGAATTGTAGAGGTTTATTGAGAAATTACACAGACATTACAGATATCCTCACAACCATGACACCCACAGCTGTGTGTCTTCAAGAAACAAACCTTGGGCCTCAGCACACAAATATCTTTAAAAAGTTCAAAACTTTCCGAAAAGATCGAACGCATGCTGGTAGGCTGTCAGGAGGTGTCGCCATAATAATACAACCTGATGTCCCTGCCAGACAAATACCACTCAAAACAAACCTTGAAGCAGTGGCCGTAACCATCATAAGCCACAAAACGATAACAATATGTTCCCTCTACATACCACCACAACTCTCAATTACACTACGTGAATTAGAAGACTTGACTGAGCAGTTGACAGAACCATTCTTGATTGTTGGGGATTTAAATGGGCACTCCCACTTTGGGGGAGTGACCATACTGATACCAGAGGGCAGATCTTAGAAGACTTTATACTTTCAAATAATATATGCCTTTTAAACACCGGGAAGCCGACGTATTGTTGCCCCAGCTCTGGAAAAATGAGCTGCATTGATTTAGCCTTCACATCTCCATCACTTTTTAATGATTTTAATTGGGATGTTTTAAATGACCCTCTGGGAAGCGATCACTTACCAGCAGTTTTAAAGTTATCATCATCCACACCCATCATCCCATCGAGGCCACGGCGCTGGAAACTCCACCTCGCCGATTGGTCGGTTTTTAGAACGAACGCTGCGCTAGAAAAAGTATATTCTGAAGATTTGAGCGTAGAAGAAATAAATGAAAGGTTTATCGCGTGCATAATTTCAACAGCACTATTATCCATTCCACAAACGTCACAACACGCAAGAAAAAAACACAAAGTATGGTGGACGGAGGCATGCAAATTAGCCAAAAAAGAACAAAACAAAGCATGGGGCATCCTCCGCAGATATCCGACACATGAGAACCTGATTAACTACAAGAAAGCCAAAGCCAGAGCGTGGTATGTCCGGAGAAACGCAGAGAAAACTTCGTGGCAAAAATATGTGTCCTCGATAAACAGCTCGTTGCCCTCCAAAAAAATGTGGGAACAGGTCCGAAAATTTACAGGAGATTTCACCTCTTATACATATCCTATGCTGACACCACCCGGAACACAAACAACATTAGAAGAACAAGCGAACATTTTAGCCGAACACTTTGCCAATGTGTCAAGCTCATCTAACTACACTCGCACATTTCAAAAGCATAAAACAACAGCAGAAAAGCAAAAGCTTCCCCTTCGGACAGGTGTAAATGACGACTACAATGCACTTATAACAATACATGAATTAAACAGAGTCTTATCTCCTGGCAAAAAAACAGCACCGGGACTTGACAATGTACACTATCAAATGCTCGCCCATCTCTCACAAGCCGCTGTAGAAGCATTGCTGAATTTTTTTAATAAAATATGGACGACTGGCAAGATACCAGAAGCTTGGAAAAAAGCCATAATAGTACCCTTTTTGAAATCAGGCAAACCCCCCACATGTCCTAGCAGTTACAGACCAATAGCCCTAACCAGCTGCATTGCGAAATCTTTTGAAAGCATCGTAAACATCAGACTAACCTTTTTTCTTGAATCCCAGCATCTTCTCGATATACATCAATGCGGCTTCAAAAAGGCATCGCCAACAACCGATCACCTTGTCCGCCTCGAGAACACAATCCGGGAGGCGTTCAGCCACAGGCAGCACTGTGTCAGGGTCTTCTTCGACCTGGAGAAGGCCTACGACACCACGTGGAGGTTCGGTATCCTCCGCGACCTAGCAGATCTAGGTATCCGGGGCAGGATGCTGAGCTGCCTGAATGACTTCCTGACGAACCGTACATTTCAAGTCCGTTTAGGCACAGTATTCTCCACGACTTTTGCACAAGAAAACGGCGTGCCGCAGGGGTGTATTCTAAGCACATCTCTCTTTATAATGAAAATGAACTCTATCTGCAATAATTCCAAGGTCCATAATGTACTCAGTCTACGTAGACGACCTGCAAGTAGCATGCACTTCCTCCAACATATCCACCTGTGAGAGACAACTACAACTGACACTAAATAAACTAGCTACCTGGGCAGACAGCAATGGATTTAAGTTCTCTCCTCAAAAGACAGTGGCCGTTGTGTTTTCATTGAGACGAGGCTTACAGAATTATCCTACGTTATACCTCAACCAAACCATACTACCAGTGAAACATGAACATAAATTTTTGGGTATCACATTCGACAAGAAACTTTCATTTCTTCCCCATATAAACAATCTGAAAAAGAAAGCAGCCCAATCACTTAACGTCCTAAAGGTGCTGTCGCGAAAACGGTGGGGGTCCGACCGAGCATGCCTTCTGCAAATCTACCGCTCCATGGTGCGCTCTAAGTTAGATTACGGTTGTATAGTATATGGTACAGCTAGGACATCCTATTTAAAATGACTAGACCCGATACACAATCTTGGATTACGGTTAGCAGTTGGCGCGTACAGAACATCCCCAATAACCAGCCTCTATGTAGAAACAGACGAACCTGCAATAAAGGACAGACGATGCGCCCTAACATGTGCATACATCCTGAAACTTCGTTCTCAACCAAAACATCTATGTCATTCAGTAGTCACGGAATGTCCCTCTAGGGCAGTCTTCAACAACAAGCCCCGGTTGATTAAGCCACTTCTCATGCGCTTCGAACAAATGTGCCAAGATTTAGACATTAGTGAATTGCCAAGTATTGCCCTAAGAAATAAACCACTCCCACCATGGTAAACCCTCCCAGCAGTTTTCGACCTCACACTAACGCAGTTTCAAAAAACACGCACACCACATGAGCATATATCACAAGAATACCTTGCATTAAAAGAAAAATATAAAAATTGCATTGCATTTTTTACAGACGGCTCAAAAACTAAAGACTATGTTGGCAGTGCAATAGTACAAAATAACACAGAGAAAATAACACGACTACCCCAGTGTGCATCAGTTTTTACAGCCGAATGCTACGCTGTCTGTGTTGCTGTGGAGAAAATATTGGATAAGAACATCAAAAACAGCATCATCTACACAGATTCATTAAGCGTCATCAGTGCAATAAACTCCAAAAATGCTGTTCAACCACTGATAGGAAACATTATACACAACATAGTAAATATCACAAGAAGAAAACATACTATCAAATTCTGCTGGGTACCCAGTCATGTTGGGATAAAGGGTAATGAACGAGCAGATATATGTTCAGCAAGTGCGAAAAATTTACAAATAAAGCAAATCAACATGCCACACAGAGACGGAATGAAGTTAGTACGTACGAAATTACGAGCTAAATGGCAGGCTGATTGGGAAAGCGAAGCAGAGAACAAGCTTCACTCCATAAAGCCCATATTAGGAGAATGGCAATCATGTGAACATCAGAAACGTTTCATTGAGGTAATTTTATGTTGCTGCGCATAGGCCATACACACATAACACATAACTTCCTACTAACGAAAAAAGGCAAACCTGTATGTGAAATGTGTGGACATGAGCTAACAGTAAATCATATTTAATCTCATGCTCACAACTCGAGGAGCACAGGAAAAAATATTTTACTGTATTTTACAAAGAACACATCCCATTTCATCCCGCATTGCTTTTAGGCCAAGAAGCACTTGTTGATTTTTCACTTGTTTACGGATTTTTAAAGGAAGCCAATGTTTTAAACCAAATCTGAGCATCATTACTGTAGCCACTTGATCGTCTAACCTTGCGGTTGGCGCATGATAGCCACAGTTGCTTATGCGCCGTAAAACTCCATATAACTAACTAACTATATTTCACTATATCTCGGCTCTGAAAAAAAATAGAAAAACAAATTGTCGCCGACCAAAAATTCTGACCCGTGATTTGTAGGGCCTGCTTAATTATTTGGGCTTAATCACTGAACCACAATATGCTGTATAGGACTAGCGAATATGAGCACCGGAAAGAAATGCTCCAAAATTATAAGTGCCTTCGTGGCCCTTATCTCGGTGCGATGCAGTAGCAGTGGCGCTTCACAGTCAGCCCTACCATGTTTTAAGGATGTTTGACCGCATGTACTGTGAGGACTATGCGATAAAGTATCCTGAAAATGCTGTGGTTCAGGGAACTCACAGTGACAGGTTCACTTTCAGGTCTGTACTTCGTCTAAGCCTGCGCGTTCGCTCGCTACATGTTGACTGTAGTACAGCCACCGAATGCCAGTTGCCACCTGCCGTCTGTGTAAACACTGCATGGCGAGTCAGTCAATCATCAGAAGAGACATAAAACTGCTTACCCCCTACTTCCACTATGTGACATTCCGAATTAATTTTACATAAAGCGATTTAATTTATAAAATTTGATTTTTCGGGCATTTTTGCCGTCCCTAGCGAGTCCGAAAAATCAATCGTCGACATATGGGCGAATTGTTTTATCAACACTGGAAGAAGTGGTCCAGTGTTCCTATAAAGGTTTCCTGAGCGCCGACTTCAGGATTGCTGCCTCCACTTCATCCAAATATGAAGCCAAGTTTTGCTCCGAACTCGATCCGACTGACATCCGTGGAGGTCAGCCGCTGCAGTGGTCACCAGCTCGCGGAACTCAACATAGCTGAAAAAGCAGGGATCAACAGGGGCAGCGAGCCAAGCTACGCAGTGAAGCAGCCTATCGTTTCGCTGGAGTGCAGATGACTGCACTCATGCGGCCGTCAGCTGGATTTTGCTTGTATTTTCACCCAGAAATTTGTCTGAAAGTTGTAAAAATGTTCTGATTGATAGATTTTTTCATCTTTTACAAAATCAATTTGCTATATCTAGTGAGACGGTCTTATTTACTTCGTTAAAAAACCGTACCCTAATTGTATTGAAAATGCAAACATGGGAGGAGGAAATTGAAATCCTTTCGTTACAGCCCTTATTTTTCTATAAGTGGCTTCGCTATAACCGGGCTGGCATGTGCAAAATTATGAAATATGAATAATATATGTCTGTTATTAGGTTTGAAAAACTGATAGTTGGAATTTTCCAAAACTGTTGAATGTGACCAAATACACCAGAAATTTTTGAATTCACCGCAGTTTCACTGCACTGCATACGTCACCGCTATGCTTGACCACATGAGCTGCACTTGATGGAATAGGGAAAAAAACGTTCTCACTTCTGTATTTCAAATTAAGACAGTCATCGTACGGGTGCTCATCAGATATAATTACTGTGATGCAACAATGTTTGGTACGCCACCTCCTTTTCTCCGATTTCAAGATGAATCTTCATGTCAGAATTATTATCACTAGTGGCTTGTTGATCGTTTATTAGAGTCAGACATTTTATCGACAAAAGTATCGTGGAGTTTCCTCAAAGTCACTATGCGGAATAAGTCTGCAGGACTGCAGGAGCAAAATCACGTGTATAATTGCAGTTTAAAAGCGGTCATCACCATGAACTGAATACAGTCTAACCTCAATATAACGAACATTAGCGTAAAGGAATTCAAAATGCAATAAATTTTTTTTTTGCGGCATAGTGAAGTAGTTGTGTGCCTCACTTTCAACTCTATGAAGTCCTCATACATTGCATGCATACATTTACCAGCAGCCATGTTGACAATCTTATGAGAACTGAAACTCTAGCCAAGACTGGCCACATTTTGTATTTGTCCCTTTTACACGCCAGTCTTGCCAGCAGTCTGGAATCTGCGAGCAAAATAAAAGGATAATGATAGGGGAATACTGCCGAGCCATCTGTCGTGTGCTTACAAAGGAGGGTTCAATATGCAAGGAAAAGTTTTTCTTTTTTTTTTTTGCTTAAGTTGTCTATCTTTCAATCTTTCAGTCATCAAAGAAAGCACGCGATTAGCCGCAATAATGATGATGGCTTAAACTTAGCATTGTTCGCTTCAAAAGGCATTTACTCCTATCAGAACTGCTATAACCCCAATCGCTGCATGACTAAGTGAGTGTACTGAAAACCAGGCTTGCACGATTGAACGAGCCAAGCTAGCCCCGCCGGCTCTCCTGTCAAAGCCACTGGCAGTCTGCCAAGTTGGCTCCCCCCACTTCACCCCACCAGACCTCTAGAGCTGTCAAGAGACATGATGTGATGTTCTCGCTGTGTAGCATCTTGGCGACCGCGTGAAATGGAGGGACGCGCTAGCAACCGTTTTTTTATTGCGATAGCAATACTGCGCCAGGTTTCGGCCTGTCGCGTCGTCCCGGGAAGGGCCACGTTTGACCTTGAATAGCCGCTAAGAAGAAAACAGTCGATCACCAGCAGTTAATGCTTTCACTCCACATTCGGTTCAGCAGCATTGAACCCTTCTCATTTGTGTGTAGGCTGGTAGCTTATGCTCTCGTGTCATACTCTTATAGGATGAGTGTCCCCAATAATGTAGCACCTTACACTGATAGGGCGGTTAACCAGAGTTAAACCACAATGTGTCTTTTTTTTTTCAAGTTTTAGCGGCAAAAGTGAGAGATGGGTTCATTAAGTGAGTAATACGGTATGCGTGCGTGATGCCAAAGCAAAAGATTGCTGCATCCAAGGTAGCCATGCTGGCTTGGGCGATTTATTTAATTATTGATACCTCAAAGGCCCCATTTAAAGGGTATTACATGAGGGAGAAGATACGAAGATATTATTAAGGTAGATCAGCTGATCTAGAGACTCTAGTCCCTGTTTGCAAACGTTGGATGATGATGATATCAGTGGCAGCATCTGGCGGCGGCTTTGAGTAATAGGCGCTGCGTTCCTGTTTTCGCTATCACTCGTTCTCATATACAAAAACGTCCAGTGCTCTTGTTAGCACAATTACTGATAAGAGTTTCTTGTTCATTTCCTGAATTCGTAATTTGCAAGTTCCCACGTACGAACCTGTTGCTTTATTTGGACAGAGCTAAAACATGGGAACCTCGGCATAACGAAATTCTTGGCTGCAATTAGGACTTAGTTATATTGAGGTTCGACTGTATTTTCTTCCCTTTTTTTCCTGAACTTTTTTTGTCACTCAGCTCGCGTAACAGTGCATCTTATGTACAGCCAAAAATTATGTCCCCTCCGCGCACGCACTACTGGACAGTATCTGTTTGCAGATTGTACTAGACCTTGCATGATACCTTCAGATGACAGTTATGAGCATCGTGTATTTTACTCCTGATATCACTTTAAGCTTGGTGACTTCTCGACAGCTTACGCTTGGCAATAGAGTGCAAGAAGATGGATGCTCGTTTCGGCATGAAAAGTGTAAGGGTGCAGAGCATGCCCATTGCTGTCTTTGCCATGCATTCTTGGAGCAAGGTTCGAATGTAGTGTTAGGTGAGCCGTCCGAAATGTTTGATTGGCCCGGTTTGCCCTTACGAGGGCGTCGCTGGCCTTGAGGTTAGGTGCCAGAATAGCTCACAAGTGGTTAATCAGCCTCTTCGCATTGAAGGAAGTGCAGTAGACAAAAGTAGAAGCAGGGTTACCACAGCGCTTTCCTTCAATGTAGCAGTATTTTATCAGAGAGTTGTGAGCCGAAGTCAAACGTGACAGAGAACGCCCCTCCATCTTTCAAATAACGAGACATTCTACTTTGGGAGGTGAATGTAAAAATATTGGCATATTTGGGTAGAACTCACCACCTCTGGGGCAGTAAAGAGAATAGAACTCATGCTTTAGGCACGAACTTACATTTTAAATCTGAAATGTTTGAATGTGGTGGCACTATGCCCTGTTCTTTCATTGCAGCTATCATGGTAGCCACCTGGAGTGCTTGAAGTAAATATACTATGTATGATTATGCCGCAGAAGCCATACACACACTTATCTTTATTACCTTCAGGCAGCCTACTTTTCTCTCTTGGTAATCAAACAACCAAAATCAAAAAACCTAAAAGAAAGAAAATCACTCAGGCAAAGACACCTCTGTGCTTGTTGCTACAGGCAAAAATGATTGTTAGTACCTGATATCATTGGGTTATTTATTCAGTTTGTTCTAGTTAAAACTACCTAGTATATACTCTCAGAGTTTGAACAAAATCTATGCATCTTAGTTATTTGCCATGCTCTGCATGGGACCTGGGTGACGTGGCAGAAATATGTGTTGAAAGGATTGCGGGGAGTTGCTGTACTAACGATATTTCCTCTCGACAATGTCACTGCTTTCAGACACTGTATAATGCTTGCGAAAACGCAACCCCTGTATGGAAAAATTAATTTTTAAATTTTTCAGCTGTGTTTCTCAGCAACACAGCAGGGTGTTAGCTAATGCGGTTATGGAGCTTTCATATAACTCTAGAAAAAAAATTGTTAAAGAAGTCTGTAGACTGCCCCTCAAGTGTGTAGGCGATTGAGTATCACATTTTTCAAGCTTTGCTGAGACATGATGTCAGCGAGACTGTGCATAGGTTGTCGAGGTAAGGTTGTTTTCCTGGTTATGAGATGCGAAAGATCTCTGCCTGCCTGTCTTTAGAGGGCAGAGTGCCTACCACTTGACCGTTGCCGGTTGTAGGGATCAGCGAATACTGAAACGGAGGCGTCATCGAGTTTGCACAGGAGTCTGCTTTAAATGCAGTGTTGGCTCTACATGCTGTGCTTCAGCATTCATGAGTTCTGCTATTGAGTTAGGGTGGTCTAGAGTCTAATCTTCTTAACTGTAGTTGACATATTGGGCATCCGGGTCCATGCCAGTATAATGTTGCTGGATGTAGCAAAGGCTTTGTCATCTCAGAGAGATTGGGTGTGTAGGATGTGCTGCATGGTGGGACTACATTGCTTTTTATCGGTGTAGGCTTGGGGTCATGTGAGGCGTAATAAAATTATGAAAGGTTCACTGCTCATTTATTTGTTATCATTCAGGTCTTTGGAGCCACAGCTACCATTTGGCTTTCAGAACTGAATGGCATGGGGGAAGAAATTTGTTTATAAATTACTTATTTTACATAGATGAATTCCTTGTTATGCTCCATCTGCATTAGTGTCACGTGTGACATTCTAAAGAAGGAAACATGCAACCAAACATTTGATTTCCAAGAACATTTTGCTGAGCTAGTTGGTGCAAAATTTCAAAAAAGGATGAAGCGCCAGCAAGACATCAACAAGAAAGTGGACTAGGCTTCGTTAGCGCTTGGTCCTTTTTTGAAATTTGGTGTCCAGAATGTTTTGAAACAACAATGTCTTGCATCACTAAACCGATTGGCTGCAATAATTGGAAGTAAGGTTCTGATGCAGTGTTTTGTCCCCTCATACAGCTATGTTTCGAGTCTACATTGGCGAGGATCCGTTTGCGGCAAATAGGATGAAGAAAGTCCGCCGGCTCCTGGCCAACAGGCTGTCCGAGTTGCGGCGGCGCCCATCATTGATGGGGCTGGCGTACAGACAGTGCGAGTGCACAGGCAAGATCCATGCTTGACACTGCATAACTGAAGGTATGCGGATTCTGTAAAAAGGCAAAAAAGAAGAAACAAAAGCTTGATCATGATGTATGTGACCTAAGCATCTCGATTTTGGGAGCGCTCACTGCGGCGTTTTGGTGCTTGCTGAGGTTTGTGGTGACGAGAACAGCAACGTTCACGGTGCTAAGTTGAGGAGTATAAAAGAGTACCAAACAAGGGTGGAGCAGAGAAGCCTTAGGTCGTAAGCCGAGCCAACGTATCAACAAGTGGACTTGTCTTCGTCTGGGAGGAGTTACAGAGAGCTAGGGATAGAAAAATAGCTTTAACAAGTCATTTACTGTCTCTTTTCCCCAAGTGCCAAGAAGGTGCATGCTAAAAATGGAAGATGAGCATTGCGGGTGCTCTTGCAAGGCATTTTGGCAGCCCTTCCTGTAATGTAATGTTAGCTAAGGAGATTTCAATGTAAAACTCTGGAGGATGTTCGCATGGTTTGCTGATGACGAACCTACCTGCCAAATCTCTCGTGAATTGTTCAGGAGTCTTCCGAATTTTGATTACATCTCCTGATTGTACAGACGCAACCTCAAGTCTCCTGAAAAGTTGCCACTGCAGCCTTGCTTTTAGTAACGAGAGCTACACTAAGCCAGCCACTTCGTGAGGTCAGCATTGCTATGCGCTGAGCCATGGCACCATCGCTGCACCAGATGTGCGCATGTGGGGTCGCGTCGAGCGAAGCAGCTGTGTACATGCCCCGGTAAGCAGTTGGTCATTAGTGGTGTAGTACTAATGAATAATGGCTAACCAGTCACTAACCAGTGGTATCTAATGGCTAACTGGTACCTAATCAGTACTAATTACAAACTAGTAACTAACTAGTACTAGTTAGTCATCACTAAATAGTCATGAGTCATGACAATGTATGGGTATGATGTCATCACATGGTGACGTCATGACCGTACGTGACATGACGTCACATCCGGTAGTGTCTAATAACCAGAAGTGACGTCACGGTTAGGGTGTCTGAAAAATTGGGACAGATACTATGTCTTTTCTTTCCTGTAGACCAATTTGAAACGACACTGATGCCTGCTCTACTGCGTCTGCTTCTATATGCTGTGCAGTGTGGCGTTCGCGGAAGCGCCAAATGAAAGGTGCCACACGGCCGCTTAGATTCGGATATTGTGAATCGCCTGGTGTCGTCACGACTGGGGATGATGTCACCAGGCGATTCATGCATATAAGAAGTTAACCCTTCATTTGCCGCTTCATCGAATGCCGCACCACACGAAGCAGACAGTGGAGCAGGCATCAGTGGTGTTTCAAATTGGTGTACAGGAAAGAAAAGGCGTAGTATCTGCCACAATTCTCCGCGGACAGCTTAACCGAGTGGTAAGAAAAAGGAGGAAGGTGGAAGTGATATCAAAAAGAAAGAGGTGCCTTAGTGGAGAGCTTCAGATCACCGCGTAACAGATGCTAAAGCTGAAACCTTAGGGTAAACTACAGTCGCCGATGGATTTTTCGGCCTCTCAAGGGGCCGAGTTAGCGTCCGGAAAATCGGGCAGTCCGAAAACACGAATTCACACAAAAGAAGTCACTTTATTTAGCGAGTGGCTTGAAAATGTGGTCAATATGCCTCTGCGGGGCGCTATGTTGCCGTACAAGTCAGCTTGCACGTCGATAAGGGTGACGTTTTCGCTGTACACAGCCAAAAGCACCGTCAAAGCTCGGGCTAATTCACAGCACAGCCTATGGCTCCTCACTGTCGGAGCCCGATTCATTACTTTCAAGCATCTGGTGAACAGTTTCGTCGTCGGTGAGTTCAGCGCAGAGCTCGATCTTGCTGTCAGTGTTAGCAAACTGCTGCAGCATCACTTCCATGGGAATCCAGTTATATGATCGTTTCTGCGCTAGCCGCGCTAGGCTTCAGTTGGTTTTCTCAGGTCGTCGAGTGAAGTGCGGCACGCCGACTACTCCTTGTGTTTCCCCGATTTGAAATGATCGATAGTGCTTTCTGAAATCGCACACGACTGGGTTTCTATGCTTTGACAGTCGTGGAAAGGCGACAAGTATAGATTCTTTACCAGGTGTACCTGTAATGTGAGCATTTCGCACGGTGGTAAGAACGACATAAAGTTACGCATCGCTTCGCAAAAGCATAAGAGCTATGTGTGTACTGCAAATGTGCAGGGCGCCATCGGCATTTTCTTCCAAAGCAACAGCGAAGACAGTATGATCTGTGCAGAGTGCCTCTTCACGGGATTTCTTGTGGAACACAACCTGCCGCTAAGCGTGAGTGAGCGCGCAGGACCGTTATTTCAGAAAATGTTCCCAAAATGTGACGGTGCAAAGCGCTACGGATTCGGATGTACCAAAGCAACTGCCATCATCAGGAAAATGGCTGTGGACGCCGAAACCTCAATGCTGGAGTCTGAAACGCCACTCTTTTGCAATCACTGTCGACAGTAAAAAATGGTAGCGCTTCGCAAATGTATCCCATTGTGGCAACTTACTACGTCGAGGAATCGCGGCAAGTCGAAAGCCGATTGCATTGTTTGCAAGAACTTCATGGAGGTGCCACTGGGCAGGAAATTGGGAAACTCGTTCTAGACATGTTCTAGTCGCGCAATGTACCCATGGAGAACTGCATTGCATTGTGTGCCAACAACGTGAACATTATGATTGGGAGAAAGAAAGGCGTGGCAGCTGTGTTAAAATGAGCTCTTGTGCTTGTCGTTGGCTGTCCGCGTCATTTTATATATTTTGCGGTCTAGAAAGGAGCTGCCTGCTTACCTGCTAAATTAGATGAGGTGCTCGTGGACATATACTTCACTGAGAAGGGCGCCAGTGAAAAGACGGGTTATCAAATCTCAAGAAATCCACAACGCAGAGGTGTAGAACATTTTGAAGCTTGTGCAGACGCGGTGGCTATCGCTGAGGAAGTGCCTGACAAGATTGCTAGAGCAGTGGCAGCCCTTGGTGAACTTTGAGACAAAGCCAAAAAATTACCACCGTCCACCCTTTCTAGGGTCGTGTCAGATCCTGAAGAGAGCTACAGCTTTGGGAGAAGATCAGGTTGAAGTTGAGCAAAATTGCCAAAAACGGAAGGAGCCTAGAGGCGAGATGGATGTAACCCCGACAAACAGAGTGAAGTTTTCATCCGAGGGTATCAGACAGGCTAGCTTGACCCGTGAAGAACGCCCACCTTACTTCCTGACCTCTGACGTCAACTTGGAGCATGGCCTTTTGAAGAGCGTGACCCCTGTTTTTGAAAAAGACAACTGTCAAATTCAATCCCAGACAATTCAAGTTCATCTACTCCAGTCCCTCTTTGTGCAGCTCCTAGGGGACCTTATGGCTAGGTTTGTCAATTTCTCTGCCATGAAGGCATAGTATGTTGCCTACCCAGATGAACCAAAAAGCCAATGAAGATCTGATTCTTGGTAGCCGCACATCATCTGTTGTGGGGAGGCTGCCTACCTGCGACAAGGAGCAGTTCTTTTCTGCTGTTCGGCAGTACTTTGTTGCGGTATGCTACTCTATAAGGGACAAATTTCCACTGGAAAATGAAGCCGTGAAGAAAGCAGAAGTCACCAATTTGAAGTTATTTTACCACCGCATCCTTCAAGAGCCTTGGCTTCATTGAGTCCTTCCAGCAACTTCTGTCTCAGGAGAAGAAAGAGTCTAGAGAAGAGGCCTTGGATGCCCGAGAAGTAAAATTTGCAGAGCTGCAGGCAATTGTTTTTGAAAAAATTCTAGTATTGATGGAACAATGAAGTTTGCTAGGATGGCAGAGGTGATCCAAGAGAGCATTTTGGCGGGCTAGGTGATGCTGCAACTACTTGCCCTTCTGCACAGCAACGCTGAGTATGAGCGGATCTTTAGCACGGTTAAGAGGACGATAACCGAATTCCAGTCTTCGCTTTCCAACTAGGCTCTCAGTGACCTCCTCATGGTGAAGGGTTGCCAAACCAGACTCTGTTTTCAGCAGACGTATCTGACAAGTTCTTGAAGCTTGCCAAGTCTACGACTGCCAGGTCCCTTCACAAGTAGAGTTCGACCCCTCTCCACTGTAAGCTCCAGAAGTCACGACGCTTTCACGAACCTACACTTTGAAGAGCACCAGAATACCTGTCCAGGGGGTCTGTTCTATCTGGGCCGTGGTAACCACATTTTTATTAAGACAAAAACGATGTACCTCATATCCCAGGCTGTTCTGAGACATTAAAGCTGAGACATTAAAGTTTCAGTGAGGAGCAGGAGATTCAGAAAAACACTAGACTTCCCTATTAGGGTACTTATATTGATGCTTCATTGTGTAGTGTTTAAAGAATGCTGGATGTTGTCAAACTCCAGGATAGTCCACTGTCATTAATTCGACTCTCAAGGGACCAGGAAAAACTTTTGAATTAGCCAAATGTTGAATTGTCGAATGGGCAATCAAAAACTGCGGAAAACCGTTTGCAAGACGGTAATTGTGTCTGATGATGACACCCAAGGGAGAACGATGGTTTTTCCCAGTTACTTTGAGGGCTTTACTTTTATGCACACGTTCGGGAATGCCGAAAGAGTGCTCAAAATCGTAAAGGCCTTCACTAACCTTCCCATGGTGTGACACAGTAGCAGTGATGCCAAGGTAGAAAACACATAATACTCAGCGATTCCGAAAAGGCCTGTCGTGCCTTCCTCCTGGGACACGTATGCAAACAGGCACACCGAATAATGGAGCAGAAAAAAAAGACGGGCAACATGAAGCACACAATCCTGTGGATACCGGCACATGAGGGAATCGACAGCAACGAGGCTGCCGACAGGATAGCCCGAGGGCATACTTTCCGGGCACCTGTGCCAGCTGCCACAGAGCCTTCAACCCCTTACACATACAGGGAACTAATACAATACTTCAAATTAGAAAGAAAACGATACGCAGAACCACACAAAGACCTCAGCAGACAGGAGGCAGTAACCTGGAGGAACATACAGGCTAGGACATTCTCAAACCTAGCAAAGTACCACAAAATCTGGCCCGAAAAATTCAAAAATAACACATGCACTGCATGCGGTAAAGTCTCGGACATCCTTCACATGATATGGAACTGCAAAAAGCAATTAGAGAAATCTAAAACTCGAGCACTCAGCCAACCGGAGTGAGAGGCAGAGCTGGCCCACATGGGTCTCTTTGAGCAGCTCAGCCTTCTCGCCAGGACCCGGGAGACAGCCCAGGCAAATGGTATCCTGGACTGAGGAAACCACCCACGCTATTCTGTTAAACAATTAAAGTTTACTCTCTCGCTCTCTCTGCCTCTTCATGAAATAACCCCTTTTTAGTTTGGGGATGCTTCACCACAAAATTTATGAAGCACCACGGTGAATGCAGGAAAACTGCGTAGTTTCAGCTTAATGGGAGTGCCATGTGAATTCATACTGGACTATATGCCTAGGCATTAGAACAGTGTGATGCCATTTGAAAACAAAAATAATTCGGGATGTGCCAAACAGCATCAGAATCGGCGCGACTAGCTGATGCACGTGCTCGATCGCAGACGATTGGGGGCGTGAAGTTAAGCAAAACAAACTATACGACTGAGTTGTATTTCTGACATGGGGAACTTTTCGTTTGATGTTATACCTCCACAGCGCGCATGAAATATACGGACACTGCTATTCTGCGCAGTTGAGGTTGAGTTCTGCTTGTGCATTTTGTGGTTTTGTACGTTGTCTTGACGCGACCGCCCATCCAAATTAACATATGTGTATCCGTTGCCATAGATCTGACATGGGTGTTGACCGAGGCCACACTGCTAGCTGAAATTATCTGATTTAACAGGGCTTGAATTAATGAGATTTTGCTGTGCATTGGTTGTCCTGAAAGTCTAATCACTTGTGGTTTTCTCCCAGTGCCTATCTTAATGCCTGCCTTAGGGCTGGTTAAGCTCTTGCTTGCCACTTCTATATTGGGGAAAAGAGATGTGGATATTGATGATTCTTTATTTTTAAAGTCAATGCAGGCATGAATTTCTGATCTGATGGGACCATTCCCCAGAAGCGCACTGAACAGGGGTTGAGGGGGAGCCTCAGTTCGGAAGCTGAGCCAACGTTTTGACAAGTGCACTTGTCTTTGTCCAAATTAATCGAAAGTTAAATTGTTGCATTAGCATGCAAAAGCTGCGGAAAACCGTTCATACTCTTTCATATTGTGCAGCCATCTTTCTCTCATTCGGCCCCTATCCACAACAGGAAACTTGCAAAAAAAAATTTGGTGTCTGAATTTTTTTTCAAATGTCTCATATCCTCAAACCCATTGGCTGCATTGTTTGAATATGGGTTCCGATGTATTATTTGGGTTCCTCATACAGCATTGTTTCGACGCTACGTCGGTGAAGACCCATTTACGCAACAGAGGATGAAGACAGCCAACAAGTACCTGGCACAAATGCTCGCCAACATGCGGCGGAAGCGGGCGGCGGACAGACATGGGAGAATGCCTTGTGTAGGGTCCCCATCCACAGGCAAGGTCAAGGCCTGATTCTGTGTGCAACTACAAACATGCGGATTCCAAATCTTGAGACAAATCTTAAACATACTTGTGGAAATGCAGGTGTTCAGTATAATTTAGGCACCATGTTCAATTATGGGCCAGTACTTGTGATCCTGATTGCTGGAATGTGACTGGCTTCCCTGAACTTAAGTTGGCCATGAGAAAATGTGTGTCAGCAGGATGGATGTGCGTTACCACCTTTGGTGCTACTTGCAGGATGTGATACTCTTGCAGAGTAAGGAGAGGTCTAGTTTTTGGGATACTGAGTTTGGGCTCGTTGCTTCTTTCATAGAGGAAAATGTAGTGTAATAAAGAAGGATGCTAAAAAAGCAAGAATCAGGTCTTCTGTCATCTTTTTTGATCTTGTTTGTTACACTGTCTTCTCACCGCAGCAGATAGGGCTAGGGATGCTGCTTCCTAGGTAGGCTGCTATGGAGCTATTAGATTGAATGCATTGACGGAGAATTCACCAAAAATCAGTTAAATTGGCAGAGCGTGTGAAGTGAGTAAAAAAAGAAGTGTGAAATGGCAATTTAATTTGATGTCGCCGTCTGAAGTTTTTATGGTTTGTGATTTGAAAAGCGTTGTTCGAGCTGCTCACTCATCTGTGTTGATTTCACTGAGTTCGGCTCACTGTTTTCTGATCATACTGTATTTGCTCTGAGCTTGTATTTAACTTTATTCTCTTTATTATATTTTTATCTGTATATTTTGTGAACATTGCTCTTAAATTTGTTTGGACCAATCACATTGATGTGTAGTGGTTTTTTATTACCTTAGGTATCTGTTGTGCTTTCAAACCCTGTGCGTAAAAGGGCCAATGCAGTTTAACTACCCACCTTTTCCTATGCACACCAAAAGCTAACGCAAAGTGTCTACTTAGTTTTTTTTATCCCCTAATAGTTTTATTAGAAATTCATTAGAAAATTTTAGCAAGAATGTTTCAGTCAGTGCTTCAGTGCTAGAAGCTATTGTAAATCTCAGCCACCACACTATAATGACAAATAATTACACTTGTTTTGTAGAAGTAGCATCCATTTCAGTTTTCACACCTATAGTGGGTTACACCTCACCGAAGACTGTTTTAGTGGGTTGTGGTTTTCGCTTCATCGAAAGAAATCAAAATACCATTGTGCCAATGACAAAAGGTATAAGCACATCACTAGCGTCATGAAGGAAGGTTTCAATCAAGGGCAAGTTAGAGTGTGTAAACTATAATAAAGCATCACGATCAAAAACAACTGCAAGCATAAAGGTTAGTGAAGACCTGATAATATTGCGAGACACAAATAATGGCACTGTCCTTCTGCAAAATGGCACTTCATTCTGTTCTATTAATTTGCACAGTAAAAATAAACTGAACACTTCTGTCTTGCACGTATTGGGGGTACTAAATCCTTGGGACGGGGGGCAAGATCTTTCCATGTCCATCATAATCTCTTGATACTGGCTTGTTGGTACCTGTAGCATCTAGCCCCAATCCTACTGGTCATGCTACCTGAAATAGCAATGTCTCTCTCACATTTCAAGGGTATTCATTGAACTATAATGGCTGCCACTACGAATAAACCAGCTAGGGCAATTCTTTGTTCAGGTGCATTCCAGGGAGGTGCTACCAGACAATTTTCAAACTTATGCCCCAAAAAAAAGTTTTTTATGACACCATTTTGATGAAATTGAAAGGCTGATGACAGTATTTTATATTGTAGAAATGACCAATGGGGGGCCTTCACTCAAAGATTGCCTTGATTGGCCACATCTTGCTGTACATTACTTAGACTACATCTCGAGTCTTTGGGAACCCTGCACTGATGTATTTAGTTGCAGTGCATTAGGGTGTGCATGCTTCACTAACGTGGTGAAATCGTCCACAGAGCTGGCTTGTACAGCCCAGAAAGGAGGCTTCCTGACATCCTTCTCGCCTAATGCAAATGACTATATGTGCCTCCTAAAAAGTAGTCTCGTTTTCTGTTGTGTATAACTGCCAAACTTTCAGGATACATTCGGCAAGCAGCCCAGCTGGTGACTCTGTGGACATGGTGTTTGTTTACAGGCTCAAGGTCACAGGACCCGATCTCAGCCACAGAAGCCAATGGCGGTCAGTATTAACGAACTGAAATAATCATTATGGTCGGGATTAAGCCTCATAGTCCACACACAGCTTCGGCATGGCAAACCCCATATTACTGTCTGACATAAAAAATGAAACATTGTTATCTGTTCCCAGCAATTGCTGGGAACAATATTGCATTGGAACCTATCTTCGGAATTTTTCAGTCGTAAGAGAACTGGTTTACATTGTGCCTATAATGTGTTGCAGTTTAGATGTGCTTGGCCTCCTGTGGTTTTTGTAGGTTTACTGCTCAAACCTGATAGCTGTTCGTGTGCTTAATGCAAAGGCGTGCCAGTAATTGATTACCTAGCCACTTATGTTGGTTTTTGCAAAATAACTTGTTTTTGTGAGCTGTCGCTGCCTTTAACTTGCCTGCATAGCTTAGTGAATGTTCTCAAAATGTGTGCATACTTTCAGTTTTTGTTGTGGGTCTACAAACAGATCATGCTTTATGAGATTTAAGGATGTGATATTTCAGCATAAATGTTTGTGTATTACTGAAGCCATATATTTCAACAGTTTGCATCTTTTCCTAGAAGTGTGTCAAAGAATCAAGTTATAATTGTTCACTATGTACAGTCCAATCACATGTTAAGCTGTGTGCATCTGTTTTGAAGGTCATGCATGTACCTATGTTTAAAACGTATTGCTTGTGTTATAGACCTCATGCAAAAACTGGCGCCCCCTTGCGCTGACCGTGCGTGTTTCCGCCATGTTGGAGGATTAGCGACGTGAATGTTGGCATTTATCGTCGTCTAAGGTACCCAAATATTGCTATGAACTTTAATGTACACAAAAAGGAGCTGTGGACAGTTGGTGAAACACAGTGATGGTGCCAGCTTCGTAGTATTTTAATAATGCGCACCAATGGCTCATCAGTGCCATGTATGGAATGTGTGTACAGAACGTGTCTGCAGTGGCTGTGCAGCTTATGTTCACTATAATAGAAACACGTTTTATATGTTCGGTTAGCTCATGCCGTGTAGAAATGCACTTTACTAATTTAGGTCTTAACTGCAGTTAATTATGGAATTGCGATTAAGTTGGAATTTGTGCTATATCATTAAGTTTAATATCATTGGATAGCTTATGTCGAGTACAGTTGTACTGAACAAATTGTATATTCTAATAGATGTTAATTAGTTAATTATGCATAAATGGAGCTTCACCTTACAACATCAAGCCATATATCGCTGGGTAGCTTATATTGAGTATGACTGCACAACACTGATTGTTGTTCTTCGTTAGTAACAGGTAATTAGTTAATTTGATTAAATGTAGGCTGAAACATGGAGCTGTATGTCGTTCAAAAGGCAAGGATGAGTAGAATCCAAAATTGAAGACTAAACCATGTAAAAACCATTTCAAACTGATTAAACCACGCGCTAACAGTGCTAACTTTTATCTAACTCAGTTAAAAACACGCGCAGTGGAAATGAAACTATAGAACTTCATGATAAGCATTAGCAGCTCGTAAGGAGACAAGTGCCGCGGCAGTTTTTTCTTGCTGCGATTATGATACAAGGTCAGCAGTAAGCCGCTAACAAATTTTGAGCTTTTTGAGGGTAATAAATGAATCGCAGACGTTAAATCATAAAAAAAGGCCAGAAGTGAGCTGTTTCCTTATCTTGTAATTTGCTAAGGAGCACTCCGCGGTATGCCAGCATTTGCGGCGCACTGCATTAGTCGGCTAGTAGTTTCACACGCAGCACTAGATCTGCGCCTGGCGCTTCATTTTCATGTACCTGCTTTTTATTCTTTTATGCAAGTTTTACACATTCTTTTGTTGGCGAAGTGTCACAGGCGAACGGATCCGGAGCAGACCAACTAGCCCGGCGCAGGCAGTAAGCCACGTAAATCCACCTTTCACTGCTCAGGGTTGGCTGTCCGGTCTTCCCACATATTTTGCGAAGATCGAATCTTCCAAGCAGAATTGACCAAGCTACTGTGTGCACCCACAGTGCAGCATCGGCAGTATGGTTAGGCCGCCACTCTGCTGATTGCCTGCTATCGTGACATCGAAATGCACGCGGCAGTGCAAATCGTCAGTATTTACCGCGTCCAAGCTACACCAGGGCTATGAAGCACATAGTAGTAGAGGGCTATGGATTAATTTTGAACACCTGGTGATCTCTAACATGTACAGAAATTGACACATGGGCACTTTAGTTTTTCACTTCCATAAAAAAGCGTCTGTTTTGGCTAAGATTGAGCATGCATCCCGTCAATGCGTGTACGCAGGAAGGGTCCAGCAAACTGATATATGTCTACATCAGTACGTCTCCGGCAAGCTAAGTTGCTCGTCTTGGACATGCGACACCGTTGTGAATTTCTTTGCTGCCACAGTACCTCTCCGTAAGCTGCTCGTAAACGGGGTAAACACAGAAAAGTCCACGGATCACTTGTTGGTCATTATTTCTCTCTTAAACACTAAAATAATAGGTTCACAAACCTAAAAATCCGGTCATATGTTCTGTACCAGACAGCCCACGACCGCAATCCTCCAACATGGCGCTGTCTACTCATTTCGATTTTCCTCCAGTAGATGCAAGCACTTTTGCATAAGGTCTGTTGAGTTGAGAGGGCTGCAGTGTCATCAAATGGCATTTTCGTGCAGCTGTAGCCCGTCATCTGTGGCGGTTTTACCTGATTCTTCATCTGTATGTGATACGAGATTCCAATAAATAGAATTCAGTTCTTGAATTTCATTTTGAAAAACTACATAGCCAGCATTGACGTAAGCAATGATCATCATTCATTCACTGACCACTGATAAGTACGGCTTTCCATATGTGGACGTGCACAATTGCATGTTTAATAATGTCCATAAATGCGTGTCTTACAGTGCTAAGACAAACAGAAATGAAGGCCTTTTCACATTTTTGTTTTTATTCACTGCCATGCTCAACCTTGCTTTTCAGAGGGGTAGCAGGGGACAGTGTGTGCAGTTATCAAAATAGTAACTACAATGAGAAACTATTATGTCTGAAAAATAAATTGCCGTCGTCAGTTTAGATGTAAATGGGTTTATAGGAAAGGAAAGGTACATTAACTGTCGCACACCTCCGTGGACACCTGAACTGTTCACCCACCAGTGAACCTGCTCCTGACCAACTCTGCTACATACTGTACTAAATGATACTTTTGTTAGGTCGTTTCCCTCTTCATCAGCTGTTATCAAACCTCCTGATTTCCAACTGTGCGATAATTGCATGATGGATATCACCATGTTTGACTTGGAAGGCATCATACTGATTATCGATTTAAAACTAATGTCTTCTAGCGGAATTGATGGTATAAATGGCAATTTTATACAGAATGCTGAAGAGTATAGATCTATCGTGAAATGCATATTCTCACAATCGTATCATAATGTACTGACTGAAGTACATAAAGCCGGAGGTAAACAGAATCTAATCATTGACCAATATCTTTTAGATGGATAACATGCAAAATAATGGTACTGTTAGGTGGGAGTTCAGCCACTGGTAGCCGTCGGGACTGGAGTGGTGGTGAACTAGCTTGTAGCCTGCTGATCTGCAAAGCACTCCATCTATATCTCTCTCAGTCACTGCTTTGCATAAGTTTTTCACTACAATCTGGCCCGCACAGAACAGGGGAGCTACCCTGGTGACTCGAGCAGACAAAATTATAGCGGCGTCATAATAGGGCTTGAAACAGTCGACGTGGATGGTCTCATGTCCACGGCGGCGAAGGTTGGAGGAGGCGGCTAGCGGTTCAGCAAGGTAATTTCCGGAAGTCTGTTATATCCCAAGAAAAGGTCTGTGGTACTTGTCAGTCAGGGGGTTTACATGAGACCGACAAAGTCGGGTCGGGGAGGCCTGTCGGGCTAAAAACCGGCTATCGGGTTCATGTATACGCTAGGGGGTCGAGCTAAAGGACCGTCGGGTGGTGTCCCGCCAGCCCGACTGCAGGGGTGGGTTGGCTCGACCCTACCCGATGGGCGAGGGGCATGTATACGCTGACGCGTCGGGCAGGCGCCTCCTGTCTCCTTGCAGGTCGGGGACGGGACCGTGAGCTGTTCGTCTGAGCATTTCTCTTCCTCCTCTCCTGCCTGCGCCTGGTTCATTTGCTCGACGCACGGTGTAGCAGCGATCTTTGCCCGACAGAGCTCATGTAAACCCGGACGGGTCGGGCTGGCTAAGCTCGACAACCGGCTCCCCCCTACCCGACCCGCTTGCGTCGGGCTCATGTATACAAGGCTAGTGAGGTTGCTCGACAGGCCTGGTGGTGTTGAATGGATATAGAGCCATGCGTGGACACCGGGAAGGAATGCGTGGGCAGAGTGCTGCTGTGGGCTGTCTTCTGGGCTTGTTCTTCCTAAGCGAACGAGCCAGCTGACGGCATTCTTCACTGTGCTTGGCAGCTTCTTGAGGCGAGGTATACTCTCAGATGTCAGGACAGTAGGGAAGGATGGTCTTGAGTGAAGGCGAGGGTTCACGGCCATACAACAGAAAAAATGGTGAGAAACTGATAGTTGCTTGAACAGCGGTGTTGTAGGAATGTTACAAATCGGATAATCTTGTCCCAATCAGAGGCGATATACTTGGGCGGCATGTCTAGTGTTCAAAAGCGCTCTGTGAGGCCGTTGGGTTGAGGGTGGTAAGTGCTGGCTGTCCGGTGGAAGACTTATCTCGTGTAGGGCAGGTGTAGAGGTTCTTCAGCAACCTCAGATAAGGAATTTCCTTGATCATTTAGAAGACCACGGGGGGGCTCCGTGCCGCAGAATGAAGTAAGGAAGAGCAAAGGACGCGATATTGGTTTTGGTGGTGGCCTGGAGGGCTGCTGTTTGCGCTTAGAGATGTGATCGACGGCACGACGATCCAACGATTCCCTGCGGGTGTCTACAGCAGAGGTCCGTACAGATCGATGCCAACTCGATCAAATGATCAGTTGGGCACGGGAGAGGCTGTATTGGAGGAGGCGGTTGTGAGGGAGGAGGCTTGGACGCTGGCAATCTGCACACGAGCGCATATACCTTCTGACGAAATTATACATCCCGACAACTAAAAGCATTGTTGCAACCGTTCATAAGTATTGAATACACCCGCATGGCCACATTGGGAATCGTTAAATATGCAGATTAGCACTACGTTCGTGGCAAGGTACGATGAGAAACTACGGAAATCTGGCATACAGTTGCATCGGTAGAGGATGTAGATGGTCACGAACAGAATGCTGTGCTTAAAAACGAGTGGTACGAGAGTGACGAGGTCGTGAGCAGATCGATGAGTAATGCCAGCCACTGCTCTTTGCGGTTTTGAAGGCATATTGTCGACAGACAAGGCAGAGATTGAGGCACGTGGTAGCAGAATGTCGGGTGTACTGGCGAGCGGAATAAAGCGCCTGCGTCGGAGTGCTTATGGCCTGTGCGATGGATGCCTCGGATATCCTATTCTTGTAGTCGAAGCTGCCAGCGAGCCAGACGGCCTGTGGGGTCTTTCAATGAAGACGGACAGCACAAAGCGTGGTGATCCGTGACATCAAATGGGCGCCCGTATAAGCATGGTCAAAATTTCTGAAGCGCCCAAACAATGGCCAATCATTCCCTTCACTACGCCAGGTCGAGCCGTCGGGTATGCACGGCTTTCACCTTGAGGGATAACAGAGACTTAGTTTAGCGCTACTGCGCGAGCATCAGTACGCATGCGCAGATCACCCCGATGGCAACAGATGGCGTCACATTCCTGTCAAATTTCGGCGGATGCCGCACGCGGGGATCAGTCGGCGCGTGCTGTGCTGACGGTGCACGGTAGCGGTAGACGGCCGCGGTAAGCAGCAGCGCTGAACTAAGTCTATTTAGAGGTCAAATTTCTGTGACATGCCTGGTGGTCGCCGTGTGACTGGGGCATGGCCAATTAAGCGGCTCGTGGCCACTTTCATGGTGAAGGTCACGTGACCTGGTGGTCGCCATGTGACGGGTATAGTCAAGTAGGCCACCAGTGGCCCGTGACCACTGTTAAGGTTACGTGAGCGCGGTTTTCACATTGAGGGAGGTTTAGAGGTCAAACTTTAGTTTAAAGCCTGGTGGTCGCCATGTGACTGGGGCATAGTCACGTAGGCCAAATGGCCCGTGACTGCTTTAAGGTCAAGGTCACATGACCTGGCGGTCGCCATGTGACTTTAGGGCATAATGTCGCGTAGGCCACCAAGTAACCCGTGACCACTGTCAAGGTTATGTGAGCACCATTTTCACCTTGAGGGAGCTTTAGAGGTCAAACATCTGTGCTAAGCCTGGTGGTCGCCATGTGATTGGGGCATCACGTAGGCCACCAAGTGGCCCATGACCACTGCCAAGGTTAGGGCCATGTGACCTGGTGGTCAACACTTGCCTTTGAGGCATAGTCTCGTAGGCCAAGTGGCCGGTACCACTCAACGTCAAGGCCACGTGAGGTGACGTCAGAGTGACATAGAAGTAGAGGGCGTTAGAGGGGCTATAAGTGTATAAATGGAGCTCTCGGGCTCCTGCCTAGGTAAACTGCGCGAAGGGTGAACACCCTGCTACATTAGCGCGTCGGAACGCGAAGGCACGTCGGAATGAGGTCCTGAAAAGGCGGCGTGCCGAAGAGCCATGAAAAACGGGCTTTACATTTGGAGAAATGCACAATGTGTTTAATCCAAACTTGGCAATGAGCGTAGCAATATCCTGTCGGCAACAAAATTTTGCGGTATCATCAGCGCGTGGTAGAGCGTGAAAAACTTTATTAAGTATATTTAAGGGAGGGGGATGTGTAGGTGTTGTCCTAGTGCGGGACTCCAGCGGCTGCCGCTGCTACCCGCGCACGTGTCACGAGGGCCCGTTGGGCCTCTAGTCCAGTGCTGGATAGGGCAGCCTCCCACCCCTCAATTGTTGGCACTGCATTCGGATCATCTGGAGGATTGTGCGGGCAGGTCCACACCATGTGGTGCAGGCCTGCCTTTTCCCCGCAATATTTGCATTTGGGGTCGCAGAACCTGGGGTGTATTGTGTTTAAACGGGCTGGTGTGTTATATGTACCTGTCTGCATGCGTCGCCTTCTAACTTCCTCCGCTTTGGAGAGCCCCTTGGCTGGGGTGGATATTTTCTGCGAGAGAGTCTGCAGTGCTGTAACCTCTCCGCATACGTCGCCAGAGGGCCGGGATAGGGCGGTGTGGATGATGGAGGGGTCGAGTCCCGGGGGAGGAGAGCTCGGGCAGTGGCATGGGCGCACTCGTTCCCTTGCACGCCTTGATGTCCCGGTGTCCAGACGAGGCATTTGTCTTGTTCGGGGTGTCCTTAATTTTTCAATATTCTGGCAGCCTGGGGACACATTCGCCCTTTGATGTAGTTGCGGTAGACAGCCATAGAGTCTGTTATTATATAAGCGCAGGTGGTATGCGTGGCGGCTAAAGCAATGGCCACCTCCTCCGCCATTTCTATATTGTCATCGCAGATGGTGAGGGCATCAACTAGTTGTTGTTGGTGAATCACAACCGCTACCGTGTACCCCGCTTCTGACTTTGCTGCGTCTACGTAGTAGGATTCAGTGTCCGTCCCGTAGTTTTCCTGGATGTATTTGGCCCGCGCCTTCCGGCGCCCTTGGTGGAACAGAGGATGCATATTGCGGGGTAGGGGATTGGCTATGAACGAGTCTGACCACCCGGGCGGTATAGCCTGTTTTTGTACGAGACCTTGCGGGCTAGTCAGGTTAAGGTCCATAAGAACGGTCTGGCCCGTGCGGGTTGCTGCTAGTCGATTTATCTGGGTGGCGCGTTGGGCGGCAAGGAGTTCTTCGGCTGTATTGTGTACCCCTAATTGCAAAAGACGTTCTGTGGAAGTGCTTTGTGGCAGGCCCAGCGCCTTTTTAACTGCGTTTCGTATAATGAAGTCGATTTACTTATAGGGAACCAAAGCTTGAGTTTGCTCCGCGACGCCAGCGCTCGGTTTCCAGCGGAGCGGAGAGGAACTACAAAACCTACGCGCATCCGCGCCCGCGCTGCGCGCGGCTGTCTGTGGAGTCTGCGCACCCCGCTCGCTCGGGAGCGCGTGCTACAGGCAGCCGCACGTGCAAGCGGAGCGGGAGAAGGAGAGTGAGGACGAGGGGGGATGGTCGTGCGTCTGTGCGCGCAAAGCCGGCGCTCTTTGCCAGTGGTGTTTCTTATTTTTGCTTTTTTCTGTGCCCCGGCTGACATAGAGGCTGGCTGGAGGCACGCCTTTTATCGGTGCTTTCGAAAGTGAGAAATTATGATTAATTGATCGCCGCGGACATTGTTTTCAAAGAGCGCTTGTTGGCAGGCTCAGACAAAATAAACATGAACGCGAATTCGGTATTCGAAGGCAGAGGCAAGCAACAGGTATTTTGAAGGACTTGAGGCGGCATCTCTTGATGTATTTTCCATGTTGTTCAGAGAATGAAGGGTCCAGCCTTCTCGTTGAGAATTGATACGCGTGTACACAGCGACGAGTGCTCCGGGCGCTGGTTGGGGAGCTTCCTTTCCATTTGTGACTGCTCACTTGAAAAGGGGCTTATTCAACTCTTTGGGAACAGACGTTTTAGGCGATGCTGCCGGCGCCGTGGTGCCTGTTTTCGGCGCGTTTAGGACGCGTTCCCTACAAAGGCACAAAGCATGCCGCCTTACTCTTTGGTTCCTGCTGACAGCGGTCAGGGGGAGTTCGCTGCTGTGGCGCTGCCATCCGAAATCAATGACTTATCTACCTTTAACGATGAGAGGTTTCTTAACGACCTGGATCACTGATGAGAAGCCGAGGCATGCCATTCTTTCGGCAGTTTTCTCTCTCCGTGAGACGAAGAGCGAGGAAATGCCTGACGACTTTTCATGCAGGCGGGGACATCTCTCCAAGTAAACCTTTGTCTTCTTAATTCCACAGCTACGCTGTGCAATCCCTAGTTCAGTTATCTCCTCTAGCGAATGCGCAGTTTTGAGCTCCCGAAGCAGGATCGCGTATGAGGATAGGACGATTAACGTATGTGTTTTCCCTTTATAAGCGCCGAGTGATGGCATTAATGGCATACATTTGTTTCTTGAGGCCGACTTGGTTCTGCGATGGCTGCTGCGGCACCGCCAGTTACAAACAGAGGTGCGAAATACGAGCGGTACGAGATACCTAAAAAAAAACCGACAACCATCGTTTCAACACGAAAGAGAGAAGAGAGAAAAACACTTTCACGAGTTTTGCGAAAAAGCGCTCCGTCACTTTTTCATTCCAGTTTTTTTTTTCTTGCCACCTTTGTTGGAGCGCGACGGCGGCCAGAATGCGGCCGGAGAAGGAGAGAAACAACCGAGCGCGCGCGCGCAAACACGTGCTGGAGAGCAGCGCGGAGCAGACGACAGCATGCTTTTCTATGCGGCGGGGAGCAGACGACGCGGCCGCACTGCGCGTAGGGTTTGACAGGATCTCCATGGAGGGCGCTGACGCACAGAGCGGCGCAGCGCCCCCTGGCCCAGGTTTTCTCCCCTATAGTCTCTCATTTTGAGGTGCAGATACGGTATCGAATACACAATTCTATTAATGATGAATGCTTGAACCAGGCGCACGCGGCGGAAAACTGTATTGATGCGCCATCTGCCGCAGTTGCTCACAATGATGAGGCTGACAGAAACTGCGTCTGAAGCACGCTTGCGCACGCCTGTCCTTTGATCGCCATTAAGCATGCTTCGTTGCTTGCTTCCTCGTGATGCGCTTATCAGACTCGCAGATGCCGTTGAGGCGCTATGATTTTCGCCGCCACTTTGCGATGGGCAGAGTTCGCCGGTGTCTTGCACTGCGTCCTGTGCAGCGATGGTTACATAATGATACAGGGGCGTCAACGAGCATCAAAAGCTTGTCCGTGAGGTAAACAAAAAATTGGCGGACTCTGGCAAGCCTCAGGGCATATTTCATGTTGTATGCACTGGGCACAATTTACATATATATATTGCAAGAAGAGGGGGTTTATCAGCAGATCAACAGGACTTGATCAGCAGGACTGGGCAGATCAGCGGCGAAATAAGCGGCAGCGAACACAGTCAGATCCAGCACGCGCAGCGATCACGATGCCACTGACTGGCATGTTCCTTGTGCACTTCTTCCTCTTCACAATTACCCGCGGGACGAATTGGAGACATCCTGGCGACTTACGGCGTGAGCAAGACGGCAGGGTCATAATAGGGTTTGAGGCGCTGGACGTGAACAATCTCGCGTCCGCGTCGGCGTAGATCATGGGACGGCGTAACAGGTTCCACCACATAATTAACCGGAGAGGTGCGCTCCAGAACACGGTATGGGCCATGGTATTTAGCAAGAAATTTTGAAGACAGTCCAGGGGCATTGGAAGGTATCCATAGCCACACAAGAGCGCCAGACGAGAAGTGCGGTGTCGAGTGTTGGCTGTCATGGTTGAATTTATGGCGGTACTGGGTGTTAGCCGTGAATGCGCGGGCGATTTGTCGACAGTCTTCCGCATGCTGGGCTGCTTGAGACGCAGGTGTATACTCTGATATGTCTGGCTGATACGAGAGTATGGTGTCGATTGTAGCAGAGGGGTGACGGCCGTAGAGGAGAAAAAAAGGAGAGAAGCCAGTAGTAGACTGCGTTGCGGTATTGTATGCGTACGTGACATGCGGAGGGACGAGGTCCCAGTTTGAGTGGTTGGAGGAGACGTACATAGAGAGCATGTCGCCAAGGGTACGATTGAAACGCTCAGTGAGGCCATTAGTCTGGGGATGATAGGCGGAGGTGGTTCTATGGATAATGTTGCACTTGGTGAGCAAGGCTTTCACAACGTCACTCAAGAAAACGCGTCCTCTGTCGCTGAGCAGCTCTCGAGGTGCGTCATGGCGAATAACAAATCGCTGCAAAATGAAGGAAGCTACTTCTGACGCTGTGGCAGATGGAAGTGCGGCGGTTTCTGCATACATCGTCAGATGATCAACGGCTACGATAGCCCAGCGGTTGCCGGCCGCAGTGTAGGGAAGCGGCCCGTACAAATCAATGCCGACGCGGTCGAAAGGACGTGGTGGGCTGGGTAACGGCAGCAACTATCCAGCAGAACGTTGAGGAGATGGCTTGCGACGTTGACAGGTGAGGCATGAGCGAACGTACTTGAGTACAAAGGTGTACATACCCCGCCAGAAGTAACGCAGCCGAAGACGAGTGTATGTCTTGAATTCGCCCGCGTGACCGGATTGTGGGTCAGCGTGGAAAGTCACAAATTTGCGAACGTAGCTGCCGGGGAATAACTAGCAAACACTTGCGGCCACCTGCACAGTAGTTGCGGCGGTAGAAGAGGTTATCACCAATGGCGAAGTGGGAAGCATGGCGGCGGAGAGCACGCGGTGGAGAAGCAGCTGTAGGATTGGAGATAAAATCGAGGATAGAGTTTATCCAAGGATCTTGCCGCTGCGCTGACGGCATGTCATTGATGTGAAGCGATGGCGGGGAATCGTTGGAAGGGGAAAGGCTCGCGACCTCAGCTGTAAGGGGGCAGCGGGAAAGTGCATCGGCATCGTGATGTTTGCGGCCAGAGCGGTAAACAACGCGGACATCATATTCGTGAAGGTGAAGAGCCCATCTTGCCAGTCTGCCGGACGGGTCTTTCAGTGAGGAAAGCCAGCAAAGCGCATGGTGGTCCGTCACTACGTCAAAAGGGCGACCATAGAGGTAAGGGCGGAATTTAGTAAGAGCCCAAATAATCGCTAAGCATTCTTTTTCAGTTGCAGAATAATTGGATTCAGCCTTCGTGAGTGTACGGCTAGCATAGGCGACCACGTATTCAGTATAACCTGCTTTGCGCTGAGCGAGCACAGCGCCGAGACCAATCCACTGGCGTCTGTGTGGACCTCAATAGGCGCTGTGGGGTCGAAGTGACGTAGGACAGGCGGTGCCGTGAGGATTTGTCGTAAAGCATTGAAGGCATCGTCGCACGCTGGTGACCACGACGAAAGGTCGGAACTGCCGGGCAGAAGTTCTGTCAAGGGAGCAGCAATGGAAGCAAAATTCCTAATAAAGCGGCGAAAGTAAGAGCACAGCCCGAGGAAGCTACGTAGATCTTTGATAGAAGTCGGTTTGGGAAAGGCTGTTACGGCACGAAGTCTGGCAGGGTCTGCAGATACACCTTCTTTGCAAACAACGTGGCCGAGAATGGTGAGCTGGCGGGCGGCAAAACGACATTTTTCAAATTCAGCTGCAGTCCGGCATCAGATAGGCAGGTCAAAACGTGCTTCAGACGGTAAAGGTGTGTATCAAAGTCACGAGAAAAGACGACAATGTCATCGAGGTAGCAGAGGCATGTCTCCACTTTAGGCTACGCAAAATGGTGTCCATCATCCGCTCTAATGTTGCCGGAGCATTACAAAGGCCAAACGGCATAACTGAATTCGTACAAGCCGTCTGGAGTTACAAAGGCATTTTTGGGGCGATCAGCCACTTCCAAGGGAACTTGCCAGTACCCGGAACGTAAATCTAGGGAAGAAAAGAGTTCGGCGCCTTGCAAACAATCGAGAGCGTCGTCGATGCGTGGGAGAGGATAGACGTCCTTTCGCGTAATCTTATTAAGGCGGCGATAATCGACACAGAAGCGAATAGAACCATCTTACTTTTTTACAAGGACAACAGGTGACGCCCAAGGGCTGCTTGAGGGCTGAATCACGCCATTCTGGATCATTATGTCGACTTGCTCTTCAATAGCCTGGCGTTCGGTTACAGACACACGATAGGGGCGCTGTTGTAGTGGTGCGTGGGGGTTTAGAGATAACAGTGGCCGGGTGAATAAACCGGCGGTGGAAACTAGCAAAAAACGGCTGGAAGATTGGTGGCTTAAAAGCAGAGAAGTGACATAATGTTAGTAATGTAGGAGCAAAATTTAATAAATAGAATGATGGTTTAGTTAACCATTCTAAATCAATAATTAAGATATAGGGAGAAAAATGAGCATGATAGCTACTGCTACCACCCCGTTTCAAAGGGGACGCTCCTATATTCCATCCATCCATCGTGGGTGCCGGTGTCGATGCGATGAGTGACTGTAGAAGTTTGACCCAAAGAACTTTGATGAGAGTCGAAGGAGGAGCGAAAGTGATGTAGTAGGTTCAAAAGCTGGGTGCGCTGCTCTGGAGGAAGATCGGCATCGATGGAACGGAGGAACAAGTCTGTAAAGGGGGAGCGGGCGCAGGTGAAGGGGGGCTGAGCGCAGTCACGGCACAGTGCGGCGCGTCGTCAGGTTCCTCAGAGATCAGAAGAGATGCGATTAGTTGGATACTTCCGAGGCATTCGCCATGACGCAAAGCAGTAGGGGAGTTAAAAGGGTTAGAGACCCATAACATGGAAAGGCCAGCGGAAATAGCGAGCACTGCGTAGGGTAATGGAAGGCACTTGCGGCGCAGGAAAGTATGGGCTGGTGTGAAGAGAGCGGTGTCATCGCTAATAGATGCACAAAACACACGAACAAGCACTGAAGAGCAGGGAGGAAGGTCGATATCTTCGGCGACGAGGGCTTTAGCACCGGAATTTGACTGATCAGCGCCTGGTAAGGCATCGGGCACAGTCGAGAACCCCACTTCAGCTCGAGCACAATCGATAATAGCAGCATGACGCGACTGGAAATCCCAGCCTAAAATTACAGCTTGCGAGCAACTTGGCAGCACGACGAACTCAATCGTATAAAGGGAATTCTGGACAACTACTTGAGCGGTGCACGCTGCTAAAGGCTTGATATGCTGAGCGCTGGCCGTTCGCAACGAAATTTCCCGCAATTGGCGTCTTCACTTTGCCAAAGTGCCACATAGTTTTGCGTCCATTACCGAAATCGCAGCACCAGTGTCAATTAGAGCCATGACAGCAACGCCCTCGACGAAAACTTCAATTAGGTTTGTCGGCGACAGATGAGGACTTGGGAAGTTCGACTGGGTCACAGTTCTCGCCTCAGGAACGGCGGCCTCTAGTTTTCCTCATGTGAAGCGTTCTGTCGACGTCGCATCGGAGAGAGAGCGGCGTCGCGGCGACGGTGAACGGCGGTCGGACATGGCTGAGCGGTCTGGAGACTCAGTAGGCGCGGAATACTGAGGCGTCGGAGACCAGTATGCAGAACCGTGAGTAGGTGGTGCCGACACCGGGAGACGGTTGCGGCAATAACGAGAAATGTGTCCAGGGGGATGAACTGCAAATAATGATTGATGACCTAGACAGAAAAAGTAGACAGGTAGGCTTGAAAATCAATATGCAGAAGACTAAGGTAATGTTCAACAGCCTCGGGAAGGAACAGCAGTTTACATTAGGTAGCGAAATACTGGAAGTAGTAGGCGAATATGTCTACTTAGGACAGGTAGTAACCGCAGATCCGGACCATGAAAAGGAAATAACAAGAAGAATAAGATTGGGATGGTGCGCATTTGGCAAGCACTCGCAGATTATGACTAGCAGCTTACCGGTATCGCTCAAGAGGAAAGTATACAACAGTTGCATCTTGCCTGTACTCACCTATGGGGCTGAAACGTGGAGGCTAACCAAGAGAGTTCTACTTAAGTTGAGGACAACCCAGAGGGCTATGGAACGAAAAATGGTAGGGGTAACATTAAGAGATAGAAAGCGTGCAGAGTGGGTCAGAGAAATAATTCAAGTTACCGACATTCTAGTGGAAATTAAGAAGAAGAAATGGACATCGGCAGGACATGTAGTGCGAAGAGAGGATAACCGATGGTCGCTGAGGGTAACAAACTGGATTCCAAGGGAAGGAAAGCGTAGCAGGGGGCGGCAGAAAGTTAGGTGGGCGGATGAGATTAAGAAGTTCGCAGGGGTCAAGTGGATGCAGCTAGCACAGAACCGGGTTAAGTGGAGAAATATGGGAGAGGCCTTCGCCCTGCAGTGGGTATAATCAGGCTGATGATGATGATGATGATGTGTCCAGCAAGCCCGCAAGTGTAACAAATTGGCCGGTTATCCGTCGTGCGCCAGGGATTACGTGGTCTTGGAGCCGGTCGCATAAACTGCGCAGGTTCTCGCTCAGGCGCAGGAGTATATGTAGGGGGCGGTCGGGCCGCAACAGCCGCATATGTTAACGGCGCTGTAACAGGCATGGGTTGAGGGGCTGGAGGAAGAGATTCAGCTACCTGTTCTTGAATAATGTGGCGCAAACTGGGAGCTAGGTGTGAGGAAGGTTCTTGATGGCAGGATATTAGGGAGAGCTGTCGAGCAACTTCTTCCCGAATGAAGCTCTTAATTTGTGGCAGGAGCGCAGAATGTTCGCCTGCATCTGTCAGGCCAGCAAGGGACTCAGAGTGCATGGTGTTCGCTCGAGTTATGGCCCTTTGTTTCCGCAGTTCATCATAACTTTGACACAGTGTGACCACTTCAGCGACGGTGCGGACGTCTCGAGCCGACAGCATCTGAAAGGCATCGTCATCGATGCCTTGCAGAATGTGCTTGATCTTCTCGGCCTCTGACATGTGTGGGTTAACGCACTTGCACAAGTCGACGACGTCCTCGATATAGCTCGTGAAATTTTCGCCAACTTGCTGAGACCGCGTACGCAAGCGCTGTTCAGCGCGGAGTTTCCTCACAGCTGGTCGGCCGAAAATTTCAGAGAAGCTGGCTTTGACCATGATGGAATGTCCGCTTCATGGTTTCGAAACCATAGGTTTGCTGCGCCGGTGAGATAGAAAATGACGTTGCTTAACTTCGTTTCCACGTCCCATTTGTTGTAAACGCTCACTCGTTCATAGGATATGTGAGCCAGTCCTCGACATCGTGGTCGTCAGTGCCGCTGAAGATGGCGGGGTCTCGCTGGCGGAGGGAGCCGGGACAGATGATGGCCGAGCCAACTTGTACGGCTTGGTGGTTGACGTCCTCAGGCATCGCAGGAGGTGGTAATGTACGGCTGCGGAGTTCCAGGGCGAGAGGATAGATCTTGACCGGCAGCTCCACCAAATGTAAGAATGGGGGGTTTATTCAGCAGATCAACAGGACTTGATCAGCAGGACTGAGCAGATCAGCGGCGAACACAGCGGCAGCGATCAGTCAGATCCAGCACGCGCAGCGATCACGATGCCATTGACTGGCATGTTCCTTGTGCACTTCTTCCTCTTCACAATACATATATATATATATATATATATATATATATATATATATATATATATAGCAGGATGAAGCAGGAGGGAGCAGGATGAAGATGAAGGTGCACGTTCAGCCGTGCGGAAGATGAAGCGCCACACAGTGCTTGCACTATTTCGCCCGCGCAGTTGAAGCGGCCAGCCTGGCCGCAATTAGTCCGCAGGATTGCGCCGAATAAAAGGTTTCATGCGTGAAACGTGGACAACTTCAGTGGCACGGTAACGACAGTTCGGAGGAGGGTAAACAAGGGAGACGCGATAGTTGACCGAGGAGGTTTTTGCAAGAACTGTGTAAGGACCAATGTAACGGTGCTGTAACTTGTCACAAAGGCCAGGAGTGCATAATGGGGTCCAAAGTAACACCTCGTCGCCGGGACGGAACGAAACTTGGCGATGGGTTGCATCATAGCGGCACTTGCGGTCTTCCTGGCTAGCTTCCGTGTTGACGCGAGCAAGCCGGCGAGATTTAGCCACTCGGGAAAGGAACTGGTCAGGAATCGAGGATGAGGAACTGGCATTTGTAGAAAGAAAAGAGGCGTCAAGAAGGGTAGCGGGAGAACGGCCGTAAACGAGGAAAAAGGGGTGTAACTTGTGGTCCGCTGTACAGCCGTATTGTAGGCGAACGTAACAAAAGGAAGTATTACGTCCCAGTTTCGGTGGTCTTGGTCGACGTACATAGACAACATGTCAGAAAGCGTGTAGTGGAACCGCTTAGTCAACCCATTGCTCTGCGGGTGATAGCTGGAGGTCACTTTGTGATGTGTGGTTGAGGCCTCAATAACTTCGGCTACAATCGTCGACAGAAATGTCCGACCACGATCGCTGAGAAGCACTTGTGGGGCCCCATGGCGCAGTACGAGCGATTCCAAAAAGAAGGTCGTGACCTCATGTGCTGAGCCATTAGGCAGGGCAGCGGTCTCAGCATAGCGTGTTAGGGGGTCGACGGCGGTGACGATCCAGCGATTACCTCGTGCGGACAATGGGAGTGGCCCGTATAAGTATGCCAACAATGGCAAAAGGAGTAGCAGGGCAAGGTAGCGGCTGTAGTAGGCCAGCAGGAGAAGTGGGCCGTTTGCGGCGCTGACATGACAGATAAGATGCGACGTATTTTGCCACACTTGAGGCGAGGCCTGGTCAGAAGAAACGTGTTTTCACGCGGTGGTAAGTTTTATGAAAGCCTAAGTGACCGGCTGTGGCATCATCGTGGAAAGCCGCCAGGATACGGGTGCGAAGCGCTCTCGGAATAACGGGGACCCAGCGGGTGCCTTCAGAGCAATAAATATAATGGGAGAGCACGCCGTTGTCAAGTTTGAACTTTTGGAGTTGCCTGCGCATCCTAGCGGTAGGAGGGTGAGAAGCACCGGTGAGAAGGTTGATTAGGGAAAGACAGTAGGGATCTGCTCGCTGGTGTGAAATAATGGCGTAGCGATCTGGAGCAGCGGCAGGAGTAGCACAGGTGGTGTTTGGAGCTCTGGACGACATTGGGACGTCGAGGGTGCACACAGGAAGGCGCGAAGAAGCACTATAGGTGGTGATTCTGGGAGCGGGCAGCGGGAAAGAGCATCGGCATCTCGATGTTTGCGACCCGATTTGAATATGACATCGAAGTGGTATTCCTACAAACGCAGAATCCAACGGCCCAGGCGTCCAGTCAAATTTTTGAGGGTTGATAACCAGCACAGAGCGTGGTGATCGGTAACGATCATGAAATGGCGGCCGTAGAGGAATTTCTGAACTGCCCAAACGACGGCGAGGCACTCTTGCTCAGTGATGGTGTAGTTGCGTTCCGCTGGTGTTAGAGTTCGACTGGCAAACGCAATTACCTTTTCCCGAGAAGTATCACGTTGCAGAAGTACGGCGCCGGTACCGAGGCTGCTGGCATCGGTGTGGAGAATGGTGGCAGCAGTGTCGTCGAAGTGAGCGAGAACATGCAGGGTCCGAAGTGAGGGCATTCTTTAGGGTTTGGAAAGCTTTTTCGCATTCTTCGGACCAATTGAAAGTAGTACGGTCGGTAAGGAGGCGGTGGAGCGGTGCAGCAATGGTAGCGAAATTGCGAATGAAACGGCGAAAGTACGAAGACAGGCCAAGGAAACTGCGTAGTTCCTTAGTCCGCTGAGGGCTTGCAAAGTTCAAAACTGCAGCAAGCTTGTCAGGGTCGGGTCGAATGCCATCGCGGCTGACGAGGTGGCCCAGGATCTTGATTTCTTTCTTGGCGAAATTACACTTTTTTGCGTTCAGCTGGAGACCGGCGGATGCCAGGCACGTTAATACTTGATCAAGGCGGCATAAATGATCAGAAAACGTCGCAGAGAAAATAACTATGTCGTCCAGGTAGCACAAGCATGTTTTCCACTTAAGTCCTCTAAGAACAGTGTCAATGATGCGCTCAAACGTAGCGGGGGCATTACAAAGTCCAAAAGGCATGACATTGAATTTGTAAAGCCCATCGGGAGTAGCGAATGCGGTTTTTTCTTTGTCGGCTTCGTGCATCGGTATCTGCCAGTAACCGGAACGCAAATCCAAAGTGGAGAAATATTCGGCGCCCTGAAGACAGTCGAGGGAATCGTCAATTCGTGGCATCGGGTAAACATCTTTTCGAGTGACTTTGTTAAGTGCGCGGTAATCAACGCAAAACGCACGGACCCATCCTTTTTTTTTGACCAAGACGACCGGAGATGACCAGGGGCTAGCTGAGGGCCGAATAATGTCTCGCCGGAGCATATCATTCACATTATCTTCTATGATTTTACGTTCTACGTCAAGGGCAGCGGCTAACAATAGAAGTACCTTCTGTAATAATGCGGTGCTGTGCAGAAGACGTTCGGCCCAAGGTCGGAGAAGTGACATCAAAGGAGGCTTGGTGTTTTCGAAGTAATTCCTGCAAAGCTTGGCGGTGAGTCGTAGGAAGGTCAGGATTGATGGTGCCAAAGAGAACACAGAGAGAAGCATTGGAAGAAGCTGCTGGTGAGGAAGAGGGGGCGGTAAGGGTGGTGAGGGACACCGGGTGAATGTCCAGGGCACAAGGAAAACATGTCCCTTTAGTCAGCACAATGGGCTCTGGGGAATTGTTCGAAGCAGCGACAAGTGCTGTGCCATGCTCAAACCGAACAAGACTTGGTGGTAGCGCGATTTTACGGGTCAGATGGCGATCAGAAGGCACGATTAGCACATCTCCGTTATCAATGTCAGTAGAAGTAAGCGCGACAAGTTGTTCGCATCCAGGGGGCAACACTGATGTAAGGCCGCGGTGGCCCTTTTTTTAATGTTTCGGCGCGCGCGCCGCAGAAAACGGCGATGGAAGCTTCCCCAAGCTACAAGAAATCGACGCGACCGATTGCGTCATCTCGACCACCGTGCTGCGCCTCCTCGCCCTCGTCGCCATGCGCGGAGTCAAGCGTGCATCCCCCCGCACGGTCCCGGCCCTCCTCCTCGCTTCTCGCGGGAGGGCCGCCCGTGTTGACCACGTTCGAGAATGATCGAGGCTTCTCCAGAAGGTCAAGGGGGGAAGGCATAGCTTTGGCAGCGCTAAGCTGTTTTTCCGTTCCTCCCCCGCTTCTAGAAGGCGCGCCGCGCAGTTACTGACGGTTCTGGCTCTTGTGCTAAGGCTAGTCGTTGATGGAGATAGCGTAGCAGGCAGGCCCCGACTAAGAAGTCGTTAAAAAGAGCGATGCGCTCGTTTTGCTGTAGTGTTTAGCTCAGTCTCTTTTCTAAAGTGTGTCGCCTCTCTGTCTCGTGTGAATAAGTTTTCTGTACCCTGTGCTTCGTGTTCTTGTTATATAAAGTTAATGTTCGTTTTGTTACTACAAGTTCGTTGGTCTTCGTCTCAGTGTGTTCGCGTGTGAACTGCACGTCGCCCGCCGAATCGAGGAGCACCTAGCTTGGAGAGGTGCGGAAGATTTAAAGAAGAAGGAGAGGAAGAACCTCATGTGATTTTTACTGGCGCAGCCGACAGTACGATTCGGCAACTGCAGCACTCCGCAAGCCCAGCCCGTTACTCGAGCCGTCGCAACGTTATCGGCGCTCACCGAAGTCTGCCGGCCGTTCAAGGTGGAAGAGCTTCGCTGCGTGCAAGGACCTAGGGACCCCAAGAGGAGACGGTCAGAAGCAGCGGCGAGTAGGAGTGCCCACCAGCGAGGAGCGGCGCGGCAAGGAGGGAGCAACTAGGAGCAACCGTTGCTGAGGTGCCAAGATCTCCCGGTCGTTCGGGGTAGGAGCTTCGTCGACGCGTGCAAGGACCCAGGGACCCCCAGCGGTGACGGTCAGAGGCAGCGACGATCGGAAGTGCCCCACAGCGAGGAGCGACGCGGCGAGAAGGGCGCAACCGTTGCTCAGGTGAGCGGGATTTTTTGCGCCCGTTGGTGTGCGTGGCTCAGGCATTAGGAGCGGGAGGTGCGCGGTGTCGACGTGTAGTTACTTCGGTTAGTAAACATGAACACCAGAAAGTCATTGTTTTCCGGATGGACCAGTGTCCGTAAGAGTCCCCGTAGCTGCACTGAGACGGAAGAATTGCGTAACAATGACGAAAAGTAAGGACCTAGCGAAGCGTCGAGAGGCAGAGGCGAAAGCAGAGACTGAATTAGAAATTAGAAAGATGGAGATGGAAGCCGAGGTGGAAAGGAGAAAAATAGCAGCTAAGTTGGAAATCGCTAAGATGGAGGCAGAATTGAGAAAGTACGAACTGGAAACTCAAAAAGCGATAACTGAAGCTCGAAAAGTACCAGCAGAGGTCCAGTTATTAGAAATAAGACAAATGCCCCTCGGACGCCAAATCGAAACAGGTATTCAAGCAGAAGGAACTAAAAAGAACCCCTCGAAAGAGCGGCCCCGAACAGCGTTTGCAGAGCTTGCAGAGGGTGTGTCAGGTTACGCTGCAGCTTCAGCGTTAGACACTACCGCAGACGACCTGCGCCGAAGAGAGCAATTCAGTCGGCATTAATGGCGCGTTGCCGCCCAGCGAAGTAAACAACGCCAAAACATCGGCTGAAGTCTTCCCAATAGAAGTGCTCGCGTGTGATCAAATTAGCGAAGGCGTCAACGGTCAGCCAGGTGCGCCGGAAGGCGCGCGGCAACAGGAGACCGGACTGAAACTCGCTGTACACGAGTTATTCGAAGAGCGTAAAGCTGTCGCGTGTTTACAAACCGATCCTGACACGTTAAATGCAGCAAATGCGGGTGAAGCAGCGACACCGGGCGCGAGCGCTTACCAAGAACAGGGCGCGGTTGATTCAGTGACAGCGGTCACGTGCGATGCGTTCGTCGAGATCCGCGATCATACGTTGACCACAGCAGAAGTCTTAGCAGCCGTCGCAAACATCGAAGTCAGCACCGCAACGGTCGCGGAATTGGCCGCCACTAGCACTCGTGAACCCGGGACGCTCAGTAAAGCGACGAGTCTCCCATTTGAAGGCGAGTGTCTAGCATGCTGCATTGATGCAGATCTACACGAGCCGCATGATGCCGCGCCCCTCCCTAGCTCTAACGAGTGTCGAGATGGAATAAATTCTCCACTTGTGCCTGAGCAGCGTAGCGCCGGCGGGCGTGAGCGGTCCTGCTCGCCTGTGCATGAAAGTGTGTGCGCTCGCGAGCACGGAGTGACAAGCGAAGCGCGCGAAGAACACTTGCCGGACTCGACCACATATAATGTGTGTGGACCTCCAGGATCTGGGACTTGCTGTGAACATTTTGCATGCTGTGCAGTGTCTGTGCGCGAGAGAAGTGCTTTTGAACTTTGTGCTTGTGAGCTTTCTGCGCCAGGAACTGCGGCCAACTTTGAATGTCATTCGTGCCACCCTGAGACTGTGAGCAAAGGGAACTGTGCATGTAGACCGTGTGTCAGCGGACGAAGGACCGCGGCCTTTAGTGTGTATTCGGTTTGGCTGGGCAAAAAAGCCCAGCAATCCTCTTGTGGTGGGGCGTGTAAGGCCGCGGTGGCCCTTTTTTTAATGTTTCGGCGCGCGCGCCGCAGAAAACGGCGATGGAAGCTTCCCCAAGCTACGAGAAATCGACGCGACCGATTGCGTCATCTCGGCCACCGTGCTGCGCCTCCTCGCCCTCGTCGCCATGCGCGGAGTCAAGCGTGCATCCCCCCGCACGGTCCCGGCCCTCCTCCTCGCTTCTCGCGGGAGGGCCGCCCGTGTTGACCACGTTCGAGAATGTTCGAGGCTTCTCCAGAAGGCCAAGGGGGGAAGGCATAACTTTGGCAGCGCTAAGCTGTTTTTCCGTTCCTCCCCCGCTTCTAGAAGGCTCGGCGCTGGCTATTTATGAGCGCGCCGCGCAGTTACTGACGGTTCTGGCTCTTGTGCTAAGGCTAGTCAGGCTAGTCGTTGATGGAGGTAGCGTAGCAGGCAGGCCCCGACTGAGAAGTCGTTAAAAAGAGCGATGCGCTCGTTTTGCTGTTAGTGTTTAACTCAGTCTCTTTTGTAAAGTGTGTCGCCTCTCTGTCTCGTGTGAATAAGTTTTCTGTACCCTGTGCTTCGTGTTCTTGTTATATAAAGTTAATGTTCGTTTTGTTACTACAAGTTCGTTGGTCTTCGTCTCAGTGTGTTCGCGTGTGAACTGCACGTCGCCCGCCGAATCGAGGAGCACCTAGCTTGGAGAGGTGCGGAAGATTTAAAGAAGAAGGAGAAGAAGAACCTCATGTGATTTTTACTGGCGCAGCCGACAGTACGATTCGGCAACTGCAGAACTCCGCAAGCCCAGCCCGTTACTCGAGCCGTCGCAACGTTATCGGCGCTCACCGAAGTCTTCCGGCCGTTCAAGGTGGAAGAGCTTCGCCGCGTGCAAGGACCTAGGGACCCCAAGAGGAGACGGTCAGAGGCAGCGGCGAGTAGGAGTGCCCACCAGCGAGGAGCGGCAAGCAGGCGATGATGGGGCTCGGGAAGTTCAGAAGACGGATCGCTCTCGTTCATGTAAATGACCCTGTCGCGACACGAAATGCTGGCTGATGCGGCAGACAGAAAATCCCAGCCTAAAATAATTGGGTGAGCGCACGGTGACATCACGGCAAATTGTACATGGTGGCGGACACCATCAACAAAAACTCGCACAGTATACTTAGCAAAAGGCCAAATTATTGCACCATTAGCTCCACGTAGTTCAGGTCCATCATAAGGCATTTTCACTTTTCGCAAGCGGGAGCACAAGTCAGTGTGTATCACAGAAACAGCGGCGCCCGTGTCAACCAAAGCCTCAACAGATAAACCTTCAACCCACACTAAAATAATATTCCAGGGACGTTCCGGAGGATTTTTGGGATGGCCGAAGAGTGCAGTTTTCCCTCCTAAAACTGCAGTGGTCAGTTTTCCGATTGGCGGGGGGTCGTTAGTGAAGCTTGACGGAGAGGCGAGGTTGAGCGGCGAAAAGGCGAAGGAGAACGGCGTCTTGAAGGCCTGTAACCAGCAGACGGAGCGGGGCTTTCTGGCGGGGGTGATGAACGTCGGGGGTAATCAGGGAATGAACGGTGGTTAGAGCCGGAAAAGTGAGGAGGGTAGTCTGCTTCAAATGAGTCGTAGCCGCGGCGTTCACTCTGGAGCCTGCGACGACAGAAGCGGGAAATATGGCCTCGGTACCCGCAGTAATAACAAACAGGGCGGGCTGGGCGCCAATTGGGGTAGTATGTCGGCGCCGCGGCAGGTGGTGCCAATGCAGCGACATGAGCAGCGGTAGGCGCCGGTGGCGTAGGCGCTCCTACTGCAGGAGGCAAGGACGTGACCTGGGCGTACGTTGGCACCTGACAGATGGTAGGAGCGACCGATGTTGGGGGGAATAGGTCATTGAGGCCAGCTCTTCTTTGATAATGCTACGCAGGCCGGCACTTGAAGGATGTGGCTCAGATGCAGGGCGGCACAAATTACCTTGAGCCGAGAGCTCTTCACGAATTAATCCGCGAATAAGCGCACGGAGGTCAGCGTCGGAAGTGAAACCAAATGAAGTGGGATCAGGCTGCAGGCGTATTGACTGTAGTTCGTCAAGGCGTTGACAAGTCGATATGATGGCGTCGATTGTGGTAGGGTTCTGCACGGCCAGGGCGGGGCGTTATAGGCGTGTGGCCCAATACCTTTAAGGACGTGCCGAACCCGCTCGGCCTCAGGCATGGTGTCATTTATGCGCCGACAAAGTGCAAGAACATCTTTTATATAAGAGGTATAGGTCTCATTGGACCGCTGAAGTCGGGCTTCTAGCTTCTTCTTGGCGGACTCCGTGCGAACAGTAGGAGCGCAGAAAATCTGGCGTAACTTTTGTTTAAAGGTAGCCCAGTCCGGAATCGTCGATTCATGATTTAGGAACCACGTTTTGACCACATCCGTCAAATAAAAGGACACATTAATTAGTTTCAGAGAATCGTCCCACCGGTTGAAAGCACTGACCCGGTCGTAGCTGTCGAGCCAGTCATCAGCGTCGTCGAGGCGGAGACCGGCGAACATCTGCGGGTCGAGCTGACGGCTACTGACACTCCAAGTGGCAAGGGGAGCTGGAGTCGAGTTGGTAGAAGCCGAAATAGCGGATTGGCCCCCTTGAGTCTTGACAATGGTGGTTGGGGTCAAACGGCGGCCAGAACGAAGCTCCAGGTGGATGCAGGTGACGAAGCAGCGGGGAAATCAAGGCGCACCTCCACCACGTGTAAGGCAACGCGAAGGTCGGACTTGGGGGATCAGGCTTTATTGCAGACCTGAAGCCTTGGTCGCGCACTGCAGCCAAACACACTCCGCGATGACGATGGTTTGGTTGGTTTGGTTTGTGGGGTTTAACGTCCCAAAGTAACTCAGGCTATGAGAGATGCCGTAGTGGAGGACTCCGGAAATTTCGACCACCTGGGGTTCTTTAACGTGCACTGATGACGATGGGTATCTACAAGAGGGAGCAGGATGAAGATGAAGCAGCACATTCAGCCGTGTAGAAGATGAAGCGCCACACAGTGCTTACAATATATATACCTGGGCACAATTTATATATATATATATATATATATATATATATATATATATATATATATATATATATATATATATATATATATATATATATATAGCGAAGATGCTTAACACTTCATTTATTCTTCGTCGACGTTTCGACCTGGGTCCAGTCTTTCTCAAGACTGGTTACATTGCTTGAGTTTCAATTTTAGAGGTTTGAAAATTGTATGGATGCAGAATCATATTTTGAGTCACATATGAGTCATATTTTATTCATAAAGTTAACACAGTGGATTGCGGCATAAATGAACATTCGGGAATCCTTTCGGCCCTTCGGGGTCACTAACCCA